>NC_090929.1:1567211866-1569711866 GCF_040938575.1 Ambystoma mexicanum
GAAACGTTTGCTCAAAGAGAGAACAAAACTTCTTGAAAAAATTGAAGAAAAACAGAAAGAACTGGCAGAAACTGAACCAAAGTTCAACAGTGTGAAAGAAAAAGAAGAGAGTGGAATTGCCAGGTATCTATGGCTTTCTGTAAAGTTAATTATTCTGGAAATTTGTTATTTTCCTTTTACAACATCTCAACACTTCTACCAAGTGCACAACAGCAGTAACTGTATGTTAAGCCAGTGTTGTTTCACATGCTCCTTATAGTATTTCCCTTTTCTTCCTAATGCCTTATCCTCTAGCTATATTTTATGTTTTCACTCCCTAAGATGTTTGTTTTTATTATTATATTGTTGTAGGTCTTTCTTCCTAACTTCAGCTCTTGATCACCCAGAGTTAACTGGGCTTGCAAAATCTCATTGCCCACACGCATAATCAAGATTTTATGAAGGTCGATTACCCTCTTGGCGAGTACAGGAATGTATAAAACTTTTATTTGCCATTTTCTGCAAACAAACTTTGTTTGCAGTAAATTACAACTGTCGTTGTGTGCAGCTGTCCTCTGGGTGGCAGGATTGTGCCAAATATGAAATGTGCTGATGGTGAAGTGTACCATTTAACAGAAAGTACTGGCAAACAATGTTTTTACCTTAAACTGGTTGAGTGCCTTTCTTGAGGTCAGCTCTATAAACTAAGTAAGTAGAAATGCAGGTCTATTCGTACTTTTAAGAATTTGTGAGGCATGGTTAATATCTGATGTGTGCATGCTCTGAGAAACTGGTTTCTGTTGAAACCAGCGGTGCACTCTATATATATGGGTATGTGCACACTCTTCAACTCATTCAGTGCATTAGTACCTTTCAACCAACACTTTACTTGTAAATCTGTAGCCTTCTCCTAAAAAAGTGAATGTTTTCAATATGCCAACGTCTACTGGTACTCAGAGGCAGGATTACAACATATGTAAACTTGGTGGCAATGCTCCTATAACAGATCTGCAGGCTGCTCTTAGTCTCCCCTTTTGTCGCTTCATATTTAGGGGATTTAAGATCAAAAAATGCAAGGCACCAAAAAATATTCCAAAAAGTTACAAATAATAATGAAAACACATTATTTCATTGGGTTATCGGCAGACAATAAAAATTAGTTTTTGTCTTTTTCATAACGCTCTTTTTGTGAAGGAGCATGCTAGATTAGAGGGAAGGCCTACCTTCACCCTAGTGGTCCTCCCCTGATCATGAGTACAACAAGTTTGAGGTTACTGATTCTCTCAATCCAACAAATTAGACACAGCAAGATCACTGCCATCCTATTAAGGATTTGTTGCATCGGCTGGTGACTCAAAAAATTGCAACAATGCAAGCATTGGAAATCAGGCCACTTACAGGGGATGAAATGCCAGAGACAGGGGTTTCATGAGCAATACAGCAAAAGGGTAACGGCTTTTAGGGGAGTTTTCCTTAAGTCCTGCTGGCAGTAAGATTTTAGTAAGCTATCCCAGTGGTTTGTAGATCCCAACTCTTAGTATCAGTCTGTACTAGCTCAGAACTTTGGTAGTGTGGCAGAGCAGTCAGGTTTATCTTAAGAGGAAGATGTGAGCTGAAGGTAAGTACTCTGAATCTTAGACGGGCACAACAAAGAAGCAGTTAGACATAATTATATAAAAGATATATATTATATTTACACCAGAATCACTTTAAATACATTTGACGTTTACGGTAGAACGCTTCGGAATACTAGATAATACACTTCAAAGGGCACTTTCATTTTTGTGTTAGTTTGCAGTTACAATTGTAGCAAAGTTAGAAAGGGAAAAGACAAGGTTATCCTGTTATCGGTAATTGCACACTCTTCCGTTTTTCAACATGTCATACCGTAATGCATTTACTCTGCAAACACATATAGAAAAGTCACTTAAAGGGGGGAAAATAAGTGGTTAGTGCAACATGAGCTTAGTTCAAGGTTCTAGAGACGGTGTCTTGGCCTGCCAAGTCTTTAAAGTCCAGAAACGCAGCCCTAGCTAAAGGCAGTTCAGAGAGGGCTTGAAGTCTTGGCAAACCGCGAATAATAGTATGTGTGGATTTCTTCCAGCGTCTAAAGTTATTGAAGCAGCAAGTTGGCAACTAACAAAGGAGACCTAAAAACAGACTCGAAGGGGACACAAGCAGCAGCGTGGGTCAGAGCTAAGACAGGGTTGCCCTGGACACCTCCACGTGCACTCCAATGCTCTGGAGCGACTTCTTGGAATCGGGTAAGCAATACCTTGTTCCCCGCAGTAACTTTGGTTTGAAGAAAGTGTTTGTGTTGGTTCCTCCGCAATGTTGCATCTCTGGACCTGACCTCTGGATTCCTTGGTCTGGTGACTAATGGCAGGACAGTGGACGGTGTCTCTCAGCAGCAGTCTCGAGGGAGGACCTGTATCACGGCTTTCAGCAACTTCTTGGTTCTCTCTGGGGTTTTGGCGCCTTTTCAGCAGCACCAACAAAGGACACGGATCGCCCGGTCAACCACTTTCTGTTCCTGCTGTCCCCCAAACTGTTGAGGGGTAAGGGAGAGTTGGATCGGATGTCTGGTGTCCTTACGGGCTCAGCACAGATTTGGACAGATTCAGCATTTCCACGACGATGTGCTCGAAAGGGGCAGCAGGTCTCCATGTATTGGGGTTTTGCAGCTGTGGAAGCTTCTAGGACCTCGGGAGATGGAGCGTTTCAAAGTTAGTCTTGGGTCTAGTTGTTCCTACCAGCCAAAGGGAAAGAGTCGTCCCCTTCGGAGCTCCTCTGTCGCATAGAAAACAGGGTCAGGACATCAGTGATCGGTTCAAGATCTTGCAAAAGGTCTGCAGGCGTCTCTGGTCATCTTCTTCGGTTACTTCTGTTTCCAGAGATCGACCTGCTTTACACTACAGAAGCCTTGCCTTTTATACAGTTCCAGCACACACTCCTCAGCAGTCTCTCTCAGCATTTTAGAGAAAGGGGCGTTTGTCCAATTAGGACAGCCAGACCCTCCCCCCCCCTGTAGGAGCTGGTCCTGTTCAGGCACTCTGGCAGACAAAGGACAGGGGTTGGAAGACTCCTCCCCCACTTCCTGTATGCCCAGACCCTCTGGAGTCCAGACTGGTATACATACTGGTTCCCGCCAAAAGCAAAACGCACACAGTCCTCCCCCGTCCCAGAATGGTAGAAGAAGGGCTAACTAACCATGTTAGTAATTGCGAAAAATGAAGGGAGGCCCCAAGTTGATACTTGGATGCCCCTATTGTGCACTACCGAGGCTATGGACATAGCCTGCGGTATAAAAAATAATCATAGTTGGTAGAACACACCCACTACCACCAGCCATAACTAGGCGTTTGTCTATGTGAATAAAAAGTCACAGGTGTAGAAAGAAGGGGGATATTAAGTACATCTTTGGCACTCCACTGAAGCAGTGTGCGCGCCAATTTCTCAGATTGGAGTTCTGGTAGAGACACTATGTATCCCTCTATACTTAAAAACTGTAGTTACTTAACAATATAGAAACATAATCTTAAAGGAGGACCCCAGCAACACTGCCATAGGGAGCTATGTGCTGCAATAGTAAAACACAGATTCCTTTAAGAGCTATGGAGCAGACAGACTCCATAGTAAAGGTAGATTACAAAGATTAGAGTTCCAAAAGACAGAGCCCACAAGAATGAATGAGTTGAAAAAGGCTCCACTCATTCAGGATTAAAGGAAAAAGGTCCAGAAGTCCATCAAAAAGTGCTGGGGTCTCACTAGGACAGGGGATGAAGCACAATAATGATAAATCTCCCTAACAACTGCCAAAGACTAGGAGCTGCAAATTGTTTCTGCAATAGAGGAAGGAACAGAAATCATACAAAAAGATTATGGCTTTAAAGTGTTGGGTAAGAATTAGGGCAGTCCAACTGGTCTGGACTACACAAGACTTATCACTTGGTAATAGGTAACCCACCATTTAATATAGGCCTGTACTACACAAGTTGGTAGTGTGACTGAGCCGCCAGGCTTATCTTAAGAGGGGTAATGTGAGCGGTAGATCTGTGCAATGAGACAAGTAAATACAGCTATCCAAGTGAACACATACACACTTAGTTATAATTATGTATGTATACACAAAGATATTTAAAGCATTCTTTAAAAAGCTGTAATTGGCTGTAACATTAATCTCAAGTTGGATTTAATTCAAAAAGTGAACAATGAAGCAGGTGAGAAATTCATTCATATGTTACACATGTTCCAGCACCCGGAGGTGACATCATTTGAGGTCAGTATAGCATTTATATAGTATCACCTTTGCAATATTGAGTTTTTCAGAAAGGAAAGGTTGTGTTACATCAGAACAGACTGGTTATTAGAACAGTTAGATTCTCCCAGAGGGATGCAGGCAGTCAATTAGCCCAGTATTAAAGTGTTCAACATTTAAAACCTGTCGGGGAACACGCACTGCCAAAGACAATAGGTTCAGAAGGATGCCTTTAGGGAGCCAGGACAGCCAAAGCCAATGGACAAAGTCAATGTTATGATGCTCTTCTTAGAAATATGTTCTTAAATAGTCGGTGTTCAAAAGAGAAATCGCAGCAACTCAAGGCAAGTCATCTTTAGAAAGCACAAGCTGTAAGGCCAATGCAGTTAAGGTCAACTTAGTGTAGGGTTAAATCGCACTCCCAAAGATAGGAAGCACCCCGAATGGCAAAAGGGTCAAACACCTGAAGCCCCACAGTACCTTGAAAATGAAGAAAGTGTTCCAGCTGGTTGTCTTCGCAATGCAGTACATCCTTGTTCCTGGTGACGAACGGGAGGACGTCTGGCAGGCTCCTGCAAGGGGGGGGGGGGGAACGGAGAGAGAGAGAGAGAGAGAGAAACTGTGAGAGAGAGAGAGAGAGAAACTGTGAGAGAGAGAGAGAAACTGTGAGAGAGAGAGAAACTGTGAGAGAGAGAGAGAGAGAGAGAGAGACTGTGAGAGAGAGAGAGAGACTGTGAGAGAGAGACTGTGAGAGACTGTGAGAGAGAGAGAGAGAGAGAGAGAGAGACTGTGTGTGAGAGAGACTGTGTGTGAGAGAGACTGTGTGTGAGAGAGCGAGAGAGAGACTCTGCAGCAATGGATTTTCGTCTATTCAGCTGCTCTTTGTGGTTTTGGTGCCTTTTCCTCAACGAACAACGAAACGCTCTGGTTATGATTTCCTTGATCCCTCGGTCCTGGACTCTGGTGAGGGGACTCTGGATGCAGATTTCTTGCTTCTGTAGGGTCCTCTGGATGCCCACGAAGATCTGTCCGGATTCGGACTTCGGAAGACAATGCACTCCCAAGTGGTCAAGCTAGCCCAGGTATTTGGCTTCTGCAGCCTTGGAAAGTCATAGTAAGTTTGGGGCTGCACCGAAATAGTTTGTCCGGAGGCTAGTTGGTCCCACCAGCCTAAGGGAGGAAGTCATCCTTTGCGGGTCTTCCCTATAGATTCGAAAATGCGGTCAGCACAGCTGCAGGGCTTCACTGGGCACTTCGTCTGGCAGGGTGCTGCTGGCTTATTCTCTCCTCTTCTACTTCGGGTGTTGTCTTCCAGTGGTCGACTCTGCTCTTAGTCCCAAATACCTTGCTTTTATGCAAGTTCCCATTCATTCACACCCCTAGGCTGTCGATCACACAGCAGGGTGACTGTCCTCCAAGACAGCCAGCCAGGGAATTTGAACTGGTTTCACTCAGGCACACCTAGAGACAACGGACAGGGAGGTTTCAGGACCCACCCTCACTTCCTGCCTTTCCAGACACACTGGAGCCTGTGCGGGGTTCATGTCTGACGCCCGCCAAAGGCAAACTACACAAAGGACTCAAACCTGATGCAAACAGAGTAGAAGCCCAGCAGAAACTGACAAATGGCGAAAAAACGGAGACTGGGGCCATTTTTGGAAAATGGTCTCCCCTCTGTGCAGCACTGCAGCTGAGGTATCAGCCGACAGATACATGTCACTAGGTAGTACACAATAAAAACACTGCCACCAGCCATTCAAGTGAGTTAGTGTAACAAAATGTTACATGAGGCATGGTTAAAGGAATTACTAGGTAACGCACCCAGCAATCCACATAGGGTGGTGTGTGCTGGACCCATAAAGTAAAGGTAAGTAAGACAGGGGTCATCTTACTATTCTTGGGAACTGTAGTTCACCCAAGAAAATGGAGTTAAGCATTAAGAGAAGTCCAACAGACTTCTCAGTGGCACTGCACAAAAGGTGCTGTGTGTCACAATGCAAAAGCAGATGCCTATGGAGTTTACCAGACTCCATAAAACAGTAAGGAACATAGAAAATCTAAGTCAGAAAACACATGAGTGAGAAAAAGGTCCCACTCACTCGGATGTAAAAATTAAAAAGCCCTGAATTCAGCAAAAGAGCTGGGGGTCTCTAAGGTTAAAGGGAATTGGCACATACATGAAAATTCTCCCTCACATAAAGGCAAGAACATTGATGCAGGATTGCAAGGGTGAAAAACACAGCAGTAGAATTACTACTTGCGCGCACCAAGCAAGTCCCGTCAAGTCCCTCTTTGCCTCGCTGGACTCTCGGCAACGCTGCATCGTGGATGTGTTTGAAAACGCTGTTGGAACCTTAATTGGTACATACTGGAAGCGGAGGCTGCTTTTTTTGAGTTTATAAACTCTGTGGTGTATTATATTGCAGCCAAATAGTAATACGGAGCCTTACTTTCCTTTCTTTTACTCTTTTTAACGTGTGGCCACACCCTTCCTGGCACGTCGTAATATAACGAGCCAGCCGCGCGCGCACTGAGCAAGTCCCGTCAAGTCCCTCTTTGCTGAGGAGAGGTGGGAGAGGGGGTTTATCATTTCCTTTTCTTTTGACTTGCTCGGGTGAGGTCTCGTGTGCGACATGGCCATGACGTTGAAAACAGGTATGCCAATGGGCTTATGTGCAGGTACCGATATTACCCACTTCTGTGGAACCATCACAGAAAATAGAGACAGGTAACCTGGTCCCAAACAGTGTTGTACTTATGGAACTTGCGTTAAAAGCTACTCAATTTTCATTGACTGCACTACTCCAATTACATGATACCTTGACTGAACAGGTTCGTAAGCAAGCCTTACAAATTGAGCATTTGCTGTCATGGCAAAAGAAAGTTATGCACAAACTGATATCGAAAGGTGATCACTCAATTATAATAGGCCCTGATCCAAATACATATTCAACAGAAGGGAACATGGGGGAAGTGGCGGTGTTCAAACCGATTCCGCAAATGGATTGCATCATAGGTGAGGTTATAGGGTGTAATGTGCCTGACAAAATTGTTGCGCAGGAAGTTAAGTGTACAGAGAAAGAAGATGTGTGATGAAGGAAGACAATGTTGCCTAGACAGTGTTCACTAAACGGGCAAAAAGTGGTACAAAACGGAGTAATCTTACGAGTAAAAAGCTACAAAAGAATCAACCAATGCCCACAAATAAGAAGGGGGCCAAAATACGAACATTTATCAAAAAGTTGAGTATCCCAACTAACACAATTAAAACTGCGCAAGCTATTGCAAAAAAATATCACATGCTTAATTACTCGAAGGCTGATCCAACGGGAAGTGGCCTATTGCAACCAGTGCTGGCATATGCCCCTCTTGATGCACTCGTTGATGAGGCAACAGATCAGAGTTTGCGGACAAGGTCCAAGAGGGACAAATCTCCAGTTGAGAAACTATCTAACTCTGGGGAAGGTAGGACCACTGAGCCGGGTACAAATATAAGAGATTTTCATCGCCAAGAGATAAGAAAGGCGGTAGATGCTTACATGAGTAGCCAATTGGTGGGTAATATGGACAAGCCGGAGCCTAGGCCCTTAAGTAAAAAGGTTAAAAGTGTTAGCTTTAAAGAACAAAGAATGGACACAAATCCTTTGCCTTCCATAAAAATACCCCCAACAACAGAGTCAAGCAATTTGCCATTGTGGCAGATAGATAAACACATGATGAATCCAGAAATCTGCCAAATGGCCGAAGAGTACATAAATCCTGTAATACCTCAAAATTCCCTGATCTCACAGATTACTCCGGAATTTCTACACATAATACAAACGGCTTTGAGCACCGGTGGCAAACAAGGAAGTTCTACGCCATCAGTGGCTGCGGTTGCCAAAGCTGGGTCGGCGGGACAACCCGCGACTTCGAAGAGGAAATCTCCACCCAATTACTCATTGAGGCTTTCTTGTAATGCCTCTCCGGCCGTGCAGTATCAACTAAACAGAAGAGCTATTTTAGCCATATTCTCCGACATACCAAAACCTGAGGACATTTGTTCCACAGACTTGGAGTTGGTGGAATTCGAGGAAAAAGGGAATCGACAATGTGTACGAATATGGATGAATTTGAGGTTGGTGCAAAATACAATTTGGCTTGCTAAAATGGAATTGACATCGTTGGGCTTCACAATAGTTAGTGAAACAACGGTAAATGTTGAAACAAAAAATGAGGCACCGCAAAATTACAATCACAATGGTTCCAACCTTGATTTACGTAAAAGGAATATTAAACTGGGTGAAGTTTGTAATTGTAACCAAGGAAAAAATCGAGCCTAACTAGTACGATCAGTCTCATCCAAAATCTTACACTTATTAGTTGGAACACAAAGGGGTTTGCTCATTTGTTAAATAACGACAACAGTGATCTAGTGCAATTTGATATAATTATGTTACAGGAAACATGACTAATGTCTGTACCGGTGTGGGATGGTTTTGATCTTTTTCTGAATCCTGCCTCCCGGCCCTTGCAATGAAGACCGACTTCTGGCCTACTCATAGCCATTAAATCTGAAGAGGGGATCAGCGCTCGGGCATGGGAAACGCTGAATGAATTTCTCCAATTGGTTAAAGTACAAGTTAACAATGAATTGTATGGGCTGATAAATGTCTATTGGAATCCAGTGGGATTTCAAATCACTTGGAGACCTATGTAGTCTCATTGCAATGGACTCTTCAGTCACATGAATCATAATATAATTGCAGGAGATTCTAATTTAGATTGCACAATTGACCAGCCCCTAACGTACAATCCAAGATTGAATAAATGGGCAGAATTTGTCTCATCACACAATTTGATAAGATTGAATGGTGCATTTCCTTCCGATATTCCCCTTGACCCAACCTGGCATCGTGGTAGTAGTGTTTCTGCAATTGACTTTATTTATGGGAATCACAAAGTTTGGTATTGTGGAAAATACACAAGTTGATCACAACCAACTTGTGACGCACTGGACAGTCAATTGTGAACCAACCATTGGACAAAAAAACCTAATGTGAGACAATCTTGTTGTAAATAATAACGGCAATAGGCTATGATGGTTGGAGAGATCACTAAAATGGCTCAAAGATAAACTGGACAGTCAAAGGTGTACAGGGGGAATGATTTGCAGACGTGTTATGCTGATATGTTACAACACTTTCAAGATGATGGGATGGGCAAAGGAGTGCGTAGGGAGCACTTGGATCGCCCTCAGTTACACGTGTATTACGCTTCTACCAAAACAAAGAAATCAGAATATCGGCGTCATATAAGGGCAGTTAATTGTTTGCCTTTGAATGAAAGAGGACCTGCGTTGGCACATATCACAACAACATATAAAAATTGGCTTAGAGCTACTAGAGGACATAGATTGGAGCAGGATGGTGAAAACATGCTGGTGAGAGTACAGTCGAAAAACCTAGCACAAATCTGGCCATTATTGAGTAAGTCAACGCATTACTCACAAAACATCATGCAAGCAAATAATGTTACGGAGCAGGTGTGGTGTGCCCATATTTTGGAGTATTATGCAGCCCCATTCAACTCGGTAGCTACTATTCTGCTGGATCTGGGTCCCTTTCATCAAAAGTTTGACATTGAAGATATTAAATACTTCATAAATAAGATCAGTAATTCAGGTGCCTGCGACCCTGATGGGTTATCAAATAGGACCTTCAAAAAGCATCTGGAGCTATGGGCCGAGATTTTATGTGGAATATTCAGGATAATTAATATAAATCAATCCTTGCCAGCATCCTGGATGCATTCTTAGTTGGTCCCGATATACAAAAAAGGTGACCGTTCGTGCCCGGCTAGCTGTAGACCCATTGCGTTGCTTGATGCTCCGGGCAAGAATTTTACCAGATTAGTGTTGAGAGACTGGACGTTGAAGAACAAGATGCATGACCCCTTTCAAACGGGCTTTGTAGCTGGGTTGAGTACTAGCCCAAATCTTATGGCTCTGCATATGCTAAAAAATAAATATGCTAAGAAGAACCAAGTGCTGTATATAGCGTACATAGATTTTCAGTTTGCTTTTGATTCGATTGATCGGAACATCATGTATCAAAAATTAGTACAACACAAATGTCCTCAGTCCTTACTTTCTCTGATTATGCGTTTTCACAATAACACCAAGGTTCAAGTAAGATTAACCTTGGCTGGCAAACCTTTTGTTAAACTGTACACATTCCGAGGGATCAAACAAGGATGCATATTGGCCTCATCTATCTTTAATTTTTTTTTGTTTGAGTTGGGTACGGAGTTAAGATCTCTGAAATGTGATCCTTCAAAATTGGGGGTAGAAAAAATCTCGCACTTATTGTATGCGGATGATCTTATTCTGCTATCCTAAACTCCAGCAGGGCTTCAGCGGTCGCTTGATAAGCTGAATGATTTTGTGGTGAAAAACAATCTAATTATTAATCTGACTAAAACACAGATTATGGTTTGCCGTCCACATCCAAAGACTAAAGTTAAAAACTACAAGTGGCAGCTACAAAACACAAGTCTCTCTAAGGTAGATCAGTATAGATATTTGGGACTAATTTTTGCAGTTCCAGTGTCAAATAAAATTAACGAACTTGAAAGATACAATAAACTTCAGACGCTAATACGGCAAGCGAAAATGCTAAAAGGGGACATTAGATTACATGGAGGACAGTCACTTCTCACTTGTATGTTTAATTCTTTTGTCAGAATTATTAAAGCATTTGGCTATGAAAGTATATTAGCAGTTACCCCACAGTAATAAAGGTATGGGGACCAGGACCTGTATGGGAATCCACTCCACATTTGATATAGGTTGCCTTATTTTCACTCTGGGTGACCGTTTGATGATTATATTATTAGACTAATTTGGGGTTATTTTTAACTCGTCAATTCTAGAGTGTCTGTCTTTGGGATTTGTCCCTATTACTGTATATCGGACAACAGTCCTACAGATCTTTTCAGAATTTCGTTGGGTAAGCAGATTGTCTAATGTGTATCTTATGTTTTAGTTTTCTAAATCAGGATTTTCCTTAATCCTTCAATTGTACTAATGGGTACTTTTCGATCTTCTCTCTCCATTTATGTTTTGTTTTTACATCTTTGTGTTCACTGTGATGTTTTCTGAACCCGAGCAATCCTCCCCTTCACCAACCCTGGTTTCTCTGTCTGAACCAATGGCATACATGTTTGTAAATTACTCATGTGATATGTTATATGTAATTTTGAATTTTTTGAATTGTGGTATGAATGGTAATACTTCAATATATTAATATGTTTGTTTGAACTGACATAGCCCTGATTTGACAAAGGCTCGTGGGAGCCGAAACGCGTTATCAAGTAGAGGGCTTATGCTAATAAACAACCCTTACTATTGGCGCTGAGTCCTGGAATCTTTTGTGGTTTTTCTGATGTGTTTGGACGGTATGGGCTTAATACCCGTCTGAATCCGGTGACCAGCGACAAGTAAATAGGAATCAGTGAATCTACTATATTAACACGTGGTAAACAGGGATTGTAAGGAGTCGCCTGCGTGAGCAACTTTGCAAATAAGCCCCACAACTATCTTTGAAATGTCATGTCCACAGCTTTGCTGCTTTGGAAATTTTTCGGCAGAGGGCGTCCTGCGTCAATGGCGTCTGGTCGATGTCCCTCAAAGGCCTCCGTCGAGGGTGACGTCACCGGATGTTATAAATAGGATGCATGGCGCCCATAGCCTCTGTTCCGTTTTTTCTGCAAACATGTTTGCTTCGAGAACTCTGCGCGCCTCGTGTATCTTCTTTGTGAAAATGTCTTCATCCTTTACCCCTCCGACTCGGCGGTCTGTCTTTAAGACTTGCCGGGACTGTAAGTCTAAGATGGCGATTACGGACCCGCACCGCACTTGTCTGTGGTGTCTGGGTGAGAGTCATGACACAGACGACTGCTCGAAGTGCCAGTCGTTGACTGCTAAGGCCTTACAGGAGCAAAAGGGGAAGTTACAGGTAGGTTGGGTTTCTAAACCTAGTAAGTCCCGAAAAGCTGCGGGGATGTCCACCGACGATTCGTGGGGTGGCTATCTTCGTCGGAAGGAGCCCCGGTGGTCTCGATCCCAGAGTGGGTCCCCCCACTCGTCGCCCTCTTCTCGGCACTCCCGGCAGTGGCGTCACCGGTCACCTTCCCTGTCGGATGATGGCGCTATGAGGAAAGTGGCTTGCCCCACTAAATCCTTGATTCCTGAGGAATGGGAGGCCTTCATGGAGGAAATGCTGGAAATTTTTCAATCCCAGGGCACAGTTCCATCCGCGCCTTAGGAAGAAGCCGGCAGGGAGCGGTCTCGGTCCGATGCTCGCGCGCCTTCCGGTCCGGGTCCTTGGCGCAATAAACAATGGGAACCGTTGAGGTCCCGTTCGGACAAGGCTCAGGTTGATCGCCAGAGACGTGCTACATCCAGGTCTCTGTCTTCGTCCCCCGCTAAACCTCAAAAGTCTGGTTAGGGCTCGAGGTCGGCGTTGACTCCGTCGGCGCTGAGTCTGTCGAATACAGCGGTCGGAGCTTTGCCTTCACTCCAGCCCTCAGAGCCATCAGCTCCGTTGTCGACGCCGAAGCAGTCAGCGCCCTCAATGCCTTCGGGGCCATTTGGCTGGAATTTGCCAGTGAGGGTCCCTGGTACTGTGGATCCTCCAAGGAAGGCTAAATCCAAGACGGTGAAGCCTGTGGTTGACTCCAGGCCCACTTGTGTCCCTAGGCAGGAGTTCTTTCATTCTCTGGATGATATCTATGAGGATGAGGAGAGGTCGGATTTGGCGTTTGAACCTGTTGAGCCTGATGTGGCTCCTGTCTTTTCCGGAGATAGTCAGTTGGAGGAGTTATGTCATTCATTGCATGATGCCAGTGGCCTAGACACATCTCCTGAGGTGGAGTTTGGCAGGCCTGAGCCTGGGGTTCATGCTGAATCCTCTTATAGGAGGTTGATGGCTAGGGTTACTGAGTATCTTGATTGGGCCAGTCCTCCGGATGCATGTGTTCAGTATGACCCAACTGATATTTTGGATCAAGGTCCGTCCACTGACCCAGTGTTGCCTTTTTATTTGACTTTACAAAAAAGGGTGGTGGCTACTTGGCAGACCCCGGAGTCTCTTCCGGCAGTTAACAAGTCGTTGATTAAAAACTACTGCCCTTCCAGTAGCGACCCCAGCTACCTATCCACTCACCCCACACCCGAGAGTTTGGTGGCTCAGGCGGCTATGGCCACCTCCAGGCAGGCGGCGTACCCTACCATCCCACCTGATGGGGACGACAAGCGCTTCGATGGTTGGGCACATAAGGTGTTTTCTGTGGGGAGTATGGTGCTGAAGTGGGCCAACTCCACTTTTGCCCTGGCAAAATTTTCACACACACTGGAATTGCGTCCCTCTAGCGGCTGAGCATATTCCTGAGGGGGAAGAAAGGGATGGGTTAATTTGCTCTTGTGCAGGATGGCAAGGATGCCATGTGTGAATCCCTTCAGTCTGGGTTGGACACGGCTGACTGTGTTGGGTGGTCCATGGCTGCGAGCACGGTTATACACAGGTTCGCGTGGTTGCTGAGTCAGGTTTTGCTCCGGATGTACAGGCCCGTCTTCTGAACATGCCCTTTGATGGCTCTCATTTGTTTGGCAGCAAGTCTGACAAGAGCCTTGAGAGGTTGCAGACCTCCAAAGCTGCTGCTAAATCTTTGTGCGCAGCTGTGCGTCAGCGTCAATCTCTGCTTTTTCGCCCTAGGGGACAACATTGGAGGGTGAGGGGGGGGGGGGTTCCTTTCGTTACTACTCCTCTTTTGTTAGGATGAGAGGAGCCGCCAATGAAAGGGGTCAACATAAAAGTACCTGTGGTGGTCGGGGAAATAGAGGTGCCAAAGCAGCTCAAGCAGCTGCTGCTTTGCCTTCAGGCGCTGCCGGAGCTGCTCCAAAACAGCTCTGAGGCATGTTCCAAGGTTCGCCGGTTGGGGGCAGACTGTCTCAGCATCTCGGAGAATGGCGAGCTATTACTTCCGATGCGTGGTTTCTGGATACAATAGCCCACGGCTACTGCCTTCCCTTCCTAAAGCGGCCTCACGACAATCCACCGGGGACTCTCTTTGAAGCTTCCGGATCTGCTCCTTGTGCAGGAAATCGTGACCCTGCTGGAGAAAGGCGCTATAGAACTAGTGCCTGTAGCGGAGAGGAACAAGGGATGGTATTCCCCATATTTTATTATTCCAAAGAAAGACAGGGGTCTGAGACCCATCCTGGACTTGCGTTGGTTGAGCAAACTCCTCCGGAAGGACAAGTTCAAGATGGTCACTCTTTCTCAGGTCCTTCAGGCTTCAAGATTGGTTGCTGTCTCTGGACCTACAGGATGCTTATTTTCATGTGCCGATTCATCCAAAGCACAGAAAGTACCTGAGGTATGCGTCTGGCAGCTCGCACTTTCAGTTTCGGGTCCTGCCATTTCGGATTGACCTCGCCCGAGGGTCTTCACCAAACTAATGGTGGTGGTGACAGCGTATCTCAGGTGAGGGGGGGGGGGGGATTCACGTCTACCCATACCTGGACGACTGGCTGATCCGAGCGTGTTCTCCCGAGCAAGCTATGGATCATCTCGGCCTCACCTGCCGATCCCTCCAAAAGCTGGATTCCTCACTCAATTTCAAGAAGTCTCATCTGACACCTCAACAGCTCCAGCACATCGGGGCTATGTTGGACACATACTTGGGAAGGTACTTGCCTTCCAAGGTAAGGGCTCATCACATTGTACAGATGGTTTGTCCATCCAAAGGTCAAGACTCTCAACCTTCACGCTTGGTTTCTGAAAGGTTGAGATATAAGGATTGGGACCTCCCGGATGACGTGATGGCGGTGTTGCTTTCGGCAAGACGGCCAGCAACCAAATCCCTGTACCGTTGCTGTGTCGTAAATTTTGCGACTGGTGCAGAGGACACAATGTCGATCCTTTTCAGTGGTTCTTTCTTTCTTTGACCCACAGGGGTCTTCAAGTGGGTACCATTAAAGGTTACCTGGCGGCGCTGTCTATTTGGAAGCGCTCGTCTGAAGAATGTTCTTATTTCAAGGTTCCTTTCCCAATTTCTAAAAGGGCTCCCGAATGTGTTCCCGACAACCCCGTTTCAGGTGCCGGTTTGGGATCTGAATTTGGTCTTGAAATTCCTGATGGGTGCTCGGTTTGAACCTCTGCACTCTTGTCCTTTGTTACTGTTGTCTTTCAAGACAGATTTCTTGGTTGTAGTTGCATCTGCTCGCAGAGTGAGTGAATTGCAGGCACTTTCATCTAAGCCACCCTTTACTGTGTTCCACAAGGATAGGGTTGTACTGAGGTTACGTCCATCCTTTCTACTAGAGGTAGTGTCTAAGTTTCATTTAAGCCAGAAAGTGGTACTTCCTGCTTTCTACCCTCCTCCTCATCCTAGTAATGAAGAGGAGTGACTCCATAGGTTGGACCCTGGGAGAGCGTTGAGCTTTTATAGTTCTAGGATGTCCAGGGTCAGAGTGGACAACCAACTCTTTGTGGGGTACGCTGGACACTGATTGGGCCAGGCTGTTACCAAACAGACCTTGTCCAGGTGGATTATCCTCACCATTACTGAATGTTACAAATTGGCAGGCAAGGACCCTCCTGAGGGGTTGCACGCTCACTCCACTAGGGGCGTGGCTACTTCCACAGCCCTGCAGCAGGGAGTTCCTATTAGGAATATTTTTGATGCAGTGATGTGGGCTTCTAGCCACACCTTTGTCAAACATTACTCCCTGGATACGCTCCATTGTCAGGATATGGCCTTTGGTAAAGCAGTACTTTATTCTGCCATCTGATTGGGTATTCTAAATTCTTCTCCCTCCTCCATCCTCTGGTACTGCTTTGGGAGTCTGTCAAAGATGTGGTATACGTTGGAGGAAACAATCCATTCGAAGAACAAGTTATTTACCAACTGGTAACGTTCTTTCGACTGGATGTTCCTCCAACGTATTCCCCATCAGTCTCCCAGCCTGCCCCTTTGGAGAATTTTCTATGCTATTGCAGCATGCGTTTCCCTCAAGGCTATGCGCAGTTAAGCAGGCATTGGGTACGAGCATGTCACACGTTATGGGGGGGGGAAAAAACATAAACTGAGGCTACATGCGCCGTGCGTCCTGTTAATAAAATCCGGTGACGTGGCCCTCGACGGAGGCCTTCGAGGGGCATCGACCTGACGCCATTGATGCAGGACGCCCTCTGCCGAAAAATTTCCAAAGCAGCACAGCTGTGGACATTACATGTCAAAGATGTGGAATACGTTGGAGGAACATCCAGTCGAAAGAACATTACCAGTTGGTAAGTAACTTGTTGTTCTTGGCCTGCTATGCGAAGTGCTTTCTTTCTCTCTGTGCCCCCTCGTTCAATTAGGCCGCCCTCTTGCTTTTTGCCTTTTTTCGCCTTTCTTGCTTCCTTTTCCCTCTCCTTTTCTAGCTTTTTCTCCTCGCCTTTTTTTGCATTTGTTTTCTTTTCTCAGCGCTTTCATTTTCCTATTGCAATCCCTCCCCTGCCCTCTTCCTGCCCTCCATCCTCGTCCCCTACCTGTGATTAGCTGCACCTGCTTGGGAAGCAGCATTCATAAGAGGGTCCTGTAGGGGGAGGCATGGTATCACAAGTATGACACTGACACAAAAGATACAATTTGTAAAACCTTTATTAACTTTGTGGGGTTTGGAAAAAAACCCTACTTTGCTCTATAACTGGGATGTGAATCATTCCGAACATCAAATAACAAAGAAAACAGTCTTAGTTGGGTCTGTCAAATCAAAATGGCCTATGCTAATAAAACCTAATGCCTTCCCTATCTCTTGTACAAAAAGTATGTAAGGGAGGTATATGTATAAAAGGAAAATCAGCTTTCGGCAAAGAATAAATGTGGCTTAATCAGCTCCCCTCCCAACGTTTAGACAGCACGGAATAAGGCAGTCTCTATAGACAGGATGACACACTCTGGCTCTGGTTTTAACACAAACAGTTTGGAACATGGATCGAGGCCCGCCTGGCCTTCTTAAGGCTCTTGGTCCAGTCTTCCCCAAATAACGAAACAAAAAGTTCACACCGGTCCCCCTCTGCCGGGCCCATACCTTTCACAATTCAACGTCGGTCCCCCTCTGCCGGGCTCAGACCTTCCACAGTTCAACAACACTTGCTGGGCTCTCTTCCCTAAGATTTCTAAACTTCGGGTCTCCCTCAGTCGGGCTCAGACCACTTTTTGGATGTCTAAGGTTTTTGAATGTGCAGGGTTTCCTTTACAGACCACCGCAGGACCACTTTGACTCAGAATTCAATTTTCAGCTTTTCTTATCCCTTTCTCTCAGTATTAACTTCGTTCACTTTAGCTTTTACAGTTCATTCACTTTTATCGCCTCAAACAATGTACCTTATACCGAGACTTTCTCGTGGACTACTCCTTTTTTGCCGGACCACTCATTACTGATGCCACAGCTGTCTTTACTGTAAAGTTCATTCACAGGTCTGCCTTTCCTTGCGTCTCGTCCAAATGCATGTAGCCATCACTTGCGATATATTGTTGCAAACTTCTATCTTTCTCGGTCTCTCAGGTCGCTTGCCAACTCACCGTCTGTGTGTGGTTTTCTATTGCATTTCTGATTTTCCAATTCACAAGTCCAGATTAGTACCACAAGCTTGGCCACGCCTCCCCAATTCTGTTGTTCACCCGGGAGGGTTGCTGGCGTCCTTGAAGCACAATGCAGTCTTTGATATTGGGATCTGGCCTTTTCCATGTGCCTTACGCTGCCTTGTGGAAGCAACCACCTCATGTAGGGTACTCTTGGGGTTTTCGACCCGCTGCTCTCGTCCCTTGGTCCGTCTCTCTGCTCCAGTAGGTTCCCCTTCACCCTGGAAGTTCTGTTCGTACTTGTGTTCCACCTTGCTCAGTGTGACTCTAGGTTCCGCCTTTTATCCGTGTGAGGAGAGCTAATTGGAATCGGGTGTATGCACTTTAAGTCAAGTGCCCTGACTTTGCTTGACCCGATTAGCGGGACATGTCCGGTGTGATGTATAAGAGTTAGTCTTGTTACTCTGTCACCCTCTTCCTCGGCCTAGTGTTAGTGCAGAACGGGGGTGGGAGGAATTGGGACATTGGATCCTAAAAAAATAGGAGGGGTTGGATGTACAAAAAAGGAGAATACCACGTCTCATCATCGGCTGCCGTTCCCCCACTCCCCGAAGACCCGTCACCTAGGTGATTTCCCCCCCCCCCCCCCAGCCCCACCCCCCTTCACTGGTCCACCCCCAGGTACGTGATCCAAAAACAATGGCTGTGCCCTGGCCACCTGGATGGGCGAGTCCTTGAGGACTAGCGGGCAAGACACCTTTTTGGTTTCTCAAAGTCCCCCTGGGCAGGCTTGCCCGGGCATCCACCGGCTAAGGGGCACAAGGCAAAGGGCAGATCCCCGACTAAGCAGCTCCACTCCGTGTTTGCATGGGACGCCTGACGCAGACCCCCTCAGCGACTGATAAGTGTGGTGTGGGTGGGGAGGACAGCCATTACTGTACTCCAGTAAAACCCCACCCCTCTTACTACCTAATCATATACCTACATGCATTTACCTTAAGTGTGCAAGGTACCTTGCTTTTAAGCCCAACTGTTAGTCGGCCATATTTTGTAAGTCAACAACCGTTTGCATTTAGCCTAATTATGTGAGTTGGCCACGATTTGCATTTAGCCTAATTTTGTGAGTTAGCCACAGTTGCAATTAGCCTAAGTGTATCAAGTTGCAACAGTTGACATGTAACCTATTTGTTTAAAATGACCACAGTTTGCACCGTGTTTAATTATGCAAGGTGCCCACATCTTGCAACTGGCCATGCAGAGTAAGTTTGCCTGCTTCGCATCTGGCCCAAATTGTATAGACTGTCTGTGTGCCCCCTCCCGCGCTCTGGGATAGGCTTGTGTGGCATCTATATTGAATGGGGTTCTGCTTGCTGCTGCATTAAGAGATGCGCACTGTGCCGTAGTTAAGACTACCTAACTTCATATACCTACCTGCATTCAGCCAAACATTGTAAACTGTCCGTACTCCGTCCATGACCTATTGGCATGGGTGGCCCTTTCGGTTTGCACTTAGTCTATTTGTTCAGGTTAGCCATGTTTTGCATTTGACCAATAGTATAGGTTACCCATATGCTCGCTGCTACGCGCTAGAAAGAACATTGTATTACATCTGTACTGTACTGTGTTGGGTTCTGTCCCTAAAATGGATTACTGGGAGTGGGAGGTGTACCTCACTTAGATGGGTTGTTGGGGTAGGAAATGTTGCTCCTAACTAACCATACTAGAAACTAGCCATTCTGCATACCCTCAGTTAGCTGAGTGGGTAGGAACATTTTCTTTTACTCTTTTCATGGGTATCATTTTTAAGATTCTCTATAGTGTCTTTTTAATGTTATCCTCTTTGACAACTTTTGGAACATACTGCTTATTGTTGCTGGGTTGCCCTTGGGGCTTGTTAGGCAAGATTGTGTGCAGTACCCTTTGGGAAACTACAGCAACCTCATGGCAATAGGAAACCAACCTTTGGTATAAGTCTGTACTACACTGGTTGGTAGTGTGGCTGAGCAGCCAGGCTTCTCAAGAGGGGGTCAATGTGAGCAGTAGGGTTTTTACAAAGAGGTTCACAGTGACAAGTATTCAAATACATTCTTATACACAAGGTTTCTTGAATAAACCATTATTAATTTAACAGTTGAATAATCCTTCTTCAGAAGGGGCAATGTATAAGTAACCCACAAATACACTTCAAAATACACTCTTAGTTTCTCCAAATCAGCAAGTACCCATTTGGGATGGCACACAGATGAATCCTACACCCTGAGGTGACTTAAATAACTAGGACACTGTGGACATTAATATATCACTGGTACATTTAGAGCAATACTGAGTTGGGTGTCAAAGCAATGGGTTGAAGAATAAAACAAAAGGTCACACATATTCTGAAGCAGGTAAGTACTTCTGAAACCCCTGATGCAAAGTAAATGAACCCTTTCCTTGGGGAAAGGTAAAACACAAAGTCAGAGGTAAGCTGAAGCACTTCTTGTAGGTAAGTAAAAGTCTTGCACAATGTTTTAGAAGTCTTTGTAGAAAAAGTAGAATCAATGTAGGGCCACAAGCTGGGAGGCTTTTTAGGTGCAAAAGCTGCAAGCAGCTCTCCAAAAGCAACCAAGACAAGTCTAAACTGAACAAGTAAGGCTACACAACAAGAAGTTTTACATTACCTTTGGTTAGAAGAAATGGTTCCAGCTGGCTTCTGTTCCCGTGCAGCTCTGCAGATCCTGTTGTTCCTGGGCCTCAGTCGTGGGTACAAGAGGGAGGACATCTGGGGACTCCTGCACTGCAATGGGAAGGTCTGCAGCAGCAGAGGGCAAACTTCAATTCAGCGGCACTTTTGCGGTTTCAGATCCTTGCCTCTCAGCAAATAGCACCACCGCCGTTCTCGGCTACCACTATGGACTTTCCTTGCATCTGGGATCCAGCACTCTGTTGAGGTGGCTCAGGCTCGGTCAGTCTTGCTTCCTGGGAGTCTGGAGGATCTTCCTGGAGCTCTTGGCCAACTTTAGTGATGCACTGTGAGTCTGGTGTTCCTCTCCCTGACGCTTCGGTTCTTGCATCAGCAAGGAAGCACAGCCAGCTCCGAAAGGATGTCCAGACGAGTTTACTTTGGATTTGATTGGTCCCACCAACTCAAGGGGAGAAGTCGTCCTTGCAGGGCTTCTCTAGTCGAGGCGAATTCGGAGCTTCAGCACAGCAGCAGGACTTCACCGCACAAACAGTCCAGGAGTTGCAGCAGGCGTCTCTTCCAAGTTCTTCTTCGGATTCCTTCGTCAAGTGGTCGAGCCTAGCTGCCATTCAAACAGCATGGTGGCTGTCCTTGCTGGACAGCCAGCCGGCCAATCACCTTTGGGTGCATTCCTGTAACCAAGGTGATTAAGTACAGGGAGTTTCAGGCACCTCCGTCGCTTCTTGCCCCTGCCAGACTGTCATGATCTCTGCTTCCAAAAGATCAGGACTTGCCCGACTCCCTTGGAAGCAGACCCATAACCCCGGTTCCGAGTGCCAGCAAGTCCCAATTGGGACCTTTTGGACCCTGTCCTGGCGCCAGTGGCACCAGGCTCATAAAGATGCCCAGTCCCAGCGCTGGAAGCGCCGGGCTCATAATGCTTGGGTGGACTTACCTGCAGCAGACCATGCTGCTTACTTACCTGCCAGTTGAACCCCTGATCCTCTTCTGTTTGGGACTACTTTTCCTGTTGGGTGGGGCAGGAGCCACTCCCTAGGTTCAGAACACTGGAACTCTTCTGGAAAGCAGGAACTCTTTTCTTACCTAGGCGTGGCTGAGGAAGGAGACACCTAAGCACTACAGGAGGCTATTTAAACCACACCCGATGGATGAATCTTGCTTTGCGTTATTCTGCATTCTCTGCAGCAGAACGCTCATCGTGTCTTCCGTTTCTGATCCTGGGCCTAAGGGAACAAAGGCTTACCATCCTGGAATCCAGTCTTCAGCAGCACCTGTAAAGACAAAGAAAGAACAGGTTAGCACTACGGTCTTCAGTGGCAGCGCATCTCTTACCTGGTCCATCGGCTGTCACCAACGCCTCGCGCTGCATTCCGGCATCTGAAAGACAAAGGCTTACCTACTCTTCGCATGCTCCGGAGGTCTTCGCACTGCTTTCCGGCATCTGAAAGACAAAAGCTTACCAGCTCTTCGCACGCTCCGAGGCCTTCGGCGCTGCATCCCGCATCTGAAAGACAAAAGAAGGTGCGTTTAAAGACATTGGGCAACTTTATTACTCACGTGCCATTACTCCTTCCCACGCCGAATCCAGTGGGTATTCCAGCACCCTTCAGCTTCTCCAAAGCTCCGAACTTGTACCTGCAAGATAAAAGCGACAGTGCGCATCGTGAAGCAGGCTACAAGCGCTTACTTACGTGCTTCCAGGCGCTTCTATTCCTCACGCGGGTTCGATCCTCAACTCTCAATGGAACCCTGCAAAACAAGAGATATCATTACAAAAGACTTTTAAGACATTTGAAGTGCCCAGAACTTACCGTTCGTGCAGTTAACGACGGATAGCAGTCCTCTGAAGTCAAGAGGCCTGCACCCTTATCCAGTGAAGAAACTGGTTACGGCACCCTGCCCCGAGGCAGATGGAGAGCTCGGCGTTCACTTACCTAAGGTGAGGGCGTTAACCTTTGGGGTTCTACAGGAGAAGAGAAAGGGAAGAGGAGAGAGGCACCCAATAACCCCAGTTCATTAATCCCATATTTTCTATCTGCAGACATCTTACTCTTCGAGTCAGACATACAGTGCACAGAGGTCCAGCCCAAAGAGCCAACCGTGTGTTACACATCACCTTTGAAGATACGGCATTCACCCAGTCAAGACCGGCGCCTCTGCGGGAATCAGGTGAGCGTTACAGAGACATACTGGAGCCAGAGGCGGGCTTCACTCAGGAAGCCCGCCAAACACAAAACAAACAAAGGGACCAAACCTAGTTGGGCACGCAGAATAAGTCTCAAGAAGGATCTTTGCAGCAAGAAATGGCGAAAAAAGAAAACGGGGGTGCTTTACTGCAGGTGCGAATGCAGCCTGCGGAAAAGGCACACCACAGTAATTAAAAGTAAACCACTGCCACCAGCCATTCATCGAGGAAAGTCTAACATATAAATGTTACATGAGAAACTAGACAAAGTGGATACTAAGTTACCCCTCCAGCACCCTATTATAAGATAGTGTGTGATGGGTCTAGAAAGTTACAAAATGTAATTAAAGTCAATTTCTCTAAATTGTTATTGGAAACAGTAGTTATCCAAGAGAAAGGTATTTAAACCTTTGGGAAATCTGAAAGACTTCCCTGTGCCACTGCACTAAAGGTGCTGTGTGACACAATGTTAAAAGATGATGCCTATGGAGTTTGTCAAGACTCCACAAACCAAAAGAAACAGAGTTCAAATCACAGAAAAATACATGAGGGTGGGAAAAAGTGTTTCACTCTCTCCAGGTTAAAATGAAAAGGTCCTAGCATCCAGCAAAAGGGCTGGGAGTCTCTAAGGTAGAGAGGAATTGGCACATTTCTGAGAATTCTCCCTAAAACTTGCCTTTTATGCAGGTTTCTCCCATTCATTCCAGCCTAGCTGTCAATCACACAGCAGGGTGGCTGTCCTCCAAGGACAGCCAGTCGGCCAATCACCTTTGGGTGCCTTCCTGCAACCAAAGGGATTATGCACAGGGAGTTTCGGGTACCTCCCTCACTTCCTGTCCCTGCCAGACGCCCCTGCCAGACACCCTCTCACCAGAGGCGGGCTTCACTCGTGAATCCTGCCAAAGACAAAACTAGCAAAGGGATCAAACCTGGTTTGTCGCGCAGAGTAAATCTGAAGAACCAATCTTTCCAGCAAGAAATGGTGAAAAAAGACCGGGCCATTTTGACGAAATGGGCACCAATGGGTGCCTTACTGCAGCTGCGAACGCAGCCTGCATTAAAAACACACATTGGTAGTAAAAAGTAAACCACTGCCACCAGCCATTAATTGTAGAAAGGGTAACATAAAAATGTTACATGAGAAAATAGACAAAGGGGGTACTAAGTAACCCTTCCGGAACCTTATTGTAAGATAGTGTGTGCTGGGTCTAGAAATGTACAAAATGGAATTAAAGTCGATTTCACTTCACTTCTCTTGGAAACAGTAGTTTCACCAAGAGAAGCTATTTAAAGCTTTGGGAAATCTAAGAGACTTCCCTGTGTCACTGCACTGAGGGTGCTGTGTGACACAATGTAAAGATGATGCCTATGGAGTTTGTCGGACTCCAAAGTCTAAAGAAACAGAGTCCACACCACAGACAAAATACATGAGAGAGTGGGAAAAAGGCTCTCACTCTCTCCAGGTTAAAAATGAAAAGTTCTAAAGTCCAGCAAAAGTGCTGGGGGTCTCTAAGGTAGAAGGGAATTAGCACAATTCTGAGAATTCTCCCTAACACTCGTCCCCAGACAGAGACAGGAGGATTTAATCCACCACTGGATGAATCTCATGCTTTCTGGAGAGACAATCAGTATTTTGGTGATTACATCTTGACTTGTGTGCTGTGGTAAAATCAAACCCATGAGGGCTGATAGACCATCTTAACAATTTAGGATTTTCCCCCTTCATCTGCATTAACCATCTCAAGGTTTGGTGGCCTGTTTGAATTATAAAAGAAGATCCTTACAAGTATGGTCTAAACTTCTCCAAAGACCACACAATGGAAAAACATTCACGTTCTATGGTTGCCCACCTTGATTCAGGGTCCTTCGGTTTCCTACTGATGAAGCAGATGGGGTGTTCCCTGCCTTTCTCATCCAGCTGACTCAGAACTGCACCTATACCTGTATTGGAAGCATCGGTTTGTACAAAAGGATTGGTTGTAGTCGGGAGCTCTTAAGAGTGGAGCTTGATAAAGGGCTTTCTTAAGACCTTCAAATGCCTTGGTGCACTTCTCATTCCACCTGACCTTCTTGGGGATTTTGGGTGAGGGGATCACATTCAAGGGAGAAGCTATGGTCCCATAGTTCTCAATGAAGTTCCTCTAGTAACCTGTGAGACCTAGAAAGGCTCTCACTTGGGTTTGACTAGTAGGCGCGGCCCAGTCTTGTACAGCTTGTACTTTGCTAGGCAATGGCCTTCTTTCACCTCCTCATACCTCATGTCCACTTTACTCTGACTAATTTGAAATTTGCTTGCCTTTATGGTCCGATGGGCCTGCAAAACATATCCAAGGTGGTTAAGATGATGTTTCCAAGTAGGGCTGAACACTGCAGTGCCTTCCAAGTATGCCATGTGGACATCTTCCATCCCATTCAGAACATGATTCACCATCCTTTGGACTGTAGCAGGTGCATTCTTTAGTCCAAAAGGCATAACCCTAAACTGGTATAGACAGACTGGGGTGTGCCTGCACTTTTTTGCGCCAAGGTAAGTTGTTTCTAAAATTTCACTGTACCCGTTCTTCTGATCAATAAAGTTCCAAGTCAAATGTATGTTCACAGAATTTCTCTTTTTTTATTTTGTTTATTTTTTTTGCATTTCCAGCCCTTCCTGGATGACGCGTGTTTTGGCTTTTAGACATTGCCTTTTTCAAATCCGGGCCTTAATGTGCGTTGGGCTTCCACAATTAGTTTTATTTTTATTCCCGTCGGGCTATCCGACGCTTGAGGCAGAAACAAGAACAGACTTTTCAGGAGGGATTGAGCCCTTGAAATGTAGATTTCCACACAAGACGGGAATAAAAATAAAACTGATTTTGGAAGCCCAATGCATATTAAGGCCCGGATTTGAAAAAGACAGTGTCTAAAAGCCGAAACACGTGTCATCCAGGAAGGGCTGAAAACGCAAAAAAAAAATAAAAAAAATTAAAAAAGAGAAATTCTGTGAACACACATTTGACTTGGAACTTTATTGATCAGAAGAACGGGTACAGTGAAACTTAAGAAACAACTTACCTTGGCGCAAAAAAGTGCAGGCACACCCCAGTCTGTTTGTGTTTTACGTACGGAGTAGAGGGACTCATTGTCTCCGTAGTGACCTACACTTATGCGACAAAAAGATTAACTAACACATTGTTGAACCCTAAGGATTTCTAAGCAGCTACCAAATCAGGTCGCGAAGGTACAAATAATAAGATATCACCAAAAGGTTCCTCAAAGCTACAACACTGTTTAAACTGGTGTAGGCCTCCTATGGTTGAAAATGCAGTTTTCCCCTTGGCATGGTTTGTCAGAGCTATTTGCCAATAGTCTGATGTTAGGTCAAATGCACTGAGGAACTTGGCTGAACTGAGTCTGTTCACCAGCTCATCTGTCCTTGTTAAAAAATGGGCATCAGTCATGGTGACTGAATTAAGAGCTCTATAGTTGTCATGGCCACCAGTGATGGGGCTAGTCCTTCCTCATCCCTGGGGTCCCATTAGACCCAGTCTTGGCGCCTCTGGCGCCAGGCTCATCTTAAAGCGTGGCCATGGATCAGAACTGGAAGGCACGTGCCACAGGCCCAAAGAAGGGTAAGGTGGGGTTGGTAGGCGGAGCTAATGGGAGGGGCCTGAACCAGCCTATATAAGGCCAGCCCATCCACGTGCCCTTTGCTTCGCGTTATTCTGCTTCTAAGCAGCGTAACGCTCTCAGTTGTACTCACCGGTGCCTCTCTGGAAGTTCTCAGCCTCATTCTGAAGATTCTTCCGAGAACGCTTCTTACCTGCAGTCTTCCGCCCATCTCTGCGAGCGCCTTTACTCCAGCTACTCCATCGCTGCAGACGCGTTTTACCTCCTGACAGCCGCTCCATCTCCGGACGCGCATCCTGCCTTTTACCAGCCTCAACATCACTGAGCTCAGCGCACTTCTTACCTGTTGTCAACGCTACATCGCTGAGAGCGCACATCTTACCTGTTGCCCGCCGCTACACCGCTGAGCGCTCCAGTCACTATACCGCGGAGTGCGCCTCTCACCTCGCGGCCTGTGCCGGACTTTTCTTCTTTCCTCCATTCCATCACGATCGTAGTCGGAGACTTCCTCCTGTAATCTTCGAGGGACCGGACACCATTCTTCGTCGGTGGCCGACATCTATGAGGAAACGAGAACTAACAGGCTAGGACTCATATGCATTCACATGGCCGCAATACAAGAGACTAAAGCTCCCTTATAAAGACCATCTTACCTGTTACTGTTGGAACTCCATCAGCCTCCAAGGTCTCCGGATTCTCTTTGATACAGATTATTTTCCTGCACCTATGGAAATGGAATGAGACATTGCAAGGATTACTTTTAATACAGAATACAAACACTTTAATCGAACAAACTATAATCATACCAAAGACTTACCTTGTATGTGGATTGGTAGCAGCTGGTCTGGATCAACACCCCCCACGGACCAGTGAAGTAACTAGGTCCATTCTACGCGCCCCTTCTACGGAAAGCAGGACGGATAGCTGTTCATCACAAAACTACAGGTAAGCGTCTATGGGAAAGTGCTTGCCCACCGTATTCTGGCATGAACGGGCTGGGGGAAGTAAGCATACCCCTACTCCATTCTCATTGCCTCTCCTCTTCGCGCAGGGGCAACACCCAGCTCCAGAGCTGCAGGTCCAACCATTCTCAGAAGGGGAAGGTGATTTCGAGGAGCCAGTTCGAGGGAGGGCTCCAACCATCCACCAATGCCCCCGCGGAAGCCAGCTGAGCGTAACAATAGTCTACACAGAATCTCAAATCTTTTGATCCTGCCTTTGGTACTAGTACAACTGGACTAGCCCATGGACTTGTAGATGGCTCCATTACACCAAGATCAAGCATGGTCTTGACCTCTTCCTTTATGTGGGTACTTACATGGTCTGACATTCTGTAACCCCTGATTTCGACAGGGATACAATCACCAGTGAGGATATCATGCTGGCCCCAAGGGGTCAAGCCTGGTGTCAGTGAAAACAGGGAGGCAAACTGGTTTAACAGAACTTTGCACTCCTCCTGTTGTTCAAAAGTCAGATCAGAAGAGAGTTTAACTCCTATTTTTCCAACTGAAGGCTCTCCCCTGAGAAGGTCAGGTAGAGGTTCTCTCCCCCTCCCCTTGATCACCGGCTAAGAGCAAAGCTCCTAGTTCTGATCTGGAAACCTATGCTTTTAGGTGGTTGGTGTGGAAGACCCTGTGGGCCTCCTTGGGATTTCCCAAGTCCACCAAATAATGACACCTCCAAGTTTGGCCACAACCTTGAAGGGTCCAATCCATTTGTCCTGTAATGCCCTCTGCCTTGAAGGTACCATAACTAGAACCAGCTGGTCTTGAGTAAACCCAACCATGTTGGCCTTTTGGTCATGCCAATGTTTAACCAGAGCCTGAAATGCTTATCCGAAGATTCTGTCATGTGTCATTCTTCTTCGGAGACCTAACACATAGCCAGTGACTCACTGGCTTGTGTGGGAAGGAACCCTCTCCAACCCTTCCTTGCTTAGGGCCAATGTACCTCTAACTGGATAACCATAGAGGAGCTCGAAGGAGCTGAAGACAACTCCTTCCGGAGGGACTTCTCTATAAGCAAAGAGAAGGCATGGCAGTAGAAGGTACCACTTTCTTCTAAGGGGTTCTTATAACGCACCTATCATGCTCTTCATAGTTCTATTAAACCTCTCTACCAACCCATTGGTATGGGGGTGGTAGGCTGTTGAGAACGTGTAGGTCACCCCACCGTTTTTCCACGTGGCTTGCATGTAGTGGGACATAAAATTGGTCCCCCTGTCTGAGATAACCGCCTTAGGAAAACCAACCCTGACAAAAATACCAAGGAGGGCCTAAGCCACTACCTGAGCAGTAACAGTCCTCCTAGGTATGGCTTCAGGATACCTGGTAGCATGGTCTACCACAACTAATATAAATCGGTTGTCTGAAGATGTCTGAAGATGTGGGAGGGTCTAGGGGACCAACAATGTCAATCCCTAACCTCTCAAAGGGAACTCCCACAACTGGGAGAGGCACCCACTCCACCCCCCCCCTAGAAGCCATAATCTAGCCCCAGCATCTTGCAAGCGCGGGCACACGGAGCAAGGCCTGCCTGACCTTGTCCACACGGAGTGCCTGACCCGCCAATGCGGGCCGCATCGCGGCGCCACAACGAGGCTGAGGCCGCACTCTCCATTTGAATTCCGGCATCCGCCGGCAGGCGGAAACGCCGGCTGCAACGAAGGCCATCCGAGGCCTGTTCTGGGACCAAGACCCCCACTCAACCTTCCTACGGCAAGGGAAGAGGGCAGGAGCCCTCTCCCCCCCCCTAGAAGCCAGAATCTAGCCCCAGCATCTTGCGAGCGCGGGCACACGGAGCAAGGCCTGCCTGACCTTGTCCGCACGCAGTGCCTGACCCGCCAATGCCGGGCGCATCGCGGCGCCACAACGAGGCTGAGGCCGCACTCTCCATTTGAATTCCGGCATCCGCCGGCTGCAACAAAGGCCATATAAAGGCCTGTTCCTGCGCCTGTTTCGCGCATGAGAGCGCGGCACGGCCACCCCCCCTGTTCATTTCACCATTCACCGACCGCCTTTTGTAATGACTGAGGCAAGTAACTCGAACCAAGTAACCTTACAACAGGAGAACTTATTGTAAGTACTTTGCCACCGTCCTGTAAGCTAATCGTATTTATTTATAGTACTGACGCTGCCGCAATACGACTCCGCCTAGTCTGCATATATAAGCATTCAATTTACATTGCTCACCAAGAGGCATCGGGGACATTACTGTATGCATGTTCTCTTAGCCACCACTATTTGAATGTATTTCAGACTACCATTGGAACTCTTGAACCTAGGCATATCTTGATTGTATTGTGCTTTATGGTCACCAATAGACCACTTCTTGATTGCGCTGTGCCCTATGGTCACTAGTAGACCACTTTATGACTGCACTGTGCCATGCATCTCCACTATTGACCTCTCCCTACCATTAGTGAACCTGCACTAAGCTGCCGATGTATACACATTAGATGCCTTCAAATTCTTAGCTCTCACCTCCATTCCTATCTGACTACTGTATTTGAGACATATGCCTATTTTGAATCTAGGTACCACTGCCTACTGCATTTGCACCATATGCCTAATTTTGAATCTAAGTACTACTACCTATCTGACTACTGTATCTTGTAAGAGGATTCAATTCAACACTACAGCTAAGTCAATGCCTAGTCTGGGATACTGAATGGAAACCCTTATTGATATATCTTTATGTCCAGTTCATGCGTTCTGGATGACTACCCCTATATAACACCCCTCTCTTGGAATCCCCCTGACCCCACTGAGCCAAGAAGTAGTTCTGTTTTGCAAGTTAAAAAGGTTTATTTGATAATTTAAACAATAGATATATATATATATATCACACTTTATAATAATTTAATAATTGAATATCACACTGAATCTGAGCAGTAATCAATAATGGATAGTCTGGCACTAGCACACTTGTGAATAGGAACAGAAGAATAAGGTGGTAGAGAATGCTTTATATAAGTTCAGATGGATGTAATGTTGAATGAAAATGCAATACAGAAAATACTCGATGATTTCAACAAAACAATGTAATCACTTTTCTCTGGCAATCCCCTCCCCCTTTATGCAATGCAAGGAAATGGAAGGAAAGCACACAGTTCTCAGAAATGCAATCAAATGTAATTCAGTTCACCCCAGCAAGCTTAGACTACAGAAGTTTGAAACACAGGCCCAAAATGCTTTTATATGTGCTGGCAATGAAGTGAAAAATATGCTAAAATGCTTTTAATTCCCTCTTGAGGTTCAGGGTGAGTGGTATCAAGTTAATATTAGTCCAGGCTCACTTTAGCAATGATTCAGGGATGGTTCTTAAGAGGCAAACGAAATTTTAGCAAGGAAAGCAAGAACTGCTGTTTTCACACGTGGAGAAATTTGCAAATCGCGGCAAATTCGCGAGTGCGTTTTTCACGATTGCGGCAAAAGTGTATGGAATAGGAATGCGGTTCTAGGTTCGTTGAAAAGCCAAGATTCCCAGCTTTCAGAGGAAAGTTACTGCAAGTTTCTAAGACACACGGTCACGGAGATATGAGCGATTTTGTGAAGGTTGTTTTTCAGATTTGAAATTTTAAAGTTCAAAGTGACAAGTGACAGCTTTGCAAATGACAGGTGGCAGTTTTGCAAAATGACAGTTGACAGTTCTTCTCAAGTTAAAATAGCTTGCATTAGATTATTTTAACTAAGAGATTGGGTTCTGCACAGTTCTGCTAGGTACTCAGAATATATTTAGAAATAGAATGGGCCTCGCCACGGATCTGGTCAGGTTTTCTTCACTCGCCACGGACTGTCTCTGCGCACAGTGGTCTGGGTCAGCTCTCTGGTTCTGCGAACAGCGGTCTGGGTCAGCTCTGCTCTGCCTCTGGTTTTGGATACTGCTCTGCTTTCTCTGGGTACAGCACTGCTTCTGGATCTTTCTGCACAGCTTTCTCTGGACCCAGCGCTGATCTGCACGCTGTTAGGTTTGCTGGATGCTGAGGCCCACTGAGAAGAGTTCTCAGTTTGTGGGTTTAGGCCCTTGCTTTGAGTTCTGAATCAAGTTCTTTGGAGTTTTAAAGTCTAAGTGTTGAATCTAGTATCTTCTGGATGTTGTGTGGTCCGACAGAGCGCGTTGCAGCAAATGGAATTGAATGTCCCTATCTGTCCTGTCTGTCTGCTTTTATGTGTTTTGAAAATGGGTGTGTGTGCAGCATCACTAGGCTCTACCCCTCTCCACTTGTCATTGGCCACTTCATCCTCTTCCCCTTGATTGGGGGAATGAAATGAAGTGTCATCATGATGAGGTCTGTTTATGGTACAGAGAACCCACCCCTGTCAAATTTGACCCAAAAGACATATTTGCACAGGTATACATTTGTTTAAAATTACATGCACCCATCACATATCACAGGAGGCATACCCTGTCCAAATCTGCTCTTCCTGGGAGCTTGCATTCAGAAATGGCAACATATTTCACTTTTTGGTCAAGTTACCAATATCAGATTCTTACTAAAATTTACCCAAATGTGTGCAAGGCATGCAGGCATTAATTGATGATGTATCAGACTTTTCACATGCATACATTTTAAGTAATACCCTCTTAACTGCTAGCTTGCCCCCAGATCATGCCACCGGTTCTAAAAACCTCTTAAAATGTGGGCAGAAAAATCACAAGAATTATGGTATCATTTAAATAATTATGACAAGTCCGTACTATGAGTTATTCATCTTTTTCTAAGACCATATTCTAGCTACAGGGGTGTGTCTTTTCAGGTCACATGGTACAGAAACCAGTCTTTCCACTTTCTTCAAGCTCAGCCTCTGTCTCCAGTTTCTCCCCCTCCCAGTTTCTGCCAAGAGGAAGCCATTTTTATTACCCCTGCAATAAACCATCTGCCTGGGCCCTGGAAGGCCCATTGTTCAAGAGGAAGCCATTTTTACGGCCCCCATAATAAAACATTTGCCTGAGTCAGGACAGGGCTTTGTTCAATTTCCTGCAGAGCCCAGGTAATTCAATCAGAGAAGTGTCATATCCCTTTTGGTGGGAGCAGCAAAAGGCAGATAGGCCTAGGAACACAGCTGTTGTGCAAGTCTCATCTCCTGTCGGGGGTAGCTGGTGGGCAGAATTCAGTTCCTTAAGCCAGGCCCCAGCTAATGTCACTTTTAGTTACCCAGTTTTCTGCATTCAAATAAACTAACCATTTTTACATATGCAGCTAGAATGCTGATTCTAAGTTTAAAACTATGATATTTAAACAATTGCAACCTATGTGACACTCAAAAGTAGGTCACTCATTTCTTTTAAACATTTAGATTTTTAGTGTCTTTCAGTCCAAATTTACTTAAACTGCTGAAATCCACAGCTCAGCCAGTCTTGTTATAAACCTTCAAGTCACTTCAGAATATAACTTTACATTGGATCCACCTCTCAGTAAGTCTTTCTTTGGCCTGCTTTGGGTTCATTTATTCAGTTTTACACAAACAAAAAAAGTCTGGTGTTGTTTTAAAACGCTGGCTTTCTGATAGTGGTGAGTACTGGTACTGCACCCATTTTTGGGATTAAAGAAAATGAATTCCCCACAATTCTAGGTTGCTTTTGGCAATCAGCATTGCCATTCCCAATGGTATCAGGCTACTGTGTGGGTAGTCCAATGGTGGTTTTAGGCAGTGCCCTTCTGTGCCCATAACATCGGCAAAATGGGTGGCAGCCTATTCTTCATGCACTTCCCTGGGCATTTTCTGGGAATCTCTGGCCATCATGATGTTTTCAATGCCAGTAGTGCACAGTTTTTGAGGTAGGGCTCGGATGCATGGGTAAAAACATCCCACAAGCCCCCCTCTTGCGATGGCCATTCTGTTTCACTGATGGAACTCGCAAGACCTGGGATGTTTCCTCATCTTCTTCCAATAGATGGCACAGTTCAGCATCTTTTCCTCCATCCGGTACTGATCGATCGGTTCTCCTCGCCGGTCCTGATGGGAATATTGGGCGGTACACTGGGCACCTTGCGTCTCTGCTCCCGGTCTCCGGATCGTCCTCCTTGGCCAGCCTGCAGGTTTTCCTTCTCCTAGGACGACAAAGGAAGAGCGGCAATACCTATTCATGGACATTTCTCCCCCACCATTGATATAGTTGGGTGGCATATAAATTTATAGTCAAAACATATGAACATGCACATTTCTTTTTGCATTCAAAAACACCCACATTGAGAAACTCAGAATTTGATAGGCGATATGTAGGATATTTTAAGTTAGAACTGAATTAATCTGAGACAGTACCCTCTAGGATTCCAGAGGATTCCTCCAGTTGTTGCAGAGTGTGCCTGGGATGGCAACACTTCAACTGGTTAATGTGGACCCACTTGTCTTCCCCCTCTGCCAAACCGCCTTTGGGGATGCGGATCTTGTAGGCCACAGGGGAGATTTTGTCTATAATCTCAAAGGGTCCCTTCCATGTAGGCAAAAATTTTCGCTGTTTGGCCTGGTTCCTTTGGAAATTGTATAGATAGACCCGGTCCCCCACCTGATATTCCTTCCTGGAAGTTTTCAGGTCATAGTGGGTCTTCATACTCTCAGCTGATCTTTCTAGATTCCGCTGAGCATAGGCAAAAGCATGTTGAAGGTGTTTCCTTAAATTCTCCACATACTCATGAGTTGTGGAGGCATTTATGAGTGTCTGCTCTTGGGTCCTGTAGAGCAAATGCTGCGGAAGCACCATCTTGCGTCCAGTCATCAACTCAAATGGTGACATTTTGGTTACAGATGAAGGGTTAGATCTGATGGCCATTGGGACCAGAGGTAATCGGATATCCCAACTTGGCCCAGAATCTGCCACAAACTTCTTTAATATGCTCACAATGGTTCGGTTATATCTCTCTACTGCCCCAGAAGAAGCTGGCCGGTAAGCAATGTGTAGCTTCCTTTTTACCCCAGTATCTCCCACATCTTTGTCATTACTTCACTGGTGAAGTGGCTACCCCTGTCTGACTCAATCCTTTGAGGTAGACCAAAATGGGAAAAGATGTGGTTAATCATCAGGTCAGCTGCAGTTTCTGCTTTGCAATTTGGGGCTGGGAGACATTCCACCCACTTGGTAAACAAGCATGTCACAGTCAACATGTACTTATTCCCCCTAGCAGAGCGAATCACGGGGCCTACAAAGTCGATTTGTAAATCTGACCATGGCAGTGTCATCCCCCTCTTTTGGAGAGGTGCCCGGTGTGTGAGGGATGTTGGCTGAAATTGTGCACACACAAGACAACCCTTCAAATATTGGTTGAGGTCCTGGCCCATGTGTGGCCAGTATGCAACCTCTCAAGATTTCCAGCGTTGTGTGAAACCCCCTATGACCGGCGGTGGCCGCATCATGGGCGTGACTTAACATCAGGCTTCGGAATGAGGTAGGAACCACTCACTGATCGTGGCCAGCTTTGGATTTCCTTACCAGCAAACCGTCTTGGATTCGGAACATTTTTGGACATTTCATCAGCACTCTTAGGTCCTCTTTCCCATTGTAATCGGTATCCGTCAGGGGAAAGTTCTCAGGGTCCTCAAGGTATTGGTAAAACTTACCAATAATTGGATCCCCCTTCTGAGCTGTAATCAAATCCGCATCAGGGGTCTCCTTGCTCCATTGTGCAATTGAAAGATCATTGTGAGCATTTGTCTGGGACCTAGTGATAGCAGTGACCTGGATTTCCCCCAACAGGGACTCAATCTCAATTAGATCCCCTTGGATAGCCCCGGTTTTGGCCAGCTGATCGGCTAGGTCATTTCCAGTTTTGTCTGGTCCCTCTACTTTGGAATGACCCTTGATTTTTTTCCAGTAGATGGTCATCCCATTCGATGTGACCAGATCATCAATCTTTTGGATCAACTTCCCATGTTTCAAGGGTTTGTTGTTAGCACATAACATGCCTCTGGTTTTCCAATTAACCAGGTGCTCCACGAACCCGTTCCGTACATAATCCGAATCTGTGATTATGACCAGTTCGTGGAGTTGATGCTGGACAGCAGTGAGGATGGCCTGATGCACAGCCATCAATTCTGCCACCTGACTACTTCGGGGATCAATTTTGTATCCAGCGGAGGGTTCTGGGGACTCATTCACCCATGCATTCCCTACGCCGGCCACCAGTTCTTTCTCCCCGTTGTTAACATGGTAAGAGCATCCATCCACATAGACAGTGGGCATTCCCTCACACTTGTCCTCTTCAAAGACTTTGTGTGGGGAATTAAGGTATGCCTCCGTGTTGTCCTTGATTTTTAGACTTTCGTCCTCGAGACAGTTTTCTCTGGCACAATCATGCAAGTCAGCCAGACCTTGCGCGAGGGGACTCTTCTTGTTTTGGCCATATCTGACCTCCACAGGAAAGCCTTGCATTGACAGAATCCAGGAAGTAATACGGGAATTACTCACATTTCCGGCCCGGATTCTGTCACTTTGGAGATATTGCAGAGGCTGGTGTGGAGTCTCCACTATGATGTGTTCCCCCTGGATAAACGGGCGGTAATTCTTCAATGCCCACACCGTCGCCAGGAGTGCCTTCTCACAATCGTTGAATTTTTCCTCCACAGAGGATAAAGTTTTGCTCGCATAGGAGATTACTTTATTGACCTTGTCATGCTTTTGGTATAATACTGCCATCAAGCACGTATTAGAGAACCCCGTCTCCAGGAAGAACTCCTTGTTTCTGACAGGGTAAGCTAGGCAAGGCGCTTGTGAGAGGCTTCTTTTGAGTTGTCTTACTGCCTCGGATTGTTCTGGACCCCATTCCCACTTGACCCCCCCTTCAGGAGATGAATCAGGGGTCTGGTGATCTCTGCGTAGCCCTCGATGAACTTTCTGCTGTAAGTAGTCAGTCCAAGGAGGCTCCTTAGTTCCCGCAGAGTTGTGGGGTCTTTCAGTTTCTGAAGTGCTTCCACTTTCTTTTCCTGGGGACAGAGGCCCTGAGCAGTAATCTCATGCCCCAAGAAATTAACACGGGTTCTACACCACTGTGCTTTCTGAAAGGAAAGTTTTGCTCCGGCGGCCCTCAACTGCGTCAGAACATAACGGATCTCCGCTATGTGTTCCTCCACAGATGAACTTTTGATGAGGACATCATCTACATAAGCCAGGTTACCCCTCGCACCCAGGTCGGGCATGGCCTTATGTAGGAAAATGTTGAATTCATTGCCGGAGTTGAGGTATCCGAAGGGAGTCCGGGTCCATGTGTATTGCTGGCCCCCAAAGGTAAAAGCCAGCTTGTATTGGTCCTCCCTACTGACAGGCACAGTCCAGTATCCATTGGTCAGGTCTATTGCAGTGAATACCTGTGACCCCTGGATCTGGGCCAGCCCTTGGTCAATGTAGGGCAGAGGCCATCGGGAAGTATGGACCCGTTTGTTGAGCTCCCTGAGGTCGGCGCAGAGTCTCCACTGGCCGTTTGGCTTCAATATTCCCAGCACCGGATTATTGAAGGTGCTGTGGACTGGACGGATTATTCCCCGGGACTCAAGGTTCTTAATTATTTCAGTAAGGGACTCCATTGATGCGAGAGGCAAGCGATATTGCTTCACAAACACAGGAGTCATGCACGGGTCCGTGGGGATTGTTGTTGTGTGGATGTCCGTGCGACCACAGTCATATGAATCTACCGCAAAGAGATCTTGGAAATCCAAGAAAACTTGTTTCAACTTTTGCTTTTTTTCCAGAGTCACACAGGCATCAGCTAGGTTGACTCTCTCTTACACCATCTGCCTGAAGCCTGGAAAGACTTCTGGTTTGGCTATTTCAGCGGCCTCCTCCAGCTGGGTGGAGAAGTCCCTGGTCAGAGTGCTGATTTGGACTGGAGGCTTCAGGTGGGAAAGGCAGCCCTCATGGACCTGGAAAATCACCTCATCCCTCCTGAAGTCACAAGTCACATCTTCCTTACCATAAGGGCAAGAAGTGTACACCAGGAAGTTCCCCCCATGCCGGGTAAAAATCCTGTCTGGTGTTGTATTGTCATCACTGTCACTGTCAAAGCAGTCCTTGGGGATTGGCCCTAACAGTTCATTACCTAAATCAATGGAAAAATGTCGGTCATCAACCGCCATTCCAATAATGGTGCCTGCGGCTAGAGTAATACTCTTTAAGTCGCTGTTATCCACCTCTATTAGAATGGTGTCATGTTCTATGTTGACTAATGGTGTTGGGTTTACCCCCAACCCTTGCTGTTGGAGAGAAGCGCTTAGATGTATGTAAGCATCAGGGTTTTGCAGATATTGTCCTCTTTTAACTTTCACTTCCAGGGAGAATTGTCGGGTCCTTTCTGGGATGGTGACTTCCTCTTTGATCTGAATTTCAACTGCATAAGGTAGCAATTGAGCTGACCTAAATGCTTTTTCTGGATCATCAAAGCCCATGGGATTATCCGCTAATCGGGACCAAGCTTTGAAGTTTATTAGGTCCAAACTAATGGCAAAGCGATTGAGAATGTCACTGCCTAAGTAAAAGGCGGCAGTGACCTCTCGCACGACCCAACAATTATGGACTATGCTCTTGTTGCCAATGGAGATTTTGAGCATACACCTGCTTGGCAGGAGCTGTTTGGAATTAGGTGCTTCCAGGTCCATTTCCCATTTGTCTATCAGTTTGAATGTGGGAATGGCTGGATCTTTTGGGAGTTGGCGGAACATGGCTTCGCTGATGAAGCTCTTACCGTTGTTCACACACACTCGAGCGAGAACAGAGTCCTTCTCATCATTTAATTGGACAGGGATGAACAACTGCTCTCCAATTTGCTGAATATCAGCCAGGCTCTGAGCTGATTTCACATCTTTCTGGACTATAGGAGTGGGAGTTTCTGATTGTGGATTAGTATAGAATCTCAGAGTGTTTCTTTCCAGCGTGGAGTACCACTTTAGACTGGAAGGAAGGTTGATTTTCAGAAATAGAGAGGACCCTCCATCACCAGTCTGTTGTCCTGCTGTTATTACTGTCACGTCTGGAATTTGGCTATTCTGGAAGTGGAATTCTACTTGGTCAGATTTTTGTTCAACCATGTGGCAGGTGCTGTTTAAACTAACATGGTTGACATTCTGTTTTAATTTTATTGGTCGGCTAGTCTGGGTCCAGAGGACCTTGTTTACGCAATCTATTAGGGGTGACAACCTTCTCAGGAGGTCATTCCCTAGTAAACAAGGGGTGCCCTCTGGAGTCACTACTATGACCGGGTGTTTCACCTTGTGTCGCCCCAATTTTGATGTCCAAATCTGCAGTCCCCTCGACAGGAATTTCCTTCCCGTCAAAGTTCTGGAGTTGTCCAGGAAGTGAGGTGAGAGGAATTTGGTAATTCCCTCCCCTTCCTGCATTCAGTTCATCAAAGGCCCTTCTGGACAGAAGGGTAGCTTGAGATCCAGTGTCCACCAGTGCCAAAATTGTACCCTGCCCCTGTACTTGTACCGGGGCATAGTATCTTCCCTCCTTCTCCTCAAGGGGGCACAGATAATGTACATTTCTGGACAACTGGTGGGCTAACTTTCTGGTTTTGGACATCGCTAGCGAAGAGATTTGGGCAGAATTCTGTGGAGAGCCTTGGGAATCTGAAAGAAAAAGTTGGCAACTGGAGATCAGAGCCATTGTGGGTTCCCCTGGCTCCGGTTCCGGGCCGCCCCCCCTTTTTGGAGGCAGTCACCAGGATGGGTTTGAACCAGGGGATTTTCTTGCTGTTGGTTCTGGGATGAGATGGTGGGCGGCGGTAGCTCAGTCTCCACCTCTCCCCAGTCTGGATTTGCATCCCTACGGACCCATTTTTCTTTGGGAGGAGTTCCCTCCTCTCTGAAGGAGAAGATCCTTTTCCCAGGATCCTCTGAGGATCCCTCTCCCTCAAATTGGAAGATATGTACCTCCTCCTCAAACTGTGTCTGTTTGGGTCTTTTGTTTCTCCTACCCCCCTCTGCTCCTTGGGAGGCAGGCTTTCAGGGGCAGGAGATTTTGTTTCTGGTTCCTGGTTTTCCAGGGGCTGTTTACAAGTTGGGAAGGAAGCTTCCTCCAAGGCTTTACACCCCCCTTCCCCTTGTGCCTCCTCCCTGGGAACCGGTGTGTTATCGGGGTGCTGCCCCGTCATTGTTCTGGAGCACCAGGTCCAGAGTTTGGGGCATTCTGTGCCGGCATGCCCATCTGAGGGTTCTGCTGAGCCCTTAGCACGCGACCCAGCTCTTGTGCCATGTTCTGAACCTGGCGCTCTAACTGGGAAACCCGCTCAGGCTGATACGTGCCCCTGTTTTCTCCCCTGGGCTGATCCCTGGAAGGGTAGCTATCCCTTTTCTGGTAGTACCCCGGGTTGGGAAGATTTGGGACCCCTCCACCCTTGGCCTCCCCTCTCCCGGATTAGGTTGTCTGGGCTCAGGGAATTGGGGAAAGAAGGATGGATGATTTTGGGGTTGGAAATTGGGTGGATACCTGGGGAAAAAGTTCTGCCCAGGATTCAGAGAATTTCTGCCCTCCGGTGGGAAGTTAGGAGGAAAGTTTCCTGGGTTAGGTTCTTGACTGGATCTCCCCCCTTGGGCTGGAGGAGTCCACACATAACCCAGGATGGGTCGATTTCCCTTGTAACGGGGACTTACATAATCAGGAGAGCGAGGGACCCCATTTGTGGGGCTGCCTCCTTGGCTCCCTGTCTGTGACTGGCCCGAGGATCTCCTGGGCCTAGCATTATTAGGTGCAGGTAGATTTTTAGGCCCCCCCATCTCCAAGTCTAAAACGGGGGCAATCTTTACCTATGCCACCTTGACAGCAGCAGGGGTGCTGTTGGTTTTGGGGTTTTTGGGCGCATTGTTTTTATTTTCTATGGGCTTCTGCACCTCATAGATCCGGGTCGCCTGTTCAATGACCCAGTCTAAAGATCTTTTCTCGTGAAAATCCCTCACGAGCTGGGTCATTATGTATTTGGGCAAGGCATGGAACAACGTATTAATAAATTCTCTGCTATCCGTGCGCACCCTTCTTGTGGTCTGTGCAAAAGCACGCTTTAACTCCTGCACAAATTCTTGTGGGGCCTGATCCTCCCTACATTATAAATTGTAGGCTGCCTTGCGAGCCTCTTGAGGATTTCTGTGAGTAGAAAAATGTTTCAAGATGGCCGCCTTATAGGTGGACAATCTTAAATGATTTTGGTCCTCCAGCCCCGCAAAGAAACTGGAGTATTCCGGGGAGAAGGTCCACTTTACATATTGAATACAGCTTTGGCTGTCCTTCAAATGGAAAGTCTCCATCATTTGCTCAAACAACTCTAAGTGCTCCCAAACAGAATACTTGGCGTTCTTATGATAAGGCGTGATGACGCTCCTGATTGTCTTAATCTGCTTTAAGGGGTCCTTAAGCAAGGCCCTTTTTGTCTTATTGGCCCGTTTGGTCCGGGTAACCCTGGTCCATTCATCTTCTGACTCAGAGGCACTGCTCCCAGAGGTTCCCGTCTGTTCTTCCAGGTTTTCCCGGATTCTGCGAGCCTGGGAATGGCTGGCAGAATGTGGGGACCTGGTCTCCTGTGTCCTGTACCGTTCAGAGGAGTCTTCAGATTCCTCTTTGCTGCCAGGATTTGATGGGTACCCCCCTCCCCCCACTGAACTAACTGGGCAGAGGTTTTCAGGATGCCCTTAATGGGCCTACTCTCCTGGGGTTCCCCATTAAATTGCACTGTGCTTGGGTGCCCATACCCGGATGCCCGCCCTTCCATTCCTGGGTGGTACTGGCCTATGAGCCCCATGCTTCTGGCTGGATAGTAATCTGCCATCCTTGTGGCCCTGTGCTCATGTGCGCCAGGGGACATGGGGGTGGCAGAGTCCAGGGACTGAGAGAGATAAAGGCCTCTGGTACTAGGGCTCCTGGGGTTATGCTCAGGAGTTTCTCTTTCCCAGCGAACCTCATCTCTATCCGCCCCTGCTCCCTGTTGCAATGCAAGAGCCTGCGCCTTCAGTTCCTCAGTTAAGGCCTTACTAGACTCTTATCAGTCTCTCCTGCATCGCTTCCTGTTGTTGGAGTCTATCATTGTGCTGGCAGAGAGCCTCATTCTCTCTCTGTGCCTCCTGATTGGTCCTGGAGCACTGGGCCAGTCTTTGCTGCAGGAGGGTTACCTCCTGAGCTGTGTCCCTATTGGCCTGCTCCATTCTTGCCAGAGCATCCTCCACCCTCCTGGTGTGTTCTAATAAGTTCTGGCGTTCTTTTTGGAGGTCACCCAGCCCCTGGAGGGCCAAGTGATTTTCTTCTGTTTTTCTTTTTAAATGGCAGACTTCCTGGCCTAAGGCGTCTCTTTCCTGGCTAAGAGCCTGCATTTGTGCTGCCAGGTCGTCCCTCTGCCTTTGAAAGGCACCAGCTTTCTGGCGTTCTTCATCAAACTCTGCCTGGGTATCCAGGTCTTTCAAAATCAGCTTGTTGCTCTCTGCCTTCACTCTATCTAGATGACTTTGCAGGGTGGCTACCTGCTCCGTGCATGCCCTATTAAAGTCTAATTGTTGCTCCAGCTTTTTCTGGCTCTGCAGTAAGGAGTCCAAACTGTCTTGGTGCTCCTTCTGCAGGGCCAGAAATCTAGTATCCTGGTGAGCCTTTTCCTGTTGCAGTATATCCATGTCCTCCTTTATTTTAATGATATACTGCCTACTATCATTTTCTGACTCCTGGCTCCTCTGCAGCCTCTGCTCAGAAGAGTCCAGATCAGATTGGGCCTTCTGTAATGCCAGTAGTTGCCTACTTGCCATATCTTGGCCTTCGGCACTATTGTCCAGCATGGCTCCCATATGTAAATATAAATATGCCGCTACCCTGGCAATCTTGTTGTGCTCATCCTTGGCCTTAGAGGACATATATAGTTCACTCAGGGCCACATGTAAGGGACCCTGGTCTCTCCATTTATCTGACCCTGTTTCCGTGATCTGGGGTGCGATTGCTTGCAACCAGACCGTCTGGTCCTGATGAGTCCACTCACCTCTCACAAATAACTTATGTAAGAAGTGCTCTCTGGCTATTTTCATGTCTACTAAGGTCGTCATTCTAGAGATTTGAGTTCCTTCCTGACTTACAGAAGTTTGTATTTTATTTTTGCAAAACAGACCTTTTCCTTAGAGCGTTCCTTTGAGGAGTGCTTTACAGCGTAACACAGCGTGGTGATCCGACCGGATATGTGTATCTGGTCAGCTGGCACGCTGTATTCATCTGCACAAATGGTAGATCTAACCCAAACGTCCCGCTCGAGCCCCCAATTTGTAAGAGGATTCAATTCAACACTACAGCTAAGTCAATGCCTAGTCTGGGATACTGAATGGAAACCCTTATTGATATATCTTTATGTCCAGTTCATGCGTTCTGGATGACTACCCCTATATAACACCCCTCTCTTGGAATCCCCCTGACCCCACTGAGCCAAGAAGTAGTTCTGTTTTGCAAGTTAAAAAGGTTTATTTGACAATTTAAACAATAGATATATATATCACACCTTATAATAAATTAATAATTGAATATCACACTTAATCTGAGCAGTAATCAATAATGGATAGTCTGGCACTAGCACACTTGCGAATAGGAACAGAAGAATAAGGTGGTAGAGAATGCTTTATATAAGTTCAGATGGATGTAATGTTGAATGAAAATGCAATACAGAAAATACTCCATATGATTTCAACAAAACAATGTAATCACTTTTCTCTGGCAATCCCCTCCCCCCTTTATGCAATGCAAGGAAATGGAAGGAAAGCACACAGTTCTCAGAAATGTAATCAAATGTAATTCAGTTCACCCCAGCAAGCTTAGACTACAGAAGTTTGAAACACAGGCCCAAAATGCTTTTATATGTGCTGGCAATGAAGTGAAAAATATGCTAAAATGCTTTTAATTCCCTCTTGAGGTTCAGGGTGAGTGGTATCAAGTTAATATTAGTCCAGGCTCACTCTAGCAATGATTCAGGGATGGTTCTTAAGAGGCAAACGAAATTTTAGCAAGGAAAGCAAGAACTGCTGTTTTCACACGTGGAGTAATTTGCAGATCGTGGCAAATTCGCGATTGCGTTTTTCACGATTGCGAAGGTGTATGGAATAGGAATGCGGTTGTAGGTTCGTTGAAAGGCAAGATTCCCAGCTTTCAGAGGAAAGTTACTGCAAGTTTCTAAGACAAACGGTCACGGAGATATGAGCGATTTTGTGAAGGTTGTTTTTCAGATTTGAAATTTTAAAGTTCAAAGTGACAAGTGACAGCTTTGCAAATGACAGGTGGCAGTTTTGCAAAATGACAGTTGACAGTTCTTCTCAAGTTAAAATAGCTTGCATTAGATTATTTTAACTAAGAGATTGGGTTCTGCACAGTTCTGCTAGGTACTCACAATATATTTAGAAATAGAATGGGCCTCACCACGGATCTGGTCAGGTTTTCTTCACTCGCCACGGACGGTCTCTGCGCACAGCGGTCTGGGTCAGCTCTCTGGTTCTGCGAACAGCGGTCTGGGTCAGCTCTGCTCTGCCTCTGGTTTTGGATACTGCTCTGCTTTCTCTGGGTACAGCACTGCTTTTGGATCTTTCTGCACAGCTTTCTCTGGACCCAGCGCTGATCTGCACGCTGTTAGGTTTGCTGAGGCCCACTGAGAAGAGTTCTCAGTTTGTGGGTTTAGACCCTTGCTTTGAGTTCTGAATCAAGTTCTTTGGAGTTTTAAAGTCTAAGTATTGAATCTAGTATCTTCTGGATGTTGTGTGGTCCGGCAGAGCGCGTTGCAGCAAATGGAATTGAATGTCCCTATCTGTCCTGTCTGTCTGCTTTTATGTGTTTTGAAAATGGGTGTGTGTGCAGCATCACTAGGCTCTACCCCTCTCCACTTGTCATTGGCCACTTCATCCTCTTCCCCTTGATTGGGGGAATGAAATGAAGTGTCATCATGATGAGGTCTGTTTATGGTACAGAGAACCCACCCTTGTCAAATTACACACAATCTATATTTTGACCCAAAAGACATATTTGCACAGGTATACATTTGTTTAAAATTACATGCACCCATCACATATCACAAGAGGTATACCACGTCCAAATCTGCTCTTCCTGGGAGCTTGCATTCAGAAATGGCAACATATTTCACTTTTTGGTCAAGTTACCAATATCAGATTCTTACTAAAATTTACCCAAATGTGTGCAAGGCATGCAGGCATTAATTGATGATGTATCAGACTTTTCACATGCATACATTTTAAGTAATACCCTCTTAACTGCTAGCTTGCCCCCAGAGCATGCCACTGGTTCTAAAAACCTCTTAAAATGTGGGCAGAAAAATCACAAGAATTATGGTATCATTTAAATAATTATGACAAGTCCGTACTATGAGTTATTCATCTTTTTCTAAGGCCATATTCTGGCTACAGGGGTGTGTCTTTTCAGGTCACATGGTACAGAAACCAGTCTTTCCACTTTCTTCAAGCTCAGCCTCTGTCTCCAGTTTCTCCCCCTCCCAGTTTCTGCCAAGAGGAAGCCATTTCTATTACCCCTGCAATAAACCATCTGCCTGGGCCCTGGAAGGCCCATTGTTCAAGAGGAAGCCATTTTTACGGCCCCCATAATAAAACATTTGCCTGAGTCAGGACAGGGCTTTGTTCAATTTCCTGCAGAGCCCAGGTAATTCAATCAGAGAAGTGTCATATCCCTTTTGGTGGGAGCAGCAAAAGGCAGACAGGCCTGGGAACACAGCTGTTGTGCAAGTCTCATCTCCTGTCGGGGGTAGCTGGTGGGCAGAATTCAGTTCCTTAAGCCAGGCCCCAGCTAATGTCACTTTTAGTTACCCAGTTTTCTGCATTCAAATAAACTAACCATTTTTACATATGCAGCTAGAATGCTGATTCTAAGTTTAAAACTATGACATTTAAACAATTGCAACCTATGTGACACTCAAAAGTAGGTCACTCATTTCTTTTAAACATTTATATTTTTAGTGTCTTTCAGTCCAAATTTACTTAAACTGCTGAAATCCACAGCTCAGTCAGTCTTGTTATAAACCTTCAAGTCACTTCAGAATATAACTTTACATTGGATCCACCTCTCAGTAAGTCTTTCTTTGGCCTGCTTTGGCCTGCTTTGGGTTCATTTATTCAGTTTTACACAAACAAAAAAGTCTGGTGTTGTTTTAAAACGCCGGCTTTCTGATAGTGGTGAGTACTGGTACTGCACCCATTTTTGGGATTTAAGAAAATGAATTCCCCACAATTCTAGGTTGCTTTTGGCAATCAGCATTGCCATTCCCAATGGTATCAGGCTACTGTGTGGGTAGTCCAATGGTGGTTTTAGGCAGTGCCCTTCTGTGCCCATAACATCGGCAAAATGGGTGGCAGCCTATTCTTCATGAACTTCCCTGGGCATTTTCTGGGAATCTCTGGCCATCATGATGTTTTCAATGCCAGTACTGCACAGTTTTTGAGGTAGGGCTCGGATGCATGGGTAAAAACATCCCACAATCTGTGCCATATGCCTGATTCTGAACCTAGAACCTAGCCACCACTGCCTATCTGTATACTGCATTTGTACTGCCCTGGATTGAATTGCACAATTTGAGACTGTTAGGGAAGTTCCCTAAGGCCCTCCTAGACCTTATCTCCTAGATGGGATCCACATTGCTACTGTGCTCACTTAACGTTAGCGTTGATTTGTAGAAAATGCTAACTGCATTACTCACCTTCTGTGCAATGGCCACGCTCGCATCCCCAGACATTCCCACTCAGGATACCGACTCAGGAGCCTCCCCTCCCCCTTCAGTTAGGCACCAGTCCTCCCAACGACTCCTACATAGCAAACTACTATTCTGACCCTTCTTGCCCAAGGTATTATCGCAGGCCAGGACTAATAACCCTTGCCACCTGCCCTTGCCCTACCACCGAAAGAAATAACAAACTTCGCGCTAGACTCTCTAAACTATATGAGCCGCCCCAAAGGCTCCTTTCTGACTCCAAATGCGAATCCAAAAGCCACCATACTTGAAAACCTATTGCCCTAAACCATCAGCTTGCCTCCCCCACCACCAAAGGCCCTACCATTCCCATAACCAAGCCCAAACTTAGCTCTCATAAAAACATCTCGGTAAAAACGGATGAACATTCCTATAAAGGAGCTCTCCTAAATACAAGATCATTGGTCGCTCATGCCCTTGATATAGCAGACCTAATCATTAAAGATAAACTAGATTTCATTGCTCTAACTGAAACTTGGCTCCACAATGCAGCAGGTCCGTCTCTAATGCTGGCTATCCCAGATTGCTATACCATATCCAGGCAGGACCGGATGGGCAACCGCGGCGGTGGCATTGCCATCATATCCAAAGAAAGTTTAGCTCTCAGACTAGCCCCGACCCAAACCCTGCAATCGTGCGAATCCCTCACTGCCAAACTCTCTATAAACAACACCCAATCCCTCACCATCCACCTGGTCTACAGACCACCTGGTCCGCTCGGGACCTTCGAGGAAGATTTGCATAGCCTAATATCCAACAATGCAAAAACCACCGCACAAATACTAGTACTAGGTGACTTTAACCTAGGATTCAACGACCCAACAGACATACATGCCTCCACCATAGCCAATGCTATCTTATCACTCGGACTTTCACAAAAAGTCAACCTACCCACTCACCTGAAGGGAAGAACCCTAGACTGGGTTGCTGATGCTTATTGCTCAGCGGTCATCTCCTCTACCACACCACTATCTTGGACAGACCACTCTCTGGTCTCATTCAACCTACTGACCTCCAGACCACCCACCACAACTGAGTCACTGGCACCGCCCTGCCTACCAAGAAATAAGAAAAATTTAACAGTTGAAAGAATCATCACAGCCATCCTTCCAACGCTAAACGCACTGCCAGACAACCTAGATCCCAACTCACTAGTTCATGAATATAATGAAATTATGTTAACTACCATGGACAAAATTGCCCCACTTAAACTTCGCACCAGCAAACCCAAAACTCATTTAAATAAATGGTACACACCTGAACTCAAAGCCCTTCGCCTAAAAAAGAGAAAATGTGAATCTGCTTAGAAACTATGCCCCTCTAGTGAAAAGAAAGCAATTCTCGATACGATTTCTCGTCAATACAAAGCTGAATATCTGCCTAGCTAAACGGAACTCTTATAACATTTGCATTGCCAATTCCAACTCGAGTATGAAGGAACTCTTCTCCATACTGAAGGAACTTGAATTCCCCCATTACCACACCCGGCACCTGCACTAAGGACCAGTCTTGGTGCACAGACATCCAACAGGCACTAGCAAATAAAATAAATACCCTACAAAACAAAATTCAACTAAAAAAAGACTCCTTAAACTTCAATAACCCTCCTACACCTCTGCCTAACGCTTCACCAAGCACACACACTAACTCATAATCCTTTTCTAAAACTACCACCTTGGAGGTCGAGAAAATCATACTTTCTCTCAAACCCTCAAATTGCAAAGGCGACATCTGCCCTGCACACATAATGAAGGATGCAGCCAGAGACCTGTCGCCATTCATCTCCAAACTCATAAACGCCTCCTTTTCTTCAGGCAGCATCCTCTTCAACCTAAAACAATCCTGGGTGCTCCCCCTTCTCAAAAAGCCGACACTTGATCCTCTCATCCCCACCAATTACCGTCCTATCACCACGGTACCCTTTCTACTGAAAATCCTGGACAAAGTGGCCTACGTCCAAATCCAAAAATACTTAGAACTACACAAACTACTAGGCTCCAGACAATCAGGTTTCCGCCCTTTACACGGTACGGAAACAGCCCTCATTGACTTGAAGATCCAAATCGATGATCTGAGGGACAAGGGTAAGACAGCACTCCTCCTCCTACTTGACCTCTCAGCGGCATTCGATCAAGGTCCTCTGCAGACACCTGGATTCAGCTGCTCATTTCTCCCCAGAAGCCATCAGATGGATTGATCCTTTCTGAGTGAGAGAACAATGAGAGTCGTCTCCCCATCAGCAGCAGCAGACCACTCTCCTATTACGTGCGGAGTCCCGCCGGGCTCATGCGTCTCCCCCACATTATACAACATCTTCACCAAACCTCTGTTTGACGATTTGGATCTTCTGGGTGTCACCTACACTAACTATGCAGATGACACTCAGATTCTCCTCCCCACTTTCAGGGGATCACAGTAAGGACAGAGTTGGTGAATAGGGTGTATCTCATCATTCAGGCATGGATGGCATCTCATGGCCTATGCCTGAATGATAAGACAGAGCTCATTATCCTGGGTACCCCCGCCAACATCAACAAACTAGGCCTTGAATATGCCGAATTCAATATAGACGGCAATATCATCAAAGTATCCAGGGATGTAAAAACCCTCGGCTTTTACCTGGATGCCACTATGTCATTCACTAAACAGGTCAACTCACTAGCATCTAGCTCCGCGTATACCTGCAAATTAATAAGAGCAGGCAGACCTTTCCTATCCAATGATAGCTGTATGATCTTGGCAAGAGCACTCATACTCTCCAGGCTCGATTATTGTAATGCCCTACACAGTGGTGCCAACAAAGCTATAACCCATAGGCTACAAATCCTACAAAATAACGCCTTGAGAGCTTCCCACGCCATCAATAAAAGAGAACACATCTCCAGTACCAGACGCCAACACAAATGGCTCTCCACTGACAGTAAAATCAAACTAAAGGTGGCCTCCCTAACCCATAAAGCCCTCAACAATGCTGCCCCGAGCTATCTGATGGATAAAGTAAAAAGAAAGTCATCCATCAGAGAAACAAGAACCATCAATTCCAACTTTCTGATAATTCCCAGATTCAAACTCTCCACCATCGGAGGTAACAGCTTCCCTGTGAAAGCTGCTACATTTTGGAATTCTTTGCTACACAATGTGAGAGCTGATCAACCTTACTTGCTTTTTAGAAAGAATCTCATCAGTCACTTGAACTCCAACAATTCTTGTATTTAACTGTACATCTTAAACCTCTGTATAGATACTGATACTCTCTGCTTGCTTTCTTACTTTTCTGCAAACAGCATGTACATACATGTATATTTCACTTCTTTGTATAGATATTGATATTTATTATGTGTGAAGATTTTGCATATTTCTTATTCCCGTAATCCTTAATTTCATATATCTACAACTTTTACCTCAACTGTATATTTCTGTAACATTGTAAGCTTTGAATATTCTTCTGCCTGCGTCCTGCTGCCCCTGGGTATGGTGCGCCATATAAATAAACAAACAAACCACAAGAGTGCTACTTTCTTGTCTCCACTCTTGCCAGAAGTCTGACAGCTTCTACAGTACTTATCTACTTAAGACCCCATCTTGGGCCAGTAAAATATAGGACAATCCTTTCATTGGTCTTCTTAAAACTTAAGTGACCAGCTAAAGGAATCTCATGGGCTAACTGTAGAAACTGAGGCCTCACCTCCTGAGGCACTACACGTCTTCTGTAGTCCCCCGGGGTAGACTTAATAGGCTCCCTGTAAAGGAGGCCATCCTCCCAGTGTACAGCCTGTGCTTCCCTGGCTCTTGCCCTTCCAGCTAGGAAGCTGCCTGTTGGAGAAGTCCTTCAAAAGTGGGACACTGTCTGTGACCTGTACTGAAGTCTGCCCTTTAAGGAGCCACCTTCTGTAAGCAAAGTCAGCATGCTCAGGATGGTCTTTAGTATCCAGATGTCCAACAGGGGGAAGGACTTCTTCCAGCTCTGTTTCACTAGTAGCTGGTTCACCATCTTCTGCTTGGTCTCCCACTCAGCCGGTGGAGGGGGTCACAGGTGTGATCTTGGACTGTCCTCTCGGGAATGTCCTTGTCTTATGTACAAGTGTCATACCTTTCTTCTTTCCTGAGACCTTGGGTTTCCCCTTTGTCTATTTCTTTGTCCTGGAATTAGAAGGGTGTTCCTCCTGTGGACTGGGAGTTATAGTTACTTCCTTAACTACCCACTGAGAGTCATCCAAAGTTTCCTCTGTGGCCAGTCTAGTCTGCTCCTGCTTCCTTTTACTGGGAGGCCTGGGGTTGCTTTATACAACTCCAAGAGCTTTTAAGTCATTCCCCAACAGGACTCTCCCAGGTACCGCATTTTGTACACCGACAGGTATTCTTAAAATCATATTGTTGCACTGGATGAGAGCCAGTAGTATTGGAACCATCTGGACCGGGCCTCCAGCAAGCTTAGTGGGGCATTTGGGTGCCTTAGCAACATCCTCATTTTTGAAAAAGGTTTCAGCCACCATTGTAATGCTGGCCCCAATGTCTCTAATGGCGGGGTTTCCTGTCCATTCACAAGTACACTGTCCTTATAATAATCTTTTGTGTTATCTGGAATAGTTATACACATTCTGCTGTTCCCACAGACCCAGGGGTACTAAAACACTGTCAGAGACTCCAATGGGGTCTTCAGCCAGTAGATGAACGTTTTTCCCTTGCCATATGAACTTCTCCCTCAGGGATGAAGGTTAAGGAGGCAGTGTGGACCCCTGAAGGTTTACCGTTGCATCTGGGATCACCTTTCACATTGTCAGTTGACCCAGAAGCATAACATTTACCAAATGTTTTCTTGTAGGGGGATTTCGAGGGGATTGGGTCCTCCGACGTACTCCATATCTATGACATGTAATCACCACAGCTGTGCTGCTTCGGAAACTTTTTCCGGCATCTGCATCCTGCGTCGATGCGCCGTCGTCGAGGACCTCCTCCGACGTCATCCGATGTGATTAGTAAGACGCATGACGCCCGTAGCCTCAGTTCCGTTTTTTCTGCGAACATGTTGCTTCGTGAATCTTGGTTAACGCCTCGACTCTTTGGAGTTCTGTTCTTCTCGGTTCTTCGAACCTGTTCGTTTTTGTGAAAATCCTTCGTGTGAAGATGTCTTCTACTTGATCTTCGACCCCGCGTCCGGGCTTCAAGAAGTGCGGGGAGTGTGGGTCCAAGATGTCGGTGATGGACTCGCACGACGCCTGCCTCTGGTGCCTCAGGGAGGCCCACGACACGGATTTATTTATTTATTTATTTATTTGCATTTGTATAGCGCACTTGCAGCCCATGGGCATCGAGGCGCTGTTACAAGTAGGTGTTGGATTCTTAATTCAGCAGATATGCATGAGACCGGAGGTCTTATGGATACACAATTACAGGCATAGTTGCAGGTGAAGCATGATATTCATAATACAGTGACAGAATGCCGTCCGGTACGTTTCATACAAAGAGCTTGGTTTTGACAGCTTTGCGGAAGGCTTGGTGGGATTCAATCATTCTGATGACTGTATCGACTGCCAGTCGCTCACGTCCAAAGCCTTACGCGAACGTAAGAAGAAGTTGTAGGTAGGTCGGGTATCCAAGCCCCGGAAGTCGAAGTCTGCGGGGCTTTCGACGGATGATTCGAGGGGTGACTCTCCGCGTCATCGTCGGAAGTCTCGTGGGTCTCCTTCTAGGAGTCCGTCTCGCCACTCCTCCGCCTCTTCTAGGCATGCTCGGAAGCGCCGACACCGGTCGTCTTCCAGGTCCTCTTTGGAGGACTCTGCCCGGCACGTCGCTTACCCCACCAGCTGTGCAACGCCAGAGGAATGGGCTTCCTTTGGGAAGAAAATGCTGGCGATTCTCGAGTCGCAGGGTACTAAGCCGTCCGTGCCCCCGAGTGGGGTCGGTCGTGAGAGGTCGAGAGACACCGCTCGCAAGAGTGGTCGTCACGAGTCACGGGAGAGGTCCCGTTCGGACAAGGAGACTCGTTCTCGACGTACCCGTTCCAGGTCCCAGTCCTCGACGCGTTCGTGACCGTGTGCACCTGTGAGGTCTTCGAGGAAGACATCGACGTCTGAGGCGTCGAGGGCGTCGACAGGCTTTCTCGAGGCTCCGGCTCTGAGGAAGTCGTCGAAGCCGTCGACGCTCAGGTCGTCGAAGGACACGCTCGGGGCTCCGGCTTCGAGGGCTGTGTCGACGCCGCCGATGCTGGCGGCGCTGCATCTGACGTCGACACCGATTTCCTCGGCGCTGATGCCTGTTCTCTCGACGCCGGCGCCGATTCGCTCGACGCCTTTCGTGTCGGAGGTACCCCGTGGCACGGGGGGACCCCATAGGAAGGCTCTGGTTAAGAGCAAGCACTCTCGGGTGCCTTCTTTTCGCCACCTGGAATATATTTCAGAGGCGGATGAGAATTCTGATGGCCTGGTTCCTAGTCAGGTTCCAGATGAAATCGTCTCGGGCCATAGTCAGTTTGACGATTTGAGGCAGTCACTGCATGATGCTAGTGGACTGGACACCTCTCCGGAGGTGGAGTTTTGTAGGCCGGAGCCTGGCTCTCTTGCCGATTCCTCGTACCGGCGCCTTATGGCTAGGGTTTCTGAGTACTTGGGATGGTCTGCTCCCCCAGGGGAGTTTGTGCAGGATGATCTAACGGACATCCTTGATGTTGGTCCCCCAACTGACCCGGTACTGCCGTTCCATATGGCTTTACAGAGAAGGGTGGCGGCGGCTTGGACTGCTCCGGAGAGTCTCCCGGCGGTGGGCAGATCCTTGTCGCGAAAATACCGTCCAGCCAGTAGCGACCCCTCCTACTTGACCAGGCACCCCACTCCGGAGAGTTTGGTGGTGCAGGCGGCCACGCCCAGGCAAAGCAGGCGTCGTACCCTACCATCCCTCCTGATAGGGACGACAAACGTTTTGATGGCTGGGCGAAGAAAGTGTTTTCTTCTGGTGGTTTGGCGCTTCAGGCGGCCAACTCCATTTGTGCCTTGTCTTGTTTCACACACACTCTGTGGAACTGTGTTGCATTAGCAGCTGAACATATTCTCGAAGGGGACGAACGGGATGGTTTCCTTGCTATGGTCCAGGATGGTAAGGATGCCATGTGTGAGTCCATTCAGTCGGGTTTGGACTTAGCTGAATGCGTCAGTAGGTCCATGGCGGCGAGCACCGTGATACGCAGGTTTGCGTGGTTGCGGAAGTCGGGGTTTGCTCCTGATGTGCAGTCCCGGCTCCTTAACATGCCCTTTGACGGTGAACACCTTTTTGGCAGCAAGGCTGACGAGAGCCTTGAGAGGTTGCAGACCTCAAAAGCTGCAGCGAAGTCGTTGGGCGCTGCAGTTCGCCAACCTCCGCCTTTTCGTCCTAGGGGACAGCAGTGGAGGGGTGGTTCCTTTCGCTATTACTCGTCCTTCAGTAAAGCGAGAGGAGCTGGCAGTCAAAGAGGCCAACGCAGGGGTACCAGAGGTGGACGACAGGGTACCCGTGGTGCCAAGGCCGCTCGTGCAGTTGCCTCTTTGCCCTCAGGTAACGCCGCAGCCGCTCCCACTTAGTCATGAGGCCATGTCCCATGGTTCGCCGGTTGGGGGGGGAAGGCTGGCGCAGCATCTTGTAGTGGCAAGGCATTACTTCAGATGTGTGGTTTCTGGAGATCATAACCCACGGCTACTGTCTTCCCTTTCGGCACAGGCCTCGCGACAATTCACCGGGGAACCTCTCTTCGCAGAGTCAGGATCCGCTCCTTGCGCAAGAAATTCAAGCCCTGCTGGAGAAAGGCGCCATAGAATTGGTGCCTGAAGCAGAGAGGAACAAGGGATGGTATTCCCCTTATTTTTTGATTGCGAAGAAAGACGGGGGATTGAGACCCATCATGGACTTGCGCGGTTTGAACAAACTCCTCAGGAAGGACAAGTTCAAGATGGTTACTCTCTCTCAAGTCCTCCAGGCCCTTCAGCTTCAGGACTGGTTGGTGTCACTCGACCTCAAGGATGCTTACTTTGCACAAGAAGTACCTGAGGTTCGCGGTTGGCGACTCGCACTTTCAGTTTCGGGTCCTGCCGTTCGGATTGACCTCTGCCCGAGGGTTTTCACCAAGCTCATGGTGGTGGTGGCAGCGCATCTCAGGCAAGGGGGGATTCACGTCTACCCCTCCCTGGACGATTGGTTGATCAGGGGGAGCTCTCCCGAACAAGTCCTGGATCATCTGTCCGTCACCTGCCACTCCCTTCACAGGCTGGGCTTCTCCCTCAATTTAAAGAAGTCCCATTTGACGCCATCACAGCGGCTCCAGTACATCGGAGCAGTGCTCGACACTTCCCTGGGGCAGTGTTTTCCTCCCCAGGTGAGGGCTCTTCACATTCAGCAGATGGTGCACAAGTTTCAGCATGCCCAGACGCTCCCAGCATTCGAGTTCTTGAGGTTGCTTGGCCTCAGGGCATCCTGCATTCTTCTGGTGCCAGAGGCTCGCCTGCGGATGAGATCTTTGCAGTGGGCACTCAGGACGCAATGGTCGCAGTCCTCCAGCAGGATGTCGGACCCGGTTCAGGTGCCGGGACCTTCTGTGGTGGGCCGTCGAAGGCAACTTGATGAAAGGGGCTCCATTTTGGCTTCCCTGGCCGGAGGTGGCGATCGTGACGGATGCATCCCTCATGGGATGGGGCGCTCATGCCAACGGGCTGACAGTCAGCGGTCGTTGGTCTCTGTCGGAGTCCAGACTCCATATCAATCTGTTGGAGCTGAGGGCCGTCAGGCTAGTCCTGAAGGCTTTTCTGCCGACTGTGCGAGGAAAGAGTGTCCTGATCCTTGCCCTTTGAGGCTGTTAACACAGTGGCCATGCACTACCTCAACAAAAAGGGGGGGGGGGGCATGGTCACTTCCTCTGTGCAGGGAGGCGATGCAGCTCGAGTTCTGGGCCATCCAGCAGGAAGTTTCGATCTCAGCAGTTCATCTGGCCAGAGATGAAAACGTGACGGCGGACGCTCTGAGCAGGCAGAGCACGATCTCTCACGAGTGGGAGTTGGCTCAGGAGATTTTCCTGGAGATCTTCGCCCTTTGGGGGACCCGTCAAGTGGATCTCTTCGCCTCCAGTGTCAACCAGAAGTGCGAAAGGTTTTGCTCGCGGGAATTTCCTCCAAAAGGAGCCTTAGGAGACACGTTCGTGGTGGAGTGGTCATTCCCGCTGCTGTACGCGTTTCCTCCAGTCCCCGTCATCCCGCAAGTGCTGCAGAGGTTACGGAAGTTCGGTTCCCGGATGATCCTCATTGCTCCGGTGTGGGCTCGGAGGACGTGGTACCCGGACCTTCTCGACTTGTCCATCTGCCCTCCACGTCGTCTTCCCTACCGAGACGATCTGCTCTCACGGGAGGGGGGGTCAGGTTCTCATCCAGAGGTCAGATCCCTCAACCTTCACGCTTGGCTTCTGAAAGGTTGAGATATAAGGATTGGGACCTCCCTGAAGACGTGATGGAGGTGTTGCCTTCGGCCCGAAGGCCAGCAACAAAGTCTCTGTACCGTTGCCGTTGGCGTAAGTTCTGCGACTGGTGCAGAGTTCAGAATGTGGATCCTTTTGCATGTGGCATCCCCATGATTCTGTCCTTTTTACTTTCTTTGGCCCACAGGGGCTTGCAAGTGGGTACCATTAAAGGTTACCTGGCGGCGCTGTCCATCTTTAAGCGCTCGTCTGAAGAATGTTCTTACTTTAAAATCCCTTTAATTTTGCAGTTTCTGAAAGGGCTCACTAATGTGTTCCCTCCGTCACCTTTCCTGGTGCCCGGTTGGGATTTAAACCTTGTTCTTAAGTTTCTTATGGGTGCTCAGTTTGAGCCTTTACATTCTTGCCCTTTGAGGCTGTTAACTCTGAAAACTGTGTTTTTAGTTGCGGTTACTTCCGCTCGCAGAGTGAGTGAGTTACAGGCACTTTCAGTTAAGCCACCCTTCACTGTATTTCACAGGGACAGGGTTGTCCTTAGAGTTCCGAAGGTAGTGACGGAATTTCATTTGGCCCAGAAGGTGGTTCTTCCGGCATTCTATCCTCCTCCGCATCCTGGTAAGGAAGAGGAGAGGCTCCATAGGCTTGATCCTAGGAGAGCTTTAAGCTTTTATGTTTCACGCATGTCCCGGGTCAGAGTGGATGATCAACTCTTTATTGGTTACGCTGGAAAGCGTTTGGGGCAAGCTGTGACGAAACAGACTTTGTCTCGCTGGATTATTTTGGCCATCTCGGAGTGTTACCGCTTGGCGGGTAAGGACCCACCGGCTGGCTTGCGGGCCTATTCTACCAGGGGTATGGCTGCATCTACTGCTCTGCAGAGGGGTGTTCCTATTCGCAACATCTGTGATGCAGCCACCTGGGCTTCAGTACATACATTTGTACGTCACTATTCCCTCGACTCCATCCGAGGACAGGATCTGGCCTTTGGCAAGGCGGTCCTTTGCTCTGCTATTTGATTGGCTATTCTAAATTTTGATTCTAAATTCTTTCGCTCCTCCTTGCTTTGGTACTGCTTTGGGAGTCTGTCATAGATATGGAATACGTCGGAGGACCCAATCCCCTCGAAGAACACGTTACTTTCTTACCTGGTAACGTTCTTTCGATGGGATGGTCCGACGACGTATTCCATATCGCTCCCGCCCTGCCTTCCCTGCTGCAGAATTTCTTTTGCGATTGCAGCTTGCGTTCCGCAAGGCTTTGTGTCTGACTGGCAGTTGACTAATGTCACACGTTCTGGGGTAAAAAACTACAACTGAGGCTACGTGCGTCCTACTTATCACATCGGATGACGTCGGAGGAGGTCCTCGACGACGGCGCATCGACGTCATCGTGCAGGACGCAGACGCCGAAAAAAGTTTATGAAGCAGCACAGCTATGGTGATTACATGTCATAGATATGGAATACGTCGTCGGACCATCCCATCGAAAGAACGTTAACGGGTAAGAAAGTAACTTGTTCTTCTGCTGACCTCCCTCTGGTTTAGCACCAGAGGTTTCACTAGACTGACATGGTTTCCCTTGGCTTACCATTCTTATGTTTATGGCCGTCTTTTGGGTGGTTGGATTTAGAATTTGTCATCTTTCTTGTGCTGTTTCTGCTCATCCTTTTTGTGAGTGGCCCCAGAATCCTTGTGAGTTGTTCTGTTGGCAACCCACAAATTAGCATCTGTTGCTAGCTGCTTGGGATCAATCTTTTGTGAGTCAGCCATGTGCTGTCTCAGCTCAGGAGAGCAGGCATCAAAAATAGATTCCAACAAAAATAGATGTCTTATTCCTTCAGAGGAGTTCACTCTGTAACCCTTAACACATCCATCTAAGTTTTTCAAACATTCACACCCAGGTAGCCCAAGGGGTACCATCAATCTTTTTGAGGGCCCTAAACCGCTTGAGGTACTGGGAAGGAGTTTTCCCAAATCTGGCTATCAAAGTCCGCTTCACATTCTCATACACCAATGTTTCAAGTTCCCCCACCACCATTACAGCATCAGTTGCTGTAATGGGGGAGCCTAGACAAAAGCCAAGGAATCAACTGATTCCCTGTGTTAGGGAGAATTCTCGGAAATGTGGACCCACAGCACCTTTTCTGGATTTTGAGGACGTACATTTTTTGCCTGGAGAGAGTGAGACCCTTTTTCCCCAGTCTCTCGTATTTTTCTGTGATTTGAACTCTGTTTCTTTTGGTTGTGAAGTCTGACAAACTCAATAGGCATCATCTTTTGCATTGTCACACAGCACCTTCAGTGCAGTGACTCAGGGAAGTCTTTCAGATTTCCCAAAGGTTTAAATACCTTTAAATGAAATTGACTTTACTTAAATTTGTAAACTTGCTAGATCCAGCACACACTATCTTACAATAAAAAAACGTAGTATCCCCTTTGTCTAATTTCTCATGTAACATTTTTTATGTTCCCCTTTCCTCGATTAATGGCTGGTGGCAATGGTTTACGTTAACTACTGTAGTGTGCTTTTACCGCGTGCTGCGTTTGAAGCTGCAGTAAAGCACCCAAGGGTGGCATTTTTTTCAAAAGGGCCCAGTTTTCTTTTTTCGCCATTTCTTTGTAGAAAGGTCCTAGCGATTTACTCTGCGTGCCAAACCAGGTTTGGTCCCTTTTGTTTTTTGTCTTTGGCGGGATTCACAAGTGAATCCCGCCTCTGGCTCCAGTGTGTCTGGCAGGGGCAGGAAGTGAGGGGGGTGCCTGAAACTCCCTGTGCTTAATCCCCTTGGTAACAGGAATGCACCCAAAGGTGATTGGCCGGCTGGCTGTCCGGCAGGACAGCAACCCTGCTGTTTGACTGGCAGCTATGCTGGAATGAGAGGGAGAAACCTGCATACAAGGCAAGGATTTTTGGCTTGGAAGGCAGAGTCGACCACTGGACGAAGGAATCCTATGAAGAACTTGGAAGAGACGCCTGCCTCAACACCTGGACCGTTGATTTGCCCGGTGAAGCCCTGCTGCTGTGCTCCGAATTCGCTCGATTAGAGAAGCCCTGCAAGGACGACTTCTCCCCTTGAGGTGGTGCGACCAATCAACTACAAAGTGAACTTGTCTGGACATCCTCTCGGAGCTGGCTGTACTTCCTTGCTGCTGCAGGAACCGAAGTGCCAGGGAGAGGAACGCCAGATTGTAGTGAATCGCTTTTAAGTTGGCCAAGAGCTCTAGGAAGATCCTCCGGACTCCCAGGAAGCAGGAAAGCCCATCTTGACAGCCAAGAACCGCGGTGGTGCTATTTGCTATAGACGCGAGGAGCTGAAACCTCAAAGTGCCACTGAATTGAAGATTGCTGGTTGCTGTCACTGATCGTCCCATTGCAGGGCATGAGTCCCCAGAAGTTTTCCCTCTTGTCCCCCTCGACTGAGGCCCAGGAACAACAGCATCTGCAGAGCTGCACAGGAAAGAAAGCCAGCTGGAACCAGTTCTTCTAAACAAAGGTACTGTACAGTCTAAGAGAAATTACCTCTTGTTGTGTAGCCTTACTTGTTCTCAGTTGAGACTTGTCTTGGTTGCTTCTGTAGAGTTGCTAACAGCTTCTGAGTTGTTTTAGTCTTAAGAGTAAAACATTCAAAGAGTGTGGAAAAAAGGTTCCCTCTCAGAGAGGTATAAGGAAAAATAATCCACCAGTAAAATCTAAACGTCTGGGTTTGACGCAGGTAAGGAAGATTTATCATTACTATGAAAATCTTACCTTACAGTCTTGACTCAAAGGCAATGCAGAAATAGACCAAGTCTCTTTTAGCCAATGCATTTCAGATACAGATCAGTCTTCAGGGCAAACACTATCCTCAATAACAAACCGAAATTCCACACAGCAACAATAGTATTTAAACAAAATAAAAAGAAAAGAGAACAAATCATGTGTTACAGTTTAGCATATGAGATTCATTTAACACATTTACGTATCTCCAAGTGCATGGTTGTTTTACCTTAATGGGTCCGACTTCAGCTTCGCTGTGGAAGTAGATGGTTTGAGCCTGTATCATTTGTCTATATATATGTGGTGTCTTCTTTGTTAGGCAAGATTGGATGCAGTAACCCTGTGGGAGACTACACCAGCCTTGTCCTCTTGGTAATAGGTAACCCACCTACCGTTATTGGTCTGTACTACACAAGTTGGTAGAGTGACTAAACAGCCAGACTTATCTCAAGATGGGTAAATGTGAGCTGTAGAGATGGAACACTGAGATTCACAATTACAAGTATCCAAGCACTCAAGGTTTTCTAGTAAAATAATAATTTATGATGCTAATATGCAACAATAAAAATACACTTCATAACACTTCCTCAGATTTAAGATAAGCAAGTAGATACCCTTTTGGGATGCCTCATGCACACACTTCCTACACCATGAGGTAACTTCATTTACTAGGACAATGTTGGCATTGATATATCACTTTCTGAGGCTGTGGAAAAGGAAAAGGTTAACCGGTTCTCAGAGCTTGTGAATACTTTTCAATCTCCCAATGACATCTAGATTAGATCGTTCCCTGCAATACAAGTTAAACTTAATGCACCACCTATGAAGGACAGTTGGAACCAACGTTAATGGGTTGGAGGAGTCTGCAGGGAACTAGGACAGCCAAAGTCAATGTGAGCAATGTCTATGGAGCTGAGGCACTTCTTTAGATAGCACAAACAAGTGTTTAAAGAAAGAATCACTGTAAGGTCACAAGCTTGGAGGCTTGTGAAAGGCAGAGCTGGGATCAACTCTGCAAGAAATAGCTACTGCAATTCTCTAGTGAGAACAAGCAAGCTACAGACAACGAGGTAAGTACCCCTTTTGTCAGCACAGTACCTTAGGTTTGAAGAAGAGGATCCAGCTGGCTTCTCTTCTGGTTGCAGTCCTGCAGATCCTGGGTTCCTGGGCCTCAGTCCTGGGGACAACATGGAGGACATCTAGATGACTCCTGCTTTGCAGTTTGAAGGTCGGCGGCTACAGGCTCTCTTCAGATCAGCTGCACTTTGCGGTTTCAGCTACTGGTAAACCGCACCACTGCGGTTCTTGGGCACTTGATGGGCTTCCCTTGCTTCTAGGGTCCAGCACTCGGAGGCCAGTCAGGCTTGGGTCGTCCTGTTTCGGGAGGGTCCTTAGGATCTTACTTAAGCTCGGGTCCGGTTTAAAGACGATGCTCTAGATTGTGGGTTTCCTGACCCCTGGCACTCAGTTCCAGCAGCAGCAAAGAAGTACAGCCAGCAGGGAAAGGTCTTCCAGTAAACTTCGTCTTGGGGTTAGTTGATGCCACCAACCCAAGGGAAGAAGTTGTTCGTTCCGGGCTTCTCTAGTCGATTCAGAGTTGAAGCTTCAGCACTGCAGCAGGGCTTCACCAGGCAGTTCAACGGTCCAGGAGGGTGCAGCAAGCTTCTCTTCCAGTTTCCTTTGTCGGGTGTCTCGTTCAGTGGTTGACTTGCCTTCTCTTCAAGAGACCTCGCCTTTTATGCAGATTTCTCCCATTCATGCACAGCCTAGCTGTCACACTCGTAGCACGTTGGGTGTCCTGCAAGGACAGCCAGCTGGCCAATCACCTTTGGGTGCATTCAGGTAACCAAGGAGACCAAGGACAGGGAGTTTCGGGTACCTCCCTCGCTTACTGCCCTGCCAGACGTACTGGAGCCAGAGGCGGGTTTCAGCACTGAAGCCTGCCAATGGTAAAACAAATAAAAGGATTAAACCTGTTTTGCCGTGCAGAGTAAAACCCAAGAAAGATCTCACAATCAAGAAATGGCAAAATAGGACGACCAGGGCCATTTTGACACAATGGCCACCCATGGGTGCTATACTGCAGCTGAGGATTCACCCTGCGGTTAAAATGCACAATGGTAGGAAAATAAAACCATTGCCACCAGCCGTTAAAAGTAGCGAGGGTAACATAAAAAATGTTACATGAGTAAGTAGGAAAAGGGGCTACTAAGTAAGCCCCCATACATCAACAGAGATGGGGTGTACTGGACCCACATAGGAAAAACCGGTAAGTAAAGTTAATTTCACTTTACTACTCTTGGGAATAGTAGTTCACCCAAGAGAAGGTATATAAACCTTATGAGAGATCCAAAGGACTTTGTGACACTGTACTGCACTGAAGGTGCTGTCACAATACAATACACATGGCAGTGGAGTTTGTCAGACTCCTAAACCAAAGAAACAGAGTCCAAATCACATCAAAAATACATGAGACTGAGAAAAAGGTCTCACGCACTCCAGGATAAAATTAAAAGTCCTAAAGTCCAGCTAAAGAGCTGGGAGTCTCTAAGGTTGAAGGGAATTAGCACAGAAATGAGAATACTCCCTAACATTATTTCACCTTAAGGTCCAACAGCTCTAGCAGCCAAGTGGTAACAGTCTATCTGTTGGCCCCCCCTCCTGTTGCGAGGCCAATGACCCGCAACTGTGGAGCCACACTGCATTTTTCAGATTTTCTATTTTAGTTTCCATTGCCCAGTTACCCCTTACCCACCACCTCAATTGCTCAGCTAATCTTCTGCACCAAGGGGAAAGTATGGGAGAACTGTTTTTCCAGCTTGCTGGTCCTTTATTCCAGCGTGGAGGATCTTACCTCCAGCTGAGCCACCCTCTCTGCTAGTTTGTCAAAACTTCCCCTCTAATCTTGTTATGGACTGCTCAATTCGGCCCAGTGCAGCCATGACTGGGTCCTACGGAGTATGTTTTTCCTGACTGTGCTGCTCACTTCGGGGCGCAGATTTCTGTTTGGACTTCTCCACAGCCATTCTGCTGGCTGTCTCTTAGTTGGGCGCCAGACCCTAGGGTGCACCTCCAGGACAGATCACGTCAAGCCGCCGTCTGCACTGCAGGACCAGGGGATCCAGTAAGCCAGTCAGTATCTGACAATTCCAAGTGTTGCCACTCGCAGCTCCTCCATGTTCTCACTGACCACCACAGCCTTCTCCTTTTTAGTTTCCATGTGTCCTCATTCATTCCGGGCCACACACAGACAGCCACCTCGCATCCTGCGGGGCTTCTCCGCAGCACCGTCACTCGCAGGGCATATGCGGGTGCTCAACCTCCACAAACCTGTGCTTCAGGCTGCGCTGAGCACAGGCCTTGAACAAACCTTTTCTCCTTGATTCAGCCATGGATGCAGGCCTCAACATTGGAGAAGAAAAACCGAGGATGTGAATCCGTTTAGAGGAGCCCAAAACGGGATCGGAGCGAAACACCAGGAGTCACTGGAGCAGAGGATCCTCGAACTGTTGTCAAAGTGGATTTATTTACAATACAGAAGAAAACGTCATTTATATGAGGGATTTTTCGGAGCACTTCCAACACGAAACGTGGTAAAAAATCTGAAGATGGCCTCCAGGGGTGGAGCTATGGCTGTGGGCAATATGGGCCAAAGTGACTATACTAGAGCACTAAAGTGACTGAAGTTTTTCGGTTTCTTTTTTTGTGTAATTTGTTTATTGCATTTTCATAAACACAAAACAACATTCGAGCAACAATCTACAGCACATTATCTCAAAAGTGAATCGCTAGGGGTTATCATAATTAACGGGAACACTTGTAGAACATTCTGGAAAATTTGCACCATCAGGAGTCAATTCCGGGCCCTTCCACCATGTCATGGCCACCCTTTTGCAAGCCGGTGCTAGAAGTAGCCCAGCAAGTCTACGTGCGTGCTTGGGCAAAGCTCTCGTACACCCTAGCAGAACCACAAGTGGCTCCATTCCAACCTGTTCCCTGACAAAGGGAGATCTTGTTGAGAACCTCCCCCCAGCACCTGCCGATCGGGGGGCTACACCCAGGCTAAATGTAAGAAGCCGGCTGGACTGGTCTTGCACCATGCACAGGCATTCATTGATTCGGGGTAATGTTTGTGCGGTTTGGCTTGGGTGTGATACGTTTGATGCACAAAGTTGGAGTGCATCAGTTTAAGTCTAGTGTTTAGAGACACCTTCTTGGTTTGGAGCAATGTGTATTTTCTGTCTTCATCACAAATCTCCACTCCCAACCCTCCCCTCCGAACCCCTATCTCAGTCAGAGAACATCCCCACCCCCATAGAGTATCAGACATCGGGCTATTGTAGAGGCGGAAAACCAGGCGACCTTCACCCTGGGCCTGAACCATTCCATGTAGCAGGGTCCATGTGGGTGGTTGATCACGAACAGTGGGAAATTTAAACTCATTTCTTATCAGAAAGTATATGAAAAGGTCAAGGTATCTCTCTTTCTCCCTCTCTTTCTCTCGATCTCCCTCTTTCTCTTTTCCTTTCTTTCTCTTTCTCTCTTTCCCTCTACCTTTCTCTTTTTCTCTTTCTTTCTCTTTTTTCTTTTTCTCTTTTTCTTTCTCTCTCTCCCTCTTTTTCTCTCTCTTTTTCTCTCTTTTTCTCTTTCTTTCTCTTTCTTTTCTCTTTTTCTCTTTTTCTCTTTTTCTTTCTCTCTCTCTCCCTCTTTTTCTCTTTCTCTCTTATTTCTCTCTTTTTCTCTTTCTTTTTCTCTCTCTCCCTCTTCCGTTCTTACCCCCAAGGGGGCACACTCCAACCTTACTGGTCCATTGTAAGTATGATCCCATCCATGTGCATGGCAGATATAGAATTTTCACATTCAGTTTGTCAGCAATTTTATGCCAGATGGTACATGTATTAGTCACAATATCCCTGAGCCCCGATTTGGGTTTACAGTGGCGTAGTATTGCTGTCCTCAGTAGGTTGGGGGCTGTGAGGCCCCTTTCACCCGGCAAGTGTGGGCTGATAGCGTGACATACCAAAAGGACAGATAGAGATCTTGCGCAGCAAAGTAGTATTTTTCTAGGTCTGACAAAGCCAGACTGCCTTCGGTATGCAGTTGGGATAGTGTAGACCAAGTTAACCTGGGTTGCCTCCCAACCCATTCAAACTCGGTAATGATTCCCTGCTGTTGTGTAAAACAAATCGCTGGTAGGTATGTAGGGATGATATAGATATTTGCCCTATTAGGTAGGAGGGGGGAGGCCACGCCATTTATGAGTTTGATCTTTAAGGGAGTTGGCAGCCTGCCATAATTCACCGAAATAGAATGTCGAGTCCCTCTAGACTTCTATACCCAGTTATCTTGTGTTTTCCTATTCCCATCTTTTACTCTGCTGGTTACCTCCCTGAATGTTCCAAGTAATTACCTTGGAAGTCGTTGTTGTACCCTAGTGTTACGCTCACCTGGCTCCCACAGGGGCGTCGGTCGGACCCGGACAGCTGCGGTCTCCACCCAAGTGATGCGTAGTGCAGCGATGACTGACTGGATCTGCCCTCCTAATCTTGTCTGCTTAACCTGTAGAAATATTCTCCTGCAAGTGGAGAGATTGATTTAGCCACTTCTGTATTCAAGTGATGGCACCCCGACAGTCCTCCCCAACTAATCACCTCACAGCAATCTCATGTTATATTCTTGAAAGATGAGCTCTCCATCCTGCGTGGATTTGCAGGGGTGCGTTGATTCCAGTTACTTCACTGATTTGAAGGCTCGGGAGAGTTCCAGAGAGTATTGACTCTGATGTTCCTGGTGAGGACCAGTAAGTATTATGTTCATAGAGTTCAATATGTCCGATGTTCACTCTTGTTCCCCCCCCCTTCCTTTCTTGTCTTGCAGCTGGCTCGTGAAAAGATGCTCTTGTGGCAGCTGGTGGCGCTCAGGTAAGAGTCTGTATTACCCAGCGCTGTCCGGTAAATGTTGCACGAAGAAAACGTGTTTTGTCTCTTTACAGATCCGGCACGTGAAAATATGGAGAGTCACAAAAGGATGCTTCCGGTGGTAAATCAGGTAAGTCTATGGTGGTAAGAATTATATTTGTTGGTTCCCTCGGCTCACCTTGTGGTTTTCTTTTGTCTCCTAGGTGCCGAGGTTCGGCGAAGAAATGATGGAGGCAGCGCCGACCTGAAGGATGCTGTGAAGACTGGTGAGTATGGCGCGGCGCTGCAGCTGAAGGTGCAGCGCGTACAGAAATGATGTTCTTTACAGGTCCGGAGACGAGAATCAGGTGTGGAATAGAAATAAGTTTGTTTTCTAACCTTGTCCCTTTCTTTCCTCTTTGTTTTAGGGTGTCCGGTCAAATGGTTGAAAATAAATGATCGAATCAAAATGGTTGGGAAAAAAAGTCGAATTTTTTATTTATTTATATATATTTTTTTAAGTTTTGGTTGCTTAAAAAATACTTTTAATAAAGAAAAAGGGGGGGTTGGGGGGAACCCCCCATAAAATAAAAATAAAAAATTAATAAAAAAATTCAACCTTTTTTTTTCGACCATTTTACTTCGATCAAATGGTCATTCGACCATTTGGTTTTCGACCAAATGACTGGTAACTTTGTTTTAGGAGCTCCGGATTCGAGGCGGGCGTGGCAGAAGACTGGATACAGGGTGCAGGCACGGTGAGTGTTAGCTGCTGGATGCAGAATAACACGAAGTGTGTGTTGCTGATCGGGCGTGGTTTAAATAGCCTCAAAAGTAGTCCCAGGTAAGAAGTCCCTAGAACCACACCCGAGTAAAAAATAATCTCTAGAAAAATAGTCCCTTTCAGGCTTCATGTTGGATTGGAGTCATATTCAGCATGGTCTGCCTGAGGTAAGTAATGACTATGAGCCTGGCGCCTAAGGCGCCAGGACTGAACCCAGATAGCCCCTAGCCGGGGCTGCTGAGGTTTTACTAAATGTCTAGATGCCTGCTCCCGGGGCTGATGGGCTTGGTCCGAATGCCTGGGGGTAGGCAACATGACACCTAGTTTCTGCCACTATTGCTGGGATTGCCTTCCCTGTGGACAAGCAAGCTCTCTTCCCTATAAGCCCCCCTTAACCCCCCCCAGCTGTGACCTAGCAATTCTGGAAGGTATGGGATCCAGATATCCCAAACAAAAACCATCTCCCAAAATTGAAAATCCCCAACTGGCTCGAAAGTCCCCGCCACCCCCAACCTTCATCCCTAGAGCGAGTCTGCTGTGTACAGGGCACCTGTGCCCACCCCGGTCCCAGCCAGCCTAATCTAAGACGCAAAAGTGTTGTAGTCTTCAAGACTTACTAAAGGACATTCCAACAGTTATCTAGTCTGTGGTGAGCCGTGTGGGGCCTTCTCCTAGGGCCAAACTAGAATCAGCCAGGTGCATGTTCTGGGGTCCACTTCGCCCTCAATACCGTGGCTCACCTCTCCCCTCACGAGGCCTGGGAATGCTCCTGGGTGTAGCCTTTTCGATCGTATGCACAAATGAGCTAGCGGCTTCCCGGGATGTCGAGGACTGTACTCTTGCCATTGTATTGAATGCGCAGTTTCGCTGGTTGGTTGGCATTGAGTATTTAATATTGTCCTGAAGCCTGTGTTTTACACCAGCAAAGGTCTTTATGTATGCTTGGACCGCGGCAGAGAAATCTGGAAAACACAGAAGCTGGTCTCTGTCGAAGGATAGCTCACCCTCTTGCCGGGCCAAGCACAGGATGGTGTTGCGGTCACTATAGTTCAAAATGCACACGTTGATGGGGCTTAGGGGAAACCCGGTCACTGCCATGGTTGCTTTAATCCTGTGCGCCCTTTCTGTGATAAACATGGAGAAGAGTTTTTTTTTTGTGTCAAATAGTCTTACCACAGACTCTCAACAAACTCCTCCATCGGACCTTGCCCTTGCTGTTCCCGGATACCCAGCAGTCTTACATTATTCATTTGCACTGTCCTTCTAGATCCTAATTCCTGGCCGACACTTCCTTAACAGCGGATTCCAACACCCTTGGACACATTCCGTTATCGGCCTTGTCAAGTCGTTTGCCATGCTAATCTCATTTGCAGCATGTCGACCTTACTGGATAAGGCATCTAGTTGGTCCAGTCCGCCAATGCAAGTTTTTAGTTGGAGAGGAAGCTCCATGATACCGGCCTCCTGTTTTCCGCAAGGTTCAATGTGTGGTTGCTGAGTTTTGGCGACCGCACCACAATGTTTTTGTGCTTTTGTCATTTTTCCCCATGCCGGTGAGTGCTTTGGGGTTCGAGGCCCACTACTCTCTCCTCAAGGCCATGGTGATGAGTGCCTCCGGGCCTGGGGCCCACTATCCGCATGTGCTCCCGCCTGGTGTCTACTGCTAAGGGCTCTGGACGTCTTGAGCCAGGAGATGTGATTTGAGGGTCCTGGTCATGCCCCTGTGTCCCCAACCCTTTTCCATCGCCAGGCTTCTTGCCCCTGCCTGCCGCTCTCACCTGGGGTCTGCCGGCTAGACTGACCGTTGCAGGAGGCTTATACTGCTTCAATCCCTGGTCTTCCACCCAGATGGCGCTTTACGGCCACAGCCTTTTGTGCTGGGTCCTTTGGCCTCCCCTCGGTCCGGACTGTGATTCTCCCGATCTAAGCCCTGGCTCACAGACCCGGACAGGGCGGTGTTCCCACCCTCCAGCGCCAAGACGGCTGTCACCAGTGTGGTGGGGCCGGGGGTATGGAAGGGATAGCAGTCGCACCAGACTCATCAGTGTAGGGGTTACAGTCCCCATCAGGAGCCTCATCCACGGCCGAGGACAGCGTCCTGCCACACGCTCCTCTGCCCACGGGGCAGGGCCGTGCAGCCCAGGGGCACCTCATTGTTCCGGGCCGCAGCCTCGACTGGCAGGGGCACTGCAACTAATATGGCCACCACCCAAGTTTTATGGCAGCCACAGGCCTCCATTCTCCACCAGCAGCCTTCTTATGTGCTTCTGGCCACTTGCTATCGGCAAAAGGTCTCGTAGACTGCAGCAATTTCAGGATTTATGGGGCTGGATGACAGTGTTAGGCAAAGTTTGAATGCAGTACCCTCTGCAGACCCTCCAGCTTATTGCGATTTTGCGATCCTGCTAAATGCCACGAAAACGGCCGTTTTGCACATAATGCTGCTAAACGGCAGTTTTGCGCAAAAACAGCTGTTTTTGCAAGAACTACCATTTAAAAAAAAAATGCTCAGGGTTCCAGGTTCTGAAAACTTTTTTTACACAAGAAATGAAATGCGCTAACACATCTCATCACTTGTGCCCAAAAGGACAGCCCAATCCTTAAGGGACACCTGAATGGGCACATTTTATATGCGTGCCCATTCAGATGGCCTTTTTCACCTCCTTGAGCAAATCAGGGGGCGTTTCTGCCAATTTAAAATCGTATCCCAAATTTCCAAGCAATATGCATTTTTAAATGTGCAGAAATTGTAGGCAACCCTACGCGCCCAGGAGGTGGGAGTGCCACTGCATGACCCTGTAATGCATTTTTCTAAAGGCATGATCCGCTGCTGTGTCGCTTGCATTTCTGTTCCTCAAACGGGATAGAAATGTGTTTTTTGAGTCGCAAATTACAGTGGCAGTCCCCTGAAGGGCCTGTCACTGTGACAGGCGCTGGGAGCTTGCAGAACACTGTCAGGAGAGCGCTTCTATTCAAGGTACTACCCATTTTGACTGCCAAAAATCAATCGAATAGTACAATTTGACCTATTTCGGCCAGTACCATTCGATCGATTTTTATAAATACCATACATGGAAAATTGGAGGTGGGGGACCGAAAAAAAAATACTAAAAAGGGACCCTGCAGCGTTGTATCCGACCCACGTTAGACGGATGGATCTGACACTGCAGGGTTGCCGGGGAAGCGACAGCGATGAAGCAGTTAAGTGGGGGAGTGGTTGGGGTGGTGGTGAAAAGTACATTTTCAGTTGTTTGGCTGAAGTGCAAATCAATTTGCGGCGAAATTGACTACAGTAATTTCTGCCGCAAATAATTAGCCTTCGGTCAAACAAACCAGAACCCTATGCAATTTGCACTACAGCTCAGCCACGTGGAAATGCGCAGGTCACCTTTGAGAATAAGGTGACCTGCTCATTTCCAAAAATGGATTATCTAAAAATAGCATATCCTCGGCTCTATTTTTAAATGCCCCATTATTTGAGGATCTGGGTCAGTCTACATTTAACATTTTTTTAAAAATGGTCACATTATAAGAAGGAAAGGAGAGCGAAGGAGAGTGATGGGTGAGATGTGGCGTGATAGGCAAAAAAGTAGAGGGCGAGTAGTGGGTCAGAGGAGGAAGCGCTGCACAAGCGAGCAAAGGCAGCAGTGATGCAGTGGGCCAGAAATCTGAGTGCGAGCGGAGGTACAGAAAGTAGAGGGAGCGTGTGGTCACAGGGGTCGTTGAGCCAGAAAGAAGAGAGGAAGCGGTTGGCCGGAAAGAGGCAGTGAGCTGCACAGTGGGGAAAAGGATGAGGGAAGAGTGTGAAAGAATGGGAGAAAGAATGCAAGATGCAGAAGCAGCACAAAAGATTGAAGGACTGTATATTGCGGGAGGAATTGTAGAGTGTAAGGTTGTGGTTATGATTTGGAGTGTGGCAGGGGTTGCAGAGTGCAAATTGTGACTTGACAGTGTTATATAACACATGAGCATTTGTATGGCAGAGTGAGAGGTTCAGGAATGCAAGTTGTGAAGGAGTTGGTGAGATTTGGGATTTGTGTTGGTGAGAGATGTGTGTGGGTGTTTGGGGGATTGGAGAACATAGAATGGGAATATTTTCAGCATTACAACTGATAATGATCAATTTAGTTAACACTATTAAATAGGCATGCATATTAAACCAAAAATGTAGCCAAAACAAAAACTGTTATGCCAAGCTAGAGACATCTTGGACTCTTCCTTTAAATCAATAAAAAAGATATATTATAATGACACCCTGGCTCTCTTGTAGACTGGAACTCTGACTCTTTCCTGCAACGTAGCAATTTTACACTCTCCAGTTAATACAAAATGTCCAGCAAAAATGCTGCAATAAATAAAGGTTTGTGCCGCAAAAGTTGCCATTTCATGCTGCAAAATTTGCCATCTCATGCCGCAATATCCTGGAGGGTCTGCCTCTGGGACCACTACATGCAACTATGACTACAGGTGTAAGGAAACCAAACTTTGGTATAAAGTATGTACTATGGTTGAGCAGCCAGGCTTATCTCAAGAGGGGAAATGTGAGCAATAATGATGTTACAAAGGGTATCCAGTTAAATTTACGACTATCATTTTTTTATTTTATATATATTTTTTTGGTTTAGTTAATTAAAAAAAAGGGTCATTAAAAAAGGGGGGAGTTGGAGGGGAACCCCCATTAAAAAAAAACTAAAAATAAAACAAAATTCGACATTTTTTTCCCTGCATTTTTCATTCAAGAAAAAGGCATTCAAAAATGTGACATTCGAAAATGTCACTATAAACCGTTACAGAGGTCTATGATCACAGGTGTTCAAATAAACTCTTGTACTCAAGGTTTCCTGGTTAAATACTTATTAATTTATTAACCAGTCATTTGTAAAACTTTCAATAGAAGGAGGCAATCATATAATCACACACAAATATACTTCAATACTGTACACTCGAAGTTCCTTCATCAGATAAGACCCCCATGGGATGGCCCACAGACACAACCAACAATCACAGGTAACTTTAGTAACAAGAGTGCTGGGGACAGGAATATCTTACTGTTGGCATTCAGAATACTTTTCAAGAGGAGTAAAAGGCAAAGGTTATAAGAACATAAAAGGTTACAATTATTCTTAAACAGTGTAGATACTTTGAGTTCACCAGAAGAGTCCATTCAATTCAATAGGCTAGGCCAAAGTCAATCGTTTCCTTCAATCCAGTGGTCGACTCTGCCTTCCAAGCCAAGAGACCCGCCTTTCATTCAGTTCTCTCCCATTCATTCCAGCCTAGCTGTCACTCACCCAGCAGGGTGGCTGTACTTGCCGGACAGTCAGCCAGCCAATAACCACAGCGTGCATTTGGCAGTTTTGGGCACCTCCCTTACTTCCTGCCCACCCGAGACACTCGGTCATCAGAGGCGGTCTTCACTCCTGAAGCCCGCCAAAGATGAATTAACAAAGAGACCAAACCTGGTTTGACGGGCAGAGAAAAACTCGAAGGACCTTTCCAAAAAGAAATGGCGAAAAAAGACGACCGGGACATGTTTTAACAAAGGGGGCTCAGGCGCCATCTTGAAAAACAAGGCTCCCGCGATTTAACGTTAGCGGAGCTGCAAATAGTTTGCGGTCTGGGAAAATCATGGTAGTTCGTTGTAAAACCATTGCCACCAGCCATTCTGAGAGGATAGGGTATCATTTGACTGCTACGGGAGTATCTAGACATAGGGGATACTTAGTAACCCCTCCAGCAATCTATTGTAAGATGGGGTGTGCTGGATCTAAGGATTTAAAAGACTAGTAAAGTCAATTTCACTTTACTTACTCTGGGAAACAGTTGTTTATCCCAGAGAAGGTATTTAAACCTTGGGAAAGCCTAAAAAGGTTTCCCTGTGCCACTGCACTGAGGGTGCTGTGTGACACAAATGAAAAGACGATGCCTATGGAGTTGGTTAGACTCCATAACCAAAGAAAACAAACAAAATTAAAAAGTTCAAAGTCCCAAAGTTTAGCAAAAGAGCTGGAGGGCTCTAAGGTGGGAGTAATTGGCACATTTATGAGAATTCTCCCTAACACAGGGCTCACAGGGAGTCCGCCATACTGGTTAGGTCTCTCTAGCTCCACCCTGGGGTTTTTCAGTTTAAATATAAACTACTCTGTTACCGAGAATTCCCAGCTTGATGACGGGGAATCTTCACAGCATGTGAATCTAAAAAAGATACCAATGCTAGAGAGCAGGAGTTGCAAGTTAGTAAGTTATTCCGTCTGCAAGCTTACAGTTCTGTGTTGTAGATTTACTGCTTTTAGCTTATTTGATCCGAGCGGAGCTTTTTTATATGAAGAATATATTTTTTATAGGTAGATTGCATTGTTTAAAATTGAGGGGAGCTAGGAGCTATTTAGCTTCCCCTTGTTTGATTTATTTGTTACGTGCAGACCTGACAAACTTAATCTCATTTGGGAACAGATGAAAATGAGGAGACATATTAGTTTTCCATTGGCGAATAGTAGGTTGAGTCGGTTGGGGGTCGGCACCTCCCTAGAAGCAGGGCTATTCATTTAAATAGATGAGTCTTTACCGCTTTTCGAAAAAGACTGAGATTTAACTGCCCAAATCTCTAGTGGTAGTCTTTTCTGTAGACTGCAAAACTCCGGTCACCCCTGGATTCACAGGCATATGGTGAGATCTTTAATGGCAATTTTCTCTAAGACGGCAGTGAACGGGCGGGGCTGTATCTGAAGTTTGTCTGCCAAGTAGGCCGGGGGCAGGTTGTTAAGGCATTTAAATATAAGGAAGAGAACCTTGAAGTCGATTCTGTCCCTCACAGACCGCTAATGCATGGAGCAGCAAAATCCAGAGATGTGGGCTGATTTCTTCACCCCTGACACCAATCTCACTGCAGCTTTCTGTGCTCTCTGGAGCTGCTGACACTGTTTTACTGGGCTCCCCCGCCAGCAGGATATTTCGGTAGTCGATTTGAGAGTTTACTAGTGCTACGATGACTGCAGCCTGCTTATCTGATGGTACATAAGGTAGAGCCTGACGCAGGAGCCACATGTAAGATGGACTGCACCTTGGCACTCACTTGGGCCTCACTGCTCAGGTTCTACAACCATATACAGCCCACATTTTTGATCTTGGTGGCAAATGGCTGGTCCATTCCTAAAAAGTGTGTTGTCTTAGGGCGGTTACCCGCTTCCAAGAGGTGTTTAGGTCTGAAAAGGGCCACCTCAGTTTTCTTGATATTAAGCTTGAGCCAGTTAGCAGCCATCCTGTTACCAACCTCTTCCAGGCGAACCTGGACTCTCAGGAATTAGTTTTCCACATTGCACAATGTTAACATACACCTGTGTATCATCGCTGTACGAGTAGTAATTCACCTTTTGTTTCCTCAGAATATCCATATGAGGATGCAGGTATAAATAGAATAGCACGGGAGACAGGGAAGAACCCTGCAACACTCCACAGGTCTGATCTAGCGGCTCAGATTCCCAAACTCCTAGCTTGACCTGTTGTTGCTGTCCTGTTAAAAAAGACTCCTACCAGGGAATAGCCTGTGCTGAGACTCTTCTGATCATCTTCAGTTGCTCAATAAGGATAGCGTGATCCACTATATCGAAGGCGGCTGAAAGATCCAGCATAACCAACAGAACGTTCCCTCATCACCAGCCCGATCAGTCCCACACTGTCAGCAGGACAGTCTCCATGAAGAATGTTGGCCGAAAACCTGTTTGGAAGGAGTCCAGGAGCCATTCTTTCTCTACATGATCCTGGAGTTGTACTTTGACTATCTTCTCCAGAACTTTGCCCGGCCAGCACTTGTAGCCTGGATGAGCCTGGTTAGCTTGACAACAAAAGCTACCCGGAGCTACTTTTGGCTACCTAGGCCAATGGATGCTTAACACCCACACCTATGTGAATTTAACTCTGAGCGCGTGAGGGAATCTATAAATAAACTTTAGGGCACTTTTATATGACATTTAAGGGATCATAAATAACGGGCAAAATTATATGTTTGTATCTTATGTGGAAGTTTGATTTGCGCTGCGCTATGTGCTAGCTCCTCGTTCGCCAGTGTTAGCTCCTGGTTTCTTGTTAATGTTGGATACCCAGGTGCTGCTTTTAGCTTCAGCTTATCAAATGTTTATTTAGAGCGCTGCATTGTGTGGTATTTGCTATGCTTTTAAACCTGGTCAATCCTTCTTGAAGGGCTTTCTTGACTGTTATTCCCATTTTACCATTTGGAGAGTCGAGTACCCAAAGCAAAACACCCTGTAACTGATCACATAAAAGGATGCGCCTCTATTTGGAAATGAAGATTCTTCCTTGTATAATTTCAGGACCTCTTTTACAGCATGACTCTTTATTGTCACTGTTATTTTAGTGTTCTAACATGCTCACACTGAATGTCCTGCTTTGTTCTCGAAATTCGTAATTTGTTAATTTTAATTACCCAATATAGATTGGCACAAGCCACACAGGAAAGAACCGATCTTTATGCCAAACAGGGTAGAGGGAGCCAATTTACATCCAAAGAGGAAAGAGACAAATGGATTAAAAAGGAGCTCAAGTCTCTGGATCAGGCCATCAACGACAAGAAACGACAGATTAACACAATAAACAAGGACTTGGAGGAGACGGAGGCCAACAAAGAGAAGAATTTGGAGCAATACAGTGTAAGGCTTGTACACAAAAATGTAACTCGTCATGTGTGCAATTTTCCATGGCTCATACATTTGCTTTTTCAACATTTGTTTTCTAGTTGGCAATGACATTTTGGTTTGCTCATACCATTTCCCACTTCTTCACATCACAATATGGAGTGCAACCAAAAATGATTTACTTGATTTACTAAGCAAAAGATGTATTGGCTCTTCGATTGCAGTTTGTTGCTGTTACGATTAATTTCTCGCATCTGACCTGGTGGGAACATTTTAGGGGGCCACCCTATGGTGAACGGAGAACTCTAAAGCGACAGCCAAAACCCAATCAAGGTAAACATGGAGAGCAGTCCAGGCTATTTTCAGGAGATTGTGAGTGGGGTCAGGTGTGATGCTGGAAATGCTTTTGGAGGGATGGGGCTCCTCGTTGTACCACTTCTCTGGATGGGTTTTCTTTGTGTTGTCTGCACAGGAGTCCAGTCTGGAACCCTGGCAGTGCAGTTCTTCGTTTTTGCCTTTCGATGAACAGTACCCTTGGGATACCCTTTGGGCAGCAATGGATAGGGGTACACACTTGTACCCCTAGTGTATGTTTTTGGGCACATATATGTGTTGCCCACAGAGCAGGGTATGAGCTGGTGGCAGCTACAGGCTGACTTGACAGTGGCTCTGGTTATCTTCCATTTTTGGGGATACCCAGGCCCTGCCATAAGAATCAATGGATTCCTACTCTAAGGCAAGATGGCCACTGTAGCCTCTTGGTTTCTTTTGCCTTTACCCCTTGTTTCTCAAAGTCCTGAGACACACTGAATGCTCCCTTCCCCTGATTGGCTGTTGGGTGGAAGGACCATATATGGCTCTGGGGCTTCCTCCTGCCAGACTGGCTGCAGCCTTCCCAGAAACTGAATATTGTGGGCACACCCTTGGGGTGGGAACTGCATGAATGGAAAGGGGAGTCAATTCGCATTCTGTGTTGTGGGTGTCTGGTTTTGTGACACAATGCCTGAGCCAGCCCTGACTGAAACTGGAATGAATGCTGTGTATGTTCTGAAAGGCTGGGGGTTTTCTCCAATCTGCATCCTGTGTTTTGGGTGTATGGTTTTTGAATGGCCTGAATGCCTGTGCACCTGATTGGGTGCTGCCTGCATGAATGCACTTGTGCGATTAGCAGACTGAGCCTAGCTCAGCCGGGTGAATGGGGAGATTTTTGTATAACAATGGACCCCTCACTCACCTCCTTGTCAGACGCTGAAAGTCGAAACCGAAGCAAGAAACTGAAGTCTCGGGAAGCTTTGTATCCAGTTGGAGGAAGACGTGCTACTGCTGCAACTCCTCAAGAAATCCAAAGGCTGCCTTGCTGATTTAAGGGCTGAACCATAGCGGACCTGGAGAGGTGCCTCTTCCCGTAGCTACGAGGGAACATGGTGCAACTGGTGCTCTTTTCCTGAAGCGTCCTGGAAGCAAGTCCTGTGTGCCACTGTCCGGTTAAGGGATCTTCGTGGTCCAGAAGAGGAGTGGCTGGACATTTTAGAGCCAAGAAGTCGATCTGTGTCGCTCAGGTTCCAGAGAAGTGTTTGTGACCGCTGGAAGGCAATTTGATGTGGATCGCCTGGAAGAGGGGGTACCCTGGCAAAGTGCTGCCAGTCACCCGGAGCTGCCAAAGTTCTAGTTAACGCAAGAAATCTTTAAGTGGCACTGCAGCCATGTCATCTGTCCACTTTTCCGTGCCGGAGAAGATCCAGGTTCGCCGCCTGCAGAGGAGTGGCAGCCGGTGGGTTTTCCTGCCACCAAACCACAAAGAAAGTGCCCTGAGGGTCCAGGCATGGGGAGGGTCCGCAGTCCAGTGCTAGAGCCCCAGTTGCCAGAAGTCACACTGTCCGTGTTGCAGCACCAAAGAACCGAAAGGCGGCCAACCGCGAACATCTGAAACCAGACACCTACTACTGCCACTGCACCTGTCGGCAGCTAAGTCATTGACGACCACCAAAGGACTCACCATCTTCATCCAAGCCTTGTCAAGGTCCACAGCAAATGACATCTTCGTGAGGCATCCAGAGCCAGTGTAGCAACCAGACAACGGAGACCACCATGATAGACCTGCATTGCTGGCTTTTTGACACTGATTGGTTCCCTTCTCCTGCTCAACACAGGCGTCCCAGAGAACCGTTACTTTCCAGAGACCTCGAGACTAGAAAGTGTAAGACCAGGAAACAAGGCTGCATTTTGTGTCGCAGGCCTGTCCTGCATCAATAATCAAGGCGGGGAGAATCAGCAGCCACTGTGGTACCGTCCTTGGCTCCAAGAACAAAGCAGCTTCAGTGAAGTCAGCGCAGCAGGCGAGTTGGGGAGATCGATACAAGACCCATCTTTGGTGAAGTAAAGCATCAACATTGTATGGTGAGCGCTGGAACGAACATTGATAAAACTCGTGTGATAAGAGAGGCAAGTGAAGTTGAACTGCTGATGAGTGGTTGAACTTTAAAGCAAGCTACAATTCCTTTGACATTGTGGTCCGGCACCATGTGGGTGCTCAATCGAAGGTCTCTATAAGGTATACAGTTGAGAAGTGACAAAAGTGGATACATTTGGTCCGAGCCCGGCGGAGGAAGACCAATTTAAAAAGAACAAATAAATTTGAATCAAAGTGGCCCTGCGACGGGGCAAGCAAAATCCCACGCACAATCAAGTCTTCAATTTTGTTGAAGTAGAGAACGTTTTGTAAACTTCTCCAGCATGGGGTCTGGCATGGATTCACATACTCATGAATATTCCCCGTCAGGCTGGGAATCCTCGGTTAAGAAAAAATCTGTTTCAGTTTCACTTCTGAACTATCATTCTCCTAACAACCAATCACTGGTCTCTGGGTCATACTACCCCCAGCCAATGACTGCCCTCTACCTAAGTCCCTCCTCTGGCAGCCGTCTCCTTTTTTTTATTTTTATTTTTTTCCTGCAAGTTCAAGTGTTGGGAGTCCTCGTGCTATAGCTCTCGAGCTTTTACTGCGTTTTGTGCTTTTTCTAAGGGTGTTGCTCTATTTTTTTCTGGTCAATTAAGCCTCAAGCTCCATCGATCCAACTTCCAACTAACGGGACCCGTTTGTCGGATTCTTCAGCGCCCCTCAAGGGTGAATTTCGGCAAGTTTCTTCTTGGAGGATTCCAGAAGCTTCTTCAAGGCCTACATCGCGTGGACATGGCGGAGGAGAAGGAGGACTCAGCGCCTCCTTTTCAAGGTTTGCCCCGGCTGCAACCTACGGAATGTCTTTTCGGACGATATACGTTCCCTGTGCCTCTACTCCCTGCACTATCATTTCACCGAAACCCTCACCATTGGTCGCAAAGAGGGGGGGGGCGGCACGAATATCTCCTCAGAGGAGGAGCTCGCAAACCTCCAGGCCACCCAGGAAGAATGGTACATCGAGAGCAGGCCCTACGGGAAGGATCCCGGCGAGGTGACGACGAGGAGACCGATGATGAGCAGCAGGGCATTGAGGTCTTGGAATGCCAGCCCAAGCCGCGGATGCCTTCTCCGCTTCCACCTGTCTCCTCACCAACCAACTCAACAACCACCGGGGTATATCTTGGTGGACATCCTTCCTGCTCTGCACACCTCATGCTCAGCGATCCGGACGAGGAGGCCTCTTGCGCCGACGGCCCCTCCCGCGGTTCCGGGACCGTTGGGGGTGGGGGAAAACCTCCAGCCAAGAAGAGGAGAGTTCACCCTCCTTGCCATCCTTCGCCTCCCTCTCCTCCCCCGAGGGATGATACGGATCCGGACCCGGCGACGACTGACACGGACGACGACAACAGCGGATTGGGGGATCTCCCATCTCCGCCTCCCAGATCTTTGCCTCCCAACAAAATCGTCTCGTTCCAGGCCATGATCTCCACGGCATCGGAGCTGTTCCAGCTGGTCCCTGAGGAGAAGAGGGTTTCCTATATCAGCGCCGCGAGGCAAAGAGGAAGACCGTACTTCCGATTCCGATTTTGGATGACATTTGGGACGAGGGGCTGTCCCTCATGAAGAACCCTTCCTCGGCCCCGGCGAAGAGGGACCGTTATGAGAAGAATTACAGGGTGTCGGACTCTGCGCCCAAATGTTTGCGGTCCCAACCGTCACCGTACTCTGTGGTATCGGCGGCAGCTAAGAAGAAATCTTCGGGCTCCACATGTTCGGCGGCCTTCCTCTCCCCCGTGCCCCCACCCCCTCTCCCGGACAGTGAGGGGAGTTAGCTGGATGCCATGGGGAGAAGCGTTATCACGTCAGCAGCGACTACCATCAAGGCCGCCAACACCCTTGCTATTGTGGCGCGTTATCACAGGGAGCATTGGTTCAAGATCGCTCCCCTCCTGGACTTTCTTCCCGACAACAAGAAGGCGGAAGTGTTGGAGATCCTGCAGGAAGGCCTTAATCGGCAGGGATGGCTGAGAACCACTTACTTTCTCCAGGATGTTGGAGGTGTTGGACATGCCCTTTGACGGCGACAATTTGTTTGGGAAGACCGTGGACTAGTCGTTTCAGGCCATCGAGGCAGATACTGAGACAGCTTGTCGGCCCAAGAAACCTACAGGGGCCGCGCCAAATCTGGAGGAAGACACTGTCATCACCAAGGCCCCCAAGGCTGCGTTTCGACGGCAAAGCAAGATTGAACCGGCTGTGGCGTCGGGCCCCCACCCGTGCGCCCCGATGGGAGGCTGGCTGGCGAACTTGGTCAGCGTGTGGAAAACCATCTCCACTGACCGTTGGATGCTGGACGCTCTCGCCCACGGACACACTCTATAGTTCCAACGAAAGTGTCCCGTATACCACCATTGGCCAGGCAGGAAAACCACGTCCCTCAGCTTCTGATGGAGGTATGGCCCATGTTAAGAAAGGGCACGATAGAGCTTGTCCCAAAGAGGCTCCGGGGCGTACACTTGTTACTTCCACGCCAAGAAGACCGGTGGTTGGAGGCCCATCCTAGACCTCCGCTGTCTAAACAAGTACATCAAGTCTTAAAAATTTCGGATGGTGACTCATCAGCATGTGCTAGGACAGCTGAAAAGGGGATTTTCTACCGTCGCTGGACATGGAAGATGCCTATTTTCACATACCCGTACACAAGGGCCATCGCAAGTTCCTGCGCTTTGTGGTTCAAGGGCAACATTACCTGTTCCAGGCCCTTCTCTTTGGATTGAAGTCGGCGCCAAGGGTTTTCACCAAGTCTACCCTTACCTGGACTGACTCACTCATCTGGGCGAGCTCAATGGGCATCGCTGTCGAGCACACAGCGAGGACAGTCCAACTCCTGACGGATCTGGGGTTCTCGGTGAACTAGGCATAGTCCTGCTTGGTGCCATCGCAGGACGCACTGTTTCTGGGGTCCCGACTCAACAGTGTCATGGCTCTATCGGAGGAGAGGATAGTGGCCATCCTGGGCAAAGTACAACAGCTATTGACTCTGAAGCTCGCAAGGGTGAGGTCCATCAAGTCCCTGCTTTTCATGATGTCATGAATATACCTCATTCGGCTGTGCAGGCTACGGATGCGTCCACTGCAAGAGTTCCTCAATGGCCGTTGGATTAAAGTGTCGCGAAGCTTCGAGGACAAGATAATTCTCGATAAGAGTTTCCGTCGAGTGATACGGTGGTGGGGAGAGCACGCACATCTGTCTGCAGGCATGGATTTCCAGACCCCACCTCATCAGGAGAGGGTCACGACAGACGCCTCCCTGGAAGGATCGAGAGCATACACCGGAAGACTTCATGCAAGAGGCCTGTGGCTACTGGAGGAGAAGACGTTGCACATCGTGTTGGAGCTGCGTGCAGTGTTTTGGGTCCTCAAGTCCTTACTTGCGTCCCTCAAGGTCAAGGTGGTACGGGTCTTCACGCACACCACCACCACGATGTTCTACATCAGGAAGCATGGGGGGCACCAGACCCCTGGCACTCCCCAAAGAGGTGCAGGACCAGAGGCACTGGGCTGTTGCCCAGGGCGATGTTCCTCATCCCGTTTCATCTGGCAGGAGTGAAGAACACTGTTGCCGACTCTCTCAGCAGGGAGCTGCGCTCTTGCTACGAATGGGAGCTTCGGCAGGACCAAATGGACCTTCTGTTCCGACGATGGGGCAATCCCCAGATCAACCTTTTTGCTACGGTAACGAAAACCAAGTGCCAGGGGTTCGCCAGCAGGTTTCCCCAAACGGGGAGCATGGGAACGCATTCTCATTCCCCTGGGATGGCAAGAGAGAGTGAGGGTCCTGATGCGGCATGGAGCCAGGTCTCTGTGATTGCTTAAAGTCGATTGTGTGATATGTAGTCTGCAATGTCTAAAGCATGGGCTGGCAATGATCTGGCATTAATGACCGCCCCTTTGATCGGGGAGGGGGTGTTGTCTAACTTGCATTTGGATTACGTGGTGCTTTGTTTAGGTGCAGGTGCGTTATTTACTGACTTTAGAATTAACTGCATAGGTGGTGTGTTTGACCTTAGGAGGGGGGAGTGCATTGGCTGGAATCTGGAGCTAGGATAGAGCCCTGAGGAGCGCCACAAGTAGAGTGAGGTGGAGGACAGAAACTGACCCAATTGAACTTGGGCGGGTCTGTTAGAGAGGAAGGAGGTAAGCCACGCCAGTACCCTGTCCGTGATGCCAAGGGTATCACGGAGACGGTTTATGAGGATGGAGTGGTTGACGGTGTGAAAGGCAGAATAGAGAACGAGGAGGATTAGCACAGATGGAGAGTCAGGTTGGAGAGTAGGTCTTCACGGGTATTTAGGAGAGCTGTTTGTGTGGAGGGTCAGTTGGGGGATGACCAGTTTTTCCATGAGTTTGCCCAATAAGGGGGTGATAGAGAGAGCTTGATAGTTAGCTGGACAAGAGGGGTCACCAGACAGCTTTTTTAGGAGAAGGTGCACAAGGGAGTGCTTGAGAGGTTGGGGGAAAGAGCCTCTGGCAAAGGAGTGGTTGTAGAGGTTAGCCAAGGCAGGGGCGAGAGTGTCTATGTTGTCCTTGATGGTTCTGGAGGAGCAGGGAAGCACCTGTTTAGAGGTGACTCATTGAGTGGACAACTCTAGTGATCTCTGGTGTAGTGGGAGAGGGGAGGGGGAAAGAGAGAGAGGGGTGAGTGAGGTGGGGGTAGAGAGGGTGAGGGGGGAGAAGTGGAGGGAGAAGAGAGGGGGGATAAAGAAGGGGGAGAAAGGGGGGGCAGGATATCAAGAGTTTTGGAGGAAAAGTGGGAGGCCAGTGAAGAACATAAAACCTGGGTGGGGAGAGGGAAAGAAGACGCTGTGGTTGGATTGGCAAGTTCCTTGCTGATTTTAACAAATTCAGCCACGTTTGTGGCTCCGGAGGTGCGAGCTTGGACATGAGCTCTTTTTTTTGGAGCACATGGAGAGTCGGTATTGCCGTTGTAGTAGGCGGCAGTGCAGTTTGTCAGTTGATGAGTTGATGTCTGCCACGTCCGCTCTGCTGCCTTGCACTTTCGTTTCAAGGCGGTTAAGTCTCAGTCATACCAAGAGTTGCATTTGATGGCAGGCGTAATGCAAATCCTCATGGCAGGGGCAAGGATGCCCAGGGTGTTAGTGGTAGAGAGATGGAAGTTTGTTAGGACAGAGTCGGGGGAGAATACCAAGAAGGGAATGGGGGAGGTATGAAGGAGGAAGCAAAGGCAGCAACTGATACACGCTTCATTGGTCGCGTGACTGATAAGGTGATTGGCAGTGTGGGAGAAGGAGACTGGGGACATGGGAGGTCGAGGAAGGAGGAGAGGAGGGAGTGGTCAGACCAGGATAGAGGGGTAGTGAGAGGGTTAGAGAGCGGAATGTCTGAAGAAATGATAGCATCCAAGGTGTGCCCTGCAGAGGGTGTAGGGCCAGAGGCAAGGATAGTGAGGGACTTTAGCACATGCATGTTCCAAATGTTTCAAGACTTTTAAGACCTTTTTTTGTAATTTTACCCCTGATCCACCCCGTCTTGATGCGTCTTGAAACACATTTTGCTGTATCGTGCGCATTACAAATAAAAATAAATAAAATAATTATATTACACTATCTGCTGTATCTGTTAGACTCTGGAATAGTCTTTAACTCACTAAAAGTACACTTAGCTGCTCTCTCAGCATACACCACTTCACAAACCAAGGTTTTGTGATGCAAATGTGTCCGAGTAAAAATCTTTCATGGAAGGTGTCAAGAAATGATACCCTCCAATTTCAAATCCTACTCCCGGGTGGTACCTAAATATTGTACTCACAAGGCTCATGGGTGCCCCCTTCGAGCCTATGCACAAAGCCAGTTTTAAACATCTCACATACAAGACCGCTTTTCTTGTGGCTGTTACATCCATCTGAAGGGTCAGTGAACTGCAAGCACTCACATTGCAAGATCCCTTTGTTGTTATCCATGAAGACAAAGTAGTGCTGCACACATACCCATGGTTCACCCCAAAATGTACCTCAAAATTCCATGTGAACCAGTCTATAGAGCTTATTGCATTTTTCCAACACCCCACAAACGCAGCAGAGGAAAGCCTTCATACCCTAGATGTCAGAAGGACAGTGATATACTACCCACAAAAGACAAATGCTAGCCAACAAACGGACCATTTTTTGTGTCCATGGGCACAGGAAGAGAAGGTGACCCTACGCTAAATCAGCAATTTCAAAATGGATTGTCAACTGCATCCAAATGTACTCTTCTTTTGCTAAGAGAACGTTGCCATTGAAGCTTGGAGCACATTCAACTCGAGGCACAGGGGCAACTCTGGCCTTCAAAGCAAATGTGCCCTTAGATGCCATTTGCAAAGCTACCACTTAGTGTTCAATTCTTACTTTGACCCAACATTAATGCCTAGACACACATTCTAAGGGTGATACACAGATGGGGCAAGCAGTGTTAAAATATATATTTGCAGCGCTACCATCAAACAACCCACCTCCTTCCCCAAGTACTGCTCGCTAATCTATGCAAAGCATGTGATTTTAAGCAGGACCACACGCCACAGAAGACATACATTACTTACCCTAATCCTATTTCTGATGCTTGTATCTGCTTTGATGCACATGCCCTCACCCTTCCTCCCCTCTTGGAGTTGACGGTTCTTGGGGTAAAAACATGGATAGTTACACACCTCATGATCAATACATACACTCCATGCTTACACCTTACACTCCCTCTTGTCAGAGACAAATATTCTGAAGGACCTCGACGCATGAGGGATCATGGGTACAGCCGCCGTCCCTTTTCGTACTTCGAAAACTTCATATGCAATACTCTGGAGCTACCACTAGATGTTGGCCTATGCAAAGCATGTGAATCTAGCCAGATACAAGGTTCAGAAATATGATTACGGTAAGTAATGTATGCCATGTACAGGCACCACTGGTTCTTAAATGCATTCAATGGTTTAAATCAACAAACGAGGTAGGTAAAGTAATGCATTAAGATGGAACCGAGTCACAAGTGATATTCCATAGCTTCAACAGTCCAATCCCTAGGAAGAGTCGGGCCTTGTGCCCAAAGTCACAGTGCCTCCCCTAGAATGTATCTGTAATTGTTTATTTATATAGCGCTTATACACAGTGCTTCAAGGCGTGAAGGAAACAAGGGAGTACAGTAATCCTTCTTGGGCATAGAACTAGCATACTTGGCCTGACGGCGTTTCTTCTAGTGCAAGTGCAGTGTTAGTTATGGCCAATGGTAGGGAGGGATACAAAAAAGGCTGCGCGGGAGGACAGGACAGACCAACTTACTAATCCTAGTACATTAGGTGAATACTTGCGTACAGACAGAGGTGCGAGGAAGGAGGCAGGGCAAAGGGGGAACAAAAGCGTCCAGTCCAACAGGGCCCTGGGTTAAGTGCAGAGAGGTTGCCCCGCTCATGGAGCGTAATCTGAAAGTGCAGTAATGCTGATCATGGTGTAGCGGCCGGGAGGTGGGGGCACCTGGGACCTGTAAGGCTCTGGAGGTGAACCAGGCAACCAGTCAGCAAAAACTGAACCGAGTTAGGGAAGAGGAAGGAAGGTGGAGAGAAAAATAACTGAGGTTAGCCGGGTAGAGGGAGAGAGGAGGAAGAGAAGAGGAAAGTCTTGAGGAGTTTCCAGATCTTAAGGTGCTCCGGCTCAAGACGAAGAGGGACAGGAAGGCTGTTCCAGAGCGAGGCACCTGCAGAGGATAAAGATCTACCCCCAAATCTTGTTTGTGAAAGCGGCTAACCCTCAGAGAGTTGGAGGACGAGCGGAGGACTCTAGAGGGAGAGTACTTAGGAAGAGAGCATTGTAGATGGAGCAGACCCTGGCACCAGAAAGCCTTGTGGATTATGCAGAGGGTCTTGAACTTGATCCTTTCAGCCACAGGGAGCCAGTGGAGGGATTTCAGCGCCAGAGAGGTGCGGTCCCTGGGCTTGAGACCAAGGATAAGTCTTGCGGTTCTGTTCTGGATAATTTGTAGAGGGCCGGAGAGTAGACGTAGGAAGATTAAGATACTGTTGCAATAGTCCAGCGTAGAAAGAACCAGGGCTCTGGAGATGGTGAGCCTCTGGGGGAAAGTGAGAAAAGATAGACTACTTCTGAGGAGGTGCAGTTGGTCATGGGACATTTTGGACATGTGAGAAGAGAAGGAGAGCGTGGAGTCGAAGATGAATCCTAGATTTTCTTCCTCATTGGTAGGTGAGGGTGCAGGGCCCAGGGAGTCCGGCCGGTGGGAAAGCGGGAGCACGGGTCCCAATGAGGATGATCTGTCTAACTGGCATTCAGGCAGAGATTGTTAGCAGCACACCAAGACTGAATTGCAGATGGACAGTCGGGGATGAGCGAGGAGGAGGCTGAGGGTAGCCTGAAAGAGAGCTGCGTGTCATCTGCATAATACAAAGTTAGTGATAAAGGTAGACCTCCTGTGGGCCAAGGAGGCCTTATAGATATTGAAAAACCAGGGGGATAGGTTGGATCCCTGTGGGACACCACAATTGGAGAGAGATAGGGGAGAGAAAGGACCCAAGTTCCACCTGGGAGGGCCGGTCAAAGAGCAAGGAGGCGACCCACGTCAGGGCCTGATCTGTGATGTCCAGGGTATCACGGAGACGGGTGATAAGGATGTTGTGGTTTACCGTATCGAAAGGAGAAGAGAGGTCGAGAAGAATGAGGACAAAGGGAGAGTTGGAGTCAAGATTTGAGAGCAGGTCTTCACGGGTGTTCAGAAGAGCAGTTCCGTGCCTCCTGGATGCTCGAACTCCAGACTGATGGTCATGGAGACAACTAACAGATTCAGTGTGGAGGGTAAATTGAGTGAAAGCCAGCTTCTCCAGGAGTGATGGAGATAGGCGACCGGGCGATAGTTTGCCGTAATAGACGGGTAGGCGGAGTGTTTTTGGAGCAGAGGGTGCACAGGAGAGTGCTTGAGAGTAGAGGGTAAAACTCCAGTGGCGAAAGAGGTTGCAGAGGTCAGCTAAGGCAGGAGCGAGATTGTCAATATTGTCCTTGATGGTTTTGGAGAGGCAGGGGTCCACCTGTTTGGAAGAGGCTTGCATAGACCGGACTTGTCTAGTGACGACCTCCGGTGTGACCGGGGAGAGGGAGGAGAAAAGATGGGGAGTGCTGGGGGCTGCCGAGGGGGGCCCAAGAGATGCTTGTGCAAGAAGGGGAGCAGCGGAAAGAGAGGACAGGATGTCCTGGGTTTTGGTGGTGAAATGTGCGGCCAGGGCTGAGCAAAGGGCCTGGGTGGGTGCAGCAGAGAATGCGGCTGCAGTAGGGTTGGCCAGTTTGTTGCAGACTTTGAAAAGTTTGGCCGTGTTGGATGCCGCGGAGATGCATCTTGAATGTAGACTCCCTTTTTTTGGAGCGGATGCAGTGTCTTTATGGTCCTTGAAGAAGGTGGCAGGCCAGTTTGTCAGAGGGTGCACCTTAAGATCCCCATTTGCGTTCCGCTGCTCTGCACTTGCGTTTAAGGGCAGGCAGATCGGAGTAGTACCAAGAGTTGCACTTTTTGGCAAGCTTCTGTCGGGCCCTCATGACAAGAATGTCAAGAGTGTTGGAGATGGAACTGTGAAAGTTGGAGAGGGCTGTGTTAGGGTGCGAGTCAGCCGCAGGAGTAGAAGGAGGAGAATAGGTGGAGGCAAAGGCAACTACTGACACTCTTTTCATGGGTCGGATGACCTTGAAGGCAGGAGATGGTGTAGGGTGTCCCATTGCTAAAGGAGAAGAGCCCTTCAAGTGAGAATAGAGAAGAGAATGATCAGTCCCTGAGAGAGGTAGTGAGAGGAATGGAGAGTGGGATGTCTGTGGAGATGAGAGCACCCAAGTTATGGCCAGCAGTGTGTGTTGTACCAGAGGTTGTGGAAAGGTCCTGAAGTCCGGAGAGTCAAGATGGATGTTAAGATCCCCCATCAGGAGGAGTTGGGGAGAGGAGACAAGAGACTTTTGGTGATGTACTGTATACACTTTGAGGCGCTTAGAATTAAGGAATTTGGAAGTCATTGGTACTCTGGATTAGAACTGTCGAGAACTACACTATGGAACAAATGTATGTGGGGGAACAGTATACATCTGGTCATTAGTGTAACGAAACTTCTTGAAGTGTTAAAAGAACGAATTACAGCTCTTAACTGTTTGGATTTTGTTTGTTAAATTTAAAATGAATATATATAATTTTAGCTTTTTTTAAGACCAGCTTCTTTTATGTAATACAATTGTTTCACGAATAGAAAGAAATTTTAAAAGGTAAACAAAATTTTGTGTAACTTTTCTAAATGAATATGTAAATTGTAAATGTTATTTTATTGAACTAAACACAATAATAAAAGAAAAAGAAGAGACAAGGTCAGCCCCTTCGGAGAGAAAGTGTGGACTGGCCCAGTGGCTGATAGAAGGTGGCCAGAGTAAGAGAGGCGAAAGAGGAGAGTGAGAACCTGCAGACCAGCCATTCAAAGGAGGAGTAGACCTGAGTGGGAACAAGGGTAACAGGGATCCACTGTTGGGCCTGGGCATGTAGAGGATCTTGTAGACTTCAGGGAGAAGTGTGTCAAAACTCAGGACAGAGCTGTCCTTAAACCATGTCTCAGTAAGAGCAAGAACATCAAGGCCCAGGAGTTCAAGGAGGTGGCAGATGTCATGAGTTCTTGACAGCAGAGTGTGAGTTTAGTGTGGCAACATGGAGCAGGTTGCAACTTTTGAAGGACTTACGGCACCTCCTCCTCTCACCCCACCCCCGTGAGCGGCAAGAGTGCCTGACAGATAGAGGTAGGAGGAGGCAAGGATGACAAGGGTGTCGGTGAAGAGGGGGTGGGCAAGGGAGCCGTGATAGTGGAAGATGGCAAGGGAGCCATTGTGGGAGGGTCAGCAGGAGGCAAGGGACCTCCAGATACGCCAGCAGTAGGTGACTAGGGCAGCCGGGTGGAAGAGGCTGACAAGGTTGTCAGTGTAGTGAGAGTAGGCAAGGGAGCCTGTATAGTTGAAAGCAACAAGGGGGAAGTTGTGTGGGAGGTGGTGAGGTTGGTAAGGAGGCAAGGGAGCCTGGGTGGCCATTTAAGTAGGTGTCAAGGGAGCTTGTGAGGAGGAAAAAGGAAAGTTGATAGGACAAGGAAGGATCCTGTAAAAAATTAAGAGGTTGGGGTTGAGGCTCTTGTACCAAGGTGCCTCTGTAGCAGGTAAGTTACTTGTGGACACCACACGTGTTGGTGATTGCTCAAAAGAAGAGATGCAACAAAGTTACTAGGTAACTGAATGTGTGTTTATCTTTCAGGCTTTACTACTCTGGTTCGACAACCAAAAAGCAGTGGAATGGAAGGATACAAAGACTTGTTCTCAATGTTGTGCAATGGAGGACATGGGGAGACAAAATGCTTTGCGTTTGCTAACCTCCCCCATGACTCTGATTTTCCAAGATGACTGGATAGGACGACTGGGGGTCGCTGGAATTTTGATTACCCGCTGTCCGTTCTGGTGAGAGGTGCCCAGGTGCTGCGGGTTCAAGGATTCTTCTGGTCAGGTCCAGGAGCAGAGTTCAACCCTTGGCAATGGAGAAATGTAGAATGCACTGAAGTCAGCTCACTTCAGGACCGGGGAAGGAGAGTTCCAGTGACAGCCACCGCACACAGATGGCGGCAGGTGTCCTTTCAGTCGCGTTTGTAGAAGTCCTTTGTTCCAGCTGCAAACACGGAACAGCTCCGATTCTATCGAGGTAACCCACTGGAGAGCTGGACAGTTCACTGGATGGTCCAGAGACACTTCTGAATGCTCGGGACAGCTGGTTGGTCTTACCCGCACCCCACAGGGCCTTCGCATAGCAGGTAGATAGAGGAAGGGATGCTGGGCTTCTTCAGGAGTTTTTTTTCAAATCTTCAGTCAGTTGTTCCCACCCACACAAGCTATTCTGGGCTCCAATGCTGATCTGAAGAAATGACTTAAATGTGCACACTAGAAATTACACAAACATTGTAAAAATGTAATTGCTGCCACCAGCTTGACTTTAGGCACATATAAAAGTAACCAAAAATCCCAAGTGTAAAAGTCTATGGTGATACAAAAAGTATCCCGATTGCACTGCATTGTAACATGTTTTGTGGAATGTTAAAAAGCTACAAAAGTGTACAAGTTAAATGCGAAACATAGTTTCCCAGTACTGATGGTCTGAAGGACTGAACAGTTTCCCTGTAACAATTTAGCAAAAGGCAGGGGAAGTGAAGCTGAAGGCTTTACTTCCTCCCCTCAAAAAGTCAGAATCGGTTAAAAAAACAAAGCAAAAAGATTGGGGTCCAGAGAAACTATGGAGGGAAAGTTGACAAAAGAGAAATCTTTCCTTACGGGAACATCCATCAGAGAAAAACATCACAGGAAGGTAAGTAATTTGTTCTCCTGATAGTTTTTTTTTCATGTCTTCATAAGGTGGAAATTCATTTTGTGGAAATAAAGGTACTATTTTATTTGTACTTTCTGTTCTAAAGCAAGGCTGTCTTGTGTTTGTATTAGAAATTGGACCAAGATCTTAATGAAGTGAAGACACGTGTAGAAGAACTGGACAAAAAATATTACGAAGTGAAAAACAAAAAAGATGAACTACAGAGCGAAAGAAAGTGAGTAATTAATATTTTGATTTAAGTTACTGCCTTTAAGCTTTTCTAATTTCTAAAACATAGATCGTTTAGTGGCTGATCTTCTTAAATAACAGCATTTGAGAAACTGCACATTATTTTCTGCACATTTCACGCACACCTATAATACCTTCTAGCCCAAGAGACTACAAAACATTTGTAAACTATAGCCGAAGGCTTCCAAGAAGCTCCAGAGACACGATTCCACTCCTTCACTAACCAGTCAGGGTTCCCTCCCATGCATTTCCAGTAGGTCAAATAACATCATTTCTGATGTTTGTTAATCTGCTTAGAATCACATGCTGTACGTTTAATGCCATGCTACGCAAGGCGGCAGCGCACTTTGAGATGGATACAGGGGAAGACTATCCCCGAGGTTGATTTTTGTGGAAAAAATCAAAGAAAAACCGGCTATCCATGCCATTCCTCACTTTGCCTAAATCAAAAGGCGCCTTGCGCCCTCTTTGTCTACACCAGCCTTGGTCAGGTGTATCAACCCACGGATTGAGAAACTCTTCAGCCCCTCCCCCTCCGATCCTCTATATATTAGAGGTCACTCCATCCCAGACTCTCTTGTGGTGTTCACCACGAGGAAGAGGGCGGGGGTTCCTCTCTCCACCGAAGAAGCACCCACTGATGAGGAAGGTAAGAGGCTCTATGCACTCGGGAAAGAGGGTTAGGGCCTCCACGGCTTTTGCTACGCGTATTGCCAACAATACAACCCTGTTGGCCAGTTACGCTGATGCCCAGTGGGCCTTGTTACGCAAAGGCCTACAGGAGGTTCCTGAACCACTTTGCACCTGTCTTTTGGCCACGGTTACTGAAGGCACCCAAGTGAACCAGAGCATCATTAAAAATTCCTTTAGATGCTGCGGAAATGGCTGGGCGTTCCTTAGTCCAAGGCGTACTCCTCAAAAGGCATGCATGGCTTAGGAACTCGGGGTTCAAGCCAGAGACTCGGGCGTCCCTCATTTACAAACCCCTGGAGGACTCCAACTTGTTTGGAAAGGTGGTTGATGACGCCCTGGAAACAGCGAAAAAGGAACATGAAATTTTAAATTTCTTGGCCCAGATCACTAAACCCTCCAACAGGCGCGGACCTGGCAATAGGTGCCTTTTTTGTGGCCAACGCCAGCCTCAGCAGCAGTATGCCTCAGGCAGCAACTGCTGCCTCCCTCAAGGAACCAAAAATTATAACACGCTGTATGCCCAGAGAGGCCAACGTCGTGGCAAAGGAAGGGGTCGGGGCCTTATTCCTAGAGGCTCCCTGGCTGCCTCCACTAAATGACACGAAGATTCGGGTCCCCTCCCATGCCTCCCCGGTCAGGGGCCGGTTAATAGCTTTTCTCCAGGCATGGGAGGGAATAACCACAGACCGATGAGTACTGTCAACAATAGGCCACAGCTACTGTATCGCGTTCAGCCGGCCCCCGACATTCAGACCTCCAAAGGGAAGACGTATCCCATCAGAACACCTTCTCATCCTTCTTCAGGAAGTAGAATCGCTGCTGGAAAAGGGAGCCATAGAGGTCGTGCACAAGTAAAGGAGGGTATTTATTCAGTGTACTTCCTTGTACCCAAAAAGGATCTAGCCATGCGCCCTGTATTAGATCTGCGCCCAGCAAACACATTTTTAAAACCTCAATAATTTCGTATGTTGACTCTGCAGGAAGTAATCCCCCTGCTCACACAGAAGGATTACATGGCAACACTGAACATGAAAGATGCATTCTTTCATATTTCACTGTTGCCAGCGCACAGGAAATACCTCCGGTTCATGATAGAAGGCAAACACTATCGGTTCAAAGTGCTACCCTTCAGCATAGCCTCTGCACCAAGTGTATTCACGAAAGTAGTGGCAGTGGCTCATCTGCGCAGGTTGTCCATTTTGGTTTATCCTTAACTCGACGACTGGCTCATAACAGGGGATTCTTACGAAACATGCTTCTCGAATACCCAAAAGACTATAGACCTCTGGTTCCATCTGGGCTTCTCCATCAACGAGAAGAAGTCCAGTCTAGATCCCATCCAGGTCAAGCAATTCCTAGGGGCTCTAATTCGAACAAGGGACGGCCTTGTCTTCCCCTCCAACAAGAGGGTCCAAAATATGCTGTTTCAGATCCCTCAATATGTAGCCGTCGAGAGGTGACGGTACGCCAAAGCCATGCGATTGCTGGGAATGATGGCGCCATGTATTTACTTGGTTCCTCACGCGCGCCTGCGCATGTGCCCAATGCAAGAGTGGCTCAACAGCCAGTGGTGTCAGGCCAGCGGACAATGGGATGATCTAGTGGTTGTCTCGCAAGCCCTGGTTCTCTCTCTGCGGTGGTGGTCGAGGGAGAACCTCGTGAAGGGGAATTCCTTCACCTCCCCCACCATGGAAGCCACTCTAATCACAGACACATCCCTCACAGGATGGGGAGCTCACCTGTCCCATCAGCCTGCGCACAGAGTTTGGACTTCTAACATAATTTACCCAGGCATGGGAGGGAATTACATGAGATCAGTGTGTGTTAAAGACTGTGTTCCGGGGGATACTCTATAAAATTCTTTCAGAAACCCTGGTCCATCCGCCAAGAACAAGAAAGATGACACCAGACCATCTCCTCATCTTGCAGTCAAACGTGGAAAGCCTGCTACAAAAGGAAGCGCTAGAACTCGTCCCAGTTCAAGAGGTAAACAAGGGTATTTATTCAATGTACTTCATTGTACCCAAAAAAGAATCTGACCACCCGCCATGTTTTAGATCTGCGCCCTGTATCAAGCCTAAACAATTCAGGATGGCAACTTTACAGGAAGTTATTCCCCTTCTCAAGCAAGGGGATTACATGGCCACAGATATGAAAGATGTATACGTTAGGAAGAATTTTAATTTCTGTGCCAATTTCCTTTAACCTTAAAGACCCCTAGCTCTTTTGCTGGACTCAGGACTTTGTAACTTGTACTCCTGAGTGAGTGGGACCTTTTTCCTCACTCACTCTTGTTTTTTCCTGACTATGATTTTTGGTGTTCCTTAATGTTTTATTGAGTCTGGTAAACTCCATAGGCATCTGCTTTTGCATTGTGACACACATCACCTTTTGTGCAGTGCCACCGAGAAGTCCCTTGGACTTCTCTTAATGATTAACTACATTTTCTTGGGTGAACTACTGTTCCCAAGAATAGTAAAATGACCCCGTCTTACTTACCTTTACTTTATTGGTCCAGCACACACCACCCTACGTGGAGTGCTGGGGGGGTTACATATTAACTCCTTTAACCCATTCCTCACGTAACATTTTGTTAAACTAACTCACTTGAATGGCTGGTGGCAGTGGTTTCATTTTTACTACGTAGTGACATGTATCTGCAGGCTGTTACCTCAGCTGCAGTGCTGCACCCAAGGGTTACCATTTTTCACAAAATGGCCCCGGTCTTCTTTTTTTGCCATTTCTTGTTCGTTAGTTCCTTCTGGGCTTTTACTGTGTTGTTTGTATCTGGTTTGAGTCCTTTGTGTGATTTGCCTTTGGCGGGCTCCAGCCATGAAGCCCACCCAGGCTCCAGTGTGTCTAGAAAGGCAGGAAGTAAGGGAGGGTCCCAAAACTTCCCTGTCCTTTGTCTCCAAGTGTGCCTGAGTGAAACCAGTTCCAATTCACCGTCTGGCTGTCCTGAAGGACATCCACCCTGCTGTGTGATTGACCGCCTATGGCTGTGAATGAATGGGAACTTGCATAAAAAGTGAGTTTTTTGGGACTAAGAGCAGAGTCGGCCACTGCAAGACAACATCTGAAGTAGAAGACGAGAGTAGGCACCAGCAAGCAACCTCCTGGACCGCAAAGTGCCCGGTGAAGCCCTGCAGCTGTTCTGACCCTGTTGTCGAATTGACAGGGAAGACCCGTAAAGGACGACTTACTCCATTAGGCTGGTGGGACCAACTAGCCTCAAGACACTCTATTTTGGCTCAACCCCCAACTTGCTGCGGCTTTCCAAGCCTGCAGAATCCCAATACTCAGGGTACCTTGACCACCTCTGAGTGCATTGTCTGCCGAAGTCAGAATCCAGCCAAATTTTCGTGGGCATTCAGAGGACCCCACAGAAGCAAGAAATCCGCATCCAGAGTCCCCTCACCAGAGTCCAGGACCGAGGGATCGAGGAACATCTAACCAGAGCTTTTCATTCTTCTTTGGCGCTGAGAAAAAGGCGCCAAAACCACAAAGAGCTGCTGAATCGAGGGAAATCCATTGCTGCCGAGTCCCTCTATTGAGTGCTGCCGCAGGAGCCAGCCAGATGTCCTCCCTTTCGTCACCAGGAACAAGGTTCTACTGCATTGCATCCAGCTGGAACAACTTCATTTCAAAGGTACTGTGGGGCTTGGTGTACATGATCCTTTTGCCATTTAGGGTGCTTACCATCTTTGGGAGTGTGATTTAACCCTACACTAAGTTGACCTCAACTTACCTGCACGGGGCCTTACAGCGTGTGCTTTCTAAAGGTGTCTCCTTGAGTTGCTGTGATTTCTCTTTTGAACACAGACTATTTAATAACTTTTTTCTAAGAAGAAGAGCATCAGAACGTTGCCATTCTGGCTCCCTAAAGGCCGCCTTCTGAACCTATTGGCTTTGGTAAAGCTTGATCCCTTAAATGTTTTAAATGTTGAACACTTCAATGCTGGGCTAATAGACTGCCTGCATCCCTTTGGGATAATCTAACTGTCCTTATAACCTATCAGTCTGTTCTAACCTTAACCTTTTCTTCCTTAAATAACTCAATACTGCAAAGGTGATACAAATATAAATGTTATACTGACCCCAAATGAGGTCACCTCCGGGTGCTGTAACATGTGCAACATATGAATGAATTACATTACAATAATGTATCACTCTGAGATATTGTTTTTGAATTGAGAAGTGTTCGGCCAAGTTCCTTTTTTAGAATAATGTTGATGTATTAAAACCTTTTGTAAAAAAGAAACACATTATTTTTCTTTGCCAAAAATGTGTGTATTGTTGCCCCATTTGTGGAACAATGTTAATTATTTTGCACAAATGATGTGAGGTGTGTACAACACATTCAGTCACCCTGATATTTTTTTCTTGTTGACTATTAACCTACCTGGGTAGATCAGGGTTTAGCCAGGAGCCCTAAAATTCACCAGCTATTCAGTAAGACTGCACTCTTTCCGTGCTCACGTGTTGCTAGAATTTTGTAGCCAACCACCTGTTCGACAAAGGAAATTTTCCTCAGAAGGGCTATTGACTTCCATCTCACTACGGAGTATAGCGATTATAGAACTAGCTCAGCTCTTATATCCGGAATCAGGAGACATCTGGGGAGATTTAGAATAGGTTTCCAAAACGTGCTTTCTAACTTTGCCCATGTTCTCCAAGGCAAGTTCAAGCCTGCTTCCCCACCGTACACAAGGATAGGCATCACCTTCTTTAAATAGAAGGATCGCACGGGAACTAGTGAAAATTTCCCGAATTTCCCATTCAGTATTGCTCCTTGTGAGCATAGCCTTTTTACTTTTAGGAAGAGTTCATGTTCCCAACTTTTTTCTGCTACAGACTGGTTGAATGTTATTCCCAAGTATTGGATCCCTTTTACTTTTACCAGTCTCTCCTCTCCGATTTTCCATTTAAATCTTTTGTCACTGGCCTTGCTTTTCTCCTATTGTTAGGATTTTGGATTTGTTGATATTTATTAAAAGGTTGTTCTCCTACATGTACCCTTGCAATTTATTTAGTAGATGCTGTAGACCAATTTGGGTCTGGTCTACAAGTACTATGTTATCCGCATAGCAGATCATCGACATCTCACAGTTGTTAATATTCAGGGGAAAGTGCCTTCTGTGTCTCAGAGCTTCTGGTAAATCGGCAATGTGTAGCTTAAAGAGGGTGGCAGCGAGTGGGCACCCCTGTTTGACTCCTCTTTTACTGCTTATTTCCACAGATGAGGCTCCTTCATTATTGATCCTTACTCGCGTGGTTGTTCTCTCATGTAGGACTTTGATGGGTTGTACGATCTCTTCCGGACACTTCCGATTCTGCAAGTTTCTTCCAAAGTTTATGCCGATTCACTCCATCGAAAGCTTGCCTTAGATCTATAAGGATAGATGTAGTTTCTCTTTACCTTCTAATGGCGTTCAGTTTCAGTATTGATAGAATGAACAGGTTTACTTCTGTCCCGGTGCCCATCGTAAAACCCATCTGACGAGGGTCGATGTGGTTGTTTTCAGCCCATTCTGTTAAACCTCTCTGTAGATCTAAGGCAAACATCTTCCCGATTACGTCGAGCTATGCTATGGGCCGGTAGTTTTTTGGCTCATATCGTTTGCCTTTTTTAAAGATTTTAACCGTAATCCTCGATGTCCACGATACTGGTATTTGTTTTTGTTTCACGATGTTCCTGAATACCAAGTTGATCATTACAGCCCACTTTGTTGGATTTTTTTTAGATCCAAGTTTGTTAGACCGTTTGGCCCTGCCGCTCCTCAGCGGCTTTTACCTTTTTTTTATCCTCTGCTCGATTTGTCCTTCATCCGTCTCCAGTCTCTGATGATGGTTCGTATTTGCCAGTGAGTCTTTGTCTATGTTGTCTATAATGCCGAATACTTGAAGTAACGGTTTATCCAGCCAATTTCTGAGAATCCACTTATCAAGCGGCTCTGTTGCTTTAGAGTTTGGTTATTTATTATTGTCCACAAGTCTCTGGTTGTCGCTTATGCCATTGCACGGAGCATCGTCACCCTCTGCTGTCACCTTAAAACTGCTGCCGACTTCTCGGACAAAGCTATGGCCTGGATCACCCCCTTTTTGGAAAATAGATCCATGAGAGTCTTTTCCCCCCTCTGCCACTGCTGAACCCGCGCCAGTCACCTGCGGGGTTCCTCAAGGATCGTGTGTTTCCCCGACACTTTATAATGTGTTCACGAAACCACTCTTTGACATTTTCACCTATCTGGGTCTCACATATACCAATTATGCCGATGGCACCCAGATACTCATCCCTATCACAGGTGACCACAAAACGGACACTCTAGCCATCAACTCCATCTATCAAGTCATCCAGGCTTGGATGGTGCAGCATGAACTGTGCTTGAACAATGAAAAGACGGAGATTCTCATCCTAGGCTTTCACCAAAGACTTGGCAAGTTACACCCGTCCTTCAAATCCTTCACAATTGATGGCAATACCATCAAAGTGGCCAAAGATGCAAAAACACTTGGTATCTATCTCGACGCCCCCTCTCACTCTCAAGACAAATTAATGCTGTCTCTTCTGCTGCATCATATACATGCAAGCTCATTACGGCATGTCGTCCGTTCCTATCACCAGCCAACTGCACTATATTAGCCAGGACCTTTGTCCTGTTGAAGATTGACTATTGCAACGCCCTCTATCTCGGTACTAACCAATGCAACATCAGCAAACTACAGATCATTCAGAATAATGCCATTAGAGCTGCACTAAACATCCCTAGGAACCTCCACATCTCAGACTCTAGACGGAGTCTCCGCTGGCTATCAGTTTCCCGAAGAGTTTCTCTCAAAGCGCTATTGCTAACACACAAAAGCCTCTCGCACCAAGCACCTGGCTAGTAGATTTTCTTTACACACCTCTTCAAGACCACTTAGAAGTGCTCAAACCAACTGCCTCTCCTTCCGCCGCTTTAACCTCCAGAGATCAGGCGGGAGCAGTTTCCCAGTCATGGCTGCGAAACTATGGAACTCCCTACCCAATCCACTCAGAGCTGAACCGTCCTTCCTGGCCTTCAAGAGCAAAGCCAAAGCCTGGTTGTCAGCCCAAGACCAACCTGATTACTAGCGCCTACTGGCACCCCGCTACACTTGCGCAAACCTGCTAGCTGCTCTTCATTATTGTTAATATGTATAGTACCTGTATATTATTCTAAATTGCACTATTATCCTAAATTGCCTTTATTCCCTTCCCTATGTATCTTGTATGTACCCTGTATCATTCCTCTAACCTAAATGATGCGCCCGGATACCCGTGGGCCTGGTGCGCTTTACAAATAAATAAAATACAAATAAAAAAATACAAAATAGTTTCCTCTTGTTCTTGGTCGCGGTATTGTCTGAATCCGATCAGCCAGTATTGTTTCTTTGTTTTAATTTGACGTATTTGTTCTTCAAGGCTGTTTGCTCTCTTTATTTCCTGTCTTAGTTGTTTACTTCTCTTAACCACTGTCTCACTGTATTGATGATGTTTTGGCTCTAGTAGTGGCAACTTCAGTCCAGTTCTTTTTGTTTTGTAGATCATTAGTTGAGCATCATACGATGTATCACATTTTTCTTGCCTTGTTTGCTCATCATACTTATTTGTTAATGCTAGGATATCCGTTTTTCTTAGCCTCAGCCTATTGCCTCTCCGATTTATTTCCAAAGGCGTTATTTTATCGTAAGCCTTGTTGTCTTTTTCACCAGCCCATGTTAGCCTCAAGATGTTATGATCGCTTACATGCTGTGTTAGTACGTCAAGGCGTTCAACAGTGTGCAGACGGTTCTTTGAGATCCAAACATAGTCTATTGTTGACTTATTAGTGCCATTCGTCCAAGTTAGCTTGCCTGGAATGTCTCCCTTTACTTGACCATTTAACATGTATAGGTTATTTTACTCTTACGTCCCGTGTCCTTTCCTCCATACTATATGGGCGTCCCTTCCAAGGGACGGGAGATGGAACCTTTTTCACCAGAAAAAACCTTCTTCCCCTTTAAATTTAGAGGCGCGTGGGTGTGCGGCCCAGGGAGCATGCGCTGCCCTCCGGCACCACGCCCCAGTCCCCTTTTCCGCGTCGACGGGAACGGGCCGAATTCACCAGCGCGCCTGGGTTTGGCTTCGGCTATGTAATTCCACACGTGGATACTTCTTTTTGTCTCATCTATCGTTCAGGTACTTGGTCCTCGGGCATCACGCTCCTCCCCGGCGCATGTGGACTTCTACAGGGTTCAGCAGGTGTCCATCCTGCAACGGTCTCTTCCTAACTTTAGACCCCCACGCTATCTGCCTACGTTGCCTTGGCCCAGACCACGGTCGGCAATCATGTTCGACGTGTCACTCGCTGTCCTCGAAGCTGCTGAAGAACAGACTAGCCAGGTAGAGGGACCTCTTCCAGAGGTCACCTCCATAGGATCTCAAGAACCTCGTGAAACATCGAACCAGGTCCAAGCTAGGGCCAATATTTTCCAGCGCACCCCACAAGGGAGACTCCTTCTCAGGGAATCTCCCATGCGGGAGGGACCGGCCAGGTTCTTCTACCGGCACGTGCCCCGAGGCTGCTACAGCTACCGGCCTTCGGGTCGAGGGGTCCTGGGATCCTCCCGGACGCAGTATCGAGGGACCGGAAGGTTCTTGTACCGGGGATATGCCCTTTTACCGGCTCAATGGCCGAGGGACTATGCCCTATTACCGGCAATATGTCCACGGGCGCGCCTAAACACAGCTCTACCCCCAGGTCGAGGGTTTTACACCTACCAGGCCGAGACCCGAGGAGCAGGGTAGGCCTCGTGATCCACACGCAAGAGTCAGTGGGCCAAAATGGCTGCAGCGCCATAAAGGGGCACCTGTCCGACGGCATTCCACAAATTCGGCAAAGAACGAGTGTCGAGGTGGGACTGGCCTCAACCAAGTACGTGGCCTACAGTCTACCCTTCGTTTGTGCAGGGCAACTTTCCTTTGCGTCCATATGGACAGGGTACGCAGCAGCCCTCTGTTACCCGGTCGGTATCCCCTGCAACCTCTTTGGCCAGTGAGGAGGTGCTCTTCGAGAAGTTTCTCGCACTCATGAGGTCTCCTCAGATGGGGGTTATCAACAAAGACGCAGTCAGGGAAGTCCTCCCCGCCATGCTAGAGGCACCACAGAGGCCTTCATCGGTCCTACTCAGTCCAGCCGGTCAACCAACGCCTGGCCGCCAAGTACAGGCAGATGGAGGGGCATACACTCTTGCTCTCGACCCATCCTCAGCCACACTCCTCAGTGATTGCTGCAACATCACTATACTCCAAGCCTTAGTCGTCCTTAGCCTCCTCTGCGTCGCTGCTAGGCAAGGAGGAGAAGATCTTGGAGGCGTATGGTAAAAAGATCTACTCCAACGCCTCCTTGCACCTGCGTCAGGCCAACGCAGATGCCATGCTGGCCGCCGCCAACCAACGGTTATGGCGGGAAATTGCGGACTTCTTCCCGGGACTCCGCACCCATTGCCAAGCACGCTTTAAGGCGGGGCTAGCGGAAGCCAAGCTAGTGGCGCATGACCTCATGAAATCCACAGTGGCTCATATCAATGGCTCTAGCCGTGCCATCTGCATTTCCACGGACATGAGAAGAACAGCCTGGCTCCGGGCAACGAAATTCAACCCCAACGTCCAGGAGCGCATTCTAGATCTACCGTTTGAGGGAGGACGACCCTCTTCCACTTCTCTACGGACGAAGAGCTGGACGAAAAGAACAGCTCCCAAACGGCAAAGTCTTTATCCATTCTTACAAAGACCACGCCCAAATCGTACACCCAATCTCAGCAACGCTTGGAAAAAGGTTGTACATATGGAGGGTTCCGTGGCTTCCAGGAACGCAGATCCAGGCAGCCGGACTGCTCGCCAGCTCAGAACCGGCGCAAACAACAAAAAGGGGGGTGGGGTTCAGATTAAGGGCTTTTTCCAGTCTCCCGCCTCAACCTTCGAGGGAAAGAAGGCATGACACGAGGGAAAGAAGGCATGACACGCCCCTTCGGGTCCAGTGGTCTCTGGTGGGGGCAGGCTTGCTCTCCATGCACAATTCTGGCGCCAGTATTTCACTGACCCCGGGATCCTCTACGTAGTATCCACGGGGTAACGCCTTCCTATCCCAGCCTCTCCTCCCCCCCTCCCCTCCAGTCCCACAGGTTGGGACAGCAACTCTTTTGGCGAAGATCCGGTCGCTCGTAGAGGGCCAGGCAGTGGAGGAAGTCCCAGCCTCCCAGCGAGGCTTCGGCTTCTACTCCAGGATTTTCGCAATTCAGAAGAACCACCAGGCGGGCCTGAGATTTGTGCTGGACCTTTCCACCCTCAACCTCGCCCTACCGCTGCAAAAATTCAAGATGGTTACGCCAGCTTTTATAGCGACGACATCGTTCTTTCCTACGGTTCAGGATCATGGTGTTAGGCAGAAACCTGTGCAGTTCCCTTAGGGACCACTGCAAAAGATTTAAGACTGCAGGTGTTTGGCAGTAAACCCACTTGGTAGCAGTCTGTACCACACAGATTCACTTGGTAGCGGTGGCTGAGCAGTCAGACTTCCCTCAAGAAGAGTTGGGTAGTATGCAGAGTATACACAATTGGTACAGAGACACAGTAGCACAAACAAACACTGACCAGAGCTTTGGTGTAAAAGTATGTAATTATTTATTAAAGACACACTTGGGATTTACACTAGCAAAAACGAGGCAAGTAAATTCAGCACACAGTCACTATCATATATATACAACCCTATTCACTTATTAGACAAGTCTTAGTGAGAAACGCCACTTATTTTCAGACAGAGGTGAGCGCTTCACATAAGATGACACTCTTAAGTTATAAAGAAAGGGAGGGAAAAAAAGGCAGAGTTAAGGAATCACACAAGTTTCAATACTTTTAAAAGAACCACAGTAAGGCAGGATAGGCAGAGTTCTACTGGAGAGCCAGGAAGTCAATTGCAAGGCCCACTCTTGGAGAGAGCAAGCAGAAGGGGTCCAGGTTCACACAGTGGGGTTATGCCCAAAGAGTCTTGTAGATAGTTCGCACAAAAAGGATGAAATTAAAGTCAGGAAAAGTTAGCTAGGTTGTCCCAGGCTAGCCCAGGTTAGAAAGTCGAGGCTTTACTGTCACCTCGAACGATCTGTCGCAAGGCAAGCCAGGCGGGACACAGTACCTTAAGTGTGAAGGAAGCTCCAGCGAGGCAGTTGTTCCTGGCAGCCGGTGCAAGTCAGTGTTTCGTCCAGAGGAAGAAGACGTCTCACCGTGGAGGAAAGATGAAGGTCGTTGCACTGCCAGGGAAGAAACCAGCCGCAGAGTTCTTCGGTTAAAAGGTACTACCCTTCTCTTCGCGGTAGTGGTAAACCATGGTATTCCGGTTGCTGGGGTGCTTGGCACGGGCAAGACGGCCACGAGATGCTCCAGGAAGGTGATAAGAAGGCAAAACTGGTTATCCCCACCAGTCAAAGGAAGAAGTCTCTCCGGACTGGAGATCTCCTCTGTCGTCGGGAAAAGTGGTGAGACGGTTCAGCAGGGCTCCACCGGTGGTGTCGTCGTTGCAGGTCGGCTCAGCTTCTGCCTCCTCGGATTCTTAGGTCCTGTGGCGACTTCTGAAGTCCCAGCCCCCAAAGCCCTGCTTTTATGCAGCACACCCCCATTCACTCAGCCTAGCTGTCAATCAAACATGCTAAGTGGTGAGCCGGCCGGCTCACCACTTGGGCCAATCACACAAGAGTGTGACTTGAGTTACCAAGATAACTCAGTCCAAGGTGCCTAAACCCCCTCCCACACACCCTCTGTGGTACCCAGACAGAGTGGCACCACTTTTGGAGGCTTCTGTGGAGAAGCCCACCAAAAAGTGGAACAAAGGGCTCGACTTGGGTTGGAGTCACAGAAGAGAACACAAACACCATTTTAGAATCGAGTTCTGGCAAAAAATACCAATAGGTGAATTGATATTAATTAAATAAACCGGCAGTATGTTCGAGGCTATAAGAATTAAATAATTAAAGTTGGTAGCCTCGAACAATGGGAAAATCCCATAGAGATATATTTTTATATTTATATTTGCGGTCGAATATAAAAAGTAGTATCCACTGCCACCAGCCAAAACTCGATCAGGGGGGACGGAGACGTGCTCCCTCGAACAGACCCCGGGGCAATCGAATGGCCCCGACCAGTACATCCACAATATGATGGTTTGTACTGGTTTCTGTTCATAATTTGGGACTAGTAAAGTCAATGGTGACTTTACATGCCCTGGGAGACAGTAGTCAGTCCCAGGGTATGGAGTCTATGTTTGGGGGTCGCTATGACACCCCTGGGTTACAGCACGGAGGGTGCTGTGTAACCCACATCAAAAATACATGAGACCCTATGGAGTAAAATACCCCATAACCCATAAAACACATTGAAAGATAAAGGAACACCTCAAAGCATGTCTAAGAGTGGGAGTAAATGAGTCTCGCTCTTAGCAGGAGAGAAAAAATAAACCCCAAAAATCCAGCAAAGCTGCTGGGGGACTCACTAGGTTTGGGGAAATTAGCCTTACAGAGAATTCTCCCTAACACATGGGCTACCATTTCCAATACAAAGTCCTTCTATTTGGCCTCAACTCTGCCCCTGTGGTCTTTACCAGACTCATGAACACTGTAGCGGCCCTCCTCCAAGAGCAGGGTCTCCACATCTACCCATACCTCGACGACTGGCTCGTCAGGGCTTCATCTCCCCAAGCGGTTCACCACTCTTCCCTTATGACTACACTGCACGACCTGGGCTACTTGCTCACCCTCAAGAAGTCACAGCTGCTCCCCACGCAGACTCTGACATTCCTAGGACTCATTTGGGACACATGCTCGGAGAGGGTCTTCCCGTCGGAAGACAAAATCTCGGCCATCAAAAGCGCCACCGCCCACTTCCTCAGCAGAGAAGGGACCTTGGCATGGTGGTACCAACATCTCCTGGGTCTACTAGCGGCTGTCCTGTTAGCAGTGCCGCACACAAGACTAAGGATGAGAAGGATCCAGCTGCACTTCGCAGCCTCATGGAATCGGGAGCTGGGCTCGAAATCCGAGATGATAAACGTTCCTCCATTTCTCCACCCGGACCTAACGTGGTGGTCCATGGACTGCAACCTACGGACAGGCAAGCCCTTTCGGCCGCCCTCCCCGCAGGCTACCATCACCACAGACTCCTCGCTCGAGGGCTGGGGAGCCACCCTGGACGATCTCTCGGTCCACAGCAGCTGGACTTGGCAGATGCAGGAATACCACATCAATTGGTTGGAGCTGAACGCTAGCGCTCAAAGCATTCCTACCACTTCTCAAGGGAAAGGTTGTCCTCATCCAGACGGACGATTCGACCGGCATGTACTACGTCAACAAGCAGGGAGGCACCAGATCCCTTCCTCTGTGCAGGCTGGCGATCAGCATGTGGGAATGGGTCCTGGAAAATGACATTTATCTCTCGGTAGTCCACCTCCTGGGGGAATCCAGCCTGAAGGCGGACAGGCTCAGCGGGCTGGGAGTAGACAATTACGAGTGGCGGCTAAATGACCTTGTTATTCAGGAGATCTTGTACAGGTGGTGTCATCCCCAAGTGGATCTCTTTGCCACCGGGCACAACAAGAAGTGTCCCGAGTTCGCATCTTGGCAGGGTCAGGGCGCCGGCTCTCTGGGCGACGCTTGTCACCTACAGTGACCCGGCATGAAAGCCTACGCCTTTCCGCCTACTCCCCTGATCCACAGGGTAATTTGCAAGATCAAGGAGTCTCACCGACTCCATCATTTTAATAGCTCCATGGTGGCCGGCCAGGCCATGGTTTTCGGAAATACTCAGCCTCTGAGGTTCCCCCGATACACCAAGCACAACTTCTGGCACTGCGTGGGGGGCAGAATCATTCACCCCACGCCAGGGAAACTAGCCCTCACAGTGTGGTACCTGAGCAGGTAACGCTTCGCCACCTTAGCCTCTCACAGGCCAATCTGGAGATAATACAGGGCGCCAGGAGCAAAGCCACCGGGGCCCAGTACAAAAGCAAATGGACCAGATTCTGCCACTGGGTAGACTCCAAGGGAATTGACCCCTTGGCCTGCAAGTTGGACGACATGCTCTCCTTTTCGGCGCACCTCGCTCATTTGGGCATACAGGTAGACACCTGCCGTACATACCTTGCAGCCATTGAGGCTTATAGGAACTCGGATAAAGGAATTTTTTCCTCCAACCCTATTGTCAAGAAGCATCTGACTGGTCTCGCTAGGCTCTACCCGCCCGTCAAGAGACCACACCCGGTGTGGGACCTTAACATAGTCCTGTGCGCCCTGGCTCACAAACCATTCGAGCCAATGGCGTCCGTGGACATTAGGCTTTTTACCATCAAGACAGCCTTACTAGTGGGTCTTACCTCGACTCCCAGAGTCAGTGAGATTCAGACGCTGGTCGCCTCTGAACCATATACCACCTTTCACAAGGACAAGGTAGTCATGCGGACGCACCCGGCATTTCTGCCCAAGGTTCCATCTGCTTTTCACTTGAACAAGGAAATAGTCCTTCCTTCGTTCTTTCCCGATCCCAAGGACAAAGAACAGAGGGTGCTGCACGGCCTGGATGTCAGGCGTGCCCTAAAATTCTACTTGGACAGGACCAAGGGTTTCCGCAAGTGTCACTTTCGGAAGCTCGATGCCAGGCTATCGTGCCTCTATGGCCTCCATATCCCGCTGGATGGTCTCTGCCATCAAGGAAGCGTACGAGGGCCAGCACAGGCAGCTCCCGGCCAACCTGCATGCCCATGCAGTCGGGCCAAGGCAACGGCCATCGCATTCCAGCGCCATGTCCCTTGGCAAGGCATAAGCAGGGCGGCCACTTGGGCCTCTCCCTCCGCTTTCTGCAAGCATTACTGTTTGGATGCCAGCTCTAGATCCGATGCAGCTTTCGGACAGGCGGTTCCCGGGAACCTTTTTGCTTAAGGAGGGTCTCCTCTCCTCCCTGGGGCTACAATCAGTTGTAATCGCCCATACAGTATGGAGGAAACGGGACGGGACATAAGAGTAATTATAAGTTACTCACCGTAGAACTAACATACTCTTAGTCCATAGTCCCCTTTCCTCCTTACGTCCCACCAACCTCCCCCCTAATAATACTGGTGTCATTGGGCAATGTTGAAATTGTCGACGCGTCAATGGGGACTGAGGTGTGGTGCCGGAGGGCGGAGTCAGGGCAGTGCATGCTCCCTGGCCTGTGCGCCTCTAAATTTAAAGGGGAAGAAGGTTTTTTTTTCCTGGTGAAAAAGGTTCCGTCCCTTGGAAGGGACGGCCAACAGGATGGAGGAAAGGATGCCCATACAGTACGGAGGAAAGGACTATGGACTAAGAGTATGTTTGTCACTACGTGTGTAACTAACTTATAATATATCGACCATCTGTATCCACTTTGCTACATCCATCTCTCCTTATCTTTTTTTTTAAAAGCACTTTTTATTAATTTTAACAAGTGCATGAAACATACAGTTACAGTGAGCAATAAGCAATTGACTGGGTGGTGCATACAGACTTATTGTAGTCAAGGCTGCGTTGAGGGTAAACTGGGGGGGAGGCTGCCACAGCCGACAGAAATGGAGGGGGAGGGGAGAAGGAAGAAAAAGAAAAAAGGGGGGGCGGGAAAGTGCGCTGGAATGAGTTTCACTAGTTGTCCATCCATTTCCTCAAGGCTTTTCTGCCGTCTGTGCGGGGAAAGAATGTCCTGATTCTGACAGACAATACATTGGCCATGCACTACCTCAAAAAGGGGGAGGGCAGGGTCACTCCCACTGTGCAGAGAGGCAATGGTGCTCTGGTTCTGGGCCATCCAGCAGGAAATTTCGATCTCGGCAGTTCACCTGGCCGGAGACGAAAACGAGGCGGCGGACGCTATGAGCAGGCAGAGCACGGTCTCTCGCGAGTAGGAGCTGGCTCAGGAAGATCTCTTGGAGATTTTAAGTGGATCTCTTCGCCACCAGTGTCAACCGGAAGTGCGAAAGATTCTGCTTGCGGGAATTTCCTCCAAGAGGAGCCTTAGGGGACGCGTTTGAAGAGGAGTGGTCCTTCCCACGCGTTTCCTCCAGTCCCTGTCATTCCGCAAGTGTTGCGGAGGTTACAGAGGTTCGGTTCCCGAATGATCCTCATTGCTCCGGCATGGGCCAGGAGAGCGTGGTACCCGGACCTTCTCGACATGTCCATCTGCCCTCCACGCCGTCTTCCCTACCGAGACGATCTGCTCTCATGGGAGGGGGGTTGGGTTCTCCATCCAGAGGTCAAGTCTCTCAGCCTTCATGCTTGGTATCTGAAAGGTTGAGGTATAAGGATTGAGACCTCCCTGAAGACGTGATGGAGGTGTTGCTTTCGGCCAGAAGGCCCGCAACAAAGTCCCTGTACCGTTGCCGTTGGGAAAAGTTCTGCGACTGGCGCATGGTAGAGAATGTGGATCCTTTTCAGTGTTCAATTCCTGTGGTTCTGTCTTTTTTGCTTGCCAGGATGGGATTTGAAATTCCTAATGGGAGCTCCGTTTGAGCCCTTACATTCCTGTCCTTTGAAACTGTTGACCTTTAAAACTGTATTTTTGGTTGTGGTTACTTCCGCTCGCAAAGTGAGTGAGTTGCAGGCACTTTCCACCAAGCCACCTTTCACGGTGTTCCATAAGGGCAGGGTTGTCCTTAGGGTTCGTCCTTCTTTTCTTCCGACGGTTGTGTCGGATTTTCATTTGAGGCAGAAGGTAATTCTTCCGGCGTTCTATCCTCCTCCGCATCCTTGTAAGGAAGAGGAGAGGCTCCATATGTTGGATCCTAGGAGAACTTTGAGCTTCTATCTTTCACGGATGTGCGGGTCAGAGTGGACGATCAGCTATTTGTGGGATACGCTGGAAGGCATTTAGGTCAAGCTGTTTCTAAGCAGACCTTGTCCCCATGGATCATCCTGACAATCTCTGAATGCTAACGTCTGGCGGGTAAGGACCCTACGATAGGCTTACGGGCCCATTCTACTAGGGGTGTGGCTGCCTCTACTGCTCTGCAGAGGGGAGTTACCATTCGTAGTATATTTGTGAATCAGCCACATGGGCCTCTGTCCATACTTTTGTAAAACACTACTCCTTGGATTCTATCCATGGGCAAGATTTGGCCTTTGGTAAGGCGGTCCTCTATTCTGCAATTTGATTGGGCATTCTAAAATTCCAAATTCTTTCCATCCTCAATACGTTGGTACTGCTTTGGGAGTCTGACATAGATGTGGAATATGTTGGAGGCCACAATTCCCTCGAAGAACAAGTTACTTTCTTACCTGGTAATGTTCTTTCGATGGGATGTTCCTCCGACGTTTTTCACATCGCACCCTCCCAGCCTGCCCCTCTACAGAATTTCTTGTGCGATTGCAGCTTATGTTTCCGCAAGGCTTTCTGTAGTCATACTGGCAAAAGATTGGTGCCACACGTTCTGGGCAAAAAACTACAACTTAGGCTACGGGCGTCGTGCGTCCTACATATAACATCCGGTGACGTTGGCTCGACGGAGGGCCTGGAGGGACAGTGTATCGACGTCATTGACGTAGGACACGGACGCTGAAAATATTTCCGAAGCAGCACAGCTGTGGTGATTACTGTCATAGATGTGGAATACATCAGAGGAACATCCCATCGAAAGAAAGTTACCAAGTAAGAAAGTAACTTGTGCTTCTCTTGGATAACTACTGTTTCCAAGAGAAGTAAAGTGAAATTGACTTTACTTACATTTGTAACTTTCTAGATCCAGCACACACTATCTTACAATGGGGTGCTGGAGGGGTTACTTAGTATCCCCTTTGTCTAGTTTCTCATGTAACCTTTTTTATGTTGCCCTTCTTTCGATTAATGGCTGGTGGCAGTGGTTTACCTTTAACTACCGTGGTGTGCTTTTACCAAAGGCTGCGTTCGCAGCTGCACTAACCCCGGTCTTCTTTTTTCGCCATTTCTTTGTGGAAAGGTCCTTCTTGAGATTTACTCTGTGTGCCAATCCAGGTTTGGTCCCTTTGTTCGTTTGGACTTTGGCCGGATTCACGAGTGAAGCCCGCCTCTGACTCCAGTATGTCTGGCAGGAGCAGGAAGTGAGGGAGGTGCCTGGAACCTGTGCTTAATCCCCTTGGTTACAGGAATGCACCCAAAGGTGATTGGCCGGCCGGTTGTCCGGCAAGGACAGCCACCCTGCTGTATGACTGGCAGCTAGGCTGGAATGAATGGGAGAAAGCTGCATAAAAGGCGAGGCTTTTTGGCTTGGAAGGCAGTCGACCACTGGATGGTGAAGCCCTGCTGCTGTGCTGAAGCTCCGAATTTGCCTCGACTAGAGAAGCCCGGCAAGGATGACTACTCCCTTTTGAGTTGGTGGGACCAATCACCTCCAAAGTGAACTTGTCTGGACATCCTCTCGGAGCTGGCTGTACTTCCTTGCTGCTGCAGGAGCCGAAGTGCCAGGGAGAGGAACACCAGATTCGCTTTTAAGTTGGCCAAGAGCTCCAGGAAGAGCCTCAGGACTCCAAGGAAGCAGGACTGACCGAGCCTGAGCCACCTCAACAGAGTGCTGGACCCCAAATGCAAGGAAAGCCAATCTCAACAACCAAGAACCACGGTGGTGCTATTGGCTCTAGACGCGAGGAGCTGAAACCGTGAAGTTTCCACTGAATTGAAGTTTGCCCTTTGCTGCTGCTCACCGTCCCATTGCAGTGCAGCAGTCCTCCGGACGTCCTCCCTCTTGTCCCCACAACTGAGGCCCAGGAACAACAGGATCTGCAGAGCTGCACAGGAACAGAAGCCAGCTGGAACCATTTCTTCTAACCAAAGGTACTGTACCTTACCTCTTGTTGTGTAGCCTTGCTTGCTCTCAGTTGAGAATGTGTTGGTTGCTTCTGTGGAAATGCTAACGGCTTCTTTACCTCAGAAGCCTAAACAGCTTGTGGCTCTATTTAGATTCTTCTTTTCTACAAAGACTTCTAAAACATTGTGCAAGACTTTTACCTACCTGTAAGAAGTGCTTCAGTTCACCTAGACTTGCCCAATCGACATTGGCCTGACCTGGCTCCCTGAATGACTCTTCTTCCTTCTGACTGTGTGTTTGGCCTTCCTTCCAGGAAGGGTTAACTTACTTTGCATTGGGTGTTTCAAAAAGTACTTACCTGCTTCCGAATATTTGTGTAATCTCTTGTTATATTCTAATAACCCTTTTCTTTGACACCCATCTCATTATTGCTCTAAATGTACCAGTAATATATTAATGTCCACAGTGTGCTAGTTATTTGTCACCTGAGGGTGTAGGAAGTGTTTGTGTGCCATTCCCAATGGGTGTTTGCTGATTTAGAGAAACTGAGTGTGTATTTTGGAGGCATTTGTGTGTTGCTATTATATTACTCCCTTTTGAAGAAGGCTTATTCAAACTGACTGTTAAATAAATTAATAATTGTTTAATCAAGAAACCTTGAGTGTAAGTGTTTATTTGGATACTTGTCACTGTGAATCTCTGTGTAACTACCGTACTGCTCACATTGACACCTCTTGAGATGAGCCTGGTTGCTCAACCACACTACCAACCTGTGTAGTACAGACGTATACCAAAGTTTGGGTTCCTATTGCCAGAAGGTCAAGGTTATTGTTGGGCACCCAACGGGCACTGCACCAAATCTTGCCTAACACCAGCTCTGATCCAGAATTACATAGCAAATTGCAATGTGATACTGCTTATTTTGTTCCTTGGTAGAGAGCGAGTTTCTTTCTAACTGTACACACTCCACATAGTTTAGAATTTTGAAAATAAATATAAGCCACATACAGATATATGAATGATTTGATGAAATGTAAAGGTGGAGGCATGTACTGTTTACTGATCTTTTTAGAGGACATTGAAATTTCCAATTCGCTATAGGAATATGTTGACTCGACTTGTGTGTTAAAACATCAAGAATTTACAAGTGAAATAATGTCCATTTTATTTTCTTTATTTTATTGCTTGGCGTGCTAAAAATATTTTTTGTTTGCTTTGTAGTTACTTGTGGAGAGAGGAGAACGCTGAGCAGCAAGCTCTCGCTGCAAAGCGTGAAGATTTAGAAAAGAAGCAACAACTTCTTCGAGCCGCCACTGGGAAGGTGAGGCTTATATCCTGCTGTCTGCATTTCCTTAAACATTGTGGTCTAGAAATTTAGAATACTGGTTTCTAATGCATGCCTACGTTCCCACATGCTTGCTTTCTAGTGACCTTGAGTTCAATTGCAAGTTGAACTTTAAAGGAGTTCAACAGTCCTTATTTGCAGTTGGCGGATAACTTGCTCTCTTCTCATGACCATTGGACTGCTGTTGCACAAGTGATGTCACATTTATTTAAAGGAAACAGCTGTGCCCTCTACCTATCATAATTATCATCGTCATTATCATTCATTACAGCACTGACATTCTCAAAATGGGTGAAACCTTAACACCCTGTGCCCTTGTTTGCAAATGAGCGCTACATTTAGGACTGGGAACAGTGTTTGGATATGTCCAAACTCAGTTGGGTACAAACCTACATGTGCAGATAATATTATTATTGTTAGGGTATTTATTGAGCGCAGGCCAGGCCTAGCTTCGGGAAGCAATGGATCACTTTACAATCGTAGGGGATGAACCCAGTGAGGGAAGCAGAGAAAAAAAGGAGAGGGGAGCGAACGGGAGGGTGGTCAATTGGCAGCATGGGGGTAAGACAGTGGAGAAAAGATCAAAGTCTCAGGTAGGATGGTGAGTGCAGGCATTCATAAACAAGGTGTCTTATCTTTTACCTCACTCATTACAAAGACTATAGAAATTATTTAAAAAATATTTCAGCATACTTATCACAGGGTTAGTTAGAACAGAAATCACATACCAAGTGTTCACATTACTTAAAGTGTGGGCCTGTTTAACAAATTAATAACGTAGGTAAATCTGAAATCTTCAGTTTTCCCAAAAGGAGTTCTAGATGTCTCGTGTCAGCAATATAAAACGTATTCCTTTTCTATCACAATAATCATTTCCTTGTGCAAGTGCTGCAAGATTCAACACCCTATCATCAGTTTTACAACATGTCCACACTATTTCCGTCCGATTCTGAGGCACAGAGATTAACTCTGCCCAATCATCTCTTTAAGTAACAGCCTTCAGCAGGACAACAGTATTTTCCAAACAAGCTGAATATTCCTACTGTACTGCCTCTATGCAATGAATTCTTCACATTAATCTAAAAAGACCAAAAAGAATAACTTTTTAATTGTTTTCTTTTACAGTGCGATATAGCTACAAATTAACTTTACACACATTTTATACAAAACATCATAACATAGCATAATATAAGTAATCCATATGTAACATTTCTCACATCAAATCCAATGAAAAATAAAATAAATATACTATAATAGAAGATATTAAGACCAAGTTAAACACTTATCTTTGACTGAATTGATACAGTTTCCGGGCTGAGGCCGCCAACAGTGTATCACTGCTCTCTTGCACTCTTCCAGCTTATTCCCACTAACTCACCCCCTCCTCCTTCCCTCCCCTGGCCCCTCCACCCCCATTCCCTTTTTCAGAGCCGCCAGGGGACCACTCCGGTGGTGATAGTGTGAGGTTCAAATAATATTTTTAGTCACATAGAGAACCCTCTGTTTATGGCTGGTGTCAGTGGGTGTGTTCTACCAAGTATTGTGCTATTTTTCTTACAGCAGACTGTATTCAGTCTCGGTTGTGCACAATAGGGTCACCTATGTTCTAACATGGTGGCTCCTTTCTTTTTTCGCCATTTCTAGCATGTATCTTTGTTAGCCCTTCTTCTGCCATTCTTGGTGGGGGAGGCATATGTGTGTTTATTGCCTTTGGCAGGAACCCTTGGGTGTCCCCGCCTAGGCTCCAGTGTGACTGGGCAGGCGGGAAGTGGGGGGGGGGATTTTCCACTCCCCTGCCCTTTGTCTGCCTGAGTGCCTGAATGGAACCAGCTCCCATTTGGGGTCTGGCTGTAGTTTATTTGTTTGTTTGATTTATTTGTATAGCGCTCCAAACCCAGAGGTAGAAGGGCTCTTAAAGAAGACGGTTACATAGTGTGATATAAACAATTTCAATAAACATCAATTTACAGAGTTCACAAACAAAGTTAAGCAGAAGGAGGTGTACACACATATCTGGGGGGGGGTATGTGCTACTCTTTGTTCAGGAGCTGTTGGCTGTCGTGATTGGACAGCCAACTGCCTCTTTTCTGTAAACTGCTGAGAAAGCTTGCAGAGGAGTGTCGCTGAAACTTAATAAAAGGTGAGGTTCCCGAGGTGAAAGGCAAGTCGACCACTGGAAACTGAAGTAACCGAAGAAGACAACATCCAGAGACACCTGCATACCCTTTGCAATGCCGTGAAGCGGCCACTGCTGTACTGATCCTGTTTTCTATGTGACAGAGGAGCTCATAAGAGGACAACTCCTTTCCTTCCGCTGGTGGGACCAAACAGCCCTGAGACGAACTACCATCTGAGCAATCTTCCGAGGTGCTATGACTTTCCAGAGCTACAGATCGCGAATTCCAGGAGACCTCTGAGCCAATCATAGTGCATCATTTTACTGAGGCCGAATTCGTCCAACTATCTGCTGAGCTCCAGGTGAACCTTCAGAAACACAATCCGACTCATCCAAGTCCCCTAACTAGAGTGAAGGACTCCAGGAATCAAAGATTGACCGGCTGAATGGTGTCCTTTGTTGGTGCTGCAGAAAAGGCGCCAAAACCAGAGACTGACCAGAGAAGCTGAAGATATCCGTCCCTGCGGTCAACTCTCGCGAGGCTGGAGTCCGTTGCTGCTGCACCAAGGAGAATTCACTCACAAACATTTCTTCTAACCGAAGGTATCGTGGGGGTGAAGAGGCATTGCTTACCTTAAAGCAAGACGTCGCTCCAGAGTGTTTGAGTGCACATAGAGGTGTCCAGGGTGCCCACTCTTACCTCAGACCCAAGCTGTCGGCTTGTGTCCCTTTTGCGAGTCCTTTAACAGGGTCTCAAACATTGTGTTAATTCTTCTAGAATCCTTAACTAGAGACTGAAAGTATCCACTGGAGCTTTGCTGTTCTGCTGCTTCATAGGACTTTAAACAAAAGTCTGTTTGGAGAGGGCTTACAGTTAGGGATCAGACTTTGGAAGCTTTAGTTTGCAGAGAAAACACCTCTGGAACCTTAAGCTCTACTACTGTTTGACTAACCAACCCTTTTCCTCCCTAAAAGACATTATTTTATGTGGTTTTGCTAACTAAATACAATTACTGACTTTAGGAAAACTCCCCCAACACTAGGGCATACCAAAGCCACTAAAGGGTAAACCCTTTCTTGTAATTAGGTAGCCCTGAACCTGATGCATTGGCTAGAATGTTACTTAACTTGGCAAATGCCTCTCCGGCCTCTGAAGTCCACTGTAGTGGCTGTGGTGTTAACTCAGATGGACTGCTGTCGTGGTTTAACAATCTCACATAGCTTAAAATCCACTGTCAGCAATACCCGACCGCACCTAAGATGCTCTCATCTGTGTGATTGTTTAATGTTTTGGAATCTTTATTACTGCTTCTTTTCCGGAGGTGGCTATTAACAGGAGAACCCTAGGAATGTTGTGACCTAAATAGTGAACTCTTTCTCTACGTAACTTACATTTCTGCTGTCAGCAAGACCTGTGTCCTGCTTGCATGCTTCATAGGATGGTGAGATTATCAATGAGTTATCCACGTACTGGATTAACAGTGATTGGGGCATTTGATGTCATCTATATCATTCTTCAGTTGTTGGAAGGGAAGTGGGGAGGAACTCTGTATAACCCTGGGTTAATCCTCTCCAAGTGTACTGAATTCCTCTACGTAAAAATCGCAATAAATACTGGCTATCTTTATGTATGGTGACTGAGATAAATGCCGAACACAGATACTACCAAGAAGTAGTTTAGGGACGTATTTGACAAAACTAGGAATGAAGTACTACCACTGTATTAACAAGCAAGGCAAAAAATGGCCACGCACAATAAAGACTGTGCCATACTTGATCCTTATGTTTGTTTGGTTTTAGTTATTTGTAAATTGTAACATAACATAATCCAAAGAAAAAGTGCCCATTTGATAACGTGTTTCAACACAAAAAGTGCCTTTTTTCCAATCTGGGCGAATACGTCCTGTGCATAAAAATTAAACATTAAGTCAATATGTTGGATAAAATGTCAAACGAAAAAGAATTACTATTTTTGAAATTAGATTAGAATCCAAAAAAGCACATATTGATCATCATAGTTCAATTATAGTTTGAGAACAATTTCGAACACAGACATTGAGGAAGGGTGAGGGGGATGGGTGATTTCGGGGTGTAATGAAAAAGAGAAAGAAACCAAAAAGAAAACATGAGTAACACAAAAATAAATAGTGAATACGGGTGAATCCACTATATGTACGCCACAGTTATTTGTTTAGGAGTAATGAGTATTGTTACATTCCACTCTTACCTATGGTCCAAATAAAGGTTCAAATCTGTAGTGCCAAAGAGTCATGGGTTAAATCCCCCTGTAGAGTAAGTTTAAAAATGTTAATTGTCATGGGTAGGAAGTGTTACGTACTCCATGTTCTACATAATTTGCGAGACGAATAATCTATTTGGAATAAATTAATTGGATTGGGCGAGACCCGAGATGTCCCTTTTGCAAAGGCATTCGTTTTGATATGTTATTCACATACTTGAACTGAAAAAATATATATATGTGTATAAATATCAATATAGTCGAGCTGGTTGTTTCTTAATATTTTCATATATCATGATGGTATCAACCAAAATTAGTGGCACGAGCAGTGATGTCGTGATTAACAACTTAGTGGTTTAAACGGCTTGACTACGCTCTGTGTAAATAAACCGTTCCCCGGTTGGTGTTGCTAGTATTTACGTAGACATACAGTGATATTGGCATCAAAATTTAACTGCACGTTTTTAATTAGCCGCGCGCACGCGTGGCCACGACCTGTGCATTTGGCATTAAATGGGCTATTCAATCGGGTGGTCCGGATCCGTAGGGCTTACCTGAAAAGTACATCTCGTCCCTTCCAAATGTCGGCGATCCTCTGTGGATGCACACGTCCTATTGTGCCTTACGTTACCCAGGTAACGTTAAGTCCTTTCTTGGTGTCTAGCGCACAAATGTGCACGGGCGCCATATTTTGGGCACAAAATACATGCTTACCATTGCACGGGACATACAGGGACCCAAACCGTTCCTGTCGTTAGGTTTTGTCTTCAACAAGTGATTTTAAGAAAACCTGCAAATAAACCCTAAGTGGTAGGCAGTTATAATTTACGTATTGGACTGTAAATAATGTGGTCATTTCTGACTTTTAAAACCGGGTGTTGGTGGCAATTTACAAATGGTCATCAAATCGAGGGAAAAGAACGGGAACTCACATTTTGCCGTTAGGTATGGAAAAAGTGACTTTGCAGATCTATATCAGGACATATTGACACAGATTAGGGAGATGAGCGATCCTCTTGGCTGTTAAGTATGTTCCCTGGCTCAAAAAACTGGCGGGCAGCCAAACACTCCACGAATATGGCTCCATCTCATCTTCTTTGGTAGTTATTATGTATGTTGTATTTCAAAACGGGTTGTGGTGGGGTACTGACCCGATTGTGGAAATATGCACATATTTAATAGTATAACTGGTATATCAAGTTCATGTTGTATCATACTCCTGAATAATCCCTATTCAGTTGCATTGGTGTATCCAAATATATTTAAGCTTTTAGAGAGATATATATTCAGGTAATTATCTTAATTTTTCCGAAGGTTTATACACCGCAATGAATCTAAAACTAGTACAAATGCATATATTTTTCCTCCCCCTTGAAGGAAACGGGTGATTCACAAACCCAGCATTTGATTCCTTACAGATCTTATAAAATATCAGTTCACAGAAAGTGTATCATTTCATTGTCCTTGTTTAGGCCAAACACTGTTGCACGAAATTTGCAAATCAGGCGGGCCTCAGCTTGACGTACTAATAGTTCTCGGTCCCCCCCCCCCGTCACCAGTAGTTACTTTTTTCAGTCCAATCAATTTAAAATTGTTCTTTTCTTCCAATTGATGATTCGTTTGCCAGTGATGAGCTAGTGGTAAAAGTACATCTTGATTTCCAATGCCAGTAAAATGTTCACAAATTCTGGTTCTAAGTTCTCTAATTGTACTCCTGATGTAGATACGATTGCATATACAGATGATAGCATATACTGTATACTTGCTTCTGCAGTTGATGGTGTCATGGATCGTATGTGTTCCTCGTGAGTCAGTGAAGAGATGTGTGTTGGGGTGTGCATGTTTGCACAGACGACATGATCCACATTTTCTGAATCCTTTAGGTAATGTTGGCAACCAAGATTCCGGGCCCGTTGGTCTGATCTTGGGGAGTAGAGACGGACTAAGTGATGTTTTGAGAGTTCTGGCTTTTTTGAAAATTAATTTTGGTCCTTTGTCAATGAACTTGGTCAGATGATGATCAAGTTTTAAAAGGTGTCAGTTCTTGGATAGAATCTTTTTGATTTCATAGTTGGTGTGGCTGTAAGTGGTGATATATCTTACTTGGTCTTGCTGTTGCATTTGTTTAGACGGTTTTGGGATTAGGGTTTCATCCCTGTTAATTTTCTTAGTCTTGATGTATGCTTGCTGGATACATTTGTTATTGTAACCCTTTTGTTTGAATATCTGTTGAAGCAGCTTGCATTCTTGGTCAAAGTCAGTATTATCTGCACAATTTCTCCTGGCTCTCACAAATTCTCCTTTGGGCATGTTATTAATTACTGATTTTAGATGACCGATTGTCGCGAACAGTGTTGAATTAGCTTCTGTAGGTTTGCGATATGTTTTAGTCATCAGTTCGTCACCTTTAACGTAGATTATGGGATCTAGGAAATCAATGCTTGTATCACTTTGCGTTCCTGTCAAAAAGATTCCTAGGTCATTCATGTTCAGGCGATCTTGGAAATCTGACAGATCTTGATCATTGCCATTCCAGATTAGCAAGATATCTATGAATCTTGCCCATATTACATGTTTGTCTAGTGCAACCATATCAGTATATACATGCAGATCTTCATACATACTCATAAATAAATTTGCAAGGGACGGTGCATATTTTACTCCCATTGCTACCCTCCATTTTGCTTTAAGTACTGGTTATTAAACAAGAAAATATTATGTTACAATGTTATGGTTAGCATGTCCTTTAGCATGGTGATATAGTGGTAATGTGAGGCCGTTTCCCCTCGAAATATGTAATCTATAGTTTCAATAGCAGAGTCATGTCGGATTGATGTTTACAGCGCTCGGACATCCCAGGTGACAAGTTTGTATGTGGACTTCCATTCTAGATTTTGATGTGTTTTTATTACATCTGTGGAGTCTTTGATGTAAGCTTTAATCTTTGGAACTTTGGGCCTTAAAACATTATCAATGAATTCACTGATTTTCTCTGCATTAACAACCCTCATGTTCTGGACAAAATTATAAGTGGTCTTTTTGACAGGCAATATCTTTGTGTTTGAATGGACTTGTGGTTGGGACAATTATACTTTGGTTGAGTGCTAGGCAAGATTGTATGCAGTAACCCTGTGGGAGACTACACCAGTCTTGTCCTCTTGGTATTAGGCAACCCACCTATTGGTATAGGTCTGTACTACACAAGTTGGTAGAGTGACTGAGCAGCCAGTCTTACCTCAAGAGGGATAAATGTGAGCTGTAGAGCTGTAGCATCGAAATCTACAAATACAAGTATACAAATAACACTTACACTCAAGTTTTCCTAGTAAAATAATCATTTATTTAATGGTCGGTTTTAAATAAGCATTCTTTAAAAAGGGCAATGTGCAACAATAAAAATACACTTCATAATACTACCTCAGAATCAAGATAAGCAAGTAGATACTCTTTAGAGATGCTTCATGCACACTTCTACACCCAAGGGTGACTTAAATTACTAGGACAATATTGGCATTTCTATAATTACATTTGCACTTGGTACAATTCTGAGATTGTGGAAAAGGAAAGAGGGAAGGAAAAAGGTTACCAGTGTCTCACAGCATGTGACCACTTTTTAAACTCCCAATGAAGTCTAGATAGAACCTTTCCCAGCAATACTTAGTTAAACCAATGTACCACCTAGGAGGGATAGTTGGAATCATTCAATGGGTCAGAAGTGTCTGTAGGGAGCGAGGACAGCCAAAGTCAATTTGAACAATGTCTATCGAGCTGAGGCACTTCTTAGCTAGCACATAGTCTTGCACAAAGTTAGAGTTTGTAGAAAATCACTGTTGAGCCACAAGCTGTTAGGCTTGTGAAAGTCAGAGCTGAGATCAACTCTTCAAAAAACAGCTACTGCAAGTCTTGAGTGAGATAATGCAAGCTACAGACAAGAGGTATGTACCCCTTAGTCCGTACAGTACCTTAGGTTAGCAGAAGATGATCCAGCTGGCTTCTGTTCTAGTTGCAGTGTTCATATCCTGGGTTCCTGGGCCTCAGTCGTGGGGACAAGAGGGAGGATGTCTGGAGGACTCCTGCACTGCAGTTCGAAGGTCGGCGGCAGCTACATGCTCTTTTCAGTTCAGCAGCACTTTGCGGTTTCAGGTACCGGCAAATAGCACCACTGCAGATCTTGGACACTTGATGAGCTTCCTTCATTGAGTCAGCACTCTGGTGAGGTCACTCGAGCCTGGGTTGTCCTGCTTTGGGAGGATCCTCAGGATCTTCGGTCCGGCTTAAAGACGTTGCACTCGACTACGGATTTCTCGACCCCTGGCACTCGGTTCCAGCAGCAGCAAAGTAGTACAGCCAGTTGGGGAAGCTCCTCCAGCAAAGTTCGTTGTGGGGTTAGTTGGTCCCACTAACCCAAGGGAAGAAGTTGTCCGTTCCGGGCTTCTCTGGTCGATTCACAATTTCTTTGTTAGATGTTTCGTCCAGTGGTCGACTCTGCCTTCAGTTCAAGAAGCCTCGCCTTTTATGCAGGTTTCTCCAATTCATGCAAAGCCTAGCTGTCGCTCAAACAGCAGGGTGGCTGTCCTGCAAGGATAGCCAGCCTGCCAATCGGCACTGAGTGCATTCAGGAGACTAAGGACAGGGAGTTGCGGGCACTACCCTCTAATCCTGCCCTGCCAGACACACTGGAGCCAGAGGCGGGTTTCAGTACTGAAGCCCACCAAAGGCAAAAGAGACAAAAGGGTTAAACCTGGTTTGGCGCTCAGAGCACAACCCAAGAAATACCTCACTAACAAGAAATGGCGAAAAAAGAAGACCGGGGCCATTTTGACACAATGGTTACCCATGGGTGCTATACTGCAGTGGAGGATTTAGACTGCGGTAGAGAAGTACAATGGTAGGAAAATTAAACCACTGCCACCAGCGCCATTTAAAGTTGTGAGCCTAGCAATATTTTTTTTTTTACAAGAGTAAGTAGGAAAAGGGGCTACTAAGTAACCCACCAGCACTCCACTTAAGATGGGGTGTGCCTGACCTACATAGAAAAAAGCTAAGTAAAGTCAATTTCACTTTACTACTCTTGGGAACAGTAGTTCACCCAAGAGAAGGTACTTAAGATATAGGAGAAATCCAAAGGACTTATCTGTGACACTGCACTGAAGGTGCTGTGTGTCACCATACAAAAAGTAGATGCCTATGGAGTTTGCTAGACTCCAAAAACAAAGAAAAGAGAGTCCAAATCAGATCAAAAGTACATGAGAGAGTGAGAAAATGGTCTCACTCACTCCAGGGTAGAAATTAAAAGTCCAGCAAAGGAGCTGGGGTTCTCCAAGTTTGAAGGGGAATTAGCACAGAAATGAGAATTCTCCCTAACATTGAGGAGTGCCTCATTGCCTGGGGTAATGACCTCCTGCCACTGACCTTAAGGGGTGCTGGGGAATGCTTTGTAAGGATCTTTTACAGCACATTGTTTTGGAAGTGCTCAGAAACCTTCTTCCCTATAAATATGACGTTTCTTCTATTTTTTCTAAACTAGTTCTTGTTTTTTCAATGTTCATTGAATCCCTCACCCCAACGACATCTGGAGTTGACTACTGCTTTGGTGGCTGTTGTCCCATTGGAGCTGATTCTTGCCTTCATCTGTGAGGTCTTCATCCAGCATGACACAGATCAAGAGGAAAAGCCTTTTCAAGGCCTATGGCAGATGCGACTTGAAGAATGTGTACATGGGAGACCTCCACTTGAATTGCATCTGTCTTTATCCAACCCATGTTGTTCAACACTCCTTGCTAGGTACAGATTTGGGGTAGTGCTCTTAGGGGGCACTACAGCAATCTCAGCCTCCTGGCAATAGGACCCAATCTTTGGTATAAGTCTGAACTACACAGGTTGGTAGTGTGGTAGAGCAGCCAGGCTCATCTCAAGAGGGGTCAATGTGAGCAGTAGAGTGGTTACACAGAACTCTTAAACTCAAGGTTTCTTGATAAAACAATTATTTATTTACCAGTCATTTATATAAGCCTTCTTTGGAAGGGAGCAATATTATGCAACACACAAATACCTTCAAAAATACACACGCAAAATAAGCAAGCACCCTTTGGGGATGCCACACACACACTTTCTACACCATCAGGTGACATCAATTGTTAGGACACTGTGGACATTGATATGTTACTGTTAGCATTCAGAATAGCAATGAGATGTGTCAAAGAAAAGGGTTATTTAAGAACAAACAAGAGATCACACATATTCTTAAGCAGGCAAATACTTTTCAACCAACCCTCCCCAATGTCAGAGGGAGAGAATAGTCTTTCAGTGAAACAGGCCAGGTGAAAGTCAATAGGCAAAAGTCTATGTAGCTGAAGCACTTCTTGCAGGTAAGTAGAAAAGCCTTTGCACAATGTTTTAGAAGTCTTTAGTGAAGAAGAATCAATGTAGGGCCACGAGCTGTTAGGCTTGTGAAGAGTAGAAGAGTAGAAACAAATCTACAACAAGAGGTAAATTATCTTAGACTGTACAGTACCTTTAGTTAGAAGAAAAGCAGCAGATGACTTCTGTTCCTGTGCAGCTCTGCAGATCCTGGTGTTCCTGGACCTCAGTCGTGGGGACAAGAGAGAGGACTTCTGGGGACTCCTGCACTGCAATGGAACGGTTACCGACGGCAACCGGCTATCTTCAAACAAGTGGCAATTTGGTGTTTCAGCTCCTCGCGTCTACCGCAAACAGCACTACCACTGTTCCAGGCTGTCGAGATGGACTTTCCTTGCATCTGGGCATCTGGGGTCCAGCACTCTGTTGAGGTGGCTCAGGCTCGGTCAGTCCTGCTTCCTGGGAGTCCGGAGGATCTTCCTGGAGCTCTTGGCCAGCTTAAAAGCAAGACACACAAACTGGCATTCCTCTCCCTGGTATTTCGGTTTTAGCAGCAACTCTGTGGAATTTCAACCAGCTCCGAGAAGGATGTCCAGGTGACTGACTTTGGAGTTAATTGGTCCCACCAACTCAAAGGCAGAAGTCGTCCTTGCAGGGGCTTCTCCTGTCGATACGAATTTGAAGTTCCAGCCCAGCAGCAGGATGGCTTCACCGGGCAAACCGACGGTCCTAAAGTAGCAGCAGGCGTCCTCTTCAAGTTCTTCTTCTGATTCCTTCGTCCAGTGGTCGACTCGGCCTTCCAAGCCAAAAAGCCTCGCCTTATATGCAGGTTTCTCCCATACATTCCAGCCTAGCTGTCAATCACCCATCAGGGTGGCTGTCCTTGCCGGACAGCCAGCCGGCCAATCACCTAGGAGTGCATTCCTGTCTCCTAGGAGACTAAGCACAGGGAGTTTCGGGCATCTCCCTCACTTCCTGCCCACACCAGACACCCTGGAGCAAGAGGCGGGCTTCACTCATGAATCCTGCCAAAGACGAAACGAACCAAAAGTAAATCTCAAGAAGGACCTTGCCACAAAGAAATGGTGAAAAAAGACGACCAGGGCCATTTTGTCAAAAATGGCACCCAAGGGTGCTTTACTGCAGCTGCGAACGCAGCCCGCGGTAAAGACACACCAAGGTAGTAAAACCTAAACCACTGCCACCAGCCATTCATCGAGGAAAGGGTAACATTAAAATGTTACATGAGAAGCTAGACAAGGGGCTACTATGTGTAACCCCTCCTGCACCCTATTGTAAGATAGTGTGCTGGGTCTAGGAATTTGCAATTGCAAAGTAGCCAATTTCACTTTACTGCCCTTGGAAACACTAGTTATCCAAGAGAAAGATGTTTTAAGACTTCCCTGTAGCACTACACTGAAGGTGCTGTATGCTACAATGTAACAAGATGCCTGTGGAGTTTGTCAGACTCCAGAAACCAAAAGAAACCGTCAGAATCACATTAAAATACGACAGAGTGGGAAAAAGGGTCTCACTCTCTCTAGGTAAAAATGAAAGTCCTAGAGTCCAGCAAAAGAGCTGGGGGTCTCTAAAGCAGATTTGGAATCTGGTACTTCTCGGCCTGTCTGCGTCGCCTCTGGTCAAACTGCCAGTGGTTCTGGATCTTATCCCCAGAGAAGGAGGCGCAATCCTGCATCACGACCCAGGATCGCTGAACTTTAGGGCTTGGCCTCTGCAGCCCTAGAGTTTGGAGGATCGGAGTTGCCTGCAGACTGCAGAGAGTTCCTCGCCAGGGCCAGGGTGTCGACTGCTATGGTCACAAGTGGAAGCGATTCGCTATGTGGTGCTGGACGCACAAGATTACCCCTCTGAGGGTCACGGCCCTGCAAGTTTTTCCATACTTATTATCATTGGCCAAGGCCAGACTGGTGCGTGCCTTGATCAAGGTGCATCTGGCAGCTATCACCTGCTACACCAGGTCTCCAGGAAGATCTTCACTTTGGTCTTACCATTTCGTCAAGGAGTTACTTAAAGGACTTTGTCTCTGGTGAAGGCTCCTGCCCCGGCGTGGGAACTCTATTTGGTTCTGACAAGGCTCATGGGTGGGGGGGGGGTGACCCCTTCGAGCCTATGCATCAGGCCCCTCCTAAGTTCCTCCCGTGGAAGATGGCTTTCCTGTTGGCCATCATCTCTGCCAGTAGAGTAGGGTAGGTGAGAGATCCAGGCTCTATTCTGCAAGCAACCATACCTGACTTTCCACGGTTCGAGGGTGGTGCTGCAGACGCACATCTCTTTTATGCCGAAGGTTCAGTCGGAATTCCAACTCAAAATACCATTGGTGGGGTGTCACAATGTTCTACTGCGTCAACAGGGATTCCAGGGAGGAGTCCAGAGTCGGCCAAACAGTGCTGGGCAACCTGTTCGCTAGGGTTGATTGCTTCTGTTGAGTCTTGCAACCCCCCGTGGTTGTGTAATGTTGTATTACTATGTATTGGTTATTCATGAGCATGTGAATCTATGCCAGACCCCATGCTGGAGATCAGTTATAGCTAAGTAACTTGTTTCATATGTTTCTTTTATGCATTTGATGTTTGTGTGAGGGCCAGACATACTGTAGGTGTTTTCCGTTAGTTTTGATAGGCAGGGAAATCCTTGTCAGAGTAGGGCCAGGGATGAGTTTGTAAACATTTGATTTAATAAAATGGTGTAGTTTGAAAAATCATCAAAGATGTCCGTCCGCCTCATATTTCTGACCCCCCTGACAGTAATTTCACTTTGTTTATCTTCCCTTTGAACCTCCTGGCCCAACTTGGTTTGTTCGTGTTGGCCCTTTACTGGCCCTTCATTTATACCACGCTTGGCTTTTTTCACAGGTTTATTCTCAATCGCTACTTTATGTTCGTCTTGGTTTCTTTGAGTTCAACGACTAGCTCACTCATAAGCTTAGTCTTCCATTCATATCCCTGGGATTTGTTTTTCCCTGAGTGTAGTGGAGGTCCACTGCCCACCTCTCTCTTACCCAAACTGCATGCCTGATATTCCATGGTTGCTCTGGTGGTGGCCGACTCATCACCTCTGTCTTCTTTCTGTAGTTCTTAACAGGCCTCTTGGAGGTGTACCTCCATTCCTTGGCTTCCTTCAGCAATGGCTTTCTTGTGGGCTCGCCTGGGCTTCCTTTGGCCTTATCTCATATCAGCCTTCTCGTGTCATCACTGCTACTCTCGGTTTTTCCAGCAGTAGCCTTCGCCTAGCCTTGATGGTCTCTTGTTGCTTCTTCCAGCATCTGTCTCCTCGTGGTCATGTCTGTTTCTTTCTCTGATGGCAACTTTCTTGTGGGTTTGTCGGTGCACCTCTAGGGTTTTCTCAGATGGGAGCCTCTTCGTAGTCTTGACCTCCCCAGGGCGCTAGTGGAGAACCTTGTTTGGTCTGGGTACCTGGGCACTGCAGCATTCTGCAGGGCTGCTCTCGCACCATGTACACTCTGATCCTTCCTCCAGGCGGCACTAGTTCCGCACGGTAGCAGTGATGTCTGCTCTGAGTTTCCACACCAGCGGATTGACTCCACGTTGGCTGGTCTCTCCAGGTGAGGGTAGACCAGGGTCATCCTATAGGTTTCTGAATTGAGTCTCGGTTTTTATGATTACAAGACTGCAGAGTTGGGCGTCCGCATCCGCGTTGGACAACAAAGTCTAATCTCTTCAGCTCCCACATAAGTATGAAAGAGGATTTGGGTGAGATCTTGAGAAACACTGGGAGTCCTTGTCTCATAAGGGGGAGTCACTCACTGAAATCCAGTTTGCCTAAACCCCTAGGGAGGCTCTTGAGTTGCAGGCTCCCCTCCCTAGTCTCAATGGGCATGGCTCCCCCTCAGAAAGGACGAATACATTCTCTATTCGTCAAACTGAGCCAAGCTTCAACTACGAAATGTAAAAAAAGGAAAGTTCTGAACCTGCAATGTGTGAATATCCTGCGCTGCATCCTCTAAGCAAAGACTGCTTTAAACATGCTGGTGACAAACGACACATCTACTCCAACCCAGTTTCAGCTGACTTAACAATGTTGGATAAAGACTAATTTTTGTTTCTTGGATTTTCGACATAGGCACATTCTTGCTTTCCCTCTACTCCTAAAGAAACCAATTTGAACCATAGGTTGCTCTAACTAGGTTTCCCTTTTGCCTTTAGCTCGATATTTAGTTTTTGTTTGCATCACTTGTGTGGTTTTGGGGAAACTTCCATCGCCTTAAGAATTGTGTAGTACAGATTCCCCTTACAAGATCCTGTGACTTCACTAAGCCCTTTGACTATCTTATTTGTGAGGCTTTAAGTTTAGCGGCGTAGGTGAAATGAAGTGTAGGCTCACTTTGCTTTGGTTGCAAATGGGTTAATTTGTTACATAATTGTCAATACTAATTACATTGAAATTTTGTTAAGGCATCCTTTTGCAGTTATTCCTGAGTGCTACATGACCAGTTAAAATGCTTGCTAATGGAGGTTTGAGCAGCCTCCATGCTGTAATTTCAATTGGGAGTTGCAAGGAGGACTGTGAATAAGGGACAGGCAGCCAGGAGTGGAACTTAAGTAAAACCTTTATTCAGGATACAGCAATTCAAAAGGAACATAAAGTTCAAGAATGCTTCTTCTTTTTCTTGGAATATGGATGTGGCTTCTCGACCCTGCAGCTAGTCCTCGTAAGTCCACAGCGTCTCAGGCACAGCTCTCTCTCTCGAAGTCCTAGAAGAGAATGGCAAAGAGACACCCAGTCCATCATTGCACGGACTTGGCTTGGTTCTCTATAAATATCCCCATAAGCCCCACCCCCTTTTTTTTTGGTTTGAAGGAGGGTTGCCTGCCCGGCCCGCCAAGTACGGGTCCCCGCGAGGAACCCCCGTCTTGAAGAGGTCTGGCACCCTCAAGGTCTCTGACGCTTTCTGAAGGTGAGTGTTGGCGGTGAACTCGGAAGCGGGTCTCTGCCTTCCGCGTCACTGGGTACGGCCTCGACCGTGTTGTGAAAGGAACCGCGTGGGAAGCCGGCGTCTGCCTGTGAAGGCGTTCGGCTTGCCACGGTCCATGCTGCACTCGGAGCTGATCCCCCGCCCCGGTAAGCCAGCGGTTGTCCGGGAAGGACGGCCCAATCGCCTCCGTTCCGGTTTTTCCGTTCGCTGGAACAAACTCTTCCCGCGTATCCTATACTCATGTAAGCGGTGTCAGTCGTAGTCCTTTCGTCCACGTCTCTCTTAATGCTGTCTTCCGGGGTCCCAAGACTGTTAATTATCTGGACTGTGCTCTCTCGACCTCGCAGCTTGGTCGGTTGGTACCCCCTCTCAGGTGGTCTTCCTTCGATCGGGTGCTCTCTCTCATGTGGTCCCTCCTCTCGCCTTTTCCCTTTCATGCCGTCCATATCCCTCCGATCACGAGGACATACTGCAAAAGATCACTGGTCCTACTGTTTAGTGCCCAACTTGCGAGAAAAGGTGATTTTCTATGCCACATATCTAGTCAACAATTATGTTGAGCCATTAAGTTTTTGTGATCAACATAGATTGGGCTTCAGTGGATACGAGCCACTTGCAGTCAGACAAATTCTGTGCATAATTGGGCCTCTTGCATTGATTTGCCTTTCTGCTCTACACACGCTGGTTACTTAATCCCTCCAGTATTGTTGCTGATTTAGGTGTTTTGCCTTGTCGTTGGAAGTGGTAGATGTTGGGGATGTATCCTTGAGTCACAAGTGAGTACCTGGAGGTCTGCAGGATTTGTTTTTTTAAAACATTTGTTTGAAATCCGATTTTTACCTTTAAACAGGGGCTTAATATTGTGAACTGGTGCTAGTGTATCCTAATTGCATACATGTAAGCTGCTGGCTGTCACTAAAGCGAAACCTATAGCTTTGGGGTCATGAATAAAGTTTTTTAAAGGATTTTTTGATCCTACTGAAATGTGGCGTTGAAGTTTCTGTGACAATGGTAATCCCTCGTATATACTGTATCTGTATGAAACCCATGTGACTTTGTAATATGTGAGTAATTTCTGAATACTGCCTGTTTGGATCAGAGCATGACTTGATTCCACAAGTAGTAGGCCTAAGGTCCGGTGAAGCAAGATGAGGAACTAGCCAGTTCCTTTGGGGGGATGACCTACACCTTTTTAAATTGAGTTACCCCAAAACATATTTGCAAGTTAAGCCATGTGGTCTATGAATGGCAAGTAGGAGACCATAAGAATTTGAACTAAAAGATTGGCCCATAATTAACACAATGCCCTTGTGGTTTGAATATCATTAATAGGACAAACTCCTTGCTGTGCTGCAAACTCCTCTCAGAACAGGTTATCATGCCATGTTCTTTCTGGAGAGGAGCGCCTGCTACCTTTTTTGACAAACTCCTTGCCTGGAACAAAAGTGAACCTTGGTCAAGACATTCAGTAAATGATATTCATTATCCTTGATAGCATTGATTTTTCCATGTATTGACAAAGGTATCGAAGAGAAATTGCCCCACCTATTAATCAATGGTCCAACACCTTGTGCCCCAAGTTTTGCATCTTGATTTGGTTATGTTGAATCACTTTATATCAAGAATGAAAATAATGATGTAGCCTTTTTATGGATCTTCCCATGCCCTTTGATTTTGCCAAGGGGAAAATGTGGGCGAGCCTATGCCATGGGTTTACCATTTTGGTCTTTTAACTATGTCGCTTGCTTTGCATTCAACTGATTTGGCACTAGTTTCTTCTTCCCAGGGGGAGGGGTTTGAAATGTTGATTTTAAGGTTGGATGTGGTGTGCAACAAAGTTGTTTTCTTGGCCTGCTGTCTTTCAACCTCTACAATATCACTTACTGATCTAAAGGAGAGGTGCTAGTCACTCCAGTGTTTGGTGCCAGATACACCATGTTGGTACGCTAACAGCAATGTATTAATTGCTTGAACCCCTACTGCCCTTCTGATCTTTATTTACAGTCTACTCCTTCAGTTGAAAATTCTCTTGCACTTATGCAGTGCAAATTGAGCTTGACGTGGTTTATTTGGAATTTAAGATACAGACTGCAACTGTTGCACTCTTGTAGGATGGTGTGTGCTGGGTCTAGAAGGTTGCAATGTATAGTGGTGTCCGTTTCACTTTACTGCTCTTGGAGACGGTAGTTGATCCAGGAGTAAGGTGTTTGAGCCTTGGGAGATGTAGGTGACTTCCCTGTGTCATTGCACTGGGGGTGCTGTGTGACACAATGCAAAAAAGATGCCGATGGAGTTGGTCAGACTCTACCAACCAAAAGAAACGGTTAGGGGCGGGCTAGAATGCATGAATGCGTGGAGCGGACCGGAGTGTATGGAGCAGACTGGGGTGCGCAGAGTGGATACAAGTGCATGGAACGGACTGGAGCGCATAGAATTGCGTGATGCATATAGTATGGTTTGGAATGCAGTGAACGTCTGAAAGAGCATATAACCCATCATATCACACCACCACGCTTACTCTCTCCTTTACCTCACCACTCAACTAGAACACAGAGATACTATGACACCATTCGGTAGAACTGTTCTCATACCAACATCCGCCGCTCACTCCACATCATTCTAAGTAAACACTGCTGGTTACACACCCCCCAGCCAGGCGTTCTCCTCAGGCCTAATGCAGCCACATCCGGTCTGGATAAATCCTGCCAGAACGAACACATACTCCTGATCTCTCAACCACCACGCCTACCGCTAAGAAGCAGCTATTACACGAATACCGCACAAGCTGCACACATACCCGGTGCTCACACGTACCCTTTGACTCTCTCCACTCTCTCTCTAGTGATCTGAACTTCGGTTCCCAAGGGCGTTCAACCTACCAGCGCCTTCAGACCATACCAATGGTATATAAGGCGCTATATAAATGCAACATAACATAACGTAGAGAGGAATTGGAACATTTGCAAGAATTGTCCCCAACACTCCTCCATCTGCCAGTCATTTCGTGACCTCCACCACAGGTTAGTGGCGTGGCTCGCCGACACCGGGGGGTCCTCAAACTCTGCCTAGGTCCGGAGTCATGGCTCACTCAAGCAGAACAGACCTGCACTGTGTACTCTATCTAGCAAGAAGTCGAGGTCGCACGACGATACTTCCCAGAGTAGGACGTCTCTGACTCTGAAGACCCAGTCGAAAGAGGCCTTGACCTAGTCTTCAGCTGTAGCCTCTCTTTAATGTATTTTTCCCTCCCATGGTTTCCTGATCTATATCCCTATCCCAGCGCAGCTCTTCTCCGAAACCTTTCTACCGCCAGGGGGCACAGCGCCGCTCTGTGTCGGCTCTGTCTGACTCTGCTATGCGCCCCGCACAGGATAGGATGTCTGGGCCAGTATATATAGTGGCACCGTGCCCCATGACGTCACTCCCTTTTTCTGCGCTCTTTGTTCACTAATTGGGAATATGCTCATCAAGCGTAGCATTTCTTTCTAACAACGCCATGCCTAATCTGTTTAAGGCCTCTGGGTTGAAGCCGTTTGCCGATTGCAGCCGATCGATATCGATCTCGGATCCGCACTGGATCTGCCTATACTGCTTTGTCAAGAACCACAATTCCCAGGACTATGGGTCGTTTCAGTCCATGAACCTGGAGGCCCTACGGGAAAGGACTGTGAAGATTTTCCCTTTCGTCCACAAGTGGAAGGGTGACGCCCTGCAATCTCGGTTGAGGTCGCAAGGCGCTGATCAGCACTCTAAAGATTGGGCGGTTCTGTTAAAGGAAAAGGAGAAGATGAGGAAGGCGGCTTGAAAGAGGTCCCACTCTGTCGGTCCTCGCACTGACATTAGTCTTCTTCGAAGATCAGCAACCGGTCGAGCTGTTGGGCATATTCGCCAAGGTGCCGACGGCTACAGCCTCGGCACCTGTGGCGCAGGCAACTGCACTGTCGGCACCGTATGGGCCCACTGCATCTGTTGCGACCGGCAGGGCACCCTCAAGGGACCAACCCCATAAGCCTACGGACTCGGCCAAAAAAGGAAGCTCTGGTAGCTCAGCGCCCACAGGCCCGCATTCGCACATCCCATACTGTGCTCCGACAGTCATCGGCACAGACCGGCGCCATGGACACTACGGTTTTGCAGGAAATCTCCTCACACCATATGGATGCTTTTATATTTAAGATGTACGACATCTATTACGATTAGGGCAATCAAATCCCTTTTGGGCTGGAACCTCTGGGCTCTATAGAAGTAAGGGATCTCACAGAGGAATTTTACGGGGAAGGTGAGAATGCACTGGCAGAGGACCTGCAAAGGAGTAAGCTGCATCAACACCTCCCCGGAGATGGATTTCTTGCCAGCTAACACCCCGGGAAAGCCCCAAGCTGTGTTCCAGCGCTTTTATGGAAAAGGTTGCCAGTACTTTGGGATATTCTGCTCCATCCAGGTCCAGGGTTCCATATCTGCTACGACATCTCGACGAGGTGCCCATAACTGAGACGCTCCTGTCCTTCTATGGGGCAGTGGAAGCACCTGTGCTGGAGGCATGGGAGAAGCCTACCCCTCATCCGGCTGTGAACCGAGACATGACGAAGAAACACCGCCCGCCCAGTCAGACCTGTCCTTTCTTTCCTCCCATGTGTCTCTTGAGAGGTTGTTGGTCCAGGCCACTACGGCTAGCCCAAAAACATTTACCTTCCCTTCCACTGGACAGGGAGATTAAGAGGTTCGACGCATGGGGCAAGAACATGTTGGCATCACCCCTGTGGGCCGTGCATGCCTCATGCTCCATGGCAAAGTTTTCCTTCAGCTTTTGGACAACAGTGGCCAATGCAAATGCAGCCGAATACATCCCCCAAGGGAAAATGAGCAACCAATTCCAGGCCGTTTTCTTTGATGGCAGGGAGGCGGCACATCAAATGTTGCTATCAGAGCTGAACATGGCAGACTGTATGGCTATGGCCACTAGCACAGTGGTCAGGTGCCACTCCTGGCTAAAGACATCCGTGTTTGCGGCCGATGTCCAAACCACATTTTTGGACATTCCATTAGACGCTAACAACCTTACTCCTGGTTCTGTATCCCGCCCCCTTTCCTCCATACTGTATGGGTGTCCCTCGCTAAGGACGGGATACAGAGCCTTTTTCAACAGAAATAATTGTCTTCCCCTTTAAATTTAGATCTGTGCGGCCCTGGGAGCATGTACTCCCCTGACTCCGCCCACTGGTGCCACTCCCCAGTCCTCTTTTCCGCGTCGTCTGGAACGGCTGCTTCACCAGCACTCCTTGGTTAGGCCTCCTGCCTTGTAATTCCACACGCTCTTCCCCAAAGCTTCCTTTTTTTTTCTCTTTTTTTTCCTAGCAATTATCAGAGAAGACTCTGTCCTCTGGTGCCACGCTCCTCCCCGGCGCATTTCGACGACGGCGAGTTTCAGCAGGTGTCCAGACTGCGAGTTTTCCTTGCCCACAAACTCAGCTTCCTTTGCCTTGTGTGCAAAGTGTTGACACTGCAAGCTCTCAAGAATCGTTTGGACAGGTGGATGGAGCTGTTCGAGAGCTCACCTCCAGAGGACATCAAGAATTACGTGATGAGGAAGACCAGGCCCAAGGTCGGTGCCCTGTTCTCCTCCGCACCCCTCAAGGGCAACTCCTACCCAGGGAAGCGCCCCAGCAGGGGGACCTTCCGGGTCCTAGGACCAGCAAAGAGACTGAGGCTAGCAAAGATACAGGCCAACAGGCTGAGGGGTCACAAGATCTCCTAGTACCACCGCTAAGGGGCCGCAAGGCTCAGCTACCGGGGACATCCCAGAGGGGCTTTGCTCTACTACCGGGCGTGCACCTGAGGGGGTGTCTATACGGAGCACTACCGTCGTCATGCCCGAGGGCACTCCGCCACCCAGGTCTCTATCTGAGGTGCAGTGAAGGTCCGAGCCTTCGCTTCTGAGCATGCAGGCGGAGACTGGTCCTGGCCCTTCAGAAACCACGCAGCATGCAGGTGGCGCGGAGCATCACAAGATGGCCGCCAGGCCAGACTAGATGGCATTCGCCCAGAGCCGCCTCCTTCCGGAGAGCAAGCATGGGAATGCACGTCTAGGTGGGACTGGACCACTCCGGCAACATTGTCCACGTCATACCCTACCACACCTTCACAGAGGCGGTACGAAGCTCCCAGCACGGGGTGGCAAGTACCTCCAAGACCTCAGCAGCCACTGGGCCTGGCTTCTAAGCCCCCAGGCCCTTCCCCTGCATTGAGGATAGGTTCTTCTAAAATGTTCTTACCCTCATGAAATCACCGCAGATGGGCACCATCCTTGGGGGGGGGGGGGGGCGGCGGGGGGGACATCAAAGACATGCTCCCTCCGGCACCACCCCAGGCTCCTACTGTGGTCCATACCCCGGCCCCAGTTCAGCCCTTGGTTCCTGCGCTCACCAATTTCCATTGCTACCTTGATTGGATTTTGGCTAACCTCTTGGAGTTCCCTGTTCACCATAAATAGGGTGGTCTCCTTAATTCTATTCAGCAGACCAGATTTTACAAATCAATCTTAAAACCAGGTGAGTGTTGAGGGGCTCTAAAAGATGAGCCAGATAGATAAATGCAGGTAAGTGTTGGGGGGAATTGGAGAGTGTATGGTAAGGTGTGGAGGGAGAGGAAGATGGTAGTAGGGACAGTGGTTGGCCGGGATGAAGCAGGAGGGGTATAATTGGAAGATGTGGGCAGAGAGTGGTACGATTAAGACACAAAGACAGACATAGGTGATTCAGAGTAGAGAGGGAAGAGCATAGAGAGGAGAAGAGATGAGATTGGGAGTGGAGTGAGGCGGTTTGAGAGAAAGAGAAAAAGTAGAGCGAGAAGAGAGGTTTAGGTATTGAGGATGGCCGATAAGAGATGAGAGAAGGCAAATGGAGAAGATGGGATAGTGTTGAGAAGGAAAGGGAAAGGTGTACAGGTAGAGAGAGAGCAAAATGATGATCACAGAGGGAGAGGAGTCAAGATAGATGCTGATTAAGTGCGAGAGAGGGTGAGTAGGGTAGAAACTGGAAGAGAAACCGTCATGACATCCTGCAGTGCATCAGAGTAGCGGTATCCCTTAGGGAGTTCTGGCAGAGATTGATAGAAAATTCCTCAGCCTTTAGGTTTCCCCATCAAGATCAGAAGGACTTCGATAATAGTTAGATTGCTTAAGATTATGTCGGGGAGATTCTGGAGTGGGGGGGGGGTCAATGTGGAGGTTCAGGGAGCCGTAGGAATATCCTTAGATTCAACCGTCCGAGTCGTCCCAGAGCAATTCTTGAATGTTTTTATGAAACCCCTTAAACCTACTGTGTCTGTGAATTTCTGTATAACGATATCTGAAGAAAGGTAGGAAGCGATTAACTAATCTTTTATTACGCACTTCAAACTGGAGACCCGTCTGTAAGGGCAGGAACGGGATTCAAAGCGGTGTTGCTTTGCTTTGTCTTGCTTCCAAGACAAACGTGTTTCCCCCAAGCTCTCCTCCTGGCCCCAGTTTCTCTTCATGGGTTGTTCCAAAGAGACCTCATTCTCTACAGAGGTTTTTTTAGCACTCCTCCACTAGACAGTTTGTGTATGGGTAGTAGGCACTGGAGAACATATAGGTTGTGCCATATTGCGTCTCTGAACTTTACTTGAAACCTAGTGTAAAGTCCAAGTGAACAATGTAGGCAGGATAGGGGTTCCCTTGGGTTTTCCTTGGCTTACTTGGTTGAATTAGTACTTGGAAGAAAAGGGCTGTTCACACTGGAAGTATTTATTTATTTATTTAAATTTATATAGCACCCATATATAAAAGGGCATTGAGGCGCTGTTACTTGTAAGAGCTTCGTTACATATACAGGAGTGGTAGCAGTCGTTGGTACATTATAAATACTACAGACATAATTCAAAACTTACAGCTTATGCAATTGGTCATGACATTACAGCTTATGCAGTGATGATGAGCTTTATATAGCTGTGCTGTTGGGTAAACACGTACAGCAGATGGTTAGAGAAGGGGAAATCCCCACTGTCAGGAGTTGTCTTGGAAAGTTAATGCTTTCCACAGAGTTGTTTCACATCTGGTCTTCCAGTTGGCACCTTTTTGAGTGGGCTTGTTCCTGGGGATTCTACAAGTAAGTAAGAGTCAGTGAAGATATGTTGGTAATCCAGTGCCCAATGACCTGGTGTTGGACCTTCCAAGTGTCTGCAAACTCCTACTGGCCCTCTGGTCTACCTGGGAGTTTGTCCCAACAAGTTGGTAGCAAGAGGATGCTTGGCTGCGCCAGCCCAGCACCAGGTCGACTCCTTTGCCGCAGAACCTGAGGGACCCTCGCACATTTCCAGAAGACAGGAAAACACGTGCCCGTTTAAAGGTCGTCAGGAGCCCCTTGGAAATAATCCAGCCCGAGGTCAGTGAGTTGTCAGGCAGACCAGGACTGGGAGGCAAGCACCTTGACGGGGGCGGGGGGGAAGCGGCAACAGAGCAGCGCCAGCACTGTACAAAATGTATAGACTCGAGGGTATATACCAACAGTGTCTTCCAATTCGACCCTAAAGTGCAAGGTGATGATTGCACATTAATGCACCCAATAATTGCGTTATAGATACATATCAACAACAATTTTGATATGAGTATATTCCCCTCATAGTTAGGATAACTGCGGCAACTGTCATCCAATAGGATTTTAAGCAAAATACTGTCGACTTGTTTCGGCTGCGTCCCAGTCTTGATTTCTTGATCAGAGCCCTCTTCAGGACAAAACAACCCATTTGGGATTGCATTGGTGTGTGTGGCCAATTTTAGCAGTGTTAGGAGCCTGGTAAACAAAAAGGAACAAGAAAACAAAACAGGATAAGAAATTTAAGAAAGCAGAAAACGATTCAGAAAAGAAAAGGAAGGAGGAGAAACACAGCCGAAAAAGGAGAATTCAAACTAAACCAGGCAACTGAAGTAAAAAGAAAAACAGACCACCAATGTGGGTAATTAAAACCCAAACGCTGGAACAATCACTCTAGTTCATTGATTTAAGGTTCCAGCCACCTTGCCTTATCACACCGGTCAACACGTGAAACCAAAGTTTTTAAACATTAGCACCAATGTAATTCAAAGATTTACAGGGGTAAACCTGCAAGGACTCACATGCTTCACATCTGGTGTCTTGGCACCCCTCCCAGGGGACCCCCAGGACCTCTCACCACATCCCCACAACTGGACCCAAGGGTATCTTGAATTCAAACCCATGCCCCCCCAATCCGCATCAGACACAAACCCTAAGTCAACAAAGTAGCCAAAAAGGATCCCATATCTTCCAGCCATTCTCTTTAAAAAGCCGAAGTATGGAGCGTTCTTAAGGCTTAAAGTTAAAGTTACACCCTCTTTAATTTGCAGCCATTTGCAATCTATAAAGGCTTCCCCTACGGGTCACATAATGATGCCCACAAACCTATAGGCGATAGTGGAAAGCAGGAACAGGGTATTCACGATTTTCCTGGTGTATGTCTGATGTCTAGAGTTTTACCCAATTGGTGGTTCAGTTCTTTGGAGCATGCTAGCCCCGAATTGACTGCCTCCTAGATGCTTGCGGCTTGCCTATAGTCAAGGATGAAACAAATGAGAAGTAACTTGAAGTCTAACAGGTTGGATCATCCATCTTAATCTCTTCGCTGTACTAAACTCCTTCGATTGCTAAGAGAAGTGACCTAGAGACTGGGCCTAAAGTACTTTTCACCCTCTTGCACCAGAAACTAAGGTACATGTACCTATCCACTAATTTGGAAACAACCACGGGTCAATTATCTTGCCTACTTGGATATAGCAGATTTTCCAAAATAACTCATCCATCTCACAGGATTTTTCGATCTCTTATCATGAGGACAATTTGCCCCAAAGAAAAAGAGGATTTAACTGGAGTATGAATGGTATCATTCCCCCATCGGTTCGTGATTTCCTGAGGTCATGTTGACCACCCAAGGCCATCTACAAGAGATGGTTAGACTCAGCAATTAAGTCGACATTAACAGACCCCTATGTGGCAACGAACCGCCCTTTCTGAGGACAGCCACGGGAGGAGAGCCCCCATGGACGTAACAAACTGGTTCGGGGGCTCCCCAGCGGCCGCCAACCGATGTCCATAATGCGAGGCTCATCGGAGATGTGCGTGCCGTTTGTGTCATTGCGTCCTGCCCTTCGTATATGCCATTTCTTTCCCCCGATTGGAGAACAGCAAAGCCGGTTGCTGTCCCCCAATCAAGTCATTCTGGTTAGACTTGCGATTTGCACTGATGCAGAAGCCCGTTTGTTGCGATGCCCCAAAACCAAAGAACTATCAGACAGCACACTTAGTTTTTTCCTTTTCCAGTGGCTTACCTTAATAATTATTGCCTGTCTGTCCGCCACTTCCCATGAACCACGGCGTTACTACGTGGAATGTCGATCTCTCCACACCTCGTCACGTCAGAGTGTTTCTCTTGTCAAATTCGACACCATTTAAATAGGTTCAGAAATAACAAAACACAGGCACACGCAAAGCCACGTAAGTAGGCGTACTTGGTCCGCTTTTGTCTGCAATGCCTCCCTTTGGTGCTGACTGCAGCTGTCCGCCATCTTGGAGGGAGGCTTTTTAACACATTTACTGTGTGTTTGGTATGAAAACGTAATTCCTAACAGATTGAGACACTTTTATATATTATCAAATCCAACCCTCATGGTAGTGGAAATGAATTACTGCACCAGTTTGTGAAACTCCACTTGTAGTGATACTTCAGACATTTTCACATGGCTGCAGCAAAGTATCATTGTTCTATGTATTGCCAACTTATTGTGTGTCAATAATTTACAACGCAGTCTGTGTTTTGACATATATCTGCACATAGGCTAAAGATGCCTGCTTGGTCATTTTGCATCTAGTTTTATCCGGTCGCACCTATGCTGCAGAATGCTCTTATTGGTCATGCCATCCATGGGGTTTACAATCTGCTGTTAATAAATGTGACCTATTATGATAACAGAATAGGCCATTGAAGTGCTTCATTTAAGCCAACCTCATGAGACCGTAGCCGATGGATCCAACGTTGTTCCAGATTGAGTATCCGATGTTGCATGGAATATTGAGTCGCATCCGGTTTCAGTTGGTCAATTACAAACCAGTGCATGTCCTCCCCTGAATGCCTGGCCATAACAAAGTGTTGTACCAATGGTGATGATACATTTTCTGTTCTTGTTCTTGAGCGATGCTCATTAATCTGTGTCACCACTTTTCTTGTGATCATACCCACGTATATCTGTTCACATGGGCATCGAATTACAGATCACATTGGAAGATTGACAGTTGGTGAATTGTCTCAACTGCCAGTGGAAATTCCCATGTGTAAATTCTGTTGTTTTAGAAGTCAAGTGGCATACACTGCAACTACCACAGGCATGATGTCCCAGCACTTGTATTTCATGTTTCCAAACTGCCTGCAAGATGTTTTGAGCAAAATGTATCCTGGATTTCTCGAGCCGTGAATGTACCAATTGATCTCGAATATTTTTGGCCCGTTTGAGGGCAAACGGAGGACCACCCATAGTACAACCTGTACTGGTCACAAAATTCCAATGTTTTTTTTTTATCCGTATTTTAAGCTGTCGAGTTTGGTGTGAAAAAGTCGTCACGCAAACTATCCGATCAGAGTTGGCTTTCTTCTCACGTGGGCTGAGCAGATTTTCAGTATCCAACAAGCTCTTTTTGATTTCTTAATCAATTTGTGTGGATATCCTCTCGCACTTAATCTCTCACCCAGAATATTGGCCTGTTAAGTCGCTAATGGTAGTACAATTGCGGCATATCCGGAACAACTGACCGTATGGCAAGTTGTCTTTTTATGAATGCAGATGTTGGCTTGAATATTCCAATAAAGTATTGCGGTCAGTAGGCTTTCTTTAAAGCAAAGTATAAATTGTGGGATATGACTAAGTCCAAAAAGGCAACTGATGATTATCTGAATGGCATGTAAACACCAAATTGTTACACTGATTTTACCAGTTAAATTGCTTTAACTGTTCATTAGTGCCTTGCCAAATAAAGAGAATGTCGTCTATATAGAGTTTCCAATGCAACACCTGGGTGGTGTAAGGGTTGTTGTTATGAATATATTTCTATTCCAAATCTGCCATATAGATGTTGGCCAAACTCTGGGCGAAGGCCGCCCCCATAGCTGTACCTTGCTTCTGCAGATATATATCCTCTAAAAATTCAAAGAAGTTGTTACAAAGAGCTATCTGCAGAAGGTTGAGTACAAACTCAGTCAGTATTCCTTGTTGCATAGGGCGGCTATTCAGCCGATGCTTGATACATATCTTGGCTTCCCTTTGTGGTATGTTGGTATACAATGCTGTGATATCAAGCGATACTAACAAGCTGTTATCATGGTCAAAGGCCAATCCTTCGTAGTAATTATTAGTGGCCATTGTATCTTTAAGAAAAGAAGGTAAATCTTCTGCCAGTTCGTGTATGGTATTTTCATTGTATTTCCCTCAAGGGTCTACACTGACCTGCACAGCAAAACAATGGGTCTACTCGGTGGATTGACACAATTTGTATGCACTTTGCGATGTCCATAAATAGTCGGTAGTCTGCACTCTCTTGGTGTGAGAAAGCATGCCTCCTCGGTTGTCAAAAAACCACTTTCTAGCCTTGTGTGCAAAATCCCTGTAAAGTTTCCATAAGACGGTCCGTGGGGGTCCACCAACATTTTTGTATAATGGTTCTCTTTGTCAATCAAATTATGCAACATTTTTTCGTAGTGTTCCCTGTTCATCACCACAATACCTCCACCCTTATCCACAGGTTTGATTGCGATTTCCTTCTTGCGTGATGGGGCCATTAAGGCTGTATTTTCTTCTGGGCTGAGGTTGTATTTCAACCGCGAGGCACGCCACCACAACATGGAACGTAAGTATTGACCAGTACGACAGCAACTGTGGGTGTGAGGGAGGGTATTGAGTATTGTGGAGTATTGTGGAGTATTGTGGAGTAGCGTTATAACATTGTTTAGTACTGTTATAGTGAGTAGGGACAGGAGCAGAGGTAGAAGTCCCTTTTTGTTTTGGGCACATTCGGTCTTAGAGGTAAAAGGTTCTGGTGAATAACGTAGACTATTGACTCAAGGACTTGGATGACAAAAGTTATGTAAATAAGGTATTTCTGTGGGTTGGGCGTTTTAGCTCAGGTCATAGATGATGGTATTCCTGTGAGCGTTTGCAAGGGAGCTAGTCTAGATTGCGGAAGGTGAGTCGACTGGTTAAGTCTCCTGGAGCGATGTGTTTCACACGTTAGGGGACGCAACAGGTGCAGTTTCATCACAAGAGGATATTGGTATACTCTGAATGGAGTGCAGGAAGACAGCTGTGGGGTTTTGTGTGGATTTGGGAGTAACCAGCTACTGCAGCGTGCGCGTGATGTTTGATTGACCTATGTTGTTTTGATAGCTTGGTGACATCACCCTAAGGTTTGCATATTGGACACAGACAATTTGAGACGGTGAGGAGCTAGTATTGAGAATTTGACATTGGCAGACAAGGTGAACCAGTGGTGGTGCACGGAAGGCGCATGCGCACGATTGTGGTTGTGTGCCCGAGGAGGCAGCGATTGTGAAGGAGGGGCGGTGCGCGGAGCACGCCTGATGAGGCTTAGAGCAAGAGGGGCTCGTAGAAACTTGAAAGTATTATCATGGCATTGTGACTTTTAGCCCTGAACAGCGGATTATCGAAACCCTCAACTTGAAGTGAGATGAAGAGTATTGAAATGTATCACAGTAACACTGGGGCGGGGGACTACTCCCCTTCAGAATTTGTGTAAGACACTTCCGACTTATAAGGAGTAAATATGCAAATACAGCACAGAATGGTCCAAAAGTACAGACAGTAAATTTACAAAACTATGGCCACCTTGTGGAAGTTTCTCCAAAGATGTGCAGCAATCGCTATTGACACACATACAAGTATCTACAAGGGAAACAAATTGACCAAATGCATGGCCATATTAGAGTTGTGGTGCATGTTTCAGGAGGGGGATGCCGCGAGGCGTCAGTGGATGCTAACCCAGCAGGAGGACCAAGGGACCCATCCCTCTGCCCCTCCAAGTGTAGTATCTGATGATACGGGCGATGAACAGGGAATGTATCTAATGAGGGAACTAAGGGCAGCAGAGGGGGGTATTCAAATCCGACATATAAACCACCAACATACACTAAAGAGGATAAACAGAAGGGTGCAGGACAAGCCAGCTAGTGATGCAGGGGAGAGCAGTGAGGCGTAGCAACACGTGACGGAGGAGTTTGAGGGCATAAGTACAAAAGAATGGATAGCGGCACAGGTATTTTTGAAGCTTCAAGGGAAGACAAATGGGGAGGCAGAAGGGATGACCGAGGCAATAGAAAGCCTGAAGAGGGACAGCGACACAACAAACTGGGCAGAACTGATGGATGAGCGGGATAGAAGGGAGAAGGACAGGGAAGTGGGATTAGAGCACAAGGACCGAGAGAGGAGGATAGAGGAGAAACTGGAGCTGGAAGACAGAGAATGAAGAAGGGAAGAAGAGAAAGAACACTTCTAAATGGAGCGGGAAGAAAGAATAGAGAGGGATCTCAAGGAGGGGAAGAGAGCGGAAAGGGAGATGAGGGAGAAAAGGGAGAGAGAACTGGAGAAGGCGGAGAGATGGCAGAGAAAGGAAAATGCAAGTTGGCAGAGAGGGAGCAGAGGAAGTCGCAGTTGGCCAGATTGGCGAGAGAACAAGCATGGAGGGAGGACGAGCGAGCCATAAGGGCGGCGAAGACGCAGGCAGCATTGGCTAGGGAAAGTAATAAACGGGAGGACGACGGGCGGACAGAACCAGACAGCTCAAACGAGTGAAGTAGAGCAGGCCTAGGGGCCTACGTGGGAGGTAGCAAGTATGATTTAGTAGACATCGACCTTCAATTAAAACCCCACACAGGCTTGACACAGAGGAGACTAGGTTTTGCTGATTTCTGTAGCAACATGGACACAGGATATGAGAACGAAGACAATCACAGCGGGGAAGAGAGGGGGAGCAGTACCAATCGCAGTTCACGGGGTTGGGGGACAGACAAACAGGTGTCATGGGAGTTCAGGACACATGCACAGGGATAAGAGGGAGAAGACACAACAGGCGGACGACCTTTGCACCTCACACAGCACGTATGTTAACAGACTGAGGAATCTCCCCGGACGTAGGAGGGGGGAGACCGCCATAGCTTGCTCGAAAAGACTATTGTCCAGAGCTTATTGCGATAACAGGAGAGTGCCCACATTGGAACCAGTAGATATATGCACAGACATTGAGCACGAGAGAAGACCTCGGCAAATTCAGTTGACTGGGAGATCACTTGAGAAGGAAGCATATGCTCAGATGCCCTTATTGGAGAGAGGAGGGGTGGGACCTCAGTACGTGATTTGGAAGCACACATACGAGGAGAATGTGAAGTGTAGGTTACCATCCTTGAGTGCAGGAGCTGGGAAATTGATTTATGAGATGGAGAAGGATGACAGTTGGTCACAGTCGTAAAGGGATTATTAGTATCGATATTAGGAGACGCAGCTGATGACGAGGCGGGGTTCCCAGGGGTGACGACACATAATACAGCGCACAATGGGGCACTAGTTGCAAACTGCAGGGCAGCAGTTGGCAAGCATTACGCACACAGTACCCAGACACGTCGGACATTGGGGCGATTACGTCATGCAGGATGAGGGAAGATGAAGATCCTGTGCAGTATATTCAGGAGATTCAAGAGCTTTGGTGCCTCGAGAGCTTTGAGACAAAACAGTAGCAATATTTTATCATATTTTGCTGCAGGGACTAGCAGAGCCGGTACAGAAGAGTATGAAGAAACTAGTGCGGATGGAAGCAAATGGATTGCCAGAAATACAGCTCACAATAGTGCATCATTGTAGAATGTGGCAGGAAAAGGTTAAGCAAAAAGCAGAAGATGGGAAGGCAGATGAGGCCAAGCTAGTGCAGTGGAAGCTATCAATGTATGCAATGGAAGGAGCAGTTATAGCCAGCCCCACCCCACCAACACAGCAGCAGCATCAACAGCCTCAACAGTTTGTACCGCCCATGGGAGGAGGGTATATGGGGCGGGGCAGCCCACAGCAGGGGTTCTGAGGAAGGGGAGGTTTACAAAGGGACGTGGCTTCTGGCCCTAGATGCACCACAACCAAGGGGGGTTTTCAGGAGGGTTTTGGGGATGTGGACAACAGATGCAGCACAACCCATTTATTTTTTCTGGGAGTTTTCCAGGATAAGGGAGGGAGCCACCACAGTGCTGGACTTGTGGCCAGCTAGGACACATTTCAAGGGTATGATGATTTAGAGGGACACAACATAATTGGGGGGAGCAGGGTCAGCAGCCATATTAAGGGGGGGTCAGCAGCCATATTAAGGGGGACAAGAAGATTATGTACAGGATCAACGGCCACAAGGACAGGTGGAGGGTACATATCAACAGATGCCATAAGGACAAGCACAGATACAGGTACCACAAATGGCAGCACCAATACCATAGTATTTACAAGCATCACAGATCAGAGGGAGAACACAGCAATTAGCGCAGCTACAAGACGACAACGCACCGGCACAGGTGGACACAGTAGCAACAGGACCTGTTTGACTGGGAGGGGGTCACAATGGTAGGGAACAACCCTTTTACAGGGAATGGGTTATCCATGTACCCCCAATAGAACAGCCCATATGCTAACTTGATGTATCCCATCCTGTCGATCACACCCAAACCTAAGGAGGAACCTCACATAGGGGTGGCGATGGGCGTTTTTCCTTCTTGTTGACACTGGGGCGACTAGGTCATGTATTAGGGAAGGAACATTTAAGTTGTCATGCGATGCCATGAACACTCAAGGACTCTCTGGGGCTCAAGAAGTGGTTCCTTTTACTGATAATATCTCACTATCTATAGGAGATCACGATTGATCACTGCATTTGCTTTTCTCTCGACAGACACCTGTAAACATATTGGGATGAGACATCATGCGAAAACTAAACATGACCATTTCATTTATATACACAGGCATAGTGCACTCAATACCAGGCATAGACATGTTAAATGTAAAGCAGATTGTCCAAGCCTATTGTGGACGCACTGTACAGAGGGGGTGCCAGTGGACCCAGAGGTGTTTCAATATGGAACAGACATTGCCATTGCATGGATGCCAGGGATTGCAGGAAAGGTGTGGCGAGTTCCAAACAAATACCTGTTCAGGCCGAATACACCATTAGACGAGCAAGCCAGAGGGAATGATAGTGTCCATAGAAATAGAGGCTGTGTCGGCAAGGGTGGATTGGATTGCAGTACATGGAGTGGATGACACTGGGAGGGCATGGAGAGCAATAATTGCAGTTGAAGGGTGCAGTCTGACCACAGTGACAGATGAAGAACTGTTTGGTAAAGAGAGACAGGAATTGGAGATGGTGTTCAAGATGAGTGTAATATATTTGTTAGATACATTACAGGGACGTGCCACAGAGAATGGCTATGGCGCTGGAGGCGCCGCCCTCATTCTGGGAGGGAGATATGGCCAAAGTACCCAGCAGTTTATGGACCACAAGTCCTTATGACGTGGGCTGCATAGGGGGAATGAAGATCAAACTAAAATCAGGAGCGATTTTGCCAAGGGTAAAGCATTATCCCCTAACCAAGGAAGCAGATGAAGGCATTTATAAAACAATTACAGCCTTGATTGACAGAGGTATTTTGGTACCCTCAGAATCTCCATGCAACACAGCAGTGTACCCTGTGCGGAAGGCCAACGGGGGGGGGAGTAGTCATGGTGTTCGATTCAGGATTTAAGACCTCTTAACCACATTGTAGAAGCAGGGTATCCTCTAGCAGCAAACCCAGCAACAATTTTGTGTGCCATTCCAGCAGAAGCTGCCTGTTTCACTGTCATTGATTTTGAAGAATGCATTCTTTTCAGTGCCACTACACCTAGACTCAAAGATGTGACCAGCTTTATTTACCGAAACCAGAAGTGGAAACACTTGTTTACCTCAAGGGTACTGCGAGTCACCATCTTTCTTTAACAGAGTGATACAGACGGATGTAAGTCACATACAGACAGAAAGCACAGTTTTACAGTATGTAGACGACATTTTGATTTGCAGTGAGACAGAAGATCAGTGCAGATGAGACTCCGTGCACATGCTGACAGTGTTAGCTGACAAAGGGTACAAGGTGGACAAGGCCAAACTACAGTATTGCCAGAAGGAGGTATGATATCCAAGGACGGCCGACAGAGAGAAGAGACAATACTCAAAACACCTCTGCCCACGACAGTAAGTGAAATGCAACTGTTTTTGGGGTTGTGCAATTACTGCAGAGCATGTGTCTTTGACTACAGCACATACACCAGGCCACTATTTAGGTGCTCTGAAAGTGGCACAACAGGGAACAAAGACACTGACATGGTCCACAGAGATGACTGAGGCCTTTGAGGAACTGAAGGAGGCCATAAGCACTGCCCCAGTGTTTAGGGACCCCATACTACAAAAAGGAATTCTTCTTATTTTCACACACTGACAGGGTGGTGAGGAAGGTGGTACCGACTCAGAAGCAAGCATGGACCTTAAGCCAATTGCTTACTACAGTGGACAACTCAATCCAGTGATGAGAGGACATTATCTGTGTGAACCATCTTTGGCAGCTGCGGCCTATGCCGTGAAGAAGTCATTAGCAGTGACAATGGGGTGCACCACCACATTGTATGTGGAGCATGCTCTCTTTGCGATAATGCATGAGCCAAAGAGCACACTAACCACACAGAGCATCAGGGTATGAGGTGATACTATCAAATGTAGGACTGAAGATAGTAAGGTGCAAGACTGTAAACCTAGCAATATTTTTGGCAGATGTCCTCAAGGCAGGAGACTGTGCACATGACTGCACAAAGAACATAGAGATGTTCAGTGAGACCCGCAAAGTAGAGGAGGACTGATTTGAGTGGGGAGACGTGCTGTAAATTGGCGGTTCGTCGACAATTGATCAAACTGATGGTATCAGACGTACTTTGACTGCAGTGGTAAGACTGGAGGAGGACAGGACATGCGAGGTGGTTCTTAGTGCACGACTAAAATCCCATTTATTTAGAACAGGCAGCAGAACTAGTGGCTCTCATATTGGCACTAGAACACAGCAAAGGAGGTGACAGTTTATTCTGGCTCCACCTACGTGACGTTGACAGTATGGTATGATATGGCATTTATAACTTGCCTATACACAAGTGTTTCAAGGCGCGGCAAGGCAAGGGAGGGAGAACAGAGGGAAGATAGAAAACGATCCTACTAGGCCAGGTGTCATTCAGATCGCGCAAGTACATGGGACGGGGAAGGAGAAGTGCGGGGGAAAGGGGAGAGGATAGTGCAGTAAATGGGATAAGAAAATAATAAACCATAAGTAAAAGTACGGCCAGCAGGTGGCAAGTGCAGACAGCAGGTGTCAAGTGCTGGTAGTGGGACTGTAGGGATACAGAAAACAGTCTCCAAGTGTGGGGGTTACCAGGAAGGCAGTGCAGGAGTGCGACTGGCGGGGGAGGGGACCTGGACCCGAGATCACTCAGGACTGCGCCCTAGGAGGAGAAGGAGCTATGGATAAAGGGAGGATGCTCCATATCTCTGACAGATGCCTTATGGTGTCGGAACAACACAGTGAAAGTGGTAATGCCACTGGTATTGCTGTAGACGGCATTGGCACAATGACACTATCCAGCACACACAGGGAAGGGGGTCATTGCTGCACACATTGGAGAAACGTGGTTTTGCCCAAATTTGAATGAACCTGTAGCTGATTTCATAAGTAACTGCTTGGCCTGCCAGCAGTTTGCAGTAGGGTATACTTTGAGTTGAGAGGAGCCACACCTCACCAGGCCCATTTCTCCACCTCCACATGGACTACGTAGATATGATCCAAGTTTGTCAAGGATACCGCTACTTTTTATAGTGGTTGTCTGCCCATTCTCTTGGTGGATAGTGACCAATGAGCTGATCCAACACATCACAACCCTGCTATGCATTAAGCATAAATTTGCCTGTGCATGCCACCCGTAAGCACATGGGCTGTGTGAACGCCTGAATGGACTCCTAAAGGATTGCATAGCCAAAACTCAGCACAGCACCAAGAAATAAACTGGCTACATTGTTTACCTTTGGCCTTGTTTGAATTGTGCAATAAGCCTGGGTCAGACCACCATTCAACGCCCCATGAGGTGGTCACAGGACGGCGCATGCATCTTCACCTGGCTCCTCCCACAAGAGCATTGAAAGATTGTGTGAACAGTGCAGATGTGTTAGGACAGGAGATGTACGACTACATTACTTCTCTGGTTTCTAGTGCTTCTTTTATCTCGCCAGACACAGCAGATCCAGGAAGGCCCAGAAGACGATGAAGAGATTGACTGTGACGACACACCACAAGACAATGAACGAACGTATTCTGTGAAGGTGGGAGGTATTTTTCTCCTGTGGAACTTTGTGAGGCGCTGGAATGCGCCCAGATTCACAGGTCCTTATGTTGTAGAAGAGGTAGCAGACCGGGCTGTTAGGCTAGTTGGGAAGACCGTCTGGAATCACCTTCAAGACGTCAAGCCCCACAAAGCAGTGACCTCACCTGGCAACATAGCCTCTGTGAGCAACGTAGCAAAGATCAGGACCTCTATGAAATACAAGTGCGTGTGGACCTCACCGAGTTGGGGAGACCCGGTCCCCATGGATAGAAGATCCCAAACAGCAGAAGCAGCAACTGGAACACTTGTACAGATCGACTAAGGATACACTGGATGCCTGTTATTTTCCTTTTCGCACACGGAGGTCCACGTGAATGTTGCGGGGATTGATTAGCTTATTATCCTGATTCTACCTTCCACCCATCACCCTGAAACCTTTTCTAACCACTTTGTGTACTATATATGGAGACCCAGACGATTCAGAGCACGATCTCCTACAGTATGTTATCTGGTTTTTGTAGAGTATTTGGCGCAAGCATACCCACAACTCAAACACTGTACATTCCCAGTGTTAGCTACGTTAAGAAACCCCTAAGGAAGGTCTGGGAGGAGGTCTTTGCCTTTGCAATGAGTGATTATTTGGTTCACGGGGCTTGAGGGTACTGACAAATACTAACCCAGTAACTCCTTCTTTAGCGATTTTCTGGTCGGGCAACTTTATCACCAGGCTGCAAGGATCAAGCAGCATAAGTGGATATGAAAGAAACAATAAAGAACATTATTATCATGTTGTGTCTTAATTCCCAGTGGCTTGATGCGATTTGTATTTTGACAATTATATGTTATCACTACTGCTGTACCCTATACTAACATTCCCCTGACCCAAGCAGGAGGGACGACCATGTCAGGTGGACGAGAAGACACTGCTGATAAGGTAAGGAGAGGTAAGCGCAATGTTGACACAGACCTGAAGGGAGTAGGGTTTATAGTCATAATGTCGAAAAAAAAATGTCGAAAAAAAAATGTCAAACAGTAATTTCGACATCCCATACATATAATGGAGAAAGTAAATTTTTCGAAAAAATGTCGACGAAAAAATGATCAATTAACGTAGGCAGTAACACGAAGTAAATAAACATGACAAAACTAGCGTTTATTATTGGGGGGTTCCCCCCCAAAACCCCCAACCTCACCCTACATCACGAACCATCCCAGCACCCCCTCCCGTTCCCCTCGTCCGTAATCACCCACTTCTCTATTACACTAGATAAAGGTAGGTTACGAAATGGTTAACACACTAGATGACATTCCTGAGTAAAGCACCTTGTTTTGGTAGCAGGAAACCAGTAACGGGTGTGGAAAACCGTCATTCACTGACAGAACATCTCGTGAGAGGGTACTTCAGGCAATATATTACACTTCATTCATAGTCAGAACTGGAGAAAAGGTAAGACACACGACCATTATAATAAAATAAAATGTACTATAAAACACATAGTATAACATACCACAAAAAAATAATTTAATGTATCGTTTCAGGTGATAAAATGGAAAACAAAGTGGAATTTATAAGCAGTCAAAAAGGAGGAAAGCAGTTAATTTGGAATGGTTACATATTCTATAAGGAACTTCAAAGAAAAGAGAGGATTTACTGGCGCTGCGCGGAATATGCAAAAAATAAATGTACAGCACGCGCAGTAACAGTCGGAACAGAGGTACAGGGTAAACAAGAACACAATCATATGCCTGATCAGACGAATATAATAATCAAGAAAACCTTGACGGAACTAAAAAGAAAAGCGATTGAACATGAGGGGGAAGCTAGCGGATCTGTACTCAGAGAAGTTTGTGGCCAGTTACCGACACATATAACAGCTCAGTTGCCGGCTGAAAAATTAATGCAGCGCACTATAAACCGAACCAAACATGCTAATGAAAACCTACCACCTCCACCAATATCCTTTGAAAATATAACAATTCCAGACATTTTTAAAGTTACTGCAAGAGGAGACAATTTTTACTGTGGCTCAATTGAAATGAACACTGACAAAATCTTAGTGTTCGCTACCGCAAATAACTTTCAGCATCGAAGTCGAAGCAAAAATTGGCAGAGTGACGCAACTTTTAAGGTATGCCCTCACCCGTTTTTTCAGTTTTACACCGTACATGGGACAATCAATGACAAAATAATACCGCTAATATACTTTTTGATGCCAAAAAAAACAGAGGAAACATACAAAATCATATACAATAAAATTAAGGAAACAACACCAGATACGAAACCAGAGACCATAATCATGGATTACGAAACAGCTCAAATCAAGGGATTTTCTAGCGTGTACAGAGAAACTAAAATAAAAGGATGTTTTTTTCATTTCACACAGAGTGTTTGGAGAAAGATACAAAAATTAGGTTTGGGATCAAAATATACAGAGGACAGTTGCTTTCAAATTAACGTTAAAAAACTTTTTGCTTTGGCTTTTGTACCGGAAAAGCATGTCATTACTTTTTACGAACATTTAATTGAAAGTCAGTACTATAAAAATCATGAGGATGAGTGTACAAATTTACTGGACTACTTCGAGAACACCTGGATAGGCCAATTAACTAGGAGTGGAAACAGACGCAGACCGAAATACCCAATAGAATTGTGGAACTGCTACCAGGCTACCATGGAAAACAAACCAAGAACAAATAACGCGTTAGAAGGCTGGCATAGCCGCATAAATAAAAATTTCAACACACAGCATCCTAATTTGTGGCATTTTTTAAAGGACTTAAAATTAGAGGAACAGCATCAGGAATTGCGCATTTCACAAACAATTTCATTGGCAAATCAAGCACCAAAAAGAAAAAAATACAGAGATTATGACAATAAATTAATGCAAATAGTACACGAATTCAGCATGGAGAACAAGGAAAGTTACTTAGATTCTCTAGCATTTAACTTGAAATGTTAAGAAAAACACTTACAGTTCATGTTCATCGAGATTCCGTGTTGAAAAGGGTGAAAACTCCGAGAAAATCCCATAAATCCAGGTGTAAAGCAAAATTGAAGTGAACATGAAAAAGTGCCAATTCCAGGCGAAAATCCACACCATCAAAAAAAAAATGTCCGAAGTCCAAGAAAAGAATCCGTAATCCACATAAATCCACTGTACAAATACCTGTTCCAGGTGAACGCCATACTCCGGAAAAACCAAATATTGATCCGTATGCGAAATCTCCAGCTCCGAAAAAAACCATAATCCAAAAAAAAAAAAAGGAAACATCCAGGTGGGCACAGTCCGAGGCATCCAAGTAGACCCAGTCCATCCGATGAAAAAAGCCAGAAAAAATAGTGAAAAACAAAAGAAAATCCAAAAATTCCGAGGACCGAACTAACGGAGACGCGACCGCGGGAGAAACTTATCGAGAGTGAGCTTTAAAAATGGCGCTTACGTTAACGTTGAAGTACGTGCCGTGTTATTATTGATAGACATGCATTTTTAGCACGCTAGCACCATCAACTGGTTATCAAAAGTATTACATGTTCAACTGAAATATAAACTAACATTACATTTATTTATTTTATTAAAAACATGCATCCCAAAGTTATATTTAAAAATATTACTTATATTTAAAAAGTTTACTATTTAATTATTATACAGATTTAATAAAACATGAAACTGACTTACCTTATATGAGAGATGATTGCTTTATTAATTATTGCATGTATTGAATGCATGTAATTATTTTAGTTATGTCGAAAAACTAATGTCGACATTTTTGTATGTCGACATTACAACTTTTCGACATTAATTTGTCGACATTTTGACTGTCGACATTATTGGTGTCGACATTGACTGCCCACCGGGAGTAGACATGTATCTCACTGACACTGCTCGAGTATCCAACAACATGTGGTACAAACACATGATAAAGGTAGGGAAGGAAACCACCGGGTAGAGCTATTATGTCTGCTCTTTAATCCCCTACGCCATGAGTGCCTCTAGAACTTTCATAGCAATGGAAATTCCAGCAGCAAGAGCACAGTGCCTGATGTCTCTCGCGGTGGTGCAAACGTGAGGAAGATTCCAAGGGAAGACAGCAACATTGAGATGGATGTCCAAATGGACATTTCCATATGAAGACAGTTACATAAAGACATCAGACATGATGAACAATTACTAGCAGCTAGATGAAGGTTGCAGTACATAACAGACGGACCTTAAACGGGAGAAACAAAGACTATCACCCTGAAGGAATTGCCATGTCCATGGACAAGAGTGAAGGAGATGGCAGGAGAGCCTGGATGCTGGAAAAGGCCACATATATTCGTGTACGTACTAGTGTACACGAACGATGGATGGCAAGATGGAGTTGTGGGAAGCAAGGCACTGACACTTGCCCAGTCGGCACTGAAGGAGGTGCAGGAAGAAAATGACAAGTGCTTGAAGGAATGCTATGTGAGCGCAAAGTTGCTGACATGGGTAGAGAAAGAAGCTGGACCGATGCTAGTAATTCCCTTGGAGATGCCAGCCTAGTGCCATCAGAACAATGGTGATGTTGAAGTTGGCCAGAACGTAGGATGCAAAACAATTTAACAACTTGCAGCAATGAGAGCAGGAATGGCAGAATGGCAGTGCTGATGGATCACTACTGGGCATGTGGATCAAAAGCGTATGAGAAGCTGCTACCTAAGTGCAGAGGAGTATGCTCATTGGTACACATCAACATGCCTTCGTTGGTGATCGGTCAAGGTGGCACCAACCGCCCAGATAGAGAAGGCAGAGAAGCAGGATGGATTGAGCAGAGTGAAAAGAGGGGGGTGGGAGGGAATTACTTCTCAGAGGCATCGGAAACTGCACTGGACAAGATCCCTGTAGAACACTGACTGTTTAGCAGAACACAAATGTTCAGCAATCAATACCAGGCATACAGACGTACATAAATGCCGGTTAACTCTACAGTGAATGGGTTCAAGGCTATAAAAGAAGAGCTCCGAGCAATAAGGTTGTTGGCGCTTCAGAATAGATATGTTCTGGATCTCCTCACAGCTATAGAAGGAGGAGTTTGCGCAAAGATAGGGAGTTCCTGTTGCATATTTACACCAGCTAACAACGAGATAACTGAACTCTGATTCAGTAGCACAGTTGGCACATATGCATACGAAAATGAAAGCTGAAGCACAAGTAACAGGGAGGGGCAAGAGCTCGCTAGCGTATATATGGTCATGGATGCCATCATGGCTGTCAGACGGCCTGAAGGCGATAGCAGGAGCCCTCATGCTGGGAGCAGCATTAGTGTGTGGGATCAAGATCTGCATGGCAAGATGCAAGACAACAGAAGAGGCTATCGGAATGCAGATCCTGATGGATGTGAACATAGGTGGGACAAAGGATGAGATTGTCGCAGAACGAGACAAGCTGAGATCAAAGATTACGCATTGTGAACTATTTCCAGAAGGGACCATGAAGCTGGAGACTCTGCATGACCCAAAGTTCTATGATGGGAAGTCGGTTTGGTGCAACCCTGAAGGAGTATGCTGTTATATGCGCTGGTCATTCGACAACCACACAAACTATTATGGACACTGCAGAGGAATAACAAACATGGCAGCCCAGAGCAAAAGGACTGTCCAATAAGGATTTGGTCGACCAAGTCAACCAGAGGGCGGACTGAAGAGGGATGGGGAAATTCACTGCCTCCTCCACCTGCTATGAGATATGACATGGAAGAAGGCCAGGAGATGCCGTGAACGCCCATACTATTTCGGACCAATTCCTAGTGTTCCGATTATAGACAAGTATGTTGAGACGTGCCCTCTCAGCCAGCCCTACATGTCAGGTGTAGTACACGTCTACCCCAGAGTGGATGAGCACCCCCAGCCTGCAACTAAAGAGATCTCAAATGACAGTATCGATTTAAAGCATTACTGACATCATTGGAGACGACTTGGCAGCGTTGGACATGAAGCACACGTGCCATCTCCACATCGGGACACAAACACACACTCGAATACACAAAGAACACAAGCGTATAGTTCTGTAGATCGAGGACAGATACATATACATACTGTGATTACTTTTATTATTTTATCATTAGCTGCACTTAGCAACGCAGAAACCGCAAGAAACAAGAGATCCTGAATAAAGCTTGCAGATGCTTGTATGCAAATAACCTTATGGAACTGCAGGAGCACCTATGAGACCTGACAGACACCAGTCTGACTAACGTGTGGAGAGTATAGAACAGCATGGACACTGTAGGAACCGCATAATGGTTTGGGAAAATTACAGCAGTCCACAGGACTCTCAGCAAGAGCTGAGGTAATTTGAATTCAGGCAGGACAAGAATAAACGTGAGACAGGACCCGCTGCCACCAGATACAAATGACAATCCATTCCCTGAACAACAGTAACACCAGCTGCAATAAATGCGAATAATTCTTCATAGTTCAGAGCTGCAGAGCTCCAAATCATGGTCTCCGAACATGTGACCCAGCCGACTCGGACAGTGGACAGAAACCAGCACTGGGAAAGGGAGCCAATCTCAGGCCGCCAGACAGAAGCTTTCAACAAAGATGTTTCAATGCGAGACAAGTGTTGCACGAGATGAACGAGCACTCTCATAGACTGAGGTGGTACACACAAGTTTCAATACAGACACACAGTCGTTATTACCTTGAGCAGGTACACCAAGAGCTGAGAACCTTTGCGGATACCAGACCTGGGGACGGTGGCTCTAGCCAACCATAGTTCAGTAGCCTAGAGGTGGGTAGCAACGGGCAAGAACCAATGGTAAGACCCTCACACTGCAACATTGTTGGAGATGGTGATTTGGGGATGAAGCAGGCCAGTCACCTGACATGCAAGAGCCAGTAGAATAACATGTTTAGGTGATCATATAGGTTATTAGACTCCTGATGGCCTATCCCAGATGGCGATAGGTATTCTGGAGTAGGGTCCGGGTTGTGACATCACTATGACTCATTCCGGATACAAAAATGGCACGTTTGCCAGGAGATGTTGAGATGTCCACAGATTTATTCTGTCCTTGGACTGATCCTGTTGGTTTTGCTGTAATAAACCGCAGTTCGAATTTTCCGTCTGACTGGGTCTACGTTCCTTTTGGGGGAAGGTGTTTGACCTTCCAAGAGTCTACAAACTCCTAGTGGCCCTCTGGTCAGGTTGCATTTATTGTAGCGATCTAATGGATTCCTTCCACCCATGGATTCCTAATCAATGCTAATTCTATCCACAGTGCAGCTGTTCTTCGGAAACATCTCCACCTCCATTGATCCCTGGGCCAGTATATATTGTGATGCCGCACTCTGTGACCTCTATTCCTTTTTTCTACACACTGTTCAATATCGGGATCATGCTCGTCAAGCTTTTTCGAATTCCTATGACTGCAAAGGCCTCTAGTTTCAGGCCATGTGTGGATTGTGGCCGACAGATGTAGTTATCAGATCAGCATCTGATTTGCCTCTATTGCTTTGGCGATGAGCACAACGCCCACGATTGCGGGTCTTGCCAGTGCATGCACCCCATGTCCGTATGGGAACGGTAGCAAAGATATACACCTGCATCCACAAGATGACTGGTGAAGTTGGGTGGTTTCCTTTGAGATTGTAGCGCGCAGATCGTCATTCCGAAGAGAAGTCTCCCCCACGCAACTAAAAAGGGAAGAACAAGAGATGCCAACACTCCAGGGAATCAAGAGGGAATGCAACCCAATCATCCAATCTGGAGGAATGGCAATGATTTCAACTGAAAAAGCTAGACATCTTAGCCAAAGCACTGGCCATCTCGGCTTTGTTGGCTCAGGTGGTGGAGCCGATAGCCACTGGTGACGGGTCCCACTGCATCCTCCAGTACAGACAGGGCACTCGCTGGGGATCACACCTGTACACCTATTGCCTCGGGCCCGGACCCCTAGCGGGGCAAAGTTTCCCAGCGCCATGAGACCCCCGGCTCCAGGCAAGGAGGTCTTGGCATTGGTTTCATTTTAGTCATTGTTGCCGGGGGCGTTTGGGACCCTCTGGAATAAGCTCCTTTTCCTCCTGAACCCCTTTGTGTCGCAGGTGTACGATATCTATGATGAAGAGGGGGACCAGGAGGCCTTTGGGAACTTCCCAGCAGAGTTCTATCAGAAAGGCAAAGATATCCAAGGACTGGTCTCTGACCTCCAGAAGGCTAGTCGTCTGGACACCTCCCCTGAACTGGACATTCTTCCAGCTCCTACTCCGGCATCTTTTCAGAAACTAATGTTTCTAAGCTAAGGTTGCCGATACCCTGGCCATATCTGCTCCATCCCGGCCCAAAATTCGATTTGAGTTTATGGATATACTGGACAAACATCCTAAAAGGGGGGGCTCTGCTATCATTGAAGGTAGATGTTGAGGCCCCGGTGCTAGAGCTGTGGGAGAGGCTGACCTCTACACTTGCGGTTGCCGGAAGGTGGCTCGGAAGCATTGCCCTGCCCTCTCAGATCCAGTCTTTGTCCACTCATGCCTCCCCTGAGGGCTTAGTGGTACAGTCTGCGACTGTGAACTTGAAGTCATCAACCTTTCCTACTCTTCCCCCTGATGGGGAGAGTAAAGGTTTGGACGCCCGGGGGGGGGGGAAGCTTTTGCGTAGGGCAGCCTTGCCCTTGGTGCAATTAACACATCTTGCACCCTGGCAAAGTTCTTCTTCAGTCTCTGGTCCGCTGTGGCCAACGTGCCGGAGCATGTCCCTGAGGGCAAGATGCGGGAGGGCTTTCTGTATATGGTCAGTGATGGCAGTTAAGCCTCCCGTCAGATCTTACAATCGCTACTGGGCACAGCTGATTGTGTCGTTAGACCCATGGCCACAAGTACAGTGGCGAGATGCCACCCTTGATGAGAACGTCCGGGTTTGCACACCGTGTCCAGGCAAAACTCTTGGAGATTCCCTTTGATGGAGAGAACGTATTTGGGGCTTAAGGTAATGACGCCCTCTTGGAAGTTCCAGACGTCAAAGGTGGTGGCAAAGTCCATGGGTCTGGCGATGCATCAGGTGTTTCATCCCTCAGCCTCATATGTCCTGCTTGGTCCAGGCCAGGCAGCCCATAGAAGACTGCAAGGCAGGAGATTCCCATGGGGTAGGCATAGAGGTGCTACCAGAGGAGGAGCGGCGACTAACACTGTCCCTTCCGCGTCACAAGGTGCAAAGTCTGAGATTTTCTGCTACGAATCCCCTGTGAGGGGAAGGTTCTCCCTGTTCAGCTTGTCCAGGACCATGCCCCACGCTTGGATCTTGCAGGTCATCCAACTGGGCTACTGTCTCCCATTTGTGCAATGTCCCATGGACCATGGCCCTCAATCCAACCTTGCCTCCGGATCCGTTCAGTAGAGCTGGTACCGCACTCGAACGGGGCTGGGGTTGGTATTCACCTACTTTCTGGTGCAGATGAAAAACAGGGCTTTGCAGATAATACTGGATATGCGGCTGCTGGATTTGTTCCGATGAAAGGACAAATTCAAGATGGTTACTCTAGTCCAAATCTTGCAAGCCCTTGTTCTGCAGGACTGGTTGGTTTCACTGGACCTTCGGGGTGCCTTTTTCCATGTCACTATCCATCAGAAGCACAGGAAGTATCTAAGGTTCGCAATGGGCCAACATCACTACCATTTCAAAGTCCTGCCGTTTGATTTTTCTTCAGCTCCCAGGGTTTTCATGAAGGTGCTAGCAGTGGTGGCGGCTCGCACCACATGGGAAGGCATTCATATCATTTGGGCGAATGGCTCATCTGAGCTTGCTTTCCAAATCTAGTGTCTGAGCACCTGCACTCTGCACATGCACTCTATTGCACAGCTTTGGCTTTTCCCTGAACTTTAAAAGGTCTTGTGTTTTGCCATCCTGGTCTCTGTGAAATATCAAAACAGTCTTGGACACTCGCCTGGGCAGGACATTCTCTCCCGAGGACCAATTGTTGAACATCTTTCAGATGGTCGATGTTCTCCAATCCCAGGAGAAAGTCCCGGCCCCAGGCTTTCTGGGCCTCATGGCCTCCTTCCTGCACCCTAGTGGTCCTGGAAGCGAGACTGCACATGAGATCCCCTCAGTGGCTCCTCAGGTGACAATGGTTGCAGTTTCAGGGCCACCTGTTGGACCTTCTTCAGGTCTCGGACAAGGTGGCTCAGGATCTTACATGGTGGGCAGTGAGAGACAACTTGCTGAGGCGTGTGGTTTTGTCAACCCTGGCCCCAGGTAACGGTGGCCACAGATCTGTCTCTCACAGGTTGGGGGGCACACATGTTGGAACCAACAGTGAGCGCACTGTGGTCTCCCTCAGAGTCTAGGGAACACATCAATTTGCTGGAGCAGAGGGCTATCAGGCAGGCCCTGGTCGCCCTTCTCCCCGCTGTGAAACGCAAGACTGTGTTGATCCTGAATGACAACACAGTGGCCATGTACTACCATAACAAACGAGGTGGTGTGGGGTTCTTGCTCCTATGCAGAGAAGCAATGCGACTGTGGTTCTGGGCTCGGGAGAACATTGTCTGACGGGAGCCCATCTGGCCGGAAGAGAATGTCACAGCCTTGAGCAGGCAGACTTTGCCCTGCCGCAAGTGAAAGCTTCAGAAGGAGATCTTCTCCTTTTGCTGAACTCCTCAAATGGATCTCTTTGCTTCCAGTGTTAACAGGAAGTGTGAGTTGTTCTGCTTCAGCGTATTTCCTTGTCAGGGAATTCTGAGGGGTGCACTGACGGTCGAGTGGACATTCAACCTCTTTTATGTGTTCACAACGATCCCCATCATTCTGCTGGTTCTCAGGAGATTGTGCCTGTTCGGAACCACATTGATCTGGATCGCTCCAGACTGGGCCGGGAGAACATGGTATCGGGAGTTGCTGGACCTGTTCATCTGCCCTCCATTGTGCCGTCCAAGGAGTCAACTTGCCCTCCCGATCAGAAGTGAGGGTTGCTCACCTAAACCGACGCAGCCTGAAACTTCATCCTTGGTGTTAAAATGGATTTCTAGAATTTGATCTGGTGGACAGATTTTAGGAGGCCACCCTAGTTGGAGTGAACAGGGAACCCTGAGCGGTCAGCACAAACCCAATCAAGGTAAAAGTAGAGAGCAGTTAGGGCTATTCTCAGAAGAACATAAGTGAGGTGAGTGTCCCTCAATGAGTCCACACAATATGTTACTCTATAATTCAATTTAGACAGGTATGTATACAAATACAACATTTATTCTAGGCCTTCTACCCACACTGAAAACAAACTAGCAGGTGATCTTGCACAATACTCAAAAATAAACATATACATTCACCGTAGGTTCATAAATGCATTAAGTCACTTATTCAATAATCAAGTAAGTATATATAAAATACAGTAATGATGGAATCAAGTCACAAGTGAATTTCCCTATATGCAACAGTCCAATCCCTAAGAAGAATGGTCACAGGATTCACAATGCTTCTCCCCAGAATTAATCTTTGCTGGTAAGTTATTATTGACTTGTGTTTGTTCAAAGAAGGTATTCAACAATGGTACTAAGGTAAGTAACTGTGTTCGTATCTTTCAGAGAATGCAAACTAGTTTTGGTGACCAAAAGGCAGTGGAATGGACGATTAGGATACATAGCAACTTCTCCTCAATGGACCTATGGAGATGGGGTGGGGATAAAAGCTTTGCGTTTACTTACACCCCTGACTCTTGATTTTCCCAGATGATTTGATTGGTCAACTGGGGGTCACTGGAGGCTGGATTTCCTGTCGTTGGTTGCAGTGAGAGGTGCCCAGAAGCTGCGGGTGCAGGGATTCATGTCACGTCCACAGGCGAGATGCCACCACTGGCAAAGATGATGTGCAAGATTCACTGATGCAGGCCTCTTCAGAACACTTCACAGGACAGGGAAAGTCAGTTCCAGCAAAGGTCTCCGCACACAGGTGACTGTAACAGTCCCTCCAGTCATGGTTGTGGAAGCTTTTCCAGCACAGGATCCCTTTATGCTTGCAGCTGAATTTGGGAGGGAGGCAACATGTAGCACAGGCTGGCAACTACCAAGGTTCTGGGTGCAACCGAGGAACGACAGCTTTTCTGACGAGGTAGCCTATGAGAGAGCTGGTCAGTCCACTGGGTGGTCCAGGGACACTTCCAAAGGCTCAGGACGGCTGGAACTTCGAGAATGTGCCTAAACTAGGTGGTCCCACCAGTCCATGGTTTGATGCACCGCTCGGGGTCTTGGTTCACCGGGCCAAACGCAGGAAGAAATGCCAGGTCTCTTCAGGAGTCTCCTTCGGATCTTTAGTCAGCTGTTGTCGGCAAGGGAATCTTGGCTCCCACACTGATCTGAAGAAATGGCTGCTGGAGTCCTCTTCTTGTCCATAATCCAGCCTGGAAGCATGTCCAAGCCCACGAATATTGAGCTTCTCCAGCATGGGGTCTGGCATGGATTCACATGCTCATGAATATTCCCAGTCATCAGGCTGGAAATCCTCGGTAAAGGAAAAAACGGTTTCACTTCCGGTTACAAACTGTCTTTCTTCTATAAACCAATCACTGAGCTCTGGGTCATACTGCCCCAGCCAATGACTGCCCTCTTCCTAAGCCCCTGCTTTGGCAGCCATTTTCAGATTTTTACCGCCCGTTCAAGTGCTGGGAGTCCTCTCGTTTTGCTCTTCGAGCGTTCTGCGTTTTTCCGTGCTTTCTTTGGTAGGAAAACTGTTTTTGTAAATTGAACCCGTGTGCTCCATCGCTTATCCAGCCAATCAACGGGGACCGGTTTTTCGGCTTTGTTCTTAGCCTCTCAAGAGCTTAAATCGTTGAGTGTTTCTTCTTGGAAGCTTCCAGAAGTCCATCAAGCCTACACTGCACCGGATCATGTCGGAGAAGGACGGGGCGTGCCTCTTCACCTCTGCACCAGCTGCGGTTTACGGAATGTTTTTACGTACAACAAGCATGCCCAGTGCCGTATTTGCACCTGACGCACAAGGAGGAAGATTGTGAAATTTTCCTGGCTTCTCCAAGCGCACGATCAGCACGTCCGACTGGTGACGTAGCTCAAGGCCAAGGCTCCTACTCCGAGTGGACCTCTGGCATGCCTCATCCGGATCCGGCCAACCTGAGCGGGCTTCTAAGTCCTTTGGGGGCGCTCCATCCGTGGGGGCCCAAGACGAGGCCAAGCACCGCACGTTCATTTCCGCCTGGGGTCGCTGCACAAGCTGGTCCCGCGACGGTCAGGGCACGCTCAACGTTTGTCTGTTTTGATCTCCAGTCATCGCTCCGACTCTTTGTCGAGGAGAAAGTCAGCTACCCTGTGGGGGGGCTGCGAGGGAAGCCAGAGAAGGCCAGACAGGACAAGGGATCCGTCCTTCCGGCGCAGGCCAAGGTGCTCCAGGCCAAGAAATAGTCATCCGCCATTGAGATGCTTGCGGCTGCCTTCTCGGCTCAGGCTACCCCAGTAGCGGCCAGAGTGAAGCTTCCTCCCAGGCGGGATGCTTCGGCCAAGCCGATGGAGAAGACTCCAGAGAAGAGGATGCCGAACCTTAGCCATAGGCCGACCCCTCAGGACCCAAAGAAATGGGGGAGAGTGGAAGTGCTTCAGGGCGATGTTTCATCATCCGATGAGGAGGAAGTTGTTTCTGTCCACACACCATCCCAGAGGATATGGGTGACGACAACGAGAACATCGAAGTCGCCCGCCGGAGCGGCCGACGAAGACTGGGCAGGGGACGATGACACAGGGGCTGGACCTAGCGATACTGTCCCCCTGGTGCCCACCAGGGACCTGTCGCACGATATCCTCTCGACCCTCCACACGCTGGTGTCGGAGATTCAGAAGAGGATGCCGACTGCACTTCCAGCGGCACCACAGGCGACCCCATTGACACTGGTGCCACCACCACCTAACTGCCACCGTCACTGCCCTCCCCCTAGCGACACGGGGACAGACACGGCGACGACGGACACAGATGACAGTGGCCTCTCACCACCTCCAAGGGCTTCTCCATCGGACGAGGTGGGATCTTTTCATTCCATGATTGGCCGTGTGTCGGAACTTTTTCAGCTCAACCCGGAGGAGAAGAAAAGGTAAGGTATTCTGTCCCAATGCTGGGAGGGTGAAGGGCAAGACCATTCTGTCGATGCCACTCCTGGACAATGTCTGGGATGAGGGGCTGGTGCTCCTGAAGAACTCTTCCTCTGCCACGGCTAAGAGAGACCGACTTGAGAAGAGGTATTGGGTTCCGGAGTCTGCATGCAATTGTCTGAGATCGCAGCCATCGCCGGATTCGGTGGGCTCGGCTGCAGCAAGAAAGAAATCGTCCAACCCGTCAATGTCAGCATCTGTTATCCCTGAAGGCGAGGGGAGGAAATTGGACGCTGTGGGATGGAAAGTCGTCTACTCGGCAGTGACTACCCTCAAGGCCGCCAACGCCTTAGCGGTTTTAGCCAGGTATGACCGGGAACTTTGGTAAAAGATGGCTCTGATCCTGAATTTACTCCCCGAGGACAAGCGGGTAGAGGAATGGAGATCCTTCAGGAGGGCGAGGTGGCGTCGTGCCACCCCATCACCGTGGCCCTGGACATTGCATAAACTTGAAACTACCAGTTCAAGGCTCTCACCTTCGGACTGAAGTCTGCACCCACAGTCTCTACAAAGTGCCTGGCTCCAGTGGCGGCTCATCTACAACTACAGGGAGTTCATGTGTCCCCTTACCTCGACGACTGGCTCATCCGTGCCAAGTCGGAGGACATCGCCATCAAGCACACGGAGAGGACCGTCCGGCTGCTGACTGATCTGGGGTTCTCTGCGAACTATGTAAAATCATGCTTAACTCTATCGCAGAACGTGCTGTTCCTGGGGTCCAGGCTCAACAGTGTCCTGCCAAGCGGCTCAGTTAGAGGAAAGGACGGCGGCCACTTTGGGCAAAGTGCAACGGCTGTTGGCACTAAAGATCGCCATGGTGAGGACTATCCAGCCGCTGCTCGGCATGCATCTACCTGGTCTGGCTCTGCGGGTTGCAGATGCGGCGACTCCATGAGTTCCTGGACTCCCGTTGGATTCAAGTGTCCGGAAGTTTGGCAGACAGGATCGTGCTTGACGAGGAGTTCAGTCAGGCGATAAGGTGGTGGGGCGTGCGCTCCAACATCGACAGCGGCACAGACTTCCAGAACCCTCCATACCAGGATACAATCACAACGGATGCTTCCCTAGAGGGGTGGGGTGCACACACTGGATGTCTTCACGCTAGAGGCTTGTGGCTACCGGAGAAGACGCTACACATCAATGTACTGGAACTACGGGCTGTGTTTTGGGCCCTCAAGTGGTTTCTTCCGTCCCTCAAGGGCAAAGTGGTGAGGGACTTCACGGACAATACCACCATGATGTTTTACATACAGGAGCAGGGGGGCACCAGACCCCGGCGCTCTCCAGGGAGGCGCAGGAGTTGTGGCACTGGGCCATCTCCCAAAGGATGTTCCTCGTTCTTTTCCACCTGGCTGGAATAAAAAACACTGTTGCCGATTCTCTCCGCAGAGAGCTGTGCTCTTGTCGCGAGTGGGAGCTTCAAGTGGGGCAGTCCCCAGATCGATCTGTTTGCGACGGCCGTCAAACACCTAGTGCCTGAAGTTCGTCCAGCAGGTTTCCCCAGCCCGGGAGCTTGGGGGACGCATTCTCCTTCCCTTCCCTGGGAAGGCCTTTTTCTGTACGCATTCCCTCCGTTGCCGCTGCTACTACGAGTCATCAGTCAACTCAGACGGTTCCGCTGCAGGATGATACAAATGGGCTAATTCCACTCTACCTTAGAGACCCCCAGCACCTTTGCTGGATTTTGAGGGCTTCAATTTTTTACCTGGAGAGAGCGAGACCCCTTTTTCTGTGATTGGAACTGTTTCTTTTGGATGTGGAGTCTGACAAACTCCGTAGGCATCATCCTTTACATTTTGGCACACAGCACCTCCAGATTTCCCAAAGGTTTCAATACCTTTCTCTTGGATAACTACTGTTTCCAAGAGCAGTGAAGGTAAATCGACTTTACTTAAATTTGTAACTTCTAGACCCAGCACACACTATCGTACTGCGTGCTGGAGGGGTTACTTAGTATCCACTTTGTCTGGTTTCTCATGTAACATTTTTATGGTACCCTTTCTACGATTAATGGCTGGTGGCAGTGGGTTACTTTTAACTACCATTGGGAGTTTTTACCACGGGCTGTGTTCGCAGCTGCAGTAGAGCACCCTTGGGTGCCATTTTTGTCTAAATGGCCCCAGTCTTTTTTCGCCATTTCTTTGTGGAAAGCTACTTCTTGATATTTAGTCTGCCCGCCAAACCAGGTTTGGTCCCTTTGTTCGTTTTGTCTTTAGCTGGATTCACGAATGAAGCCCGCCTCTGGCTCCAGTGTGTCTGGCAGGGGCAGGAAGTGATGGAGGTGCCTGAAACTCCCTGTACTTAATCCCCTTGGTTACAGGAATACACCCAAAGGTGATTGGCCGGCTGGCTGTCCGGCAAGGCCAGCCAACCTGCTTTTTGACTGGCAGCTAGGCTGGAATGAATGGGAGAAACCTGCATAAAAGGCAAGGCTTGTGGGCTTGAATGGCAGAGTCGACCACTGGACGAAGGAATACGAAGAAGAACTTGGAAGTGATGCCTGCTGCAACTCCTGGACCGTTGGTTTGCCCGGTGAAGCCCTGCTGCTGTGCTGAAGCTCCGAATTCGCCTCGACTAGAGCAGCCCTGCAAGGACTACATCTCCCCTTGAGTTGGTGGGACCAATCAAATCCAAAGTTAACTCGTCTGGACATCCTCTCAGAGCTGGCTGTACTTCCTTGCTGCTGCAGGAACCGACGTGCCAAGGAGAGGAACACCAGATTGGAGTGAATCACTTTTAAGTTGGCCAAGAGCTTCAGGAAGATCCTCCGGACTCTCATGAATTAGGACTGACCAAGCTTGAGCCACCTCAACAGAGTGCTGGACCCCAGATGCAAGGAAAGCCCATCTCAACAGCCAGGAACCGCGGCGGTGCTATTTGCTATAGACGCGAGGAGCTGAAACCGCAAAGTGCCACTGAATTGAAGTTTGCCCTTTGCTGCTTCTGACCATCCCATTGCAGTGCTGGAGTCCTCCAGATGTCCTCCCTCTTGTCCCCACGACTGAGGCACAGGAACAACAGGATCTGCAGAGCTGCACAGAAACGGAAGCCAGCTGGAACCATTTCTTCTAACCAAAGGTACTGTACATTCTAAGAGAATTTACCTCTTGTTGTGTAGCCTTTACTTCTCAGTTGAGACTTGATTTGGTTGCTCCTGTAGAGTTGTTTCTTTAACTCAGAAGCTTGTGGACCTACTTTGATTATTATTTTCTACAAAGACTTCTAAAACATTGTGCAAGACTGTTTCCTACCTGTAAGAAGTGCTTCAGTTCACCTGGACATTTGCCCAATTGACATTGGCCTGGGCTGACTCCTTGAATGACTCTTCTTCCTTCTTACTTTGTGTTGGGTCTTCCTTCCAGGAAGGGGTTACCTTACTTTGCATTGGGGGTTTACAAAAAGTACTTACCTGCTTCACAATATTTGTCTGATCCCTTGTTTTATTCTAATAACTCTTTTCTTTGACACTCATCTCAATGTTGCTATAAATATACCAGCGATGTATTAATGTCCACAGTGTCCTATATATTTAGGTCACCTGAGGGTGTAGGAGGAGAGTGTGTGGCATCCCAAATGGGCGTTTGCTGATTTAGAGAAACTAAGAGTGTGTATTTCGTAGCTATTTGTGTTTTGCTATTATTGCTCCCTTCTGAAGAAGGCTTATTCAAACTGACTGTTAAATTAATAATTGTTTAATCAAGAAACCTTGAGTATAAGTGTATATTTGGATACTGGTCTTCCTTCCTGGAAGGGGATAACTTATACTGCATTTGGGGTTTCAAAAAGTACTTGCCTGCTTCAGAATATTTGTGTGATCTCTTGTTTTATTATAATAACCCTTTTCTTTGACACCCATCGCAGTATTGCTCTAAATGTACCAGTAATATATTAATGTCCACAGTGTCCTAGTTATTTGTCAGCTGCGGGTATAGGAAAGCATCTGTGTGCCATCCCCAATGGGTATTTGCTGATTTAGAGAAACTAAGAGTATGTATTTTGGAGTGTATTTGTGTGTTACTATTATATTGGCCCTTCTGAAGAAGGCTTATTCAAACTGACTGTTAAATTAATAATTGTTTAATCAAGAAACCTTCAGTGTAAGTGTTTATTTGGATACTTGTCACTATGAATCTCTGGTTAACTACCCTACTGCTCACATTGACCCCTCTTGAGATTAGCCTGGATGCTCAACCACACTACCAACCTGTGTATTACAGACTTATACCAAAGGTTGAGTTCCTATTGCCAGGAGGCCAAGGTTGTTGTAATGCACCGAAAGGGTACTGCTCCAAATCTTAACAATCCTCATCGCGCCAGTGTGGCAGAGACAAATCTGGTACCCAAACCTTCTCAGCATGTCAGAGTCCCCTCCAGTCAAGCTGCCAGTGGTCGTGGATCTTCTCTCTAGCGAGGGAGGCACAATCCTGCACCATGACCCAGGATCGCTGAACCTGAAGGCCTGGCTCCTATAACATTAGAGTTCGGTGGGTACGAGCTGCCGGCGGACTGTACGGAGGTCCTCGCCCAGGCCAGGGTATCGTTGACTCTGAAGTGTTATGGACACAAATGGAAGCGTTTTGCGACCTGGTGCTGGTCGCAGACGATTAACCCTCTGAGGGTCAAGGCCCCCCAAAGTCCTTCCGTAATTGTTGTCGTTGGCTAAACTGGGGCTGGTGTATGCCTCCATCAAGGTGCATCTGGCAGTTATCTCCCGCTACACCAGATCTCTGGGACGATCTTCTCTTTGGTTGCACCGTCTAGTGAAAGAATTCATCAAAGGACTGCTCGGTTCCTTCCCGCCGGTGAAGGCCCCTGCCCCCCGTTCGAGCCGATGCATCAGGCTACGCTGAAGTTCCTGTCTTGGAAGACAGCTTTCCTTGTAGCCATCACCTCTGCCAGGAGAGTAGGTGAGATCCAGGCTCTGTCCTGCAAACAGCCATGCTTGTTTCCACGAGACTAGGGTGGTGTTGCGGATGCACCCCTCCTTCGTGCCCAAGGTTCCGTTGGAATTTCATCACAACGAGCCCTTGGTGTTGTTTTTTCTTTCCCCCTCGACGCCTTTGTCTCTGGCTGAAAGGACTTTGCAGTCACTGGATGTGGCTCGAGCACTGAAGTTTTATGTGGGCCGCACAAAGAGTTTCCGGAAGACCTCTCATCTTTTTGTAAACTTTAGTCCTGTGAACCGTTGGAAGGCTGTGTCCAAGGGTTCCATATCCAGGTGGCTCTCCGGCTGCATCACTCATTGTCATCGGTTGGCGAACCGGCCGCTGCCTGGACATCCGAGAGCCCATTCTGCCAGAGCGATCGCTGCTACGACGGCGTTCCTGTCTGGTGTGCCCCTGCTGGACATATGCAGGGCTTCTACGTGGAGTTCTAAACACACCATCACAGAATTCTACTGCAGCGACAGGGATTCCAGGGAGGAGTCCAGAGTCAGCCAAGCAGTGCTATGCAACCTGTTCGCTTTAAGGTGAGCCTGGTGAGGAGGTAAGAGTAATTGCTCTGTTGAGCCTTGCCACCTCCCGTGGTTGTGTATTTATGTACTCCTGTTTATTCTTTATTCATGAGCATGTGAATCCATGCCAGACCCCATAGTGGAGAAGGAACAAGTTACTTACCGGTAACCGTTGTTCTCCAGCATGGGTCTGGCATGTATTGACATGCGAACCCTCCCGCCTGCCCCACTGCATCTCTTCTCTTGGCCCTCCTGACACTTTACGTGCTACCAAATCTGAAGATGGCTGCCAGAGGAGGAGCTTAGGGAGAGGGCAGTCATTGGCTGGGGCCAGTATGACCCAGAGCTCAGTGATTGGTTTATAGAAGAAAGACAGTTTATAAACTAAAGTGAAACTGTTTTTTTTCTCTTATTGAGGATTCCCAGCCTGACGACGGAATATTCATGAGCATGTGAATCCATGCCAGACACATTCTGGAGAACTACAGTTACAGGTAAGTAACTTGTTCCATCTCCACCATTCAAACAGCCAGTAGGTGTTAATATGGATTTCTAGAATATGGTCAACTATTTGTTTCACTCATGTCCTACACCCTCTGGCACCACAGATTCTGGAATGGGATTAGACAGTCCCACCCCTTTCAGCGGGGGGGGCACGCACACATACGCACACCCATACCCCCACACACCCCTGCGTACACCGACACCGCCTGCCAACAGGTTGTCTTTAGGCATATATAAAAATGACCAAAAACCACAAGTGTAAAAAGCTAGTCTCCATTGTAAGATGCTGTGTTCATTGTTAAAAAGTGACCACAATGTAAAAGGGAAACCGTTTCCCAGTTCTGATCAGTTTCCCTGTAGAATATGAATAAAAGGGAAGTGAAGCAGAAGGCTTTTATTACCCTTCAAACAGTTGGAACAGGTTCAAAAACAAAGCGAAAAAAATGTAAGGGGTGCATAGGAAGTATGGAGTGCCAGTTGCCAAAAGAGAAATCTTTCCTAACACTTGGCTACTGAAAGGCTGAGATGCAAGGTTGACTTGTCCGACAACCTCCTTGCTGTGATCCTTTCAGCTCAGAGACCAGCCGCAAAGTCTATTGTCTGCAGATGGTGTAAAGAGAGGAGATGGATCTGGACCCTGTCAGTTATTCCTGTTTTGGATGTTTTGCTGTCCTTGGCCCAAGCTGGCAGACAGATTGCTACTGTTAAGGGATGCCTCACAGCTATTTCGGTGTTCAAGAGGTCTCTAGAACAGGGCTCATTTTTCACTATCCCCACTGTCATACATTTCTTGCAGGGTTTGTGTAACCAGTTTTCTCCACGCCAGTTTGTAGTTCTGGCGTGGGATTTCAATTTGGTTTTGATAATTATCTGTGTCTCAGAATGCCCTCATGTGGCTGGGAAGGATGTACCTAAGGGTCTCAGATCTCATTTTACCAAAGGAGTGGCTGCCATCTATGCCCAATGATGTCCTGGACACCTGCTAGGTGGCAACGTGGGTGTCTGCACACATTTGCTAAACCTTGAATTCCCTTTCACACCAGGACGTGCTTTTTGGTAGAGTGGTCCTCCAGTGTTTTCTGTTCTAGATGGTGTCCTTGCTCTCCTCCCTCTTCCTGATTTTCATACTGCTTTGGGAGGCTCATAGATTAGAAAGGAATGCAGTGGAAGAACAAATTGCTTACCTCTCAGTAATGTTCTTTCTGATGGACGTTCCTCCCACTGATTCCTCTTCCGCCTCCCTACCTGCCCTTCTTGGCGAATAGACTGAACACCAATGGTTCCGAAGTCCGTCAGCATCCGAGTGCAAGGGGAAAAACATTGAGGCGTTGCAGCGCCTCAATATATATACTGGTCCCAACGCCATGTCCTGTGCGGGGTGCCTAGAGGTGTCGGACAGAGCCAAGGTGGAGGCACGCTGCACCCCCTTGCGGGGGAAATGTTTCAGAAAAACTGCTGCACTGTGGATAGGATTATCATATATGAGGAATTCGTGGGAGGAACATCCATCAGAAAGATCATTACTGTGAGTTAAGTAACTTGTTCTTTTGGCACCTGTTTTCAAATGCAGCAGTCTTCTAGAGTATTCTCACAGAAATGTTGAATCTCGGCTGAATCTCAATGGCATTTACAAAGAACCGTATTTCAATTTGGCTAGTGTGTCCTTGGAACTTTGAGACCATCTAAACTATATTGTATCACATGTTTTAAAATAATTAATTTTGAACGCCTATAATTAAATTGTGCACTTTTGGTCAAATCGGGCAATTACATATCTGTGCATGTATATGTATGTGTGGAAAGGGCATTGGTGTTGTGGGGGCACGGGGCAAGGCGAGGTGGCACGGGTGGAACCCCATAAGAAAAGACCTGTTGAATTCAGGTCGATAAAGTGCACAATGAAACTGTAGACCTTCAAAAGAAAGTCTTTTAGCGACAGACTGAGGAGCCCTTCTGATTAGAGGCTGTTCCCTGATGAAAGGAAGGATTCTGGCATTGGCTGTCTAGCGAGGAAGTGGCTGTGTGCCTTTGGTCCTTCAGCGGATCCAGAGTCCAGGGCTTCAACAGAATATCCTCAAAGCACCAGAGGGCCGAGGGGAATGCATACACGGATTTGCATGAGTACACAAAGGTTCAGGCATAAATACAATTGATCAGGATGAGTGCACAGTGAGTGTGCTGTCTCGCTGTTGGAATCTGGCGTTTTCTTTCCATGCCGGAATAGGATTTTTCTAGGTCAGATTTGTGATTGATGCAAATATATCTGCTGACACTGTGAAGGAAGTTTATTTAAACTGCAGACTGCACGCACAGGACGAGTGCACTTTGAGTGTGCGGTCTTGCTGTTGAACGCCGGCATTTTCTTTCCTGGTCGGAATTTGATTTTTCTGGGTCGGATTTGTGATTGGTGCAAATATATCCCATCCCGGGAGGATAGCGCAGCGGCAACGTGCGCGCCTTGGAAGGAAGACGACACGAAGCAACACAGGTTCGATCCCCGGTTCCGCGCTTAGAAACCTATGATTGTATAAGCGCGTTATAAATACACAACTAAAACCAACAAAAAACAAAAAAAAAACTATTACGCATCCAAAAAACAAACCATTCCTGTAACAGCGCCTCGATGCCTGTGGGCTCTGTGAGCGCTTTAAAAATGTAAAATAAATAAATAAAATATCTGCTGCCACTGAAGGAAATGTATTTAAACTGCAGGCCGCACACACAGGTGCGTTCTCACAAGACAAGTGCACTGATAGTGTGCGGTCTTTGTCAAGTGCCTCAGTGACTTTGAGTTTCCTCTGTGCCTTTTGGGCGAGTACATCGCCTATAGTGCTTTCACTCAGTATTGACTTGTGTGTGATTTGTGATTACTTCTGGGGTTATTAAACATTGCTGAATGACTGTCTGCTTGCAATGTTTAAATAAAATGCAACCTATAAAACCTCGAAGCAGTGCATGTATGCGTTATGGAGCTCTGGGTTAACTGCCGCTCTAAACAAAATTGGAGTTTGGTTTCTAATGATTACTTGGTGATGCTTTCTGGACTCTAGAATAAGAAGGACAAAGTCGATGCCTTTGGCACTGAGCAACCTAAAATAACTATTTTTTTCTCCGGTTGTGCCATCTCCATTCGACCAGACCAGTGCAGATACTTTACTCAGAACCACAGATTGATAACACCGCCCTTTCATCAGTGATTGATAATAGCTCTCTACTCAATTCATATCTCAATCTGCATAGAACATTTCTGGGCACCCCTGTTGATAATAAATTATATGGAGCATAATGAGTATAACAATATCTTTGGAACTAATCCGCAACACCTGAACTAGAACGTATTGCCACCTAGCAAGAGGATTCCTCAAGTGAACTTTATTCTTCAATTATCTCTGGAAAATCTGTCCTGACGTCTGGTGATTCAGCTCTCCGCTTAAATGCTATTGCTGCCACAGTTGATCAAATGTTTTGGCTAGTTTCATCTTTGGCAAAAGACCAGTTGGAGCTGAAAAATATGCTTGCGAGTGGTTGATATTTTACTGTGAAGCGTAGTGAATACCCGAATGACAACAGGGCCAACTTGGGATAGTTTTTCTACTCCTCGCACTAGTACAAAATGTCATTGATCTTCTCCAACCCCTATTGTGACCGGATCTGTGGACAGAACTGCTCTGTTGAGTAAAGAAGCCATAGATGATATTTATTTTTCATTGCTAGGGGCTACAGTTAATAATGACTCTGTGATCGCACTGCGTGGTAAACGCAAAAGAATGCAGTGCCAACGAAAAATAAAACTGAACCAAAAGAAGCATATAGTGGCGCATAAAAATTTAGAAAAGGGCAAAATGGAAAAAAAATGCTGACGCGTTTGCAGAGACTGGCAAAACCAACTTAATATGTATTCGTTCTGAGAATTGTTATCGAACGGCGAAGGAAGAGAATGTCCGTTCTGACCCACAATGCCATATTAATGGTAATCTTAATTCTCCAGGCACTCTTGATAAGTGGATTTGTATACCAGACAAGAGGGTTTAAAACTGTGTGTGCAGCAAAGAAAGCTGTTCCTCTATCTAGGCCAAATCCAGACGATAAACCCTGTCTGATTGTTCCCTTAAAACCTAAGCTGGTGGAGCAGTGTTGCGTTTTCACTCAAGTGGACATTGTTGCAAGCATCTACGGGTGTGAACATTCATAGCCAGACTGCTCTGATGCTGGTGCTTCTTCTCAGGAACATTTGGCACCTCAAAAGACGTTGTGTGAGCAAGCATTGGGTACTATTTTGAAGATTATTGCACTATTTCCTTCAGTTTAGTATTTAGTATTTTATTTATTTCTATAGCGCACCAGGCCCAGGGGCATCCGGGCGCTTAACTTAGTTACAGCAAGATGAAAGCATGACAAGGCAATGTGACAGAGTATTACAAGATTATTACAGGAAGATTTACAAAATTTACAACATATACATTCAAATGAATATCGATAAGGCAGTGATTTACAGGATAGTTAAAAAGGGATGCCGAGTAGGTCAAAGTGCAAGTAGGGCAGTAAGCTGATGTTAGCAGTCTTGGGCGGATAGCCATGCTTTGGTAAGGTATTTGAATTTCAGGAAGGAAGGTTCTGCTCTAAGGTCATTGGGGAGTGAGTTCCAAAGTTTGGCTGCCAGGATGGGGAAGCTGGTTCCACCAGATCTTAGGAGATTAAAGCGCGGGATGACAAGGCAGTTGGCTTGGGCCGCTCTGCGAGGTCTGGTGGAATTGTGGAAAGAGAATCTGTTTGCCAGGTAGCGAGGGGCTTGGTTGTGGAGGCATTTGTGTGTGAGAGCCAAGGACTTCAAGGAGATGCGCTGTGGGATAGAGAGCCAGTGCAGGTTGCGCCTGGTGTCAGATATATGCTGGCGCCTTGGAATGTTAAGGGCCGCTCTGATCGCATTGTTTTGGACAATTTGTAGCTTATTTAAGTTGCGGAGATTAGTACCTAGATAGAGGGCATTACAGTAGTCAACCTTGGATAGAACAAGGGTCCTGGCCAAGGTTACGCAGTTGGCAGTGGTTAGGAACGGGCGACAGGCGGTGATGAGCTTGCAAGTAAGCGCTGCTGCAGATGAGACTGCGTTGGATTGTCTAGTCAAGGATAGGGTTGAGTCGATGTAAATCCCAAGGGTTTTCGTGTCCTTAGCAATCGGGATGGTATTCCCATCGATGGTGAAAGACTTGAAGGCAGGGTTAAGTTTAGTGAGTTTTTGTGGTGAACCAAGAATGAGGAGCTCTGTCTTTTCATCATTTAGGCAGAGGCCGTGCTGGGCCATCCACGCTTGGATGACCTGGTAGATGGCGTTGATGGCAAGGGAGTCAGTTGTGTAATCGCCTGTGATGGGGATGAGTATCTGTGTGTCATCAGCGTAATTGGTATACGTGACGCCCAAGTGATCCAAAATATCGAAAAGGGGTTTGGTAAACACGTTATATAACGTGGGCGAGATACAAGACCCTTGAGGCACACCACAGGCGACCGGAGCGGGTGGTGCGGCCGCAAGTGGGGAGAATACACGCATAGATCTATTATCCAGGAAGGATCTGATCCAAGTGGCGGCATTTTCTGAGAAGTGTGCGGCTAATTTGAGGTGATGGCAGAGAATTTTGTGATTGACGAGATCAAAAGCAGCAGAGAGGTCCAGGAGAAGTAATAATGCCAGTTTGCCTTTGTCTTTGAGATCTTCGATCTGCGTTTTTAAGTCAATAAGGGCGGTCTCAGTGCCATGGCGAGGCCGGAAGCCTGATTGCCTGAGTCCCAGAAGGTTATTAGATTCAAGGTATTCCTGAATTTGTAGGTAGGCCGCGCGGTCGAGGATTTTTAGTAAAAAAGGTACAGTGGTAATTGGTCTGTAGTTTGTGGGTATACTGGGATCGAGGGTAGGTTTTTTCAGAAGCGGGATGACCCATGCATCCTTAAGATTGTCCGGTACAATCCCAGAGCTAAAGGAGGAGTTGATGAGTGTAGTGATGAAAGGTGCTAGGTCGTGAGCAGCTTCCTTGATAATAGGTGCAGGACAGAGGTCACCCTGACAATTGGACGGTTTAAGGCTAGTGATAATCTTTTCCACTTCGAGAATGGAGAGTGGAGAGAAGCTAAAAGGAGTCAGAGAGTCTGTGATAGAGGGGTTTGTGGTAGGTATAGGGATCTGTAGAGGGTTGGATTGAAGGCTAGATTGTTTGTTGTTAATTTTAATTTGGAGAGTGGCAATCTTACCTAGGAGAGCTTCTTGGATTTTGGAGCACCAGGTGCTATCTTTGGTACATGTGTCAGGTGGGGTAACAGGAGTTTCAAGTTCTTTTAGAATTTTAAACAATTCTTTGGTGTTAGATTTGGCTTGCTCGATGCGTTTGTTATATGTGTCTTTTTTTGCCTGGAATATAGCTTCCTTGTAGTTAAGGGTGGCCAGGAGTACGCGTGATTTGTTAGCTAGAGAGTGATTGCTTCTCCAGTGGGATTCTGCAATTCGTTTTTCTTTGCGTAGTGCTCTGAGATGGGGAGTAAACCAGGAGTTTAGGTGGGCTCGAGGTTTAGATTTTCTCAGTTTCGAGGGTGCAATGGTGTCTAAGGCTGTAAGCATGGCCCGGTTGAAGGTGTCGACCAGGGCCGTAGGGTCAGAGCATGATGGATCCAGAACATTAAGAGCTGGAAGGAGGAGGGGTAGGAGTCTATCGCAGGTAATGTTGCGTTTGTTACGGGTGGCCATAGCCGGGGCAATGTTGTGAGGGAGGCTGATAGGTTTGGACTCAATATTGAATGTAATTAAGTTGTGGTCTGTCCAGGCGCACTGTTGGTTAGAGGTGATGTTGATGGGACAGTTGAGGGCGGCTAGCCAGTCAAGGGTTCTGCCCTTGTTGTGGGTAGGTTGGTTTAGGAACTGAGTGAATCCAGCATTAGTGAGGATGTTGTCAATAGACGAAGCAGCGGTGTCCTTGGGGTCGTTGAGGCCTAAATTGAAATCCCCCAGTATCATAACCTGGGAGGTAACTTTGGTGCTGTGTGTGAAGATGTTGGAGAGGTCTTCCGCGAAGGTAGATAGTGGGCCGGGTGGCCGGTAGAGTAGATGAAAGGTAATAGAATGGTTGGGTGTGAGAGCTAGTTTAGCAGTCAGTGCTTCCAGAGTGGAGGAGTGATGTGTGGCTGAGAGGTGGAAGTTCAAAGCGTTTTTGTGGATGATGGCGATGCCACCTCCTTTAGATTGGATGGAATTACGGTCATGTCTGATAATGTTGTAGTCAGGAGGGATAGCGAGGGAGAGAAGAGGACCTGAAGCTGGGTGGAGCCAGGTTTCAGTGATTGCTAAGAAGTCGAGGTCAAGGTTGAGGATCAAGTCAGCTACTTCTAGGGCGTGAGCCGGGAGTGATCTGGCGTTGATTAGCGCGCCTTTGATGTTGTTTAAGTTAGGGGAGTTGGAAGATGGTGGTAGATTAGGTGAAAGTGTAGGTGGTGACAGAGGGAGAGGCAGTTTGATGCGGTGAGCTGAGTGATGGGAAGCGTGGGTGAGACGCGAGCCAAGTCTAGCATTTCTCAAGGAGATAGAGCAGGGTAGGTTAGGTAAAGGTCTGGTGGCGAAGTGCTGGATCCAGAGGGCTGGGTTGTTAAGATAAGGGTTGGTGTGGTGAGTGTGGGATGGCATAGTTGAGGTAAGATGCAAGTAAGAGTAGTAAATAGAGGTGGTGGTATGGTATGGTGCGGTGCAGCCAGGGTGCAGTATAAGGATGAGAAGGGTAGGCAGCAGTCTGGTCAGTAGTGTACTGAAAGAGTACAGTGGTGAGTTTGCAGTAGTTAGACTGTTGGTGGGGGGCATGTTGACCTGGTAGAGTCTAAGCGCGCGTAGTATGGTAGGGAGAGCGAGGGCGACCATATGACATTTACACAGTAGCACTGGTCAGTTAATGACCATAAGGCACGACACAATTGCAGTGGTCAGTTAGCGACCATAAGGCACGACACAATTGCAGTGGTCAGATAACGACCATAAGGCACAACACAATGGCAGTGGTCAGTTAATGACCATAAGGCACAACACAATTGCAGTGGTCAGTTAAAGACCATAAGGCACAACACAATGGCAGTGGTCAGTTAATGACCATAAGGCACAACACAATGGCAGTGGTCAGTTAATGACCATAAGGCACAACACAATTGCAGTGGTCAGTTAAAGACCATAAGGCACAACACAATGGCAGTGGTTGGTTAACGACCATAAGGCACAACACAATGGCAGTGGTCAGTTAAAGACCATAAGGCACAACACAATTGCAGTGGTCAGTTAAAGACCATAAGGCACAACACAATGGCAGTGGTCAGTTAATGACCATAAGGCACAACACAATGGCAGTGGTCAGTTAATGACCATAAGGCACAACACAATTGCAGTGGTCAGTTAAAGACCATAAGGCACAACACAATGGCAGTGGTTGGTTAACGACCATAAGGCACAACACAATGGCAGTGGTCAGTTAAAGACCATAAGGCACAACACAATGGCAGTGGTCAGTTAATGACCATAAGGCACAACACAATGGCAGTGGTCAGTTAAAGACCATAAGGCACAACACAATGGCAGTGGTCAGTTAATGACCATAAGGCACAACACAATGGCAGTGGTCAGTTAATGACCATAAGGCACAACACAATTGCAGTGGTCAGTTAAAGACCATAAGGCACAACACAATGGCAGTGGTCAGTTAATGACCATAAGGCACAACACAATGGCAGTGGTCGGTTAATGACCATAAGGCACAACACAATTGCAGTGGTCAGTTAAAGACCATAAGGCACAACACAATGGCAGTGGTTGGTTAACGACCATAAGGCACAACACAATGGCAGTGGTCAGTTAATGACCATAAGGCACAACACAATGGCAGTGGTTGGTTAACGACCATAAGGCACAACACAATGGCAGTGGTCAGTTAATGACCATAAGGCACAACACCGTTGCAGTGGTTGGTTAACGACCAAAGGGCACAGCCAGTATCAGTCATGAGACATACCACATTAGGGGCAGAAAGTGACTGAACTAATGAGAGGTGGCAGTAACGCAAAGAGGCAACAGAGTTGGCGGCATAAGTGTATGTAGCAAACAGTTATCGAGGTGAAGAAAAACCGAGTCTAAATGTATGTGATTGCGGAGTAGCAGAAGACATACCAGAAAGCACAGTAGTGTAGACTGAGGGTAACCCCTCTACTCACAATGGATTAGAGGTCCGAGTAGACATTGGCTCCAAGGCTCCGGAGGCGAACAGGGGCCTTAGTGCGGGCCTTTGTTGAGAGGCCGGCGTTCCCGCCTGCCGGCGGAGGGGCTAATTATGAATGGGGAGGTCAACAGCTGATTCGTGCGGCCAGAGCCTCGCTCTGGTGCCGCGATGCGCCCGCCATTGCTGGGCCAGGCGGAAGAGTCTGACTGAGTCAGTCGATTCCAAGAAGCGTTGCGCTTTAGCAATCGGCGAGCAACTGGAGATCAATGGCAACCCTAGCCCTTGAGGGAAAATCGGTGAGGCAGGGTGATCAGACGCACGGCCGAGCCGTGTGTAGCTGGAGATGCTCCTCGGCTCAGGAGGCTAGAGCTCCTGCCCCTGATCCGAGGTGTGCTGCTGCGGCTGGAGCGGTAAGGGCAGAGTTCCTGGCCCCTGGCTCCTGTGGCTCCGAACAGGCACCCAACAGGCCTTAGAGTGGCCTTGGAGCTGGCCGCCGGCGTGATCCGCCTGCCGGCGGTTACAGCTGATGTTAACGAGGCTCAGCCTCGGTTTCAGGCCGCGCTGCGCCCGGCATGCGCGAGTCAGGCGGCGTGTGGGGACAGGGTCAGGCAGGCCCTGTCCGTGTTCCTCGTGGTTCCTCTGCTGGGCTGGGGTGCTGGGGGGGCTCCTGCCCTCGCCCCACGATGAGGAAGAGTGGAGTGAGGGGGTGAGCAGGCACCCAACAGTTGATAGTCCTTTTATTTAATTGTAGTTGCCTTCTGCAAATATTTCATTATATTCCATCACAACAAAGTATCTCTTCGTCTGATATTGAGAATGTGGAACTTCCTGACATTTTTAGTAGTAGTAATTGGGCAATGATCAAATTTGTGTCGCCCATTATTGTGGATTTGGTCTGCTCTCACTGTTTGCCTTTGTTAAAGTTTGGCTTTGATATAATTATGGCCAGGACATCGTCACAGATTATGAAACCGCTGGTGTATGGTGTACGGATTTATACATTATTTGGGACAAGTAAATAGGGGAGGGACGATCAGGAAAGAGCAAGCTTGATGAACATGCAGTTTAATAATAATTTGAAGGCTCACATTGAGAGCAAAGAGGGGTGATGGCTCCTCTTTTCTATGGGGCGACATCAGCCCTGATGTAAGGAACTCATTCCTTCCTATTACTTTTTTACTGTGGAATAGCTGTGGTTTTCGCTCCTTTATTAGTAAAGCTGAAGGACAGTCATTATTACATGGTGCAAATATTTTTATATTAAAAGAGACTTGGTTCCGAGATGGCTTTTGTTTTGATGGGTATAATATATATTGCAGAGCTGCCATCCTGCTGGATAAGGGACGACCTGTGGGAGGACTTTGCATCGGGGCTAAAGCGCATTTGAAGATCCACGAATATAAAAAAGGCCATCCTCCTTCAAATATCATTTGTGCGTTATTAGATGATTTTCTTTTTTCCTCCAACACATTTGGTACGTGACTTTGTGTGACATCTTGTGTCTACATGCGCCTTTAGGGACTACTGTAGGTGCATTATCTAGGTTGTCTTCTACTGAATCGTTGGTATTCTCCAATTATCGGTCACGCGCTATGAGACGGTGTATGAAATGGAATGATCTCCTGTTTATCGGGATTTTAGCTATATTGCAGTGTGTCCTGTTTTCTTTTACCTCCAGGGACACTCTTGAGTTATTCTTAATGGAGTCTTTTGGCTTGTTATTTTACTGCACTTGGCTTAACAAAGACTGGTTGTGCTCATGTAAAACTTTAATTAATCTGGGACTATCCTGCTTTTGTTCCCCCATGCCTATCAACCCCATTTAATTCTAACCAGAGCTCAAGTCGAGGTTACACGCGGGTGGACACAGGGTCCCCCCCCCCTCCACTTTTTTCAGAGGACACCTTGATTTGCTAATTTCTGGTGAACCCACATTCAATGTGTATCTTAATGAATCCAAACCCTTCTTTTTTTTAAGGACTTGACCCCTGACTCTAACCTTGGCACTGATTCCCAACTACTGTCTGAGCTCCGCACAGATGTGTATTTCTGTGAATTCAGCGTTCTCTTGAGGCCTTTGTTTATTTAAAAGCATGCTGCCGCTTCCATTTTTAAGAAGATGGCAGCTGAATGTTTTTCTCTGTTGGTGCGCTATATTTGCGTGACATTCATGTGTTCAACTTATACATTGGTTATGTTAGTGTTTTTCATGTCTTGTGGATGCTATATTAATATTCTTCATGTATTCCCTACTGTATGTGTTCTTCACGTAGAGTGCGTATGTGCTTTGTGTCTAATGCATACTGTTAAATGTTAGTTTGACTGCTTTTGCCATCTTCAGCTTAAATTGCGTCTGTGCTGCTGTTCCTGCCTAGGATACGGGCGGTACGGTTCCCTCAGTGAGTAATGTTTCTCACCTGTGAGGTATTGGGCTGGGGGAGGGGCAGAAGTCATAGATGTATTAATCTGCCTCCCAACAAAAGTGTGGTCTGAAGCAAATGTGGATAAGGTGAATATTGCTTTGGATAATTGTGGGAGAACTGCCAGTGAGTTGCTGTTCAAGTATCAAACGGGACATCCAAACTCTGTTAAATAGCGTACATGGACAAGGCATGCCTCTTGTAAAGCAGTTACACATAATCCTAGGAATCTGCTAAGACCTTTTGATTTAGTTATGAATAAAGAGAAGAAATTAATACGTGCTGCCTTACACCAGACACTCCTGTCTAACCTTTCCTATTCAATAATCTGTTTACTATTTTACGGACCAGATATAAAAATTGGCTTAAAGGCTGATATTTGGCATTTTAAAAAACCCACAATTGTAAAAAATGTTGGCGCATATACCGCACTTATTTAACTAACTTCAGGAGGTAAATTCAATCTCAGAAGATAGTTGGGGAAAGCATAAACACTCTCTACTATGTTGAGCATGCACCTACTGAAACAAAGATTGTCCCCTATGTCCCCACTAGTACAAACATTGAATTTGAGGCTGAGGATGTATTAAATATAATAGGGAAAATTTAAGGCCTCTCTGGCCCCTGGGCCTGCCGGTGTGGCGAATATCTTGATTAAAAGAAATTCGTCCTTTTGGTCACAGCTTCTATATAACCTATTTCTTCAGATACTTGAGAAGGGTGTGGTACCGGACAGTTGGCCTGATTGGACCCATTATTAAGTTTCTACTCCTTGCAATGACCCACTCAAGTAGTACGATTTTCTCATTATTACTGTGACAGCTAAACAAGTGGGTTGAAATAAATGCAGAAAACGGGCTACAGAATAGGATGTAGCACTATCCATAACAGCTGGACGCACCATTATTTGATTGCTGATGCTTAACGATATCCTGAGAGCAGTATACTGCAGCTTTTGACTGCGTTTCTCGCGGTAGGTTGTGGGAGAAATTAGTACAATGGGATTTTGACACTCTGATTCTGCATTTTTTAAAACGGTTGTATACTGATTCTTCAGTTGTTGTAATATGAGCGCAAGGAGGACTTGTATCCAAAGCCTTTGAAACCAACAATGGCTTGCAGCAGGGTGTGTGTGCTAGCATCCCTGCTTTTTAATCTGTATGTCGCCGATATGGATGATGCAATCGAATCCTGTCGTAATTTCCCCCCTAAAATCGGCACACTGCACATTCCTTGGATCTCATATGCCCACGATACCGTTTTCCTAGACCGTACTCAGATTGGTTTGCAGTGGTCCATGGATGCGGTTTATGCATTTGCCTTGGTAAATAAACTAACAATTAACATGAAAAAATAAATGATAATTGGTAAGAGATCAAGTATTAAAGTGTGTTTCACATGGAAATGAGGAGGTGAAACATTAGAGGTAGTGGACTCGTATCTATTTGGGTATGCCAATTCGGAATAGTCCAGCTATAACATATTATGGTAATGCCCCCCAGCCCTAAAATGACGACAAAGCGGCAATTAAGAACTTCATGCGTGCAGGGGGGGGGGGGTAACTCTGTTGAATGTCTCTTGGAAATGTACAAGCTGTGTGTGATCCCCAGGATACTTTATGGCTTTGACGTACTGGCTTGATGCTATGTATTGTGCCTTGATGTTATTGAGGTGATAATCCTTCGCTCCCTTCTGTGTCGTCCGCGCGGGATTCCGGTAGAGGCATTGAGATGTGAATTGGGTCTTTCTGCCTTGATGTCACTTTGGAGAGTATTGCGCTGTAAATTATTTGCTAAAATGTACTGGGCAAAGCGAAGAGGAAACTCCCTCTTGTGGCTGATGGCTGATAACACTTATAATAATCAAGGTAATCCGGCATATTGGGAATTGGAGTCTACTACATTTAGTTATCTTGAGTGCATAAATATTGAGCTTAGTCATGAATTTCTTACTAAATTGAAAACTAAAACTATGGACTGGGACCATTTGCAAAGGTTTTATCCTTGGTAAGCTATGTGATTATTTGATATTGTGACATTGGTATTGGATGTTTTATCTTGTATCTTCGTTTGGTTTTAGAATACAGTGTGGCAAAATAAAAAATGCTCGACATATCTTAACAGCTTAACCTTGCTTGGTGGAACAGTATAATAAAGGATATGGAACATTTGTGTGTTCTCTTTCCAGAATAAATAGACTGATTTTGGTTGACCCTTTATTCTGCAGATTCATTAGTTATTCCGGCAGCCTCTTATTATGTCTGGAAAGTGGCCCTATCCCGCCTTAACAGTACTTAATAATCTGGGATTGTATACAGAATATTATTACTTGAGCCTCCTTAGAAAGTGTGTTTTGCTGAAAGAACTTAAAAAGGATTTATTAGATTTATGGGATTTATCATTTTTTTCGAGATTATTTTGCTTTATTGTATTGGAATATGACTTTAATTAGTTTATTTGATGTATTGTATTGTATTTTATTAATTGATGTGTTGTATTGGGTGTAAAAGGTTTCTTTGTTAAACCATAGACACTTAAAGTCTTTAAAACATATAGAAACACCAATATCCATATATGGGTTACATCTGTCCTACATTCTCTTTGATATTTGTCTGGCAGACGACTATGTGCTGGATTTTGCATGGGGCCTGCTGGTCTACTCTCCCCCACGTACAACAGTCATATATCCCCTAGAATTAGGTGAATGCTTCTGGCAAGCAGTAGAGCCCCCACAGACAGTTATGCAAGTACACCTTTGAAGGGGGAAATGGGGTACATAATGCACTCTGACCCTGAAGGACTTACTAACCCTCAGAGAGCACTCCTTGTATTAGTGTTAAATTATGACTTACCAGGGGAAACAAAACGGCAAGCCTCGTAATAAAAAGTAAAAATCTATAGGTACCCTGTGTCTGAGGCAAATTAGAACCGTTGTTTCACAATAAGCTATCAGGCTCCTGAGATGGTTTGTTTCACAACTGGGAGTGTTAAGTTGCAGAATGTGTGTTAAAACGATCATGTCGCTACAGCTCCTCAGTTTTCTTTTAGTAATCGAATTTCTTTTCTGCAGTATTTTTGCAAAACATGTTTGGACTCATTCACTAATGAATGCATCAGATATATGGAAATCCACATCCTTGGCATCCATTAAATGATCCGGACGTCCACAACCTTCACAGGAAGATGGTTAATAGTTGCCTGTAGTAATGTTCCAGATAGGGCACCATGTGACCCTTCCCCAGCCTGCATCCCAGACACACCGAACCACCATTGCAGGTTTGAAACCTATTCCTGGTGAGTAGATGCACTCACCAGGGGTGTGTTATTGCACCGATTTTATATAATTTGTATACAGATGCACTCCAATCGATTTTAGAACAGTCCACATGCAATGTACCGAAGTACACCCATAGCATTCCATGAATTGCTAGATTATTACACTCGGTTCATGGCGCTCCAAAAATGTAAAATAAACGTTACCAAGTCAGCAGTATATCGGGTAAGGCACAGAACCTCTCAAAAAGCTTTCTTTGGGAATGGATCCCAGTTGGAGAAAGTGCAGCACTTTGATTACCTGGAAATGTCGGTCTTCTGCAAATGGTCGCAGGAACTATCATATGGAAAATCAAAATGTCTCAGGCCACAGGACAGATTTTTCAATTTGCAGGGTCTGTAAGCGAACACCCACCTGCAATAATGCTAATGGTGTACAATGTGACGCTTCGCATGATTGGTCTCTGTGGCTGTGATTTGGGGACTGGAGTCTGCTAATAAACTACAGATAATAGAAAGTAAATGCTGTCTATCAATCTTGACTTGACTGCAGAGTTTCCCTACCTTTTCTTTGCACAATGAACTTGGACTACCCTTCATTGAAGATTATGACCAGATAGCTGCAGCGTGATTTGGCGTGCAACATGGGCAAATACCAAAGCCCGTTTGTCTATTCTTTCCCATGCTGGTGCACTCAAAATTAGATGACTTATGCTGGCCGTTGATTGAACCACGTCTCTTTGATGGTTATAGTAAGGAGGGGGCGAAGGCCATGTTTAATTTTTATCGGTGGTAAAAGGAATCATAAGAATTTGCTTAATCTTTGAACAGAGCACTCCTGGCATCACCTAGGAAACTGGATCCATATCTTGAGTGGTGCATGGGCACCTCCCAATGCTCAAATTTTGTCTGGTTACGTTTTAACCTTCTCTCCTTGAGCTCTAATTGGGAAATGGCAAGGGTTGAGAATTGAATCACAAGCCTGCCCTTTTTCCCCAATGGACCTTGAAACAAGGTCATTTTGCATTTTTTTTTTGTCAACCATATACTCCCAGTTTTAGAATCTAGGGGGTTTGATCAATTTAGGCTGCTTTAGTTTGTTGTTGATCTTTGCAAGATCGATGCAAAACCTTGGCACTTAATTATTTTATTCAACAGGCACTTCATTTTAGGAAACTCTATACTCTTGATCCTGAGGATAATACCTGCACATTATAAATATGATGCTAATATTTTAACAACTATGTTTTGTTATGTCCTTATAAAGCTTGATTTCTGAAGCAAGTTTACTTAATGTTTTAAAATTTTCTGAGTTTTAAGATGCATATTTGGCGCTAATTTTATGTGTTTTATGTTTGTCCTGAATTTATTGTGTATGTGTTTTATGATGGTTCCACAATCGAAAATACACACATTTTGAGGTTTACTTTGAGTACATATATACTGAGCATCCTGCATTCCCTTTCCACAGGTCCCCAGTACAAATAAATAGCTTTTCTCGTCCCTGTGACATACATGTCTTTGAGTACAAAGGAATGACGCGAGCGCCCACTTAAGTTAGTAGTAAGTGAACATGAGTCTATGTGAAATTAAATTTTGGAAATATTCTCAGGTGCGGGGGAGAGAATGCGACTCTGGCACCAAAAGACGCCAATATACAAAAGAAGGAAAGTGTCCTAAGTTAGGGGACACTTGCGTCCCCTGCACACCTCATATACTAACAAAATAGTCAGTCAAATCTTAAGAGTTCTGGAGTTACTTTCTGTTGATTAGGTGAAGGCAGTGTAATCACTTCAAGCTAATGTAAATAGTTGTAACAGTTACATAATGTTTTATTCATCACATTTCACATAAAGTTTATACAACACATGAAAATAGAAGAATTCAAACCAAAAAGTGCATGACGTGTTTCGGGACATACCCCTTCATCAAGAGCGTAATATTAGTTTAATTCATGAAGTTTATCAATCTTCCAGCTTCAACTCTTGACTACAAAGTAAATCAGATAATCCCATAAGTGTGATGTTTCTAAATATTAGTCAATCTCATAATAACTAATGATATTTATTAATATAAGTGTCACCTTGCTAGAAGTCATAAAATGGTCCTCTGAGTTCACCAATGTGATCCTTATGGACCCTCTCATGTCAAGGGAACAATTGCCTGTGTCCTGTCCTCAATTCTATGTAAAGTATTAAGTAGTTTAGATAATAGCTATGTTAAAGGATGAGCGATGCAGTCAATTCTAAAAAGAGGGAACCAACCTATATTCTACAGTCTCTGCACATTCATGAGACGTCTAGGTGGTCCTTGGTTCAAAATCAACAACGTGTATCAACTTTGGGGAATATCAAAGAATATCCAATAGTATCTGAATAATGACGATAGTTTAAAAAACATTTCCTGGTGGAATCTGTTTCAATAAAGTATAAAGGGTGCATACAAATGTACACGTAATCTTACCTCAATAGCTGAAATGAGGTGCAGGGAAAAGGATATTGTGGTTGTGTCTCTGTGAGGTGATAATGTATGACCATGGTCATTGTCTAAAGCAAGGAGTACAATAAAATAATGTAATCTCTGTAAGGGAAATAGCAACTTAATTTACCAACAAGTTTAATGATCATGCACATTCTCGTTTGTTGGAGAGCATGAAAGGCTCCGTTTGAAAAATTGCCGTCTTTTAAGTGGCGTGCAGCGTGCCCAGATGGACGCGCCAACGTCATAGGTAAACAATGCTTAGTTCCATATGGTGGCCCTGACAATGCCCGTTTCAATGCTGTTGTCTTCAACCTGTTGTACAGTGCTATCATTACCCATCAGTCAACATTACGGCATTTATAGCAACTGACTGGTTGATCTTACACAAGTGTACAAGTAACCCTGTGTTTTTAAATGACGTACATCGTGTCTGATAGGGCCTGCTGACGTCATAGGTAAACAATGGTTTGGTCCATAAGGTGGTCATAACAATGTTGTTTAAATGCTAATGTCTACCTTTTGTAAGCTGCTGTTATTACACTTCACACAATATTACGGTAGGTTTGTCATTTGAATGGTTGATCTTACCCAAGTATACCAATAGTAATATGTAGCATTTAGGAATCTTACTCATTAGACAACATATATGACAAGCGTCCTATAACATTCTGCACAGTAATGACGCTCGATTTATAACAATTGTTAAGAAGTGGTGGGGATACCCCCCTATAAGTTATCACTACGCCTCTGTGTATCTGATCACAGTTGGAAAATGACAATATGCATCAAATTGAACATTTCAATGTTAGGTGATGAATGAGTAACAAAGATCATTAAGTAGCTGTTTGAATTAGTGATACATTTCTGAATGAAGGTGGTACATCAACAATATTCAGTACAGCAGTTCATGGTTACAGAATATTCCTGAAATAGGAATCTCAATGGGTAAGAGCAGCTGATTCAGATTACAGCATGATTCCTATGAACAGTAGACGACAAATAACTGTACAACTGATTGGAAGTGCACCATAGACTGTTCACAATGTAATAGCAACAATCTTATCGATCTTTACGGTTCATAGGAATGGGGTGAGTGAAAATTCCTCATTAAGTCCAGTGGGATTCATAGAATTCAATTTGTGGATCTATAACATTTCTCTTTTGGAGAGGAGGGTTTGTGTGTTGCGACCTCTTGGTGGGGTCCTGACTAAATCCAGCACTATAAACTTTAACTGTGCTATTGAGTGTCTCTTTTCACTAAAGGGTCTTGCAACTGGTGATTTCACATTGTTCATTCTGATGTTACATTTGTGTTCTGTAATTCTGTCTTTGATTTTACGGATAGTCTGACCTACATAATAAAGTCCACAGGGGCACATCCGTACATATATCAGAAATTTGGAGTTGCATGTAGCGAAATGACGTACTTTGAATTTTTGTCCAGTGTACGGATGTCTCACTTAATCACCTTTCTGAATGTTATTATAATGTCCACAATTTAGACACCGGAACGTGCTGCACTTGGTTTTGGATCGAAATACTTGTTTAGTATGCACATTTCTTTCTGCCTTAACAAAGTTGTCTCTAAGATTTCTCCCATGTGTGTATGCTATCATGGGTAGTTTGATAAACAGTTTAGTCAGTTGGGGATATAGTCTTGTGATTCAGTTTTTCTTAATTATTCGATTGATCTGTCCACTTTGTTTGGAAAATGTCATTGAATGAACAAAGAGGTGGGTCACTTAGATGTATTTTGGGAGTTAGAAGATTATTTCTGGTTTTAATGTTAGTCTTCCTTTAGCCTCGTCTAGTATTGTGATGGGATAACCCCTTGTTCTGAATCTGTTGGTAATATCTTCTGTAGCTTAATGGTAGGTAGGTTCATCTGAGATGATCCTGCATATTTGTATTTGCTCAATGGTAGGTTGTTCTTGAGATGAGGTGGATGATAGCTTGTGTAGTGTAGTGTGTTGTTCACATCAGCCGGTTTACGGTAAATGGAGGTACTTGGTCTGTCGCCACAAGGGGTAACAAGTACGTCTAGGAAATGGACACTAGGAGTGCCCATTTCTAGTGTGAACTTAATTCTTGGGTGTCCGTTAAGATTTGCCAGGAATATCTGTAATTCTCCTCTAGGACTCTTCCAGATGCTAAAGATATCCTCGATATATCTCTTCCATTCCATTAGATCAAGTGTCCAAAAGGGGTGTTCTAGAATATGTTAAGTCTCAAAAGTGTGCATGAACAAATTGGTGTAGGCTATTTGAAGGTAGTAATCTCTACTATATCAGGAGGAATTGACAATCTTCTAAGACACCAACAGAAAACTAGAAACATATAAACAAATTGAACAGAGAAAGATAAGCAAATTCAGGAGCTACACTCTGGATTATTTGCGCGATATTGTTTTTACGTGGCAAGACTACTCTTGCCAGAATCAACCTTATCAACCCAATAAACAGCACAACCAACCAAGACAACCCATAAATACTGGTAAAGAAACTGATCCATCTAGTGACACCTCAGGTAGTGGGCAGGAACCCAACACCAGTCCATCCACTACAGGATCCTTTAGTTGAAGTACACCCCATACCTAGCTCACCATCATTAGGTGGTGGGACGACATCGACTGATACACATCCTTTTTAGGGGCAGAAAACAAGGGGGAAAGAGAAAATAAGTGAACTAGTGGTCAATATTTTGAAACGTACTATATCGAAACATGAAATGGACTTACTCAGTCTAGGACGTCAATTTGTCCCCACTGATAACACCACACTATTTGAACATATCAATGTAGCTAAATCTACAAGGAAAATGAGGCTGAACGATTTTTTGACTCGTTACCAACGATGGAGGAAAGATCTAAAACATTTGACTATCTAGAAATGAAATCCAAAAGCACTTTCAATCCTAGTGTGAAAAACTCTTCTATAGATTTATTTGTGCACTCCATGATGAAAGATGTTAAATCCATCTAATATTTTGACATTAGAGAACACAACCTCAAAACATCAACACACACTACTCAAACATCAGAAGACCAATATATCCCAATAAAAACTGCAGACAAAGTAGGTGTGATTGTAATTATGGACAGTGATTATTACAAACATAATTGCCTGAATTGTGCTTCTTAATGACAGAGATACATACTTGGACTTAGACCATGACCCCACAACTGCTATTAAAATCATCATCAAGGAGGTCCTCCTTAATGCTCATTACGGAACGCACCAAAGACTATTTGACTAACACATTTCCGATTATGCAAGTCTTCTATGTATGGCCTAAAATCCATAAAAATCTTGTTACTTCCTTTTAGATCTATAGTTGCTGCAGCTGACAGCATTACTGACCCTTTGGCCAGATATGTGGATAAACTCCTCCAACCCATAGTTAAAAAAGTACTACTTATCTAAGGGATACCACACACTTCCTACTGACACTAGAACTGCCTGAATTCAATCTGGACTGGACATTGTTCATTCTAGATGTACAAACGCTATATACATCCATCCTCCACAGTGAAGGACTCGATGCCCTTGAATGGGCCCTATGACGAGAAGAAAACTTTCAATCTAATACTTAAGGTAATTTCAGTTTTTTTTTTTCTCCCCCCTACACAACGGCAAGGTCACTCTGCATATAAATTAACTTAGCGTGCTACAACTTACCTTTGTATGCTCTGGTTTCCCATTATCCTTCCCATACTACTGTGCACCAAACATCCAAACAACGTGAGGAAGTTAGAGCAAGGTTCCACGTGTCTTAATTGCGGCAAGAAATAAAACTTGCCACGTTCCATAACAAAGAAAAATGCAGCTTTCCTTTCTCTGTGGTTTCACATTTCATGAAACGCTTTCCATACAAAGTGAAAGCAGAAAGCAGAAAGCGCTTTGGGCGGGGCCTGCGTTGCACACGTTGGTTTTGCAAGGTGTATTTAGGAACGGAAAGTTAACGCTTTCTGTTTGAAATTACACGGGGACCAACGGGGCAACTGCTAGGGAGAATTCTCTTAAAAGGCTAGTGAGTCCCCCAGCAGCTTTGCTGGATTTTTGGGGTTAGTTTTTTTCTCCTGCTAAGAGTGACACTCTTTTACTCCCACTCTTGGGCATGATTTGAGGAATGTCTTTGACTTATGTGCTTATGGGCTATGGGGTTCCTTTTTTACTCCATAGGGTATCATCTGTCTTTCTGTATGTGTGGTACACAGCACCCTCAGTGCAGTACCACAGGGGTGTCAGTGACCCCCAGACACAGACTCCATACCCTGGGACTGACTACCGCTGGTTTATTTATTTAATATTAAATCACCGTTTGGGCCTTTTTGCCAGAACTCGATTCTAAAATGGCGTTTGTGTCCGTCTCTAACTCTGACCAAGGTCGAGCTCTTTGTTCCACTATTTTGGCGGGCTTCTCCACAGAAGCCCTCCAAGTGGTGCCACTCTGTCTGGGTTCCACAGGAAGGGTGGAGGGGGGAATTGGCCCCCTGGACTGTGTTGCCTTAGCAACCCAAGTCGCACTCTACTCTGATTGGCCCAGTGGTGAGCCGCCCGGATCACCACTTAGCATGTGTGATTGACAGCTAGGCTGATGAATGGGTGGTTTTCTGCATAAAAGCAGGGCCTTTGGGACTGGAACTTCAGAAGTCGCCACAGGACCTAAGAATCCTACGAGGAAGAAGCTGAGCCACCTGCAACCCGACGACACCACCGGTGAAACCCTGCTGCAACAAACTCACCACTTTTCCGATGACGGGGAAGATCTGCTGGAGAGTCTTCTCCCCTTTGAGCTGGTGGGACCAACCAGTTCGCCCTCTTTCGCTCCCAGAAGCGTTACTTGGTCGAATCGCCCGTGCCAAGCACCCCGGCGGCCGGATAGCCAAGGTCACCACTTTTGACCGCGAATAAAAGGACCGCACCTTTTAAATCGGGAACTCTGCGGCTGGTTCCACCCCTGGGCAGTGCAACGACTCCAGACTTCCTCCACGACGAGATCCTCTCTTCCTCTGGCTGGAACAACGAACTGCAACCACTGCCAGGAACAACTACCCCCGCTGGAGCTTCCTTCCATTTAAGGTACTGTGTCCTGCCTGTCCTCCCTTTCTACAGAGTGCTCAAGGTGTCCCCTAAATCCTTAACGTCTATACTGGGTAGGCCCCAGACCTGCTAAGCTTTGTTTCTTTAACTATTCCAACTCCCTTTTGACACTGTGCAAAGACTCTTAGTGCACTTTAAACTGTGTGATCCTGGGCACATTTTCGCTTGCTCCACTTAAAGCGGGCCTTGCCTATGAACTTTGGCTCTACAGTATAACCTGCCTTTCTTCCCTTTGCTCTGCCTCTTAAAGTGTTGGGAACTGTTTTATTTTATGCTCTGCCTTTTCTTCCCCTTTTTAACCTAAACTATTGGAGTGCCATCTAGGTTAAGCGCTCACTTCTGTCTCAACATATAGTGTGCTTTAACCCTGACTTGTCTGATAGTTACTAAGGGAGGTGTGTATACTTTACCTGACTGTGTTTTAACTTGATTTTACTTATGAGTGCTGGTATATTACTTCAAGTGTGTTTTTAAATAAATAACTATATACTTTTTATACAAAGCTCTGGTCAGTGTTTGTTTGCTCTACTGTGTTTTGGCCCTATTGTGTGTATACTCTACATACTGCCCTACGCTTCTTGAGAGAAGTCTGACTGCTCAGCCACAGCTACCAGGTAAATCTGGGTGGAGCAGACTGCTACCAATCGGGTTTACTGCTGCTCCTGTAGTCTTAATCTTTTTGCAGTGTTCCCCAAGGGAACTGCACAGGATTCTGCCTAACAGCAACTCTGCAGGCTTACGTTGGCGCCGGCAGTGGGAACAGGTAAGCAATTACACAAGTAATTGCTGGCTGTATTCAATCTGCGGGCTATACCAGTTCGGATAGCCCACAGATTGACCAATCACAACCCTCAAACACCCTCTAGGGTGTTCTAATAAATATCATTAGTTATTTTGAGATTGAATAATATTTGGAACCGTCGCACTTGAGGGATTATTTGATTTACTTTGTAGACCAGAGTTGAAGTTGAAAGCTTGATATACTTCAGGAATTAACAAATATTACGCCTGTGATGAAGGGATTATATGTCCCGAAACGTGTCAAGCTTTTTAATTTGAATTCTTCAATTTTCATGTGTTGTATTAACTTTTATGTGAAATGTGATGAATAAAACATTATGTAGCTGATACAAACTATTTACATTAACTTGAGGTGATTACACTGCCTTCACCTAATCAACTGAAAGTAACTCCAGAAATCTTAATACGATTTGACTGACATCCATTTCTTTGGGCAGCAGTGTAACTGAGAGGTCAGTGAGCACTCACTGGCTACTTGATGGCAAAGGGCAAGGTAGTCTCCTTAACAATCAAACCCTGTTGATCGGCTGCAAGCCTTAGATGATCAATAACATGTTGATAGACTTACAGGGTTGTTGTGATGTAACTTGATGGTTCGAATTCCAGTGTGGGCACTGTTTGAAATATTTTTAGAATGAGATTTCAAATACAGACTGCTGTAACTATGTTTGGAATTCATTTCTATGTTTTGAAGGTATGCTATATGTTTAAAAACCTTTTCTTGCGAGTGTGCAGATTTACACATTGCTACTAAGCATTGCTGATTCTTACTGAGTGGAATTGGTTGCTAGAGCTTCACTTGTGCCATCAAGTGACCAAACCGTTGAGTGCCTTTCTTGTAAGCTGTGGTCCCAGTTCTTGGTATATAGTATGTGTTGCTGTCTGATCATATCTGTCTCGCAATTAAACTGTAGTTTCCAGCACCCTGCCAAGTCCCCAACAGCCACCCAACTCCTTATGTACTTGCATATGAAGCTCCTAAGCATTGAAATGATGTGGAATGAACTGTGTGGTGGGTTGACTGTTGATCATGCAGTTTGGAAAGCCCTATTTTTGTGTACACTGAAGTATAGTACTAATTATGCATTTTTCACTGTGACAGGCCATATTAAACGGTATTGACAGCATAAACAAAGTGTTGGAGCACTTCAGACGAAAAGGAATAAATCAGCATGTTATGAATGGCTATCATGGCATAGTCATGAATAATTTTGAATGTGAGCCAGCTTTCTACACTTGCGTTGAAGTTACTGCAGGAAACAGGTAATATTCTGTGTGGTTATTGGATGTAGTGTCTTAGATCAAGTTCTTTTTCTTGGAGAAATGAAACATTTAAAAAAATGATTTTTGGCAATGTTTGATTGTGGTCTTGCACTTGCTTGGGAAGTGCATAAACCCATTTGTTACCATGCTGTGTGACCATTTGAGCCTCAAATGTTCAAATGACTTGAAAGGTGCCCACAATAAGTGAATGTTATTGCTGCAGAAGAGACATTGATATTTTATAGGTATTAGGGATGTACAGCCTATTTGGTAACATTCAGCAAAGCATTCCAATCTTTAAAGTATACCAAAATAAGCAAGGCGTGGGCATCTATGAAAGGTACCAACAATGATTAAGAGGGATTTTCAGAACCTACTCTGGTGAGGGTGTCTGAAAAGCCACAAAATGCATTGTGGGACCAAGGGGCCCACGTGACCTGGACCAAGGGCCCTGTATAAGAACACACAACAAAGTCTAGGTATATACACCTTACTTCAAAGATTAACAAGCTGTAATCCTAGCTATTATTGCCCTCCAACCACCACTGTCCCTCATGCTGGTGTACCGCTTCGCTTGGGTTAGAGGATAGAGGAAGAGACTAGCCCTAAACTTTAAAACTGTCCAATGCCTTAAATAGGAGTCATGGGGGGGTGTTTGGGGGGTTAAAAGCAAAGCATTTGTGATCCCCATGCCCCTCAATAGGATAACTTTGTGATCCTGTCCCTTTGTAGCCTAATCTTTCATTCCACTGCCTCTTTTGGTCGTCGAACCTAGGTAGTAGTACTGCAAGATAAGAACATAATTTGCTTTCCTAGTAACCTTGTTGTATATCCTCTTCTGAACAATCGCCAACACAAGTACAATTAGAGCTTCCCTACAGAGACTACATTCTGTGGAGAAGCAATGTGGTCTCTGTGACATTTGGGCACAAGGCCCCATTCTTCTTCAGGATTGGACTGCTAAAGTTGAGAATTCATTTGTGATTTGGTTCCATCTTTATTGCATTCATTTACCTACCTCCCGAGTTGAATAAGTCATTTGAATGCATTTTAAGAACTTATGGTTAATGTTTATATGTTTACTATCGAGTATTGTTCGATATCACCTGCTAGTTTAATTTTTTAATATGTAAAGGCCTAAAATAAATATTTGTATTTTTATGCATACCTGTCTAAATTGAATTGTGTGCTTCACTGCGTGCACTCATTGTGGACCCTGATCCGCTCAAACACTCCTGAAAATAGCCTTGACTGCTTTCCACGTTTACCTTGATTGGCTTTTGGCTAACCTGTCAGAGTTCCCTGTTCACTAGAACTAGTGTGACCTCCTATAAGCTGTGCACCAAACCAGATTCTAGAAATCCAGCTTAACAAGTTTGTGCTCAGCAGTGAGGATACGTTCTTGTGTACCCCAGTATTGTTCACGAGTATAGTACTTTAATTCTGTTTACACAGAACACATTTGAAATTAATAGGCTTTATAACCTTTGAATACTCATTAGATTTGGAAATGTTTACCATGACGACTGCTGTTGCTCTCAAAGTAGAACATTGGAAAATGTTTTGTCTAGATAGAGGATTGCCATCCTTTGGTTTAAGGGGCGATCTTATTAAGAAATTATTAGATCACCAGGAATCTAGTATTGTTTCTTTGCCATTAGCTAGTGAAGCAGTGGATGCTGGGGCATGTCCCAGCCGTAGAAACGGGCTTGTAGTTACTGCCACTATTGGAAATCTCATGTCTCTATATCAATCTCAGAAACTGAGGCCTTCTAGGAGATAAAGAAGGAAAAGCTTAGACTCCGAGAAAAGGAGTTAAAGTTTAACATGGCTAAGCTGTAGCTTGACAGGATCGAGTAAAACAGAGAGCACCGGCTGGAGTTGGCCAGACTACAAGGGTCTCATGGCTCCTCCAGAGGTTCTTGGGAGTAGTTCTGGGTCCTCTTCTCATCCAATATTTCCTAAGGATTTGTTGAGTATGTATGAGAAAACTTATATCCTTTATGGACTGCTTTTGAATATGCTTGTGAGGTACAAGAAGTAGAAGAGCCTGATAAAATTGCTTGCTTGCTTAGCGGACTACCCCATTCTGGTTGCAGTGCCGTTATGGAAATGTCTAAAGCTGTCAGATAAGATTTTGATACATTGAAACAGGCTATACTCTTAGTTTTGAAAGACTCCTGGGCAATGCTTAAAGAGATTTAGATAATACAAAAAGAAATAAAATAATACTTGGGTGTCTTTTTTGACCGATTCCTTAATGCATTTGAGTGGCTGGGTAGAAGGCCATATGGTTAAAGGGCTCATGGTTGAAATTGAACTGCACTGGTCACCTGGGCACCCTCTGATCTTGGGGTCCAGGTCCCCTCCCCGCCAGTTGCACTGGTTGCAACCCTTGCACTCGTCTGTCTTCCCTTTGTTCCCCCTCCCTTGCCTCGTTGCGCCTTGGAACACTTGTGTATGGGCGCGTTATAAATGCCATATCATATCATGATAACCACATTTGGAGGCATGATGAATTTGGTCATGTTGGAATATTGTTTGCTTCTTGTTCTCCTGAGCTAAAGGTGCACTTGGCAGTTTAAAAGGAGTTTGATCCTAAGACGCTGCCCATTGCTGCTGATCTTGATCTTTGGGATTCCCATAGTGTCCCATGAGGACAAACATGTTTCTAGTAAGCATGATGAAGGGAAAAAGCCAAAAGAGGGTGGGTCGTCTGAAAAATCTTCTTCGCGTAATGGCCACAAAAGGTTCCATAAGGGAAATAAGACGTATGCACATGGAAAGGGTAGTGGGACCAAATATCCCAAGCATGAAAGTGTACCCCGTAGGCCTCCCTATATTCAAAGGTCCTATGGAGCTTGTGTAGTCTTTGGGGATAGTGACCATGTGAAGGGGGTGGGGTGGGGACTCATTTAAGGATGAGACCTTGGGGGTACATACTGTGAATCTGGCACTTCCTTATGAAGAGGAAGACATTATCCCTTGGGTATCCGTCTATTCAGACGCCCTACCCTGTGGTGATGGATCTGCCGTTGATTTACTTTTCCTGGGAGCTGGGATTCTAGCATTAGCGGGAGCTTCTGCTCCCATACTGGTCCATCCTGAGAATTATAATCTTCAGGATAGTGTACCGGTAGATGGTGTAAGTGCGCCTCTTATTAGGAACACTGGCCCCAGTCCAACTGTGGTGGATTCCACATTGGAAAACCCTGAGGCTCTGGCCACTGCACCTGTGGTGACTACTCAGTTGACTGATCTGATGGTCCATCTCTCAACTTCCCAGAAATGCCAGTCACCTTATCTGTCAGATGTGAAGTGGATAGGACACCTGTCTTTGTGAGCAGGAAAGTTCCTTGAAAAGTTATGTCTTGGAGATAAAAGGTAGTCATGGGTCCTGAGACAAATACTGCAGATCTTTCAAAGACTAGGTCTCAAAACCAGGCTGCCGTAGCCAAGTCTAAAGGGAAGCCTAAGCCCAAGGGAAATCTAAGGCTGAAGGAGAAAGAAAACACCAATGAAAAAGGAAAAGAAAATATTCCCCCTGCCATACCTAAAACTGAGGTTGAGGTAGTTAGCCAAATCACTGAACCTGACTAGGTAGAGGGAGTGTCAGAAACTACCTAATCCTATGAGGCTGCTGCACTGTCAAGCTTGTTTGCAGAAGAGGGTGTCTCTAAGGATGTGGTTAGTAAAGGTCATCAAGTGAAACCATTATTTAAAGGCCTATGGAGAAAGGCCTGCTTCCAGGTAGATGGTGAGCCTCCTGTGAAGCAAAGTATCCAAAAGGATGGTGGTTTACTCGTTAGTAAGCCCACAGAGCCCACTAGGAGACCATAAGAGGAGACAATCCCTTTGGAGGTGTTGCCCTTCCTCCTGTAGTTGATTCATGAAGTTCCCCCTTGGCATCAAGATAACTCAAAAGAGATCACTGTGATGGCCAGAAGGACTACTCATACTCTGTAAGGACATTGCAAGGGTTTTTATTTGGATTAAAGGAAAGAAGATGCCTATATAATCCCATTGCTATGAGGGATGTCCATTTCTAGTAAACTAAAAGAAATGGTCCTAACTTTCTTTCTAGCCCTTCCACTATAGAAACAACTTAAATTGTCAGATCACTGTGCTTCTGACCTATGGTGCTCTTGGGCCACTCTCACTGTGCTCAAGTTCATGACTCCCAAGAAGCAACAACAGCAAAAAGAGTAGCAACGAAAAGTCCTCTTGTTATCTTTAGGGGAAAACAAATGTCATTGGTATTCTTTAACTCAAATGCTTTTCTCAGCAGGACTCACACTCCTTAAAAGTTGCAATAGTTCTTGATACACAGTTGATTTTTCGTTCCTCTTCCTTTGGTGTTCTCTCCTCCCCAATCTCACATTAAGAAAACCAGTCTCTAACAGTGTCTGATTTATGTTGCTGAACACTTTTGGTTTGTTTCCTCTATCATATATTTACAGGGGTCCTTCAGTCCCAAGGCTTCTTCTTGATTTAATCCCTTGTTTGGGCACTGCCACTCTATATGCTTCTGGTTTCTTGGGCTTGCTGCGTTGTATCTGCTTTCACGCCTACACGTACGCGTTACGTGTCTGTAGCCTCCACCACCTGCACAGGACATAGGATTCGTTCCTCCTCCGGTGGCTGGTCTTGGCGTTGGTTGACGGGTGTCCGGCACACCATGACCTGTGGTCACACCACCTGCTGAGATGACTTTTCCGTCTTGGTTGCCGAAGCGTTTTCATGCGTCTCTGCATGCCAGTCATTGGGCGTGTCTCACTCTTCCTGCAGTTGCTCCAAGCACTGCCAGCAGGACGTTCTACGCCTCTGCGTAGGATCCTCTCTCCCGCAACTTGGCTGTGTGCGCTCCCTTGCTCTCTAGCCGCGTGCGCTCCCTTGCATTGTAGGTCCCTGCATCCTATTCCGCCGCCCCCTGCGAGAGGAATGAGGGGGATCGCATCTTAGCCCTTCCGTTCCTCTTTTGTGTACTGTTTTGACACTGTGTTGTGCTCCACTGTTTCTTTCTTCTAGGTTCCTGTTTTGTTCTGTGCCTTGTTGATGATATTGACTTAGCTTTTTTCTCTACGGTTCTGATGGCGTGTTGTTCTCCATGGTTTGTGGCATTAGATTGCATCGCCTGCATTCTTCACTTGTAGGTTCCCTGTTGACTCTGTGCTTTGCTGTTGGTTCTGGATTGCATCTGATTCGTAGGCCTGTTTGTGTTCTTTGTTGTCCTCCCCTCCCTTTCATGCCTCTCCGTGTGCCTACCTCCAGTCTGCGCCCCCCCCGTGCCCTCACCACCTCCCTGCTTGGGCTCCTCACCCTTCTTCCATCTTTCCCTGCACCCCCTATGGTGTTCTCTCACCTATCTTCTCTAACTGCTTTTCTATCGACTATCATATCCCTCTCACTAAGTCTGGCAGGGAGAAGCTCAAAGGGGACATCCTGGTCTTTACCCAGGCCTCCCTATCGCTGATACCTACACCTGTGCTTACTCCAGACAGTTCCATATCGGCATACTCTCTCGTTCCCTCTCCAGGCCTATGGATCTCCCATTTGGTCTGTTCTCTCTCCTTTTTCCTCTTCTCCCATTAATGGTGGCACTCGGTGGGAGGCCCTCCTGGCCCCCTTCCACTACTCTAACACCATCATTAATGCCTGCTTAAATGGCACCGTCTTGGTCCAGGGCCCTCAGGCCAATCTCCTTTTTCATAGTCTTTTCCTGTGCCTGGTCAATTTCCTTTCCTCTCCTGCTATCCTTTCTTACCCCTCTCTGGCTCCCATGCTGCCTCCTTCCTCAGCCACCACACTGGCACCCCTTTCTAGTCCTCTGCCCACCCTGTTGCCTCCTTCCTCTGCCACCCCTCTGATGCTCTCTTCTTCCTCTCTGACTACCCTGCCTTCTCTTCCTTCCTTCTCTGCCCATCTTCGGGCACCTTCAACACTTCTGCAGGGTGTACCTCTGGCCTGTAACCCGTCCGGAAGTCCTTCAAATGTGGCAACCTGTTCCACATCGCTACTCTCCACTCTCGTTCAGCTGTCAAACATTCCCCTGACATCTGCCGTCTCCTGGAAGAGCTTGATTTGGATGTACTCGATCTCACCGAGACGTGGTTCACGGCCAGCTCTGTCACAAGTTTTGACACACTCCTTCCCGATGGCTACAAGAATCCTCTCTGAACCCAGAACCAACCGTCCCGTTGGGGGTGTAGCCTTGATTTTCCCAGAGTGGATCCCTGCTTCTATCATTACAATGCAGGACTACTCCTCCTTTTGAATTCCTGGTCTGCAGGCTCTCTATCTCTACTGGCCTCTCCCTCACTTTGGCCACCGCTTTCTCTTCATCTTTCCTGCTGATGTACCAGACTGCTCTGCACACTGTCACCTGGATACCCTCTGAACTCAGGCCCAGGCTCCCGCATGTCAAGTTGCCCTTGCACTGCCTACGGGTTCTCACCACTTATGGGCCTGTACCTGCAACGCTAGAGTCCCTTCAATCTGCACTTATGAGCCACCCACTGGCTGCACTTATTGAGTTACCTGCACTTCTCCCCTTCAAGCCCCCGGCACTTCTCCCCTTCCCTCTTCCCTGCACTTGCGTGATCTGACACAACGCCTAGTAAGATCGTTGTTATCCCTTTCCCCCCACCCCCCCCTGCTTGTCTTGTCGCGCCTAGAAACATGCGTTATAAATGCCACATCATATATCATTGCTACAAAGTGTCTTGGGTCCTTTATGTACGTCATCAAATGAAAAAAGCGGTGTGTCGTTTCTCTACGACTGTGGACTTCAGGTGGGGTCCAGCATTACCTAAAGTCAAAGGCACTGAAGAAATGTCACGACCAGGAGAATTCAAAATAGAAGCAAGTCTTTCAAAATGATTGTTTTAGTGAGTGGGCACCACTTTCTTTTATACATCAATCAATATAGGTTGGGGTGCAATCCCGTTCAAACGGATGCCTCCGCACGGGGCATTACAATAATAGCAACAATAAGGAACAATGCCGACGAGCCTACAGTGCGGGTTGCACTCCCTTTGTCTAGCTCAGAGGCTAGAAAAAAATTACATTTTGATCTTTTAACATTCGTCTCTCACTGATTGCTTGTTATAACGTCACTAGTACTCTTAACTTGTGAAAAACCAGCAGTTGTTCTGGGGTCTGATTGTCGATGGTGCTCAGCGGGTGGTCTTGTGTTAGTTCACGTTGCTGCTTCCTGTTCGTTAGTTGGGTTTCTGGTCCCGATAGGACCTGAGTCTCTAGCCAGGCCTACTTGAGGAGAACCATCTCCGGTTCCGGAAGCACCTCAAGACCTTCCTCTTCGCCTCTGCCTTTTCCCCTCTTCTTTCTTGGTGATTCTGTTTTCTCTATTGGCACTGTGCACCTGGCCACTCTGTTCTTCGTGCCCTGGTATCTGCTCACCTTGCCACCCTCCTGCACTGCCTCCGGGCCACCACTTGCACTGGGGTCTGTATCTGTACCCATACAGCCCCCCACCCACCTTTCTCCTGCACTTATCAGATATACCCTATCTGACTAACCTAGCACTTGCCACGCTGCACTACCACTGTTTATTGTCTTTATTTATTTTAAATATTAATATTTTTTTTTCCTGTTCTCTCCTCTGTTCCGCACTTTCCACTTCTCCCCCCTTCCATGCACTTTCCCCTTTCCACTTTCCAATGCACTTGTGCGTTCTCAATGTCACTGGGCCTAGTAAAATAGTTGTTTTTGTTCTCCCCTGTTCTCCTCCCTTTGTCTGGTCGCGCTCTGAAACACTTGTGTACGAGCACAAGATAAATAAAATATCAAATCATGCCTCCTTCGGGGCATAAAAGAGATGAATGGACCCTCCGTGCTGGACCTTAAATTGGACTGGAAAAAAGAGGGCATATTTAATGCGAATGCAGCTTTCTCTTGATTGAGTCATATACTTGACGTGCCTTCTGGACTTCTCTGGTGTAGTCTGGGGAAAAAGCCCACCCGATGGCCGTTGTATGTAATGGGGCCCTTGGCCCTCACCATTTGTAATAAGGCACCTCTGTCTTAGTAGTTCAATAGCCTCTCTATTTTTTTCCGGGGGGGATGAGGGTGTCCCAGGGGTGGGCCGGCCCGTTGTGATCCTGTGCGCCCGTTCCACGGAAAATAATTTAGAACCTTTTTAGGGGCAAACAGGTCTGCCAACCAGTCTTCCAAGAAGAGCTCCATGCTAGGAGCCTCCAGAATGGGAAGCTTATTGGGGCGTGCCATACCATCACTGTCTTCCACCCTGTTTTCCAGGTGCGTGAACTTCTGGGTGACCATCGTATGCTGCTTCTCCAGTCTCTTGATTGCATCTTCGGCATCCAAGATGCATTGTTCAGATTCCCCTACCCTTGTTGCCAGATTCCGTAGGTCCTGGCACAAGAAGGACACTTCCGCTGCAAGGCTGTCCACTTTGGTTTCAATGGCTGCGCCTGAATCTCTTATGGCCTTCATTACATCGTGGAGGGAGAGCTAGGTGTCCCCGGATTCCGCCTCTACCCCCCTTGCCTCTTATGATGAAACTGTGGATGGTTGGGCAGCCCCCACTGTAAACTGTTCCATCTTGCTCTGTAACCCATACTTCTTGATTTTGTCCTTGACCATGGCTCAGCAAGGGCAGCTATCGCCAGCAATTTGGGTTTGTGTCCCTCAGCAGCCGCTGTGGGTCTCGGCTATCTTTTCTCTGGCAGTCCCCCGGTGTGACCGCTGCCTTGACTACATATTGGTAGAGCATATCGCCAGTGGCAGGCCTCACCTTCGGGTCTAGGCCCTTGTTCTGGGTCTTTCCTCCTCGGGGGGGGAGGGGGGTGGGGGACTCCTGCGTTTGTTGGATACCTCTGCCATGCCCCATGCTCCTTCTGTTTTTCCCCTTTCCTGCACACCGCGGCTTACAGCCAACATGCGTGGCTATGCCAGGCTCACTGGCCTTGGTACCTGCGTAGTGTCTGAGGTTGATTGGGTGCTGCCGTGGCCCCCCAGGACAACGTCCCATGAGACAGCTCCAGGCTTGGCCCAGTCCTGGCTCCCAGGTGTTCCCCAGCTCCTAGTTCCACGTGTATACACTGCTAACACCAGCATATCGGTGCTCCGTTACAGTAGTACCATTTTTGGCCAGCTCCGCCGTGTAGCTGTAGCCACCCTGTTGCCTCAGTGCTAGGCCATATGTCCACATGTGGTCCGTTACAATTCTAGGCAGCCTCGCCACTGATGATGTATTCCCTTGCGCAGGGACTGTCGTAATTATCAGCGCTGGCGGGTGGGTGCGACCTGGCCCGATGCCTCGAACCGGTTGGCCCTCCTTTGCTGATCCTCCACTTCTCTGCCGATGTGTGCGTGGTTGCTGGGATCCTATTTGATGGCTTGATTTTCGGATGGGGGCAGTCCTGCGGGTGTATTCTGGGCAGCCGGCATAGAAGACACCCAGCTACTCCGTCAGTTCAAGCGGCAGCAACTGCAGGCCCAAGATGGCGGCACCTGGGAGACCATCCACTCGCAATGGCGGCGAAGAGAGGTGTCCCCCTGGTCTGTTTTTGGCCAGTAATGCAGCGGCCGATTGCCAAAACCCCCAGTAGTCCAGCCCTTTGACCGACTATCTCCTCCTGTACCGAGGATCAGTATATCTTCACAGGATGTCGGCGGCCCGGACGGACCTCTCCGCGATCACTTCCTCATTTGTCCGCAGCGCAACGGTCCTGTGAGAAGTCTTAATTGAAACATATTCATGTTTCATGTATCAAGTATGCATCACATTGTCGGAAAAAAAAAAAGTGATGGAGCCAGTCTCCCAATCGGGTGCCGTGGCATGCAGGTCATGCACAGATCTCAGCAGCAGTCACTGGTGACCTACCTTTCCAAATTTGTAACTCTCGTGGCCTTCCTATGCACCACATTCACAATGCACTTTGCTTTTCATTCCCCTTTTGCGGTTTCTTTTTCTCTTTGAGAATGTATTTCTTTCACCCCTCTTCCTTTATTTTAGGTCTGGCTGCCGCTCACCTCTGCAATGGAGAGGACTCCCTTTAAATTCTGCCCGTCCTCCAACGGCAAATTTCTCCAGAGACACACCCATCATAAATGTAACTGGTGTCTTCCAAACGACCACGGCGAGCGCTTGTGTCAGGGCCTGTAAACTCTATCGGCCTAAAACGCTGAAAGACAGGCAGGCTAACATGTGGGCAGCCTTCGCTATGGAGGTCGAGAATCTTTCGCCCGCAGGCGCCGTCGCTTCGGACGAGGAATGAGTCAGCCCACCATGGCTTCGGTTCGGAAGCCATTGACCTTTCCGAGACGCCTACGTGCTCCCATGTGTCCGTTCCCAGCCCCGATAGGCATCCCATTAGCACTGTTATGGGGAAATCACACCCCGGCGATGGGGGCACCCTCACACCAACGTGTTCATAAACGCACAATCCCCAAGGTCCCTTCGATGGCGTTGAAGGCCTCAATGCTTGTATGCCGTTTGAAGGCTTTGGTGGAGCATTCTAGTTCAGCGCCATCCATGCAACCGCAGCATTCAAATGGGCATAAACCTTCTTCTGGTACGGGCGGTTCCCTTAAAACTTCCACTGATGCACTACCATCCAAAGGCACTGGAACGTCGAGACCGGAGGTAGTGTCACTGATCGCAGCAGCACCTACAGACGCGCTGAAACCCTCTAGGCCGTCTAACGCTTCCAAAGCTCCACGAGAATCTTTTGGCTACTGTTTCGACCGCTGGGGACTCCAGGGAAGCCCCCCTTCCCGAGGGGGCTATTCTGAGCCCTCCCAGCCGCTTCCTAAGGCCTTAAATAGGGGCTCATCCCCTTCTCTGCAACTCTTTTCTCCCCAACCGCTTAGCTTCCTCAGATTGGGCCAGAGAGATTTGAGGAGTGTATGGCTAAAATGGCTGAGTTCATCAACTTTTCAGACCAGTATGACAATGCCTTGAAGAGATATAGGGAAGTGGACTCCTGCACCATCCCCTCTAAATCTCGGAAACTTCCTTTCCCTGGTGTCCAGTTCCCCCCCTTCAGAGAAACCACAGGAACACCACGTTAATATCTTTGGGGATGGACCCGGGTCTGGATGTTTCTTATGGAGGGTTTAACCGTTATGGCCAGAACCCTGTCTATCAAGACCCACACTTGGATCAGGCGGAGGACCAGTGCTAGTGGCACACACAGCCACATAACACTGGCCCAGACGTCATCTGTCTGAACCCCCCCAATACTCCTCTGCAAAGAGATTCGTCGCCAGTTGACGACCAAATGCTATTAAACTCCCTCTTAAAAAGGGCAGCTAACCATTTTCAAATTGCTATGCACAAAGCCGCTCCTGGTTCTGGTAAGCCAAGCCGTTCCCTTATTAAATTCCATTAAAAGACGCCTGGCTCCTTCCTTACTCTTCCCTTCCCTTACACAGGCGGTTAATCCCTAAAGTGATAAAATTGTTTCACCCGGACCCTCTGATTCAGTCTACATTAGGGGCCGCGCCAAACCGGACTCCTTGGTTGTAACCACCACTCGCAAGCGGGTAGGGGTATCGCTGTCCTCAGCAGAATCCCTTCCAGAGAAGGATTGTAAAAAACGTTACGCCCTTAACATGTCACCGTCTCTGCAGCTTACTCCACAAGGATTGCTAACGCCATGCTCCTTGCGAGCTATAGTGATGTTCAGTGGGCCCTAGTACAGGATGACCTTCAGGAAGTTCCATAGTCTAACCGATCACGCCTGCTGGCGGTCGTGGCTGAAGGCAGACAAGTTACCTAGAATATCCTGAACACTCTGGACTTGGCCGAAACCGCAGGGCGCACCCTTTCCCATGGAACCCTGATCAAGCAGCATGCCTGGCTCAAGAACTCTGGGTTCAAACCCGAAACACAAGCCTCCTTAATTAACAAGCCTGAGGAGGAATCCAACCTTTCGACGACACCCTGGAAACAGCATATAAGGAGCACGAACACTGAAGTCACTCAGCCAGATCTCGGCTAAAACATTTAACCAGTGTGGTAGCACCAACGCCTGCCGGTCCTTTCGTAGCCAATCCTTCTCCCGCTCGCCCCGGGTGTCAGTATGTCTCGGGAGGATGAGGATGAGGGTGTGGTTCCCCCTTGGCCTCCGGACAGGGAACCTCTGGCAATTTCCAGTATCAGCAAAGATGCTCTCATCGGGGTAATGGCAGAGGTAGAAGCTCTGCTTGCAGAGGCTCCCCGGCCTCCTACTCCAAGTGACTTGCTGGTACGGGTCCCCTCCCACGCTTCCCCGTCGGGGGCCACCTGTGACCATTTATCCACGCTTGGGCTTGTTAGGGGATCACATCAGATCAGTGGGTACTAAAGTCCGGTGCCCATGGGTACTTTATTAGGTGCCTCCGACCACCTCGCTACCACCCACCAAGAATCAGACGCCTGTCGACGGAGCACCTGTGCATGCTGCTGGAAGAGGTCCTGCTGGAAAAGGGTGCAATCGAAGTCTCCCCCTTCTCCAGGTAAACAAGGGTATTTATTCAGTGTGCTTCCTTGTACCCAAAAAGGATCTCACCATGCGGCCTGTTTTAGATCTGCGCCCTGCAAAGTATGTCAAACCTCAAAAGTTCAGGATGACAACTCTTCAGGAAGTAAGCAGGGGATTACATGGCCAGGTTGGACATGAAAGATGTATACTTTTCATATTTCAATGTTGCCAGCGCACAGAATGTACCTCAGGTTCATGATAGAGAACACTCACGATCAGTTCAAGGTTCTTCCCTTTGGTATTGCCTCATACCAAAGGTGTTCACAAAGCTACTGGTGGTAGTGGTGGCTCACCTGCGTAGGCAGTCCATCCCATTCTATCCCTACCTCGACGACTGGTTCATAACGGGGGATTTGTACGGAACATGCTAAGCAAATAACCAGAGGACGGTAGATCTCGACTTCAACCTAGGATTCTCTATCAACGAAAAGAAATCCTGCTTGACCCCCAGCCAAGTCAAACAATTTTTGGGGGCTCTAATTCAAATGGAAGACTGGCTAGTCTTCCCCTCCAATGGGAGGGTGCAAAACATGCTGTTCCAGATCCCTCACTATGTAGCCAGTCACCAGGTAACCGTACGCAAAGCCATGCAGCTGCTGGGGATGATGGCTTCCTGCGTCTCCCTAGTTCCTCACGCTCGTCTGTGCCTTCGCCCCATGCAAGAGTGGCTCTCGAGCCATTGGTGTTAGGCCACTGGGACGATCTAGTGGTTGGTTCGACAGCCCTTGTTCTGTCTCTGCAGTGGTGGTCAAGGGAGAACCTCCTATGGGGATAAACCTTCAACACCCCCTCAATAGAAGCCACTCATCTCTGTTGGCAGGGGCGTAGGAGACACATAAAATCTGGGGTGGGGGTGACAGGAGACACCTTGGGGACTTTGCTTTATATATATATATTTATTGTGTTTTAGTCAAAGAACTCGACTTTTAACAACATTAAAATTAAAATAGCAGTACGTATTAAACTACAAATATCATCCCTGTATAAAATGAGAAAAGAGGAAAAGAAAACAGAAAATTAAAGGATGCGGCAGCAAAGAACATGTCTTTATATGTTGCATTTCTGGATTTGTCATCTGACTATGAGCTCATGGTAAGAGAGAGGAAATAACAATTACTTCCAGTGGGCCACAGCTAGGACGCCAGCTCGTTAAGAGGCTGATCACCTGTAAGTTGATTCCTGCCAAATAAAGGAGTTGCAGCCTTTTCTACCAACTGCAAATTGCTATTTTTTTGTGTGGGGCAAGGCGACATGTGCGTCTCTTGGAATGGAAGGATGGGGGTTTCAAAGAAAGGGGAAATCTTGCTTGTACCTCTGAGTAAGCCCTGTTATTGGAGTAGAGGGACCAGGTGTGTGATGTTGCTGCTTTGACTGTCCTCCGGGTGGTGAGGGGGCACAGCAAACAAGGAGGATGAGTGATCGAAAAGCCCACAACCTTATAAGCACTCCACAGGTCCGCGGCCGGATGCGTCGCACTCAGGGGATGCCTAGTAGGTGGGGTGTATGTGGACCCAGGGGGGAGGCCAGAGGGGCAGCCCGCTATGTGGGCTGCCCCTCTAGCGCTCCTGTGAGGGCCGGGCCAGCCTCTCACGGTGAGTCTCGTCCCTCTTATTCCATCTCATGCTGGCTTTAGAGCCTAGCCTTTCTTTGCCTTTGTTATTCTGAATGCAGAGCTGGACTCTGTTCCTTTCTCGTTTAACATTTGATGCAAAGCCTGATCTATTTGATTCTCTCATATGTTACTAGGACGACAGAGCATGGGTCCTCTGCCCTGTTATACTATTCAAAGAGCCCCTCTGGCCTTTCTTTGCCTCTCCCTTGTCTCACTGCTTGCTTGCTTAATAGATACCTCCTTGCTTGAACTCTCAACATATTCTCACTAATGCAGCAATGGCAGCTGCAGTCTGTCTTAACTGCTATTTGTTCTGAGTCTTGAATTGGCCTCTTAGTTCTGTTTTACAGTCTGCCAGGGAAAGGCATTTGTCAGTGACTGCCATAATGGTTCTTCCTGGCCATAAGAGGGCAACAGCTAGGTGTTATAATGTGTAATGGCTCTGGAGTGGAATTCTACCCCATAGAATTCCACTCTTGTTCTCATGTCATGTTTGCATTTGTTGAATGTTCCACATTCCAAGAACTAACGCTTATGAGTTTAAGTGGAGAGCTGTAATGTAGGCTGAGCGCTGCTGGGCTCAGGCTGGTTGCCATTAAAGGGTCTTCACTTACCTACGGTGTACGCCTCCTTATTACACTGGCGACGAGGGCAACCAACCTCCAACCCACGTAGCCACTCGCCGCCCAGCAGTTGCCTACATTCCCTTCCCTGAGGCCAGTCCGTTCCCAAGTGCTGCCCAGGCCCGTTAAGGGAAGAGTTCTCCAGCCGACGCTGCCTACGTCGAGCGAGCTCCTCCGACGGAAGAGAAGTATTTCCCCGCACGTCCACTTCAGCCTGGCCTGCGCTCCCCAGCCAGGGTCGAGCGCGGTGTCTCCGCCGCATCAGGAGTCTAGGAGAAGGAAGGCGAGAGGAGGCCTTCCCACGCACGCAGACAACCGTGACCAGCGTACCTGGCCAGCGCTCCCCAACCGGGATCGAGCGCGGCGCCCCCGCAGCAGGTGCTGGAGTGCAGGTGAGCAGGAGGAGGGCTGCCCCTGCGCTCCCCGGCCCGGGTTGACCGCAGCCCTGCTGCAGTAACTGAAGTGCAGGTGAGGAGGAGGAGGGCTGGGTTGTCCCTGCGCCCGTCTGTGGCCGAAGTCAAGTGTGGGCCTCCCGTTGTGACCGGGAGTCTTAGAAAGGAGGCGAAGACCAAAGGGGGAGCACAGGGGGCAAGGAGCTGTAAACTCACACGCGTCAGCAACTGTAGCCGGCGTGTCGAGAGGATAACGCGTGACGTATCAGCACGCTTCAAGGGGCGTGTCTGCTGGATCCTGTTGAAAAGTTAACCCCATGTGAACAATTCAAGAGTTTGTGACTGTGTTAACCTCCAGATGCCTAGGATCTGCAGTATTCTGTGATCAGTGACAATTTAAGTTGCATTCTCCTTGCCTGGCACTAACCTGAAGTTATAGACCGACATTGCCAATACCCAAACCCCACTCAACATGCAGCACAACAGTGCACGTCCGCCTCCTGCATTTCTGGCCAGTCCGGGTGAACCGGCAATTGTGTGGGATTTATGGGTCGACACCTTCAAAGTATACCTTAGGGCAGCAGGTGGTGCCAAGTTCACGGACAATGAAAAAGAAGCAGCTTTGCTCAACTGTTTGGGAACTGAGGGTCTAAGGCTGTTCAGACATCTCCCTGGTCCCAATGTGCACGCTGCTCCTACTGCCCCCACAGAAATGGAGTTGATGGGGGTGATGCTGTACCAAATGTAGTGTTGGCTTACGAAACAGCCTTGGGCAAGTTAGAAGCATGATTCGGCAAGAGGGCCAATGTGGTGCTCGAAAGGTACCATTTCTTCTCGAGGGCTGAAGGTTCTAATGAGGGCATAGATGCTTATGTGACTGCCCTGCGTACTCTGATAGCGACGTGCAAGTTTACTGGTACCATTGACGAGTACATCCAGGAATCTGGTGATGATGTGGACATGTGATGTGTGCGTTAGAGAAAGGTTGTGGATAGAAAAAGATCCGCCCCTGGAGAAAGTCATTTGAGATAGCTTGTGCTATTGAGGAATCCAGGAAGAGCGTCAGAGAGATGTCTGATAAGGGAGAAACGGTGCATGCTGTGATTCCCCGCAAATCACTTGATGCCAGAGCAAAGAACAAGGACAGTAAGCTGATACCCTCGTCAAGGGAACTGTGCAGGAGATGCGGTTGGCGGGGACATGTGGCAGGCGCAAACGAGTGTCCGGCTGCTTATGTGGAGTGTAGGAGATGCAAAACCAAGGGTCATTACGCCCGCATGTGCAGAGGTGTGGTGTCGGCTAAGGAGTCGGTGAAGTTGGTGGACACTAATGATGATGAGGGAGGTGTGACAATTGTGGGGTGCATGGGATGTTCCGACAAAGACTGGTTGCACACCAGAAGGATCTTTAAGTGTGGGCCGTTGCAAGAAGAGAGCGTGGGCAACGCTCATGGTCAACGGAGTTCCGATGGAAATGATGGTGGACACGGGGTCACCATACACGATATCACCTGAACTGTATGAATCTAAATTCCACAAGAGGGTGTCTGATTTGTTGTGTTCGGACATAAATCTGTGTTCTTATGGACGAGTACCCATCAAGGTTCTAGGCTACGAGTGGGCTGTAATAGAGTTTGAAGGACGGGCGGCGAAAGGAAAATTATATGTGGCTCACAAAGGTGACCCTGTGATAGGGTGGGACGAGCAAGCTGCTCTAGAACTTGAAATAAGACCAGGGAAAGCCGTTCCGGTGATGTGTGAGGGGAGAGAGTGATGGAGCTGAGTTGCATGAGAGACTCACGGCTGAAGTGCTGGAAAAGAGATTTCTTTCTGTTTTTACTCAATCGTTGGGCAAATTGAAGGGTTTTGCGCACAAAGTAATTCTCAAGAGGGGTTCTGTGCCTGTTGTCCATAAAGTCAGGAGGGTTCCTATCATGGCTCTTGATGCCTTAAAGGAAGAGCTTAATAATCTGAGTCAGGAGTCATAGAGTAAGTAGAGAGTTTAGAATGGTTGGCCCCGGTGGGCCTGGCACGTAAGAGTGATGGAGGCATGAGGATGTGCGTAGACCTTAGGGACCTTAATTCATGCATATGGGTTGACAGACACCCTCTGCCCAATATTAATGAAATGCTTTCCTTGGTGTGTGGTGCATCCTGCTTTTCGACGTTTGACTTGTCATCCGCCTATCATCAAATAGATCTGCATGTTGACTCCCGCCCCCTTACATCCTTTGTCACTCCCTTTGGCACATTCAGTTTTTTTTGTAGAATGCCCTTTGGTTTGGCATCTGCTGCCGCTGTTTTTCAGAGGACAATGCAGAAACTCTTTGCAGGTATGCGCGGGTTGGAATGTTTTCAAGATGATATTCTGGTGTGGGGTGAGTCTCAGATTGATCATGATCGTAGAGTTCTTGAGGTGATGAATGTCCTGAAGAATTGTGGTCTCACTGTCAAACTTAGCAAATGCAGGGTGGGTGTTCCCAGCGTGACTTATTTGGGACACTCTCTTGATGCCAAGGGTATTCACCCTAAGATTGAGTTGGTGAGGACATTAAGCGATGCATCGTCCCCGACTAATAAAGAGCAGTTGAGATCGTTCATGGGACTTGCCGAATATTACAGCAGGTTTGTACCTTCCTATGCCGACAAGACAGTAAGCATGAGGTCATTATTGAAGAAGGGCATGCATTTTGTGTGGTCTGATCAGTGTCAGGCGGAATTTCTCAAGTTAAAAGAAGAAATTGAGCAGGCTCCTTCCTTGAGTTTGTTTTCCCCCGTCAGAAGAACGTTTCTAACTGTGGATGCGAGTGAGTATGGCATAGGTGGTGTACTGGAACAAAGGGTTGAGGGACAACTTTGTCCCATAGCCTTTGCATCGAGAGTGCTCAGAGAAGCTGAGGGCAGGTACGCCGTCATAGAAAGAGAAGCTCTTGCAGCTGTGTGGGCTTCTAAATATTTTCGAACCTTTCTGTGGGGAATTGAGTACACCCTTCGTACTGACCACAAGCCGTTGATTCAAGTATTTGACAACGAAGGGGTTGTCTCATGCGTCCACCAGGCTCATGAGATGGATGGCCGATATGACAGAATTTAATTTCAAGGTCGAGTATGTCCCTGGTGTGAGAAATGCTGTAGCTGATTGCTTATCGCGGTTTCCGAATTCTAGCAGTGCTGAAGAGGCTCCAGGTGTGGTGGGGGACGAATGTTCCTTGGTGGCTAGTGTAGTGCCTGCGGTGTCGGAACCAGAATGGAGTGTTGAGTGTACAGATGATCCTGAGTTGGTTGAATTAAGAGCAGCACTTAGAGGTGGTCTTGTCAGTACTAAGTTGTCCAAGCTGTATGGGCATGCATGGCAAGAATTGTCCGAAGGTCCTTGGGGCGTGGCCAGAGGTCTGAGGTTAGTTCCCCCTTGTTCCCTTAGAGGGAAACTTGTTGAGTTAGCACACAAGGGGCATTTGGGCAGGTCTATGACCAAGAGGAGACTTAGAGAGGATTATTGGTGGCCTGGTATGGATACGGACGTGGAGGATGTGGTGAAAGATTGTGCAGCATGTTCCTACAATGATAAAAGCAAGGTTCCAGTTCCCCAACCAGTCTATCCTGTTCAAGTCCCCCGTCAAGTATGGTCCAAAATAGCGCTGGACCTAATGGGACCCATAGATTCGTTAGGAGGAGACTTGAGATTCATTGTAGTTAAGGTGGACTATACTTCGAGATGGGTCGAGGCCACTGCCTTATCTACGGTTACTGCTGAGAAGATTGTGGGGTTTCTCTCTGCAGTGTTTGACATGGAGGGTGTGCCTGCTGGATTGGTGACCGACAATGTGTCTGTTTGCGTCAGATTATATGCAAAAGTTTCTGGATGATCTGGGCGTACGTCGTCATAAGGTTGCTCTATATAATCCTCAAGCCAACGGTCTAGTGGAACGTATGAATAGTTTTATCAAGGAGGCCATCCAGTTGGCTCTTTCTAATGGCCTTCCGTGGGGAAAGGTAGTGTCGGAATCTCTGAAAGCTTACAGGCTGACCCCCTCTATTGTCACTGGGCATTCTCCTTTTGAGCTTATGCGGGGGAGGAAACCGGGCTCCAAATTGAGAGTGCCAGATCTGGGCGGTGGTATCCAGTCACAGGTGGATATGCAAGGAGTTTTGGATCGAGTTCAGTGTAAGCAAAGGTGTTTTCTGAGTGAGCAGCTGGCCAGTAGGAAGCCTCTTTCGGTGAAGATTGGTGATTGGGTTCAGATCAAGAATCCCAGATTTGTAGCAAAGGGTTTCAGCAGGTACTTAAACCCACGCAAGGTGGTCAAGCGCGGTCGTGGTTATGTAAAACTTGTAGACGGATCTACATGGCGTCTTAGGCGTGTGGTGGTGGTGGACCAAGAGAAGGTAGTTTCCACAGGTAGTGATTCTGGTAGTCCTAGTGGCGCTTCAGGAGATGCTGATGTACAGTGTGATTCCCCCTTAGAGGGCTCCACTATCCGGGAGGGTAGCGTGGAACTAGTTAACTTGCAGCCCATGGTTAGAGGGGCGGCTGTAGATCTCCGGGAGGTTGAGGAACATTCCATTCCTATTTCTGCACATGATTCTGATATTGGAAACGTTCCGGTTGAGGAAAGTGAGGTGTCCACTTCTGGGGCGGCCGACCCTGCCCTAACTCATGCTCATTCTGTCAGGGAGAGGAAGGTTCCCTCCAAATATAAAGATTATGTGTTTGGTGCTATTGCTCGTCAGCACAGTTTTATGTTTTCTTGCCTGTTTGCTTACTTTTGAGGGCTCCATAGCTTTAGTTGGGGGGGGGGGGGGGTGTGTGTGTGTGTGTGTGTGTGTGTGTGTGTGTCTTCGTCTTCAAGAGGGTTGTTTCTTTTTTTGAGTAAGGGGGGGGGGGAGTGTTATAATGTGTAATGGCTCTGGAGTGGAATTCTACCCCGTAAAATTCCACTCTTGTTCTGATGTCATGTTTGCATTTGTTGAATGTTCCACACTCCAAGAACGGTTATGAGTTTAAGTGGAGAGCTGTAATGTAGGCTGAGCGCTGCTGGGCTCAGGCTGGTTGCCATTAAAGGATCTTCACTTACCTACGGTGTATGCCTCCTTATTACACTAGGCAATATGTGAAGAACATGGGCATATTATGCCAGAGGCTGGCAACTGCCTTCCTAATGCCTACACAAGAGACACAACTCTTGCCTTTGTTTCTAACAGCAATTCAGTGGATGAAGAAACGCGAGACCACATATATTGCTTATAAATGAAGGGGATGATGTCACACTTGGTTAAGACATTTTGATCACGCCAGGAGCTTATTTCCAGCTGCAATTAAGAGATTACCTTTTAGACTTCTGGCTTTAAATAATGTTAGTATCACCTGGAAAGCACAAAGTTTGCTCAACAGGATTCCTGGAGCACGAGGTGTACCCTACTCGTGGGCATGGATGATTGGAGGGCATTCTTGCCCTGGTTTGGAGCCTGGCCCTTACAGCCATGATGGTGGGAGGGGCCTATTGCTTTTGGTTGTACGTACCCTTTGAGGGTGGGCAGACTTTGCCTCCTGCTTTTGCCCACTAACAGCTCTGCTTTGCAACTTTATCACGCATACCTGTCAGATGGCATGTAACTCAATGCTACTAATGTTATCAGCCTCGGAAGTCTGGAATCCTTTGCCACATCAACTAGGGTACAGGCTTGCCACCTGAGACTTACCCATGTCTGAGTCGGCATCTGTTGCCCTGTGGAGAAGGCACACACAGAAAGAGCAGGGCACAGTGCCCTTGTGGGTTTTTCACACTTCATCAGGGTGGGCACAATTGACTCCGCAGAGAAAGTGGCACATTCTGGGCAACATTCTCCCACTTTGACAATGTCAGCCAGAGAGCTAAATTGGCCATTTGAAATACTTCTGTCAACTTATTATTGCGCAATCCACACTGATGGGTTTAAGCACCTGTTTAATGTGAGATGGCAATTAAGGGCCTTTGCCAACACACACAAGAAGCACAGGACACCCTCTTACCAGCGACATGCCATGCTCACTCATTCTGATCACGAATTGCCATTTATCTGGGGTCATGTTAAATGTATTTATTACATGTGTAGCATCACGCAAAACTCACAAGCATCAAGGCGTAATGTAAACTGCTTGGAGTGGACCACTTACATTGGCGCAGGTTTTTACATTTCTGCCACAAAATGGAAGATTTTAGTGTAAAAGGCAGGTGAAATCACATTGCTTTTCCACCCTGGAAGAGTGTAAATAACTCGCTCGATTAGCGATTGCTGGCGGAATTGACAATGGCTTTCTCGGGACTCCGGCTACTTTTACCAGGTTTAATTTCCAAGGAGATGCCAGAGGAATCCCTTTACTTATTTCCAGCATGAGAATCCATGCTGGCAGTAAGGCCGCATTTGTCTGGTGGAGCGGGAAATGCAGGGGGTCCTGGTGTGTCCACTCGGCTCCCGAACTCGACCCAGAAAATGCACAAAAATCCGGCCAATTAGAAAAAGCAACAGTTATAGTGTTTTCCACCTCTTTTTCTGAACCAATTGACCTGGAAAATGCTGTGTTGCATCAGAAGCTGAATGCATTCACTGCGCATATTATCCCACCGGAAGATTACGCCAGGTTCTGAACACAGGTGTTAAATATTCCTGTGCACAATCTGCATTTGGAGCATTAACTCACTGAGCTACTTTACAAATTATATCTGTTCTGGGGCTTTACTGTCTTAACCCCTTAAATGCCATGGGTATTTCTGACAAGCCTTTTTTTGGTGATTTCGGTATGTCGCCATTCAATCCCTTGTAACTTTTTTTCTTACATAAGATATCTCAGCCAAATTTAGCCCCTTTCTTCCTCAAATGTAGGCAGTCGTAACATTTCCGACTTTGCCGGGGATTTTGGGTAATAGATTCTGGGGCGATTCTTGCAAGTCAGACCTCTGTGGATTCCCACAGGTGTCCTCTTTTCGGAAATGCATGAGGTTCCCTGTTTTCCTTGGTGGCTTCGACACCATAGGCCCAAATCTGTATGTTGTCCACATGAGCAAAATCTGCTCTGCCGAAAGGCTTGGCGTTACCAGTAGGTTAGCCTTTTCCCTTTGCGCCCAGGTAGGTGCACCCACACATGTGAGGTACTGTTTTCGTTGGGACACCTGTGGGAACGCAGGATGGTAGGACATGTGGTGTTGGCGGCGTGTTTCGGTGGGTGTCCATAGTGAAATGTCTGAAAATTGTGTTTTTTTCCCCACCATTTCAGAGACATTTCCCTCTGCCCACCCACCGAAACACACCGCCAACAACAGATGTCCTACCTTCCCGCGTTCCCACAGGTGTCCTGACGAAAACGGTACCTCGTGTGTGGGTGCACCTACCTGTCGTAGTCTCCTGAGCCAGCGCAGAAGTAGCACAAACTCCTTCCTCCCCTTAGCAGTTTTGGCGCCTGGGACTTAATGCACACAGGGCACCGCAACCACCACAGGGAAAGAGGGTTAGGGTCCACGGAATGGATGGGTGCGGAGTAGTAGGATCACCGGGTAGAGGTTGAGGTAGAAGTTATGGATGGGTAGAGGGCCTGGGGGAAAACATGCTCCTGATCTCTTATTGATGATTAGTTGGTAACACTAAAGCACCACCTTAACAACACTTTCATGCATGCACACAGAAATGCTCTTAGAGGTTCAAACTCAAGTTTTGCTGCACTGAGTTAGTGGATGCTTGGCTTCTTGACACGGATTCAGAAGCTGGCACCCCCAAGACGCTCGCTTCAGCGTCTTTACCTTTTGGTGACACTTACTTCAATGTCAGCCACACAGGACAACATAGGCACCTACTGCAGTGCTTTGTGCTTAAGTTCACAACTAGGACTTATTACACATTGAGCATGGGTGCTGACTAGAAAGCCCCACCCACGCTACTTTGCATGTGCAAATAACAAGGAACACATGTGCACAGATGTCTGGTTTGTACTGGCCCAGCACCAGGCAGTCAATTACACAATACAGATCGTATTTCCAATAAAACTATAAGAGACTTGGCTTCGGTGCTTGTCTGAAGTCCGGTTTTGTCTGTGCCCCCAGCGGTGCTGCGTCTGCCAAATGAAAAAGTATTAGTGCGCGTGTTTAAATGAGCACGTTTTTACCAATGATCAGTTCGCCCACGCTTCTTCCATGCGATTAGTAACATGCGCCTGATGCCCAAAATGCGCCGTGGGTTTCCTTTAGTGAACGGGTGCCTCCCGGGCCTCAACCCCCCCGTGCCATCATGCAGTTAGTAGCTCGGGAACTGCTTAAGCTAGTCTACGTTCCATGCAGGGAAGTTAAGAGTACTTAGCTTTTGTGCCGCGGGGCTGCAGTGAACAGATCTGGGCGAGGGATGGCCCAGCGTAGGAGTTTTGCCTTCTCAGAGCTCTGGTGAATGCGTCCGCCCGTGAGGAAGTCGAGCGCGAACAGAGTTTCGTTGTCTGCGCATGCGCGATCCCGTTTCACGTATGCGCGGTAGCTTGGGCGTTGTCCGCGTGGTTTGCAGGCCCGTGTACCTGTTTCTGGATGTGCTGCTTCCGGGGCTGCTGGGAATTGTAGTCCTGGGGCCATGTACACGCTCCTGATGCCGCATTCGTCCAGCAGATGCCATTCTTCCCCATCTGATGTTTCTACAAGAGGGACAGAGATGGCATCTGCTGGATAAATAAGTCCCCAAGGTGGCTGCCACGCTAAGTCCCTGCTGGGCTCTGACACTACCTGGGCGCAAAGGGAAAAGGCTAACCCACTGTTAACCCCAATCTAGCAATCTGCCCCTAGGGAGGTCTACATGAGATGCCCCACATCCATTTGGGGTGGGGGGAGAGGGCCAACCCCTTTCCACTAATAACATCCATGGTGGTTCAGTGGCCCCCCTCCCCCAGCCAAAACAAGTTATAATTTGTTTTATTTTTGTTTTGCCCCTTTCCTATGGGCAGATGTGTGTGGCCATCTGCCCCTGGGGGGGGAGGGGGCACAAAACATACTGCCCCAGGCTTGGGCGCTGTATCTGCCAATATTTTCAGTGGCCTCTCCCCCCACCCCAAATGGATGGGGGGCATCTCATGTACCCCTTCCTAGGGGCAGAAATCTGCCCCCAGGGAGGGCTACATAAGATGCCCCCATCCACTCCGCGTGGGGGGAGAGGGCCTCCCCCCCATTTCAAACACAAAATCTCCTGGCGTTCTAGTGGGTCCACCGGTCCCTCCACCCCCACCCAGAACAAGTTATAATATATATTTTGTTTTGCCCCTTTGCTAGGGGCAGAGGGGCACATGTATGTGGCCATCTGCCCCTGGGGGGGGTCAAAACGTACTGCCCCAAACTTGGGGGGTGGCTCTGCCAATATTTGCAGTGGCCTCTTCCCTACCCCCCCCCGCCCCCACCCCAAATGGATGGGAGCATCTCATGTACCCCTTCCTAGGGGCAGAAATCTGCCCCCAGGGAGGACTACATAAGGTGCCCCCATCCACTTAGGTTGGGGGGAGAGGGCCCCCTTTCAAACACAAAATTCCTGGTGGTCTAGTGGGCCTCACCGGGCCCCCAACCCCCACCCAAAACAAGTTATAATAATTTGTTTTTCTTTTTTTGTTTTTCCCTTCTCTGGGGCAGATGGGCACACATGTGTGGCCATCTGCCCCCGGGAGGGCAAAACGTACTGCCCCAGGCTTGGGGGCTACATCTGCCATAATTTGCAGTGGCCTCTCCCCCCACCCCAAATGGATGGGGGGCATCTCATGTACCCCTTCCTAGGGGCAGAAATCTGCCCCCGGGAGGGCTACATAAGGTGCCCCCAATCACTCAGGGTGGGGGGAGAGGGCCACCCCCCTTTCAAACACAAACAATCCTGGTGGTCTAGTGGGTTCCCCCTGTCCCCCCACCCCGACCCAAAACATGTTAGAATATATTTTTTGTTTTGCCCCTTCCCACAGGGGCAGATGGGCACATGAGTGTGGCCATCTGCCCCCAAGGTGGGTCAGAACATACTGCCCCAATCATGTTCTGCCAATATTTACAGTGGCCTCTCCCACCCACCCCAAATGGATGGGGGGCATCTCATGTACCCCTTCCTACGGGCAGACATTTGCCCCCAGGGAGGGCTACATAAGATGCCCCCATCCACTTAGGGTGGGGGGAGAGGGCCTGGGGGGAGAGGGCCACCCCCTTGCAAAAATCCCTAGTGGCCCCACTACCGCCCAAAACTATGTTTAAAAAAAATATATATTTTTTTTTTGTTTGCCCCCTTCCCTGGGGGCAGATGATCACCCATCTGCCCCCAGGGTATTGCCCCCATGCTTTGGGGGTCGGGGGAGAGGGCTGCTTACATAGTGTGCAGCACCCCACTGCCCCCCCACTTCAAAAACAAAGCCCTGCAGGACACACCAACCATATTCTGGGGGTGATAAATGACATTGCATCCCCCCCACTTACAATTGTGGGGGGGATTTGTCCCCTCCTTCCTCCCCCCCCCTGTCCTACGCCCATGTCTGTGGGTGGGGGGTGCTCACCTCTTTCAACAGACAGCACACAGCATGTGGTCTCCAGCAGTAGTGTCCAGTCACATCAACCTGTTGGAACTGCTAGCAGTGTTCAGGGCCCTGGAGGCTTTCCAGACACACCTCCAGATGAAGAGCGTTCTAGTCCTCACGGACAGTATCATGGCCATGTACTACCTGAACAAACAAGGGGGCACTCAACTCTCTAGGGCTATCCAGACTCCCAGAACATCTGGAAGTGGGCACTCACACATGTTCCAGGGGAATTCAATTTTCTGGCAGACATACTCCGCAGAGATTTCCCCTACCCTTAGAGCACGTGTGGCTGCTACAAGAGTATATTTTACTCAATGTCTTTGCAGAATGGGGCTTCCCAGAGATCGAGTTGTCACCACTCTGGAAAATGCCCAAGCTGTGCCTCCAGATACCCACCGAACCGTTCTGAAGGGAATGGTCTCTGGATAACATGGTCCGGGAGATTTGCCTATGTTTTTCCCCCGATTCCGCTCCTGAACAGGATAGTGAACAAAATGCACCAGGTTCCAGTCACGATGATACTGGTGGTCCCTCCCTCTCTCCTCCCTCTCCCTCCCCTCCCACCTCAGGAAACTTCCATACCCTTACAACATGCTGTCCCAAGATCAGGGAGTGACTCTACATCCATGCCCCCAAACAATCAATTTAGCAACCTGGCTCCTGAAGTCAGAGTTCGGGCACCATCAACTTCCCAGAGATGCATGGACATACTCTGAGTCGCTGGTGTAATACCTAGGGCGTCAACCCTATTGAATGCTCCATCGTCCTCTACCAACTCACCTGTTAGATTCAGGACTGGTTTTCAATTCTCTGAAGGTCCACTTAGCCAATCTCTCGGCTTACATCACGTCCAAGAGCAGAATTTTGTGGTGGAAAATTCCTGTGATTAAGGCCTTTACGGAGGGGTAAAGAGACTTCATCCCCCTATCTCCAACCCAGCTCCCGGATGGGACCTGAATGTTGTCCCTACCAGACTAATGGGACCTCCCTTTGAGCCATCACACAAGGCTAGCCTTAAGGCACTTGCCTACAAGACTGCCTTCCTGGTGGCCATCACCTCTATAAGAATTGTTGGTGAACTCCAGGTCCTTTCAGTTCAGGACCCCTTCCCTACGATCCACAAGGACAAGTTGGTTTTGCGCGCGCACCCATGCTTTGCGCCCATATTTAGCTCAAAGTTCTCTGTGAAACCAGTCCATCGCACTGCAGACCTTCTTCCAAAACGCAACTAACGTGGGAGAAAGGAGCCTCCACACACGATGTGAGGAGAGCAGTGATTTACTATCTGGAAAAGACAAAGCCACTAAGGAAAACAAGCCAGTTTTTTGTTTCTGTGGCAGCTGGTAGAGAATGGGACCCTGTCTCTAAACCCGCTATTTCGAAATGGATTGTAAACTGCATCACACTGTTAAACTCTTGCCAAGAGAGATCTACCCTTCACTAGAGCTCTCTCGACTCGGGCCACAAGGGCTACCATAGCATTTATTTCAAATGTTCCTCTAGATTCCATTTGCACAGCAGCAACCTAGAGTTCTGTACACAGCTTTACATAACACTACTGCCTAGATACACACTCTAGTTCTGATTCTTAGGTGGGACAAGCCGTACTAAGACATCTCTTTGTACTGTTCCTTCACACATCCCACCACCCTCTCTGGGTAGTCTATGCACAGCATGCGATTCTAAGCAGGTTCACAAGCGTCAGAAGACCTACATTACTCACCGTAATTGTATTTCTGATGGTTGTATCTGCTTAGATTCTCATGCACTCATCCTTCTTCCTCTGTTGGAGCAGAAGGAACATAGACTTCTTAAACTTTCTCTCTTCTGTACTCACTGATGCATTCTGCAAGGCTCCCTTATGGCAGAAGAAAAACAACTGATGGGACCTTGACGGGTGAGGGATTTTGGTTACACCACACGTTACGGGGGAGATAGTGTTAGTTACGGCCATGTCGATGTATTGTTTCGATCTTCGAAAAAATATGCAATACGCTGCGATTACCACTAGATGTCGAACTATATACACAGCATGTGAATCTAAGCAGATGCAACCATCAGAAATACGATAACGGTGAGTAATGTCTATCAATAAAAGGAAATGCTTTTCTGTATAGGTCAAATCCAGGGCGCCCACAGATAAGAACATGTACACTGCAGCCGCCAAGGACTATAAAATGGTGATTATTGATGAGAGGATAATGAATGCGAAGGCAGGCTCACAAGAGCTTTTTAAAATCTTAAAGGAGCTGGCAGACCCGTGCCCTAAAAAATTGAACATTTTCAAAGGGAAAATGCCTGGTGTGCTACGGTGCAGGAGGCCATATTTAATAAGTTGAGAACAATCAAAGAGAAGATGGAGGTCAAAAACAGTACGTGAATGTTCTCAAAAGAGAGAGTGTAGGCACCTGATAATTTTGTAGTTGGAAGAGGGCAAGGTAGTATTTAATTTTAAACCAGAGTCTCAAATGACAGACATTATCATGAAGCTTAAGCCCACTAATTGTCAAGGGCATGCCTGTTCTGGCAGTGGCTATTAAAGCATGCTTACCTGCATTGATGCTGGCTATTACTAGATTTGTTTTTCTCTCGTTTAAGGAGGGCCAGGTCCCAACGGGTATTAAGAATGCCTGGAGTAATCCTCTGCTAAAAAAAAAGTGCTTAGTTTCTCAGAATCTGTTGAATTGTCGAACAATCACAAAAGGGCTGTTCCTGTTAAAAATTCTTGATTGGGTGGCCTATATGCAAGTTTTAGAACATTGCCATTTATTCAGAATACTATGATTTGAACAATCTGATTTCAGGCCGGCACCTGGGCCTGAGGTCTGAAATCAAGAACACTTCACAATATGTGGATAATGGGAATTGTGTACTACTAATACTGCTGGACTTGTCTGCAGCATTCAATCCGGTAGACCATGCCTTGCTGCTTGAGAGACTTCAACAGGCAGCAGCGTTTTCTACCTCAGCGGCGGGCTCGGGGTAAGTCTTTTCTGAATAATTGCAAGACAAGTTTCTGCTGTGGTAGTGTAGCAGCAGTTCCCATAGAGATTCAGTATGTTGTCCCACAAGGCTCATGTCAATCTCCATCTTTATATAACCCCTTTCCCACTATTCTAACTGCTAGATGATGAGGGAGTGATGTTCACAAATTACACAGATGACACCCAATGCCGTCTTCCTTTGACAGGGGTGTATGATGCTGATGTGGAGAACATAACTGGAGTGTATTAATTAATTCAATCTTGGATGGTCAATGATGACAAGAGTGAGGTTATGATCATTGGCACTGCAGGCAGGCTATGGAAGTTCGGCCCAGAATATCAATGCTTTGTGATAGCTGGCTGTAAAAATCACTGTGCAAGATAAGGTCAAAATGCGTAGTGTCATTATTGATCAGACCATGAGTATGCATGCTCAGGTAAACAGCCTTACGTCCATATCAGCTTATTTGATCAAACTGCTGTCGCAGATTTATCTGTGTCCATCGAAACAGAACTGCAGTACTGTGGAGAGAGGGCCATTATAAGCTTGCAAATAGATTACTTCAGCAGTCTGCTTGGGGGTATCCGGGAACTAGACACTGATTTCAAATGATTCAAAATAGTGCAGTGTAATTGGTGGAGGGTCTGAAGAGAAATGATGTATCCTAAGCCAGAAAAAACCCTATTGAACATAGGATTTCTTTTTGGTTACTGACGATTACTCATAAATGTTTGGCCGGAAAGAATCCTGAATATCTAGCAAAAAGGCTGGTGAAGAGGTCCAATCTGAGAACATTAAGATCGAATGACCTGAACCTGTTACCTGTGCAAAGAACTAAATTAAATTGTGTCACCAAGGGAGCGATTTTCACAGCCACTACTAAGGCATCTAATGTCAGGAAGAGTTTAAACGAAAACTGAAAACCTACCTTTATGAATGACAATTGCCCAAAATAGCATGCGTGTGGGTTCTCCTCTCTGGTTTTGTTAATCTAATTGCCTGTGATTTCTGTTACTATAGCGCCTTTATGCCTTCTAGCCAGTGTGCATGCTTTATTAATAAATACATAATGGTGGCGAGCACCGTAAGATGGCTGTGCCACACGATTTTTTTGTTTTTTCTTTGGCCATATTGTCCTTTGTCCTTCTTCCTGCATGCTTAAGTCTTGAAATGCCTTTAATAGAAATCTCCTTTCTAGGGAAAGCTGTAGCTTTCATGTTTTTAAGGGGGCTTTGTATTTGAGCCAGAGTAGGGGGCTGCAACTGTCTGGTCGCAGTCCACACCCTCTCCTGCCCGAAAGTCTGTTTGCTTGGAGGATGTATGACCAGTGGTTGTCCAGGATTGGACAACCTGTAGTTATTTGAATGGTGCAGATCCTTACCAATGGTGGGCTTGGGCTTGCTCCCAGCCTGAATCTTGTAAGGAGAAAGGTGGGCTCCTGCAACTGTTCATTAGATCATCGTTGGAACCGAGACTTCTACGAAGAAGAGCCGCGTGCTGATGACCCAAGGATGACTCCTGCAGCTGAACAGCATAGACTCCAGTAATTGGCCGGTGAAGCCCTGCTCCTCTGCCTAATCTCAGAACTGCCTGGTTGTGCTTTGAGCCCTGCTTGAGGATCTGTCGCTTGGGATCCTTCAGAAGTGTCTGTGGACCATCCACTGTACTGGCCTCCCTTGGGCTACCTTCCTGCAGCCGTCGTTGTTCCGAACAGAGCCTTTGAAGTTTGCAGATCTTCAGTTAATGTCACAAGTCGCCTGTCCTCGACGTCTCACTGACACGGAAAGTGACTCAATCCCTGGGCCTTCCTTACCCGAAACCAAGTGCAGACGACTGTGTCCCTAACGGATTCCATAAGACCTGCAGTGGTATCTTGAAGAATCTGAGACAGGGGGTAAGTTAACGCGCTTGTTTCTGTCCTCCCCTGCCCCCATAGGGTAACATTGGTCTGAAAATCCTTGTCCCCAGCCCCCTCTGCCCTTGCTTCTGGTCGTTGAACCTGAGCTAAGGATCCTTTCCTAGGTCATACCTGGTGAATAGGATAGAGGGGGGGTAGGAATACTTTCCTGACTTTGGGTAAATACTTATATAACTTGTATAAACTGGATAAAGCACCACCACACCCACTACGAGGCAGCTGTACTCGTGCTCATTATGACTATACTTACACATCTGTCCTGTCATCTGAGCACTCATCTGTATTGCTCTGGTAATTAATTCCATCCCATACCATATGGTGTCCCGCAAGGTTTATGCATGTCCCCCACCCTCTACAAAATGTAAACTAAGCCCTTGTTTGACCCCCTCGACAATCTTAACATTTCCTACACAAACTTTGCTGAACAGATATTTCCCATCTGTGAAGCTACAGTGAGCAAAAAGCAATGGCTGCGAACTCTCAATGTGGTTAATAACCACTGAACAGGTTATCATGCCTGGTTCTTTCGAGAGAGGGACGCCTGCTACCTTTTTTTGTATTTTTGAAAGGAACTTGGGGTTGGTCACCCTAGGTTACCTGGGGGCAACCAGACGTGGACTCCCTGCTCACTGTGCTTAGAGAGGCTCAGCTTCACCTCACTGATGATGCCCAACAAGGCTGAAACAAGTGTATGGGGTTGCTGATGTTACTCTTGTTCAGAGAGGAATTGCCATAGCATTTCGGTGCTGGACTGCCCTTGTGGGCGGGACAAAGACTGATATGCAAATGAATATTTCCCATCTGTGAAGGTACAGTGAGCAAAAAGCAATGGCTGCGAACTATCAATGTGGTTAATAACCACTGAACAGGTTATCATGCCTTGTTCTTTCGAGAGAGGGGCGCCTGCTACCTTTTTTGTATTAAACTTTGCTGATGATACCCAATTCCTGCTGAAACTCACTGGGAACCACACCCAAGACTCCGCCAATATCAACCATGTCTACAGTATCATCCAGACCTGCATGGCTGAACAACCTCTCTGCCTGAATGATGATAAAACTGAGCTCCTGATTGTGGGTTCCCTTTCTTGGCTCAAACACCTGGACCCGGCATCCGCTTAGTTTGCAATCGACGATCAACAGTTCCACAGTCTCTAGCCATATGAAAACCTTAGGTGTCTTCCTCGATGCTCAACTCTCTTGCCTGCACAACAGCTTACACTATTAAATTGGTCAACCTCAGCAGAACATTTCTGCCTGCCGACATCTGCCTCATCTTAACCAGGGCCATAATTGGCAGCAAATTGGATTATTGTAACGCCATCCTCTCTGGTGCCTCATCCAAGATTATAACTAAGCTCCAACTGATTCAAAGCAATACTCTTCGAGCGGCTTGGGGCATTAAGCGAACTGACCACATCTCTCAAGTGAGTCGTGAGGCCCACTGCTTGCCCGTCAAATATCGCATTGAGTTCAAGATCTTATTGATAACTCACAGATGCATCCACAACGCCGCAACCGATTTCCTCAGCCAGTGCATATCCAAAAAGTCTATACCATGCTGCCTGCGATCTTCTGCCGCACTGACCCTAGCTACGCCCAGATTCACAAGGAAGAGAGGTGGAGGAGCTAGCTTCTATGTCATTGCACCCACCATGTGGAATGCCCTACCACCCTGCATCCAAGACAAACCCTCATACCTGACCTTCAGAAAAAATCTGCTCTTCAACAAGTATAGCTAAGGCTCCCCCGCTTTCTATGAGACTTGCCCGTTTACCGTTTATTCCTGCGTTTATAAATTATGTACCAGCGCTGTGATGCCTCTGGGTTTGGGTGCTGTCAACAAATGAAATAAATACATTTATATGCAACTGATTGTGTATAATTGTTATATATGGTTTTGATTGAATATATTTACCTGTGATTTTGAAATGCTTACTAAAAGCCTAATAAATATATTTCGATGTACTTGCTGTCTATTTTGAATTGAGTGTTGCTATGTGTGGACTCATTGTAGCCCTAGACCACTCTTCCACTTTTCCTGAGACTAAGCCTTTACTGCTCACCTACCTTACCTTGATTGGGTTGTGACTAAACTCTGTCTTCCCCTTTGGCCTCCCAAAATCCTTCCACCGGGGCTGATTTTGGAAATCCATCTTAGCATGCACTTTTGCTTTTTACCATAGAGTCTTTTAAAGTACCATATACTTTAAAATGGCTGGCTTCAAAATCACGGAGTACCACGTAAAGTGAAAATCTTTCAGAGGTAGGAGTTTGATACTGTCGAGGGATACCCAGAAAGGCCCAAAATAAATCCAAGAAACATCGAACAAGATTGCTCTCGAGAAGTGAATCACATTAGTCTTCTTAGAAGAAGAGGCGCCACAGACCCTCCTCATCGATGGATTTCTCACCCAATAGACAGCAGTTACATTTTAAGTCTACTTTGGCAGAACAGTGGGAAGAGTTCCGGTTAAAAATGATAGATGTTTTCAATAAGGCTCCCCCAATGGTTTTGATGATCAGAAAAGAGAATCGATCTGAACCCGCTGCGGCCTCAAAGGCTGCAGGGACCCCAAAAAACATTGGTCTGGTGAGCCCAATAGCCTATGTTCGGCACCTTCACCAAAAGGTCCTCTGAGCAGCGTCGACAGCTGCTGGTCCCTTGTCATTCCTTGAACCTGCATCAGCGTTCAACTCGAAGGATCCGTCGGTTTGACTTCGACGCTGAGGTATGTTCCAGAGTCGGGATCAGTCTTTTTTAGATCTTCAGTCGATTTTTGATGAGGACAGGGACCAAATCCGGTTTGGTTTTGAAATTTTTGAGGGATACAATTAGATCCACCCAAGGAATTCTTATGAAGGATCCGGGGACGACAGAATTGGCTGCTGATTTAAAGGAAGCTAACAGACTCTTCACTTCCTTGAAACTCGATTTTATTGCAGGCAAACACTTGAGTACACCCCAATGACTCATATAGGAAGGTGATCGCTATTGTATCGGATGTCTTGGGATGGGGTCCCCCAACTAAACCTTCCACAGAATGTGGTTTAACAGACATCCTTGACAGTGGGCCACCTGGGGAACCAGTTTTACTAAGAGATACTCTCCTCACTATCTGGTAAAAGCCATGTTCAGCAACTCCTGTAAGCAAGGACTTTATAATGAAAAGTAGGCCTGCTTCGTCAGCTCCAGAGTTTGTCAAAACATCCAAGTGCTGAAAGCTTCAAGCCATACTGCCCAGTCTCAATGCCATCATAGAGCGAGTCATGACTAACTTGGTGAATACCTTGCCTAACGCTACAGGTTAGTCTTTACAAGCCCTCATTTAGAAGACCTGTAGAATATCTTCCTAACACCACTGTTAAAGGGTAGTATCTTTATTCTTATCATAGTACTGTTCCATTCACTCAAATGTGACTTATCCATCCTCCTCAATCTAAGGTCTCATTTACAAAATATGGATATAGGATGACGCTCTAATGGGGACAAATAGTGGCTTTCTTGCTAACCGCTCCTGGTCTGAAAGGGGTTAGTGAATGATGCTGTGTTCCTATTTGTTGAAATCTGGAGGTCTACAATCATGTCAATCTGGTGATGAGGATTACCCTGGTTTCTATTTGTCTGTTGCATTTTTACTGACCAATAAGTAACTTCTCTTGTTTACTTGACTAACTATTTTGGTAACTGTCTTGCTTTATTTAAGGTTGTTTTATCATATTGTGGAATCGGATGACGTCAGTACCAAGATCTTAATGGAATTTAATAAAATGAACCTACCTGGGGAAGTAACATTTCTACCGCTCAACAAATTAGATGTGCGGGACACTGCATATCCAGAGACCAATGTGAGTTGCACTTTTATAATTTATGGTTATGGGGAGCAATCGCATAAATGCCTACACCATTGTCAGAATGCTACACAGTTCTCAAAGTAGTTCAATATGCGGCAACTAGTTAAAAGTGCACACTGTCAAAGACATTGCTTTACTAAATTGCTTGAGAAATTGCTTAGCATATTTTGATACTTTTTATCTAGAACTGATCCCCCACTGTATTAAAATATTGCACAAATTAAGGCTTTTGGCACTCCCAAATGCTCTTCCAATTTTAGAATGTATTTGTGCGATTAACTATCTAGTACCTTTTGTTCTCTTCTTTCCTTTCTCCTTCTCACATCACCTAAACTAAACATTATACAACTCAAATTCCAAGTCAGTCCCTATCCCTTAACTGTTGTCTACCTTTTGGATCTCTGGTGTAGTACAAGTGCAGATCTGTGAAATGTTCCTCCAGGCAAAACATTTCCCACACAACATGGATGTGCTTACTAAGCCAACAAGCATACCCCCATTAATGCTGTTTAAGAGGATTTCTCCACCAACATTCCTTTTTACGCGCATTTTTATATTTGGCTGTTAGGTGGAGCTGTAAGCGCTGCATATAAGACACAGCTCTCAGCATGGGATTTGAGGACACACTGCCTGTGGGTGTTTGGCTTTGTATCCACTCATTGACCGTCCATGGCTTTTCCGGTCCATTTTGTCATTCCCATCAAGTACCTGCCCCTCCCTAACCAGAACAACTTCCTTTTATATCCTTGAGCTCTGTGCTTTTTTGACAGGTTGGGGGCGTTATTATGTATATGCAGAAGCTTAATTGCAGCTGGAAACCAGCACCTAGTGTAATCAAAATGCTTTAACAGAGTGTACCTGCATCAATTTGAGTCATAAGTAATGTGTGTCCCTGCATCTGTTACGTAAACTGAATTCCTGTTAAAAGCAAGCATTGAAAAAGACAACAATCTTAGCTCTTGTTTAGGCCTTAGCGAGGCATTTATCAGGCGTTGCAATTCTATGCCCAGGCACAAACAAATTTTGCCTTCTGCTGCCATTTATGGCCAGGTACCCTTATGGCGACGCCTAAAAATGTTTTCTCTTATGCTTACAGAAAACCTTTCCGGTGCTTGTTATGAAACGTTTTGGTCTATAATTCCCACATCACTACCCCTTAGAGCAATAATGATATCAGGCAGGAATCCAGGATCTTTGGCAAATACCTTCCCCATCTTCAGATTTCTCATGTGAAAAATGCTTTAACGTTTAGAAATGAATATAATGTATACTAGTATGAAGGGCTTTTTCAAAGGGGCAATAAGAAAGACCAGGAGAAGGAATGGCAGAGATGTGGGCACATTTTTGATTTAAAAAAAAAATCTGTTTCCTGTTGGGATGGTAAGGAAAGGTCCCACTGAAAAAGAGGAGTTCATGTTGCACGTGCCATATTTATGAGTGGGGGTGTGGCGAAGTTGGCACGATGTAGCAATTTTATATGTATCCAGCGTAGTTAATGTGAATGGGATAGGTGTTAGTGTTTAAGATGATTCAGATGAAAGATGAACTCATTTTCAGGCTGCCCTCTGCCGCCTCCTCTCCCTCTCTCATCTCTGATTGCCTAACTGCCATTCGAGACTGGTGTGCCGCCAGTGATCTTTGTCTGAATGCCAGCAAGACGGAGATCCTCCTCATCGGCACACCTTCACCATCCTTTCCCCTCACTCTCTGGCCGGCCTCCCTTGGCCCTCCTCCTACCCCCACCTGCGAAGCTAAGAACCTCTGGGTCATCTTTGACTCCACTCTTTCCTTCTCCGCCCACATCTCTGAGGTCTCTAAAAAGTCAAATTTCCGACTGCACCTCCTCAGAGGTACTCTGCCTTTCCTCTCCTTCCCCCAGAAGCTCATGGTATCTCAAGCTCTGGTTCTCTCTAGCTTGGACTATTGTAACAGCCTCTATCTAAATCTACCTGCCTCAACTCTCCGCCCTCTGCAACTAATCCAGAACAGGACTGCGAGACTTGTCCTTGGCCTCAAGCCCTGGGATCGTATCTCTCCAGCTCTGAAATCTCTCCACTGGCTCCCAGTGAATGCAAGGATTAAATTCAAAACCCTCTGCATTGTCCACAAGGCTTTCTGGGGCCGGGGTCCAAAATACCTTCAGCTATCCCTCCGCAAATACCTCCCCTCTCAAGCTCTTCGCTCCTCTACCTCCAACTCACTCAGGGTCAGTCGTTTTTATAAGAAACAAGCTGGGGGTAGATCTGTCTTCGGCTGGGGCCTCCCTCTGGAACAGCCTCCCCGCCACTCTAAAACATGAGGAGAACCATCTCCGGTTCTGGAAGCACCTCAAGACCTTCCTCTTTTTTTTCTGCCTTTGCTCCCCCTCTCCTCTGCTGATCTGTTCTCTCTTGGCACCGTGCACCTGGCCACCTTCTGTCTTTTGGGCCCAGGTACCTGCTCACCCTGCCACCCTCTCGCACTGCCTCGGGCCACCTCTTGCACTGGGGTCTGTATCTGTACCCATAGAGCCCCCCCTTTTTCTTCCTGCACTTATCAGACCTACCCTGTCTGCTGCCTTAAACCTAGCACTTGCAAATTGCTGGTTGCATTACCACTGTTTGTTGCCTTTATTATTTATGTATTGTTATTTATCTGTTTCTCCTCTGCTTTGCACTTTCCACCTCTCCCCCCTTCCATGCACTTTTCCCCTCCCCCTCTCCCATGCACTTGCGCGTTCTCAATGTCACTGGGCCTAGTAAGATCGCTGTTTTTGTTCTCCCCTGTTCCCCTCCCCTCCCTTGCCTTGTCGCGCTTTGAAACACTTGTGTACGAGCGCGATAGAAATAAAATATCAATCAATCATTCTTGCTCCGCGCGTGCAAATCTAAAATATATGTCAAAATCGCCAATTAAATATAAACAAAATCTAGATATGGTGTGGTACCAAAAGGCCTAGAAGCTGGGCAATGAGGAGTTTCATAATGCGCATAGAAGGAAGGGGACGTGTCATGGAAAACCCACTGTGAAGAAGACACAATCGTTTTTTAAACATGTATGCACACTGATATACGCACATGGGGAATTTACAAATCTATATGCACTGTGCTCTTTTTATGAAATTGTTAAACTCTGCAGTCAGGGGTTCGCAAGGTGAATTTTAAGTGCCTAGGAAAAACTGTTTTTGCAGGGTTTTAGAGGCCAGAGGAGAGGTACGACTTTAGCAGATTGTTAGCCAACAAAACGGGCACGGTTTCTATGGCTTGGCAGTTTCGCGAAAGGCAGATCTAATCTTAAGTGCATGGGAGCTTGCAGTAGGATCCAGGCATTTGTTTTTGACCAACAATAAACGTGGGGTGAAGTGAAGCTTGAGGCCAGCGCGACTGGTTCATGGGGTTCATTGTTTTCTCACGATATGCCATGCATGCTGAATTGGTAGTCATTTAGATTAGAATATTCCAGAGACACCATAAGGTCGGGTGGGGAGATGATTATCATCAGTTCAAAGGGAACCTGTTTATTCTGCCCCCTCCTCATGCTGTTTTATGTATTCATGCAAACCCTGTGTAATTACATCTAAGGCTTAGGAGGTCTGACCAGCTGTGACTTGTAATCAATTATGTTTGTATGTGAATGTGTAACACTGATGATGTCACAACTTACTACAGACAAATCATAAAAGAGGAGGGTGTGTTTTACACATGAGCTGAAGATGGTAGTTAAGAGTGTTGTGACCAATGAGAACGGGTGAATTGAAGAACAATTGGATTTCTTTTGTATAGGTCTTGACAATCATGTGGGGATTGGATTGCGATAGAATATATGGGAGTTTTTTAACTGTTGCAAAAATGTATATAATATGTCCGCTTGTTTGGTTCAGGGAGGCTCTGGTTAGTTTGATCGCTCAGTGTCATCTAGCCCCTCCCGGGACGATTGTACAATAAACTTGCTCTACGTCTAAATGTGCACGTGCTTCTTAATTGGTGGGCCTACTTGGGTTAAAGTGATTAGAGGCCCATCCTCACATTTGGCCTCCGAGGTTTACAGGTGCCATATTGGTTAAAGGCTTGTCTGTTTGTGGTCCAGCTGTGCTTGCCGAATTGGCAGAGCACCACTTCGGAGCGCTTCAGGTTCACGTGATTGCACTTTTGGAGGGGGTTAAGCAAGAGGGCAAATAGGGGAAAAAAGAGGATTGTTTCTTTGATTTTAGGGGTGCATTAAGGGTAGAATCGCTGTGTGTGCATAGAGTTACCCGAGGTTACAGGGATTGAAAAGGTGAATGCTTTAGGAGTGAGTGAGCCGTTTTGTGTTGCAAGTACTTTGTATATAGTTTTACCTAGTTTAATATTCTAGTGGTGTGAGGTGGTATCCTGCACCAGCATGTCCATTGTGAGGATTGCCCTGATACCCTTCAGTTTGCCTTTCTGCTTGGCTGGAGCCCTCACTTAGGGGTGGGGGTGGCAACTTTCTAGTAGGTCTACCCATAGATACCTTCCTGGAGTATACACTTGGCACCCTTAATTCTGTATTGACTGTGCGGACAGAGCCTTCGCCTTGCTTTTCTTGGTTAATCCAAATACTAAAGGGTATCTTCCTGCAGCAGTGTTATAGTGGAAAACATTGTGCTCTTTCTATGCTCGAGTGAAGGAGCTATCTCTGAGCTATTGGCCAGCGATTGTTTTTTGGATAAAATGCTGTCTTTTGTGTAAGAGTGAGAAATATAAAGTAAATAGCTAAGCGAGGTGATTGCGGTGAAAGCGAGTAAGGTGAGTGATTTGGGGAGAGGGGGAAAAGCGGGGTTCTTAGGGTGGAAATTTTGTGCCGCAGGTTCGGCTTCTGTGTTCTTTTTTGTGAAATTATTTTGGGTAAATTTAGTTGGAGTATGGAGATTCGGCTGAATCATTTGTGTCATGTACTTCCTGGCTATGAGGTGAAGATTTTAAAGTACCATCAGGAATGGTTGCTGGGAACTAAGGATAAAATGCTCAATTCTTGGCATACTGAGGTAACCTATGATAAGGGGAGATTGGAAAAGGTGAATACTTTTTTTTAACTACAAGGCACAAGGGATCAAAGTTAGAGAAGCGGTTAAACATCCTAGAGCTATGGGGCCGAAAAAAGAGGATGCAAGAATTCCTTCCGTGCTGCCCCCATATGGGTGCTACAGGGTTCTGAATTGTGGGGAGCTGGGAGCTAGTTAGCTCCTGCTTGTAGCCTAAAAGAGCCTTGTTAGCTTGATACCAACAGCTACCAAGAGTCACTTTTTGCTCCTCAGGCCAACCGATGACAAAAAATCACTCCTATATAAATGTAACTCTGTTTATTTTGGACAAAAGATAAATAAACAGGATACATTTATAGGACATTCAAAGTATGACAAGTCATAAATAAGGGACACAATGATCAATTTGCATTTTATGTGGAAGTTAGATTTGCGGACGTTATGCAATAGCTCCTGGTTCTCCAGTGGTAACTCCTGGTCGCAGGTTAATGTTGGATACCCATGAGCTGGTTTTAGCTCCTGATTATGCTAATTTGCGGTGCCTGGGTTGAGTTGGCTCAGCCTGGTGGGAAAGTGTGTGTGTGAGCATGGAAGTGTAAGTAAGTGTGTGTACGTGTGCAAAATTGGAACGGTAATTAAATGTTCTCAGATAGGTTGGCCTATATGTTTATGAACAATTATTGATACAGCTGGTGGCAGAAATGTGATAAGCTGGATGTGGTTTATGCAAACAAACTTAAAGAGGAGCCATCTTAAAAGAATGCCCCTGCACCCAATCTACCCCCTGCATTTTTTCTCAATGAATCCGTACAACCGCTCTGCACCTCAGCGATTTGTTATCTTGCATTTGTATAGCACCTCCTGCCATAGGTAATGGGGTCAAACCACTTTGCCTGTCAGAGTGGCAAAGGAGGAGTATGATGGAACATTAACTAATGGTAGGGAGAAGAAAAGTTGGGTGGATAGTTGAGATGAGGGCGAGGGATAGGTAAGATGCACAGGCAGATCTGAGATCGAAAAGGTGGAAAAGCTATGTGTACAATTGGACTGGAATTATCGTGGCACTCAACTGTGTTCTATGGGGTGCTGCTCCAAGAGTAGATATAGCTGGAGAGGTTATGTTCGGTGCTCTAGGGGGGGATGTCTGGGATATACTCACTGCATGGAGAGCCTGGGCATGTTGAAGCCATGCCCAAGGAAACGCAGAACGCGAAGCCTTTCCACTTACTTCCCTAGGCTGCAGGAAACATATGGGAGGAGTTGTATGACAGAAATCCGAATTTGCCAAGTTTGCAAAAGCGCCCTGAATAGTGAGCAAAATAAACTCTCCTTTTTTGGTTTCCTCCTTTGTCTCATGGTTACCAAAACCCTAGGCTTGTGCGTAAAGTGCTGAAGAACACAAAGCTTGTGTATGGCCAGACTTTTGAGCAAACAGGTAGGATTTCGGCCATGGCTTCCTTAGGAGCGTTAGCCCAGTATGGCCTTCCTTGAGTTTCCGGAGTCCTGCCAAAGGCTTTTAATGCAATGGGTATATAGGTGTGTGAGCCAGGAATCCTCTTGGGCTGGTGTGGGAGTTAATTTCCTTAATCCGGCGTTTGACTAGCCTTTTCACCCTGTGTATTGTTAATAGAGGGCATCATGCAAATGTTGGATCAAAACGTGGGTTGTATGGTCTAGTTAACAGATTAGATTTCCAGGTCTATCTTGTGTTTTTGGGTTTTTTTTTGGTTTTTTTGTGGTGTTTAGGGGGTTTCTACTTGCTGCTTCTAAGGCGCTTCAAAATTACACATTAAAAGCAAAACATTATAATGAAACCTCAACATAACTGGACCTAACCATCTAGAATAAAAGAAAACTGACCTCTACTACAAGGGAGTGAATGAGTACAATACAGTAGCTTTCACATCGACTCTAGTTAATGTGCATTCAGCTTTGGTAAAACATCACATTGGTCCCAGCAGAGCAAGACATTGCCAACATGTTTCTACAGCTTAAAACCGGACATGGTGTAGTATTACATAAAACAGTGTAGGGCACATGACTGATTACAAGATGAAATGGCTGCTTTTTTGGGTGAGCTTTCAAGTCTTGATCACTTATTTAGAAGACCTTCATCACCAGATCTCTGACAAAACAGTTATCTCAGTTTTCTGGCTGTTCACTCACGTGGATTTGAATAGACCAATCCAATAATTCTGTATAATGGTGCTTTCGGGGGCACGCCAGAGGGAGACCTTCCGTAACTATTAGAAGCATGTTTTCCATGGAGCATCTCTTACTTGTCAATGCACTTATCACTGTGATCTATCTTTATACTCCATGGCCATCTTGTGGCAACTGTCTCAAATGGGCATGCTTGCATGATCTACTCTTGCAGCACAAAAATGAACAAATGTCCCGTGTTTACTCCTGTGGCTGCCACCGAAAAACATACTATTAACGTACATATACAATCGGGTATCACCATGGGAAGGCAGACGATACTCTCCCTAATGAGGACATTACCGTCTCCAGATCTTTTTTTTCAATAATGATTTCAAAAATATGGAAACAAGTCACAAAAGTAATTTAAGGATTTGTATTAGTATGTCATTGTATAAATTACCCACTGTTACTAAAAAGCTGTTAGGACAGTGATCATTCTGTACATGCAAAAAATATGAGATCATCTTTGTACTATACTTGCTAGCCTCCAAACATGTTGCTATGGATGGCAAATACTAATGCAAAAATGTGTGCTGTGTAAGTGGCAATGTCTCTGAATGAGTTGAATTATTTAACATTCCAGGTGTTGGCCATCATGGTATACTTTATGGCATTACGAAGCAAGATCAAATTTCGGTTATCGGCAAACCGAGGAATGAGAAGAAATTTACATTCTTTAATACAGCAACTCTGATTGCAGAATGGGACACAGTTTCTAATTGTCTTCTACCGATGGGCAATTCTTAATTTGCATTTCACAGTGGAATTTGTCACGCTACCGTAAATAACGGTAACTATGTGTGTAAACCAGTGTTTGCAAATCCGTTATAATCCCAAAGAGAATTTGGCTGTTAGAAAGGAATATCAACAATTGTTCGTTAAGAACCTGTCGTGCAGAAGAGTAAGTGCATGGCACACACATCTGTCAAAGACAACCTAACTGCAGTTGGCACATGGAACCTCGCCATGCCTGATCTCCTTTTAAATCATACACGTCCCTTGTGACTATTCAGTTGCTGCACAAGTTGCCCTGTGTCATTCAAGACAATTGTCAGGAATGATAGTCCTGGTTTTCGCATTGCCTGTTATAACATGTCGGCCCACAGAATAGAAGAAAACAAATGTGAAGTCCCAGAATGCATTGGGAAAGATCAGCCCTGGTTTGAGGTGTTAAGCTTGAGACAAGGCAATTTGCCAGCTAGTTGTGCAGTGACTAATAAACTGTTTTCTAGTACATACTTGAACGTATCCTTTATTTTAAAAATCCCCGTACCCATGCCATGAATTGACACGCAACACCAAACTTTCCGTGCTTAATGGTTAGGAAGTCTGTTTTCTGTAGTTTCTCTCACGCCTGCTCTCAAGCCTTTCACTAATAAATTGAAATATTTTTCTTGTTCCAATAGGTTTAAATTAAAGTGTATTGTGAATCACCCTAGTTATATGTTTTATGTATTATCAAAACTTTTACCACTCCCTCGCAGCTTTCGGTTTTTGACTGCTGAATACCAAGAACAGGACAGATGTAAAGAAAGTCTCCTTTTTCTGTCTATTTAACATTCACGGCTGCAAGAAAGATGTCCCATCGCTCTTCCTCCTGCTCTCACAAAAATAAGTGCTGACATAACTCTGGACTCGTTGGTGCAATGGGGATAAATCCTACCCATCTGAGGTGTCTTTGAAAGATTTTGAAAGGCTCTGGCGGGTACGGCCCTGACTTCGATGGCGGTGGCAGCACGTAACTGTGCCTGGTTCATCGGGCACGAAGGTGGAGCGGAAAGTTCAAACAATCTCGACCTCTGCCAAGAAAAAGGCTGCTTTGACAGAGGCCTCAAGTGCCCAGATTGCGGTTCTCCCCCGACCTTATGCGTCGAATCAGATGCAGGACCGATTCTTTGTGCCAAGGTCTAGGGCATATTATTTGCATCTATGTGAATAACATTCAATGAGGATGGGGATCCCATCCCGTTTTGGGATGGAGCCCTTGTATGGGAAGGCATGGACCAACTGCTTGATTTCATGACCGAACAGGCAGATTTGCTTGAGCTGGTGGCAGGTTTGCACAACACAAGCAGGTTGGACAGCAGACGTCCCCATACATAAGAATGGATCCTAGTTCCCCCAGTTGGTAGAACTAGGATACTGCCTACCCTTTCTCAGAAGGCCCTTGGACAGGCCACCACCTATTCTTTAGCAGCTAGCACTCGAACTCCAGGAGGAACTGAAATCTCTTCTCTTGAAGGGCGCAGTGGAGAAGGTGCCAGTCAGGGAGGGAGTTACGGGCTGGTACTCCCGCTCCTCCTTGGTACCCAAGAAAGAGGGAGGACTCCATCCCATACTGCATCTCAGGCCCTTGAACAAGTTACTGAGGAAGGACAAGTTCAGGATGGTGGCACAGAGGGAAATTCTCCAGGTTCTGTGATCCCAGGACTGCTTGGTGTGGATGGTCCTACAGGACGCCTATTTACATGTGCCGATCCATCTGAAGCACATGCTGTTCCTAAGGTTCCTCACTGATGATACTCATTAGTTCAAGGAGCTCCTTTTTGCCCTGATAGCAGCACTTAGGGTATTCACCAAGTTAATGGCATTGATGGTGGTGCACCTCGGGCGATCCAGCATCGTCTTACTCCTGTACCTAGATGACAAGCTGATCAAAGTCGGTCGCAGGGCAGGTGTCGAGGCATATCGAGTATACTTACTCACTGCTGCACAACCTGGGCTTCTCCCTGAATTTGCAGAAGTCTCATTACACCAAGCGGGAGAGGCTCCAGTTTGAGTTCCCCCCCCCCCCCAGACCTGCGAGTCAACAGCATCGGACAGATGGTCACACTATTCCAGAACTCCAGCAGTCTCCCGACAACCTCTTTTCTCCGACTTTTGGGCCTCATGGCTTCCTGCATTTTTCTGACATCTGCTAAACCCTGGCACCAAAGGCTTTGGTCCCACTGGTGCTGCTGGAATTCACCGCATTTGGATGAGCCGGCAGAGACTACACGACCCCTTAGGCTCGACACAGCTAAAACAGATGAGGCTCAGTCTCCGGGCCGCACCTCCTTTCTCCACACTGCCAGGTTTACTCTGTATTATGCTTCTCTCCCTAGTGGGGCATTTATGTCCCGAATGGAGGACATTCATAATGAGGGGGTTGGCCCATTCCCCTTTGGGTTGAGCCCCTATGCCCCAGTGACGTTAGAGCCTTCTTTTGAGGAATGTTATGAAGAATGTGCCGACTTAGAGGATCTTGTGGCCGACTTGCAAGATACAAGTGATCTGGACATTTCACCCGAATTCGGCATGCTCCCTGCTCATACTCTTGGTAAGCTTCAGGCTGCTTTTCAAAGCCTGATGGCTGAAGGGGTTTTAACCTTGAGGTTATCGGCACCGTTACGGGCAAAGTGCAGTGCAAGCTGATGAATATTCTCAGTGAAAGTTCACAGAGAGCGAGAGAGACCTTACTGCCTTATAACCCCACATTCGAAGCGTCATTTTTGGAGTTGTAGTTCAATCCGGCCTCATTACCTACTGTAGACTCCGATCTGGCCAAGAAGGAGAGGGTGGTTCCTTCACATCCTCATTTCCTGTCTGCTTGTACCTCCTCAGAGAGCCTTGTTGTGCAGGCATCCATTGCAAATCTAAAGACCTCTTTTCCCCTCTTTGTCCACAGACCGGGAGAGCAGGAGACTGGGTTCCTGGGGAAGGAAGGCTTTAGGGTCAGGCAGCCTAGGCCTGAGAGCCATCAATACCTCCGGGGCCTTGGCCAAATTTTCTTTGTCTTAGGTCCACGATCTTGGAGGCTGCAGAGAAACCTCCCTGCTCGTGACCCGAGGGAGGCCTTTCGAAGCTCTAGTAAAAGGTGTCAAGAAGGCTTTGCATCTGATCCTCCAATCCGGTCTAGATACTGCCGACTGTGTGGCTAGGATGATGGCTACTGGAATGGTGTTAAGGAGGTACTCTTGGCTGAAGACCTCAGGTTTTGCCCTGTATGTCCAAGCAAAACTCCTGGACATGCTGTTTGATGGCAATAATCTGTTTGGGACAACAGCCGAGGAGTCCCTCCAGAAATTTCGGCTTTAAAGGCAACTGAAACATCTTTTCGACTAGTCGTTTAGCAGCAACAGCCCACAAACCCCATGAGCATGGGTAGGGATTTGGACCCTTTTCCTGCTACACCCACAGGGGCAGAGGAAAATCTCATCTGGCAAGCAGGTGCAGCGCTGTCCAAATAGAGGGAGGGGCAGAGGTGTTCCTGGAAGAGGCTTGTCCGCCTCTGCTGTGCCATCTGCAGTCCCAGTTAATCGGACTTCCATCTCTCTTCTGTTGCAGGCAGGATTTCCCAGTTCGGCCAGGAGTGGGCTCTTACCAAATCCAACATGTGGGCCTTACAGATTCACCAGGGATGCTTTCTCCCCTTTGCTCAACGCCTTCCAGACCATCCCCAGCCCACAAGTGCTTTTCTCTGGACTCCTCCTGCTGAAGGAGGTTCGCCGGCTTGGTGCTATGTTGTTTTGCCAACAGGAATTCCTTCGAAGTACTTTAATTCGAAGGAATTCTGCCGACACAACTCATCAAATATTTAAATTTTGGGGAAATGTGTACCCCTTCAAGCAGCCCTTTCCCAACACCACTCACCCTTCCCCTGTGCCACCTCACCACTTTTACCGCTTTACCCCCCAATCCATATATATTTTGGTGAGTACAGTCAGCTTTCAGCAAAGGGGCCATATATCTGGTACCCCTCTTGAAATGAGAAAAGGGTAGGTATTCAACCTATTTTCTGGCTTACATCACATTATGGATCTGCGGCTCTTAACTCTGTACTTTTGGAAGGGCAAGTTCAAGATCGTTGCTCTCAGATCCTTCAAGCTCACGACCTGCAGGACTGTTTAGTCTCCCTAGAACTCCAGGACTCCTAATACCATGTGCCCATCCACAAAAGGAACAGGAAATACCTGAGCAAATTAAACTAAAAAAAGACAGCCTTGTGTCCAAATGTATCTGACCCTCACACTAACATATAACCAAAGTGTATAAGGTAAATGTATCTAGTTTCAGTCTGTTGGGGAGAATTCTCAGAAATGTGCCAATTCCTCTCTACCTTCGAGACCCCCAGCACCTTTGCTGGATTAGAGGACTTTTAATTTTTTACCTGGCGAGAGTGAGACCCTTTTGCCCACTCATGTATTTTTCTGTGATTTGGACTCTGTTTCTTTTGGTTGTGGAGTCTGACAAACTCCATAGGCATAATCTTTTTACATTGTGGCACACAGCACCTTCAGTGCAGTGGCACAGGCAAGTCTTTCAGATTTCCCAAAGGTTTAAATACCTTCTCTTGGATAAACTGTTTCCAAGAGCAGTAAAGTGAAATTGACTTTACTTACATTTATAGCTTTCTAGACCCAGCGCACACTATCTTACAATAGGGTGCTGAAGGGAATATTGTCTAGGTTCTCATGTAAAATTTTTGTTATCCTTTTTACGATTAATGGCTGGTGGCAGTGGTTTACTTTTAACTGCCGTGATTGGCTTTTACCGCGGGCTGCGTTCGCAGCTGCAGTAAAGCACCCAAAGGTGCCATTTTTGTCAAAATGGCCCCGGTCTTCTTTTTTCGCCATTTCTTTGTGGAAAGGTCCTTCTTGATATTTACTCTGCGCGCCAAACCAGGTTTGGTCCCTTTGTTTGTTTGGTCTTTGGCGGGATTCACGAGTGAAGCCCACCTCTGGCCTCCAGAGTGTCTGTCAGGGTCAGGAAGTGAGAAATATGCCCAAAAAACTCCATGTCCTTAATCCCCTTGGTTACAGGAATGCACCCAAAGGTGATTGGCCGGCTGGCTGTCTGGCAAGGACAGCCACCCTGCTGTTTGACTGGCAACTAGGCTGGAATGAATGAGAGAAAGCTGCATAAAAGGCGAGGCCTTTCGAGGGGATTGGTTCCTCCGACGTATTCCATATCTATGACAGGTAATCACCACAGCTATGCTGCTTCTGAAACTTTTCTGCATCCTGCGTCGATGACGTCGATGCGCCATCATCGAGGACCTCCTCCGACGTCATCCGATGTGATAAGTAGGACGCACGACACCCGTAGCCTCAGTTCCATTTTTTTCCGCGAACGTGTTGCTTTGTGAATCTCGGTTAACGCCTCGACTCTTTGGAGTTCTGTTCTTCTCGGTTCTTCGAACCTGTTTGTTTTTGTGAGAAAAATCCTTCGTGTGAAGATGTCTTCTACTTCGTCTTCGACCCCGCGTCCGGGCTTCAAGAAGTGCGGGGAGTGTGGGTCCAAGATGTCGGTGACGGACTCGCACAACGCCTGCCTCGGGGATGCCCACGACACGGATGACTGTATCGACTGCCATTCGCTCACGTCCAAAGCCTTACGTGAACGTAAGAAGTTGTTGTCGGTAGGTCGGGTGTCCAAGCCCCGGAAGTCGAAGTCTGCGGGGCTTTATACGGATGATTCGAGAGGTGACTCTCCGCGTCCTCGTCAGAAGTCTTGTGGGTCTCCTTCTAGGAGTCGGTCTCGCCACTCCTCGGCCTCTTCGAGGCATTCTCGGAAGCGCCGACAGCGTTCGTCTTCTAGGTCTTCTTCTGAGGACTCTGCCCGGCACGTCACTTACCCCACCAGCCGTGCGACGCCGGAGGAATGGGCTTCCTTCGGGAAGAAAATGCTGGTGATTCTCGAGTCGCAGGGTACTAAGCCGTCCGCGCTCCCGAGTGGGGTCGGCCGTGAGAGGTCGAGAGACCCCGCTCGCAAGAGTGCTCGGCACGCGTCACGGGAGAGGTCCCATTCGGACAAGGGGACTCGTTCTCGACGTACCCGTTCCAGGTCCCGGTCCCCGACGCGTTCGAGACCGTGTGCATCTGTGATGTCTTCGAGGAAGACATCGATGTCTGAGGCGTCGAGGGCTTCGACAGGCTTTCTCGAGGCTTCGGCTCCGAGGAAGTCATCGAAGCCGTCGACGCTCAGGTTGTCGAAGGACACGCTCGGAGCTCCGGCTTCGAGGACTGTGTCGATGCTGGCAGCGCTGCATCTGACGTCGACGCCGATTTACTCGACGCCGATCCTCTGGGCGCTGATGCCTGTTCTCTCGACGCTGGCGCCGATTCACTCGACGCCCTCGACGCCTTTTGAGGCCGGGGTGTCGGAGGTACCCCGTGGCACGGGGGAACCCCCTAGGAAGGCTCTGGTTAAGAGCAAGCACTCTCGGGTGCCTTCTTTTCGCCACCTCGAATATATTTCGGAGGTGGATGAGGATTCTGATGGCCTGGTTCCTAGTCAGGTTCCAGATGAAATGGTCTCGGGCCATAGTCAGTTTGACGATTTGAGGCAGTCACTGCATGATGCCAGTGGACTGGACACCTCTCCGGAGGTGGAGTTTTGTAGGCCTGAGCCTGGCTATCATGCCGATTCCTCGTACCGGTGCCTTATGGCTAGGGTTTCCGAGTACTTGGGATGGTCTGCTCCCCCAGGGGAGTTTGTGCAGGATGATCTCACGGACATCCTTGATGTTGGTCCCCCAACTGACCCGGTACTGCCGTTTCATATGGCTCTACAGAGAAGGGTGGCGGCGGCTTGGACAGCTCCGGAGAGTCTCCCGACGGTGGGCAGGTCCTTTTCGCGAAAATACCATCCAGCCAGTAGCGACCCCTGCTACTTGACCAGACACCCTACTCTGGAGAGTTTGGTGGTGCAGGTGGTCACGGCCCCGGCAAAGCAGGCGTCGTACCCTAACATCCCTCCTGATAGGGACGACAAACGTTTTGATGGCTGGGCGAAGAAAGTGTTTTCTTGTGGTGGTATGGCGCTTCAGGCGGCCAACTCCATTTGTGCCTTGTCTCGTTTCACACACACTCTGTGGAACTGTGTTGCGTTAGCGGCTGAACATATTCCCGAAGGGGACGAACGGGATGGTTTCCTTGCTATGGTCCAGGATGGTAAGGATGCCATGTGTGAGTCCGTTCAGTCGGGTTTGGACATGGCTGAATGCGTCAGCAGGTCCATGGCGGCGAGCACCGTGATAAGCAGGTTTGCGTGGTTGCGGAAGTCTGGGTTTGCTCCTGATGTGCAGTCCCGGCTCCTCAACATGCCCTTTGACGGTGAACACCTTTTTGGCAGCAAGGCTGACGAGAGCCTTGAGAGGTTGCAGACCTCCAAAGCTGCAGCAAAGTCGTTGGGCGCTGCAGTTCGCCAACCTCCGCCTTTTCGTCCTAGGGGACAGCAATGGAGGGGTGGTTCCTTTCGCTATTACTCGTCCTTCAGTAAAGCGAGAGGAGCTGGCAGTCAAAGAGGGCAACGCAGGGGTACCAGAGGTGGAGGACAGGGTACCCGTGGTGCCAAGGACGCTCGGGCAGTTGCCTCTTTGCCCTCAGGTAACGCCGCAGCCGCTACCTCTGTCATGAGGCCATGTCCCATGGTTCGCCGGTTGGGGGAAGGCCGGCGCAGCATCTTGTAGAGTGGCGTGCCATTACTTCAGATGTGTGGGTTCTGGAGATCATAACCCACGGCTACTGTCTTCCCTTTCGGCAGAGGCCTCACGACAATCCACCGGGGAACCTCTCTTTGCAGAGTCCGGATCCGCTCCTTGCGCAGGAAATTCAAGCCCTGCTGGAGAAAGGCGCCATAGAACTGGTGCCTGTAGCGGAGAGGAACAAGCGATGGTATTCCCCTTATTTTTTGATTTAGAAGAAAGACGGGGGATTGAGACCCATCATGGACTTGCGCGGTTTGACAAACTCCTCAGGAAGGACAAGTTCAAGATGGTTACTCTCTCTCAAGTCCTCCAGGCCCTTCAGCTTCAGGACTGGTTGATGTCTCTCGACCTCAAGGATGCTTACTTCCATGTGCTGATCCATCCCAAGCACATGAAGTACCTGAGGTTCGCGGTTGGCGACTCGCACTTTCAGTTTCGGGTCCTGCCGTTCGGATTGACCTCCACCCCGAGGGTTTTCACCAAGCTCATGGTGGTGGTGGCAGCGCATCTCAGGCAAGGGGGGGATTCACGTCTACCCCTACCTGGACGATTGGTTGATCAGGGGGAGCTTTCCCGAGCAAGTCCTGGATCATCTGTCGTCACCTGCCACTCCCTACACAGGTTGGGCTTCTCCCTCAATTTCAAGAAGTCCCATTTGACGCCAACACAGCGGCTCCAGTACATCGGAGCAGTGCTCGACACTTCCCTTGGGCAGTGTTTTACTCCCCAGGTGAGGGCTCTTCACATTCAGCAGATGGTGCACAAGTTTCAGCATGCCCAGACGCTCCCAGCGTTCGAGTTCTTGAGGTTGCTCGGCCTCATGGCATCCTGCATTCTTCTGGTGCCAGAGGCTTGCCTGCGGATGAGATCTTTGCAGTGGGCACTCAAGATGCAATGGTCGCAGTCCTCTGGCAGGATGTCGGACCCGGTTCAGGTGCTGCCCTTGGTCGCCTGGGACCTTCTGTGGTGGGCCGTCGAAGGCAACTTGATGAAGGGGGCTCCATTTTGGCTTCCCTAGCCGGAGGTGACGATCGTGACGGATGCATCCCTCACAGGATGGGGAGCTCATGCCAACGAGCTGATAGTCAGCGGTCGTTGGTCTCTTTCGGAGTCCAGACTCTATATCAATCTGTTGGAGCTGAGGGCCGTCAGGCTAGCCCTGAAGGCTTTTCTGCAGACTGTGCGAGGAAAGAATGTCCTGATCCTGACGGACAACACAGTCGCCATGCACTACCTCAACAAAAAGGGGGGGGCAGGGTCACTTCCTCTGTGCAGGGAGGCGATGCAGCTCGAGTTCTAGGCCATCCAGCAGGAAGTTTCGATCTCGGCAGTTCATCTGGCCGGAGACGAAAACGTTACGGCGGACGCTCTGAGCAGGCAGAGCACGATCTCTCACGAGTGGGAGTTGGCTCAGGAGATTCTCCTGGAGATCTTCGCCCTTTGGGGGACCCCTCAAGTGGATCTCTTCGCCTCCACTGTCAACCGGAAGTGCGAGAGGTTCTGCTCGCGGGAATTTCCTCCAAAAGGAGCCTTAGGAGACGCGTTTGTGGTGGAGTGGTCATTCCCGCTGCTGTACACGTTTCCTCCAGTCCCCGTCATCCCGCAAGTGCTGCGGAGGTTACGGAGGTTCGGTTCCCGGATGACCCTCATTGCTCCGGCGTGCGCTCGGAGGACGTGGTACCCGGACTTTCTCGACTTGTCCATCTGCCCTCCACGTCGTCTTCCCTACCGAGACGATCTGCTCTCACGGGAGGGGGGGGTCAGGTTCTCCATCCAGAGGTCAGATCCCTCAACCTTCACGCTTGGCTTCTGAAAGGTTGAGGTATAAGGATTGGGACCTCCCTGAAGACGTGATGGAGGTGTTGCTCTCGGCCCGACGGCCAGCAACAAAGTCTCTGTACCGTTGCCGTAAGTTCTGCGACTGGTGCAGAGTTCAGAATGTGGATCCTTTTGCATGTGACATCCCCATGATTCTGTCCTTTTTACTTTCTTTGGCCCACAGGGGCTTGCAAGTGGGTACCATTAAAGGTTACCTGGCGGCGCTGTCCATCTTTAAGCGCTCGTCTGAAGAGTGTTCCTACTTTAAAATCCCTTTAATTTCACAGTTTCTGAAAGGACTCACTAATGTGTTCCCTCCGTCACCTTTCCTGGTGCCCGGTTGGGATTTAAACCTTGTTCTTAAGTTTCTTATGGGTGCCCCGTTTGAGCCTTTGCTTTCTTGTCCTTTGAGGCTGTTAACTCTGAAAACTGTGTTTTTGGTTGCGGTTACTTCCGCTCACAGAGTGAGTGAGTTACAGGCACTTTCAGTTAAGCCACCCTTCACTGTATTTCACAAGGACAGGGTTGTCCTTAGAGTTCGTCCTTCTTTTCTTCCAAAGGTGGTTTTGGAATTTCATTTAGCCCAGAAGGTTGTTCTTCCGGCATTCTATCCTCCTCCGCATCCTGGTAAGGAAGAGGAGAGGCTCCATAGGCTTGATCCTAGGAGAGCTTTAAGCTTTTATATTTCACGCATGTCCCGGGTCAGAGTGGACGATCAACTCTTTATTGTTTACGCTGGAAAGCGTTTGGGACAGGCTGTGACAAAACAGACTTTGTCTCGCTGGATTATTTTGGCCATCTCGGAGTGTTACCGCTTGGCGGGTAAGGACCCGCCGGCTGGCTTGAGGGCCCATTCTACCAGGGGTATGGCTGCATCTACTGCCCTGCAGAGGGGTGTTCCTATTCGCAACATCTGTGATGCAGCCACCTGGGCTTCTGTACATACATTTGTACGTCACTATTCCCTCGATTCCATCCGAGGACAGGATCTGGTCTTTGGCAAGGCGGTCCTTTGCTCTGCTATTTGATTGGCAATTCTAAATTTTAATTCTAAATTCTTTCCCTCCTCCTTGCTCTGGTACTGCTTTGGGAGTCTGTCATAGATATGGAATACGTCGGAGGACCCAATCCCCTCGAAGCACAAGTTACTTTCTTACCTGGTAACGTTCTTTCGATGGGATGGTCCAACGACGTATTCCATATTGCTCCCTCCCTGCCTTCCCTGCTGCAGAATTTCTTTTGCGATTGCAGCTTACGTTCCGCAAGGCTGTGTGTCTGACTGGCAGTTGACTAATGTCACACGTTCTGGGGGAAAAAACTACAACTGAGGCTACGGGCATCGTCCGTCCTACTTATCACATCGGATGACATCGGAGGAGGTCCTCGACGACGACGCAGGACGCAGACACCGAAAAAAGTTTCCGAAGCAGCACAGCTGTGGTGATTACCTGTCATAGATATGGAATACGTCGTCAGACCATCCCATCGAAAGAACGTTACCAGATAAGAAAGTAACTTGTTCTTTGGCTTGGAAGGCAGAGTCGACCACTGGACGAAGGAATCCAAAGAAGAACTTGGAAGAGGTGCCTGCTGCAACTCCTGGACCGTTGGTTTGCCCGGTGAAGCCCTGCTGCTGTGCTGAAGCTCCAAATCCACCTTTACTATAGAAGCCCTGCAAGGACACCTTCTCCCCTTGAGTTGGTGGGACCAATCCACTCCAAAGTAAACACGTCTGGACAGCCTCTCGGACCTGCCTGTACTTCCTTCCTGCTGCAGGAACCAAAGTGCCAGGGAGAGTAACACCAGATAGGAGTGAATCGCTTTTAAGTTGGCCAAGAGCTCCAGGAAGATACTCCGGACACCCAGGAAGCAGGACTTACCAAACATGAGCCACCTTAACAGAGTGCTAGACCCCAGATGCAAGGAAAGCCCATCTCGACAGCCAAGAACCTCAGTGGTGCTATAGACGCGAGCAGCTGAAACCGCGAAGTGCCACTGAAGTGAAGTTTGCCCTTTGCTGCTGCTGACCATCCCACTCTTGTCCCCACGACTGAGGCACAGAAACAACAGGATCTGCAGAGCTGCACAGGAAAAGAAGCCAGCTGGAACTATTTCTTCTAACCAAAGGTACCGTACAGTCTAAGAGAACTTACCTCTTGTTCTGTAGCCTTACTTGTTCTCAGATTAGATTTGTCTTGGTTGCTTCTGTAGAGTTGCTACCAGCTTCTTTACCTCAGAAGCCTAAACATTTTGTGGCCCTACTTTGATTCTTCTTTTCTACAAAGACTTCTAAAACATTGTGCAAGACTTTTACCTACCTGTAAGAAGTGCTTCAGTTCACCTAGACGTTTGCCCAATTGACATTGGCCTGGCCTGGCTCCCTGAATGATTCTTCTTCCCTCTGACTTTGTGTTTGGTCTTCCTTCCAGGAAGGGGTTAACTTACTTTGCATTCGAGGGTCCAAAAACTACTTACCTGCTTCAGAATATTTGTCTGAGCCCTTGATTTATTCCAATAACACTTTTCTTTGACACTCATCTCAGTATTGCTCTAAATGTACCAGTATTATATTAATGTCCACGGTGTCCTAGCTATTTAAGTCACCTGAGGGTGTAGGAAGTGTTTGTGTGCCAACCCCAATGGGTATTTGCTGATTTAGAGAAACTAAGACTGTGTATTTTGTTGGTATTTGTGTGTTGCTGTAATATTGCTCCCCTCTGAAGAAGGCTTATTGAAACGGACTGTTAAATACATTAATAATTGTTTAATCAAGAAACCTTGAGTATAAGTGTTTGTTTGGATACTTGTCAATGTGAGTATCTGTGTAACTACCCTACTGCTCACATTGACCCCTCTTGAGATGTGCGTGGCTGCTCAAACACACTAGCAACCTGTGTAGTACAGACTTATACCAAAGGTTGGGTTCCTATTGCCAGGAGGTCAAGGTTGTTGTAGTGCACCCAAAGGGTACTGCTCCAAATCGTGCCTAACATAGTTCAACAAAACAAAGGGCAAAGGGCTTGTGCTAAAAAAAAAGAAAAAACTGTGCAAAGGTTCAAACTTATCATTCTCGCACAGTAATCCTTGCTACCAGGGTTTGGTTCCCTTCCCCTGAACCAATTTAGGAAGACGTTTGAAAAAGTTCTGATACTAAAAAGTTCTATTCAGTTCAATGAAAAATCTTTTCCAGCCAATATGTCCTTCAACTTGGTAAAGTAAATAAATGTCTTTCACAAAACACTTGTTCAAAACCAAAGCAACTGGTTCTTCCACAATTATTCTTCTGGTGAAATACATTTATCACGACAGCACAACAAATGTATTTTGTTATACAAAAGTTTGTGCTGGGCTGATAAAGTTAATAGTTTCTTTCCGCAAACACTTTGTTACCACAACCACATTTCTTCAAAGTAACTGTTTTTCCTGGTTTACTTTCCTGCCAGGACTAACTACAACTGGTAACTTTCCTGGTTTACTCTCCTGCCAGGAAGTAAAACTGTTGACGAGGTGGGTTACAGATTTTCTCAAACTGGTATCTCATGAAAGGAGAATTACGCCTTTGTTTCCCCTCTCATCTCTTCTTTATAGTTTCTTGGCAATGTGGGTTACAGGTTTCCCAAAACTGATATTTTCTGAAAGGAGAATTGCGCCTGTGTTGCCCTTTTATTTTACTTGTTGGGTATTCAAAATTTTCTTCTACTGTTAATTGTTCTGCTCTGAGCACCCCGGTTACCTCTCTTTAGGCCAGCACATCAGCTTCTTTCGAAGTCTCTGTGTCACTCCTTGATGCTGCGGTGTAATACCAGTAAGGGAAGCACTTCATTACTGTTGATCCTTCTCTGGAGTTGCGTTGAGTCTCTGCATCCTCCAGCACACCTGAGCGACTCACATCAGATCAGGAGTACGTCTCCTGCACAGCTGGACTTCTTTGCATGCTGCAACGATTCTGCTTCCTGCTGTGCGTTCTCTGCAAAACTGCACATGCCTTCTCTTCCCCTGTCAGCTTCTGCTGGTGCGCTTTATTTTCTGCTTCAACTTGCACTGCTTTTCGTCCTTAAGTAGCTTTCCGAATTTCATTGGTTCTTCGCCTGACTGCTTCTGCTACTCCCGCCGTCGCCTGTGGATCATTCCCCCATTTAAGTGTCCTGCTTGGGTGATTTGAATTAAAACAATTATACCTCAGTCTTCTTAGTAGCACCATTGATCATAAATAACTTTGTCTTCCTCGTCCCAGTACCATAGGCATTATGGGTCTTGAAGTATATAGTGGTTTTAAATTCTCAATACCTATTAGAGATAGGAAATGTTATGTGAATATTTATTTTGACATTAGGGTTAAGACTTCTACCTAATACAGAATCATGATAATTAGAGGAGGTCATTAGGTTATTCTGTTTAGGTGACTTCATGTTCTTTGGGTTTTCTCATGGGAGGAACTTGTACAGTGACAGCATACCGTTAGATTTTTGGGAATTATAGGATCCTCATAAGAAGAGGAGCACTGTGTCTCTCCCAAGGGAGTAACCATTTCACCTGACAGCCATCTCCTACCATGTGATCCTCCGTCATGACGACACCCCCAGGGTTAGGATCAGGAAAATGCTGCCTTTCCCTGGCCACATGGGTGGAGATTTTATGCTAGGGTTCAGTGACGACTCCGTATGATTCATCACAGCACCCAGGGTCTTCACCAAGCTGCTGGCAGTGCTAGCGGCTCGCCTCAGAAGAGGCGGCATTCATGCCATTCCTTATCTGGACAACTGACTTGTCTGAGCTCGCTCCCCAGTCCAGGCAACTGCAAATCTGTTCTGCACATGCACTGTTACAGTCTGGGCTTCTCCCTGAACTCCATGAAGTGTCAGGTTTCGCTGTCCTGTTCCTCTGATTTTCGTGACGGTATTGGACAATCGTCTGGGGAGCGCTTTCCCACCTGAGGATAGAGTGCCAAGCATTTCCAAGATGGTCCTGCACCATCAAGAGATGTTTCCAGTCTCAGCTTTTCTGAGCCTGCCCAGTCTGATGGCCTCCTGAATTCTTGTGGTGCTGGAGGCTCAGTTGCGCATGAGGTAGATTCAGTTGTCGGTGGTCTCCGTTTCAGGGAAGTACCTCAGATTTTCCTCGGATCTCAGGAAAACTATCCTGAGACTTGGAGTGGTAGTCTCGACAAGGCAACATTTAAAAGAGGGGTCTATTTATACAAATCTGGCCCCAAATGGCAATTGTCACAGATGCATCCCTGAAATGTTCGGGCGCACACCTGCAAGATGTTTCAAAATCAAGTCTCATTACGAAAGTGGTCGCTGATTTCCATCTCTCTCAAAAGATCCATCTTCTGTCTTTTTTCTTGGCCTCATCCTTTGCAGGCAGATTAAAGATTCCATCAGCTATTTAATTTATCGAACGGGAAGACCAGGAAAGATGACCAGCTTTTTGTTGGTTATGCTTGTGCACAGGCTGGCTGTTAGGGGAGAATTCTCTGGTAAGGCTAATTTCCCAAACCTAGCGAGTCCCCCAGCAGCTTTGCTGGATTTTTGGGGTTTATTTTTTTCTCCTGCTAAGAGTGAGACTCTTTTTCTCCCACTCTTGGGCATGATTTGAGAATGTCCTTTGACTATGTAATGTGTTTTATGGGCTATGGGGTCCTTTACTCTATAGGGCATCATGTGTTTTTGATATGTGTGTTACACAGCACCCTCAGTGCAGTAACACAGGGGTGTCATAGTGACCCCAAACATAGACTCCATACCCTGGGACTGACTGTCTCCCAGGGCATGTAAAGTCACCATTGGCTTTTCTAGTCTCAAATTGTGAACCGAACCAGTACAAACCATCATATTGTGGAAGTACTTCTAGGGGTAATTCGATTGCCCCTGGGTCTGTTTTCCAAGGGGGCACTGTCCAGTCCCCCCTTGTCTAGTTTCTGGCTGGTGGCAGTGGATACCACGCGAATATTCCACCGGAATATTTCCTATGGGATTTTCCCATTCATTTTAAACGCACCACTTTTTGGTGCAATGTTAAAGATACCGCTGGGTTATTTATTTAATATTTATTCCACGGTTGGTTCTTTTTGCCAGGACTCTGTTTTAAAATGGCATTTGTGTTCGCCTCTGAAACTCTAACCCAAGTCGAGCCCTTTGTTCCACTTTTTGGCAGGCTTCTCCACGGAAGCCCTCCAAATGGTGCCACTCTGCCTGGGGTCAACAAGATGTGTGGGAGGGGGATTAGGCACCCTGGACTGAGTTGCCTTGGCATCTCAAGTCGCACTCTTGTGTGCTTGGCCCAGTGGTGAGCCGCCTGGCTCACCACTTAGCATGTTTGAGTGACAACTAGGCTGATGAATGGGGGTTTTGCTGCATAAAAGCAGGGCTTTGGGCATTGGAACTTCAGAAGTCGCCACAGGACTTAAAGAATCCGAAGAGGGGAGAAGCTGAGCCATCTAAGACGACGGCACCACCGGTGGAGCCCTGCTGTACGAACTCGCCACTTCCCTGACGACAGAGGAGATCTTCTTCCAGGAGAGTCTTCTTCCCTTTGAGCTGGTGGGACCAACCAGTTAGCCTTTTACGCCTTCCTGGAGCGTCTCATGGTCGAATCGCCCGTGCCAAGCACCCCGGCGGCCGGATAGCCACGCTTCACCACTACCGCGAATAAAAGGGTTGTACCCTTTAACCGGGAAACTCCGCAGCTGGTTTCTTCCCTGGCAGTGCAACGACCTCCAGCTTTCCTCCATGTCGAGATCTTCTCTTCCCCTGGACGAAGCCCCGACTTGCACCCGCTGCCAGGAACAACTGCCCCCGCTGGAGCTTTCTCACCATTTCAGGTACTGTGTCCCGCCTGGTCTCCATTGCAACAGATTGTCCAAGGTGTCCCGTAAATCCTTGACTCTCTATCCTGGGGTGACCTCGGACCTGCTAACTTTAACTTTCTGAACTGATCCAACTGCTTTTGATTTTTCTGCAAAGACTTTGAGTGCATTTCCACTGCACTCCACTGGCCTATGAACTTTTTTCTATACAGTAGACCCTGCCTTTCTTGACTTGCTGTGGTTTCAAAAGTGTTGATACTGTGTTATTTTCCTATTCTGCCTTTTCTCTCCCTTTTTAAACAAATTATTGGAGTGCCATCTACGGTTACACGCTCACCTCTGTTTTGCTAAATAAGTGGTGTCTTAACCTAGACTTGTCGAATAATTAACTAGGGAGGTGTATATACTTATAGTGACTGTGTTTGAACTTGCTTGACATATTAGTGCCAGTGTATTTTTACAAGTGTGTTTTTAAATAAATAATTATATACTTTTATACCAAAGTTCTGGTCCGTGTTTGCTTGTGCTACTGTATTCTTTAGCCCTATTGTGTATACTCTATATACTGCCTAACTCTTCTTGAGAGAAGTCTGACTACTCAGCCACAGCTACCAGGTAAATCTGGGTGGAGCAGACTGCTACCAATTGGGTTTGCCGCTTACTCCTGTAGTCTTAAACATTTTGCAGTGGTCCCTAAGGGAACTGCACAGGGTTCTGCCTAACACTGGCAGGGCTGTGACCAAACTGACACTGTCAAGGTGGATCATCTCTAAATCTCGGGAATGCGACAATCTATCTGGTTTGCTCTGTGCACCTGAGGGTCTCAAGGCTCATGCCTCCGGGTCTCAATGCTCAGTCCGCCAGTAGACTGACTGCAACCATGGATATGTAACGTGGAGTCCTTATTCTGGATATTTTCAAGTCTTTTACGTGGGCTTCTCGGCACACATTTGCTAAGCGTCACTGCTTGCGTTCTCAGTCAGCACATGATGCTCATTTTGCTAGAGCTTTCCTTCTGATTTTTCTTGTTTAGGTGGTGTCCTTAAGTAGTGTCCTTGCTCTCCGCCCTCTTCCAGATCTATATACTTGAATGAGAATCTATCATAGATGAGGAATCTGTGGGAGGAAGGAATCCATTAGAAGAACAAATTACTTCATTCTCAGTAATGTGCTTTCTGGCAGATGTTCCTCCTAATCATTCTTCATCACCTCACTTCCTAGCGCTTTTGCAGACCAAAACCAATTAATTTAAATTAATCTTTTGCATAGCGCTTCATGCCAGACACAAGCCTTTTTTTATTTTGAGCATTTCTAAGGTGCTTTATACAACATAATTGAGTTTAAAAGCGCTGCAAAGCTAAATGTGAAGGTAACAGGGGAAATAATAACAATGGCAAAACAGTAAATATACAGTAGTAGTCCTACTAGGTCTTGTGGCATTCGGGCATGCAAGTGCATTGGGTGAAGTGCAGGGTATGGCGATGGAAGGAGGAGCAGAGGAGTGAACAAGTGCTGGTGGAGGGCCCGGGAGGGAACTTCTAACGGGAGCCAAGGAGGGGAACCTCGGTCTAAGTGCTAGTACAGGTGACTCTCCAGGGCGGGAAGTGGAACCACCATGCAGGTGCCCGCAGGGCAGTGCAGCAGGGAGGCTGGTATTGACTGGGAGGAAGGGCGTGGGATCCAGTGGGATTCATGAGGATCAGGCAACCCGTCACAGCTGCAGTGGGGTGATTGGCAGGGAAGGGAAATTAGGGGAGAGCAGTTTTTAGCAGTTTCCGGAACTTAAGGAGGTCCGACTGAAGCTTGAGAGGGAAGGGAGACTGTTCCAAAGGGAGGCACCAGCCGAGGAGAGAGATCCCCCCCCCACTCTCTGCTTGGAGAAGCGTTTGACAGTCAGAGAGTTGGAAGAGCATAGGGCTCTAGCAGAGGAGTAGTTATGGAGGGAACGTTGGCAATCGCGTGGTCCCAGGCCCCAGAAGAACTTGTGGATGATGCAGAAGGTCTTGAGGCATTCGGGCATGCAAGTGCATTGGTTGAAGTGCAGGGTATGGCGATGGAAGGAGGAGCAGAGGAGTGGACAAGTGCTGGTGGAGGGCCTGGGAGGGAACTCGCAGCCACCGTGAGCCAGTGGAGAGACTTTAGAGCTGGAGAGATACGGTCCCTGGGCTTGAGGCCAAGGATGAGTCTTGCAGCCCTATTCTGGATTAGCTGGAGGGGGCGAAAGGAAGGAAAGGGTGATATTGAGAAAGAGGCTGTTGCAGTAGTCCAGCCTGGAGAGGACCAGTGCTCTGGAGACTCTTGAGCTTCTGGGGTAAGGTGAGAAAAGGAAGAACGCCTCTGAGGAGGTGGAGCTGGAAGTGGGACTTCTTGGTAAGGTCCATGATGTGAGGGGTGAAGGAGAGAGCGGAGTCGAAGATGATCTCAAGGTTTTTGGCCTCACAAGATGGTGGGGGTACAGGGCCCAAAGAGGGAGGCCAGAGGGTAGGAGAAAAAGAGGGGACAGGTGTGCCGATGAGGAGGATCTCCGTCTTACTCGCATTGAGACCGAGATCATTCACTGCACACTGTGTCTGAATGAGAGAGGAGGAAGAGGGGGGAAGTTGAGAGATGTTTGAAGGAAAGCTGTGTGTCATTGGCATAACACTGGAAATGAGGACAGGAGGAGGAGATCAGGTGAGCAAGAGCGGCATAATAGATATTGAAGAGCCATGGCAATATGATAAAGTGCTGGGGGGGCACCACAGGTATAGAGGGTGGTGGTAGAGAGGGTGGTGGTGGAGGAGGAGAAAGGGCCCAGTTGCAGCTGGGAAGGGCAGTTAGAGAGGGGAAAGATCAGCCAGGTCAGTGATGCCGACAGTGTCAGAGTGGTTTTATGAGGCTGGAATGGTTGACTGTGTCAAAGGCAGAGGAAAGATAAAGGAGAATGAGAACAGCAGGCGAGTTTGAGTCGAGCTTTGCAAGCATGGTTTCATGGGTGTTCAGAAGAGTAGTTTCTGTGCCTCTGGGTGCCTGGAATCCAGATTGATGGTCATGAAGGCACCCAACAAGATCAGTGTGGAGGGTCAGTTGGGGGAGGACGAACTTCTCTAGCGTTTACCAAGGAAGGGGGTGGCAGAGATAGGGCGATAGTTGGCCGGGCAGGAGGGGTCAGCAGATGGATTTTTTAAAAGAGGGTGCCCAAGGGAGTGCTTGAGGGATGGAGGGAAAGATCCATTGGCGAAGGAGGGGGTTACAGAAGTCAGCAAAAGCTGAGGCGAGGGAAGAGATGTCCTTACTGGTTCTGGAGGAGCAGGGGGGGCACCTTTTTGGAGGAGGCCTTCATAGAGTGGACCACTTTAGCAGCCTCATCTGGTGCTATGGGCAGGAGGCAGGAGAGTAGCGGGGGAGTGGGAGGAGGGGAACAGGCGTGGGAGAGGAGATGGGGTGGAGGAGAGTGAGGACAGGATGTCCTGAGTTTTGGATGTGAAGTGGGAGGCCAAAGCAGTGCAGAGAGCCTGGGAAGGAATGAGAGAGGTGGAGACTCAGGTGGATTGACAAGTTCCTTGCAGATTTGGAAATTCTTGGCAGTGTTAGTAGCTCCAGAGATGCGGCTTGGATGTGGGCCCGCTTCTTGGAGCGGATAGAGAAGCGATATTGCCTTTGGAGCAGGCGGCAGGCCAGTATGTCGGAGAATAAACCCAAGATCTGCCACTTCCGTTCAGCAACTCTGCACTTGTGTTTCAGAGATGCTAGATCAGAGTCGTACCAGCTGTTGTTCTTGGTGGCAGGTTCTAAGTGGATCCTCATGACAGGGGCACGGATGTGAACGGTGTTAGTGATGGCAAGGTGCAGTTTAGCAAGGGCAGAATCAGAGGGAGGGTCAGGAGTGAGGGTGGGAGGGGAGATGAAGGTGGAAGCAAAAGCAGCATCTGACCCTCGCTTCATCGGTCGAATGATGGCAAAGAAGGCTGGCATTGCAGGGGGTGGCTCGGATAGAGTGCCAAGGAGCCCCAGGTGGGAAGAAAGAGAGTGGTCAGACCTGGAGAGGGGGGTGGTGATGGGATTAGAGATGGGGATGTCACCAGAGATGAGGACATCAAGAGTGTGGCTGGCACAGTGAGTCGTAAGGGAGAATAGTAAGAGAGTGGGAGTCGCGGAGGACCCGAAACTGAGAGGTGGATGATTCAAGAGAGTCAAGGTGGAGGTTGAAGTCACCAAGGAGAATGAGTTTGGAAGAAAAGGGACGAGGCAAGGTCAGCCCATTCAGAGATGAAGAGGGAGATATGGTGAAGGGGGGTCTGTTGATCTCTAGATAGTAGGCGAGATCCCAAGCATGCAAACAAGGCATTCAAAAGTGGAGTAGGATGGAGTAGGAATGATGGGAGCAGGGACCCACTTTGGGAAGATCAGGGCAACTGCACCTCCAAGCCTGTCGGGTCTGGGTTTGGAGAGGATTTTGTAGCCTACAGGAAGAAGAGTGTCAAGAGCAGTGACAGAGCTGGCATTGAACCACGTCTCAGAGCAAGGATGCCCAGGTCAAGGTCTTCTAGCAGGAGACCGATGTCAGAGGAGTGTTTGCAAGAGAGCGAGCATTCAGGGTAGCTAAGTGTAGCTGGTTACCACCTTTGTCCCGCACCGGTCAGGGCCAGACAGGGGCCTTTGTGTGGGCCTTGGAGCTACGGGCTGGCCGACTCACTCGACTGCCGGCTCCTGGTAGGCCCAGATAGAGGAGCAGAAGACCAATCAAGAGTGTTGCACTCCTGACTCCATGGCAACACTCTGAGGCTGAAAAGAGAGCAGAGTGTGTGCAGCCTGGACATGTTGTCGGTGTAAGATGCCCAAATGGGGTTACCTGCAGGGGGATGCCACTCTGGGGTCGATCTGGTGCATGAAAGGAGCTGCTCGCTAGTTCGGGAGGCGGTGGGAGTGGGAAAAGGCCAGCAACCACTACGCTGAGTTAAAAGCAGGCAACCGTACGGGCCTGGGATTTGAACCCATAACTTGCTGAGTTTTCTTGCTTGCAGAACAAGCTTGTTGCCCCTGAGCTATCCTCTCAGCCCAGCTAGTACACCTGGATCTGTGGTCCCTCAGCATAACTGTGCTAGGGAAAACAGGTGGAACTAAGGCCATGGGGCACTGTGCCGCAATATATACTGGCCCCAAAATCATGTCTGGTAAGAACATCCATCAGAAACAATGTTACTCAGAAGTACGTTTTTCAATCTTTTATATGTTCTGTCATAAGAAGCCTATATGACTAGCAGGGCAGGGGCACTGAAAAGTGCACCACTGGGGTTCATGGGTAGGTCCCCTTACCATGTGTGAGCCAGAGACTGGTAGCTACTGTTTACTTTTATTTTAGTTGCACTGCTATGTAGAAAAATGTACTGGTGCATGTCCTAAACCATAGGCATGCACCCGTACAGACTAGGGTTAATAATAACATTGTCAGTGCCAGCAGACCCTTATATATTTGACTCGACCTCTGCCATTCTATGCGAATACAAGGCCTCTTGCAAAAAGATTTTGGTAGAGGAGGCTCTTTAATCAAAATGTTGAATTTACTTGCAGCCCATGGCAGAGAATCTTTGCAAGATTCCAGATCCATCCTGTCATCATTTTATGTGTCATTGCCCGACTCATCATTGCCCATACATATGGGTGTCTGAGGCTGGACTCTAGGTGTTGCAACAACCCTTCTCTTTCTTCTGCCTTATGAAGGTGTCAAGAGGCCCCTCAAATTTGGAGTAAAGTGTGTTCTCTACTACAAACCAACTCCAGGACAAAGCCTAGAATTCTGCCGTACATTAAGAAACATTTAATAAATTAACGCCTAGCTCATGATACAGCTTTATGAAAAGGCATGGGTTCTTCCCCGTTATGACACACAGTTTCCTAAAGGAAAGTTCAGTTTTATAATTACGGCTATGTTAGCCTGTATAGATGGAGGAATGGGTGAGAGCCTCTGTAGATCTAATGAGCTTCTACCCCCAGCCTCTAGTAGACCCACTATTGTTGCTTATCCATAAAGTTGTAGATAGTGGTAGGGTGAGAATGTGTCGTAACATTGTCACCATAGTTCCATAGAGCTTCAGGAGCCAGATGCTTGCAATGACATGTTTCTTATCACCTCAATCTCAAGCGCCTCCCACATCTCCCCAGCAGGGGCTGTGGTAGGAATTGAGAAAGAGAAAAGCTTGTAACCGTCCCTGTGCATCAGTCAAGAGAGCAGGCAATCAACCCCCTGCAGTGGGTGGCTGCTTCTCATTCGTCTACACAGGAGTGGCTCACGAATGTCACTTATTTTTGATAGTCCACTGCTCAAACCTTCCAGTAACCCCTTGTATATGTATTAAAGACATGCACCATTTATAACATTCCAATACACAGTACTTCAAATAGATGCCCCACTCTTAAAGTTCATGTTAAAATACTTCTGACAAAATGCTCAGTAATGAACACTCAATGCTTCTTACACTCCCATGTATAATGTAAATCCTTTAATTATTAGAAATAAGAAATAAAGAAACATTGCTACCATTATGGTCACTACACACAACACACTTAAAATGCAAAAGGTCATTAATGAATAAGCAGAGATCATTATCATTGCCTCTACATCTACTCAAGACTAAGGCTAAGCAACCTTCTCTGAGATATCATACCCACCTAATAAACTACTACCTGTCTCACCAGGTCCCACTAGGCAACCTTACAAACCTTGCTAAGCAATCTTCAAAGAAGCACCTGCCCTTTCAATACCTTTCTCAATGATGGGTAAAACCTCTCATACTCATTGTCTGTTGAAGGTAGGGTGATGAGGCCTGGAAAAGACTTGATGCCTGCAACCGTCTGCACAATCCAGGAAAAATGACAAAACATATCAAAAACCACCTTTCAAATCCACATTCTTTTTTTTGTCAAGAAGCAGGAAAATGGGAAGAAATGCTTCAAAAAGAGTCATTGTCAATTGGGATCAACCATGGTGCCAGCATTGGCAATTAAGAATAAGATATGTTCATAGGTGTTAGGCAGAGTTTGTATGTTATGTTACTTGGCATTTATATAGCGCCTTATGTATCATTGGTATGATCTCAAAGCGCTGGTAGGTTGAACGCCCTCGGGAACCGTAGTGCAAATCAGCAGAGAGAGAGAGAGAGAGAGAGAGAGAGAGAGAGAGAGAGAGAGAGACAGAGAGTCATAAGGTGTGTGGGTGCACCGGATATGTGTGCAGCCGGTGTGGCAGTTGCAGGATAGCTGATTCTTAGCATAGCAGTAGGTGTGGTGGGGAGGTCAGTTGCATGTGTTCATTCTGCAGGGTGGACACCCAGACTGATTTCTTGCTGCGTTAGGCCCAGGGAGACGCTTAAGCTAGAGGTGTGTGCACAGCTAGCTGTGTTTAATTCGGATGATGAGTATGTGGCGGGTGTAAGTATGAGAACAGCTGTATTGAATGTGTCATGGTATCGCTGTGTTCTAGTTGAGTGGTGGTGTATACGAGAGAGTAAGCATGGTAGTGTGATATGGTGGTTATTGATAAAGCGCTTGAGATCGGGCACTCCATCTGTACAATCTATTCAATCTGTTTTATTTACTCTGTCCGTTCATTCCACTTCGTCTGTTCATCCATTTTGTCTGTTCCATTTAATCTACTATTCCTTTCATCCAGTTCATCCACTCAACCCTTCATCCGCAGGATCTACTCCATCCATTCCGTAGACCCATTTCATCCTTCCATCCGTTTAAAGGGATGGTCTAGTAAAAAATTTTATTTAAAAAATAGATAGGTCACATAAAAAAAAATATACTAGCATCCTCCGTTTTAAAACTTCCTATGTAAAATTTTGAGCTATTCAAGCTCAAAATTCGAAAAAGCAAGCACAGGGGCGCAGCCATTTTGTGAAATGGAGGCCCTCCTGTGCTGGCTTTTGCTTTTGCGGCACTAATGAAGGAAAAGCCAGCCAGCTGTAGTAAACAAAGTCTACCGCTGGGTGGCTTTCCCTTCATTAGTGCCGGGACTCGGAGGACGCGGACCGGAGACCAGAGCAGGAAAGCTGCCGCTGAATCTCGGTAAGTGCTATTTATTCTTTTTACAAAAAATAAGCACTAGCTGCGTTTTTTTTTCTAAGTTTTCCGGGCTGGAGGAGCCCGGAAAACTTAGAAATAAAACAGAAGCTTTAAAAACGTTGTATTTATGTTTGCGGTCGCTTTTGAAGCGACCACAAACATAAATACGTTATTGTGTTGGAAAACGCTGCGTTTTTTAAACCGCAGCGTTTTCCAACACAACCGTGTGTGTTTCTGCCTGCTGTGGCTATCACTTTGGGTCTCCGGTGCTCCACCGGAGACCCAAAGTGAAAGCCACAGCAGGCAGAAACACACGCGGTTATGTTTACATGCCGCATAGTGTTTCTACCTGCAGCTGATTTCCCATTTGGGGCTCTCGGGCTCCCTTTGGGGAGCCCGAGAGCCCCAAATGGGAAATGCTAAATGCTGCGTTGTCTGCCTAAATCTGCTTCCCATTTGGGGCTCTCGGGCTCCCCGTGGGGAGCCCGAGAGCCCCAAATGGTAAAGCAGATTCAGGCTGACACAACGCGGTTGTGTTGGAAAACGCTGCGGTTTTAAAACCGCAGCGTTTTCCAACACAATAACATTGTATTTATGTTTGCGGTCGCTTCAAAAGCGACCGCAAACATAAATACAACGTTTTTAAAGCTGCAGTTTTATTTCTAAGTTTTCCGGGCTCCTCCAGCCCGGAAAACTTAGAAAAAAAAACGCAGCTAGTGCTTATTTTTTTTACAAAAAATAAATACCACTTACCGAGATTCAGCTGCAGCTTTCCTGCTCTGGTCTCCGGTCCGCGTCCTCCGAGTCCCGGCACTAATGAAGGGAAAGCCACCCAGCGGTAGACTTTGTTTACTACAGCTGGCTGGCTTTTCCTTCATTAGTGCCGCAAAAGCAAAAGCCAGCACAGGAGGGCCTCCATTTCACAAAATGGCTGCGCCCCTGTGCTTGCTTTTTCGAATTTTGAGCTTGAATAGCTCAAAATTTTACATAGGAAGTTTTAAAACGGAGGATGCTAGTATATTTTTTTTATGTGGCCTATCTATTTTTTAATAAAAATTTTTACTAGACCATCCCTTTAATGTGTTCTATCCATTCCATCCTTCCTATTCATTCGATCCGCTCTGTGTGTTCAACCCACTCCATCTGTTCCGTCTCCTGTGTCCATTTCATCCACTGCATCCGTTCCATCCACTCAATTCGTTCCATCTATTCCATCCTTTTCATCCTTTCCGTTCAATCTGCTTGTTCGTCTTATCTGTTCAGTCTACTTATCCGTTCCATCCCTGTCATCCACCCCGTCTGTGCCTTCCACCCCGTCTGTGCCTTCCACCCCGTCTGTGCCTTCCACCCCGCGTGATTCATCCATTCCGTCTGTTTAATCTACTGCTTCCGTTCCATCCACTGCATCCATTTCATCCGCTCAATCCACTTCATCCATTTCTTCCGTTCCCATCTGAACCATATGTTCCAACTTCCATTTGTTCCATCTATTCCTTTTGTTCCATCTATACCATCCGTTCCATTCATTCTAATCAGTATGTCCACTCCGTTCCATCTGTTTCATCTGCTCCATTGGCTCCGTCGGTTCCATCCATTCTGGCTAGTGCATCCACTCCAGCTAGCACTCTGTTCCATCCACTTCAGCCGGTACGTCCACTCAGTTCCATCTATTTCATCTGCTCCACCCACTCCATCCGTACGTTCTGACCAGTAGACTCAGTCCAACCAGCTCTCCGTTCCATCCGTTTAATTCACTCCATCCGTTCCATCCACTCCATCCGCTCCATCCGTTCCATCCACTCCATCTGTTCCATTTACTCACTCCGCTCAATTCATTCACCCTTTACATCCATTTCATTCCTTTATCAACTTTATCCGTCCACTCCATTCTTTCCACGCATTCGATCTACTTCTGCGTATTGTCTACTTCATCCGTTCTTTATATTTCATCTGTTTGTTATATCTTATCCGTTCCTTACATTTCGTTTGTTCGTTACATATCATCCTTTCCTTACATTTCATCTGTTCAAGATACTTCTTCCATTCCATCCAATTCTTCTGTTCCATCCACTTTGTCCGTTCCGTCCACTTCATGTGTTTTATTTACACTGGCCGTTCTAGTTTTCCGTTTGTTCGATTGGGTCTCTATGCTGGATTGTTATCTTTGTCCAACAACCTTGGGTTTATGTTTATTGTGGTTGTTTATTCTGTTTGTTCTAAGAGTCGATTTTTAAGGGAAGAGCCACGTTTTCAGTAATTTGCAGAAAGACATGAGGTTTCGGTGAATCGAATGTGGGGTGGAAGTGAGTTCCATAGAGTGGGGGCCAAGGGTGAGAATGATGATCCACCTAACCTGACTGAGTTGGTGTTAGGTATCACTAGGAGGCGGGCAGAGCTTGATCTTAGAGTGTGCGGTGGATGGTAGGGTTTTAGCTTGTCCTGAAGGTATTGAGGTTCGGTTTTATGCGTTGCTCGGTGAGAGATGCATAAGGTTTTGAAGGTCACACTTCGTCCAACCGGGAGCCAGTGGAGAATTTCGAGAGCTGGGGAGGTGTGATCTCTTGGGCTGACTGCCAGTAGCAGTTTGGCTGCAGCATTTTGTGCTCTTTGAAGTTTAATCAGGTGGTAGGCTTGGACTCGGAGGTAGAGGGAGTTAGCATAGTCCAGTCTTGACATTACAAATGATTGGACAGCGGCGAGTCTTTTGGGAAAGGAGAGGTATGTGAAAATGCGCCTAAGAATTTTGGGGTGGTAGTGGCAGGACTTAGAAACGTTGTTGACTTGGTGCGAGAGGGTTAGGTCAGAGTCAAGAGTGCATCCAAGGTTTTTTAATGAGGTTGAGGTTGTCTGGGGATTGCCCACGGATGATGGCCAGGGAAGAGGGTGCGGAAGAAGTTTGTTGTTGCCACAAAGCATGATTTCAGTTTTGGTGGGGTTTAAAAGGAGGTGGTTTGTGGTCAGCCAGTGATCAATGTCAAGGAGGCAGGCAGCGAGGTCGGGTTGGCACCTGGGTTTTGAGTTGAGGAGTTTTAGGATTAGTTGGGTGTCGTTGGCATAGTTATAGCACAGGATATTGTGCGAGCGGACAATTCATGGGAGGGTGGACATATAGAGGTTGAACAGGAGGGCTGATGGGCACGCTCCTTGTGGAACTCCGGTATTGACTGGTCGGGCGGCGTAAGCAAAGGAGGAGAGGAGGGTTATTTGGTTCCTATTGTTGAGGAAGGATGCTATCCACTTCAGAACATTTGCACAGATTCCTAGGGAGTGGATGCGGTTGAGGAGGATTGAGTAGGTTGATTGTGTCAAAGGCGGCAAATAGGTCAAGAAGGATTACTGCAGCGCATCCCGCAGAGTCTGCAGTGTTTTTAAGGTCACCCCAGATTGAGGTCAGGGTGGTTTCGGTTCCGTGCCTGAAACCTGATTGAGCGGGGTCTAGGAGATTGTTGGCTTCGACAAAGGATTTAGTTGGGAGTAAGCGGTTCGATCAATGAGTTTAGCAAGGAACCTGGTTTTTGGGGTCGAGGGAAGTTTTTTTTTTTTTTTTAGAAGAGGCTTGACATGAGCAGTTTTGAATGCATCGGGAAAAATTCCAGAGGAGAGGGAGTCGTTCATGATGGTTCTCACGTATCCTCCTGCGCAGGTAGATGAGTATATTTCTTTGAGGGTTGAGGCTGGGCAGGGGTCTAGCGGGGAGCCGAATGGTTTCCGGGCGGAGAGAAGTTTGAGAAATTGGTCAGTTGATATTGGTGTGACCGAGTCGAAAGTCTGGTGGGTTGCAGGTGCCGGCAGTGGGTTGGCAGGTAGGGCGGGTGGATTATGTGGTGGGTGCAATAGGGTCAGTTTGTTGATTAGAGAATTTGTTCTTTTGAGAGCAGTGGTGTAGAAGTGGAGAGAGAATGAGTCGCAGAGTGACTGAGATGGGGTTGATTGGGTGGAGGTACATGATGGTTTGGTGAATTCAGAGATTATTTTGTGGATTGGTTTGCTGGGGTTTTCACAGTTGAGGATTCGAGAGTTGTAATGGGCTTTTTTTTTGCTTTCCGGATTAAGGCTTTGTAGTGGCGATGGTGCCGGGCCAAGGTGAATCTGCTCAGGGTGGTTTTATCTTTCCGCCATTTGCGTTAGAGGGCTTTATATAGTTGTTTTGCAGTCTTCAGTTCTGGTGTAAACCATCTTGGAAAAGGGCCATGGCGAGCGGATGATTGGCAAGTGGGGGGTGAGCGGGATTAATGGTATTGAACCATGAGTCAAAGGCGTCAGTGGTTAAGCGTTCATTGCGTGGGGAGGTAGGGGAAGGAGACCGAAGGAGTGCGTCGGCTAAGCTGGGAAGGAATTTTAGTTTCTTCCAGTATTTGCGTAGATTTGGAGGTTTAGGTTTGGGTACGGGGAGGGGGGCGGGTTAGCGAATGTTGAAAGGGACAATTAAGTGATCGGACCAGATGATAGGGGTGGGGGGGGTTTAGATGCATCTGGTTGTGGGCACTGAAGATGGCATCAAGGGTGTGTCCTTTATAGTGAGTTGGGCCGTTTATGTGGAGGCGGAGGTTAATCGCATCTAGGCAGTCGACCAGAGAGTGGGTCATAGGGTTGGTGGGGATGTCAAGCCAGAAATTGAAGTCCCCTAGAAGAGTGAGGTTGGGATGGTTTAATTGGATGGTGGCTATAGAATCAGAGAGGTTTCTTGAGAATTGTCTGTCGTAGCCAGGAGGTCTGTAGCTGATTAGGAAGCTGTGAGAGAACGTTGGGGGGGAGGGATAGTTGACGAGAAGGATTCGCAGGAAGGGATGGTTAACTGACCGTCGGTGATTGAGGCAGAGAAGTGTGACTTGAAGGCGATCGCTACTCCTCTAGAGGGTAGGATGAGGGAGTAGTTTGGGGGGGAAGGCTTAATTGGCATTAGGGGTAAAGTCTTCAGAGAACCAGGTTTCAGTGATAGACTAGGTCTGGTTTGTCTGAGGCGAGGAGGTCAAAGATGCTGTCTATTTCTTGCTACAGATCTGGCATTAAAAAGGATGCATCTTACTTCGGTACAGGAGGATGATGTGGAGGTTGGGAGGAGTGGGGGAGTGGGTAGGAGGGGTGGCAGGGGAGATGAGGGGAGGGAGTGGAAACTGGCGGGTGAGAGCTGGGGGGTGGTCAATGGGAAGAGTAGGCGGGTGGAGGGTGTGAGGTTGGTTGGATTTGATTCAAGGCACTCGAAGGTGGGTTGTTGGGGGTTTATGAGTTCAAGTTGTGGTTTGTGAGAAATCAAGGGAGAGGGGTTGAAGGCAGGGTGAGGAAGGGGAGGAGGGTGGTGATAATCGAGACTGGGTGGGTCGAGACAGGAGTGGCGAGGAGTAATGAGAGCTTGAGGGAGACCAGCTATGTTAACTTTTCAGGGTTTTTGTTGCGGTTGGTGTGTGAGAGGAGGTTAGGGGGGGGTCAAAGGGTGAAAGGGATGCGGCTACTGGTCTTGCCAGGGCGAGACGTGCAGTTTTTAGAGAGGGGAAGGAGTGCGGTCAGAGGAGGATGTTTGGGGGAGTTGATGAGAGGAAGGGGGAGGGTGTGGCTGGGTGTGCATGGGAGGCTGTGAGGGCAGTTAGTTGTAGGGGTGGGCAGGCGGGCATGATGATAGTGGGCGGGTGGGTGGAGGGGATGGGAGGAACAGGGGTTTTAGGGTGGTCGACTCGCCATCAGGCTCCTCTGGCTTGGTGTTTGGATAGGGGTTGGGGTGGGGGTGTGGTGGAGGGAGGGCGGGCTGGTTTGGGATGGGTTGGTTCTTCTGTCTTGGGAGTTGGATAGGGAGTGGGCTGAGGATGTGGTGGAGGGCGGGATGGTGTGGGGAGGGGGGGGGGGTACGTGAAGGGAGGCTGGCGCGAGTGGGTCTCATTCGGGGGACCTTGGTGGGCCGGGTGTACTCATGGCGTGGTTAAGTTTAACTATGCTACAGTTGGCATAGGATGATTTTGTTCACACTTTCCAAGTTCAACTATACCACAAGATGTTGTTATTCACACTATAAGTTTACCTATACCACAGTTAGGGACACTTTCTAATTCAGCTGTGGCACAGGATGATATTATTCTATTATTCACACTTTCTAATTTCAACTATACCACATGGTGAGCTTATTCACACTTTCTAAATTCAGCTATACCACAGGATGATATTATTCATACCTTCTAAATTGAATTATACCACAGGAAGATGATATTCTCACTTTCTAATTTCAACTATACCACAGGAAGATATTATTCACACCTTCTATGTTCAACAATACCACAGCATAATATTCACACCTTCTAAGTTCAATTATACCACAGGAAGTTATTATTCACAATTTCTAATTTCAACTATACCACACGGTAAGGCTATACCTTATGATATTATTCACACTTTCTAAGTTTACCTATACCATATTTAGGGACACTTTCTAATTTGGCTGTGGCACAGGATGATATTATTCACACCACCCAACTATACCACAGTTTCATATTATTCACACTTTCCACAGTTCCGCTATTAGGCACACTTTCTAAATTCAGCTTTGGCACAGTGAGGCTAGTTGGGCACACTTTCTAAATTCAACTAAACCTTAGTTACGCTATTAGGCACACATTCTAAGTTCAATTTTGGCAAATTGAGGTTACTTAGGCACACTTTCTAAATTCAACTTTGGCACAGTGATGTTATTTAGGCACACTTTCTAAATTCAACTTTGACACAGTGAGGGGCACACTTTTTAATTCAACTAATTGCCATTTACGCTATTAGGCACACTTTCTGAATTTGTGAGGTTTGTGCATACTATCTAGATGTGGGATTCAACTCGACGGACAAATCAGGCGCGCTCAATGTTGTTGAGAGTACAGTCTTGATGCAAGAGTTTACAACAGGAGGGCTTGTATGTTTGAGTGGTAGGGTTGTCTGGCGTGAAGTAATTGCTTCAGTCCCCACCCTTGCCACACTTACTTTTTAGTGGGTGCTGGCTTCTCCTGCGGATACCTGCAGATTTGGTCTGGAGCCACCTCTGTAGGAGCCACCCTTTGCCTCGGGTCCTTAGCCGAAGGGGCTGCCGGGCAGAGACCTGCCCTGGAAAGGTCTGTAATGACCTGGTAACACGAGTGATGGGCCAATCCCAGAGGGGGGGAGGGGCAGGACTAGCAGAACCAGGAAGCGGGAGGGAAGCAAGCTTGCGCGAGGGGAGATCAGGGTTTAAAAAAGGGGTTTAAAAAACAGAAATATGCGCAAAAAGGACAATGGATAGACACCAGGAAGAGGATTAACTTCGGGAGCAGCAGCACCGGCGCCGACGACTGACTCAGTGGGAATACTTTCCACTCCTAGGGACGCCTTTGTGTCAAGGATGCATGACATCTGTGACAATGGCGACAAGTACCCTTTTGGGCTTGAACCTATGGATTCTAGGTAGATGAGTGATTTCCTGGAAGAATTCTACAGGGAAGGGTTAGGGTGTGCTGGGCCTGGAAGCGGGCACCTGCAGAGTGCCAGTGGCCTTGACAACTACCCAGAGATGGGATTTTTGCCAGCTCCCATCCCAGGAAAGCCTCACGCCGCCTTCCAGCTCTTGATGGCCAAGGTGGCCAGTCCTCTAGGGCTATCTGCTCCATCCAGGTCCAAGGTTCAGTACGAACTTTGTGATATCCTGGATTTTGCCCCCAAGAAAGAGACGCTACTGCCCTTCAATGTGGCAGTGTAGGCCCCGTATTGGAGGTGTTGGAGAAACCTGCTTCTGTTCTGGAAGTGGACAGGGATCTGGCGAGGTAACGCCATCCGGCTCTATTGGTCCGGCCTCTTTCTCATGGTTCGCCTGAGAGCTTGGTGGTTCTTGCCGCAACAACTAGCCTGAACACTTCTACCTTCCACCAGACAGGGAAAGTAAGTGGTTCGACGCATGGGGCAAGAAGCTGTTTGCGTCGAGCAGTCTTGCACTGCAGACCGTGGCATGCCTCTTGCACCATGGTGAAGATATCCTTCGACCTTTGTACTGCGATGGTCAATCTAGCGGAGTGCGTCCGAGAGGGAATGATGAGGGACATCTTCCTGTCCTTGGTCTCTGATGGCAAGGAGGTGGCACATCAGATGCTGCACCCGGGACTGGACACAACTATCTTGTGGGAAGGGCCATGGCCCCTAGTACAGTGGTTAGGCGCCACTCGTGGCTGAGTACGTCCGGGTTTGCAGCCAATGTCCAGACCAGGCTTTGAATATACATTTCAAGAGCAATAACCTTTTTTGGAGCCAAGGCTGGCGACTTCCTTCTGAAAGTCAAGTCTTCCAAGGTGACTGCTAGTCTTTCGGCTAGCACCCCCTTCCGCACAGCCTTCGTCTCGGGCAGGGGTTTTCTTCTCTTTCCCGCCTTTACCTGAAGGTGGTAGTCTGTCCTTGGAAGAGGACCAGGCAGGCGTTTCCCGAGAGGCAGAGGAAGGGATGCCCAGCGAGCAAAGCAGCTGCAGTCCCCGCCGCACCCCAGGGCGTCAAACCTCAGTGACTGGCTTCACCATTTGTCACCAGTTGGGGGGTGGGAGGGAAGGCTTTCCTTGTTTGGACCGGAATGGTCGAAGATCACGCCTGATGCTTGGACGTAACAGGTCATCAAGAAGTACCTGACGTTCATGGTGAGTCCACACCATTACCAGTTCAAGATTCTGCCGTTCGGGATTTCTTCAGCTCACAGGGTTTTCACCAAGCTACTAGCAGTGGTTGTCTTGCCTCAGTAGGGAAGGCATTCATCTCTTTCCCTACCTGAATGGCGAACGTCCAAGCTCGCGCCCAGATCAAGTGTCGGAGCACCTACTTCACACTTGCACTCTTGCACAGCCTGGGCTTTTCCCCAAACTTCAAAACGTCTTTGGTTTCGCTGACCCCGTCTCTCCGATTTATTGGTGCGGTCTTGGACACTCGCCTGGGCAGGGCCTTGTCGACCGAGGATCGAGTGGTGAACATGTTTCGGATGGTCTATGTTCTTCATTTGCAACGGCAAGGCCGGCCTTGGCCTTCCTGCGCCTTTTAGGCCTAATGGCTTCCTACATCCAAGTGACCCCAAAGGGAAGGCTGCCAATGAGATCGCTTCAGTCGCTTCTCCATCGCCAGTGATTGTAGTTTTAAGGTCTTGGATCAGGTCGCTCAGGATCTTGCCTGGTGGGTCTTAAGACTGGTTGCTGAAAGGCATGTTTTTTTCACCAGCCCTAGTGTCAGGTGAACTCTGGTCACAGACACATCTCTGGCTGGTTGGGGCGCTCACCTGTCGGACCTTACAGTGAGCGGACTGTGGTCTCCCGTGGAGTCTCGGGAACACATCAACGTGCTCGTGTTGAGGGCAATCAGGCTGGCCCAGGCCGCTTTCCTCCCCTCTGTGAAATGCAAGACAGTACTGATCCTGACGGACAACATAGTGGCCATGCATTACCTCAACGAACAAGGTGGTGTGGGGTCCTTGCCTCAGTGCAGAGAAGCAATGTGACTCTGGTTCTGGGTTCTGAAGGAAAAGTGTCTCTCTGACGGCGTCTCATCTGGCCGGACGAGAGAATGTCACAGCGGATGCCTTGGGCAGACAGACTTCGGCCTCGGTAAGTTCTGGAGGAGATCTTTTCCTGTTGGGAAACTCCTCGAGTGGATCTATTCGCTTCCAGTGTCAACAGGAAGTGTGAGTTCTGCTCTAGGGAATTTCCTTGTTAAGGAGTTCTGGAGGGCACTGACGGTTGAATGGACTTTCGACCTCCTTTATGTGTTCCTGCTGATCACTGTCATTCCGCTGGTTATCAGGAGATTGCACCAGTTCGGAACCTTGATGATCCTGATTGCCCCAGACTGGGCCCGGAGAACATGGTATCCGGAGTTGCCGAGCATTTACATCTGACATCCCTGACACCTTCCAATGAGTCAACATGCTTTTCCCATTCGGAGGGGCGGGTACTCCACCCGAACCTTAGCCTGAACCTTCACGCTTGGCTACTGGGAGGCTGAGATGCAAGGAGTGGGACTTGTCGGACGATGTCCTAAATGTGCGCCTTACGACTTGGTGGCCCACTGCGAAATCTGTGTATACCTGCAGGTGGCGTACATTTTCGATTTTTGTTCCCGAGAAAGACGTGGCTCCACTATCCTGTCCTCCATCTCCTGTTTTGGATTTTCCACTATCTTTGGCCCAGTCTGGCCTGCAGATTGGCCCTGTAAAGGGTTACTTTGCCACGATTTCTGTATTCAAGAGGTCCCCAGAACAGGGCTTGTTTTTCACAATCCCCAATGTTATGCAGTTCTTGCGGGGGTTGAGTAATGTGACCAATCTGAGGATGTCATCCCTTCCGTAGGGTGAGACCTTGGGGCCAGGGCATCGCGCCCACAGTACAATAGTCCCCCTGGAGTGGTGCACAGAAGGAGGATCACATGCAAAAGTAATCCCCCTATGGGATTGTGGACGACCGTCACCAGAGAATGCGATATAACCCCACTTTAATACATTCAACCCCTTCTCCAACTCTAAATCTTCCTTCCCCTCCCTGGATGAAGACAATGTATTTTGTTGTCAAGTCAGTCAACCTAGCCTACACGTCAACCGTGAAACCCCAAAAAGTAAAAAGTATCATGCATATAGCTTCAAGGCTTGTACTGTGATGACTAAGATGGCTGGGAGTCCAAGGATCACTCGTGAGAAGCAGAGAGAGTAGTGTAGCCTCCTAATGCCAGTGAGTGGCCCAAAGCAGTACATCAATACCACACAGGAGTTTGAGAAGAGTTCATGCTTAAGCCTCGGAGCAACCTGGGGCGGAGGGAGGAGGAACTGACGCGGGCCGCAAGGGTATTGCAAACCGGCGAAAAGAGAGAACCCCAGCATGGTCCATTACAAGAGGACTACTAGGGTTGCTGCTAAGTGAATCCTCTTTGCCTCCCAGGGCCCGGCGAAGCACGAAGCAGAGCTGCTGCATACCCCGCTGGACTCCCAAACGCTTCCAGAAGGGGCACAGCTGCCCGGGAACTGCCGGTACCTCAGAGGAGGAAGCAAACAGGTAAGCGGGTTGCTCGGGAGCTGTTAGAGATCTGGGTGAGCTCAGGAACTGGATAGATAGGGACTGGGACCCTCAAGAAAATGAGGGACAATTATATATTTTGGCAGGAGAGTGAAACCAAGCGGATACAACCCAACAGTGCGAGTCCGGGCCCGCACCCATATGAGAAACCAAAGTGTAAAGCGAAGAGGGTCTAGGACCCTGTGAGAGGAAACAAGACCAGGAGAGAACACTTGCTTGGCAGGAGAGTGAACCACGCCGTGTAAAGTATTGCGAGTCTGGCACCCACATGAGAGGTCGAGAATAAGAGGGTCAAAAACCGTAGTACTAGCAAAAGGAATCCTAATTCTGGTAGCAGAGGGTGCCAAGCTGCTAGGATACAAGAATTATGAAGCTAGCAAACAGTTCTTCGTGCATTATCCAGTGACTTAACCTAAGAAGTAGTCTAGGGAAAAGGAGCACAACCCTAGCATTGCAATCTTGTATTTTGGAACATTATTTTGTATCACTTTATTACCAGTGAAAGTGGGTACTTTTTTGTTGGTTGAAAGCACAAAGAACACTTTTGACTTTGAGAAGGGAACATCCTTGCACAGTTGTCTTAGATTATTAGTGTTGGGGACAGAAGTAGGTTTTTGGGACATGACCATGACAGACGTTTTAGTTACTGACTTCCTGACAATTTCGCTAGTTTCCATTGGGGTGAGGAACCCATCTTATCTTTAGGGATAGAGACACATGTTTCCAACCCTCTATTAATTAATAAAAGTCTATATCCAAAAACATGCCACCATTTTGTCTAAGCCTTACTTCTGCTCCCTTAGAATAACCAGTTTCCTCCCCACCATTTTGTGGTTCCGGTGAGGGATTTGAATTTACTTTTCTTGTGGGCACTCCATTGGAGCCCCTTAGTTCCTGTTTTATTCGATTCCTCACCCTTACAGTAATTTTCCTGGTTGCCATCACTTCCGCAAGATGGGTGAGAATGCTCCAGGCATGGTCTGTTTTATCTCCCGATTATTTTTTTTTCTAGAGATAAGGTGCCGTTGAGAGTGAGACCCTCCTTTCTGCCGAAAGGTGGTCTTGGATTTTCACCTCTGATACATCTGCCTGCATTTTTTCCTCCACCTCACCCTTCCAAGGCAGAGGAACGATTCCATCGACCGGACACAGTACGGTCCCTTAAGTTCCACGTCTCTCATACTAGAGAGGCTAGGAAAAATGACCAGCTTTTTGTTGTTTACGCTGATGCTCGGGCTGGCAGGGCTGTGACCAAACGAACCCTATCCAAATGTAATTCTCTGAATGCTACGATCTAGCTGGTAAGGATGTGCCTGAGGGCCTCAGAGCTTAATCTCTACCAGGGCCATGGATGCCACCTCTGCCCTGCATAGGGGAATACCAGTTTTGTTGTTTACTAAGGGTTTATGGTCTTTCCAACGAAAACTTTACAGCAAAAGTTTTTCCATCGAAAGTTTTCCATCAAAACTGTTTGCATCTAATACTTTTTTTTGTAGTATCCTTTTCTTTGGGGGGTTCCCCCTCCACCCCCCCACGTTTTTGTTTACCCTTAAAACCCCACACCAATGAAAATTAACCCTTTACCCATACCATATATGCATTCAATGCATCTATTTTCGATGGAAAGTTTCGTTGGATAAGGTTTTGTTGCAAACCTTTTCAATGGAAAGACAAAATACCTTTACCAAACATTAATGCCTGGATTCCATTGTGGGCCAGGATGACCGTCCATTTTAGTAGGGCAGTCCTCCAGAATTTTCTGGTTTGGGTGGTGTTCTTGCTTCCTCCCTCCTCTACGTTTACGTACTGCTTTGAGAGTCTATCTTAGATGAGGAATCCGTGGAAGGAACAAATCCATTAGAAGAACAAATCGCTTACCTCTCAGTAATGTTCTTTGTGATGGATGTTCCTCCCACAGACTCGTCACCCTTCCTACCTTCCCCTCTTTGCAGGAAGCTAATAGACCACTGGTTCTACAGTCCCTCAGCTTGAGAGTGCTAGGGTAATAGGGTGGAATTGAGGTCACGGATCGAGTTGCCGCTATCTAACATCCTATTCGGGGCAAGGTAGAGGCGTCGGACGATGCTGTGCTACCCTGGCAGCAGATATGTTTCTGGAGCACAGCTGTGCTGGGATAGGTATATCCTAGATGAGGAATCTGTGGGAGAAGTCATCCTTCAGAACGAACATTATCAAGAGGAAAGTAATTTGTTCATGATCATGCAAGCTTTTGACTAGGGTTTTGTGGTAAACCTTTGCCAGTCGACTAATGTTGGCTTTTCAGAACCCTACACTGTCTGGAACCCACCATTGGAGATTAGCATTAGCAACTTTAATAATGCAGCAGGGCCATATTCGACATTGTTAAATACATGTTTATGCTACGTTTTTCATTCTTAAAAAAAAAATATTGTATTTTTATTAAAAGATTACAAAGTGCATTCCTGTGATCTCCCCAAGTGTACCTATGACCGAGAACTATTCTTAAGACAAAGTTGCTTTTTCTTGTCCATTATGCATAGGTGGCAATCCATTAAAGAAAACCTGCCCAAAACAACATTCGCGAAGGTGCAAATCTTGATCTGTTGAAATGCACATCTTTTATAAGATTTTTATTTTATTTCAGGATGCCATTCCCATGATCAGCAAACTAAGATACAATGCTAGATTTGATAAAGCTTTCAAGCACGTGTTTGGGAAAACACTGATTTGCCGCAGCATGGAAGTTTCTACACAGCTGGCTAGAGCCTTCAATATGGACTGCATAACTTTAGAAGGTATGTGCAGGGCTCATTGGAGCATTCAGTGTTTTGTGTGATTGGTTTCCTCCTTCTTTTACAACCTTCTCATGTATACCTCTTAACCATCTGTTTGGTTTGGGAAAAAAAACCTGCAAAACTTGTTCACATCGCTTTACTCACCACAAGACAGCCAGTTTAATTGTTGCACCCATGCCCCTGACACCAGTTACTTGTTTAAACAGTAATTGCTAGCCTTATTCCTAATGAACATCTTCCTTCCACCTACGCCTAATTCTTTTTTAAGAATTCAGGCTGTTTCAAAAATAGTTTTACAGCCAGTAGGTGGCAACACTTGACTCTGTGCTGTAAGTGCTTTGCCTTGTGCATCAAGTTACGTTGCAAAGTCACTAACCTTAGGTTAGGAAGAGGGGTGCAGAAGACCCTAGGGTCAAGGGGGAACACACCTGTTCTGTGATGTCTTCACTAAGGATTCCCCCAGAACAGAAGACCTACAACACCAACCAGAATAGGGATACCCGGGTTTCTGAAAAGGGCTTTCAAACACTGGATCCTGCCACTCATGTCTCATGTTAGAAGAGAATGTTAGCTGCAGGCACGCTTCATGGGATAAACCATAAAGCCTACCAGTCACAACGGAGAAAGGACAGTAGGATGGGGTACCGCGGGGCCCTATGCAGCAGCATCATTTTATCCCCTCTGTGTGGGAAGTGGCATAGTCCCAGTTTCAAGCACACAAACATATAGATTCAGTAGTTTGATTGGACGCAAACCAATCTGAGAGCCCAGTCCAACTTTCCACACAGGTGCTCACAATTGTTCCATCTCAGTTCCAATAATGACCTGGACGTCACACAGTATATAAGCCTCGGTTGAACCCTTTTCAAATAAAGGCACCTTATTAAGTCTGAACCTGTAAAACATTTGCGTTTGCATTGGGACACTATTGAGACACAGGTAAGCTGCAAAAACACACTCCTGCATAGCTATTGAAAAGCTCGAAGTTCAAAAGGCATATTTCTACACAAGCTTCATTTACACGAGCTTAGCCAGGCACTCAATATGATTTAGAAAGTGTCATTTACACATGTTGTCTGCTGTTGAATAGCCTAATGTGAAAGCACACTGCTCGTTGACAGTAGAAAAATGTGCTCTGCATCCTTGACTGCGATTGTTATACAAACAGTATTTTTGCAAAGCGCTGGATTATTTTAATCCATTTAGAAATGTGTTCAGTTTGTATTAATTACAAGCTGCTGTCATATTCATAACCTGGGTGCAATGCTTTATTTACTAAAGCACTTTTTATTTGGAAAGAATTAGCTCCATATTTCGACAGCTCTTTGCTAGCTGTGTAGCCATACATCATGTGCTGGCCTCTTATTTTCCCCTTGCAACGCTGGCTGGCTTATTTCTTTTTGGTAAACTAATAACTCCAGTTTAAGCTAAAATAACCCTTGACTTCCCCTTGGGTTCGTGTGGCTCCTGCTCTGACCATTTCTGGTTTTACCGGTTCTGAGCCCTCTTCTCTTTTGTTTATTTGCTGCAGTACTATATTTTACTGTATTTTTGGCTGTGGGCTGGCTTAGTATTTTTATAAAATTTCTTCCTGCATCATGCCAGCGCTTGCACCTGCTCTTTGGTGAGCCTCGGCGTGTTACCCTAGTTTTTCTAGTATTACGATTACCGACCTACTTTTTTTTTTTCAACCCGTTTTTCAGGTATCGTGCCATTTGTTGCTTGGCGTTGGCCTGTTATATTGTGCTATCTGGTGTTAGACACTGTATATGCTGTGCATAGGCCGACATCTAGTGGAAGCTGCAGAGTATTACAGTTTGTTTTTCGAAACTCGAAAAGGGGCGTCGAACTAGGGTGTGCCAGTATTACTATCCCTAGTGTGACGGCCACTGTACCCATGATCCCTCATGCGTGTAGGAACCTCAGATTGTTTTTTTCTGCCCTACTTGTCGGATGCATGTTGCGGAGTTCCCTTGGCATTTTCCAATTATACTAAAATTATTGTTAAAACTTCCCCCTTCTTTCCACCATACGCCAAAGATTGACGTCGGTGAAGATCGAGGAAACCAGCCGTCGAAACTCCACAACGGACCTTGGGCCTTGAAAGGCCTCTGGCCTTGGCCAGGGCCTTGGAAGGCCTCTGGCCTCGGCCCTGTACAAGTAGGGAGAGTGGGGGGGTGGTCATAAAAGCTCCCACATTTATTTTCTACATATAGACGCCCGCTGCCAAATTGATACATATGTAGAGTACTCCTTTCAAATTCTGCCCTGCGTAACAGGAAGTTCCCCTGGGTAGATAAGCACAATACGTGCAATTTGTGTCTCCGACAAGACCATCCCGAGGCTACCTGTCGAGCTTGCAAGCTCTTCCAGCCGAAAACAGTTAAGGACTGCTCCACTAAACCCTGGGCCCACTACGCCAGGCAACGAGAGGCCATGGACGCCGAAGGGTCTTTTAGCGATGGCAGCAACGCCGCCGTTTCAGGTGGTGAGGGCAGAGGGGTAACTTCAAACACCCATGCGCAAGCCCCTGACCTCAGAGGACTGGCCAGCGGCTCAGTTATGGGGACAACGCCCGGCGGCATAAGCGCAACAAACACCACTTCCACTAAGCACATCAGCCCCGGCTGCGATTCGACACGCGTGCTGAGCGATCGGCAACGGAAGACACTAAGAGCAGTCCAACGATTCTGTGTCCTCTGGGCATTCTCGTTCGAGATCGCCTCGTGACAAAGACCAACCGTCTGCGGTTGGGAAAGGTGTCGCACTCCCAATACTCCCGGAGGCCCGATCGTCGGAAGACGATTCCGACCTCTATCCCCAGTCGGGACGCGTAACGTCTACTCCTGAGATTCTATGCCCTTCCTCCAAGACCTCCGAATCACGACGCAAGGTGTCAAATAGCACCTCTGTATCTCGACGTAAGGCATCGGATTCCTCGGAGGCCCCGAAAAGCACTGGGAAACATTCCTCTAGCCATGGGAAGGGGGAGAAACAAATCAGGAAACCTTCAGAACACCATGTTCATAAGGAAAAACAAAAGGCCCCTAAATCGGTAGGAAAGTCTAAGGTCCCTGACCCTCCCACTAAAGGAAAAATCACCCCACCCACTACTCACAACATGGCTATGGAAGAAGAAACAGAAGAGGTTGTAGTTATCCCTAGCTCCAAGGAATGGAGCTCAGCTGATATCGACAGGGTTATGAGAAGAATGTTATTTATGGCAGACTTTTCTATGAAAAAGACCCTAATTATTTTCCTAGTTTTGCCAACACACCAGCTACCTCGGCCCCTTCGGGGTCCAAGGATTCTCAACCCCCTAATAAAAGACCCTGCTCTGATGCCCAGGTGCAGGATTTGGTCACAGACCCTTTGGTCATTGAATCTTACCATCCTGAGTCATATTGTGATAAAACGGACCCACAAATTATGGAAGACCAGAAAGGGGTCTCCTATTATGGGGATGATGAGGACAAGGAGGAGGAGGATGAGGCTGAAACCTACAATCTTGACTCCCCAATTCCTAAAGAAAGAACTCCCGGTGCATAACTCGCCGGTAGATACCACTCCTCAACGAGGTACTGGCCAAGGCAGCAGCCCATTTTCAAATTGACACACAAGGTGTCCAAGAGGACAGGGATTTTGCCGAAGAGATCCAGGATGATCATCCATATATTAAAGTCTGTCCAGCGTAGAATTGACCCCTCCCTGGTAACTTCTAATCTTACTCGTGCGGTTAATCCACGAGTTGAAATATTATTCTGTGCCGCACCTTCGGATCCCCTATACATTAGGGGCCAATTAAAACCCGACTCCCTGGTAGTAACAACCACCAGAAAAAGGGCAGGTACACCTCTCGCATCTTCAGAAGCACCTCCCGATAAAGAGAGCAAGAGACTATATACTCTCGGCAGGAAAGTGGCCACCACTTCCACCTATTGGGCACGAATTGCAAACAGCACAACTCTTTTGGCAAGCTATCATTGCCACCAGTGGGAACAAGTAGCTGCTTTAGTATCCTCCGCACCTGAACCACTGAAGAGCCAGTTGGCTCAGCTGGCAGCAGATGGAAGGTTGGTATGGGGATGCATTCTGAAAACGAACTTTGATGCAGCAGATAATGCTGGAAGACTAATTGCAGAAGGCACTGTGATATATCGTCATGCATGGTTAAGACAGTAAGGGTTCAAACCCGAGACCCAAGCCACCCTTATAGACATGCCGGTAGAGCCGGACGTACTATTCGGCAAGGCGTTGGAGGAAGCCTTAAAGACAGCTAAGTGCGAGTACGAGAAAATAAAATCCCTCAGGACAGAGGGGAAACTCTAATTTTCGTTGCTTTCGGGGCCAAAGCTCCCAGAGGGGTTCGAACTACTATCAAATCAAGGAACCTCATGGGGCAACAATCGGTTCCATGCATTACAAGCCTTCCCCAGAGCGCAGAGGCTGCACTAGGGGAAGAGGCAGCCCCCCCAGAGGTGACACGCCACGCAGTAGACAGTGACGTTCCGCTTTAGGTCCCCTCCCATGCATCCCCAGTAGGGGGGCGCAGTTCCACCTTCACCCACGCATGGGAGGGGATCACTTTGGACAAATGGGTGCTGTCCACAGTGTCCGCAGGATACTGTATAGAACTACTAGAGCGCCCCATGACCATCCCCCAAAACAGAAGGTACACTCATTAGAGCACCAGAAAATCCTTGTCGAGGAGATCGCCATTCTACTTGCAAAGGACGCCATAGAACTTGTCCCGGGCAACCAGGTAAACGGGTATTTATTCAACCTACTTCCTTGTTCCAAAAAAAGATCTAACAATGCGCCCAGTATTAGATTTGTACCCTGCAAACAAGTATGTCAAGCCACAAAAATTCTGCGGGACTACACTCCAAGAGGTAATCCCCCTACTAAAAAAATGGGGATTACATGACAACATTGGATATGAAAGATGCCTATTTTCATATTTCAATGTTCCCAGCGCATAGAAGATTCCTACGTTAAAAAATAGACAACCAGCACTACCAGTTCAAGGTGCTGCCCTTCGGTATAGCCTTGGCTCCAAGGGTATTCACCAAGGTACTGGCGGTGGCGCACCTACGCAGGGAGGCAATCCCAGTGTATCCTTACTTGGACGACTGGCTCATCACAGGGGAAACCCCCTTAATTTGCAGACTAAAAATTCAAAGAACAATCAACCCCCTCTTGCAATTGGGCTTCTCAATCAACGAGAAAAAATCAAGCCTGGTGCCAAGCACCTCAAAATAGTTCTAGGAGCTGTCCTAAACACCCAAGAGGGGTTTGCCTTTCCTTCAGAGGAAAGAATTCGGAACCTGTTGCTGCAAATTCCTCAGTATCAAGCTGGTCACCAAATAAGGGTGCGCAAAGCGATGCGTTTGCTAGGCATGATGGCATCCTGCATTTACCTGGTTCCCCAAGCGCCTGCGCATGCGACCCATGCAAGGATGGTTGGCGAAACATTGGTCTCAAGCAAGTGGTCAGTGAGACGATCTAGTGGTTGTTTCGCCAAAACTAGTACAGAGTCTTCGCTGGTGGACAAGAGAAAATCTTACGAAGGGGAAACCCTTCTACGATCCAAAGATCCCTGCCGTTGTCACAACAGACGCCTCCCTAGCAGGGTGGGTAGCCCACTACCTGCACCATACAGCTCAGGGTCTCTGGTCTCACGCAGTGGCTCAGAACCACATCGATCTGTTAGAACTTCTGGCAGTCTTCAGAGTGCGTCGGGCATTCGAACCCCTCCTATCCAACCTGTCAGTGCAAATCCTAACAGACAGCACAACGGCGATGTTTTACTTAAACAAACAAGGGGGCACTCGTTCACCAAATCTGTCCAAGCTTGCCCAGAGAATTTGGAGATGGGCACTCAAACTGAAGATTTACCTGTCAACCCAACATGTTCCATGGGATCTCAACTCGCTAGCAGATGCTCTGAGCAGGGATCCCGTTCCAGAAGAACACGAGTGGACACTACACAAAGAGGTCGTAGGAGACCTCTTTTCTCAGAGGGGTTTCCCCACTATAGTCCTATTCGCCACAAGCGAAAACAGGCAATGCCTAGACTTCGCATCCAGGTTCCCCGAGCCAGGCTCCAAGGGGAATGCCCTATGGATGAATTGGTCAGGGATGTTTGCCTATGCATTTCCACCAACCCCTCTGGTGAGGAAGGTGGTCAACAAGATCCACAGAGAACCGATGCCGCTCATCCTTGTTGCTCCTATGTGGGCGAGACAACCATGGTACCCACACCTACGCAAATTGGCGGTGTGCGACCCCATCAAACTCCCGTGCCGGTACAACCTACTCTCCCAGCACGAGGGCCTAACAGTGCATCCTCAGCCCAACTCAATGAACTTGGCAGCATGGCTCCTGAAGTCATAGAGTTCGGACATCTCAGTTTACCCCAGAGATGTATGGATATCTTGAAAGAGTCAACGAAACCTAACACAAGGCACTGTTACTATGACAAATGGAAAAGATTTGTTATTTGGTGCCAGAATAAGCAAAAGCAAATCAACCCAGTTGATTGGACTCCTTCTAATGTCGTCACCTATATGCTCCACCTATTGGATGCAGGGTTAGTGTTTAACTTACTTAAAGTGCACCTGGCAGCTTTATCAGCCTACACCACTTCCTATAACAAAGTGTCATGGTGGAAAGTGCCAGTTGTCTAAGCATTTATTGAAGCGGTAAAGATACTCCACCCTCCAATTTCTAACCCATACCCGGTTGGGACCTTAATGTGGTGCTTGCTTAGCTCATGGGACCCCCCCCCTTTGAGCCCATGCACAAATCTAGTCTCAAACACTTGACTTATAAAACTGCTTTTTTAGTAGCCATCACATCCATAAGAAGGGTCAGTGAAATTCAAGCCCTGTCCCTGCAGGATCCTTTCTTTACTGTTCATAAGGATAAACTGGTTTTACGCATTCACCCTAGGTTCTCACCTAAGTTAATTTCCAAATTCCATGTTAACCAGTCCATTGAGCTTCCGGCTTTCTTCCAGGAACCCAAAAGCTCTGCTGAGGTGAAACTCCACACACTAGATGTGATGAGGGCGGTCCTCTACTATGTTGACAAGACCAGGCTGCTAAGAAAGACGGATCAACTGTTCGTCTCCATAGCTCCAGGCAGAGAGGGAGATTGCGTCTCTAAGAATGCCATCTCTAAGTGGATAGTCAGATGTATCCAACTGTACTATTCCCTTTCAGATAAAAGGCTGCCTTTTATGCCGAGAGCCCACTCTACAAGAGGTACTGGAGCCACTCTGGCTGTCATTGCAAATGTTCCATTAGACAGTATTTGCAAAGCAGCTACATGGAGCTCTGTTCACACCTTTTATCGGCACTACTGCATTGACACTCATTCCAAGACAGATACAGTGGGACAAGCGGTTCTAAGACATTTGTTCGCTCATGACCCTTCTCACATCCCACCTCCTAACACTGCTCGCTAATCTATGCACAGCATGTGATCTAAGCAGATTCCACAAGCCTCAGAAAGGATACATTACTCACCGTAATCGTATTTCGAAGGGATTGTGTCCTCCAATGAAATCCTTATCTTTGATAATAAGTTTCCAGCTTGCTGGCCTTGGACATTTTTTCTGTAGAGGGTGCTGCGCGTCGACATCCGCCGAGTCGATGTCCTTCGACGGCCACCGTATCTGCGCCGACGTCACCATGCACATAAATAGCCACGCGCTGCGTCCGTTGCTCAGTTCCGTTTTTCCGCACTTTGTGGGGCCTCCGGAACGTCATTGCTCAGTTCAGTCAGGATAACTATCTATTTCTACTCGAATATACCTTATCGTTCTCGATGGCTTCTTCATCAGAACCGACGACGCCGCAATCCGGCTTCAAGAAATGTCGAGACTGCGGTAAAAAAATGTCAATAACGGATCCACACAGGATCTGCTTATGGTGCTTGGGATCCGAGCACCATTGTTCGGATTGTGAGGTCTGCATGTCCATGATGGCGAAAGCCTTGAAGGAGCGCAAGGGGAAGCTCGAAAGAGGTAAGTCAACCAAAACCTCCTCGAACGTTTCGTCGGCTGAGTCGAGGCACTCCTCTCCTCGCCGTCAAACATTCCCATTCTAGATCTCGAAGCAGCTCCCACCATTCGTCGAGATCAAGATACTCAAAAAAGAGACGTCAAAGGTCCCATTCCTCGTCTTCTGTGTCCCCAGAAAGGGTCTCCTGTCCCACTAAACACAGTTCTCAAGCCGAGTGGGAGGAATTCAGAAAGAAAATGTTAAGCGCCTTCGAGAACGCGGCCTCGACCCCCTCGAAGACAGCTGAGGGTGATACCCCGGGTGAAAAACCCAAAAAATGAAAACGCAGCGAGTCGCAGCACCCGGCGAAACATTCCACCCGAGAGCGCCATGAGCCATCGGGTAAGAAGGCACCGTCTTCGAAGCCAGCGTCGAAGATTACTTCGACGCATGGATCGGCGCCATCAACGTCGTTGTCGAAGGGTTCCTTGACGCATCGGCCGATCGACTCGATGCCATCGTCGATGCCGATGAAAGAGAGGACCAAGGCCACTCCACAGCCAACGGTGATTTCAAGGGCCTCCGGCACGACGCCGAGACCGTCGTCGATGCCCTAGAGTTGGATCCCGATCCTCTCGAGTTCTTAGAGACCTCTTCCAGTTTTTTCAACGCAGTTTTGGGCGCCTTCGAAGCCTGTTACATCGGCGTCGACGACATCAACGTTTTCTCATCCAATGATGACGACTTTGGCTCCTTCTGCCTTAGAGATGGGTTTTACTCCATTTCAGAGGTCAGATTACCCTGGACTTTCTTCGATTTATGAAGAGGGGGAAGATTCTGACCAGGAAACATTTGGGTTACAGAGGACCACACTGCCTATTGCAGAGGATTTCACCTCTGAGGAAAGAAGGCTGAAGGACCTACAGGAGTCGCTACATGAGGCAACTGGGCTGGACACTTCCCCAGAAGTGGAATTTGTTAAGCCAGACGCAGGGGAACATGCCGAAACACCCTATAGAACCCTGATGGCAAGAATTATTGAGTTTATGGGTTGGTCTGCGCCTTCACCTGTTTTTCAACAGGGCGACCTAACAGATATATTCGACAAAGTCCCACAGGAGGACCCGGTGGTCCCCTTCCATGCAGCCTTACAAAGGAAAATTGCATCTAATTGGGAAAATCCCGAAGTTATCCCTGCAATCAATAAAAGATTGTCAACCAAGTATAGGGTAGCGGCTGCTGACCCTGAATACTTGTCAAAACACGCGACTCCAGAGAGCCTGGTGGTTCAAGCGGCAACTTCATCTAGCAGTAGGACCGCTTACCCTGCTGTCCCACAGGATAGAGATGACAAGAGGTATGACTCTATGGCGAAGAATGTTTTCTCTGCCTGTAGTATGGCGTTGAAGTCCATCAACGCCACCTGTACGCTCGCCAGGTTCAGTCACACACTATGGGAGTGTGCTTCATCAGCGGCGGACTGCATACCCGAAGGAGAGGAAAAGGAAGCCTTCCTTAACATTATTAAAGATGGCAAGGATGCCATGTGCGAATCACTGCAAACTGCCATCGATTCCGCTGACAATATCAGCAGGGCCATGGCGGCAAGTACAACAATCCGCAGGCATGCGTGATTGCGAAAGTCGGGCTTTGCTCCAGATGTACAGACCAGACTTTTGAATATGCCCTTTGACGGCTCTTCATTATTCGGGAAAAAGGCTGATGACAGTCTGGAAAAGTTACAGACTTCTAAAGCAGCAGCAAAATCTTTAGGAGCTGCTATCCGGCAACCTTCTTTTCGCCCCTCAGGAACCTCTGGAAGAGGAAAGTCCTTTCGCTATTATTCCGCATTCGGGAAAGGCAGAGGACAGCCGGCTCAGAGGCCAAAGGAGATCCACCCGAGGTGGACGGGTGAAAAGTACGAAGGCCGCAGCAGGTGCCTCTTTACCCTCGGAATCTGCATCAGCCGCCCCCAAACCACTCTGAGGCCTTTCAACACAATACACCTGTAGGGGGCAGGTTAACTCACCATCTGACGGAATGGCAGGCTATAACGTCAGATGCTTGGGCATTGGAAACAGTGGCCCAAGGTTACTGCCTACCCTTTCTACACATTCCTCAGAGTCATCCACCGGGGAACAGTTCTCTGAAAGTTTCAGATCCGCTCCTCTTGCAGGAAATTATAGACCTGCTAGAGAAAGGTGCCATAGAACCGGTCCCTGTAGCGGAAAGGAACAAGGGCTGGTTCTCCCCCTACTTTCTCATACCAAAGAAGGACGGAGGACTGAGACCCATCCTGGATTTACGAGAATTTAACTAGTTCCTCAGGAAGGACAAGTTCAAGATGGTAACTCTCTCAGATCCTTCAGGCCCTCCAGCTCCAGGACTGGCTGGTATCTCTGGACCTTCAGGATGCTTATTTCCATGTGCCAATCCATCTCAAACACAGGAAATACCTGAGGTTCGCAATTGGTGACTCTCATTATCAATTTCGAGTTCTGCCATTTGGGCTGACCTCCGCCCTGAGGGTCGTCACCAAGCTGATTTCGGTAGTGGCGGCGAGTCTAAGGAGGGAAGGGATACACGTCTACCCCTACCTGGACGACTGGCTCATCAGGGCTGTATCTTCGGAACAGGCCCAGGCCCAGCTAGATTATGTCTGCCACTTCCTTCACAGACTGGGCTTCTCCCTCAATTTAAAGAAGTCACAGATGATACCATCAAAGAGACTCCAGTTCATTGGAGCGGTCCTGGACACTTCCCTGGGGAAAAGCCTCGCCACCAGAGGTGAGGGCTCAAGATATTCTACAGATGGGTCACCAAGTTTAAAAATGCCCAACGTCTCCCAGCCTTCGACTTTTTGAGGTTGCTAGGCCTCATGGCATCCTGCATCTTCCTTGTGCCAGAGGCTCGCCTGAGAATGAGATCTCTTCAGTGGGCACTGAGAAGTCAGTGGTCGCAATTATCAGGGAGAATGACAGATCTCATCCGGATTCCGGACAAGGTAGCCCGCGACCTTCAATGGTGGGCCTATCCAGAGAACATCTTGAAAGGAGAACTGTTTTGGCAACCATGGCCGGAGATAACAGTAGTCGCAGACGCCTCACTCACGTGGTGGGGAGCCCATGCCAACGACTTGACCATCAGCAGTCGTTGTTCTCCATCGGAGTCCAGACTACACATCAACCTATTATACCTGAAAGCAATCAGACTAGCGCTGAAAGCTTTCCTGCCATCAGTACAGGGGAGAAATGTCCTGATAATGACGGACAACGCGGTGGCCATGCACTACCTCAACAAAAGAGGAGGCGTAGGATCACTGCCACTGTGCAGAGACACGATGCAGCTCTGGTTTTGGGCAATCCAAGAAGGAATCTCTCTATCGGCTGTCCACCTAGCCGGAGAGAAGAACTTGACAGCAGACGCTCTGAGCAGGCAGAGCAGTCTCCCACGAGTGGGAGCTAGCTCAGGAAGTCCTTCAAGAGATCTTCACCCTTTGGGGAACCCCTCAGGTGGATCTGTTCGCCACAAGCAACAACAAGAAGTGCGATCTGTTCTGTTCAAGGGAATTTCCCCCGAGAGGAGCTCTAGGAGATGCGCTCGTAGTGGACTGGGAGTTTCCACTCCTTTACGCGTTCCCTCCAGTCCCTGTTATTCCTCAAATGATCAGGAGGTTGAGAAGATAGCGGAAAACCATGATCCTAATTGCCCCGGATTGGGCCAGGAGAACGTGGTACCCGGACCTTCTAGATATGTCCATCTGCCCTCCAATCCGTCTTCCGCTCAAAGAGAATCTTCTCTCGCAGAAGGGAGGTCAGGTTCTCCATCCAGACACCAGAACCCTCAACCTTCACACTTGACTTCTGAAAGGTTGAGGTACAAGGATTGGGATCTCCCTGATGATGTCATGGAGGTGTTGCTTTCAGCCAGAAGACCGGCAACAAAGTCTTTATACCGCTGCCGTTGGAACAAATTTTGCAGCTGGTGTTGGGAAGAGAATATCGACCCTTTTTCATGTGGTACACCAACAGTGTTATCGTTTCTACTCTACTTGGCAAATTCAGGCCTTCAAGTGGGCACTGTAAAAGGCTATCTTGCAGAGCTTTCTATCTTCAAGCGCACTGCGGAGGAACCATTGTATTTCAAAATTCCTCTAGTAATACAATTTCTCAAGGGACTAACTAATGTTTACCCTCCAAAACCATTCCAGGTTCCCTTATGGGACTTAAATTTAGTCGTAAACTTCTTAATGGGCACTCCATTCGAACCACTTCACTCTTGCGCGCTGAGATTTCTCACGCTTAAAACTGTCCTATTGGTAGCACCAACATCTGCTAGGAGGGTGAGCGAGCTACATGATCTCTCCTGTTAACCCCCACAATCTTCCACACGGACAAAGTTGTCCTACAGGTGAAGCCTAATTTCCTCCCAAAGGTGGTTTCTGAATTTCATATTACTCAGAAAATTACCTTGCCTTCGTTCTACCCTCCTCCCCATCCGGGGAAAGAGGAGGAAAGGCTACATAGGCTGGACCCTAGGTGAGCTCTCAGCTTTTACATCAGCAGAATGGCTAGGATCAGGCAAGCAGACCAACTGTTTGTAGGATATTCAGGTCACAAGTTGGGACTACCCATAACAAAACAAACCATCTCCAGGTGGATTATTTTGGCCATCCTGGAATGTTATAGACTAGCAGGGAAAGAGCCACCCCAAAATCTCAGGGCTCATTCAACCAGGGGTATCGCAGCCTCTTCGGCTCTCCAAAGAGGGGTACCGGTCCGGGACATATGTGCGGCTGCCACATGGTTGTCCGCACATACATTCACAAGATTTTACAATCTGGATTCCTCCACTGATCAAGAGACCAGATTTGGCAAGGCCGTATTACATTCGGTCCATCCCTAAAGGGATACATAACACTCTCACTCCCGCCTCCACTTACATGCCACTGCTATGGGAGTCTATCAAAGATAAGGAAAACGTTGGAGGACACAATCCCTTCGAAGAACAAGTTACTTCTTACCTGGTAACATTCTTTCGACGGGATGTTCCTCCGACGTATTCCTTATTGCCCCTCCCAACCATCCCCGCAGTGATAACTTCCCTTGTGGTTGCAGCTTACGCTCCTTCAAGGTCACTAACCAATTCAGGCATGACTTTTCTTATGCTACAAAACGGAACTGAGCAACGGACACAGCGCTTGGCTATTTATAGGCATGGTGACGTTGGCGCCGATACGGTGGCCGTCAAAGGACATCGACTCGGCGGACGTCGCCGCGCAGCGCCCTCTACAGAAAATAATTCCGAGGCCAGCAAGCTGGAAACGTATTATCGAAAGAACGTTACCAGGTAAGAAGTAACTTGTTCTTCTGATGCTTGTATCTGCTTAGATTCACATGCGCCCACCCTTCCTCCCCTCTGAGAGAAGGCGCATGGATGCTTGTGGTCTTATCTATCTTATCTGTTTGGATGCTCTGTACTCACGCTACTCCTCACTCTACCTCATGTCAGAAAAAATACAATCTGAGAACCCTACACGCATGAGGGATCATGGGTACAGTGGACGTCACACTAGGGATAGTATTGCTGGCACGCCCTAGTTCGACGCCCCTTTTCGAGTTTCGAAAAACAAACTGTAATACTCTGCAGCTTCCACTAGATGTCGGCCTATGCACAGCATGTGAATCTAGGCAGATACAAGCATCAGAAATGTGGCTACTGTGCAGCCAGAAAGTCCTTTATTAGTAAAAAGTATATATATTTTTGTTTTTTAAAACCCTGTTTTTCAGGTTTAGTGCTACTTGCAGCCCTTTGGCCCTGGCGCTCCGGCGTTGGCCTTTTTGCTTGTCTTGTGGGTATGTGCCCATTGTTTATATTTTTTGGAAGAATATCCTTGAACAAGTGCAATTTACCTAGTTTAAAATGAGCTGCAGTTTCATTTTTGGGAATTGTTCATTTTTGTAAATTCAACTGCATAAAGAAAAAAAATAGGCTGATGCAACAGTGTTCATCTTATGAAGCAGACAGTGGATTGGCTCTGGTAATTGTGGGAGGGCACTTTAGAATAGCCTCCAAAATAATCACAATTGACAAGTGAATGGTTATTTATGCAGGATCGTGTAGTCTATGGAAAGCATAGCTCCCGGGAAGGTTCAAAGATAAAAATGATCGCGTAAGAAATTGATGCCTACTAGTCAGGCAGGATTGGCTATCAAAGAAATGTTTGGTGTTTAGATAAAGGTGACTTCAGACGATAAAATAAAGTAAGAGTTCCTAATGAGCAGATGCCCAAGGACCACAGCTGTAGTCAGAAATCATGCTCCACCTTGGCGGCCAGTTCATGGGTCTTTAGTGAACCATTTGGAGGGCCTAGGGCCATCCCTCTCTCTAGTCTCCCGTGGCATGCCCACCTTAGCCCAGGCATCCGTAATCCCTGGTTAATACTCCGGATCATTAACCCCTACTGTCTACTCTCTGTTCTTACTCCTACGTCCTCTCCCCTTTCCTCCATACTGTATGGGCGTCCCTCGCTAGGGACGGGAAACGGAAACTTTTTCACCAAAAATTATGTTCCCCTTTACATTTAGATGCGCGTGGGGGTGAGGCCCCTGGGAGCATGCGCTCCCCTGACTCCGCCCACCGGCGGCACTCACCAGTCCTCTTTTCCAAGTCAACGGGAACAGACCACTTCAGCAGCGCTCCTGGGTTAGGTCTCTAGCCTTGTAATTCCACGTGCTCTTCCCCAAAAGCTTTCTATATTTTACTTCTCTTTCGGTTTTCGCCTACATTGTTAGAAAAGACTCTGGTGCCACGGTCCTCCCCGGCACATGACAGCATGTTTTAGCAGGTGTCCGGCCTGCAAGGTTTCTTTCCCCACGTCTGACCCCCACCCGATTTGCCTCCGGTGCCTTGGCCCCAACCACGTCTGGTACGCATGCGACACGTTGACCCTGCGATTTCTCAAGAATCGCTTGGCCAGGTGGAGGGAGCTGTTCGAGAGATCACCTCCAGAGGACTTTAAGACTTACGGGAGGAGGAAGACCAGGCCCAAGGTAGGTGCCCTGTTCTCCTCCGCACCCCGCAAGGAAGTGCCCGAGTGGGAGGGGCCTACCAGCAAGGGGACAAAGCCTCCCAGAGCCACAGGCCAAAAGGCTGAGGGGTCGCAAGGCTCTTCTACCGGGGACCTCCCAGAGGGGCTTTTCTCTACTACCGGGAACACTCTTGAGGGGGCGTCTACAGGCAGAACTACCGGCGTCATGGCCGAGGGCACTTCACCTTCCAGGTCAATACCTGAGGTGCAAGTAAGGTCCGAGCCTTCGCTTCTAAGCGTGCAGGCAGAGACCGGGCCCATCCCATCAAGCACCATGCAGCAGGCACGTGGCGTGGGGCATGACAAAATGGCTGCCAGGCCAGACAAGATGGCAGCTCGCCCGGAGCCGCCTCCATCTGGAGAGCAGGCATGGAAACGCACGTCTAGGTGGGACTGGATCACTCCGGGGACCTGGTCCATGGCATACCAGACCACACCTGCACAGAGTAGGTATGCAGCGCCCAGTGGGGTGCGGCAAGCACCGCCAAGACCGCAGCAACCACAGGGCACACCTCTAGGCCCTTCCCCTGCTTGCGAGGATAGGTTCTTCTAAATGTTCCTTACCCTCATGAAGTCATCTCATGTCCTTGAAGGGGGGTCATCAAGGACATGCTACATCAGACTCCGACGGTGTTGCAGGCCCCGGTACCGGTTCAACCCTTGGTTCCCGTGCTCAATCCAGTCATGCAGGCTCCGCCTCCGCAGCAACCACCGGCGCTCCAGTCAGCATGCACGGGTTAACTGAATACCTGAGGATTACGCAGCCTCAAGTCGAGCAACCTGAGGCAGGGAGTTCTGGCTGAAGTGCTGACCATTCACTCAGCCACAAGAACTGACATCGGTCTGCAAAAGGATGCAGACACCCTTGGCAAGAAGGGATGGGTGAAGCCGCACTCTACGCAGCCTGCCAATAAACGGCTGGATGCCAATTATAGGCAGGCGGAAGGAGACTCCCTCGTTTTGTCGGTGCATCCTCAACCGCATTCATCAGTTATAGCTGCGCCCTCTTTCTACTCCAAACCACAGTCTTCGTCAGCTGCTCCAACATTAGCGCTCCTTGGGAAGGAGGAAAAGCTGTTGGAATCGTATGGATTTACTCTAATGCCACACTCCATCTGCGCCAGACGCTATGCTGGCAGCAGTGAATCAGAAGCTGTGGAGGGAGATTGTGGAGTCTACAGTGGCTCACATCGACACAGCAGGTAGAGCGATGTGTATTGCCACCAATATGAGGACGGCGGCTTGGCTCAGGGTGACTTAAATGTAACCCCCTCGTGCATGTAGGGCATTCTAGACTTTCTATTTGAGGGGGGGGACTTGTTCCACTCGACCATGGATGAGGAACTTGATAAAACAAATATCTCCCAGTAGGGGTGTCACGGTTTTGGTTTTATGGCGGTACGATAACCTTCTTGCCAAAAGACGGTATTTCATGGTTATCGCAGTATAGCAGGTGGAGTTAACTAATCTTAACAAATATTCTCTTAAAGGTCATAAATTGTCAGCATTTTGAAACTTGTCTGCACATTTTTAGCTGATCCTCCAGGAATCTAAGGCGGCTTCTTTTCATGGCGCTCACTCGTTGATCGCCTCGAATTAAAGTGACTAGTGGAAGTGTGAAAATGCACATTTTGAGCAATGAGCTTGCTGCTCAGTCACAGGTCATCGCTTTAAAAATCGGCCTCGACCTGCATTATTTTAGAACCACATGACATGGGCATCATGACCCGTCGTTGCGATCAAACATTTAGGACTGTTTTGATAACGCTTTATCCCATTAAAGGGAGAAAAGTCACTCATGTGAGGTCTGAAATCCCATGTCAATGGGTTTCTTTTGTCAACATGTCATCGCCAACACACACTCACCGAAAGGTTGCGTATTGATCAAATCCTTATAGCTTGTTTAACATCCGCCTGGTTTATAATAAAGGTCTGATGTTGGAGTCACCACTGACCATGCAATCCTAACAGGACAGCGTTCAGTGTTGATTTCTTTCTTGATTCTTGCAATACATGTTCATTTACCTTCTTAAAGATAGTGGCACAAAATCTTTTTGAAAATGACAAAGTTAAAATGCATATCGGCACACATATGGCCTCGACCACCACATCACCACAGCCCCATCATTACCGTTTTCCCCAGGTCTGAGCGCATTAGGACCCTTGTTGTGTGAGTTGAGACAGAGGAATGCTTTCATGGGTGGTGTCACAAATCGAGGATAGACCTGAGAAATGTTTCACCCCCATTGCTCTGGATACTTCAAATTGAATGTAGAATCTGTCCTGCCTGCTTGAGTCCAGTGCCATATGCAGAAGGCAGGTGAAGGATCAAGTGAAGCAACAACTCTAGTGCCAATGTGTAAATCTACACAGAGGATAGTGGGGGTGGGGTTTATATACTAGCACAAAGCACTGATAGGCCCAGTGTTCATACAGTCTACAGAGCTAATGTTTTTTGGGGACATGCATCAGAAGGGCACCTAGTTCATTCCCCCCTTTGAATTCTGGGATGTGTAGATCCCCATCTTTCAAATTGGTGGGAAAACTACAAATCGGCTGATCTTTAACCCGACTCTACTGATCAGAGAAAGAGCGGTCACAGCATCAAAGCTGCATTTACTAATGTGACCTCACTTTTCCTATGCTCTTGACTGGCAAACGCCACATCCAACAGTGCAAAATCCAGAATGCGCAGCACTTGCTTACTGCAGCCTTTCCATATCAGATTGAAAAGCTCACTTAATAGCTGCAGGCCCTAAAACGGTATACCGGAAAAAAACAACGTGACGGTTATTATAATTCAATTATATTCAATGTTCACGGTATCTATAACGGTATACCGTTAGACCCCTTATCTCCCAGACAGCAAAATCATTGTCAATCCTGACAGTCGGCTTTAAAGCCCTATAGCCAGTCACCAGTGCTCGGATAGAGCACGTACCTTTGATGGCTTCAGGGAATTTCAGGATCGGCGCTCTAGACAGCCCAACACGTCCCCTAGCCAGCAAAGGTGCAAGCAGCACAAATCCTCCCACATGTTTTTTCCAGTCCCTAAACCAGGCACCAGCCTCGGAGGGAAAGAAGTTGTGACTGTCATCCAGGTCTACAGGTCTCCGGTGGGGGGCAGGCTTGCCCTTCACTTCAATTCCTGGAAGACAAGGTTCACAGACCCATGGATGCTCTCCGTAATGTCCACCTAGGCCTTTTCCCCTCTTTTCTGGACTCTCAAGCTTAGGTGTCTTTTCTCCTGTATTTAAAATTGCATAGTGAACCTAGGCCTTTTTCGCTCTACTCAGGACTCTCAGACTTGGGTGTGTTTTCACCTATAATAGCATTGTGTAAGTAGTGCTGCTCTGTGGCTTGCCTCTTAGCAAAGCACTCATCTTGCAAAGATTTTTACCACTATCTAAGCGCCTGTCTCATCTACTTGCACCCTGCCCTGTGTCCTTCCCTAGTGTTCTCCCATACCCCTTTCCACTCTCTTCCTCTTCTTTCCTTTACCTACCTACTCTATGGTGCTCTCTACCTCTCCTATCTTTTCTATCTTTTCTAACTGCTTCTCTATCGACTATCCTGCTCTCCTCACTAAATCTGGTAGGAAGAGGTTTTCCCTCACGCGCCGAGGTCCCTCAGATTATTTTTTTCCGCCCAGATATCTGGTCACCCTACTGCAGAGCTCTTCCATAAGAGATATTATTACCTTATTTATCGACTTTGTTGAGTATCCCCTTAAAATTACTTAGGTGCTTCCTGTACTATGCCGAAGACTGCGGAGGACTTTCGACACCTGCGATCTGGCTGCAAATCCGTCCACGTGGCCGGGCCCTCTGGCCGGCATACACAGTAGGGAGAGTGTGGTCGGGGTGGCTATATTCTCTCAATTATGCCTTTCCTCTTTCCCCCTATTTGTCCCATAGGTCTTGTTATCGCTTTTATTGCCTTTCGATATGGAAAGGGCGCCATTTAGGTTTTGCCCCTTTGCAGGGCCAGATATCCTTGGAAGGACAAGCACTCTCAGTGCAATAATTGTCTGCCCCTTGAACACGACGAAGTGCGGTGCACGGCCTGTAAACTCCTGCGCCCTAAGATGCTTAAGGAGCGCTGCGTTAAGCGGTGGGTGGCCGATGGCATGTCGCAGGCTGGATGATGTACCCTAACTGCCGCACCCGCCAAAAGTGATGGGGGGGGTACCAGCGATGACCAGGCATCCATGTCTGATGCCATTGACCTCAATGCAAACACTACTAAGTCTGCCACACCCGTCCCCGACAGGCCTGACACGAGTCACACTATGGGGAAAACACCCGGCGACAGGGGAGTATAGGATTGCAACAATAAGCACACAATCCCAAACCCGGTTACGAAGGTACCGTCAAAGCGGGCGAAAGCGCCAGCGGTCTCGTCGATAATTTCAACGGGATCCGCCGATCTTCACAATCGGCAGCCTTCCCTGCATCCGCTGCAGTGTCTTGCGACTGGGCCTCCTAAGACAAAGGGCGCTAACTCCAAAACCCATCCGACCGTTGAAGCGCCCCTAGTGGACACTTTTGCGTCGCCTAGTAGGGGAGAAATCTACCGCTAAACCTACAAGTCAGCCGGCACATTGCCCCTTTTCGCCGAACATTTCCGAGAGCATCGCTATGTGGGATGCATTGACCCACTAAGCTCTGCCCTGCGACATCACTGTGTGCTGCTTTCACCAGAACCAACAAAATGGCCGCAAAAAGCCCAATGCGCGCTGAACCCCTGAGAATTGCGCAGTGAAACCGGAAAAGATGGCTGCCAATCTACTTTGCCTCGTCGGGGAACAGGAGACCACACTGCCAAAACCTGTCATTGGGCTGCCCACAGAGGGAAATGGAAATACCTGAAAGGCAGTGCTTAGTTGCCAGGAAAACCAAAGGTGTTCTGAAAACCTTTTTTTTCCTTGGGTGCTGACATTTCAAAATCGTGGTTCAAAACATCAGGAAATATCCAACATCCTTGCTGGGTGTTAACCATCACCTTATTTAAGGAATCCACATAAACACACAATGTCAGGAAAAGCAGAATCCATCATAGAATATCCACATTAAAAAAGAGTGCTTGGCTGTAAAAAATCTGTCAGAAATGGGCGTAGTACTGCAGGCTGTCAGTTAAGTGCATTAGAAATTAAACTTGTGCATTAAAATCAAAACTGTTGAAACGAAGAGACTTGCCATCAAAAGCAATATAGGTTGCAACCATTCAATCTCTATGTTGAAAAAGACTGGAATTGGAAATGTTTGCCTGTTTTAAAAATTGTAACTTTAATTTCAACAAAGAACAATGTAACAATTTACTTTAAAGTAACCTGATTCAGCAAAACTTCAACAAAGCTTCCCCCACTCGGAAACACACCTTCCTTCTGCTCTCTGCCCCAGGAACTCTCAATCAGATGTTAATGAAAAGGGGAGGGGATTTGGCTCTGCTGCCCATGAGAGAGACGAAGGGTTTCCTTGGCTGAAAAGAATATGCAGATGCGAGTGTCAACTGAAACTCCTGCCATAGGAAGCGAGGCAGAGATTGCTCTTGACCCACCAAAACTTTGGGGGCGGGACAGACAGTTATGTGTATCCTTAAACCACAAGAAAGTATATTTTTGAAAAGGACTGACGGAGGACTGTTCAAAATTGTAAAAATGTGTAAAATATAGTGTTAACATGAAAATTCTGGTCATGGTTTTAAAACTACTCAGAACTCTGTGCTATGTTCAGGGACATGACTACATAATTTGTGGTTTTGTAGCAATTGTGGTGATGCCAGAAACATGAAACTTCACGATTATGCCCAGATGTCATGCGCACATATGTGTGAAAATGTGGGCAAATCTGACATTGGGTACCAGACCAAAAGTGCGAAAAACTGTCAAATGTGAACCAAAGCTCTCACCGAGATGGGACTCGGATGAATACTTGCTCCACTAAATTTGTGATGTAAATATGTTATTGCTAGCAAGTGGTAAAATTGTAAATATGCCTTATATGAAAAATGGATTTACTGTGCAGAAACAAAGGGGAGGTTCTCCCTGGATCCTAAAATACAGCGTCGTCATGACACCATATTTCCTACTCAAATCAGGGGAGAGGAAATACCCCAACCAATAGAATCCTTAAAGGGTGTGCCTAGTACAATTCAGCATACCCACCCCTTTAGGAAATACATAAATAGAGACAGCTCAGGACCTACGGAGAGACGCACATTCACCCATCAATTGATTGCTGGCAGAGCACTTTGCAAGAGAAATCCATATTACAGACTCCAGAACTTTGAAAGCAAAAAGGCCCATTTCCAAAGCTAAACCCTTCTCAGCTTGGACTTCAATAAATCCTGAAACCAGATTTTCAGAACAGCCTGGCTGTGCTGTTTCTGCTTTCTTGCTAAGAATTATTGCCAGAATCCAGAGATCCAGCCAAGTAGAGCAGAGCTGTAACCACATAGCTGCAAACCAGAACCAACCCGTCAGATCCACTTCAATTCCGCCGTGCAGTGTCCAGAGTGCCGTGCTGAGTGCAGAACCAGAGCGCCTTGAGTCCAGTCCGGTGGTCTAGCAGAATTCTAGTACCGAAATCCTTGACCAGATCCCCGACGGGTCCATTCCAGTAGTAGTGAGTATCTATAGCATAGAATTGTCCCTCACATACATCTCATCCATAAGTAATCCTATCCAAACCCATTCTATTCTATCCAGAACTGCATTCTAGAAAATATTTTCTTACCTGAATCTTTCTCTCATCCCTATAGTCCTTTGGTAATAGTATTGTTAAAATCACCTTTGCGCTAATATATTTTCCGAAGAAAGGCAAGCGTCTCGGCGGGCAAAAACCATCCAGAGATGTTGCTGTGTTGGTGACTGTGCTGTCGCTGACTATGAAGCTTGTGGCTTCATAGTCTTTCTAGTGTAAAGAAATCTTGTTTGTAATTTTCAAAAGCGCATCTTTCTTTTGCAAATTGTGACTTTTTCTGGAAAAAAAAAGACCTCCACAAAAACCTCTAACTTCTTCACTGTGTATGCTAGAAACGTTTAGTGTCAAATTGAAGCTAACATCCTCAGCTTTCCAACGAATCTAAAACCACATTCCAACTCCTTATCGTTTTTCCGCAATCGCGCTTACCGCGCGCGTAAAGGTTTGCCTTGAATTTTTCGTTTGGCTCAAATCTCTCACGTTCCTTGCATCAGACCTCAGAAAAATCTGCTAGTTATTCAATAATCATTGCTAGCATTTGTCTGATACTATACAAAGTGGCTCCCACTAGTATTGAAACCTATTTAGTGAATTACATTTTTCAGTGTTTTTAACCATTCATTCAAAGCCACATTTAAACCATTTTGAGCCGTTTGCAATCATTCCTGTTTCTCTCTGAGTTTGCTGGGGGAAATTGGGATTGAAACTGTATTTGTTGTGTGTATTCCTGAAACCTGTTTTATCTCCTTCCATCTGTTTATACTGCATATTGGGGGGATTGAGTAGTGTGCAGGGGGAAAGAATAATCACATTGCAATTTTGATTGAGCCCACACAAAGTATTATTTTATGCTGCATTATTTCTCCTATCCATACTCCTTTTGATTAAAGAGATTGTTGATTGTGACATGTCCCCATTGATGATCCTTGTATGAATATTAAATAGTGTGATATATATTTCTGAGGCTTGTGGAATCTGCTTAGCTCACATGCTGTGCATAGGCTGACATCTAGTGGCAGCTGCGGAGTATTAGTTTGTTTTTTGAAACTCGAAAATGGGTGTCGACATAGGGCGTGCCAGTAATACTATCCCTAGTGTGACGTCCACTATACCCATGATCCCTCACGCGTCTAGGACCCTCAGATTGGTCTGAAGCATCCCGCGGAGTTCCCTGGCCTTAGCCATCATTTTGCAAAAATATCTTATTTGCACATTTTCTCCACCCCAACGGCTAATCACCGAACTTCGACACTCGATGCCGGACCAGAGAAGATATCAACCGTCGAGAGCTGCACGACGGACTTGGGCCTCGGAAGGCCTCTGGCCTCGGCCCGGGCCTTGGAAGGCTTCTGGCCTCGGCCCGGGCCTTGGAAGGCCTCTGGCCTCGGCCCTGCAAGTAGGGAGAGTGGGGGTTGGACATACTCTACACTTTTTTGTATATAGGTACATCTTATACATTTCCTACACTTACAAGCCCGCTGCCTCAAGGTGCGCATGGAGGGTACCCCTTTTCAATTCTGCCCCAAGTGCACTCGAAAATACCCTTGGGTCGACAGGCACGCCACGTGCAATCTCTGCTTGCCGAGGGACCACCCGAGGCGAACTGCAGAGCGTGTAGTAGGTTTAAACCTAAGACACTTCAGGACCGTTCGACGAAACGTTGGGCCCACCACGCCAGGCAGGCGGCAGAGGGCGCCTTCAGCGATGGCAGCGACGCCATTACGGCGTCTAAAGACAGCCGAGCGCAAGTCCCCGACCTCGGAAGGTCGTCCGACAGGGCGGCTATGGGGAGACCCCTGGCGACACAAGCGCTTCACACACCACTCACACAAAACACACGAAGTTCAACCGAGACTCGACGACGTCGAGTTCTCGGAAAGAGGCACATAGAGAACGGTTCGAATCGGTGTCCTCTGGGCGTTCTCGATCGAGATCGCCGCATGACTCCAGGCAATCATCCACTCTTGCCAAGAGTGCCTCGCTCCCTAAGCTAACGGAAGTTCGATCGTCTGAGGACGAAGACGACTTCCACCCCCAGGCCGCTCTCCAGGAGTCGGAGCCCGCAGACAAGATCAGCGCGGCCCCACATTCTAAGGACAGGGACTCTACCCCCGATCCTCGACGCTAGGCGTCGAAAACCTCCGGAACCACAAAGGGACAGGGAAAACACTCTTCCACTCACGGGGAGGGGGGAAAACAGCAGAAGAAGCAGCCACTGCACTCTTCTACACCTGTAAAACACTCCACTCCTCTTAAACAGACAGACAAGCCCAAGTCTGCTGATATTTCTAAAACCAGCAAGTCTACTCAGGATAAGTCTCCTAGACTTTCTGAGAGAGTCCTTCCCAGTTCCAAAGAATGGTCGAGTGATGACATAGGGTCATGTCAAGGATGTCTTCTTTGGCAGACTTTTATGATAAAAATCCAGACCATTTCCTTTCATATAATCCACAAGGGTCTACACCCTCAGGCTCTAATGATCCTATCCCCCCCGAGTAAAAATCCCCGGTTTGAGACACCTATGAGGTATTCGACCCCTTCGATGTACAGCCATACTCACGGCCATACTCACAGTATCAAGGAGAGACTTCCTTTGGTGAGGACCAAGAATTTGGCATGGTAGAAGAACAAACCGGGACTGGCTATTATGGGGATGAGGACCAAGAAGAGGAAGAGGAAGACCCTGAAACCTACAGAGTAGATTCCCCGGTAGAGAAGGAAGCCCCGGTTACCGACTCCCCTGTCGATAACCAACCCCTCCTGAACGAGGTTCTCGCACGAGCAGCAGAACATTTCCATATTGACACCCACAGTGTCCAGGAGGAGAGGGACTTCGCCGAGGAGTTAGTGGGAGAAAGGAGGCCTGTTGCCCAGACCATCCCTATCCTTAAGTCTATTCAGCGAAGAATAGATCCGTCCCTGGTGAACCCGAACCTCACCAGAGCAGTCAATCCCAGAGTTGAAAAACTTTTCAGGGCAGCCCAGTCTGACCCTGTCTATATAAGAGGACATCTGAAGCCAGACTCCCTGGTTGTCACTAACACTCGTAAGAGGGCTGGAACACCCTTGTCATCGTCCGAAGCTCCTCCAGACAAGGAGAGCAAAAAACTATATGGTTTCGGCAGGAAAGTAGCCTCAACGTCCGCCTATCGGGCAAGGATTGCAAACTCCACCACCCTGTTGGCCAGCTACAACTGCCATCAGTGGGAAGAAGTCGCGGCACTCATAGCCTCTGCACCAGAACCCTTAAAGGGCCAGTTAGCACGAATTTCAGCAGAGTGTAGAGCCGGGTCTGGTTGCATTTTAAAAGCAACTTTTGACGCCGCGGACAACGCAGGCAGATTGATAGCAGAAGGTACTGTTATCAAGAGACATGCGTGGTTACAGCAGTCTGGTTTTAAGGCAGAAACACAGGCATCATTGTTGGACAAACCGGTGGAAGCCGATATGTTGTTTGGTAAGGCGGTCGAGGACGTGCTGAAGAATGCCTAGGACGAATATGAGACACTCAAGTCCCTTGGCCAACTAACCAATAAACCCCCTAACCAGAGAGGGAATGGAAATTTTCGTCGCCCACGCGGCCAAAATTCCCAGAGAGGATCAAACTATTCCCAGGGGCAGGGTACACAGTGGAAGAACAACAGCCAACAGTCTACCCAGGGTTACGGCAGGGGTAATAGGAGAGGACGTGGTAAAGGCAGAGGCAGCCCCAGTAGAGGAGGCGGCACGCCTCCACCAAAGCAGTGACGCTCATTTCAGTGTCCCTTCTCACGCAACCCCAGTTGGGGACGCATTTCCAACTTCACACAGGCTTGGGAAGGGATCACATCAGACAGATGGGTGCTGTCAACAGTATCTGCAGGGTACTGTATAGAACTACTGCAGTGTCCCCGGAACCATCCTCCACGACAAAGAGTACACTCTTTAGAACATCAGAATATTCTCCTCGAGGAGATCGCCAATCTGCTAGCAAAGGACACGTTAGAACTAGTCCCGGCACACCAGGTAAAAAAGGGTATTTATTCAACTTACTTCCTTGTGCCAAAAAAAGATTTGATAATGCGCCCAGTATTGGACTTACGGCCTGCCAACAAATACGTCAAGCCCCAAAACTTTCGAATGACTACGCTACAAGAGGTAATCCCCCTCCTAAAAAAGGGGGGATTACATGGCAACCTTGGATATGAAAGATGCCTATTTTCATATTTCCATGTTCCCAGCCCACAGAAGGTACTTGCACTTCAAGGTGGACAGTCGGCACTACCAGTTCAAGGTACTGCCCTTCGGGATAGCTTCGGCACCAAGGGTATTCACCAAGCTACTGGCGGTGGCGGCTGCCCACCTACGCAGGGAGGCAATCCCAGTGTACCCTTATCTGGACGACTGGCTCATAACGGGGGAAACCCCAGTAATTTGCAGGACAAACATTCAAAGGACTATAGACCTCCTCCACGAATTAGGCTTCTCAATCAACGAGAAAAAGTCAAGCCTGGTGCCAAGCACCTCCAAACAGTTCCTAGGAGCAATCCTAGATACTCAATAGGGGTTGACATTTCCTTCAGAGGAAAGAATTCGGAATATACAACTGCAAATTCTGCAATATCAGTCCGGTCACCAAATAACGGTACACAAAGCAATGCGTTTGCTGGGCATGATGGCGTCATGTATTTACCTGGTCCCCCACGCGCGCCTGCACATGCGTCCCATGCAGGAATGGTTGGCGAAACAGTGGTCTCAGGCAAGTGGTCAGTGGGACGATCTAGTGGTCGTTTCACCAACACTGGTACAAAGCCTTCACTGGTGGACAAGAGAATCTTGCACAGGGGAAACCCTTTTACGATCCCGAAGTACAGGCAGTAATCACTACAGATGCATGCCTGACGGGGTGGGGAGCTCGCCATCTCCACCACACAGCTCAGGGTCTCTGGTCTCCCTCAGTGGCCAAGAACCACATCAACCTGCTAGAGCTTCTGGCAGTATTCAGAGCGCCTCAAGCGTTTGAGTCCTACCTACTAAACCTGTCAGTGCAAATCCGGACGGACAGCACGACAGCCATGTTCTACCTGAACAAGCAAGGAGGGACTTGTTCGCCAAATCTGTCCAAGCTTGCCCAGAAAATCTGGATATGGGCACTCAGACGGAACATCTTCCTGTCATCACAACATGTTCCAGGGGAGCTCAATTCCCTAGCGGATGCTCTGAGCAGAGACTCCCTCCCAGAGGAACACGAATGGGTTCTACACAGAGAGGTCGTAGAAGATATCTTCTCTCAGTGGGGTTTCCCCACTATAGACTTAGTCGCCAAAACGAAAACAGACAATGTCCAGGATTTGCATCCACGTTCCCCCAACCAGACTCCCAGGGGAACGCCCTGTGGATGAACTGGTCCGGGAGGTTTGCGTACGCTTTTCCACCAACTCCTCATCAGGAAGGTGGTCAACAAGATGAACAGAGAGTCGATGACGCTCGTCCTAGTTGCTCCCATGTGGGCAAGACAACCGTGGTTCCCACACTTACGCAGGATGGCGGTGTGCGAGCCCATCAATCTTCCAGCCTGGTACAACCTACTGTCCCAGCACCAAGGTCAAACAGTGCATCAGCAACCCAACTCAATGAACCTGGCAGCATGGCTCCTGAGGTCATAGAGTTTTACCACAGAGGTATATGAACATCCTAAAGGAATCTAGGAAACCAAACGCAAGGCACTGCTACTTTGGCACCAGATAACGAATCTCTTCCACTTGTCAGAGTAAACAAATCAACCCAGTTGATTGCACTCCTTCCACTATTGTTACATACATGCTCCACCTGCTGGATGCAGGACTGGTTTTTAACTCACTGAAAGTACACCTGGCAGCCCTGTCGGCATACACCACTTCCCATAACAAGGTCTCGTGGTGGAAAGTACCAGTAGTTCAAGCCTTCATGGAAGGAGTAAAGAGACTTCACCCTCCTATTTCAAACCCACCACTAGGGTGGGACCTTAATGTGGTGCTATCTAAGCTCATGGGCCCCCCTTTCGAGCCCATGCATAAAAGCAGTCTCAAACACCTGACTTATCGGCCTTCTTAGTAGCTATTACTTCTATAAGAAGGGTCAGTGAAATTCAGGCTCTGTCAGTGCAGGATCCCTACTTTACTGTCCATAAAGACAAACTGGTTTTACGCACACACCCTAGGTTCTCACCTAAGTTTATATCCAAATTCCACGTAAACCAGTCCATCGAGCTTCCGGCTTTCTTCCAGGACCCTCAAAGCTCGGCTGATGTGAAACTACATACCCTAGATGTGCCTAGGGCTGTCTTCTACTATGTAAATAAAACCAGACCGCTAAGGAAAACAGATCAGCTGTTTGTCTCCGTAGCTACAGGCAGAGAGGGGGATCGCGTCTCTAAAGGTGCCATCTCGAAGTGGATTATTAACTGTATCCAGCTGTGTTACTCACTCTCTGAAAAGATTCTGCCTTTCACGCCACAAGCCCACTCTACAAGAGGCATTGGGGCCACTCTGGCTTTCATTGCAAATGTACCCCTTGACACCATTTGCAAAGCAGCTACTTGGAGCTCTATTCACACTTTTACTCAGCATTACTGCATTGACACCCATTCCAAGGCAGATACACAAGTGGGACAAGCGGTTCTAAGACACCTGTTTGCTCATGACCCTTCTCACATCCCACCTCCTTCTTCAGGTACTGCTCGCTAATCTATGCACAGCATGTGATCTAAGCAGATTCCACAAGCCTCAGAAGGGATACATTACTCACCGTAATCGTATTTCTGATGCTTGTATCTGCTTAGATTCACATGCGACCCACCCTTCCTCCCCTCTGAGAGAAGGCGCATGGTTGCTTGTAGTCTTACCTTTCTATCTGCTTGGATTATCTGTACTCGCGCTACTCCTCATGCTACCTCATGTCAGAAAAAATACAATCTGAGGATCCTAGACGCGTGAGGGATCTTGGGTACAGTGGACGTCACACTAGGGATAGTATTACTGGCACGCCGTGTGTCGACGCCCATTTTCGAGTTTCGAAAAACAAACTGTAATACTCCGCAGCTTCCACTAGATGTCGGCCTATGCACAGCATGTGAATCTAAGCAGATACAAGCATCAGAAATACGATTACGGTGAGTAATTATCGAATATATTGTGAAATCCATAAAATAAATATTTTTAACTTTGCAAAACAGCCTGTTTCCTGGTACAGTGCGACCGGGGGGGATTCAAAGAGAGGGGTGTGTAAAGGTACATCATTCAGAAATAAAAGAACTTATAGACAAAAATATATAATTAAGGGTTTCAATTGGGCATTCCACGCCAGGCATTGATTTAGGTGAAGTGCCGAGTTGAAATCACTTACAGCTAGGATTGCTTTGGCTGTGGGGCTGAGGGAGAAATTGAAAGAGGCGACAAAGCACAAAGAGCGGCCTAGGGACGTGCCGAAATATGCGCTACAGCCCCCGATACTCGCGAGGACTACGTAGAATCCAGTGCCTTTGTCAAGCTCTATTGGAGACCAATTTCGACGCCATAGGGAGGAAAATGAACGTTTTCCGCCTTCAGACCCCTCTAGATCATCTACATGGACTACAGAAAAATTTGAAGGGTGAATGGTCAGGTTGGATAGGTTTGTCTCGTTTTCAGAGAATCTTACACCTAAAAGACCTCAACAAGACCCTCCCTCTGTGCCTGTATCTAAGTTTCACAGGACTTTGGAAACTCCTCAGGAAGATTTCACTTGCGTTCTCTCAGATGACGAGATCCCCATGGACACATATCAGGACATATAACCCAGAGGAAGATACTACCTTTTTAGAAGGCTACAATGTGGATGACCAGGCGGATCCTATGGGCAACTGGGAAGATAACCGCCAGGTTGATGCAGAACCGTTGACGCTCCCTGCTCCCACCCAGGACCATGATGTCCTGTGTTTGGATTCCCCTCCCTCCACTCCGGCCCGTCAAGCCTCCCCAGTGGATGATCAGATGGCGTTCAACGCCATCTTGAGAAAGGCGGCTGACTCTTTTCAAATCGCCACCCAGGAGGCCTTGCCAGAACCAGATTTTGTAGAGTATATCCTTAAGGAAAAGCCCCCATCCAGCCAGGCCATTCCTCTTTTGAATTCAATTAAAAGGAGATTGGCACCTTCCTTAGTTACACCAGCCCAAAACAGGGCGGTAAACCCCAGAGTGGAAAAGTTATTTCGCCCCTCTCCTACTGACCCTGCTTACATCAAGGGCCATGCTACTCCCGATTCCTTGGTGGTCACCACCAGCAGAAAACGGGCGGAGGTGCCCCTGTCTACCTGAGAAGCACCACCCGATAAGGAGTCGAAAATACTATATGCACTGGGAAAAAGGATCACCACAGCAGCTGCCTTTTCGAAGGGATTGTGTCCTCCGACGTATTCCACATCTAGTTGTGTCCCACAGCTGTGCGCTTCGGAAACTTTTCAGCAGAGTGCGTCTTGCGTCGATAACATTGATCCCATGTCCCTCGAGGGCCTCCATTGAGGGCCACCATCGAGGATCACAGCACCGGTTGTTATATATAGGACACATGGCGCCCGTTGCCTCAGTTCCGTTTTTTCAGACATCGAACGCGTTAGCTTGGTAAAACTCGGCGCGCCTTGTGGATTCTTCGAATCTCTTATGTCTATTTCTTCGACCCCTCCGACTATAAGGTTCTGCTTCAAGACTTGCCAGGACTGCAAGTCCAAGATGTTGTTGACAGACCCGCACCGTATTTGCTTATGGTGCTTGGGTGAGTCGCACAACACCGACGACTGCTCCAAATGCCAGTCTCTTACAGCCCCAAGGCCTTGCGTGAAAGGAACAGGAAGCTCTGTGCCTGTAAGCCATCAAAGAAGTCCCGTAAGGCCGGATCGAAGTCTAGGGTTTCCACCGACGACTCGAGGGGTGAATCTCTGCGTCGGGAGGAAGCTCGAGGTTCTCGGTCCCGGAGTGGTTCCCGCCATTCCTCGTCTTCGCGGCACTCTCGCAAGCACCCACACCGGTTACCTTCCCCATCCACATGCGTACGGTCGCCTGTCCCAGAGGGACGCCGGAGGAGTGGGCGGTGTTTAAAGAGCAAATGATGGCGATTTTTCCAGTCGCAAGGCATGGTTCCTGTCGTGCCTTCTCACAAAGCCGGCAGAGAACGCTCTCGATCCGTGGCTCGCACGCCTTCGGGCTCGCGCCGCGACTCGCACCGGGAGCCCTCAACGTCCCGTGCGGACAAGAGAAGTCACAACAAGACCGGTTCAGCCTGTGGAGGTACCGACTCCGGCATCGACTCGTTCGGTGCCGGTCCAGTCAGACTCGGACGATGCTGTTCCGTCATATCAGCCCACGCCTGTAGCGGCATCGACTGTCTCGTCGATTCTATCTGGGCGGATTCCGGCATCGAAGCCTTCGGTGGTCTCGACGTCTATGTTCTCGATGCCTTCGGCGTCGAGGCTCTCGGCACCTTTGGTGTTTTTGTTTTCGGCGTACTGTGTATGAGGAGTTTCCTGGGGCTTCCTTTACATCTGGAAGGCCGGTATTGGGCTCCAGGCCCTCTTCTGTCGCTTTGGCTGGTTTTTCCGCGCCTTTGCCTGACATTTTTGAAGAGGACATTGGAGATCCTGTTTATCAGGACGAGGCTCCAGGATTGATGGGTGACAGTCCATTGGAGGAATTGAGGCAGTCCATACATGACGTCAGTGGCCTGGATACTTCTCCGGAGGTGGTTTGGTAGGCCTGAGCCGGGGGCTCATGCAGACTTCCTACAGGCTGCTAATGTCTAGGGTTTGCAAATACCTGGGGTGGTCCAGTCCTCCTGAGGATTTTATTCAGGATGACCTTACTGAGATCTTGGACCAAGGTCCCCCCTCTGACCCGGTATTGCCCTTCCATTTTATATTGCAAAAAAGGGTGTCTTCGGCTTGGCAGGCCGCAGAATCTCTTCCGGCGGTTAATAAAAATTTGGCGAAAAGGTACTGCCCATCTGTTAGCGACCCCCGCTATTTGTCTACTCACCCCACTCCTGAGAGTGTGGTGGTTCAGGCGGCTACGGCCACCTCGTCGCAGCAGGCGTATACCCTACCATCCCTCCGGATAGGGACGACAAGCGCTTAGATGGTTGGGCTCAGGTCTTTTCGCCAGGGAGCATGGCACTGAAGGTTGTCAACTCCACATGTGCCCTGGGAAGATTTACACACTCTGTGGACCTGTATTTCCTAGGCGGATGAGCATATTCTCGAGGGGGAGGAAAGGGATGGTTTCCTAGCCATCGTGCGTGATGGCAAGGATGCTATGTGTGAATCCCTTCTGTCAGGTTTGGACACGGCAGACTGTGTCAGCCGGTCCATGGCTGCGAGCACCGTACTAAGCAGGTTTGCGTTGTTGCGGAATTCGGGGTTTGCTCCTGATGTGCAATCCCGTCTTCTGAACATGTCCTTTGATGGTGTTAATTTATTTGGCAGCAAGGCTGATGAGCCTTGAGAGATTGCAGACCCCCAAAGTTGCAGCAAAGTCTTTGAGCGCTGCAGTACGTCAACCTCTGCCTTTTTCGGCGTAGGGGACAGCAATGGAGGGGAGGTTCCTTTTGTTTCTACTCTTTTGGTAGATCGTGAGGAGCTGCCAGTCGAAGGGGCCACTGTAAGGGTACCCGTGGTGGAAAACGGGGTACTCGGGGTGCCAAAGCCGCTTGGGCAGTTGCCTCTTTGCCCTTAGGCACTGCCGCGCCAGCTCAGTCATGTGGCCATGTCCCATGGTTCGCCGGTTGGAGGCAGACTTGCGCAGCATTTTGGAGAATGGTGTGCTATTACTTCGGATGTGTGGGTTCTGGATATCATAGCCCACGGCTACTGCCTTCCCTTCCTTAAGCGGCCTCACAATCCATCGGGGAAGCTCTCTTTGAAGCGTCCGGATCCGCTCCTTGCGCAGGAAATCCTATCCCTGCTGGAGAAAGGCGCCATAGAACGGGTGTCAGTAGCAGAGAGGAACAAGGGATGATATGCCCCTTATTTTTTTTATCCCAAAGAAAGATGGGGGGATTGAGACCCATCATGGACTTGCGTTGGTTGAATAAGCTTCTCAGGAAGGACAAGTTCAAGAGGGTCACTCTTTCTCAAGTCTTCCAGGCCCTTCAACTTCAGGATTGGTTGGTGTCTCTGGACGTCAAGAATGCTTACTTTCATGTACCGATTCATCCCAAGCACAGGAAGTACCTGAGGTTCTCGGCTGGCGACTTGCACTTTCAGTTTTGGGTCCTGTTGTTCGGATTGACCTCCGCCCAAGTGTCTTCACCAAGCTGATGGTGGTTGTGGCAGCATACCTCAGGAGAGGGGGGGATTCACGTCTACCCCTACCTGGACGATTGGTTGATCAGAGCGCGTTCTCCCGAGCAAGCCCTTGATCATCTCTCCGTCACCTGCCATTCCCTTCACAAGCTGGGCTTCTCCCTAAATTTAAAGAAGTCGCATTTGACACCTTCCTAATGGCTCCAATACTTCGGCACAGTGCTCGACACGTCCCTGGGGCACTGTTCGCCTCCCCAGGTGAGGGCTCATCACATTCTGCAGATGGTGGACACGTTTCAACGTCTCTCGGCTTTCAAATTGCTTTCAAATTGTTAAGGTTGCTCGGCCTCATGGCATCCTGCATTTTTCTGGTCCCAGAGGCCAGAGTGCGGATGAGATCCCTGCAGTAGGCTCTCAAGATGCAGTGGTCACAGTTCTCCGGAAAATGTTGGGTCCCGTTCAGATTCCGTTCTCGGTCGCCCAGGATCTTCTATGGTGGGCCGACAAGGCCAATCTGATGAAGGGGGCACTGTTTTGTCAACCATGGCACAGGATGGGGCGCTCATGCCAATGAGTTGTCAGCCAGCGGCCGTTGGTCTCCCTAAGTTTATATCCAAATTCCACGTAAACCAGCGGCTGTTGGTCTCCGTCGGAGTCCAGACTCCACATCGATCTATTAGAGCTGAGAGCCATCAGGATGGCCCTGAAGGCTTTTCTGCCGTCTCTGCGGGGGAAGACTGTCTGCATTACCTCAACAAAAAGGGGGGGGGGGGTCTCTCCCTCTGTGCAGAGAGGCGATGCAGCGCTGGTTCTGGGCCATTCAGGAAATCTCGATCTCGGCAGTTCATTTGGCTGGAAACGAAAACGTGGTGGCGGCGGATGCTCTGAGCAGGCGGAGCGCAGTCTCTCACGAGTGGGAGCTGGCTCAGGAAGTCCTCCTGGAGATGTTTGCCCTTTGGGGAACCCCACAAGTAGATCTCTTCGCCACCAGTGTCAACTGGAAGTGCGAGAGATTTTGCTTGTGGGAATTTCCCCCAAGAGGAGCCTTGGGGGACGCGTTCGTAGTGGAGTGGTCCTTCCCACTGAAAGGTTGAGATACAAGGATTGGGACCTCCCGGATGCTGTGATGGAGGTGTTGCTTTTGGCCAGGCGGCCCGCAACAAAATCCCTGTACTGTTGGCGAAAGTTCTGCGACTGGTGCAGGGGTCAGAATGTGGATCCTTCCCAATGTTCCATTCCTATGGTGTTGTCTTTTCTGCTTTCTTTAGCCCGCAAGGGCCTTCAAGTGGGTACCATTAAGGGTTACCTGGCGGCGCTGTCTATATTTAAGCCCTTGTCTGAAGTGTTCTTATTTTAAGATTCCTTTGATTTCAGTGTTTCTAAAAGGACCGTTTGTGTTTCCACCGTCCCCTTTCCAGGTGCCGGGTTGGGATTTGAATTTGGTTTTAAAGTTCCTGATGGGAGTTCCGTTTGAGCCATTGCACTTTTGTCCGTTGAGACTGCTGTCTTTTAAAACTGTGTTTTTCGTTGAGGTTACTTCTGCATGCAGAGTGAATGAATTGCAGGCACTTTCTGCCAAGCCACCCTTTACTGTTTTCCATAAGGACAGGGTTGTCCTGCGGGTGCAACCTTCTTTTCTTCTGAAGGTTGCGTCTGAATTTCATTTGAGCCAGAAGGTGGTTCTTCCGGCTTTTTATCCTCCTCCGCATCCTGGTAAGGAAGAGGAGAGGCTCCATAGGTTGAATCCTAGGAGATCTTTGAGCTTTTATCTTTCACGGATGTCCCGGGTCAAAGTGGACGATCAGCTCTTTGTAGGTTATGCTGGACACCGCTTGGGTCAGGCTGTTTCCAAACAGACCTTGTCCAGATGGATTGTTTTGACCATCACTGAATGCTACCGTTTGGTGGGGAAGGATCCTCCGGTAGGCTTACGGGCTCACTCTACTAGGGGTGTGGCTGCCTCCACTGCTCTACAAAGGGGTGTTCCTATTCGCAATATTTGTGAAGCAGCCACATGGGCCTCTGTCCATACTTTTGTTAAGCACTACTCCTTGGACTCCATCCATGGGCAGAATTTGGCCTTTGGTAAGGCAGTCCTCTATTCAGCCATTTGATTGGGTACCCTAAATTTCACATTATAAATTCTTTCCCACCTCCATAGTGTGTTACTGCTTTGAGAATCTGTCATATATGTGGAATACGTCGGAGGACACAATCCCTTCGAAGAACAAGTTACTTACCAAACTGGTAACGTTCTTTCGATGGGATGTTCTTCCGACGTATTCCACGTCACCCTCCAAGCCTGCCCCTCTGGAGAATTTCCTCTGTGATTACAGCTTCCATTCCGCAAGGCTGTAGGCTGTTATACTGGCAGGAGACTGGTGTCACACGTTCTGAGGGAAAAAACTAAACTGAGGCAATGGGTGCCGTGTGTCCTATATATAACATCCAGTGACGGAGGCCCTCGAGGGACATGGGATCGATGCCATTGGCGCAAGACGCCCTCTGCTAAAATGTTTCCGAAGTGCACAGCTGTGGGACACAACTGTCATAGATGTGGAATACATCCTGAGGAACATCCCATTGAAAGAAAGTTTAAGTAACTTGTTCTTCTACGCGCGTAGCAAATAACACCATGCTGTTGGCCAGTTATGCTGATGTACAATGGAACCTACTGCAGGAAGGTCTCCAGGACGTGCCAGAGCCTGCAAGGACCAAGTTACTCGCCATCGTGTCCGAAGACACAGATCAACCAGAATGTGCTGAAGAACACCCTGGATGCTGCAAAGACAGCCGGAAGATCCTTAGCACAAGGCACTCTGCTCAAACGTCATGCTTTGCTGAGAAATTCCGGCTTCAAACCAGAGACCCAAGCAGCTCTTATAAATAAGCCTGTCGAGGAGACTAACCTTTTTGGTAAAGCAGTAGACAATGCTCTCAAATCTGCCAACAAAAAGAGCATGAGACTCTAAAGTCCCTTCAGCAAATTGCCCAAAAACCCTCCCCCGCAGAGGGGGGCTGGCTCCCGCTGGTCTTTTCGAGGCCAATCCCGTTCCTCGCAGACCCACTATAATATGGGAAATACCTGGAACTCAGGACAGGCATTCAACACCCCCGCCAACTATCCACTCAGAGGACAGAGACGTGGAAAAGGTAGAGGCAGATGTTCCAACGAGGGGCCACAGCGTCTGATCAGAAATGACCTGCGGATCCAGGTCCCCTCCCATGTCACCCCAGTCAGGGGGCGTTTAACATCTTTCCTTTCGGCATGGGAGGGGATAACGTCAGACCAGTGGGTTCTCAAGACGGTCGCCCACGGGTACTGCATCAAATTCGACCGACCGCCACAATTCAGACCGCCAAAAGCACGACTCCTGATGCCGGACCATGTGCAAATACTGGTACAAGAGGTGGAAACACTTCTGGAAGAGAATGCCATAGAAGTCGTCCCTATTCTTCAAGTAAACAAGGGTATTTATTCAGTGTACTTCCTTGTACCCAAAAAAGATCTCACCATGTGCCCTGTACTAGACTTGCGCCCAGCGAACAAATTTGTCAAACCTCAAAGGTTTCATATGGTTACTCTGCAGGAAGTAATCTCGCTGTTGAAACAGGGGGATTACATGGCGACAGTGGACATGAAAGAGGCATACTTTCATATTTCAATGTTACCAGCCCACAGAAAATACCTAAGATTCAGGATAGAGGACAGGCACTATCAATTCAAAGTACTCCCCTTCGGCATTGCCTCGGCGCCAAGGGTGTTTACAAAGGTCCTGGCAGTAGCGGCAGCACACCTGCATAGACTATCTGTCCCAGTTTACCCTTACCTCGACGACTAGCTCATAACAGGGGACTCTTACGAAACATGCCTATTGAACACTCAGAAGACAATAGACCTCTTGTTCAGTCTGGGATTCTCCAAAGTCCAGCCTAGACACCAGTTAAGTCCAGCAGTTTCTAGGGTCTCTAATTTGGATGAAAGGCGGCCTCGTCTTCCCCTCCAACGAGAGTGTTCAGAACATGCTTTTTCAGATCCCTCAACATGTAGCCAGTCGGAAAGTGATGGTACGCAAAGCCATGCGGCTGCTAGGAATGATGGCATCATGCATTTACTTAGAACCTTGCGCTCGGTTGCGCATGCGTCCCATGCAAGAGTGGCTCAACAGCCAGTGGTGTCAGGCCAGCGGACAATGGGAAGATCTGTTGGTTGTCTCACTAGCCCTCGTTCTCTCTCTGCAGTGGTGGTCGAGGGAAAACCTCTTGAAGGGGGAGGACCTTCTCGACCCCCACAGTAGAAGACACTCTCTCACGACAGACTCATCTCTCACGGGGTTGGGGGCTCACCTGCTACAGCAGACAGCGCAAGGAGTGTGGTCCCCTCAAGTAGCGTCCAACCACATAAATCTGTTAGAGCTATTAGCAGTATTCAAAGCTCTGAAGGCCTTTCAAATGCAGCTACAGGGGAAGACCGTTCTGGTCTTGACAGACCGCACCACAGCCATGTACTATCTGAACAAACAGGGGGGCACACACTCTCCAGGGCTATCCAAGCTGTCCCAAAACATTTGGATGTGGGCTCTCAAACACAGGATGTACCTGCTGTCCCAACATGTTCCAGGGCAACTCAATCTTCTAGAGGACGTGCTTGGCATAGATTTCCCATTGCCCATAGAGTACGAATGGCGTCTACACGAAGACATCGTCTCAACGTCTTCGCAGAATGGGGCTTCCCAAAGATAGACTTGTCCGCAGCTCAGGAGAATGCCCAATGCCAAGACTACGCCTCCAGGTATTCCCAGAAACGCTCCAAGGGGAACAGACTCTGGATAGCATGGTCAGGGAAATTTGTTTATGCCCCCCACCCCCCTGCATCTCCCCCCCCCCTCTCCTCCATTTGGGAATGGGCCCTGTCGAACAAAATTCACTTATCTGTCCACCTGCCGGGGGAGACCAACTTGGAGGCAGACGGGCTCAGCAGACTGGGGATCGACAATTGAGTGGCAGTTGAACGAAAACGTCCTGGGGGCGATCTGCCACACGTGGGGTCATCCTCGGGTACATTCATTCACCACCATGAACAGGAGGTGCCCTCAGTTTGCTTCCTGCCTGGGGCAAGGCAGTGGATCTCTGGGGGACGTGTTGCAAAGAACGTGTATGCATTCTCCCCCTCTCCGCTGATTCACAGGATCATCTGCAAGGTCAGGGCCTTCGACTCATCCTGATAGCGCTGTAGTGGCAGACAAGACCTTGGTTCTCGGAGCTCCTCTGGCTGTCGCACCACCCCCCCCGGTGTACCTCCCGCTGGAGCCAGCCCCTTTGCTCTCCCAGCAGGGGGACACAGTCCTTCAACCAGCCCCACAGAAGTTAGCACTGGCAGCTTGGTTCCTGAACAGGTCACCGTGAAACATACATACAGTGGGCAAGAAGCAAGCAACTCCACAAGGAGTCGGTATAGAAGTAAGTGGACCAGGTTCTGCCACTGGGCCAAGACAAACAAGATTGATCCTCTGACATGCTCACTGAACAATGTGTTATCCTTCTCTGCGCATCTTGTTTACTCGGGTGTGCAAGTAGACGCCTGCCATACGTATCCTGCACCCATAGGGGCCTACAAGAATGCTGGAGACGACATATTTTCTTCCAATCCGGTGGTAAAAAGACACTTAGTGGGTCTGATCAGATTTATATCCTCTGGTCTAACGGCCACATCTGGTCCGGGACCTTAACGTGGTGCTGGGTGCCCTGGCACACAAACCATTGGGACACATAGCATCAGCAGACATCAGGCTAGTTACTATTAAGACTGCCCTTCTGGTTGGCCTTGCCTCAGCACACCAGATCAGCGATAGTCAGGCTTTGTTGGTTTCAGAGTCCTATACCATGTTGGTGCTCTGGGCACATCTTGCCTTTCTCCCTAAGGTTGTTTCTTCCTTTCACATTAACAAGGAGATAGCACTCCCAACATTCTTTGCGGGCCCAAAGGATGAGGCTTTGAAGATATTGCACTGTCTGGATGTCAGGCATGCCCAAAGTATCTATATGGCCAGACAAAGAGCTTCCATACATCGGATGCCCTGTTCATCACTTTTGGTGGATCAAAACCAGGCTGTCAAGCCTCCAAGGGTTCCATAGCAAGGTGGATGGTGATGGCCATCAAAGAGGCATATGAGGGGCAGCACAGGCCTTTGCCAGCCAACATGCATGCCCGCGTCATCAGAGCAAAGGCCACAGCAATGGGTTTCCAGAGACATGTCCCATGGCAGACGATCAGCAAGGCGGCAACTTGGGCTTCCCCATCAGCCTTTTGTAAACACTACTGCTTGGATGCCAGCGCCATATCGGACACAGCATTTAGCCGGTCAGTTTTTAAGAACTTGTTTTCTTAGAGGGGCAACTCTCCTCCCCTGGGCTGCATTCAGTTTTAATCACCCATATAGTATGGAAGAAAGGGGACGGAATGTAAGAGTAATTAGAACTTATTCACCATAGTGACTAACGTACTCGTAGTCCGTAGTCCCATTTCCTCCATATGTCCCACCATCCTCCCCCGTAACAATCAGTGTCTTTAGGCAATCATAATATTGTCAATGCGTTAAAGGGGACTGAGGAGTGGCGCTGTGGGCGGAGTCAGGGGAGCGCATGCTCGCAGGGCCGCGCCCACTCCTATCTAAATATAAAGGGGAAGAAAATTGTTTTTCTAGTGAAAAAGGTTGTTTCCCGTCCCTAGCAAGGGACGCCCATACAGTATGGAGGAAAAGGGACTAGGAATATGTTAGTCACTACGGGGAGGACCATATAATTATTCAGAGGTGGTTTCCCTGAATGCAGGCTTACTTACTCCCTCTGGGGTGGTGCCACATATACACTTAAGCAAGAGGTTATATAACAATATATGTGATCAGATGAACAGAGAAATTAGAAGTGACATTTAACAGCATAAGAAAGTATATTGAGAGGAATTTCTGAGCACAAGGTCACCGGCTGCATTGAACACTTGCCCTAAAAAAATAAAAAAGGTGAAGGCATACAGATTTTACTCTGCAAACTAAGACTACTTGCCTGCCATCATGCAGCATGTTACAGCACCAATTCAGTTCCTTCCGAAGCCTGGAAATCCCACATGCCCATGGGAACAGTGGATTGACGGATTCCAGGTATACTTAAGGGCAGTTGGTAGAAACAAATAAAATGGTGATCTCAAGGAGGCCCCTTTTCTAAACTGCATAGGTGCAGAGGCTTTAAGGATTTTTAAGGTGCTACCTGACCTGGATGGTGCTGAAGGTGGTTCAGGCGACAACAATCGCAAATTTCAGTGTCCCCTAGGAAAGTTAGCCAAACATTTTGGTAACAAAACCAATGTAGTGCTAGAAAGACGTCAGTTAAAAGGTGAATCAGTAGACACCTACATTGCAGCTTTAAGGGGACTTGCGTCCACATGTAAGTTCACTGGTGTCGACAAAGAATATCTCAGCGATCAGTTGGTGTTGAATGTGGCAGATTCACGTATACAACAGACTGTGGCAAGCCAGAGACCCAGCGCTTGAACAAGCGCTAGATATCGCTAGAACGATGGAGCTGGGTGATCGTTGTATGAAAGAAAGGTTCGATAAAGGTGAGGCTAGAGAAATCAAGATGGTCCAAGAGGATAGGAAGGAGGACACTGATGAATCTTTGGTGGCAATGAAAGAATGACGACTAACAATTCTAGGGCAAACTTCAAGAGAGGAAGAGAAATGGGCTACAAGAATCAGTCAAAGCCGTTGTCAAAAGTGTGGCTGGTATAAACACAGCAATATTGAAAAGGAATGCCCTGCAGCAGCTGTCGAATGCTACAAATGTGGGCATATAGGACACTTTGCTAAAGTGTGTAAGCATATTCAGTAGATATCCCATGAACACAAAACATGGTGAGGGTTGTCGAAGAAAACTATGGACCAGACAACTTGTTAGCCATTAGCATTGAAAACACACAACATGTACAAATCATCAGTCGCTTCGATAGAAGAGCATAAAGGACCATGGGTGAATATGCAGGTAAATGGAGTGCCCATACCTATCATGGTTGACACTGGATCTCCATACACCATGGTGGATGTCGACACATTTGTCAAAGTACTATCCGGCATCCTTCAAGAGATACAATGCACTGGGGTGACAGCAACGGGATACGATAAGACTCCCATATATATCATTGGATGTACTTGGGTGAAGTTACGTTTCTGTGACAGAGAAACGTACTGCAAGTCATATGTAGCCAAAAATGGTTTGTCTGTAGTGGGATGGGAAGAACAAGCCCCCCTACGTGTTAGGATTCACCCTGGCGAGGAAGTTCCTATTTTGAGTGTTTTGAAAGATAATGACATCTAAGGTGTGCTTGCCAAACAGTTCCCCAAAGTGTTCAATGAAAAGAATGGACTCCTGAAAGGGTTTCAACATAAGATAATTCTTAAAAAAGGAGCAATACCCATAACACAAAGTAAGGGGTGTTCCCATCGGCATGAAAGAAGCATTAAAAAAAACAACTCTTGATTGTGTGAACAGAGTATAATTGAGCCTATAGAAAGCTCAGAATAGCTAGCCCCTATCAAAAGCCTTTCTTCACATCAAATCTCATGTGATGATCGAACTCCCACAAGAAACATATGGGGAGCTTGCCCATTTGGGTTTTAACTTCTATGAGATGACATCCTCAACCCGAAACGATCGGCAAAAAGGAAAAGACACTAATTCCCCAAGAAGATGTTATAGATTTAAATCCCGAATAGAAGATCTGTATGGAGCACCAAGAAGGGAAAGAAGTCCACGTTTTACTACTAATAAACCACAAAGAATCAACAGTTCTACAACATATGGCTCCACTTCAAATGCTTGCTCAAGATACACTACAAAGAGAGGCGAGAAAACAGCCTACAGAGAGGACGACAAGATCAAACAAGATGACGAACATAAACAATCCTACTCAACAACCCATCGAAGCCGTGCCCAAGAGGAGAGATTGTCGGTACCTATTCGAAAAGCCATAGAGAAACATGCAGATCGGCCTCCTATGGCTTCTGAAAAAACTCCAAAAGAAAGCAAATGGTCCTGGTTCCGCTCCATCCTAACATCAGGAGACAAAAGATAGCAATCACCTGGGGGGACTTTGATGAAGAAACACTCCCCCAACTCACCAGACCCAACAATCGTGAGTGACACCATAAGTATAGCATCTTGGAATACCAGAGGCCATCGGCATCTCACCAGGCCTGACTCGCATGATCTTGGCCTCCACGACATCATATGCCTTCAGGAAACATGGCTTATGGAAAAACCAGATTTAGATGGCTATCACATCGAAATCTCCCCGGCCTTTAAAGGTCCCCTGGGCCGTCCTTCTTCGGGCTTATTAACAGCGATTAAAACAGGTTCGGGCATAACTATCACAGAAGTTATAACCCGCTGCTATGAAATTTTGGCAGTGATGACCATATGGAATTCTACATCTGTTCTTCACAACTCAAAAACAGCAGAGCGGGTAGCTATCATAAACATATATTGGAATCCGCAAAGGATCTCTACAGTGAACATGTGCGATAAAGTGGCAAATATCATCGACGAGATCGCAATTAAATATAAATCGCCAAACATTCTGATTTGCGGAGACCTGAACGCGAACTGCCTACCATCCAGCGATCCAGAAGGTCTGGTCTCGGCAAAATCATCTGCTTCAACTAGAGGTCTGGCGTGGAACAACATCATGAAATCCAGAAATCTGCTTAATGCGGCCTCTGTTACGCAGCATAACTCACTGATTCCGACTTGGGAACGCGGCGGGTCCTCCACTACCCTTGACTATATTTTCGCCTCTGAATCAGTCTTTTACAGTATATCTGCTTTTGAAGTTATCAAAACAAAGCACAGTGACCACAATTTACTCAACGTTTTCTGCAAAAGCAATCGTCCTACACTTCAATATTACGACTCTGCCATTGAGACGAATTCTCAAAATACCCGCTTACGTATGACTGACTCTGACGTTCGAAAAGTCAACGACCTCTTTTCCATCCAAATGTCTCATCCTACATTCAGAACGGACCTGGCAAGATCGAGCTACATTCCACTTCTTCTTCCGTTTAAGAAATCGAGAAAAATCAGCACTTATCCTTCCACTCAGCACACCCACGAATACAATACAGTTTTAGTCTCCAAACGTCGAGCTATAAGAAAATTAAAGAGAGACGCAGTCACTAAGAACCTGCCAGCACTCTGGGAAAACCTTGCCATAGAAACAAGATACTATAAACAATGGCTGAGAAACTCCAGAGAGTTACTTTATCAATCTGACGCCGAGGTGATGTTGAAGGCTCTGATAAATAAAAAGCCCCGCTACTTCTGGTCGTTAATCAACAAACCACACAAACTTCAAAACTCGCAGATGATAAACCCAGTTACAGAAGAGAAATGGACTGAACATTTTCGAAAACTATTCGAGCCACTCAAAGGAAACACCTATGCATCCGAACAACTAAAAGATTCAGCCTGGATCGACCAGATAGAAATCGACGAAATCAAATCAATCATTTTGAAATTGAAATCATCAAGAGCTCCGGGTCCTGACGGGCTCGCTAACTGTGACCTCAAGCAAAATCCAGAGGAATGGGCGAACCTCATCTGCTCAATTTTTAAAATCTGCCGAGAAAGTAAAACCATTCCGGACTCATGGTCAAAAGCCCTGATTGTTCCGATTTTTAAAAAGGGAGCCAGAGACGATCCCTCGAATTACAGACCAATAGCCCTGTTAGATGTCATTGGGAAAGTTTTTGCTACAGTCTTATTGAATCATTTTCGCAAATGGGCAGCCACTGCAGGCTGTTCAGATTTTTTCCAAACCGGATTCCAAAAGAATGCAAATACGAGTGCTAATATCCTGTGCTTGAACCTACTCAAAGACAGAGCTATGACTGGATCTTCTCAGATCTACCTAGCGTTCGTTGACTTGTCGGCTGCTTTTGACAGAGTGAACAGGTCCAAATTGTGGTCCAAACTCAAGCGTTGGAAATGTCCTGCGACCATTTTGAACCCAATAATCAAACTTCACTCTGAAACCAGTATAAAAGTACGCCTAAATAATCAAGGCCTAATGTCTAATTCTATCCCGACTTTTCAAGGAGTAAAACAGGGTTGTCCCCTGGCCCCTGCTCTGTTCATATCATTCCTAGGAGATTTCAAAGAGTCCCAAGCTAAAATCAGATCCTTTCCTCCGAAAATAGGCAATACTGAGGTGCCCAGACTTCTATATGCGGATGACTTAATATTGCTTGATCAGACCCAGATCGGTTTGCAACGACAATTAGACAACCTTTCGACCTACACCACCGAAAACAACTTGGAAATCAATAAATCAAAAACCAAGATAATGATTCTCCAAAAACAAGGCACTAAAAGAAAAAAGAAAGTGGCTCCAAATTGGTTCCTCTACGGCACCAAAATAGAAGTGGTCGAGTCGTTCAAGTATCTCGGAATTCAACTCGACAGCACAAAGTGGGCCAGGACCCTGCAAATTGACCTATGGGCGAAGGCCAAGAACTTAGCAGCGCAGCTGAGAGCTGTCGATCGGAAATACGGGAAATTCTCTCTGCAACCTGCTATCAACTTTTATAAGGCCAAGGTTATCCCCTCGTTGACTTACGGCATGGATGCCACCCCGTCTATTCCTCAGGGCCTCTGGGTCAAACTCGAAGGCTTTATCTGGAGATCGGTGCTGGGCTTACCTAACTCTGTTGCTGTAGCCCCGATACGACGGGAACTCGGTCTTGTCTCTCTAAAAGCGGTGGTGGACATCGCAACTCTATATCTGTACAGGAAAGTCATCCACCCGGAGAGTCTAGAAATCTATCGAATAATTGCCGAAGAGATCGAGAAGGGCAATAACCTAACGATGAATAAATGGGCACAGGATCAAAATTCGATATTGGAAGAAATAGCTTGTACTAAAGAAGAATTAAAGTACAATCCTGTTAGGATTAAAACCAAACTACAGTGTACAGATTGGATCCAGACAATCGAAAAAGCAACTGGTAATAAATTATTAGCACATCTTCCTATGAACATCAACAAATTGAAAGAACCTATGGCATATTGCAAACGATATCCCAACAAAGCCTTAATGAGAACTTTCCTAAAAGCCCGCCTCAACGTTCTTCCGACGCAGGAAATTCTGGCGATCAGGACAAGATCCACGACAAATGCCTGTAGACTGTGCAAAAACGCTGCAGAAACGGAATCCATCAGACATCTTCTAATGCTCTGTCCTGCCCTGCACCAAGAAAGGATGGCCTTTTTCAGCTCCCTGACTGTTAACTCGTTTGCAAGCAAAGAAAGCATCTGGTGGAACCGCTTAATAACTGGGGACAAGACAAGTTGGCATACGGCGTCAGCTAAACTGCTGAATCTAGCACTCCAAAAAATGACTGTCCACTGCCACTTGAGGCAGCATCTCTTAATGGGTGGAAGCTGATTCCCTGTTCTCCTGGTGGTGATGCTTTTTTCTCTTTCCTCTACTTCTTCCTTTGAGCTCTTGTAAAAATCTAGTTTGATTATATACAAGTAATAAAAAAAAATAAATAAATAAATAAATAGCTACCCCCTATAGTATTATTGAAGAAACCAGATGGGGCCATAAGGATGTGCATAGATCTGAGAGATCTTAACAAAAATATCTGGATAGATAGACACCCTCTTCCAAATATAGGGGAGTTGTTGATGACCATGAAGCCAGTCAAATATTTCACCACGTTAGACCTATTCTCGGCATACCACCAGATAGCGCTGGAAGAAGGATCCAAGTGTTTGACATAGTTTATCACTCCACTCGGTGCCTTCATGTTCAAGAGGATGCCATTTGGCCTTGCTTCGGCTGCAGCAGTCTTCCAGAGACTGTTGCATTTGTTTGGAGGCCTTGAGGGAGTATATTGCTTCCAAGATGACATTTTAATATCTGCTGAGACGGAAGAGGAACACAATGCAAAACTGACGGGAGTGTTACAAGTGATTCAAAAAAGTGGACTCACCTTAAAGTTGGAAAGTGTACGATTAAGTGTGACGAAGTATCGTATTTGGGCCATTCCATTAATGCCAGTGGTATTAGCCCCAGGAAGGAATTGATAAATTATATTATAAACATTCTGGAGCCAGACAACAAGGACCAATTGAGAAGTTTTTTGTGCATGACAGAGTACTACTCTAAATGTGTGGCTGATTACACAATCAAGACCAAATGTATGAAAGAATTAATGAAGAAATGCACAAAATGTTTGTGGTCAGATGGTTGTAAATGGGAATTCGAACAGATAAAAACTGAAATCAGTGATGCCCCTACGTTAGGAATGTTTGACTGCAAGGCTAAAACCATGATATCTGTGGATGCCAGCAAGATTGATCTAGGGGGAGTATTGGAGCAAGTTCAAGACAAAGGATTAGTGACAATTGCGTTTGCATCAATAATCCTGAAGGCCGCAGAATTAAACTATTCCACAATTGAGAGAGAAGCTTTGGTAGTGAAATGGATTTTGGAGCACTTCAGGAATTTGTTGTGACGGCTGCCCATTCTCCTCAAAACTGATCATAAACCACTAGTACATGTGTTACAATCCAAGGCTCCACATTTAATATCACCAAGGATGAGGCGTTGGATTCTAGATATAATGCAGTACAACATTTGCAAATGCTATACTGCAGGCAAACTAAACTTGGTTGCCGACTGTTTCTCCAGATTGCCATGGGATTGTGAAAATTTAGACACTGAGTCAAGGATTGGGTCTGAGCCTGATGACGACATAGCTACAATAAACCCAAGCACAAGAAAAGAAGAGTGGAAAGATACAGCCGGAGTTGACCCAGAACAGTTGGGCCTCAGAGAAGCCACAAACCGTGAATGGAAAGACTATGATCAAAGCTTAGGAGCGTATGCTCAAATAAAAGATGAGATATCCATGGACTCAACACACATTTATATAGGAGATTGTTTCATCCATCCCACAAATATGAGGGGAAAGTTAACGGTGGCCAGGAATGTGGAGGGACATGGAAGAAAGTGTCGGGAACTGTTACATGTTTTTTTTTTTTATTTGCATTTGGTTCAAAATACATAAAACAATTTCATGTAGAACCTTTACAAATAATCATTTAATCAATCATATCAACTACAAAAATAGCTCTAATTCATTCTCAATATGTTTACAAAAACTTGCCACCTCATATATTAAGGGTTTGTGTAATCCCTGCATCATTCTGGACCACAAGACCTCAAGGCAGTCCTCAAATTCAATCTTCACAAATTTCATGAGTTTAAGTGTCCTTATGTTCTTAAAATGCGGACAATACAATATAAGGTGTTTCAACGTTTCACAGGGTTCATTGCATTCATCAAAACGACATCCCACACAATTATGATTTATTCCTTTCCCAGTTCTTAGTTCTTTCTCTTGTGTGGTATAGATTCAGTTTATAGCGAATATATATATACCTTTCGAATATTTTCACAAGGAAATAACAAAACATGATCGCTGTTTGACATATAGACCATATTCTTTATATAACCCATAGGTCTTAATTAAATCAATTGTTGTACACAATCCATTTCAAAACGTTTTTTCTTAGCAAAGCAATGGCGATATTGTATATCCTCAACAGTTATGTTTACATTAACTACGATTTGTTGCATTTTCAGTTGATAGTTGAAAAAAGATTTAGAAGGGGGCGCTGTTGAGCAGCCAAGCAAGATGGCCGCTTAGCTTTGGAGCTCCGTTGTGGCCCACCTGAATCCTTGTCACATCAGCGCTAATCCTGATTGTCCGCTGCAGCCACTGCCACGATCTTTCTGCCGGCATCATCCTCTACCTGCACCTGTGATTTGGGGCTAAATCGGCGCCCGGGACCTGCGCTTCCGACATCTGTGGCCCCTTCGCGGCCTCCCGCGACTACTCGAGGCCGCCGACGAAGGGTGCTGTGGCTCCGGGCCCTCCCACGCTGCTGTCCGCAGCCGCCTGCGGTGCCCCCTCGCTGCTGTGCCCGGCCCCCTTGCTGCCGCCCGGGAGTCTGCACGCCGGGGCTTCCTTCTACCTGCTTCGACTCCGCCGGGAGGAGCTGCGGCTCCCGATCCTCCTGCGCTGCTGCCGGCGGCCGCCTGTGGTGCCTCCTCGCTGTTTTACCTGACCTCCTTTCTGATGCCGGGGGGTCTCCCGGCTGCTGCGGGCTTGCGGCGCACTGGTGGCCCCTGTGTACCGTGACTGGGCTGTAGCCCACTACCTCCGCAGGCGAGTGCGGACCTCTCGCCCGCTCCTGAAACAGTGGGGGCCCCGCTGGCTGTGGTGCCCGTGGCTGCCTGGTCTGGCTGGTCGGGCCGTCCGGTGTGCGGGCGGTCACTCCCCCTTGGTGGGGGGAGGCCCACAAACCCATCCTGAAGACTCCGTCGCTGGGACTTCCTTCACTCTCCTTCTCCCCTCGATCAAGATGATCACGCCGTCGGACTGCTGCCGGCTGCGGGCCTGCGCCCATTGGCCTCTGGACAGCGGGCAGGTCTAGCCACACCAACCGCTGCAAGGTGGGTGATGGGGGGCTGCGTATTATCCTCCTTGCTCCCTCCAGGTGTGGGCCCCTGCTTCCCCCGGCCGCTTGTATTCTCGCCTGGGTGCCTTCTCTGCCTGCTGTTGGGCTGCCTGCACGGGTGCTCGGCCCGCACCTGCCTTTTTTCCGGCAAAGCGTGGCTCCTGCATCCTACCTCGCCACCGGCGCTGTGGCCTATCTAGTAGTGGTGGTTGCGCGCCCATTTCCTTGCCCCTCGCCACATCTCGCTCCGGAACTCATTGGACCGGGGCCACTATAGCGGACTGACACACCTCAGGGTGCCATTGTGAGGGGAGGTGCCCCACTCACCCAACTGTCTGTCTGATTGATTGCGGTGCCATTCCCTGGGCGGTGTGTAGTCCCCGCGCCGACTAATTGCCATCTCAACGCTCTGGGCCTTGGCCGATTTGGGTGAGCCAACACTCACACGGGACACGCGGGGGCCCCTTAGCTCCTTCAATCGGCGAGACCTCCGCTCCCCACGAGACCCGCACTGTCCTGGATCACGCATACGCCCTGCTGGCCTACATCATCTCTGCTGCCACGCCGAAATCTGCCTTCCCCACCCTGTCAGCGTACTATCAGCACCCTTGGGCCTACAATATCTGCGGTCGGTGGCTGCAGCCCTGCCTTCATCTTCCCCTGCGGATCCTCGGCGCTGCCCGCCTCTAACTCTGCCAGATCTGTTAGGGGCTCCCCACCATTATAATGTCCAACAGAGCGCGGGGTGCTAACAAAGTGGGCACTATGGACACATTTGCCAAGGCGGCCCCTCGGGCGGATCCTGCGTCCTCCTCTGCGACACAGGAGGACAGCGAGACATTGCCGGATCTCCCGCAACCGGACCTAACCACCATGATGGAGTCCATGGCAAAAAACTTAGCATCCTTCCATGAAAAGCTGGACGACATCAACGCTAATGTCGCCTCCCCACGCGCCCAAATTGACCATCAAGGGTCCAGGCTCACGGAGACGGAGCAACGGATTGGTACCAACGAAGATCACATTCATACCCTTCAGGCCACAGTTGCAGAGCTCGTCCGCGACATGAAACAGGTCAAAGCCAAGAACGATGACCTCGAATCGAGGTCACAGCGAAATGACATTCGCATCGTGGGGGGTTCCTGAATCGGCACTCAAGGGTCGCCTGGAGCTTGCGGTTGAGCAACTCATCAAAGATCTCCTTGGTAACCCTGAGCTCTCACCATTCTTCACGGTTGAAAGAGCCCACTGCTCTCTGGCGCCCCGCCCTAAACCAGGCGACTTCCCCAGGCCAATCGTCGCAAAATTACTGAGCTACAAAGACAGGGATCACATTCTCCGTTTGGCCAGAGAGAGAGGCGAGCTGAGGCTTGAGTCCCAAATCATCCGAATTTTCCCTGACTTTTTGGTGGGGGTCCAGATGGAGCGACGCCGATTTAGCAGGGTGAAGAAGATGTTGAGAGATAGTAAAATTGAGTACTCTATGCTTTTCCCTGCTCGTCTGATATTCATTCACCGCAACAAAAGTTATTTCTTTACGGTCCCGGATGAGGCCGTTAAGTTTATCAAAGCACAGGTCCCTCTGGTGAATCCTCCAGAGGAACAAATGGACGACGATTGACCCTGTACTCCCTGGGTTCCTCTGCTGACCTCTGGCGGAAGAGGAGACCGTGACACTGTTCACCTGGCGCACTGTTGCCCGCTCCCTTGTTACCCCACTTGCTGGCTGGCCGTGCTCCCCTGGCGCCTTAGCTAGTACTTTGCACCCTGCGGGAGTTGTCTCCCTGCATCTTATGATGTTGTTGCCAGATCCCGTGCCTCCACTCCAGAAACTGGGCCGCACCGTCATGCACTAACCTGTGGTAGTCCCAATTTCGTCCTTGCTATCCTAAAACCATGGTTATCCTTTATTTGTAACCTCTACTTTAATAGTCGAACAATGCTGGAGAATGTGAATGTTGTTATTCGTCTAAAGTTTTAATATTGGTGGGCCAGACGGCAGCAGCAGCCCCCACTGCAGCTGCAATGCCGTGTACGGCGGTGAGTTTGTGTTCGAGCCCCGTTTGGGCTACTTGTCAGGCGTTGCCGAGTTGGGGTTGGCACGCAGTTTGGTTTCAGGGTGGTTCCCTATACACTGCTTGTCATTACTGGGCGGTGAGGGTGGGGGGTGGGACAGTTGGGGTTTGTTTTCCACAAAATGGCGTGATGATCCTGACTGGTACGGCAGGGTGGCAGGCCTTCCTTGTCACAGCGCTCCGGTTGATATTCAAAGTGAGAATCCACATCTGGGATGTTCCTTAACTCATTAGTATGGCTATTAGAGTATTGATGTGGAATGTACGGGGGTTGACCAATTTTACGAAATCTCGTAGAATTACTGTGTACGCACAGAGGCATGGGGTCAAGATTCTCCTGTTGCAGGAGACACACGCTAAGAAACTCTTGTCATCAAACCTTGCACGGGCCTGGGGCCCCAACAGGTACTATACTCAGTACTCCACTCAGTCCAGGGGAGTCCTCACTCTCGTCCACAAATCAGTTGGGTTCACGCTCTACACATCCCACATTGATCCTGAAGGTAGATTTGTGATCCTGCACTGTACCTTAGCTAGCGAAGAATGCCTGCTTGTGATTTCGTATGCTCCCAATATTGACTCTCCCGACTTCATAGATACGGTATCTTCCATTCTCATGCAATATGTAGATGTCCCCATCATATGGGGCGGCGACATGAACCTCATACTTGATACGGCCCTAGACAGAACAACCAGGGCCCGTAGACCTATAACCCGAGCGGCTTAGCGGCTGCTAACTCACATGGGCTCCTTGAATCTACACGATGCCTGGAGAACACTCCACCCCCAGGAGAGGGACTACACGTTTCACTCCACGGTACATGACAGTTCCTCAAGAATAGATCTTTTCCTCCTGTCAGGTAGCCGGATGGGGAGGGTTTCTGATGTTAAGATCTTCGTGCGCACACTCTCCGACCACTCTCCGTGCTACTTCTGTTCCAGCTGGGTAATGCCTCTGGGGCTCTCCCCGCCTGGCGTTTCAAATATGACGCCCTATCAGATATCGTCTTTAGGGCTGAGATACTAGCCGACATAAACCTGTTCTACGAAAATAACAATGTCTCTGATACGTCCGAGGGGACGCGTTGGGAGGCATTCAAAGTTTACATCAGGGGAATTTGTATCTCTAGAGAAGCAGGGGTCCTCAAGGCCATAAAGCAGGCCTTAAATCTCTCCGAAACCAAGCTTAAAACTTTAGAACAAGAGTACGCCTCCAAGCCAGCACCTGCCACCCTAGCGAAGATTAGGACGGAACTGGAATTATTTGAAGCACATGCCCTTAGTGAAGTAAGATATTACACCCGCCCTGCGGCTGCCCGAAGATATGGCGAGGGGGACAGGCCGGGCAGGACCCTGGCCAGACTGGTCCGGTCCGAGGTAGGCAGGACTCGTATAGATAGTATTATCGATGAGAAGGGGGCAAGACACTGGTCAGACCATGCTATCCTTGACACTTTCGCCAGTTTTTACGCCAACCTATACGGCCCCCAACCAGAGCATACGGTCCGTGACCTTGACGACCTACTAGAGTCCATCCGTATGACCTTGATCTCTCAAAGCACCAGGGAACTGCTTGATGCCCCGTTTTCATTCAACTAGATAGTCCAGGTGATCTTGGATCTCCCTAAGGGCAAGGCCCTGGGTCCCGATGGACTCACATCTGAGTTCTATCAAGAGCATGTTGCCATATTAGCGCCGATGCTGCATGGGGTTTGGACTGAAACACTCCGCTGACACACCCTCCCCCCCTCTTTAAGAGAAGCATTAATCACTGTCCTCCCCAAACCAGGGAAACCTCCAGACGAATGCGGTTCCTACAGGCCCCTGTCCCTCATTAATACTGACATGAAGATCTTTGCTAAAGTAATTGCCAATATGTTCCTTCCATTCATGCCTCACTTAGTCCATGCCGACCAGAGAGGATTCGTCCCTGGCCGCTCTACGGCACTCATCATACGGCGTCTATTCAACGCACTGTCTAGAATTGATCCAAATGCGGACGCGGTGGCAGTCACATTAGATGCCCAAAAGGCGTTCGACATGGTATCATGGCAATACTTATGGGCTGTCTTGGAGAAAATGGGAATAGGGCCGAACATGATCTCCTATATGAAACTGTTGTACACGGGACCATCGGCAAGGGTGCTAGTTAACTCCGTCCCCTCTTCCCCCTTTGAATTACACAGGGGTACCCGACAAGGCTGCCCATTCTCCCCCATCCTTTTTGCGCTTGCCATTGAACCTATGGCCAATCATGTCAGAGATCGACATACTCATAAGGGCGTTCGGTTGCAGGGTACACCGGAAATCATTTCATTGTACGCGGATGACGTACTCCTCTACGTCAGACAACCCTCCACATCCTTGGACCCTATCATTCGAGATATAACAAAAATAGGCACCTATTCGGGCTTCACCATAAACTACTCAAAATCCGAAATCTTCCCTCTCACTAAAACAACTCAACAACCGTCGTGCGAATTCCCCCTACGATGGTCCCCGGCTGGGATCAGGTACTTCGGGGTTCAAGTGTCACCGGCTAAAATTTCCCTGCTGGTAGACAACTATGAAGCAACGGCACAGCTCATTGAATCCAAGATGCTCAAGTAGCGTAATCTCCCTCTATCCCTTGCGGGCAGACTCTCCCTAATTAAAATGATCGCGGTACCTAAGCTCCTCTATATTTTTGTGAATTTGCCAGTGTGGCCAGGCAAGCAGTATTTCAAGAGGCTTCACACAGCGTTTGCTCAATTTCTCTGGCACTCCGGGGCGGTCTGCAAGAAGTGGCAACATATGACCCTGCCTTACGAGAAGGGGGGCTTTAATGCCCCCGATTTAAAACTCTACTGGAACACTGCACAGGCCCAACATGCTACCCATTGGCACACACACCCCAACCCGCCCCCACATGTTACATTGGAAAAAATGGCGGGGGACGGTACCCACATCACGACCCTTCTATTACACCATGGATTTCGTACGGATGCCTCATGGGACCCGGTGGCTACCACGATTAGGGCATGGAATAATATCCTTCCCCCCAGTCCGTACAGCGCCCATACTATAAGTGGCTCCCCTTGTGGCAATTTCCCAGCCTCACCCCTACACATGACCAACACCTCTCCCAACGGTGGGAAAATCTGGGATATCGTGCCCTGACCGACCTGTACCCGGATGGTTCATTCATAACCCCCCGAACTGTGCGCCCTGGGCACCCCAGCTCTGCACTTGACTTGTTGCAGTACTACAGGTTGAGAGCAGCGGTACGGGCAATGTGGCCCTCCTTCCCAGAGGAGCCTCCAGACTCACCTGAACTCCAGTACATAGCAAACTCCACAGGCTGTAGGGGCATAGTATCCTCCCTGTATAAAATGCAGATGGGCAAACTAGAGAATGCTTCCCCGGACCCACGGGCAGCATGGGCCAGGGAGCTCGAAATGGAGATCACTGACGAAATGTGGGGCAAAATGTGTGCACACACGCGCAAGGTATCACTCAGCGCTAGGTTCCGCTGCATTCAATACAAATTACTCAACAGGCTCTACTACACGCCATACAGAGTTGCAAAATTCACGCTCACCTCGACACATACATGTCCGAAATGCAAATCAAATGAGGCAGACCATGTTCATATTTTTTGGTCCTGTGCTGCGCTGCACAAGTTTTGGGAGGAGGTGTCCGAGGCGCTCTCTGAGATAATAGGCTCCCCGGTAGAGATGGACCCACTAGCCTTGCTGTTTGGTATTTGGACGGGAGAAAATGTAAGGAAGATGTCAAAGTTCTTGAATGTAAGTGCTATTGTTGCCAAAAGATGTATATTACAATGCTGGAAGTGCTGCACCCTCCCCCCCCCACTCCAGCATGTGGTTGAGGGCCCTCACGTGGGTACAAACATGCGAGGAGGAGTACATCGGATCCTTGCCCATGACATCCTGCCCTGGAAATGTGTGGACTGAATTTTGTAGTTACCTAAGCAGCCAAGATGGGGTCGACTGGACCTCCGCCCCTTCACCGGCACCACCGGACTCATCTTGATACCTGACTCATGCGTACTATTCTACTATTCCATAATGTTCACCCCCTTCAAAATGTGAAGTTGATATTATTTGTGATGCAATGCATATTGATACTGTTATGCTGTTTTCTTGCTTACATGCTAACTGTGCTGTGCCTGTCTTAACCACCTGCCAATAAACAAAAGTTTAAAAAAAAAAGATTTAGAAGTTTGAGAGCCCAGCATTTTGCTCAAGTCCATATACAGTGAGTTAGTGGAGGATAATTAATCTTAATATAATTGGACAACTGTCTCTATTTCCAACGGGTTGAGAGTGAAACCATCCCCAATTCATGTTGGATAATGGCATTTGGAACCGACATTGGAAGAAACATTGCAGATTTCAAAAGAGAGCCCTGTAAACTATCAAGCATAATTGTCATGTCTCATAGACAAATATCTAGTGTATACAGTATGACACTTTCAATTTTTAATGTCATAAAATCTATTAGCGGGATTAAGGAGAATTTGCAATATTAGGTTAAAATCCTTTTCATTTGAGACAATAATGGGCGAGTTTTATTTTTAATGATTGTAGACCAAGATTTAATGGAGTTAAGGGCTGATAGATAATACCCTAAATAAATTGCATTGTTCACAAAACAAATTTGTGTATCCAATATTTGCCATCTAAGATTGCCTCTTTTTGATTTCACTCCAAAAGTCATAATGGCAGTTTTAGCTGGGTTGGGTGTCAAATTATGTGCTTTTGCAAAGGTCTCAAATAATGAGAGTTTAGTTTGAAGCCCTACCGGGGTAGAGTCAAACAAAATAATATAATCAGCAAATGCAATCCATTTCAAATGAATACTCCCCACTTTGACAGAAAACAAATTCCCATTTTCCCAATTCTTGCCCAGGTCAGATAGATATAAGTTAAACAGGGTGGCCACAAGGTTACAACCCTGTTTCAAGCCAATTGTTGTTCAGATAGGAGCAGTGGTGCCACCTTCTGGAGAAATTCTTATTCTGTACGATGTATTCTTGTGCAACTTAATAATCCAATACATCAATACAGTTGGAATCCCTATCTTCATCATTTTCTTCCACAATAAGTTGCGCACAACCGTGTCAAAATCTGAACTCATGTCGATCATTGCTATATAGACAGGATGAGAATTATTTTCTTTTACTCCAGCAATAACATGCAACATAATAAAAGCATTTGGGGTTGTGCTCATGTTCTTCATAAATCCAGTTTGGTATTTCGAGTACAAGCCATTGACCCCAATTACTTTCTCAAGTACATTTAAGAGAACGATTGGAAAAATCTTAGCCTCAGTATCAATTAATGATATTGGAAGATAATTCTCTGGCCAAGATGGGTCACCCTTTTTGAATATGGGTACTATGTTTGCGGTTAGCCATGAAGGTGGGACATCCCCCGACCTGATCATAGAATCAAATTTATTTTTTATTATGCCAGCCCCCAACACGGGATCCGCCTTATAAAGACATGGGGGGAGGCCATCGGGTCCTGCAGCTTTTGAGTATGACAACTTGGAAATTGCCCAGATAATATCACTGCAGTTCCACTTCAGCCTTGGAATATTAGAATATTTTAGAGAAACATCCGAGACAAATCGAAATTCGCGAGGCAGTTGGTATTTAACCTTTATAAATGTTTGCCATGTCTGCTCAGGAATACAATTCGGAGAGAACAGTGCCACACATTTATTATCAGCTTTCAAGGTGCGCCAAATTACACGTGTGTCATGAGACGTAATGGCGCGAATTAATGTACAATTCACCTCGTTATATCTTGAAATACGAGCAAATCTCAAATTTTGTTTATATGCCAATAAAATTCTATTCCGCCTTGCCTTGCTATTTTCGATGCCCAAGTTGCTTTTCTTCAAAAATCTCAAGGCCCTATTCTTATCCCTTTTTAATAGTTTACATATGTGATCATATAAATGTAAATGTTTCACATTATTTTGTTTTGCGCCAAACCGCTCAAGTGCTATAGCAACTATTTCGGAATAATGCGTGCAAGATGTTTTTTCATAATTTCCCCCTGCTCGTCTAATCCTCTCAATCTCTGAGGATATTTGTTTAACAACAAAATTACACGTCCCTCGATTCCATCTAATGGAATGCAGAGGTCGATTAGTTTCGACCACTGCCAATGTTATATTTGGCGTGAGCGATTGACCTTTCAATTGAATAAAAGTAGAGAGTTGTGAATGATCTCCAATCTCAATTTGACCTATTGCTAGCGGTGCCATATGCATGATAAGATTCTGAGATATATATATATATATAATCTATCATTGAGTACATCGTGCCTCTTGCCCATGTTTTTTTCAGATTTCATGTAATTTCTAACCATTAAATCCATATCCCACTCTGTGAGGAGTTCTCTGAATTTAGCTCCTCGACTGCGAGAAAGAGTGGAAGATTTAAGTACAAGGCTTTCAGTCAGATCTCTACAGTCACAATTAAAGTCACCACCTATAATAATTTCACAAGACTGATATCTGCCAGATATGTGTAGCAAACATGCATCAAGTTCGTCCATTATCTCCTCAACTGTCGAGGAGGCGGGATTCCAGCGTAGGGAAATTATCATTAGTGAGGAGTATCTAAGTGAGGGTATAGTAAAATGGATCCCCATTATACTGGCAGATTCCCAAACCAATTCCGATTGAGCCTGCAAGGATATCTTAACTCCAACCATCAAACCCCCAGATTGTCGCCCTAGCAGAGATCTCCTTGCAGGCGAAGAAAAGGTCAAGTATCCGGGAATCAAAAATGGCTCAGTTTTCATCGTTTCTTGTACCATTATTATTGTTGGTTGGTCTTCATAGGTTAATGCAGAGTGCCACTTCATTTAGTTTACATATCCACAGGAGTTCCAAGATATAATTTTCATACTAATATCATTGGATGGCTATTTAGCAGGAAGAGATGTTTTTGGACACAAAATCGCCGAAAGCATAGGTTCCAACCACGGTAGCCCTTTTGTATTGGCTACTAATTTCAATATTTCCAACATTCCTCCTTCCAAACCTGCTTCGGATTGCGTACTAGACCTGTCTGCTTCTAAGATCTTTTCAACGCCCTTACCTGGTGTTTCTAAGAATGCTATGGCCTCCAACTCACAATCAAAAGTAAACAGCACCAAACCCTCATTTTTTATTTCCTCACGGCTAAACCAGATAAATTTCATTATAGCCTCAGAGCTAAGATAACAGATAGCCCTGTGATTGTTTGTGCTTACCAAAGAAACCCTTGTGATATCTTCAGATTTAATCATTCTCAATTGAGGTATTTTTGAGAATACAGAGAATACATAGGATCGATTAATGCGATTATCCGCCAATGTCCTTTCATCCCCCTCAAATCCAAAATATACTGTCTTTCAGATTCAATTTGTTGTGGCCTAATGGAATTTGTATTTATTTCTGTATTTGTTGATATTACTGCTATCGGAGATGCCCTTGTAACCACATGAGGAAATTGTAGTGGCAAAGTTCTACTAATACCATTTGCATTTTTATTAGTCTCAAGTGAGGGTTCACTCTTGCTATCAAATAAGTCGTTTTCCCTGTATGAATAATTCATATTAGTTTTGTTCTCAGATAGGGACCTTCTTAATGCAGGTCCATGGATAGATATATGGCTTGGGGCGTAAGAAGTTCCCATATAATTTGCGTTATTTACTTCATTTATTGATTCCCAGGCTGGGTCATAGAAAATGCCTCAGCCACTTCTGCTTTTTTCCCTTGGCCATTTACCATCACTAAATTCTTCTTTTTGTCCAATAAACAATTTTTCGAGCTTCAAAGATTCATCACATATTACATTCATTTTATTACCCTTTCTATTTCCTACTTCTAATTGTTTTTCTTTACTCAGCATACATTCATGATTTACATGTATTCCCTTATTTGGGACATTAGTACATATCTCACTATAGGATTTCCTTATAGGTATTTTTGAGGAAATGCTGACACCTACGTCATGATGATTCGTTTGACTTTTTGACGTACAGCATCTGCCTACAATAGGGAAATATTTACTTAAGATGGATTTTGGCGAGTTTTTAATAGTGAAATCTATATCAGACTTTTCATTTTCTTTTTCATGGGTTACATGGTCCTTTGGGATAATTATGCCTGTTTTTGGATGTGATACAGTTTTGCAAGTTATATTTTTCTGAGAGTTTGCTTTTGCCGATTGTGTTACTAGTTTTTATCGTTCCCGTGTTAGTATACAAGTCTTCCTTCAATAGCGAAGAATTACCGAGACCTCCACTTCTCGTGTCCACTATTACATCAATTGCAGGTGTAAGGGCATCCCTACTCTCTTTGGACAATTGATCCAAGTCAATATGCTCCTCATCTGCAATTTCTAGGATAGAAGTTGATTTTATATCCTTTGCCATTGATTATTTTCTGTGTAGTAAAGCCTCCCTCCTTCTTTTGGCAAGTCTTTTCACAGCACGCATGTGCATCCTTTTATCCCGGCGAGACATAAAGGTGGGAGTTACTTCAATAGGAAAATTTTCATTCTCTGCCTTTTTTTATTTTTCGATTTCGTCCAACAGGACGGATGGACTATCGGGCAGATCTAAAGTTGGAGCCTTAGCAGTTGGACTAAGCCGCATATCTAAAGGCGGTGCTTTATTCAATAGTTGTGAAACGATTGTATCATTTAATGCTGTTATCGATGCTTCAATCTCTCTCAGATCATTCTCACAATTACACTTCAGCGGCTCACATGGTACACCAATTAACTGTCTAATATGGTCACGCTCCTGGTAACCAGGTTGCAAACATTGCATACTTTTCTCGTGGCTCACATTTGGAGCCTCATTGGTTCCTTGGCCACATATTTCATGTTGCATAGATCTCAGGGTATCAATTGCGGTTATGAATCCCTCGATTTTATCCATCTTGGAACAGAAATAATGCATAATTGCCTTTAATTCCTTTAGTTCCAAATGAGTAGGTTCATGGCCCTTATTGAGAAGATCTAATATTTTTGTAATCACTGGAAGGGGACTAGGAGATTGATGTTCTACACCACCCCTATCAGATATACTCCCCTCAGGATCATCATTTAACAACCTCCGTTGATCTTTAGTTTGCTCAGGAGAGTACAATAAAACATGCAAAATACCTTTCGGAACCTCCTTAGCCTATTGTTTCATTGTGAATTTTCATAGTGTCCTCTCTGCAAGTTGTTTTTAAGATATCCATATTAGATGATCTAGCAACAAGTGGGGTCATCATATTAATAGATTGGTTGACCTGTTCATCTAATTCAGCCATTTTCCTCATAGTTGTCCTAAACGGGTCTTCATTAGAAGTGCAAGATAGCAATGGAGTTGTGCAACGGCCCAAACTCACCCTGACACCTTCTTTTTCTTCCTCTATTATGGAATTGTGCATACTGGCAGTAGAGACGGCATGAACCTGAACCAAATAAGTAGCATGTGTAGGAGTATCAATACAATTCCAGTTATCAGCTTTAGCTACCGCTGCTAAAGTATTAGTATTAGATGGATCATTGTTAAAAATACTCCTTTTGTGCCAAGAGAGTCAATATCAGTTACAGTAAAAGCTTTCGATATTGCCTCAGTACACCGCCCACTGCGCAGTCCATTAGCCATTGTTGAAATGCAGGTAGTAGCTTTTATGGAATATATTAATGAGGAGACAGAGTTCTCGACCTACTAAATAAATCTCAAGAATGAACAATGACCAATAAATAACTAATCTTACTATACAATAATAATCTGGTAGAATACAAGTTGGCACATTATAAGTTGACTAGCACCTAGCACTTTATAAAAAGGTATCAAAAAAATACTGGGACAGAGCTTCGCCCACACTCACCAGCACATAAAATGTGATAATAAAATCTTCATGCTCTAACGATATACAATTAAATTTGCTGCTTCTGCACAAGCCTGGACGTTAACACTATTTAAAATAGAAATCCTGAGGGATCAAATTGACAAATCACCACAGTCTCCCTTCTGGATACGCCGCACAATAGCCAATGGGCTTTTCACCGTCGGGTTTAACACTGCAAGGGTGGCTCGAGCGCAGTTTTCAAGACGCTACCAGTCACGTGATCACACACGTGGTCGGACTGACTCCGCCTCTTTCAGGAAGCGGTATGAGGCAGGCAAGAGCAACACTCGCAGTGCCTGGTTGATGGCAAGTACAAAACAAAGTCAGTCGATGAAGTTCGCTGCTCACACGCTCTTTCAATCCAATATAATGCGCCGCTCGGGCGGTTCGAGCGCAATTTTCAAGATGCTACCAGTCACGTGATCACACACGTGGTCGGACTGACTCCGCCTCCTCCAGGAAGCGGTATGAGGCAGGCAAGAGCAACACTCGCAGTGCCTGGTTGATGGCAAGTACAAAACAAAGTCAGTCGATGAAGTTCGCTGCTCACACGCTCTTTCAATCCAATATAAAGCGCCGCTCGGGCGGCTCGAGTGCAGTTTTCAAGACGCTACCAGTCACGTGATCACACACGTGGTCGGACTGACTCCGCCTCCTCCAGGAAGCGGTACGAGGCAGGCAAGAGCAACGCTCGCAGTGGCTGGTTGATGGCAAGTACAAAACAGTCAGTCGATGAAGTTCGCTGCTCACACGCTCTTTCAATCCAATATAATGCCATGTGTAGCAAGCGATAAAGTGAAAACTGTGAGGAAAGCACCCTTGCAACCAGTGGAGATTCCCAGTAAGGTGTGGTTTAAGCTGGCGATTGATGTCATGGGACCGTATGAAAACCTAGATAATGTCAAAATCTACATTGTGGTTCTATTGGACTATACCTCAAAGTGGGTCGAATGGGGAGTTGTGGAAGGGAATGTCACCACTGAGAGAGTTTTTTAATGACATTTTTTATTGCCAAGGTGATCCCAAAGAAATAGTTTCTGACAATGGAGCTCAGTTTACCTCACTTGAATTTCAATTGTTTTTAAAGGATGGGGCAATTGAGAATATAACTACTTCACTCTATCATCCCATGGCCAATGGTCTTGTTGAAAGAATGAACAAATTTGTAAAGGGTGTAATTCAACTTGCTGTAGTCATTGCTTCCATCGAGAGATACCCTTTAAAGAGGTTCTTTGTACTTATAGAACAACTCAACATTCCACCACAGATGTAGAGCCATTTACTATGATGCGTGGTATGCTAGCATCTAATCGTTGGACACCCGCATGGATGTTCATGAGCACAAGTAAAGGACATTTAGACATTGAGCAAGTTATAAGAAGAGTGAGCGAGAAAAAAGCAAAATACAAAGAGTACTATGATTGGAGAAACGGAGTGAAGGAGAACATAATCAGAAGTGGAGTCTGGGTCTGTATTAAAGAGCCCAAGAAAATGTTAAAAGGAGAATCCAGGTTCAGGTCGCCACAAAGAGTAAAGAGTTGTTCTGGAAAATCAGTTGTGTTGGAGGATGGAAAAAAGTGGTCATGCGATGATGATGTTGTGATTCCAATATGCCAAGTACCAGTAAGTCAAAGGCTCAAGTGGCGACAGACCACGCAAACAGGAGAATGCAGGACAACGGTTCTGACAGAAGGGACAATGAAGCGGGAAGTAGGAGTGATGTTTCAGGAGGCGTACTATCCAAGTCAAACTGCAGGATGATCCAGAATTTCAACAATGACTATATTTACTATTGAGAGGCGTTTGGATACCTAGGGAACACAGATGTATCCTTTTTATCTCAGTAATTTTTTCTTGTTCTTGTTTTTTTTTTCTTTTTTTTTTTCTCCTCCTGTAATTGACTAAACCCCTTCCTTGTTTTATTGTATTTTCATTCTTTGCTTACTTCTTCTTTCATAATATAAGGGAGGGGGATGTTATAGTGGGTCTCTTACATCTTACTGTTATGTATGTGTTGTATGGTTCTTGAATGGAGCCATTCCAGAACCATTTGAGTGTGAAGATGCCCCGGTGGCCATACGCTCCGGCGGCTCTCAAAATAAACTTATGTAGTTACCAAATAATGGCTCATTAATATTTACTACACTGGCGTCCGTTTCATTTTGGCTATTAGCTGCAACGAATGTTCCGGGTGCTGCAGGGAGCAAGGAACAGACTTGTCTTTCATTGTTATCATGATCTGAAATAACAAAGGCTGGCAAGTTTCTGTACATTGAGGCATGGAAAAAGTGAAGATTCGGTCTTCAGTTATACATAGACATAGGGAAAGAGGTAAGGGCTGGGTCCTTCCTAGAAGCCACCTTCCCCTGATGGGTGGGTTGGCACTGGCTTGATAGTAATCCATCACTGCTGCTGTACCTTTTTGTCATATAAGGGATCACAAGGGTGTGGTTGCACTGTGTGGTTGCGCCACCAGGAACTGTTCCTTCATTGCTAAATCAAAGTTCAAAATATTTGGACTAATCTATTCGCACTGGCTTCTTCATTGTTGCAATCCGTGTCAGCCTTGTGATGTATTGGGACCATATTTTCCCACACATAGTCTCTATTTGGGATATTGCTTCTCCACTGTTCTCGATCAGTCCATCTGCCAGGCACATCACTGTGGTGCCCTGTCATTTGTCTTTGTCATTTGAGTAACCTCCCAAGACTAAATATGGTCCTTGTAGACACTGGCAGTATTTTGTTTTGTCACTGCATAACGTTGGATCTAAATCAATGCTCCTCAACTGCACACTATGTCCCTGAAATGTGCCCTTTATCCTTTATAGTGCAAGATGTACAAAGCATTGTGCCTCTGTAATTGGGACTGGATGTGGACCTAAAAACATTAGAAGACCCTGGTGTGTGCGGGATAAATACACACACGTAACATCTTTCATTGATTTCCTTCCTGCAATGCGCATATCGGATTAGTAGCTATTCAATGTTTCTACATTCTCGACATCAGAAAGTGTCAAAACCCAACACCTATGTAAATCATACGCCATTCATACTTCACGTTTCATTTGTCTAAGACAACTTGTAGGGGTAGTCGGCAAAAAGTGAGACATTTTATATTTCCTTTTTTATAGACATATTGGCATTTTTCCCCAACTGTCCATCCCTCCTTTTATATGGCCACCCCATATAACAAACATCCCTCATCCATTCAACAACCACAACCAGTGTCCTACAAAACAACATAATACTACTAAATTTCTAGACTAAATAACATCGTTATTTATTATTATCCCTACATAACAGAGGTCAGTCAGCCATCTTTGCTTATTCCTGGAGAGGAGAAAAAAGGTTATCAAGAACACCGCCCTGGCATGGATCCTCAAAAAAAGTCTATTGGCTATGCCCTTACTAAATTTTACCTGGTCTTGGGTGCTTTTAGGACATGCACCCAATATCTGAAACCTTCGTATGGACGGCGAGAAGAGTACAGAACGCCGCCTCATATGGACTTTAAAACCTGGGGCTGATCAGTTCCCCAGATAATAATGGTCTAGTTGTAATATGGGCAATGCTGTGTATGGAACCATGGTCTCGCTTCCGACAGGGGTGGTCTCTATTTCTCCCCCCCCCTTTACTGTGTCCCACTAACACCCCTGTGTGCTTCCGTCCCCAGGTCAATTATTTATGACCCATCAACATATATGTCTCCTCCCGTCAATGCATGAGCCATTCATCAGAGTGAGAAAATAAATAAAACTGTAAATAAACCGGAGTTGTTAAAACAGGGGCTGTGCAAATAGCTTGCGTCCTCAAATTGTCTAGTCATTTTGTCAGTCCATTAAAATGTACTTTTAAGTCCTCTGTCCTTCCCTGAAACTTTGTAACAGTGGCCTTGTGTATACTGCGTAGTCTAGGATCCATGCCCTACAAAAATTACATAAGTCCAAAAACTGCTACATTTCCTTCACAGTACTGGGCCTAGGGGCGGTGCATACTGCTGCCGCCCTATCTGATAATATTTTTCCCAATTACAAAAAATGAGCTATTCCAAGTATAATCCCTCCTGTTGGCAGTATTGTAGCTTTTTTTTATCTGCCCTGTACCCTTTGTGAGCCAGCAATTGCAATAATGCAACAGATCCCCTCCTGCACTGATGATCCTTTTCACTACATACCAACCGATCATCCACATACTGGATGATTTGTATATGTATTTGTTTATTTATAACGCGCAAACCATCAGGCCCGGGGGCATCAGGGTGCAATTTGTACAGGGTTGCAAGAAAAGAACATACAGGGAAATAAATTACAAAAAGTATAACAATACAGAGTAATAAACCGACTTAATAATTACATATCTTACACATGGTACAGTGGTACAGTGTCCCAAGGCTCTGCAGAGGAAGTATCCCTGAGGTAGATGGGAAAGGTAGTAGACCGGAAATCGTGCAGGGTAAAGGCGGGTTGGGTAAGTAGTTCCGAAGTCTGACACAGCTATTGCTGGTCAAAGAGCCAAGATTTGGTTTTATTCTTGAAGGCGTTGAAGGAGTCTTCAGCTCTGATGGCAGCGGGGAGGGTGTTCCAAAGTTTGGAGGCTAGGACAGGGAAGCCAGTGCCTCCCGCTTTTTGGAGCTTAAACCTAGGGGATAGTCAGGCAGTGAGTCTGAGCAATTCTTAGTGGTCGGGCAGTGGAGTGGCGTGTAAACCGACTGCAGAGATAGATCGGAGCCTTGTTGGCTAGGCATTTGTGCGTGAGGGCAAGCGTTTTTAGGGAAATTCTCTGCTTCACGGGTAACCACCTAAGGCTAGCTCTGGCTTCTGAGATGTGGTGGTTACGAGGTATGTTCAGAGCCGCTCGAATTGCATTGTTCTGGGTGGTTTGGAGTTTGGACAGATTTTCTTGGCTGGTGCCTAGATATAGGGCACTGCAGTAATCTATTTTTGCCATGATAAGTGTTCTCGCTAGTGTGACGCTATTGTGGGTGGTGAGGAATGGTCTACAGGCAGAAATGAGTTTGCACGTGTAGGCGGAGGTGGATCTGACTGCATTAGTTTGTCGTGACAAGGAAAAGGTGGAATCCAGGTAAAAGCCTAGTGTTTTGGTGTCTTTCGAGACTTGTATGGAGTTGCCGTCTATAATGAATGACTGATAGGAAGGCTCCAGTTTGCTCAGGCGTTGTGAAGTACCTAGAATAAGTAGCTCCGTCTTATCGTCGTTCAGACATAGTTGGTGCTGGGCCATCCAGTCTTGGATGACCAGGTAGACGTCATTGAGGGCCTTGGTGTCAGCAAGATAGTCACCCGAGATGGGAATGAGTATCTGGGTGTCGTCCGCATAGTTGGTGTAGGAGACACCCAGGTAATCGAGCACATCGAAGAGTGGTTTCGTAAAGATATTGTAAAGGGTAGGAGAAACGCAAGAGCCCTGAGGAACACCGCAATGAATAGGGGAGGGAGCTGCGGCAGCGGAGGGTGCAAAGACCCTCATAGATCTGTTGCTCAGGAAGGATTTGATCCAGGCCGCTGCGGAGGGAGAGAAGTTGGCAGCAGAGTGGAGGTGCCTGCAGAGGATCTGGTGGTTAACCAAATCAAATGCGGCGGAAAGGTCGAGGAGTAATAGCATTGCTAATTTGCCCTTGTCCTTCAGGACTTCGATCTGGGTTTTTAGGTCTAATAGAGCCGTTTCGGTCCCGTGTCTGGGCCGAAATCCGGATTGTCGTAGACCTAGCAGATTGTTTGATTCAAGGTAGTTTTGGATCTGCAGGTAAGCTGCACGGTCCAGTATCTTCAGCAAGAATGGTACTGTAGTAATAGGTCGGAAATTTGTAGGTATGTTTGGGTCAAGGGAAGGTTTTTTTAGTAGCGGGATCACCCAGGCGTCTTTAAGGTTGTCCGGGACAACACATGTTTCAAAGGAAGAGTTAATGAATGCTGTAATGAAAGTGGCTAGGTCATGGGCAGAGTCCTTAATGATGGGAGCTGGGCACGGGTCACCTTGGCAGTTGGAAGGTTTCATCCTGAGGATGATATTTTCTACTTCGAAGATAGTGAGAGGTGCGAAGGAGAAGGGTTTGATGTTGGCAGAGTTGGAGAGGGTGGGCCTAGTGGGGGAGGATGAGCGGTTGTCACGCCTCAGGCAGTCCTGCTTATCTTTTATTTTAGATTGGAGCATAGAGATTTTGTTTAGGAGGGCTGCTTGAATGTTAGCACACCATTTATTGTCTTTTGTGCAAGTGTCTGGCGGGGATACTGGGGTTTCAAGCTCTTTTAGGACTCTAAAGAGTTCCTTGGAATTAGAGACGGCATGTGTGATACGATTATTAAGCGATTCTTTTTTAGCAATGATGATGGCGTCTTATAAATGAGGGAGGCGAGGAGGAAGCCGTCTTTATGCTCATCAGATGGGTGGCTTTTCCACCGGTTTTCCGCGCAGCTTTTGGCTTTGCGAAGGATTCTTAGCTGTGGGGTGAACCATGAGTTGAGGTGTGCTCGTGGTTTAGCCTTTCTAAGTTTAGTTGGTGCTAAGGTGTCAATGGCCGTGAGCATCGTTTGGTTGTAGATGTCTGCAAGGGAGGTGGGATCAGAGCAGGCGTTGGTCGCCGCATTAAGAGAGGGGAGTAACAGTGGGAGGAGATGTTCTCTTGTTATATTTTTTTTATTGCGGGTGGGGAGGGCTGGGGCTATAGGTGTTGGGGCTCGCGGGGAAGCTTCATTGTTAAATGTTATGATATGATGGTCAGACCATAAGCAAGGGGAGTTATTGAGGACCTGGATGTTGCAGTTGGAGCCGGCTAACCAATCAATGGTCCTGTCTTTGATATGGGTCGGTTCTTGTAAGTACAAGGTGAGGCCAAGGTCAGTAAGAGCATACTCCAGATCAGTTGCTACAGGATCCTTAGGGTCGCCGCGACCAAGATTGAGGTCACCTAAGATTATTGTTTGGGAGTTGTTTTTTGTATTGTCAAGAAGAAGAGAGGAAATTTCGCTGACAAAGGTGGGTGCCGGCCCTGGGGGCCTGTAGATAAGGCGAAGGGTGGCCGTTTGGTTAGGTGTTAGTAGTAATTTGATTGTCAGCAGTTCAGCTGATTCGAGTTTGGAGTCGGATACCACTCTTAGGTCAAGGGAGTTTTTGTGGATGAATGCCACGCCACCGCCTCTAGTATGGGCAGAGGGGCGGTCACAGCGTGTGATGCCATAGTCGGGCGGTAAGGCCAAGGATAGAGAGGGGCCAGAGGCGGCATGTAGCCAGGTTTCGGATATGGCAATGAAGTCAAGGTTGGCAGTAGTGAGAAGGTCGGCTATGTCAAGAGCGTGTGCTGTGAGGGATCTAGCATTGATGAGGGCACCCTTGAACACAGGCAATTTAACCCCTGAGGACTTAGTTTTGCAAGTGGCGGAGGGCGAAGGCGGGCTGGGTGGTGTGAGTGGGGCATGCTTAGAGGTGCGGGAAGGACGAATACGGAATCTGGTGCCTAGTCTCTTGTTCCTGAGAGTAAGGGGGCAAGGTTGGTTAGGGGTTGGTTTTGTGGCAAATTGTTTGAGCCAGAGAGCAGGGTCATTAAGGTATTGGTTAATCTGGTTGCAGGGGTGGTGAGCGTCAACGGAAGTTGCTGAAGGACACGTTGAGGGTGTCAAAGTCATGGTGGGTGACGCTGGGTCACGTAGGTAAGGGCAGGCCAGGATATTAACCTCAAAGGTAGGAGTGGTTGACTTGGGTGGTTGAGTGAGTGGGGCAAGGTATGTGGTTAGGAGGTGGTGCAATAGAAGGCGCACGCTGATGTGCATGATGGTGGTGCTGGCTGACAGAAGTGGGTTCCCTATGAGCTAGTTGAGAGGGACAAGTTAGGGTCTGCTAGAGTGGGCCTGGTGAGATAATGGAAGGGGGTAAGGATGCTATGGTATGGCTGGGCACAATTGAGAAGGTCTGCAAGCGAGCTTAGGCACAACACACTTGAAATGGTCTGTAAGCGACCTTAAGGCAAAGCACAATTGAAATGATCTGTAAGCGACCTTAGGCACAACACAATTGAGATGGTCTGAAAGCGACCTTAAGGCAAAACACAATTGAAATGGTCTGTAAGCGACCTTAAGGCAAAACACAATTGAAATGGTCTGTAAGTGACCTTAAGGCAAAGCACAATTGAAATGGTCTGAAAGCGAATTTAGGCACAACACAATTGAAATGGTCTGAAAGCGACCTTAAGGCAAAACACAATTGAAATGGTCTGTAAGCGACTTTAGGCACAACACAATTGAAATGGTCTGAAAGCGACTTTAGGCACAACACAATTGAAATGGTCTGAAAGCGACCTTAAGGCAAAACACAATTGAAATGGTCTGTAAGCGACCTTAAGGTAAAGCACAATTGAAATGGTCTGAAAGCGACTTTAGGCACAACACAATTGAAATGGTCTGAAAGCGACTTCAGGCACAACACAATTGAAATGGTCTGAAAGCGACTTTAGGCACAACACAATTGAAATGGTCTGAAAGCGACCTTAAGGCAAAACACAATTGAAATGGTCTGAAAGCGACTTCAGGCACAACACAATTGAAATGGTCTGAAAGCGACTTTAGGCACAACACAATTGAAATGGTCTGAAAGCGACTTTAGGCACAACACAATTGAAATGGTCTGAAAGCGATCATAAGGCACATAAGGCACAAAATACTTATGATATACTAAGGTTCGAGAGATTCAAGGGAGGCATGAAACACATTCAAATAATAGTGGCCCAGAGTACATGCCTAGAGTAGTGTCCCCGGTACTGGCATGCGTGGTTCTACTCCTTGAAATGACGGACCAAGTAGAAAATGGAGTACAGCTAAAGGCGACTGAGGGGGAGTCGTATCATTGCAATGTCAGAAAAGGAGCCAGGACAGGGGCGAAGTACTTACAGTGGGTTCACCTAGTATGAAAGAGGGTATTTGGAGACTTGCTTGCGATAGCTTGCCTCGGACTTTGCGGAAAGGCGGTCGGGGAGGTTGAATTGAGCAGGGGGGGTGGCCATGCCGCGCTCCCATGCGCGTAACAGGCGCAGGAACAGGCCTTTGTGTGGCCTTCGTGCTGGCCACCGGCGGTTCCGCCTACCGGCGGCTGAAAGCAGTTATACACTGCTTCGAGCGAGGATCAGCCTCGCTTTCATGCCGCGCGGCGCCCGGCATGCGGGAGTCAGGCACCCTTGAAGACAGGGTCAGGCAGGCCCTTCGATGGTGCCGGCGAGGTTCTGGGATGCACTCCGTGTGCGTAGAGTAGATGGGAGGGGGGGCTCCTGCCCTCTACCCTCAGCGAGGAAGGATGGATGCTAAGCACCTTACTTCAATGTAATCTGTACAGGGGTCACAGCTCTCAGTAACCCAACATCATATGGATTAATAGTCCATAATTATGCTGGCACATATCTCATGTCCTCCTCAAAAATACTAACATCTGAGTTACTACTGCCATCAGGGGGCACTGTACCTCCCTATACTGCACCATGATATCACAGGGGATGCAGATTCCCAAAATCTCCCCATTTTGTTCAATGTCCTCAACTAACTGCTTATCCGTCATTCCTTTAAATACACTGGGCCTCATTCCGACCCTGCTGGTCTGGAAAGAACGGTGGCGGTAAAACCGCTGCCACCGTTGTTTCCGGACCGGCTGATTCAGAGTCCTGCAGGCGGGAGGTGTCACTCTCGCCAGTCTGACCTGGCGGGTTTAACACCACCCGCCTGCAGGCGGACATGGAAACACCGGCTCTGTCATAGACGGGACTGGTGTTTCCATGGTCCCCATCCCCATGGAGTCATAGGACTCTAAGGGAATGGGGATTTACAGAATTCTGACTCCGGAATTACCGGGTCACCGGGGTTATAATGCCCCGGTGATTCCGGCAATCACGGAGGCGGAATGGTACTACGGGTCCGGCGGCAGCCTGCCGGTTTTTCCGCCACGGCTACCGCCGGACTCGTAATGAGGCCCACTGTAGTTCCAATCAGGACTACTCTTTTTCTGACACTACTAGTCCTTAAAAATCTAATGACAATATTGTCCCTGACACCATCTCGGGTGGCACCATGGGTCGGAAAATAAAATCTGTAGATGCTCGCCAACACTTTGTCGCAGTTTGAGGCACTGTTTATTAATACCTTTATACCATAAAAGAACATATATCTGGGACCACAGGAACTCCATGTACTACTGACTCCCTTGCTATTGCATTGATTATTACCATTGCTTGATTTACACACATCCCTGCAGTGGAACACACTACCCCTTGATCTGTGACTAATACATTTCTGAGCAGATCCCTACCCAACATGTTCACAGGGGAACTCTCTAAATATAACAAGGGGGCTCGTACTATCTCCCCTCCCACTTTTATTTCCAGATCCTCAGTCTATGGAACTGTAGAAATAGCCCGAGAGAATCCCTGCATGTAAAGAGTTTTTTGGCAAACCTTGGAAAAAGACGATATACCTGAGAAGCAATACCAGGATTCCTTCTGTTTGCATTTATCTCTCCAGACTTTTTTATTGGGAACATTGAGGACTCACTTCCCAATTATAGCAGCACAACACAACGCTGACCGTTTTGATTTGCTCCTGAAATTGTGTTTGGACAGGCAGATACACCCCTGTCCCCACTGTTTGCTGCTAACTCTCACTGTAGTTTCCCTGTCTATATTTTCAGCTTACCTCACTTTTTTACCTTTCTCCTTTCTGCATCTCTGCTGTTACTTGGACACCACCGCTTTGATTCAAACATATCTTTTTCTGTGATTAAATAACAGACTAAGTTCAGGTGTGTGCCACACTACACCAAATTGTTTCATGTGATTTGAGGCCTTTGTTATTGCTTTTCTTTTTTTTTATTTCTAGTTGATTGTTTCCTCATTATTTTACATATATTAAAAATATATTTTTTTAGATACTTGCCTCCTTTTGGTACCTTACATGTTTTGTCAAGAGGATTAGATTTAAAACAAAATATCGCAGCATTTATTGCTTCCACATTGGGTTGACCAGGGGAGTCTCAGGAACCAAATGACCCCCATCTCTGTCTAAAAACCCACGACACAGCGACACTCCTTCTTCCTCATGATTTGTAAAGAGTTTTTACCTGATGATGGAAAGTTCCCATCCATGATGCATGATTTGGTTGCACCTGAATTTACCTTAAATATAAATTGCCTGTTTCAGATTTCCACCTCCACCAAGGGCTCCTCCTTCAGGGTGTGCGGTTATCAATAGGATTGGACATGCAAGTGCTTTCTGTGGGCTATCCTAATCAGAATATGTATTTGTCCCGTGGAATGAAAAAGGGCCGCCCCATCATTGTAACTCCTTGGAATGGGGCGCCTATTCCCCCTGTCATCCTGTTAAACAGTGTTCCCTCACCATGCTGTAGTTGTTGCCCATGTTGCCCTTACCTGTCAGCCCCATAAGGGAACTAATTTTGACCCCCTCGCCAAAATTGCTGTTGTCTTCTTCCTTGAGGCCCTTGGAATCCCTGCCCAGAAGGTGAAGGCCCATAATTAAATCTCATCCGAGGCCTGTTCCTGCACTCCCTTGTAAAATGCCCCCATTTCCTGCAACACCAGCACTGTGATGGTCCCATTCCTCCTCCCCAAGGCCCTATCCTCCCAAAACCTCTTGCTCCTCGAAATCCTCCTTTTCCCCTTGGTGCTCTTTCATATTGCCACTGTGGATTGGGGTACTGTTCCCCCCCCACCCCCCATTCCCAATTTGTTGTGTCTCCTGTCCTTTCCCCCTAAGCCATTGCCTTCACTGGTGTTTGAACAACAACCTTATTTAGTTTCTTTTCCACTAGTTTTGCCTCGTCAATTTGTTGCTTCTGTGCGGTCTCCCTGTCCTGCTTCTTGATTCTCTTAAAATTGTGGACAATTAAACTTTGTATCTCTGGCCACCCTTTGGCTTCAATTCCCACAATTTTATCTAGTGCCTTCTGGACCTCTTTTGGTAGTCCCCTCTTTACAATAAAATAGAAATATGGTACTCTCAACTGTCCACATTTCCTGTAATTTAAAAATAAACCTAACTGGGTCCTCATCATCGCCCATTGTGCACTGCAATAAAGAGTGGAAGTCGGGGGTATCTGAGTACATCCTTCGTAGGGCAGCCCATACCCTTGCCTTTACTTCATCAAAGGCTGCTCCATCATGTTCATTATCTGCAAGATTTACCCCAGCCCTTGCCCATATTTCCCCAGCCTGGTCCCCGACAATGGTGACCAGTAAACTCTTAAAGTTTCCTACTGCTAAGGCTACCCCGGCTGTCTGTTTTTCAAATTCGTAGATCTATTTATTAGCTCTGTCTATAAGCTGAGGGAGAGCTTTAGTCAAATGATTTCTGTCCTTTTGAGGCCATAGCACATACTGCGTTATCCCTACTCCTTTATGTATTAGAGGTATCTGCACATCTGTTTCGTTTTCTACCCCTTTAGTATTCTTCTGATCTTGTAGTCTATTTCTTAGTCTGTCCCTCCCCACTGCCTCTTGTGGCAGGGACAGGTTTCTCGCCACCTCCTCTCCTTGATCTCCTCCTTGCCCTGCCTCTTGATTATTTCTACCACCTTGATCTTCCCCTCCATTATCCCTTGCTTGTTCTACTTCTTGCCCCAGGACTGTCCATACACTCTGCCCATCCTCTTTTTCAACACACACATTTCTTATTGCCACAGGGTTTAACCTAAACAAAAAATCTCCCTATTTTCTGTACCGGTACCCTTATTTCTGGTGATACTTCTTCAGGCACTTGTAACCTGACCAACCTTTCCTGCAATGGTCTTGGCTCATTGTCAAAAGTCTACTTGTGGACCCTCTGGGTACACTAATGCTACGGGCATATTAGAGCTTGTGGATGGGTTATATAGAGGTAAAAAAGCTCTCAAGTCCCCCCCTCCTAGTTGCTAATCCTGTTGACGCTGCCGCTACCTCTGGAAGCTTATATACTGGGTTTGTATACCCTACTGAAGGTTTAGACGTTACAGGGTATATCCCCTTGCATTGGATCTCTTTTTCACCTTCCTGATTTCCCATGTCCTCAACTAATTTACAGAGATCTAGAATCTCTTCTCTTTTTTGGGACTTGCTTCCTTCATATTTTGCTCCTACAAAGATTGACATTTTTTCTAGCATGTTTCTGTTATGGGAGCCCTGCTCTGGCCAGGAGCAGGAAGTCCCCCCTTCCTTCGTTTCTACTATCAATTGTTTATTTATTCTTTCACAACACAGTGGCAGAACCCTATGCATGTGTTGAGTTCCTTCCTCCATAATGTTGCGCGCGTCCCTAATGCTTCACTTTATCCCTACTGCTATGTTGCATGTGCTTCAAGAATACAGATCAACACACTTTTCCCCACCCCGTTTTCTACTTTTTCTACTTTGATTTCACACATACACACCACGACTCATCCACCTTCCTTCCTTTTTTTACCACAAAAGACAGCACAGGTACATATAAAAGACTAATATCCAGGCCTGTTCCTTATATACCGAGCCACTACGTAATACCACTTATTGCTTTTATTTTCATTAGAAGAATACTGTGTGGTACTACCTTCTCAACCTGTATGGCGGCTGAGGATCCCTTACCGCCCAGTCCTTATAAACTGGGGATCCGTTTCCATTATAAAAAGTAGAAAAAACGAAATACGTGACAATTTCAATACATGACCCACTTATCACCAAAAGTCCTATTTTATACTTCATCACCAATACTACATCACCAAAAGTCCTATTCCATCTATTCCAGTGACCTTGTACAACACTCACATCACCCTATCACCATATCACATATATATTCCCATGTTATCACCTGTAAGAGTATACTCATGTGGTCGTTGCCCACTTGAGTTTCTCTCTGTTAGGAAGTCCCCATGCTGGTCGTTCTGGAGCCACACCCTGCTCCAGTGAGCAGAAAGGATTTCTTTTAAAATGGCTTCCACTAAAGTCGCTCAGGAAACAAGTTTTTTGAGTTGGGAGTCTGGTCACTACAGTTGGCCATGGCTGACCTGCTTGGGGCTTCACAAAGCACAGGGGAAGAAACTAAGTAACACGTCGGGTCGTCACTACTGGAAATGAACCCCAATTTACAGGGGCGCCCCTTAAATAAAGGCGATGACAAAACTTTAATCTTTACAGATCATGAGGATTGGGGGAAATGGCAGAGGACTCTGCCGTTTCCGACCAGCGTTCTGTCGGCCATGGCTGGCTCCCAGGTCCTGAAGACTGGTGCTGGGCCTGGGGCTTAAATACTCTTGACTTGGTCACTGGATACCAGCAGAGCTCCTTCAAAATTGTCCTTCTTGCCATACAAGGGGTGCTGCAGAGTCTTCTTTTCTTCATTATCAGCAATTTCTGGCATGGCCGAGTTCGGTGTGAGACAGGCTACATAACATTATGCTGTATATGCAGGAATACTTTGTCGGTCTTGTTTAGCATAATTTTCTATGTTCTAAACATTCATACATAAACACATCTTCCCGCCATTCTCTCAACACTTACTCAACATAATTATATTTGATGTGGTCTAGTAATTCCTACAAAAAACACTTGTTTTCCTAGCACTCTTTATGCCGTGCTGAATCTTTTTTAGTCTCCATTGGCTTGTGATTGACAGGAGCAGCTGCTGAGTTTCCTCATGCTCTCTGCCACCCTGCCTGTAGTCTATATTTAGCATAGACTGAATTCACTGTGTGCTTTTGAGCAAAGCGAACTACAATTTAACAGTTTTACAAATATTTACATAGTTGTTTGCACCTTATATTTTAATCCTAACTACCTTTATTTAATAACTGGCCACTTCTCTGAGTGATTATCTTTTCATGAAAAATGCTTTCTCGGTGCCAAAGGCGCTAGCTCCTCCCAACAGTCCTGAGCCCTTTTACGGGCGATCCCCTTTTGGAGATGCGGGTGGTGGAGCCGGTCCCTCAGTCATACAGAGGCTCCAGCTACTACTCCAGGATTTGTGCAGTACCCAAGAAGAACCAGGCTGGCCTGAGGATAGTCCTGGACCTGTCATTTCTCAACCGATTTTTACAGCTCGAACACTTAAAGATGGTTACACCCACGCACATAGCAGAGTCTCTTTGCACAGGGGACTGGATGTGTTCCCTAGACCTCAGGGATGCATACCTCCATGTCCCAATCTACCAGCAGCATCAAGTTTCTGCGGTTCACGATTGTCATACCACTTCCAGTTCAAGGGGCTCCCTTTAGGCCTGTACTCTGCCCCTCGTGTGTTCACGAAGCTGATGAACGTGAAGGCTTGCCTGCTCCGGCTGGAGGGCCATCATTTATACCCCTATCTGGACTAGTTGGGGTTTTCCCATCAGCCAGAGGAAGTCCTAGCTGATTTGGGTCCAGGATCTGGTGTTCCTTGAAGTGCGCTGGGACACGGCCGTGCAGCAGGTGTTCCCCATGCCCGCAAGGCTCCTCTCCCTCCGCAAGGCAATAGAGCACTTTCTAGCCAACACAACCACTGTGGCGTGATGGTTCCAACATCTTCTGGGATTGATGTTGTCCTGCGTGCTCACGGTTCGGCACGCCCGCCTCAAGGTGAGGCGCCTCCAGCTCCACCTGGCGGCCAATTTGGACCAGGAGTTCACAGTTGGACAGGATTGCAGTTCCCATGTACCTCTTCCCGGATCTTCGCTGGTGGTTGATGGGCTAAAATGTGGCAGTTGGAGTTCCCTTTACCCTGCTGGAACCCACCTTGGTGGTGACGATGGGATGCCTTGTTTTTGGGCTGGGGCACTACTCTGGGCGGCTACTCGATTCATGGCGCACGGTCCAGGGCAGAAGCCCTCCTGCATATCAATTCCGCTCAGGGTAGTGGGCCTAGCGCTCAAGACTTTACAGCCCATCATCAGGGGCAATGCGCTTCTGGTCAGGACCGACAATTCCACAACAATGTTTTACCTGAACACCTGTGCATGGAGGCGGTATCGATCTGGAATGGGCCCTGACAGAGGGGATATGGATTTCCTTGGTCCATCTCCCAGGGGACAGCAATGCAGAAGTGGACATGCTGAGCAGGCTGGGGTTCGACACCTACGTGTGGGAGTTACTCATCAACTCCTTGTTGCCCCTGTTACAGCGCTGGGGATCCCGGATCTGGACTTATTCGCATCTCCCCTGAATTCCAAGTGCCCCCAGTTTGCCTCATGGGCAGGAGTGGGTCAGAGGTCTCTGGAAAATGCCTTCCAGATCTGCTGGCATGGCTGCAGGTGTTACTCGTTTCCCCAACTCCATTGTCCCAGCGGACCCTCCGCAAGTTACGGGCGTCAGTGGGCTGCAGCCTCATCCTGATTGCTGATGGGCTGTAGTTGGGCTCCCAGGAGCCTTTTAATCTTCTGATTTCCAGCAGAGGGTTCCTGATGCAGCAGGGCGGGGCAGTGGAGCACCACGACCCACCCAGGGTAGCCCTGGCGGCCTGATTCTTGACCAGCTGAGACTTAAGCATGCTCAGTTTTCGTATGACAACTGGGACATCGTTCAGGAGGCGGTCTGCTCGATCCCATTATGAAAGCAAGTGGACTAGGCTTTGCCACTGGACGACGTGCTGGTGTTCTCTGCACATCTAAGTTCCTAAGTTCCAAATATTCCTAAATTGAGAATATACCTGTAATGCTTGTGCCCTCATACCTTCTGGTCCGGTGCGCAATAAAATAAACAAACAAACAAATCTGGCTTGTTCTGGCATGCAGGTCGATACCTGCCGTACCTATCTGGTGGCCATTGGGGCCTACAAGAATTCCCCTGGGCCGTGCCACTGTGCGCTATACTAAATTTAAAGGGGGAAGCACAATTTTTCGCTGCCAAAGGTTACGGTACCGTCCCCATGTTGAGGGGCACCGACAAGGATGGAGGAAAGGGGACTATGATTATTCTAGTCACTATGGTGAGTAACTTTAACCTGACCTTTATCTTTGGCTATTGCTGCAAGATCTTTGTTAACTTTTCTGATGAACGTTGTTTGAACTTTGTCTACAAGGAAAAACCTTCTGGCTGGCCGAGAGTAATTGAATTTTTCATACACCCATTGTTTTGTTTTGCCCCATCATGCTTATGGAGAAATATTAAGCTCCATTTTCACCTTTTGCTTTTGCCTTTTTAGGTCTCCCAAACTTGTTGCTGGGTGCCAGTGTTGGGTGTGTTTTTTTTAATAGCCCTATGTTGGTGCCAGGGTGATTCTGTAATGCTGAAATTGTTTGGAAGTTGGCCGGTAGAAGCAGTATTTTGTTATGACTATACGAAATTTGTAGCCTGTAGTATGGTTGCTGCACTGACTAAGGCCAGACCCTCAGTGAATGTATATGACAGCAGGCGAACATGTGCATTTCTCAGATCCGTTTCTGAGGTCACTTGTAGACTGGTGCGTCTGCTCAGGCTCCTGGTGTGGCCATGCTGGAATTCCTTCCTAGATTTTTCCTTTACTTATTCCAGTTTTCCTTGCTGGCTTCACTGCTTTTCCTTGTTGGACTCCTCCTCTTCTTCAATTGCTTTATCCCCTGTTAACATCCTCTGACCCAAGTGCCTACAACTAGGTTTCTCTTGGCTGTCCTAACCTGGAAATCGGAGTGAGCGCTAGCTGCTGTGCCTTAGTTCCACTGTGGGACATCATGGGTCATCTCCATCCTTTATCTTCCTTGTGGGACTGTTTCCCTGCTCGCTGTTTGGACCCTCATGCTCCCTTGGGCTTGCCTGTGACCCTGGCTGTGTTCTGCAGAGTGATTCTCCTGCTGCTTTGGTCTTCGCCTCGTGGGAAACTTTTCCAGATGCCTTGTTCACCAAGATCACCTTGTTTGGGTCCAGGCTGGGTCATTGGTTCAGTAACAAGCAGTGCAACCTACTTGCAATCTTTTATGCGAGCTCTTAGTTAAAGCTTAAACATTATTCTGGGTATTTTCTGGGCTGCAAGGTAAATGCTTCATTGAGGTTGCCCAATGATATGATTGATAGGCTTAATATTCATTACCTTTTATAAATTGCGCCTTGAGATGCTTGTATTTTTAATAAATTGAACAATAGACAGTGTTGTCAAATAGTATTTATTTTTTCTTGTTGATCATCAATAATAGTTCTTATTGTAGGGACATTTGTCCTTTTAAACTTGTAATGTGACTTCACACTAAAGTCAGTCACTTGAGGTACGGGAAGTCCTTTCGGAGTCTTGATGTTCCTTCACATTAAGAGAAGAAGCATTTTATGTCCTTTATGGCAATCATCCGTGTTGCTCCTTTATATGCATTAATATCCAATGCTGGTAAATTTTAGTATGTTTGTTATGATTTCAGATCTTTGCTCTTGTTAATGGTTGTCCTTTAATAAAATAGAATTGCTTAGTTTGTTCCTCTTAGATCTTTAATGGCAATCCTCTGTGTTGCTCTTTTGTAAACATTGGTGTCTACTTTTAATGAGTTTGGATATGCTTGTTTGTTGTGTTGTCCCTCGACACGTGTTTCCCCAATAACTTATATTGGTTCTTCAGGAGGGTTGGTGATAGTAGATGTGACTTTTAATTTTTCACATGCTGTTAAGATAGAAATAAAGTTGTAAGGATGCCTGCTTGTGTATATATTTGTCTATTGCTAAAAAAAATTAATTATACTTTGTACAGGTCGATGAGTTTAAGCAATTGAAGGGCTGAACAACACTAAATTCAAGAATGATTTCTTCATGAGCTGGTTAGATTAGATCGGTATATTTGCCATTACACATAAATGTTAAATTTTGTTTTATTGGATGAGCCTTCAGGGAAAGAACAGTTACTTTGCTTTGTTTGCAATGCTGCAATTAGATCTCTAGTTCATCTCTTGTACATCTCTTGTCACTGGGAGTATTTAGTGTATTGCCTTTACTTTCGTAGTTGACATCTAGGCTGCATTAGCCTAAACAGATTTAAAGTAAGCATCAGTTCTAGTTGGAAGTACTTGTTTTAGGTTATAGTTTTCATAGCCTTTATATTTTTGCAGGACGGCGCTTACCTTAGTAGCAGAGGATGCCGGTGTGATAGCTGAAATTGTTTTTTTCTGAGTCACCATTTTGAAGTCGCATTAATATTGTAGTTAGACGCGATGGCGTTTCGTTTGAGAATGACAGCGGCATGACGTAACGTACGTCAGGCGTCGTCTTGGATTGGGCTAGTTAATAACATTTGTAAAGTATGTGACATTTGATGTAAAATGAGAGTAATTTTTATTTTTATTTGTATTTTATGTTGGAGACATAATCTCGCCCTTATCTCCTTTGTACTTATGCTGATTTTCACGTAACATTTCTTATCTCGGTTTGCCAAACCGAATAACGTAGTTTCGTTATGGTGATCTTGTTTTGAGACATTATTGCTGTGGTTGCGTGCTGGCAAGAGCTTGCTTTGACCTGTTTGATGAGTTTATCTCAAAGTCAAACGGTCTCTATGCTTATTGGGTTAGGTCAATCATAGTGAGTGTACCTTTACAGTTGGTATGGCTATGGGTATTTAGCTCATTTAGATAACGCATTATCTAGCTGAAAGGGCTTTGATTTATTAAGAGTATTTCAGAGAAAGTGGATCACTTCTGAATTCAAACCGGAATGGCAACAGTCCATTAAGCAGATCCACTTGGCTTCCCATTTTCGCAGTGTTTTCTCCCAGTTGCCATCTCTTGGGGGGGTGGGGCGGGAGGTCTGTTTACTTTTTGTATCCCAAAGTATTTTACTGCTTTCAAATCTTTCGGATGTGATGTGAAGTAATCATACGCTATTGGTGAGGTCATGTCTTAATTTTTGAGGTATCGAAGGTGTTCTGAAATTCTAGTTTTAAGTTTTCTTATGGTACTGCCAATGTACAGTTTTTGTCAGGAACATTTAATTCCATAGACTACATAGTTTGTGTTGCAATTGATGAAGTCTCTTATTGTATGCTCTCTCCCATTCGGCATGTTTAATGTTTTTTTGCCGTCCTCCGAGTATGGACAGACATTACATGTCCCACATTTGTAATTGCCTTGCAATGGTATTGTGTTCCATAGTTGTGGGAGTCCTTGTTGTATGGTTGTCGGTTGGAAAGGCGAGGGGCAAAGAATGTTCTTAAGGTTTTTCGCTTTTCTGAATGTTAGATTGAGTAAATCCATTAGGTGGGCTGTGAAGTCTTCATCTGCTTTTAAGATGTTCCAATTTTGCGTGAGAATCTTTCTTAATTTTTGCGCTTCACTGTTGTAGGTAGTGACACATTTTGCAGTAGTTGCCTCTTGGTTGTGGATAGTCGTCTTATTTTGAAGGAGTTCTTGTCTAGATCTTTGCAAAGTTTTGAGTCAGGCTTTTTTCGATAATTGATCTTTATAGCCTCTAATTTTGAATTTATGTTCTGCCTCTGTCGCATGTTTTTCAAATTGAATTTAATTTGTACAGTTTCTCTTGATTCTTAAAAATGTGCTAAATGGAATGTTGATTATGTGAATAAGGTGGTTGCTGGTGGCGTGGAGAACACTGTTACCCGATGTTGGTTTGACATATAGCATAGATTCGATAGTGTTGTTTTCGATGTAGAGTTCTAGATCCAAGAATTGTATCTTATTTGTACTTTCTTGCATTGTAAGTTTGAGATTGTAATTGTTGTTATTGAGATGTTGATGATACTGTTCTAATTGAGTTTTGGTCCCATTCCAGATTACTAAAATGTCGTCAATGTATCGACCCAATACACAACACAGTTTTGATGTGAGAACAGTGGATGCTTCCATGCATGATAAATCTCGAAGTGGCCCATGTAGATATTGGCATAGATTGGGTCAAATTTGGCCCCCATGGCTGTCCCTTGTATTTGTCTGAAGATGATGTTATTGAGTTTGAAGTTGAGCATTTCCAGTATCATGTGGTTCTGTTGATAGTACGAGATGGATCTGGTTTTAAGGAAATAGTTTGTAATTTATAGTACTTTATTGTGAAGAATACTTGTATAAAGTGATGTTGCGTCAAAGGTCACGAGATGAAATTTGGGTTCCCATTTTACAGATGATAGTTGCTGAAAAACATGTTTGGTATCCTGTATAAATGATGCCATGCTTTGTGCTAAAGGCTGAAGGTGTTTGTCTATAAATTCCAAAATGGGTTCAGTGAGAGACCCTATACCACAGATTATGGGTCTTGTTGTTGGCAGTTGGTTAAATGGTTTGTGTATCTTAGGGATGAAATAGATTGTTGCCAGTACTGGGTGAGAAACATTCATGAAGGTATTTTAATCTTCTGTGAGTAGTCCCAGTTCAAGCCAATGGTTGTTGAGAGAGTAACATTCTTTTTGAAGGTCTGGGGGTTGCTGATGAGTTTTTCATAACATTTGTTGTCTGATAGATGGATGTTCGCCATTTGTTTGTAATCTTCAGTATTACAATTTTGCACCCTTTATCTGCTTGTTTTTCAGTAATGTCTGCATTGTTTTTCAGATTTCTTATGGCTTGTGCTTCTTTATAGGATAAATTGTGTATTTTTGATGAGTTGGTACCTCTGAAATATTTTTTCCGCAAGTCGGTTGTAACTAGTTGTTGAAAAATGTCAGTAGCATTGTCTGATGCAAAGAAAGGGTTACATTTAGATTTGGGTTTTACCGATGTTTCTGGTGTTAAATCAAGATGGTTGTTCATATCCATCGCGAAGGAAGTGGCTGAATGTGTATCTTTGGTTTCCTGAATGTTTAAAAGGTTCACTGTGTCTTCAACTATTTGTCCTGAAAGTGCCAATGGTTGTAGCTGTGTATTCTCGTGTTGTTTTTGAATTTTGTTGCTGAAGTATTTTTTCAATTTTAGTACTCAGAACTTATAGAGATCAAGATTTGCTTGAAAGAAATCAATATGGTTTGATGGGCAAAATGATAGTCCTTTGTTGATGGCTGAGATCAATTCCTCTGGTAATTTGTTCTTTGTAAGATTCACCACCAAGTCTTCCTGATTCTTTGGTTTTTGGATCGGGTGAAGATGCCTTGTGAGTTTGAGTGATTGCCTGAGTCTCCCACTCCCTCGCTTGCCTCTTCTAGTTGGTTTCCATTTTTGGATGTACTTTGCTGATTTGTAGGTTTTTGGAGGAGGGGTCTGAAAATTGAGTATTTTCTGGCCAATCTATATCTCTGATACTCTTCTAAAAAAAGGAAATGGATCTTCTTTATTGGACTCTGTAATCGGTGGTTGCAAAATTTCTATTTCGTTTTCACTTTGTTTCTGCTTCTGAAGAGACTGGCGTTACTACTGGGGCTGGTGTTGGTTTGGTAGGAGATTTTCCTAGTGGTTTGTTAGGTGGTCTGATTTGTGGTTTTTGGAACGAATAGACCCTTTTAAATTTATAGTCCAATAAGCATGAAGACCGTTTGATTTTGAGATAAACTTTCATCAAACCGGTCAAAGCAAGCTCTTGCCAGCACGCAACCACGACAATCATGTCTCGAAACAAGATCGTAGCGAAACTACGTTATTCGGTTTGGCAAACCGAGATAACAAGAAAAGTTAAGTGAACATAAGCATAAGTACAAAGGAGATAAGGGCGAGATTATGTCTCCAACAAACATAAAATACAAATAAAAATAAAAATTACTCTTATTTTACATCGAATGTCACATAATTTACAAATGTTATTAACTAGCCCAATCCAAGATGATGCCTGATGTACGTTACGTCATGACGCAGTGATTCTCAAACGAAGCGCCATCGCATCTAACTACAATATTAACACGACTTCAAAATGGCGACTCAGAACAAAACGATTGCGGCTATTACACCGGCATCCTCTGCTACTAAGGTAAGCGCCGTCCTGCAAAAATATAAAGGCTATCAAAACTATAATCTAAAACAAGTACTTCCAACTAGAACTGATGCTTACTTTAAATCTGTTTAGGCTAATGCAGCGTAGATGTCAACTACGAAAGTAAAGGCAATAGACTAAATACTCAGTGACAAGAGGTGTACAAGAGACGAACTAGAGATGTAATTGCAGCATTGCAAACGAAGCAAAGTAAGTGTTCTTTCCCTGAAGGCTCATGCAATACAACAAAATGTAACATTTATGTGTAATGGCAAATATACTGATGATCTAATCTAACCAGCTCATGAAGAAATCATTCTTGAATTTACAGTGTTGTTCAGACCTTCAATTGCTTAAACTCATCGACCTGTACAAAGTATAAATAATTTGTTTAGCAATAGACATAAACATATACACAAGCAGGCATCCTTGGAACTTTATTTCTAACTCAACAGCATGTGAAAAATTAAAAGTCACAAATACTATCACCAACCCTCCTGAAGAACCAATATAAGTTATTGGGGAAACACGTGTCGAGGGACAACACAACAAACAAGCATATCCAAACTCATCAAAAGTAGACGCCAATGTTTACAAAAGAGCAACACGGAAGATTGCCATTAAAGATCTGAGAGGAACAAGCTAAGCAACTTTACCTTATTAAAGGACAACCATTAACAAGAGCAAAGATCTGAAATCATAACAAACGTACTAAAATTTTCTAGAATTGGAATTAATGCCTATAAAGGAGCAACACGGAAGATTGCCATAAAGGATATAAACCGCTTCTTCTCTTAATGTGAAGGAACATTAAGACTCCGAAAGAACTTTCCGTACCTCTAGTGACTGACTTTTATGTGAAGTAACATTAAGTTTCAAAGGACAGAAATCCCTACAATAAGTACTATTATTGATGATCAACAAGAATAAATAAATACTATTTGACGACACTTTGTCTATTGTTAAATTTATTAAAAATACAAGCATCTCAAGGCGCAATTTATAAGGTAATGAATATTAAGCCTATGGGTCATTGTTTCGATTCACAACATCGGGAGACCCCAACCGCAGCTAGCTGGACCTCATCCCGACAGTAAAACCTTATTGTGTAGAGCCGACCCTGCAATGGCGACTCCTTCCCAAGGAAATGCCCGAGCAGGAGGAACCTCTCGGGTTCTCGCACCAGCACAGGTACCAAGGCTTGTTTAGCTACTGGCCGCCAGGCTGAGCGATCCGTAGATCCTTCCGGAAACAGTGCTAAGTGTTAGGCAGAAACATGTGGGACCACTGCAAAAGGATTACAGGTGTTGGCAGTAAACCCAATTGGTAGCAGTCTGTACCACCCAGATTTACCTGGTAGCTGTGGCTGAGCAGCCAGACTTATCTCAAGAAGAGTTAGACAGTATATAGAGTATACAAAATAGGTACCAAAATACAGTAGCACAAGCAAACACTGACCAGAGCGTTGGTATAAAAGTATATAATTATTTATTTAAAACACACTTGTAAAATACACTAACACTAATATGGCAAGCAAGTTCAAACACAGTCATTATCAATATATATACATCCCTAATTACTTATTGAACAAGTCTTAGTTAAAACACCACTTATTTGCAGACAGAGGTGAGCGCTTAACCTAAGATGGCACTCCAATAGGTTAGTTAATAAGGGATGGAAAAGGCAGAATTAGGAAAGCACACAATACCAACACTTTTTTAAAAGAACCACAGCAAGTCAGGAAAGGCAGTTTACTGTAGAGCAAGAAAGTTCATAGGCCAGACTCTCTTGGAGAGAGCAAGGCGGAATGTGTCCAAGATCACACAGTTGAATTATACTTTAAAAGTCTTTGTAGATAGTTCAAAAAGAGTTGGATCAGTTCAGAGAAAGTTAGTTAACAGGTCCCAGGTCACCCCAGGATAGAGAGTCAAGGATTTACGGGACACCTTGAACAGTCTGTTGCAAGGGAGACCAGGTCGGACACAGTACCTGAAATGATGAGAAAGCTCCAGCGGGGGCAGTTGTTCCTGGCAGCGGGTGCAAGTCAGTGCTTCGTCCAGGGGAAGAGATGATCTCGACGTGGAGGAAAGCTGGAGGTCGTTGCACTGCCAGGGAAGAAACCAGCCGCAGAGTTTCCTGGTTAAAAGGTACTACCCTTTTATTTGCAATAGTGGTGAAGCGTGGCTATCCGGCCGCCGGGGTGCTTGGCACGGGTGATTCGACCACGATACGATCCAGGAAAGCGAAAAGAGGGCAAACTGGTTATCCCCACCAGTTCACAGGAAGAAGACTCTCCGGGATGAAGATCTTCTCTGTCGGGAAGTGGTGAGGTGGTTCAGCAGGGCTCCACCGGTGGTGTCGTCTTTGCAGGTCGGCTCAGCTTCTCCCTCTTCGGATTCTTTGGTCCTGTGGCGACTTCTGAAGTTCCAGTCCCCAAAGCCCTGCTTTTATGCAGAAAACCCCCATTCATCAGTCCTAGCTGTCACTCAAACATGCTAAATGGAGAGCCGGGCGGCTCACCACTGGGCCAATCACACAAGAGTGCAACTTGAGTTGCCGAGGCAACTTAGTCGAGGGTGCCTAAACCCCCCTCCCACACATCCTGTAGACCCAGAGTGGCACCACTTTTGGTGGCTTCTGTGCAGAAGCCCACCAAAAGTGGAACAAAGGGCTCGACTTGGGTTGTAGTTAGAGGCGAACACAAACGCCGTTTTAAAACCGAGTCCTGGCAAAAAGACCCAACCGGGGAATAAATATTAAATAACCAGGCTGTATCTTTAACATTGCATCAAAAAAGTGGTGTGTTTAAAATGAGTGGGAAAATCCCATAGGAAATATTCAGGTGGAATAACCACTGCCACCAGCCAGAAACTCGACGAGGGGGGGACAGCACAGTGCCCCCTTGAAAAACAGACCCAGGGGCAATCTAATTACCCCTACCAGTACTTCCACAATATGATGGTTTGTACTGGTTCTGTCCACAATTTAAGACTAGTAAAGTCAATGGTGACTTTACATGCCCTGGGAGACAGTAGTCAGTCCCAGGGTATGGAGTCTGTTTGGGGGTCACTATGACACCCCTGTGTAACTGCACTGAGGGTGCTGTGTAACACACTTACCAAAAACACATGAAACCCTATGGAGTAAAAGACCCCATAGCCCATAAAACACATTACAAAGTCAAAGGATATCTCAAATCATGTCTAAGAGTGCGAGAAAAAGAGTCTCACTCTTAGCAGGAGAAATAAATAAACCCCAAAAATCCAGCAAAGCTGCTGGGGGACTCACTAGGTTTGGGAAATTAGCCTATACAGAGAATTCTCCCTAACACTAAGGGACTGCAAGGTTCTTTCACCGGGTTTTCACCTGAGGGGCTATGCCCTAGTACATGCCAGATGTGTGAGGGGGCACCTGCACGCAGCACTACCACGAGACTGCTGAGAGCAACACGCCTACCAGGCCCCGTCCTGAGGTGCAGGGTAGGTTTCATGCTCCACCACCAAGAGTCATGGAGGAGGCCTGGGCCCAGCAAGCCAAGCACCACAGCTCCGGCACGCAGCTCGATGAGATGGCCGCTGCGCCAGACCAGATGGCTGCTCGTCCGATACCGCCCCTAGGAACGGAGCAGGTGGGAGACTGAGTTACAAGGAGGGACTGGTGTCAACCAGGTACGTGGCCTACAGTTTAACCATCAGCATCGCAGGGCAGGTTTACCCTGCAACCTGCTATACAGAGTAGCACCGGTCCCAGCATCCGCCCGCTACACCGTCAACATCACCTGCCACCCCACTGGCCTGTGAGGACAGGATCTTTTAAAAGTTCCTCTTTCTCATGAGATCTCCTCAGATGGGGGCCATCCTTGGGGATGTGATCAGGGACATGCTCCCTCCGGCCCCTCCCCCTGGGCCTATAGTCATTCCTCCTATGGGTCCAGCGGCACAGGCCCCGTTGGAGCCCCTGCTGCCCGTGCCAGCTCCTTTCAATTCCGGCTCCCCTGCCTCCCACAGTACAGGCGGTTCCACATCGGCCTCCACTGCAGCCTCTGGCTCTGGTCTCCGCACCGCAGCCCTCGGCGCCAAGCACGCCTCCGGACCAGCCGGACTCCCTGGTGGACACTGACGAAGAAGACCACACTGACACGCCGTCGTCAGCCAAGGCCTTCTACGAACTTCTCGCAAGTTTGGCAAAGTAATTGGGGCTTCCTCAACCTGAGGTTGAACAACCGGAGGCGGAGCTTCTTGCCGAGGTCCTCACTCTACGCCCCGTGGCTATAACTGGGATCCTGATGCAGAAGGACGTTGTTGCATAGGCCTTGAAAAGGGTGGCTTAAGCCCCACTCGGCCGAGCCGGTCAGTCGACAGCAAGTATAGGCAAATGGAGGGGGATCCACCCTTGCTGTCCGCACACCCTCAATCACACTCTTCGGTGATCGCTGCAGTGTCACTCTACTCAAAGCCTCATTCGTTCTCGGCCACCTCGCCTTCGACGCTGCTAGGCAAGGAGGAGATGATCTTGGAGGCGTATGGGAAGAAACTTTATTCTAACGCCTCACTGCATCTTCGTCAATCTAACGTGGATGCCATGCTGGAGGCTTTGGCGGGAAATAAGACTTTTTTCCAGAACCTCTGGTGCCGAACCAGGCACGTTTCATGGCGGGACTGGCAGAGGCTAAATTGGTGGACAAGACATCATGGAGTCCACCGTGGCCCACATTGACACCTCTGGCCGGGCCTTATGCATTGCCAAGGACATGAGAAGGACTGCCTGGCTTCGGGCTACTAAATTCAGCCCAGATATCCAGGAACGCATATTGGACCTTCCATTCGAGGGTGGTGACCTCTTTCACTCCACTACCGATGAGGTGCCAGAAAAAAAGTTCACCATCTGGGAAGTCTTTATCTAGCCTTACGAAGGCCACATCCAAGGCATACACCCAGTCGCATCAACACTCTGTGGCGGGCGTTCGGCGGGTTTGTGTCTTCAAGGAACGGAGGTCTAGGCATCCTGACCGTTCTCCGAGTCATCACCAGTGCGAACAATAAAACAGGGGTCAGGGGGGGAGTAAGGGCTTTTTTCAGTCCCCCTTCTCTGCTACAGCCTCAGAGGGAAGGAAGGCATGACGCGCACCTTCGGGTCCACACGTCTCCGGTGGGGGGCAGGCTTGCCCTTCACGCACAGTTTTGGCATCAGAAGTTCGCGGACCTCTGGATCCTAGCCCTAGAATCAATGGGGTTCCGCCTACCAATCCCACCCTCAACTCCCACAAGTTTGGACAGCAAGTCTGTTGGCGGAAATACGGTCGCTCGTCGAGAGCCAGGCAGTGGAAGAAGTACCAGCCTCCCAGCTAGGCTTGGGCTTCTACTCCAGGACCTCTCCACCCTCAACCTCTCCCTTCCTCTTCAAAAATTCAAGATGGTTACGCCAGCACTCATTGCGGAGACCATCTGCAGAGGAGACTGGATGTGTTGCCTGCATCTGAAGGACGCTTACTACACGTCCCGATTTGGCAGCCTCATCGCTCCTTTCTGCAGTAAAGGATCATGGGCTGCCATTTCCAATACAAGGTCCTACCATTCGGCCTCAACTCAGCACCCAGGGTTTTTACTGGACTGATGTATGCAATGGCAGCCCTCCTCAGGGCCCAGGGCCACCACGTCTACCCTTATCTGGAGGACTGGTTCATCAGGGCGGTATCTCCGGAGGCGGTTCAGCACACTTCCTCCACCCTTATGATCACACTCCACGAGCTGGGATTTTTCGATCAACCTCAAGAAGTCTCAGCTGCAGCCTACACAGTGCCTGACCTTTCTGGGCCTCATATGGGACACCAGCTCCGAGAGCGTTTTCCCCCCGGAGGACAAGATTGTGGCCATCAAGAGGGCTACTACTCGCTTCCTCAGCAGAGAAGTGACCTCGGCCTGATGGTAGAACATTTATTGGGTATCATGGCAGCGATCCTAGTGGCCGTACCCCACGAGACTCAAGATGAGGAGATTACAGCTGCACTTCGCAGCCTCATGGAATGTGGTGCAGGGCTTCCAAGCGGAGCTTGTCAGCATTTATCCTTCTCTCTCCACCCGGACCTCACCTGGTGGTCGAGGGACTGCAACCTGCAGACGGGAAGAGCCCTTCCAGCATCCTGCCCTGCAGGTCACCATCACCACAGATTCCTCCCTGGAAGGCTGGAGGGTGGGGCTGTTAGGGAGAATTCTGTGTTTAGGCTGAATTTCCTAACCTAGTGAGTCCCCCAGCAGCTTTGCTGAATTTTTGGGGTTTATTTTTTTCTCCTGCCAAGAGTGAGACTCTTTCACCCTCACTCTTGGGCATGATTTGAGTGTTTCTTTGAATCTAGATGTGTTTAATGGGTTATGGGGTCTTTTACTCCATAGGGCTTCATGTGTTTTTGTGATGTGTGTTACACAGCACCCTCCGTGCAGTAACACAGGGGTGTCATAGCGACCCCCCAGTATAGACTCCATACCCTGGGACTGACTACTGTCTCCCAGGGTATGTAAAGTCACCATTGTCTTTACTAGTCTTAAATTCTGAACAGAACCAGTACAAACCATCATATTGTGGACGTACTGGCTGGGGCAATTCAATTGCCCCGGGGTCTCTTAGTCGAGGGGGCACGTCTCCGTCCCCCCTGATCAAGTTTTGGCTGGTGGCAGTGGATACTACTTTTTATATTCAACCGCAAATATTTTCCTATGGGATTTTCCATTGTTTTAGGCTACTATCTTTATTTAATTATTTACGGTAGCCTCGAACATACTGCCGGTTTATTTAATTAATATTAATTCTCCGGTTGCTCCGGGTGTTTTTTGCCAAAACTTGATTCTAAAATGGCGTTTGTGTTCTCTTTTGTGACTCCAACCCAAGTCGAGCCCTTTGTTCCACTTTTTGGTGGGCTTCTCCACAGAAGCCCTCCAAAGTGGTGCCACTGTCTGGGGTACTTAGGAGGTGTGGAGGTAAATGTAGGCACCCTGGACTGAGTTGCCTGGGCAACTCAAGCCGCACTCCATCCTGATTGGCCCAATTTAGCATGTTTGAGTGACAGCTAGGCTGAGTGAATGGGGGTTTTCTGCATAAAAGCAGGGCTTTGGGGACTGGAACTTCAGAAGTCGCCACAGGACCTAAGAATCTGACGAGGGAGAAGCTGAGCCGACCTGCCACGACACCACCACCGGTGGAGCCCTGCTGGACTGCCTCACCACTTTTCCCAACGACAGACGAGATCTCCCACCGGAGAGTCTTCTTCCTTTGACTGGTGGGGACAACCAGTTTCACCGTCTTTTCGCTTTCCCGACGTACCTCGTTGCCCCCTTGCCCGTGCGAAGCACCCTGGCAACCGGGATACCACGTTTTACCACGACCGCAAAACAAAGGTACCACCTTTAACCGGGAAACTCTGCGGCTGGTTTGTTCCCTGGTAGTGCAACAACCTTCATCTTTCCTCCAAGTCGAGATCTTCTCTTCCCCTGGACGACGACGCAACTTGCACCCACTACCAGGAACAACTGCCACCGCTGGAGGATCCTTCCAATTTAAGGTACCGTGTCCCGCCTGGCTTCCCTTGCTACAGACTGTACGGGGTAGATTTAGCCCCCGGCTTTCGAACCTGGGTTAGTCTGGGATACCCTGGCTAAACTTTCTTAAAGCCTCTCTAAACCCTTTTTGAACCCTCTGCGAGACTTTCTAAGCATAGTTTAACTGTGTGATCTTGGGCGCATTTGTGCTCTTCTCTCTCTAAGAGTGGGCCCAGCCTTTGGACTTTGGCTCACCAGTGACTTTATGCTCTTCTGCCTTGCTAACAGTGTTCTTGAATCTTAGAGAGGTGTACCTTTTCATATCCTGTCTTTCTCCCTCCCTTTCTCACAAACTTATTGGAGTGCAATCTAGTTAAGCGCTCACCTCTGTATGAAAATAAGTGGTGTTTTACTGTGACTTATCTGATAAGGAAAAAGGGGTGTATATATTACAATAGTGACTGTGTTTAGAATATTTTACAATAAGAGTGCTGGAGTGTTTCAACTGTGTGTTTTTAAATAAATAGTTATATACTTTGTTACCAAAGCTCTGGTCAGTGTTTGCTTGTATTATTGTATCTGAGTGCCTATTGTGTATACTTAGCATACTGCCTAACTCTTCTTGAGGGAAGTCTGACTGCTCAGCCACAGCTACCAGGTAAACCTGGGTGGTACAGACTGCTACCAAGTGGGTTTACTGCCAACACCTGTAGTCTTAAATCTTTTGCAGTGGTCCCTAAGGGAACTGCACAGGTTTCTGCCTAACAGGGGCACTCAGGACAACCAGTGTCCATGGAGCCTGGACCCTGCAGGAGCAGGAGTCTCATAACGGCTGGCTGGAGCTGAAAGCAATCTGGCTGTCTCTCAAAGCTTTCCTACCGCTCATTGTGGGCAGGGTCGTCCTCGTCCACACGGACAACGCCACCAGCATGTACTACGTCAACAAGCAGGGTGGTACCAGGTCCCCTCCGCTGTGCAGCCTAGCGGTAATCAACCTCCCCAGGGAGTCCAACCTGGAAGTGGACAGGCACAATTACGAATGGCAATTGAACGATCAGGTCCTGCTCTGGATCGTCAGCAGATGGGGGCATCCACAGGTGGATCTTTTTGCCTCCTGGGCCAACAGGAAGTGCCTCCAGTTTGCCTCCTGGCAGGGGCAAGGCCCCGGCTCCCTAGACGACGCATATCGGATACAATGGAATGGCATGACGGTGTATGCATTCCCTCCCACACACCTGCTCCACAGGGTGATCTGCAAGATAAGAGAATCATGTCACCTGCATCATTCTGACTGCTCCGTGGTGGCTGGCGACCATGGTTCTTGGAGTTCCTCTGCCTCTCGGACAGGCCACCCCTTCACCTGCTGTGCCCAGCTCACCTTCTATCACAGCAGGGGGGCAGTCATCCACCCCGCTCCACAGAAATTAGCCCTCGCAGTATGGTTCCTGAGCAGGTCACACTGAAGCATCTGAGCCTGTCACAGGCTAACCTGGACATAATTCACGGCGGTAGGAGCAAGGCTACTGGAAGCCAGTACAGGAGTAGGACTAGGTTCTGTCACTGGGCGGACTCTTAAGGAGATCGACCTGCTTACTTGCACATTGGACGATGTGCTCTCCTTCTCTTCGCACCTCTCCCACTCAGGTGTGCAGTTGGACACATGCTGCACCTACTTGGCAGCCATAGGGGCCTACAGGTACTCGGAGGAGGAGGTCATTTCCTCTTCCAACCCTGTGGTTAGACATCTGGCGGGCCTCACCAGGCTCTACCCGCCCATCAATGTAGTGTTGGGCGCCCTGGCGCACAAACCTTTCGAACCAATGGCGTCCGCGGACATCGGACTGGTCACCATTGAAACAGCTCTGCTGGCGGGTCTCACCTCTGCTCGTAGAGTCGACGAGATCCAGGCACGGGTGGCTTCAGAACCCTATACTACATTTCAAAAAGATAAGGTGCTCCTGAGAACGCACCCCGCGTTGCTACCTAAAGTAGTCTCTGTGTTACATCTTGATGAAGACATAGTGTTACCTACGTTTTTTGCGGATCCTAAGAACGATGCTTAAAGTGTCTTGCACTGTCTGGATGTGAGACGCACTCTGAAATTCTATCTGCACAGGACCAAGAGCTTCAGCAAGTTGGATGCTCTTTATTTGTCACCTTCCGGGGGTCATTGCCCGGGTATCGGGCATCCAAGGCCTCTATAGCAAGGTGGATGGTTTCGGCCATCAAGGAGGCCTATGAGGGGCAGCACAATCCACTTCCAGCTAACATGCATGCCCATGCTGTCAGAGCCGAGGCCACTGTCGCCTTCCAGAGACACGTCCCGTGGCAGTTTGAGCTGGGCGGCCACCTGGGCCACCCCTTCGGCTTTCTGCAAGCACTACTGTTTGGACGTCGGCTCTAAGTCAGATGCGGCTTTCGGACAGGCGGTTCTAAGCAACGTGTTTTCTTAAGGAGCATCATCTCTCCACCCTGGGGCTACATTCAGTTCTAATCGCCCATGTAGTTTGGAGGAGAGGGGGCGGGACGTAAGAGTTATTAATAGTTACTCACTGTAGTGACTAACATACTCTTAGTCCATAGTCCGCTTTCCTCCATACGTCTCCCCATCCTCCCCCTAATAATACTGGTCTCATTAGGCAATGTTAATATTGTCGACGTGCCAATTGGGACTGAGGTGTGGCGCCGGTGGGCGGAGTAAAGGTAGCGCATTCTCCCAGGGCCGCGCCTCTAAATTTAAAGGGGATGAAGGTTTTTTTCTGGTGGAAAAGGTTCTGTCTTCTGTCCCTAGCGAGGGACTCCCATGCAGTATGGAGGAAAGGGGACTATGGACTAAGAGTATGTTAGTCACTACGGTGAGTAACTATTCATTTTCATCACAACAGGGGCCAGCGTGAGTTCTTTTGAATGAGCACTCCTACAGCGCCTGACCACGCTACAGCTGGCCCTTCTCTGGGCTTTTGCAAAGGTTTAAACACACACAAGTTCTTTGTTCTTGCGTTCATCCAATGTTGCCACTTGCAACCTTGGGCTCAACACAGGTCGGCTTGCTATCCGCTTCCTCCGACTCACCGGCTGTGTTGAACCCGTTGGCTTGTCTTGCCTCTGGATCAAGGACGGTACCACAGTAGCCAGCACACCTCCCTGCTTGTGCTATCAATGCTGGAGGCCCCCGTGCACTGTTGACATCTGTTCCTCCACACGCCAGCTGTAACTCCTGGTCTTATGATTTCCCTCTGAGGCTTCGTGGGTCAAAGTTGAAAAGGGCAAGGGCAGTTCCCCCTTTGTCGTCCTTCCGGGTCTTGCCGCCTTTCTCCTCTGTATGAACTGCTGGTTTGGTATAGCTGTGTCCTCGTGTGCTTGGCCTTGATCTTAGTGTGCTCGTGTGCTCTCCTTTTATCCCTGTTGGGAAGGTAAAGGGCCATCAAGTGTGTTTGGTTTTTCTCAATTGCCTAACTCTGCCTGACTCGTGTGTTGGGACATGTCAGGTAAACAGCTCTGGTGTGTTATTCCGTTGTCTGCGTTCGCAGCTCTAGTAAAGCACCTAAGGGTGCCATTTTTGGCAAAATGGCTCAGTCTTCTTTTTTCGCCATTTCTTCATGGAACGTCGTCCTTGAGATTTGCTATGCATGCCAAACCAGGTTTGGTCTCTTTGTTCATTTGGTCTTTGGCGGGATTCACAAGTAATTCCCGCTTCTGGCTTCAGTTTGTCTGGCAGGGGCAGGAAGTGAGTGAGGTGCCCCAAAATCCCTGTGTTTAATCCCCTTGGTTACAGGAATGCACCCAAAGATGATTGAGCGGCTGGCTGTCCGGCATGGACAGCCACCCTGCTGTTAGACTGGTAGCTAGGCTGTAATAAATGGGAGAAACCTGCATAAAAGGCGAGGCTTTTTGGCTTGGAAGGAAGGGTCGACCACTGGAGGAAAGAATCTGAAGAAGAACTTGGAAGAAACGCCTGCTGCAACTCCTGGACCGTTGGTTTTCCCGGTGAAGCCCTGCTGCTGTGCTGAAGCTCTGAATTCGCCTTGACTAGAGAAGCCCTACAAGGTCTACTACTCCCCTTGAGTTGGTGGGACCAATCAACTCCCGTGAACTCGTCTGGACATCCTCTCAGAGCTGGCTGTGCTTCCTTGCTGCTGCAGAAACCGAAGCACCAGGGCGAGGAACACCAGATTCGGAGTCCATCACTTTTAAGTTAGCCAAGAGCTCCAGGAAAATCCTCTGGACTTCCAGAAAGCAGGACTGATGGAACTGAGCCACCTCAACAGAGTGCTGGACCCCAGATGCAAGGCAAGGCCATCTCGCCAGCCAGGAACCGCTGTGGTGCTATTCGCGAGGGTCATGAGTAGCTGAAACAGGGAGGTGCCACTGATTTGAAGATTGACGGTTGCAGTCGCTGACTGTCCTATTGCAGTGCAGGAGTCCTCCAGACGTCCTCCCACTTGTCCCCACGACTGAGGCCCAGGAACACAGGATCTGCAGAGCTGCCCAGGAACAGAAGTCAGCTGCACCTTTTTCTTCTAACCAAAGGTACTGTACAGTCTAAGAGAACTTGCCTCTTGTTGTGTAGCCTTACTTGATCTCAGTTGAGACTTGGCTTGGTTGCTTCTGTAGAGTTGCTAACGTCTTCTTTACCTCACAAGCCTAAACATGGCCCTACTTTGATTTCTTCTCATCTACAAAGACTTCTAAAACATTGTGCAAGACCTTTTTAACTACCTCTGAGAAGTGATTCAGTCCATCTAGACTCTTGCCCAATTGACATTGGCCTGGCCTGGCTTCCTGAATAACTCTTCTTCCCCTGACTTTGTGTTTGGTCTTCCTTCCAGGAAGGGATTAACTTTTTGCATTCGGGGTTTCAAAAAGTACTTACCTGATTCAGAATATTTGTCTGATCTCTTGTTTTATTCTAATAACTCTTTTCTTTGACACTCATCTCAGTATTGCTCTAAATATACAGTGATATATTAATGTCCACAGTGTCCTAGCTATTTATGTCACCTGAGGGTGTATGAAGTGTCTGTGTGGCATCCCAAATGCGTGTTTGCTGATTTAAAGAAACCGAGTGTGTATTTTGGAGTGTATTTGTGTGTTACTATTATATTGCTCCCTTCTGTAGAAGGCTTATTCAAACTGACTGTTAAATAAATTAATAATTGTTTAATCAAGAAACCTTAAGTTTAAGTGTTGATTTGGATACTTCTCACTGTGAATCTCTGTGTACCTCCCCTAATGCTCACATTGACCCCTCTTGAGATGAGCCTGGCTGCTCCATCATACTACCAACCTGTGTAGTACAGACTTATTTGAGGGGATTGGGCCCTCCGACGTATTCCATATCTATGACAGTAATCACCACAGCTGTGCTGCTTCGGAAAATCTTCGGCGTCTGCGTCCTGCGTCGAGGACGTCTGTTAGGCAGAAACCTGTGCAGTTCCCTTAGGGACCACTGCAAAAGGCTTAGGACTACAGGTGTTGGCAGTAAACCCAACAGTCTGTACCACCCGGATTTACCTGGTAGCTGTGGCTGAGCAGCCAGACCTCTCTCAAGAAGAGTTAGACAGTATATAGAGTGTACAAAATAGGTACTAAAATACAGTAGCACATGCAAACACGGACCAGAGCTTTGGTATATAATTATTTATTTAAAAACACACTTGTAAAATACACTAACACTAATATGGCAAGCAAGTTCAAACACAGTCACTCTTAATATATATACATCCCTGATTACTTATTGAACAAGTCTTAGTTAAAACACCACTTATTTGCAGACAGAGGTGAGCGCTTAACCTAAGATGGCACTCCAATAAGTTAGTTAAAAGTGGAGGTAAAAGGCAGAATTAGGAAAGCACACAATACCAACCCTTTTTTAAAAGAACCACAGCAAGTCAGAAAAGGCAGAGTCTACTGTAGAGCAAGAAAGTTCATAGGCCAGGCCCACTCTGGGCGAGAACAAGGCGGAATGTGTCCAAGATCACACAGTTGAATTGTATTTTAAAAGTCTTTGCAGATAGTTCAAAAAGAGTTGGATCTGTTCAGAAAAAGTTAGTTAGTAGGTCCCAAGTCGCCCCAGGATAGAAAGTCAAGGATTTACGGGACACCTTGAACAGTCTGTTGCAAGGGAGACCAGGCGGGACACAGTACCTGAAATGGTGAGAAAGTTCCAGCGGGGGCAGTTGTTCCTGGCAGCGGGTGCAAGTCAGTGCTTGGTCCAGGGGAAGAGAGGATCTCTGAGTGTAGGAAAGCTGGAGGTCGTTGCACTGCCAGGGAAGAAACCAGCCGCGGAGTTTCCCGGTTAAAAGGTACTACCCTTTTATTCGCGGTAGTGGTGAAGCGTGGCTATCCGGCTGCCGGGGTGCTTGGCACGGGCGATTCGACCACGAGACGATCCAGGAAGGTGAAAAAGAGGGCACACTGGTTATCCCCACCAGTTCAGAGGAAGAAGACTCTCCGGGATGAAGATCTTCTCTGTCGTCGGGAAGTGGTGAGACGGTTCAGCAGGGCTCCACCGGTGGTGTCGTCGGTGCAGGTCGGCTCAGCTTCTCCCTCTTCAGATTCTTTGGTCCTGTGGCGACTTCTGAAGTTCCAGTCCCCAAAGCCCTGCTTTTTTGCAGAAAACCCCCATTCATCAGTCCTAGCTGTCACTCAAACATGCTAAGTGGTGAGCCGGGCGGCTCATCACTGGGCCAATCACACAAGAGTGCGACTTGAGTTGCAGATGCAACTCAGTCCAGGGTGCCTAAACCCCCCTTCCACACATCCTGTAGACCCAGACAGAGTGGCACCACTTTTGGAGGCTTCTGTGCAGAAGCCTGCCAAAAAGTGGAACAAAGGGCTCGACTTGGGTTGTAGTTACAGAGGCGAACACAAACGCCATTTTAAAACTGAGTCCTGGCAAAAAGACCCAACCGGGGAATAAATATTAAATAACCCAGCGGTATCTTTAACATTGCACCAAAAAAGTGGTGCGTTTAAAATGAATGGGAAAATCCCATAGGAAATATTCCGGTGGAATATTTTGCGTGGTAACCACTGCCACCAGCCAGAAACTCGACGAGGGGGGACTGCACAGTGCCCCCTCGAAAAACAGACCGAGGGGCAATCTAATTACCCCTACCAGTACTTCCACAATATGATGGTTTGTACTGGTTCTGTCCACAATTTAAGACTAGTAAAGTCAATGGTGACTTTACATGCCCTGGGAGACAGTAGTCAGTCCCAGGGTATGGAGTCTGTTTGGGGGTCACTATGACACCCCTGTGTTACTGCACTGAGGGTGCTGTGTAACACACTTACCAAAACCGCATGAAACCCTATGGAGTAAAAGACCTATAGCCCATAAAACACATTACAAAGTCAAAGGATATCTCAAATCATGTCTAAGAGTGGGAGAATAAGAGTCTCACTCTTAGCAGGAGAAAAAAATAAACCCCAAAAATCCAGCAAAGCTGCTGGGGACTCACTAGGTTTGGGAAATTAGCCTTAACAGAGAATTCTCCCTAACAACGTCGATACGCCGCCCTCGAGGACCTCCTCCGACGGCACTGGATGTTATAAGTAGGACGCACAACGCCTGTAGCCTCAGTTCCGTTTTTTCCGCAAACGTGTTCGCTTCGTGAATCTCGGTATGCCTTGACTCTTTGGAGTTTCTGTTGTTCATCTCGGTTCTTCGAACCTGCTCGTTTGTGAAGTTATTCTTCGTGAAGATGTCTACCTCGTCTTCCACACCGCGTCTGGGCTTTAAGAAGTGCAGGGACTGTGGGGGCCAAGATGTCAGTCACGGACTTGCACGATGCCTGCCTCTGGTGCCTCGGGGAGGCCCATGACACGGATGACTGTCGACTGCCAGTCGCTCCCGTCGAAAGCCTTGCGGGAGCGCCAGAAGAAGTTATCGGTAGGTAAGGTGTCCAAGCCCCGGAAGTCGAGGTCTGCGGGGCTTTCAACGGACGACAAGAGGGGCGACTCTCCGCGTCGTCGGAAGTCCAGTTGGTCTCGGTCCCGGAGTCGGTCTCGCCACTGCTCTGCCTCTTGGAGGCACTCCCGGAAGCGCCGTCATCGGTCGCCTTCCCCGTGCTCATCTGAGGACTCCGCCCGTCGGCTGGTCGCTTACTCCACCAAGCATGCGACACCGGAGGAATGGGCTTCCTTCGGGAAGAAAATGTTGGCGATTCTCGAATCGCAGGGCACTGGTCCGTCCGCGCCTCAGAGTAGGGTCGGTAATGATCAGCCGAGAGACGCTGCTCGCACGCCTTCGGGCTCGGGTGGTCGTCACGATTCGAGGGAAAGGTCCCGCTCGGACAAGGGGAATCTTTCTCGGCATGCCTGGTCCAGGTCCCGGTCCTCGACGCGCACGAGACTGCGTGAACCTGTGAAGTCTTCGAGGAAGACATCGACGCCTGTGGCGCCGAGGTCGTCGACGGACTCTCTCGAGGCTCCGCCTCCGAGGAAGTCGTCGATGCCGTCGGCACCCAGGATGTCGAGGGACACGCTCGGGGCTCCTCCCTCGAGGCCTGTGTCGACGCCGTCTATGCTGTCGGCGCCGCGTCTGTTGACCCCGATTCACTCAACGCCTTTCGAGGTTGTGTGGACGGGGGTACCCCTTGGCTCGGGGGAACCACCTAGGAAGGCTCTGGCCAAGGTCAAGCATGGCTTTGGTTCCAGTTCTGTGCCTTCTTACCGCCATCTGCAATTCATTTCAGAGGTGGATGAGGGCTCTGATGATGGCATGGTGCCTGATGAGATTCTCTCGGGCCATAGCCAGTTTGAGGACCTGAGGCAGTCCCTGCATGATGCTAGTGGGCTGGACACCTCTGCGGAGGTGGAGTTTTGTAGTCCTGAGCCTGGCACTCAAGCAGATTCTTCGTACCAGCGACTTATGTCACGGGTCACCGAGTACTTAGGATGGTCTGCTCCCCCAGGGGAGTTTGTTCAGGATGACCTTACGGATATCCTCGACATTGGTCCACCAACTGACCCGGTACTGCCATTCCATATGGCTCTGCAAAGAAGGGTGGCAGTGGCTTGGACTGCTCTGGAGAGTCTCCCAGCAGTGAGCAAGTCTTTGCTGCGAAAATACCGCCCAGCCAGTAGTGACCCCTGCTACTTGTCCAAGCACCCTACTCCGGAGAGTTTGGGGGTGCAGGCGGCTACAGCCCCGGCAAAGCAGGCGTCGTACCCTACCATCCCTCCTGATAGGGACGACAAGCGTTTTGACGGCTGGGCGAAGAAAGTGTTTTCTGCAGAGGGTATGGCGCTTCAGGCGGCCAACTCCATTTGTGCCTTGTCTCGTTTCACGCACACTCTGTGGAACTGTTTCCTTGGTGGCTGAACATATTCCCGAAGGGGATGAACGGGAGGGTTCCTTGCCATGGTTCAGGATTGCAAGGATGCTATGTGTGAGGCCATTCAGTCGGGTTTGGACATGGCAGATTGCGTCAGCCGGTCCATGGCGGCGAGCACCGTGATACGCAGGTTTGCGTGGTTGCGGAAGTCAGGGTTTGCTCCTGATGTGCAGACCCGGCTCCTCAACATGCCCTTTGACGGGGAGCATCTTTTTGGCAGCAAGTCTGACGAGATCCTTGAGAGGTTGCAGACCTCCAAAGCTGCAGCAAAGTCGTTGGGCGCTGCAGCTCGACAACCTCCGCCTTTTCGTCCTAGGGGACAGCAATGGAGGGGACGTTCCTTTAGTTATTTCTCATCCTTTGGTAAAGCGAGAGGAGCTGCAGGTCAAAGGGGCCACCGTAGGAGTGCCAGAGGTGGAAAACACGGTACTCGAGATGCCAAGGCCGCTCGGGCTGTTGCCTCTTTGAGCTGAAGCTGCGCAGCCAATTCAGCTCAGTCATGAGGCCATGTCCCATGGTTCGCCGGTTGGGGGAAGGCTGGCGCAGCATCTTGCAGAGTGGCGCGCCATTACTTCAGATGTGTGGGTTCTGGAGATGATAACCCATGGCTACTGTCTTCCTTTCTGGCAGAGGCCTCAAGACAATCCACCGGGGAATCTCTCTTTGAAGAGTCTGGATCCGCTCCTTGCGCAGGAAATTCAATCCCTGCTGGAGAAAGGCGCCATATAACTGGTGCCTGTAGCGGAGAGGAACAAGGGATGGTATTACCCTTATTTTTTGATTTCCAAGAAAGACTGGGGATGGAGACCCATCATGGACTTGCGTGGTTTGAACAAACTCCTCAGGAAGGACAAATTCAAGATGGTTACTCTTTCTCACGTCCTCCAGGCCCTTCAACTTCAGGACTGGTTGATGTCTCTCGACCTGAAGGACGCTCATTTTCATGTGCCGATCCATCCGAAGCACAAGAAGTACCTGAGGTTTGCAGTTGGCGACTCGCACTTTCAGTTTCGGGTCCTGCCGTTCGGATTGACTTCCGCCCAAGGGTCTTCACCAAGCTCATGGTAGTGGTGGCAGCGCACCTCAGGAAAGGGGGGGATTCACGTCTACCCCTACCTGGACGATTGGTTGATCAGGGCCCGCTCTCCCGAGCAAGTCCTGGATCATCTGTCCGTTACCTGCCACTCCCTCCACAAGCTGGGCTTCTCCCTCAACTTAAAGAATTCCCATTTGACACCAACTCAGAGGCTCCAGTACATCGGAGCCGTGCTCGACACGTCCCTGGGGCAGTGTTTTCCTCCCCAGGTGAGGGCTCATCACATTCAGTAGATGGTGCACAAGTTTCAACTGGCTCAGACTCTCCCAGCGTTCGAGTTCTTGAGACTGCTCGGCCTCATGGCATCCTGCATCCTTCTGGTGCCAGAGGCCAGGTTGCGGATGAGATCTTTGCAGTGGGCACTCAAGCTCCAGTGGTCTCAGTCCTCCGGCAGGATGTCGGACCCTGTTCAAGTGCCGTCTTCGGTCACCCGGGACCTTCTGTGGTGGGCCGAGGAAGGCAATCTGATGAGGGGGGCTCCGTTTTGGCTGCCCTGGCCGGAGGTGACGATCGTGTCGGACGCATCCATCACGGAATGGGGAGCTCACGCCAACGAGTTGGCAGTCAGCGGTCGTTGGTCTCCGTCGGAGTCCAGACTCCATATCAATCTGTTGGATCTGAGGGCCGTCACGCTAGCCCTGAAGGCTTTTCTGCCGACTGCGCGGAAAGAATATCCTGATCCTGAAGGACAACACGGTGGCCATGCACTACCTCAACAAAAGGGGGGGGGCAGGGTCACTTCCTCTGTGCAGGGAGGCGATGCAGCTCTGAGTTCTGGGCAATCCAACAGGAAGTTTCGATCTCGACAGTTCATCTGGCAGGAGACGAAAACGAGACGGCGGATGCTCTGAGCAGGCAGAGCGCGATCTCTCACGAGTGGGAGTTGGCTCAGGAGATTCTCCTGGAGATCTTCGCCTCCAGTGTCAACCGGAAGTGCGAGAGGTTCGGCTTGCGGGAATTTCCTCCAAACGGAGCCTTAGGAGACGCGTTCGTGGTGGAGTGGTCATTCCCACTGCTGTACGTGTTTCCTCCAGTCCCTGTTATCCCACAAATACTGCGGAGGTTCGGTTCCTGGATGATCCTCATTGCTCTGGCGTGGGGCCGGAGGACGTGGTACCCGGACCTTCTCGACTTGTCATTCGCCCTCCACGTCGTCTTCCCTACCGAGACGATCTTCTCTCACGGGTGGGGGGTCAGGTTCTCCATCCAGAGGTCAGGTCCCTCGACCTTCACGCTTGGTTTCTGAAAGGTTGAGGTATAAGGATTGGAACCTCCCTGAAGACGTGATGGAGGTGTTGCTTTCGGCCAGAAGGCCCGCAACAAAGTCCCTGTACAGTTGCCGTTGGAGGAAGTTCTGCGACTGGTGCAGGGTTAAGAATGTGGATCCTTTTGCATGTGAAATTCCCATGGTTCTGTCTTTTTTGCTTTCTTTGGCCCACAGGGGCCTTCAAGTGGGTACCATTAAAGGTTACCTGGCGGCGCTGTCCATATTTAAGCGCTCGTCTGAAGAGTGTTCCTATTTTAAAATTCCTTTAATTTCTCCAGCCTGGGGTCTGGCATGGATTCACATGCTCATGAATATTCCCCTCCGTCAGGCCTGGAATCCTCGGTGAAGAAAAAATCAGTATCAGTTTTGTTTCTGATCTGTCTTTCTCAGTAGTAACCAATCACTGGTCTCTGGGTCATACTGCCCCCAGCCATTGACTGCCCTCTCCCTAAGCCCCGCCTCCGACAGCCATCTTCAGATTTTTACTGCACGCTCAAGTGTTGGGAGGCCTCGCGTTTGGCTCTCGAGTTTTTGTTGCGTTTTCGCGCTTTTTCAAAGAGAATTTCTAATTTTTTGCTCAAATAGAGCCTCAAGCTCCACCGTCTCTACATCCGATTAACAGGGATCTGTGTCAGACCTTTTCTCCAGTCCTTTCTTTAGCTTATAAACGTAGCATCTGGTCTGGTTCACTATCCTGCTACACTTGATCATAGACTTTCTGTTCACAAAGCAGTGTCCAAAAATATCTGCAGGTCACCAATGTAGCATCAAGTCTGGTTATCTTTCCTGCCAGACTTGTTTGTAAATCTTGGATTTCCAAAAGGTGTGACTTTCTTTGGCAAAGAGTCCCCAACCCCTTTTTCTTGTTTCTTGCCCCTTTCTTTCTCTTCTGCTTGGGTCCCAGATGCCTCTGGGCGGTTTCGGGATCGCCCTGATTTGTTTTGCTGCTGGTTTCTACTTTCTGCGAGTCTCAAACCCCTCTATATTCTCCTAGGATGTCCTGCGCTTATTTTGGACTCCATCCTATTGATTGTTTTCCTTGTGCTTGAGTTGGGTCCTTAACTCCTGTGTACTTCTTTTGCAGGCTTCAGCTGCTTTCATGTGGGTCTCATTCCCTGGTGTGTTGCGCTGGTGGGGCTTCCCGGTCTTCATGTGGGTCCCAGACCATGGTATCCTGTTTCTGTGGGACGTCTGCCCCTGCTTCACTCAATGTCCAATTGAACAGACCTGGTGGACTCTCCTGCCAGCTAGTGTTCCACATAGGATATTTCACAAAATGTGTTTCAAACTGTATAATTTTTCCATTATGCCTTCTCGGGATGTTAATATGTGCCTTTTTAATCTGTTTAGCTCCCTCTCTGTCCCAATAACTGACCTGACCCTTTCCCTATTTTCAGGAAGTGTTGTTCTGTGCTCCAGTCTATCTTGGGAGCGGAGCTTCTGTGCTGCTTTCACGTTCAGCATACTGTCTTCATTGGTTCCTCAGTGTCAGACGCTCTCGCGTAATTGGCCACGCACTTTCTCCTTCTTGCTTTGTCTTCGCAAGTCAGGTTTTCTCATCCCCCACCACCTTCCAGGTCCCTGTTGCTGGGACCTCTTGGAGAGACTCGTCCCTCCTCAACAGTGTCTCTGCTTCTTTTTGGGTCCCTCACCACAGAACCAGCGTCTGATTCCTCGCTCCTCCAGGGCTGACAAAGTATGCAGTCTTTACTTGATATGATATATTTTATTTGTATCGCGCTAGTACACTAGTGTTTCAGAGCGCAACTAGGCAAGGGAGGGGAACAGGGGAGAACACAACACAACAACGATCTTACTAGGCCCAGTGACATTGACAACGCGCAAGTGCATGGGGAAAAAGTGCATGGAAGGGGAAGAGTGGAAAGTACGGAGCAGAGGAGAGCATATAAATAGTAATAAATGGAAAATTGAGGCAATAAACAGTGGTAGTGCAGCCGGCAAGTGCTGTGTTTAAGGCAGCAGACTGGGGAAGTCTGATAAGTGCAGAAAAATGAGGGGGGGCTGTATGGGTACAGATACAGGAGGCAGTGAAGGAGGGTGGCAGGGTGAGCAGGTACCTGGGCCCAGGGGACAAAGGGTGGCCAGGTGCACAGTGCCAAGAGAGCAGATCAGCAGGGAATGGGGGAGCGAATGCAGAAGCAAAGAGGAAGGTCTTGAGGTGCTTCCGGAACTGTAGATGGTTCTCCTCAAGTATTAAAGTGGCGGGGAGGCTGTTCCAGAGGGAGCCCCCAGCCGAAGATGGAGATCTACCCCCAGCTCGTTTCTTTGAAAAACGATTGACCCGGAGGGAGTTAGAGGTAGAGGAACGAAGAGCTCGAGAGGGGAGGTATTTACAGAGGGATAGCTGAAGGTATTTTGGACCCAAGCCACAGAAAGCCTTGTGGACAATGCAGAGAGTTTTGAATTTAATCCTTGAATCCACTGGGAGCCAATGGAGAGATTTCGGAGCTGGAGAGATACGATCCTAGGGCTTGAGGCCAAGGACAAGTCCGGCAGTCCTGTTCTGGAAAAGTTGCAGAGGGCGGAGAGTAGAGGCAGGTCGATTTAGAAAGAGGCTGTTAAATAGTCCAACCTAGAGAGGACCGGAGCTTGGAAGACGGTGAGCTTGCTTTTTTTATTGAGGCTGCCTCTAATAAGCTCTACCACGTATGTTGTTTCTGCTGTGGGCGTTTGCCTCCTTACCTCATCATCTTCGTGTCAGTGATGCTTTGTATTCTGCCTGGGTAAGCTTCACTCTTCCTTGTCTCAGTAGGATTAATAAAGTCCTCTACTGTATTGAAATATACATAGTGTGAGGGGGTCCAGAGGGGAATGAGTGGGGTGCAAGGATAGTGGGGACAGTTATGGAGGACCTGAATACAGCGTTCTCCCAAGGCTATCTTCACTGGTCACATGGAGGGCTTCCCTCCCCATGAGATCCTCCCGCCGGCCTCATGGGTACGGGCTCTACCCATGCGAGCATTGACAATACCGTGGGATTCGTCACAATATTCTCTAGAGTGGCCATCCCATTATACCCTTTGTGATTAAATCACCATCAAATACACCCAACAATCTTCCAACTTGAAAACGAAAATGGAGAAGCATCAACAGTGTGGAGCTTACTGTGAAACTAGAAGCCACAAAACCATCACCCACCACCCTAGATGGAACCGGCTTAAAAGAAAGAACAGACACAATCCAAAAATGGATCATGAAAACAATAAATTACATTGCACCGGAAAAACCTTTCAACCCTTCACGGAAGAAAACAGTGGCAAGATGGCTCATACCCCATCTCAAAGCATTGAAGCATTGAAAAAGAAAACGCAAACTAGAACAAGATTGGAGGAAAAACTGACCAGCACAAAAAAAACATCAAAGACGAATTAGACTATGCAAAGCCGAAATACTCAAAGCAAAAAGAAACACTATAATGAACGGATCGCAAAAGCTGGCACTATACTCAGAAAGTAATGTTCAACATGAGAAACCCATCCGGGTGCAACACACCAATCTCTACACTGCGATGACCTCGCCGATCGTTTTAAGAAGAAAACAAACAACATCCAGCAAATCATACAAAGCAGGCCAAATAACCCAACTGCCCACCTCAACCAACTGACACCGCAGTCACCGACCAGACTGAACCTCTTCCCCCAAATCTCAACAGACAAATTCAACAGCCTAGTCAGCAAAAGTGTTATCCCCAGCAGATCACTGCCAACAGGCATCTAAAAAACCATCCTAGCGCAGAGTACACCGGCATACTATTCCCTCAAATACTTCAACCTCTCACTAGCAACAGGAACAGTGCCACAAGCCTTCAAATCAGGCTACATCAAACCGGTCCTTAAAGATAATTTGGGCAACGTGGAAGACCTTACCAACTAAAGACCAATTTCAAACATCCTATACTCTGCAAATCTCCTAGAAACGTATGTCTTTCATACACATCCTGGAACAAGGCAAAAACAAGCTGCTTGAGCATGCCAAAAGTTGGCTTCAGACCCACGAGAGGAACGGAAACTGCATGATTAGCTATATGGGATGACCTAACGACCAACAGGGACTCCCAACACAAACTTTACATTAATACTACTTAATGTCTCTACAGCCTTTGACACAGTCAACCATGACACCCTCATCAAAAGACTAGAAGACATACAGGCAACACAGCCCTCCTTTGGCTAAAACCATTCCTGACAGAACAGAAACAACATGGCTAGCACCATTCAAATTAAATACCTCGGAAAACATGCTGTGTCCCACAGGGCTCATCGCTGTCACTTCTACTGTTCAACATCTACATGAAACCCCTAATCCGCCTCGTCAAAAACTATGGCCTCACCTGCTACAACTACGCAGACGTCACCTGTTAGGGAGAATTCTCAGAAATGTGCGAATTCCTCTCTACCTTAGAGACCCCCCAGCACCTTTGCTGGATTTTGAGGACTTTAATTTTTTACCTGGAGAGAGCGATACCCTTTTTACCACTCTCTCAAGTATTTTTCTGTAATTTGGACTCTGTGTTTCTTTTGGTTGTGGAGTCTGACAAACTCCATAGGCATCATCTTTTTCCATTGTGGCACACAGCACCTTTAGTGCAGTGTCAAAGGGAAGTCTTTAGATTTCCCACAGGTTTAAATACCTTCTCTTGGATAAACTGTTTCCAAGAGCAGTGAAGTGAAATTGACTTTACTTACATTTGTAACTTTCTAGACCCAGCACACACTATCTTACAATAGGGTGCTGAAGGGATTGCTTAGTATCTCCTTTGTCTAGTTTCTCATGTAACATTTTTATGTAACCTTTCTACAATTAATGGCTGGTGACCTTGGTTTACTTTTAACTACTGTGGTGTGTTTTTACTGCGGGCTGTATTCGCAGCTGCAGTAAAGCACCCTTGGGTGGCATTTTCGCCAAAATGGCACGGTCTTCTTTTTTTTGCCATTTCTTGCGAGTGAAGCCCACCTCTGGCTCCAGAGTGTCTGGCAAGTGAGGAAGGTGCCCGAAACTCTGTGTGCTTAATCCCCTTGGTTACAGGAATGCACCCGAAGGTGATTGGCCGGCTGGCTGTCTGGCAAGGACAGCCACCCTGCTCTTTGATTGACAGCTAGGCTGGAATGAATGGGAGAAACCTGCATAAAAGGCAAGGCTTTTTGGCTTGGAAGGCAGAGTCGATCACTGGACGAAGGAATCCGAAGAAGAACTTGGAAGAGACGCATGCTGCAACTCCTGGACCGTTGGTTTGCCCAATGAAGCCCTGCTGCTCTGCTGAAGTTCCGAATTCGCCTCGACTAGAGAAGGTCTGCAAGGACGACTTCTCCCCTTGAGTTGGTGGGACCAATCAACTCCAAAGTGAACTCGTCTGGACATCCTCTCAGAGCTGGCAGTACTTCCTTGCTGCTTTTGGAACCAAATAGCGAGGAGAGGAACACCAGATTGGAGTGCATCACTTTTATGTCAGACCCAAGCTGCTGGAAGATCCTCTGGACTCCCAGGAAGCAGGACTGACCAAACCTCAGCCACCTCAACAGAGTGCTGGACCCCAGAGGCGAGGAAAGTCCAATCTGGTAGCCGAGAACCGTGGTGGTGCTATTTGCTGAGACGCGAGAAGCTGAAACCGCAAAGTGCAGCTGAATTGAAGTTTGCCATTTGCTGTTGCTAACCGTCCCATTGAAGTGAAGGAGTCCCAGAAGTCCTCCCTCTTGTCCCCATGACTGAGGCCCAGGAACAACAGGATCTGCAGAGCTGCACTGGAACAGAAGCCAGCTGGAACCATTTCTTCTAACCAAAGGTACTGTACAGTCGAAGAGAACTTACTGTTGTTGTGTAGCCTTACTTGTTCTTAGTTGAGACTGGTCTTGGTTGCTTCTGTAGAGTTGCTAACAGCTTCTTTACCTCACAAGCCTGCCAGCTTGTGACCCTACATTGATTGTACTTTTTCTACAAAGACTTCTAAAACATTGTGCAAGACGTTTACTTAACTGCAAGAAGTGCTTCAGCTCACCTAGACTTTTGCCCAATTGACCTGGCTTCCTCAATGACTCTTCTTCCCTCTGTCTGTTTTTTGTCTTCCTTACAGGAAGGGGTCAACTTAATTTGCATTGGGGGTTTCAAAAGTACTTGCCTGGTTCAGAATATGTGTGCGATCTCTTCTTTTATTCTAATATCCCTTTTCTTTGACACTCATCTAAGTATTGCTCTAAATGTACCAGTGATATATTAATGTCCACATTGTCCGAGCTATTTGTCACCTGAGGGTGTAGGAAGTGTCTGTGTGCCATCCCAAATGGGTACTTGCTGGTTTAGAGAAACTGTATTTTGGAGTGTATCTTCTAAAGAAGGCTTATTCAAACTGACTGTTAAATGAATAATTGTTTAATCAAGAAACCTTGAGTATAAGTATTTATTTGGAAACTTGTCACTGTGAATCTCTGTGTAACTACCCTACTTCTCACATTGACCCCTCTTGAGATGAGCCTGGCTGCTCAGCCACACTACAAACCTGTGTAGTACAGACTTGTACCAAGGGTTGGGTTCCTATTGCCAGGAGGTCAAGGTTGTTGTAGTGCACCAAATCTTAGCTAACACCCAAATCATTGATGCAATAAACGGCAGCAAAGAGGAGAACCCAACACTAAATAACTGTCTCTGTGAACTAAACCAATGGATGAGCACCAACTACCTTAAACTCAACCTGGACAAAACGAAAATCATGATTACACCCAATGACTTGCAAAACATCAGCACATTCCATGGACCACTGAACTGGGAAACTCACCAGAACCACCCAAATGTGATCACAAATCTTGGAATCCTAATGGACAACAAGCTCACGCTTGAACCACAAGTCAACGCCATAGCCAAGAATTGCTTCCATCTCACACAATCAAGAAGATTCTTCCCATCTCCTTTACGCACAGAGCACTCGCCATCATCTCTCATCATGTCAAGAATAGACTACTCCAGTCTCATCTACCTCGGAATGCCAGAATACCTTCTGCAGAAGCTATAGCAAAACAGAAGAGACAACATCACACCAGCTCTGAGAATGCTACATTGGCTGCCAGTCATAAAGCAAATCTTCAAAACCCTGCATAACACTCAGAGCAATCCATAGCCAAGTAGCGGAAATTCATACAGGACAAAATCACCATCTACAAACCAGCACAAACGCGAAGATCAAGCAACGACACCCACCTCTAAACAAAACAATATTCAGAACAAAAATGTGGAGGATCCATATTCTCCTGCATACTGGTGAAAATCTGAAACACTCTCCCTAAGAAAATACGAACAGAGGATCACTTTTAGGAAGCTGTTAAAAACATAGCTTTTTAACACTCCAAGCTGAAGAAAACGTCTGAGCAACAAAAAACATCCACCACAAAACAAATAAAATGCATGGAATTGGAGCTCCCAAAAACCAATGGAGAACCCAACAGGAACAAGATTAAGCAAAGACCTAAACTCATCACAAAAACTGTAAATTACACTGCATTCGGCTGTGGTGTGAAAATGCCATGGCTAGCAGAAAGGTGAATATTTTGTGGGTGGCTGATAGAGCCATATTGGATTTATTTGAGTAATGGCCAATGTACAGAATCTGGATGTGTCTATGGGCAGACTGATGTGTTCATTTTGGATGTAGTGGAGGGTGGGCATAGTGTTAAATCTAGTCTTGACACAGTGGGAGGCAGTGTACTGAATCTGAATGTAATACAAGGGTGGCCAAGGTGCTGAACTTGGATGGCCAATGTCTGGAAGTAGATTTAATTTAGTAGCCAAAGTATTGAACCTAGAAGAACGTGATACAACTGCTCACTAACAACCCCCAAATACTCTGCTTACTCACTCTAAAACACAGTACTATATATAACATACCTCAAACACAACAATACACTACCCCATAACACAGCAACGATCTACACAACACCTAACAAGAAAACAAGCCGACTGCACAACTACACACGCCCACTCTAAGCACAAATAGCTACCACAAATCAGCACACAGTGACTGTTTTTTCCAGACTCAAGCTACCAACAGCACATCATAGCTCTTGTGCTTTTCCCACTTTCCTACTAACACAGCCCCCCACCCCTGCATCCCTTCCTCCGTTTCAAATCCATCAGAGCATCAAGAGGCAACATAAGTGGCAGCAGTGCGTGGTACAAGACCAGTTGACATAACAATGCAAATGTCTCACACTGTCCACGAGAGTGGATCAAACCAGTTGAAGAGAATGGAGAGAAGAGCTCAGGCACTATTCTTGTTCAGTATTTTAGCTCCCTCTGGAAACTGCCATGTTGGTGCTGTGACATTACAGCAGCTCTGTTCCCATTTAAATAATAGCTGCTCGCCCTGCTGGGGAAGGGCTGCTAATCCTTCATGAAAAGCATAACGAAATAGTGCTGTTGATTTTCACACTGTGTACCTCACTGCTTTGGGTGGGGAAAGTTCAGAGCACATGCCTTGCCTTTCCTTGCACACTGCTGAGACAACGAACAATGGACTGCCCCCTTTCACGCATTTATGCACACGCATTTCCTAATTACAAATGCTTAACACAACTACTTGTTAGGAGGCTCTCATAAAACCTCAACACGTTAGGAAGATTTTCTTTTTGCTGCTTTCCTCCCATAGTCTTCAATCGGACACTATCTTTTGCTATTGTCTGCTTCCTGGCATGGTGTTAGGGAGATTTTCAATTCCCTTTAACATTGGAGACCCCCAGCTTTTTTGCTGGACGCAGGGCTTTTTACTACTGAGTGGGACCTTTTTCTCAACTCACTCGTGTATTATCTTAACTAAGATTTTCTATGTTCTTACTTTTTTATGGAGTCTGGTAAACTCCATAGTCCTCTGCTTTTGCATTGTGAGACACAGCACCCACAGAAAGGATCCCTGGGGAATGTGTTATGGATCAATTGGTCAGGGATATTTGATTATGCTTCACCTCCCTTACTCCCCAAACACCCCAGTTACACAAGGTGATCCACACAATGCACCAGGAACATTTAATAATGATACTCATTTCACCAATGTGGGCACAGCAGATATGGGACTCCCTGTCGGGTAAGAATTGGTGCAGTTACACTGAGTGAAACTACACAAGACTGATCTCTTGGTATTAGGTAACACACCTTTTGGTATATGTCTGTACTACACAAGCTGGTAGTGTGACTGAGCAGCCATGCCTATCTGAAGAGTGGTAAAATGAGAGCTGTGAATTTGATGAATTCAGTCAAAACAAGTAACACTTACACTCTCAAGGTATCGGTTATAATTATTTATTTATTTACACATCATTTTTTAGTTAAGCATTCTTTTAAAAAAAGGCAGTTGTTTGTAACAGTCAAGCAAACTTTGGAATCACTTTACAAAGTTAATGAAGTCGGTGAATACTTTTTGGTCATGTGAATACATTTATCCTACACCCTGAAGTGACTACAAGGATAGCATTGCATTTATCCTATACACCAATATACTTTTTAGACTCTTGGTTTCAGGAAGGAAGGGTTAGGGAAATAGAAAGGTTAGAACATACTTTCTAGGTAAGCCTTTCCCAGCAGTAAAAGTGTTCAACAAATTACAACCTATGGGGGGACAAACAATGCCAAAGCAAATTGATTCAGAAGGGTGCTTTTAAGGAGCCAGGACAGCCAAAGTCAAATGGACCAAGCCAGTAGTTCTGATGCACTACTTCTTGGATAAAGTCTTTCACAAGGTCAGATAGTTCAAGAAAATTACCGGAGTAACACAAGCTGTTAAGCCTGTGCAAGGGGATTTGAGATCAGCTCCAAAAGTTAAGCCAGTGCACTTCTCAAGTGAGAAAGCAAGATTTATGGCACTAAGGAAAGTACCCTAAGCCCCCACAGTACCTACCTCTGGTTTGAAGAAAAAGAAAGTGTTCCAGCTGGGTCCCTCCTTGCTACAGCCTTGTTCTGGGCCTCAGTTGTGGGGACAAGAGGGAGGATGTCTGGTGGGCTCCTGCGCAAGTACTCGGGAGAGGACTTCATCAGCTATAGATTTTCTTGGATTCAGCAGCTCTTTGTGGTTTCAGCGCCTTTCAAACAGCACTGGAGGAAGAATATCCCTGGTTGGACTTTCCTTGCTCCCTCTGTCGATTTGAAAAAGGAGGTCAGTACAGCAGCAGGGCTTCACCAAGCACTTTGAGGTGCACGAGGTTGCAGTGGGCTTCTCTTTCTTACAGTGGTCCCTGTAGTCCCAAGAACCTCGCCTTTTAAGCTCGTTCTCATTCATTCACAGCCGTAGGTTGTCAATCACCCAGCAGGGTGGATGTCCTTCCCGGACAGCCAACCGGCCAATCGGGACTGGTTTCATTCAGGCACACCTAGAGACAAAGGACAGGGGAGTTTCGGGACCCTCCCTTACTTTGTCCTTCCAGACACACTGGAGCCAGGGGCGGGCTTTAGGGCTGAAGTCCGCCAAAGGCAGAACACACAAAGGGCTCGAACCTGTCTCAACTTAGAGTAAAAGCCTAGAAAGACTGTGCAAAAAGACATCCGGGGCCATTTTGACAAAATGGTCACCCATGGGTGTGGTGCTGCAGTTGAGGGTTCAGCCTGCGGTAGAAATGCACACTGGTAGTAAAATGTAAACCACCGCCACCAGACATTTAAAGTAGTAAGTGCAACAAAAAATGTTACATGAGAAAGTAGGATAAGGGGCTACTAGGTAACCCCTCCAGCACTCCACATAAGATGGTGTGTGGTGGACCTACAAAGTAAAAAGGTAAAAAGATCAAGTTCACCTTATTGTTCTTGGGAACAGTAGTTTACCCAAGAAAAGGTATTTAAACCTTAAGAAAAATCCAAGTAATTTCTCAGTGACACTGCACTGAGTGTGTGTGTGTGTCACTATACAAAGAGCAGATACCTAAGAGTTTGTCAGACTCCAACAATAAAATTCTAGTCGGGGAAAACACAGAAGGGAGTGAGAAAAAGGTCCCACTCGCTCAGGAGTTAAAATTAAAAAGTCTGATGTCCAACAAAAGAGCTGGGGGTCTCTAAGGTGGGAGGGAATTAGCACAGAAATGAAAATTCTCCCTAACATGCCCACCTTCTCAAGATGTCTCTATATTGACAACCACTCAAAACCTGCTACCTCAGGGTCCGGTCCTACACCCTGAACCTCATACAACCAACTTAGCAGTTTGGCTCCGGAGGTCATAGTTTGGTCATTTCAGTGCACCAGGCAAATGCATGGAAATTTTGAAGGAGGCACACAAACCGGGCACTAGGCACTGATACTTTAATAAGTGGAAAAGGTTTGTCGTGTGGTGTAGAAAATAGAACATCAATCCTTTTGACTGTTAACCATCACGTATCCGGCTTTACATGCTGCATCTACTAGATTCAGGACCAGTATTTAATTAAAAGTTCATTTGTTAGCACTGTCGGATTACACAACATCTCGGAACATGTGCTCTTGGTGTGTAATTCCAGTTGTCAAAGTCTTCATGGAAGGAGTAAAATGATTACACCCACTGGTTGTTAACTCGGCACCAGTTTGGGATCTAAATGTTGTACTACACAAGCACATGAGTCCTGCTTTTTAAAAGCAGGTGCTGTGGTGAGCTACTGAGAGTGTAGGTGCTATGAAAGCACCATAAGTATTTAATTTTTTAAAGTACATTTTATAGCGCTGCAGCGTGTGACCCAGCACCCCCTCTCCTTGTGCTGTATTTTATTGTAGGGCCTGCCCTCCCTCCCCCGTGCTCACATTAGTACCTGGCCCACTCTTAGCAGCCCCCCTAGTCTGCCCCTGCCGTGGCCCCTTTAGTGAAGGGCCTGAGGCTAAGAGCAGGTCCAGAGGTGTCTGCCTGTGTCGGCTGTGGTAGCATGAGGCCTGCAGCCGTCAACCTGCTGCAACGTTCCAGGTAAGTTGAATCTGGGTGTTTTGCTTTGTGCTCGGTTTAAAAAAAACAGCCTTTTTGCCCCGTCTAGGAACGTTGAATCTGGCGTTTTGCATTCTGGTAACTGTGGGTACTGTTACTGGATCTCTTTATGCTCCCTCCCAGCCTAGATCCCCCCCCCCCGCAAGGAATGCTGTGCACTGTTGTGTGTTACTTGTTCTCCCCCTGTGTCTTCCTTTGTTGTGACCCCGCCCTCCCCACTGCGCATCCCGAGTTGTATGCCGTGGGCTGTGCGTCTCGCTCTCTTCGCTCAAGGCCTGTCTCCTACCTCCTTCGCACCCTCTATGGTGCTTGCTGTTTCTCCCATCTTCTCTAACTGCTACTTTGGCCTGTCCTATCCTATCACTAAGTCTGGTAGGAAGAGTTCAATAGGGTCATCCTGGTCTCCAAACCAGGCATCCCCATCGCTGATGGGGTACACCATGCTTCCTCCAGACAGACCCTTACCAACATCCTTTCTCATTCCCCCTTCCATTCCTATGGACCTCCCACCCCATATGGTCTCTGTTCTCTGCCCTTTTTCGTCCTCTCCCATTAATGGTGGCACTCGGTGGGAGGTCCTCCTTGCCCCCTTTCACTCCTCCAAGACCATGTCTCTCTGAATGGCACATTCTTGGTCCAGGGCCCTCAGCCCAATCTCCTTCTTTTTGATGGGTGGTTCCCACGTCTTATCAACTTCTTTCCTTCTGCTACTCCTTCCTACACCCCTCTGGCTTCTCTGCCACCTTCTTCCTCCGCCGCTTCTCTGGCACCCTCTCTGTCTAATCCGCCATCTCCTTCTTCCTCCTCTGCCCACCCTCGGGCCCTCTACCACCTTTGCAGGGCGTAACTCTTGGATGTACCCCTCCACGGAAGTCTTTCAAATGTGGCATTCTGCTCCACGTTGCTACTCTTAATTGGCTTTCAAACAATTCTCCGACATCTGCCAACTCCTCAAAGAACTTGATCTGAATGTCCTCGGTCTCACTGAGACGTGGTTTATGGCCAGTTCGTCATGTGTTTTGACACTCTCCTCCCTGATGGTTACAAGATCCACTCGGAACCCAGAACCAACCGTCCATGAGGTGGAGTCGCTCTGATCCTTTCCAGAGTGGATCCCTGCTTCTGTCATTCCTACGCAGGCCTACTCCTCCTTTGAATGCCTGGTCTGCAGGATCCCCATCTCTCCTGGCCTGTTACTGCAGCCACCATTTACAAGCCACTCTTCCTCTGAGTGGGCCAACCTCTCCTCCACCCCTCAACTTCTCCTCCTTGGAGACCTCAACATCCATCTGGTTGCTTCTAGCCCCTCCTCTGGGTTCTTTCGCAATCTCGGACCCTCTCACTCTTTCTATTCTACCCTCTGGCCCGACACACTCTGCTGGGCACACCCTGGATGTTCTCATCTCCTCTGACATCCCCCTCTCAAACCCTCTCACCATCCCTCTCTTGGACATACCCCTTTCTTCTCTATTCCCACATGCCTCTCTGTCCCCCAGGTGAGGCCGACCCCAGCACTGCCACATACCTTCTCGGTCATCGCGCCTTGAAACACTTGTGTATAGGCACATTATAAATGCCATATCATATCCAGCCTATGGAGGGTGTGTCGGTGGATTCCTTCACCGCTACTTTCTTGCCTCCTACGACTGCGGCTGCCTCGCGCTCTGACACAGCCCTCTCTAACCTGCATCTCTCCATCACTATAAGACCTTTGATGTCCTTGCACTTGGAGGTCGGCTTCAAACGGATCCTCATGACAGGGGCAACTCTTGGTATGACTCTGACCTTGCCACCCTCAAAGGATGGCCGAGAGGAAGTGAGTGCATCAGGCGCATCCTCTGACAAACTGGCCTATCGCCTGCTCCAAAGGCAATACAGACTGTCCTGAAGAAGAGAGCCTACAACCAAGCCCGCGTCTCTGCAGCCTATAACAACACAGCCAAACTCTATAAAATCTGCAAGGAACTGGCCAATCTTGAGGCGGTCTCCACCTCTCCTGTTACCTCCCAGGTCCTCGAGCACATGTGCTTCACACGTCACCACTAAAACTAGTGACATCCTGTCCTCTCTCTCTTCTTCCTCTTCCTTTCTCGGCCCCACTCCGGCCACCTCTCCCTCTTCTCTTCAGTTCTCCTCTTTCCCCGGGTTCACTCCTAGCGATGTTCCTAGACCAGTCAGATCTATGAAAGTATTGTCCAAGCAGGTGCTTCCTTGCTCCTCCAGAATCAACAACCACATCAACACCCTCGCTCCAGCCTTGGCCGATTTCTGCAATCACTCTTTTGCCAATGGATGTTTCCCCTCACCCCTAAAGCCCTCCCTTGTGCACCCCCTCCTGAAAAAGCCTTCTGACGATCCTTCCTCTCTGGCAAACTACCGCCCGATCTCTAGCACTCCTTTCCTGGGCAAACTCCTGGAAAAGCTGCCCATCTCCCAGCTTATTCTCCATACCGAATCTGTTGGTTGTCTCCATGACCATCAGTCTGGCTTTAGAGCAGCAAGAAGCACAGAAACTGCTCTCCTGAACACCTGTGAAGACCTGCTCTCAAATCCCGACTGTAGCCTTCCTTCTGTCCTCATCCTCCTTGATCTTTCCTCTTCTTTCCACATGGTCAAACACGCCATCCTCATCAACTGTCTCCGTGACAACCTGGGCATCCCGGACTAGGCCCAGGCCTGGTTGACTTTCCTCTCCAATCGACCCTTCTAGGTTCAACTGGGGTCCTTTCTCTCCACCACTTCTCTCTCTCCACATGTGGTGTTACCCAGGGCTCTAGTCTCTCACCCTGGCTCTTTAAACTTTGGCACCTGTGGCCCATCTCATCTCGACCTTCTCTTCTAACTTTGTGTTATGCAGATTACACTCTGCTCTCCTTTAGGCTCCCCTCAGCCTCCTCTCCTCTCCTCTCTCGCTCATTCCTGATTGCCTATAATGATCTCTGCCTGAATGTCAGTAAGACTGAGATCCTTCTCATTGGCACTGCTGCCCCCACTTTCCCTCTTTCACTCCGACCGCCGTCCTTGGGCCCTCTACCTGCGCCTTCCTGCGAGGCAAAAAACCTTGGTGTCATCTTCGACTCCACCCTCTATCCTTACATCACAGACGTCTCTAAGAAGTCCCACCGCCAGCTGCACCTCCTCAGAGGTATTCCTCCTTTTCTCACTTTTCCCCAGAGCCCTGGTTCTCTCTAGGCTGGACTACTGCAACAGCCTCTTTCTAAATCTGCCTGCCTGTACTCTTCGCCCTCTGCAACTAATCCATAACAGACCTGCAAGACTTGGCCTTAAGCCCAGGGATTGTATCTCGCCAGCCCTGAAATCTCTCCATTGGCAACCCGGTGGCTGCAAGGATCAAGTTGAAGACCCTCTGCATTGTCCACAAGCCTTTCTGGGGCTGGGGACCACACTACATCCAACTTGCTTCCTAAGCACTTTCCTTCTCTAGCCCTCCGCTCATCCACCTCCAACTCTGATGGTCAGACGCTTCTCCAGACAGAGAGTGGGAGGTAGATCTCTCTCCTCGGCTGGTCTCTCCCTATGGAACCTGCCTCTCTCAAACTTTAGCAGGACCACCTCAGGTTCCGGAAGCAACTGAAGACCTTTGTTTTTGCTTCTGCTTTCTCTCTCTCTCTCTCTCCCCTGCTGATCTTGTCTGCTACACTAACTGGTTACCTGGCCTCCCTCTGAACCTTATGGGGACCATGCTTCTTCACGGCCAGTAGCCCTTGCACTGCATCCGGGCCTACCGCTCACTAGGGACTGTATCTGCAACCCTAAATTCCCCTGCCTCCTTGGCACTTACTTGAACCGGTCACCCCAGTGGCACTTACGTAAGCTTTGCTTATTGCACTCTCCCTTTACCTCTCCCTGGCACTTCTCCTCTCCCTCGCACTTGCACGATCTGAATGACATAAGGCCTAGTAAGATTGTTTGTTTTGTTCCCCTTTGTCTTCCCCTTCATTGTTTTGTTGCGATTAGAAACACTTGTGTACAGGTGTGTTATGAATTGTATCACCTTTTGAACCAGTACACAAATCATCCCTCAAAGACCTTACTTATAAAGTAGCTTTCCTTGTAGCCATCACATCTATTTGGGCAATTAGTGAGCTATAAGCTCAATCAGTAGCTGAGTTTTTTTGATGAACACCAGTTGGTTTTAATAGCATGTGCATGTTATTTTGCCAAAATACATATTTAAATGCCATGTCACCCAATCCATTGAACTACCTGCTTTATTTCAAAACACTCAAAAATCTGGGGAAAGAGCTCTTAATACACCAGATGCAAGTCGTGTACTACCTTAACAAAACAAAGCAACTGAGAAAGACTGATCAGTCTTTTGTATCACTGGCAGCCGCTGGAGAAGATGACCTTGTGTCACAGGCTGCTCTCGCCAGATGGATTGTAAGGTGTAATCAACAGTGTTAAAGCCTCCCAACCAAGACATACAGCCAGGGCACATTCTGCACATAGTAAAAGTGCTACATTGGCTTTTATCGCAAATGTGCCACTGGAGGCTAATGTAAAGCAAGCTACATGGAGTTTAGAACCCTTTGTATTGTTTATTTAGAGCGCGCGCCTGGCCGTTAAGCAACTGGGCGCTTGCAGAAAATAAGTCTTGGGTTACAGGTACATGAATACGTTACATTTCTTAGGTTACAGGATCATATATTACAAGCTCATATATCGGGCATTTCTTACTTACAAGAGGGGTACGTTACATATATCAAAATCTTTTTGTGTTGCACTGTCGGATGACTTACAGTAAAGATAAGTTAGTGTTTACAATAAATATACAGAGTAATTGGTACAGTTGGGGCATTTAGCAGTCGTTAGTTTTAAGCCAGAGTTTAGCGTTGGCTTTGAACACCTGGAAGGAGGGGGTGGCTCTAAGTGCATCTGGGATGGAGTCCCAGAGCTGCGCTGCTAGAACTGGGAAGAACTAGAACTTTATCACACAACATTGTGTTAACACAGAAGCAAGAAATTATTCACAGGTGGAACAAGCAGTGTTAAAACTTTCTTTTGTTTCTGTTCCTTCAGTATATCGACTTCTTGCTAGTCTATGCAAGCATGTAATTTTAAGCAGATCCACATGCCTCAGAAGACGAACATTACCTTCCACTAATCGTCTTTCTGTTGCTTGCATCTGCTTAAATTCAAATGTGCCCGCCCGTCCTCCACGCATTGGAAACGTGCTAAATCATATTTATTCAAAGTTAACTTTGTACATTTCATTAGTTGAAACAGTCACATCCACTATAGACTGGATGCTTCCTCTGGACAGAAAAATAACAATCTGAGGACCTCGACGCATGAAGGATCATGGTTACTGTACATGTCTCAGTAGGGATGGTATTACTGGACTGCCCCGTCAACGTCCTGTTTTCAACTTGGATAAGAAATAATGTAATGTCCTGCGCCAACGACTAGATGTCTGCCTATTGAAAGCATGTGAATCTAAGCAAATACAAGCAACTGATTACTGGAAGATAGTGTTTGTCATATAGTAGAAGTTGTGTGACAATACTTACCTGAGGTTTTCATTGCGGAGAGTGTATTGAAAGGCCTAATAAATAGTATATTTGTGTACATCTTTTGTCTTACTTGAATTATTGAAGTGCTCTTTGTGCATCTCATTGTAGCCCTAGATCACTCTTACACACTCCTCAGTCTACGCCTTACTGCTCTGCTACATTACCTTGATTGGGTTTTGTTAGGTAAGAATTGGTGCAATCACACTGTGTGAGACTACACAACACTTATCTGCTTGGTATTCGGTAACCCCCCTTTTTTTATAGGTCTGTACTACACAAGTTTGGTAGTGTGACCGAGCAGCCAGGCCTATCTCAAGAGGGGTAAGTGTGAGCTGTACAAATGAAATCCGTAAATACAAGTAACCAAGTAACACTTACACTCAAGGTTTCTGTTATAAATAGTTATTTATTTAACATCAATTTTTAAATAAGCAATCTTTAAAAGGGTAATTTGTGTAACAATGTAAATGCACTTTAAAATTACTTTTCAGATTCTGAACAAGTTAGTGGATGATCTTTGGATATGCTTCTTACACAATTCCTACACCCTGAGGTCACTTATACTTTGCCGATTCAGAGGTTGCAGAAATGAAAGGTTTAAGGAAGGAAACGGTTAAACAGTATATATAATATTGGTGAGGACAACTAAATCTTCCAATGAAATCTATACAAGCCTTTCCCAGCAGTAACCGTCTAAAACAAGTTACCACCTATGACGGACAAACAATATCAAAGTCAATGGACTAGAAAAGTCTGCAGGGAGTCAGGACAGCCAAAGTCAATTTGAAACAGTCTATGGAGCTGAGGCACTTCTTAGATAAGTCTTGCACAAAGTTAGAGAGTTTGTAGAAAAAACACTTGTAGAGTCGCAAGCTGTTAAGCCTGTGAGAATCAGAGTTGGAATCAACTCTAAAAGTAAGTCACTGCAAATCTCAACTGAGAAAAGCACAGCTAAAAGACAATGAGGTAAGTACTCCAAGTCTAAACAGTACCTCTGGTTTGAAAGAGTGGTCCAGCTGGATGCTGTCTTGCTACAGCGGCGCAGAAACCATGTTCCGTATCCTCAGTCGTGGGGTCTGGAGGGCACCTGCAGCAGTACTTGGGAGGTTGTTTGCAGCTACAGGCTCTTTTCGGTTCAGGAGTAGTTTGCGGTTTCAGCGCAGGGTAACCAGCACTGTCGCGGATCTTGGATTCCGGTTGGGCTTCCTTCACTCCTTGAGTCCTGCACTATGGTGAGGGGACTCGAGCTCTAGTCATCCTGCTTCTGGAGGGTCCGTAGGAGACTACTGGAGCTTCTAGCCAGATTTCAGATGTTGCACTCGACTACGGATTTCTCGACCCCTGGCACTCGGTTCTTGTATCAGCGAAGAAGTACAGCCAGTCGGGGAAGAGGGTCCAGTGGGGCTCGTCTCAGGGTTAGCTGGTCCCACTAACCCAAGGGAAGAAGTCGTCCCTTCTGGAGCTTCTCTGTCGAATTGAAAAAAGAGGTTGGCACAGCACAATGGCTTCACCGGGCAATTCAAAGGTCCAGGAGGATGCAGCAAACTTCGTTCAGTTTCTACGTCTGGTGTTCCTCCCAGTGGTCGACACTGCCTCTAGTCCCAAAATCCTTGCCTTTTAAGCAGGTTTTTCCCATTCATGCACAGCGTAGGCTGTCAATCACACATCAGGGTGACCCGAAAGGACAGCCATTCTGGACAGGTTGCAGAGAGACAAAGGACAGGGTAGTTTTGGGACGCTCCCTCACGTCCTGTCCTTCCAGACACACTGGAGCCAGAGTCAGGCTGCAGGTCTAAAGCCTGCCAAAGGCAAGACAAACAAAGGGCTCACATCTGTTTCGACGCACAGAGTAAAAGCCAAGAAAGACCACCCAAACTGAAAATGGCAAAAAAAGAAGTGCATGGCCATTTTGACAAATTGGTCACCCATGGGTTCTGTACTGCAGCTGAGGGTTCAACCTGCGGTAGCAAAGCACATTGGTAGAAAAATTAAACCACTGCCGCCATCCATTTAAAGTAGTGAGGGTAACATAAAAATGTTACATGAGAATGTAGAATAAGGGGCTACTAGGTAACTCCAGCACTCCACATAAGATGGTGTGTGCTGGACCTGCAAAGAGGAAAGGTAAGTAAAGTCAATTTCACGTAACTATTCTTGGGAACAGTAGTTCATATAAGATGAGGTATTTAAAGCTTATGAGAAATCCAAGGGATTTCTCTGTGACTCTGCACTGAAGGTGCTGTGTGTCACCATACAAAAAGTAGATACTTATGGAGTTTGTCAGACTCCAAGAACAGTGGAAACATAGAATCCAAATCAGGTCAAAACACATGAGCTAGTCAGAAAAAGCTCTCACTCACTCCAGGGTTAAAATAAAAAAGTCCTAAAGTCCAGCAAAAGAGCTGGGGGTCTCTAAGGTGGGAGGAATTTAGCACAGAAATGAAAATTCTGTTTGGCTAGATTCAGTGTCTTTTTTGTTGACTATAATAGGGTAGCCTCTCAGAATCCACCCCCAGGATTAATTCTAAAAAGCCATCTTAACATTGAAAAACTCAAACCATTAAATACCATTGATGTGCTTCGGAGATGAAAAGAAAACAGTATGAAAGGACCATGCAACTGCACTGCAAAAAACAAGCCTGCGTCAAGTTCACAGCATTCCAAAATGTTTACAAATGAATGTTATGCAACTGTGCTTTCCCTCTGTAGGCCAATGAAAACAAACACAAATGCAGGCCTTGTGTAAGACACATTTGTACACAGTACTACACCACTGTCAAATGTGAAAAGCAATTATTTGGTGCAAAATGCCTGAATAACTTTGTAACTCAGTAACTGGACAAAATGGCACACACAGTGTACTCTAAATTGCTCATATGTAGACACTTTTACCAAAACTCAAAGTATTATCCAGATCATATTCTATCAAGAGAAGAATGTTGAAATCATAAACCGGCAATGACTCATTTTAGATGCTGCTACATCTAAAGTAAAGAGCATGTTTACAAGCTTTGGCTGTCAACTTCATGATTTCTTAGAGTACGGCCAGGAATAGCCTGCGTAAAAGAAATGTATGGGATAATTAAAAATGTTTATTCACAAGATTTATGTGCATAACAAGGCCTGAATGAACCTTATCTGGAGGGCTGATTACATCTCTCCTCTCATAACTGGTTCTGCTCACAGCGCTGACACTTGTGATGGAAAATTGCAGTTACTGTGTAATTCTGCGCTTTTATCAGTCACCATGCCACATGTAGGCATGGGTTATTTCTAAATATTTATGTGCCACCAGACTGACCAAGGCATACAATTATTACATTTTAGATAAATGGTTCAGATGAAAAGCCATCTATTCCCCGGCAGCCGTCATGCACATAAAAACATTAAACCTGCCCAGTGCCACTGCAAGGGGCAAAGGGTACCTGCAGGCTGTCTCAGCAAAATGCACATGGGTGTACTGTAATTTTGGCATGGAGCATTCATTAAAGGGGTATGGGGGTCTGATTAGCAGACTTCCCTTTCAGCAACATAAATACCTGTATGATTTTATGTGATAAAACAAAAATAATCTTGGTCACTTCTGCCATTGCAGATGGCAATCCGTCACAGCCTCAGCCACCACCAATGAATGGTTGAGCATGTGGCATGTCTTCTCCAACAGAAGGGGATAGTACCTTGCATCAATTTGACTGTTAAAATCAAGCCAAATGCAGCTTTTTCAAAAGCTTTGGGGCCTCCACAATTATATCCTTATGAATGGACACTCCTGACCTCTTAGAAGTCTGTGAGGTTTAGACTGCAGACTGGACCACTTCCTCAACACGTCCTGCCAATCTCCTGCCTATGAGGGTCACCCATGTCCACAGATGCAGGGTCCTGAGGACGACGACGGTTAGATGGGAGTGGGTCCCTGGTGGAAGAGGAGGTTGGTGCGGCCCTGCTATAGGAAGGGCCAGCACTGATGGAACCATTTGATAGCAGGATCTCCTGCAGAACTCAACCCTGCAATTGTGTCTAAGATTGAAGCAGCGGAAGGTGGTTGGGAACACTGGTAGAGCAATGGTTGCCAGGCACACCTGAACCCCTAATGACTAAGGACCACACATCAATATGACTGAGGACTCAGGAACAGCATTTCTTTAACAATATCCCTAAAATACCCCTTTCAGCTAAATATGTTGTGCTTTTAATCTTTAGGAAAAACCTGTACTGGGAAATAGGCTGTGAAACAGGGCTCTTTCAGGAGGCAGAGGAAGATGGCATCCTTGATGGGCCTCTCACATCTTACACAATTGAGTACACCAGCGGCAAGGTGGTCAGGGGAATTTATATGATTGTTTGTTTTTATTTTATTATACATTGTCAGAGGCAACAACCTTCCTGTGGAAGAGGGCAACTGCTCCATAGGAGCCAAAGCATTCCTGCCAATTAATGAGGTTACACAAAGCTTCCTCTCACTAGGCGGGAAAAGCCACAGGAAACATCACAGGGACAACACTGCAGCGTGGGCAATTTCGTTCTCCTTAGCAGAGCTATTAGCAATTTATTTTCTTTAGCATCCTACCATGGCAACTGAGTGAGACCTAGACTCTTATCAGGCTGGCTGGCACCGAAGCTGTTGACAACAAGGGGACTTCTATATTGGCTCCAGTTATCTGCACAAATCCAATCCCTTTAGAAGGATTGGTGGCTGCCTTGGTGGCAGGGCAGAAGAAGATGGAGCTCACTGATCCACGGAAGAGCAGTATATTCGAGACCAGTACATGACAAAGGCTGGTCAGGGATAGGTACAAAAGGAGGGAGAGGGTCCAAACATCTGGAGACATGAAGGATAACTGATGAAAGAAAAAAACACACAGAACTTGTCCCCTTAAGAGCAACATAACCTGAAGTGCTGCAATGCCGTCTGCTGCATCTTCCTTTATGGAATAGCTTCTGTCCTTGCTCTCCTGGAACGAGACTGCCATCTTGGGAGGACTACATGGGGGCTGTTAGCTGTTCAGGGCCGTTCAGGGATGTGTGCCGGTCTTTGAAGCAAACGCAAAGCTTCCACTGAGGCCAGAGAAGACCATGGTTCTTGGGTGATGGAACACAGTCACTCCAAACAGGAGTGTGGCTCTGCGGCTGGGACCTGCTGGTCATAGCTGATGCTCATTGAGAAGTTAACTGTATCTGGCATAAGCAGAAGGCATACACAGAAGGATGGTATGCATTATGGCTGTGGAGCCAGAGGGAAATTGAGAAAGAATAGAAAAAAAGGAAGGGGGCGCATGTATTACACATTAATGGACAGTACTGTTTCTTTTACCCTCACTCTGAAGTAGAATGGACACTTGATACTCTTAGGCTGCCCCTAAACATTTACTCGGATAGCACAGGAAAGGACGACTTGGGGTGAGCTAAGACTCTTTTTGTTCTGTATAGTGGCATAATCTGGGGTAAAAGACCCCAAACCTCAGGTGACTGGTATCTTTTGTACTTGGCACAGTGTTTTAATTAATTTACTGATTCCCCCAGGGCAACACAGTTGGTTTAATATTCCTTATGTACACCCCACAATTATGGGCAATAAACGTTACGTGATTGCTCAAAACCTGAAATGTATTTAAAAGAATAGTGAGCTTCACACAGAGGTAGTCTCTAGCTTTATATCAAGGAATTCACTACAATGCTACTGAAACCAGAACCAATTGCTCAGTAAAACTAATATTACTTGCCTGCGTGAATCTCACTACAGGTTCTCATGCAAGCGTTCACTTTCACAATCAATTCTCTTTTCATATATATATTCTAAGACTCTATGGATTCAAAACATTTTACTATCTAAGCAATGCTTCAGTGATAATATTGTCTCTTATCGGCAATTGTGTTCATATTGCAAAATTATTTCTGTATCAAATAAAGTATGGGATCAGAGAGTTTCTTGAAATAATAGACCTTTATAAACATATACTCCTTTTACTTTCCCTATATGTGTGTGGAGTTGTGAATGTATTGGCTTATGTGCAGGTCATTTAAAATGGTTAGAGGTTGGAGCAGGAGCTCCCCCTCAGCCGAGCTGCAGGATCAGCCCCATGCATCAACAAGCACTGCAGGAGGCTACACCTTCACTATTAGGCACTGCTCATCACCGCCGTCCAAATTCCCTCACTTTTCGTTTTAAATGAGGCATTGTCCAAGCGTTACCTCTGTAAGCATTCTGGCCCTCTGCACTGCTTAATAGAAAAACTAAACGAATCCAATCTAAACTTGAAATTGCAAAAACACAAGGTTTTTGCCACTTTAAGATGGACGCCGCCGCTTTGGCTGTTTGATATCTACATTGTCCCAAGGCCAGAAGCCCACCCTGCCTCGTGATTGGCTGGCCGCATCCCCTTAGCCTATCGGCGAGCACCGGCTGGCGAAGCCGGCCCAAACGAAGGCGACGGACAAAGGCTGCATCCTGACTGAGCCTGACCGAGCAATGGCCATGCACGCCATGCTCCAGCATCAGCGTTGGCCAGGCACTGCTACTCCTCCATATTGCAAGCTTTCACTTTGTGCGTGCTGATCGAGACCGGCTCCCTCCAAGCTACAACACAGCCTCGATCGATCCACTGCTAAGCAGCACCCTAACCAAACACATGGCCGCGAACGCATCGCACTGCCAAAGAACCTGCTCCCTCATTATCCCATGCCGGCATCACAGACAATACTGTATCTGGCTGTGCGCCACTAACGCTCTGCATCATAATTGTGTCTTTTTCTATTGTGTATGATTCTGATCGCCGAATGTCACTTCACATTTTGTTAATGCTAATGTGCTCATAGCTTGCGCACCGTATTTATAGCTAGCCACGCCTTGCCTCCCTATCAATGCTTAAGTGCTTCATCTGCCTTACTGTTTAATTGGCCAATCCTCCGCGCCCTGCACAATGGCCTGCACCATGTCCCTAGTAGAAGCTTAACAAACTTCAGTGTCTTTGTAACTACTAAGCACACCTGTGTGTACCTGTGCACACAAGACAAGCCACAGCCCTTCGTCCTGTACCCTAGCACTGATCACCTGCCGGTGACTCGCCAACTGTCTAGCAGCCCCCACCAAAAATCGCTCCCACCTGTATGGTGTACACCATAGAAAATGATCCTAAACACTGTACTAGCTTACCTGTATCCTGCATCTAGCCACTATGCTAGCATAGTTTAAAAATCGATTGTAGACATTGTGTCAGTTTACTTGGCTTCTCTAGTCTAAACACTGTGTCAACTTACCTTGCATCGTGAACCTAGGCACTGTGTCGGCTTACCTTGCATCTTGAACCTAGGCATTGTCATCTTACCTTGCATCTTGAACCTATATCAGCTTACCTTGCATCTTGAACCTAGCCACTATGTCAGCTTACCTTGCATCTTGAACCCAGGCATTGTCAGCTTACCTTGCATCTTGAACCTAGGCATTGTCAGCTTACCTTGCATCTTGAACCTAGCCACTGTGTCAGCACTCACCATCTATATAATGTTCCTACCAGGCATCTATTCAATACTGCTGAGAATTATTCTCCACCTCATTAATCTTTCATGCCTGCCTAGCTCCACTGTGAGCTTGGCCACCATTAGCACCACCCCACCACCACCCATAGATCATCACGCCGCAACCATGCTGCCTCAATCCTCCCTACCATGCAGCTTCTCCGAAAGAAACACCAGATTATGGTCCAGACTACCTAAACTGTACGAGCCGCGAGCCAGGGACTTGACCCAACCCAAACTCACTAACTGCTCCACTATCATTAGCACCTGCGCCAACCTTACGCTGGAAAGACCCAAGTCCACCCCACCTAATATTACACCCAAACACAAAACCCACAACATAGCCACCTTCCCCACCCCCACGAAGACTACTGACACACCTATAAAAGGCGCCCTCATTAACGCACGCTGTATAATAGCCCATGCGACAGATCAGCAGATCTAGATTTCCTAGCCGTAACCGAGTCCTGGCTCCACGCAGCCGCTGGACCAGCCCTCTCCTTAGCCATCCCAGACTACACCATCCTCCGAGCGGACAGGACAGAATCTAGAGGCGGTGGCCTGGCTATAATTGCCAAAACACATCTCAACATCAGACCTGACTCCTCAAACCACCTCCCATCGTGCGAATCACTTACAGCCAAACTGTCTACTACTAGCTCCCAAACGATATCCATCCACCTACTCTACAGACCGCCCGGACCTCTAGGATCCTTCGAGGAAGACCTTAGCACCATCCTCACCAACAACCTAAAAAACTCTTCCCAGAGCCTTCTCTTAGGGGATTTCAACCTAGGATTTAAAGACCCCAAAGATCACCACGCTACCCTCATCAACAATACTCTATCTGAATTAGGCTTTACCCAAAAAGTATCTGACCCCACCCATAACAAAAGGAGAACCCTCGACTGGGTTGCAGACTTCAACTGCGCGGACTCTATCACTGACAACTCCCCCCAACCGTGGTCCGAACACCACCTCCTCTCCTTACGCCTCGAGCCCCATCACCAACAAGAGATAGCCTCTGCCATTCCCACGAGAAGTAAGAAAAAGATCACAGTGGAAAAATCTGATCCCTCTTCTCCTCCCCACACTTAACCCAACTCCCACAACCTCGCTGAAAGCTATAACAAAATCATGTGCACAGCCTTAGACTCCATTGCACCTTTAAAACTAAGAAAATGTAAACCCAAAAAGAATCTCAACCATTGGTTCTCTAAACACCTTAAAACTCTTAGATTAGAAAAACGCAAAAAGGAACAAGCCTGGAGACAATCTCCCACAGACCACAATAAAACATTGCTCATTAAAATAAGGTCCAAATACAAAAAAGAAATCATAGCTTCCAAACAAGAGTCCTACAACCTGAGAATTGCACAATCTAACTCCAGCACCAAAGAGCTATTTACGATAATTAAAGAATTGGAAACACCAGTGCTAATTCCAGACACCTGCGTGAAGGACAAACAATGGTGCACTAGTGTCCAAAATGCCCTAGACAATAAAGTCACAAACCTTCAAACTAAAATTAAAAACAAGAAAGAGTCCATAGCTAATCCGACCAACCCCACCATCACGACCCCGCGCCTCACACCTCAACTCCCGTTGCCCAACCCCTTTCGCTTTAGCTTCTCCAAAGTCTCCACTCTAGAAGTGGAAAAAATCATCCTCAGTCTAAAACCATCCAACTGTCAGGGCGACCTTTGCCCCCCACATATCATTAAAGATGCGGCAAGGGACCTCTCGCCATTCATCACAAGACTTATCAACGAATCCTTCTCCTCAGGTACCGTCCCCAGCAACCTCAAAGAATCCTGGGTCCTCTCCCTTCTCAAAAAGCCCTCTCTTGACCCCTCCATTCCCACCAACTACAGACCCATTACCACTGTCCCCTTTCTGCTCAAGATTTTAGACAAGGCAGCCTACCAACAAATCCAAAAATTCCTTGAAACAAACCACCTCCTCGGTATTCGGCAATCAGCCTTCAGACCCCAATACGGGACAGAAACAGCCCTTATCGACCTGAAGGCTCAAATTGACACTCTGAGAGACAATGGGAAAACTGCCATATTCCTCCTCCTAGACCTCTCCGTAGCATTTGATCTAGTTGATCACAAAATCTCATGCAATCACCTAGACTCTGCTGCCCACTTCTCCCAAGAAGCCATCGGCTGGATACTCATTCCTCAGCAACAGATCCATGCGTGTCTTCTCCACCACAGCTGCCGCCGACCCCATCCCCATTACATGCGGAGTACCCCAGGGCTCATGCGTCTCACCTACACTGTACAACGTGTTCACAAAGCCCCTGTTTGATGATCTAGATGGTTTGGGTATCACCTACACTAATTATGCCGATGATACCCAGATCCTCATCCCGTTGACGGGAGATTACAACCATGATTTGGCCTTGGTGAACAAGGTGTACCTCATCATCCAGGCATGGATGGCATCTCACAGTCTATGCCTGAATGATGACAAGACTGAACTCATCATACTTGGATCCACTGCAAATCTAACCAAACTGGACCACAACTACACCAGCTTCTTAATCGACGGGAACCTGACTAAAGTAGCCAAGAAAGTGAAAACCTTAGAATATACATTGACTCCTCCCTCTCCTTCCATAAACAGGTTAGCTCCATGGCATCCTCCACGGCCTACACATGTAAGCTCATAAGAGCAGCCAAACCTTTCTTATCCACCCAGAGCTGCATTACATTAGCCAGAGCTCTTATATTATCAAAACTGGACTACTGTAATGCCCTTTACGTAGGAGCTAGCAAACAGGTTACCAACAAAATACAGGCACTACAAAACAACGCTTTCAGAGCAGCGCTTAGCGTCCCCAAGAAAGAACACATCTCCAACATTAGGAGAGCCCATAACTGGCTCAACACTACAGACAAAATCCTGCTGAAAGTAGCCTCACTAACACACAAGTGCCTCAACAACGCTGCCCCCCACTACTTAGTCGACAGAATAAATAAACACTCGTCCAACAGACCTACTAGAACCTCCAACGCCAACCTACTCATAGTTCCCAGATTCAAGCACGCCAAAATGGGGGGGCAACAGCTTCCAAGTGAAAGCAGCCCAGCACTGGAACTCCCTACCACCCCTTTTAAGGACACCCCAAACCTATTCACACTTTAGACGCAACTACATACACTGGATAAAGAACAATGACCGCTAATCCCATCCTACTCATCCCGGGTACCCACTTTGTAAATATGTATACTTGTAAATCTGCAAACCTTTTTGTCTTTATCGTGACTGCTGAAGCTATCTCTGATCCGATTGTAACTACTGTAATGCTTTGTAACGTGTAACTAAGCTGTGAACAACCTTGTTGCTCCTGCGCCCTCATACCCTCGGGTTTGGTGCGCAATACAAATGAATGAACTAAACTAAAATGTAGGAAAGAGCCAATTTGACTCGCACAGGTTTGGTTTAAGAAAATTATGCTCTCGGGGGTTTTGTCATCTGTTTTGAACACACGTGTGTGCAGTTTTCTCAGAATAAGTATGTGCAACTTTCACTGAATATGTGTGGATGACTCAGTTAAACGTGTGCGACTTTGTCTATATATGTATGCAACTTTCAATCTACATATGCATACACTTATCAGTCTGCATGTGTATTTGGGCTGGAGATGTACTATTCTCAAGTAACAGCTGTTAGGGGAGTTTTCCTAAAGTCCTACTGGCAGTAAGACTTTAGTAAGCTATCCCAGTGGTTTGTAGATCCCCCAACTCTTAATATCAGTCTGTACTAGCTCAGGACCTTGGTAGTGTGCAGAGCAGTCGGGCTTATATTAAGAGGAAGATGTGAGCTGTAGGTAAGTGCACTCAATCTTACCTAGACAGGCACAACAAGGAAGCACTTCCACATATATTTATATTAAAGATAGATATTTATTATTACTCCTACATCCCGTCCCCTTTCCTCCATACTTATGGGACATCTCTCCGTCCTGTGGGACGGGACCGGAGCACTTAGTAAAAAGCATCCAAAAATGTTTCCAAAAATGTGTCCTTCCTCTCTTTCTTGCAGGGGGCCTGACATGCGGCCATAACCCCGCCCACCTTGGCTCCGCCCCACGCATCGCCCCTCAGTCCTTTTCTCCACTCGTTCGGGACTGGACGCACTTGAATCCTCGAAGATTTTCTTCCCTTTTTCCTCTCTGGCTCTCGCTAGCGATCGTGTGCTGGTCTTTCTATGTCGTTCAAGCTAGATTTTCCAGATTTTTCATCGTGTCTCTGTCGTTTCGCTAGGGCGGATCCCCATCCTCTTTGTTTAGAGTGTTTGGGTCCGGATCACCGTTGGGACTCTGTTTTTAGTGAGACTCCCTTTCGGTCCGGGCACTTCAACGTCGGTTGGAGCGGTGGGAGGAGGTGTTTCCGACGAACTCCTCCTTCGCATTTTCAGGCGTTCAACGACGAGAAGAAGAAACGCCCGGTAAGTTCTTTACTTTTCAGAGCACCCCGGGTGGGGGATACCTTTCCGGGTTCTTCTCGGGCCGGGAGGGGCGTCGATTGCTCTGCCATCGGGGGTTCGCCCGGAGGTGCCCGTTGGGCCTAATAATTGTACCGGAGTTTTCTCCGAGGGTCTCCGTAAGAGGCCTGTAGATACCGGAGTGCGCTCCGAGGCCCCTCCTGTGGGGGCTGTTTGTAGACCCAGTTCTACTGAGTCGTGGGGTACCGGAGCTCGCTCTGAGGCCGTTCTGTTGGCTTCCCTCAAAAATAAGACCGGGGTGCGCCCCGAGGGCTTGGGTGGGCTTGCTGTTACCGAACGGATGTTCGAGGCCCGTGCAGATAAGGCGGTTACCGGACCTGGGTCCGAGGTCCCTTGTTCAGAGGCTAAAGCTACCAACAGTTCTGAGAGGCATGACAAGGCCTTGTTGGTGAAAGCTGTTTCTCACCGTTCCCGCTCTTGCGGTGACACCAGACCTGTTGAGGGGGCAAAGAAGCAAAGTTCTTCTTTTACCGGCAGTGCTGAGGTCCTTCCTTCGAAGGCTAATTTGGCGGTTGGTATGTCACAAAAACATTCCAGGCCACACAGTATCGGCTCTGCCGAGGTCCCTTATGTTAAGGCTAAGGATAAGACCCCGGATCCATCGACGGGGACCCCTGCCTCACTTCCTCACGTGCCGCAGTTCCCCTCAGATGATGACAAAATGGCGCCCGTTCCCGCCACGACCGCGGCGGCCATTTTTGGTGCTACCCCTACAACTACGCCATCAGCCTCAGGTGTAGGGCTAGACCCCTTGGGTGAGCATAGTCCCTTGTGCGCATCCTTATCGGCCAGTTTATGACTGGAATGCTCGGATGCCTCTTCTGCACAATGTTTCGCTGCCTGCAGGGTCGGCACCGTTGATTTATGTGGATACGTCGGTGGAGGGGCCTGTGTGGCACCCGTCCCTGTTACGTCCCTGATTTGTCCACCTCATGAGAGGCCTCCTCAGGTTCCGAAGCAGTCCCCGGAGGAAGCCTTTCAAACAGTTATGCATACCGACCCCATGAGGGAATATTTCAAAGGGCTTTTTAGGGAGGTATGTCCTCCCGCGCCTCCGGCTCCACCTGTTCCTCCGGTGGTTCCGCTTGCGCCTCCCTTGCCTACGGTGCCTCCCCCGACTCTTCTGCCTTTTCCCCCATTGTCCCCTGTGGACAAGGCAGCGCCCGACACGGTTCAGCAGGATCCTAATCTGTCGGATGACGCACAAGGTGATCAGGACAGCAAGGACCTTCCCTGCTCTATCAGAGCTTTTCGTGACCGGGTACTGGACATGATGAACTTCTTAGATGTTCCAGTGCCCTAGGCACCCGCTCCGCAGGAGGGTGTGCTTTCTGGGGCATTCACCATGTCCCCCTTGGAGCGTACCGGCCTGTTCTTGCAGAAGGACGATCTGGCCAAGGTCCGCAGAGTCTGGGAAAAGCCCCACTCTGGACTTTTTGTCAATAAGAAAATGAACGCTAGATACAGGCTGCATTCTTCGGAAGAGGTGGCCCTGTCATCTTGTCCGCCCCCCTCCTCCACAGTGGTGGCTACTGTCACTTTGCAGTCCAGGCCTGCAGCATCCTCTTCCACAATGGCTACTCAGGTTCTGGGAAAGGTGGACAAGCTCCTCGACTCCCTCGGGTGGAAAATCTTGGCCAACTCGGCCTTGCAGCTCAGGCAGGCCAACGCTGAATTGATATTAGCGGGAGCTAACATGCGGATGTGGAAAGGTCTGTCAGAGTTCGAGGAGTTTATCCCGGTCGAGAAGCTGGAAGATTTTAGAGGAGGCCTTTCTGACGCCAGGGTCTTGGCCCAGGATCTCCTGGAGGCTGCGGCTCATCACGTAGACACCTCGGCTTGGGGCCTTATGCTGGGGGTTGATACCTCACGGCAGGCATGGCTGCATGCAACTAAATTGTCAAAAGAAGTGCAGGACAAGGTGCTGGACCTTCCGTTCGATGGGAAGGAGCTCTTTCGTGCTACAACAGATGTAGAGCTCACGAAGACGAAGGAGAGCACTCGGACAGCTAAGTCCTCGTTTGTGCTGGTTAAAGCTCCTTTCAAAACCCAGAGACCGTTGTCGCAAAGTCGACCTTCCTCTGGCTTTAGGGGCTTCATCGACCGCAAGTCTCGCAGAGTGGATACCCCTGCGGGGAATAACCGCCGTAGGCAACAACGGACGTGGTTTTTCTCCCGTTCCTCAGCCTCCTCCTCAGGTTCAGGTGGCACCACCACAGATAAACCTACTAAATGAGGGTTTTCCGTGCTCGCACGAGACACGGTGGGAGGACATCACAGAAGACAGATGGGTCTTGTCAGTCGCTCGGGCGGGCTTACCTCTACCCCCTACCCCACCCCTCAACCCTCCTTTTCAGCTGTCGGGCTCGCCCTCCCTCAAAGCCGAGGTTCAGTAACCTCTGGACCTCAGAGCTGTGGAACCCGTTCCCCTTGGGGAGCGAGGGGAGGGCTTTTACTCCCGGCTGTTTACAGTGCCAAAACCCAACCAGGCTGGCCTGCGCAGCATCCTAGACCTTTCCCAGTTCAATCTTTTCCTACCCCAAGAGAAATTCAAGATGATCACACCCGGCCAGGTACCGTCCTCCTTGCAGATGGGCGATTGGCTCAGCATGCGTGGTGGATTTTCAGGATGCGTACATGCATATTCTGATTTGGAATCCACACAGGAGGTATCTCCGTTTCTCTTTGGGAGAGGAGCACTTCAAGTTTCGAGTGCTTCCTTTTGGCCTCAGCTCGGCGCTGCGTGTCTTCACGAAGATGTCGGTGATTGCGGCCTATCTTCATCTCCAGGGTATCCATGTGTATCCATATTTGGACGACTGGCTCTTACGCAGCCCTTGTCCGCTGGCAGCAGCGGGCAATCTCCAGTCTCTCCTTCAGTTCCTGTTCCATCTTGGTCAAACCACCATCTGATTTCATTCACTATCAAGATTGACAACCAGCGCATTAATCAAAATCTCTCTCCTCCGACATGCACAAGAAACAATAAGGACATCACTTTAGAAAAACCGTTGCCATTGATACGACCCATTATCAACAACTCTCGCGAATGACGCACAGACCCAACTGCTTTAGTGGACATTTACAACCAAACTATTCTAAAGGCTATTGATACTATCGCCCCACTGAAATAACCCAAGCCGAAAACACGCGCACACCACAACTCTAGTTTTACGCCACACCTCCGAGCCCTACGCAAGGAAAAAAGAAATGCAGAGGCCCTGTGGAAGAGCCTCCCTATTGCAACTAATAAGGAATACCTTCTGCTAGCAAAGAGGCGATCTTTCAGGCCAAAAAAGACACGTACAACAATGAAATTATCCAAGCTAAGTCGAGTACCTAAGAACTCTTCAACATATTAAGAGAATTAGAATCCCCATCAGCTCCCCCCGATACCTCCGTCAAAGATAACACGTGGTGCTTCAACATCCAAAAAGCACTTCTAGCTAAAATGACGACGCTGCAAGAAAAAATGTAATCCAAATAAACTAGCCTCTCACTCGCCAAACTAATTGCCTCACAAACCTCTCTTCAGAATACCGGCAAGCTATTCAACTGCTCCCCACTCTCCCCTAAAGATGTAGAAAACATAATATTTAAACGTAAACCCTCCAACTGTTAGGGAGACACTTGCCCAGCCTCTATCATCAAGGAGACTTCCAAAGAACTGGCACTTTATAACTTCATTTATCAATGCATCATTCAATACAAGCACTGTCCCCAACAACCTCAAAGATGCCTGGGTTCTCCCTTTACTCAAGAAACCATCATTAGACCCTAGTATCCCCTCCTATTGCAGACCCATTACCACAGTCCTTTTTTTATTGAAAATTCTACCTGCCTACCTGCAGATCCAGGAGCACCTAGAAACTAACAACCTCCTCAGGAAATCAGGCTTCAGACCTAGGCATGGGACTGAGACAGCCTTGATCGACTTGAAAACTCAAATCGAAGATTTCAAAGACAACAGTAAACTTGCCCTCCTCTTACTCCTGGACCTGTCTGCAGCATTCGACTTGGTCAATCACCAAGTCCTATGCAACCATCTTATCTCTGCAGCTTACTATTCAGTCAAAGCTACTACTTGGGTCCAATCATTTTTAGAGAACAGAACTATAAGAGATCTTCTCTCCATTAGCCTCTGCCAAACCTGCACCTGTCACATGCGGAGTCCAACAAGGCTCATGTGTGTCCCCTATGCTTTACGATGTGTTCACAAAGCCCCTCTTCGATAACCTCGACCATTTGGATGTCACCTACACAAATTGTGCAGATGACACCCAAATACTCATCCCCATCACCGGCGACCATAAAACGGACTCCAAAGCACTTAATGACATTTACCATGTCATTCAGGCTTGAATGGCGCAACATGGGCTCTGTCTTAATTATAACACAGAGGTAATCCTCCTCAGATCACAACATAGACTCAGTAAACTAGATGGCAAGTTCGATTCTTTCATCATAGATGGCAACCCCATCAAGGTCTCGAAAGACGTAAAAACCCTCGGCATCTACTTAGATTCCTCTCTAATCCTAGCCAGACAAACAAAAGCAATAACGTCAACGGCCTATACATGCAAACTAATCACTGCATGTAGACCCTTTTTATCCATCAACAACTGCACCACCATAGCCAGAGCATTAGCCTTGTCAAAACTAGACTATTGTAGTGCGCTCTATTTAGGGACCAGCCAACGTAACACTTACAAGCTACAAGTATTACAAAACAAAGCCATCGGGGCAGCATCGAAAATCCCCAGAACCCACATATCACATTCCTGAGGGCTTGGTGCGCTTTACAATTACAAAATTCAGTGCTTGTGTGTATTTGAGGTGGTTTGCATTAGTCCACAGCCGGTTTGAGGGTATGCATGCTTTCTTGACTTGTTTGTCAAAATAAAGCTAATGAAATGGAAAGAGATTTAATGAGGAGCCTGGGTTTGATGAATGTGACCGGCTTCTTGACGGTTTTTTATTAGGCCAACCATCTGACAGTGTCAACAAGCATAAAGAACCCACATTTTCTGTGTGGCCTCTGAATTGTGATGGGCCTGTCGGTGGAGGTTAATTCTAGGTCCGCTCAAATCAACAAGCTACATCCAGCAATATGTTTGGGCTTGTTTAATTTTGAATGAGCTAGTACAGTGTTATTCATAGTCCAGTGAATGCATTGCATAATAAAATGGTACATTTAAAGGATGGTTCATTTTTCTACATAACACCTTGCAATATTTTAGTCAGACAAAATAGATATCCCGTACAATGGTTGAGAACCAATTTCTTTTAATACAGGAGCACATTCTTCTATGTGCTTGAGATGTGGCAAACACACCAAAGGTCTGGGCCTTGTCTTTTAACATGAGCACAGTTCTGACTTCGCTGTGTATCTTTCTACGTGTGTTGACCTTTTGATGAGGTAGTAGTTGAAAAAATTGGTAATTTATATTTGTGCCTTTAAAGTGTTAAATCAGAGCTTTTTGCGCTTTTCCATGTAGATAGTTCCAGTTTGGTTCTCGGCCTGTCCACAACATTGTCACACCAGTCTCTAGAATCCCATTTAAAGCCCTTAGAAATGGTTGCAGAATGTGAACGTTTTTTACGTTGTTGGACAATGTACGCTTTAATTTATTTTCACCTCACATTTTACAGGCGGCACCCTTTTAATGATGTCGGGGAGCAAGCAACATGTGCAATCCAATAGGAAGCATTCCTTTGTGAATGGTGTTTCTCTTGCTCCTTTTGAAATTTTCTGTTGGCAGTTACCTTTAAAATAAATATATTTCTGATGTTTGTTAATCTGCTTAGAATCACATGCTGTGCATAGGTCCGACATCCAGTGGTCACTGCGGAGTATTGCATTTTGTTTTTCGTAGTCAAAAAGGGGACGTCGACAAGGCGTGTCTGTAACACTATCCCTATAGTGACGTGCGTTGTACCCATAATCCCTCACGCGTCGAGGTCCCTCAGATTGTTTTTTTCCGCCCAGCTTCTGGTCGCCTTACGCGGAGCTCCTAGAGAGACATTGCAAATACTTACTACGGACCTCGGTCCTTAATTATACTTATTATATTGTTAAAGATCCCTCCCCTCGACGTTAGCTGTGAAGCGGTTTCTCCGCCGAGCAAGTTTTCGACGGAGGGGAAGAGACGGAGGAGATCCTTCGGCGCTGCCGAACATGTGGCCTGGCCTCGCCGGCCAACATACAGTAGGGAGAGTGGGGGTTCGAACTTTTATCTTCTCTTTGAGAATGTCTTTCTTTCTCCCCTATCTTTCCCTTGGGGTTGTTATCACCAGTTATTGCCTCAGCTATGGAGAGGACACCTTTTAAGTTTTGCCCACGCTGTAGGGGCAAATACACTTGGAAGGACAAACACAAGCTCTGTAATCGTTGCTTGCCCCTCGATCATAAGGACGACAATTGCGCGGCCTGTAAGCTCTTGAAACCAAGAACTCTTAAAGAACGCAAAGTTAAGAGGTGGGTGGACTACGCTATGTCGAAGTCAGTTTCCTCACCCGCCGCCGCTGTTACAGAAAGTGACGAGGAGGGTGATAACTCGACGTCCGTTACGGAAGTCATTAACTCCCAGAAGGAGCGCTCGCGCTCCTCGACGTCCGTCCCCGGCCCCGACGGGCTCGGCTCACGCCCTGCTCATGGGGATGAACACCCCGGCGACAAGGACGCACACAGACCCCATAGGCCTAAACACACAACCCACGGCTCTTTTTCGTCAAAGACGAAGGATCCATCAGCGCCGAAGGGGACGCAGGGCACTCCGGCGTCTACCTCAGACCGTAAGGGTCTCAAGCCCCAAACGCAGTCGCGACCAGCGATTGGGCTTTCATCAAACACGGGCGCTACCCCAAAATCATCCGACGTAACGCTCCATAGAGCGGCCGGCGAGGAACAACGCGTAACGCAGGCAACGTCGACACCAGAGTCCTCTACTGACAACCTCGTTGTCGAGAGCCTGGCGACAATTGTTTCCGAAGACACACGTAAGCGGACGAGGAAACAAACGTCGAATACCGCACAAAAAGCTATGGAAACGCCAAAAAAGCATAAGAGTAGCCAGGAACTGCCCCTTTCATCTAAGGGCAATTCGGAACTACCGGAGGGCTTTTCAGATGGCGACGGAAACCTTTCTTCGACGTTGTGGGAGCGTTCTAAGCATTTTGAAGGTGAAAACACTGATTTCCCCCCTCTAGACTATTCAGGGGTCCCCCATGAGACCCTTGAAAGACTCCATTCTTGTATGGAGAAAATGGAAAGGTTTTTGGGAAACCAAAACCCACCCACACCCAAAAGACTAAGAGAATGGCCCCAGGATGACCCTAGGGTCAAAATTCCTAGGCTGTTTCCCCCTTCTACAGACGTATATGACCTCACTGAAGAGGAGCAATACCTCCAGGAAGATGATGGGTGTTTGGGTGGAGAGGAAGAACGTGAGGAAGAGGGGTTTGAAGAAGATCCTTACACAAGTGCAGGAGCTTTCGAAGAAGATACAGCTACTTCGCAGCCCTGGCAATCCCCATCAGTGCAGCCTTGGCAATCCCCATCAGTGCACTCAGACCCTGATGTCTTTCACCCTTCTCCTCCCAAGGATTCACCTATTGGAAACACCTCTCCCATAGATGACCAACCTTCACTTAATGCACTATTGCGCAAGGCAGCAGGGCATTTTGAAATAGACACAGGGGAGACTCTTCCTGGCATAGACTTTGTAGAGAAAGTCTATGCCAGGAAGACCCTGTTAGTCAGTCTATTCCGCTCCTGGCTTCTATAAAGAGAAGAATAACTCCTTCCCTTTCCAATCCTGCCTTAGTCAGAGGGGTCAACCCTCGGATAGAAAAGCTCTTCAGCCCTTCGCCCTCTGACCCTTTGTACATCAGAGACCATTCTATTCCGGACTCCCTCGTAGTTACTAATACAAGGAAAAGAGCAGGGGTACCACTATCCACTAGTGAGGCACCACCTGACAAAGAGGGCAAAAAGCTCTACGCACTTGGGTAGAGAATCACGACGTCCGCCGCCTTTTCAACTAGGATTGCAAATAACAATTCCCTACTAGCTAGCTATGCAGATGCACAGTGGAGCAAGCTGCGCAGCGAAGCAGAGGACGCACCAGAACCCCTGCGTTCACGCCTGTTAGCTACAATCTCAGAGGGAACTCTTGTAAACCAGGGCATCGTAAAGAACTCCTTAGATGCCGCAGAGACGGCTGGCCGTTCCCTGGTTCAGGGAATACTTCTCAAACGCCATGTCTGGCTGCGCAATTCGGGATTTAAGTCGGAAACCCAGGCTTCCCTGATAAATAAGCCCATAGAAGAAGCACATCTGTTTGGGAAAGCAGTTGATGAGGCCCTAGAACATGTGAAGAAAGAGTTTGATACCATCAAAACTCTTGACCAAATTTCTAGGCCCCCTAACAGACGCGGCTATGGCAATAGACGCTCCTTTCGTGGCCAACGCCAGCAGCAAAACCAACAGCAATTTTACTCTGCTACCAACTGGCCCTCTAACCAGGGTAACAACACCCAGTTCAGTCAAAGAGGCCAACGCCGTGGCAGGGGAAGAAGTCGCGGCTCCAGCCCCAAAGGTTCCACGCCCAATACCAACAAATGACCCGAAGATTCGGGTCCCCTCCCATGCATCATCGGTCGGGGGCCAGCTAACATTGTTCCTTTCAGCATGGGAGGGAATATCGTCAGACCGCTGGGTATTATCCACCATAGCCCACGGATACTGCATCAAATTCAACGGTTCCCCGAAGTACAGACCCCCACGGAACCGACGCATGACACCGGAACACCTCACCATTCTTCTACAAGAAGTAGAAGAGCTACTGAAAAAAGAAGCTATAGAGGCTGTCCCCCCTATCTCAGGTAACAGAAGGTATTTATTCAGTGTACTTCCTTGTACCCAAAAAGGACTTAACCATGCGCCCTGTATTAGATCTGCGCCCAGCGAACAAGTTTGTCAAACCCCAAAAGTTTTGTATGGTGACCTTGCAGGAAGTAATCCCACTGTTATCACAAGGGGATTACATGACAACACTGGACATGAAAGATGCATACTTTCATATTTTAATGTTGCCAGCGCACAGAAAATACCTCAGGTTCAAGATAGAGAACAAACACTACCAGTTCCGAGTACTACCCTTCGGGATAGCATCTGCACCAAGGGTATTCACGAAAGTACTGGCAGTGGCAATGGCCTACCTGCGCAGGTTATCCATCCCAGTATACCCTTACCTCGACGACTGGCTCATAAAAGGGGATTCTTACGAAACATGCTTCTCCAATACCCAAAAGACTGTAGACCTTTTGTTCCAACTGGGCTTCTCCATCAACGAAAAGAAGTCAAGCTTAGACCCCAGCCAAATCAAACAATTCCTAGGGGCTCTAATTCGAACAAAGGACAGCCTCGTCTTCCCCTCTGAGAGGGTCCATAACATGCTGTTTCAGATCCCCCATTATGTGGCAGGTCGAGAGGTGACGGTACGCAAAGCAATGCGCTTGCTAGGGATGATGGCGTCATGTATTTATTTGGTACCTCACGCGCGCCTGTGCATGCGCCCAATGCAAGAGTGGCTCAACAGCCAGTGGTGTCAGGCCAGCGGACAATGGGACGATCTAGTGGTGGTCTCGCAGGCCTTGGTTCTCTCGCTACGGTGGTGGACAAAAGAAAACCTGTTATTAGCGAAAACTTTTGCCACACCCGCAGTGGAAGCCACTCTAACCACAGACGCATCCCTTACAGGATGGGGGGCTCACTTATCCCATCAGACTGCTCACGGAGCGTGGACTCCGAGCTTAGCATCCAAGCATATAAACCTGCTGGAACTACTAGCGGTGTTCAAAGCACTGAAAGCCTTTCAGGAACACCTACAAGGAAAGACAGTGATGGTCCTCACAGACAGCACCACAGCCATGTACTACCTCAACAAGCAAGGGGGCACTCACTCTCCAGGACTGTCCAAGCTGTCCCAGAACATCTGGAAGTGGGCTCTCAAACACAACATGTTCCTACTATCACAACATGTACCAGGGGAACTCAATCTGCTAGCAGACAAACTCAACAGAGACTTCCCCCTGCCCGTAGAGTACGAATGGCGGTTACAAGAAGACATCGTCTTCGACGTCTTCACACAGTGGGGTTTCCCAGAAATAGACCTGTTCGCAACTCTGGAAAACTCTCAATGCCAAGATTACGCCTCCAGATACCCCCAGAACCAGTCCAAGGGGAACGGTCTATCGATTCCATGGTCAGGGAAATTTGTTTACACTTTTCCCCCCCCCCGACTCCCCTTCTCAACAAGATAGTGCACAAGATGCACCAGGAACAAGTTACCATGATACTGGTGGCCCCTATGTGGGCCCGACAGCCATGGTTCGCTCATTTGTTGAAGATGTCTCTATCTCCTCCAGTGAAACTGCCCTGCCCGTACAACATGCTGTCACAAGACAGGGGCAAGACACTGCACCCATGCCCTCAGACCATGAACTTAGCAGCCTGGCTCCTGAGGTCATAGAATTTGGACATTTACAACTTCCACAGAGGTGCATGGACATCCTCGGAGAGGCCAGAAAGCCTAACACTTGTCACTGCTATTCTAGCAAATGGAAAAGATTTGTCATCTGGTGTAGAGGGAAGCATATCAACCCCGTTGACTGCTCTCCCACACAAATTATTCTGTACCTGACCCATTTACTGGACTCGGGTCTAGTATTCAATTCTATTAAAGTACACCTGGCAGCGCTTTCGGCTTACACCACTTCACAACTCAAAAGTATCGTGGTGGAAGATCCCAGTAATCAAAGCCTTCATGGAAGGGGTAAAGAGAATACACCCTCCAATAGCAAACCCAGCTCCTGGCTGGGATCTAAATGTGGTACTCACCAGGCTCATGGGGTCACCCTTTGAACCCATGCACAAGGCAACTCTTAAAGATCTCACTCTTAAGACTGCTTTCCTTATCGCTATTACCTCCATTAGGAGAGTAAGTGAACTAAAGGCCCTTTCGGTTTTAGACCCCTTTGTAACAGTTCACAAGGATAAAGTGGTTCTACGCACACACCCAAGGTTCGCACCGAAATTCATCTCCAAATTCCATGTCAACCATTCTATAGAACTACCAACGTTCTTTCAAAATCCTTCAAATCTAGGAGAAAAAAGCCTGCATACACTTGATGTGCGCAAAACTGTCATGTTTTACATGGAAATAAATAGTCCAACTAAGAAAGACTAATCAGTTCTTTGTCTCGGTGGCAGCAGGAAGAGAAGGAGATGCAGTTTTAAAATCCACTATATCTAGATGGATTGTACAATGCATCACTCTCTGTTACACTCTTGCTAAGAGAGAACTGCCCTTCAAGCCAAGAGCACACTCTACTTGAGGCACTGGGGCATCCATAGCATTCATTGCAAATGTTCCCCTTGAGTCCATCTGCAAAGCAGCAACCTGGAGTTCTGTACACACCTTTACAAAACACTACTGTCTAGATGCCCACTCTAGATCTGATTCCCAGGTGGGACAAGCAGTATTAAGACATCTTTTCTCTACTGTTCCTTCTCACAACCCACCTCCAACTCCGGGTACTGCTCGCTAGTCTATGCACAGCATGTGATTCTAAGCAGATTAACAAACATCAGAAGACAATGCATTACTTACCGTAAAAGCATTTCTGATGGTTGTATCTGCTTAGATTCACATGCGCCCACCCTTCCTCCCCGCTCGGATGGAAGGAACATAGACATCCTTTTCTATATCTCTCTCTTTTCTGTACTCACTCACGTCTAGAAGTCTCCCTCAGGGCAGAAAAATACAAACAGAGGGACCTTGACGCGTGAGGGATTATGGGTACAACGCACGTCACTATAGGGATAGTGTTACAGACACGCCTTGTCGACGTCCCCTTTTCGACTACGAAAAACAAAATGCAATACTCTGCAGTGACCACTGGATGTCAGACCTATGCACAGCATGTGAATCTAAGCAGATACAACCATCAGAAATGCTTTTACGGTAAGTAATGCATTGTCATCTGCACTGCATTTTCTGACGTCTTATTTTCAGAAAATTATCCCCGGGCCCTCGTCCGTATGCACATTTGCATATCACCAGAGGGCTAAGGTAGCATTTGTAGCCTTTCACAAGCATTTCCCTTTGGAAGGCATTTGTTAGGCTACCACGTGATTCACACCGCCTGTCCGATAGGCTATTTGGACAGTCGGTGCTAGGTATATATTTGGGAGCACAGTTTCTGGGGTTTTTGCGCCCCTTCTCTTGCCATCTGTCAATTAGTACGGGTGCTTATGAATCTTACTCAGCTATACAGGAGAGGGGACAATCTGCTGATAAGTGCAAGTTGTTCACTGGGCCTTCACTGTATTCAACTTAGTGACCTTTATCCCCCCAGTCCATTTTCTTCCATGAGGCCCTCACAACAGCCCCACTAATAAGAGACCATGTATACAAGAAGTTCAAAGTGTCAGTTGGGGCCAGGTGCATGATTCAGTCCCATCTCCTTCGCAGAGGCAAACATCCCATGAGCATGGAGGAAACTTGGACAAGTAGTACACTAGTAACTACAGCGAGTAACCTTTGCTTTTTAAAATATATCTGAATCTTAACATTTTGTATGGCTGTTCTGTGTTTGCATCTGTTTTGTTTTCACATTATTTTTCCTCTTTTTTTCAAATACTTTATTCATTCTTTTCTTTGTTTTTAGGTGATCAGGTCAGCAGCCGTGGTGCTCTCACAGGAGGTTATTATGACACCAGAAAGTCTCGACTTGACTTGCAGAAAGATGTGCGGAAGGTGGAAGTGGAGCTGCGTGAATTGGAGGCCAAACTGAACGATAATTTGCGGAAAAACATTGAAAATATCTTTTTAAGTGAATAGGTTTATTCAAAAACAGGGTGTGTCTGTCTGCTGAATGCCCGTTTATGTACACGTTGGTAGCTAATTCTGCAGTGTGATCAGTAGACATTCACTACTGCTGAAGCTGCCACCGCTGTAAAACAAACTCTCCCATGCCTCGGAAGAGATATTTTGGTGTATTTAATTGCTTGACAAGTACATTAAAAAAAATACTATTTGAATTGAACAGCCAGAATCTAGGTGCTTGGGTAAATTTGTTTTGTGAAACTGATTCTTAATCAGCTGCGATTCAGGGGAAGGCTGATTGCTCAAGCTCTGGCTTGTTCATCCTTGGCATTTCAGTGAATACAAACATTGGCAATTGTGGTAATGTTCTTATATTCAGCATAGGTTGTGGCATATACTTATAAGCCATTGGCATATGACTGAAATTACAATATTGTTTTTGACCCGAAATCAAGGAGGCTCCCAGGCATCTTCAAAAAGCCAGCTCTACTGGCCATGGTTCACCATGTTATGTTTTTGTTTATTTGTTTAAAAATAATGTTGCCTTTCCTGAATGCTTTTCTCAGTTTGACGGCCGTTTAATTGTTTTTGTACCTGCCTGTTTTGAATTTATTTTAGGTTGTACCCATTCTTGTGGTCCTTATTTGGCTATGTATTTGTATGCAAGGCTTTTATTTTTCTATCATAGCGACTTATGCTGAATTTGCCCTGTGGCTGCAACTCTTTTGGTCTGCTGCTCCTGGTGGTCCGAAGGCAGTGGCGTTTCTGAAACACCCCATTTATTTCCTGGATGAGTTCTCTCACCCGGTATGTGTATTCCGTATTAGTCTGGTGGCAACTGTGCATCATGTGTTTGGCTTCACAAGGCTGTAGCCCCTTTAATGCACTAGTAGCCAAATGCTCAAATAGGGTGGCCATTTTGGAACAGAGACATTTTAGAAGCCTTTTTTGTTTTGTAGTCTTTTTTTCCTTTGAATGGACCATGCGGAATGGTCAAAATGGCCATTATGCCTACTTGGGGTCTATCCAGACCCCTACCCAGTACCTTTGTTTGACTGGTATCTAGTCGCATCTGCTGCCTTTTCTCCTGTGGGAGTGTTTGTATCTGCGGAGACCATGTTCCATTTGTGAAATTCATCCCAAAGCGTACTTGATAGACTGCTGTCGATTTGCTGTTTTTGAGTATCCTGATCCCCACCGTCCCAGGCTGTCCTTTTGTGGATGCTTGTGTCTCTCTGTGCTGGAGAAATCTTTGCTGGGCTCATCCTCTGCTTCCCTCTTTCATTGTCTTCTTGAGTTCCAAACCTGAAGCCTTTATGCTCTCCTGAAACCTTTGTGTCATTATGCCAAGTTTTCTGCTGCCTTGCTGGAATCCTGATTGGGTTGCTGTTGCCTTGCTGAAACCCTGATTGGGTTGCTGCTGCTTTTCCTTGACTTGTCTGCTTCGTGGGGCACTTTCTTCAAAGGACCGTTCATGCTGCTTGGCTACCCTGTTTCCACCGTGTGACCTAATTGCTGGGTCCTCCTCAAACTACCTTGGTGCTGTCATTGCAGTGTTGCCCTCCTTTATGGGTCGCATGAAGAGGTTCATTATTAGTTTGGTTCTGGTCTTTCCACAGTCTGGGTTTTTACTCTTTGTAACCAGAGACCTAAGCTAGTGTCTTGCCAGACCCTATTGCGGAACTGAAACCACTCAAAGAATGGTTCCCTGGCCGTTTTGCAGTAACCATTGCCTTTAGGAGTCGTCACCGGTTCCTCACCAACCCTGTCCTGCAGGGTGTTTCGCTTCTGGGTGGTGTGTCTTTTCTGTTCCCCCTGAACGTAACCGTAATAAAGCTCAACTTGATTGAGGCTCACTCTGTAGTCCTCCTTTACCGTGTCTCTGGTACTGGGACCTGGTTAGGGAGCTTTTCTGTTGGCGTCACTCACATACCCATGCCTGCTTGTTGCCAGATCCCTTACAACTACCTTTTCACCTTAACTGTGGGGTAACTATTGTGGCTTGTCCTGTAAACCCTATGGACAAACTTTCTGTAACTCCATAAAAGTAACCATAACATTTACTTGCCTCTAAACTGCAGTTGTCCCTTTGTTCCCATTAGTTTTCTTGTGTGATTGGAGCAATTCTAGTATTTGTAAAGTATTCCTGTGATTTTATACTTTCAAGTGATAAAGAAATGCATTGTGCCTGAAATGCCTATTTGTTGGTTACTTTGTGGTTTTAGGTGTGAAATGTATGTCAACTAATGGATTTGATATGGAGATCTGCTAGCCTATTATATCACTACTAAGCACTTCCATTGAACCTAGCAAGGTGTGTAACTTAACTGTGTTTTCCACGTGGTGCTTGTGTACACCTTTTTACTGTTTTTTGTACATGCACTGCCATATTTTTGCTTAACTTGTAATACTTGAAAAATGTACTGTGCCAGTGTGGGACTGATTACACCTGGCTAGGTGTCTGCATCCTCTCCTAAGAGTGAAGCCATATTTCTCTGCCGTGTTTGCCAATGAGTTTGAATGAATTTGCTCGAAAGCACTGCACCTACACTACTGTTGATTCTCTCTGAACTCCTCACCAGAAGAATTCTAACACATCTGTTTGAAACACACTATTGCAACATCAGAATGTTAAATTATAATGAGCATGATGAAAATGTCTGTTGTGGTTGGTTAGCTAAATAACGAAGGAGGTGGGTTGTCTGTTTGGCCAGCACAACATTTTTAAGGAATGGCTTACTTTAACAAGCTCACAAAACAAGCGTTGCTTAACCAGAAACCCCACCCTGCTTAGCTTTGATGTGGCATTTAAAGTTGAGTAAAACCCACCTTGGGATTTAACTTCTCAAGCAAGACAATTGTGATTTTTATTCTAATGTGAAGTTACAGTGAATTGCTTGTATAAACGAATATTGGGTGCATTTCTTGTATTTGCATGTCAAGCCGATTACTTTTTGTATTAAACTTTGAGGCTGATCTTCTAGTTTTGACATTGGTGTTTTCTTGTACCATTGCCTATGAAGTATTTTCCTTAGCCCATTGCATGGATTAACAATGAAATAGACCAATTGATGAATCAGATGCAGCAGATCGAGACACAGCAAAGGAAATTCAAGGCCTCGCGTGATAGTATACTTTCAGAGATGAAAATGCTGAAGGAAAAGCGGCAACAGTCTGAAAAGACTTACATGCCCAAGGTACATCATTGATGGGGGGGTGGGGAGGGGGCATTTGCTACATTAATTGTGGGGGTTGGTTTTTTCCTAATGGGCTTTGTACCCATACTTGACCTCATATTCTTTCAGCAGTGGTTTCTTACTGATCGTTTAGTATTTGCTAACAAGTATTCTTCCTTTACCCTTTAGGTTTAATTAAATGTCTTCATAGTGACCCACATCATTGTATGCAGAATACTGGTCTTCCAACAGCGACATTCAAATAACTTAACGTTAGTCTAAATCATGTTAGTTGGGGATATGCTGAACTATTTTTGCTAATCACTGAGCATATTTAAATATGATGGTTCAATTAATACAGGTTGAGACCTTTTCATGCTATTGCAGTCCATAGACCTTAAATGTGTGCCAATTTCAACCTTTATAATGTGTGTAATGCCCTGCAAATTCCTTGCATACGTTTTAATAAATGTAAATAGTTATCGCACTTTTTCTAATGGAAACATTACTCACACAGATTCCTTATATTTGAAATGTCATCCAAGTGTAGACTGGTCCAGAAATGTTTCTCTGTCACTAGATGGCAACACGCAACTCAGCATCTATGTGGTCACAGCATCAGTAACACCTTTTGAGCCAGATGCAGTATCGTTGTGTACATATACAGAGTTGTGTGAAACCTTTGATGTCCGTTCCTTTTTTCCCCACAGTACCAGATACTGGTTTGTAACACCCTTCTTTGGCAATTTCGTTTGGCATAGGTCCGGTGCATCCCTAACAGCCCCTGCGTGCCCGCACCTTGCCTCAAGTGAACTTTAAACTCGGTAAAGACTGTGGGAGAAGGAGGTTGGTCTTTGGCACGCATTTACACTGTGTTGTATTACCTGCTGGAAGTACTGCAATAGTGAAGATTGTGGTTCATCTCAATTGTTGCACTGCAATGCCAAATTTTCTGGCCCCAAGCAAGAAAACACAGATGAATGCACTCTAATTAACACTTCTACCTAGACCACCCTCGTGGCCATGAGTTTGGATATGCCTTCCACATCAATAGAGAAGAAAAAGAATACACGCCTTTCCAGGACTGTCCTCTTCTCATACCCCCTCATCTCAGAAACCTTTAGTGAAGGTCTGTGGGCGATGGAGGGGGTACACTTCAACTGAATTTGTCCAGGTTGGTGAAAGGATGTTTCCCCACTTTAAGTGCTGAGTAGTTGGGAGGCTTTGTGAGCAGCAGTGCTCCAGTTGTTTAAAGAGGCAGCTGCCACCATGACGGTCAGCAACTGATCCCACACACGGTGTAGGTCACGCTGGCGCCCATACACCCAAAAGGCTCAACTAAGAGTTCAGCGCTGAGAGCCTGCCCTTTTGGCTCCAGCATCCATCTCCAACTCTGCGCATTCAGCTTTGGCAAAGCCATTGAATATTCGCAACTCCACGTTAGGGATCAGTGAATCGGCTCACCTCCTTGGCTCGTTTTGAGTTAATTTTGGAAGACATGGAGCAGGAGGATCTCCGATTTGGTCTAGATCCTTTGGGATGCCTAGATGGTGCGGACCTCCCCTGAAGGAGTTCATGGTAGACACCTTGTTTGACCAGGCCCTGCTGGACTTGAAAGGCGGAATTTGGGACGCCTGTGGATTTGATCTTTCTCAGTTATCTAAAATTGGTATCCCTGCAGTTTCAACTTTGGTTCTTTTGGGAGTACACATAGTCTGGTGGCTAGGACGATGGAGAACCTAGTCCCACATGCCCCTGTTATAGATCATAACATCCATGTGTTAATGGACATCCTAGAGCCTGTGACTTTGAAGGTCACCCCATTTATCCCTTAAAACTTGTGATTGCCTTTGGCAAAAACCTTCATCAGTTGCATCAGTTTCCAAAAATATTTCTCCAAAAAAATAGGTGTTCCTTTGGGCCGCCTCTTCCTATCCTCACCCTGACCATGAAGCTGGCTGCTGCATGGTCCTGTGGTTAGAACAGGTCTATGGCTTTCTTGACAGTACCTCCCAAAAATTAAGTATAAGAATCAGTGCATTGGGGCTCAGGATCTTTGCCTCGGACAGTCAGGAGCCGAGTTCAGCTAATGCCACGTGTACCAAGGTGACCCAACACTACATGATTTGTGAATAAAAAGGCCACAAACTCACTTGTATAGAGAGGGACTGAATACAACTGACTAGTCATGTATTGGACACACTGCTGCATCAACATGGCAGAACTGCTAATTGGCTAGAGCAATTCAGATAACCTAGAGCCTCCGGAAGATCTCTTGGTCTTGGTCTCCCAGTACCCTCCACCTCAACTTTCTTCACAAGAGCAGTTTTTAACACTTCTTTCCCCCAGAAGGGCAGAAGCTCAGGACAGGGTCAACAGATGCTGCAGTATAAAAAATTTTCTTGTCACCCCTCCGGTGCTAGAGACGATGGCAAGGGTGAGTCTTTCTCCTAGGTATTGTGATGAATGCCTAGATGCAACTTTTCCCCAAGGGGGAGCCCCTTCCCATGAGGCTAGGGAGGTGAGGCCGCTACCCAATAGTCACCCTGGGGGCGATACACAGTGGGAGGATATCCTGGGGACAGACATCTAGGGAGAACATGGTATAACCCCCCCCTTCCAATTATCCATCCTACACCTATGGTACACCCCAGTAATATACCCAACCACCCCATGTACCTGTGTAGCGTCACATTGACATAACATCCACTAAGACGAAGAAGAGCCCAGACTACCCAAGTATGACTTGCATCACAAAGACTGGGACGAGGTGCAGAACTATGAAGACCACCACCAGAGGTTGGTGTGATCATTCTAGTTCTCCACTAAGGGCCCCTACCACCACCAACATAAAAACAGAAGACGAACTACTGAGTTTGTCAAGCCCTGCCTTGAGGAGCCGTGAGCGCGGAAGCGGTTCGGCGAAGAAGCGGTTCGGCGAGGAAGCAAGAAGTGGTTCCTGACCAGAATGCTGGCGAGATGGTGGAGACATCCCCACAGAGTCTGGTGTTGAAGGACCGACCTGGAACCTGGCGGAGCATAGGTGCAGGCCCGCAGAAAAGATGGACCATGCAGTGAGGTACAGACGCACCATCTGCAAGGGACCAGAGACGATGGAGCCACTGCAGTACATCAGAAGGTGAAGGGAGCCACAAGACTAGAGAAGGAATAGCCCGAGACAGACAGGAACATGCTGGTGGAAACCCTAAAGGTACCTAGGTTGCCCGCAATGGTTTGTGGTAGCACAGCTGAGTCGGGAAAGACTCAGAAGAAGTTAATGGAGCAAGACCCACAGAGCAGGGGCAAGAAAGGAATCCCTGGGGTGAAGAAGAACCTTAAATATCGAACGATAGGCATACGGGTCTGGGACCCGCACCCACAAGAAGGGAGAAGTACTTGTCATCTTCTTCATGGCAGTACTTGGCAGTAGAGTAATTGGGTCTCCCAGAGCCAAGCAGTAGAGAGATAAGTGTCTGGGTCTGAGATAAGCCATCTTCCTTATGGCAGTACTTGGCAGGAGAGTGAACGAAGTTTAGGGACAAGGAAACCTGGCTCTGGGACCCACAATCTGATAAAGCAATAGAGTGACCCTTGCGCTCGTGGCGGTACTTGACAAACCAGAAGACCAAGTGGCTATACTGGGGAAACCTGGGCCAAGAGCCATACTTGTACATGACCTATTGAGAAAGCAGGAAAACGGTGAAACAAGGATCAGGGGACGGAAGTCGTTCCCCCGGAGTATCACTGAGGGTAAAGTGATGGTAAAGTGATTGTAAAATCAAAATACCAGGATAAGGGAGTCATTCTCCTGGTAGTGCTACAACTACAGGAAAAGGGAAAATTTAACCAAGAGGCCAGGGGAAGGGAGTCATTCTCCTGGTATCATACCACAGAATATTGTGATCCAGAGGAAGGGGGTAATTCCCCCTCGGGTGAGAAAACTGGGAAATTTTCTGATGCAGACTGTTACAGGATTGAAAATCCTTTGTCTGACAGGTATTGGAACCAGTTGAATGGAGTCATTGCCCCTGGTTAAGAACTTGCAACCATAACTGTGCTACCCAGTCCAGGAGAAGGCAGTCCTTCTCCTGGACCAAGAACATTGACATAACCTTCTAGTTTAGTTAGAAGTGTAAGGGGCAGAGTTAGTCTTGCCACAGGATGGTGGACATTTTAGTTTACAAGGACATTCTGATAGACCCATTAGCATTTTAGCTGAGGCTGGGAACCCCTCATAAAAGTAGGGAAGGTTAGGGTGCCCCTCTATTTTCTTGATGAATGCAAGTCTTTAGCAACCCCTGTTAGGTAGAATTCTCTTCAATCTCAGAGACCCCCAGCTCTTTTTCTCACACTCTCGTATTTTGATCTGGTTTGGATTCTGTTTTTCCTTTGTTTTTTGGATTTGTAAATTTGGAGAAGCCCTTTTGGATCTCTTATAAGGTTTAAATACCTTTTCTTGGGCGAACTACTGTTCCCAAGAATAGTAAAGTGAAATTGACTTTATTTACCTTTTTTCCTATCTGGGTCCAGCACACCCCATGTTATGTGGAGTGCAGGGGTGGGGTTACTTAGTAGCCCATTTTCCTACTTAGTCATGTAACATTTTTTTATGTTGCCCTCACTGCTTTAAATGGCTGATGGCAGTGGTTTAATGTTCCTACCATTGTGCATTTTTACCGCAGGCTGAATCCTCAGCTGCAGTATGGCACCCATGGGTGGTGACCATTGTGTCAAAATGGTCCGGTCTTTTTTCGCCATTTCTTCTTTGCGAGGTCTTTCTTGGGTTTTACTCTGCACGCCAAACCGGGTTTAACCCTTTTGTTCGTTTTGACTTTGGCGGGCTTCAGTACTGAAACCCGCCTCTGGCTCCAGTGTGTCTGGCAGGGCAGGAAGCGAGGGAGGTGCCCGAAACTCCCTGTCCTTAGTGTGCAGGGCAACCTGAATGCACCCAGTCCTGATTGGCTGGCTTTCTGTGTGAGTGACAGCAAGGCTGTGCATGAATGGTAGAAACCTGCATAAAAGGCGAGTCTTCTTCGACTGAAGACAGTCGACCACTGGACGAAACATCTGTTTAAGGAATCCTGAAGAGAAGCTTGCTGCATCCTCCTGGACCGATGAACTTCCCGGTGAAGCCCTGCTGCTGTACTGAAGCTCCAATTCCTAATCGACAGGAGAAGCTCCGGAAAGGACGCCTTCTTCCCTTGGGTTGGTGGGACCAACTTAACCCCAAGACGTTCTTTGCTGGAAGACCTGCCCCATCTAGCTGTACTTCTTTGCTGCTGCTGGAACCGAGTGCCAGGTGTCGAGAAATCCGTAGTCGAGTGCAACCTCTTTAAGCAGGACGAAGCTCCAGGAAGATCCTGAGGACCCTCCCGAAGTAGGATGACCCAAGCTCGAGTCACCTCAACAGAATGCTGGACTCCAGGGGTGAAGGAAGCCCATCCAGTGTACAAGATCCACGGTGGTGCTATTTGCCGGTAGCTGGAACTGTGAAGGGCTGCTGAACTGAAAAGAGCCCGTAGCTGCTGCCGACTTCCGCTGCTGTGCAGGACTCCTCCAGACGTCCTCCCTCTTGTCACCACGACTGAGGCCCAGGAACACAGGATCTGCAACACTGCAACCAGGACAGAAGCCAGCTGGATCCTCTTCTTCTAACCTAAGGTTCTGTTCTGACTACCTCTTTGTAGACTGCTTGTCTCAGGTGAGATTTTTAGTAGCTGCTTTCTAGAGTTGATTCTAGCTCTACCTATTCACAAGTGTAACAGCTTGTGGCCCAACAGTGATTTTCTACAACAAACTAACTTTGTCCAAGACTTTTGTGCTATTTAAGAAGTGCCTCGGCTCCATAGACATTGTTTGAATTGACTTTGGCTGTACTGTCTCCCTGCAGACTCTTCTACCCATTGACTTTGATTCTAACTGTCCCTCATAGGTGGTACATTGGTTTTTAACTAGTATTGCTGGTAATGGTTTTATCTAGACTTCGTTGGGGGGATTTAAAAGTGCTCACATGCTTTGAGAACCTGTTAACCTTTTTTTCCTTCCATTAACCTTTCCTCTTTACCAACCTCAGAATTTTCCCAAGTACAAAAGTGATATATAAATGCCTATACTGTCCTATTAATTGAAGTCACCTCAGGGTGTAGGAAGTGTGTAGGAAGTATCTCTAAAGAGTATATACTTGCTTACCTTGATTCTGAGAAAGTATTTTGAAGTGTATTTTTATTGTTGCACATTGTCCTTTTTAAAGAATGCTTATTTAAAACTGACCGTTAAATAAACACGTATTTTACTAGAAAACCTTGAGTGTAAGTGTTACTTGGATACTTTTAATTGTGGATTTCAATGCTACAGCTCACATGTACCCCTCTTGAGATAAGTCTGGTGGCTCAGTCACTCAACCAACTTGTGTAGTACAGACCTATATCAATATGTGTGTTACCTAATACCAAGAGGACAAGACTGGTGTAGTCTTCCACAGGGTAGCTGCATCAAATCTTGCCTACCAACCACTATGCCACCTCTGTGTCAGTCTCCTCCTTATGCACCCTTACAGTATCCACCACACTTTCTGCAGTCTTTTAAAAAAAATAATTGTACATACTCTAATCCGGCTGTTCGCATGGAATGACATTAAAAGCATCAAACCGCTTGATCTTCCCGTTATGAGCAGGTTATCGCCAACCCCTTTGTGTAGGGCAAAGAAAGGTTATCTTAAGGTTCTGGATCTCCTGGGGGTATGTATAGCAGAGCAGTCGAGGCTTAACTCTTAGGAGGGGAGCAGGGTGCTAAAAAGATACTGCATCGCACCTAATGAAATACCATATCGGAATGTCTGCATCCTATCTTTCCAAACACATACTCTTATTTTGAAAAGGTATAAGCCCCCCTATTTTTGCCCAAGAGTGTTTTTATCACCCTACATTGGTTTTTGGGAGAAGGCTGTAATTTAGTTTTGGCTTCACAAAGGGTGTAAGCCGATTTACAGCATTAGTAGACCAATGTAACATTTTAGTGGTGTTTCGGGTAGGATTGTATTTTATTAAGTGCTGTTCTGTGCCATTATGTTTCTTGGGGATTCTTTTGTTTGGGGAAACCACTAGGCAGGCCTACAATTTCCATTGTGCACACACAGGATCACTTTGAATCCAGCCTTGCACCAACTGTAGTGGTTTGGGTTGGTTTAACCTTGGCCGCAGACATCCTGGAAACTGTGTGTGCTGTCCTGAAAATTTAGTGTTTTATTAGGCTAAACTGATTGCCTGGGTGCCAAAGCTTTTGTTTATAGCCCTATTATGTGATTGCTGGGCTGGCCGACACCTGTTAGAGTTTCATGAGTGCAGTACGTTTATTTTATTATGCATTTTTTATTGACACTCTAAGCCCTGGGGCATCAAAGCGCTAATTACATTACCGAAGAAGGTGGGTAGGGCCAAGTGAGTCAGGTATGGGACAAGTGAAGGAGTTGAAAAGCCAGGGTTTAATCTGTTTTTTAAAGGGCCAGTATGCGGGTTCCACACCTGTGTGTTGTGGCAACGATTTCCAGAGTGTGGGAGCAGTGTAAGGAATTCATGGTGGAAACAGTAAAGACAGACGCAAGTGATCACAGTTCAAGGGTGTTTATTAAACTGTATAATTATAATGGGCGAGAAAAACGCCTAAATCTAAGATGGGAGCAAGCTACGACCATCAAATAATAATAAGGCAGTCCAAGTGGCGTCTTGTCAAATAAAAAGGGCCTATACTAAAAAACCTATTGCCAATTCTTACAACTGGGATAATGTTCACAAGAAAAGAAAGAAGTGTTTGCCAAATGATAAGTCAGGATGGTAGGGCTGGGGTCTCTCTTGCCCACAGTTTTAGCACAGCACAAGGCAGGATCTTTGAGCACAGCACACTCCTGGGCCTCGCCAGCACGGGGTTATAGTTCCTTTCAGCGATGCCAGGACCTTCTGGGGCCACGTCTCTTTTCTGGTAAGTCTCTTGCCTTAGAAGGCCGGCTGAACCAAAATAATAAACAAACAAAAGTTATTTTGGTAATCTTTCACGTTGGCCGATTGCTTTTCGCCCTTTGGGTCCCCCTACCTCTTGCAATGTTGGCCTCCCTCAATCGGGTTCACTGCTGCCTGTTACAATGTTGACGGGAACATCACTGTTTCTCCAGCATGGGGTCTGGCATGGATTCACATACTCATGAATATTCCCCGTCGTCAGGCTGGTAATCCTCAGTAAAGAAAAAATCTGTTTCAGTTTCACTTCTGAACTGTCTTTCTCCTAACAACCAATCACTGGTCTCTGGGTCATACTGCCCCCAGCCAATGACTGCCCTCTACCTACGGCCCTTCTCTGGCAGCCATCTTCAGATTTTTACTGCATGTTCAAGTGTTGGGAGTCCTCGTGCTATAGCTCTTACTGCGTGTTGTGCCTATCAATCGAACCTCAAGCTCCATCGATCCAACTTCCGACTAACGGAGACCCATTTTTTGGATTCTTCAGCGCCCCCCTCAAGGGCATCTTTCGTCGAGTTTCTTCTTGGAGGATTCCAGAAGCTCCTTCAAGGCCTACACTGCATGGATATGGCAGAGGAGAAGGACTTGGCGCCTCTTTTCAAGGTTTCCCCGGCTGCAACCTACAGAATGTCTTTTCGGATGATGGACATTCCTTGTGCCTTTACTGCCTGCACTCGGACCCAACGCATATGGAGGATGATTGTGCGTATTGTCAGGAGATGGTGCCCCGCACCATAAACTATTGGCGCAGGCGTCTCAACGAGTGGCTGCAGGCCAAGGCCCCTGCTCTGGGTGAGTCTTGGCAGCATGCCTCCCCCAGCCAGAAGAAAGCCGAGCGATCTTCTAAGACCTTTGGGGGCGCCCCTCCCGCGGGGTCCCAACATGAGGCTAAGCACTGCTAGTCCACTGCCTCCAGGAGCGCCGTTCAGACAGCCTCCCCGGCGGCCAGTTCGAGTACAGCATCTCCAGCGCCTTCGACCACGAGCCAACGCTCAAGATCTTCAAAGAAGAAGAAGTCGGACCATCCGGGAAAGATCTTGGAGAAGAAGACAGAGAAGACTTACGGAGAAGGCCAAGGGGGAGCAGAGTTCAGACCCCCCCCACCCTAAGGTGAAGGCCTCATGCTCAACCAAAGTCGTGAAGGCCCAGACGGTTTATAATGCTATTTTCTCTACACAATTTTGCTGAATTTTTTTTTTTTTGGAATGTTTTTTTTTCAAAATGGGTTCACATAAAAAAACATCTTAAAAAAAATTCATTTGAAAAAAAAAAAATTCGCCAAAATGTTTTTGAGAAAAAGGTATTTAGAAAATAGGATTGGATACCGGGCCAGACGCATCCGGTGAAGGCCCAACCTTCCATCGAAGGAGTGGTGGCGTCCCTTGTGAAGGCCGCCGAGGCAGATCCGCAGGGCGCGGCCCCAAAGGCAAGAGTATCCCTGCCTGCCAGGAGGGAGTCCTCTTTTCAGCCCATCTAGAAGACACTGGAGAAGATGATGCCTATCATTTCACCTATACCGTCTCCTCTGGTCGCAGAGAAGGGGGCTGGGGGCACAATAGCCCTCCTGGGCACGGATATCTCCTCGGAGGAGGAGCTTACCAACCTCCCGGCCGCCCAAGAGGAACGATAGGTCGAGAACAGGCCCTCCGGGAAGGATCCTGACGAAGGTGACGACGAGGAGACCGATGAGGAGTAGCAGGGCGTTGGGAGCTTGGACGAGATCGGCTCGTTCCACGCCATGATTTCAAGGGCCTCAGAGCTGTTCCAGCTGGTCCCTGAGGAGAAGAAGAAAGAAGGCTTCCTATAACAGTGCCCTGAGGCAAAGAGGAAGACCGTACTTTCGGTTCCGCTCTTGGATGACATTTGGGACGAGGGTCTGTCCCTCATGAAGAACCCTTCCTCGGCTCTGGCGAAGAGGGACCAGTATGAGAAGAAATACAGGGTGCCGGACTCTGCGCCCAAGTGTTTGCAGTCCCAACTGTCACGGACTCTGGTTTCGGCAGCAGCCAAGAAGAAGTCTTCTGGCTCCTCCTCTTCGGCGGCCTCCCCCAACCCCCCAGACGGTGAGGGGAAGAAGTTGGATGCCATGGGATGAAGTTATTACGTCGGCAGCTACTACCATCCTAGACCTCTGCCGTCTAAACAAGTACTTCAAGTCTCAAAAGTTTCGGATGGTGACTCTTCAGCACGTGCTAAGACAGCTAGAAGAGGGGGACTTTCTATAGTCGCTGTACTTGAAAGATGCATATTTTCACATCCCCATACACAAGTGCCACCGCAAGTTCCTGCACTTCGTGGTTCAAGGGCAACATTATCAGTTCAAGGCCCTTCCCTTTGGATTGAAGTTGGCGCCACGGGTTTTCACCAAGTGCTTGGCGCCGGTGACGGCGCATCTGCGTCAACGAGGAATCCACTTTTACCCTTACATGGACGACTGGCTCATCCAGGCAAGCTCAATAGACATCGCCATCAAGCACACAGCAAGGACCGTCCAGCTCCTGACGGATCTGGGTTCTCGGTGAACTATGCAAAGTCCTGCTTGGTGCCATTGCAGGACACGCTGTTTCTGGGGTCCTGACTCAATACAGTGTTGTGCCTGGCATCTCCGTCGGAGGAGAGGATAGTGGCCATCTTGGGCATGGTACAACGGCTGTTGACCCTGAAGCTCGCATGGGTGAGGTCCATCAAGTCCCTACTCAGCATGATGTCATCATGCATATACCTCATTTGGCTGTGCAGGCCACAGATGCCTCCACTGCAAGAGTTCCTCGACGCCCGTTGGATTCAAGTGTTGGGAAGCTTCGAGGACAAGATAACTCTCGACGAGAGTTTCCGTCGAGCGATCCAGAAGTGGGGAGTGCGCGCTCATCTGTCTGCAGGTGTGGATTTCCAGACCCCACCTCATCAGGAGACGGTCACGACGGACACCTCCATGGAAGGATGAGGAGCTCACACTGAAAGTATTCACGCAAGAGGCCTGTTGCTACCGAAGGGGAAGACGTTACACATCAATGTGTTAGAGCTGCTGGCAGTGTTTTGGGCCCTCAAGTCCTTCCTTCTGTCCCTCAAGGGCAAGGTGGTACCGGTCTTCACGGACAACACCACCCCGATGTTCTACATCAGGAAGCAGGGGGGCACCATATCCCCGGCGCTCTCCAAAGAGGCGCAGGATCTTTGGCACTGGGCCGTTGCCCAGGGGAAGTTCCTCGACCCGTTTCATCTGTTAGGAGTGAAGAGCACCGTCGCTGACTCTCTCAGCAGGGTCCTGCGCTCTTGACACGAATGGGAGCTTCGGCAGGACCAAGTGGATCTCCTGTTCCAGCGATGGGGCATTCCCCAGATCGATCTGTTTGCGACGGCGACGAAACCAAGTGCAGGAGGTTCGCCAGCAGGTTTCCCCAGCTGGGGACCATGGGGGGGATGCATTCTCAGTCCCCTGGGACAGCCTGTTTCTGTATGCGTTCCCTCCGTTGCCGTTGCTTCAACCATTCAATCAACTCAGACGGTCCCGGTGCAGGATGATCCTGGTCGCACCGGCGTGGCCAAGACAGATATGTACCCAAACCTTCTGGACATGTCAGCATCCACTACTGTCAAGCTTCCGGCGGTCGCAGATCATCTCGCCAGGGAAGGTGGCGCGATTATGCACCACGACCTAGGATTGCTGAACTTGAATGCCCGGCTCCTACAGCACTAGAGTTTGGGGCTTAGATCTCCTGGCGGATTGCAAGGAGGTGCTTGCAAAGGCCAGAGCTTTGTCTACTCTCAAATGTTACGGGCACAAGTGGAAGAGATTTGCTGTTTGGTGCCGTACTCAGAAGATAGACACGCTACGAGTCACAGCTCCGCAGGTGCTTCCGTATTTGTTGTCATTGGCCAAGGCAAGACAGGCCCATGCTTCCATCAAGGTTCATCTGACGGCCATCTCCCGCTACACCAGATCTCCAGGATGATCATCCTTATGGTTGCATCGATTGGTCAAAGAGTTTGTCAAAGGACTGTTTCGCTCGTTCCCGCTGTTGAAGGCTCCGGCGTGGGAGCTCAATTTGGTGCTTACTAGGCTCACAGGTCCTCCGTTAGAGCCCATGCATGCAGCGCCACTGAAGTTTTTGTCGTGGAAAACAGCTTTTCTGGTGGCCATCACCTCCTCACGACGAGTGGGAGAGATTCAGGCCCTCTCTTGTAAACCACCTTATTTGACAATCCATGAGACAAGGGTAGTGCTATGGATGCACCCCTCCTTCATGCCCAAGGTGCCGTCGGACTTTCATCTAAACAAGCCCTTGGTGTTACCAGTATTCTTCCCGACGCCTTCTTCGCCAGCTGAGGACTCACTGGATGTGGCTAGAGCGCTGAAGTTTTGTGTGTATCGCACAAAGAGTTTCCGGAAGATTTCTCTACTTTTTGTGAACTTTGTCCCTGTGAACCATGAGAAGGCCCTCTCCAACGCTTCCATTTCCAGGTGGCTCTCTGACTGCATGACCCATTGTCACCGGTTGGCAATCCGACCGTTGCCTGGCCGTCCAAGAGCCCATTCGACCAGAGCGATCGCTGCTACTACGGCGTTCCTGTCTGGTGTGCCCCTGCTGGACATTTGCAGGGCTACTACGTGGAGGTCGACCCACACCTTCACGAGATTCTACTGCATCGACAGGGATTCCAGGGAGTCCAAGCAGTGCTGCGCAACCTGCTCGCTTGAAGGTGAGGAGGTAGGAGATGCTTAATGTTGAGATGCTTAATGTTGAGATGCTTAATGTTGAGCCTTGCCACCTCCCGTGGTTTTGTATGTGTGTACTGCTATGTATTCTTTATTCATGAGCATGTGAATCCATGCCAGACCCCATGCTGGAGAATGAACAAGTTACTTACCTGTAGCTGTTGTTCTCCAGCATGGGTCTGGCATGGATTCACACGCGAACCCTCCCGCCTACCTCTCTGTGGCTTTTCTCTTGGTCCTACTGCCACTTTACGTGCTACCAAATCTGAAGATGGCTGCCAGAGGACGGGCTTAGGTAGAGGGCAGTCATTGGCTGGGGGCAGTATGATCCTGAGACCAGTGATTGGTTGTTAGGAGAAAGACAGTTCAGAAGTGAAACTGAAACAGATCTTTTCTTTACCGAGGATTCCCAGCCTGACAGGGAATATTCATGAGCATGTGAATCCATGCCAGGCCCATGCTGGAGAACAACAGTTACAGGTAAGTAACTTGTTCCTTCCCCTCAATGTGTAGGCATCCATGTGTCTAGTTCACATTTGCCAGTTTCACAGTTCATTCAATTTGGCATCCATCTGTTGGGTTCACTTTTGCCAGTTTCACAGTTCATTCACCTTCCTCCAATATTTCAGACTTTTGTGTACGAGGGGTTTTGCTCGACCCTCTTAGGGCCACTTTGACACTTCTCTAAGGCCTCTCTTAAGGCTTCTTGGCTTTCGTAGTGTCAACAAAACAAAAACACAACCCAAAAAAAGGCTTCAGTTTGAGTCCTTCGAAGGAGCACCCCGCGACACATGACCACTCTGCTTATGAATCTTTTAATGGGGTTTCTTTCAAGTTCATTTACACAAGTTCTTTGTTCAACAAGGTCGCCACCTGCAACCTTGTGCCCCAGCATAGTTCGGTTTTACTATCTAACTTCTTTGACTCACCGGCTGTGCTGAACTGTCAGTTTTCTTGTCTTGTGAGTTAAGGACGACACCACAGCGACAAGCGCTTCCTCCTGCTTTGGCTATCAGCACGGGGAAGCTCTGTGTGCCGTTGACACCTGTCACACCACACGCCAGCTGGACCTCCCAGACTTATGATTTCCCTTTCGGAGGCTTTGCAGGTTTGAGTTGAAAAGGGTAAGGGCAGTTCCCCCTTTGTTGTCCTTCCAGGTCTCTGTTAAGGATTTCAATCAAGCGACACACACCTTGGTCTCAGCCTAGGGTGTAGCGCTCACTTGATATGCCTTTCTCCTTATTTTATGTGGATTCAATTTGAGATGGAACACTACTCGTATCACACCCCTCTTTAAAATACCCTGGGTCACAATGGACCAGGAACCAGGCCGGTTGGTGAAAATACTATATTTTATTTTATTTTTAAAATTCAAATGAAATCATACACTTTTTAATAAGTGGCAGCAATCACCAACAGGGTGATAATTACAGTGAAAATGAAATCAATGCACTTGGTTAACCTTCTCCTAGAACATATACAAAGCACACGTGAATAGGAGCACTTTTTGGGTTAGGATAGATAGCACCCAAGTTGAGGTTTCCCCCTGCAATGTTCCCTCAACCCACAATTAATAAAATTCTCAGTGGATAGAGGGGAGCAGCAGGTAGTCAGGAATAAGAGGCAGAAAACAGAATCCAAATCCGACCTTCCCACACAAAATAAGATTAGCAAAGGCCTAAAATAACACTCAAATTTTACAAATAATGAATTAATGTAGGGTTAAATTATAATATGCATGTGTCTTATCACAATAGCATGCATGTTCTATCACTGGCAATCACAAGGCAATGGATCAGAGGAAGGCATACCATTGGAAAAGGAGTGGTAAATTTAGAGCATGCAGCAGCCAAATGACACGTTGGAAAACTTGCAATTTTCTCAATTCCCGCTTTAAATTACCCAAACGGTTTTTAATAAAAACGGGTGAAATACTCTGATTTGGAGTGCGGTTTTTGAGCTGGGGGATAAGTATGTATCACAGGTACAACATAGAGGTGACAATAGCTCTCTAGCTGGTGAATTGAGAGAGATTTGGAAGCTAGAGTGAGGTTTATTTTTAGGACAATTGGAGCAGTTAAAGTGAAAACTTCGATTTTAAAAGAAAGGCAAATGTTACTTAAAACAAAATTATCTAGACTATATTGTTAAAGAGGAACACAGTAAGCTCCAAGGTTGATTTGCAAAGTCAACCTTGTCCCCCCAGTACTCAACCCCAACAATAAATATATGGAAATTAGTTTCAAGGTTATTGAATTTGACACATCATGTTAGGGAATGTCAAAGGTAGCTCAAAGGGTGCTATTTTGAATGATTTGAAGCTTGCTGAGGTTTTTTCCCTGAGGTGCCTGCGAAGAGGATGTTGTAATAGAGTCTGGAGCTGATAGTTGCTTAGACAATGGTGAGGCGGTTGTGAGTGGACAAGAAGGGTTTGCATGCGTTTAGCAGATTGATGCTGTGGGCTGCAGATGAAGAGATTGCGTTCATTTGGCTCGACATGTTGAGGTTGGCATCAAGATATTCTCTGAGGGTTTTAACCACAGGTGAAACCGGTATGGTGAATTTGTCAATTCTGAAGGTTTTGTAGGCAGGGGCGAGATTGGAGATGGATTGGGAGCCAACGATTAAGATCTGTTTTATCATCGTTGAGGCATAGCTGGTGGGCGCGCATCCAGGTTTGAATGGTTTTGTTTATGGCAATGAGTGTGGTGGAATTATTGGTGGAATTACTAGTGAGGGGGAGAAGGACATATGTAATTTGTGTAGGAGATGCCCAAGGAGTCTAGGAGATTTGAGAGAGTGCGGGTGTACACGTATAGTGTGGATGAGCTGCACAAGACTTGGGGGGGACACCGCATTAGACACGGGGCAGTAGAGGTATTGGAGAAAGCTCAAACAGTCTGTCAGCTAGTAACAATACAACCCAGTTGATCGTTTCGGGTGTGAAGTTGACGGCGGTGGAGAGGTGGTGGCGTAAGGTGTGGTGTTCGAGGTCGAATGAGGAAGACGGGTCTTGTAGGAGGAGTAGGGCAGATTTGCCAGCATCACAAATGTCATCCAGTTGATTCTTTGTCGAGTAGTGTGGATTCTGTGCCAAATCTAAGGCGAAAGCCAGATTGGCCGGTGGGGCTGAAGATGTTATGGGTCTCCAGAAATTCTTGGATCTGTAGATGGGCAGCTCGGTCCAGGATTTTGAGTAGGAAGGGGATGGTGGTGATGGAGCAGTAGTTGGTGGGGATGAGGGGTCCAGAAATGGCCTTTTGAGGATTGGGGAGATCCATGCTTCTTTAAGTTTGGTGGGAACATTCCCAGACGTGATGAGGGTGGTGATGAGCGGTGTCAGTGCTTCTGCGAGGTCTTTGATAAGAGGGGCTGGACACAGGTCACCTTTGCAGTTGGAAGGCTTGAAGCCTTAGATGATCCGGGAGGTTTCAGCTTCCGAAGTGGGAGTGAAGGTGGAGGGTGAGACAGGGGAAGGGTTCTATGTGTGTGAGTGGTGGTGATATGATAGGTCATTTATAGCACGCCTGTACAGCAGTGTACACTTCCTTGGATAGAATTCTTTTTTTAAGCAAAGTGATTTTGTTCATTAGGGCTGCTTGAATTGTGCTGTACCAGGCATTATCTTCGGGAGAAGTTGGCGGGTTGCCATAGGGGTTCTCCAGCTCTTGTAGGATGGCGAAGAGCTCGCAAGAGTCAGATTTAGCATTGTTGATTCTGTCCTTTTAAGCAGATGATTGAGGATGACTAGTTCATATCCTTTGGCAAGGGTGAGGAAGTGGTTATTTTTGGGGGTAGATGGGTCTCTGAGCCAGGTGGCTTTGGCTGACCGTTTCTTAGCTAGAAGGGTTTGAAGGTCTGTGGTAAACAAAGCGTTCATGCGGATGGAAGGTTTGCCCTTCTGAGGTTTATGGGGGGGCAGGGTGTCCAGGGCCTGGGCAATAGTGTTGTTCTAGTGGTCAACAAGTAGTGCAAGGTCAAATGTGAGAGGTGTGGGCAACGTGGATGGTTAGAGGCAGGAAGCACTCTTGGGTGAGGTGGGAAATGATGGGGATGGAGAATGAGATTGTGGTGTTGGACCAGGGGCATGGTGTGTTGGGGGTGAAGGGCGTGTGACAGTCCTTCAGCCAGTGGACTGTGCGGCCTCGGTTGTGGGCGGGTGAGGTAATGCGTTGGGTGCATCCCAGAGTATCAATGGCGTTGGAGAGGGATAGTGCATCTTTATCAGCAGAGTAGTCGTAACCCAAGTTGAGATTGATCAAAAGGAGTAGCTTGGATGTGGGCTTGAGGTTAGATGAGGGGATATGTAGGGTGTCCTCTTGGAACAAGAGTGGGACGTGGAGGGAGATGGTGATTGTTGTAGAGACATTTAGGTGGAGAGGAGATTCCAATTTGGGGGTCGGGGGGCTGGAGGAGAAGTGTCTAATGAGAAACGTGGTTTTGTGGATGAGACCGGCGCCTCAAACATTTGTGTGTCAGGCGGTCACTGTGAAGACTAGAATAGCCTAGGGGGATGGCAAAGGATAGAGCTGGGCCTGCAGCGGGGTGGAGCCATGTTCCTGAGATTGTGAGGATGTTAAGGTTGTTGAGTGAGATGAGGTCATGTATGTCTAAGGCATGTGCTACTATATATCTGATGTTGATCAAGGCACCATTTATTGTATGGGGGGGTTGGTGGAGGGGGCAGGCTGTTCTGCATTTTGCAGGATCGGGTTGAGGGGTTTTGGCCTCAGGTAGGCAGGGCTCAGTGGTGCATGCTCGTAGGTGGGTAAGTCTGGCTGCATGAGTAGGTGGTATGGTGGATGTGTGGGTGCGTGGGGCAAGCCTGTTCAGCCTAGCGTTCCCAAGGCATGGTTGAGGGAGGGCTGTTGTGAATGGGGCGAGATGTGCAAGGAATTTTGTAGGGGGAATAGTCTGGGCTGCTGGGAGGAGTTTGGGTAGGAAGCGAGTGGGTGTGATGAACTCCTGTTTCGAAGGGATTGTGTCCTCCGACGTATTCCTCATCTTAGATATCTCCTTCCAGCTCTGCTGGCCTCGGAAAGTTTTTCTCTAGAGGGCGCTGCGCGTCGACGTCCTCAGAGTCGATGTCCCTCGACAGCCGCCGTATCGACGTTGACGTCATCCTGCCTATAAAGGCCGCGCGCAGCGTCCGTTGCTCAGTTCCGTTTTTCCGCGCTTACTCAGTGCCTCGGAATACCGTTGCTCAGTTTTGTCAGGTTAAACCTATTTACCTCGAGTTATTCGATCTGTACTCGATGGCTTCTTCGTCGGAACCGACAACTCCTCGATCCGGCTTCAAAAAATGCCGAGATTGTGGGAAAAAGATGTCGCTGACTGACCCTCACAGAGTTTGTCTGTGGTGTTTAGGAGCTGAACACCATTGTTCGGAGTGCGAGGACTGTATGTCCATGACAGCTAAGGCCCTGAAGGAGCTTAGGGGGAAGCTGGAGAAAGGTAAGACTTTTAAAGCTGATTCTTCGTCGACGAAATCGAGACATTCGTCTCCTCGTCACCATTCGCGCTCCAGGTCTCGGAGTGGGTCCCATCACTCCTTGAGATCTACGTCTCCTCTTCGAGTGCTTCGTAGATCCCCTTCTCCCTCTTCCTCTGTTTCGCCAAAGAGAATCCCTTGCCCCACGAAACATAGTTGCCGGGCTGAATGGGAGGAATTCCGCAAAAATATGATGAGCATCTTCGAGAAAGCGGCCTCGACCCCCTCGAAGACTACCGAGAGCGATGCTCTGGTCGAAAGACCCGAAGGTCAAAAACGCCGCGAGTCGCAGTACCCGGCGAAGGAAACCTCTCGAGCGCGTCTCGAACCCTCGAGTAGGACTATGACATCCAAACCTTCCTCAAAGGTTCCGTCGACGCCGTTGACGAAGGTTCCGTCGACGCCGAGGTCGGTGTCTTCGACGCCGTTGTCAAAGGGACCTTCCACATACGGGTCTGTCGACTCGACGCCAGCTTCGACGCCAAGAAAAGTCACGGTTACGACACACCCAGTGACTATCCCCAGGTCCTCGATGACGATGGCTTCGAGATTGTCGAGCAGAATCCCAATTCTGTCGAGGTCATCGAGGCCTCCGCCTTTGTTTTCGACGCCACGCTCGAAGCCTTCGACGACGGCGTTGACGACATTGACGTTTTCGAGGCCGATTATGACAAGTTCGGCACCCTCTGCCTTGGAAATGGGGTTTACACCCTTTATGAGTTCAGAACAATTGAGAACTATGTCCTCAATTATGGAAGAGGGCGAATTGTCTGAACAGGAAGACACATTTGAGTTGCAGGGACCTGTAACCCCAATTAGAGAGGAATTTTCCTCTGAAGAACGCAGGTTAAAGGATCTTCATGATTCCTTACATGAGGCAAGTGGGTTAGACACTTCCCCTGAGGTGGAGTTTGCTAGGCCAGACCCGGGGGAGCATGCTGAAACCCCCTATAGAGCCTTAATGGCCAGTATCACAGAGTTTATGGGGTGGTCTGCACCTTCACAATCTTTCCAACAAGATTACCTCACGGATATTCTTGACAAAGGCCCACAGGAGGATCCTGTGGTGCCTTTTCATAAAGCTCTTCAGAGGAAGATTATGACGAACTGGGAAACCCCAGATGTCGTCCTGGCAGTAAATAAAAAACTGTCTACAAAATACAGGATATCCTCTACAGACCCGGAGTTTTTGTCAAAACACCCATCCCCAGAAAGTCTGGTGGTACAGGCAGCATCTTCTACCGATGTCAAGACGGCTTATCCTACCGTCCCACAGGACAGGGACGATAAAAAATATGATGCTATGGCAAAGAAAGTTTTTTCGGCATGTAGCATGGCGTTAAAATCTGTTAATGCTACTTGCACCCTTGCTAGATTCAGCCATACACTTTGGGAGTGTGCTTCTACAGAGGCTGACTGCATCCCGGAGGGAGAAGAAAGAGAGGCGTTCCTGAATATCATACAGGACGGTAAAGACGCTATGTGCGAATCCCTCCTGACGGGCATTGATTCGGCTGACAGTATCAGCAGAGCAATGGCGGCAAGTACAACAACCAGGAGATTCGCTTGGTTGAGAAAGTCTGGTTTTGCCTCAGATGTGCAAGCCAGGCTCTTGAACATGCCATTCGATGGCTCTTCTTTGTTCGGGAATAAGGCGGACGCCAGTTTAGAGAAACTGCAAACTTCAAAAGCAGCAGCAAAATCCCTAGCCGCTGCAATCCATCAGACACCTTTTCGTCCCACAGGAACCTCTGCGAGGGGCAAGTCCTTTCGCTTCTACTCCGCATTCGGAAGAGGTAGAGGACGACCGGCTCAAAGGGGACAAAGAAGAACTACCCGAGGTGGACGGGGTAGATATTCAAAAGCCGCAGCAACAGCAGGTGCCTCTTTACCATCGGCATCTGCATCAGCCGCCACAAAGCCACTCTGAGGACTTCCGTCACAGGACACCTGTAGGAGGCAGGTTGACTCAACATCTGGTGGTATGGCAGGCTATCACGTCAGATGCTTGGGCATTGGAAACAGTTGCCCAAGGTTACTGCCTGCCTTTGCTACGCATACCTCAGAGTCATCCACCGGGGATCAGCTCTCAGAAAGGTCCAGATCCGCTCCTCTTGCAGGAAATTTTGGACCTGCTAGAGAAAGGTGCCATAGAACCGGTACCTGTAGCGGAGAGGAACAAGGGCTGGTACTCCCCTTACTTTCTCATTCCAAACAAAGACGGAGGACTGAGACCCATCTTGGACTTGCGAGAATTGAACAAATTCCTCAGGAAAGACAAATTCAAGATGGTCACTCTTTCTCAGATCCTCCAGGCCCTTCAGTTCCAGGACTGATTGGTATCTCTGGACCTTCAGAACGCTTATTTCCATGTGCCTATCCATAAACACAGGAAATACCTGAGGTTCGCAATTGGCAACTCTCACTATCAATTTCGAGTGCTGCCATTTGGGCTGACCTCCGCCCGAGGGTCTTCACCAAGTTAATGTCGGTAGTGGCGGCAAGTCTAAGGAGGGAAGGGATTCGCGTCTACCCCTACCTGGACGATTGGTTGATCAGGGCTGTTTCTTCGGAACAAGCTCAGAGCCAGCTAAATCACGTGTGCCACTCCCTTCACAAACTGGGCTTCTCCCTCAATTTAAAGAAGTCACAAATGATACCATTGCAGAGACTCCAGTTCATAGGAGCGATCCTGGACACTTCCCTGGGAAAAGCCTTGCCACCAGAGGTGAGGGCTCAAGATATTCTACAGATGGTTACCAAGTTCCAAGATGCCCAACGTCTCCCAGCCTTCGACTTTCTGAGGTTGCGAGGCCTCATGGCATCCTGCATTTTCCTAGTGCCAGAGGCTCGCCTGAGAATGAGATCCCTCCAGTGGGCACTGAGGACTCAGTGGTCACAATTCTCAGGGAGAATGCCAGATCTTCTTCAGGTTCCCGACAGGGTGGCTCGAGACCTTCAGTGGTGGGCCTGTTAGGAGAACATTCTGAAAGGAGAACATTTTTGGCAACCCTGGCCGGAGATAACAATAGTCACGGATGCCTCACTCATGGGGTGGGGAGCCCACGCCAACGACTTGACCATCAGCGGTCGTTGGTCTCCATCGGAGTCCAGACTACATATCAACCTGTTAGATCTCAGAGCCATCAGACTTACGCTGAAGGCGTTCCTGCCAGCTGTACAAGGGAAAAACGTCCTGATGACGACGGACAACACGGTGGCCATGCATTACCTCAACAAAAGAGGAGGCGTAGGATCACTACCCCTGTGCAGAGAGGTGATGCAGCTCTGGTTTTGGGCAATCCAAGAAGGAATCTCTCTATCGGCAGTTCACCTAGCCGGAGAGAAGAACTTGACAGCGGACGCTCTGAGCAGGCAGAGCAGTCTCCCACGAGTGGGAGCTAGCTCAGGAAGTCCTTCAAGAGATCTTCGCCCTTTGGGGAACCCCTCAGGTGGATCTCTTCGCCACCAGCCTCAACAGGAAATGCGATCTGTTCTGCTCAAGGGAATTTCCCCCGAGAGGAGCTCTGGGAGACGCGTTCATAGTGGGCTGGGAGTTTCCGCTTCTGTACGCGTTCCCACCGGTCCCTGTCATTCCTCAAATGATCAGGAGGTTGAAAAGATTCCGGAGAACCATGATCCTAATTGCCCCGGATTGGGCCAGGAGAATGTGGTACCCGGACCTTCTAGACTTGTCCATCTGCCCTCCAATTCGACTTCCACTCAGAGAGAACCTACTCTCACAGAAGGGAGGTCAGGTTCTCCATCCAGACATCAAAACCCTCAACCTTCACGCTTGGCTTCTGAAAGGCTGAGGTACAAGGATTGGGACCTCCCTAATGATGTTATGGAGGTGTTGCTTTCGGCAAGGAGGCCAGCAACAAAGTCTTTATACCGCTGCCGTTGGAACAGATTTTGCAGCTGGTGTAGAGAACAGAATATCGACCCTTTTTCATGTGGTACACCAATGGTTTTGTCCTTCCTACTATATTTGGCGAATTCAGGCCTTCAAGTTGGCACCATTAAGGGCTATCTCGCAGCGCTATCCATCTTTAAGCGCACTGCGGAAGAACCATCCTATTTTAAGTTACCCTTGGTAATACAGTTTCTAAAGGGTTTAACCAATGTTTATCCCCCAAGACCATTCCAAGTTCCCCTATGGGATTGATGGGCACACCTTTCGAACCACTCCATTCTTGTTCGTTAAGATTCCTTACCCTTAAAACTGTTTTATTAATAGCACTTATATCTGCTAGAAGGGTGAGCGAATTACAAGCTCTTTCTTGTAAACCCCCTCACACAATCCTTCACAAAGACAAAGTTGTCCTGCAAGTGAAGCCTAATTTCCTCCCAAAGGTGGTTTCTGAATTCCATATCACTCAGAAGATTACCCTACCATCTTTCTATCCTCCTCCTCATCCGGGGAAAGAGGAAGAGAGGTTACACAGGCTAGACCCTAGAAGGGCTTTAAGTTTTTACATCAGTAGACTAGCCAGGATAAGACCGGCAGACCAGCTGTTTGTAGGTTACACAGGTCACAAGCCGGGGTTACCAATAACTAAGCAGACCATTTCCAGATGGATCATTCTAGCCATTCTGGAATGTTATAAACTGGCAGGGAAAGAGCCCCCTCAAAACCTTAGGGCTCATTCGACCAGAGGTATTGCAGCTTCATCGGCCCTCAAAGGAGGTGTTCCGGTTAAAGACATCTGTGCGGCCGCTACATGGTCATCTGTCCATACCTTTACACGATTTTACAACTTGGATTCCTCCTCCAGTCAAGATACTAGGTTTGGAAGGGCTGTACTGCATTCTATTCATCAATAGAAGACAGCGTGAAGTCAGTACTCCCTCCTCCAATAATGGAATACTGCTATGGGAGCCTATCTAAGATGAGGAATACGTCGGAGGACACAATCCCTTCGAAGAACAAGTTACTTCTTACCTTTTAACGTTCTTTCGACAATATGTTCCTCCGACGTATTCCTCATCGACCCTCCCATCCATTCCCGCAGTTCTACTTCCCTTGTTGTTGCAGCTTACGCTCCTTCAGGGTGATTGGTCTAGTCCAGAAAGAATTATTGTGGGCTACAAAACGGAACTGAGCAACGGACGCTGCGCACGGCCTTTATAGGCAGGATGACGTCGATACGGCGGCTGTCGAGGGACATCGACTCGGAGGACGTCGACGCGCAGCGCCCTCTAGAGAAAAATTTTCCGAGGCCAGCAGAGCTGGAAGGAGATATCTAAGATGAGGAATACGTCGGCGGAACATCCTGTCGAAAGAACGTTACAAGGTAAGAAGTAACTTGTTCTCTTCAGTCATCATGAGAGTATTGGTGGTGCCTCGTTGTTGTCGCACCAGCCTTTGGCGATAAAGTGGAAGCAATTTGCCAATGTCGTTCCCGCAGCTCCCTGGGGGCCTGATGCTGGTAGGTGTCACGGTAGTAGTGCCTAAGGCCATATCTTCCGGGCTGTGGTGCTGCGCTGGGGGAAGCTGTGCGGCTAAGGCAGTCCATTGGGGTGATGGCTTAGCCCATTGCTTGGACTGAAGCGCTGCGTGGGGCTCATGGTGCATGGTCGTTTGCTCAAGTGTTGGATGATCAGGGTGTCATGATCCAGCCCATTTATTTTGGTCCTTTCAGGTGTCCGCTGCTTGCCATTCTCATTCACCTCCATAAGGAGCTTTGAGGAGTCGATGGGCTAGGAGGCGTAGGCAACCAGCAGGAGCTGATCCTGCTGCGCCAGGTACTGTGCCACTGTCTGCTTTGCCATGTGGGCACAGTGCATAAGCAGGGACAAGCGTCCTGGTGCTTGCCAGGCTGTAATCACCACCAGTGGTCGGGGGAGCGGTGTGGGGTGTCATGGTGTTGCTAAACAGACTGTGGCACAAGTAGTCCGTAGCGTGACATGGTGTAAGGCAGAATTTAAGATGTTAGAAGTCTCTGAATTCACTGGCACCAACTGTCTCTAGTCTCCATGTGTAGGGTTGGTAAGTGGGTTGCACTGACAGGTGCTTTATTATTCTGCACAGTACCGGACATACAGTCAAGTGGTATTAGTTTTTGTTGTTGGCTTTAACAGGGTCTGATCTCTGGAAAGTGTCAGTCTAAAGTTATTATTGGCGCTGTATGAAGTTTTGAACTACTGTACAAGCCTTTGGGTCTGTCAGAGTCCTGCTGCCTGTCTGCAGTTTCCTCCTGGGGCCTTACCGCTGGGTGTATTTGATGGAATCCTTTGCTCATCGCTCGTTAACCTACCGGGATTCCTGCCTGACATCTTTCTGGGCCCCCTGGCTCCTTTTTTCATGCAGGCGGCAGCGCACCTTCTTTTCCTTGAGCTGCCTACCCTACACTTCCGCAACCCACGGTGTTAGTAGTAGACGAAGCAGGGGAACTTCTACCAGGCTGCATGCCACTCCACTCCTCTAGCAGGCAATATGTATGCACATCCAGGGGCTATCTGCAGTGCAATGCCCAAAGCTCTCCCAGGATGTGGCCAAATGCAGCACAAAGTCCATTAATGGAGGGCCAGGAACAAACACCAGTTCACCAAAGCAGAATTCGATTGGGGTAACCTCCAGCAGGGACATTAGCGGAGAGGAGCAGTGAATACAGCACTTGAGCTAGTGGTGCACAAGCTTGCTACTCTGGGTGCCGAGATCCGGTGGCCCTCGGTATTCGTTCCTTGCAGGCCACAAGGGACGGTTCAGCATACAGCACCGACGGGTCGCACAGCCACAGAAGTCAACCTGCCAACGGCAGGCACAGTCCCATGGTTTTCTTGCTTCAGTGGGACAACAATGGGTCACACCCAACCGGGTGTGGACCTGCTCTTCTCCCCGTCCCAGCCGGATCTCTGCGTAAAGTGCCCATCATGGTCACGTACCACATAGTGATATCCAATCATCTGTTGGAGAATGTTCAGTGTTTTGAAGCCATAGTCGAATATTTAGGTTCAGCCATACTGGCTGGAACCTGTTTCATGGACTCCACTCCCGTTCAGATTTTCTGCTGTTGTGTCCTTCCTCAGTTGTTGATATTAATGATTTTCTTTATGCTCTGTTTTGCTTGCTGACCTAACTTTTTGTGGGGGTGAGTAAAGCCCTCTGCTTTTCTTTCCTTGCTTTTTGCTCACTTGTATAGGGAAACTGATTAATCCCTAAGGCTATCAGTACTGAGAGACTGTCTCTTATAGTGCATTTCTAGTATTTGTGAAGCTGGACACCTCTCCTTAAAGTGAAGTGTGGTTACAATACTTTGTATCCTTAACGTTTTCTTTTGTAACTTTGCGGTTACAATTAAAGAAATGTCAGGATGGGCCCATGGCAGTGGATATCTTACTACTTTTCTTTACCTTTTCTCTCGTGCACATTTGCTTTTTACTAAATAATGCTATAAAGAATACCATATACTCTAAAATGGCAGTGCCACTGTGGGCTATATTCACCCACTGAACAGAATCTCTCCATAACCAAGCTGCACATCTGCAGTCACCAGCATCATAAAGATGGCTGCACTGTTTTGCCAAGCTCCACTGGGCAAGATGGAACAGGAAGCACCCAGGGAAAGGCTACTAGGGTGTGTTCTTGTTTGTCTTAAAGAAATGGAGTGAAAATGCAGCGCTGCTTTGCTGCAAGCCCAAAATTCCCATTGAAAAAGGAAATATGTCACCTCTAAAATGATGCCGCTCTGATGCTATTTTTCCCTATTTTCACCAAACTGCTTTTATCAAAAAGACCCGGTCACGCCCAGCCATATTCACATTGTGCTCCATCAGAAAAGAGCCTTATTCCTGAATGACAGGCTGTGCCAGCTAAACCTGAGAAAATCAACAAAAGCTTTCCTTCAGCTACATGGGAAACACTTAAATTATGCTACAAAATGTCAAAAATCACTGCTTGAAAAAAAAAATCAGAGCTTTCTGAGCACTTGTCAATATAGAGACCTTTGCTTGGTACAGACTTGTGTAAAACAAGCTGGCTACAGCTACTGAACCATATTGGAAAGGCAGATGCAAAACCAAGTTTGAAAGGAATATGCCCGTTTTCACCACATGTATCAAAATAGGCCTTTGCAAACTAAAGAAGAAAATGCCTGTTGGAAGGGTACTATGTTGAACAAAAACTTCTCCCTGCCTAGCAATGTGAAAGGGGATTGTGCTGTGAAAATACATGTAGGAGGTGGTTCTGTTCAGCAGGTTTTCTTCCAATTCAGAAAAAAAAAATGTAATCAAACTGCAGTGGCTGCATGGGGGGGTTGTCAGCCCAAAAACAGGTTTCTGATGAGAGGATGCCAGAAACAAAAAGCCCCTCACAGTAGATACTGGCACCCAAGTGATAATTGCACAAGCTACTTGGGCCAGACTTTGGTCTGGTCTGAGCCCTCTGACAATGGAACTTCTAGGACACCGAAGTGTGAAGTGAAATATCACACCTATTTGTGACTTCTACCAGAAGCTTCAAAGGAAATCTCTGCCGGGTGAGCCAGTAGCCTTGGAAAGGCATGCCCATATATGGAGAACAATGCTGACATTTGCCCCCAAGGAATATGTTATTAATAAAAAGGTTAAGACTTTTATCTTTGCCACAGGACTTTGCAAAAAATGTGAACATTTTGCAGTTTAAATGTGATTTTGTGGACTTTAATTTAAGACATTGTAGCTTCCCCTGACACCTTGGGAATAGAAATGGCAGATAATTGGATATTATAAGGAAAGTATCCATGATGCCATTGCGAATTCTAATACTTGCATGCCTAATGATAATCCACACCCATGGATAGTTAAAGAGGTTTAAGTAATATAATTCTCACTGAAAAGCTCAAAAACTGGTAGAAGGGCGAAACAATGTCTCACAGATGGCTGAGTTGGACTGCAGTGGTCTGCATAAAATATGTAACCTGTTTATGTAATTTGCTAAGAAACTCCAACTGTATAAATGTACCATTTGTGGCAAAATTAGATATTAGCTAAAGTAACTGATGGAGGTTTTGAACATTATAAAACTCACATCATAAATCTGACATCCTGCCCTTGAAATCCAACCAGCTGAGAGCGAGGCGGGGACTAGCACCCCTGACCAATCAAGTGGTTTAGAGGCGTGTTTAGCTAAGCCTGCCCAGCGATATACTTCTATGATGTCACTATGCATTATAAGTAAGAATCCATGACAGAGCTCCAGACAGACACTCTCTCCTGAATTTCCTGCGCCGGCATTCCTGATCTCCATTCATCTTGCTGCTTCCTGATCTCCATTCATCTTGCTGCTTCCAGATTGCCCAAAGCATTGCTGACCCTACCCCAGAGCCCACTGCAAAACCCAAGCAAGGCGGATTCCTACTCCAGCAAGCCAGAAAAAAAACCACTAATATCCCATTAACCAAAAGGGGAAAGTGGTGGTACCTTTTGCATCCTGAAATCAGACTGGCTTGCGGCCCACTAACTGCTTGCCCGCTGCAATCCTGCCATCCAGCTGTCCATAGCGTCTGGTGACCAGACTTTGTCCAGCTGTCTTTTTCCAGGATAGTCTGCTATCTAGTGACCCACGCCCTTGAGACCAGAACCTGTTGACTGTCCAAAAATCCCAAAAACTCAAAAGTGGATTGTGAGTATAATCCCACCCCACAGAAACACATAGCATACCTTGCATTGCCTTTGTCCTTATCCCACTCTTTAAGCAGTCATATTTATACCCTGGTAGCTTGTTGAAACTGTTAGAATTATCTGTGTACCTGTCCTTCACTTTCTAAAGTGCTAGCGCCATCTCTTTATTAATTTTGTCCTGTGTAAATCCTAAACCCTTAGTCATATTTTGAGTGATCAGACTAGTTTCCGCTTAGGGTTGGACGCTGGGGTGATGAGGTTGAAGTCGCGAATCAACCTTGGATCTTACTGTGTCCCTCTTTGGTGGTGTAGTCTGAATAGCCTAGTTTAAAGTAAACCTGTTCTTGTCTCAACTGATTTTCTTTCCTATTTCACGGCTTCATTTTACTCAAATCGACCCTTTTTCTATCTTGAATATCTCATACAATTTTTTAGCTAGAGACCTACTTTCACTTTTGTCTCATCCCTGTGATATATATCTTTCCCCCAGCACTCCAAATCGGAGTATTTCACCCGTTTTTATTAAAAACAGTGTGGGTAATTTAAAACGGGAATTGAGAAAATTGCACGTTTTCCAAAGTGTGATTTAGCTGCAGCATGCTCTAAACTTTCCACTCATTTTCGAATTGTATGCTTTTTGCTGATCCATTGCCATGTGATTGGCAGTGATATAACATACATGATATTGTGATAAAACATATGTATATTATAATGTAACCACATTGTACAATTCTAGTGTTATTTTAGGCCTTTGCTAAGGGTTTAAAGGGTTTTTTCCTCTTATTCGGTGAGAGAAGGTCGGATCCCTGCCTACCTTCTGCTTCTTTCTATCCACTCAGAATTCGATTATTTGTGGGTTGAGGGAAGATTGCAGCGGGAAACGTTAACTTGGGTACTATCTATCCTCATCCAAAAAGTGCTCCTATTCATGTGTGCTTTGTATATGTTCTAGGAGAAGGTTAACCAAGTGCATTGCTTCCATTTTATTGTAAATATCACCCCATTGGTGATTGCTGCCCCATATTAAAAATTGTATGATTTCTTTAGAATTTTAAACATAAATAAATATTGTATTTTCACCAACCGCCTGGTTCATTGTGACCCGGGGTATTTGAAAAAGGGGGTGTGATACGAGTTTTGTACCATCTCAAATTGAATTTGCATAAAATGAAGAGAAAGGCAAATCAATTGAGCGCTACATCCTAGGCTGAGACCCAGGTGTGTGTAGCCTGATTGAAATCCTTAACACCAAGATTTGTGCCTGTCCTTTGGCCATGTTTTCCTTTGCTGCCCTCTCTGGTCTGCAATAGCCATATATGTGAATCCTCTGCTTTCCCGGGTTAAGTGGCAGTCTGTGTGTGGCCGGATGTGGGAGGCTTTGACTGTTCTAGTCCCAGTCCACATTCGTGCCGGAGTGCTTGTTGCTGGGTAGAATGTTTGGCCAATGGTTGTGCATGACTGGACAGCCTCTGCCAGTTTGAATGACAGTTTTGAAGTCCAACTAAGGGCTTAGTAAAACCATACAACTGAGACAGTACAGAACTCCACTCTTAGTACAAGGATGTACCAGCTGAGTATATGGCAGCGTAGACCGAGCAGCCAGGCTTATCTTAGGAGGGAGAGGAGGGCTGTAGAAAGGTACAAAGAACTTTAGTATACCAAGGGTTCAACAGAAATACTTAAAAGCATGCAGTGACACTCTGTTAAGGAATCACTTAGTAAACCAACCCTGTTACCAGGATACATTTCGGAATAGTGGGACACAAATTCAAGCAACAGCAAACACCTGTAACTACATTCAGGATAACACACAGTTCTACAAGTTCAGTGGAACACAGACTAAGGTTAGCAATAACGCTTTAACTTATTTTAGGCCAGCACACAGCTATTCAAGGTGTGGTAAGTAAAACCTAACAGACTTATTCTAGGCAGGCTAAACAGCAGGTATGGAGAAGCAAGGCCCAGTTGGTATGCTTCTACTTTTATATCCTAAAGGAAATAATAAAGTGAAGCCAACAGCATTACCTTTGGGAAGAGGTGCAACCAGGTGAGTAAAACAACCTTACATCTATACTTTTCAGAATGGCAAAACACATTCAAGGCAAGTAAGAACTTGCGTAACTGCTCACTCTCAGAGTTACAATTACCAACCAGCTCTTTTACAAGTAAGTAAACTTTTAAATACTTCTCTTTTCTAGGAAAAAGGCCCAATCCTTGGATGTCTTTCCATATTGTTGGAGCATGTGTGGCAGAAGGGGGGTCACTAGGTCTCTAGTATCCAACAGGCAGTTCAGTATAGGCACAGAAGTAGCAAACATCAGAGTTCCTAAGGAAGACTGGGCCTGTACTCAGTGCAACAATAGGAGAGGCCCAGACCCTACACACACTGCATGCTCTGCCGAGGAGCCCGCAGTAATCATGAGAAGCAAAGCAGGTTTGGAGCTGGAGCTCCCTGCTAAAATGGCTGCTGATGAGCAACATTAGAATCGGAAGTGCCCCGTGTGCAGAGCGCCTCATCTATGACGCTCTGCACCATAGTAACATCTCTGGCTCCCCAGGGCTATTGGTTACTGCCGCCAGCCTTAAAACCAGTGCTGTAGGCAAGCCGGCAGGCGAAGCCGGCCCACCTCCAAGGATCACTGGCAAGGATGGTCCCTGTCTGGACCGGTCGGAGAGGGCCCCCCATTCCGTCCCTGCAATCTATTCCTCTCGACCACCCAGCCGCTTCTTTGCCTTCACCTGGATACCAAAACGTGTGGATTTGCAAGGCATGAATTCTAGAGAGTGGCTCAGAGTGTGATCTTCCGCCACCATACATCACCAGTGCGATTGTGACCTGGACTGCCCTGGACCACAGAAGCGCTGCATCACCGACTGCTAACGCAAATGCAGGTGCCCCATGCCAAGTAACAGCTCAAAGCAATGCATGCATTTTTTGTGCTGTTATTGGAGTCTGAGTTAGTGCTCACCAGATCACAGTGTACTTGGACATATACACCCGAAGCAGTAGTCGAACCCGAGAAACGTTAGCCTCACACTGCTTCCCGCTGCTGTTCTGCATATTGCACAGACACGTGTTCGCACCTTTCCTTTTCATGGACTATTCACCAGAAACAACAATGCGCATAACCGATGTAACCCCCCACTCACCCTGGGCGCGGCTTTTCCAGTATGTCCACTCTTGACTTGCCTTACCAAAGGTTTCCCATTATTTCTACTCGCAACTTATCCAGCTTGTCTTTGCAGCATTTTGATGTATATGGTTGTTACCTGCATTCTTTCTAATGTGACCTTACGCAGCATTTTGCTGTACACCATTGCTGTTTACTACTGTTCACAGTACACTACATTAGGTATAGCCCTACCTGCTCAAGCTTTCACAGGCATCCTACCCACCATTGATGCCTGACCTCCAAATACTGCCCCCCGTACCTTGAAATGAGGCTCTCCCAATTTGTGCACCCATACTATTGTCACCTACCTACTTGTACCTGCATAATTGATCTAGCCCCCCCTGCAATGAGGTGAGGTTTTACCAACTTGTGCACCCATACTATTCTCACCTCCCTATTTGTACCTGCATATTTGATGTAGCCCCAGTATCATGAGTCGATGCTTTTCCAACTTGTGCACTCTCTCTAATGTTGTATTTTCACCTATTTGTAATTGCAACCAATATGCGCCTTCTTGCACTTGGCTAATGGACCTTACACTTTCTGTAGCTAACGCCTATATGCCTCTGGGTTTTGTGCACTGAAACAAATGCAAAAATAAATGTCACTTCAGAGTAGTTGAAAGGGCCCAGGGATGTCTGTGAAGACACTCTAGGAGTTGTTGGGACAGTTTTTTTCTGAACCCCAGACCAAAGCATAAAATCGTATTCAGAATACCCAACAATAATTCTAGGGAAGTCAAACCATATCATACACATTTCGAATAGGTCACACCTATTCTTGAAGCGTAAAAAAAAAGTTACTTATGGATTACTTTCTGTAATACAAGGGTAGTGACCCTAACAGTTGTACCGTGACGCTCAGCAAAGATGTCGCATAGTAAACCAACCTGCAAGTATATTTTTCTGAACAGTTGAACACTCATTCAAGGAACAGTTTACAACTACATTTATGATAACACACAGTACTCAACGTACCGTCCCCTTTTCTCTGTGCTGTGTCGGCATCCCTCGCTAGCGACAGGAAACGGAACCTTTTTCACCAGAAAAATGTTCTTTCCCTTTAAATTCAGGTGCGCGTGGGGGCGCGGACCAGGGAGCATGCGCTCCCCCGACTCAGTCTCCCGGCGCCACTCCTCAGTCTTTTCTGTGTCGACTGGAGCAGACCGCTCGCACCAGTGCTCCTGGGTTAGGCCTCTGGCCTTTTAATTCCATGGGCTCGCCCCCCGGCGACTTTCTAGTCTCTTCTTCATTTTTGTTTTCTCTCAGCAATTGTCTGAGATAATGCTCTGTCCTCTAGTGCCACGCTACTCCCCGGGGCATGTCGATGACGGCGGGTTTCAGTAGGTGCCCGGACTGCGAGTGTTCCTTCCCCATGTTGGATCCCCACGCACTCTGCCTCCGGTGCCTTGGCCACATCATGGCTGGGACAGCTGTTCTGTGTGCGACGCGTTGACCCTGCAAGCTCTGAAGAATCGTTTGGCCAGTTGGAGGGAGCAGTTAGAAAGATCACCTCCAGTGGCCATCGAGACATACGTCGGGAGGAAGACCAGGCCCAAGGTTGGTGCCCTGTTCTCCTCCGCACCCCGCAAGGGCTATTCCTTCCCAGGGTAGCGCCCAAGTGAAAGGGGCCTTCCAGGTCCTAAGACCAACAAAGAGACTGAGGCTCCCAGAGCTACCGGCCAACAGGCAGAGGGGGTCGCAAGATCCTCCTGGTCCCAACGCTGAGGGGCTGCAAGGCTCTGTACCGGGGACCTCCCTGAGGGGCTTTGCTGTAGCACTGGGCTTGTGTCTGAGGAGGCACCTATACGTAGCAGTTGCACTACCGAGGGCACTCTGACTCCCAGGTCTCTACCTGAGGTGCAGGGTAGGTCCGAGCCTTCGCTTTTAAGCGTGCAGGTGGAGACTGGGCCCAGCTCTTCAGGCACCATGCAGCAGGCACGTGGGGTGGGGCATAACAAAGTGGCCACCAGGCCAAGCTCACCCAGAGTCGCATCCTTCTGGAAAGCAGGTATGGCGATGCACCTCTAGATGTGACTGGACCAAGCCAGTACCCTGGTCCACGTCATACCTGACCACATTGTCGCAGGACGGTACGCAGCCCTCAGCTTGGTGTGACGAGGACCGCCAAGACCTCAGCTGCCACAGGACCCGCCTCCTATGCCCCCAGGCCCTTCCCATGCATGCGAGGATAGGTTCTTCGAAAAGTTCTTTACCCTCATGAAATTACTGCAGATGGGCACCATCCTCAGGGGGGTCATCAAAGACATTCTCCCTCCGGTTCCACCTCAGGCTCTGACCGTGGTCCAGACCTTGGCATGCTCACACCAATCACGGTGGCTCAGCCTCCGGTGCAGCCTCCTCAGCAGCCCCCGGCACTGCCAGTCAGCACACCACAGCTACCCGCACCCAGCATGCCTCTGACAGCTCCCGACCTGCAAGACACAGCATGTGACACGGATGAGTATCAGTATACTTCCCTTGTCAGCTAAGGCTTTCCAAGAGAGGCTGGTGGGTGTGGCAGAATACCTGGGGATTCTGCAGCCACAAGTTGCACAACCTGAGGCGGGGGTTCTGGCCGAGGTGCTGACCATTCGCCCTGCCACAAGGACTGGCATCCCTCTGCAAAAGGATGTAGAATCCCTGGCCAAGAAGGGATGGGTGAAGCCGCACTCCACGCAGCCTACCAATAAAAGCCTTGATGCCAAGTATAGGCAGGCAGAGGAGGACTCCCTCATTCTGTCAGTACACCCTCAACCGCATTCATCCATTATAGCTGTGGTCTCCCTTTATTCCAAACTACAGTCTTCTTCATCTGCACCCACCTCAGCACTCCTAGGGAAGGAGGAAAAGCTGTTGGAGTCCTACAGCAAAAAGATTTAGTCAGTCCAACAACTTTATTCGGCCAAAAAGGCCATCAAAGTGCATCCTACAAATACAGTTAAATACTAATACATTATAACAAACACAGCAAAGGAAGGACAACAGAACATTGCAAAAGACCGCCCCCTTTATGAGGGCCCCCAAATGGATCAGTAAGCCATTGGTCGGGTCCCGCCCGCCCCTACCCCCTGGTAGTTGCCCGACCACCTCAGACCCAAGGTGGTCACGTTTTCCCCTGAAAGGGGACTGTTGCCAGTGGTGTCCACGGGGTGCCACACAATGGCGTGAATGGGAGATGAACCGGCTGTGATGCCACTTTTCCATGGCTGCCCGTGGCCATTACATTTTTCCAAGACGGCCCTTGCCATTTGGCTGTCCCCAAAGACTAATTTAGCAGTATCCATTTTGCCTGAGGAGTGAGGCAGTCTAATACACTCCAACAAAGAGCCCCTGGACACAAACCCACATTCCCCCACTGTCCGCCACCAATGAAAACATTTGTTCCGAAGGGCATCTCTTGGTTCTCTTGAATCGATGGATAGTTTTGGGACACCATGAAGGAACACCCTGGAGCTACTTCAACCTTCACGTAAATGGTGCCCAGACAGTGGCTTACACAGGCCAGGGATTAGGGCACCGCCCTCCCTCCCCACTGGGCACGAAGTGCCCTCGGCACTCCTAACGGGATTCCGCAATGGTGAGGGCTCGATCCCCGAGACTACATCCGGTGATCTTGCTGGTCTCCCTTCGTTCGAGAGATGCTGGGGGTGGGGGGTCAGCTCCTCAAGGAAGGGGGAGGCCTAGCCACAGAGCCATGGGACAGACCAGGGTGCGAGGGGTGTGTTCCTTTAGCAGAGCCAAGAGTCGGTCGCCCTGGGCCGACCCCTGAAGGACCCATTCTTCCCCTCCCCACACCTCCTTCCCCCTAATCCCCCAACAACCCCATGATCAGGGCAAGAAGAAGATTTTTGATCTCAGCCAGCTCACGGAGCAGGAGGTGACAGGGGCATCTTGACGGATTGGTGGAGTCGATGGAAGGTGGAGCTGAAAGGCTGTGTTCTCCTTTATTGGGGGGTTTAGAAGTCTGAAGAGGGCTGAGAACGAGCAAAGAGCTAGCCCCGGGCAAATGCTGGCCCCCAAGGCTGGGTGGAAAGCTGGTCTTCACACCCATGCCCGGGCCCAAACCATCAGCACCCACACCTCCGACATCCAGAGTCATGGGCACAGGAAGTGAGAATGAGTTTGCTTCGAGAAAAAACAGGGTTGGGTGCAGAACTTGGATATCAGGACATGGGCCAGGAGTTGGATGAAGGGGGGGCCAGTTCCAGAGAGGGAGTACTGAGTGAGGCCATGGGTGGGACCAGCAGGTTCAGCGGCACAGGAGCAGGACCACCAGCAGAACCACCGGTCAACTTCGATATGCCCATTGAGATTCTCTCACAGCCATTAGCCAAGTTATTCAGAAGATCAGCAGAGGCCACACAGTCAAAGCCCCCACCGGGAGTAAGCATGTTTGTAGGTAATGCAGATCCCTCCCGGGCGGGACATGCAGAGATGATGGTTGGGAGAGGAAACGGCATGGTGCCGCAAGTCCCAGGGGGCCGAGATAAGGGCCTGCCAACAGGCTGTAGATAGGGGAGTGTAAAGGTATGGGCTCCCCAGAGGCTCACACTGTCACGCTTTATCTCACAGGCAGTGGCCAAAGGTGCTCCACTCCCACAGAGGCTCCCATTAAACACTCCGTTTCCCTGCGCAACCCCCGGAGCCATGCACAACAAGCCCCTCTTCATTCTTCTTCCCACAGTGGGTTTGCGATCTGCCTGTGGGACCGGGGGTCCTTGGAGTTTCGAGAGAAAGGTGGATTGCAGCAGATGGTGGGGGGAGAAAGGGGAAGAGATTCCGCCTTCATCCGAAGCTCCTAGGGTGGGGTCCCTAGGAGGGCCAACAATCATGTACTTTAGGTTGTGAAATGCCCTGGGAGACCGCTTCGAGGAGACAAAAAGGTTCCAAGAGTTCCAGGGCACTCAAAGTTTGCTTGTTTGATGCGCAGCTCCCCCAACACTGGCGCTCGACACAATGACTGACTCACCTCGAGGTCCAGTCCAGGCCAATCCAGCTGGTCAGGTCCCCCCACGGGACCGCAAACACCCCCAGCGAGCTGCCAACACCCCACGCCCTTAACCCCGCGAGCTTCACCCGTTCGGGCCGGGGACTGCAGCAGATAAAGTTGGGGGTGTGTGGCTTATGGTATGGTGTCCCTCCAGGGACTAGAAAGCAAAACAGCGGTCCGCCAACACCCCGCGGGCTTCACCCGTTAGGGCTGGGGACTGCAGCAGATGAAGGCGGGGGGGCGTGGCTTAAGGTATGGTGTCCCTCCAGAAAGCAAAACTTGCCACACTTCATCTGCGCCAGGCCAATGCTCACACGATGTTGGCAGCAGTGACTTCCTCCCAGAGCTCCCTGCGCATAGTCAGACGCGATTCAGGGCTGGGTTGGCAGAGGCCAAAATTGTGGCACAAGATATCATGTCATCTACAGTGACTCATATCGACACCACAGGAAGAGCGTTCTGTATAACCACTGATAGGAGGAGGATAGCTTGGCTTAAGGTGACCAAGTTTAACCCTGATGTGCAGGAGCGCATTCTCGACCTGCCATTTGAGGAGGGGTGGGGGGCTTGTTTCACTCTACCACGGCCAAGCAAGTTGACAAGAAAAGAATCGGCGCCCAAGGCCTTATAGCCAGAATCACCAACACTCTGACAGCCCGTGCAGTCTCCTATCCAGTACAGGCGCAAGCAGCTCAAATCCTCTCACAGATTTTTTTTCAGTCTCCCTCCCAGGCACCAGCCTCAAAGGGTAAAAAGCTGTGATGATATCATCCAGATCACAAGTCTCCGGTCGGGGGCATGCTTGCCCTTCACATCCATTCCTGGCGGGCAAGGTTAGCACACCCATGGATCCTCTGTAGTTTCCACAGGCTTCCGTCTGCCAATTCCTCTTTCCTCCCCTCCACTCCCACAGATTGTGACAGCAACTCTTTTGGCAGAAATCCGCTCATTCATCGCGAGTCTGGCGTTGAGGCGGTTCCAGCTTTGCAGCGAGGCATAGGCTTCTATTTCTGGATATTGGCCAGAAAAAGAACCAGGCTGGCCTGAGAGCTGTTCTAAACTTCTCTTCCTTGAACATTTCCCAACCCCTTCAAAAGTTCAAGATGGTTACTCCAGCACTTATTGCAGAGACACTGTGTGGGGAGACTTTATGTGCTCCCTGGATCTGAAGGATGCTTACTTGCACTTCCCCAGTTGGGAGCCCCATCGTTCCTTCCTGAGGTTCAGGATCACAGGCTTTCATTTTCAATACAAGGTCCTCCCTTTTGGCCTCAACTCGGCCCCAAGGGTCATTTCAAGGTTAATGATCTCTGTATCCATACCTCGACGACTGACTAGTCCGACCGGAGTCTCCCGAGGCCTTAAAGCACACTTCTTCACCACTTATGATCTGGGGTTCTCGATCAACCTCACTTAGTCAGTTACTCCCCACTCAGTCCTTAACATTCCTGGGGCTAATTTGGGATACGAGGGTGGAGAGGATTTTCCCCTCGGCAGACAAGATCACAGCACTCAGGAAGGCCACTGGGCATTTTCTCAGCAGACCAGTGACCTCAGCATGGTGGTACCAGCACTTGCTTGGCATAATGGTGGCTTATCTCCTAGCACACAAGACTCAAAATGAGGAGGCTGCAGCTGCATTTTTCAGCCTCTTGGAATCGGGAGACGGGCTCCCAGGAGCTCTAGTCCGCATACCACAGCATCTGCACTCAGACTTCGAGTGTGGGAGTGCAGAGATCAACCGGTTAGTGGACAGACCGTTCAGGCAGCCATCTCATGAGATCATCATTACCACAGCCTCGTCCCTAGAGGGATGAGGGGTGGGGCTACACTGGACAACCACAGTGTCCATGGAATATGGTCACGACAAGAACAGCTGGAACACATCAACTGGCTCGAGATGATGGCTATCTGGCTTGCCATTAAAGCGTTCCTCCCCATTGTCATCCGCAAGTCGTTCTGCATCCAGACACAGCTCCACTTGCATGTATTACATCAACAGACAGTGAGGTACCAGGTCCCCTCCGCTCTGCCGGCTGTCCATCGACATTCGGGAGTGGGCACTGTCCAACAGCATTTACTTAACAGCAGTTCACTTGTCGGGTGAATCCAACTTGGAGGCGGACAGGCTCAGCAGGCAGGAGATCGACCACTATGAGTGTCAGTTGGACGAATAGGTCCTGAGGGGGATTTTCGACGGATTGGGCCACCTTCAGGTAGACTTATTCGACACCATGAACAACACGAGGTGCCCTCAGTTCGCTTCCTGGCTGGGGCAAGGCAGGAGATCGCTGTGGGAGCGTGTTGCAGATCACATGGAATGGCATGAATGCATATGCTTTTCCCCCATTCCGATTAACAGGGAACTGTTTTTCAGAGCCCCTCGTGGGCGGATTTCCATTGAGTTTCTTCTTGGAGGCTTCCAGGAGATTCTTCAGGCCTACGCCGCGTGGACCATGTCGGAGGAGAAGAACGATTCAGCGCCCTTGTTTAAGATTTTCTCCGACTGCGGCCTACGGAATGTCTTCTCGGACGACAAGCATTCTCAATGCCTTTACTGCCTGTACCCGATGCACAAGGAGGAAGATTGTGCATTCTGTCAGGAGATGGTGCCCTGCATGCTGAAGGATCGGCATAGGCAGCTCAAGGAATGGCTGCAGGCCGAGGCCACTGCACTGGTGGGTCCCGTGAGCATGCCTCCCCTGCTCTCAAGAAAGCTGAGCGGTCTTCTAAGACCTTTGAGGGCGCCTCTCCTGCGGGTGTCCAACATAAGGCTAACTACCGTGAGTCCACTGCCACGGGAACGCTGTTGCGACTGGCTCCTCGGCGGCCAGGGCGAGTATGGCGTCTCCAGCAACTTCAAACGCTGGCCAACGCTCGGGATCTTCGTCCAAGAGGAAGTCGGACCATCCGGGCAAACTCAAGGAGGAGCCCAAGACCGACATGCTGGAGAAGGCCAAGGGGGAGCGAGGCTCTGACCCTCCCACTAAGGAGAAGGCCTTGGGGTCATCCAAGGCCAAGCAGGACAAGGGACCGGTCCAACCTTCCATCGAAGGGGTAGTGGTGTTACTCACAAAGGCTACTGTGGCGAATCCGCACGACGCAACCCCGAAGGTAAAAGTGTCCCACTCCCCCAGGAGAGAGTACACTTTTCAGCCCATAGAGAAGACACCGGAGAAGATGCCAGTCATTTCCCCGAAACCGTCCCCTCTGGTCACAGAGAAGGGGGGGGGAGAGGAGTAGTCCTCCAGGGCATGGATATCTCCTCAGAGGACGAGCTTACTTGCCTCCGGACCATCCAGGAGGAGGTTAACGTCGGGAGCAAGCCCTACGGCGGGGGTTCCGACGAAGGCGACGATGGTAAGAATACCGTCGACGAGGAGCAGCACGTCAAGGACCCGAGTGCCCGACCGACGCCCCAGGCACCTGTTCTGCCTCCTCCTCAGTCACCACCCCGACAGCCACCTGGAGACCTCTCAGTGGACATTCTCTCGGCTTTGCATACCCTGGTCTCGGAGATACGGACGAGGATGCCGTTACGCCGGCGGCCCCTCCCGTGGCGCTGACACAGATGGGGGAACCACCGGCCAAGAAGTGGAAGGTACACCCTCCACATCTGTGCCTCCCTCTCTCCCCAAACCCTGCTCCCCCCCTCCCACCTCCCCCCCTGTTAGGCAGAAACCTGTGCAGTTCCCTTAGGTACCACTGCAAAAAGTTTAAGTCTACAGGAGTAAGCAGTAAACCCAATTGGTAGCAGTCTGCACCACCCATATTTACCTGGTAGCTGTGGCTGAGCAGTCAGACTTCTCTCAAGAAGAGTTAGGCAGTATATAGAGTATACACAATAGGGCTAAAAATACAGTAGAACAAGCAAACACTGACCAGAGCTTTAGTATAAAAGTATATCATTTATTTAAAAACACACTTGTGAAAATACACTGGCTCTAATATATCAAGCAAGTTCAAACACAGTCACTAAAAGTATATACACCTCCCTAGTTAATTATTCGACAAGTCTAGGTTAAGACACCACTTATTAGCAAAACAGAGGTGAGCGCGTAACCGTAGATGGCACTCCAATAATTTGTTTAAAAAGGGAGAGGAAAGACAGAGTATGGAAATAACACAGTACCAACACTTCTAAGAAATCACAGCAAGTCAAGAAAGGCAGGGTCTACTGTAGAGCCAAAAGTTCATAGGCCTTGCTCGCTCTTGGAGAGAGCAAGGCGGAATGTGCCCAAGATCACACAGTGGAAATGCACTCAGTCTTTGCAGAAAAGTCAAAAAGAGGTTGGATCAGTTCAGAAAGGCAAAGTTAGCAGGTCTGAGGTCAACCCAGTTGGAAGGTCAAGGATTTCCGGGACACCTTGGACAATCCGTTGCATGGGAGACCAGGCGGGACAGAGTACCTGAAATGGTGAGAAAGCACCAGCGGTGACAGTTGTTCCTGGCAGCGGGTGCAAGTCGTGGCTTTGACCAGAGGAAGAGATGATCTTGACGAGGAAGAAAGCTGGAGGTCGTTGCACTGTCAGGGAAGAAACCAGCCGCGGAGTTCCCGATTTAAAAGGTACAACCCTTTTATTCACGGTAGTGGTGAAGCGTGGCTATCCGGCCGCCGGGGTGCTTGGCACAGGCGATTCGACCACGAGACGTCCAGGAAGGCGAAAAAAGGCGAACTGATCGGTCCCACCAGCTCAAAGGGAAGAAGACTCCTGGAAGAAGATCTCCTCTGTCGTTGGGGAAGTGGTGAGTTCGTACAGCAGGGCTCCACCGGTGGTATCATCGTCGTAGATGGCTCAGCTTCTCCCCTCTTCGGATTCTTTAGGTCCTGTGGCGACTTCTGAAGTTCCAGTCCCCAAAGCCCTGCTTTTATGCAGAAAAAACCCCATTCAACAGCCTATCTGTCACTCAAACATGCAAAGTTGTGAGCCGGGCGGCTCACCACTGGGCCAATCGCACAAGAGTGCGACTTCAGTTGCCAAGGCAACTCAGTCCAGGGTGCCTAATCCCCCTCCCACACATCCTGTAGATCCCGGAGTGGCACCATTTGGAGGACTTCTGTGCAGAAGCCCACCAAAAAGTGGAACAAAGGGCTCGACTTGGGTTAGAGTTTCAGCTGCGAACACAAACGCCATTTTAAAACCGAGTCCTGGCAAAAAGACCCAACCGGGGAATAAATATTAAATAACCCGGCGGTATCTTTAACATTGCACCAAAAAGTGGTGCGTTTTAAAATCAATGGGAAAATCCCATAAGAAATATTCCGGTGGAATATTTTGCGTGGTATCCACTGCCACCAGCCAGAACCTCGACAAGAGGGGACTAGACCGTGCCCCCTTGTAAAACAGAACCAGGGGCAATCGAATTACCCATACCAGTACTTCCACAATATGATGGTTTGTACTGGTTCTGTTCACAATTTAAGACTAGTAAAGCCAATGATGACTTTACATGCCCTGGGAGACAGTAGTCAGTCCCAGGGTATGGAGTCTGTTTGGGGGTCACTATGACACCCCTGTGTCACTGCACTGAGGGTGCTGTTTAACACACATACCAAAAACACATGAAGCCCTATGGAGAAAAAGACCCCCTAGCCCATAAAACACATTCCCAGTCAAAGGACATTCTCAAATCATGCCTAAGAGTGGGAGAAAGAGTCTCACTCGTAGCAGGAGAAAACAAATAGACCCCACAAATCCAGCAAAGCTGCTGGGGGACTCTCTAGGTTTGGGAAATTAGCCTTAACAGAGAATGCTCCCTAACACCCCACTCCCCACCCAAGGGATGAGACGGACCGGACACGGCGACGATAAGCACTGGCACGGACGACGACGGTGGGTTAGGGGACCTCCCCGATCCTCCCCTCCTGACGAGATTGGCTTGTTTCACGCCATGATCTCCAGGGCTTCCAGCTCGTTCCATTGGAGAAGGAGGGCTTCCTATATCAGCGCCGCGAGGCAAACAGAAAGACCGTCCTTTAGGTCCCACTGCTGGATGACATCTGGGACGAGGGCTTGTCTCTCATGAAGAACACTTCCACGGCCCCGTCGAAGAGGGACCGTTATGAGAATAAGTACAGGGTGCCTGACTCTGTGCCCAAATGCCTACGGACTCAACCGTCCCTGCACTCTGTGGTTTCAGCAGCAGCCAAGAAGTCGTCTTCGGGCTTCTTCGGCGGCCTCCACCCCTCCCGACAGTGAGGGGAAGACGTAAGATGCCATGGTACGACGAGTCATCTCCTCTGCAGCGACTACCATCAAGGCCGCCAATGCTCTCACCAATGCTCAATGCTCTTGTGGCTTGCTAAAACTGTGAGCTGTGGCTCAAGATCGTTCCCATTCTGGACTTCCTTCCCGACGACAAGAGGTTGGAAGCTTTGGAGATTCGGCAGGAAGGCAAGGTGGCGTTGACCACACCATCACAGTGGCCACGGACATCGCTGACACAGGGTTCTGCCAAACGGGCAACAGCATTTGCCTTCGTCGTCGGGGCTGGCTTAAGGCCAACCATTTTCGCCAGGACGTTCAGTCGAGGGTGTTGCACATGCCCTTCAACTGGGACAATCTGTTCGGTAAGGCTGTAGATGAGTCTCTTCAAGCCATCAAGGCGAAGTCAGAGACTGCTCGTGCCTTGGGCACGCTTCAGCAACGGCAGCCGTTCTTTCGGACCTCAAGCAGCAAGTCCCAAGGATCCTCCAAGGGTTTCGGCAGAGGTTCCTCATCCTACCGCCAACCCTCCTGCTCTTCGGCCCAGGAAAACATGGGCTGTTCCAAGAATTTCGGAGGAGGACGTCGTTGCCAGGTTCCCCAAGCTGTCCCTTTGACGTCCAACCAGAATTGAACCAGCCGTGGTGTCGGGCCCCCACCCATGCACCACAGTGGGAGGCCGCCTGGCGAACTTTGTCAGCGTGTGAAAGTCCATTTCCACTGACCGATGGGTGCTGGATGCTCTCGCCCACTGACAAATCCTGGAGTTTCAATGGAAGTGTGCCCTGATACCGCTGGTTGCCCGGCAGGAGAACCACATCCCTCAGCTGCTGCCGGAGGTACGGGACATGCTAAAGAAAGGCGCGATAGTGGGGGTCCTGAGTGTAGTCAAGGCACTTCCTCGTGAAAAAGACGACTGGAGGCTGGAGGCCCATCCTAGACCTCCATCGGCTAAACAAATCAAGTCCCAAATGTTCTGGATGGTAACTCTTCAGCACGTGCTCGGACAGCTCAAAGAGGGAGACTTTCTGTCGTCGCTGGACTTGGAGGATGCTTACTTCCACATACCCATCCACAAGGGACACTGCAAGTTTCTGCGCTTTGTGTTCCAGGGGAAGCATTCGCCTTTCAAGGCCCTTCCCTTCGGATTGAAGTTGGCGTCAAGGGGGTCTTCACCAAGTGCCTGGCGCTGGTGGCGGCACGGCTGCGACTGCAGGGGATTCACGTCTACCCGTATTTCGACGACTCGCTCATTCGGGCCTGCTCGAGGGACATCGCTGTCGATCACACGGCGAGGACCTTCCTACGCCTGACAGAACTGGGGTTCTCAGTGAACTACGCAAAGTCCTGCTTGATTCCATCGCAGGACGCGCTGTTTCTGGGATCCCCACTCAACAGTGTTGTGCCTGGCGTCTGTCAGAGGAAAGGGTAGCGGCCATCTTGGGCATTGTGCAACGGCTGTTAGCACTGAAGGTCGCCACGGTGAGGACTATCAAGTCCCTGCTCGGCATGCATCTACCTCGTTCGACTGTGCAGGCTATGGATGCATCCACTACAGCAGTTCTGCGACGACCATTGGATACAAGTGTCGGGAAGCTTCCAGGACAAGATCACGCTAGACGAGAGCTTCTGTCCAGGGATATGGTGGTGGGGAGTTTGCGCACATCTGTCCAAAGACGCAGATTTCCAGACCCCGCTGCACCAGGAGGCGGTCACGACGGATGCCTCGCTGGAAGGTTGGGGAGCTCACACCGGAAGTCTTGACATAAGAGGCCTTTGGCTGCCGGAGTAGAAGACGTTGCACATCAACGTGCTGGAGCTGCAAGCAGTATTTTGGGCCCTCGGTCCTTCCTTCCGTCCCTCAAGGGCAAGGTGGTGCGGGTCTTAACAGACAATACCACCACAATGTTTTACATCAGGAGGGTGCTCGATCCCCGGCGCTCTCCAGAGAGGAGCAGTACTTATGGCACTGGGCCCTAGCCCAGGGGGATATTCCTCATCCCATTTCATCTGGCAGGAGTGAAGGGCACCATCACTGACTCTCTCAGCAGAGAGCTACACTCTTGCCACGAATCGGAGCTTCGGCAGGACCAAGCAGATCTCCTGTTCTGCAGATGGGGCAATCCCCAGATCGATCTGTTTGAGACGGCGACGAACACCAAGTGCCGGAGGTTCGCCAGCAGGTTTCCCCAGCCGGGGAGCATGGGGGACGCATTCTCAATCCCCTGGGACGGCCTGTTTCTGTATGCGTTTCCACCTTTGCCATTGATTCTTCTACTCCTCAATCAATTCAGGCGGTCCCGGTGCAGAATGATCCTCGTTGCACCAGCGTGGCCGAGACCGGTACGGTACCAAGACCCTCTCAGTATGTCAGCGTCCCCTCCAGTCAAGCTTCCAGTGGTCGCAGATCTTCTTGCCAGGGTAAGGAGGCGCAATTCTGCACCACGACCCAGGATCACTGAACCTGAAGGCATGGCTCCTGCAGCATTAAGAGTTCGGTGGATACGATCTCCCAGCAGACTGCAAGGAGGTGCTTGCCAAGGCCAGGGCATCGTCTACACTAAAATGTTATGAACATAAATGGAAGAGGTTCGCCTTTTGGTGCCATGCACAGACCCTCTACGAGTCACGGCTCCACAGGTACTGCCTTTGCTGTCGGTGGCCAAGGCAGGACTGGCCCATGCCTCCATCAAAGTTCATCTGGCGGCTATCTCCCGCTACGCCAGATCTCCGAGGCAGTCGTCGTGTGGTCACACCGTCTGGTTAAGGAGTTCGTCAAAGGACTGTTCCATTCATTCCCACCGGTGAAGGCCCCAGCCCCGGCGTGGGAACTAAATGTGGTGTTGACTAGGCTCATGGGCCCGCCATTCGAACCTATGCATTCAGCTCCGCTGAAGCTTTTATCGTGGAATACAGCGATCCTTGTGGCCATCACCTCTGCACGACGGGTGGGTGAGATTCAGGCCCTGTCCTGTAAACCACCTTACTTGACTTTTCACAGCACAGTGGTGCTGAGGGCGTACCCCTCCTTCATGCCCAAGGTGCCGTCAGACTTTCATCTAAACGAGCCCTTGGTGTTGTGTTCTTTCCTATGCCTTTGTCGCCGTCTGAAAGTACTTTGCACTCGCAGGATGTGGCTAGAGCGCCTAAGTTCTATGTGGACCGCACAAAATGTTTCCGGAAGACGTCACAACTTTTTGTGAACTTTGGTCCTGTTAATCATGGGAAGGCCCTCTCCAAGGCTTCCATTTCCAGGTGGCTCTCCAGCTGCATCACCAGTTGGCAAACCGACCGTTGCCTGGCCGTCCAAGAGCCCATTCGACTAGAACATTTGCTGCAACTACGGCGTTCCTGTCTGTTCCTGTCTGGTGTGCCCCTGCTGGACATCTGCAGGGCTGCTATGTGGAGGTCGACGCACACCTTCACGAAATTCAACTGCGTTGACAGGGATTCCAGGGAGGAGTCCAGATTCGGCCAAGCAGTGCTGCGCAACCTGTTTGCTTGAAGGTGAGTCTGGTGAGGAGATAAGAGATGTTTATCTTGAGCCTTACCACCTCCCGTGGTTGTGCATGTGTGTACTGCTATGTATTCTTTATTCATGAGCATGTGAATCCATGCCAGACCCCATGCTGGAGAAGGAACAAGTTACTTAACCTTTATCTGTTCTTCTCCAGCATGGGGCTGACATGGATTCACATGTGAACCCGCCCTCCTACCCCTCAGCGGCTTTTCTTAGTCCTACTGCCACTTTACGTGCTACCAAATCTGAAGATAGTTGCCAGAGGAGGGGCTTAAGTAGAGGGCAGTCATTGGCTGGGGGCAGTATGACCCAGAGCTCAGTGATTCGTTTATAGGAGAAAGACAGTTCAGAAATGAAACTGATTTTTTTCTTAATAGAGGATTCCCAGCTTGACGACGGGGAATATTCATGAGCATGTGAATCCATGCCAGACCCATGCTGGAAAACAACAGTTAAAGGTAAGTAACTTGTTCCAACCCCAGTGTTAGGCGAGATTTGGTGCAGTACCCTTTGGGTGCGCTACAACAATATTGACCTCCTGGCAATAGGAGCCCAACCTTTGGTATAAGTATGTACTACCCAGGTTGGTGGTGTGGCTGAGCAGCCAGGCTATCTCAAGAGGGGTCAAGGTGAGCAGTAGGGTTTTTACACAGAAATTCAGTGACAAGTATCCAAATAAACACTGAGACTCAAGGTTTCTTGATTAAACAATTATTAATTTAACAGTCAGGGGCAATGTAACAGTAACACACAATTACACTCCGAAGTACACACTCTTAGTTTCTCTAAATCAGCAAGTACCCATTTGGGATGGGACACAGACGCTTCCTACGCCCTCATGTGACTTAAATAACTAGGACACTGTGGACATTAATATATCACTGGTGCATTTAGAGCAATACTGAAATGTGTGTCAAAGAAAGGGGTTATTAGAATAAAACAAGAGATCACACAGATATTCTGAAGCAGGTAAGTACTTTTTAACCCCAAATGCAAAGTAAGTTAACCCCTTCCTGGAAGCAAATATAAAGCATACTGCCAGAGGTAAGAAGAGTCATTCAGGGAGCCAGGCCAGCCAATTTTAGTTGGGCAAAAGTCTAGGTGAGCTGAAGCACTGCTTGCAGGTAAGAAAGTCTTACCTGCCATACCAACCATACTTGCACTTTAGAAGACACCTCATCAGTCACCTTAGATATTGTCTTTTTATGCTTAAAGATTTGTATACCTCTTATTCCTGTAATCCTGAATATTTTATTTCAGGATTACCCGCCTATAACAGCCCTGTACATATCTGTATATCTACCCCTGCATAGATATTGACTTTGTATGCATGAAGATTTGTATATTTCTTACCCTTGTAATTTTGATTATTTTTATTACTACTTCAAAGTGTATATTTCTGCAACATTGTAAGCTTCGAATTATCTTTTGCCTGCGCCCTGTTGCCCCTGGGTAAGGTGCGCCATATAAATAAACAAACAAACAAACAAACAAAACAATGTTTAGAAGTCTTGTAGAAAAAGTAGAATCAATGTAGGGCCACAAGTTGTTAGGATTGTGAACGTTAGAAGATGCAAGCAACTATACAGAAGCAACCAAGACCAGTCTCAACTGAGAACAAGTAACGCTACATAAGAGGTAAATCCCCTTAGTTTTACAGTACCTTTGGTTAGAAGAAATAGTTCCAGCTGGCTTCTGTTACTGTGCAGCTCTGCAGATCCTATCCTGGCCTCAGTCGTGGGGACAAGAGGGAGGACTTCTGGGGACTCCTGCACTGCAATGGGACGGTCAGCAACAGCAAAGGGCAAACTTCAATTCAGCTGCACTTTGCGGTTTCTGCTCCTCTGCACTCAGCAAATGGCACCACTGCAGTTGTCGGCTACCACTTTGGACTTTCCTCGCATCTGGGGTCCAGCACTCTGTTGAGGTGGCTCAGGCTTGGTCAATCCTGCTTCCTGGGAGTCCGGAGGATCTCCCCGGAGCTCGGGTCCGACTTAAAAGTGATGCACCCAACTGGTGTTCCTCTCCCTGGCACTTCGGTTCCAGCAGCAGCAGTCGAAGTACAGCCAGCCTTGAGAGGACGTCCAGTCAATATCACTTTGGAGTGGATTGGTCCCACCAACTCAAGGGGAGAAGTCGTCCTTGCAGGGCTTTGCTAGTCGAGTTGAATTCGGAGGTTCAGCACAGCAGCAGGGCTTAACCGGGCAAACCAACGGTCCCGGAGTTGCAGTAGGCATCTCTTGCACGTTCTTCTTCGGATTCCTTCGTCCAGTGGCCGACTGTGCCTTCCAAGCCAAAAAGCCTTGCCTTTTGTGCAGGTTTCTCCCATTCATTCCAGCCTAGCTGTCAATCACACAGCAGGGTGGTTGTCCTTGCCGGACAGCCGGTCGGCCGATCACCGCCAAAGACAAAGCGACCAAAGGGATCAAACCTGGTGTAGTGTTAGGGAGAATTCTCATAAACGGTTGATTTCCCTTACCTACTGAGTCTCTCAGCAGCTTTGCTGGATTTCCAGTTTTTTTTTTCACCTTGTAAGAGTGTGAGCCTTTTTTCCCTCTTACATGTGTTTTGCTATGTGTATTTCTACTTGTTGTGTGATCCTGGGCACTGGAACCTCACCTTCTCAATGGCACCATATTATTCCATGTGTGTTACACAGCACCTTAAGTGCAGTGACACAGGGTTGTCTTTTAGACCTTCCACCGAATCCATTATCTGGGGCTGACTACTGTCTCCCAGACAGACCCAGTAGACCCCATCTTCCATGGAGTATTGGAAATGGTTAATTCCTATCCCTTTTTGTTGGTCTCTCTTGGAGCATTGGTTCGCTCCCTTTACACGAAGACTTGACTGATCGCAGTGGTATCTACCCTATTTTCTATAGCGCGGTTATCTTAAATAACGATGGTATTGTTTTAGGCTATTATATTAGCCTCAAACATAAACTCTCTTGACCATATATATTTTATTACGGTTCCGGCTGGGTTTATTCGCCATTTCTTTTTGTAAATGTCTTTCTTGTGTTTTACTCTGCGCGCCAAACCAGGTTAGGTCCCTTTGTTCTTCGCCTTTTCGCGGACTTCCACACGGAAGCCCTCCTTTAGGCACCTGAGAGTCTGGGTAGGCAGGATGTGAGGGAGGGGTTTTTAGGACCCCTGCCATGGGTTCCCTTGGTAACCCAAGTCGCACTCCTGTTTGATTGGCTGGGCGACTATCCTTGCCAGGGCAGCCACCCTGCTGTGTGATTGACAGCCAGGCTGTATGAATGGGGGAAAACTGCATAAAAAGCAGGCCAGTCTCTTTGACTGGAAGAACAGAGTCTCCACTGGAACGAAAGAACCTATGAGGAACTGACGGAAGAGGACCCCTACCACGACTGAACCACCCGGTGAAGCCCTGATGCAGGTCCGAATCCAACGACAGAGGAGATCCTTATTAGGCAGAATCCTGTGCAGTGCCCTTAGGGACCACTACAAATGATTAAGACCACAGGTGGTAGTACAAGTTTTACCTTTGGTACAAGCCTGTACTACTAAGTTATAGTGGTAGCAGTCGCAGAGCAGCCAGGCTTATCTCAAGAGTATATGAGCAGTAGCAGAGATTACACAAAGGGACCACAATTACTGTGACTCAAGCAAACACTGACTCAAGGTTTCAGGTAAAAAATAGAAGTACATTCATTTTTAAACCATCAGTTATGTCGGGGGGGAAATTCTGCCGGGGTCGGCCGGGCCGTCCGCAGACCTCCGGGCAGGGAGGCCCCAACTCCTCCCGTATATCCCAAGAGAGATAGAGTATGAGACACACACACAAGAAGCAAGGTGACTCTGCTGTTTATTAAACACAAACGGCAGGGATGGGTCAAGGATCATACGCGTCTGACCTGACACACACACAATCGTGGGGCTCGCAGGCCCTTTTTACTGTAGTATGACGCGCTACTTGCGTCACTTTAGAAAGTTAACAAAAAAACCTATCGCCACTCTTAATTGGTTGCTCGAGTGGTAGGGTTAGTATAGCATACGTATAGAGAATAATATGAGTGGACGAGGGTTAGTCAGGTGATATATCTGGGTTGTCCCTACAATTAGATACATGAGAATTGTTACATGAAGACTCCTAATGATTGGTTAATGTTACTGGCGTCAGTGATAAGAGCCCCATGTTCTGATTGGTGCACCCGTGAGCTTCCCAGCCTGGGACCATCGCTGTTCCCAGCTCTCGGTGTACCTGCAATTTGCAACACTGTTTCACTATGGGTACATGCAGACAATGTGAAGACTTATTCATGAGCTGGATGGCCGACTACTCCTACTGTCGCAGATGTCCATTGATCCTTTCAAGTGTATCTGCCTGTGTCTAGTAACGAGGGATCCAGACGCCTCTTTCCTCCTGGGCTTGGCATCTCGTCAGGTTCGGCTTGGTCACGTGAGGTGGGACCGTGTTTGAGGCAGAATTCTGCACAATTAATATTGTTTTTCCACTGTGTGCCTGATTTAATTGCAGGTGTGACTTTGATGTTGGTGCACGGCGTGCGAGGTTGCAACATCGTGCCCTTGATGGTCTGCTTTTGGAATGTGGGTTTGCAACATTACGACCTTGGCTGTCTGCTTTCGCAAGGCTCATTCTGCAGGATCAGCAACCTGACTCTTGTTCTGTTAACGTCCACGGGAGCTCTTGCTTGCATCCTACTTAGGCCTGGTGTATAGGTGGAACCGTTTGGTGCACATGCGCTTTAGGTTATAGTCTCATATTGTCTTATGACCAGTATCGTGTCTTCGTTATAATTCTCATTATGTCACCTAGGTTTAGAAGAAGCGTAAGCAAGCTCTTTAGATGAGTTCATGGTGCGTCTTGCGTTTCTGCATTTTGAGAGCCTAAGTGAAAAATAATAAAGATGCACGTCTGTGAGTATGCCTGTCGCCTACGTCATAGCACTGAGTATATTCTTCGTGTAGATTGGTGCGGGAGTGTCCAGTGTGTATGTTGGCACGGGTGTGCTATCCGTTGGCTAGGTCGTCATGGCATCTCTAACGACGTATAGTTTTAGTCCAGTTGATCCATGCCGCAGGCATCGGCATGGGCAGGGCGGGCTGCTGGGCAGGCAGATGGGCACATCCTTATGTTCCTGTACCAGGGTATCTGGTCGTCTGGTAGATGGGCAAACTCTTCTCGTGGCGGGTGCTTGGGCCGTGAACCTTTAGGCCAGGCGCGAGAGGGGGAAGATGGGAGCCTGTTTTTCCATTTTCCCACTTCAGTCCCCCCTCTGGTCGACTTGTCGACCACAAACATATCCTTTTCGTTATCTCCTCTTACTCTCCACACTTTAGTTATTCCTCCTAAATGTCCATAATGGTTAACATGATCTTCAAATGACCAATACATATATTCACAGGTTCCTCCAGGAGTACAATATACCCATTTCCCTATGTAACTCCTGGGGTTTCTTGGGTTCTCGACCTTCACCGATGGTGGGTCCAGGTGGTTGGTGATGATCTGGTTGCGCAATTTCTCTCTCTTGTATTATTATGCCTGTGTGTTGGGCGTCATCTGCTGGCATCAGTGGGTGCATACCGACCATTTCAAGCAACTCGTCCGTGGTGCGTGCCTTCCGGGCTTTCCAAAATTTTATTATGATCAGTGTAGCTCCAGCCAAAATAATACAATCAACTATAATTTTCAGTCCATCTGACAGCCAAGATGGCATCCATGACCATAATAGCGAAAACCAGCTCTCATCCTTTTTCACACCTTTTACTTTCATCCACCATTTTGGAGTACAACTGGGCCAATTGTGAAACTGCTTCTGTCAGTGTACCGTTGTCAGCATCATTGGCAGGAATGAATGTGCAGCATGATTGTCCTATATTTGCGCAAACTCCTCCTTCCATGGCAGTGAGGAGGTCCAATACATATCTGTTCTGCAGTGCTACCATCCTTATTGCTCGCAGCTCCTCTTTTATCGCGTTGAATCCGTTTACTGTAGAATTGATGGTCATCATAAGTTCCCATCTAGTTATCTGGAGCCATTTTGCGTTTGCGTAAGCCTTTAGTCCCGGATGGATTATTGAGGAGAAGAACATTGCTGCTCTGCTGAATAGTCTGTGTTCTGGCGGGATTGAAGTGAGTGCCGTTTCCGACCTTCCCCATAGGTAATTTCCTGTCAGAGGTTCTCCTTGTCTTTTCCGTCTATTTAGGACAGTATCATTGCTGCTGGTCCTGTTCCCTGGCTCCTCCTGAGGTGGTGCAGATCTCTTATTTCTCTTGTCCCCTTCATCCATTTTGGGAAAGTTCGCCACATTCACATGCTTCTGGGGTACCACTAGTGATGGTACATTGACGTGCACCATCGTGCATACACCATTCCACAGAGGGGGCAGTGTGTGATATGCCTTTTCTCCACAGGCCCAGTAATGGTCCATTATCACTGCTGTTCCTGCTCCCCCCTCAGGTAACTCCATCACGCTTCCACAAATGGTGTTGTATCCTACGTCCACCTCTCCTTTATGTTGGTAGCATACTTTAGGCGCAGTCAGCGGCAGTATCGTTATCGGGTCTTCATTTGTTTCTATCCATGTGAGCATAGGCACGTATTTAATCCAAGTCGTCCAACATCTGTGGTTGTGTGCATCGATAGTTGAAATAGTTTCTTTTGTTACCATGTTGCTGCCAACCACTCCTATCTCCCACTTGTTGTCCAAGTACACTTTCCCCGTTATCGTCACCAGTGGCCTCTCCCAGCATCCTAGTTTACCAGGAACTTCAGTGGCGTACCAATCACATGATAAATACTGCAGTGTTACTTTCTTCGTTTCTCCTTTTGCAGGACCTCTTGTTATGTATCTGAATGCTTCAGCATGTAAACTGCTCTTGTGGTAACTCAAATAAGTCTTGAGGAAGTTGTTTTCGTATGGGTATGAGTCTCGTGTTTTCCACGTCATATGCACCACTGTCCCTTGAAATCTTCCTTTCGTTTGGAACAGTGCCAAGTATATTATGCATCGTGCTGTTTTTTCGTCTATTTCTATGGCAACAAATGTTCGAGAAGCGCTCATGGCGTATGGTATTAATGAGCAAACGTAGCAGCTGTCTTCTGTTGTCTGCTTACCAATGCGGGTCATGTGTTGATACCATATGTTGTTTGAGACGTGTGCTGAATCTTGTATATAATTGTCAATACCTTTATTATCTGAGTATGTGCTGCGTTGAACTCTATTTTGCTTGTGCGCAATTTTACTAATATCACTTGACGTAACACCTGTTGCAGCTGGGGATGGGGGTGTGTTAGGTTTGGGTACAGCAACAATATTGATAGCACAGCTGTACTGCCATACAGAGGCAGCTACGAACCCGGTGATTACCAAAATCCCTATTACTTTTATTACATATGCTAATTTCACCGGCATTTTGCTCTTACCTTGCTGCAGTCCGGCAGCGTATTCTTGCGACGTTACAGTTGCCCGCTTGAAAATTCTCTATGCTGGTTATTAAATGTTAGTTGTTGTTTTTTAAGCTCTCCCTACCAAATAGTCATTCAGTGCCCAGGCGAAGAGCTGTTCCCACGCTACTCTAAGCGATCTATCTCTTAGGGCAGGCAAGTATGGGTGGAGGTGGGGCATCGAATATTCTATGGCCAAAAGGAACGCTGTGTAGTAGACACGTACCCTTTTCCTTTTCAGGTACGTTGGCCTTTTTATTTCATATACAAATTGGTGTGACAATTCTTCTGGGTAATTATCGTCTGAGGGTACCATCTACTCCTGGGCAGTGAATTTGTTAGTTATCTACTTTCTTAGCAATACAATAATACGCGGTTCCTGCATGTGCGAGAGAAAAGAAAAGAGAGCATTCATGTGTATTTGTGCAAGACAATGTCCTTCAGTTCAATTAGTACTGTAATGGGGGCAGGGGTCAGTGGATGGTGGGCAGGGGGTTTTTGGGTTCAACTGGTGGGCGTGGCTTTTACTCTTGAGCGTGTGATCATGGGGTGGGCTGTATGGGGATCACCCCTTTCTTCTTCAGTTATTGTCTCTGGGGAGTCTGGGGAGTGACAAGGTATGGGAATACTTGGGCCGCTGGCTGTGGTAGAACTTTCTTCTTCCGTTGTCGATGTTGTTGCTGTTTTCTCAATGGACCTGTCGATGGTGCTGGGGCGGGTCTGTTGTCTGTAGATCTTTACGTCGTATAGGTGGTTCCAGGCACGCTTGTCCTGTAGCTTTACTGCTCTTGTTGATACCTCCTCTACCAGATGGGGACCAGTAAAGCGTGGGCTATTCCATTTCCTATTGAAGTTGCGAAGTAGTACGTGGTCACCTTTAGCAATCTTACACAGTCCTTCCTTTTCCAGTTCTTTATCCGCGTCTTCTTGTTGGCTTCTATTAGACCCGCCCCGTGTGCGCTCGAGCTGTTGAGACACAAACACCACACTAGTAATCAAAGAAGACACATATTGATACATTTCATCACCCAGAACACTTGCAGTGCTTTCGTGGTCGGTAAATGCTCTTGACGTTGGCGTTAGGGGAAGGCGCATTTGACGTCCGGTAACCACCTCATGGGGAGTGAGGTGGTGGTCGGACCCTGGCCTATTCCTTAGCTCAAATAAGGCTAATGGAAGACAATATAACCAACTCCCCTTTGTTGTTTGCTGTATCTTTGCAATTGCCTCCTTCAATAGGCCATTCAGGCGTACACATACACCGTTGGCCTGTGGGTGGTATGCACATGCAAATTTATGTTGAATGTTCAGCAGTGATGTAATGTGCTGAAACATCTCGTTTGCGAAATGTGGGCCATTGTCTGACCTTAACACCTCGCACACTCCCCACCTGGGGAAGACCTCCCTCACTAGGAACTTAGCTGCTCTAAATGCATCTGGGTGTGAACAGGGCCCTGCCTCAATCCACCTAGAGAATGGGCATACTACTACAATCATATACCTATTTCCTTGACATATATTGATCATATCAACATAGTCAATATGGAGATGCCGGAAAGGTCCCTCTGGCCGGGGTATAGTACCTCTTATCACCTTTAGAGTGTGGCCGGCCGTAAACTGTTGGCATGTGAGACAATTACTGATAAAATTTGACACATGCGAATTTAACTCGGGGCAGAACCAGTCTTCCATAATTCGTGCTGCAATTACTTCCTTGCCTGTGTGGGCTGGATAATGTAGTTGGTTCAGGGCGGTGTTCAAAAGTGCCAATGGTATTACAACCTTTCCAGTGCCATCCTGGCGCCACAGTGCGTCGGTTGGGGACATTGTACATCCTCTTTTTACCCATATTTCTTTTTCGGCCATTGGTGCAGCCGCTTGTAACTCCATAATCTGTGTGGCTGGGAGATGGGTGTACCCTTCTCTTATCAACATCTCCTTAGCCATTCCCCTCCCTCTCCCTCTCTGTGACTCTGGGGGGGTTCCATATCTCACCAAAGTATGCAGCATACTTCGTATGTGCGTCCGCTGCTGCGTTTCCCTTCGAGACGTGATCCTCACCATTGGTGTGTGCGGTGCATTTCACTAAAGCTAATTCTTGGGGGTCATTAATTACTTCAATTAGTTCAGCCAACAAGAGGGCATGTTGCACTGGAGTGCCATCAGCTCTCCTAAACCCTCTTCTTCTCCATTTCGACAGCCCTGAGTGGACAGTGGATGTAACATATGCGCTGTCGGAATATATGGTTACCCGTTTGTCAAAGCTTTCCTTCAACGCCAAGATCAGTGCGACCAGTTCAGCTGCTTGAGCGGAGTAATGCGGTGGTAATTGTACACATTTCATTGCCACACACACCGGTACCTCCATCATTATTACCACTGCAGCCCCAGTTCTCCTCACACCATCCCTCTGATCGATAGTTGATGACCCATCAATAAATAAAAGCTCACCCCCCTCTAGTGCGTTTTCCTCAACTTTTCTAGTACATTTCAGTTATTTGTGTACAGTCATGGGCATAATCTCCCTCCTCAATTACTTCTGCTAGGAACCTTGCAGGGTTGACCGTGCTACATCTAACAATTGATAGTTCGGCTCTGGATAGAATGATCTCATAACCTGATGCTCTTTGCGTGGTTAGGGTGGATTTAGGTTTATTTAATATCGCAAAAAGTGCATGTTCCACAAATAGTGTAGTCGGGCACCCCATAGTGATTGCTGATGCTTTTTCCACCGCAAAAGCAGCTGCGGCGAGACCTTGTTCGCAGGGGAAGTGGCCTAACATTACAGGATCTAAGTGGCCACTGTAAAATGCTACGGGTTTGTAGCCCGTGCTTGTTTTTTGAGCCAACACTGCTTTCATTACTGCTGAGTCGCAATGTGAAAATATAAAAAATTGCCGCTCATAGTCTGGGGATGCCAGTACCGGAGCAGTTGATATCGCATCTTTTAATTCATCAAAAGCTTCTTTCATTTCCATCGTCCACCCCAGTTTTTTCTCCCCTTTATTAGCTTCCCGTAACGCCTCAAGCAGGGGTCCTATGTATGAACTGTAATCAAATACCCAAGCTCTACAGTAGTTGCAGAGCCCCAGGAACTGCTGCAGTTCCCTTACAGTTTGTGGCATTGGAGTGGTCGAAATGGCTTGTGCTCTTTGTGGTGCGATCTTTCTTCCATGTTGGGATATAAGCTGACCAATGTAAAGTACCTGTTCTTGACAGTACTGTATCTTTTCCATGTCTACCTTGTAACCTTTGTCAGCCAATATTGTCAACATCTTTAAGGAGTCCTCTCTGCATGTTTTTTCGTTTTTACTGCAAATTATTATGTCATCCACATACTGCAACACCGTGCTTTCTACTTCAATGTTACCCAAATCCATCTGTATCACTCTATTGAAAATTGAAGGCGATTCACAATACCCTTGTGGTAATCTGTTGTGCTTCCACTTAGCGTTTCTGTAAGTGAAGCTCGTCAGAGCTTGTGAGTCTGGGTGTAATGGTATTGAGAAAAAAGCATTTTTAAGGTCGATCACTTTTTAAGGTAAATCGTGATGCTTCTGCTGGAATGCCACACAATTGTGGCCGGGTTTGCAGCTACGGGATATTCCGCTTCTACTATGTTGTTCAAGGGCCTGAGATCCTGTATAAAGCGCCAAGACCCCCCTTTAGCCTTGCGCACTGGGTACACAGCCGTATTACATGGTGATTCTGAGGGGACCAATATACCATTATTTATAAGGGCCGTTATGGTTTCATATATGCCCTCATCTGCCTCTTTTGATAGTGGGTATTGTTTTACTCTGGGGAGTATTGCACCTTTTTTCAATTTTATTTTTACTCCCCCTATACTTTTTATGCAGCCCACGTCATAGGGGCCAGTAGTCCACAATGATTTGGGTACCTTTGACATATCGTCCTTAAAGAAAGGGACAGGGGTGCATGCGGGTGCCTCAAGTGCCATTGCAATTTTCTGTGCTACTTGTTTGTAGGCCACTCTTAGCCATATTTCCACACTCATCATAAACACCATTTCACCTTCCTCCTTTTCATCTGAAAACAGCTCCTCATCTGACACCTGGGTGAGCCTACATCCTTCTGCTAATGCTATCACTGCCCTCCATGCTCTTCCTTCTCTGTCTTGGGCATGTACAGCAATATAATCAGCTGTTGCAATAATGCTCTCAATATCCATTGAAACCACCTTCCCTTCTGGTTCATTAACAGGTGTTTCTGGTCTGAACAGATAGGCTGCTGGCCTTCTCCATATTTTCCCTTCTATCCCTGGCATCCATGCAATTGCCATGTCCGTTCCATACTGGAAGAGTTCACCATCTACTGGCTCCGCCCTAATCGCTATCTGTCCACAGTATGCCTGCATAATTTGTCGTGCTGTGAGCATGTTAATCCCCAGAGTAGAGCAAATTATGCCGTCCTCAGTAAAGGAGATTGTCATATTCAACCTGTTCATTATATCTCTCCCCAGTATATTTACTGGTGAGGCACTATAATACAAAAGTGGAACTGACAGATCGTAATCTCCAATAGATAAGGGAATGTTATCAGTAAAGGGAACCAACCCTCTAGCCCCAGAGAATCCTTGGGTGTTCATGGTCTCGCCTGACATCTTAAATTTACCTTCCCTTATGCAAGACCGGGTCGCCCCGGTGTCAACAAGGAATGATAATTTTTTGTCACCTATCGTTACCTCTATGCGTGGTTCCTCCGCACTATTAGGTGTTACTGACAGGATGGGACACACCAAGGCCGTCTGTGGGCTGTCCTATTGGGGGTACAACGACTGGCCATTTCCGGTATAAGGGTTGTGTCCCAAAACCGTCACCCTACCCAGTTGTGTTTGTGGTATTTGTGGTTGTTGTGTCATCGCTACCTGTTCTTGTGGCAGTGTTTGGGGCTGTTGTTGTGTTAATTGTTGTTGTTCATTTCCTTGTGGCAACATTTGCTGTTGCGGTATGCCCTGCTGTACCTGTGCGGGCCGTGGTTGTCCCTGATCACTCCATGATGGTGTTCCTGGTCTAACTCTACACGTGCGTGACATGTGCCCCAATAGTCCACAGCTCCAACACACCGGTGGTTCCCTATTCTGCCATGGAAAGCTCCCTGTGTTGTCCTGGTATACTGGTTGCCCTGTGGGGTAGGAATTTCTAAATCCTCCCACCTGCGGTTGGGTACTATACCCGTACCCTCTCCCTCTCATAATTCCCCCTCTCCCCCTGTTATAATTATAATATCCAGCTGCTTGCATTGGGTATCCTCCTCCCATGTTGGGCGTGTATGGTTGGAGTGGCGGCACCTGTTGTGTTGTAGTCTGTGAAGGTGGTATTTGGGAGGAATCTTGTGCAGCCACTACTTGTGTGTGGCTTTGGGTCATTGTTGTAGGTGTAGTTATTAGTGCCCCTTCCATTGTGTATTTAGTAAGCTTTTTCTGTACTAATTTAGCCTCTTCCGTTTTCCTGTCCTCTTCCTTTTGTTTCATTTTTCCTTGCCATGTCCTACAATGATGCACTATAGTCAGTTGTATTTCGGGCCATGGTTTTGCTTCCATTCCCACTACTTTCTTTAGCTGTTTCTGAACTCCTTCTGGGAGCCCTTGTACCAGTATATGGTAAAATATTGCTGGTGTTTTATCCCATTGTTCTCTAGTTTCCATGCGCCACTTCTCTTGGATTTCCTGGATATAATCAACAGGATCTTCGTTCTCATGCATCTTGCGGGATGTAATTGCTCCTATATCTGATGTGTCTGGGTACTGTACCCTCAATGCCTGTCATAGTGCATGTCTGCAGTTTGCGAACGGTGCCCCATCGTGCGATGTATTTGTTATTGTTACCCCATGAAATCCCGCTCTCTTCCAGATGTCATCCGCTCTATCCCCTAATATTGATATTAAAAGGCCCTTTACATCTCCTACTGCCAGCTTCTGTCCTGCGGTGTGTTTTTCCATTTCATATATCCATTTACCCGCACCTCCACTTAATGATGGGAGCCTACATTTTATATTTTCTTTATCGGTATGCTTCCAAGGAACATACTGTGGTCTAACCCCACCTCTCTCCAAAAGTGGCATTAAATTATGTCTTGTTTCACCCTTTGTGTTCCATAATATTGAGTCCTCACACCCTTCCTCCTCTTCCCTTTCTTCCACATTATCACTTTTGTTTGTATTTCCCCTGCTCATACCTCTTTCTTATCCATCTTTTCCCCTTCTTCCATCTTTCTCTGTATTTAATGTGGGCATGTGTATACCTCTTTCCTGCCTGCGACTAGTGAGGTCTCTAAGCCGCCATGTATAGGGTGTCCGTTCGTCGGTGAAGGGCGCTAGTTTTATTTTGCGTAACGAACGTGAGGTGGTTGAGCATGTAGGGTGCGATAGGGGAGGGCGTGATGGGGATGATGGGGATGGGGATGTTGCGTCCTCATGTGCCTGTCTTTCCTCTATTCCTTTCTTTCCCTCCTCACTTCTCTCCATCTCATCCTTTCTCCTACTGATCCATGGTGAGTCTATGTTGGTCCGGGTGATGTATAGTTTGTCTAAGCTTTCCCTTTCACTGTTTCTTCCTTCATTTTCCACTCCCTCTTCCTCACTACAAAAGCTAGTCATAAACGCTACCCCCCACTCGGTCTTTTTCCCCTTGATCGTTACTGTTTGTAAATCTATTAGGTCCAGTTCTCCTCTTTCTCCTTTATCAACCGCTCCCCTTTGTGCTGATGTTGTTGCTACTTCTGTGTCATCATATACATCCCCCCATATTCCACTCTCCCTTCCCCTATCTCCTCTTTCTCCTTCATACCTTTCCTCCATCTCCTTACTATTTTCCTCCCTTTTCCTTTTCAATTCCTCCATCACTTCACTTCTCATCTGTTCTAATATTCTTTCATCCTCTTTCTTCCTTTCCCATTTCTTTTCCTACAATACTCTCCATCACTCTCCCTTCTTCGTATTTTTTAGTTGATTCTGATAGTAACCTCCTCCTCCATATTGCCTTTTCTTTTTCTTCTTCTTCCCTTTTCTTTTCCCGCAGTATTACTCTTGATACCCTTTCTGCTGCTGCTTTTACCCTGTCAGCTTCTCTCCTTTGCTCCTCAGTTCGTTCCCTTATTTTTTCCAATTCGTTCTTACCTTCTTTCCTTTTCCTCGCTCTCTCTCTCTCCTCCCTCTCAAGCTGCTTGATCAATTCATTCTGTTCATCCCTTAATTTTGCTAATCGTTCCTCCAAAATCTCTTCTTTTTGTCTTAACAGCTCTTCCCCCCTCAATTCACTCTCCCTAGCATTATCCTCGTCTGTTTTCTTTACTACCTCCTTCTCTTCTCCTGTTAATGAACCTCGTAATTTTAATAATATCTGTGCAGCTACCCATTCATCATTTCATATTTCCACAGTCTGGTCTTCTCCAGTCCTCCCCTCCCCTGCTGGCATTTTCCTATGAGCCACATATGGTGGAGGGCTGTATGCCGGGTTCGAGTATCCCTCAGCCGCCCTTAACTGTCCTCTTTCTATTTCTCCCAATTCTCTTAAAGGGTACAACCCCCCTCCCTCTGTTTTTACTTCCGTTACTAGGGGTATATCATTGCTCGGTTCCTTTTTTATTTCATCTGCTTTATTATTCTTTTCTCCTCCCTCACCTCTGTTTCCTGTGGTCTTTGGGTCCTCATACCCCTGTTTCCCATCCTCTCCTTCCTCCTTAATCTCTGTTTCTTCTGGTATTTCCCCCATAGTGAATATTCCATTTGGTCCTGGTCGGGACCCCTGGAACATCCTCCATAAGTTAAACACCTCCACGTGGTTTGCCAACTTCTTCTCTTTATATGTATTGTGCAGATGATTGTGCATATGGATCGAAGCTACCGTTAGGCGGCCACGGTGTTAGCATTTTGTTATCCGTCCCCTGGGTCCATTCTATGCTATACTTAATCAGTTTCTCCCTATGGGGTGGCAGTGTTGTGCATATGTATTGTAGTGGCGTGGTGAGGGTGTTCCCCCACCCTCCCGATCCTGTTCCGTATGACATAGCAGCGCTCCACTTGCTACCCTTCCCTAATCTGGTATCAGTTTATCCCACTAGTAGTTTACAATATACAGCCTTATATCGTTACCTGGCCCCGTAAGTTTGGGGACTTACGATAGTCCGCTTAAGGAAAATTATAAAAATATAGTATGTTACATTTGTAGATTTTCCTCTGCCTTTCTTCCTTTATACAACACCCTTACGGCCCCCTGCGGCCGAGGCGTACGTAGCCCCCTGCGGCTGCGTACCCCTTATTACGTTCTTATACAGTCGTCCTGTTTTCACGTGCTCCTCCCCCTTCTACACTTTCCGTGGCCGGCGTTCTCCGTGCGCAGCCACGTTCCCCGTTTCGCCTTTCCTCGATCAACTCGTTTAGCGTAAATCTCTGTTTCCACTCCCTTACCACAGTTCTCTTCCCCAACACTCTCAAAACGAGGATGCCTCGTGTTTGCGATATCCTATGAAAACCCTATTGGTGACGTCACCGATCACGTAGAGCTACTGGTAAGTTCTTCATATACTCAATCTTTAAATCCAAAATACACCTGCAATCTACCCCCGTTAACCCCACAGCTGTCTTCCTGTCACTCCTGGAACAAGGTAATCAAATCAACAATATAATCGGACTGCGCACGCTGCGTCGCCTCGCGTGTGATACGCCCCTCGACAGGAGGGCTTAACCAGCCAATTATCTTCCGTATTGGGCAACTAACTAGCTACCGCCTACAGGGAAACGTCATCTACCTATCGAGTGTCTTGCTCGAACAATAGGGATCCTCATCTACTCATTGATCAATAAATGCCAAATCGTAGGAAACCACACACACACACCCTTACACGTAGTCGCGACCTAGGTCAATCAGTGTCTATGAGCGGCCGCACGTGATGTTTTCGTGCTCCGCCCCTTCTCTCGCGTTGCGTAGCCAACTGCTCTCGCGCTTGTTCAACTATCATTCATTCTATTTCTAACACTAAACTGTCAAACCTTTGCCGTTCACCTGTGCAACACCTCCCGCCTCCCGTATTTAATTCCTCCCCCCTCCCTCACAATTTCACATTGTTTGTTGTGCGTGGCATGCTCACCAAGTTCTCTTGATGCGGGGCCGCTTGTTCTGACTTGAGTGTCGTGTAGACCGATGAGACCTCCGTCCCCAAGTGACGCACAGGGGAACAAATAGAAACCCACTGTGCGACCCTTGAGGCCACAGGTGAGAGATGTCTTCCCAGATCCACGGAGCCTCTGGAACACCGATACTGCTGTCAAGAAGGAAGGAGGTTAAGCACCAGGCAATCACAATACAGCAGGTAAACAAAAGAATCTAAAGTGTCTTACCTATCTGGTGTAAGGGAGACCCAGGAAACCTAGTAGGGAGGTTCGAGGCTCAACAAGATACAGCGGTCCCCGGAGTGGTAGAACCGCAGGTAAGCGTGGATACGGGTAGGCCACCTGTAAGATAGGGCTTGGCTTGGGCGTAGGAGTACAGCAAGATACTCAGGGATGATCCAAAGGCAAGTCGATGTGCAGTCCAAAATCCGGCAACAAGTAAACAGTTCCAAGCAAAGGTACAAAGGGGTGTCCAAGAGAGTCCAAGATTGAGTTCCGTGGTCGAGGTAGCAAGGAGCAAGTAGTAACGCCAAACAGGGTCCGAAGCCAGCTGAGAAGCAATGATCGTCCTGCCTCTCAGTTCTTTATACTGTGTGTCCCTGGGTCATGTGACGTCTCTGGGTCATGTGACGTCCACCAAGATCACGTGAGGAACGCCACACTGTATCACATGACCGACGTGATGACGTAACGCCGCCCCTTCTGCGATATATTCTCCAAGGCAGTTGCCAATGCAGGAAAGGTTGTAATCGAGCCCGTACACCAAAGGAGGTACAGTGTTTTCGGTTCTGTGGGTTCACCGAATCCCTTGAGCCTCGAAGCTGGGGTGGAGAAGTTGGGGGAATGTGAGCAGTGTTCCGATGTGGGGAGGCCTGATGTGCCGAGGATCGCCTAACACCGCTCCACTGCGTGCACCTCTCCGAGCGGCTCGTCACCTCCCCTCGTCTGGACCACGTCTGGACACTCGCCAACCGCGGGCGGGATACTTCTCAACCGGCTCCCGAGGGCCAATATCCGGATTGCGCTGTCCGGTCTTCTCGCAGTTCCGCGATGGTCCTGTAGTCCTCAGAAGGGGGCAACAGCAGAGGGGGCCGCGCCGCCGGGCCTCCCCGCAACCGGAGTGCCTGGAAAAGTAAAAAATAAAAATGCCGATCTTAAACAGATCTCAGCAGTGCCTCCAACTTGTCGGGGGGGAAATTCTGCCGGGGTCGGCCGGGCCGTCCGCAGACCTCCGGGCAGGGAGGCCCCAACTCCTCCCGTATATCCCAAGAGAGATAGAGTATGAGACACACACAAGAAGCAAGGTGACTCTGCTGTTTATTAAACACAAACGGCAGGGATGGGTCAAGGATCATACGCGTCTGACCTGACACACACACAATTGTGGGGCACGCAGGCCCTTTTTACTGTAGTATGACGCGCTACTTGCGTCACTTTAGAAAGTTAACAAAAAAACCTATTGCCACTCTTAATTAGTTGCTCCAGTGGTAGGGTTAGTATAGCATGCGTATAGAGAATAATATGAGTGGACGAGGGTTAGTCAGGTGATATATCTGGGTTGTCCCTACAATTAGATACATGAGAATTGTTACATGAAGACTCCTAATGATTGGTTAATGTTACTGGCGTCAGTGATAAGAGCCCCATGTTCTGATTGGTGCGCCCGTGAGCTTCCCAGCCTGGGACCATCGCTGTTCCCAGCTCTCGGTGTACCTGCAATTTGCAACAATGTTTCACTATGGGTACATGCAGACAATGTGAAGACTTATTCATGAGCTGGATGGCCGACTACTCCTACTGTTGCAGATGTCCATTGATCCTTTCAAGTGTATCTGCCTGTGTCTCGTAACAAGGGATCCAGACGCCTCTTTCCTCCTGGGCTTGGCATCTCGTCCGGTTCGGCTTGGTCACGTGAGGTGGGACCGTGTTTGAGGCAGAATTCTGCACAATTAATATTGTTTTTCCACTGTGTGCCTGATTTAATTGCAGGTGCGACTTTGATTTTGGTGCACGGCGTGCGAGGTTGCAACATCGTGCCCTTGATGGTCTGCTTTTGGAATGTGGGTTTGCAACATTACGACCTTGGCTGTCTGCTTTCGCCAGGCTCATTCTGCAGGATCAGCAACCTGACTCTTGTTCTGTTAACGTCCATGGGAGCTCTTGCTTGCGGCCTACTTAGGCCTGGTGTATAGGTGGAACCGTTTGGTGCACAGGCGCTTTAGGTTATAGTCTCATATTGTCTTATGACCCGTATCGTGTCTTCGTTATAATTCTCATTATGTCACCTAGGTTTAGAAGAAGCGTAAGCAAGCTCTTTAGATGAGTTCATGGTGCGTCTTGCGTTTCTGCATTTTGAGAGCCTAAGTGAAAAATAATAAAGATGCACGTCTGTGAGTATGCCTGTCGCCTACGTCATAGCACTGAGTATATTCTTCGTGTAGATTGGTGCGGGAGTGTCCAGTGTGTATGTTGGCACGGGTGTGCTATCCGTTGGCTAGGTCGTCATGGCATCTCTAACGACGTATAGTTTTAGTCCAGTTGATCCATGCCGCAGGCATCGGCATGGGCAGGGCGGGCTGCTGGGCAGGCAGATGGACACATCCTTATGTTCCTGTACCAGGGTATCTGGTCGTCTGGTAGATGGGCAAACTCTTCTCGTGGCGGGTGCTTGGGCCGTGAACCTTTAGGACAGGCGCGAGAGGGGGAAGATGGGAGCCTGTTTTTCCATTTTCCCACTTCAGTTATAAACACAACACTTCTATTAACCTTTAAACAAAACCAACGTTAAATATACTACAACTAATCAATTCACTTTGTACAGTATGTCTCAAGGTAAGTATCCTGTGTTTGAATGAACCAGTGTTACGAACAAAACACGATACAGTGGATACGGTTGCGATCACTTTTTGACAGTTCGGTCTAGTAAATAAAAGCGTATCCGTGACATGAAATGCTACCGGGGCAAAAACACACTTAGCACCTGAGATACCCAGAGGGAGTTGGAGGCAAAAATCACAGGCAATATTTAGGTTAGGCAGACGGCATCGAGAAACACTCAGAAACAGGAGTTCAAAAGTCAAAGGGCCGGAGCCAGGGTTAAGTGACACCGGAGACCTGTTGCCGAAGATCACACCGTTAGACAGTTCACTTTTCAGCATAACCCAAAAGTACTTTGATATTGTCATTGTTCGGAAGCAAAAGTTATAAGAAGGAGGGAAGACCAGGACGAGCCTTGAGGATGAAGAAAAGGGATTCACCCAGTTTCCTCGAGCAGAACACAGTACCTTATTCCATTGGTGCAGCTGGTGCCGTGGCAGTTGTTCCTGTTGGTTTCCCTCAGACCCACGATTCCTGGAGCTTCGTTGTAAAGGACGACGTCTGAAGGGGGTCTGCACCACACAGGAATGAAGCCGGCAGCAGCGACAATGAATAAAAGGTGTGCTCCTTAAAAACAGGAGAGGCTCGGCAGGCGGCTATCCGAACCACTACAGCAGTGTGAAGCGATTTCGACCACAACGGAGACCTCTGTCTGAAGATGATGAGCTGGTTATCCCCACCAGGCTCAAGGGAAGAAGACTCCGGACAGGATCTTCTCTTAGTCGTCAAAGGGTAGATGGCTCAGGACTGCAGCAGGGCTTCACCGGGACGGGGTAGTTGCAGCAGCCGTCGTTCTCTCCGCTTCTCTTCGGTTCCTTGTAGTTCCAGAGGCGACTCTGACTTCTAGCCCAAGAGACCTGCCTTTTATGCGCAAAACGCCCATTCACACAGCCTGGCTGTCAATCACGCAGCATGGGGGTTGTCCAGCCGGGGCAACCACCTGGGCCAATCATGGCAAAGTGCGACTTGGGTTTCCTAGGATACCCTGTGCAGGGGGTGACTACACCCCATCCCCACATTGTCTACTTAGACACCCAGGCGCCAAGAGGAGGGCTTCTCTGCAGAAGCCTGCCAAAAGACGGTGAACAAAGAAGGCGAACCTAGTTTGCCGCGCAAAGTAAAACACAAGAAGGACTTTAACAAAAAGAAATGGCGAATAAACCCAACCAGAGACAAAAGAAAGACGATTTGGTCAAGCTGGTTTATGCTTAAGGCTGTTAAAATAGCCAAAAGTATTACCATGTTTATCTAATATAATCGTGGTAGAAAAGTTAGTGTAGATACCACTGCCACCAGCCAAGTCTAAATGTTAAAAGAGCGAAACAATGCTCAGGGAGGTACAGACAGATAAGGGGTACAGATTAGCCCTTTCCAGTACTCCATGGAAGATGGGGTGTACTGGGTCTGTTGTAAAAGTGACTATGTAAAGTAAATGGCAACTTTACCATTCTCTGGGAGACAGTAGTCCGCCCCAGCGAAATGGAGTCAGAGGGCAGTCTAAAAGACAACCCTGGGTTACTACACTGAGGGTGCTGTGTAACCCATACAAGAACAGGGGCATCTGGAGTGGTGTGCTCCAGTGCCCAGGATCACACAATGAGTAAAAACACATAGGCCAAAACACATGTAAGAGTGAAAAAGGATGTACACTTTTACCAGGTGGAAAAAATAAACTCCAGAAATCCAGCCAAACTGCTGGGGGACTCACTAGGTGAGGGAAATTAGCCCTAGAAGGAGAATACCCCCTAACAATCCTCCAGGAAACTTCTTCCCTTGAGCTGGCGGGACCAACCAGTTCACCCAAACTGCAAGCCAGGATCCCTCCTCTGGTTGAATTCGCTGTACAGAGCTACAGTAGGCCGGATAGCCAGGAAGGTCGGACTCTGCTTGGGTTTTAAGGAGCGCACCTTTTATTTGTTGCTTTGCTCTGCATCTGGTTTCTTCCCTGGGTAGTGCAGGACCCTCCAGTCTTCCTACTTCTGATCAGTCCGACAGTCGCTTCAGGAACCGTGAGCCTGCAGGAACTACCAGGAACTTCTGCCTCAGCTACAGCTCCCTCTCCGTTTTAAGGTACTGTGCAAATCCAGTTGTTTGTTTCGTTCAGCCGCCGTGAAAGTGTTTGAAATCTTTCTCCAATCCGAGGGCTTGTCCTTCTCTTCTCTTTGAACTATCTTTTCTACCAACCAACCTCGTCCGGCAACCGTGCCACAAACTTTACCGCGAACTACACTGAACTGTATTATTGTCATGTCTTCGGTACGTACCTCCGGCCATGTCCCGTCATCCAGCGCTCACTCTCCTCCACCTGTCCCCCAGGGCTCAAACAGGCAACCCGGTGTGGCTTGCGCGCTGGCGAAACAATCGCCGCACGCTATTCAGTCGCGCCTGCGGCCGTTTTTCCATTGGCAGTTGCCATGGAGATTAGGCAGCCGCTCGAGCCCTCGTACCGTGTTGGCCCGGTCACGTGACTCGTCCATACGGTCATGTGCCCCGGGTTCACGGTCACGTGACTCCAATCATCGTCACGTGACCAGGAAGTGAACGTATTTAAACCGGGCAGTACCTGTACTCCACGCTTCACAGCTGATTTCCTTGGAGACCCTGACTGGCGGCGAACGTACTCGTATTTACTTACCCGGCTTCCTGAAACCTTGCTCTTGTTATTTGGACTTCCTGCGGATCACGTTTGGCTACGGCCCCACCGGCTCCTCTGTTCAGCACGGCTCTTGACCTCGGACTGAATCACAGACTCCCTCTGGATCTTGCTCTTGGTTATTCCACGGACGGCTCTTCCTGGCTTCAGACCCATCTTTTCTGCTTAACGGACTTCTCTTGGATCTCCCAGATCCCCTCGCTGCACGGTGGGTCACGCCTCCCAAGTGGTGGTTGTAATCAGACTGTTGGGACCCTTTATTCCGGTACAAAATTCTTCAGGTGGAGACTGACGAATTACATCTGGTCCTATCCGGTCCCTTGCCTGAGTGAGTCCTGGAACCATCCTCCCTTTCAGGTTCAACGTCCTTCCTATCAAGTCCCCGGTAAGACCCTGATTGTTCTCTGTTTGATTACTCGTTGTGCCCTGCTTGCTTGGATTGTAATCATTGCCTTCCCTTACAGCTACCTGGGGGTTCCTGGTACTTCAGTTCCGGCTTCGGATCTTCTCCACCTGTGGCCTCAAGGGTTGCACAGGGAGTGATAAGTGATTCTCCCTGTGCGGCACTTGGGGACGGAGGTCTCCTATATCTTCACGACTCTCAACGCACAACAATTATCTTGAGCAAAATACTTTTGAACCATTGACTTTGGCCCTAAGCCTTTTCTATCTGATTTTATCATTGTAGTCTCTTGTTCGATTAGCCTGAGTACTTACCTGTTGGTGTGATTCAATTTCTGTTAACTTCTGTCTTTCCCTTCCTTTTAAATTGCTGGAGTGCCATTTTGCACCTACTTCATTTTGTGAGCTTAACTTTTCTGGAATTTAAGGGAAGGGGTGTGGTGTATTAAGAGTGTGATTTTTAGACTGCTTATAATAGTGTAATGTTATACAACTGAAGGGTGAAATAAATGTATATTCTTTTACTTGAAAACCTTGAGTCAGTGTTTGCCTGAATCAAAGTAATTGCTGTCCTTTGTGTAACTATTTGATACTGCTCACTTATTCTTGAGATAAGTCTGGCTGCTCGGCTACTGCTACCACTCTGACTGTGTAGTACAGGCTTGTACCAAAGGGTACTGTATATAATTCTGCCTAACATGTGGCGCGCAGAATAAATCTCAAGAAGGACCTTTCAGCATAGAAATGGCAAAAGACATGGGCCATTTTGACAAAAATGGCACACAGGGGTGCTTAACTGCAGCTGTGTAAACCACTGTCACTAGGCAGCCATTGTAGAATGGGTAACATAAACATTTCACATGAGAAACTAGACAAAGGGGATACTAAGTGACACATCCAGCACCCTATTGTAAGAAAGTGTGTGCTGGGTCTAGAAAGTTAAAATTTAAGGAAAGTCAATTTCACTTCACTGCTCTTGGAAACTGTAGTTTATCCAAGAGAATGTATGTAAACCTTTGAGAAATCTTAAATACTTCCCTGTGCCACTGCACTGAAGGTGCTGTGAAAAAGATGATGCCTATGGAGTTTGTCAGACTGGGAAAAAGATCTCTCTCGCTCCAAGTTAAAAATAAAACGTCCTAAAATCCAGTAAAGGTGCTGAGGGGTTGGGGGGGTTCTAAGTTAGAGAGAAATTAGCACATTTCTGAGAATTCTCCCTAACACCCACACTGAGATGGGTTCTTATCCCCTTGCCGCAGGGTCTGGTTTCAGATCTTTTCATAAGAACAAAATACTTGGCGGGGGTACGATCTTTCTTACGGATGTCTTCTCCCACAGGTTTCTAATTAACCTCCCAACTGTGACCTCCCTCAGAGAGCAATGTTGCCTCCCTGAGCTTCGAGGAGAAGCCAATTTTCCAGTTTTTTTGACCACTGCTCCATCATTTGCTGAGAACATAGTGGATGGGTATGTGGGATACTGAGATCACACAGCGTGGTGTGCCTTATTTATACTGTAGTTGCTGTCACTCCTGGAGCTGACAAAAAGACCAGATTGATTGGTGTTGAAGCGCACAAGGCCCCATTCTGCTGAGAGAACCTTTTCAATGCCAACTGTGCGGCCAGGATGTATCTGAAGTTGAGGAATCTAGGGGGCGAGCAATCAATCAGAAAGAACATACCTCCGGTAAGTAATTTGTTCTAATAAAATTGAGCTTGACATGGTGCAATGCATAATAATTTCAGGCGTATCCAGTGAATTTTTAGAAAACATATTTCCAAATGCCATTTTGTCAAACAAAATGCTAACTTTTTTTTTTTTTTTAGATAATTATATATATTTTTATTATTATTATTTTTTATTTGGTTTGGTTACTAAACAAAACTGTCAATTAAAAAAAATGGGGGTTGGGGGAACCCCCCATTTCAAAACTAAAATAAAAAACCATTCAAAATGTTTGTTTTTTTCGGCAAAATTGTGTATAGAAAATGGCATTTCAAAAATATGGCGTTCGAAAAAGTCACTATAAACCAATTTCAGGCACATTACTGTAAAACTGCATGTCTAATCCATTCATCCTGCCTTATTTTTTACATTTAATATTTCTTTAGCAACGCAGCTTGCAAAGTTTGGAGGCAAGTTTACATGCCATGGAATCTACACGCGAATCATTAAAAGCAGAACTGGGGACAGATTTGCTTTCTCAGCTAAGCCTGGAAGATCAGAGGAGGGTGGATGCACTGAATGATGAAATTCGCCTATTACAGCAGGTAAAAACTTCTTGTTTATATTCATTCTTCATTCACTTAGAAGATCATATGGAAGCAAGGCTATTTTCTGTCAATCTCTTTGAGTAGCAGATGGGACCTCCACCACCTCAGGTTGTACCAGAAACCTTGGCCATGTGCAACTTTTTGAGCTAAGAAGTCTAAGCGCAGAATTCTGAAAGGGTGCTAAAGAAGGGAGTAGCCAATAATTCTCCAGCATGGGGTCTGGCATGGATTCACATGCTCATGAATATTCCCTGTCGTCAGGCTGGGAATCCTCTGTAAAAGCAAAAACAGTTTAATGTCTGAACTCTTTCTCCTAAAAACCAATCACTGAGCTCTGGGTTGATTTCGTCTAGCGTTCTTCTTGAAAGCTTCCAGAAGTTCTTCAGGCCTACACCGCGTGGAACATGTCGAAGGAGGAGGAGGACGGCGCTTCCCTCTTCAAGCTTTTCTCCAGCTGCAGTTTGCGGAATGTGTTCACGGAGGACAAGCATTCCCAGTGCCTGTATTGTCTTCATCCAACGCATAAAAAAGAGAATTGTGTGATGCTGTGGGTTCACTAAGCGCACAATGAAGGATCGACACCAGCTGTTGGAGACGTGGCTGAAGGCCAGGGCCTCTTGCGCGGTGGTTCCCAGGGGCATGCCACTCCTGGTTCCAGCCCACCTGAGCGGGCTTCTAAGTCCTTTGAGGGCGCCCCACTCGTGGGGACCCAAAACACGGCCAGGCACAGCAAGTCCGCTTCCATTGGGGTCGCCGCTGCTGTGGGTCCTGCGACGGTCAGAACGCTATCATCCTCCTTCTGCATCGGTCTCCAGCCACTGCTCTAGCTCTTCATCCAAGAGGAAGTCGGGTACCCAGGGAAGCTGCAGGAGACGCTGAGAAGGCCAAGCAGGAGAAGGCCAAGCAGGGTACGGTGTCTGACCTACCCGCAAACGAGAAGGCCAAGCGGGACAAGGTGTCTGACCCGGCCCCGAAGGAGAAGGCCAAGCAGGACAAGGTGCCCGACGAAAATTCGAAAGAGAAAGCCAAACATGACAAGGGAGCCGGCCTTCCTGTGAAAGCTCAGATATACCAGGCCAAATCATTCTCTTCTATCAAGTCACTTGTGGCATCAATCTTGCAGGCCATAGGGGCTTATCCGGCCAGGGTACCTCTGCAACAGCCAGAGTGTCTCTTCCTCCCAGGAGGGAGGCTCCGATCAAGCCGTTTGAGAAGACTCCAGAGAAGAGGATGCCGGATCTCAGCCTGAGACCGACCCCTCAGGACCCGAAGAAGGGGTATGGGGGGGTGGGGATGAAGAGCTCCAAGGAACAGATATTTCTTCGTCCGACGAGGAGGAGATCCATTCCATCCAGGGTGACGACGAGAACGTCTGGGATTAGCCCTCTGGAGGCGTGGGCAATGACAAAGTTGTTGATACCGTCCATGGGGATGACGACGAGGGCCCTGGGCCCAGCATCCCCGCCCCCCCTCACCAAGTGCTGCATAAAGATGTTTTGCTGGCCATCATTTCGACCCTCAACACGCTGGTGTAGGAGATACAGAAGATGCCGACAGCGCCACCACCGGCCCTGCCCGCGGCACCAGCATCGGCCACTCCTTTCACAATGGGGAACCGCCGCCGGCGAAGAAGAGACATCCCACACTTCCATGCCAGCCATCGCTGCCCTCCCCCTCTAGGGGGACGGAGTCAGACACAGCGACAATGGGCACAGATAACAATCCCGGGATGGGAGACTCCACCCCGTCACCTCCGCCAAGAGCTGCTCCGCCGGACGAAGTGGGATCATTCCACTCCATGATTGCCCGGGCGTCAGAGCTTTCTCCAACTTACACCAGAGGAAAAGAAGTAAGGTTTCTTGTATCAGTGCCGGGAGGCGAAGAGGAAGACCATCCTTTCTGTCCCTCTCCTAGACGACATTTGGGATGAGGGGCTGGTGCTGCTGAGGAACCCCGCCTCAGCCCCAGCAAAACGAGACAGTCTTGAAAAGAAGTACAGGGTGCTGGACTCTGCACCCAAGTGCCTGCTATCTCAGCTGTCTCCCGACTCGATGGTCTCTGCGGCCGCCAGGAAAAATAGTCCAACTCAGCATCTTCTTCATCCAGACCTCCAGACAACGAGGGGAAGAAAGCGGCCAACGCCTTGGTGATTGTGGCCAGATACGACCGGGAGCTTTGTTACAAGATGGCTCCGCTCCTGGAATTTCTCCCCGATGACAAGCGGGTCGAGGCATTGGACATCTTCCAGGAAGTCAAGGTGGTATCGGACCACGCCGTCACAGTGGCCCTTGACATTACGGACACAGGGTTCCGCCAGATGGGAAACAGTTTGCCTGCGCCGTCGTGGCTGGCTCAAGGCAACTAACTTTAGGGAAGCGGTCCAGATGAGGGTTCTGGACATGCTGTTAGACGGAGACAACTTGTTCGGGAAGGCCGTTGAATCCCTCCAGTCCATCAAGACAGACATGGGGTCGCTCGTGCCCTGGGAACTCTGCAACAATGACGGAAGCCCTTGCGTTCCTCAGGAGGGAAGTCTGGCAGGTCTTCGAAGGGATTTGGCGGGGGCTCTTCCTCTTACCGCCAACCCTCCCGTTCCACGACCCATGAGGCCAACAGGGGTTGTTCCAAGGGTGGCCGCGGTCGTCGTCAAGGACTTCAGGGCGGTGCCTCGACCTCCAAGCCAGATTGAACCGGCCAAGATGTCGGACCCCCACCCTTGGACCCCGGTGGGAGGCCGGCTGGCGAGCTTCGTCAGCGTGTGGGAGACCATCTCCACCGACAGATGGGTGCTGGATGCTCATGCAGACGGACACACCTTAGAATTTCAACGAAAGTGTGTGCGAATACCACTGGTGGCCCGGCAGGGGCAACACATCCCTCAGCTGCTACTGGAGGTCCGGACCATGTTAAAAAAAGGTGGCAATACAGCTGGTCCCATGGCGACTCCGGAGTCTACTCAAGGTACTTTCTCGGAAGAAAGAATAACGGTGGCTGGAGGCCCCTTCTTGACCTACGACATAAAGTCCCATAGGTTCAGGATGGTCACTCTGCAACACATGCTCGGCCAACAAGAGCAGGGAGACTTTCTGTTGTCGTTGGATCTAGAAGACATGTACTTCCACGTCCCCATACACACAAATCATTGCAAGTTCCTGCAATTCGTCGTCCAGGGGAACCATTACCAGTTCAAGGTGCTTCTCTTCGGACTGAGTTCAGCGCCCAGAGTCTTCACCAAATGCCTGGCTCTGCTGGCGCCCCATCTGCGACCACAGGGGATCCACGTGTACCCTTATCTGGACGACTGGCTCATCCGGGCCAAGTCAAAGGACACTGCCGACGATTCGGGTGCTGATGAACCAGGGGTTCTCCGTGAATTATGCAAAGTCCGGCTTGACTCCATCGCAGGTTGCTCTTTTCCTGGGATCCAGACTCGACACAGTGGCTTGCCTTGCAGCTCCGTCGGAGGAGAGGATATCTGCCTTCCTGGGCAAAGTGCACCTACTGTTGGCACTGAAGATCGCCACGGTGCGGACCATCAAGTCGCTGCTCGGCATGATATAGTTGTGCAGAGACCTGATTCGGCTCTGCAGACTGCGGATGCGTCCACTCCAGAAGTTCCTCAAAGCCTGTTGGGTCCAGATGTCCGGAAGTTCTCAGGACAGGGTTGCGCTTGACGAAGAGTTCCGTCGAGTGATAAGGTGGTGGGCCGTGCGCTCCAACATCGCCGGAGGCACAGACTTTCCGAGCCCCCCATACCAGGAGACTGTTGCGACAGACGCTTCTCTGGAAGGCTGGAGAACCCACACTGGACGTCTTCACGCCAGAGGCCCGTGGCAGCCAGACAAGAAGACACTGCATGTCAACGTTCTGGAGTTCTGAGCTGTGTTTTGGGCCCTGCGGTCGTTTCTACGGTCCCTCAAGGGCAAGGTGGAGAGGGTCTTCACAGACAATACCACCACAATGTTTTACATCCGGAAGCAGGGTGTCACCAGATCCACAGCGCTCTCCAAAGAGGCACAGGACTTGAGCACTGTGCCATCGCCCAGGGGATATTGCTCATTCCATTCCACCTGCCAGGAGTAAAGAACATCGTCGCCGACTCTCATCAGGGAGCTACTCTCTTGCCACGAGTGGGAGCTTCGGCAGGATTAAGTGGAGTATGTGTTCCTCAAGTGGGGCAATCCCCAGATCGTTCTGTTTGCTACGGCGCCTAACACCACGTGCCGGAGGTTTGCCAGCAGGTTCCCCCCAGCCAGGGAGCATGGGGGATGCATTCTCCTTCCCTTGAGGAAGGCCTGTTTCTGTACGCGTTCCCTTTGTTGTCACTGTTACTTCGAGTCATCAGTCAACTCAGACGGTTCCGGTGCAGGATCATCCCTCTTGCACCAGCGTGGCCGAGGCAGATTTGGTACCCGGACCTACTCAGCATGTCCACATACCCCTCCGGTCAAACTGCCAGTGGTCGCGGATCTCCTCGCCAGGGAAGGAGGCGCATTCTGCACCACGATCAGGCATCGCTGAACCTGAAGTCCTGGCTCCTGCAGCATTAGAGTTCGGTGGCTACGAGCTTCTGGCGGACTGAAGGGAGTTTTCTCGCCAAGGCCAGAGCTGTCGACTTTGAAGTGCTATGGACACAAATGGAAGCACTTTGCGACTTGGTGCCGGTCGCAGAAGATCAACCCTCTGAGGTTCACAGCCCCTCGGGTACTTCCGTATTTACTATCTTTGGCTAAATCGGGGCTGGTGCACACCTCATCAAGGTTCATTTTGCGGGTATGTCCTGCTACACCTGATCTCAAGGAGGACCCTCCTTGTGGTCACACTGTCTAGTCTAGGAATTCTATGTAACAAAGAAGAAGGCCACACTATTTGGCTGTGGTATGCCCATGGGCTAACGTACCAGCAAAGAGGGCAAAGCGGACTAATATTAACACAAGGAACTGGTACGTATGTGGATTGGCCTAAAGGGAGGTATGAATGAATGAAACCCGACCTCTGGTCCAAACCAGTATACCCCCTGGGGTACTGACATCTACATATAATTTGTATATATTTCAAACCAAAACATCAAATAGAATCATTCAGACTTGTGTATATTAGAAAACAAGCTTCATGTTGAAAGATTGTGCATAAAGTAAAAGCCCAAAACAATAAGGGCAGGTGCAGTCAAAAAAAAGTTTGTGCATATTTATAACATTTTTTACCTTCTAAACATATTAATAAATCAACAAATAAAATGCGACAAGACAAAACTGCAAGGTTAGAGAAAAGAAGAAAACAAAAAAATCAGAGATCATTAAAGCATGATGAAAAAATCAAATATAGTATTTCTCACAGTGTGAAAACATCAAACTTAGACAAAATTGAAAAAAGGTTACAATTACTTTTTTCGATATTATATGGTCATATTGAGTACCTATGAACTCCCAGTGTTAACATTGTTGTACATTGGGATGGGATCTGCCAACGCATGAGGCGGAAGCACATGAGAGAAAGCGAATGAACAATATAGCCAGAAAGTCAGCAAAATTTCTGAGAGAGGTAACCTGACTGACTAAAGAGACAGTAATTCATGCAGTTCAGTTAGAGGTCCAATATGGCTCAGATATTTTGTGAGGGACCTCCTATCCCCTCTAGATGGTGATGCGTTTTGGCGGTGTTAAGTGGATGAAGGAGATGCTCTTCACAGGTGAAGAGACCGCTCCGTCTTCATCAGGGCAGTAAATAGCAAGACCCTGTAGGAAACAAAGGAAGGAAGGAGGCAAAAAGGAAAAGGTTTTTTCTTTATATGTGGCGAGAGGAAAACAGTAGTTAGAAAAAAAACAAGAGTAGAATAGACATGATGAATGGAATGATCTATATAAAACTTAGTTATGTAGAGGAATAGCAAAAGTGTAAACTGCAAAGAAAATGAACCTAGTCATGTTTGCAGATCACATCATAACCATGTCTGGGTCTCTTAACGTAAAAAGGATCTACTGGTGACCTACCGGTGAGACCACCCCCCCGTGGAGACCGAAAGATAATGGTCTGAGAACCCCTTTACAAAAACACATCGCATGGGACCCAACCACCCAAACCGGAATCGCCAACCCGTAGGGTGTGGGATAGCATGCGGGACGAGTAAGCAACAAGACCCAGTGGGGGCCAAAGGTGACCGAACGGAATAACCAAAAAAACTGCAGTTCACTTACCAAGAGTAATGGTGGAAAAAGTAGAAACCTGGGGCACGTCGTGGAGTTTTCGTGCAACAGGGGAAAGCACGTAGTGCCTGTGTGAAAAAATGGGGAAACACCAGTATAGCGCCCGTCTAGCAGTCAGTAATGCCAGGCCAAGTGGCGAAGTGTCTGAAATTGGAGCAGAGGAAAAGAATGTGTACATGCAATGTGCATTCACGACCTATATCGGGAGGTAGGGACAAATGGGCTCTCCCTGTTTTGGGAGTCAGGAAAGATAAATATAGAGATTACCTACAAAAAAACCTGTATTGAGACAATACACCGGTGCGCAGTTCTTCAGTTGCTGTAGAGTCACTGAATATTGTGTATTATCAATGTAGCGGATAAGGGCATCCGTAGGGTATGTGTTTTCAGATGTAGTGCCACCAGTGATTCTGCAATGGGACAGAGACAATCCACGAAGAAACGTTATAAAAGGGGAGATAACCCTAGGATCGCCTGATAGCACAGTGAACCTCGGCCGGACATACAGAGGGTAATAGTGTTGAGCAGTACCTCAGAGATGGTGGAAAAAATGGCTCAGTAATCAGCAGCCTCAGTCAGAGACGGAGAGAGACAGCCTGCGGCAGTGCCTGTGCCGTTTTGCGAGCTCACCTCCGAATGGCTGAAGGAATGCGGAAGAAAAGGCATGCCTTCACACAGAGACGCTGTGACGTGTAGGGGGGGCAGGCAAGTGTGACCGGTGCCTGGTGTTCATCAAGGGACTGTTCTGCTTGTTCCCGCCGGTGAAGGAACTCAATGTGGTGCTGACTAGGCTCATGGGGGCTCCATTCGAACCTATGCATACAGCTCTGCTGAAGTTTCTGTCTTGGAAGACCGCTTTCCTCATGGCCTTCACTTCTGCCAGAGGAGTAGGTGAGATCCAGGCACTCGCCTATAGGTCGCCTTACTTGACTTTCCATGAGACGGTGGTGCTGCGGACGCATCCCTCCTACATCGCCAAGGTTCTGTCAGACTTTCGCCTCAACGAGCCTTTGGTGTTACCTGATATTTCTGACGCCTTTGATGCCGGCTGAAAGGAGTTTGCGCTCGTTGGATATGGCTCGAGCGCTGACATTTTATGTAGCCCGCACAAAGGATTTCTGGAAAACTTCAGCTTTTTGTGTACTTTGGTCCTGTGGACCACGGGAAGGCCCTATCCAAGGCTTTCATTCCAGGTGGCTCTCCGGCTGCATCACTCATTGTCACAGGTTGGCAAATGGACCTTTGCCTGGCTGTCCAAGAGCCCATTCTACCAGAGCAATCGCTGCTACAACGGCGTTCCTGTCTGGTGTTCCCATGCTGGACATCTTCAGGGCTGCTATGTGGAGGTCGACGCACACCTTCATGAGATTCTAGTGCGTCGACAGGGAGGAGTCCAGAGTCGGCCAATTAGTGCTGCTCAACCTGTTCGCTTGAAGGTGAGCCTGGTGAGGGGGTAAGAGATTGCTTCTATTGAGCCTTGCCACCTCCCGTAGTTGTGCATGTGTGTACTGCTATGTATTCTTTATTCATGAGCATGTGAATCCATGCCAGACCCCATGCTGGAGAAGGAACAAGTTACCTACCTGTAACTGTTGTTCTCCAGCATGGGTCTGGCATGGATTCACATGCGAACCCTCTCCCCTACCCCTCTCTCTGCGGCTCTTTTCTTGGTCTTACTGCCACTTTACGTGCTCCTAAATCTGAAGATGGCTGCCTGGGGAGGGGCTTGGGTAGAGGGCAGTCATTGGCTGGGGGCAATATGACCCAGATCTCAGTGATTAGATAATAGGTGAAAGACAGTTCAGAAACAAAACTGAAATGTTTTTTATTTTACAGAGGATTCCCAGCCTAACGACAGGGAATATTCATGAGCATGTGAATCCATGTCAGATCCATGCTGGAGAACAACAGTTACAGGTAGGTAACGTGTTCCTTTGTTCTGTTTTCACAGCCCCTTCAGTCTTACGATGGGGACAATGAACAAACGTGAGTTTATGTGGGGAAGGGCTAACTCTAGTCATACAGTTGTCAGTTTTTTGTTATGCCTTATTTCTAGGGCCCAACTAGATGAACCTACTTGATTAACAGTGGGTTTCCTTTGAGAATCTGACCTTCCAAGTGATTGAATGACTGAGCAGTCAAGACAACTATTCCACAAAATTGGGTTCGCTTTAAAGGTACTGTATGCATTTTGAAACTTTGTGGAGGGGTTGTTTTTCCACAGTTTTATCTGGTCAGGGTTGCAGGAAGATTTAATCTTCGTGAAATAACACTGTGTAAACAGTTTCTTCCAGTTGTCATAAATGGTCAAGACTTCACTCTTAAGCGGAGGATGGGCAGATATTAAGAGGAGTTAGGCACATACACAGTGAAATACTCCACACTTGATATCCAGTACAACTATATGTATATTAATTTTGTATTGCATCAAGGTTAAAATCAAATAGGTACGTAAGAACTATACCAACAAAGCAAGTGTATTAGAAAAAGACAGCAATAGGTTACACATTTATTCCAACTAATTCCATGAAACACGACATATAGGCCTATCCTATTAGTTGAGTACCAGGTCTATATGGTTCCCGGGAAGGAGGGAGGAAAGCGGTTATAGAGTTTTTTTTATATATATATGAGAGAGAGACAGACACCCCACAGATTTAGTTGCAAACCTGTAACTACAATCTTTGACATAACATAATTACGTATAGGAAAGAGTGAACTTCATTGAGTTATTATACATGCATGCATGTATGTTAAATCACTAATAATAACAACTTAAATCCTCCTCTGTTATCACAAGGGCCCCAAAGAAAGCAGTGAGAGGACTGGGAAAAATGTCTGAGTCCATATAGGTACCTTTTTAAAGTCATTTTTCGGGAGTTTATAAAATTACCAAACGTTTCAACCGCATGGATCGACAGGTAAGATACTTTTCAGTGGCTCTCAAGGCACCGGGAAAAGAGTTCCAGAGCAGAGCATCGGAAACAGAATAAGAATGACCAGCAATACAGTGTGGCCTTAAATCGTGGAACCGAGACAAGACACGCCTCAGCTGAGCGAAGTGCCAGAGCAGAAACAGAATGTAAAAATGTCTTCTGCAAAAACTCATCGCCTCTGCCGTAGAAAGCACGATGGACCAAATAAAGGGCCTTAAACGGAACGTGCTTGGCCAAACGAAGCCAGTGAAGCTGTTGCAAAACTGGAGAGATATGAGCATGTCTAAGCATAAAAGTAGCACTCCTCACAGCGGAATTCTGAAGAACTTGGAGACACCGCAATAAATAGATGGGTTGTGCCAGAAACGGGAATTACAGTAGTCGATTGTAGACATAACAAGGGCCCTAAGGAGAGAAGGGAGGTAAGGAAGAATCCCACGTAAAATTTTTATTTGAAAATAACCTATCTGACATATAGAGCTAATCTGAGGTTCTGCAGATAGAGGCTGATATTTTTACTCCAAATCCTTTACAGATGGAACAGGGAAAGGAAAGGGGCCCAGAGAAGATGGCCAAAAAGGAGTGCAGAATGCAGCAGCAGAAGAGAACCCGCCACCAGCACCTCAGTTCTTTCACCATTCAACTTGAGCCAATTGTTACCCCACAGCTTCAAGATATACCCAGAATCTGGTGGCTGTCTAAGGCAGAGAAAGATCTAAACTTACCAGAATTTGAGTATTGTTGGCATAAGAATTGCAGCCAAAGCTGTCGGATAAGATGAGCTCGGTGTTAGTCTGTGCTAATTCCCTTCAACCTTAGAAACCCTCAGCTCTTATGCTGGACTTTAGGACTTTTTAATTTTAACCCTTGAGTGAGCGAGACCTTTTTCTCACTCTCATGTGTTTTGACCTGATTTGGATTCTGTGTTCCCAATGTTTTTGGAGTCTGACAAACTCGATAGGCATCTACTTTTTGTATGGTGACACACAGCACCTTCAGTGCAGTGTCACAGAGAAATCCTTTAGATTTCTCATAAGGTTTAAATACCTTTCCTTGTGTGAACTACTGTTCCCAAGAATAGTAAAGTGAAATTGACTTTACTTACCTTTTCTCTTTGTAGGTCCAGCACACACCATATTTTCTGGAGTGCTGGGGGTAACCTAGTAGCCCCTTATCCTACATTCTCATGTAACATTTTTATGTTAACCTCACTACTTTTTAATGGCTGGTGGCAGTGCTTTAATTTTCCTATCATTGTGCGTTTCTGCTGCAGGCTGAATCCTCTACTGCAGTACAGCATCCATGGTTGACCATTTGGTCAAAATGGCCCTGGTCGTCTTTTTTCGCCATTTCTGTTTGTGAGGTCTTTCTTGGGTTTTACTGTGTGCGTTGATCCAGGTTTGAGCCCTTTTTTCGTTTTACCTTTGGCGGTCTTCAGCCCTGAACCCCACCTCTGGCTCGAGTGTCTGGAAAGGCAGGATGTGAGGCAGGTTCCTGAAACTCCCCTGTCCTTTGTCTCTAGGGGTGCCTGAATGCAACCAGTCCTGATTGGCTGGCCGGCTGTCTTTTCAGAACAGAGAAAAATGGTTGGTGAGAGGGCACTGCCTTTTGTTTCCAATTGTGTGTGCAATAGTTCAAGTTAGTTATTAGTTATAGTTTCGTTAGTAGGGTTCATCCCACTGTAAAGTGCCATTGTGTGAGGCACACAAATATGACTGTGGAAAGGAGACCTAGTCTAGATAGCCTTCGGTGTGGGCCGCACACCCTTGTTTCCCACTGGGGGGTTAATTAGTGTTCACATTGTTTATGAATAATGACTTGTAGACTGTAAATAGTTCTTCAAACTGTGAAGTTTTATTCCTTGATCTTGGTTAGTATTTACCAGAATGTCTTTAGTATTGATTTCAGCAAACAATGGCTGTGTGGCCAATGCATTTTGGATACAATCCTTCGTCAGGGCCTAGTCTTATCTCAATTTATCACTGCACATCGTACATACCACATTTACAAATTGCATATGATTAGACCTGATGTAATGACAGGGTATCCACATTGAGAAAACACGTGAGGAAAAAGGTAACATATAGAGAAACAAATTAAAGGACAAAACATATGAAGTTCTTTGCCCTTTTTTCTCCCACACGTGTGTAATCAACTTATTTATGTTCTACTGTTAATTATGAAGCTGTGTATCAAAGTGTTATAAAAAATACTTTATCTATAGGGTGGTTCTAATTATCCTTCACCATTACATCATTGTCATTCTTAGGTGTTCATGTCTATGTAACATTGTGATACCACCCATGCAGTGTGGCAATGGTTCGGACCTGTGTGAGGATTTGTCTCTGCTTTTAACGTGATGCGGTGCACTCGCGATTACCCCTACAATCAAATAAGTATGGGGAGGCCATATTAGTATTTGTTACATATTGATGTCATGATTGATTCTTCATTGTTTAAATCATTGGATCTTTACCTTTTCGTCAGGGATCGCTAACCTAGTGAAGCACTCATACTGCGGACAGCAGGTTCTACGGCGAGCGTCTTCGCATACTAATGTAGTTACGTTGTCAGCCATTCTTGATTGGGAGCGGTCTGTAGCACTGTAATGGTAAATATTCAAAGCAATAAATGATCTTTATTAATGGACCGCTAGAAACACGTGTTCAAATTCATATCTGCAGCCATATGGCGCGTGCAATAATAGTAGATGCCATATTGTACTTAATGTATGATGTTGCCATGGCAACGATCTGGCTAGTCTCTTAAGGTGAATACTAGTGAGGTATTAGTTCACTAGCAACAATGGTCTAACAAAATAAATTGATCCGCTATAACTATGTGATGCTACGTGGCTAACATAGGTGGGCAAACGCCCTTCATCGTTGTATGGCGTGCAGAACCAGGTTGTTCTGTGGTGTGTCAATCTCTGATCATGACAAACACTTAATTAAAAAAAGTTCATAAAAAAACAGTTCAGGTCCCACTCCTCGTTCATTCCCCGTGATACCAGTGTATCCAACCTATCAATCCAATAGGACTCTCTGTTGTCCTGTTGTCTTATTTCCTTGATGTCCATGTCTGTTTTGAGATTCTCAATAACCTCTAAAGCCTGAAACTTGAGTTGCGCCCCACTGTGGTTTTTCCCGTTGAAATGTCTGGCTACTGATGAGTTACTGTTCTTGTTTCTTATGTGCGATTTGGGTTCATTATTGCGTATTCCCAGTTTCCGGCTAGTTTCGTCCACGTAATAGATGCCGCATGGGCAGCGTATGCAATATATGCTATTCTCGGTGTTGCATGTTGCAAAGCATCGTGAAGCCCTGCTGTGGAGTAAAGGGCGGTGTGTTCGTTGCAAAATGCTGTTAAGCTGCTGTGGCTCTGGTCTTCTCTCTACGTGTTTGCAATTGCGAGTCTGGATATTGGAATCATACATTCCGCGGGAGGAACAGTGAAGTAGAACTTGAACTACAAATAGGAGCGTCCCTTCACTTCATCATGTCTCTGCAACTAGGACTGGCCTATTCCTTTAAGGCTGACGGAGAGCAAAGCCACACCCCCTGGAGCAACCAGGAAGTAAAAACAACACACCTAGCCCTCGTGGCGTGAAGCCCGGCTGTGGTGTAAAGGGCGCTGTGTTCGTTGCAAAAAGGTGTTAGGCTGCAGTTTGGCTCTGGTGGCCCTGTCAGCTGAATACAACAGGAAGACACCTGCGCGCAATCTGAATGCCCAGGAGGGTCATGATCACTTCCCTACAACATCGAGCGAGGAGCACAAAAGATTTGCGAATCCTGACTCCGGTGGAGGTGTTTGTGTGCCAATCCTGTAACAAGCTCTACTTTCGAACCGATCCACAAAGGTGAGCGCTGCGTCTCCCCTTAAGAGTAACTGCCACTCTTGGCGAGTCACCATTACTGCCTGTTTACCGCTAGGCATAGTACTCTACTTGTGACTGGAGAAATAACTGAAACCCATATCAATTCATCTTGTGAATTTTCAACAGTGCTCGACTGTGACTGCGGGGCTAGACCCTTTGAGTAGTCCGGTAAATCCTTCTGCCACGATAAAACAGTTGACCGTGCATGTGAGGGAGTACTTGTAATATTCTTGTTGAATCATTCACTGAACAGCCCGACTGTGACTGCGGGGCAAGACCCTTTGAGCAGTCGGCCAAATCTACACTCTTTGATAAATTAAGCAATTGCGCATGTGGAAGAGCAATCGTGGTTGATCTGTTTGAGCCTTGTGTATTACATCCGTCTGTGTCTGCGGGGAAAACCCTTTGAGCAGTTGACTATAACATTATTTCATAAATTGCTTCAAACAATTCACCATCTGGGCTAATCTTCAACGCAACTTGCTCTCTCGGTCAAGGGGTAACTGGAACAATTAATGGTGTCTAAGAGCTACACTTTGAAAACTAACATGCCCCCAACTTTAAGAACATCCAGCACATCTCTTACTTTAAAGTCCACACCACTATGTAGTGTGGTGCCCTGAAACGCAAGATGGTGGATACTGTGCATACTGGTGGAGAAAAAAAATCTTGTGCTGGGGATATACGAGAGTTTTGCAAACCTATGTGTCTTGCCTCGTTTGTTCCAAAAGTTCCCGCCGTGCTATGTACATCAGCAGCGGACGCCTCTTCTGTAATAGTGTCTAAATGTACCTCTGTCACTGACACACAGTTGCTGGAAGTTGAAACACTGCCTGGACTGGCAAGACAAAGTCTAGAAGTGGTGCCCTCGAATGCAACTGAGTGTAAGCGATGAGACAGCTGACAACGGTTGCTCCATTGTTACTCCAGTGCCCAATCTTGGTGGTGGCACGGAAGACCTAGTGCCTAATTGTGATGTAAAAGTTTCAACCAATCTTTCTACTGTCATTCCTGTTTTATGTCCGGAGCATTGCAGTGTATGCATGGGCGATATCTCCATAATTGCCTATTCTTCCTCCATAAGTACCCATGATAACAGCCTATATCAATCTCCAAGCTTATTCGACAACTCTATTAAAACAGACCATTTGCCCTGTGTACCTTCTTCTATGGCGGATCAAATATCAAAGGGCCAAATCGACCCAATTGCTCCAAGTCGATTTCCTAGGAGGCCTCCATCTTCAAATGTGTATGAAACACCCATACATGCCTTGAACATGACAATTAACACCTTGGTAAAATTGTTTGAAACTCTAGACTACAAAATGTCAGCCCAAGCAAAATAAATTGAGTTAATTGTGAGCTGGATGAATGATAATGTTGTACGAGACACAGCAACGATACGTAACAAGGGTCATGTAAAAGCCCACGGTGATCTTGAACAAATGTCTATTGGAATTGCGCCTGGTAATGAGATAGACATCTCCAGGAACTGTGTTAAATTAAGAAATGTGAACTGTAATAACAACATGGCTGTCTCTGTTGATGTCATGAATGTCAGTGCAAACAAGTCTGTCATAAACCTTGCAACGCAACCTGAAGTTAGTTTCTGCCCTGAAATTGTGCTAGCTGATAAATCTGTGATCTGCCAAGAACTTGATGACTCTATCGTGCATCAAACTCAGAAGCCACAGGTTGTCACAGAAGAGCAGGCAGACAATAGCAAAAAGATACTTTACAGGCTGTTTCAAACTAAAACAGGTACAATGCGCAGAAGTGGGAATTTGGGCTTAACAAAAAAAACGAAGAACCAAATGCTTCCCGCATCGCGGTTAAGAGCTAATCTCAAACATTTGTTGAAACGCTTAATACCGGGCAGATAGTAAAAACAAATGCCTGTTCTAAAGCGGTCAGTTCCCCCGCTAATAAAACACAGACTGCTACCAAACTTGCAGTTATTGAGGATTACCAACCACTAACTTATTCCATCAATTTCTGATCTCAAACCCAGTGCCACTGACTATTCGATACTCCCCAAACCTAGCACTGGTGAGCCTCCAGACGCTATAAAAATAATCACTGTTGAGACTCCAACTGCTGCTGAAGTGGCTAAGGCTGTGGAAGTGGGTACTGCAGAGTTGCAAATCGGCAGTAGAATACCCACCTCAATCCAGAAGCATTTACCCCTACCAAGTCAGAAAGATAGTAACAGCTTTGCGTTGACAGATATTCAGCAAAAAATTAAATGTTCAATTCAGAAATATATTGATTTCCAATGCACATATCTAAATATGAAAAGTAAACAGTCTTCCATATCTACGATAAGTCAGGATCCCTATTTAGTGGCTAAATCCAAACCAACAACTAATGGTAGAACCACAGGAGATCCAGCCAATTTCATATCTGCAACAAGTCAGGCTTCTTTAGATGCTCCTACACTTGCAAGCACCACAAAAGAGGTGATTCACTCTTCTGCGGTGCACTACAATCAGGAAGTTGACACTCGAATTCCAATGTATGTGGTGACCCAAGAACAGGTGGCAAGAGAAGCACACAGATCTGTGGCTAACCCATTATTGCCACAAGCTGAGCACTGTCAAATAACGTTGCCTACAGTAAGCAGAAAATTCAAAATGTTGAAGTCCCCCACCCCCCTTTACATAGTCTTGCCTCTATGCAGGCAAATTTGGCCCCAAAATTTACAGCTCACGACAGTCACCTTCAGGGGGGCATCCACATTGACAATCAAATTGCAAAAGCGGTCCAAGATTATTTTGACCACAATCAATCTGGTCTTAATCCAGTCACTCCGGTCCCCTCATTGGCAAAAAAACAATTGCACAAACTGACTTTCAGCTCTGATATTGCCCCCCAAAATGCCAGCGCTGCTCAAAGAATCCTTCAGACGCCAAAAACAAGCACAAAACAAGCTAAAATCAATACTGCCAACAAAATACGTGCTAATTTTTATCGCTTAATTCTTAAGTGTCGTCCTGCACCTTTCACTGCCTACACAATGAACAGAGTGAGTATCTTAGCCATCTGTGATGAGATCACTTCACTGAAAGGCAAAACATCTGCAGATATTGATCAAGTTGATTTTGTACAGAGCAATGACAATTCAATTGCAAGAATATGGTTGCATTCTCATTGCATACGAAATGCTCTATGGCAGGCAAGGATGGAGATTTTTGCACTGGAATGCGTCCTAGCAATTGATCCCTTCAAACTAGATACTGATGGTAACCTAATCCTTCCAAACCATGCCATGGGCTCGGAAAGACCTACACTTCAAAATAACATTGACAGAGTGAGCCATTTAAACAACGAAAAAACACTGCAGTACTCCCTTTCAGGCAAGGTCAATCATAATTTGAAATCATAACCAAGAGTTGCAACAAACAGACATGAGATTCTAACAGTTAGTTGGAACACATGTGGCAATTCTCATCTCTTTGGGGAAAGTGTGGCCACTTTAGCCAAGTATGATATAATCTTATTACAAGAGACTTGGTTAAAGGAAAAACCAGTATGGGATAATCACTCAATTGTTTTTCTTCCTGCAAAAACCTCGGGCCAGGGGCGCCCATCCTCCAGCATGTTAGTGGTAATCAACAATCATAGGAACTGGCAACTTGATTGATGGGCTGCTCCGAATCCCTATTTACTAATCGCTAAACTCACCCTTCCGGGTGTGATAGTGTCAATCTTGAATATCTATCGCAATCCATTGGGATTATCGGATGACAACTTTTTTGTGATCTGGAAGGCTTATTAAATGAAGTCGCTGAATCCCCTGATATTACTAATATTAATCTATTTTGGACTATGCATTTGTCGACACCAACACGTTTTAGGTGGCTACGAGTTTTAGAGTTGCACCCCAAGTTTTCAGCGACCACAACATGCTAATACTTCTGTGGTCGGTTAATCGAGACTCCACTGACATTGATAAATTGAGCTTTCCCCAGACAATGAGCGTTAATAATGTGCATCACGTCTAAGCTGGAACCCTCAATCCTTGTCGGCTTTGCATAACCAGGTGGCTAACGGTAATCATATCACTGCGCAGACTCATAATGACTATACCACCTACTTACATTGCTTTCGCGAGAGGGTAAATCTCGCTCACGAGTGCAATTTCATCTGTGGTACAAATTTGATCCTGTAGTACAATTTAAGAAAGCGCTATTACGCAAAAACAAAAACTCGTAGCTTCCGCCAACTGTGCAAATAAACACGGCGACTTCACACTCTACAGTGTCAGTATCGAAATTGGATGCACAGTCATCAAATACAGTTGCTACAAACTAATGGTGAAAACCTGCTGAAAAGTGTTATAGGTAGAAACTGTGCTAAAACCTGGGCCATGATAAATACAGCGAACAATTTAACACAAAATTCAGTACAGATCAATGGCGTTAGCGAGTCAGATTGGATAGGACACTTTTCTACTGCCTATCAAAAACCGACCGGGCGGGAAGTTGGTACTCCCGTGGATATCTCTAGTTATGACGGCCTAATTATGAATGAAGAAGATATTCTTATAGAGATTAAAAAACTCAACAACTCGCGTGCCCCGGGCCCTGATGGGCTAAGCAATTATATCTTTAAGCAAAATGATGAACTGTGGGCAAAAATTAAAAATAAAATCTTCAACCAGATTTTGGCTGTTAACAAAATCCCTTCCTCTTAGCTTTCTGGCATAATTGTGTCAATCTTCAAAAAGGGGGACCGGTCTCTAGCTGGTAACTACCGGCCCATATCTCTTCTAGATGCTGCGGGCAAATTATTTGCTAAATTCATTCTAAGAGACTTTTTTTTTTCTTTTTTTTTCTTTTTCTTTTCTTTATTTATTTTCAAGATTTTCAATAAACAAAATATACATTACCAAAAGTTCAAACAGAGTATCAAACATAACACTCAGTGTTTCATAGGTACAGAAGCAAAAACAGAGACTTTAACAACTGGACCCACGACGATGATATTAGAGACCCCTTTCAAACAGGTTTCATTTCCGGGATGGGCACGTCTGCTAATCTCCTAACTTTGACATGTATTATTCACAGCCATCATCAGAAAACAAGCACTTTACATGGCCTTTATAGACTTAAAAGCGGCCTTCCATTCAATTTCAAGAGAGCTGCTTTTACACAAACTAATGCAACAAGGGTGTGCACAGTACTTAATCTCCCTGATCAAAGATCTACATTATAACAACACGATGCAGGTCGGATTGTCCGCTGATGGGAAAAACTCGGCTCCAATCAACGTCCATCGTGGAGTAAGACAGGGATGTTCCCTTGCATCTGCTATCCTCAATTTTTTTCATTTCTGATATATCCAAGGCATTCATAAACATTCTAATCGACTCACCAAAACTGGCTCAGAAAGAAATTCAGTTCTTAATGTATGCGGACGACTTGGTCATAATATCTAAAACACCAAGTGGACTACAAAATGCATTGGATGCTCTCTCTGTATATACCCAAGACAACAATTTATCCATTAATCTTGATAAATCTAAAATCATGATATTTAATGCACCTGGCAAGCGCATCGGGAAGGGTAAAATGGACCATCAAAGAGCAAAACTTGCAAGTGGTTTGTCTCTCTACTTATTTGGGTGTCCAAATAGCTAGCCAAGGAGCAACTGAAATCTTTAAACCGCTCCTGGTGCCATTTTAAGAACATATGGCACATTTTCAGCTATGCCGGCTATAACCTATTATAAACAGAAGGCTACACCTATACTGTTAAATGCCGCTGAAACTAGACCTATCCTGACTAAGGAGTTTTGGTCCTTGCTATAAGGCAAATATTGGTGCGAGGTATTTAACTTGGCTAATTGTACACCGCTTGTTAGGGAGAATTCTCTGTTAAGGCTAATTTCCCAAACCTAGTGAGTCCCCCAGCAGCTTTGCTGGATTTTTGGGGTTTATTTTTTTCTCCTGCTAAGAGTGAGACTCTTTTTCTCCCACTCTTAGACATGATTTGAGATATCCTTTGACTTTGTAATGTGTTTTATGGGCTATGGGGTCTTTTACTCCATAGGGCTTCATGTGTTTTTGGTATGTGTGTTACACAGCACCCTCCGTGCCGTAACACAGGGGTGTCATAGTGACCCCCAAACATAGACTCCGTACCCTGGGACTGACTACTGTCTCCCAGGGCATGTAAAGTCACCATTGGCTTTACTAGTCTTAAATTGTGAACAGAACCAGTACAAACCATCATATTGTGGGCGTACTGGTAGGGGCAATTCGATTGCCCCTGGGTCTGTTGTTCGAGGGGACACTGTCCAGTCCCCCCTCAGCGAGTTTTGGCTGGTGGCAGTGCATGCTACTTTTTATATTCAACCGCAAATATATTCCTATGGGATTTTCCCATTGTTCGAGGCTAATACTTTTTAACATAGCCTCAAACATAACGCTGGTTTATTTATTTAATATTTATTCACCGGTTGGTATTTTTTGCGAGAACTCGGTTCCACAATGGTGTTTGTGATCGCTTCTGTGACTCCAACCCAAGTCGAGCCCTTTGTTCCACTTTTTGGCGGGCTTCTCCACAGAAGCCTCCAAAAGTGGTGCCACTCTGTCTGGGTACCATAGGGGGTGTGGGAGGGGGTTTAGGCACCCTGGACTGAGTTGCCTCGGAAACTCAAGTTGCACTCTTGTGTGATTGGCCCAGTGGTGAGCCGCCCGGCTCACCACTTAGCATGTTTGAGTGACAGCTAGGACTGATGAATGGGGTTGTCTGCATAAAAGCAGGGCTTTGGGGACTGGGACTTCAGACGTCGCCACAGGACCAAAGAATCCGAAGAGGGAGAAGCTGAGCTGACCTGCAACGATGACACCAACGGTGAAGCCCTGCTGAACCGACTCACCACTTCTTCCAACGACAGAGGAGATCTTCATCCCAAAGAGTCTTCTTCCTTTGACTGGTGGGGATAACCCGTTTGCCCGCCTTTTCGCCTTCCCGGATCATCTCGTGGCCGCCTTGCCTGTGCCAAGCACCCCGGCAACCGGAATATAAAAGGGTAGTACCTTTTTACCATAGAACTCCGCGGCTGGTTTCTTCCCTGGCAGTGCAACGAACTTCAGCTTTCCTCCACGTCGAGATCATCTCTTCCTCTGGACAACGCTGCGACTTGCACCCGCTGCCAGGAACAACTGCCCCAGCTGGAGGATCCTCTCCACTTTAAAGGTACTGTGTCTGCCTGGCCTCCCTCAAAGCCTCAACTTACCACTTGGGGTGGCCCTAGGCTGGCTAACTGAACTTTTCTAAACTGAACTAATTCCTTTCTGAACTCTCTGCAAGACTTTCCAAGCCTTTTAAACTGTGTGATCTTGGGCGCATTGGTGTTCTACTCTCTCCAAGAGGGAGCCTGGCCTCTGAACTTTTTGCTCACAAGTAGACTTTGACTTTCCTGCCTTGCTGAGTGCTTCTAAAGGATTATGTTGTGTGCTGTTCCTAATTTATGCCTTTTCCCTCCCTTTTTCTTAAACTTATTGGAGTGCCATCTTTAGTTAAGCGCTCACCTCTGTCTGGAAATAAGTCTAATAAGGAATAAAGGATGTATATATAATAATAGTGACTGTGTTTTTGAACTTATTTATAATAATAGTGCTAGAGTGTTTCTAAGTGTTTCTTTAAATAATTATATACTTGATACCAAAGCTCTGGTCAGTGTTTGCTTGTGCTACTGTATTTTGGTACCTATCTTCTATACTCCATTTACTGTCTAACTCTTCTTGAGAGAAGGTGGCTGCTCAGCCACAGCTACCAGGTAAATCTGAGTGGTACAGACTGCTACCAATTGGGTTTACTGCCAACACCTGTAGTCTTAAGCCTTTTGCAGTGGTCCCTAAGGGAACTGCACAGGTTTCTGCCTATCACTGCTTCCCTTACTAAGATATGAACTGGGTTTAATTTCTTTGTTCAGTAGATATACTTGGTGTTTAATTGCATTGTTTCGAAAGTGCATTTTAGCCATTGAAACCAAATCTGTTTTGGGAATTTTAGCTGATTGTGTTTACATCTTCTGATTAATTTATAAGCAAATAGAGAGGTTATGTGGTCCAGGCCATGGTGACATTGACGTATCCCTAACCACATTGCTCGAAAACCGCACACAAGTTAAAACCAGATTATTTTCAATGGACTGGGCCAACAATTGCGCGACGTGCACAAAATATTGACTGCAATCCAGAAGCCTATCAACATAAGAAACATAGTATACCTGAAGCATACTTAGTTCATTATCCATCTTCGGCGCATAGGCAGGACTTTCTGCGACTAAGACTTAATCTATGGCCGATTAGACAGGTATTGATGTGCAGGAAGTACATCAATGAAGCAGTAAACCGATGTCGCTTTTGTGTAGAGGATACCAAAAATGATCTACAGCACGAGTGTAAAGCACTTCTACTGTGGCACCAACATCACTTCAAAGCAATTGCTGATCAATTTGAAGTTAAAACCTCTACCACTCTGTGGCAGATGATCTATTGTGGATATTCGACCAAAGTGAGACTACGTGCCAAAGCGCTTTTGCATGAGCTCAAGTTATGAGAGAATATGGGAGTCCTAGGCGATGTATTATAAATTTGGCAACAAAGAGTGTCTCATCTGGACAAAAATGTATGTATTTTCTTTTATGTAGTTGAGGCTTATGTTTAAGTATATTATTATTTTATATTCTTTTATTGCTACAGGTATGCCAAACTCATGCAGAATTTTGCTTGTTTGATGTTTAATTTTATTTCATCTTTTGAAAATGTTTAAATTAGTTTTATATGTTGTAAAGTTGATATTTTTCAGCTATAACAATAAAAAATAAAAGCATCTTAATGCAATTTTTTCGCCTGGTAAGGATGTAGAACAACTTCACCTTTGTTAATGTTATTGCAGTTGCTGCAGTTAAGACATGGGTGTGTTCTAATTTTCTTATGTTTAGGGCCTCTCTGTGTCTCGTCTCTGGTGTTAACTAGTAGGTCTCTTAGGTTTTTTCTTTGATAAGCGAACACTGGTCTGTTGGTAAATGTTTGGTCCTGTTGTCATTTGTGGTGATTGGCCAATGTTTATTGATACATCTTTTGATCTGCGGGCTCTGTGTTGAAAACTTTGATGCATATAATATCGTTGGTGCTTCTGGTTTGGCTTTAGGTGCTAAGGTGCTAGCTCTGGATATGGCAGCCACCTTATCAGATGCTACTTTTAGATCTACTTCCGGATAGCCACGTTCTTGTAATTTGTTGTGGAGTTTGGTTAGTTCTTTTTCAAACTCTTCTTTATCACTTCTGATCCTTTTCAGTCATAGCATTTGGCCGTAAGGTAGGTTGCGTAGAGTCTTTTGTGGGTGAAAGCTCATGAAATGTAATAAATTGTTCCTATCTGTAGGTTTGGCATGTAGGGAAGTGGTAATCTGTTGATTATGTATATTTACTTTCGCGTCCAGGTAGTGTATTCCAGGGTCACGTATTTCTCCGGTAAATTGGATTCTCTGGTCTATGCTGTTGATGTATGAAAGAGAATCATTGAGTGATTCTCTTGTGTCTTGCCATATCCCAAAAAAAATCGTCAATATAACGTATCCAGATCTTTAGTTTGTCTTTCCATTGAATATGTTTGCGTATCATGGGACCATGGTCGCCCCCCCGTGGCAGTAACGGATACCTGAAGGTAATATTCGTTGGTATACTTAAAATACGAATTGGTTGAAATGAAGATCAGTAATGATAGTAGAAATTCTTTGACTGCTCCTGTTTCGCCCTCTTGTAGAAGGAGCCACTCAACTGCTTTCTGTCCCATGTGGTACGGAATACTTGTGTACAGACTGTTGATTGTGAAAGTATGTCTCTTTCAGCAGGTTGTATGTTTTCCAAAATGTTCAGGAAGTGTGTACTCTCTTTGACATATGTCCGAGTCTTTTGTATTATGGGCTGCAGAAAATAATCTATGTATGTACCGAGGGGTTGTAGTAGCCCACCTCTAACCGCCACTATTAGTCTTCCTGGAGGGTTAGTTAGCCTCTTTTGAATAATGGGTAAAAGGTAAAAGTGCAGAATCGCTGGTTGTGGGTTTAATAGGACTGCTTTTGGTTTTCTTTGTAATCATCTCCCTTTCTTCAGCTCTGATGAGGAGTGCGTCAAGATTTGTATGAATCTCTTCTGTGGGATCATAGTCTTTCAGGACAGCCACCCTGTTATGTGATTGACAGCCTCAGTAGTGCATGAATGAGTGAAACCTGCTTAAAAGGCGAGGGTTTTGGGACTAGAGGCAGAGTCGACCAATGGGAGAAATACCTGACGAATAGGGCATGAAGAAACCGTGAATGATGCTTGCTGCATCCTCCTGGACCGTTGAATCGCCCAGTGAACTCCTTTTTCGATTCAACAAAGACGCTTCGGAAGGGACGACTTCTTCCCTTGGGTTAGTGGGACTGGACCATGTTCCTTGACTAGCTGCACTTCTTTGCTCTAGTCTAACACACACAGTGCGACTGCATCAATTCTTACTTAACACTCGGTCAAAGGTTGAAAATAGACATTCAATAGCACCAGAGAAAGGGCTGAACCTTGAACACCATATGTCAGAACAGCTGATATAGAGCGAAACTGAAGAAGCGATTGGCTGCAATCCGAGGGAAAAGATGAGAACCGCGAGAGAACACCAGAAGGGCTTGCTCCGGCGAAACTACCAAGCCCAGCAGAGTGATCAAGGTATCAAAAGCGGACGACCAGGTTGAGTATCAAAGCGCTGACACCACCTTACTCATACAAATGGGCCAAATCTTCCACAGCAGAGACCTGCATGCTCTTAGTGCCCCGTCCCTGATGAAAGCCGGACTGGGCTGTATGGAGGAAAACAGATTCCTCAAGAAAAGAGCTCAGAAGCGGGCCCACTAAGGCTTCTAAGAGCTTCATTAGAAATGGGAAGAGCCATATGGGGTTATAGTTTGTGGGGACAAGAGGGTCCAAAGAAGTTTTTTTTTCAAAAGGGGGACAACCAAAGAGTGTCTGAGGAGCTGGGATCTGACCAGTAGAGAGAGAAATATTAATGGCTGATGTAATATATGGGCCAATTCAAGGCAGGATGCCTTTTAGAACAGAATAGGGGTAGGGTCAATAGGGGATGCAGACTTCAATTTAAATGCAGCTGCCATAATTTCCTCAGAAGAAAATACAGGAAACGCGGGACCACCGAGGGGCTGACTAAGAAATAGAGGCCACATCCTCAGAGGCTAAAGACCATAAGCCAGAAGAGCAAGTAGCTTCACGAATAGTATCAATCTTTTGAACAAAATATAATGACAAGGAGTTGCAAAGAGATTGAGAATGCCAAACTGGCTCAGAGGGAGCCCTAGATAAAGAGCAAAATACTTTAAAGGGCTATTAATGCTGATTAATAGAATTCTGAACCCAGTGTGAAAAATAGGCACATTTAGCCTAAACAATGTTCATGATAGCAGGATAAAGCAGATTGCAGAGCCAATTTAGCACCAGATTCCTAGTTCAGGCACCATTTGTGCTCAACTTGCCTGCAAATAAGTTATTGTGCACAAAGATGGTCTGTATACCAGGGTTCAGAAACCCTGCGTCTTGGATTTAGATGCTGTAGGAGGAGCAAGAGAGTTTGCCACTGATGTAAAGGTATGGGCGACAATATTAAGGCCAGTGACAAGGCTGCCTTAGCAGCAAGCCTCTGATTGGAGATAGCATAAAGGGGGGACAATACGCCAATCCCTTTGAGGGGCAGGATAAAGCCTAGTGGCTGTTTTCATCAAGGTCAAATTCCAAGAAAATGGGATGAAGTGATCGGACCAGGAATTCGGAAGTGGTTGAAGAACCATAGTAATTGGTTTGGAAGCAAAAATTAAATCTAGAGTATTACCCAAACGGTGAGTAGGGCCAAAAACCAACTGAGAAAAGAGCCAGGTCGTTCATGGCAGAGATAAGTCTCTGCATATTTAAGGCCAAAGGATCTCTAGGTCTAAAATACAAAACACCATCTATTAAAAGGTGGGCATAACGAAGTTGTAAATCAGCTGCCAACGCCAATCACAGAATGTGGGATCAGAACCTGGTGGGAGGTAGACAACTAGAAAGTAAATAGATATGGTAGGAGAAATATTAAAACTGACAAAAAATGGGAGTTAAAAATAATAGCAACTCCCCCACCTGGGCGTGGAGTAGCACGATCACCATGCAAAATACTAAACTTACTGGGGAACAGCTGAGTTATAGCGGGTCCAGAAGAGTCACTGAACTACGTTTCGTGACAGAGAAAATCCGGGAGCTGGTCACTTAAAACATCATGGCAATGCGTAGTGCGAGCCACAAGAGAAGGAGCATTGAGGAGGAAACACTTCAGTGAATCAGAGGAAGGAAAAGAGTATATGGCCTCAGTGGCTGTTAGGGGAGATTTTTTAGTAGTAAGACTTTAGTAAGCTATCCCAGTGGTTTGTAGATCCCCAACTCTTAGTAGAAGTCTGTACTAGCTCAGGACCTTGGTAGTGTGGCAGAGCAGTCAGGCTTATCTTAAGAGGAAGATGTGAGCTGTAGGTAACTACTCTGAATCTTAGTTAGACAGGCACAACAAAGAAGCACTTAGACATAGTTATATAAGAGATATATATTTATTATATTTACACCAGTATCACTTTAAATACTTCAGACGTTTACAGTAGAACACTTAGGAATACTAGATAAAACACTTCAGAGGGCACTTTGACTTTTGTGTTTGTTCGTGACTACATATGTAGCAACATTAAAGGGGGAAAAGACAAGGTTATAGTATTATCGTAATTGAGCACTCATGCGGTTTTCAACAGGTCATTCAGTAATGCATTTACTCTGCAAACACATATAGAAAAGTCACTCAAAGGGAGGAAAATAAGTGGTTAGTGCAACATGAGCTTAGTTCAAGGTTCTAGAGACTGATTCTTCGCCTGCCAAGTCTTTACAGTCCAAAAACACAACCCTAGCTAAAGGCAGTTCGGAGAGGGCTTGAAGTATTGGCAAACAACAAATAATGAAGAGTTCCTGTGGATTTTTTCCAGTGTCTAAATTTATTGAAGCAGCAAGTTGACAACTAGCAAAGGAGACCTGAAAATGGACTCGGACACGAGCAGAAGTTTGGGTCGTAGGTAAGAGCGGGTTGCCCTTTACACCTCTATGTACAACAACGCTCTGGAGCGACCTCTTGGAATCAGGAAAGCATTACCTTTTTCCCCGCAGTAGCTTTGGTTTGAAGAAAGTGTTTTTGTTGGCTCCTTGGTCTGGTGACGAAAGGCAGGACAATGGACGGTGTCTCTCAGCAATAGTCTCAAGGGAAGACCTGTAGCACGACTTTCAGCAACTTCTTGGTTCACTCTGCGGTTTTGGTGCCTTTTCTGCAGCACCAACAAAGGACACGCATCGCCTGGTCAATCTTCTTTACTTCCTGCAGCCTCACACTCTGGTGAGGGGGGGTCAGGGCGAGTTGGATCGGATCTCTGGAGTGTCCCTATTGGCTCAGCACGGATTCAGCCTTTCCACAACAATGAACTCCAAATGGGCAGCAGGTGGTCTCCTGGTAGTGGGTTTCCGCAGCTCTGGAAGCTCCTAGGACCTCGGGAGATGGCCTGTTTCAAAGTTCGTCTTGGGACTGGTTGTTCCCACCAGCCAAAGGGAAGGAGTCGTCCTCTTCGGAGCTCCTCTGTCGCGTAAAACACACGGTCAGGACAGCAGTGGTCGCTTCACGGTCTTGCGAAGGGTCTGCAGGCCTCTCTGGTCGTCGTCGTCTTCTTCGCTTACTTCTGTTTCCGATGGTCGACTTGCTTTACACTCCAGAAGCCTCACCTTTTACACAGTTCCAGCACACACTCCTCTGAAATCTCAGCATTTTACAGAAAGGGGAGTTTGCCGTTTGGCTGTCCATTCAGGACTGCCAGTCCCCCTGTGGGAGCTGGTCCCATTCAGGCACTCTGGCAGACAAAGGACATGGGGGTGGAAGACTCTTCCCCCACTTCCTGCCTTCCCGGACACTCTGGAGCCTAGGCTGGGATACCTACTGGTTCCATCCAAAGGCAAAATACACACACACACCCACACATACCTCCCCCTCTCAGAATGATAGAAGGGCTATCAAAGAACAACCAAGCCTAGTAATGACGAAAAAAGAAGGGAAGCCCCAAGTTGGTACTTGGGTGCTTCTATTGCGCACTACTGAGGCTATCGACATAGCCTGCAATATAAAAACTATACACAATAGTTGCTAGAGCACATCCACTGCCACCAGTCATAACTAGGTGATTGTCTATGTGACTAAGTCACAGGAGCAGAGAGAAGGGGGGGGGGGGAAGTACTAAAAGAGGCTGTGCCAATCTCGGTCTATAGAGTTTTGTGTAGACACCAAGTATCTCTCTATCCTTCAGAACTGTAGTTACTTAAGTATATCGAAAAATAATCTTAAAGAAGGACCCTAGAGGACCCCAGCAACGCTGCCCTAAGGAGCTGTGTGCGGCAATAGTAAAACACAGATGCCTATAAGAGCTATGTAGCAACCTGACTCCATAGTACAGGTAGATTACAAAGAGTAGAGCTCCAAAAGACAGAGCCCACAAGAATGAATGAGTGGAAAAAGGCTCCACTCATTCATGATTAAAAGAAAAAGGTCCCGAAGTCCAGCAAAAAAGTGCTGGCGGTCTTTACAGGAGAGGGGATGAAGCAAAATAATATCTCCTAACAGTGGCCAAAGAAAATCAGAGGGTATACAGTCAAGGGAGGAGCAAGCTTCAGAAGCTGATTGTGCAAAGCGTATATACCGGCAATCCAGCCGTAGCAAAAATGGTCTTGCCTTTAGCATGCCTTTGTCGCGCTGCAGGCGCGCCTGCTGTGCGTGTCCGCTCGCCGAGGCACAAAAGTGCAAGAAGTCACGTGAAAGCGTGACTGTGAGATCACTTGGTAAATAAATGGAAATACAGAAGATATTTCCTGATCAGGCAGTTAAAATGATGTCTGCCTAATACAGTTTTAAAAGAAGTACTAAAATGAAAGGACATACAATTGCACCAAGCAAATCAATCACAATTTTTTTTTCAATATTTTTAATTCAAATCTTAAACAGCTATATAAGTAAAGGTTGTGGTTTAAAGGCCAGACAAGCAGCCTCAACACACGTTTCTGTTGTACCCCACTGGTGCATCAAGAGGGGTAACGGTCCAATGGGGAGTCTGAGAGACTTCCAAAGTAGAGTTTCAGCGCAAGGTTCGCCAACCAGCATGCCAGGGAGAGCTGATTGCTGAGGGAATCCAAGGCCCACTCTTTTCTGTGGAGAGCAACACTATCAAAGGAATGTTGCTGCAAAACCCAACTATTCCCAGATCAGTAGACCCCGGACAATGAAACCATCTATGGCATCCAATGTCTAAGGACCTGAAGACAGGTGGTGTCAACTGCATACATCGCCTGCGGTCTGGCTCTTTGCCGTCTCTGATTGGAGTGACTTGAACCCACAGCCCACACCAGAAAGCAGCCTCCACAACAAAAGACGCCAGGACAGATGATTCACGCGGGGAAGAACACTGCAGCAGCAATGGCAGCACAAGGAGCACTCTGCAGTAGCAAGCAGGATTAACAGGTCATCCCAGGGCAGGAGTAGGATCCTGCCATAATGCAAGAAATGGAAGCCACAAAGAAGACTGTAGTTTTAGCATTCCAAGACATCCCACTGTGGAGCTGCACTGGATCAACTTGCAGCCACTCTAGAGTCAAGGCCCGAACAGCAAGAAAACGCCAATTCTTGGGCCTTTGGGCCAGAAGATTAGTACTAAGGGCATTACAACTGCAGGTGAAGTAGATTCCAGCAAGGATAGCTAGTGCAACCTGCAAGGAGGGACTGCAAGTAGCAAAGAAGAACCCAGATGGGCACTAAAATAGCCCGGAGAAGCAGGATGCAAGGCAAAGGTCAGAGGGATCAGCAGAGTCGGACCCTCTGCAGCAGCCATTCTAGCAGCACATATATATATATATATATATATATATATATATATATATATATATATATATATATAATCTTCGGGAGTCTTTCAAAGATGGGAAATGTGTGTGAGGAATGTGTTCATTAGAAGAAAACATTTCCTACCTTTGACAATGTTCTTTCTGATGCATATAGCATTTGTTAGTGGTAGGTAAAGATTTGGGGTAGTACCCTTTGGGTGCACTACAGCAACATTAGCCTCCTGGCTATAGGGCCCAACCTTTGGTATAAGTCTGAACTACACAGGTTGGTGGTGTGGCTGAGCAGCCAGGCTTATCTCAAGAGGGGTCAATGTGAGCTGTAGGGAGTTTACACAAAGATTCACAGTGACAAGTATCCAAATAAACACTTACACTCAAGGTTTCTTGATAAAACAATTATTAATTTATTTACTGGTCATTTCAATAAGCCTTCTTTAGAAGGGAGCAATATAATAGTAACGCACACATACCTTCAAAATACACACTCTTAGTTTCTAAATCAGCAAACGCCCATTAGGGGCAACACACAGACAGTGCATACACCCTCAGTTGACTTCAGTAGCTAGGACACTGTGGACATTGATATATCACTGTTGGCATTTAGAAAAGTACTGAGATGAGTGTCAAAGAAAAGGTTATTAGAACCAACAAGAGATCACAAATATTCATGCAGAGTAAGTTAACCCCTTCCTGCAAGGATAGGTGCAACACAATGTCAGAGGAGAGAAGAGTCATTCAGTGAAACAGGCTAAGCCAAAGTCAATGGGCAAAATTCTGTGAGCTGAAGCACTTCTTGTGGGTAAGTAAGAAAAGTCTTGGCACAATGTTTTAGAAGTCTTGGAAGAAAAAGAAGAATCAATGTAAGGCCACAAGCTGTTAGACTTGTGAGTAGTAGAAGATGCAAGTAACTCTACAACAAGAGGTAAGTTCTCTTAGACTGTGCAGTACCTTTAGTTAGAAGAAAAATGCAACAGATGTCCTCTGTTCCTGTACAGCTCTGCAGATGCTGGTGTTCCTGTGCCTCAGTCGTGGGGACAAGAGGGAGGACTTCTGGGGACTCCTGCACTGCAATGGGACGGTCAACGACAGCAACCGGCAATCTTCAAACAAGTGGCACTTCAGTGTTTCAGCTCCTCGCGTCCACCGCAAATAGCACCACTGTGGTTCCTGGCTGTCGAGGTGGGCTTTCCTTGCATCTGGGGTCCAGCACTCTGAGGTGGATCAGACTCGGTCAGTCCTGCTTCCTGGAAGTCCGGAGGATTTTCCTGGAGATCTTGGCCAGCTTAAAAGCAATGCACACGAACTGGTGTTCCTCTCCCTGACTCTTCGGTTCCAGCAGCAACTGCAGTGGATTGATGTCCAGGTGGCTTATTTTGGAGTTGATTGGTCCCACCAACTGAAGGGGAGAAGTTGTCCTTACAGGGGCTTCTCTAACAAAAGAAGTGTTTCAGCACAGCAGCAGGGCTTCACCGGGCAAACAAACGGTCCAGGAGTTGCAGCAGGCGTCCTCTTCAAGTTCTTCTTCGGATTCCTTCGCCCAGTGGTCGACTCTGCCCTCCAAGCCAAAATGCCTCACCTTTTATGCAGGTTTCTCCCATTCAAACCATCCTAGCTGCCAAACAGGGTGGCTGTCCTTGCTGAACAGCCAGCCGGCCAATCACGTAACGGTGCATTCCTGTCTCCTAAGAGATTAAGCACAGGGAGTTTCGGGCACAACCCTCACTTCCTGCCCGAACCAGACACCTTGGAGCCAGAGGCAGACTTCACTCGTGAAACCCGCAAAAGACAAAATGAACAAAGGGACCAAACCTGGTTTGGCACGCAGAGTAAATCCCAAGAAGGACCTTTCCACAGAGAAATGGTGAAAGAAGAAATGGCACCCAACGGTGCTTTACTGCAGCTGCAAATGCAGCCCGCGGTAAAGACACACCATGGTAGTAAAAAGTAAACCACTGCCACCAGCCATTAATTGTAGAAAGGGTAACATAAAAATATTACATGAGAAGCTAGACAAAGGGGATACTAAGTAGCCCCTCCAGCACCCTATTGTAAGATACTGTGTGTTGGGTCTAGAAAGTTACAAATGTAAGTGAAGTCAATTTCACTTTACTGCTCTTGGGAACAGTAGTTTATCCAAGAGAAGGTATTTAAACCTTGGGGAAATCTGAAAGACTTCCCTGTGCCACTGCACTGAAGGTGCTGTGTCACAATGTAGAAAGATGCCTATGGAGTTTGTCAGACTCCAAAAACCAAAAGAAACGCAGTTAAAATAACATTAAAATACATGAGAGAGTGGGGGAAAAGGGTCTCACTCTCTCCGGGTAAAAATGAAAAAGTCCTAGAGTCCAGCAAAAGAGCTGGGGGTCTCTAAGGTAGAGAGGAATTAGCACATTTCTGAGAATTCTCCCTAACAGTTAGGAAAAGATTTCTTCTCCACCATGGGGTCTGGCATGGATTCCCATGCTCATGAATATTCCCGTTGTCAGGCTGAGAATCCTCTGTAAAAGAAAAAATAGTTTCACTTTCACTGTATTTCTCCTTGTTAGGTCAGTTTTTCTGAAGTCCAACTAAGGGCTTAGTAAAACCATTCAACTGAGCCAGTACAAGACTCCACTCTCCGTATAAGGCTGTACCACCTGAGTACATGGTAGCGTACACAGAGCAGCCAGGCTGGTCTTGGGAGGGAGAGAGGGCTGTAGAATAAGTACAAATGAAATTGTAATACAAATGGTCCTAAGAAACACTGAAACGCAATGTATGAAAAATAAATGATTTATGTAAATACAAGTAGACCCAGATAAATTTAGGGGTAAATAAGTACTATCACATAGTATTTGTAATCACAATTATCAAAACACAAAACTATGCTTGAAGGTGCATGGACGAAAGCATAAACCTTATCTGGAACACCTTACAGTAGTTCTAGGGAGGTCAAACCGTTTCATACACATTCAGTATAGGTCACACCTATTCTTGTGGAGTAAAAACCAATGGTTACTTTCACAATTACATTCAGTAATGCAATTGCAGTAGACCCTCCCAGTTGTACAATGACTCTCGGTAAGAAATCACATAATCAGTCAACTGGACAATATACTTTTTGTGAATAGTGGAACACGTATTCCAGGTACAGTAAAAACCTACAACTACTTTTGCGATAACACACAGTTCTTCTAGGTGAGTAAAACCTAAGGATGTAATATTCAATTACAGGTGCTTTTGAGGTCAGTGAAACGCAGATTGAGATAAGCAGTAACTCTGGTAACTTATTTTTGGATGGCACAAGGCTAATTCTAGGTGAGTAAAACCCATATACTTTTTCAATCTCACAAGGAGTCCAGGTTAGATCTTTCCCAGCTATACAAGGAACATATGTATGACGTATAAGGGACAGTTAGAACCACAGACTCTGGGTTAGATAGCACAGGGAAAGTAAACCTTAATGTTACACTTTACTGAATGACTCAGTTATTCTAGGTAGGCAACAACCTAATACAGACTTATTCTGGACAGGCTAGCAGCAAGTCAGGGGAAGCAAGACCCTGTTGGGGGACACTCATGCAATTATCCTGCAGGAATAATCTGGTGAAACCAACACATTACTTTTGGGAAGAGGCACAACCTAATCACAGGAGAGTAATATACCTTCACATCTACTTTCTGTTAGAATGGCAAAACAGTTTCTAAGGAAAGTAAAGATGTTAACCATACTTGTATGAATAGTGCATCACACATCCAAGGTAAGTAAGAACGTTTGTAACTGTTCACTCTAGAGTTACAGTTACCAACCAACTCTTTTTTCTCTTTTCTAGGCGAAAGGTCCAATCCCTTAAGTCTTTCCCTGGTTCTTGGAGCATGAGTGTTCTCAGTGGCAGAAGGGGGTCACTAGGGACTAGTGACCAACAGTATCATAATAGGTTCTTAAGCAGCAAAAGTCAGAGTTCCTTAGGAAGACTGGGAAAACAGGTGAGTACTTTACTTCTAGAGATAGAAGTGGGTCCAGGGACTTCACAGAAGACTCCCCAGCAGGATTCTAGCAGTGGGACCAGGTGCACTGGATGAGAGGCATCCCCATCACAGAAAACACCCCACAGCTACACAGAAATCATAAGAGATTTCAGGCAAGTACATACCCATGCCAACACAGTACCTCAGCATTGAAGACGATTTTGCAGGAGGAGGACTTCAGGATCTGCAGCCAAAAACCCAGTCAGTGAATTCCTTGTCGTGGTGACTGAAAACAAGACCCTGGAAGGAACTTTGCAGCAGGGATCAATGAAGAAAGCTCTAGGCAAGGTTTTCCTCATGGCTGAATGCGGTTCTGCAGATTTGGCGACTTCAAGGAGCAAAGAAGACAGAAAATCGCGGTTGAATTCTTATCGTTACAAAGGTCCAGCACTCTGATGAGGGGACTTTTCAGACTCGATTCGGGTCTCTGGAGATCCACCAGGATGCCCACAAAGGTTCAGCGAGATTCGGAATTCGGAACATGCACTGCACAGTGGATTGAGGTACCAGGGTATTGTGGTATTGTAGCAATGGAAAGTTGCATCAACAAGGGGGGGTGGCTCAAAATGCAGGTTTTCTTGAGTCTAGTGGGTCTCACCAGGCTCCGAGTCAGGGTCGTCGTTTTCGGAGTCCCCAGGTCGATTGGAAGGAAGGGCTGCAGCCGCTCGGGTTACACAGCAGGCTCTCCGGTCGCTTGAAATTGTCTCTGCCGCTTTTCCTTCATCATCCTCTTTGGTTTCAGTTCCAATGGTCGACTTTTCTTCAGCTTTCAGGTTTGTAGTTTTTATCAAGAACTACAGCACAATTTCTTCATTCTCTCCCTGCATTTTACAACAAGGGGCGGTCTGGTTGTCCAATCAGGACAGCCAGCCCCCCACTGGGATTTGTCCCCATTCAGGCAAGGAGGAAGACAAAGGGCTGTGGAGTTTTGGACTCCTCCCTCGCTTCCTGCCCTCACAGACAGACTGGAGGCTGGCCGTGGAGTCCAGGGGACTGCCGCCAAAGATAGAATCACACAAAGGAATTTCCCCCCCGGAGGTCAGGGGAAGGAACAAGAAATGACAAGAAACATTAAAATGGGGAAAAAAGAAGACAGCACTACTGCTTGGATGCCAGCGGCAGGTCGGATGCAGCATTTGGCCAGGCAGTGTTGAGGAACTTGTTTTCTTAAGAGGGGCAACTCTCCACCCTGTGGCTACATTCAGTTGTAATCGCCCATACAGTATTGAGAAAAGGGGACGGGACATAGGAGTAATTGGATGGGGGTAGTAATAAGTTACTCACTGTAGTCACTAACGTACTCCTAGTCCATTGTCCCCTTTCCTCCATACGTCCCACCATTCTCCCACCCCATCCCCCTGTCCCCAATCGAACTGGTGTCATTAGGCAATGTTCATATTGTCGCCGCGTCAAAGGGGACTGAGGAGTGGCGCTGGTGGGTGGTGTGAGGGGAGCGCATGCTCTGTGCTGCGCCTGCATCTTAATTTAATGGAGAAGATGATTTTTCTGGTGAAAAACGTTCTGTCTCCTGTCCCTAGCGAGGGATGCCCATACAGTATGGAGAAAAGGGGACTCTGGACTAGGAGTACGTTAGTCACTACGGTGAGTAACTTATAATTACTACCCCCATCCAACGACAGTCCTCTCCCTAAGCCTCAACCCGGGTGGCCATCTTCAGATTTTTACTGCATGCTTCAGTGTTGGGAGTCCTCAAGTTGCTCTCCAAACGAATTTCATTTTTTTTGTAAATGTTTTGCAAATTAGTTTGACTGATTTTTGCTTTGCCGACTTCGACAAAGGATAGAGACCCGCAGCGGGCCACCACTACCGGCAAAGATCTTCATCCACCGTCGGATCAAGGTCCGGCCTTGGGATCTACTTTGTGCCTTTTCGGCATGTCTGAGCGGAAGGAAGGTCTCAGCCTCTTCAGGCTCTGCGCAAAGTGTGGTTTGAGAAATGTTTTTGTGGAAGATAGACACCATAAATGCTTGTACTGCCTGCATCCGGGCCACAGTGAGCCGAATCGTGGTCCGAATGCAAGCAAGGCAATGATGTGCCGAAGTTTCTCAAAGAAAACCAAATAAGACCGAACCAACAGACTGTCGGCGTGGCTTAAATCGAGCAAGCCCTCCGATGCAGCCTCTGGGCAGGGTCAAGCCTCAGCCATGACCAGCTGGTCCGAGGAGCATTCTCCTTCCGGAAGGAGGTCGAGATCCTTTGAGCACGCCCGGCGTGCAGGGGTCCAAGAGAAGGCCAAGCTCTGCAACCCTATCTCTGCTGGGCTCGCTGCTGATGTGCACCCCGATTCAGACAAAAGGCGTTGGTCATCACCATCATCCTCCACGGTGACCCACGAAAGGAGCGTCTTCAAAGAGAAAGTCGCTAATCTGGTCCAAACTCTGTGCATACGCGGGTAGTTCGCAGAGGGAAAAGTCCGGGGAGGACTAGTTGAAGCCAGCTAAGGCTTCAACCAAGTCTAAGTCAACTGAGTCGACATCTGTACCGTCGACAAAGGAAGCTACAAGCACTTCGTCATCTAAGTGAACAAGGTCCATCACGGCTCTGAAAGAGAGCGGGTCCAGGAAAGATGTGGTGGCTAGACCGCGGGTGTCCTTGCCCCCAAGGTGAGATAAGGCTGTGGAAGCAGCAGTGAAGGAACCAGCGCCAGGGAGAGACCGGGCAGCCGCTCCGACCCAACAGTCTCCTCAGATGGAGAGGCTAACAGTCACACATGTGGAACCTGGCAAGCTACTGAGGATAGACCGGAGTAGATCTACTAGAGTACCGAGGACAATGATCTGCACGATGGGTGCTGCTCAGACCACGGAGGGGTAAGACCTAAGGGAGGACCTCCGTCCCTTCTATGGAAGTGGAGAAGCATTAGCCTGGATCCTACTTGTTGGCTCCGTTTATCCCTAGACCTAGAGGCGCTTCTCTGGACATTCTTTCCACCCTGCACACACTGGTCACTGAAATCCAGCAAAGGATGCCGCCATCAGGCCGGCACCTCCAGAACCTCTGAGGGTAAACTCTCCCCTGCGGAAGAGAAAGTCCAAGGGGGGAGACGCAGATCCTCTGCATCATCCGACCCCTCCGCCACCACCTCATCACAACCACCCCTACCGGAGCACCGGATCCACACACTGGCACGGACACAGCTACCGCAGCTACTGGTACCGATGAGGACGACTGTTTAATTGCAGCAGACAGGGAGATTCTGCACGCGGACAAGCCCCATAGAGCCTCCCTTCCGGAAGAAGTTGGATCTTTTCATTCGGTCATCTCGAGGGCCTTGGATTGTTTCACTTAGTTCCCGAGGAGACGAAGGGGGGTTTCCTGTACCAACAATGAGAGTAGAGGCGAAAGACCATTATGTCAGTTCCCTTTTTGGATGACATCTAAGAGGAGGGCCTAGTCCTAATGAAAAATCCAATTACAGCCCTGACCAAGCGGGACATATTGGAGAAGTACAGGTTGCCTGATTCGGGTCCCAGGTCCTTAAGGTCTCAGCCCTTGCGGGATTTGGTGGTCTCGGCTGCAGCTAGAAAACGCTTGGTGAACAATTCATCGTCAGCCATGGTACCTCTGGAACAGGAGGGGAAGAAGCTGGATGCAATGGGCAAGAGGATAATTTACACGGCAGCCTCTACCATCAAGGCAGCGAACACCCTAGACATTTTGTCCCGTTATGACCGGGAACTCTGGTGCAAGCTGGGCCCTATCCCTGGATTTCCGGCTCGAAGACTAGAAGGTTGAGGCACTGGAACTCTTTTTCAGGAAGGGGAAGTGGCCTTCGATCACGCAGTCAGTGGCTGTAGACACCACAGACACAGGGTTTCACTAGATTGGGACTGGGGTGTGTACGCCGTCAAGGTTGGTTGAAGGCTACAAATTTCCAACAGGACGTTTAGACTAAGGTGCTAGATATGCCCTTCGACGGGGAGAACCTCTTCAGAAAGGAGGTCGAAGAGTCTTTGCAGGCAATAAAGACGACATGGAGATGGCACGTTTCCTCAAAACTTTGCAACAGCGTCGATCCTCATCCATTTGCTCCTCCAGAGGAAAGCCAGGGATATCTTCAAAGGGTTAAAGTACCCCTTACAGGCAGCCCTCACGCTCTTCCACTCAAGAACAGTACAGGGGGCGCTCTCAATGCAGCGGAAGTCAGCAGCGGCGCTGCCCGTAAAGGCAGAACACTTTCCCCAAGCAGCCCTTAACCGACCGTGGCCCCGGGCCCCCACTTATGCACCCTAGTGCAAGGCATCCACGTATACCCCTACCTGGCTACCTGGATGACTGGCTGGTGCTTTCCCTCTCACACTCTGGCAAAGGTAGAAGTGCCAGGAGGAGGGAGGAATGCAAATGAACGCATAAGTGCTGCCAGGGAGGTGGCTCATAAGTGCAGGGAGTCATGGGACTGTAGGGTTGCAGATACAGTCCCTAAGTGGTTGGAAAATGCAGCTAGGCCAACTGGTTGTGCAGGTGTCTGGTCCCGTAAGTTCAGTTGGTGGCAATGTGACCAGTTTGCGCAGCAGACGTGGCCATCAGCAAGGGAGAGAGAAAGCGGAAGCGAAAAGGAAAAGTTTGTATGCAGTACCCTCTGGGACCACTACACACAACTATGACTGACTACAGGTGTAAGCAAAACCAACCTTTGCTATAGGTCTGTATCACACAGTTTTTGGTAGCGAGCTGAGCAGCCAGGCTTATCTCAAGAGGAATGTGAGCTTGTAATGAAGTTACACAGAGGTCTACAATCGCAAGTATTCAAATAGACTCTTATACTCAAGGTTTCTTGGTAAAACACTTATTAATTTATTACACAGTCGGAAAACATTCACTAAAAGGAGGCAATCAATATCACACAAAAATATACTACAGTACTTCACACTAACGGTATTACCCAAATGGACCTTTTACAATTAACCTTTTGCACAATTGACCTAATTATAGTGGTCCTAATTGACCTTCTGCACAATTGACCTTTATATTATTTTAGTTATTTTATATATGTATTGGGTTGGTTTTGGATTATACATAATATAAGGGGATTGGGTGGGGGATTGCAGGGGGTTTTGGATTAGGTGGGGAGGGTTGTGGGGGGGTTTCCCCCGCATATATGTCCTAATTGACCTTCTAAATTAGGTCAATTCTCCCGAGGTCAATTAGTATACAAGCACACTATCAGGTTCTGAGGCATTTAAACTACTTTGAAGGAGGAGCAAAAAGGCATAAGTTAATAAAATGAATAATAGTTACTCTTAAACAGTCCAAATAGTTTGAGTTCACCAGAGGAGTTGTTCCAATGTAATAGATAGGCCAAAGTCAATGGGCTAGAGTCTTGTATAAGTAAAACGGTTCTGGTAGTTAAACGGAAAAGTCTTTGCCATGGTTCTCCGAAGTAGTCCATAGAAGAAAGCTTTATATGTCTGGTCACAAGCTGACTAGGGCTGCAAGTTGCCAAAGTTTCACGCACTTTCTCAGTGAGAGGTAAGTTCTCTCCGTCGGGTTTTCACAGTACCTTAGATTGAAGAAAAAGATGCAGCCTGAGGACTTCTGTTCCTGGCAGTTCCTGCAGATCTCGCTGTTCCTGAGCCTCAGTCGTGGGGACAAGAGGGAAGACGTTGGGGTACTGCACTGTACAGGAACTGGTCACAAAGCTGGCAAATTGGCAAATCTTTGATTCCGGTAGCTGTCGTCGAGCACACAAACTGGTGTCCTTCTCCCTAGCTATTCGGGTTCCTGCAGCACTCTAAGGAAAATACAAGCTCCGAGAATGGTATCCAGGTGGCTTACGAGTTGATTGGTCCCATCAACTCAAAGGAAGAAGTCGTCCTTGAAGGGCTTCTCTGTCGAGATGAACTTGGCGATTCGGACCTGCAGCAGGGCTTCACCGGGCAAACCAACGGTCCAGGAGTTGCAGCAGCCGTCCTCTTCAAGCTCGTCTTTGGTTCTTTTGTGGTCGACTCTGCCTTCCAAGCCAAGAGACTCGTCTTTTAAACAGTTTTCCCCTTTCATTCCAGCCTAGCTGCCACTCACCGAGCAGGGTGGCTGTCCTTGCCGGACAGTCAGCCAGCCAATCACGCCAGAGTGCATTTGGGTCTCCTAGGAGACTAAGCACAGGGAGTTTCGGGCACCTCCCTCGCGTCCTGCCCACCCCAGACACTTAGGCTCCAGAGGCGGTCTTCAGTCCTGAAGCCCGCCAAAAGTGTAGGAACAAAGAGACCAAACCTAGTTTGGCGCGCAGAGACAAACTCTAGAAGGACCTTTCCAAAAAGAAATGGTGAAAAAAGAAGACCGGGACCGGTTTAAACAAAGGAGGCTCAGACGCCATCTTGAAAAACATGGCTACCGCGATTTAATGCTACCGGTGTTCGCGGTCAGGAAAAATCATGGTAGTTCCTTGTAAAACCACTGCCACCAGCCATTTCAAGAGGAAAGGGTAGCATCGGACTGCTACATTAGTTTCTAGACATAGGGGATACCAGGTAACCCCTCCAGCACTCTATTGTAAGATAGGATGTGCTGGGTCTAGGAATTTAAAAAGACTAGTAAAGTCAATTTAACTTTACTTTCTCTGGGAAACAGTTTATGCCAGAGAAGGTATTTAAACCTTGGGACAGCCTGAAAGGCTACCCTGTGCCACTGTACTGAGGGTGCTGTGTGACACACATGAAAAGATGATGCCTATGGAGTTGTCTGAAAGAACACGAGAGTAAAACACATTAAAAATACATGAGTGTGGGGGAAAAAAGGCTCACACTCTCTCCAGGTAAGAAAATCAAGTCATGTGCGGCTTCCCTGCACTTCCTGGAAGCCGGGCTGCGCATTGCCTGTTGGGCCTTCTCTCTTGACCCTCCTCTGCGCTTGGACCCTCTTCCTGGACAGTCGTCCCATAGTGGGATCCCTCCCCATGAGATCCTCCTGCTGAGTACCACCCCTGTGGGACTATCAGTTAGTGAAGGCACGCCCCTAAATGCTCACACAAGAATAAATACAACCCGCTCGGGAAAACGGCCCACGTTTTTATTTCTACAAAAATAGGTGCGTCAGCAAAGAACTCTGCTGCCATGGAACGTTCTGAGCAAAAAGGATGCACGCAGAAGCTTCAAAGGGGACACAGTGTCATTTGTATACAGTCAAGACCTGCTTGGCTGGTTGGTGCAACCCTATACATGGCCGGCCTACTCCATAGGGGATGCCAGGCAATTGGTCCCAACCCAGTCTGTCTTCCATCACGCGGGCTCTCCTGGGCTCATCGTCTGCAGGGAACGAAGCCCAACGAAGCAATTTGCTACATTTGAAACAGTGCTACTCTATCATTAAACAGTGCACCCGGCATGCTCAAAGGCTGGTACAGGGGGAGTCTCAAGGTCACACTAACCCACACCTCCTTCACTCATCCCAATCGCATCTCTCAGCTTCCAAGGCTTCCACCCTCTCTTTTGAACTATAATGTATCCCTCCCTGTACCTCACATTACAAATCATATCATTATGAAATAAAGATGGGACGACCATGCTCTTGGATCTTTTATGGTCGATTGGTTTGTGGTCGGTGATCTGGGGTCAACTGCTGTCTCAGAATTCAGGGGTCTTGGGACTAGGGCAGCTGTAGGGGATACAAACCATGGCTGGCTGGGTGGTGGGTCGGAGGCATGTTTTGGCCTATGTGTGATAACACGTACATATCGAGGCGCCCAGCGCTGTCTGGTGGCCTTACAAGCTGCATTCTTTCTTAGAACAAACATATTGGCAACACTTTTAGAACAAAGGAGAGTTCCTGTGAAAGTGGGCCTCTCTCGTCGGCCGTTTGGGCCTACTCGGATTTCCCCTCTAGGCTTGTGGCCTGTTCCTAACACATTAAATACTGCATGGCCGTGCATGCCCCATGCTTCGGCTATGGCTACTTTAATTTCTGCAAAATGGTGCCCGCTTATATACGTGCACATGTCTGAAACCGTCTAAATTGTGTACAATATTATGATCGTGCAGGGACCTTGAGAACACCCCCTTCCCCCTTGGTCTGTTATAGTTCTTCCAGCAGTGCTTGCCTCACCCTAAATGCCTGGGGGGGGGGGAAATGGGTTTGTTCCCTTGCCAACAGTAGCGGCCTCACCTCCCTGACCTAATGGGAAGTGGCTCCCCCACAGTGTAGATTTTGTGGCAAACAACCACAGGGAGAACCATAGGAGGCCCCAAAACAGTGCCAGTGTTCGGTTCAAGAACAAAGATTCCCAGAGGAAGATGTAGCACAGCATGACAATGCCCTCTGTAAACCTTTGAGAAAATGCAGTTGAGACTCATCTGTGACAAGTCCTGTCCCCGGGCCACAAGGACCTCTGAGATTAAGGATTGTGAACGACCCACCACCACAGGGCTTGTAGACACATGCTCAGTGTTTGTTCCCAGAAACCCAGTTCCAGGAAGGTTAAACAACCCAGTAAGTACAAGAGTTTGTTTCTAGTTGTCGTTTACAGGATATGACCTCCCAGGGCCATGAACGTTAGGCTACAGACAAGAATGGACCCCCCCTCAATCCCCCTGCCCCCACCCCCAAAGCCAGGCTTGACAAACCGAGATGGTGCCCAGCTAGAGAAAACGGTCCTGTGACGAAGGCTACACTGGAGGGCGACCCAAGATCGTCCTGAGGAGCAGATGGCGTGGGCTGTTGGGCTCGCAACACACTTCGAGGTAACTGCATTGACCAGCACCAAGACAGGGCAACCACAGGAGTAATGTGGGAAGCTTGTGGTTAACTGGCCTGGCGAAGGTCTCGTAACGCAAGTGGAGCCAGCAGGAAGATGGAGGCCCAGGAAGCACGTCCAGCAGCCACAGAAACCCCACCTGAGATTTGCCAAGGACACAGTTCTCCGCCGGTATGGGCAAAACAGGTCTTGAAATACAGCCACTGTGGGAAATCGTCCAGCATGTAAGTAAACCTGCTTCTTCTAAATTCCTAGCAGAATTAATGTAGGAACATTGTCTCCCCTAATTTTACCCAAGCTCACAGGGGCTGGCCTAAGCTAGCCCACCAATTACAGTACGGCACTAAGGTCAAAGGGTTAGGTGGCCAGCCTATCTAATTGGACCCTAATCATCCACAGTATGCAATATGGACTGCCCAGGTTCTGGAACTGCTATACACCAGTACAAGCCAATACATAGGGTGCATGGCATGGCTCACAAAGAGCCGATGTGTACGCAACAACCAGTTTTGGTTTGTCTTTTGGTTCCCCAAACAAAGTTTGCAGTCGAGTCATTTTGGATTGGTCCCACAACAGAGAACAACAAAAGGGTATACCAGTGTCCCTGAAACAAAAGGGAATGCAGCAGGGTAGTGAGGTTAAACAAAAGTCAGTGAAAAATCCAGAGCAGTCCAGCAGTAAAGCCACGGGCTTAAAGGAAGTATTGTGAATGTTTACAAAAAGAGCTCTCTCCCAATCCACTAACCTTAGCTGCATCTGTTTATAGCAGGAATGGTTTTGAAGTGGCGGGATTTACTTAGAGATTTCTTTTTCTTCCCTCTTCTAGGTCAGCCTCATCGGTTGATGGTTTTTTAACTTTTTTCGTTAAAGGTAAGGCTATAGTAGAAAATGCAGCGATGAACCTCAGGTAATACTGGCTTTCTGGCAAATCGGGGCAGATTTTATATTTTTCTTGATTCACCCATAAACATTAGTCCAGCAAATCCAAGATAGGACATGATCCTGTGTCTTCATGACCCCTTGGTGTTCCGATGTGAAGTAGGAGTGTGCCATCTTCACAACTTCGATTTAGAAATCAGTAGGAACCAGCAGTTCGTTTTTTAGCTCCCCATCTCCTTCTATGTTATTTTCTACCCCACACAGAAGTCTGTTACACTCAATTAAATGCGGAACTTTTTTTTGGGTGCCTTCAGTTACTGAAACAACCTACCAGATTTCATCCCTCAACAGTGGGATATGTCTTTGTGCACAGGCAATGTGATTAAGATGAATTTTCACCACCAGCGCCGTGGGTGTTGTGGCCAGGATGGTCTGGGAGGCGAACCTAGTAGTTGAAAACAGTTATTGACACTTAGTGCAGTAAAGAAGACTTCAGAGGCTAAGGAGGTAGTTCGCAAGTACGGTTAACCAAACGTAGAAACATCAAGTAATAGAGTTCCACACAGATGTATCCAATTATACTAATTTACTAGGCCTAACACACTAAGCCCGGGTTGTAACTCTAAATTCCTGTGTATTCGAATGGATTTCTAAATTCTGGCCTAGTGGACAAATGTAGGAGGCCACCCTTGCTAGACTGAGCAGGGACCAACCTCTGGGGGTTAGCCAAACCAATCAAGGTGGCATGGAGAGAGAGGTAAGGGCTAAATCTCAGGAGAGGTGAGTGTGTCAGGGGTCCACAATGAGTCCACACAGTGAAACACCAAGGATTACACTTAAACAGTACATTTCAAAAATACCAGTTTTTGGCCCAGAAAACCCACTATGAAAAAGGACTAATAACAGGTAATGTTATCACACAATTCTAGACACTATGAAACATATATACTATCACAAATAGGCAGTGCAGAATGATCAATGCACCCCCACATACCTCAAAGGGAAGGTAGGTTATCAGATTTAGCACTGCCAGTCCACAAGAATTGCAACCCTAACTTTGAAGTTCAACCCTAAGTTGAATGGGTCCTTGTGCCTAAACGTTTCAAAGTTGGGGAAAAGTTAGGGGAGGTATCCTGTGGAAGTGAGGAGGAGTCTAAAAGTTAGATGAAGAGGTTAACGGGGTGAGTAACACTTGTGTCTAGCTTTTGGAGAGCTTAAGGCAACAATTATAGCCAAAGCCAAACTGTTGTTAAACTATTTAAACGTTTTTCAAACTTTTAAAGGGTGGAGATGAGGGGTACCAGTAAGTATGATTATAACAACACCCTTGCTCTTATTTTTTGCCGGACTTGGGAAGTCGTTGGACGGTCGCCAGAGGTCGGTTTTCCCACCGTTGGTTCTGGTCGAAGAAGCCCAGGAGCTGCAGATGCAAGAATAGTTCCGGTCGTGTCTAGGAGATGTGTACAACCTCTTCTCGTGGAACAATACAGTAGGCACCGGTGCAGGACCCCTCTAGGCGCTCAACCAGATGCGGGGAAAGCCGGTTTCAACTACTGTCACTGATGCATGGCTACTGCAGGACACACAGATGTTGTGGTCGAAGACCGCCTCCTATCTCGGGACATGTGGATGGTAGAACGCTAAAATTACGCAGAAGGGCTTCTTGCTGGACAAGCGGCATACCCCTCGAGTTCCGAGCTGAAACGCGATCCGACTCTTCTACCGTGGTGCCCAAACTGGAGTTGGTCAGCCCACTGGATTGCTTATGGACACTTAGGAAGACTCCAACTTGCTGAGCCACGAGAAGTAGAGACCAATTGTTCCCTCTTGTCCAGAGGGTTGAAGCACAGACTAGGGTCTTTGGAGATCAGAAGCCAGGCAGGGGTCCAACGGGACTGCAGCAAGAGTTGATCGGCAGGCCTCTTCAGGATGCTTCCATGGATCTTCTTTCTTCAGCACGGCTACTTGGGATACTTAGCTTGTCTTCGGATCTGCTGGAATGGCTGCACCTCTTCTTAGCCCAAAGTCAAGTGAGTGATGAGACTCAGCCCTCCAATGAAAGATCTGACCCACACATGCTCAGCAGCAGTGATCCAATGAGGAGCCACTCTAGGGTCAGACTCATGCATGCACACTAGACATACTGGCACCAGTATGTGAATTGGGACCAAACAGTCCCAACCCACTTCCTGGGAGACCCCACACACGTGGTATGCACTAGCCCACGAAAAGCAAGGCTTTCCCGGGCAAGTGCATGACCATAAAGGAACATTCCTGACCTGGCAAGGCAGGAAGAAGGACAAATGACAAGATGGCCAAGGAACAAACAAAAAGTCTTGTGGCAAGGCCATGTTTGGACACTTGCCACTGTTGGTAGCTAAATTTGGTAAACGTGGTGAAAATTACAGTGAAAAGTATGAAAGTAACTGCTGTGCCCAGTTTGTCAGAGTAACTAAAAATCCCTTTGAGTCTAGTCTAGAGTCATACAAAAGAAACCCCATTGCACTGCATTGGAAGATGCATTGTTAAAAGTTAGTGAAAAAGGTAACAGTCAAAAGACTAAGGGAAACTTAGTTTCCCAGTAGTGACAACCTTAAGGATTAGTCAGTTTCCGCATAAAAAGTGAGCAAAATCCCAGTGGAGTGAAACTGAAGGCTTCACTTCACTGTAAAAAGTCGGGACACAGTGAAAAACAAAAGCAAAACATTTGGGGGTCAATAGAATATGGAGGGAAAGTTGCTAAAACAGAAAACTTTCCTAACACTGTGAAAAGACACTAACAAAGTTTGCAATAGTTGTCTAACGATGGATCACGGCAAGAATTGGTACTGGGTGTACCAAAAATGTAAAGCTAAAACAAAAGCACTGGGCAGCATATGCAATGCAGTCCGAATCAACACAGGTCAAGTCCAGCGATTAGTTGCTTGTATTTGAGGTTTGGATTGCAGGGGTCAGGGTCAAAATCTACCTCAAACAGCCAAGTGAAATTGCCTACACTTTACACTTAAAACACATTAAAAGCAGTTCTGTCATCTAGTAAAGTAATTAAACTGTTGCAAGTAAAGTGAAAAGTACAATGCATTACCTTATAAGGGAGATATCCAACTTCAGCAGTCATTCCCTATCAAGTAAGCAGGCATGGTGCCTCGAGACGCAAAGTTCCAGTTCAAAACCTCCTCTGCACAAGCGTTGGTAAAGGAGTTTAAAAGCACGAAGATATGGGTACACATTTTAGGGGTACACTCTGTCCCACCACACTAGGGGTGACTCTCTGTGCAGAGTCTGTCCTTCACCGATCACAGCCAACCAAGATTATTAGGCAGTGGACTTTGCACCTATACAATCTGGCAAGGGAAGTTTTGGGGGGGCACGAAAGGGGTAAGTACATTATCCCCTCCTAACTCAGATGCTCCAAGTGACCGCCTCTAGGGTACTCAATCAATGGGGACACTTACGTCTGCCGTTGGTCCCACAGATGGACGTCCAGGGGTCGCAGGTGCAGTGGTTGGTGTTTGTGTCGGTTTGGGTCCAGCTTCACTGCAGTTTTGATCTGCAGTTCGAGATCTTCAACAGGCTTGCAGCTGAACAGGCTTGACACGGCAGAACAGCAGCCACAGTGGGTCCCATGACTATGGCTGGGCAAAATTGTTAGATTCCGTTCCACCAGCTGCGAAAGAGAAATCTGTCCGGTTTTGATGCGCTTCGCCCCAATATGCCGTTCCGCCACCCCCGCGTGTCTAAAAGAGCCACACAGAGTTTCTCATGCTGCTGCATGAGCCTAGCACGAATCGAAAAGACCGGCACAAAGTTTCTCGCGTTGGTGCACGAAACTAGATCTGGCAAAATGTCTCAGGTCACTGCTTGAAACAAACACAGTTCTGAATAGAAGGCCACGGTTTCTCGTGTCGCCATACGAAGCTAGCACAAATCAAAAATCCATGCAAAGTTTCTCGTGGTTCTATGTGAAGCTAACATGGTTTGGAAAAAGCACACAAGGTTTCTCGGGTAGTTGCACGAAACTAGCACAGATCAAAAAAAAAGACCTGTGCGAAGTTTCTCGTCCTACTACATGAAACCAACATGGAAATGAAACGCCATGCGCTGCGAAATTTCAGTGGCGACCGAACCGTAATGCTGATTTCGCAGAATGGGCGCAAGCGGATTCCAGTGTGAATTTCCTACCCATGCCTTGGATACCTCCAGGACCCAACAAACGGGTCAGCAGGTGAGATTTGTGTCGGCGGTAAAGAGCAGGCTCCAGAAAGGGCTCCTCTTCATCCTCGAGGGTAGCAACACTGATGTTCTTGGGCCAAATCTTGATCATCTGTGGAATCCCAAACTTCAACTCTGGTCGGCCACCGGTGAAGCATGGTCTGTCAACAGATGGGCAGGCATTGTTCTGGGCCTCTTCAGACATCAGGGTTTTAGTGCAGTGCACAGGACTATTTAAGCCTTTCATGGGGTCTCTGGTATACAGGTTGGGCAATGTTGGTTGTCAGTAGCAGCAGTCTCCCGGGTCTCCAGCGCAGGCTCCTCTTCTCCAAGTTCTTCGGTCCAGTGGTCAACCTGAGCATTGCTACAGGGCTAATCTTATCCAGAATTCCGACTATGGGCTGCGCCAGGCCACGATTGACAACAATCTGCACCATTCAAACAGGAAAGGGCTGTCCAATCATATTGCGCCTTAACCCCCATATCTGCCGAGCAACAGACATCCCTTGCCGAAATGTTGATTGGAACCAGATGGCCCCAGTGCCATTTCTGCCAGTCTAGATACAAAATGCAGTAGACCAGGAAACCTGAGAGGGACCCCAAGCAATGCATTCCCTTGCACGGCGTCTCCTGACCTGAGAAGGGCAGAAGGACTGCCAAAAAGCAAGATGGCTAAAGAGCAAGACTTAGCTACATGGTACAGGTATTTTGAGTATACAGTGCTTGAAATGGCATTATGCAGCAGAAAAAGATGGTCACACTTGTGCACTAGCAAAATAAGTATAACTCAGTTAATTGCCACCAGCATGTCCTTTGTATTTTGAAAAGGCAAAAAAGATGTTCCCAAAAACAAACCGGAAAACAAAGGCTCCCTGCAAGACCCCTCTGCAAAGTGGTGTTTGCTACATGAAAACAACACTGGAAACATGAAAGGGGTCATACTCCACCTGCACTGGTAACTTAAGAGGTGGCCAGTGCTCGTAAAACAGGTTGATCAAAGTAAGTAAAGCATGTTCCTTACATCCAAAGTCAGGTTCAGGTTCAAGACATACCAAAATACCTTGGGGTTCCATTCGTGTCAATAGAAGGAAAGTTGCACAAAGAAAAATATTTTCCTAATAAGCAAATATTTTTATTTTCGTCTGTCTGGGTCATCGCTTGTCCATGGTTCAAATCCCTGGGTGTCTGTTTGGGAGACTACAGCAACCTTGACCTCCTGGCAATAGGAACCCAACCTTTGGTATAAGTCTGTTTTACACAGGGTGGTAGTGTGGCTGAGCAGCCAGGCTTATCTCAAGAAGGGTCAATGTGAGCAGTAGGGTTTCTACATAGAGGTTCACAGTGATAAGTATTCAACTAAACTCTTACACACAAGGTTTTTTGATTAAACAATTATTAATTTAGCAGTCAGTTGAATAAGCCTTCTTCAGAAGGGTGCAATATAATAGTAACACACAAATACACTCCGAAATACACACTCTTAGTTTCTCTAAATCAGTAGGTACCCATTTGGGATGGCACACGAGACACTTCCTTCACCCTGCGGTGACTTAAATAACTAGGACACTGTGGACATTAATATACTACTGGTACATCTAGAGCAATACTGAGATTGGTGTCAAAGAAAAGGTTCAATAATAAAACAATGGTTACACAAATATTGTGAAGCAGGTAAGTATTTTTTAATCCTTCAATGCCAATAAATTAACCCTTTCCTGGAGGAAGGGGAAAACAAGTCATAGGTGGGAAGAGTCTTTCAGGGAGCCAGGCCAGCCAATGTTAATTGAGCAAAGTCTAGGGTAGCTGAAGCACTTCTTGCAGGTAAGTAAATGTCTTGCACAATGTTTTAGAAGTTTCTGTAGAAAAAGTAGAATCAATGTAGGGCCACAAGCTTGGAGGCTTGTGAGGGGCAAAGTTGCAAGCAACCCTGCAAAGCCAACCAAGACAAGTCTCAGCTGAGAACAAGGAGGCTACACGACAAGAGGTAAGTCCCCTTAGTTTTATGGTATCTTTGGTTAGAAGAAATGGTTCCAGCTGGCTTCTGTTCCTGTGCAGCTCTGCAGATCCTGTTGTTCCTGGGCCTCAGTCGTGGGGACAAAAGGGAGGACGTCTGGGGACTCCTGCACTGCAATAAGACAGTCAGCAGCAGCAAAGGGCATACTTCAATTCAGCTGTAGTTCGCGGTTTTAGCTCCTCACGTCTCAGCAAATGGCACCACTGCTGTTCTCGGCTACCACTCTGGACTTTCCTTTCATCTGGGGTCTAGCACTCTCTTGAGGTGGCTCAGGCTTGGTCAGTCCTGCTTCCTGGGAGTCCTGAGTATCCTCCTGGAGATCGGGTCCGACTTAAAAGTGATGCACTCAATCTGCTGTTCCTCTCCCTGGCACTTCGTTTCCAGCAGCAGCAGACTTGGAAGTACAGCCAGCTCCGAGAGGATGTCCAGACGAGTTCACTTTGGGGTTCATTGGTCCCACCAACTCTCAGGTTTGACAGGTTGATCAAGTACAATGTCTATACAACTAGCCCCACTAGCCCACTCCTCACCTGATGAATTTGTTGGAGACACAGTAGATTGGTCTGTAGAACTTTCCTTCTTCTTTTCTCTCTAGGTGGCTCTTGTGTACTTGGTTTCGATTTTGCTCTTGGATTTGAAGAGAGAAGGACGGGCTCGCCTAGAGTCCACTTTGCCAAAGAAGCTATGTGCCCGGCAGCGGGGACTCCAGGGAGCCCACCCCAAACCAGGGAAAAACTGGATGAAAAAACCCTGGTAGATCTTGATATAGATGGTAGCTGATGCAGTCCGTAGAGAAATCCAGTAAGAGGGAAGGTGAGAGTAGTATTGCCTACAAGTACCAGAATGCACTGGTTGTTGTTGTAGGCGGTTGCTTGTTGTCCGGGTAGCTCTCAGCAAGCGTGCGGTTAACACGCAGAGATAATGGAACACAAGGAAAGGACTGTGTATCAGGAACACACGGCTTCAACGGTAGACACCGCTCACAGAAAACAATGAAAGCAGGGCAACCGCCCAGCGCGGGAGAGAGTACAGCAGTAGCAGGAAGGGCTGAGAGAGAGGCAAACAGGTTAGGGCGACAGACGGCGCGCAAGCGGAGAGGTAAGTAGTCTAGAATGGAAGGAGGCAAGGAGCCGTTCGAGTGGGAAGCAAAACCCACTAGCACACGACAAACAAGGTAAGCAGAAACCGGGGACGGAACACAAGAGGGAGCGCAAGCAAACTTACTTGCGGGTACAAAGTAAGGAAGATGCAACGCACACGTGCTTCTCATCTGCTGGTCTTTAAGGCGGCTAATACTGGAAGACTAGAACGCGCTGTGCGTTGCATGGAATAAATCAGTCCTTCCACATCAACCATCTCTTCCATACTTTCCATGGGCGATATGTGACGCCAACGTAAGGGGAGAAGTCTTCCTTGAAGGGCTTCTCTAGTCAAGGCGAATTCGGAGCTTCAGCACAGCAGCACGGCTTCACCAGGCAAACCAACGGTCCAGGCAGCAGGCATCTCTTCCAAGTTCTTCTTCAGATTCCTTTGTCCAGTGGTTGACTGCTTTCCGAGTCAAAAAGCCTTGCTTTTTATGCAGGTTTCTCCCCTTCATTCCAGTCTAGCTGTCAATCACACAGCAGGGTGGCTGTCCTCCAGAGAAGACGACCATCGAGAAGACGACCGAGAAGATGCCAGTAATTAATGGTTGCAGAGAAGTGGGGGAGGGGGTATTCCAGGGCATGGATATCTCGTCAGATGAGGAGTTTACCGGCCTCCAGCCCATCCAAGAGCAAGAACCCGTCGGGAACAGGCCCTACCACAGAGGTTCTGACGAAGGTGACGATGAAGGCAACGAGGAAACCGACAAAGAACAGGGCGTCGAGGACGACCAACCTGCACCGCAGGCGCTGGTTCTACCTCCGCCGCAGTTGCCACCGCCGCCCCAGCAGCGACCTGGAGACTTCACAAGGAATATTCTCTTGGCCTTGTATACTCTGGCCTCAGAGATACGGACGAGGATGCCCGTTGCACTGTCGGCGTCGCCCGTGGAGCCGCAACGGGGGAACCACCGGCCAAGAAGAGGAAGGTACACCCTCCACCTCCGTTCCGCTCTTCACCTCCCCCTCCCTCCCAGAGGGATGAGACGGACCCGGACACGGCGACAACGGGAACTGGCACGGACGACGATGGCGGGTTAGGGGGCCTCCCGTCTCCACCTCCCAGAGCCTCCCCGCCTGACGACATAGGCTCGTTTCACACAATGATCTCCAGGCCTTCGGAGCTCTTCCACCTCCTTGCAGAAGAGAAGAAGGGTTTCCTGTATAAACGCTGCGAGGCAAAGGGAAAGACCGTCCTCTCAGTCCCACTCCTGTATGACATTTAGGACGAGGGCTTGCCTCTCATGAAGAACCCTACCACGGCTCTGGCGAAAAGGGACCACAACGAGAAGTAGTACAGGGTGCCGGACTCTGCGCCCAAGTGCTTAAGGTCTCGGCCCTCTCCAGACTCGGTGGTGTCAGCGGCGGCCAGGAACTAGTAGTCGGGTGCATCTTCATCAACGGCCTCCAACCCTCCGGACAGTGAGGGGAAGAAGTTAGATGCCATGCGACGACAAACCACCTCTGCGGCGACTACCATCAAGGCTGCCAACGCTCTCGCTATCGTGGCGCGCTACGACCGGGAACTGTGGTTCAAGATCGCTCCCATTCTGGAATTCCTCCCCGAGAACAAGCGGGCGGAAGCGCTAGAGATTTTGCAGAAAGGCGAAGTGGCGTCGGACCATGCCATCACAGTGGCCACAGACATCGTTGACACAGGATTCCGCCAAATGGGCAACATCATTTGCTTTGTCGTCGTGGCTGGCTTAAGGCCACTACTTTTTGCCAGGTCGTTCAGTCGAGGGTGTTGGACATGCCCTTCGACAGGGACAATCTGTTTGGAAAGGCTGTTGATGAGTCTCTGCAAGCCATCAAAACGGACACGGAGACTGCTCGTGCCCTGGGGACGCTTCAGCAGCAATGGCCGTCCTTTCGGACATCGGGCATTAAGTCCCAAGAATTCGCAAAGAGTTTCGGCGCGAGCTCTTCGTCGTATCGCCAGCCCTCCCGTTCTTTGGCCCAGGAAACCAACAGAGGCCGCTCCAAGAATTTCAGAGGAGAATGTCGTTGCCCGTGCTCGGACAGCTCGAAGAGGGAGACTTTTTGTCGTCGCTGGACTTGGAGGATGCTTACTTCCCCATCCACGAGGGACACTGCAAGTTTCTACGCTTCGTGGTCCAGGGGAAGCATTACCAGTTCAAGGCTCTTCCCTTTGGATTGAAGTCAACACTAAGGCTTTTCATCAAGTGCAAAGTCCTGCTTGATTCCAAACACAGGACGCACTGTTTCCGGGATCCCGACTTAACACAGTGTTGTGCCTGGCGTCTGTCGGAGGAGAGGATAGCGGCCATCTTGGGCATGGTGGAGCGGCTGTTAGCACTGAAAGTCACCACGGTGAGGACCATCAAGTCCCTACTCGGCATGATGTCGTCCTGCATCTACCCCGTCCGACTCTGCAGGCTACAGATGCGTCCACTACAGGAGTTTCTCGACGACTCTTGGATACAAGTGTCGGGAAGCTTCCAGGACAAGATCATGCTCGACGAGAACTTCCGTCAGGCGTTAAGGTGGTCGGGAGTTCACACACATCGGTCCGGAGGCATGGATTTCCAGACCCCACCGCACCAGGAGACTGTCACGACGGACGCCTCGCTGGGAGGTTGGGGAGAGCACACCGGAAGTCTTCATGCAAGAGGCCTTTGGCTGCCGGAGGAGAAGACGTTGCACATCAACATGCTGGAGCTGCGAGCAGTGTTTTGGGCCCTCAAGTCCTTCCTTCTGTCACTCAAGGGCAAGGTAGTGCGGGTCTTCACGGACAATACCACCACAATGTTTTACTTCAGGAAACGGGGGCAACAGGTCCTTGACGCTCTCCAAAGAAGATGAGGACTTATGTCACTGGGCTATAGCCCAGGTGATGTTCCTCATCCCATTTAATCTGGCAGAAGTGAAGAACGGTGTTGCTAACTCTCTCAGCAGGGAGCTGCGGTCTTGCCACAAATGGGAGCTTCGGCAGGACCAAGTGGATCTCCTGTTCCGCAGATGGGGCAAGTGCCGGAGGTTCGCCAGCAGGTGTCCCCCAGCCAGGGAGCATGGGGGACGCATTCTTATTCCCCTGGGACGGCCTATTTCTGTATGCGTTCCCTCCGTTACCGTTGCTTCTTCGACTCGGTCAATCAACTCAGACGGTCCCGGTGCAGGATTTTCTTCGTCAGCGTCCCCTTCAGTCAAGCTTCCAGTGGACGCAGATCATCTCGCCTGGTAAGGAGGCACAATTCTAAATGGAAGAGGTTCGCCGTTTGGTGCTGTGCACAGAAGATCGTTCCTCACGGTTCCGCAGGTACTGCCGTATTTGCTGTCGTTGGCCAAGGCAGGACTGGGTCATGCCTCCATCAAAGTTTATCTGGCAGCTATCTCCCGCTACACCAGATCTCCAGGGCGGTCGTTGTTGTGGTCGCACCATCTGGTTAAGGCGTTCGTCAAAGAACTGTTCCGTTCATTCCCGCCGGTGAAGGCTCCGTCCCTGGTGTGGGAACTCAATGTGGTGCTGACTAGGCTCATGGGCCCTCCATTGGAACCTACGCATTCAGCTCTGATGAAGATTTTGTCATGGAAGACAGCGTTCCTCGTGGCCATCACCTCTGCACTACGGGTGGGAGAGATTCTCAGGCCCTGTCCTGTAAGCCACCCTACTTGACTTTTCACGACACTAGGGTGGTGCTGCCGACGCACCCCTCCTTCATGCCCAAGGTGCCATCAGACTTTCATCTAAACGAGCCCTTGGTGTTACCTGTACGTTTTCTGACGCCTTTGTTGCCGGCTGTAAGGACTTTGCACTCGCAGGATGTGGCTAAAGTGATGAAGTTCTATGTGGACCACACAAAGAGTTTCCGGAAGACGTTGCAACTTTTTGTGAACTTTGGTCCTGTGAATCATGGGAAGGCCCTCTCCAAGGCTTTCATTTCCAGGTGGCTCTCCGGAGGCATCACCCATTGTCACTGGTTGGCAAACCGACTGTTGCCTGGCTGTCCGAGAGCCCATTCGCAAGAGCGATGGCTGCAAGTACGGCATTCCTGTCTGGTGTGCCCCTGCTGGACATCTGTGGGTCTGTTACTTGGAGGTCGACTCCCACCATCACAAAATTCTACTGCGTCGACAGGGATTCCAGGGAGGGGTCCAGAGTCGGCCAAGCAGTGCTGCGCAACCTGTTAGCTTGAAGGTGAGCCTGATGAGGCGGTAAGAGATGCTTCTGTTAAGCCTTGCCACCTACCGTGGTTGTACATGTGTGTACTGCTATGTATTCCTTATTCATGATCATGTGATTCCATGCCAGACCCCATGCTGGAGAAGGAACAAGTTACTTACCTGTAACTGTTGTTCTCCAGCATGGGTCTGTCATGGATTCACATGCAAACCCTCCCTCCTTACCCCTCTGCGGCTCTTCTCTTGGTCCTACTGCCACTTTACGTGCTACCAAATCTGAAGATGGCTGCCAGAGGAGGGGCTTAGGTAGAGGGCAGTCATTGGCTGGGGGGCAGTATGACCCAGAGCTCAGTGATTGGTTGTTAGGAGAAAGACAGTTCAGAAATGAAACTGAAACTGATTTTTTTTTCTTTACTTCTTTACCGAGGTTTCCCAGCCTGACGACGGAGATTATTCATGAGCATGTGAATCCATGCCAGACCCATACTGGAGAACAACAGTTGCAGGTATGTAACTTGTTCCTTACCCTGTAACCATGGCTTGCCTATTGAATGTGTCCTGCTGTCTATTGTCATTATGTTTGATTTCTTTTGCATTCATCTCCAATTCATTTATCTGCATATTTCCACATCGCTTTTAAAAGGCGCTGCAGACCGACGGGAAAATAGTCCAGTAGGACTGTATCATCAGCATAAGCCAGCCATCTGACAGAAGTACCTCCTATCTTTGGGCTGACCAATGCCGCGGGAACCCATCTTCTGTCCAAATCAGACAAGTAGCGGTTGAACATAATGGGTCTAGGGGGCAACCCTGCCTTACCCCTCTGTCCACCCCTACCAGGACCGACTGCTCGCCCGTTGTATTCAGTCTGATATTTATGAAGATGACTTCATGGAGGCTTGCCAGTATAGCTAAAAGGTGCCTCGGCCTTCCCCAGGCATCGAGCTTAGCCCAAAGGCACTCTCTGCATACTATATTGAATGCCTTCGATAGATCGATCCAGGCACCATATAGGGCAGGGCCTCCTTTTACCCAAGAGTTTTCACTGACTAGATTCAGAACCAATCCATTTAAAGATGTAGACTGGCTCCTCCTGAAGCCTATTTGGGCCTTTGCTAATGTTTCTTATTTCATTGACCAGGCCTCCAGCTCCCTCCGAATCAGCCCTCAGAAGATCTTACAATCAGCGTCCAGGAGGGAGATCGGGCGATCGTTTCCAGGGTTCGCTCGGTTTCCTCCCTTATAGATCGGGATAATGATGGAGGATTTCCAGGAGGAAGGAAAGCGTTGCTCCCCAAGGATCTTCTCAGTGTGTCCAAAAGTCTAGACCAGGTTGCCTCATTGCTCTTCATGATGGCATTTGTGAGCCCATTCGGGCCAGATGCCCTAGAAGATGAGGATTTACTGATTTGCTCCAGAACTATCTCCTCCGATATTTCTATATGCCATGGGGCATCCCACTCTTTAGCTGGATATCCACTCTGCGGCTTCCTCTATACTTGTGCGAAATGTTCACACCATTCCCTCTCCCCTATTACGTTGCTCAACAGGAGCACTTGGGAGTTCTCTGCCCGGTTAACCAAGGACCAAAAATTACGGGAGTTACCCTTCCTCAAAGCTCTTAGCATAGCCTCTCCATCGTTCTGGTACACTGATATTTCTTAAACCGTATCCAATTTGTGTACACAATCTGGAGTTTTTCTTTTTCTTTAACCTATAGGTCAGGGGATCTAACAGAGTAGTTCCTAGTATCCTTGAGGCTTTTCTGAGAGATCGTTCTCATACAGACCTCCTCATCAAATGAGTGCAGAGGATTGGTAAGCCTAATGATGGACCGGGCATTCGGCTGCTCTAAAGACCATAGAAAGACTTGAAAATTAGTTGGTTTACATTCCAGGCCCAGTTCTACGTCACTCATACTTCATTTAACCTCATACCCCTTTCTTAAAGCTTAGGAGTCTGTTCTTGCCTTCATTCAGAACCACATCCACGGATAGGCCATCATGTTTTAATCGAAAATCCCTGTTTATTAGGCCAATTCTCCTGTGGTCACTCCCCTTAACCCCCTCCCCACGCACCGCCCCCCCGCTCTCCTCCCCAACCCAGATCTCTTAAGAGGGCGAATAAACAGGGAGACAGAAATATATAGTGCAGAATTGAGCTTCATGGGCCCCAGCTCCATGTGGCTACTGAAGGGACTTCTCCCCTTATGGACCCATTTGCCATCACCAGATTCCAACTTACCTTTTCCCCCCTTACCAGGCCCCTAAAATGCCCCTTGCTACCCTTTTGATTACGGGGATGAATTAGGAGTTAGGGTTACCTGCTAGAAGCACTTCAGGATGCCCCCTGCCCATTCTTATCTCTAAGAGCAAATCTGCCAATCCTTCCAAGAAGGCCCCTAGGTCAACCTAGGATTCATTCCAATAAAGATTTACTACCACAATTCCTTTCTGATCAGTTTTGTCAGGTAAATTCAGCTTTACTGCCTGAATACCTCTCATGTTCGTGGTGATCAATTGAGTCTATGCAGCAAGAATTTCGGACTGCTTATTACCAGGCCTCCCGAAGGGTCTACCACAGTTTTGTATGGGTCGCCAATGGATGAAAGGTTGTAAATCCATCCATCTGGAAGGATTCGGTTAACCAGCTCTCTTGTAGCATTATCGGATCGTGCAGTCCAAAAAAAAAATAAGTCATGTTAGGACCCCTAGTATTCCATGTCACACGTTTCCAAGCCCATGGGGCTAGAGTGAAACCTCCCCTGCTCCCAGTTTCTCAAATATTTGGGTTAGAGTCTCTGGTAGCATTGACCAAGCCTTTGATCTTTGATTTGGTATCTATCTACAACCACGTTTCCCAGCTGTTGACGCCTGGGTATCTAGATTCAAAGGAGGTGCAGATACTGCAGTATTAATGCCCCGCCCCTCAATCTTGCCTGGGGCATATTTTGATCTTTCTCAGGCCTGGTTGTTGAGACTTCATAACTCCTGTTCTGGTATAGTTCTGCCGCCAGAATTGCTTTTGCTGGCAGCTTGGATTTTAGACCTATGTCCACTGCAGTCACAGAGTGTCTCTATCCGGAAAGCGGACAAATTCTATATCCTCGCTTGATAGTAGGTATAGATCTGGGATTTTCTTAAAGCTTTCCAATAAGGAACTGCGGTTCAGTGCTCTCTGATTCTCCCCCCCCCCCCTTTATGGATTTAATCCAGAGCCTTGGAATGTAAATGTCGTATCCGGCCTCACTTCATTTTGTCTGCTCAGACGGAGTGGTAGGCCTTAATGGAAATTCAGATCCTGCTATCATTTTATCAGCCTGTAATTTGCCTTGCAGGACAATCGGGCCCAAGTTAGCAGGTTGCTTTGGTTGACTCGCGACAGGGCCCGAAGTTCTGCCTTCTGGACCACCTCCCCAGATCCCTTCTGTCTGGATACCAATGCTTTCCTTAACCTGCACAGGCTCAGTCACATCATTATGAGCCATCTCTTGGGCTTCAGTTTGATCAACCCTTCCGGGTTTCCCACCCCCCTCTGAATGTTTGCTACCATTAGGGGGAGCTACTCCTCCTGTGTTTCTTAGATGTTTTTGGTTTGTTTTCGATGATGCCACCACCGGATTGGATAGGATAGTGACTGATTAAAACTAGAGGTGGTTGATTTATTATTTTTGCTGGCTTTTTGGTTGGTTGTTTTGGACATTGCCTCTACTACATTAGAAATCCCTGATTTCCCCTTCCGTTTATTTTTCTTCGTTTTGCTCACTTCTTGGACAGCCGGAGATTTAGTAGGATCTTCTGGGGCCGGTCTCGTTGAGTTGCCTTCTTCTGCCAGACCTTTGCTTCAGCCAACATCCCCCTACTCATTAAGCACTGAATCCGATAGCGGGATATCAAAGATTGTCAAAAGCCGATGTTTCTGCCAATTCCTTTGTGGCCCTACCTAAAATTCCAGTAGGCTCTACTACTAGTAGCTTCACAGTCTTTTCCAGAAGCTTGTCCAGTTTTAACAGGGCTTCCAATGTTAGTCCCTTGTTTGTCACCATTCACTGTGAATGGTTAGCCAAGTCCAACTTCAACTCCAGGATATTTGTCATTATAGAGGTGTTTAAGTTGCGCAGCCCTGTTTGAGAGGAATCACATTCTCCCATTTCTTTCGCGAATTCCATGAGAATTCCCGACTGGACCTGAACTTCCCTTTTTTTAGTAGGTCAAAGACGTTTACTAGCGAGTTCAGTACGAGGTTCAAGGTCTGGAACCTCCCTTCCGTAGCCACCACCCCTGGCAGGTTTTCCAATATTGTTTGCCCCAGGGGTAGTTCTGATTCCAGATGTGCGGGCGGAGGCCAGTATCGGACTTAATTGGAGTAGCAGATTTCATAGACCCTCCCCAGTTTAGTGGAGACTTCCAATTTGTCTCCCTCGTGCATCAAAGACTGGTCATCCGCATCCCTCTCCTTCAGTCCCAAAATGCCTTCCTCCCTCCTTGTACCTGCCAGCTCCAGATCGCCCAGACTTCTGCTACTTCTTTTTAATTTTTTTTTTTTTTTTTTTTTTTTGAGAAGTAGTCCTGGATTTTCCTTTTAATTGTGGTGGTTGTGACTGGATTCCAGCCCAGCCAAAAGTAGCCTCTGCTTTTGATTATGTGGTGTAGTCAATCCCCCCCCCGTGCCCCGCATAACGGGTGAAGCCAGGTCTTACAACACTAACTGTTCATTTTGTGCTGCCCCGTGATCGGGGGAGGGCACCAAGCTCAATTCCGGGGGGCTATCAGCATTTCCATGGACTTGTGCCTGGATTTGCAGGGAATTTTAGTTAATCGTCTGTGTCTGTACCGGCGGGCCCTGGGAACTTGTCGCCATCGTGTTACGGGGCCCGTAAGTCTGTTAGGGCCCCGCTTCGGAAAAAGTAGCTAGAGGCCATATGTCTTATCCCTCGACGAGGAGAGCGGAGTGGGGGGTGCGAGCAGGCAAAAGTCACCAAATACGGGCCAAAAACTCTCTGCTGCGCTTTCCAACCCTAACACCTAGCAGAGGTGAATGGGTCTGTCCCCTGATCAGGCTTACCCGGTTAGCCAGAGCTCCTCTCATGGCTCACCATCCACAGCTCTTCTTATGCACCTCTGTGGCTGTGACTCGCGGTTCTGGCTCCAGCCTAGCACCAACCCTTCCGGGACGCTGGGACACTTCTCTCGGCTTTCTTGGCTCTCCGCAAGGTCGGATCCTAGAGGAAAAAACAAAGAGATGGGACGAAACGTAGCAGAGGCGTAGCACGGACATGTGTCAAGCCGCGCTGTTTCTCAACCCTCAGTCAAAACCTTTACAGCCGCTTCCGACTCACTCAACCAAGCTAGATTTCAGAAATCCATATGAATACCCTTGTGTTCGGTTCTCCACCAAAAACTGTAATGTTAGAAGGTTCCAGTGATTGATATTTTTCGTAGGAAATGTCATGTAAAAATGCAGTTTATTCTTTTCTCATAGGAGTAACCTTGTACACTTTTACAAGTGTTGTAATGTATTTGTGTTTCTAGGGATGAACTGAGATCTAGCAGTGCCCAGTTCTTTACATCACATTTTACTGTATTGTATTTTTGGATGATCCTGTGGACTAGGTTTGTAATTTGTTGTAACCCTTTCACTCCCTCTTTTTTTCTAACATTTCCCATTTTAGGTATGTATGTTTTGGAGGTTGCGGGGAAAACAACCGTTCAACCCATGTACTGGCCTGGCGATTCCATGATCTGTGGATAGTTTTTATCGGTCTGTGTAAGAATCCCTGGTCTCTTCACTGCTTAGCATTACATTGTAGAAGGGCTGCCAACAGATATAGGACTTACATTTAGCTTTAGGAGTGGGAAGGGTCTATTTGAAGGCACGTTATTGTTTTTGCTGTACACTGTCCTTTTTGCCTAACCAGGGTAATTATTTGAACTTATAGTTGCCTAATTGTGCAATAGAAATGTACATTTTTCAGTATATCTCTGCAGTGTAATTTCTTGGGTTATCTGTTGGGATTAGCTATACCTATCCACCAGCCTTATGCCTTCCCTTGAGTGAAGCCAAGAATGCTCTGCTAAGTCCAACAATAGAGTTTGGACTATCTTTGGTGGTTACCCTGTCTTATTCTTATGATGGATGGTTTCACACCCTTCACCAGGATGTAGTGGAAACAAATCTCCCTAACAAATTCTTATACTAAATACCACATACATCTTCCTATATTGTGCAGGGTATTTTGTGTTCATGTGTAGTCCTACCATGAGACGTGTCCGCTTCCCTCTTAAGTGAAAGGAATTGGGGTTGCTCAGCTATGTTACCATTGAGTGATTTATTTTTTTTAAATTATTTTTTGTTTTACAATCTTGGTCAACGCCTTGTTACTTCACTACTGGTTTGGTCTTCTAAACCCCTCGCCAAAGGGTTTCTGAAAAACCTCCCCAATGCCACTGAGACTCCCATCTTCTAATATCAATTTCATGCACACACTATCTGGCTCCAAGGCTGTCTGGAAAAATCACCTCCTTTCCTTGAAAGGCGCGGTTGACCTGTCTGGTGGTATCCTCATTCTGTTCTCATATTACCCCACCCCTTCCACTTCACGTGTATACAGTTGTAAATACTGTGAATGATAATCTTGTAGCATGTACATACTTCATATTCCTATAATATGTATGTTTGTAACAGTGGTGCCAGACCCTCTTGCTGTCTCATTGACTCCCTGATTCACCTGTTATTGTATCTGACGCTACATCTCATCTACTGATGTAAGGCCTTTATACATAGGATTCCCATTCAGCTGTATGTGCTCATGTGCAAGGTTTCTCACAATCCAATTAACAAAACAAACAAAAATAGTTAAGGTTTCTAGAAAGGTCTGCACCTAGGTGTAATTTCAAACGATTGAGAATCTGCGGGCGGAAAGCCACATTCCCAAAGGCAAGTAACATGTTCTTCAATTTCATTATCAGAACTTGTCCAGGCGAAGTGATGGAAATAAAATAAGAAAGATGGAAATTATTCTCATATTAAGGTACTTTATGGACATTATACACTATCACTTTTGAAATGTTTTGTGACACTTATGTTGCTTCTGTACTTTTAGGAAAACAGACAGCTGCTGAATGAAAGAATTAAGCTAGAAGGCACAATTACACGGGTGGAGACATACCTGAACGAAAATCTGAGGAAACGGTTAGACCAAGTGGAACAGGTGAGAAACTTGACCATCGAAAAAGCAAATATGAAACACTGCTCGAGCTGGAGGTGCTGTGTAGTATGGTAAAATATCTGTTTCCATAGGAAGAGCACTTTTTGGGAGGCCTATAAATCCGCTCCCCCTGGACGAATCCTCACCAAACTTTGCAAAAAAAAGTATATGGGCCACTCTGAATTTTTTTGCAAAGTTTCGTGATGTTTGGTCCGGGGTGGTGGGGGGGATCCCGGTCCCAAAACGTCTTTTTTTCCCCATAGACTGAATGGGGGGAAAACTTTGCTCACGCCTACAGGCCAAACCGCTGGACAGATTTTTACCAAATTTGTGGCAGGGGCTTGGTCCCGAAAGCGTGCTTTTGTAAATTTGGTGACAATCTGTGCAGTAGTTTAATTTTAAAACGACCAAAAAATAGGTCTAAAAATATTAGTGATATCTGTCCGCTCTGCGGTCACACTTCCTTGTTCGCTCCGCGGACAAGATACCAATTGGCTAAGGAGCTGGCGTCATGACCGCGGACAGACAACGTCTCTGCCGATTGGCTGCAGTGAGCCTTGTTCTGCGTCAGATTGTTTGGATGCGCCCGACATCTTGGATCCGCCGACAGCACAGCGGCAAAATGCTATTTCGGAAACTGTTTTGCTGTGTCAGAGTGCTTGGGGAGGTCAAGACAGTAAGCGATGGGTGAAAAACTGTATTTGTTCAGGCGGTAGGTGTTAATGATGTATTCCCTATGCCTGCCTTATTCGGGATGTTTGTAAGTACAGAAAATTAGGGGTCTCATAAGGGTAGACTTCAGCCCGTGCTGTGCGCAGGCAACTTGAAACTGTTCTAAGGACACGCGTGGTGTTAGCGAGCATTGAAATTGAGTACATGCCGTAATTATTATTTTTTTTTTCCATGGATGTGCTATTGATTTATATGCCGCCATGGGTGTGACATGCTGCAATGGTTGTGGCCAGGGCCTAGAGTCTTGGATGCATAGACGTAGGCCATGCACCCAAGAACAAAGTTATAAGCACTGGAGTTATAAGCCACTGCACACCCATACATTGATATATCTATGGACATACAGCCAAGAGTCTAGCCTCTGGCCACAACCACTGCAGCATATCACAGCTATAGATACACCCGTAGTATCGCACATCACTCAGGTGGTTGTGGGGAGGGCCTGAATTCTTGGGTGCATGGCCAATGTCCATGCACCCAAGAACAAATGTATAAGCTCTAAAGTTATAAGCCAACATGGGTTTTATATAGTGCGGTGGTTGTGGGCAGGACGTAGACTTTTGGGTGCATGGCTGCAGGCCGTAGGCCATACACCCAAGAGTGTAGACCCTGCCCACAACCACTGCAGCATATCACATTCATACATCACACCCATACATTCGATTATGTATCTGTTAGGCGTGGACAGGGCCTAGAGTCCTGGGTACAAATTGAGTACATGCTACAGTTACAATGTTTCATTCTATGGGTGTGCTAATAATTTGTAAGCGACCGTGGGTGTAATATGCTGCGATGGTTATGGCCAGGGCCTAGAGTCTTGGGTTTGTGGCTGTAGGCCATACTTCCAAGACTCTAGGCCCTGGCCACAACCACCGCAGCATGTCACATCAATGGATACACCTGTAGTATTCATTATCGATCAGATGGTTGTGGGGAGTGTGTAGAGTCTTGGGTGGAGTTATAAGCCACGGCACACCCATACATTGAAATATGTATGGACATAGACCTAAGACTCTAGGCCCTGGCCACAACCACTGCAGCATATCACAGCTATAGATACACCTGTAGTATCGAACATCACTCAGGTGGTTGTGGTGAGGGCCTGCAGTCATGGGTACATGGCCGAAGGCCATGCACCCAACAGCACATTTATACGTAGTGGGTGTGATATGGTGTGGTAGTTGTGGCCCGGACGTAGTCTCTTTGGTGCATGGCCAAACGCCATGCACCCAAGAACAAGGTTATAAGCACTGGAGTTATAAGCCACTGTGGGTTTTATATACTGCATACCCATACATTTAAAAATCTATGGCCTTACACCCAAGACTGTAGCCTGTGGCCACAACTACTGCAGCATATTACAGTTATAGGTACACCCGTAGTATCAAACATCATTCAGGTGGTTGTGGGGAGGGCCTACCGTTTTGAGTGCATGGCCAAAGGCCATGCTCCCAAACCCAACTTTATACGTAGTGAAGTTAGAAGCCACAATGGGTGCATTATGCTGTGGTGGTTCTGGCCAGGACCAAGAGTCATGCACCCAAGACTGAAGTCATAAGCAGTGAGGTTATAAGTGAACATGGGTGTGCTGTGGTGCGGTGGTTGTGTGCACAACCTAGCGTCTTAGGTGCATGGCTGCAGACCATGCACCCAAGAGTAAACTTATAAGTAGTGAAGTTAGAAGCACCATGGTTTTGATATGCTGCGATGGTTGTGGGTAGGACCTATAGTCTTGGTAGCTTGGCCGCAGGGTGTAGGTGGTAGGTTATACATCCAAGACGCTAGGGCCAGCCTACAGCCACTGCACCATATTACTGCCATAGATTACACGTGTAGATTCGAATATGTATGACAGGAGTGTAATTAGACTTACTGTTACTTTGTTGAGAATCCATATATTTCTTACATGACTTTAGTATTTGGCGGAAATATCCTTTTTTTATTTCTGTGATGAAAGAAAAGAGCATGTTAGTGTTTGTATTTTATGAAGACTTATTACATTGTACAATAGACATTTTAGCTTTTTTTCTGACCCTCATATTTAGTTTACAAACCAGTGTACTGTGCATTTTGCTCAGTTTCTGTGTTTTCTTTTCAAATCCTTGGGTCTGGGGGAAAAAAATCCTTGTCTGATTTTTTTTTTTAAAAAAAACCCTTTCTTTGCTATGCTACAAACTATTTTTGTTTTTTGAGTGTTTCCTTGTTCTTTCTGATTAATGTTATGTCTGTTGCATTGTTGCAGATTTTTAAAAACAGATACCTGTTGGCGTATTCTAACTGTTTATAGTGTTTTACTTGAATTTTTGGTAATGTTGAAGTACACATTAGTTATTAAATTTCGGCTTTAAGAAGATTAAATACGCATTTGTAAGATTGGCAATCTCTGCTTTAGAGTAATGGTGCTATAATTACATTCGAACCATCCACATTTCTTTTTAATGTATGCAGTGTAGTGGCCTGCATTGGTTGTAGCTCCTGCGTGGAAGATTATACCTATTGTTGTAAAGGTTTTCTTTCCAAGTGACACTTGACCGTGTGTGAATCCAGTCAGCTTGCATTTGTTTTTGGTACCATCTGCATTATAACGTAGAAGCATAAGTATTATGTAGTTACTATGTGTTTGTATCAGTAAGGTAGAGCGATTATCTGAATTGCACATAGTACATAATCTGCCATGGTTTGCATTCTGTACAAGTTGCTGAAATGGAATGGATTCACAATTAGATATGGATAAATACGCAAATCGCTCATTTGGGATTTCTTCCTGTATCACATTGTTACAGAGAGTGCATGTATGTTTCCACATGTATGAAATCTGGAAAATATAATTTATAGGTATGTTGTTTTCCACTACTTGTAGTAAGTACATTAGAAATTCTTGTGGATCTTCTTGTGAGTTTATAGTGAATCTCACCATTCCAGCACAGTAGTCCAATTCTTGTCTTATTCCGTGAACACTGTACGTGTTGTCAGGATTGTTTGTTGCGTTTCTATGAAGGACTAACATTTGCAAACACAATTTGTCTGTACTGTGTAAGTAAATATTGTTAACAATTTGTGGCAATTGAAATAGAATATTCATTGCTACATTTGCATAGCAACTTACACCAGTTTCATTTGAAAATTTGAATGGACCAGCTAGTTCTGTCTCTGAGTCCTTTTTTCGGAGTTTCTGTTCCTTCTTTGAAGAAGTACCCGATTTACTTTCCCTAATAGGTTTCTTTGCTTGTGGTAATTGATGAAGTTTTAGCTTCTTTTGTTTTCTTTGAAGGGATTGCTGTCAGATTCTGTTGCATTTCTGTTTGAATTAGTTTTTTTACCACGTTTTACTTTTTCTGGAACAGGATATGGTTTCAGATGGGGGGTGTACAGTGAACACAGTGTTATTGTATTCTAAAATGCAAGGAATATCAGCGTTCAGTTTACTTGCATCAAAGTTAATTAGAAATGGACCGTCAAGTGTACGTAAGCATGATAGTGCTATGTAGCTCATGCCTTCTTTAAAGACTGTGTTTCCTATATCTATAAATGCTTTGTCTAGGGTAAGACCTTGGGATTTATGAATGGCGACTGCATATGCAAGAGTTAGAGAAAATTGTTCTCTATGTACATACGTGTCTTTGAAGAGAAGGAATCAAGCAGTTGAGCGCCCTATCCTTTTCACTTCTGAAATTTTGTCAAAGCGAATATTGACAAACTGAATGTTGTTGTCACGTGGGTATGTTTGAAAGAAAACAACTGTACCCAGTGCCCCATGAACAAGCCCTTGCTCCACGTCAAGGTTACGCTTAAGCATTACTCTACAATTTAAGGATAATTTTAATATTTTTTCTAACCCAGCTGTATTGGAGATTGAATTTTCTAAGGTATTTAGTCTTGTTGTGGCTTGCTCACACATGGGTAGTGTCATACCATGTACATCTAGTTTGTCTGTGGCGCAAATTTCCATTATTGGTTGCATTTCTTTTTTTAACATTGTTTTATTGAATTTGAAACAGCTTGCTAGAGTTGGCATTAAGGCCATACAATTGACATTTGTGTGCGCTAATTGTTCCATAACACCAGTAGCACATGCTTTATCGCCATAAATATATGAATGTGCCGTTTTTTCAATATTGCTTGTACTTAAAATACTACACCAACTCTAATATTTTTTAAAATGTTGCTGTAAGTGAGATCTGCAGATTGTCGCATGTTTTCTGTTAATTCTCTGCATTGGAAATGTTGCCAAAGATCTCCGAAACCGATAATGTGTTTCCCTGCAAAGAGTTCTTCGTAGTTTGTTTTAAGTACTTCTTGCAATCTGAGGTGAATCAAAGCCAAAATTAGGTTGGAGACCATGCTCACTTCATCTGTTAGTAGCATTTTCATTTGTTTTAATACTCTGCATAGTTCCATTGCAGTTTCTGCGGAAAGTTTGTAATAGTCTAATTTGTTTTGGTGTTCTACTGGAAGGAGTAGTAATCGGTGTAAAGTGACACCGTCTATGTTATAGGCAGCTAAACCTGTGGGGGCAGGTACAACAGCTGACAGTTTGTTGTTTGTCAATTGTTGAAGGAACTTGCTGATGATTTTGATTAAGAATGTTTTTCCTGACCCAGCTTCACCACTGACATACAGCAGTATAGGTTTGTAATTTTGTCAGGTACATTCTTTATTTACGTGTTGTACACCATGTGCAATTTGTTTTGTTACTTCTTCAAAAATGGTGCGCTGATCTTTAAGTTTTGCTTGTTGTACAGTTAAGTCTTCTATATCTTCTTGATAGTGACACATGGTGTTTTCCACTTCTGCCATAGCTAATTCTGCCTCATTTGCTATTAGTGGCTGTCCTAGTGGTTCTTGGCTTACTGCTACAGAAGGTTGACTACTGTCAGAAGTGTCCTTAACTAGTTGGGCCTGTAGTTATTCTTCGTGTTGCTGTTCATCGTGCAACATTGTTTCGTACTGCGTAAAGTTCACATCTGTGATAGCGCTTTCATTTGCTTTGAAAGCATCTTCATAGCAGTCAGTTATCTAGTATCTCTTTCTCTTTTCTGCATGGTTTAAAAAGTTGTAGCAGAGACATTTTATATAGTTCTTTCTGTTGAGTTTTTAATGACAATTTGACATGATTGATTAAGCTTCGTTTGGTAAGTTTCACTGCCTTCACAATCTATCACTCTATATCTACCTTTGCTTTCATCGGGTTTTATATTATTTTTGTATGCAAAGTTTTGAGCTATGTGGTATAGACACAGCTTTCCAAAGTGCTACTCCTGTTCGGATAGTATGTGTCCAGTAAATTGTTTTTTAAAATGTCTTGGCTGTTGGGATCATTTCTGGCAATTGTTTCTATGTCCTCATATGATTTCAGAACTCTTTTTCTAGATTTAGCAGGACTTAGCCATACTATATTGTCTGATTTTCCATACAAAGCAGTACCGTTAAATGATCTGCTGCTTCATAGGCGCCACATTCTCTATGAGAGAGCATTTTTATGCCTAGGCTGTACAATTTCTGAGATAGTGTTTTGTCTGATGATTGGTCATTCCAGAGGTGTTGAAGCTCTGTTTTTTCTGCTTTTGTTAAGTAGGCTGTAACATAATGTGAAACTGCAGTGGAATTGCTGCACATCTGGTTGCATTCCATAAGAGGGCAATGATTGCATTGTAATTATTGATTTCTGATGCTTGTTAATCTTCTTAGAATCACATGTTGTGCATATGGTCCGACATCCAGTGGTAACCACAGAGTATTGCATCTTGTCTTTCAGGGAACGAAAGGGGACGTCGGCATAGGCGTGTCTGAAACACTATCCCTATCGTGACATGTGTAGTACCCAAAATCCCTCATGCGCCGAGGTCCCTCAGATTGTTTTTTTCCGCCCGGATAACTGGTCGCCCTATAGCTGAGCTCTTCATGAGACATTGTTTATCTTACCGAATTGTCGGTTTTATTCCCCGTTAAGTCACTTTGCCCATCAAGAACATCTTCGACGAAGACTACGGGGAATCGTCTACGGCTGTGGGTTCCGGCACCTAAGATCTGGTGTTCGGACTGCCACGTGGTCGGGCCTTCTGGCCGGCCTACACAGTAGGGAGAGAGGGCTCGGGTTTGCCATACCGTTATGTCTTTCCTCTTTTCCACTGCTTTCCTTTTTGGTCTAGTCACCCTTCCCTTCTGCTATGGAAAGGACTCCATTTAGATTCTGCCCTGTGTGTAGGGTCAGATATCCGTGGAAAGACGAGCACACGTCGTGTAACACTTGTCTCCCCCTAGAGCACGACGAAAAGCTGTGTTCGGCGTGTAAACTTCTTAAACCTAAAACCATTAGGGAGCGCCGGTTGAAGCGGTGGGCTGCATGCGGAAATGTCAGGCGTGGAGCCTCCCTGCCCTGCTGCGACACCAGCCGAAAGTGAAGGGGGTACATCGGATGACCAAACGTCCAACGCGGACGTTGTAGATCTTGAGGCGGACTACTCTAGGGCCGCCACGCCTATCCACGACCCTTCCATGCTCGACTCCGGTCTTGCTACAGGGACCACCCCCAGTGACAGGGGCGTACAATCGCACAGCACAAAGCACACAACCCAAGCGCCGTCCTCGACGACTTCGTCGAAAAAGGCAAAAGCGCCAATGGGTCCGCCGGAAATTTCGGCGGTGCCCACGGATCGGTCTGATCCGAAGCCTTCCCCGCATCCGCAGCAGCACATGACGACTGGGCATAGCAAACATAACAAGGGCGCTACTCCCCAAATTACACGCGCCGAAGTTTCCGTACAAGAAACTTCAACGGTTTCCAAGGCCCGTACAGGCCCGAAGACTAAGAGTAGGCTTCTACCCGAGAAGCTATCCGCAGGCCCTTCTGTAGCCGCGGAAGAAGTTTCGACCGACACATCTTCAGAAGCTTTGTCTGCCGAAGATTCAGTGTCTATCCGTAAGAGTATCAATAGGATTGCTACGTCGGTAGGCCTAGTACCGGTTCTGCCCAAAGTTATGGGCCAATCCGCTGAAAAGTTTTCCACGGATTTGGAAGACGATCCTGAAGAATCTTACTAAGAAAGCCAGGTACCCCTCTCAAGCACCCTGAGGAGATCCTCTCAACGCCTTAGGGCGGAGACCACGGTCCCTACTCGGTTAGGCCCATTTGGATCATCCAAGTGGACCACGGAACAATTCGAGGGGTGCATGGATCGGCTGGAGCAATTTTTCAGAGCTTCTGATCAACCTCTGCCAAAAAAGGCCTGGGTAGACCCTAACCCTCTAATACATGAAGATATCCAACACCAAGTTGACTATCAAGAAGATGTCCAGATGGACACGTATAGGGACATTGATACAGAAGAAGAGTCCTCTTTTCTGGACAACTATTGGGAAGATCAAGGAGCAACTGACAACTGGGAGGCTAGCTTCCCCGGTGGATGATCAAATGGCTTTCAACAACATGTTGAAGAAAGCAGCGGAATTTTTTTAAAATTACCACTGTTGAAGCCTTGCCCGAACAAGATTTCGCTGAGGACATTATTAATGAAAAACCTCCGGCAAGCCAGTCTGTCCCTCTTTTGAGCTCTGTTAAAAGATGGCTGGATCCTTCCTTACTCGCACCCGCTCAGAATAGGGCTGTGAACCCGAGTCCACCTTCCCCCCCCCCCTGTCCCCCAGACAAGGAGTCTAAAAGGCTGTATGCCTTAGGCAAACGGGTTACGTCAGCAGCAGCCTATACCGTCCGGATTGCCAATAACACGACGTTACTAGCAAGCTATGTCGACACCCAATGGAACCTACTCCAGGAAGGCCTTCAAGAGGTTCCGGAACCAACCAGAGCCAAGCTTCTCGCCATTGTCTCGGAGGGCAAACTTGCCAATCAGAATGGGGTAAAGAATACCCTGGACACCGCAGAGACAGCAGGCAGGTCTCTTGCACAGGGTACTCTCCTAAAGAGGCACGCGTGGCTGCGCACGTCGGGCTTCAGGCCTGAGACCCAGGCATCCATTATCAACAAACCAATCGAAGAGGCCAACCTCTTCGGGAAGGCGGTAGACGATGAGTTGGAGACAGCCAAGAAGGAGCATGAGACTATTAAGTCGCTGCACCAAATTTCCCAGAAACCCTCTTCACAGAGGGGCAGTCATTCTCGGTGGTCCTTTCGAGGATAAGCCCGCGCCGCTCAAAACAATTTCGGCACGGGCAACTTCAACTCAAGTCGACCTGCTGCAAGCCCCACTTACTACCCCCAAAGGGGTCAGAAGCACGGAAAGAATAGAGGCAGAGGCTCCAATTCCAGAGGAGCGTCAACTTCGGGTCAGAAATGACCACCAAGTCCAGGTCCCCTCCCATGTCTCCCCGGTCGGGGGGCGATTAACATCTTTCCTCAAGGCATGGGATGGGATAACTTCAGACCAGTGGGTCTTAAAGACGGTCGCCCACGGTTACTGCGTGGAATTCGCCTGACCTCCACAGTTCAGACCGCCGAAACATCGACACCTTTCACCGGAACATCTGCAGATCCTGATCCAAGAGATGGAAGCACTGCTGGGAAAGGACGCCATAGAAGCTGTCCCGATTCTTCAGTTAAACAAGGGTATCTATTCAGTGTACTTCCTTGTACCCCAAAAGTATCTCACCATGCGTCCTGTTCTAGACCTGCGCCCAGCGAACAAGTTCATAAAGCCCCAGAAGTTTTGCATGGTAACACTGCAAGAGGTGATCCCATTGCTAAAACAGGGGGACTTCATGACAACATTGGCTATGAAAGATGCATACTTTCATATTTCAATGCTGCCAGCGCAAAGAAAATTCCTAAGGTTTGTGATTCAGGACAAACACTACCAGTTCAAGGTACTCCCCTTCGGCATAGCCTCGGCACCAAGGGTGTTTACCAAGGTCCTGGCAGTGGCAGCGGCACACCTGCGCAGACCTTCAGTTCCAGTTTACCCTTACCTCGAGGATTGGCTCATCACAGGGGACTTGTTTGACTTTTGTTTTTCAAACACCCAAAAAACAGCAGGCATACTGTTCAGCCTGGGATTTTCTATCAACGAAAAGAAATCCAGCCTAGTCCCCAGCCAAGTAAAACAGTTCCTGAGGGCTCTAATTCGTACGGAAGACGGTCTAGTCTTCCCTTCCAGCAAGAGGGTTCAGAACATGCTCTCTCAGGTTCCTCAGTATGTGTAGCCAGTTGAGAGGTGACGGTACGCAAAGCTATGCGTTTGCTAGGGATGATGGCGTCATGCATGTACTTGGCTCCCCACGCGCGGCTGCGCATGCATCCCATGCAAGAGTAGCTCAACAGCCAGTGGTGTCAGGCCAGCGGACAATGGGAAGATCTGTTAGTTGTCTCGCCAGCCCTCGTTCTCTCTCTGCAGTGGTTGTCGAATGAGAACCTCTTGAAGGGGAAAACCTTCACCACCCCTGCAGTGGAAGCCACTCTCACGACAGACTCATCTCTCACGGGGTGGGGGTGGGGGCTCACCTGCATCAACAGACAGCGCATGGAGTGTGGTCCCCTCAGGTAGCGTCCAACCATATAAACCTACTGGAGCTACTAGCAGTGTTCAAAGCATTGAAAGCCTTTCAGGAGCAACTGCAAGGGAAGACAGTGCTGGTCCTAACCGACAGCACAACAGCAATGTATTACCTGAACAAACAGGGGGGCACTCACTCTCCAGTGCTTTCCAAGCTGTCCCAAAACATCTGGATATGGGCTCTCAAACACAAGATGTTCCTGATATCCCAACATGTTGCAGGGGAACAGAGATTTTCCTCTGCCAGAAGAGTACGAATAGCGACTTCGCAAAGACATTGTATCCAACGTCTTTGCAGAATGGGGGTTTCCAGAGATCGACCTGTTCGCTACTCAGGAGAACGCCCAATGCCAAGATTACGCCTCCAGGTACCCCCAGAACCGATCCAAGGGGAACGGTCTCTGGATAACTTGGTCGGGGAAATTTGTCTACGCTTTACCCCTCACCCCCCTCCCCCCGACTCCCCTTCTGAACAAGATAGTACTCAAGATGCACCAGGAACCAGTCACCATGATTCTGGTGGCTCCCATGTGGGCCCGCCAACCTTGGTTCGTGCACCTGATGGAAATGTCCCTCTCCCCACCAGTCAAACTGCCCTGCCCGTACAACATGTTGTCTCAGGACAGGGGAGAGACTCTGCACCCATGCCCACAAACTCTGAACTTAGCAGCCTGGCTCCTGAGGTCATAGAGTTTGGACATCTGCAACTCCCTCAAAGATGCATGGACATACTGAGGGAGGCAAGAAAGCCTAACACATGTTATTGCTATGCCAGCAAATGGAAACGTTTTGTCATCTGGTACAGTTCCAAAGGCGTCAATCTCACCGATTGCTCGCCTTCACACATTGTGTTATATCTAACCCATCGGTTGGACTCTGGGTTAGTCTTCAATTCCTTAAAGGTTCACCTAGCAGCGTTGTCAGCCTACACCACGTCACAGCAGAAGGTTTTGTGGTGGAAAATACCTGTGATTAAAGCCTTTATGGAAGGGGTAAAAGAATGTATCCCCCCATCACTCACCCAGCCACCTGGGTGGGATCTAAATGTGGTTTTAACTAGGCTCATGGAGACCCCCTTTTGAGCCTATGCATAAAGCTAGTCTGAAAGACCTGACTTACAAGACAACCTTTCTAGTAGCTATCACTTCTATCAGAAGAGTTAGCGAACTACAGGCCCTCTCGGTTTTGGACCCCTTTGTTACAGTCCACAAAGATAAGGTAGTTCTGCGCACACACCCCAGATTCGCGCCGAAATTTATTTCGAGGTTCCATGTGAACCAGTCAATCAAACTACCCACGTTCTTCCAGAGACCTATTAACATGGCGGAAAGAAGCCTTCACACACTAGATGTGCGCAGGGCAGTCATGTTCTACATGGATAGAACTAAACCACTGAGGAAAACTACACAATTATTTGTTTCAGTAGCAGCTGGTAGAGAAGGGGACCTTGTCTCTAAATCAGCAATATCAAGGTGGATTGTCGAATGCATCACACTGTTACACTCTTGCAAAGAGAGAACTGCCCTTCAAGCCTAGAGCACATTCTACTCGAGGCACTGGGGCATTCATTGCAAATATTCCCCTAGAGTCCATTTGCAAAGCGGCAACCTGGAGTTCTGTGTACACCTTTACAAAACACTATTGCCTAGGCACTCATTCTAGGTCTGACTCTCGGGTGGGACAAGCAGTACTAAGTCATCTTTTTTTCTAGTGTTCCTTCTCACAACCCACCTCCAACTCCGGGTACTGCTCGCTAGTCTATGCACAGCATGTGATTCTAAGCAGGTTAACAAGCATCAGAAGACATGCATTACTTAACGTAAAAGCATTTCTGATGATTGTATCTGCTTAGATTCACATGCGCCCTCCCTGCCTTCCCGCTCGGGGTGGAAGGAACATAGACTTCTTACTACTTTCTCTCTTCATGTACTCACTCACTATAGCCTTGGGCTCCCTCATGGCAGCAAAAAAACAATCGGAGGGACCTTGGCGCGTGAGGGATTTTGGGTACTACACACGTCACAATAGGGATAGTGTTTCAGACACGCCTATGCCGACGTCCCCTTTCGGTCCCCGAAAGACAAGATGCAATACTCTGCGGTTACCACTAGATGTCGGACCATATGCACAGCATGTGAATCTAAGCAGATACAACCATCAGAAATGCTTTTACGGTAAGTAATCCATGTCATATTTAGCTTCTTCTGTTCTTTTTATATAATACGTGGTCCTAAGTGATTTACCTTTTAACACCATGTCGAACTGGAGACATGAAGTTGTTCACTTCACCTGTTTCTGTAACTGGTCTAGGGAAACCAAAGCAGCATTTGGTGTAGTATTTCCCTTTGTTTTTGTACTTGCGACAATATTTGCCACATTTGTGTCTTTGAAATTGTAAAATCTGTCCATGCAGGTCACTGTGTCCGTTGTGAAGGGATTTCACAAGTGACATATTTCTGGATGAACTGCAAAACAGTGGCATCACTGTCGTGACCAAATTTAGGTGCACCTTTGATCCATAAAAGCACGTGAATATGTGGTGCTCCTCTTGCTTGGTATTCTTTTCTCCAAAAGAAGTGTTGCACTTCTCCGAGGGGAGGAAAAGTTTTATTGCAAATAAAGTGTAGCATAGCAATGAAACGATGATGGAAATATCTTGACGCATTAACTGGATCTAGAGAGCAAAGTTCTTCAGGTGTTAATATATCTATATTGGTTTTGTTGTTTGATATGCGTAGGAACTCATGTAAATCTTCCCATGCATATTCTGCACAACTTAGTGTAACAAACCAAGTCGGTGGTCCAAGGTTTCTGATCATACAACGTACGTCTCCGTGCCATCGGAACCAGTATTTTTTTGTACCGCACATGTTTGCAAACAGATTTGTTATACTTGATTGTAAAACCTCATCTTTTTCTTGTACTTTTTGTATTAATTGCGTAGCTGACATATTTTGAAAGTGGGTTCTAGATTTCAAAATGTGTGCAACTCCGTAACATAGGGTTGCTAGTTCACTTTCAAAGAGTAGGTGGAATATGTATTCCCAGATTTAGACAAAATGTGGATCTTGCAAATACATTCGTAATGAGCGGTATTCTGATGCCATAATCTGAGCGGGTCTATCATTGTATCATCTGCCTTTGCCAGTAGGAAATAGCAGTGGAAAAGCATGTGCTTCTTTACTTTTTTCCCATATGCTCATTGGTGACCCTTTGGTCTGTCACATTTGGTAAGTTTCTAGTGCATCATCTATGCTTTCATTGGAATGAAATGGATGAATTGTGTAATGGTCCAAAAGAGTGGATACTGCAGCAGGATCCAGAAGTTCAAATTGTCCAGTTTCTGATGACTCTTGAATTATTGCAGTTGTTTCCCTTAAACTTTCTTCGATATTTATTTCCTTGTGGTATTCGTTATTGTCTTTTAGATGTTGCAAAGCTTGTCTAACTTTATGTAAGTCCACCAGTTGTTGCCAAATTGTTTTGTATTTTGTTGATACGCCATTTACCAAGACAATTAAAGAATGCTGTATTGAACGTTGCACTCCTAGAGTGTGTACATTTTCTGTTAGATCTAATGGCAAATAAAGTACTGTTTTGGTAGTGAGAACAATTCCAAATTATTTGTGATGGCACGTGAAGGAGTTTGGTTGTTGTCCAGTTTTGTAGTGCAGTAACTGCAACATATTAGGGGTTCACTTATTTGGTATTTGTTTTCTGCTAAAAGGTAGAGAGCTAATTCAAACCATTTGGATTCTTCATTATCTTCTATTTTGTATGCTATGTCTATTTTTTGTGTTCCTTTTGTAAAACGTTCTGCGGCAACACGCACACACGGTTTGGTACTTCAGCCGATGCACTTTTAAATTTTAGTATTTCTGTTTTTGTATGCGTGTAATAGAAGGTTGCTATGTGCAGAATTGTTGCTAGTCTGTTCTAAAACTATTGCATTTTGAAAGTGGCTTTCACTTCCAAAATATTTTCTCTGGAGACGGTCGATTTCTTCTTGTAGGTATTTGGATGTACCACGCAGAAGAGTGTTATTTAAATTGGCTAATTCTAAAGCTGGACTTTTAGCATAGTATATTTTATACACTAGATTTCTTACATTTGAATGATGTATGGATATCCTTTTGATATCATGGAAGGTGCTTTTGCAAATAGGTCCTGAAATGCAGGCTAATGAATGTCCTTGTAGTCCTGTGTATTTGCGCACTGGACAGATATCCATATTTTGCAGCACTTTCATTTTAATTTTGTCTTTACCTTTCACATACTGATTGAAGAACTGACGTAAAGATTTGAAAGATTTGTTAGCAATGTCACACATTGACATGCACGCCCATTTGTATACTGGACGGTCTGGTTCAGTTTAATCGAGAGGTAATTGAGTTTTCAGAGGATACTTTTCTAAGCAGTGTTTCTTGTTCCATGATGGTGTTATTGATTTTGTTCATACCCTCGTCCACTGCTATGGATGGCAATTGTTTGTTTGATTTTTGTTTGTATGCTTCTTCATTAAAATGTGGTTGTTGTGTGACTCCATTCTCCTCCACAAATATTTAAGAAGTTATTTTTGTTGACATTCCATTTATTGATAAGTTTCTTTGGTAATTTAGTACTTAGTTTTGTTAGTGGTTTCATCCTATTTAACACTAATATGAACAACTTCCTTTTGAGAAGGATTGCACGGTCTACGAGAGCTCGTAGGATTACTTTTCTACGGTAAGTTTTAAGGGTTGAGGATGATTTCGGTCCTCTTCTTACTTGATACTGAAGGACTCTGGCGAAACATTTTTGCTAAAATACTTTTTTTACTATGGGTTCTTGTTACTATATCAGGATTAATAGGAGCATTGTTAGCAGTACTGGTAGCCGTTTTTTTGTAATTTTTTTGTATTTTTTTTTTGTGAAGCATTTTGTGTTTCGTGCCACATTTTGATAGAGGAGGTGAAGTTTCGGTTTTGAAGCTTCCTTTGTTGCGCTAAATGACTGTATTAGCTGTTTTGTTCCTACGTTCTCTACAAACTCTGCTACAGAAGGATGCTTACTTTGGACACTTATTTTCATTTGCTCTATTTCTGCGTTCCTTTCTACGGACCTGCCTTTTGGTAGGCATTCTTTGGGGTCTATTGAAAAAAAAGAAGGCATGGTTTGGTCTGTTGTACAATGTATGTGTGCTGTGTGCATGAGTTTGATGGGGAAGCTCTTTGTGGTGGTGTGTGAATGTGCATTGGGCTGTTACAATGAGTTGGGAAGGCTATTTTTCTGTTTGTGTACTACTACACTGTGCTTCAGATGAGAGTACAAAGTGAGCTAATGGTGAGGGGAAGCATTAATAGTAAACATAATGTTATAAAATTGAAACAGATATTTGTTTTCTAGTACTAACATTCTAAGGCTTCTGTATGTTTTTTGAGTTCCAAAAACACAGGGATTTGTGAGCCATTCTGCCTGTTATTCTTTGTTTAATAAATGGGGATTTGTGGGTAGAATGGTTCAGAAATCAATGTTTGTTTTGGTGTGCAAATTAAATAAATAACCCACACAGTCTCTTTGAGGAACAGTAAGAATATAAAGGTAGTACTGTACTTACTATTTTTTGTGGAATGACCAGGTTTCTTTGGATATGTTGTTTGCAGTGTAGATGCTATTGATTTTCAGGAGAGTAGTCTTCACTGCGATTGTAAAAAGTATTAGTTAGTAACGTTGTGTGTTTAAAGCAGTGATGTTACTGTGCACGTTATTTTGCATCTTTCGTCAGAGTATTCTCCTTTGATATCTCGACACAGTGCATGTGTGCATTTCACTTCACTATGTGCACCCTTTGTATGTTATTTGCAGTATGTTAGTTGAACGTGATTCGGAAATGAGTACAATTTTTAGTTTATGAAAATGCCTTGTTTTTTTAAGCTGTGTTATCCATAGCAGAGAGGTTTGTAAGTGATAGGTCATTATAGTAGATGGGGGGAAAAATGTCACTACTTTCATAAGTACGAATCCAAAAAATCCGGTGACCCTCAGAGGGAGATGTCACCACAGCAATCGGGAGCGTTTATTTTTCTCATACGATTGCATTGGAAGTAGCATTAATATAGGCGGTACACAGTAAAAAATTATGACATTTTCTAATGGAAAATCGAGTTTCGCAGTAAATATGGAGGGTAGCTACGTATATATAGGTTATGCGGGAGACAGTAAGAAGTAGTGCGGTTTGTCAATGAAAAATCGGATGTCTTGCACTTAAAGGGGGAGCGTTGGTATGTATTGGCTATGCAGTTTTAGTGGCATTCATTTGTTTAAATGAAATCATAAAAGTTGCACATGTTCTCTAAATAAAATATGCATACTTGAACTTTATACTCATGCGTGACGTGTGCGCATGCATGGAGCCGTACGTAGAAATCTGCAACACTTGCACAGTAGTTTTTGAAGTAGGTGCTTTGCATTGATATGCGACTTGCATTCAGTGATCAATAGTACATTTGAAGTGCGAAATGTTGATGACGGAGTTAGAGAAGTTAAATGTGATTGGTGGATGGTTGTGTGACTGCTTAGCTGTGTCCAATGAGGGAATGGATTTGGTGGTGATGTGGAAAGCGTAGAAGGACTGGCTAAGAGTTGCGTGCCGCACGTAGACAGCGCTAGCCCGCGGGTAGGGCGTGTCACATACGGGGTTCTACAGCAAATCCAGCATGGAAAGGGGACTGTAGGCATCAGCCAATCAGATGTTCATATTGCTCTTTTGTGTCGCAAGACGGTGCATATACTGAAGATGGCAGAGGTGGAGAGAGTCGGGGTTTTGGTGCTTAGAGATATTATTGTCCTTGGTTTACAGCTCTATTCCGAAAATAGCCATGTGGCACACAATTTCGATGTGCGAGGAGTGGAGGTGGTGTGGAGCTCTGAGACTGATCGCAATGTTGCGGCAATTCTCCAAGTTTGCAGAGACATGCGTAGGATGACCAGTCCCCATGTGGTACTTTTGCACTACAGTGCTTGCCATTTGGGCTACGTGAGTTCACGTACTTTGTTGGAAGATTTGGAACAGTTGGTACAAGCAGTCATTAACATCTTTCCAACTGCGAAAGTAATTTTTTCTGGGTTACTCCCCAGAGGAAAAAGGGACAACAGTTCTGTTTTCTGTCCTGATCAAAGTATTGGGAGGTGTAACATCAATCACAGCATGCATGCTTTCATGTTACGAGCTGGTATGTTTTTCTGCAGCCACGAGAAAATTGTTCCCAGTAATGCATCTTATTTTGAAGCAGATGGTGTTGCGTTATCTACTTTGGGTAATGCCATGTTCTTTTGGAATGTACGGTTTGCTTTGGAGAATGTTCTGTAATGGTTGTAGGAGTAAAGTAAGAAGAAGAAATATCCCAAAATAACAGGTGTCTGTAAGGCATCTGCCCAAAAAACAAAAAAAAGGCTCTTTTCAGAGCCCACCTTAAAGGGGAGAAGGAGAATAATATTCAAATGTACAGTCGTCACGCTCTGATCCTCTACTTGTTCGCGGACATGGCGGTAGTTTGCAGGCAGCGCCTATTACCAACGGGGATTCTGGGGTGGAGACGCATGCAAATGAGAATGTGCGAAGGTAGGGCTTGGTCAGTAAAGTTCAGTGGGTGTGTTCTGAACTGAGAAATTTAGTGAGGTCTTTTCCCTGACAGAAGATCAGACAGCCATGGCTCTGTGTGCTCAAACAGATTATCCGGATTTTGGGAGACTCATGGATACATTGGTTGAGGGTGCATGCAGAAAGTTGTGGTCTATCTGCAGATATTGGATTTCCTCATGTGAAAGTGCACTGGCATGGCGTGCGTGGAATGAGGTGGCTGGACTTGGTACCTCTGTGCTACTTTACAGACAGAGCGTCATCCTGATATACTTATCGTTCATTGCGGAGGAAACAGTTTAGGCCATGTCTCTGGAATTTCTTTGCAATTTGTAATGAAGGAAGGTCTTGCGAAGGTCATGGACATGTTTCCAGATTGCCAAATAGTGTTTTCCCTTATTGCACAAAGACAAATATGGCTGCGTTCTTCTGTATTTGGTCCACAAATGGAGAAAGCGAGGCGCAATGTCAATAGGGCTGTTTTTGTCTTTCTAAGAGATGTTGGCATGTCCTCATTCAACAATGAAAATATTTTGTTTGGCAGCACTTTCATTTTTCGCAGAGATGGAGTACATCTCACATATGCTGGTAATCAGATTTTTCTTCGCAATGTACAAAATGCATTGCAACCTTTTTTGGATTCATAGTCACCTATTTGGCAATCTGTTTTTTCGAAAACAACACACAAAACACCACCGAAAGGCTCTTTTCAGAGCCACCACTTACTCCCAGCAAAAAAGTGCATTGGTTTTGCCCCGCTTGCACCCTCCATTTTTGTGCATCCTACGACTGTGGACTTTTTGAAAAATGCGCGGGGGCCTACAACGGTCACTTCATAGTTCTATTGTTAAACTGAGAAAGGCGGCTCTGAAAAGAGCCTTTTTTGTAATTTTTGTTGTTTTCAAGTTTATTGCTTTTCAGCACACAACCCACTGGGAGAGGAGGCCAAAGGAGGGTAAGGAAGGGACAGCAGCCACAGGGATAAGAAAGGGCAGGTGGCGAGAGAAAGGTGTCGGGTGGCCTTTACTTGCGTAGGGGGCAGTGCTTCTGGTGCTCCGTGACCGTAGCTTCAAAAGCACTTTGAAGACTCTCCCCCCCCCCCCCTGCAGAGTACTGCATCGCGGTACATACACAATATTGTGATCCTCGAAAGGTAAGGGTCAACAGCATCGCAAATGGCTTGTGAGGCAGCTGGAGTGATGCACTCCCCCACAGGAGTGTCTCTTATGGTGAGAGGATCGGACATGGAGGATGCTGTGGAGGAACTCAATCTACTCCGTTCTTCACATGGCACCACCTTGCAAATGTCCGCACTGTCGAACGAAGTTAGGTGTTGCTTCATGGTTGTTGTACCAAAGCTGTACGCACCAGGTCTCTCGCGACTCAGCACCAACTGGCACTGGTTACAACTGACCAGGCTTGCACGTGCTTTTGGTATGTTCCCAAAAACAGTAAACAACTGCCAAACCCACGACTCCCGGCGAGCGCTTGTAGTGCGGAGTTCCTCCACCTCATTCTCTTCTTCCTCCATCTCTACATCCTCACCTGTATTTCCCTCTGCAGGCCGTTGGGGAGGTGGTGGTGGTGGAGGGTCTCGGGTGGTGCTGAGGCTAACGAAGCAACAGTAGCCATGGATGCCATAAGGAGTAGATGGCTAATGTTCGCTACAGCAGTAAATGCAGCACAACTCAATCTGCTATAGCCAGAAGGACAATGAAGATGAGCTCGGGAGTGTGGCCATTTATAGGGGTGCGGCTCGTGACCACATTGATCACTCAAAAGCGTTGCAAAAATTCTAAACAATACGTTCAAAGGTAGGCCTATTGTATGGGACATGTGAAATGGTGATTTTATACTGTAAAATAATTTCCCATGTTTGTATAAATTCTTTTGAAATGTTGCGGAAGCAGACAAACTGCGCAAATTAGTCCACACGCTCAGAGTGGGTGCGGCCACATGATGACATCGTGAACACATCCGCGAGGGGAAATGGGTGCCCGCTGGACAGCAAATGCAGAGTAACAGATGAGCGCATGCGCGCAGGTGTTCTATGGACAGTGTTCGGCTCCTGAAACTAATTAAAAGTGCGACACAAGTGACACAGACAGTTACGGACAGGCACGATGTTCGCAGTACTTATGGGTGTTGTGTGCCTGTGCGTACATGATCTGCTGACTGTCCGGACAGGTACAGTGTCCTTAGGACACCTCCATTTTGTCCATCTACGGACATGCCGGCCACCGTGCATGTTCTACGGACAGATCCATCTTGGCTGAGGACGCTACGGACAGGTATAGTGTCCTTAGGACACTCCAATTTTGTTAATTTACAGACATCCCGGACACCTGGTGTGTTCTAAGAACATGTTTTATGTTGTTTTTGAGCGGTACAGAGAGGTATAATGTCTTTCGGATGCCCCATTCTGTTCATTTACGCACAACTTGAACATCTGGTCCGTTCTAAGATCATTTCCATCTTGGTTGCGATTGGTACGGGTAGGTGTATTGCCGGTAGAACATCCATATTCTATTGCTTACGTCCAGCTCGAACAGGTGCACTGTCCGTGGACATTTTAACTCTTTTTAAAAAAACGTTTTGCCTCACCCCCTTCCACTACAACTAACATAAAACATTTTTCAATACACAAACACACATCAATCAAGAGAAATACAGGGGGAAGCAGATACTGAAACAAATGTAGGGGAATTAGGGTTTAACTCGGCCTGGTTGTGAGGGGATGAAGGGATGGATGTTTCATCAAAACGTTTATTTTCTTCTTGAAGGTTTGGGGATGGTTCACTAGGAAATGGAGAAGAGGAGCAGGTACAGGTGGGACAGTGATATCGTATTTTTCCTCCGACCTATTCCTCCACAAATTGCCTTAAACTGTTAAAATTGTCACTTACTATGTCCATTTTCAATTCTATCCTTTTCAGCCTGTCTTCCTGTGTCCTTTGTTGGCGTTTCTTCTTTTTGTACCTGGTCTGTTAAAAATAAATATATATGTATATATGTTAAATGCCCATAAAATACTGACCAATAATTTGTTTATGCAGAGTACTGTGTACCATTATTATCGCTATCTTCCGACATTTCCCCATGTGGAAAATTCTCCTCCAGCCACTCCAAATTACTGCACATTTCTGTGTCAAAACAGAAATACATTTTTTCTGCCCCTCATACAAAAAAGTACACACACATCAGAAAAATGAAGGCCACTTACTATTTTGTTGTAATTTGTCTTAGTTGTACTGTGTGCGTCTGTCACTCCTGGCAGCACAGTTTCTGTGAGGTAATTACATTGGAGGCATACCATTTTTTGTTGTTGTACAATCCATTTCATTCTACATGGCCATTAAATGCGTGGTTAATGTTTCAGACGTTTAGGTTCACTTATTTATTTATTAGTACTTATAATGTCTTTATATGTTCTTTTTCAAAGTTGTGCATTTTTTTATATAACACAATAGTACAATTTCAGATACCCCCTGACTGTTTGGGTAGTGCTGACTTCGTCCGTGCCTTTCAAATATCATTAGCGAGGGGGTTCAGTATGTTCTATGTTACATGTATATAAAGTAAGGAAATTATCGTACACAACTCCCAAAATCACATGATGAAAGTGTATATTCAGTTGAAAAACTTTATTAACTCGATGTTATGATTAAGTTCCCTTCTAAAAACCTGTGAAATTCAGTAAAAAAAAAAACTTTGTTAAAGGGACGTTATGGTTAAGTTGCCCTACTAAAAACCCGTAAAATTCACTAAAAAAACTTTACAAACGTGACATTGTGGTTCAAAGTAAAACCGAAAACCCCCTGAAATTCGCCAGTTATGGTAGGCTAAGCAACCATACCTGCCCGCACTACTGTGCACTGCTAACACTAACACCCAGGACATGAAAGATGGCATCACAAATGTCATTGATGACATCACTGATGATATCACGTGTAGCCCCTATGTTTTTGTTCACTGCTATATATATATATATATATATATATATATATATTTCTGAGCCTTGTGGAATCTGCTTAGATCACATGCTGTGCATAGGCCGACATCTAGTGGAAGCTGCAGAGTATTACAGTTTGTTTTTCTAAACTCGAAAATGGGCGTCGACACAGGGCGTGCCAGTAATACTGTCCCTAGTGTGACGTCCACTGTACCCAAGATCCCTCACGCGTCTAGGTTCCCCAGATTGTTTTTTTCCGCCATACTGGTCGGAAGCATTTTGCGGAGTCCCCTGGCCTTAGCCATACTTTTGCTAAATAACGATAAATTGATAAATTTACATCCCTTCCCCACCCCAACGTCGAACTTCGACACTCGACGCCGGCTTGGAGAAGAATTCGACCGTCGGCTGCTGCACGACGGATTTGGGCCTCGGAAGGCCTCTGGACTCGGCCCGGTCCTTGGAAGGGCTCTGGCCTCGCCCTGCAATTGGGGAGAGTGGGGGGTTGGACATACTCTACACTCTTGGTATATAATACACCTTATACATTTCCTGCACTTACCAGCCCGCTGCCTCAAGGTGCTTATGGAGGGTACCCCTTTTCAATTCTGCCCCAAGTGCAATCGCAAATACCCTTGGGTCGACAGGCACGCCACGTGCAATCTCTGCTTGCCGAGGGACCACCCTGAGGCGAACTGCAGAGCGTGTAGTAGGTTTAAACCTAAGACACTTATGGATCGTTCGACGAAGCGTTGGGCCCACCACGCCAGGCAGGCGGCCATGGCACCGGAGGGTGCCTTCAGCGATGGCAGCGACGCCGTGCTTTCGGACGGCGAGGGCATTACGGCGTCGAAAGACAGCCGAGCGCAGGTCCCCGACCTCGGAAGGTCGTCTGACAGCGCGGCTATGGGGAAGACCCCCAGCGACACAAGCGCTTCACACACCACTCACACAAAACACACGAAGTCCAACCGAGACTCGACGACGTCGAGTTCTCGGAAAGAGGCACATAGAGAACGGTCCGAATCGGTGTCCTCTGGGCGTTCTCGATCGAGATCGCCGCATGACTCCAGGCAATCATCCACTCTTGCCAAGAGTGCCTCGCTCCCTAGGCTAACAGAGGTTCGATCGTCGGAGGACGACGACTTCCACCCCCAGGCCACTCTCCAGGAGTCGGAGCCGGCAGACCAGATCAGCGCGGCCCCACGTTCGAAGGACAGGGACTCTACCCCCGATCCTCGACGCCAGGCGTCGAAAACCTCCAAAACCACTAAGGGACAGGGAAAACACTCTTCCACTCACGGGGAGGGGGCAAAACAACAGAAGAAGCAGCCTCTGCACTCTTCCACACCTGTGAAACACTCCACTCCTCCTAAACAAACAGACAAGCCCAAGTCTGCTGCTATTTCTAAAACCAGCAAATCTACTCAGGATAAGTCTCCTAGACTTTCTGAGAGAGTCATTCCCAGCTCCAAAGAATGGTCGAGTGATGACATAGATAGGGTCATGTCAAAAATGTCTTCTTTGGCAGACTTTTATGATAAAAATCCAGACCATTTCCTTTCATATAATCCTCAAGGGGCTACACCCTCGGGCTCTAATAATCCTATCCCCCCGAGTAAGAAGACCCGGTTTGAGACACCTATGAGGTCTTCGGACCCCTTCGATGTACTACCATACTCACAGCCATACTCACAGTATCACGGAGAGACCTCTTTTGGTGAGGACCAAGAACTTGGCATGGTAGAAGAGCAAACCGGGACGGGCTACTATGGGGATGATGAGGACCAGGAAGAGGAGGACCCTGAAACCTACAGAGTAGATTCCCCGGTAGAGAAGGAAGCCCCGGTTACCGACTCCCCTGTCGATAACCAACTCCTCCTGAACGAGGTTCTCGCACGAGCAGCAGGACATTTCCATATTGACACCCACGGTTTCCAGGAAGAGAGGGACTTCGCCGAGGAGTTAGTGGGAGAAAGGAGGCCTGTTGCCCAGACCATCCCTATCCTTAATAGAGAAGAATAGACCCGTCTCTGGTGAACCCAAACCTCACCAGAGCAGTCAATCCCAGAGTTGAAAAACTTTTCAGGGCAGCCCAGTCTGACCCTCTCTATATAAGAGGACATCTGAAGCCAGACTCCCTGGTTGTCACTAACACTCTTAAGAGGGCTGGGACACCCTTGTCATCGTACGAAGCTCCTCCAGACAAGGAGAGCAAAAAACTATATGGTTTCGGCAGGAAAGTAGCCTCAACGTCCGCCTATCAGGCAAGGATTGCAAACTCCACCACCCTGTTGGCCAGCTACAACTGCCATCAGTGGGAAGAGGTCGCGGCACTCATAGCCTCTGCACCAGAACCCTTAAAGGGCCAGTTAGCACGAATTTCAGCAGAGTGTAGAGCCGTGTCTGGTTGCAGTTTAAAAGCAACTTTTGGCGCTGCGGACAACGCAGGCAGATTGATAGCAGGAGGTACTGTTATCAAGAAACATGCCTGGTTACGGCAGTCTGGTTTTAAAGCAGAAACCCAGGCATCATTGTAGGACAAACCGGTGGAAGCCGATCTGTTTGGTAAGGCGGTCGAGGACGCACTGAAGAATGCCAAGGACGAATATGAGACACTCGAGTCCTTTGGCCAGTTAACCAATAAACCCCCTAACCAGAGAGGGAAAGGAAATTTTTGTCGCCCACGCGGCCAAAATTCCCAAAGAGGATCAAGCTATTCCCAGGGGCAGGGTACACAGTGGAACAGCAGCCAACAGTCTACCCAGGGTTACGGCAGGGGTAACAGGAGAGGACGTGGTAAAGGCAGAGGCAACCCCAGTAGAGGAGGCGGCACGCCTCCACCAAAGCAGTGACGCTCAGTTCAGGGTCCCTTCTCACGCAACCCCAGTAGGGGGACCCATTTCCAACTTCACCCAGGCTTGGGAAGGGATCACATCAGACAGATGGGTGCTGTCAACAGTATCCGCAGGGTACTGTATAGAACTACTGCAGCGTCCCCGGAACCATCCTCCACAACAAAGAGTACACTCTTTAGAACATCAGAAGATTCTCCTCGAGGAGATCGCCAATCTGCTAGCAAAGGACGCGATAGAACTCGTCCCGGGACACCAGGTAAACAAGGGTATTTATTCAACTTACTTCCTTGTGCCAAAAAAAGATTTGACAATGCGCCCAGTATTGGACTTACGGCCTGCCAACAAGTATGTCAAGCCCCAAAAGTTTCGAATGACTACGCTACAAGAGGTAATCCCCCCTCCTAAAAAAGGGGAATTACATGGCAACCTTGGATATGAAAGATGCCTATTTTCATATTTCCATGTTCCCAGCGCACAGAAGGTACTTGCGCTTCAAGGTGGAGAGTCGGCACTACCAGTTCAAGGTACTGCCCTTCGGGATAGCTTCGGCACCAAGGGTATTCACCAAGGTGCTGGCAGTGGCGGCTGCACACCTACGCAGGGAGGCAATCCCAGTGTACCCTTCTCTGGACGACTGGCTCATAACGGGGGAAACCCCAGTAATTTGCAGGACAAACATTCAAAGGACTATCGACCTCCTCCACGAATTAGGCTTCTCAATCAACGAGAAAAAGTCAAGCCTGGTGCCAAGCACCTCCAAACAGTTCCTAGGAGCAATCCTAGATACTCAAGAGGGGTTGACATTTCCTTCAGAGGAAAGAATTCGGAATATACTACTGCAAATTCTGCAATATCAGTCCGGTCACCAAATAACAGTACGCAAAGCAATGCGTTTGCTGGGCATGATGGCGTCATGTATTTACCTGGTCCCCCACGCGCGCCTCCGCATGCGTCCCATGCAGGAATGGTTGGCGAAACAGTGGTCTCAGGCAAGTAGTCAGTGGGACGATCTAGTGGTTGTTTCGCCAACACTAGTACAAAGCCTTCACTGGTGGACAAGAGAGAATCTTTGCACAGGGGAAACCCTTTTACGATCCCGAAGTACAGGCAGTAGTCACTACCGATGCATGCCTGACTGGGTGGGGAGCTCACCATCTCCACCACACACCTCAGGGTCTCAGGTCTCCCTCAGTGGCCAAGAACCACATCAACCTCCTAGAGCTTCTGGCAGTATTCAGAGCGCTTCAAGCGTTCGAGCCCTACCTACTAAACCTGTCAGTGCAAATCCGGACGGACAGCACGACAGCCATGTTCTACCTGAACAAGCAAGGAGGGACTTGTTCGCCAAATCTGTCCAAGCTTGCCCAGAAAATCTGGATATGGGCACTCAGACGGAACATCTTCCTGTCATCACAACATGTTCCAGGGGAGCTCAATTCCCTAGCGGATGCTCTGAGCAGAGACTCCCTCCCAGAGGAACACGAATGGGTTCTACACAGAGAGGTCGTAGAAGATATCTTCTCTCAGTGGGGGTTCCCGCTATAGACTTATTCGCCACAAGCGATTTCTGATGCTTGTATCTGCTTAGATTCACATGCGACCCACCCTTCCTCCCCTCTGAGAGAAGGCGCATGGATGCTTGTAGTCTTGCCTTTCTATCTATCTGCTTGGATTATCTGTACTCCCGCTACTCCTCATGTCAGAAAAAATACAATCTGAGGATCATAGACGCATGAGGGATCATGGGTAAAGTGGACGTCACACTAGGGACACTAGGGATATCATTACTGGCACGCCCTGTGTCGATGCCCTTTTTTGAGTTTCAAAAAACAAACTGTAATACTCTGCAGCTTCCACTAGATGTCGGCCTATGCACAGCATGTGAATCTAAGCAGATACACGCATCAGAAATACGATTACGGTGAGTAATGTATCATATATATGTGATATCATCAGTGACATTTGTGATGCCATCTTTCATGTCCTGGGTGTTAGTGTTAGCAGTGCACAGTAGTGCGGGCAGGTATGGTTGCTTAGCCTACCATAACTGGCGAATTTCAGGGGGTTTTCGGTTTTACTTTGAACCACAATGTCACGTTTGTAAAGTTTTTTTAGTGTATATGTATAGATAGATATAGAGATAGACATAGAGGTGGATAGGATATATATATATATATATATATATATATATATATATATATCTATATATATATATATATATATATATATATAGATATATATAGATATATATATATATATATATATATATATATATATATATATATATATATATATATATATATATATATAGATTGGGAATCAGGCTCACTGTCATTAGCACAGCATAGTAAGGACAAAACAATTATTCTGAAACTCATTTTGCATTCTATGAGCAGTAGCACCATGCAAGGATAGCTATACTTTCAACTGCCCCCACAAACCCATGTTAGGACAGTTTCTACCACGCCCTGTTAGAATGTTTTTTCCCTTTCAGGGTGTCTGACCCACGGCTAGACATCTTGGTTTCCTGTAAACTCTTCCTGGCTTACCTAGTGGTAGATGTGACTGAGAAGTTAGGGGAGGTGTGAGATACCTATATCACAACATTTAACAGTTGAACACGCACATAACATTCAATAAGGCATTGTCCACACTAGGACGTTACGGAAATAAGGCTTTCTTTTCTGTGAAGGTCTGTATTTGTTGTGCAGGCTATACTTAAGTAAACTTTTATTGGGAGTAGTCTGTTTTCGGTGGTTCTGACCTTACTATCTAGTGTCACAGGAATGTCCAAAAAACAATCAACAGCTTCTTTGGGTGCGAAGATGTCTGTGGTTACGTCAGGCATCCCTGAACCGCCCCAACCAGCAGAGAATGGGATAGACGGACTGGCCTCTGAGCACGATACTATGTGACTGGGCGTCATGGAATAAATTGCCCTGAGACCAAGTGACTGTTTAAAAGGTGTTTATTTGGAACAGTTTAGGTTGGCTGATGTGATCTCTGGTTTTCAGGGACAACTACACTAAGGCTGTCTCTCGCTCTCTCTCTTTCTCTCCTCTGTCTCTCTGTCTCTCTCTCTCTCTCTCTCTCTCTCTCTCTCTGTCTTTCCTCTCTCCTCTCTCCTCTCTTTCCTCTTTCCTCTCTCCTCTCTTTCCTCTCTTTCCTCGGTCTGTGTTAGGGAGATTTATCATTTTTTTGCTTTTTCCCCTCTCCTAGTGAGACCCCCCAGCACTTTTTACTGGACTTCTGGAACCTTTCTTTTCAATCCTGAATGAGTGGAGCCTTTTTCCACTCATTTGTTCTTGTGGGCTCTGTCTTTTGAACGCTATTCTACCTGTACTATGGAGCCTGTCTGCTCCTTAGCTGTTAAAGGCATCTGTGTTTTTACTATTGCAGCACAGAGCTCCTTATGGGCAGTGTTGCTGGGGACTCTTAGGGTCCTCCTTTAAGATTCTTTTACTGTATCCTCAAGTAACTACAGTTCTTAGTATCTCTCCAAATAGTTTGAGAGATTGGCACACACCACCTTCAGTGAAGTGAGAAGGGATACCTAGTATCCGCCTTCTCTCTACTTCTGTGACTTTGTAGTCCCCTAGACAATCTCCTAGTATGGCTGGTGACTGGGGATGTGTTCTACCAGCTATTGTGTCATTTCGATACCGCAGGCTATGTCCATAGCCTCTGTAGTGTACAATAGCGGCACCCAAGTACCAACTTGGGGGCCTCCCTTTTTTTTTCATCATTACTAGCGCGGTTGTTCTTTCTTAGCCCTTCTACCATTCTGGGAGGGGGAGGTCAGTGTGTGTGTCTTGCCTTTGGCGGGAACCCTTGGGGTATCCCTGCTTAGGCTCTAGAGTGTCTGGGCAGGGAGGAAGTGTGGGGGGGGAATGTTTTCCACCCCTCCCTGTCGTTTGTCTGCCAGAATGCCTGAATAGGACCACCTCCCACAGGAGCTCGTTTCTATAAAATGCTGAGAGAGATTGCAGAGGAGTGTATGCTGCAACTGTAGAAAAGGTGAGGCCTCTGAAATGAAAAGCAATTCGACCACTGGAAGCTGAAGTAACCAAAGAAGACGATGACCAGAGACGCCTGCAGACCCTTTGCAACACAGTGAAACAACCACTGCTGTCCTGACCCGGTATAATAAGTGGCAGTAGAGCTCTGAAGAGTGGGAACAACCAGTCCCAAGACAAACTTTGACTTGATCTCCTGAGGTCCAAGGATTTTCCAAAGCTGCGGAACCCCAATACCAGGAGACCTGTTGCCCATTTCGAGTGAATCGTTGTGGAAAGGCCGAATCGTCCAAATCTTTGCTGAACCATAACCACCCTCCAGAGATCTGATCGAACTCGCCCAGACCCCCTCACCAGAGTGCAGGACTGCAGGAAGCGAAGAATATTGAATGGATGATCCGTGTCCTTTGTTGGTGCTGCAGAAATGGTGCCAAAACCTCAGAGTGAACCAAGAAGTTGCTGATTCGAGCCACAAGTCCTCCCTCGAGACTGCTGCTGAGAGATCCCTTTCCATTGTCTGGACTTCAGTCATCAGACCAAGGAATCCGGAGATCGGGCCCAGAGCTGCAACATCGCAGAGCACCCAGCACTAACATTTTCATAAAACCTAAGGTACCTTTTGGGGGTAAAAGGTATTGCTTACCTGATTCTAAGAAGTCGTTCCAGAGCATTGGAGTGCACCCAGAGGTGTCCTGGGTCACCCCCTCCGACACAAGCTGCTGGGTGTGTCCCTTCGAGTCCTTTTACAGTTCTCCCTTGGTAGTTGTTAACTTGCAGCTTCTATAAAACCAGAGACAATTCTCAGGAACTCTTCGTATTCTCCTGCTTGTCAAGACATTGAGCCCTCTTCGAACGTTTTTCTTTGGTGTGCATGTCTAGTTAAGGTTCAGTGTACCTACCTTCAGCTCACATCTTCTTCTTAAGATGAGCCTGACTGCTCTGCCACTCTACCAAGGTCCTGTGTTAGTACAGACTGATATTAAGAGTTGGAGATCTACAAATCACTGAGATCCCTTACTACAGTCTTACTACCAGTAGGACTGTAGGAAAACTCCCCAACAGTCTGCCGTCCACCCTAGCACAGGCGTCCCTAATCCCAGTTAGTACGAGGGCTTGGTAACCACTGCTGTCTCTTCTCTTAGACACCACATGCCTTCGCACTTAGTGTTTTTTTCGGGGGGAGGGGTTGGGATGATGCCTTCACTCACGCATTCTGGTTCTCCCTGGCTATGCGTGCCAAACAACACCTTGCCCCTTCACCACTGATGTTCCCACTGTGTTCTCCTCCCCTTCACACTACTGTCCCTCAGGCTTCCACTCCGCCTTCGACCTCCACCCTTAAATGTTACTTCTCCAGCATGGGGTCGGGCATGGATTCACATGCTCATGAATATTCCCTGTTGTCAGGCCGGGAATCCTCTGTTAAAGAAAAAACAGTTTCACTTTCACTTACAAACTGTATTTATCCTTTAAACCAATCACTGTCCTTACCCGATGCCAGTCCTCTCCCTAAGCCCCTCCTCTGGCAGCCATCTTCAGATTTTTACCGCACGCTGCAGTGTTGGGCGTCCTTGAGTTTTGCTCCGTGAGCAGATCTTTTTAGAACAAAAATCGGACGTTTTTCGACGGAAAAAGTTCTATTTTTGTTCTAAAAAGAGCATGTGTGCTCTTTTCTCCAACTGCCGACAGCGGGGATCCGTTGTCAGTGAATTTCAGTGCCCCTCAAGAGCAAAGATCGTCGAAGTTTCTTCAAAGTTTCAAGAAGGCCATTGGGCCTACTTAACGCCCTCCCCCGACCATGACGGAGGAGAAGGAAGATCCCTCTTCAGGCCCTGCACCAAGTGCAGGCAAGGAACGTGTTTTTGGAGGTCAAACCCCTCCAATGACTCTGTCTTCATCCAGACCACAAGGAAGGAGAGTGCGAGATCTGCCTCGGCTTCTCCAAGAAGGCGATGAAGGATCGGCACAGTAGACTGGCGGCATGGCTGAATGCCAAGGCCTCTGCCCCAGTCTCCGATCAGGGTCATGCCTCACCCAGGACCGGCCCGAGGAGCAGGATGCTTAGTCCTTTGAGGGCACCTCATCCGGGAGAACCCAAGACGGGGCCAAGCACTGCAAGTCCGGTGCCATCGGGTCACCGCGCAAGCGGGTCTCGCGATGGACAGAGCGCAATCGACATCGTCATCTGCCAGCCAGTGATCAAGCTCCTCCTCGAAGAGTAAATCGTCCAACCCGGCTAAGCTGCGGGAGAAGCCAGGGATCGAGGGGAAGACTGCCAAACTGCCCAAGAAGGCACAAGCGGGTCATGTTAAGTCTTCGACGATTCAGCTGGTGGAGACTGCTCTCACAAAGACGAAAGGGGCTGACCCCGTAAAGGTAACCCCTGCAGCGCCGCAGTGACTTTGGCGAAGTCTGCGAGCACGCCGAAGAAGAGGATGCCGTCCCTGAGCCTGGCACTGACCCGTCTGGGTGGAAAAGGGGGCTGTGGGGGCTAGGAAGTCCCAGACCAAACCCAGGCCATGTCACAGGCCATGTATGTTTCATCCACAGATGACAAGGACCTGGAGTCCTTACACATGGTCCACAAGGACGTGGAGGAGGAGGACGATGACTGCAACGACGACGCACGCGGCTTAGTGTTCCGATCACATCAGTTCAGCCGAGGGATGTATCGAGACATTTACCTCCGGCAAAGAGGAAGTGTCATCCGACACTTCTGTTTCAGCCTTATTGGGTACAGAATTGGGGCAGTGCTCTTAGGGAGCACTACAATCATCTCAGCCTCCTGGCAATAGGACCCAATCTTTGGTTTAAGTCTGAACTACACAGGTTGGTAGTGTGGTAGAGCAACCAGCCTTATCTCAAAAGGGGTCAATGTGAGCAGTAGAAAGGTTACACAAAGAGTCAGTGTCAGTTATTCAAACAAACTCTTAAACTCAAGGTTTCTTGATAAAACAATTTATTTATTTACCGGTCATTTATATAAGCCTTCTTTAGAAGGGAGCAATATTATAGCAACACACAAATAACTTCAACATACATACTCTTAGTTTCTAAATCACAAGTACCCATTGGGGATGCCACACAGACACTTCCTACACCCTCAGGTGACATCAATTGTTAGGACACGGTGGACATTGATATGTTACTGTTAGCATTTAGAATAGCACTGAGATGTGTCAAAAGTTAACTTAGAACAAACAAGGGATCACAATTATTCTTAAGCAGGCAAAAGTCTATGTAGCTGAAGCAACTCTTGCAGCTAAGTAGAAAAGTCTTTGCACAATGTTTTAGAAGTCTTTAGTGAAAAAGAAGAATCAATGTAGGGCCACAAGATGTGAGGCTTTTGAAGAGTAGAAACAAATCTACAACAAGAGGTATGTTCTCTTAGACTTTACAGTACCTTTAGCTAGAAGAAAAGCAGCAGATGACTTCTGTTCCTGTGCAGCTCTGCAGATCCTGGTGTTCCTGGGCCTCGGTCGTAGGGACAAGGGGAGGACTTCTGGGGACTCGTGCACTGCAATGGGACGTTACCGACAGCAAGTGGCAATTCAGTGTTTCAGCTCGTGTCTTCCGCAAAAAGCACTGCTGTGGTTCCTGGATGTCGAGACGGACTTTCCTTGCATCGGGGGTCCAGCACTCTGTTCAGGTGGCTCAGGCTCGGTCAGTTCTGCTTCCTGGGAGTCCGGAGGATCTTTCTGGATCTCTTGGCCAGTTTAAAAGCAACCCACACAATCTGGTGTTCCTCTCCCTGGTGTCAGGGTTCCAGCAGCAACTCTGTGGAATTTCAACCAGCTTCGAGACGGCTGTCCAGGTGGCTTACTTTGGAGCTGATTGGTCCCACCAACTCAAAGGGAGAAGTCGTGCTTGCAGAGGCTTCTCTGCCGATGCAAATTTGGAGTTTCAGCACAGCAGCAGGGCTTCACCGGGCAAACCCAACGGTCCAGGAGTTGCAGCTGGTGTCCTCTTCAAGTTCTCTTCGGATTCCTTCATCCATTGGTCGACTCTGCCTTCCAAGCTAAAAAGCCTTGCCTTTTATAAAGGTTTCTCCCGTTTATTCCAGCCTGTCAATCACCCAGCAGGTTGGCTATCCTTGCCGGACGACCAGCCGGCCAATCACCTATGGGTGCATTCCTGTCTCCTAGGAGACTAAGTACAGGGAGTTTTAGGCACTTCCCTCACTTCCTGCCCCCACCAGACACCCTGGAGCCATTGGCGGGCTTCACTCTTGAATCCTGCCAAAGACAAAATGAACAAAGGAACCAAACCTGGTTTGGCTCGCAGAGTAAATCTCAAGAAGGACCTTTCCACAAAGAAATGGTAAACGGAATACTGGGGCCATTTTGGCAAAAATGGCCCCCAAAGGTGCTTTGCTGCAGCTGCGAACGCAGCCCGCGGTAAAGGCACACCACGGTAGTAAAAAGTAAACCACTGCCACCAGCCATTCATCGAGGAAAGGGTAACATTAAAATATTACATGAGAAGCTAGACAAAGAGGATACTATGTAACCCCTCCAGCAACCTATTGTAAGATAGTGTGTGCTGGGTCTAGAAATGTAAAAGTGTAAAGTCTATATCATTTTACTGCTCTTGGAAACAGTAGTTATCCAATAGAAAGGTGTTTAAGCCTTTGGGGAAATCTGTAAGACTTTCCTATAGCACTACACTGAAGGTGCTGTGTGCTACAATGTAAAAAGATGCCTCTGGAGTTTGACTCCAGAAACCAAAGGAAACAGTGTTCAAATCACATTAAAATACACGAGAGAGGGGGGGGGGGGTTTCACTCTCGCCAGGTAAAAATGAAAAAGTCCTAGAATCCAGCAAAAGAGCTGGGGGTCTCCAAGGTAGAGAGGAATTAGCACATTTCTGAGAATTCTCCCTAACAATCGTCATCCCCGCAGACTAAGGGACAGGAGGATTTAATCCACCCCTGGATGAAGCTCCTTACTCCAGTCGGTCATACTTTCTGGAGAGACCATCAGCATTTTGGTGATTGCACCCTGACCTGTGTTCTATGTTAAAATCAAACCGCTGAAGGCTGATAGACAATCTTAACAATTTAGGATTTTCCCGCCTTCATCTGCATTAACCATCTCAAGGGTTGGTTTTCTGTTTGAATTACAAAAGTAGATCCATACAAGTATGGTCTAAACTTCTTCAAAGACCACACAATAGCAAAACATTCACATTCTATGGTTGCCCACCTTGTTTCAAGGTCCTTCATTTTCCTACTGATGAAGCAGATTGGGTGTTCCCTGGCTTTCCCATCCAGCTAACTCAGAACTGCACCTATACCTGTATTCGAAGCATCAGTTTGTACAATAAAGGATTGGTTGTAGTCCGGAGCTCTCAAGACTGGAGCTTGACAAAGAGTGTTCTTAAGTCCTTCAAATGCCTTGCCTTAGTGCACTCCTCATTCCACCTGACCTTCTTGGGGAATTTGTGTGAGATCACATTTAAGGGAGAGTCCCATAGTTCTCTATGAAGTTCCTATAGTAACCTGTGAGACCTAAAAAGGCTCTCACTTGGGTTTGAGTAGTGGGGGGGGAATTCTTTTACAGCTTGTACTTTGCTAGGCAATGGCCTTATTTCACCTCCACAAACCTCATGTACAAGGTAGACCAATTTGACATTTACTTGCCTTTATGGTCCGATTGGCCTGCTCAAGTGCCTTCAAAACATATCCTAGGTGGTCAACATGTTCTTTCCAAGTAGGGCTGAACACTGCAATGTCATCCAAGTATGCCATGCAGAAGTCCTCCATCCCATTCAGAACATGATTTACCATCCTTTGGAATGTAGCCGGTGCATATTTTTTAATCCAAAAGACATAACCTTAAACTGGTAGAGGACTACATGGGTTGAAAATGTAGTTTTCTCCTTGGCATGGTCAGTCCGGGCTATTTGGCAAGAGCCTGAGGTTAGGTCAAATGTACTGAGTAACTTGGCTGAACCAAGTTTTTCCACCAGCTCACATGTCATAGGTAAAGGATGGACATCAGTCGTAGTGACTGCATTAAGAGCTCTATAGTCCACACATAATCTCAATCCCTTGGATCCTGCCTTTGGTACTAGTACAACAGGACTAGACCAAGGACTTGTAGATGGCTCAATAACCCCAAGATCAAGCATCTTGTTGACCTCTTCCTTTCTGTGGGTTCTTAAATGGTCTTGCATTCTGCAGCCCATGCTTTTGACAGGGAGACGGTCACCAGTGAGTATATCATGCTACGCCCCAAGGGGTCAAGCCTGGTGATAATGAAAACAGAGGGGCAAACTGATATAACAGAATCTTACACTCCTCCTGTTGTTCCAGAGTCCGATCAGAAGAGAGATTAACCCCTTCTATATTTCCATCTAAAGGTTGTCCCCTGAGGAGGTCAGGTAGAGGTTCACTTTCCTCCTCCTGATCAAAGGCTAGAAGCAAAGCTCCCAGTTCTGGTCTAGAGACATAGGCCTTTAGGCGGTTGGTGTGAAAGACTCTGGGGGCCTCCTTGGATTGCTGAAGTCCACCAAATAATTGACCTCTCCAAGTTTGCCAACAACCTTGAAGGGTCTAATCCATTTGTCCTGTAAGTTCCTCAGCCTTGTAGGTACCATAACTCGAACTAGCTGTTCTTGAGTAAACTCAACTATGTTGGCCTTCTGGTCATGCCATTGCTTCACCAGAGCCTGACCTGCTTTCAAGTTATCAGAAGCTTCTGTCATCATGTGTGTCATACTTCGGAGACCTAACACATAGTCATTGACTCTCACTGGCTTAAGGGAGGGAGCACTCTCCAACCCTTCCTTGATTAGGGCCAATGGACCTCTAACCGGATGACCAGGGAGCTCCAAGGGGCTGAAATCAACACCTTCCTGAGGGAGTTGTCTATAAGCAAAGAGGAATCATGGTTGTAGAAGGTCCCACTTTCTTCTGAGTGGTTCTTGTAAGGCACCTATCATGCTCTTCATAGTTCCTTTAAACCTCTCCACCAATCCATTGGTGTGGGGATGGTAGGCTGTTGATAACTTGTAGGTCACACCACAGTTTTTCCACATGGCCTGCATGTAGTGGGACATAAAACTGGTCCCCCTGTCTGGTATAACCTCCTTAGGAAACCCAACCCTGGTAAAATACCAAGGAGGGCCTTAGCCACTGCCTGAGCAGTAACAGTCCTCATAGGTATGGCTTCAGGATACCTGGTGGCATGGTCCACTACAACCAATATAAATCGGTTGCCTAAAGATGTGGGAGGGTCTAAGAGACCAACAATGTCAATCCCTACCCTCTCAAAAGTGACTCCCACCACTGGGAGAGGCACTAAAGGTGCCACATTCTTGGTTCCACTCTTGCTAGAAGTCTGACAAGTGTGACAGCTTCTACAGTACTTAGCTACATCAGACCCCACCTTGGTCCTGTAGAAATGGAGGGAAATCCTTTCCTTTGTCTTCTTAAAACTGACCAACCAAAGAAATCTCGTGGGCTATCTGTAGGAACTGGGGTCTCACCTCCTGAGGCACTACAAGTCTTCTGTCGTCCCCTGGGGTAGATTCTGTAGGCTCACTGTAAAGGAGGCCATCCTCCCAGTACAGCCTGTGCTTCCCTGGCTCTTGCCCTTCCAGCTGGGAAGCTGCCTGTTGGAAAAGTCCTTCAAGAGTGGGACACTCTTTGACCTCTGCTGAAGTCTGCCCTACATGGGCCACCTTCTGCAAGCAAGTTCTGCAGCTCAGGATGGTCTTTAGGATCCAGATCTCCAACAGGGGGAAGGCCTTCTTCCAGCTCTGAGTCATCAGTAACTGATTAATCATCCTCTGGTTGAACCTCACACTCAGCCTCAGCTGGTGTAGGAGTCACTGGTGTGACTTGGGACTGTCCTCTCGGGGATGTCCTGGTTTGATGCACAGGAGTGCTATCTTTCTTTTTCCTGAGACCTTAGGTTTCCCCTTTGTCTCTTTCTTCCTGGAAATAGAAGTTGACCGGGGTAGTGACGGTGTGGGGGCTCCGAAAGAGAAGGGGCCACCTCAAGAAAGCGGCCCTGCAGCCTGCAGGTGAGCTCCCCCCTAATTCCCAGGGCCCACCCCGGGCCGTCATCGAAGAGGGCAACAGGGAGAGGGGGCATTCACCACACGGGTGCAACCGCGGGAACGGCCGCCCCGCCTAACCTCAGAGGAATAAGACAGTCTTCCCCAACTCCCACCATACCCTCCCCCCCCCCCCCCCTGCGGGCAGACAAGGTCACCCGAGAAGTGAGGGCAGGGGTACAAGGCCCCACAGAGGAGGCATAACCCCCAGGGGATACGTAACGTTGGGAACCCCCCCGCCCCCCACCTCATCCCCCCCATAGGGGGGCCCAAAGACAGCACACATAGCCCCCCCAAATCGGCATATAGCAGGCGTAGGAGGACGCACACCAGCTCTCACTGTGAAAGCGAGACAGAAGAGGGCCTGAACACCCCTGAAAGCAATAGGAGCCCACAGGGGAGATTGGGAGGGTACACCCCAGCGATGAAATGGAACAGAGGGAGACACTGAACCACTGCAGAGGCGGGATCCCCCGGCATAAGGGTGCAGGGTCTCCAGGTCCACGCCAACACCCACAAGCACCCAGGAAGCGGACACTGGAGGCAGAGCAGAACAATGCAACACGGAACACAGACAGGCCCTAGCTGTTAGGCAGAAACCTGTGCAGTTCCCTTAGGGACCACTGCAAAAGATTTAAGACTACAGGTGTTGGCAGTAAACCCACTTGGTAGCAGTCTGTACCACCCAGATTTACCTGGTAGCTGTGGCTGAGCAGTCAGACTTCCCTCAAGAAGAGTTAGGCAGTATGCAAAGTATACACAATAGGCACTCAGATACAATACAAGCAAACACTGACCAGAGCTTTGGTATCAAAGTATATAATTATTTATTTAAAAACACACAGTTGAAACACTCCAGCACTCTTATTGTAAAATATTCTAAACACAGTTACTATTGTAATATATACACCCCTTTTTCCTTATCAGATAAGTCACAGTAAAACACCACTTATTTTCATACAGAGGTGAGCGCTTAACTAGATTGCACTCTAATAAGTTTGTGAGAAAGGGAGGGAAAAAGACAGAATATGGAAAGATACACCACTCTTAGAGTCAGGAACACTGTTAGCAAGGCAGAAGAGCAAAAGTCACTGGTGAGCCAAAGTCCAAAGGCTGGGCCCACTCTTAGAGAGAGCAGAGCACAAATGCGCCCAAGATCACAGTTACACTAGGCTTAGAAAGTCTTGCAGAGGGTTCAAAAAGAGTTTAGAGAGGCTTTAGGAAAGTTTAGCCAGGGTGTCCCAGACTAACCCAGGTTCGAAAGCCGGGGGCTAAATCTACCCCGTACAGTCGGTAGCAAGGGAAGCCAGGTGGGACACTGTACCTTAAGTGGGAAGGATCCTCCAGCGGTGGCAGTTGTTCCTGGTAGTGGGTGCAAGTTGCGTCGTCGTCCAGGGGAAGAGAAGATCTCGACTTGGAGGAAAGATGAAGGTCGTTGCACTACCAGGGAAGAAACCAGCCGCAGAGTTTTCCGGTTAAAGGTGGTACCTTTGTTTCGCGGTCGTGGTAAAACGTGGTATCCCGGTTGCCGGGGTGCTTGGCACGGGCAAGGCGGCCACGAGGTACATCGGGAAAGCGAAAAGACGGTGAAACTGGTTATCCCCACCCTGGCGGGAGATCTCCTCTGTCGTTGGGAAAAGTGGTGAGGCAGTCCAGCAGGTCTCCACCGGTGGTGGTGTCGTGGCAGGTCGGCTCAGCTTCTCCCTCGTCGGATTCTTAGGTCCTTTGGCGACTTCTGAAGTTCCAGTCCCCAAAGCCCTGCTTTTATGCAGCAAACCCCCATTCACTCAGCCTAGCTGTCACTCAAACGTGCTAAGTGGTGAGCCGGCCGGCTCACCACTTGGGCCAATCAGGATGGAGTGCGACTTGAGTTGCCTAGGCAACTCAGTCCAGGGTGCCTAAATTTCCCTCCACCCCTCCTAAGTACCCCAGACAGAGTGGCACCACTTTGGAGGGCTTCTGTGGAGAAGCCCGCCAAAGAGTGGAACAAAGGGCTCGACTTGGGTTGGAGTCACAGAAGAGAACACAAACGCCATTTTAGAATCAAGTTTTGGCAAAAAATACCAACCAGAGAATTAATATTAATTAAATAAACCGGCGGTATGTTCGAGGCTACCGTAAATAATTAAATAAAGATATTAGCCTAAAACAATGGGAAATCCCATAGGAAAATATTCGCGGTTGAATATAAAAAGTAGTATCCACTGCCACCAGCCAAAACTCGATCAGGGGGGACGGAGACGTGCCCCCTCGACTAACAGACCCCGGGGCAATTGAATTGCCCCAGCCAGTACGTCCACAATATGATGGTTTGTACTGGGTCTGTTCAGAATTTAAGATTAGTAAAGTGAATGGTGACTTTACATGCCCTGGGAGACAGTAGTCAGTCCCAGGGTATGGAGTCTATACTGGGGGGTCACTATGACACCCTTGTCACTGCACTGAGGGTGCTGTGTAACACACATCACAAAAACACATGAAGCCCTATGGAGTAAAAGACCCCATAGCCCATTAAACACATCTAGATTCAAAGAAACACACTCAAATCATGCCCAAGAGTGAGGGTAAAAGAGTCTCACTCTTGGCAGGAGAAAAAAATAAACCTCCAAAATCCAGCAAAGCTGCTGGGGGACTCACTAGGTTAGGAAATTCAGCCTAAACAGAGAATTCTCCCTAACACTAGCAATGGCATCCAAGCACAAGAACAGGCAAAATAAGGGAGGGCAAACACAGGGGGATAACCCTGGTACGCTGCCAACAATGCGGCATCCCAGGGACGCAGTCGATGCCCAAACAAACTTCCAAGAAGGGATGGTGAGCCGCGACTCCCCAGAGTAAGGGCATCGAACCGCCCCAATGTCGCGCCAAGACCTCCATGGTGAGATGCTCACACTACAAACCAACCTGGCAAAGACTTTTCATGACCAAATCCAACTAATTAGAGCAGACATTAACCAGGCTATGGCGGAAATGAAGCAGGAGGTGGGGCAGCTGGGGGAAAGGACGGACCTCCTTGAGAGGGGCCTGCAAGAAATGGACAGGGAGACGCGGCAAATAGCGAGGCGATCGAGAGATTGGACACAGTGGTAGGCAAAGTTTGTTTGCAGTACCCTCTGGGAACACTATACACAACTAGGGCTACAGGTGTAAGCAAAACCAACCGTTGGTATAAGTCTGTACCACACAGTTTTTGGTAGCGAGCTGAGCAGCCAGGCTCATCTCAAGAGGGAATGTGAGCTTGTAAGGATGTTACACAAAGGTCTAAAATGACAAGTATTCAGATAAACACTTTTCTGATGTGTGTGAATCTGCTTAGAATCACATGCTGTGCATATAGTCTGACATGCAGTGGTAACCGCGGAGTATTGCATCTTGTCTTTCGAGAATCGAAAGGGGACGTCGACATGGGCGTGCCTGTAACACTATCCCTACGTGACATGTAGTGTACCCAAGATCCCTCATGCGTCGAAGTCCCACAGATTGTCTTTTTCCGCCCAGCATACTGGTCGCCTTAGGCGGAGCCTATTGTCCCCTCGACCTTTGGTGGAATAGTTACATAAAATAATTCAGATCACCCTATCGGTCCCTTATTTTGACGGCTGTTCCAGATCTCTGCCAAAGACCTTCAGAACTTCGGACGGTGATCCAGTCGGCGCTGCCGACCACGTGGCCGGGCCTTCCCCGGCCTACACATTAGGGAGAGTGGAGTCGGGTGGATATTTCTGTACAATCTGAGAATGCCTTTCCCTTTCCTTCCTCTTTCCCTTTTGGTCTTCGTCACTCTACCCACGCTCAGCTATGGAGAGGAACCCATTTGTAAAGGCAAATTTCCCTGGAAAGATGAGCACAAGCGGTGTAATCGTTGCTTGCCTCTCGATCACAACGAAGTGGGATGCGCGGCTTGTGGCTCCTCCGTCCTAAGACATTAAAGGCGCGCAAAGTCAAGTGGTGGGCCGCCTATGGGATGTCGAAGGCCGAGTTCTCTCCCGCTGCCGCAGCCACCGAATGTGATGGCGAGAGTGAAGATCGACGGAACGCTCTCGTTCTGCATCATCTGTCCCTGGCCCCGCCAGGCACAGCTCAGGCACTGCTATGGGGAAGGTACACCCCAGCGACAAAGACAAACATTTACACAGCACTAAACACACAACCCCAAGTCAATATTCGGCCAAGTCAAAGAAGACTGAAGCGCCAATGGGTACACCGGAAGTTCCGGCAGCACCCGCCGACCGTCTGGATCGGCAGCCCTCCCCGCAGCCGCATATGCGCCTTGCGACCGGGCCATCAAAAACAAAGGGCGCTACCTCTAATATCCCGGGTTCCGTTGAGACGCACAACAAGAAGGCGTCCGGCGACGACAGGGTTCCGGTTCCGCCAAGGAAGGCAGCCGCTGAAGACAAGGCCCCGGCACCGCCAAGGAAGGCAGCCGCCGAAGACAAGGCCCCGGCTCTGCCGAAAAAGCCTCCTTCACACTCGCAGGCCGAAGCTACGCGCCTCCCATCTGCAGAGGACGTTGCCGACAGCATAGCATGAATTATTTCCGCCTATTCTCAGAAACGGCAGTCAAGAGATTCTTCGAGGCCTACGCAAAAGGCCAAGGATCCGTTGAGATCCAAGGATAGCCTAAGGGGAGTACCGGAACCCCCCCATAAAACGAAAGAGAGGCACAGGGACGTCCCACCTTTGTCTGTCCCCCAGGAGGAGTTCTGTGAGGGCAAAGAAAGGATGTCTTCGACGTTCAGACAGAAATCTCGATGTTTTACGACAGAAGAGCGTTTTCAAGAAACTTTTCCACCTCTAGACCATTCTAGGTATTCTGTTTGGACTAGAGAGAAATTTGAAAACTGCATGGAAAGGCTGGACAGGTTTGTTTCCCGTTCAGAACAACCCACACCAAGAAGACCACTGGATGAGAGCCCTTTGGACCCTGTAGCAAAATTCCCAATGCTCTTTGACTCCTCTCTGGAAGAGGATATATAAAATTATGATCTCACTGAAGAAGACATTCCTGCAGACACTTAGGATGGGGATCAATTCACCAATCCTGAGGACATGCATGATCCCATAGAGGGCTGGGAGGAGAACCCGGATATGGGTGACCCTCAACATGGCAGTCTCCAGAGCAACAAGATCCTGATCCCCTATCTTTGGATTCCCCCCAGAACACCCCCACTAGACAACCCTCGCCAGTGGATGATCAATTGACATTTAACGTCATGTTGCTGAAAGCAGCTGAACACTTCAGAATTGCCACAGATGAAGCTGTCCCTGAAGCTGACTTTGTGGAGGACCTCCTCAAAGAGAAGCCTCAGACCAGCCAGGCTATTCCTTTCCTCAATTCAATTTAAAAAACATCTGTCTCCCTCCTTAACACCTGCTCTCACAAGAGGTGTTAACCCAAGAATAGAAAAACTCTTTTGTCCTTCTCCCTCGGACCCCCTTTATATCAGAGGTCACTCCACCCCAGACTCTCTGGTGGTGACTACTACAAGAAAGAGGGCAGGGGTCCCTCTGTCAACTGGCGTGGCAATTCCTGATAAGGAAGGTAAACGACTTTACGCCCTTGGGAAGAGGGTCACGGCTGCAGCAGATTTTTCCACACGTATTGCCAACAACACAACCTTATTGGCCAGCCACGCGGCTGCTCGGTGGGCCTTACTACAAGAAGGTCTACAGGAGGGTCCCAAACCACTACGAACTCGTCTCCTGACCACAGTCACTGAGGGCAGACAAGTGAACCAAAGCATACTTAAGAACACTTTGGATTCTGCTGAAACAGCTGGTTGTTCCGTGGCTCAGGTCACACTCCTGAAGAGACATGCGTTCAAGCCAGAGACGCAAGCGTCACTTATAAATAAACCCGTGGAAGAATCCAACCTGTTTGGGAAGGTGGTCGACGAGGCCCGCGAGACCGCAAAAAAGAAGCATGACACCCTAAAAACGCTAGACCAGATTACACAAACACCCTCTACAAGACGAGGATCTCAGTCCAGATGGCTTTTTCGTGGCCAACGCTTCCCTCAACAACAGTACACCTCAGGAAACAATTGGTCCTCTCCATCGGGAACCAGCGGATACACCACCCCGTATCTCCAGAGGGGTCAGCGTCGTGGGAAAGGAACGAGCCAGAACTCTACCCCCAGAGGCTCCCCGGCCTCAGGTTCAAAATGACCCGAGGGGATAACTATATACCAGTGGGTTCTAAAGACCGTGGCCCACGGTACTGTATAGAGTTCAACCAGTCCCCAACATTCAGACCTCCACGAGCAAGGCTACTGACACCAGACCATCTTCGTATCCTTCTTCAGGAAGTAGAGACACTACACGAAAAGGGAGCCATGGAAGTTTTACCTCTGTCACAGGTAAACAAAGGTATTCAGTGTACTTCCTTGTACCCAAAAAGGATCTATCCATGCGCCCTATATTAGATATGTGCCCATCGAACAAATTTGTAAAGCCACAAAAGTTCTGCATGGTCACTCTGCAGGAAGTAATTCCCCTGCTATCACAGGGGGATTACATGGCAACACTGGGCATGAAAGATGTATACTTTCATGTTTCAATGTTACCAATGCACAGAAAATCCCTCCCTCGACGTAGCTGCGAAGCTGTTTCTCCGCCGAGTAAGAGCATCGACGGCGGGGACGAGACGGAGGATATCCTTCGGCGCTGTCGAACACGTGGCCTGGCCTCGCCGGCCAAGAGACAGTAGGGAGAGTGGGGTCGTGGGACATTTCTTGTTTCTCTCTGAGAATGCCTTTCCTTTTCCCCCCTCCCTTTCCCTCGGGGTTGTTATCACAGTGAAATATTTCCTCAGCTATGGAGAGGACACCCTTTAGGTTTTGCCCGCGTTGCATGGGCAAGTTCACCTGGAAAGACGAGCATAAACGGTGTAAACGTTGCTTGCCCCTCGACCACAAGGAAGACGGCTGCGCGGCTTGTCAGCTTCTTAAGCCTAAGACTTTAAAGACCGCAGGGTCAAAAGGTGGGCGGCCTATGCCATATCGAGGTCCGATTCCTCACCCGCCGCCGCAGAAAGTGACGAGGAATGTGATAACCAGACAGCTGTTTCGGAAGTCGTAGACCTCTCTAAGGAGCGCTTGCGCACCTCGTCGTCTGTCCCAGGCCCCGACAAGCTCTGCTCACGCCCTGCTTATGGGGATGAACACCCCGGCGACAATGACGCACACAAAAAGCACTCCCATAAACACATAACCCACGGCTCTTCGTCAAAGACGAAGAAACCATCAGCGCCAACGGAGACGCAGGTTCCACCGGCGTCCTCCTCAGACCGTAAGTCTTAAGCCCCCCTCGCCACCGCAGACGCGACCAGCGGCTGGGCTTCCCCAGATAAGGGCGCTACCCCCAAACCGCCAGACGAAGCGCTCCGTCAGAGAGTGCCCGTCGCCGTAGAACACACGACGCCCGTAACGTCAATACCAGAGCCCTCCACAGACAGATTAGTTGTCGAGAGCCTGGCGAGGATCGTTTCCGCCGACAGCCAGAGGCGGACGGCGAAAGATACACCGAATACCGCTCAGAAGGCTAGAGAAACGCCGAAAAGGCTGGAAGGAAGGCAGGAACTGCCCCCTTCATCTAAAGAGACTCCTAGCAGGCCAGAAGGCTTTTCAGACGGCGACAGAGACCATTCTTCGACGTTATGGGAGAGGCCAAAGCGTTTTCAGGCCAAAAACCCTATTTTGTCCCCCCAGACTGCTCAGGGGTACGTACCTCATGAGACCCTGGAGAGACTCCAGTTCTGTATGGAGAAGATGGAGAGGTTTATGGAGACTCAAAACCTACCAACACCCAAAAGGGCAAGAGAGGGACCTCAGGTGGACCCCAGGGCTAAATTCCCCAGGCTGTTTAATCCCTCCCAAGTGGATGTAGATTTATATGACCTCACTGAAGAGGACCACCACTTTCAGGAGGAGGACGAATTTTTAGGCAACGAAGAGGAACAAAACCTAGAGGAGGAGGGTTTTGAAGATAATCCAGATGTAGGTGGGGGGGCTTCGGAGAAGACCCAGAGGAAGGTGCTTCACAGCCCTGGCAGTCCACATCAGCGTTTTCGGACCCTGATGCACTAAACCTGTCCCCTCCCGAGGACTCACCTAATTGGAACACGTCACCTATAAGACGATCAACCTACATTTAATGCACTACTACGCAAGGCAGCAGCGCATTTCGAAATACACTGGGGAGATTTCTCCTGAAATTGACTTTGTGGAAAAAGTAATCAAGGAGAAACCCCCTGTCAGCCAAACCATTCCCCTCCTCGCCTCAGTAAGGAGACAAATTATCCCTTTACTATCTACACCCGCGTTGGTCAGAGGGGTCAACCCGAGGATAAAAAAACTATTCAGTCCCTCTCCTTCAGACCCGTTGTAGGTCAGGGGCCACTCTGTACCAGTGGTTACAAATACAAGGAAAAGAGCAGGGGTCCCGCTGTCTACCAGCGAAGCGCCACCAGATAAAGAGGGTAAAAAATGGTATGCCCTGGCGAAGAGGATCACAGCCCCGCTGCTTTTTCCGCAAGGATTGCAAACAACTCCTTGCTAGCAAGTTACGCAGATGCACAATGGTGCAAGCTACGTAAGGAAGCCGAGGAGGTACCAGAACCCCTACGTACACGGCTTCTGGCCACGATTACCGAAGGGACCCTAGTCAACCAAAGCATCGTGAAAAACATTCTGGATGCTGCAGAAAAGGCTGGCCATCCCCTAGTCCAAGGAATTACTCCTCAAAGGCCATGTCTGGCTGCGTAATTCGGGGTTTAAACCTGAAACACAAGCATCTCTAATCAACAAGCCTATAGAAGATGCCAACCTCTTTGGAAAGGCGGTTGATGAGGCATTAGAAACGGCAAAGAAAGAGTTTGACACCATCAAAACCCTAGACCAGATTTCTAGGCCTCCTAACAAACGTGGCTATGGCAATAGGCGCTTTTTTCGAGGCCAACGCCAGCAGCAAAATCAGCAGCAGCAATACTCTGCAAACAACTGGTCCTCTTACCAAGGCACCAGTGGGCAATACAACCAGAGAGGACAACGCTGTGGCAAAGGGAGAGGTCGGGGGTTCCACCTCTAGAGGGTCCCAAGCCACCAACACCACATGACTCGAAGATTCGGGTCCCCTCCCATGCATCGCCAGTCGGGGGCCGATTAACATCCTTTCTTCCAGCATGGAGGGAATAACATCAGACCGCTGGGTACTATCAACCATAGCCCGCGGCTACTGTATAGAATTCAACAGTTCCCCAACGTACAGACCCCCAAGGGGACGACGCATGACACCAGAACACCTCGCCATCCTTCTGCAAGAAGTGGACCAGCTACTGGAAAAAGGATCTATAGAGGTCATGCCTCTATCTCAGGTAACGGAAGGTATTTATTCAGTGTACCTCCTTTTTCATTGTACCCAAAAAAGACTTAACCATGCGCCCTGTATTAGATCTGCGCCCAGCGAACAAGTTTGTCAAACCTCAAAAGTCTCGTATGGTGACCTTACTGGAAGTGATCCCCCTGCTATCACAAGGAGATTACATGACAACACTGGACATGAAAGATGCATACTTTCATATTTTAATGTTGCCAGCGCACAGAAAATACCTCAGGTTCATGATGGAGGGCAAACACTGAAACCAGTTCAGGGTGCTACCCTTCGGGATAGCATCAGCACCGAGGGTATTCACGAAGGTACTGGCAGTGGCAGCGGCCCACCTGCGCAGTTTGTCCATCCCAGTATACCCTTACCTTGACGATTGGCTCATAACAGGGGATTCTTACGAAACATGCTTCTCAAATACCCAAAAGACTGTAGACCTTTTGTTCCAACTGGGCTTCTCCATCAACGAGAAGAAGTCCAGTTTAGACCCCAGCAAGATTAAACAATTCCTAGGGGCTCTAATTCGAACAAAGGAAGGCCTCATCGTCCCCCTCCAACGAGAGGGTCCAAAAGATGCTGTTTCAGATCCTTCAATATGTGGCAGGTCGTGAGGTGACGGTACGCAAAGCAATGCGCTTGCTATGAATGATGGCGTCATGTATTTATTTGGTACCTCACGCGCACCTGCGCATGCGCCCAATGCAAGAGTGGCTCAACAGCCAATGGTGTCAGGCCAGCGGACAATGGGACGATCTAGTGGTGGTCTCGCAGGCCTTGGTTCTCTCGCTACGGTGGTGGTCGAAGGAAACCATTCGCCACCCCCACAGTGGAAGCCACTCTAACCACAGAAGCATTCCTTCACAGGATGGGGAGCTCACCTACCCCATCAGACTGCTCACGGAGTTTGGACTCCGAGCGTAGCATCCAAGCACATAAACTTACTGGAGCTACTGGCTGTGTTCAAGGCTCTAAAAGCCTTCCAGGCACACCTACAAGGGAAGACAGTGAGGGTCCTCGCGGACAGCATCACAGCCATGTACTACCTCAACAAACAAGGGGGCACTCCCTCTCCAGGACTGTCCAAGCTGTCCCAGAACATCTGGAAGTGGGCTCTCAGACACATGTTCCTACTGTCACAACATGTACCAGGGGAACTCAATCTGCTAGCAGACGAACTCAGCAGAGACTTCCCTCTGCCCTCAGAGTATGAATGGCGTTTGCACGAAGACATCGTCTTCGACGTTTTCACACAATGGGGATTCCCAGAAATAGACCTGTTCGCAACTCTGGAGAACTCACAATGCCAAGATTACGCCTCCAGGTACCCCCAGAACCAATCCAAGGGGAACGGTCTATCGATTCCATGGTCAGGGAAATTTGTTTACGCTTTTCCCCCGACTCCCCCGACTCCCCTTCTCAACAAGATTGTGCACAAGATGCACCAAGAACAAGTTACCATGATACTAGTGGGCCCGGCAGCCATGGTTCGCTCACCTGATGGAGATGTCTTTATCTTCCCTGCCCGTACAACATGCTGTCACAGGACAAGGGCAGGGCACTGCATCCATGCCCTCAGACCATGAACTTAGCAGCCTGGCTCCTGAGATCATAGAATGTGGACATTTACAACTCCTGCAGAGATGCATGGACATCCTCAGGGAGGCTAGAAAGCCTAACACTCGACACTGTTATTCTAGCAAATGGAAGAGATTTGTAATCTGGTGTAGAGGAAGAAACATCAACCCTGTTGACTGCTCTCCCACACAAATTGTTCTGTACCTGACACATTTACTGGACTCAGGTCTAGTATTCAATTCTATTAAAGTCCACCTAGCGGCACTTTCTGCATACACCACTTCTCAACTTAAAGTGTCATGGTGGAAAGTCCCAGTTATTAAAGCCTTTATGGAGGGGGTAAAGAGAATACACCTTCCGATAGCAAACGCAGCTCCCGGCTGGGACCTAAATGTGGTACTTACCAGGCTCATGGGCTCACCATTTGAACCCATGCACAAGGCAACTCTTAAAGACCTCACTCTTAAGACCGCCTTCCTAATAGCTATCACCTACATTAGGACAGTAAGTGAACTACAGGCTCTTTCTGTTCTAGACCCCTTTGTAACGGTTCACAAAGATAAGGTGGTTCTACGCACACACCCGAGGTTTGCACCGAAATTCATCTCGAAATTCCATGTCAACCAGTCAATAGAACTACCAACGTTCTTTCAAAACCCTTCAAATTTGGAAGAGAAAAGCCTTCATACACTTGATGTGCGCAGAGTTGTCATGTTTTATATGGAAAGAACTACACCACTGAGAAAGACTAATCAGTTCTTTGTCTCAGTGGCAGCAGGAGAGAAGGAGATGCAGTCTCAAAGTCCACTATATCTAGATGGATTGTTCAATACATCACTCTGTTACACTCTTGCTAAGAGAGAACTACCCTTCAAGCCAAGAGCACACTCTACTCGAGGCACTAGGGCATCCATAGCATTCATTGCAAATGTTCCCCTTGAGTCCATTTGCAAAGCGGCAACCTGGAGTTCTGTACACACCTTTACAAAACACTACTGTCTAGATGCCCACTCTAGATCTGATTCACAGGTGGGACAAGCAGTATTAAGACATCTTTTCTCTACTGTTCGTTCTCACAACCCACCTCCAACTCCGGGTACTGCTCGCTAGTCTGTGCACAGCATGTGATTCTAAGCATATTAACAAACATCAGAAGACAATGCATTACTTACCGTGAAAGCATTTCTGACGGTTGTATCTGCTTAGATTGACATGCGCCCACCCTTCCTCCCCGCTCGGATGGAAGGAACATAGACCTCTTTTTAAATCTCTTTTCTGTACTCACTCACTCACGTCTAGAAGGCTCCCTCAGGGCAGATAAAATACAAACAGAGGGACCTTGACGCGTGAGGGATTGTGGGTACACCGCACGCCACTATAGGGACAGTGTTACAGACACGCCTTGACGACGTCCCCTTTTCGACTACGAAAAACAAAATGCAATACTCCGCAGTGACCACTGGATGTCGGACTATGCACAGCATGTGAATCTAAGCAGATACAACGATCAGAAATGCTTTTACGGTAAGTAATGCATTGTCATCTTTTATTCAGTCTGGGATTCTCTATCAACAAGAAAAAATCCAGCATAAACCCCAGTCAGGTCAAGCATTTCTTAGGGGCTCTGATATGAACAAAGGACGGCCTTGTCTTCCCCTCCAACGAGAGGGTCCAAAACCTGCTGTTTCAAATCCCTCAGTATGTAGCCAGTCGAGGTGACAGTACGCAAGTCTATGCGACTGTTAGGAATGATGGCGTCGTAGATTTACTTGGTTCCTCACGCACCTGCGCATGCGTGCAATGCAGGAGTGGCTCAACAGCCAGTGGCGTCAGGCCAGCAGACAATGGGACCGTCTAGTGGTTGTCTCGCCAGCCCTCGTTCTCTCGCTATGGTGGTGGTCGAGGGAGAACCTCTTGAAGGGGAAATCCTTCACTGCCCCCGCAGTGGAAGCCACTCTAAATACAGACGCATCTCTCAGTGGGTGGGGAGCTCACCTGCTTCAACAAACAGCACAGAGTTTGGTCGTCAGACATAACATCCAACCACATAAACCTTTTGGAACGTTTGGCAGTGTTCAAAGCACTAAAGGCTTTCCAGACAAAACTGCAAGGAAAGACAGTCCTGATCCTCACAGACAGCACCACGGCCATGTACTATCTGCACAAACAAGGGTGACTCGCTCTCCAGGGCTGTCCAAACTGTCACAGAACATTTGGAAGTGTGCTCAAACGCAACATGTTCCTGTTATCACAACATGTTCCAGGGGTACTCAATCTTCTAGCAGAGATTTCCCGTTGCCCATGGAGTGCGAATGGCGACTACACGAAGACATCGTCTCCAACGTTTTCGCAGAATGGGGTTTCCCAAAGACCGATTTGTTCGCAACTCTGGAGAACGCTCAATGCCAAGATTACGCCTCCAAGTACCCCCAGAACCTGTCCAAGGGGATCGGACTGTAGAGAACATGGTCAGGGAATTTTGTTTACACTCCCCCTCCCCACCCCCCCCCCGACTCCCCTTCTCAACAAAATAGTGCACAAAATGCACCAGGAACCAGTCACGATGATACTGGTGGCCCCCATGTGGGCCCAGCCAACCCTGGTTCACTCATCTAATGGAGATGTCCCCATCTCCTCCACTGAAGCTGCCTTGTCCGTACAACATGTTGTCGCAAGAGAGAGGGGAGGCTCTTCACCAATGCCCGCAGACATTGAATTTAGCGGCCTGGCTCCTGAGATCAGAGTTTGGGCACCTGCAGCTCCATCAGAGCTGTATGGACATTCTCAGGGAGGCAAGAAAACCGAACACTAGATATTGTTATTCCAGTAAATGGAAATGGTTTGTCATCTGGTGCAACTCAGAGCATTAACCAGATTAACTGCTCTCCCACAAACATTGTTTTGTACCTAGCTCATTTACTTGACTCAGGCCTGGTCTTTAACTCTGTAAAGGTTCACTTAGCTGCACTTTCAGCCTACACTAAATCACAACAAAGTGTCATGGTGGAAGATACCAGTTATTAAAGCTTTCATGGAGGGAGTGAAGAGAATTCACCCTCCCATTTCTAACCTGGCTCCCGGATGGGACCTAAACATGGTGTTGACTAGGCTTATGAGGCCTCCTTTCAAGCCCATGAACTGGGAGAGTAAGTGAACTGTAAGCGCTCTGTCCTATATCCCTTTGTAGCAGTTCACAAAGATAAGGTGGATCTACACACTCACCCTAGGTTTGCGCCTAAATTCATTTCTAATTTCCATGTGAACCAATCTATAGAACTACCAACGTTCTTTCAAAACCTTTCAAGCATGGGGTGAAGAAGCTGGCACAAACTGTATGTACGCAGAGCTGTCGTGTTCTACATGGAAAGAACTCGACCACTAAGAAAGACTACTCAGTTTTTTGTTTCAGTGGCGGCAGGAAGAGGAGATGTGGTCTCCAAATCCACTATCTCTAGGTGGATAGTCAAGTGCATCACTCTGCTACTCTCTTGCTAAGCGAGAGCTGCCCTTCAAGCCTAGAGCACTTTCCACTCGAGGCACTGGGGCTTCCATAGCATTCATTGCAAATGTTGCCCTGGAGTCCATTTGCAAAAGCGGCAACCTGGAAGTCTGTACACACCTTTACAAAACAATATTTTCTAGACACTCATTCTAGGTCTGATTCTCAGGTGGGACAGGCAGTACTAAGACATCTTTTCAACACTGTTCCTTCTCACAACCCACCTCCAACTCCTGATACTGCTCGCTAGTTTATGCACAGCATGTGATTCTAAGCAGATTAACAAACATCAGAAGACATGCATTACTTGCCGTAAAAGCATTTCTGATGGTTGTATCTGCTTAGATTAACATGCGCCCACCCTTCCTCTCCGCTCGGATGGAAGGAACATAGACGTCTTACCACTTTTTCTCTTTTCTCTACTCACTCACGATAGTCATAAGGCTCCCTCATGGCAGGAAAAATACAATCGGAGGGATCTCGACGCGTGAGGGATCTTGGGTACACTACACGCCACGTAGGGATAGTGTTACAGGCACGCCCATGACGTCTCCTTTTGATTCTCGAAAGACAAAATGCAATACTCTGCGGTTACCACTGGATGTGGGACTATATGCACAGCATGTGAATCTAAGCAGATACAACCATCAGAAATGCTTTTACGGTAAGTAAGGCATGTCAAACTCAAGGTTTCTTGGTAAAACACATATTAATTTATTACACAATCATTTATAAAGCATTCACTAAATAAGGCAACCAATATCGCACACGAATTATACTACAGTACTGATTACTAAGCAGTTGAGCTACTTGAAGTAGGAGCAAAATAGCATGGAAGTAGGAGCAAAAAGGCACCAGAGGAGTTGATTCAATGAAATAGGTAGGCCAAAGACAATGGGCTAGTGTCATGTATAAGTAAAAACAGTTATGGTATTTAAAACGGAAAGGTCTTTGCCACGGTTCTTAAAAGTAGTTCACAGAAGAAAGGTTTGTATGTCGGGTCACAAACGGACTAGTCTTGCAAGTTGCCAAAGTTGTACGTGCTTTCAAAGTGAGAGGTAAGTTCTCTCGGTCGGGTTTTCACAGTACCTTATATTGAAGAAAAAGATGCAGCTGAAGACTTCTGTTCCTGCGTGTTCCTGTAGATCTCGCTGTTACAGAGCTTCAGTCGTGGGGACAAGAGGGAGGACATCGGGGCTGGGGGGACTCGTGCACTGCATAGGGGCTGGTCACAAAGCTGCCAAATGGGCAAATCTTTGATTCTGGTTGCTGTTCAAGCACACAAGCTGGTGTCCTTCCCCCTGGTTAATCCTAACAAGCTCCGAGAATGGTACCCAGGTGGCTTGCGAGTTGATTGGTCCTACCAACTCAAAGGAAGAAGTCGTCCTTTAAGGAGCTTCTCTGTCGAGGTGAACTTGGCGATTCAGACCTGCAGCAGGGCTTCACCGGGCAAACCAACGGTCCAGTAGTTGCAGCAGCCGTCCTCTTCCAGCTTGTCTTTGGTGCTTTCGTTCCAGTGGTCGACTCTGCTTTCCAGTCCTAGAGACTCGCCTTTTTGAACAGTTTTCTCCCATTCATTCCAGCCTAGCTGCCACTCACCCAGCAGGTTGGCTGTCCTTGCCGGACAGTGAGCCAGCCAATCACGCCAGAATTCATTTGGGTCTCCTAGGAGACTAAGCACAGGGGGTTTCGGGCACCTCCTTTACTTCCTGCCCACCCCAAAGACTCTGGTGCCAGAGACGGTGTTCAGTCCTGAAGCCCGCCTAAGGCGTAGAAACAAAGGGACAAGCCTAGTTTGGCGCGCAGAGACAAACTCTAGAAGGACCTTTCCAATAAGAAATGGCGAATAAAAGAAGACCGGGACCTGTTTAAACAAAGGGGGCTCAGACGCCATCTTGAAAAACATGGCTCCCGTGATTTTTAGCTACTGGTGTTCGCGGTCGGGAAAAATCATGGCAGTTTGTTGTAAAACCACTACCACCAGCCATTTCAATAGGAAAGGGTAGCATTTGACTGCTACATGAGTTTCTAGACATGGGGGATACTAGGTAACCCCTCCAGCACTCTATTGTAAAACAGTGTGTGCTGGGTCTAGGAATTTAAAAAGATTAGTAAAGTCAATTTAACTTTACATTCTCTGGGAAACAGTTGTTTATCCCAGAGAAGGTATTTAAACCTTGGGACAGCCTAAAAGGCGTCCCTGTGTCACTGCACTGAGGGTGCTGTGTGACACACATGAAAAGATGATGCCCATGGAGTTATCTAAAACTCCATAACCAAACGAAATAAACACAGAACAGAATTAAAAAGTACAGAATCCCAAAGTTCAGCAAAAGAGCTGGGGGTCTCTAAGGTAGAGCGGAATTAGCACATTTATGAGAATTCTCCCTAACACAGAGCAACAGGGAACCTAGAGCGATGCTACCAGGAGCCAGTACAAAAGGAAGTTGATCTGCTTAATTGCACGTTGGACGACGTACTATCCTTCTCGGCTCACCTCGCGCACTATGGTGTGCAAATAGACACATGCCGTACCTATCTGGCAGCCATAGGGGCCTACCGGAACTCGGATGAGGAAGATTTATCATCCTCCAACCCGGTGTTTAAAAGACATTTGGCGGGCCTCAGCAGGCTTTACCCGCCTATCAAGAAGCCACACCCTGTGTGGGACCTCAATGCAGTGTTGGGCGCCTTGGCGCACAAACCTTTTGAGCCAATGGCGTCTGTGGACATCCAGCTACTCACCATTAAGACAGTCCTCTTGGTGGGGTCTTACGTCTGCACGCAGAGTTAGCTAAATCCAAGGTGCTTCAGAACCTTATATTACCTTTCATAGAGATAAGGAGGTCCTGAGAACGCATCCTGCATTTTTACCTAAAGTAGTCTCTGCTTTCCACCTAAATGAGGAAATAGTGTTACCTACTTTTTTTGCGGACCCGAAGGACGATGCGCAGAGTATCTTGCACTGCCTAGATGTCAGGCGTGCTCTGAAATTCGATCTGGACAGGACTAAGAGCTTCCGCAAGTTGGAGGCTCTCTTTGTCACCTTTGGGGGGGGGGGTCAAGGCTGGGATATCAGGCTTCTAAGGCCTCCATAGCAAGGTTGATGGTTTCGGCCATTAAGGGGGCCTATGAGGAGCAGCACAAACCACTTCCGGCGACCATGCATGCCCACGCTATCGGAGCCAACGCCACGGCTGTAGCATTCCAGAGACACGTTCCGTAGCAGGTCATCAGCAGGGCAGCCACGTGGGCCACTTCCTTTGGCCTTCTGCAAGCACTACTTTTTGGATGCCGGTTCCAGGTCAGAGCAGTATTAAGGAACTTGTTTTCTTAGAGGGTCTCCTCTCCACCCTGGGGGTTACATTCAGTAGTAATCCCCCATACAGTATCGAGGAAAGGGGACAGGACGTAGGAGTAATTATAAGTGACTCACTGTCGTGACTAACATACTCCTAGTCCATAGTTCCCTTCCCTCCATATGTCCCTCCATCCTCCCCCCTAATAAAACGGGTGTCATTAGGCAATGTTAATGTTGTTGACACGTCAATGGGGATTGAGGAGTGGCGCCGGTGGGCATAGTCATCTGAGCGCATGTTCCCAGGGCCGCGTGCCTCTAAATTTAAAGGGGAAGAGAAATGTTTCTAGTGAAAAAGGTTCTGTCTCCCGTCCCTAGCGAGGGACGCCCATACAATATGATGGAAATGCGACTATGGACTAGGAGTACGTTAGTCACTACAGTGAGTCGTTCCACTCGGCTAAGGTGGTTCTGCAAACTCATCCTTCCTTTATGCCAAAGGTGCCATCAGACTTTCATCTAAACAAGCCTTTGGTTCTGCCAGTTTTCTCTGCAAAACCTTCTTCCCCTGCTGTAAAATCTTTAAATTCACTGGACGTTGCACGTGCTTTGAGGTTTTATGTTGCACGCACAAAGGTCTTTCGAAAGACTTCTCAGCTTTTTGTCAATTTTTGACCTGTGGGGCATGGGAAGTTGTTCTCTAAGGCTTCCCTTCAGGTGGCTCTTCGGCTGTATCATGTATTGCCATTGTCTGGTCAACAGGCTGCTACCGGGCCAGCGGAGAGCTCATTCCGCCAGATCCATTGCAGTGACTACAGCGTTTCTCTCTGGTGTTCCCCTGCTCAGCATCTGCAGGGCTGCTACGTGGAGGTGTACCCACACCTTCACAAAATTCTACTGTGTCGATAGGGATTCAAGGGAGGAGTCCTGAGTCTGCCAAGAAGTGCTTTGCAACCTGTTTGCATGAGGTGAGTCTGTTACAGGGATAAGTGTATTGCTTCTGTGAGCTTTGCCACCCCAGTGGTTGTGTATATGTACTGCTGTGTAATCCTATTCATGAGCATGTGATTCCATGAAAGACCCCATGCTGGAGAAGGAATAAGTTACTTACCTGGAACCCCTGTTCTCCAGCATGAGTCTTGCATGGATTCACATGCGACCCCTCCCTCCTTCCCCTCTCTGGCTCTTCTTGCTTCCTACTGCCACTTTGTGCGCAAACAAATCTGAAGATGGCCATCAACGGTGGAGCTTAGAAGGACCACTGTCATTGGCTGGGGCAGTATGACGCAAAGTGACAGCAATATGCTATAGAAGCGACAAGCAGTTTTGTAGCTTAAAGCTAATCTGCTTTAATTTTACTGAGGATTCCCAGCCTGAAAGGGAATATTTAGGAGCATGTGAATCTGTGTAAGACCTGTGCTGGAGAACAGGAGTTACAGGTTAGTAACTTGTTACATCTATCAGTATTGCTTGATTCAGTTCTACACTTCACAATACCCTTCCCTCCTGATTTCATCTAAATCTGATCAGTCCTTTCTCTAGACCACCTCTAACCTTCTCACTCTTTCCATCCTTCTCATAAACCTCCTCAGCATTAGTTCACACCTGACCACCTCTTCTCGCAAACATTCCTTTTTCTTCTCTCGCCGAATGGTTTAACCCTTTAACCATATTCTGTCCGCCTCTACCCCTTTATTTTCTTTCATTGGCTGATTTTGCTAAGTTATTTTCCAAGAAAGTTGGATAGTTACGATATTCTCTCTCGTGGGATCTTGGACCCTTTTCCTTCACTAGTTTCTTCTTTGATTGTCCTTCTCACCCCACTTTGTACCAGATTCTGCTCTTTATCTGTGTGACAGGGTTAGGGGATTGACCCTATCAGGGGTAACTGGGACCCCCGCCAGGCTGGGGTTGGAGGCCTACCCGGGTGTATGCCAGAGCCAGTCCTATCCCAGAGGTAGGTTGAGGGATTTGGGAGGACCCCAGTGACTGAGCCCTCTGAATGTGCCTTGAATGTCATGACCAGTATGACCTTTGATCAACCAATGCCATGCACCCTCAATTCTGGCCCGAGATCTTTGTGTCCTTAAAGAAATACCCAGATCGGCATGCATTGCCAGACCAAGTAAACTCAGCTCGCCACCAGAGAAAATAGATTAATTCCATGCAGACTCTTAACATGGCGACCTGTGAAAAAAGGGAAGCAGTACTGCCTGCAGCCTGAAATTAGCATAATACCCACCCAGCGGGGACCCTAACCAAGACTGTACAAATGGCTGCAAACCAGAAAGGAGTGGGGCTAAAAGAAGGTTTTGTAACATTTCACTTCAATGGCCCACCCAGGGTAAAAGATAGGAAGGCAGGAAAGTTGAGTATTGGCAAGGTATTCTGTGTGATAGAGAGTGGTACCTAGTGGAAAGAGTGTGGCTGTTATTGTCAGAGGGAGTGATAGTGGGGGTGTAAGAGGTAGTTGAGAAAGGACATAGAGTTTCAGGTGAGAGTAAAAGAAGTGAGGGATAGAGGGAGAGTGGTGTGGGGCAGGAGAAAGAAGGGAGTGGTGGGGGTTATAGCAGGGATTGTTGGAGGCAGGAGAGATAAATAGGTGAAGGAAGTAGTTATAGGAGGGAGAGAAATGTGAAGTGATCGGAGTGAAATGGAGAAAAGGGGAGAGGAGGAGTGAAGGTAGGAGGGAGTAGGAAGGAGAACAGAGTGAAGAGGTGTGGACAGTGGAGTAACTTTGCTGAAAATGTTGGGGGGGACATGACATCTGAAGAAAGGTTACCCCAGCCAGATGAATGGGGACAAAATGGTGTGCCATGAAAGTTGGGGGGGGACAAACACCCCTGTGATCCCCCAAAAATTACACCCATGGGTGTATAATCAGGAAAAGGAGTGGGAGGGAGAGAGTCAGTGGGAGATTTTTTGAGGAAGCCTAGCACCAAGTTGAATCATTAAAACCATCACTGTGGGAACACTGGAATAGGCTATCCTTGGAAAGTCTGGGAGGGTGTAAGATAGAGATGGCCTTGTTCTTTAGGTTTTCCCCGGTAGAAAGGTTATTCAAGACAGTAGGGGTTACCAATCTTCAGTGTTCATGCTGTCCTGGGTGATAGGGAAGCCTGTGTTGGGAAGGAGAGGCAGCCCATGGCAGACTGAGAGATCAGCCAAACCGTCCCTTCACTCGACCTATCCTGCAGCTATTCGAAGCGGTTTAATAAAAGCCCTTGAATCATCAATCGATTTCATCTCTCGTGCTCACCCTACTGATTCTGTACCGTCTTCTCCCTAATGTCTTTCCCCACTTGCTTTCTTTTCAGACTTCATTTTCTGACTTCTCTTTCTAAATTCTCCCTCTACACAGGTCTGCCCCAAAGATTTCAAACATGCGGCTATCCTTCGTATCTTAAAGCCTTGCCTTGATCTCTACTGTCATGCTAACACGCTATCTCCCCTTTCTGTCTAAAATACTTGAGTGTATTGTTTATACTCAAGTTGACACTTATCTTGACCATCATTCTTGTTTTTTTTTCTTCTTTCCTTTCCTGTCTGGGTTTCGTTGCCCACTTTCTGCGTAAACTGCTCTCCTGTTTATGTAACTCACTTCCTTCGACTCGCTACTCTAACCGATCTTCAATGTTAGTTTGTCTTGATCTTTCAGATGATGTCTATACTGTTTACCACTGTACTCTCCTCTGTTCGGCCATAAATAACTATTTGTATACGTACTGTCTAAGTGTAATCTGTGATTACCATTGTGTGTACTCATTCTGGACCCTTTACAAGCTTACCACCTCTTGCGAACTAGCCTAGACCTCTCGTCACTGCTACCTTGAACTGGTTTGGCTACAGCTCCCAGAGTTTTCCCTATCTCAATATAGGTTGGCATCTATACATCTGTCCACCAGGCCAGAGTATAGACAATCAGTCCTCACATATTGGTGTACAGCAGTGGGATGACCCTCTACACTGAACATCCAGGTGTTTTGTGAAATGGATCTGTATTGGGTACCTTAGTGTAGTGCACTGGTGGTGTGTCCAGAAAACACTTACACAGTACACTGTGATTTTTGATTGCCTAGTAGTTGTCACCAACTAGAATAGTTAACATGGAGACAGTTACTTTCACTACTTTAAGTTCTTCTAAAGTGGATCACTTAAAAAGTTGTATAGTGACAGGGGCCTAGCAGTCTCTAGCACTAAAGCTGAATTGATGGTTGCAATTCTTAATTTTGAGAAGAGCAAAGGTGTACCTCCCTTATCTAATGGTACTGGAGTGCGGCTGGACATGGAACCAGCAGTGGTAATGGAGTTGTTGCCACTGCAGTTTCTAATGGTGAGGAAGAGGAGGAGGAAAGTATAGCTTCTGGACCTTTGTCGGTAACCACCACAAATGATGAGGCATTGTTCAACCTGAAAAAGGAGAAGCTCGACTCAAGGAGAAAGAGCTTGAGTTCAATATGACCAGTTAGAATTTGAGAGAGTTGAAAGGCAGAAGGACAGATATCACCAGCTGGACCTTGCCAAGATGCACACTTCACAAGTTTCCTACAGAGGATCTGGAGATGGTTCTGGGTCCTCTTCACATCCTAGATTCCCAAATGATCATCTTAGTATGTATGAAGATGAGAATGATAATTGATTGGCCTGTAACATTTGAGTATGCTTGTGAAGTCAGTAGAGCTATGAATGGTGAACTGGTCAGGGCATCTTTCAATGTTAGGAGAGCTGTTCCTGGAAGAGTTCTGGGTGAGATTAGTCTTCAAGACTTAGGTCCTGATAGACACTCACCAAACCCTTCAAGCACTTCGTCTCAGAATCGGGCTGCCTTAGCCAAGCCTTAGGGAAAGTCTAGGCCTAAGGGGAAGCCCATGGCCAAATGAGTCAAAAGAAGAGACAGAGGGAAAGAGAATGTTCCCCCTGTCCTACCTACAGCATCTGTTGAGGTAGTTGGTAGAGTCCCTGTTCCTGGCAGGGCACGGCTGCAGTGTTGAGCAGCGCAGGAGACTCTGCCCGATTATACATAGCATGTTTCTATACGTCCATGCATCCGTGCCCATAAGAGCTGAGGTACAGACCCTCTGCTGCAAATCCCTCGCAGGACAAGACCGCGGTGTTGAGCAACGCAGGAGACGCTTCCCGATTATACGTGCATGTTTCGTTTCGCTAGGCCCAGGCTTCCGTGCTTATAAGAACCCGAGGTACGGACCCCCTGCGGCAAAGCCCTCGCAGGACAAGGCCACGTTGTTGAGCAATGCAGGTGTTTGGCGGCAAAGTGGTTAGTTGCTTACAGTGAGTGTGGACGACCTCACCCTCATGTCTACGGCTGCAAGGTAAGAAGGTGCTGGGAGAGCTAGCTTGCTACTCCCCTCGCAACCCCCCTACCCAGCACCCCATATCGTTCTCTTGCAGATGCATGGTTTCCCCGTGACCAGTCCTCACACCCCCACGTGCTCGCTCTCTCCCCTCCCTACTTGCTCTTCCTCGCATCTTTGGCTGTGTGCGCTGCCTTGCAACTTACGCTGTGTGTACTCCCTCGCATCTAAGACTGCATGCACCACCTCACAACGTAGCCTGCGAGGCTCCTTCGCATCTTAGGCCATGTGTGCTCCCTCTCAACTTAGGCTGCGTACGCTCCCTCTCAACTTAGGCTGCGTGCGCTCCCTCTCAATTTAGGCTGCGTGCGCTCCCTCTCAATTTAGGCTGCGTGCGCTCCCTCTCAACCTGGGCTGCGTGCACTCCGTCACATGTTCTCCCTCGCAACGCTAGGCTGCGTGTGCCCCCTCACATTTTAGGTCCGCAAGCGTTCCCTTGCAACTTTAGGCTCTGCGCACCCCTCCTTTCTCTTAGTCGCTACGCTCCCTCACATCTTAGGTCCACGCATTCCCTGCATTCCCTTCACTCCCCACTCCTTCTTAGCTCCCACCCCTGATCTATTGTGTACTGTTTTGACATTTTGTTTCTCCACGGTTGTTGGCTTACTTGCATTGCCTGCATTCCTGCTGTGTTCATCCTTACTTATAGGTTTGTTTGTTGATTTTACTGTTCTTGTCGGTTTTGTTTCTCCACGGTTGTTGGTGCTGTCCTTCTGCCCTCCTAGGTCCCTTGCTGCGCCCTGTGCTTTGTTGTTGGTCCTTATTCCTTATTCATTCTTCCTTACAGGTCCCCGACTGTGCTCTATGCCTTGTTAGTTCTTTACATTTGCATCCTTCTCCAGGTTCCTTATTGTGCACTGTGTGTTGCTGTTGTCTATGCATTGCATTTGGTTTTCTGTCAATTGTCCTGTCCACTCTGTGCCCCTCCTCCTACTGTGTCCCCCCCTAGTTCTTGCCCCCCCTCCTACCTGCTCCCCAGCACCCCCTCCCCCTCCCATTGCCTGGACTCCCTCTCTTCACCCTCTATGGTGCTCTCTCACCTATCTTCTCCCAACTACTTTACTATCGACTATCCTGTCCACTAAATCTGGCAGGAAGAACCTCAAAAGGGACATCCTGATCTCCAACCCAGGCCTCCCTATCGCTGACTCCTACACCAGCGCTTCCTCCAGATAGACCTTTACTGACATCCTCTTGGTCGTTCCCTCTCCAGGCCTATGGAACCCCCATATGGTCTGTTCTCTCTCCTTTTTCCTCTTCTCACATTAATGGTGGCACCCGGTGGGAGGCCCTCCTGGCCCTCTCCCACTCCACCAAGACCATCATTAATGTCTACCTAAACTGCACTGTCTTGGTCCAAGGCCCCCAGGACAACCTCCCCCTTTTTGATAGACTCTTCCTGTTCGTTATCAACTTCGTTTCCTCTCATGTTATCCAGCCTAACAACCAATCACTGGTCTCTGGTTCATACTGCCCCCAGCCAGTGACTGCCCTCTACCTAAGCCCCTACTCTGGCAGCCATATTCAGATTTGGTAGCATGTAAACTGGCAGTAGGACCAAGAGAAGAGCCGCAGAGGGGTAGGCGGGAGGGTTTGCATGTGAATCCATGCCAGACCCATGCTGGAGAACAGTTACAGGTAAGTAACTTGTTCCTTCTCCAGCATGGGGTCTGGCATGGATTCACATGCTCATGAATAAAGAATACATAGCAGTACACACATGCACAAACACGGGAGGTGGCAAGGCTCAACATTAAGCATCTCTTACCTTCTGTTAGGCAGAAACCTGTGCAGTTCCCTTAGGGATCACTGCAAAAAGCTTGAATACAGGTGTTGGCAGTAAACCCAATTGGTAGCAGTCTGTACCACCCAGATTTACCTGGTAGCTGTTGCTGAGCAGCCAGACTTCTCTAAAGAAGAGTTAGACAGTATATAGAGTATACAAGATAGGTACCAAAATACAGTAGCACAAGCAAACACTGACCAGAGCTTTGGTATCAAGTACATCATTATTTATTAAGACACACTTCGAAACACTCCAGCACTATTATTGTAAGCAAGTTGAAAACAGTCACTTTTAATATATATGTATCCCTTATTCCTTATTTAGACAAGTCTTAGTTAACACCACTTATTTTCAGACAGAGGTGAGCGCTTAACTAAAGATGGCACTCCAATAAGTTATCAAAAAATGGAGGGAAAAAGGCAGAAATTAGAAAAGCACACAACACTTTAGAAGCACTCAGCAAGGCAGGAAAGTCAAAGTCTACTTGTGAGCAAAAAGTTCAGATGCCCGGCTCCCTCTTAGAGACAGTAGGACACCAATGCGCCCAAGATCACACAGTTTTAAAGGCTTAAAGTCTTGCAGAGAGTTTAAAAGGGAATTAGTTCAGCTCAGAAAAGTTCGGTTAGCCAGTATAGGGCCAACCCAAGTGGTAAGATGAGGATTTACGAGACACCCCACACAGACCGTTGCGAGGGAGGCCAGGCGGACACAGTACCTTGAAAGTGGAGAGAATCCTCCAGCGGGGGCAGTTGTTCCTGGCAGTGGGTACAACTCGCGGCGTCGTCCAGAGGAAGAGAAGATCTCGACGTGGAGGAAAGCTGAAGGTCGATGCACTGCCAGGGAAGAAACCAGCCGCAGAGTTCTCCGGTTAAAAGGTACTACCCTTTTATTCGCAGTAGTGGTAAAGAGTGGTATCCTGGTTGCCGGGGTTCTTGGCACAGGCAAGGCGGCCACAAGATGATCCGGGAAGGCGAAAAAGGTGGGCAAACTGGTTATCCCCACCAGTCAAGGGAAGAAGACTCTTCGGGATGAAGATCTCCTCGGTCGTTGGAAGAAGTGGTGAGTCGGTTCAGCAGAGCTCCACCGGTGGTGTCGTCGTTGCAGGTCGGCTCAGCTTCTCCCTCTTCGGATTCTTTGGTCCTGTGGCGACATCTGAAGTCCCAGTCCCCAAAGCCCTGCTTTTATGCAGAGAACCCCCATTCATCAGTCCTAGCTGTCACTCAAACATGCTAAGTGGTGAGCGGGCGTCTCACCACTGGGCCAATCACACAAGAGTGCGACTTGAGTTGCTGAGGCAACTCAGTCCAGGGTGCCTAAACCCCCCTCCCGCACATCCTGTAGACTCAGACAGAGTGGCACCACTTTTGGAGGCTTCTGTGTAGAAGCCCGCCAAAAAGTGGAACAAAGGGCTCGACTTGGGTTGGAGTTACAGAGGCAAACACAAACGCCATTTTAAAACAGAGTCCTGGCGAAAAGACCGAACCGGGGAATAAATATTAAATAAATAACCCAGCGATATCTTTAACATTGCACCAAAAAGTGGTGCGTTTAAAATGAATGGGAAAATCCCATAGTAAATATTCTTAAGGAATATTTTGCGTGGTAACCACTGCCACCAGCCAGAAACTCGGCGAGGGGGGACTGCACAGTGCCCCCTCGAAAAACAGACCCAGGGGCAATCTAATTACCCCTACCAGTACTTCCACAATATGATGGTTTGTACTGGTTCTGTTCCCAATTTAAGACTAGTAAAGTCAATGGTGACTTTGCATGACCTGGGAGACAGTAGCCAGTCCCAGGGTATGGAGTCTATGTTTGGGGGTCACTATGACACCCCTGTGTTACTGCACTGAGGGTGCTGTGTAACACACTTACCAAAAACCACATGAAACCCTATGGAGTAAAAGACCCCATAGCCCATAAAACACATCACAAAGTCAAAGGATATCTCAAATCATGTCTAAGAGTGGGAGAAAAAGAGTCTCACTCTTAGCAGGAGAAAAAAATAAACCCCAAAAATCCAGCAAAGCTGCTGGGGGACTCACTAGGTTTGGGAAATTGGCCTCAACAGAGAATTCTCCCTAACACCTTCTCACCAGGCTCACCTTCAAGCAAACCAGTTGCGCAGCACTGCTTGGCCGACTCTGGACTCCTCCCTGGAATCCCTGCCAACGCAGTAGAACTTCATGAAGGTGTGTGTCGACCTCCACGTAGCACCCATGCAGATGTCCAGCAGGGGCACACCAGACAGGAGCGCGGTAGTTGCAGCGATCGCTCTGGTCGAATGGGCTCTCGGACGGCCAGGCAACGGTCAGTTTGCCAACCGGTGACAATGGGGAATACAGCCGGAGAGCCACCTGGAAATGGAATCCTTGGAGAGGGCCTTCCCATGGTTCACAGGGCCAAAGTTCACAAAAAGTTGCAATGTCTTCCGAAAGCTCTTCGTGCGGTCCACGTAGAACGTCTGCACTCTAGCCACATCCAGCGAGTGCAAAGTCCTCTCAGCCGGCGACAAAGGCGTCGGGAAGAATACAGGTAACACCAAGGCCTTGTTTAGATGAGTCTGACGGCACCTTCGGCATGGAGGGGTGCGTCCGTAGCACCACCCTCGTCTCGTGGAATGTCAAGTAAGGTTGTTTACAAGTGAGGTCCTGGATCTCTCCCACTCATCATGCGGAGGTGATGGCCACAAGAAACGCTGTTTTCCACGACAAAAATGTCAGTGGCGCAGAATGCATAGGCTCGAATGGAGGACCCATGAGCCTAGTCAGCACCACATTGAGCTCCCACCAGCGGGAACGAACGGAAAACCACGCCGACCGTCCCGGAGTTCTGATGTAGCGCGAGATAGCCACCAGATGAACCTTGATGGAGGCATGAGACCAGCCCTGCTTTGGCCAGCAACGGCAAATACGGCAGCACCTGTGGAGCCGTAATCTGTAGAGGGTCGATCTCCTGTGCAAAACACAAGACGGCAAACCTCTTCCACTTATGTCTGTGGCATTTCAGTGTAGACAAAGCCCTGGCCTTGGCAAGCACCTCCGCCGCAATATCATATCCTCCAAACTCTAACGCTGCAGGAGCCAGGCCTGCAAGTTCAGCAACTCTGGGTCGTGGTGCAGGATTGCGCCTCCTTCTCTGGCGAGATGATTTGCGGCTGCCGGAAGCTTGACTGGAATGGACGCTGACAAGTCCAGAAGGTCCGGGTACCATATCTGTATTGGCAATGCCGGTGCGAGGAGGATCATCCTGCACCGGGACCGTTTGAGTTGATTAACTAGTTGCATAAGCAACGGCAGGAACGTGTAGAGAAACAGGCCATCCCATGAGAACATGCTGGAGAACAACAGTTACAGGTAAGTAACTTGTTCCTTATCCCTTCTTTCCCTTCCCTGGCTCCTCTGCCGCCTCCATCCTCTGCCACCTCTCTGGCTACCCTGTTACCTCTTTCCTCCGCCACTGCTCTGGAACCCTCCTCCTCCCCGGCTCCCTTGCCTTCTCATCCTTCCTCCTCTGCCCATTCCCGGGCACCTCCAACTCTTTTGCAGGACATACCTCTGACCTGTACGCCTCCACGGAAGTCCTTCATAGGAGGCAACCTGCTCCACAATGCTACTCTCGCTCAACTGTCAAACACTCCTCTGACCTCTGCCATCCCCTGGAATAACTTTATTTGGATGTACTCGGTCTCACCAAGACTTGGTTCACGGCCAGCTCTGTCACAAGCTTTGACACACTCCTTCCTGATGGCTACAAGATCCTCTCTGAACTCAGAACTAACCGTCCCGGTGAGGGTGTAGCCTTAATCTTCCCTGAGTGGATCCCTGCTTCTATCTCTCCTATGCAGAACTACTTCTCCTTTGAATGCTTGGTCTGCAGGCTCTCAATCTCTCCTGGCCTTTCTCTCACTGTGGCTACTATCTACAGGCCACCTGGCCAGGTCGCTCTCTTCCTCTCTGAGTGGGCTGACCTCTCCTCCTCCCTCCTCACCTCCACCTCTTCTCCTCAGAGACCTGAACATGCACCTGGATGCTACTTGCCCTTCTTCAGTACTCTTTCGCAACTTATTCATCTCTCCCTCTCCCTACCTCTCTCTCCCTCTCTCCTTCCCTCTGGCCCAACTTACTGTGCAGGGCACACCCTAGATGTTCTGATCTCCTCAGACCTCCCCCTCTCTAACTCTCTCACGACTCCTCTCTCCTGGAGTGATCACTTTGTCCTTTCCTCACACCTCTCAGGCCAATCTGACTACAGCACTCCCACCTACCTTCTTGGTCATCCGACCCATGAAGCGTGTCAGTTGAGGCTTTCGCCACTACTTTCTCTTCTGCACCTTTGGCTGCCTCACACCCTGAGACAGCCCTATCTAACCTTTATCTCTCTAACACTCTTGATGTTCTTGCCCCTGTCATGGGGATATGCTTGAAGCCCAAATAAAAATGCAACTCTTGGTACGGCTCCGTCCTCATCACCCTTAACCGCAAGTGCAGGGTGGCCCAGAGGAAGTGGTGGCATCAGGTGCACTCCCTGACAAACTGGCCTGCCTGCTCCAAAGGCAATACAGACTCTGTCCTCACAAAGAAGAGGGCCCACATCCAAGCCCACGTGTCTGCGGCATCTAACAACTCGGCCAAACACTTCAAGATCTGCAAGGATCTGGCCAATCCTGCTGCAGTCTTTTCCCTCCCAGGGCCTCTGCACAGCCTTGCCTTCTCATTTCATCACTGAAACTCGGGACATCCTGTCCACCCTCTCTTCCTCCACTCCTGGCCCACCTCTGGCCGACTTTCCTCCTCCTTTCCCTTGTTCACTCCAGACACCGGTTCTAGACCAGTCTGATCTATGAAATTTTTGTCAAAACAGATTCTCCCCTGTTCCTCCAGAACCATGTTGTTATGTTATGTTACTTTGCATTTATATAGCACCTTCTCCAGCATGGGGTCTGGCATGGATTCACATGCTCATGAATATTCCCCATCGTCAGGCCGGGAATCCTCGGTAAAGAAAAAATCAGTATCCGTTTCGTTTCTGATCTGTCTTTCTCAGTACTAACCAATCACTGGTCTCTGGGTCATACTGCCCCAGCCAATGACTGCCCTCTCCCTAAGCCCCACCTCTGGCAGCCATCTTAACATTTTTACTGCACGCTCAAGTGTTGGCAGTGCTCGTGTTTAGCTCTCAAGCTTTTGCTTCGTTTTTGTGCTTTTTCATAGAGAATTTCTAATTTTTCGGTCCAATAGAGCCTCAAGCTCCACCGTCTCTGCATCCACGGGATCCGTGTCGGATTTTTCTACACCCCTCAAGGGTGAAGATTTCGTCGAGTTACGCTTCTTGTAGGATTCCAGAAGTTTCTGCGGCCTACCTGAACATGGCCCAGGAGAAAGGAAGCTCGACGCCCGGAAAGCTGTTCAGGGTTTGCCCTGGGTGCCAGCTGCAGAATGTGTTCAAGGAGGACGAGCACTCGAAATGTCTCTACTGCCTTCATGAGGACAAAACGCATGTGGAGAAGGACGGTGCGTTTTGCGGGAACATGTCGGAACGGACCATCAGGGACCGACACCTTCGTCTCTCCAACTGGCTGGAAGGAAAGAGCCCGTCGGGTGAGAAGAAGTCCAAGCGGTCTTAGAAGTCCTGTGAGGGTGCCCCATCGACGGGGGCCCAACAGAAGGCAAAGCACTGCGAGTCAGCGGGCACCGGGAGCGCCGAACGGTAGGGCTCCTTGGCTGCCAGGCAGGGCGCACCCTCTCCAGCACCATCAACCACGAGCCAATGCTCTGGCTCAGGGAAGAGGAAGGCCGAGAACCCGGCGAAGCTTCTGGAGAGGCCCCGGTCGAGCTCGAAGGATCCGGCCGAGGGGAAGCGAGGCAGTGACTCTCCCCCCAAGGTGAAGGCCACAGGCCCACACAAGGTGGTAAAGGCCTTGATTCACCTGGCCAAGGCCTCTATCGAGGAAGTCGCGACGGCCCTGGCGCAGCCTGTGGAGGCTACACCAGTGGAGGCGGCCTAGGGCCCAGAGTCTCCCTGCCTCCGCGGAGGGAAGCCTCTTTCAGACCCATTGAAAAGACCCCTGTGAAGACCCTGGTGGAATAAAAGGGGGGAGGGGCAGTGGCCATTGTGGACACGGACACAGCATCCGAGGAGGAGCTGGTAGAAGTCTTAGAGAGTCTCGGCGAGGGCGTCAAAGAGGCCCGTCCCCACGGGAGGGATCCCGACAAAGGTGACGACGAGAGTGACGGCAGCACCGGCGAGTGTCCTAGTCACCCGTCGCTTCCGGAGCCGCAGGATAACTCGGCGGCCATTTTGTTGGCGATACAATCCTTATGTTTGGAGATGAGGACGAGACTACCCTTACCACCGAAGGAGGATCCGGAACAAGGCTCGACGGAGGAGCCAGAACCAGGCCTGGCGGGAAGCCCCCCGAACAAGAGAAGACAGATCCATCCAGCCCCACCTTTTCAGCCCTCGCAGCCTGCTCAGCCTTTACCCACGTCCCCCGTCCCTGGGGATGAAACGGGAACGGACACGGCCACGATGGGTACCGACGGCGGTGACGGGACGGAGCTCTCCCAGCCCGGGCCTCCCCGCCCGACGAGATCGGATCTTTCCATGCAATGATTGCCAGAGCATCAGAGCTTTTTCAGCTCTGCCCCGAAGAGAAGGAAGGTAGGTTTCCTTTACCAACGGTGCAAGGCCAAGAGGAAGACAGTCCTTGCCGTGCCTCTGCTGGATGACATCTGGGACTAGGGTCTGACCCTTCTCAAGGACCCGTCTGACGCCTGCCAAGAGGGATCGGTACGAGAAGAAGTACCGGGTCCCTGATGCGGCCCCTGACTCGGTCGTCTCAGCAGCGGCCAAGAAGAAAGCGGGGGTGGGGGGGCATCGGCCACAACGTCAACTTCCCCGCCGGACGGCGAAGGAAAGAAGCTGGGCGCAATGGGACGAGTTATCTTGTTGGCGGCAACAACGATTAAGGCGGCCAACGCCCTCGCGATCGTGGCCCGCTGTGACAGGGAGTTATGGTACAAGATCGCCCCCCCTGTTGGACTTCCTACCGGATGACAAGAGGGCCGAGGCCCTGGAGATCTTGCAAGAAGGCGAAGTGGCGTCGGATCACGCCATTACGGTGGAAACGGACATTGCCGACACCGGTTTCCGCCAGCTAGGCAACAGCGTTTGCCTTAGACAACGAGGGTGGCTCAAGGTGACAGATTTCCGCCAGGACGTACAAGGCAAGGTTTTGGACATGCCGTTCGATGGCAACAATCTGTTTGGGAAAACAGTGGATGAGTCCCTCCAAGCCATCAAGGCAGAGACGGCTAAGGCCCTAGGCGTTCTCCAGCAACTAAGGCCGTCCTTTCGGAGCAGCGGAGGCAAGCAGGGTGCCTCCAAGGGATTCGGCGGTGGCTGCTCTACGTACCGCCAAGCGGCCCGCTCCTAGTCTCAGGAAGCCTATAGAGGACGAGGCAAGTCGGGTGGACTCCGCTGTCGTCGCCAGGGAGGCCAAGGCGTCCTCCAAGCAAGATTGAACCGACAGCGGTGTCGGGCCCCCACCGAAGCACCCCGGTGGGAGGCCGGCTGGCGAAGTTAGTCTGCGTGTGGGAGTCCATCTCCACCGACCGTTGGGTGCTGGACGCCCTGGCCCGGGGACACGCCCTCAAATTTCTAAAAAAGTGCCCCCGTATTCCACCCGTGGCCAGGAAAAAAAATCACGTCCCTCAACTGCTTTTGGAGGAAAGGGGGATGCTCCAAAAAGGTGCCATCTCAAGGTACTTCCTCGTGAAAAAGAAGACAGGAGGATAGCGCCCCATCCTGGACCTGCGACGACTGAACAAGTACATCAAAGCACAGAAGTTCCGGATGGTCACCCTCCAGCACGTGCTGGGACAGCTGAAGGAGGGCGATTTCATGTCATTGTTAGATTTGGAGGATGCATACTTCCACATCCCCATTCTAAAAGGACACCAAGTTCCTCAGGTTCGTGGTCCAAGGACGGCACTACCAGTTCAAGGCCCTCCCGTTCGGATTGAAATCGGCACCCAGGGTGTTCACCAAGTGCCTCGCACCGGTGGCGGCGCGGCTGCACCTGCAGGGGATCCACGTCTACCCCTACCTGGACGACGGGCTCATCCGAGCAAGGACAAGGGAGCTTGCCGTTGATCACACAGCGAAGACCGTCCAGCTGCTCACGGACCTGGGATTATCCATCAAGTTTCCCAAATCCCACCTGGTCCCGTCGCAAGTCGCACTGTTTCTGGAAGCCAAGCTCGACACAGTGGCGCGTCTGGCCTCGCCGTCGGAGGAAAGGACGAAGGCCATCCTGGGCAAGGTGCAGCGTCTGCTGGCCACGGACGTGGCCAGGGTGAGGTCCATCAAGTCCCTCCTTGGGATAATGTCCTCCTGCATATATCTCGTGCGCCTGTGCAGGCTTCGGATGTGCCCTCTGCAAGAGTTCCTCGAAGCCCGTTGGATCCAAGCGACGGGCAGCTTCGAGGACAGGATCCCGCTCAACGAGACCTTCCGACGAGCGATCCGGTGCTGGGGCATCCGCGCTCATCTGACGGCGGGCACAGACTTTCAGACCCCATCCCACCAGATAACGGTGACGACAGATGCCTACCTGGAAGGGTGGGGAGCGCACACCGGAGAACTTCACGCAAGAGGCCTTTGGCTCCCGGAGGAGAAACTACTACACATCCTGGAGCTCCGTGCAGTGTTCTGGGCCCTCCGGTCCTTTCTCCAGTCCCTCAAGGGCAAGGTGGTGAGAATCTTCACCGACAACACCACCACGATGTTCTACATCCGGAAGCTGTGAGGAACCAGATCTCTCCAAGGAAGCCCAGGATCTGTGGCATTGGGCCGTCGCCCAAGAATTGTTCCTAGGGCCCTTTTATCTGGCAGGGATAAAGAACACCATCGCCGACTCACTCAGCAGGGAGCTGCGCTCGTGCCACGAGTGGGAACTACGTCAGGATCAAGTGGATCGACTCTTCCGACGATGGGGAAAACCGCAGATCGACCTGTTCGCGACGGTGATGAACTCCAAGTGCCAGAGGTTCGCCAGCAGGTTCCCCCAGCCGAGGAGCATGGGCGATGCCTTCTCTTTCCCCTGGGACGGCCTGTTCCTATATGCGTTCCCTCCATTGCCGTTGCTGCTCCGACTCGTCAACCAGCTCAAGAGGTCCCGTGCAGGATGATCCTCGTCGCACCGGCGTGGCCGAGGCAGATCTGGTTCCCGGACCTTCTGGACTTGTCAGCGCCCCCACCAGTCAAGCTGCCAACAGACGCGGATCTTCTCTCCAGAGAAGGAGGCGCCATACTTCATCACGACCCGGAGTCACTGAATTTACAGGCCTGGCTCCTGCAGCACTAGAGTTTGGAGGGTACGATATCCCGGCTGACTGCAGAGAGGTCCTTGCAAAGGCCAGGGCATCCTCAATTCTCAAGTGCTACGGACATAAGTGGAAGAGATTCTCTGTCTGGTGCCGTGCACAGAAGATGAACCCTCTACGGATTACGGCCCCTCAAGTGCTGCCGTATCCTACTGTCGCTGGCCAAGGCTGAACTGGCACACGTCTCCATCAAGATACATCTGGCTGCGATGTCCCGATACACCAGAACCACAGGACGGGCGTCCTTGTGGTCCCATCGCCTGGTGAAGGAATTTACGAAGGGACCGTTCCGATCGTTCCTGCCGGTGAAGGCCCCTGCCCCAGCGTTGGAGCTGAACGTGGTGATGACCAGGCTCATCGGGGCGCCATTTGAGCCCTTGCGTTTGGCAGCGTTGAAGTTCCTGTCGTGGAAGACTGAGTTTCTTGTGGCTATCACCTCCGCACGACGAGTGGGAGAGATCCAGGCCCTATCCTGCGAGCCTGCATACTTGACTTTTCACGATACGAGGGTGGTGCTGAGAACGCACCCCTTCTTTATGCCCAAGGTGCCGTCAGACTTCCACCTCAACGAGCCCTTGGTGTTACCTGTTTTCTTCCCATCGCCTTCGTCACCGGCCGAGAGTACTTTGCACTCGCTGGATGTGGCTAGAGCGCTGAAGTTCTACGTGGACCGCACAAAGAGTTTTCAGAAGACATCATAGCTATTTGTGAACTTTGGACCTGTGAACCAAGGGAAGGCTCTCTCGAAGGCTTCCATTTCCAGATGGCTCTCCGGCTGCATCATGCACGATTATCGGTTGGCAAACTGACCGTTGTCTGGCCGTCCGAGAGCCCATTCAACCAGAGCTATCGCTGCTACCACCGCGTTCTTGTCTGGGGTGCCCCTGCTGGACTTCTGCAGGGCTGCTACGTGGAGGTTGACGCACACCTTCACGAGATTCTACTGCGTCGACCAGGATTCCAGGGAGGAGTCCAGGGTCGGCCAAGCATTGCTGCGCAACCTGTTCACTTAAGGTGAGCCTGGTGAGGAGGTAAGAAATGCTTAATGTTGAGTTTTGATGTAATGCTTAATATTGAGCCTTTGCCACGTCCCGTGGGTGTGCATGTGTGTACTGCTATGTATTCTTATATTCATGAGCATGTGAATCCATGCCAGACCCCATGCTGGAGAAGGAACAAGTTACTTACCTGTAACTGTTTTTCTCCAGCATGGGTCTGGCATGGATTCACATGCGAACCCTCCCTCCTACCCCTCTGCGGCTCTTCACTTGGTCATACTGCCACTTTGCGTGCTACCAAATCTGAAGGTGGCTGCCAGAGGTGGGGCTTAGGGAGAGGGCAGTCATTGGCTGGGGGCAGTATGACCCAGAGACCAGTGATTGGTTACTACTGAGAAAGACAGATCAGAAACGAAACTGATACTGATTTTTTTCTTTACCGAGGATTCCCGGCCTGGCAACAGGGAATATTCATGAGCATGTGAATCCATGCCAGACCCATGCTGGAGAACAACAGTTACAGTTAAGTAACTTGTTCCTTATATATCATTGTTATGACCTCAAAGCGCTGGTAGGTTGGACGCCCTCGGGAACTGCAGTTCAGGTCAGCAGTGTTGTATGGTGCGTGGGTGCACCGTATATGTGTGCAGCTGGTGTAATTGTCGAATGATAGCTGCTTCCTAGCGATAGGTGTGGTGCTGGAGATATTGGTTCGATGTGTGCAGTCTGGTGTGTGGACACCCAGACTGGGTTCTGGCTGCGTTAGGCCTGAGGAAACGCCTATGTGAGCAACTAGGTTGGAATGTGCTTGGCTAGCTGCGTTTTATTGGGTGATGGGTGTTCATGGGGTCATATTTGTATGTGAATAGCTAGGCCGAATTATCAGGGGTATAGCTGTGTTCTAGTTGAGTGATGGTGTATAGTAGAGAATAAGCGTTGTGGTGTGATATGGTGGTTATCTGTAAGGCGCCTGAGACCTGGCACGTGACCAGGACGGTGAGGACATACATAGCGGCATACGGATATATAGGGACAGGGTTGATACAGGTATAAATGGGGATACAGATATACATGGGGATACAGGTTTCTATCTGGATGCGACGCAGGCTAGAGTTCACAATTTCATCTAATTGTGGCACATGCTATCATTCACATCTAGATGCGACATAGTTTAAGTTCACAATTTCATCTAATTGTGGCACATGCGATCATTCACCTTTCTATCAAGAACCACATCAACCCCCTTGCTCCAACCTTGGCTGATTTCTGCAATCACTCCTTTGTCACTGGAACTCTCCCCTTGCCCCTTAATCACTCCCTTCTAAAGACATCCTCTGCCGATCCTTCCTCTCCGGCTAATTATCGCCCGATCTCCATCACTGCTTTCCTGTGCAAACTCTTGGAAAAGGTGGACATTTCCCAGCTTAATCATCACACTAAATTGATTGGTTGTCTCCACAGCCACCAGTCTGGCTTCAGAGATGCCAGAAGCACGGAAACTGCGTTCCTGACCACCTGTGAAGACCTGCTCTCCAACCTTGATTCGAATCTTCCTTCTGTCCTTATTCTCCTCAATCTTTCTTCTGCTTTTGATACATCAACCATGCCATCCTGCTCAATCGCCTCCATGATAACCTGGGTATCACTGATCAGGCCCTGGCCTGGCTGACCTCCTTTCCCACTGACCGACCCTCTCAGCTTCAACTTGGGTTTTTCCTCTCTTCCATATCTCTCTCTACTTGTGGTGTCCCCCAGGGGTCTAAAATTATTCCCTGGCTTTTCACCCTCTAACTGGCACCTCTTGCCCACCGTATCGCTACTTTCTTCTCCAACTTTCACTGTTTTGCGGATGACGCCAAGCTCTTATTCAGGGCCGCCTCTTCTCCTCCTTTCATACCAGACTGACCACAATTCAGGAATGCTGCGCCTCCAATGATCTCTGCCTTAATGCCAGTAAGACTGAGATCCTCCTCATCAGAACACCAGCTTTCTTCCTTTCCTCTCTCGCTCTCTCTGGCCTCCCTCTATGGGCCCTCTTTCTGCTCCTACCTGTGAGGCTAAAAACCTTGGGGTCATCTTCGACTCCACTCTCTACTTCTCTCCTCACACCTGTGACGTCTCTAAGCTGCCCCTCCTCAGAGGTATTGTCCCTTTCCTCCTTTTCCCCCAGTAGCTCACTGTCTCCAGAGATCTGGTTCTACTGCAACAGCCTCTTTCTGTAACGCTCACCTGATTCCCACGGAGGCGCGAGTCTTGGCAGGAAGCTGTCTGTGACTCAAAGTGATGTGCAGGACTCGATTGGCTTCTGGGGTCGAACCTCTTCGCACTGTGTGTCGGACTCAAAGAGTGAGGTTTCTGCAGGTGAAAGAATATGGGGGTTATGGTCTGGGTAGTTGAATGTCCCTCTCTCTCTCTCTCTTCCCAGCTTTTTCGTAGAGCCCCCCCCCCAGGTCAAGGTGCTCACCTTATATAGGTGAATGCTGGGCTCTCCATCTGCGTCTGGTGCAGGGTGCCGTTGCCAGTTCCTTCACTGGTGAAACATAGGCCTCTTGAATTCAGAGGATGGTTACCGTCGTTATCTGCACGAGCAGTGAGTTTCTGGCACCTTTTGTCTTTATAGTCTTTAAATGCGTGGCACGTTTATATGCAGACTCTATATAATGCTTTTCCCTTATGTATTGCAGGGCTCTTGAGATGGAAGATGAAGTGAAGCGCCTGGAAGTTCGTAAGTATGGCAAGCGCTCTAACTGTCTCTTTCCTTGCAGCTTAGTTCGTGTTAAAGAGACGCCGGAGTATTTGCAGGCGTTTGATTGCGACGAGCGTGATGGACGTAAGGAAATACTTGCTTAATGTCTTTTCTTTTGCCTTTCAGATATTGGTTTGCAGCACCGGAGTCCGCGGAATGCCAGTGAGTTGTTAACGATACTTTGTCTTTACAGGCGGCGATGCAGAACGAAGAAATCCGGAATTCACAGCGTGCCGGTAAGTATGGCAATGCTTTTGCCTTTGCAGGTGGAGATGCGGCGTGAAGAAGCGGCCGCAGCCGATGGATCAGGTGAGTAAGCACTACGTGTAAAGTTTGCCTTGCTAACCTGTTGTTTTCTGTTCTTTGCAGGTGCTGATGATGTCTGGATACTGAAATGGTAAGTAGGATTCTTGCAGGTCCAGGATCAGAAGAAGAAAAGCCAGAGCAGACTCGGTGAGCGTTCTGCTGCAGATGCAGAATAACGCGAAGCACGCTTCATCTATCGGGTGTGGTTTAAATAGCCTTGGAGTGATGAGGGGTCTTCTTCCACGGCCCCGCCTAGGTAAGAAAAGAGTTCCAGTTTCCAGAAGAGTTCCAGTGCTGTATCCAGGGAGTGGAGCTGCCCCACCCAGGTAAGAAAGTAGTTCCTGTTCTTAGATAGCTTCTAAGTGGCTGGTAAGTAAGCAGCATGGTCTGCTGCAGGTAAGTCCACCCAAGCATCCTCACACCTAATATGAGCCCGGCGCTTCCAGTGCCGGGACCAATGGTTTTGTTGAGCCTGGTGCCACCGGCGCCAGGACAAGGTCCAAAAGGTCCCAGTGGGGACCGGCTGGTGCCTAGGATTAGGGTTAGGGGCCTGCTTCCAAGGATGTTGGGCTGGTCCTGGCTCCTTGGAAGCAGTGATCATGACACTTTCTAAACCTTCCTACCTCTACAATTTATCCAGAACAGTACGATGAGACTTGTCTTTGGCCTCAAGCCCAGGGATCGTATTTCTCCAGCTCTGAAATCTCTTCACTGCCTGGCCTGAGAGCACACTACCTCCAACTCTCTCTTCCTAAACATCTCCCTTCTTGAGCTCTACGCTCATCCAGCTCCAACTCTCTGAGGGTCAGCCGCTTTTCCAAGCAGAGAGTAGAGGGCAGATCGCCCTCTCTCTAGCTGGGGCCTCCATCTGGAAAAGCATCCTTGCCTCTCTCAAACTTGAGCAGAACCACCTCCGGTTCAAGAAGCAATTCAAAACCTTCCTTTTCGATTCCGCTTTCTCTCTTCCTCTCCCCTGCTGATGTCCCGACTGCTCCACGCACTGGTCACCTGGCAACCCTCTGAACTTGGGCACAGGTTCCTGCATGTCCAGTTGCCTTTCACACTGCCTCTTGGCTTCCCCAGCACTTGTGGTCTGTATCTGCAACCCTACAGTCCCCTCGCTCTGCACTTTAAAGCCACCCGCTGGCTGTACTTATTGAGTTACCTGCACTCCTCCCCTTCCCTGCACTTGCGTGATGTGAATGACACAAGGCCTAGTAAGATCATTGTTTTGTCCTCCCTCTTCCCCCCGCCCCCCTCCTTGTTGCGTCCGTTATAAATACCATATGTCATACCACAAGTCAGCCATTGATGCCCTACTGAGTGACAGTCCAAGAGGTAGCTACTCTTCTGTACTCAGTAGTGGTCAGATCCAGTGGAGGGAGATTGAAGTGACCTGTCAAGTGTCACTTAGCTGTCATCCACAGGAAGATTGTCTGAAAGAGAGAACTGTCAGATCTCTCTTAAGTTTGATTGGAGCCCTCAGTGAGCCACGGAGAAGGAGGTGGGACCTTCTTTTGTCAAACATAATTAGTATATCCCTGAACACATGTGAGTAGTTTGAGCCTTGCCATGTTTCACAACTTGGCAAGGTAAACCATTCAGAAGGCCATGTTGGAGCTGGGCCGGTAACCATAAAGTTCCCTATGAATTGTGTGGTGTATTCTATCGTGAGAGATAGAATAGGATTCCTGCTTATGGCTATAGAGAGGGAGCCAGAGAACTCTGTGCCTCCCTGCCCTGTGCCAAAGCAGACCTTCTAAAGACTTCAGTGAGGATGACTTAGTGTCCCCTCACCTGACCCCACATCAGCAAGGTGAGCTGGAGAATGTGCTAAGGAAACCTTCCCCCTTGGTGTCACTGCAACCCTCTACAACAGATTGGTGTAAACTAGACTGTATTCTGGGAGTTGGTGAACCCACCAAGTCTGGGTCTTGTGGTGGTTCACCAAAGAAGAAGTTCTGACAGTTGGTGTGCGATCCACCCTGAGTTAGAACAAGGAGTGTTTGAGCACTCCAACTGTCAAGAGTCCAGTACTGCTGATCTGAAAGAACTCCCAGGTAAAACCAGTTTGGGATTCTGTATAGACACTAGAGCTCTGTATTCCTTTCCCCAAGACAGATACGCACTCCTCACTAAGAGGTAACAACTTAGTGGAACAGCTCTGTATTGAATCGTACAGTTGCCTCTTTGATCTCACTGCAGGATAGGACAACATATCCCTTGCAGTCTATACTTAGGAGGAGACAGCAGTTTCGGCCCTTTAAGATCCTTACTTTAGTGTATGGACTTCTGGTTGGTGGTTGCAACGGACACCTGTCAAATGAGATTAGCCCCTGTTCTGAATGGGAAAATTGATTTTAGCAATACATGTCTGGATTACATGGCAGATTCAACCCCCATTCAGAAGGAACTGGGATAACTCAAGAGACTGGGTGTCAGGAACTTCATTAGGCCAACTTGTTCAGGGAGACAACAAAGTGTCAAACTGAACAGGAGCCATTGGCCTTCCTTAAGCATAGGGTTGGTGAATGCGGAGGCACGATGCAACCTCTTGTCAGTGAAGTACTTCATGTACAGGCCTGGGCAACCCCCAGTGCCCAAGTGAGGACTTTCCTGGGCCTCACTGGGAAACATAGGAGTAAGGTGGCAGGCTATAGCAATATAGCTGCCCCCATGACTGCTCTCACTACTCATAGGGGACCTAAAGAATTCTTATGGACCCTTGAGTGTGAGACGGCCTTCACTGGCCTGAAAGAAACCTTGAGTCAGGCCCCTGGTTTAAGGGCACCTGATTGGAAGAGACCTTTCTTGGTGCAGACAGATGCCTATGCCACTGGGATAGTTGGTACACTTTCACAGCTTGATGACAAAGTGATGAACAACCTATATGTCACATCAGCTACCAGTTTAGGTGTGCAGAACTCAGGTGGCCCCTGGTGGAGAAAATGGAAACACGTCAAAGAAAGCAACCTATTCGAACAACTGGAATTAACGAAACCCTCAACTACAGAACTAGAGCTAGCTGACCTAGACGGGAAAGCAGAGATACTACACAAATGGATTGCAGATACAATAGACAAGATCGCCCCAGAAGTAACGTTCACCCCATCAAAAAAAGAGCAATGGCAAAATGGTTCACCCCACTATTAAACACCATGAAAAAGGAGAACAAAAAGATGGAATTGCAATGGAGGAAAGAATACAACCCAGGGAAAGAAACACTGTACCAGAAACAAATCTGCACATACAATAAGGAAATTCAAAAGGCAAAGAGAAGACATTACGATGACCGAATCAACAATGCCACCAACACACAAAAAGAAATGTTCAGCATCATTGAAGAAATGCGAAACCCACCGGGCTGCAATAACACCCCAACCACCTCAGAAAAACTATGCAACGACCTGGCAGACCACTTCAAACAAAAAATTCAATGACATCCGACAAACCATACAAAAGGGACCGACCAACCACAACATACAACCAAACTAACCTAACACGGAACCACAGCACAAACTCCAAAGCTTTCCTGAAATATCAGCAGAGGTATTTGCAATGCTGGGAAAACGAAACAAGAAAGCTGGATCACCCATGGACCTCTGTCTCCCAGACATCTACAAATCAATCCTCGCACAACGATCGCCAGCAGAACACTACAGAAACCTTCTAAATCTATCACTAGCAACAGGGACTGTACCGAAGATCTTCAAATCAGCATACATCAAGCCACTCTTGAAAAACACAAGTGGTGATGTAGATGGCCTTTCCAACTACAGGCCGATCTCTAACATCCCCCTACCCAGCAAAACCTCTAGAAACCTATGTATATAAACTAACCCAAGAACATGTAGAAAAACACCACCTGCTGGACCAAGCACAAATCGGTTTCAAGCCAGCGAGAGGAACGGAAACAGCACTACTATCCATCTGGCACAACCTCAAAATTAACACAGATTCAAACACTACCTCAGCCCTTATTCTGCTCGACCTCTCCGCAGCCTTTGACAAAGTTAGCCACGACACCCTGACCAAAAGACTAGAAGACATAGGCATAACAGACACAGCACTACGCTGGACCAAGTCATTCCTAGCAGACAGAACAGAAACCGTATGGATCAAACCTTTCAAATCCACTCCACGAGTTAACGACTGTGGAGTGCCACATGGATCCTCACTATCTCCACTATATTTCAACATCTATCGTACTCCTGTCATCAGAATCTTCAAAAAATACAACATTACATGTTACAACTACGCAGATGACACTCAGATCATCTACAAAATCAGACACTGATGCCGACCATTCAACCCTAATTAAGTCTTCAACTGGATGGATGCCAACAACCTGAAAATCAACCCAGGAAAGACAGAAATCATGATCGTATCCAAAGACCGAGAACGAAACCACCATCCCGTGGCCTACGAAAGTGGAAAACGCACCAACACCATCGAAGGTAGTAAAAAATCTGGGAGTCCTAATGGACAACATCCTAACCCTAGAACCATAAATAAATGCAACAGTGAAGAAATGCTTTTTCTTCCTCCACACGGCAAGAATTCTATCTTTCCCCTCCTTCACGCACAAAACACTCACTATCGTCGCCCTAATCATGTCAAAAATCGACTATGCAAAGAGCCTCTACCTCAGAATACCAGAATACCTCCTGAAGAAACTGCAACGGATCCAAAATGCAACAGCAAGACTACTCCTCAAACTATCCAGAAGAGACCACGTCACTCCAGTCCTAAAAACACTACACTGGGTCCCAGTAAAACATTGCATCACCTTCAAAACAATGTGCATGACGCACAGGGCAATCAGCGGGCAGGGAGCAGAATTCCTACAAAAGAAAATAAGTCTACAAACCAACAAGACCCCTCCGATCAAGCAACGAAATACGCCTGGAACTCAAACCATACCTTAAGAAAAAATTTGAGGCCCCTCCTTCTACCACTTAGCCGCAAAAACCTGGAACAACATCCCAAAAGAAATAAGAAACACTGAAGATCACCTAAAATTCAGGAAATCACTAAAAACTTGGCTCTTCAAAACCAAAACAGGAAAAAGGATGACTAAACTGGAAAGGACACGGACAACCCCGAACCGACAGGGAAGCTCCCACGGCACCTGGACGGATGACACCGGATAGACTAGAACACAGGCGACACGCACAGAGACTGAGTCAACTACCCCAGACAATTCCACCACACTTCCCCCGGCCCCTTAGTTACCGCCAGGTACCATAGTGTTGTGGAATTGCGAGATATTGGCAATCACCACACTACCCGAGATGTTGACATTGGCAGGTCCACTGGTCACAGGAGTATGAAGGGAGGATAAGGGGGTCATGAGAGAGCATGTTAGAGGTGGGGACCATAGGAGTAAGGAACCTTGTATGCCAGTCAGACCCAGATCAGGGGAGACTACGCAAGCCGAGCGCCTCAATTCAGGATAGAGACTCAAACTAACCAACCCTACTAACAATTTCCCCTTCTGCATACACCCCTAAAACTCCAAACCAAACACAACCAAAACCTACAGCACAACAAACCGCACAAACTTCACTACATTGCAACAACAAAACAAAAACGCACATAGACTTGCACAACAGTGCACGACGACTACCGGCCGCAAACACCCCAGGCCCAGCCAACGGACCCACCGGGCTGAGGCCGCCAACAGCACATCACTGCTCTCTTGCACTTTTCCTGCTTCCTCCCATTAACTCAACCTCCCCTCTTTCAGAGCGCCAGGGGACCACTCCAGTGGTGATAGTGCGCGGTACAAATGTCCATTAACATTAACATCATATGGTGTCAGTTGAGGTCCTACCTCCATGGGACTCCCTTCATTGTGTATGCTCACCATAAGCCTTTTAAGTGGTTGGTGGATATTAAGGGAGAGAATCCAAAGTGGCGCAGGTGGTTCATGAGTCTGCAGGTGTTAGGGAGAATTCTCATTTATGGCTAATTTCCCTTACCTAGTGATTTCTGGGGTTTATTTTTTCCACCTGGTAATAGTGTGAGCCTTTTTTCTACTCTTAGTGTATTTTTTGTGTGTGTTGTACTTTTTGTTCTCATGGGCTATGGAGTGTCACCAACTCCCTAGGCATCATCTTTTTACTTGTTTGTCACACAGCACCTTTAGTGCAGTGACACAGGGGTGTCTTTTAGACTTCCTTTGTGAACTCCATTTCCGGGGATGACAAATGTCCCCCACAAACATGTAAAGTTGCCATTAACTTTATATAGTCACTTTAAAACCACAGACCCAGTACACCCCATCTTACACGGAGTATTGGAAAGGGTTAACTCTTACCCCTTTTTGTCTGTGGCTCTTGGAGCCTTGTTTTGCTCCATTAACATTAAGACTTGGCTGGTGGCAGTGGTATCTACCCTAACATTTCTACCGCGATTATTTTATATAACGTGGTAATGTTTTAGGCTATTATAATAGCCTCGAACATAAAACCCACTTGACCAAATATGTTTTATTTTGGCTCTGGTTGGGTTTAGTCGCCATTTCTTTTTGTTATAGTCTTTCTTGTTTGCTTTTCGCGCCAAACCAGGTTTGGTTTTCTTGTTCGCCGTCCTTTGGCGGGCTTCTGCGAAGAAGCCCTCCTTTGGTGTCTAGGTGGGCTGAATGTGAGGGAGGGATTTAGTAACCCCCCTGCACAGGGTCTCCTTGGAGACCCAAGTCGCACTTTGTGTCGATTGGCTGAGGTGGTTGTTCGGGCCGCACAACCCCCTTGCTGTGTGATTGACAGCCAGGCTGTGTGAATGGGGGATTTTGGCATAAAAGGCAGGACTCTTGGGCTGGAAGTCAGTCGCCACTGGAACTACAAGAACCGAAGAGAAGTGGAGAAGAAGATGGCTGCTGCAACTCCTGGATCCCGGTGAAGCCCTGCTTCAGTCCTGAGCGATCTACCCTTCAGATATAGACGATCCAGTCCAGAGTCTTCTTCCCTTGAGCCTGGTGGGATCAACCAGCTCACATTCTACAGCCAGAGAATCCTCTTCTGGGTCGGAATCACTGCACAGAGCTGTAGTGGTCCGGATAGCCATCAGAAGAGCCCTCTCTTGTTTTTAAAGGAGCGTACCTTTTATTCATCCTTGCTTTGTTGCTGCTGGCTTCATCCCTGGGTAGTGCAGATCACTCCAGACGTCCTCCTTCTTGTCCCCACGACTGAAGCTTCAGGAACCGTGAGTCTGCAGGAACTACCAGGAACAACTGCCGTAGCACCAGCTTTCTTCATCCGAATAAGGTACTGTGTCCGTTTGGTCGTCCTCTCTGTCCGACCTTGAGGAATAGGAGTAAATCCTTTTCCTTTCCGAAGGCTTGTCCTTTCTTCCTTCCGTCTTATAACTTTTGCCTCCCTTTGACAATATCCAGTACTCCTGGCAACGTTAATCTTGAACTGTTCTCACCATGTGATCCTCGACAACAGAGCCCCTGCTCCAGTTGATACTGGCGCAGGCCTATTGACATTTAGCTGCCTCTTAGAACACGTCTTCTGATTCTATTGCCTTGACAAAAGTATTGGCTATGATTTTTATCCACTATTCCCTTGTTTTAATTCTAAGTGCTAAGTGTGTTTGACTACGGCTACATTTCTTCCTGCGGGTACGCTTTTGTTTTGTAAAACCGAACTGTCGTTACTGTCAAAAAGTAATCGCGTATGAACCCACGGTAACGTCTTTGTTTCAAAACACTGGTCTGTCAAATCCTAATGTACCTACTTTGAATCGACCTAAACAAAAGGAATTGGTTGTGTGTAGTATATTTAGAGTGTGGTTTTATTTAATAGAAGTGAAGTGTTTTGTGAACAGATGGTTTAAAAATAAATGTACTTATATATTTTTTTAACCAAAAACCTTGAGTCAGTGTTTGCTTGAGTCACAGTGATTGTAGTCCTTTGTGTAATCCTACTGCTCATTTGCTCTTGAGATAAGTCTGGCTGCTCAGCCATCGCTACCACTTTACTGTGTAGTACATGCTTGTACCAAAGGAGAAAATGTACAATCACTGGTAGTCCTAATCATATGTAGTGTTCCCTAAGGGTACTGCATGTGATTCTTCCTAATAGCAGGCCTTGAACTTCACTGTTGGGCATAGGCCAGATCACAAATTTAGCAAATTATGATGAGCTGTCCAACTGGGATAAACGACTGGAACAGAGTGCCCATCCAGGGGTGGATTAGTCCCCCCCCCCAGTCCCTAGTCTGGGGAGGTGGGGTGTTAGGAAAAATGGCTCTTTACTGCACCTTTCCTTCCATTTGTATGGACCCCTAAGCTTTTTGCTTTTATTTTTGATCCTGACCTGTACTTTTTACAGTGCTTTGAAGCATTAAGCTTTACTGCACTGTCTTTTGCTCATCTGTTATGGGGAAACTGGCATGTCCGTCAGGCTGTCAGTACTGGGAAACATTTTTTCCCTTAGTCTAGTTAATTTGTTACTACTTTTAGTAACTTGTTATCACTTGTGTTCACTCTTATCATTGTACAGTGCATCTTACAATGCAGTAAAATTGGGTACACTTTTTTGTTTTTGCCCTAGACTAACACACTTTTTGGTTACTCTAGGTTTGCTAAATGTACAAGCAGATGGCAGCAGTGACTTATTACAATTTTTTGGGTGCTTTTCGTTTTAGCTTTACCGCGTTTGGCTACTAACTGTGGATAGTGACCAAACATGGCCATGCCACAAGGTTTTTCCCTTATCCTTTGGCCATCTTGCTTTTTTGCCTTCGTAAAATCCTTATGTGGACTTCCAGTGCCCGGCAAAGCAGAGGCTTTTGGCGGGCTCCTGGAGGGACTGTGTGTTTGCTGGCAGGATGTGGGTTGGGACTGTGGTCCAATCCACAAACTGGTTTCAGTGTGCGAATGTTATGCATGAGTGTTCCCGCCAGTGGTCCTGGTCGAATCACTGCTGGGGTTTGTCTGGGACTTGTTCCGCTACTAGCTAGTGGGATTTTCAGCTCTTACATGGCTATTCGGATAATAAGAGGACCCCTGCACTCACTCTTCAGAGATTCTGGAGTAACCTGAAGGAGCCAAGGCTCCTGTCCTGCTGTGAGACCCGTCTGAAGGAGGTCTGGGGACCAACTTCTACTGCTTTCCTAGAGGAGCCCTGTCTTGCCATTGATCTTCAGCAGTCCTGTGAGGGAGCTGCGACCCATGTGGTGGAGGGAACATCCATTCCTGACATCTGCCTGGTACCCTGCGAGGAAGAGCAGTCGGAAGTGTCCTGGGACCGACCATCTCTGAGTGTGGGCTACCATGCTGCTGACGTCGCCGTTCCACGTTGAGACCTGAAACATGAGGGATCCTAAGCTTGTCCTACAAGACTCACCTCAGTAAAACCTTGGAGTCCTAGCGTCGAGGGGACCCAAGATGGGAGGGAAAGTCTGACCACGGCAAGTGAGTCCTTTTGTGTCACCGTGCTGCGATGAACGCCATCCGATAGCTTACGGTCCTGCATCGTGTTTTTCTGCATTCTTCATCCGAGAGTCCTTGCACCAGTGAAAGACACTGACCGGAGATCAGCTCAAACCTGTGAATCCAGGATTGAGGCTGACGGCGGTAAAAGCAACCTCAGACCTTCTTCCATTGACCTGCATTGTCCTGGGAAGAATCAGAGTACGAGCGTGAGTTAGAGTAGTTCTTACCTGCCCCTAAACTCCCTCTAAACATTTGCTTAACATTTATAAATCTTTTGCTATACTTTGCCATTTCTAGATCACGCAAGCCTTCCGAAAGTTGGAGACACTTTTGTTAGTTTGAATAAAACTGTCCTCAACCCTTGGAACCGTTCATTGGCCCCCAGAAACCCTACCTTCATTTTTTTTCTTGCATCACAAACTGTCAGAACCTTTCCTGAACCTTTGGGCATAAGTCCCCCAGACAACTTAGGGAAGGACTTTTGAAGTTAGGGTTTGTTCTCTGTGCACCTGTAGAAGAAAAAATAATCTGTACTTTCTTTTACAGGAGTTTGATTTGTATTATTCCCTGCTTTAGTGACTATATAATGTAATCTATTATTAGTGTTGTGTGATACTTCTACCTTTTAGTAGTCATTTTTCATAGTGATATTTGGCCATAAATACATAACTGTATTTTTATACCTACTGTCTAAGTGAACTTTCTGATTCCTATTGTGTACTCATTGTGGACCCTTTTCACCTCTTGAGACTTAGCTTAGACCTCTCATTACTGCGACCTTGAACTGGTTTAGCTAGAACTCCCAGAGATGTCCCTGTCACAATATAGTTTGGCCTTCTATACATCTGTCCGCCAGGCCAGAGTATAGAAAATCAGTCCTAACATCTACGTCGCCTCTCAACCAGGCAACATGTCGGCTCTGCGCGTGACGTTGTTCCCTGTACTTCAAGAATGCACTACTCCGCCTTGCATCAGTTCCTTTTTTGTCCTTGCGCTCAGCACAATGTTTGAAACAGGGCTCAAGTTCTCGATTCCAAACGGTGTCAGAATGTCAGGCCCAAGCCATCTAAAGTCAACGCTGCAGGGACTTGCAACTCGAAAATGTCTCTCACTGACCCACACAATATCTCTGTGTGGTGTCTGGGAGTTGAACCCAAAGGCAGTAAGGGAGCGCTTGGCTAAACTGGCGCTGGGGAATCTTCCATCAAAATCCCCAGCTAGATTGGCCATGAAGTTCTCAGGCCCTGCGACAGAGGAGCCTACTCCTGAAAAAGACAGTGAGAGTAGGCATTGAAACTGTCGCCTGATGTTAATCACCCTGTATTGGGTGAGGAGGACATGATAACCGGACCTTCTGAAACTGGCTGTTTGCCCACCTCTTTGGCTTCCCTGGAGCCCCAACCTCTCTCCCCAGTCGGAGGGCAGGGTGCTTCACCTGAATCCAGGACCCCTCAACCAGTCAAAATATTACTGGTAAGTAATTTCTCCATTTGCTGTATAGTGCTTTAGCAAAAGTGCTTTGTAAATCAATTAATACGAATAGGATAATTTGGTTGTTGCCATTTGACAATCCATAAAATAATATCTTGGAAAAAGAAAGTCCTAATTCCCAGTTTGGGGTTCTGAATGCCACTAGGAACCCCATGCTTAAGAACCACTTGTTGCAAGTAGCTAACTGGTACATTTTTGTATTTCATGTCAGGCTGTGCTTTGATTTGAATATTGCATTGAATACAGACATGTTTGCTTATATAATGAGAGCGAGCCATGAAGGTTTAACAATGTTTTGTGTAATAGGAAATGGTAATAATAATTTTGCATTTCTGCCAAAGGAACTGAATGAGCTGCGAGAGACTGAGGGCGGAACTATTTTAACTGCCACCACATCTGAACTTGAAGCCATCAATAAGCGAATAAAGGATACCCTGGCACGGTCAAATGGTTGGTAAAGTCAAATGGTCTTTAAAAATAAAACTACATGTATTCAGTGTATTTACATTTACATTGAAAGCTCACATACACACTGTTGTAATGTTCAAAGGGCATGTCCCAAGATAAAATGTTCAAAGTAGAATGTTCAATTTGATATTTGGTTATTTTATGCCATGCCACAAAGAACATGATCTCTAAGGTAATTCTTCTTCCCACAGATTCATTCTCGAGTTCTGGCTACCAGTTGATTCAGATCTCCATGTTTGGGTCTAACTTTGCTGACTTAGGCAGTCGATTAGAGGTTTTGCTGACTTTTTTTTTCTTTTTTTTTGTCCCTACTCTTTTTTTTTTTTTTTTGCTGAAAGTCCATACGAAAGCTACAACTGCATTTTGTGGGTTTCCCTCAGCTGCCCATATTGACATTGGTGCTGTTAAGGGTGCCATGTTATTCCTGGGCACATTCCAAGCCAAGAACGTACCTGTGTGATAGGGTGGTGTCAGCTATGTACTCAGTTTTTTGCCTTCACTGCTGTGTAGCCTTTTTACTGCTTTGGTTGCCACCTTCTCATTGTGCAGGAGTAAAATGACTACCACGTTGTTTTAGTCCTGTGTTCTAGTGATCCCAATAGATTCTTTCCTCCTGTAGATTCCCTAGCTTAGAAATGTATTCTTCATTATTTGGGCATAATTCCATTTTGGAGGTTCTGTTGTCCATTTTTATGGTCCCCTAAACGCTTTGCTGTTTCCTCTAGTTCTTCCTTAAATCTGTGATCTATTTTTGTGGCTAAAGGGACCTCTCCTGATGGCCCCCCTCCCCCGCCACTTCAAGCCTTTTTGAGTGTATGGGCCGATAATTGCTCATGTGGCCCCTGGGACAGAGGTGCTTTACAAGCACCCCATTAGGGCCCTAATAAACTTACATCGCCTAAATTGTTTTTTGAGAGTAGTCTCTGGCAGCTATAATGTAGTTTTGGCTTCACCAGGGATCCAAGCAGATTACCACATTGGTAGCCCAATGCCCTTCCTGGTAGCCATTTACTTACTAATGTATTTATTTCACGTCCTGCTCACAGCCATTTTGTTTTTGGGAGATAACTTTGTCCTGGGTACGCTTAAGGAGGGCCTAAAACGGCTGTTGTACCCACATTGGTTCTCTTTGAGCACAGCCCTGCACACACTGCAATGGTTTTGACCAGTCCCTATCCCTCTGTCGGACATTCCGGGTACCTGAATGCTTTGTAAATTTGGGGGCCAGCATGATTGGCTGACTACCAAAACCTTTGAGTAGAGGGCTTGCATAGGCCAGCCAATGACTGTGTAGGTTTATTTGATCCTGGTCCCAGTTCTCTTGAATTTTTCATGGACGTCTGCTGGTTTACTTAGATGCTGAAAGATTCTGCCCAGAAATTGGAGGATCTTCTGTCATCGGATTTGGAGATTCGGACCTGCAGCAGGGCTTCACCGGGCGGTTCAGTCGTTGTCGGGGTCCTCTTCTTCCAGTTCCTCGTTGGTTCTTTAGTTCCAGTGGCGAGACTGCTTTTCCAGTCCAAGAGACCTGCTTTTTATGCAGTTTTCCCCCTTTCACACAGCAGGGTGGCTGGCCTGGCAAGGCCAGTCCCCTTAGCCAATCAAACAAGAGTGCAACTTGGGCTTCCAAGGGAACCCATGGTAGGGGTCCGAAGATCCCTCCTTCACATCCTGCCTACCTAGACTTTCCGGCGCATTAAGGAGGGCTTCTGTGCAGAGGCCCGCGAAAAGACAGCGAACAAAGGAGTCATCCCCGGTTTGGCGCGCAGAGAAAAACACGAGAAAGACTATAACATAAAGAAATGGCGACTAAACCCAGCCGGAGCCAAAATAAAACATATATGGTCAAGTGTGTTTTATGTTCGAGGCTAATATAATAGCCTAAAACATGACCACGTTATGTAAGATAACCGCGGTAGAAAAGTTAGGGTAGATACCACTGCCACCGGCTCCAAGAGCCACAGACAAAAAGGGGTAAGAGTTAACCCTTTCCAATACTCCATGTAAGATGGGGTGTACTGGGTTTGTGGTTTAAAGTGACTATATAAAGTTAATGGCAACTTTACCTGTTTCTGGGGGACAGTAGGCAGCCCCAGAAAATGGAGTCGGTGGGAAGTCTCAAAAGACAACCCTGTGTCACTGCACTGAAGGTGCTGTGTAACACACACAAAAGTGGTGCACATGGAGTAGGTGAGGCTCCAGTGCCCAAGGTCACACAAAGTAGAAATACACATAACACATGTAAGAGTGGGAAAAAAGGCTCACACTCTTACCAGGTGAAAAAAATAAATCCTAGAAATCCAGCAAAGCTGCTGGGGGACTCAGTAGGTAAGGGAAATTAGCCAGTCTGGAGAATTCTCCCTAACAATCACAGAAATAACATGCTACAGACATTTAAAGGCTCAGCTTAACAGAAATGACCAGACCAATTTAGTCATATAGCCTCGTAATCTAAAGGGGCAATTGTATGTATTGCAATAGTACTGTATTTGTATGCATATATCATGCTTTACTTTTATAACCAAAGTGGCAATCTTATGCACTGTAATTGCAAGGAGATTAATAGATAGAAGAAATAATCTGAAGCTATAAATGCAGTAGTCTGAATATAGAGAGTATTCTAAAGGCAATAAAAGGAATAGACCGTCGAAATTTTGAGAAATTGAAAGCATAAGAATACAAGCATAAAGGGGCGCCATTTACAAGCATTTAATGTTCTGATAATTTTGGATCCATGATACAAGATATTTAGTGGATACCCAAGCATTATCCAGTGAATTAAGAAGAATCTATATTAATTTGCTTATCATAAAGGATTTCTGTGACATAAAAAGAGGAAAACAGAAAGGAAGTAAAAGAATGATAATACAATTTTATTTATGAATACAATTTCATAATTTCGTGCAACAAAAACAGGATCCTATGTCTTTCTCTTTTCCATTATCAAAGTTCTGGCCAGCCTCAGGACCATTAGGATCCAATATTGCAGCCGTATAAACATAATATATACAATAATACTAACCTTATTTATACAAGGGATTCGCCAATTGTTAAAGGCTGAACTGTTACAAATGTGTTCCAAGTGTTGGGATGTGGGTCCTGTTAATAATAGTATTATCTGTGTTTTAACATCTATGTAGTGATGGGGGTGCGCAACCACTTGGAATTACAAATTAAGCTTATGGGAGAAGAACGGGCTGCAGAATTGGAAGATCTGGTGACTTCCCTAGGTCACTTAAAGATTATACCACAAAGATGTTTGTCCTCTACTAACCGCGCTCAGAGATGGTTGTTAAGGGTGTACAAATGACATGAGTGATGTCAGTAAGGTTTTGACTGTTCGGTTGTATTTATTTAGGTTATGTGATAAAAACACAAATATCAAATGGAATCAACTTGTTACAACAATACCGAACAAGGATTATTAGTATATATTTGTTAACTCCACAAACTTGTAATCCAATGGGTCTAGTGTGACATATGAAATAACAAAATGTATTTGCAAACAGCACCTGTTGATCGGTATCTAATTTTACATGGTTGGTCTAACTACACTAGCAAGATATCTATTTTCCCACAAATGTATGGTATCTGTTTGCCAACACATGTTCCAACTCACTAGGGTCGTCATCAGGGTGTGATTCTAAACCACAACTGAAGCACTATTAACCTAATGTTAGTGGTGATATGTCTGTATCTTGACTGGTAGTTAAACTTTGCCTCTTCCAGACGGAAACGGCCACTCTCTAAACAAGTGGATTGGACCACATAATAGCCTCCTAGTATGTGGTTAGAAGTCCGAAAAAAGGATTGCCGCTGGAGTCGCAAGCGATTATATAATTTGCGATATGAATAGGCGGCGGATGGTATGCTCCGTTAACTATAGTAAGCTGCTCAAACTAATCTGCTGATGCGCGATTGGAATTTCAAAATGGTGTAAATACTGCCGTTGCAAACAATTTAAGCAAAGATGGATGTCAAGTAATGAGCAACTTGGGCTTTTCCCTGAACTTCAAAAAGTCCCACGTTTTATCTGTCCCAGTCGCTCTGATTTATCGGTGTGGTTTTGGACACACCTGGGCAGGGCATTCCCACCAGAGTATTGAGTGGGAAGCATATCTCTGACGGTCCATGTAATACAATCACAAAGAAGTTCTTTCCTCAGCCTTTCTGCGCCTCCTGGGCCTCATGGCCACCTCTATTCTGGTGGTTCGGAAGGCCGGCTTTGCCTGTGGCCGCTTCACGGGCTCCTCTGTCGTCAGTGGTCACAATTTCAGGGTCCTAAAACAGACCTTCTACAGGTGTCAAACCGTGTTGCTCACTACCCCTGAGAGACAACCTACTGATGGGTATGTTTCGTCGTTAGGGAAATGTATCATTTTTATGCTTCATCCACTCTCCTAGTGAAACCCTCAGCACTTGTTGCTGGACTCCTTTTTCTTTAATCCTGAATGAGTCGAGCCTTTTTCCACTCATTCATTCTTATTGGCTCTGTCTTTTGGAACTCTTTCCTTTGATTTTTACTGTCCTATAGAGTCTACTTTCTTGCATATCTCTTTTAAAGCATATGTATTTTTACTATGACAGCACAGAGCTCCTTTTGGGCAGTGTTGCTGGTGACCCCTTGGGTCCTCCTTTGAGATTATTTTCAATATCCTAGAGCAATTAGAGTTCTTAAGGAGTATCTCTCCTAAAATGTTATAATCTGAGAGATTGGCACACACCACCTTATGTGGAGTGCCAAAGGGATACTTGGCATCCCCATTCTCTGTGCCCCTGTGACTCTTGTGTCACATAGACAATCTTTTAATCATGGCTGGTGGTAGTGGACGTGTTCTACCAACTGTTGTGTGAATGTTCTACCTCAGGCTATGTCCATAGCCCCGGTTATACCCATTAGGGTCACCCAAGTATTAACTTGGTGGCTCCTTTCTTTTTTCGTCATTACTAGCGTGGTTGTTCTTTGTCAGCCCTTCTTCTACCATCTTGGGTGGGGGAAGCCTGTGTGTGTTTTTACCTTTGGTGGGAACCCTTGGGTGTCCCCGCCTAGGCACCCGTGTGTCTGGGAAGGCAGGAAGTGGGGGAGGAGTTTTTCACTCCCCTGCCCTTTTTCTGCCTGCGTGCCTGAATAGGACCAGCTCGCACTGGGGTCTGGCTGTCCTAATTCGACAGTCACCCGCCCCTTTCTGTGAATTGCTGAGAGAGATTGTAGAGGAGTGTGTGCTGGAACTGAATAAATGGTCAGGCTCCTGACGTGAAAGGCAAGTTGACCACTGGAAACTGAAGTAACCGAAGAAAAAGACGACCAGAGACTCCTGCAGACCTTTTGCAACACTGTGAAGCGACCACTGATGTCCTGACCCCGTTTTCTATGCGACAGAGGAACTCTGAAGAGGACTCCTCCCTCCCTTTGAGTGGTGGAAACAACCATTCCCAAGACTAACTTTGATGTGAGCCATCTCCTGAGGTCCAGAGCTTCAAAACCCCAATACCAGGAGACCTGCTGCCCATTCCAAGTGCATTGTCGTGGAAAGGCCAAACTCGTCCAATTCCTTGCTGAGCCATGAAGGGCACTCCAGAGATCCGATCCAAACTCGCCCAGACGCCCTCGGCAGAGCGTGGGACTGAAAAAAGCAAAGAAGGTTCACCAGGCGAATCGTGTCCTTTGTTGGTGCTGCAGAAAAGGCACCAAAACCACAGAGTGACCAAAGAAGTTGCTGAAAGCTGTGTCAGAGGTCCGCCCTCGAGACTACTCCAGAGAGATGCCATCCATTATACTGCCTTCGCCATCAGACCAAGGAATCCGGAGGTCGTGTCCAGCGCCGTTGCATCGAGGAGAATCCAGCCACAACCGTTTCTTCTAATTTAAGGTACTGTGGGGAGAAAAGTATTGCTTACCTTGATCTGTGAAGTCGCTCCAGAACGTTGGAGTGTCCAGTGTACCCCCTCTTACCTCAGATTCAAGCCAATGCTTGTGTCCCGTTAGCGAGTCCTTTAACAGGGTCTCTAACATTGATTGTGTCCTCTTGCATCTTAAAGACTAGAGACTGTAAAGTATTCACAGGAACTTTCGTTTCTGATGCTTGTTAATCTGCTTAGAATCACGTGCTGTGCAAATGGTCCGACATCCAGTGGTAATCGCAGAGCATTGCATCTTGTCTTTCGGGGACCGACAGGGGACTTCGGCATAGGCGTATCTGCAACACTATCGCTATTGTGACGTGTAGTGTACCCAAAATCCCTCACGCGCTGAGGTCCCTCAGATTGTTTTTTCCACCCAGATTACTGGTTGCCCTATTGCAGAGCTCTTTCATAAGAGACATTGTTATCACCTTCTTATCGACTGTCGATTATTCCCTGAAAGTCATTTCGACGGTGGTTCCTGTACTACGCCGAAGACTGCGGTGGACTTTCGACACCTACGATCCGGCGACGAAGCCGTCCACGTGGCGGGCCCTCGGGCCGGCCTACACAGTAGGGAGAGTGGGGTCAGGGTGGCCATATCCTTTCAGCTATGTCTGTCCTCTTTCCCCCTCTTTGCCCTCTAGGTCTGGTCATCGCCTTGATTGCCTTTCGCTATGGAAAGGACACCATTTAGGTTTTGCCCTTCTTGCAGGGCCAGATATCCTTGGAAGGACAAGTACTCAAAGTGCAATCATTATCTACCCCTTGACCATGACAAAGCGCGGTGTGCAGCCTGTAAACTCCTGCGCCCTAAAACGCTCCAGGAGCACCGCGTTAAGCGGTGGGCGGCCTATGGCATGTCACGGACTGGATCTTCTTCCCCCACCGCCACACCCGCCTAAAGTGACAAGGGTACTAGTGATGACCAGGCATCCGTGTCGGATGCCATCGACCTCATAACGGACTCTCCTAGGTCCGCCACGCCCGTCCCCAACCCCGCTAGGCCTGACGCGAGTAACGCTATGGGGATAACACCGGGCAACAGGAGCGTACAAGATCGAAGCCACACTAAACACACAACCCCAACCCCAGTTTGGACACCGTAGAAATGGGCGAAAGCGCCAACAGGACCGCCGAAAATTTCGACGGGATCTCTGATCAAGATCCACAGCCTTTCCCGCATCCGCAGCAACGTCTTGTGACTGCGCCTTCTAAACAAAAGGGCGCTACCTCCAAAACGCATCCGGCCGTCGAAACGCACTTAGCTGACGCTCCAATGCTCCCTAAGGCCCTGGTAGGAGAAAAATCTACCGCTAGGCCTCCTAGTCAACCGGCACATAGGCCTCCTAGTCAACCGGCACATCACCCCGCTTTGCGAACATCTCCGAAAGCATTGCTAGGATTGCTTCGGCAGTGGGGCTGAAGGAGAGGTCTAAAGAGACGCCAAAGTGCAAGGAGGGGTCTGCGGACACGTCGAAAGATGCGCCACAGCACTTAGATGCTCATGTTCCACCCTTCTGGTTCATCTAGATGGACAAGAGAAAAATTTGAAGGGTGTATGGACAGGTTGGAGAAGTTTGTCTCGCTTTCAGAGCAGCCTACCCCCGAGAGACCTTGGGAGGACACTCCCTCTGTTCCTGCTTCTAATTTTCTAAGAAATTTAGGACCTTCTCAGGAGGATTACACTTCCATCCACCCCGAAGACGAGATCCAGATGGACACATATCGGGACATTTATAAGGAGGAGGAGGAGGAGGATACGAACTTCCCTCAAAACTACACTGTGGATGACCAGGCGGATCCCACGGGAGACTGGGAGGACAGTCACCAGGTTGAGGTGGAACCATGGCGCTCCCTACCCACGACCAGGACCCTGATGTCCTATGTTTGGATTCCCCTCCCTCCACTCCGGCCCGCCAGGCTTCCCCCGTGGACGATCAGATGGCGTCAACACCATCTTGAAAAAGGCGGCTGAATATTTTCAAATAGCCACCCAGGAGGCTTTGCCTGAACAGGACTTTGTGGAGGATATCCTCAAAGAAAAGCCACCCTCCAGCCAAGCCATACCTCTTCTGAATTCCATTAAGAGGAGATTGGCTCCTTCCTTAATCACACCAGCCCAGACTAGGGCAGTAAATCCAAGGGTGGAAAAATTATTTCGCTCATTGCCTCAGTACGTACATTAAGGGCCATGGCACCCACGATTCACTAGTGCCTGAGCCCGCTAGAACCAAATTACTTGCCATTGTGACCGAGGGCAGGCAGGTCAACCAGAACGTACTGAAAAACATGCTGGATGCTGCAGCTCTTATTAATAAGCCTATTGAGGAGACGAATCTCTTTGGTAAAGCAGTCGACAATGCCCTCGAGACTGCCAAAAAAGAGCATGAGACTCTCTTCTGCAAATCACCCAAATGCACTCCCCCCCCCTTCTCCCCCCACAGGGGAAGCTGTTCCCGCAGGTCCTTTCAGGGCCAATCCCGTTCCACACAAAACCTGTATAATACGGGAAATACCTGGAACTCAGGACAGGCATCCAGCACCCGTGCCAACTATCCACCCAGGGGACAGCGGCACGGGAAAGGCAGAGACCCCAACTCCAGGAGAGCCACAGCCTCTGGGCAGAAATGACCTACGGATCCCGGTCCCCTCCCATGTCACCCCGGTCGGGGGGTGCTTAACATCTTTCCTTTCAGCATGGGAGGGGATAACGTCAGACCAGTGGGTTCTCAAGACAGTCGCCCACGGGTAATGTGTGGAATTCGCCTGACCACCACAATTCAGACCCCCCAAAGCACGATGCCTGATGCCAGACCATCTGCGAATCCTGAGACGAGAGGTGGAAGCACTTCTGGAAAAGGACGCCATAGAAGCCGTCCCTATTCTTCAGGTAAACGAGGGTATTTATTCAGTGTACTTCCTTGTACCAAAAAAGGACCTCACCATGCCCCCTGTGCTAGACTTGCGCCCAGCGATCCAATTTATCAAACCTCAAAGGTTTTGTATGGTAACTCTGCAGGAAGTAATCCCACTGTTGAAACGGGGGAGGGGGGCTACATGGCGACAATGGACATGAAAGATGCATACTTTCATATTTCAATGTTGCCAGCGCACAGAAAATATCTAAGGTTCATGATCGAGGACAGGCACTATCAATTCAAAGTACTCCCCTTCGGCATTGCCTCGGCACCAATGGTGTTTACAAAGGTTTATTGCAGTAGCGGCAGCACACCTGCGCGAACTATCCGTCCCGGTTTACCCTTACCTCGACCATAACAGGGGACTCCTACGAAACATGCCTATTGAACTCTCAGAAGACAATAGACCTCTTGTTCAGTCTGGGATTCTCCATCAATGAGATAAAATCCAGCCTAGACCCCAGTCAAGTCAAACAGTTTCTTGGGGCTCTAATTCGTACCAAAGACTGCCTCGTCTTCCCCTCCAACGAGAGGGTTCAGAACATGCTGTTTCAGATCCATCGATATGTAGCCAGTCGGGAAGTGGCGGTATGGAAGGCCATGCCACTGCTAGGAATTATGGCGTTATGCATTTATTTAGTTCCTCGCGTGCGGCTGCGCATGCGTCCCATGCAAGAGTGGCTCAACAGCCAGTGCTGTCAGGCCAGCGGACAATGGGAGGATCTGATAGTTGTCTGGCAAGCCCTTGTTCTCTCTCTCTGCAGTGGTGGTCGAGGGAAAACCTCTTGAAGGGGAAGATCTTCACCTCCCCTGCAGTAGAAGCCACTCTCACGACAGACTCCTCTCTCACGGGGTGGGGAGCTCATCTGTTACGGCAGACAGCGCATGGAGTGTGGTCCCCTCAAGTAGCGTCCAACCACATAAACCTGTTAGAGCTATTAGCAGTATTCAAAGCACTGAAGGCCTTTCAGACACAGCTACAGGGGAAGACAGTTCTGATCTTGACAGACAGCACCTCAGCCATGTATCACCTAAACATACAGGGGGGGCACACACTCCAGGGCTATCCAAGCTGTCCCAGAACATCTGGATGTGGGCTCTCAAACACAAGATGTTCCTGCTGTCCCTAAACGTTCCCGGCGAAGAGATTTCCCACTACCCGTAGAGTACGAATGGCGTCTACACGAAGACATCGTCTCCAACATCTTCGCAGAATGGGGCTTCCCAGAGATCGACTTGTTCGCCGCTCAGGAGAACGCCCAGTGCCAAGACTACGCCTCTAGGTATCCCCAGAACCGCTCCAAGGGGAACAGACTCTGGATAACATGGTCAGGGAAATTTGTTTACGCTTTTCTCCCGACTCCGCTACTCAACAAGATTGTGCACAAGATGCACCAGGAACCAGTCACCATGATATTGGTGGCCCCCATGTGGGCCCGACAACCCTGGTTCTCTCATCTGATGGAGATGTCCCTCTCCCCTCCTATGAAGTTGCCCTGCCCATACAACATGTTGTCTCAGGACACCTGGGGAAACACTACACCCATGCCCAAAAACTCTGAACTTAGCGGCCTGGCTCCTGAGGTCAGTGTTCGGACACCTTCAACTCCCTAAGGGATGCATGGACATACTTACCGAAGCTAGGAAACCTAACACCCGGTATTGCTATTTTAGTAAGTGGAAATGCTTTGTCATCTGGTGCGATACCAAGGGCATCAACCTGATTGACTCATCTCCTACCCACATTGTGTTGTACCTGACACAGTTGTTGGATTCAGGACTGGTTTTTAATTCCCTAAAGGTTCACCTAGCTGCTCTCTCAGCTACACTACGTCACAACAGATGGTGTTGTGGTGGAAAATACCTGTTATTAAGGCCTTCATGGAAGGGGTTAAGAGAATTCATCCCCCCGTTTCTAACCCAGCTCCCGGATGGGATCTAAATGTGGTATTGACCAGACTCATGGGGTCTCCTTTTGAGCCAATGCATAAAGCAAGTCTAAAAGACCTTACTTATAAGACAGCCTTCCTAGTGGCAAAGGATAGTTACAGTACACAGGTATAAGGTGGTTCTGCGCACTCCTCCCCGATTTGCACCTAAATTAATTTCGAAGTTCCATGTGAACCAATCAATTGAACTACCCACTTTCTTCCAGAATCCCGCTAGCATGGCCAAAAGAAGCCTACACACACTAGATGTACGCAGAGCAGTCATGATTTACATGGAAATAACGAAACCACTGAGGAAGACAAACCAGTTGTTTGTTTTAGTAGCAGCTGGTAGAGAATGGGATCCTGTCTCTAAATCAGCTATCTCAAGGTGGTTTGTCAAATGTATCACACTGTTATACTCTTGCTAAGAGAGAACTGCCCTTCAAGCCTAGAGCACACTCTACTTGTGGCACTGGGGCTCCCATAGCATTCATTGCAAATACTCCCCTAGAGTCCATTTGCAAAGCGACAACCTGGAGTTCTGTATACACCTTTACAAAACACTATTGCCTAGACACTCATTCTAGATCTGATTCTCAGGTGGGACAAGCAGTATTAAGACATCTTTTCACTACTGTTCCTTCTCACAACCCACCTCCAACTCTGGGTACTGCTCGCTAGCATGTCTAGTCTATGCATAGCATGTGATTCTAAGCAGATTAACAAGCATCAGGAGACATGCATAACTCGCCTTAATAGCATTTCTGATGATTGTATCTGCTTAGATTCACATGCGCCCAGCCTGCCTCCCCGCTCAGGTGGAAGGAACATAGACGTCTTATTACTTTCTCTCTTTATGTGCTCACTCACAATAGCCTTGGGCTCCCTCATGGCAGAAAAAATACAATCGGAGAGACCTCTGCGCGTGAGGGATTTTGGGTACACTACATGTCACGATAGGGATAGTGTTACAGACACGCCTATGCCGACGTTCCCTTTCGGTCCCCGAAAGACAAGATGCAATACTCTGCGGTTACCACTGGATGTCGGGCCATATGCACAGCATGTGAATCTAAGCAGATAGTCAACAGAAATGCTATTACGGTGAGTAATGCATGTCATTCTACTGCTTGTCAAGACTTTGAGCTCTGTCCGATCTGCCTTTAGCTAGTGGTACGTTTTGAACCTTAAGACTTGCTGTGCATAGAAACCTTCAGAACTGCTAGTATTGCACTAACCAACAATAATATTCCTTCTCAAAGGTCACTAACTTGTATGCAGAGTAAATGTCTTTACCGTATTTCTGCTAAGATTTGCGAGTGCATGTTATTAACGATAATACGATAGAACTGTCATTACTGTCAAGAACTGTAACAAATGTAGCCACGAGCAACTACAAACTAAGCAGTGGCCTTTGAAAAGTGTTCTAAAGTATTCCTGTGTGTTTTGGTGTATTGTGCTAAGTAATTTAAAGTGATTTTTGTGTAAATATAATTAATCTATATTTTAATATACCTTTGTGTAAGTGTTTCTTTGATGTACTTTAATAATTGGGTTCAGTGTACTTACCTACAGCTTACATCTTCCTCTTAAGATAAGCCTGACTGCTGTTCTTCTCTACCAAGGTTCCAGCAGTAGTACAGACTGATACTATGAGTTTGGGATCTACAAACCACTGGGATAGCTTACTTAAGTCTTACTTCCAAGTGGTTCTTTAGAAAAACTCCCCTAACATTTGTCCACCCTCCCTGCATGTGACAGTGGTCCTCAATGCATCCTTGGACGGTTGGGGCGCTCACCTCTCGGATCTGCCGGTGAATTAACTGTGGTCAACCTCTGAGTCTCAGCAGCATATTAATTTGCTGGAACTGAGGGCAATCAGGTTGGCCCTGGTTACTTTCTTCCCATCTGTGAAATAGAAGTCTGTGCTAGTCCAGGTGCCCATCTTGCTGGAGCTCTGCTAGGAAGTTCTGGAGGAGATGTTCTCACCCTGGGGAACTCCTCAAGTGGAAACAGGAAATGCAAGTTATTCTGCTCCAGGAAATTCCTTTGACAGACAGCTCTCAGGGACACGCTGACAGTAGAGTGGTTATGCTTTCCTGCCGATCCCTGTAATTCCACTGCTTCTCAGGAGGCTGTGCCTGTTAGCATTTATGTTGATTCTGACACATCTGCTCCCGCTGACGCCGCACGTGGAAAATACACATGCTCTACCATTTACAGGGGCAGGTTCTCAGTTTGGACCTAAGCAGCATAAACATTCATGTTTGGCTATTGAGAGGCTGAGGTTCAAGGAGTCGGACTTGTTGGACAATGTCTTGGATGTACTGCTTTCAGCTCAGAGACCTGCAACAGACCTTCAGAGTTTTCTGGTCTAAGTGGTGTCCTTGCTCTCCTTCCTTTTACAGATCCACATTTTTGTATGGGAGTCTTTCATATATGAGGAATCCATGGGGTTAAGGGATCCATTAGAAGCACAAATGACTTATAGTTTTGGGGAATCTGTTACAATAGCCAGTGGGATTTTGAAGGAAGTGAAGGTATGCCTGCTGGGGATGCATTGATAATGAAGTATAATCATGTACTACCAGGTGTTTTGTCCGAATTTGTGAAAGAGGCCTGTTTGATGTTATTTGTCTGCTGTTACGGATACTAATTTCGTTTTGGACTTGTAACTGATTTTAGGGTGGTTCTATGAAACATTTTCTAAGTAGATTTTTTGTCAAAGGAATGTTTTGATATCTTTTACCATTTCCTAGATATAGCCTCGTAAATTATTGCTACTTCATCGCAAACCTTTGACTGTATGCTCACTAAATTAGAAAGTTTGAAATCATTTGCAACTTTCTCGTTGAAATATACTATTCATTAAAACTACAATAGCTAAGGACGACCCCGACCCGTACCGAGGCGGGCCTCCCCGAGGAGACACCCAGAACGGGGGGACAGGAGATCCTGGAGCCAGCGGCACAACAAGAAGAGAACTATAGTCCCCTACTAGGACCTTAGAACACTGCTGGGACACACAAGTGTGTACCGCCCGCGCCTCCGATATCAACGCGCAATCTACCCACCATGGAAGAAGTCGACGATGGGCGCAAGGTGGGAACTCTGGGGAAAGGTCTGAACTCTCCCCTGGTTAGACCTCTCTTTCCCCCCCCCCCCCTCTCTTTCTTGCTGGTTTCGACCCTATCTAATCTAAGGGTCTGGTTTTTTTTGAGCTGACACCATAAGTTGAAGGATCAGCATGTTTGGGCGACAGGTACTTCGTGTTGGGGTGGAGTATGGGGGTGGGGGTGTGTTGGGAAAGTTCAAAACTTTGTTGGTTACTTCAGGACTGCCACTTGCTCATGGGCCGAACTACTCACTGTCCCTTGTTAGGGACGTCTTGCACTATTCAACAAGGCAGCCCTGCTTCCTTAGTACAGGCGAGAAATACACCGCCATCTCCTATGGATCGCTATACCCTGAAAATCCCCATCATACGTAGTAAATATCCTCTACACAAATTCACACATCCCTCATGCAGAACACTAAATCCTTGAAACTCTTCACTTGGAATGTGAATGGGATGGGGTCAGGAATCAAACGGCGCCTTATCATGCAATTCCTAAATAGACATTCCCCTCATGTGGCCCTCCTGACGGAAACCCACTTGGCTGGGGTAAACTGTACCTTTTTCCAGAGAACTAACTATCGCCTTGCCTTTCATGCGGGGTACACAATGGGCTCCAGGGACACCCTCATTCTGATACACAAGCGTATACCATTTATTCAACATACTGTAGAACAAGATCCCAGGGGCCGATACGTGTTCATCCTGGGAATGATCTGGGGTCAAAAGGTGGCAATTGTCTCGATTTATTCTCCACCGTGTCTGGGACAGGAATTACTGGATGACCTCACCACCCTTATAGGGAAAAATCACCCTGACATATACATCCTAGGGAGGGATTTCAATGACACCATGAACAACAACACTGACCGCTCCCACCTCCGGAATCGTAACCCAGATGCCCCTACCAAATTAGCCAACTTTACATCTGCTCTTGGGTTCCGGGATGTATGGAGGGAGCTACACCCTGATGTTGGGGAATATTCGTTCTGGTGCCCACGGTTCTATGTCCAGACTGGATTATTTTCTTCTATCACACACCGACCTTTACAGGGCAATGTCCGCAGAACTGCTCCCTCGGGGCATCTCGGACCATTCACCGATTTCAATGGAAATATGTATGCAGGGCGCCCTCCCCCCCAGAACGTGGAGACTTAATAGCTACTACCTGGGGTTCCCAGAGCTGATAGATCGCCTAGAGGAAATATCTGCCGAATACTTCGAAATTAATGAAGAATCGGTAGACAACCCCGTGACAGTATGGGAGGCATACAAAACAGTGCTCAGGGGTGAAATCCTCTCCTGGACGACACATAAAAGGAACACCCGGCTCCAAAAGATACTATAGGCCGAGAAGGAAGTGAGCGACAGGTAGGCTAAACATATTTCCGATCCCACGTCTGAAACCCATCGTTCCCTCCAACGCGCCCAAGAGCGCCTTCGGAACAGAGCGATGGATGACGCTAAGCAGGCCCACTGGCAGGCTAAAGCGAGAGTATACGAACTAGGGGACAAAGCGGGCAAAATGCTCGCCTGGCTGCAGAAAAGAGACGAAGGTCAACGCCATGTCGGGGAAATAGTCACACCACAGGGCGACAGCTATCACTCAGACGCTGAGATTGCTGAGGCCTTCTCGATGTTCTACGCAGACTTGTACCGAGCCCCAGTCTCTCCACTAGACCCCTCCCTCTTAGACGAGCTATCGTTGCCGACGCTCTCCGTGCAGCAGAGGGAACATCTGGACTCCGCCTTATCAGAGGCCGAGATTTCAGAGGCAATATCTCAGCTCCAGTCGGGGAAAACACCGGGCCCAAATGGATTCCCTGTTGAAACCTGGCAAAAGCTAGGAGCAGACAGAATGGCGGCCCCCCTGCACAGAATGTTCCTTGCCGCCCGGGAACAAGGGACTCTCCCACCAGACCTGTGTAAGGCGACCATCGTGGTCATACCCAAACCTGACAAACCTCCACACAAATGTGCTTGCTACAGACCTATATCATTGATTAATGGAGAGGCCAAGGTCCTCGCAAAGCTCCTGGCGAACCGGTTACAACTGGTTGCATCCACCCTGATTCACCCGGACCAATGTGGATTCATGCCCCACAAATCGACCCGGATGAATCTACGCCGTCTCCATCTGGCAATGGAGAGATCTCCGATTATAATCGGACCTTTGGCCCTGCTGGCAATCGATTTTGAAAAAGCATTCGATTCAATTCAATGGGACAGCCTTTGGGAGATCATGCGCCGTATGGGATTCGGGGAAGCCTTTTTAGGATGGGTACAATTACTCTATACTAACATCCAGGCGGAGGTAAAGATAAATGGATGGTCCTCTCGATCCTTCCCCTTGGGCCGAGGTACGCGGCAAGGATGCCCGCTCTCTGCCCTTTTGTTTGCCCTTGCAATCGAACCACTCGCTATTTGGCTTTGCCAAAATACTGCCTGGATGGGGTTTAGTTGGCCAGAGGGCTATGATGACCGTACATCTCTTTACGCAGACGATCTCCTTATATACCTGGGAGACCCGCCTCGATCCTGCCCCATCGTAATACAGCTGCTCGTCCGCTTTGGTAAATTTTGCGGTCTCAGAATCAACTGGGATGAATCAGTTTTCTTCCCTGTAAAGGGCGGAGAGCAGGCCATCCCCCAGGAGTGCCCGTACCGAGTTGAACGACAAGGCTTTCGATACCTGGGAATCTGGATATCCGGGGACTTGACAAGTTATGTAGAACACAATCTCCGACTGATCACAGACCGGTTCATTATCGATGTCCAACACTGGAAACTTCTCCCCCTGACCCTTATGGGTAGAGCGGCACTCTTTAAAATGATGACCCTTCCCAGATACCTTTACGTCCTTCAGAATGCCCCACACAGAATCCCAGATTCAGAGTTTCACCTAGTAGAGACACTTCTTAGGGACCTTATATGGGGGGGGAGGTCAACCACGAATAGCGTTAACCACTCTCCAGAGATCGATCTGGGAGGGGGGAGTGGGAGTCCCCCGTATCCAAACCTACTACTGGGCATCACAACTGGCTGTGGTTAATGATCTTCTTTACGGGAATCGGGACCTACCTCACACACGCGCTGAGATAGCGACTATCCAAAATGCAGACCCGCTGACCATTCTCTATCAACCCCTCCCGAGAACCCGCCCACAACTACAACGCACCTCACTATGGTCTGGAGACAAGCACACCGGTTCGTTGGGTGGTACAATAAAGTCACCATTGCACAACCTCTCTGGCAAAATAATAATCTAGCTGCATCCCGTGAACTAGAGCCATGGCCCAACTGGATGAAAGCAGGGGTCACAAGAGTGGGGGGGATATGCTCACAGATGGGAAACTGACCTCATTTGAAGATCTACAGTCTCATTTCCAGATCCCAAATACGGAACGGTATCATTACATACAACTAGCCCACGCTTTAAGAACCCACTTAACAGTAGACACAAGGCTACCGGACTACACCCCCATAGAGCGCAACATCCTACCAGCGTATATTCCCACCAAATGCACTTCCATCTTATATAATGCCATATCCTCCTTTGCTGCCCCCGAACTGAATGAGCTCAAGGCGAAATGGGAAGCGGATGTGGGGGAAATAGATCCGGAGGACTGGATACAAGTCCTCATGCATCCTCGAGAAATTGCTATCTCCTCTAGGATCTGACTGGTGCAGTTGAAGATACTGCACCGGGTATATTACCCTAGGACGCAACTATACGGCTGGAAAAGGGCCCCAAACCCAAATTGTCTCCGATGCGCGGAGGAGGAGGGAACCTTCTTCCACATCTTGTGGGCATATCCCCGAATACAAGCCTTTTGGAATGCATGCTGTGGGGAGCTCTCCAGGGTCCTGGCCCGGACCATACCACTGGACCCAAAGGCCCTACTCCTGGGAGTACCTAATGAAATCGAGGCTAACAAGTGGGAGAGATTGCTCCTACACACGGCGACAGGGCTGATCAAGCGTAATATAGCGCAGAAATGGGGAGCCCCTGACCCCCCGACAATGGATCAATGGAAACTGGATATGGACGTGTGCGCCATGATGGAGCATAGGATCTATTCTGCAAGGGGCCGTCCCAACAAAGCCTCGAAAATTTGGGATAGATGGGAAGAAGAAGCGATCTAAGACTCCCTCCTGCATGCTGGGGAGCGTGCAATGGGTATTATGTACTACACGCCAATATATGTACTAAGGAAGACTCTTGACCACAGCTGATGTGTACTGCCTTTGTTGATTGAGACTGACCATGATAGTTCTTATGTTGATTTGTTTTTGTTCTTGTGATTGTTGTAACACAATAATAATAAAATACTTTATTTAAAAAAAAACTACAATAGCTATTTACATTTGAAGAGAGAAATTAAGGTTTTACAGGTCATCTTCTGAGTACCAGAGTACATTTTCATCATCTACAAAATCTTTATCACAGAGCTCTTTGTCGCCACCACACTTACACCGTTCTGTGCACCTTAGTGACTGAACTCATATGCAATGCACAGCACACCCTCGTTTGACGCATGCACACTGTACCAGCTGTATGATTGATACTCCTATGTCCCATCCCCTTTCCTCCATACTGTATGGGCGTCCCTTGCTAGGGACAGGAGACGGAACCTTTTTTCAACAGAAAAAAATCGTCCTCCCCTTTAAATTTAGAGTTGCCGCCCTGGGAGCATGCGCTCCCCTAACTCTACCCACCGGCGCCACTGCTCAGTCCTTTTTTCTGCATCAACAGGAGCGCACTGCTTTCACCAGCGCTCCTTGGTTTGGCTTTGGCCTTGTAACTTCTGTCTTTTGATCTTTAATCAGGTACTCAGCCCTCTGGCGCCACGCCCCTACCCGGCACATGTCGACGTCATTGGGCTTCAGCAGGTGTCTAGCCTGCGAGAGGCTCTTCCCTACGTCCGACCCCCACGCTCTTTGCCGCCACTGCCTTCGCCCCGAACCCGGCTGGGAGGGTTGTACCGCATGTGACGTGCTTACACCGTGTGCTCTGAAGAAAAGGTTAGCTTGGTGGAGGGAGCTCTTTGAACGGTCGCCTCCAGAGGACTTGAAGAACTTAGTCAAGCACAAATCAAGGCCCAAGATAGGGCCACTTTTTTCAACTGCACCCCGAAAGAGCGACTCCTTTCCAAGGAAGTGTCCAGACTGGAGGGACCGTTCACGTCCTAGTACCAGCACAGGTACCGAGGCTGCTTCAGCTACCGCCGCCTGTCCAAGGGGTCACCAGATCCTTCCGGTGATATTGCTGAGGGACCGCAAGGTTCTTTTAGCAGGTGTCCACCCGATGGGCTAAGCCCTACTGACGGACAAATGTCTGAGAGGGTGCCTTTACGCAGCACTACCGGTGACACAGCCGAGGACACTACGCCTACCAGGCCTCGTCCTGAGGTGCAGGGTAGGCCTCAAGCTCCACCAGCAAGAGTTGAGGAGGAGGCCGTGCCCAGCGCGGGATGCACCACGGCGCAGGCATGTGGCATGCAGCCTGACAAAATGGCCGCCGCACCCGACAAAATGGCAGCTTGTCCGACACCACAGGTATGAGAATGAGTATCCAGGAGAGACTGGTCTTTGCCAGGTACGTGGCCTACAGCTTATCCTTAAGCATTGTAGGGCAGATATACCCCGCAGCCAGCCAGGCAGAGTACGCACCGGCCCCAGCAGCCTACTGCTACTACGCCAGCGCCACCTGCCACCCCACCGGCCTGTGAAGACAGGTTTTTTTAAGGGTTCCTCACACTTATGAGGTCCCACCAAATGGGAGCTATCCTTTGGTATTTGATCAGGGATATGTTGCCTCCAGTCCCGCCTCTAGCACATTCCCCCTATGGTTCCAGCGCCTCAGGCCCCCGCGCAGCCCCAGCTGCCCACGCCGGTTCCCTCGATTCCGGCTTCCCTGCCTCCCACAGTTATGCAGTTCCACATCAGCCTCCGGCTCCCGTCTCCACACCTCAGCCTTTGGCGTCCAGCACTCCTCCACCTGCTCCGGACCAGCCAGACACCCTAGTGGACACCGATGAGAAGGAGGACCCTGATACGCCATCTTCTGCCAAGGCCTTCCTTTGAACGACTCACAGGTTTGACCGAATACTTGGAGCTTCCACAACCCGTGGTCGAACAACCGGAGGAAGGGGTCCTGGCCGAGGTCCTCACTCTATGCCCCGCGGCGACTAGAACGGGGCTTCCCGTTGCAGAAGGATGTTGTTGCCTTGTCCAAAAAGGCATGACTTAAACCCCATTTGGCACAGCCCACCAATCAGCGCCTCGACACCAAGTACAGGCAATTGAAGTGGGATCCACTCTTGCTGTTTGCACACCCTCAACCCCACTCTTCAGTGATTTTCGCGGCCTCACGCTACTCCAAGCCTCAGTCGTCCTCGGCTACCTTGTTTTCGGCGCTTCTAGGCAAGGAGGAGAAGATCTTGGAAGCATTTGGAAAGGAGGTCTATGCCAACACCTTCCTACACCTTTGTCAGTCTAATGCAGACACCATGCTTGCAGCCGTTAATCAAAGACTCTGGTGGAAAATAGCTGATTTCCTTCCAGAACTTCCAGTGCACAGTCAGGCACGTTTCAAGGCGGGGCTGGTAGAAGCTAAACTGGTGGCTCAGAACATTATGGAATCCACCGTTGCGCATATAGACCCCTACCGAAGGCCGTGCCATCTGCATCGCCACGGACATGAGGACGACTTCCTGGCTATGGGTTACCAAGTTCAACCCAGACGGCTAGGAACGCATATTGGACCTTCCATTAGAGGGTGGTGATCTTATTCATTCGACCACTGATAAGGAGCTTGATGAGAAGAAAAACAGTTCCCAGTCTGCAAAATCCTTATCTATCCTAATGAAGTCTATGCCCAAGACATATAGCCAGGCGCATCAGCGTTCCACCAAGGGGTGGACCTTTGGCGGGTTCCGGGGCTTCCAGGAACAGAGGTCAAGACAGCCGGAACGGTCTCCAAGTCAGCACCGGCCTAAACAGCACAAGGCTGGGAGCAAGGGCTTCTTTACGTCCCCCTCCTCAGCCCCAGTCTCAGAGGGAAAGAAGACATGACACGCCCCTCCGGGTCCACGTGTCTCTGGTGGGGGCTGAGGGGGCAGGCTTGCCCTTCACGCACAATATTGGTGCGCAGGGTTCACTGACCCCTCGATACTATCAGTGGTCTCGACGGGCTACCGCCTACCGGTTCCCCTCTCCCCTCTCACTTCCCCTCCACTCCCACAGATTGGGACAACAACTCTGTTGGTGGAGATTCGATCGCTTATAGAGGGTCGGGCAGTGAAAGAAGTCCCAGCCTCCCAGCAGGATATGGGCTTCTACTCCAGGATTTTTGCCATACATAAGAACCACCAGGATGGCCTGAGAGTTGTGTTGGACCTTTTTACCTTGAACCTTTCCCCGCTCTCTTCACAAATTCAAGATGGTTACCCCAGCGCTTATTGCAGAGACACTGTGCAGGGGAGACTAGATGTGCTCCCTGGATCTGAAGGACGCGCACCTACACGTCCCGATGTGGCAGCCTCATCAGTCCTTTCTGAGGTTCAGGATCATGGGCTTTCATTTCCAATACAAGGTTCTACTCTTTGGCCTCAATTCAACCCCCAGGGTCTTAACCAGACTCATGAATGCGGTGGCAGCCCTTTTCGGGGCCCAGAGGCACCATGTCTATCCATAACTAGACGACTGGCTTGTCAGGGCGAGATCCCCAGAGGCAGTCCATCACACCTCCTGCGCCCTCATGAATACACTACACGGGTTGGGCTTTACCATTAATCTCAAAGTCACAGCTGGAGCTGACGCAGAATCTAACGTTCCTAGGCCTCATCTGGGATATGAGTCCGAGAGACTTTTCCCCTCGGAGACCAAGGTCACAGCCATCAAGAGGGCCACAAGTCCTTTTCCCAGCAGAGCGGTGACCTCGGCATGGTGGTACCAACACCTCTTGGACATCATGGTGGCATGTCTGCTGGCAGTGCCATACACGAGGTTCAGAATGAGACGATTGCATCTGCACTTCACAGCCTCATGGTATCTGGAGCGGGGTACCCAGGCCAAACTCGTCAGCATTCCTCCCTTTCTTCACCAGGCCCTTGTCTGGTGGAGCATGGACTGCAACTTGAGGACAGGCAGACCCTTGCCAGCACCACAGGTTACCATCACCACAGACTCTTCCTTGGAGGGCTCGGGAGCTACCCTGGACAACCACAGCGTCCATGGAGTTTGGTCTCTTCACTTCAGGAACAGGAGGCCCATATCAACTGGCTAGAGTTGAAGGCGATCTGACTTGCTCTCAGAGCCTTCCTTCCAATGATCAGTGGCAAGATGGTCCTCATCCAGATGGACAACTCCACCAGCATGTATTACATCAACAAGCGGGGTGGCACCAGGTCTCCTACCTTATGCACCTTGGCAGTCAACATTTGGGAGGGGGCTCTGGCGAACAACATGCAACTGAGGGCTATACACCTCCCGGCGGAGTCCATCTTGGAGGCGGGCAGGCTCAGCAGACTGGGCGCGGACAACTACAAATGGCAGTTGAACGAACAATCGGGTCCTTCAGGAGATCTTCGACAGGCGGGGGTCATCCTCAGGTAGACCTCTGCCACCTGGTCCAACAGGAGGTGCCCCCAGTTCGCGTCCTGGGAGGGTCAGGGCTGGGGCTCTCTGGGGGATGCGATGTAGATCGAGTAGAACAAAATGAACGCGTATGCCTTCCCTCCCACTCCCCTGGTCCACCGGGTAATCTGCAAGATCAGGGAGGCTCGACACCTCTGTATCATCCTGATAGCTCCGTGGTGGCCCGCAAGGCCATGGTTCTCGGAACTTCTCAGCCAGTCGGAACAGGCCCAAGTGCACCTTCCGCTGGTTCCAGCTCACCTACTCTCACAGCAGGGAGGCACGGTCATCCACCCCGCCCCCTGCCAAAGAGGTTGGCCCTAATGGCATGGTTGGGTTCCTGAACAGGTCACCTTAAAACACCTGCTTCTGTCACAAGCTAACCTAGATATTATACAGGGCGCTAAAAGCAACACTACTAAGAGCCAGTGCAAGAGCAAGTGGACTAGGTTTTGTCACTGGGCAGAATCAAAGGAAGTTGATCCTTTGACTTGCACGTTGGACGACGTGTTGTCCTTCTCAGCACAACTTGCACACTTGGTGGTGCAAGTAGACACATGCTGCACCTATTTGGCTGCCATCGCAGCTTACAGGAACTCGGAGGAGGTGGTCTTTTCATCCTCCAACCCGATTTGGAGGACCTCACCAGACTCTACCCACCTATCAAGAAGCCACACCCTATGTGGGACCTCAATTTAGTGTTGGGCGCCTTGGCGCATAAACCATTTGAGCCAATGGCGTCCACAGATATCAGGCTGATCACCATTAAAACAGCCCTCTTGGTGGATCTTGCATCTGCACACAGGATCAATGAAATCCAGGCACTGATGGCTTCAGAGCCCTATACTACTTTTCATAGGTCCTTTAGAACTCATCCTGCATTCTTACCTAAGGTAGTCTCCTAGTTTCACCTCAATGAGGAGATATTGCTACCTACTTTCTTCGTGGACCCCAAGGACGAAGCACAGAGGGTACTGCACTGTTCAGATGTCAGGCATGCTCTACAATTCTACCTGGATAGAACCAAGAGCTTCCACAAATCTGAAGCGCTCTTTGTCACCTTCGGTGGGTCAAGGCCAGGCTATCAAGCTTCCAAGGCCTCCATAGCAAGATGCATGGTTGCAACCATTATGGAGGCCTATGAGGGGCAGCACAAACCACTCCCGGCAAATATGCATGCCCACACTATCAGAGCCAAGGACACGGCTGTGGCTTTCCAGAGGCACGTTCCGTGGCAGGTCATCAGTAAGGCGGCTACATGGGCTACGACTTCGGCCCTCTGCAAGCACTACTGCTTGGATGCCAGCTCCAGGTTGGACGCTGCATTTGGTCAGGCAGTTTTAAGGAACTTGTTTTCTTAGGAGGGTCACCTCTCCACCCTGGGGCTAAATTCAGTTGTAATCGACCATACAGTATGGAGTAAAGGGGACGGGACATAGGAGTAATTGTAAGTTACTCTCTGTATTGACTAACTTACTCCTAGTTCATAGTCCCCTTTCCTCCAAACGTCCCAGTGTCATTAGGCAATGGTAATATTGTAGACGCGTCAAAGGGACTGAGTGGTGCCGGTGGGCAGAGTCAGGGGAGCGCATTCTACCTGGCCCGCGCCGCCGCACGCTTCTAAATTTAAAGGGCAAGATTATTATTTCTGGTGAAAAAGGTTCCATCTCCCGTCCCTAGCGAGGGATGCCCATACAGTATGGACAAATGAATCGCTCTATCAATCGTTTATCTTCCTTATTAAATTGTTCTCGACATCCAAGCCTTCTCAAAGCTTCAAGCATTTCTTTTTTTGAAATCTTGAAAACGTTCGAGAAATATAGTTTTGCTTTCTTCGTAAAGCACCCAGTAGCATCACACCCTGAAGGAGCATAAAGGCCTAGTAATGCCTGCACTTTTGTAGGCCCCAAGCAGGAGCACACACGCATTTGAGATCTATAAATCTTCTATTAGTTCCAACTCCTTTGATAAACATGCTGCCAGATGGAAAAAACAGTGACCACCACAGTGAAAGGACAAAAACATTGGTATCCAGTGAACAAATGGGTTCTGTTAAAGGGATTTGTTAAGCACAGCTATGACCCGAGGGTATCTTGGCGCTAAGAAGGGTAGTAGCATGACGATGTGATACATAAAGGGAGTGAAGAATAATTTTTGTGTCTGCCTCCTCATGTGCTTACAATGTCTCCAACACCATTTCCATCTGATGAATTGGCTCCAGTTCTCCAACTGGCTGCCAGGCTTCATTCTATCCTCTCGGCATGCAGAATAACTTTATTTGAGAGGTAAGCTGTTAACTATTCTTTAGTTTTAGAGTGCAATAGGAGGGTTCTTGTGGAAAAATGTTCAATATTTGTAGAATCTCTGATTTTGTACTCAACAGGTGTTACTTTCCCGGCTCTTTTCCTTCACATGCAGTTCTTAAATGAATTTTCTAGGTAGGTATCAAATACTAAATGAGTTTCAGCATACTTGAGCAGATAAGGTAGTATTTTCTTGTTGAATTCAAGTTCATGGCATGTCTTCACATATGACGGTTTCTGCAGTGCTTGCAATTCTGCCATTCCAACAAGGACAGCTGCTGAATATGTTTGCTCTGGTACAGCTAATCTGTCCTCAGTAACAAATGAATAGACCTCTGTCATGTTGTTAGAAACCTCTGTAGGTTATTCCTATTCCAGTATGTTCATCAGCTTGCTTTTGTTTGCAGCTAACATCATTGTACCATCTAAGTTGAACATTGAAAGAGGTACTGCAGAGAATTCGTAATTACTGAAGCATTCCTTTAGATCAATGTCAGTTCGACTTGGTGAAGCAATCAGCAAACGTTTGAACAAAGAACGATCTGCCTTCAACTGCACTATGGTGTTTCATACCTTTTGTCTTAAAAACTTTGCATGCACTTTTACACAGCTGAAGGTTCTTTCTTCATTGGTGCCCATAGGCTAAAACTGTCTGATTCAATCCGCTCTTCTTTAAACCTGTTGTACGTTTGGCAACCTTTTTCTGTCATTCTTGATGTGTCCTTCTGAGTTGTTTTCATCAAAAACTCTTTGTCGAGATGCTGAGTTCTTTTCCATCATAATTCACAGGATTAGTCAATGTTATGATCGAGTTGTAGATTTGTTGAACATCTTCCTTTTGGTGTGTTGCTTTGGATACTGTTAGTTTTGACCGTTCGTGATGTGTGGTTCCTACAATTTTGTTAGCTTCTGTAGACACAGCCTTGACTGCTCAGTAGAGGCTAAAAAGAATCGTGCTAGAGCCTGTTTCTTTTGAGTAATATTAACCACACCAAGCAGTGCTTTCATTGCCCTGTTTTAATGTTTCAGAGCTTCATCTGAACCTCAAGCACAAAAGGGTACTTTTGTCATCCTTACTACCCAATTGCCTTTCTAAAACTCACTTCACAAGTCCGGGTGTTTGCTTCCAAGCGGTTTCATTTCTCCTAAGTATCATGCTATCATACTTGCATAGTTTATGAAATAGAGGACGAAAAAGTACTTAACAAACACTTCAGGTTATGCAAGGTGTAAATTCCAGTTTGCAGTACAGATGTGTCTGATAAATAAAGTGTTGTGTCCACCATATCAATGTACTCAAGAGCAGCTCTTGAGTTTTCGTTTTTCTCGAGATTCTTTAGCCTCAAATGCTTCCATTTTGGCCATCACATTCCAATTTGTTAGAACTGTCGCAACGTAATTATGGAGTGATTTTGTTTCTTGGGCATCATCCACTTGTAAACTTTTAAGTAACTTCTTAAGCTCAGGTTCCATCCTTGATTTCAACATGCTTTTTGTATAATTCATCGGTGATGCATTTGAAAAGTGCAAGCCTTAGTGAAGTGTGTCCTTTAACTGCTCCCCTTACGCACTTCCCTGATAGAATCTTCGACACAGCATTTGAATCATGAAGAACAGTTAAGGTGTCCTCAATCCCTGTACCATCCAAGTAAGAACCAATAGCTCGAAGCATCAACATCATTAAATGTAGCTCACCTTGTGTAAGCATCCAATTCTTTGACAAGTCTTTTTTTAGCCATAGCTAATTTTAAAACAGGCTTGTAAAGGCCAAGATCCAATGTTACACCTGGTTTTGATTCTGAGGTTACAACAGATGTTCTTTTCTCCACCTTATTCATGAATGTCAGCTGTATTTGTGTACTGTTGGGCTGGCATCTATGAGTGGGAGTACACCGACTCTGGTTTCTTTAGTTGCAGGATCACTTATAATGGATTTGTAAGCTTGCCAAGTCGGAACTGCAGTGAGTAGTTCTAACTCTCTCACATTAATCAGTCTCAGTTTCTTCAGTGAGATTACAATGTGTATCCAGCCACTCTTCATTGAAACATTCTTGAACAAGTCACTCACCATATTCCTCTCTGTATATGGTTTGACTGCTTACAGGAATCTGTGGTCTACACCCTTTGGGAAAGTTGCAAATCATGACCTCAGACAGGGACTGAGGAATCCTCTGCAGTGATTGAAGTGATGATGGTCCTGAAATTTCCATTGGGCTTAGGACATCTGACTCCTTCTCCTGATAGACCACCATAAATGTACCGTGCAAAGTTCCTTTACTATACCGAGTATCCTCGAGGAGGTCAATGTTGTCAGCAGCACAATAGTCCAATCTTTCTCTGACCAACTCTGAGGGAACGGAAGATCCCCACACTCATCCATGCATTTTATTACCTCTGTGGCCATCTGTGTGTCAAACCGAAGGACTCTGATGAATTTACTGCGGATGGCTCCGTGCATTGTTATCCCAACTGCCTCTTGCAAGGGCATTTCGTGGGTATGCCGTGTGGTAGAAAGGCTTGCGTAGGAAGCTCGTTGTGGTGATAGCATTTCATATATAAACTTCTGTGACAATTTGAGCCCTGTTCATTACAGTGGTATCCTGCTTTTCTGAATTACTTTTCATATCCATCTGTCCTTGACCGCACCACTTGTAAAAAAGAACTGCCTTTGGAACAACATCTACCAGAGTCACTTCTTCAAAACTTCCAGTGAATTTCCAGAAGGGTTCTCATATTTTTCTCAATAGCCTCAAAGTCTTCTGCAGGTTACTTTGTGAGACTCGTGGTTCATTTACCCTTTTGCGATTACTAAAAATGCCAATACATTCAAGCTCTTCTTCTATGAAACCTTTTATATGTTTTCTTGTTTTCATCTGTCCTTCTAAGCCATTGTTAGCAGCAATTTTCCTGTAAAAATTTTCAATTTCTTTCGTTATGTTGCCTAGAAGGAAAAAATCACTGATTGAAGATGCAAATTCAACATTTGTTGCTTCGTAAGACAGTGAATTTGGCTCCATCGTTCCGCTTGGTTTAGGCTTGTGTCGTAAGACATTCACTACATGTGTTCCAACATAGCTTGTGATATGCAATTTCCCTTGTGTTGGGTAAGATTTTCATATTCATGATAAATCTTCCTGACCTGTGTCAACCCCACAACATTTTGCTTTGACTAGGTAACTATTTTACCTTGTCCCTAGGTGAGTGGGAATCTTGTTCCCCTTCCACCTAGTCTTTTACTCTTTTTGTGGGTGACCTTTTTATGTCTTTCCATAGTGTATAGTTGAAGTTACAGTTTCCTATAACTTTTGGGTTTAGGCTGAGTTGCCCCTGTGGGCTCCCCTGTTAATTTCTCTTTCCTATACTTCGGTGAACTATAGTTCCCAAGTAGTAAAAAGGGGCATTCATTCCCTTTACATTTTGCATAAGTGAGGCAGCATACCCCAACTTATGTGGGGTGCTAGGGGATGCACTGTATCCCCTTTCTTACTTACCTGGTAAAATTTTGTTACAATTGCAAGTTTTACATGAATGGCTGGTGGCAGTGGTTCTACCGTTATGACCTTTTAATAATGTTTACTTGCAGGCTGTAAATTTTGCCTCGGTAACGCACAGAAGGGCCATTATAAATGTTTTTATTTTTCCGCTATTTCCTGTTTGCTTATAGTTTCGGAGGTCTTCCCCCTATGATTCTAGGCGGGAACACCTCAGTGGGAGTTTTGTCTTCATCAGCAATACTACTTTGTATTCCCTGCCAAGGCTCCAGAGTGTCTGAAAGGCAGGAAGCGAGGGAGGAGTCCAAAACTCTGCAGCCCTTTGTCTTTCACCTTGCCTGAAAGCAGCCCAGTCTCAATGGGGGGGCTCGCTGTCCTGATTGGACAGCCAGACCACCCCTTTCTGTAAAATGCAGGGAGAGATTGAAGAAGTTGTGCTGTAGTTCCTGTTAAATATTCCGAACCTGGAAGCTGCTGGCAAGTCGACCACTAGAGCTGAAACCTAAGCGGAAGATGTATAACAGGTGGCTGTAGCGATTTCCAGCAACCTGAGAGCCTGCTTTGTAACAGGAGCCTGGTATAACCCTTCTTTCCAATCGACCTGTGGATCCCAAAAAGGACAGCCCGGACCCAGTGCCTGGTGAGCGCTACTAGACTCGAGAAGACATGCATTTTGGGCCATCCCATGTTGTGCTGTGACGCTGCAGGGCTGTAATACACTGGGACCTCAAGCCATCGTGCGGTACATGGTCTTCCGAATTCTGAATCGAGCTGAAACTTTGGTGGCCTCCTCCTGGCTCTCAAGAGACACGGTTGAAGTCTAAAAAGTCCCCTCACCAAAGCAGATTAGAAACGAGAACCGGACCAGCGATATTCATTCTTCTCCTGGCCCCTGAAAAGGGAGCCAAAACCACACAGCCGCATCCAGCCACAAAGAAACTCTTGCCTGGAGCCTTCCCTGTTGATCCCTGCTGCAAAATCCCTTCCAAAGTTCTGTCTTCATGACAAAGCAATCAATTGACCAAGTTTTTGGCTGCAGATCCTGAAGTCTTCCTGCTGCAACTCTTCTGTGCTGAGGCTGGGGTATTTACTTACCTTAAGCCTGTGTGATTTATGTGAAGCTTTTGGTTTTTTTTCTGTGATTGGTAGTCCTCTCATCCAGTTCACACAGGCCCACTGCTGGAATCCTCCTAGGGTGTCTTTTCAGAAGTCCCTGGAACCTTTCTAACTCTTAAAAAAAATGAGCTACTTACTTTTTTTGAAGAGACTTCTTCGGGAACTCTCAACGTTTCCTGTAACTGAACTACAATCCACATACATTTGTAGTTCTTGGACACTTAATTTCTGAACTCAGGAGCCAGCGTGCCTGGCGTGAACGTCCGTTTGTGCCCTTAAATTAACCAGATATCCTCACGGTCAGCGATAACCTTGCTACACTGTGTCTTGCCACATGTACTTTTATTCCTGTATTTTATTGATTTTATTCTGTTTTAATCTTTTCATCCATTGTGTTGCTTATCACACTAGTGTATCCTTTGTGCATCTCATGTTCTCCCTGCTGCTAGCCCGTCCATTCCATGGGACTTAAAACAGAGTCTTTGAAGTCTCTGCATGCATGGTGTTGTAGGAACTAATGTTCCCATCCTCGTTATTTACTGCTCACGTTGAAAGAACTACAACCCCCATACGTTTGTAGTTCTTGGGTCCTTAATTTCTTAACGCAGGCGCGACCACACCTGGCGCATACGTCCGGTTTGTGCCGATTCGTGCAAGGGAGGGTGAGGGGGACCAGATGTTAGCTGCCTGCCGGCTGCCTTCATTTCCCTTACTTATGTAACTCTTCTTCCGGTAAACCACAGGGTAACTCCTTTTTTTAGTTGCTGGAACTCCTTCCCTCAACTTTGACTGCTAAATCAAGACTGCATGTTCAAAATAATAACAGTAGTCCTGGGAACATGGAAGTGGTGCTTATGGCAACCTTCCCATCAATGCCTGCTAACGCTTGTGATCCTATCTCCCCCTTTGATACGTCAGACACGGGGAGCACCAGACTTAATTATGGGGAGTCTGTAATGAGCAGCCTTGTGATGATATCATCTGCAATCTCTCATTTGGCCCTTGCTCTGAACCACTCATGGATACTCGACTGGAACGGAGTCCTAATAAAGATAACATTTTACACGTGCAACCTAATGTTGACATAAATAACCAACTACGCATCTCACTACTAAATACACGCTCACTAGTTAAGCATTGCCTTGAGATTGAGGATTTCATATCCTCCAATAATATTGAGATCTTTGCCATCTTCGAAACATGGCTACATGATGCCGCTCAATTTGCCATTACTAGTAGGCTGTAAGATCTTCCATGTCGACCGTAATGCCCAACGGACGGCAGGGTTGCACTTATTCTTAAAGATCATTTTGACTGTCCTCTCTCTCATAACACTATACTAGATGACTGTGAGTTTCTGGTGGTTAAAATGAAAGTGAACCATAATATCTCTCTCAATATTTTTACCTTATACAAGCCCCCTCAAGCCCTTAAGTTTGAAGAACAATTTCTGGACTTACTGGGCATCACCTTTAATGCCAAATCCCTGGTTTGTTTAATGGGTGACTTTAACTTATGGGCTGATGATTCAACGGACGTCCCTGCCAGTTCCTTGCTTTCCTACTTGGAAACAATTGGATTTCAACAGTTAGTTAAGATCCCCACCCATCAGGGAGCTCATGTACTGGACTGGATCTTAACACACAATATTCAGTCTACCTTCACCAGCACAGTACCATGCCCATGGTCAGATCTTTTTTTTTGTCAATACTTCCATTTCACTTTCTAAACCGCCACTTAGACTGGACACTAACCCACAAATTGAAATGATCTGTCGAGATACCAAAAATATCTCCGCTAAGGCTTTTTCTGCACTTGTCTCTTTCAAACCTAGACATAACGACAGTAGCACTAGCTCTCTTGATCTGGCCACGCATTTATCCTCTGCAATTGGGGAAGCCATTGATACCCTTGCACCTGAGAAAATAAAAACCCTGAAACTAGAAACCATGAAGAAAACCTGGTTTAAAGATGAAATTGTAGAAGGCAGACGAGCCAAAAGAGGGCTAGAACGAAAATGGAGAAAAAATCCCTGGCCAACAACGCTAATGAACTATTAAAAAAAAGTGCCCAATTGTACAAACAAACCATTATTGATACAAAAGAGGCAACATAATTCGTGCATCAATAATACCCAGTCTAATTCAAAATAACTCTTTAAAATCCTGAAGTTCCTTGAATGTCATTCTTTCCCTTTTCCCCAAGTTATCAAAGACTCATTATGGTGTGAAGCCATCCAAAAAGAGTTTGCAAATAAAATTTCAGGGCATCGCCAGTCTATTTTAAAACAACAAACTAAACCTGGACCTAATAAGACCACGCAAAAAAACAATACCGCCCAGTTTCCTGCCAAACACTGCCCAGGCTCTCATTCCATGAATGCACTGAGAAGGTGGTTATGGATATTATCATGAACCTGAAGTCCACGTCTTGTCTGAGTTATCCTGCCCTGCGAGCATTCTGAAAGATTCATTAGAGGTACTGATCCCATGGATCCCGAAAATGATCAATCTTTCCTTCGAAGCCGGGACTGTACCGGGCACCCTGAAGGATGTATGGGTAAGCCCCCTTGCTAAAGAAGGCCACCCTTGAACCTGCAGCACTTAATCATTGCAGGTGTATCACTAATGTCCCCTACCAACTAAAGATACTGGACAGTTGCTTACTTGCAGTTCCAAACCTTTATAGAGGAAAACAACATTCTGAATTCTCACCAATCCGGCTTTAGGCCTCATTATGGAACTGAGACCGCCTTACAATATCATCGAAATTATTTTAAAAAGCCATCCAGCACACCTACTATTGCTTGATCTGTTGTCGGCTTTCGACATTATTGATCATAAATTATTGTATTATTTGTATTTTATTGTTTTATATATCGCTTTACTCCAAATCGCTTTACAGCATAACAACCAGAAAACATCAAACATGGAACATAGAAGCAGTAAAATATACATGAATCAAACCAGAAAAACAGCATGTGGAACAATTTGCATTTGGGAAGGAAGAGAAGAGAAGAGGAGGGGTATGGGAAGGAGAAAAGGGAAAGTGAAAAGGGAGTAGAGAGAGTACAAGGGAGGGTGGAGATCATTGGGGAAACAGGGATAGATAAAGAACAGGAAGATGGAGTGGGGAGGAGGAAGGGGAGAGAAGTCAGGGAGGGGGGTGAAGGAGTGATTTTAAGGAGGAACGGAAGGAGGAATAGGTGGACATGGAGCGGATAAAGAAAGGAAGGGAGTTCCAATGTAGGGGGGCAAGGAGCTGGAAGGAGCGGAAACGAGAAGAGGAACAAGGAGGTGGGGGAACAGAGTAAAGCGAGATCAGCAGAGCGTAGGGAGTCAGAGGGGGCATAGAAGGAGAGAGATTGGAGAGGTAAGGAGGGTAAGGTCATGAAGAGATATAATAGACTGCTAACAGTGGCAAACTGTTCAGAAAGTGCCGCCAACTGGCTGACCTCCTTTCTTGGCCCTAGGACATCTAGAGTGTCTGATCCCGGAGCTCAAGCCATCTCTATAACACTCTCCTGTGGTGTCCCACAGGGGTCATGCCTTTCACTCGTGTTGTTTAATATGTACTTAAAACCCTTAATTGATCTCCTGGAAGATCTAGGTGTCCAATTTGCAAATTATGCGACAACACCCAGATCCTCTTCCAACTCTCGGGTGAGTACTTCAGGGATGCATCATCGGGGGAATATGGTTTACCATGAGATTCAGACATGGATGGCTGAAAACGCCCTTGCCCTTAATGATGCCAAGATGGAGCTCCTTATTATGGCCTCCGGTCCCCGTCTAAAGAAACTTGACACCCAATACTCTCATTTCGACATTGCTGGCACGAGAATTACCGTTAGTAAAGCTGTGAAAACCCTAGGAGTCTTTTTCAATGCAAAACTTTCCATGAAAAAACAAGTCTCTCAAATACGCTCATTCTGTGGACGTGTCATTAAGCTGCTCCATCAGATGAGGACCCATCTGTTTACAACAGAGCACTACTAGCATCAGCACTTGTAAACTCTAAGTTAGATTACTGTAACAGTATATTACTGGACACATCACAAGACAACCTTTACTGTCTCTAGGTCACTCAGAATGGGGCTGTGAAGGCAGTCTTCGGGCTCACCAGACGACCATGTCACACACTCCAGGAGGAAACTGCACTGGCTCCCTGACAAGCATACAATACGACATAAATCTCTCTCTTGTATATAAATGCCGGAATAACCGTGCGCATCCTTATTTATCCCAAAGGCTGTCTCTCAAAACCTCTACTAGGAATCTGCAATCATCAAACATCATGCAGCTAACAGCATTTTCGTTTGAAGAAGTTTGGTGAAGCTATCTTCGACTACCATGCACCGAGGGAATGGAATGCCCTCCCTCCTGCTGTTAAAACTGTGCCTTCAATCGTCACTTTTGAGAAATGCGTAAAAACCCTGCTTTTCATTAGGGTCGATTAACCTCTAATTTTCTCATGTAACCCCCTCTGTTGCTCTGCTTTCCTCTTACTTGCTGCACTCTGAGGCCTTGGGGCATTTAGCGCCCAACTAAAAACTAAAATAAATAAATCTCACCCTGCCTACAGCTGGCACCTAGACCACTAGGGTCCCTCTTCTGCCTCGGAGAGAACTCATGCAGTAGACTAGAGAAAGACTGGATAAGAAAAGGATTATTAGAACAGAAGAACTCCTGGCCGCCATAAAGGAAATGCCAGGGTCTAAATCGCCAGGCCCAGATAGCCTGACCGGAGAATTCTATAAGGCTTTTGGCCCTAACCTTCACCAATCCTACTATCAGTATATGAAGAGGCCCTGGTGAATGGGTGTCTGTCCCCCACACTACATGAGGCTAACCTAATTCTACTCCATAAACCCGGGAAACCCCCAGAGGAGTGCGCTTCATACAGACCGAATTCATTGATTAATGTAGACAACAAGATCTTCGCTAAGATCCTAACCAACCGGCTGCTCCCGCTAATGCCTGGACTGGTGCTGGCCGACCAAGGAGGGTTAATTCCAGGATGAAACACGATGTTCGGCATCCGCTGACTCTTTGGCATCATCGAAGCACTAGACCCCTCGACACAAGCAGTAGCGGTCCTACTCGTCGCGGAGAAAGCATTTGACTCTGTCGAATGGCCATACCTCAGCGCAGTGCTACAAAAGCTAGGCCTGGGGAAGTACTTCCTTAGATTAATCTCACTTCTCTACAGTCACCCCTCAACCAACATCACATTGGGAAATGCAAAATCAGAGCCCATAGAATTAAAAAGGGGAGCCAGGCAGGGCTGCCCCTTATCGGCCCTGTTTGCGCTGGCAATGGAACCCCTAGCAGTAAGCATCAGACCCAAACTCGTAGACTAAGGCCTCGCCATCGGACCCCACAAACTGATCCTGTCCCTCCACGCCGATGACGTTGCCCTCTTGGCCAGCGACAAACCTAAATCCAGTGATGAGGGAGGTCCTCAAGTTCGGAGCCTTTTCCGGACTAAAGATTTACTACAATAAATCTGACATATTCCCATTGACCCCGCGTACAGTATAATTCAGAGATGACTTTGAGTTCAAATGGAAAGCCATGGGCGTCAGTTACCTGGGAATAATGATGTCCAGGAACCACAATGACCTATTCCGCGACAACTATGGAAAGACGATGGCGACACTTAACAATAAAATATCAAGGTGGAAACACCTTCCTTTCACCCGATGGGGACGAATATCCATTATCAAAATGGTCATACTACCCAAACTCCTAAATTTGTTTGTAAATATACCACTGCTGCTGGCACAAAGTTTTTTCCAAAGCTTGCGCAATTTAATTCTCAAGCTGATCTGGGCGGGCAAACCAGCAAGAGTTGCTCATGCAATTCTTGTTCAACTAATTGCAAAAGGCGGTCTCGTCCTCCCCGACTTTGAAAGGGCGCCCAGGCACAGTTCCTGAGCCACTGGTACACTACCCAATCCATCCAGCCACATGTCCAGATCGAAAGGGCTCTGGTAACCCCCAACCTCCTGCGAGCAACCATCATAGGGGAGCTCCAGGTACCGCCAAAAACCTTAAACATGGTACAGACCACATATGAGATTTGGAGGAAGATCGCAAACAAAAGCAACATCACCATCAGGTTCTCTGCCCTCCTCCCAGCGGGATTCATACCAGGGATACCACTCCTGACCGAGAAAGTATATCTTCAGTGGGCAGACAAACTAAAGATAGTCACTATAAACAACTGATTCGTGGACGGAAGCTTTTTGACAACTCAACAGGCCAGAGAGTGAGGCGCAGACTCCCCCTGTACACCTTTGTCTACTTCAGACTCTGTCACACTCTCAGGTCTCTGTTCCCCTCGTTTCCCGTTCAACCAGCCACATGGCAGCTTCTACATTGGGTGATCCAGGCACAGGGAGAGTGCAGGCTGGTATCAAGAATCTACAAAGACCTAATGTCTACCGCACACCAACCAACAACCTCAAAACTGAGATGGGAAAAGACACTTGCAGACACAATAGTTGAAGAAGACTGAGTATACATACTTTGGCAAACACAAAAGGTGTCCTTAAACTCAAATTACAAACGTATCTACTTCAACTTTCTCCACCAAGTGCACCACACACCAGCCAGACTCCACCAACACTTCTCCACCATATCAGCCGCCTGCGAGAGATGTGGGACGACCCCAGCAGACTTCCTTCACCTATCCTGGGAGTGCCCGACAATCGGGCGATTCTGGGGAGAGGTGCTGAGCAAAACCTCTGCAATAATAGGAGAACAACTCAGTCGCTGCTCGACAGTGACAATGCTGGGATGTACCAGGGACCTGCAACCCGCAGTGAGGAAATTGGCTGGACTACTACTACTAGTGCTAGCAAGACGACGGATAACCATGACCTGTCGAAGAGGGCAACCCCCCAATTCAAAATGTTGGCTATGAGCCGTGGTGTATTGCCACGATGTCGACATAACTTCATCAAAACTCTGCTTGTACCTGCTCCACCACCTGACATATGGGGGCCTTACTTCAACCACTTGCTGACATTGTCAGACTGAACCTTTCCACATTAACACCAACTCGTAGACCCCTGCAGTGATACCTCGCCTTTTTACAACGACTGCATCTGAACCATAACACATGTGCATGATTGTCAAGAACTTGATACGCTCAGTGGGGCCGGGGGAGACGGGAGGGTGAATTGGGACCACACAGCGCTGTTTTTCTTTTTGTAATGTACTTGCATTGTTGAAAAGACCAAAAATAAATTAAAAAAAATAAAAAATAAACTGGGTCGAGGACTCCCAGGGCCAATACTGGCTTCAATCACAAATTACCTTTCTCCGCTTAGCGTTGTTCCACACTTGAGTAGCCATGCCCTTCAGATTCACCACAGCGGTCACGATCTGCCAGTGGCATTTCCTTTGTTTTAATCATTTTCCAAGTTACTCCCCTTACTCCTCGTTCGGCTGGATCATAAAGGCAGTGTGGCAGTTGTTTTCTACAAATAGGGGACTCTTGTTTTCTTTCTTCTTGGAGGCATACAGGAGGAGCACACTCTTTACCCTCCTATATGCACGCCAGCCATCTTGGAATCCCCCTCCCCTGTTGCCCTTTTAATGGGGTATATGGCCGTATTACATGGTGAGGTGGAGGGTACTATGATGCCATGGTGCAACAGGGCCTTCAGTGTTTCTCGAATTCCCTTCTCTGCACAGCGGGTATTGTTTCACCCGTGGGAGTATCGCCCCTGGTTTAAGAGTGATTTTTACAGGAGTCACCGCTTTCACCATCCCTACATCGTGTGGGTTTGTTGTCCATAAGTGTGTGGGGACATTGCAAATCAGCCTGGCTGAATGGGGGTGTTGTAACAAACAGCCATTAGGGGGCTCTGCACTTTCCTGCATTGCACCATGATTTCACAGAGTACACAAATCTCGAGGATAATCTCTCCATCATTATTGTTATCCTCAAAAAGTTCTTAATCAGACAATTCTCTCAGGGGCACATTGGGATCAATGCATAATACAGTGTGCCGTTGGCACCCGTGGGGGGGAGGGTCAGTACCCAGCACTAGAATCTGTTTTGCGGACACCACTAGGCCTTCCAGATCTAATGATAGGTTTGTGCCAGCAAAAAGAGCGAGGGTAGTACAGGTCGAAAAGGTGAAATCGGTGGGTACTCTCCACTCCGTTCTAGTGATCTGGGAGACAGCTCGTGTGAGTACTTTGATACCGTAAACAAACATGTCAGGGTTGACAGGGATACCGCTCACTGCCACATCGCTTGCCACAGCATGCATCAGTAGCATTGCTCTTAGGGAACACATGCCAGGTGTGGCGCAGACGATACCTCTGTCTGTAAATGAAATCGTCATGTTCAATTTGCTAAGCAGATCCCTACCGAGCAAGTTTGTACAACCTTCCCTCCCACCTTGATGTCTAGATATTTTGTGTAAGGAACCTTTAAAACAGCCCCAGAGAATCCCTGTGCGTCAAGAGTCTTTCCTGATAGCGGGAAGTAACCTTTGCTGATGTGATGCTGGAAATGCATTGGAGGGACAGGGCCTCCCTGTCCTTGTCCTGTAGTCCTTTTTCATGTGTGTTCTGTGATATATTCTGCACACGAGTCCATGTGGGACTCCTGGCAGTGCAGCTCTTCCTCTTTTTGGTTTGATGAACAGACCCATGGGATACCCTTATGGCACCCGTTGGTGTGCAACCCTGTACCCGTAGTGTATGTTTTTGGGCACCTGTGGGTGGCCCACAGAGCAGGTTATGGGCTGGTGGCAGCTCCATGCTGAATTTGATAGCTGATCTGAGTATCCTCCATTTTGGGATACCCAGGCCCTGCCATTGGAAACTGTTGATTTCTGATAGGCGACAAGATGGACCCTGTGGGCTCTTGCTTTCTATTGCCTGTTACCTTGTTCCCAAAGTCCTGGGAAGCCCTGACTCTTTCCCTTCCCCCTGACTGGCTGTTGGGTGGAAGTTCCCTATATGGTATTGTAGGGAAGTCCAGGTCAGACTGGCTGGAGCCTTCCCAGTGACTGTATGTTGTGGGTACACGCTGTGGGTGGGACCTGGGTGAATGGAGTATGTGACCAATATGCACTTCTTGTTGTGGATGTCTGGTTTCTGGTATGAAACACAATGACTGAGACAGCCCTGCCTGAAACTGGTATGAATGCAGTGTGTTGTGCTGAATGGCTGGATACTTGTCCCAATATGCATTCCTTGTTGTGAGTGTCTGAGAGGGAGGAGAATGGCCTGAATGATCTGTATGCCTGATTGGCTACCTGACTGCCCTTCTGAGTGAGTGATTGGTTGCCTGAGTGTGACCCAGCAGAGTGAATGAGAGACAGAACAGTATATCTGGAGGTCCCTCACTGCTAGAATACGTTCAGAAGCTGAAGTTGATACTTGAAGCTTATCCTTGAAGCCCAGCTGGAAGAAGATGATTTTCTGTTGCATTTGCTTCAGCCCGATCCAAAAGCTTTCGAGTTCAAGGACTGATCCAAGGGACCATCGAGCACTGCTAACCTTTGCCGAAGCTCCCTGGAAGTCAGACCCTCAACAGGCTGCCGACCGTAGACTGGGACCGCCGAGGAGAACGAAGAGAAACACCGGACATTCCGTCCACCGTCATCGACCAGGGTTCGCAGGTTTGCTATAACCGCTGGAGGCTTATCGAAGCCATGTTGCCCAGAAGCGGGGACCACTTGACGCCGCGCCGTCGACTACAGGAGCCGCAACGCTCCATTGATTAAGACATTCAAATCGAAGGAATCTCTCGCCAGCACTGCCGACCGCTTTGTCCTGCTGAAGAAAGTCGAGGCCGCCGACGTGCCATCTAACTGTTCGAGGATCCGTGGCTCCTCCCTTAAAGGGAGTCACTCAAGAAGGATCCATTGATGCCTCCTCGAGGAACCCTGCTACTCCAGGTACATTGGAGTGGTAGAAACGTTTTAGAAGGAAATAAGGTTAAGTGAACAATATTGGACTGGGCTTGTAGTATATCTTTATTTTACAGGTTGCCCAGGTTGGGATGGGGGGGGGGGGAATCTCAACACAGAGCTGTGTCTAGGTAACTGGGCCAGTATTCTGCCTATTGTTCTAACCAACGGCTTCCTAGGTCTATTGTTGGTTACCTTTATTAAGTGATTTGTGTGACACTTGACCAGAGTACAGTTGATGCACTTTAATTCAATCTGATACCACTTAGAACTGTATATATTTGCCATTGTAGATGAACTTAGCACAAAGTGAGTTATTGTGATTGTGTATATAACCTTGAGCCGTAATTGTATGACTGTGTTTTCACTAATACAGTGTGTGGACATTCCTTTTTAGGGGCTTGGGGACTACACTGTACTTAACAACCAGCCTGCATCACCTCCTGAGAGCTAGACCTTGATTGCTCGCCCACGTTTTACCAAATAGAGAATCTTGGATGGGGTCCTCTGTGCCTCTCCTCTACCCTATAGAGAGGAGGAGTACAGACACCCCCAACAGTCCTTTACACATGACCTCTCAGCTCCTGAGCCCACCATAAAAATTAATTGTTCCCCATCTCTGCCCCCACCACCAGTTCCTCTTCTGGATTTAGGGTCATTGACAGGACTGGATACGCAAGTGCTCTCTGTGCGCTCTCCTAGTCGGGGGTAGCTGTCTGTCCCATGGAACAAAAAAGGGTTTCCCCCTAATACTGTAGCGCCTTGATATGGGGCAGCTGCGCCCTTCGTTGCAGTGCTGAAAGTGTGTCTGTTCTCTGCTGGCTGTTGGTTAGGGCGGTGCTGGTGTGGCTGCACTGCTTGTTGCTGGTGTGGTGGGTGCCAGGGATTTGTGGGGGAAACTGCATGTAGGTCTGATCAATTTCGTAAGGTATCGAAGTCCTTTGAGGAGTGGGCCCCATGGGGTTTCCTGGATGGTGACACTCATAATGTTGCTGGTTGTAGTTGTAACTCCCTCCGTCTTCTGCGACACTCGAAGAAATGGCCCCACCTCCTGCATGTCCAACACTGTCCAGGCTCCCCATCTCTTGGTCCTGGACCTCCAAATCCCCCTCCTCTAGGCCTTCGAAACCCACCTCATCCTTGTTGCTGTCCTCCTTGCCACGGGGGTCCCACAAATTGATGGTTTCCCCACTGCCTTGTCCTCCTTCAGCCCAAACTGCCGCTATTCTTGCCTGGGACGCATTAGAGGTGCACCCTTCCTCCCCAGTCTGTTCTGGGGCAGCCTTGTCGATACTGCAGCCACCTTCACCAATTTATTTTGAACTAGTTTTGCTTCCTCTGCCTGTCTCCTTTGAATAGTTTATTTTTCTCGCTCTTTGATTCTTCTACAGTGGCGAACTATAATGCTTTGGATCTCGGTCCACCCCTTTTCTTCCACCCCAGCTATCTTATCAAGCGCTTTCTGCACTTCTTTGGGGAGGGGCTATTTTTACTATGAAATAAAATGACGTTGATTGATCACAGGCTCTGCCCGTTTCTGTTCTCCACATCTCCTGAACCCTAAGAATATACTGCGCAACGTCTTCCTCATCCCCATTGTGCCATGCATTATTGATTGTAAATCTGGAGTGTCTGGAAACGTGTGTCGCAGCGCATTCGATTCTCGTGCTCTAATCTTATTGAATGATGCTCCATCATGGGCATCATTACTTAACATTACTCCCGGGTACCCAGCTTTAATCCACACTGTCTCTGCTTGATCTCCTCCTAATGCTACCAACAAACCCTTAATGTTCCCGGTTGCTAAGGGTACACCACCAGTGTTTTTTCAAATGCATAGATCCATTTCTCTACCCTCTCTGTGAGCTGCGGCAGTGCCTTGAGAAGGTTATTTTTGTCCATCTGTGCCCAGGGTACATAGTGTGGTCGCCCTGCACCCTTGTGTATCAGGGGCATTTGCAAGTTCATTGCTCCTTTCCCGCCCTTAGTTGCACTTCTCTTTTTCCGTGCTAACGCTATTCTGCCAAACCCCTCTCTCTTCCGTCCCATAGACTCTCGAGTCTCTGTGTGGCCTGGTGTGCGCGTTCGGCCCCGCCCTCTTCTTCTGTGTCATCGAAATCACTCCAATATACCTCGTCCCCTCTTCGGGACCCTACATTCTCGTATCCCAAGCTGTCTTGTTTCCCCGTCCCGCTCTATGTGGACAGTTCTTATGGGCGCACTAGCCATTCTGAATAGGAAGTCACCTGACTTCAATTCGTCCCTGTGTGGCTGTTGGGGTGCCACTGCGGGCAGCATTGGTGTCTCTGCCACGCTAGTTTCATCACATACTGCCAGTAACTTGGCCAATTCAGTCCGTGTTGACGCCAGCGCTACCTCTAGATCTCTCGTGCTCACCCCGGAGTGGGTAGTAACCTCTGGAGGTGAGACATTTGGTGGGGCCACCATAGTGCCCGCTGACAAGTATGTCAGGTTGGTATACTCTTATGCTTGGCGTGTTGCTAGTGGGTATATTCCCTTTTTAGTCTGCCCTTTTTTCTCCCCTTCCCCTGTGCCCGTCTCTTTGTTACTGTCTCTTGTCGCCCCTTCTCCCTTCGAATCCTCTGTTTCTTCGAAGTTTTCAGAGGTTTATTACTTCCCTCCTATTTTGTAACAGTCTCCCCTTATACTTTGCTGTCGGGAAGGTAGACATGTGGTCCAGTGCATATTTGTCAAACGATCCTTGCTCTGGCCAGGTATGGGGCTTTCCCTCCCCTTTAGTCTGTAACCCATGGGTTGTGGTACTTTTTAATTTTCTCACAATACAAGGGCAAAGCCTTACATATATGGTCTAAGGGCGTGTTTGTTCCCATGGTCGCGTCTGGCGTGTCTCTGGGGGGTGGGGCTGTGCCTATTCTATTGCGCCACAGTCAAAAACGGAAAACCGTTCAACATGTTTAGAACAAACACAGTTCAGTCTCGTCTTTAGTACATGTCAATGCTGTCAATAAATTCACAGAAAAATCAGTTCACTTTTCCCCCCCTCCCGCTGTTTCCCCACTAGAGCTTCTTCACAAACTCAACTGATGCGCTTACACACGCCCCTCCTAGGCCTCCTCCGTACACGTTAAAATACACCAACAAAACAAACTATAATAACCTAAAACAACAACCACTACTTTTCCCGAGCACTCTATTTATACAGGGAGACAAGAAAAGATCAGAAAAAGATGAGATAATTGTTGAGGAAGAATCATGGGGTTGGATAAGTGGTGCTCTGAGTGGTTGTCAGGGAGATTAGGTCTATGTTGTGGGACGGGGGGTGCTTTAAGGATAGCCTCCTGGAACACAAGGGGATTCCGGTTACTTTTCTCAAAGAATTTCAGATCTAGAGAGATTTGATGTGTTGTGCTGCCAGGAGACTTGGCTGAGGACTACGCTCCTATGTGATGGGTATGCTGCCTTTTTGAATCCGGCCCCAAAGGGGCTAACTGGCCGACCATACTCGGACCTCTTAACTCTTGTTAAACTAGATTCGGGTTGGACCATTACAAAAATCAAATGTCCTAACCCCCATGTACAGGTTATGGTACTGGAACAGAAGCAAAGGTCTCAGCTAATCTCGATACTTATGATTAACATCTCTTGGCGAGTAAATATGAGCAAGGAAATTAAGCTAGTGGAGTGCATTGGAAAGGCAATTGACGAAATGATGTGGGAAAGGGACAATGCTAAAATGATCATTTGTGGTGATTTAAATATCAAACTACTGAGTAAGACAGGCCATCCACTGAATAAGAATGAAAGGAATGTAAGGGAAAGGGAGTGGATGAGTATTATGGAATCAAGGAATATGGTCATGCTCAATGGCCAAACACTGGGGGATATGCCAGGGAAGTGTACATGGAAACGCTGGGGATATTTAACGAAAATAATAGGGTAGCCCCCAGCGTGTGCAGTGTGGGTTTGGGGGAAGGATACAAGAGAAACAAGGAAGAAATCAATTCACACTGTAGCTAGACACAAGAGTTAAGGTCTATAATATGCTTAGTAATCCAGCGTGCTATGACCACAGGCGCTTCAGATTTGTGGTTAGCGCAGAGTTGAAAGTCCAACCTGTGGACACAGCTCAAGAGGGGCGCAGCCCAATATTCGCCCACAAATCTGAAGCGCCCGTGCTCATAGCACGCTGGATTACTCTACTATTGTGACATCCACACCGCGTACATTGAATTGTGGATCTACAAGTGGCTATGGCCCAATGTTCGGAGACTCTTTTTACGCAGCTTCAGAGGTTTAGGTTCTCCGCCGCTGACAAACAGTAAAGATTATCAAGGCTGCACATCCCTGTGCCATTTGCAGGATCCAATTTACCCTGAGGAAGGCTCTACAATCAATATGCCAAGAAAGATGGCAACAGCCGAAACGTGCCTTTAGAACAACGCATACCGTAAAAAATCGCAAAAAGTTATGGTTGTGTATGCACTATCAGTTTTTTACAGTTTCAATACTGGCACGTAGGCAGTTTTACAAAAACGTGATCATACCTTGATCATGCACCCACACAAAGGATAGGAACCTTTTGAATTGCAATTGTACATGCTGAAATATTAAGTTCAATTTTGCAATTTATACACCAAATGGAAAAATGTTTTGTCCATGTTTAGAACAAAATTTCTTCCTTAGTATGTTTTATCACTTATTTTGACAATTTTGGTTTATTTACTGTGTATGTATTTAAAGAATTCAGGTACAAAAAAACCTCTACTACATTGTCTAGGATTATATCTTTTTCATTTATGTTGTGTATCTGGATATTTTAACCTACTTCTTTTCCGTTTCATTAAAAATGTATGATCAGTTTCACTCCAGTTGGTTGTCCACAGCATTTGTCCTTTAGTCCGAACTCCTTAGGAGCAGAATGTACATTGGTTTGGTAAATTTAGCATATTATAGACCTTAACTCTTGTGTCTAGCTACAGTGTGAGTTGATTTCTTCCTTGTTTCTCATGGAAACGCTGGGAGCAGGAATCGTGTATTGACTTTTGTTTAGTCTCTGAAATCTGAGAGAATATGGAGACGTTTAATATCATGCCGCAGGAACTGAGTGACCATGACCTGTTGGCTATCTCCATTAGAAATAATATGGGGGCCAAAGGGAGGAAATAAAATGGGTGAGGTGGAATTTGAAAGGGGAGGCAATCGCCTCAAGCTAAAACAGCGTCAGTTGACGCTGATTGTAAGTCGATACATGGACTCTTCTATAGCTGATCCTTCCTGGGTGGAATATCAAGAGATTCTCCAGGACTTTGGCCTACAAGGAGTGGGGAAAACTATAAAACAAGTTGGCCAGAATCATTACTATGATCAGGCCCTGGTAAAGAGGAGAAAATTGCTGCAGAAGTCCATTAGGCAAATAAACAAAGAGGGGGATAAGTCAAGGAGAAAATCAGGTTAGTCAAACAGCAGTATAGAAACTGGTGCATTGGCACTAGGATCACGAGGGCCCAAAACGACACTGAACTCATGCTAAAAGTGGTATGTGCTAAAAGCACTAGAAATTTGTGGGAACTGATGAATAGCGGTGGCTCCTTTTAGACCGGGTAATATCATTAGCATGGTTTCGGAAACGGATTAGGTAGCTCATTATACAACTGTTTGCATATCCAGGGTGGGTAGTAAGTAAGGTGGAAGAGTCGCAGCCCCAAACTTGGATGTTTGCCTTTGACAATCTAGATGCTGAAATGATGATAAAGAATTTGAGTGCATCTCAAGCTGCGGACCCGACGGTCTATCCAACCAGGAACTGAAAAAAACAGAAGCCAATGGAGTAAATTCTTACCAGTCCTTTCTGCCCAGATTATGATAAATAAAAAGATACCATCTTGGAAAGAGGCAAATTCAGTGCCCATCGTCAAAAAAGGGAATATGGCGGTGCCGAAAAACTACCGCCCTATTGCCCTCCTAGACCCTGTTGAGATCTTAGGTTATGGGCCAAGAAGAGTAGTATCCTTGACCCAAGATGAACTGGATTTGTCAATGGAGTAGGTACCACTCTAAATCTCTTCATTATCAACATCCTGAAAGAGGGGGCCTTAGAAACAGAAACATGCTTATATTTAACATTTATAGGGCTCGAAAAGGCGTCCGATGGAGTCCTTAGGGAGAAGCTCTGGGCCAAGTATAGAATTGCCCTAAGGACTTGCTAGAAGCCATAGAGGCCTTTTTTTTTTTTTTTACAAATACCTCGGTTAGGATCTGACTTTCGGGTAAAGGTCATCTGTCACAAAAAATGTCCACGTACCGAAGCTTAAAGCAAGGGTGTGCCTTGGCCACTCTTCTACTTTGCTTGTACATTGCAGATTTGGCTGACTCATAGAGAGATGTTATCGCCTTCCCCCCAAAGGTTAATGGTACAGCAGTGCGTTGGATTCTATTTGCTGATGACTTAGTCTTTTTAGGCCTAACACCTATTGGTCTTCAGCGTAGGATTCATGCCTTTAATTCCAATTTAAGGGAGACTGGCATGAGGATGAATCTTGTAAAATCCAAGGTCCTTACAATGAAATCTGCCCACAAAAAGAAAGGGAAATGTACGTGGAGAGTGGATACGGAGCACCTCGTAGTGGTTGAAACCATTACCTATTTGTGGATTGTCATAAACAGAAGTGTAAATGATCAGGGGCCTTCCATACATCTAAGATCCAGATTGACCCCTCTAACAAACAAGGGAAGAATCTTCCATAGGAAGTTTGGGAGATGTACGATGATCCCCATTCTGTCCTTTTATAAACAGAAAATTGCACAAGTGCTAACCTATGGATCCAAGGCTATTTTACATCTGCCTTGGGAGATATGGGAGAAATTAGAGGGCCAGTTCTGGTGGTCATTGTTGTGACTACCTAATGCATTACCAATGTGTACCATAAAACAAGAACTGAAGCTACAATCCCTTGAATCTATGGTTCTATAGAAATTGGTGGCCTTATGTAGGAAGTGCATATATGAAACAGATATAGCCCCTTTGCGATTTTTGATCTCATTAAAGGAGGTCAGGATAAATATGTAACTCAGTGGAAATCGAACATTGAAAAGATCTTACAACAGAATCATATTAGCACAAGTGATTTAGCTGCAAATCCCACCAAAGTTAAGCAAAAATTGCAGGACAGGGATTGAATAAGTACGCTGGAAAATTGTGAACAAGTAAAACTGAGCTGCTCGAGAACTGCTGAAAAGAAAGGTTTTTAAATTCTCTTCCAAGATATTTACATCAATTTCCATCCCAGCACTATTGTGATATGCTCCTTAGATGCAGACTAAATAGTCTAGCCACACGAGAAGTCTTGTGGGCTCAGAAAATGCCTGGCATAAAGAATGAGCAATGTAGTTTTTGTAAGGAAAAAGACATTGTGGAGACGTGGTGCCACTGGGGAGCCTGTGACTCCCTAAAATAAATCAGACCAGTATCTAGCTGAGTTATGGTATGGATGAAAGTACTCGAGAGTCCAAAGGATTGGTGGCCTTTGGTTATTATGGGAGAAAAGACTTGTCTGGTAATTGCGGTATTGAAAATGATTGAAAGAGTTTTAACGATGAAGATGGAACAGAATGAAAAGGAATAAGGAAAATGTCTTGCATATCTTATTCATGAAATTCTGGAAGAAGTAATTTATGCATTTTATGATGTAGTATTGTTAAAGTTTGTGGTTATGGCCATTGTTTGGTCATTTCTTTTTTCTTACTTTAAACCAATAAAACATTTAAAATAAAAAATGTTAAAAATGTATACAGAGCTCCTATATTTCTCCTTATTTTTCTCCTGCACTGGTCAAGACAGTGCATGTTGTGCCATCTTCCCCCCTCACTGGGGGGGGGTGGCAGGGGGATATAAGAGGGGCTCCCGTATTCCTTTTTCCTTATCCTTAATATCCTTTTAAAGTGAATAAAAAATTGCCAGACAAAACCACACAATCCACGAGCCAAAACACACTCCCAATTTCATTCACTGCGTGTTCACACTATTCACACTGCTCCATACGTCCAACCCTACTTTGTTATCCCTTGCAGGCTATACTCGCGGGTTCACGTTCTTCCGAAAGCCGCCGTTCCCGGGGATCCACAACAGGCCTGGATATCTCCTTGGGGCAGCACCCCGCTCCAACGAGGATGCGGGATTCTGGTAAGAAGGCACCCCCAAGGCCACTCACCGTACGTGTTTTAGGACTGGTCACCATAAGTGGGCACGGCCCTTTGAGAGAGGGCACCTGGATACCTCCGCAGGTACGGGGGCGATGGAATCACGTCAGAAGGGTCACCAAAATGAAGGCAAGTCCCTTTTTACACACACACAGCAGAGTGAATACAACCCTCTAGGGAAATAAGCCAGGAGATAGCTTTGCAAGGATAACAAGATTTAATATTACAGAATACAAATATCAGCAAACAACTCAACTGCATCAGAATGTTCTGGTTCATCTTAGTACAAGCAGAAGCTTAAAAAGCTGTGTAGCGTCCTCTCGTACAGTAAAAACTGGTGCCACTGATTGGTGGGACCCTATACATGGGCCTGCTCCATGGGGGATGCCAGGCTACAATTGGTTGGTTCTTCCACCGTCGGTCAGGCTCAACGTGGGTCAGCTGGGCTCATCTTGGAGTTCAGTGAAAGTTAGGGCACTCATAAAATACAATGTTGCTTCTACACTAACATGCTAATCCTAACTATATTTCGAGGGGATTGTGTCCTCCGACGTATTCCACATCTATGACAGTAATCACCACAGCTGTGCTGCTTTGGAAAATCTTTCGGCGTCGGTGTTCTACGCTGTCCCTCGAGGGCCTCTGTCGAGCCGACATGACGTCCGTAGCCTCAGTTTCCGATTTTTCCGCGAACGATTTCGCTTTGGAATCTCGGCGCACCTTGGTTCTTCTCCTGTTGAATCGGTTCTTCGTATGTTGGTTTTTGTGAGAATCATGTCTTCGTCTTCTTCTACCCCGAGGTCGGGCTTCAAGAAGTGCTGCGACTGCGGTTCCATAATGTCGCTTACTGACCCGCACGTCTGCCTGTGGTGCCTTGGCGAGGACCACGCTACCGATGACTGCGATGAATGCCAGTCTTTGACGTTGAAGGCCTTGCGGGAGCGGAAGAAGTAGTTATCTGTAGGTAGGGTTTCCAAACCCTGTAAATCGAAATCCGCTGGGCTTTCGATAGGCGAATCGAGGGGCGACTCTCCGCGTCGGCATAAGTCCAGGGGGCCCTTGAGACCTTTGGAGCCTGTGAAGCCTTCTAAGAAGGCATCAACGCCATCGGCGCCATGTCCGTTGAGGGACTCTCTCGAGGCTCCGGCTCCGAGGAAGTCATCGACGCCATCTGCGCCGAGGCCGTCTAAGGACTCGCTCGGGGCTCCGGCCTCGAAGCCGTTGTCGAAGTCATCGGTGCCTCGCTCGACGTAGACTCCAATTCCGTCGACGCCTTTTGTGGAGGCTTTACCGGAGGTTCCCTGGAGGATGGTGGAAACTCCGAGGAAGGCCCTGAGTAAATCAGTGAGGCCTGTGTTTGAGCCTTTTTCTGTGCCCTCATCCAGTGATTTATTCCAGCCTTTGGATTATATCTGAGGTGGATGAAGGGTCAGATGTTGAGGGGTTTGTTCCTCATGAGGTTCCTGACAAACTGTTGTCTGGTCATAGCCAGGTGGTCGACCTGCGGCAATCCTTGCATGACACCAGTTGTCTGGACTCCTCCCCGGAGGTTGAGTTTGGCGGGCCTGAGCCTGGTACACACGCCAAGTTTTCGTGCCAGCGTCTCATGTCGAGGGTGGCAGTGTACTTGGGGTGGTCTGCTCCACCTGTGGATTTTCTGCAGGATGACCTGACAGATATATTGGGCCAAGGTCCACCCACTGGCCCGGTGCTGCCATATCATATGGCCTTACAAACAAGGCGACCCCTGCTACTTGTCTACACACCCCACTCCGGAGATTTTGGTGGGGCAGGTGGCTACGGCCCCAGCAAAACAGGCTGCGTACCCTACCATCCCTCCGGATAGGGACGAGAAGCGCTTTGACGGTTGGGCGAAGAAAGTGTTTTCATCTGGGGGTATGGCTTTAAAGGCAGCCAACTCTGTTTGTGCCTTGGCAAGATTCACTCTCACTCTGTGGAATTGTGTATCTTTGGCGGCTGAACATATTCCCGAAGTGGAGGAACGGGATGGTTTTCTTGCCCTCGTTCAGGATGGCAAGGATGCCAGGTTTGCATGGTCGCGGAGGTCGGGGTTTGCTCCTGATGTACAGTCCTGGCTTCTCTACATGCCCTTTGATGGTGTCCATCTTTTTGGCAGCAAGGCTGACGAGAGCGTTGAGAAGTTGCAGACCTCCAAAGCTGCAGCAAAGTCGTTGAGCGCTGCAGTACGTCAACCTCCGCCTTTTCATCCTAGGGGACAGCAATGGAGGGGAGGTTCCTTTCTATACTACTCTTCCTTTGGTAGATCGAGGGGAGCTGCCAGTCAAAGGGGCCAACGTAGGAGTACCAGAGGTGGAAAACAAGGTACTCGAAATGCCAAAGCCGCTCGGGCAGTTGCCTCTTTGCTCTCAGGCACTGCCGCTTCAGCTCAGTCATGAGGCCATGTCCCATGGTTCGCCGGTTGGGGGAAGGCTGGCGCAGCATCTTGTAGAATGGTGTGCCATTACTTCAGATGTGTGAGTTCTGGAGATCATAGCCCACGGCTACTGTCTTCTTTCCGGCAGAGGCCTCGCGACAATCCACCAGGAAAGCTCTCTTTGAAGAGTTTGGATCCGCTCCTTGCGCAGGAAATCCAATCCCTGCTGGATAACGGCGCCATAGAACTGGTGCCTGTAGCGGAGAGGAACAAGGCATGGTATTCCCCGTATTTTTTTATCCTGAAAAAGGACGGGGGGGATTGAGACCCATCATGGACTTGCGTGGTTTGAACAAGCTCCTCAGGAAGGACAAGTGCAAGATGGTTACTCTTTCTCAAGTCCTCCAGGCTCTTCAACTTCAGGACTGGTTGGTGTCTCTAGACCTCAAGGATGCTTACTTTCATGTGCCGATTCATCCCAAGCACAGGAAGTACCTGAGGTTCGCGACTTGCATTTTCAGTTTTGGGTCTTGCCGTTCGGATTGACCTCCGCCTGAGGGTCTTCACCAAGCTAATGATGGTGGTGGCAGCGTATCTCAGGAAAGGGGGGCGGATTCACGTCTACCCCTACCTGGACGATTGGTTGATCAGGGCGCGGTCTCCCAAGCAAGTCCTGGATCATCTGTCGGTCACCTGCCACTCCCTTCACAAGCTGGGCTTCTCCCTCAACTTGAAGTCCCACTTGACACCTACCCAGCGGCTCCAGTACATCGGAGCAGTGCTCAACACATCCCTGGGGCTGTGTTTGCCTCCCCAGGTGAGGGCTCATCACATTCTGCAGATGGTGAACAGGTTTCAACGTGCCCAGAGTCTCCCAGTGTTCGGGTTCTTGAGGTTGCTCGGCCTCATGGCATCCTGCATTCTCCTGGTGCCAGAGGCCAGGCTGCAGATGAGATCTCTGCAGTGGGCTCTCCAAATGCAGTGGCCACAGGCCTCCGGCAGGATGTCTGATCCCATTCAGGTGCTGCCCTCGGTCGCCCAGGATCTTCTGTGGTGGGCCGTCTAAGGCAATCTGATGAAGGGGGCTCCGTTTTGGCTACCCTGGCCAGAGGTAACTATCGTGACAGACGCATCCCCCGCGTGATGGGGAACTCATGCCAACGAGTTGCCGGTCAGCGGTCGTTGGTCTCCGTCGGAGTCCAGATTCCATACCAATCTGTTGGAGCTGAGGGCCGTCATGCTAGCCCTGAAGGCTTTTCTGCTGTCTGTGCGAGGGAAGAATGTCCTGATTCTGGCGGGCAATACAGTGGCCATGCACTACCTCAACAAAAAGGGGGGCAGGGTCTCTTCGACTGTGCAGAGAGGCGATGCAGCTCTGGTTCTGGGCCATCCAGCAGGAAATTTCGATCTCGGCAGTTCATCTGGCCGGAGACGAAAACGAGGCGGCAGATGCTCTGAGCAGGCAGAGCACAGTCTCTCACGAGTGGGAGCTTGCTCAGGAAGTTCTCTTGGAGATCTTCGCCCTTTGGGAGACCCCACAAGTGGATCTCTTCGCCACCAGTGTCAACCGGAAGTGTGAAAGATTCTGCTCGCGGGAATTTCCTCCAAGAGGAGCCTTAGGGGACGCGTTCGTAGTGGAGTGGTCCTTCCCACTGCTGTACGCGTTTCCTCCAGTCCCCATCATTCCGCAAGTGTTGCGGAGGTTCGGTTCCCGAATGATCCTCATTGCTCCACATGGGCCAGGAGAGCATGGTACCTGGACTTTCTCGACATGTCCATCTGCCCTCCATGCCTCTTCCCTACCGAGACCATCTGCTCTCACGGGTGGGGGGTCGGGTTCTCCATCCAGAGGTCAAGTCTGTCAGCCTTCATGCTTGGTATCTGAAAGGTTGAGGTATAAGGATTGGGACCTCCCGGAAGACGTGATGGAAGTGTTGCTTTCGGCCACAAGGCCCGCAACAAAGTCCCTGTACCATTGCCGTTGGAAAAAGTTCTGCGACTGTTGCAGGGTTCAGAATGTGGATCCTTTTCAGTGTTCAAATTCCTGTGGTTCTCCAGCATGGGGTCTGGCATGGATTCACATGCTCATGAATATTCCCCGTCGTCAGGCTGGGAATCCTCGGTAAAGAAAAAACCAGTATCAGTTTTGTTTCTGATCTGTCTTTCGTAGTAGTAACCAATCACTGGTCTCTGTGTCATACTGACCACAGCCAATGACTGCCCTCTACCTAAGCACCGCCTCTGGCAGCCATCTTCAGATTTTTACTGCACGTTCATGTGTTGGGATCCTCGTGCTATTGCTCTCGAGCGTTAGTGCTATTTTTTCACGTTTTTTGCTCAAAAACTTTGTTTTTCCGGTCAAAAGAGCCTCAAGCTCCACCGACTCTCCATCCGATCAACGGGGACCCGTGTCGGATTCGTCTGCGCCCCTCAAGGGTGAAGATTTCGTCGAGCTACGCTTTGGAGGACTCCAGAAGCTTCTCAGGCCCGGACATGGCCCAGGAGAAGGGAAGCTCGACGCCCGGAAAGCTGTTCAGGGTCTGCCCTGGATGCCAGCTGCAGAACGTCTTTAAGGAGGACAAACACTCCTTTTGTCTCTACTGCTTACATGAGGACAAGACGCACGTGGAGAAGGACTGTGCGTTTTGCGGCAATATGTCGGAGCGGACCATGAAGGACCGCCATCAACGTCTCGCCAACTGGCTGGAAGGGAAGAGCCCGTCAGGCGAGAAGAAGAGGAAGAAATCCGAGCAGTCTTCTAAGACCTTTGAGGATGCCCCGGCGACGGGGGTCCAACACAAGGCCAAGCACCGCGAGTCCGCTGGCACCGGGAGCGCCGAACGGTCGGGCTCTACGGGCGCCAGGCAGGGCGCACCCTCCCCGGCACCTTCAACCACGAGCCAACTCTCTGGGTCGGGTAAGAGGAAGGGCGAGCACCCGGCAAAGCTCCTGGAGAGGCCCCGGTCGAGCTCGAAGGCCCCATTCGAGGGGGAGCGAGGCAGTGTCCCCTCCCTCAAGGATAAGGCGGTGAGCGCACCTAAGGTGGTGAAGGCCTTAATCCATCCGGCCAAGCCCTCTATCGATACTGTCGCGGCGACCCTGGCTCAGCCTGTGGAGGCTACACCAGTGGTGGCGACCTCGGGGCTCAGAGTCTCCCTGCCACCTCGGAGGGAGTCCTCTTTTGTGCCCATCGATAGGACCCCCGTGAAATCCCCGGCGGGGAAGAAAAAAGGGGGGCAGGGCGTCGTCGTAGATTCGGCTTCAACCTCGGAGGAAGAGCTGATCGAGGTCTTAAGCCACGGCCTTGGTGTGGAAGAAGACCGGCCCGTCGGGATGGATCCCGACGCAGGTGACGACGACATCGTCGAGGGTGCCGACGGGGCCCCTAATCGCCCGTCGGATTCCCCTCTGCCAGCGCCGCAAGACAACTCGGCGGCCATTTTGTTGGCTATACAGTCCTTATGCTCAGAGATAAGGACGAGACTACCGTTGCCGACGGAGGAACCTCTCCCGTCGGGGGATCCTGAACCGGGACCTTCTGGCGTTCCCCCGCCCAAGAAAAGAAGGATTCACCCTCCACCTCCTTTTCAGCCGTCGCGCACCGTCCAGCCCTCCTCCCCGTCCACCCGAGGGGATGATACGGGGACTGACACGGCAGCGACGGGTACGGACGACGAGGTATACGACGAGGATCTACCGTCGTCACCTCCCACCAGGGCTTCTCCGCCCGACGAGATTGCTTCGTTCCACTCCATGATCGCCAGGGCATCCGAGCTTTTCCAACTCTGCCCTGAGGAGAAGAAAAGGGAAGGATTCCTTTATCAACGGCGCGAGGCCAAGAGGAAGACGGTCCTCGCGGTGCCTCTACTGGACGACATTTGGGATGAGGGCCTCGCCCTCCTCAAGAACCCTTCCACTACGCCAGCTAGAAGAGACAGGTACGAGAAGAAGTACCGGGTCCCGGACGCTGCCCCCCTGTGCCTCCGGGCGCAGCCTACCCCGGACTCCGTCGTCTCCGCGGCGGCCAGGAAGAAAGCGGGGGGGGGTGCGGCCTCCACATCGACTTCCCCACCGGACGGCGAGGGAAAGAAATTGGACACTATGGGACGCAGAGTCATCTCGTCTGCAGCGACGACGATTAAAGCGGCCAACGCCTTGGCTATCGTGGCCCGCTACGACAGGGAGCTATGGTACAAACTGGCTCCCCTGCTGGACTTCCTACCGGACGACAAGAGGGCGGATGCCCTGGAGATCCTACAGGAAGGTGAGGTGGCGTCGGACCACGCCATCACTATTGCGACGGACATCGCCGACACTGGGTTTCGCCAGTTGGGCAACCGCGTGTGCCTTAGGCGGCGTGGATGGCTCAAGGCTACGGACTTCCGTCAAGACGTACAGACCAGAGTCCTGGACATGCCGTTCGATGGGAACAACCTGTTTGGGAAAACAGTGGACGATTCCCTTCAGGCCATTAAAGCGGACACTGAGAAGGCCCGGGCCCTTGGGGTTCTGCAGCAACGACGGACGCCCTTTCGGAGCAGTGGAGGCAAGAGCGCCTCCAAAGGTTCCGGTGGCGGTTTCTCCACCTACCGTCAAGCGGCCCGCTCGTCGTCTCAGGAGGCCTACAGAGGACGAGGCAAGTCTGGCGGACCCCGCCGTCGTTGCCAAGGAGGTCAAGGCGGCAAAGCCTCGTCGAAACAGGATTGAACCGACCGTGGGGTCGGGCCCCCACCGATGCACCCCGGTGGGAGGCCGGCTGGCGAGCTTCGTCAGCGTGTGGGAGTCCATCTCCACCGACCGTTGGGTGCTGGACGCCTTAGCCCGGGGCCACGCGCTCGAGTTTCAAAGAAGGTGCCCGCACGTCCCCCCCCGTGGCCAGGAAAGAGCTTCACGTCCCTCAGCTTCTCCTGGAGGTAAGGGCGATGCTCAGGAAGGGCGCCATCGAACTCGTCCCAAAGAGGCTTCGGGGCTCCGGAGTTTACTCGAGATACTTCCTTGTGAAGAAGAAGACGGGAGGATGGCGCCCCATCCTAGACCTGCGACGTCTGAACAAATTCATCAAGGCGCAGAAGTTCCGGATGGTCACCCTCCAGCACGTCCTGGGTCAGCTGGAGGAAGGAGACTTCCTGTCGTCGTTGGATTTGGAGGATGCCTACTTCCATATTCCCACCCTAAAGGGGCACCGAAAATTCCTCAGGTTTGTGGTCCAAGGGCGTCACTACCAGTTCAAAGCCCTCCCCTTCGGACTACGGTCGGCACCCAGGGTATTCACCAAGTGCCTTGCACCGGTGGCGGCGCAGCTGCGCCGCGAGGGGATCCACGTCTACCCCTACCTGGACGACTGGCTCATCCGAGCCAAGACGAGGGAGCTCGCCGTGGAGCACATGGCAAGGACCGTCCAACTTCTCACGGACCTGGGATTCTCCGTGAACTACGCCAAGTCCCACCTGGTACCCGCGCAAAACGCACTGTTTCTGGGAGCGAAGCTCGACACAGTGTCCCTTCTGGCCTCCCCGTCGGAGGAAAGGACCAGTTCCATCCTGGGCAAGGTACAGCGGATGTTGGCTTCCGACGCGGCCAAGGTGAGGTCCATCAAGTCCCTCCTCGGAATGATGTCTTCTTGCATCTACCTCATTCCCATGTGCAGGCTCCGGATGCGCCTGTTGCAGGAGTTCCTGGACGCGCGCTGGATCCAAACGACGGGCGGCTTCGAGGAGAGGATCACACTCGACGAGAGTTTCCGCCGAGCGGTCCAGTGGTGGGGCACCCACGCGCATCTGACGGCGGGCATGGACTTCCAGACCCCAGACCACCAGGAGACAGTGACCACGGATGCCTCCCTGGAAGGGTGGGGAGCGCACACCGAAAATCTGCACGCGAGAGGCCTTTGGCTCCCGACGGAGAAGTCCCTCCATATCAACGTCCTGGAGCTCCGTGCAGTGTTCTGGGCCCTCAGATCCTTCCTTCCGTCCCTCAAGGGCAAGGTGGTGAGGATCTTCACCGACAACACCACCACCATGTTTTACATCAGGAAACAGGGCGGAACCAGGTCCCCAGCACTGTCCAAGGAGGCGCAGGACCTTTGGCATTGGGCCGTCGCCCAAAGGATGTTTCTGGTGCCGTTTCATCTGGCAGGGATAAAAAACACCATCGCCGACTCACTCAGCAGGGAGCTGCGCTCGTGCCACGAGTGGGAACTACGGCAGGATCTAGTGGATCGCCTCTTCCGACGGTGGGGCACACCCCAGATCGACCTGTTCGCGACGGCGATGAACTCCAAGTGCCGGAGGTTCGCCAGCAGGTTTCCCCAGGCGAGGAGCATGGGCGATGCTTTCTCGTTCCCCTGGCAGGGCCTGTTCCTCTACGCGTTCCCTCCTTTGCCACTGCTAATCCGGCTCGTCAACCAGCTCAAGAGGTCACGGTGCAGGATGATCCTCGTCGCACCTGCGTGGCCGAGGCAGATATGGTTCCCGGACCTTCTGGACTTGTCAACGTCCCTGCCAATCAAGCTGCCGGTGGACGCGGATCTACTCTCCAGGGAAGGAGGCGCCATCCTCCACCACGACCCGAAATCGCTGAACTTGCAGGCCTGGCTCCTGCAGCGCTAGAGTTTGGAGGATACGACATACCGGCCGACTGCAGAGAGGTTCTTGCAAAGGCCAGGGCGTCCTTGACTCTTAAATGCTACGGACACAAATGGAAGAGGTTCTCTGTCTGGTGCCACGCACAGAAGATTAACCCTCTACGGATTACGGCTCCCCAGGTACTGCCGTACCTGCTGACGCTGGCCAAAGCTGGACTGGCACACGCGTCCATCAAGATTCATCTTGCTGCGATCTCCCGATACACCAGAACCACAGGGCGGACGTCCTTGTGGTCTCTTCGTCTGGTGAAAGAGTTCATGAAGGGACTGTTCAGATCGTTCCCGCCGGTGAAGGCTCCGGCCCCGGCGTGGGAGCTCAACGTGGTGCTGACCAAGCTCATGGGACCTCCGTTCGAGCCTCTGCACTCGGCCCCATTGAAGTTTCTGTCGTGGAAAACAGCGTTTCTTGTGGCCATCACCTCCGCACGACGGGTGGGAGAGATCCAGGCCCTTTCCTGCAAGGCCCCGTACTTGACTTTTCACGACACGAGGGTAGTGCTCAGGACGCACCCCTCCTTCATGCCCAAGGTACCGTCGGACTTCCATCTCAACGAACCCTTGGTGTTGCCTGTGTTCTTCCCGTCGCCTTCGTCGCCGGCTGAGAGGACTTTGCACTCTCTGGATGTGGCTAGAGCGCTGAAGTTCTACGTGGACCGCACAAAGTGTTTTCGGAAGACGTCACAACTCTTTGTGAACTTTGGACCTGTCAATCAGGGGAAGGCTCTCTCGAAGGCTTCCATTTCCAGATGGCTCTCCGGCTGTATCATGTACTGTCATCGGTTGGCAAACCGACCGCTGCCTGGCCGTCCGAGAGCCCATTCCACCAGAGCGATCGCAGCTACCACGGCGTTCCTTTCTGGTGTGCCCCTGCTGGACATATGTAGAGCTGCTACGTGGAGGTCGACGCACACTTTCACGAAATTCTACTGCGTCGATCGGGATTCCAGGGAGGAGTCCAGGGTCGGCCAAGCAGTGCTGCGCAACCTGTTCGCCTGAGGTGAGCCTGGTGAGGAGGTAAGATGCTTAATGTTGAGTTTGATGTGATGCTTAATGTTGAGCCTTTGCCACCTCCCGTGGTTGTGCATGTGTGTACTGCTATGTATTCTTTATTCATGAGCATGTGAATCCATGCCAGACCCCATGCTGGAGAAGGAACAAGTTACCTACCTGTAACTGTTGTTCTCCAGCATGGGTCTGGCATGGATTCACATGCGAACCCTCCCGCCTACCCCTCGGCGGCTCTTCACTTGGTCATACTGCCACTTCACGTGCTTCCAAATCTGAAGATGGCTGCCAGAGGCGGTGCTTAGGTAGAGGGCAGTCATTGGCTGTGGTCAGTATGACGCAGAGACCAGTGATTGGTTACTACTACGAAAGACAGATCAGAAACAAAACTGATACTGGTTTTTTCTTTACCGAGGATTCCCAGCCTGACGACGGGGAATATTCATGAGCATGTGAATCCATGCCAGACCCATGCTGGAGAACAACAGTTACAGGTAAGTAACTTGTTCCTTCTGTCTTATTTGCTTTCATTAGCCCACAAGGGCCTGCAAGTGGGTACCAAAAAGGGTTACCTGGCGGCGCTGCCCATATTTAAGCGCTCGTCACAGGCGTGTTCTTATTTTAAGGTTCCTTTGATTTCTCAGTTTCTAAAAGGGCTGACAAATGTGTTCCCACCGTCTCCTTTCCAGGTGCCGGGATGGGATTGGAACCTAGTTCTGAAATTCCTAATGGGAGCTCCATTTGAGTCCTTACATTCTTGTCCTTTGAGACTGTTGACCTTTAAAACTGTATTTTTGTTTGCGGTTACTTGCGCTCGCAGAGTGAGTGAGTTGCAGGCACTTTCCGCAAAGCCGCCTTTCATGGTGTTCCATAAGGATAGGGTTGTCATTAGGGTTCGTCCTTTTCTTCCGAAGGTTGTCGGATTTTCATTTGAGCCAGAAGGTAATTCTTCCGGTGTTCTATCCTCCTCCGCATCCTGGTCAGGAAGAGGAGAGGCTCCATAGGTTGGATCCTAGGAGCGCTTTGAGGTTCTATCTTTCACAGATGCCCCGGGTCAGAGTGGACGATCAGCTATTTGTGGGATACCCTGGAAGGCGTTTAGGTCAGGCTGTTTCTAAGCAGACCTTGTCCGATGGATCATCTTGACAATCTCTGAATGCTACCGTCTGGCGGGTAAGGACCCTCTGGTAGGCTTACGGGCCCATTCTACTAGGGGTGTGGCCTACTCTACTGCTCTGCAGAAGGGTGTTCCCATTCGTAATATTTGTGAAGCAGCTACATGGGCCTCTGTCCATACCTTTGTAACACACTACTCTTTGGATTCTATCCATGGGCAAGATTTGGCCTTTGGTAAGGCAGTCCTCTACTCTGCAATTTGATTGGGCATTCTAAAATTCTAAATTCTTTGCCTCCATACATTGGTACTGCTTTGGGAATCTGTCATAGATGTGGAATACGTCGGAGGACACAATCTCCTCGAAGAACAAGTTACTTTCTTACCTGGTAACGTTCTTTCAATGGAATGTTCCTCCCTATTCCACATCGCACCCTCCCAGCCTGCCCCCCTACAGAATTTCTTATGTAATTGCAGCTTACGTTTCCGCAAGGCTTTCTGTAGTCATAGCGGCAGAAGATTGGTGCCAAACGTTCTGGGGGAAAAACTACAACTGAGGCTACGGGTGTCGTGCATCCTACATATAACATCCGGTGACATCGGCTCGAGGGACAGCGTATCGATGTCATCGACATAGAACACTGACGCCGAAAATGTTTCCGAAGCAGCACAGCTGTGTTGATTACTGTCATAGATGTGGAATATGTCAGGGGAACATCCCATCGAAACAACGTTACCAGGTAAGAAAGTAACTTGTTCCACTGTGGCATGCACCTGGGCAGCTTGGGATTTGGTGCCAGGGGGGAACGGGAGGGTGAAATGCAGTCATACTGACACACACATTCTAGGCTCAGGTCTCCACCCTGGGTTTGATCTTTAATGTATCCCTCCCTGTACCATGTGCTTGGATCGTTTATGGACACTTGATTTGTGCCAAGACTGGGGGGGTTGCTTGCCAATCATGGAATGCATGGGTGTGGGAGTCGGGTCAGTGGTGGTGGGTTTGCTTTAGGCTGGCTGGGTGTGGGTTAGAGGCCTGCTGACAGCTTAGTGGTTATAAATGGAAGCTGCGCAGAGCCTGGTATTTTCTCACACTCTTGCAGGGCGCATTCCTCTGAACGATACTAAATGTTTACAACAGTGAAGGGACAAGTGGACGTCCGTGGGAACCGGCGTTGTACTTCGTTCTGCCCTAATGATGTTCCTAGTGGAATCTTTCCATGGAGCTCGGCCTGTGCAGCACAGTCATGCAGGCCTGGGTTTTCGCCATAACTACAAAATGGTGTTTATTTCTGTGTCTCCCAATGTCATGTATCTACTGTCGCACTATATTGCTTTCGCACCGAGTTTCATTGTGTGGTTTTGTCCCCCCTTATACACACCTCATAGGGGACTCTGCTTCACCTGAAAGCGCTTAGGGGGGGGTGGGGATATACTCCTTTACATCCCAACACACCCCCAGTGTTCAGACCAAGTGCTGCCCATATCCCTTCCCCTCCTTGGCACACCCGAGCGTGCAGCAACCACCACCCTCACTGGCTCCTCCAGGGAGAGGCGGGGTGCTGCCATTGGGCCCTCTATAGGGAAGTGTACACCTAAGTCTCCCTCATATTCAGATGCGTCTCTTCTTTTCTGCACTCCACTCCGGTCTGGCTTACTCCCCAGTCCTTCTCAAGGGAGTAACACCTATATTTGGGGCTCAACAGCAAATGCAGCAAGACCTAATTTCAAAACACAGCAGTCCCTGATAAAACGCTCAAATTTGTGGTACCTGGATAAATGGAGAAACGCCTATATTTGGGCCTCAACAGTAAATGCAGTGACCACTAGATTTGAGACACAGCCGCAAATGAACAAACCGCTTGATTTTGGACCATTGGGTAGCAATAGAAGACTCCTAAATTTGAGAGTCGACTGTCAATGTAGAAACATCTTACTTTGCCATACAGCAGTGATTGAAAGACTAGTTTATTGGGTGACTTTAATGGGTGTGCTATTTTGGTAAGGTAATAAGAGTGGTAGGGCTTTGCTGGAATACAGTAATTGCTGTACTCCCCACCCAGACTACACTTAACTTGTCAGTCGCTGCTGGTTGACGGCGGCTGCCTTCACAGGTGAACAGGGAGTGAAGCTGCTTCTTCGGGAGCTGCCCTTTTCCTCTGGCCCTTAGCCGAGGGCTTCCTGGGCAAGGCTGCCCTGGAGGGGCCTCTGAAATGCAGCTGTTGCAGGGCGGGGAGGGCAGGTTCACAGACCAGTTGGAAGCAAATGGGCAGGCAAGGGGGTTCGGGGTGGTTGTGTCTGCCAGTACCGAGGCAGACGCACCTGACTGACTTAGCCCGTTGCAAGGTGTTGGGTGGGGGAAAAAAAAGCATGTATCAAACACAAGACTACACCATAAAGGCTGGATACCCTAGATGCAGACAAGTTCAAAAACACGGTTGGAGTCAAAGGAAAACACCAAATTAACCCCATAGAAACCACAGACTATGCAAAAAAAGCAAAATACACAAAATCCCTCAAAGGCACCTAAAACCAGCCAAAAACAGATACTACTCACAGAGCATCAGCCCCCTAAGACTGCTTACCAAGCTGACCAAATTAATATTTTTAGATAACTTATGCCTTCATGTATGTTCCTTCTATATTTCCAATAGGCATTTCATTTTTAGTTTTCTTTTTTTGTGACCATTTTTTAGAATCCTCTTTTCCTATGTCTTGCTAGTAGACTGTTGAAATTACTTTACTGTTTATAGGTCTCAGAATGGCATCTTCTGCTCATCTTAATGAGCAACAAAGCACTTTGGTGAGGTGTGGGGGTAAAATGAGTGAACATAATATTCCACTTACTGCCAGTCTCACTGTATTAGTACATATGTGTTATGAGTGATAGTTCACAGCTATTACCATTAAGTGGAAACTAACACCTGCTTTCTTCATCTCTGTTCTAGAGCTGGACAGTAGCATTGACAAAACAGAAGGGGAGCTAAAGGACCATCAAAAAAGTTTGGACCGTGTGAAGAACATGGAGAAGGATCACATGGATGCTATCAACCATGATACCAAAGAGCTGGAGAAGATGACCAACAGACAGGGCATGCTTCTGAAAAAGAAAGAAGAGTGCATGAAGAAAATCAGAGAATTAGGCTCCCTACCCCAAGAAGCATTTGAAAAATACCAGACCCTTACATTGAAACAGGTAAAAAAGGAATGAGAACTTAGAGCTCCTCCAAACTACAGCATTTCTTCACTTTAACTGCTCTTGCAGCCTTGACTACTGCAACCTTAAATGCTTTGGCACCAAGTGGTTTGCATGCTGGACATTGTCTCAATTTCCAAGCCAATATTTGATTATTTTTTCTTCATGCATGCATTTCCCTTTCATTTTGAAAATCGTTACTACTGTGCCCCCACTTGATTTTTCTTTATAAGTACAGTAAATAAAATGTAGCATAGTATGTAGGATACTTGGTATTTACATGTGTCGTTGAGTTAGATATGTCTTTTGCTAGTTGCTGCCAAGGTGTGTATAGTGGGCAGATTCATGTCCAGATGCTGTAAGAGCCATGCCTTCTGTGTCTCACTGCTGAGCTATGCAGAGATAGGGGTTTGGTTATCTGGCACTGTATGATGGTTTTATCGGGAGACTTTTAATTCAGGGCAACTTTCCACCCACCCCAAACCAGGCACGCACACATTTCCTTTATTTAATAAAGTTATTTACTCTTGCGTCCCGTTCCCTATCCTCGATACTGCATAGGTGTCCATCGCTAGGGACGGGAGATGGATCCTTTTCCACCAGAAAAAAACTTTATTCCCCTTTAAATTTGGAGGTGCGTGTGGGAGTGGCCCCTGACTCCGCCCACCGGTGCCACAACCAGTCCCCTTTTTCGTGTCGACGGGAACGGGCTGATTTCACCAGCACTCCTGGGTTTGGCTTCGGCCATGTAATACCACTCGCTCTTCCACTGATACTTTCTTCAGTCTTTTTGTCTTCTTTTATCAATCAGGTACTCGGTCCTCTGGCGCCACACTCCTCCCCAGCGCATGCCGCCTTCAGCAGGTGTCCAGCCTGTGAGGAACTCTTCCCTACTTCCGATCCCCACGCTCTCTGCCTCTGCTGTCTTGGCCCTGACCATGGCTGGGAGGGTAGTTAGACCGCGTGCTCTGAAGAACAGGCTAGCTTGGTGGAGGGAGCTACTTACCAAGGAAAAGCCTGGGCGGGAGGAACCTTTCAGGTTCTCGCACCAGCACTGGTACCGAGGCTAGTTCAGCTGCCGGCTGCCAGGCCGAGGGGGTCATTCAATCCTTCCGGAGACGGTGCTGAGAGACCGCAAGGTTCTTTTACTGGGTGTCCCAGATGTCCGAGGGTGCGCCTGCACACAGCACTACCGGCAATATTGCTGAGGGCAACACGCCTACCAGGCCCCGTCCTGAGGTGCAGGGTAGGTCTCATGCTCCACCGCCAAGAGTCCTGGCGGAGGCCGGGCCCAGTGAGCCAAGCACCACAGTTTTGGCACGTGGCACGCTGCTAGACAAGATGGCCACTCGTCCGAAACCGCCCCTTGGAACAGAGCAGGTGGGAGAACGAGTTACAATGTGAGACTGGTGTCCACCAGGTATGTGGCCTACGGCTTATCCATCTGCATCGCAGGGCATGTTTACCTCGCAGCCAGCTAGACAGAGTATGCAGCTGCCCGCTACCCCGTCAACATCACCTGCCACCCCACCGGCCTGTGAGGACAGTTTTTTTGAAAAGTTCCTCACTCTTATGAGATCTCCTCAGATGGGGGGCCATCCTCTGGGATGTGATCACGGACATGCTCCCGCCACCTGCTCCTTTAGCCATTCAATTCTATGGCTCCAGCGCTGCAGGCCCCGGCGCAGCCCCTGCTGCCTTGCCCGCTCCTTCGATTCTGGCTCCCCTACCTCCCACAGTTAAGGCAGTTCCACACCAGCCTCCGCTGCAGTCTCCGGCTCCGGTCTCCACACTGCAGCCCTCGTCGCCCAGCACTACTCCACCTGCTCTGGACCAGCCAGACGCCCTGGTGGACACAGATGAGGAAGAAGACCCTGACACGCCATCATCAGCCAAGGCCTTGCATGAACGGCTCGCAGGTCTGGCAGAGTACTTGGGCCTTCCTCAGCCAGCAGTAGAACAACCGGAGGCGGGGGTCCTTGCCAAGGTCCTCACTCTATGCCCTGTGGCTAGAGCGGGGATCCTGATGCAGAAGGACGTTGTTGCTTTGCCCCACACAGCCCAGCCTGTCATCCAGCGCCTTGACGCCAAGTATAGGCAAATGGAGGGGGATCCACTCTTGCTGTTGGCACACCCTCAACCACACTCTTCGTCCACCTCGTCCTCGGCGCAACTAGGCAAGGAGGAGAATATCTTGGAGGCATAAGGAAAGAAGCTTTATTCCAATGCCTCACTGCATCTTCGTCAATCCAACGTGGATGCCATGCTGGCAGCCGTTAACCAGAGGTGTTTGTGGGAAATAGCGGACTTCCTTCCAGAACTTATGGTGCAGAGCCAGGCACCTTTCAAGGCGGGACTGACGGAGGCTAAATTGGTGGTGCAGGACATAATGGAGTCCACTGTAACCCACATCGACACCTCTGGCCAGGCCATTTTTATCGCCACGGAACCGAGAAGGACTGCCTGGCTTAAAGCTACTGAATTCAACCCGGACGTCCAGGAACGCATATTGGACCTTTCATTTGAGGGTGGTGACCTCTTTCACTCCACCACCAAAGAGGAGCTAGATAAAAAGAAAAACGGTTCACAAACTGCTAAGTTTTTATCTATCCATAAGAAGGCCACGCCCAAGATGTACACCCAGTCGCATCAAGGCTCCGACAAGGGGCGGGCGTTCCGCAGGTTCCGGGGCTTACAAGAACAGAGGTCTAGACAGCCTGACCGTTCTACAAGTCTGCACCGGCGCAAACTACAAAGGGGGGGGGGGTGAGCGAGGGCTTTTTTCAGTCCCCGTCCTCAGCAACAGCCTCAGAGGGAAAGAAGGTATGACGTGCTCCTTCGGGTCCACGTGTCTCCGATGGGGGGGCAGGCTTGCCCTTCATGCACAGTTTTAGCGTCAGAAGTTCGCAGACCCCTGCAATCCTATCTGTAGTATCCACGGGGTACCGCATACCGATTGCTATTTCCTCCCTCCTCCCCTGCTCTCCCACCGATTGGTTCACACCAACAGAGTTGCTGTCCCAATCTATTGAGCTTCCAGCTTTCTCTCAGAATCCAACTAGCTCAGCTGAGGTGAAACTCCACACATTGTCATGATTCCTGCCCCTCATGTCCCCAGCCCTCCAAGATGTCAGGCTGGAGCCAGGCCACAATCACCTACATGACCCTCAAGGGCCTCTCCATCCCCAAAGACCCACTTGGAGTCACACCTGGCGCTTGTGGCACCAGACTCACTCACTCCCATAGGATAACATTGGGGATTGGACTTGTAGTGCATTGGATGGGGACAAGATGGATGCCCCCACATATTTTGTTTCCCAGAACTGCATGTGCAGTCTAGTCTTTTTGTTGTGGTTCAGCCCAGAGACACCTGGGATACCCAGAGACTATTTAAGCCACACCCAGGCTGAGAAACGTGCTTTGTTTTCTGCACCTGCAGCGTGACACTCACCGTGTTCGGATCGGTCTCCAGTAGGCCTGCATCTTTCTTCTGCCCTCAGCTCCTGCAAGAACAAAAACACTGTTAGGAACAGTCTTACCTTGCGGCGCTTCTGCCCATCATTCATCACTCCTTCTGTTCTGCGGGCATCTTCGGCGGTGTCATTCCCATCCCGGCACACCACTTCCTAAGGAAAAGGGAAAAAGAACAGGAAAAAAGGCATTAGTAAGCATTCAGCAAATCTTTGCTTATTTTTAAAGACTGTACGAGCTTCAAACGCTTACCTGAATCCCAGCCGCTCTGGGGGAACTCTGTCTCCGGAACTTCTCATCCATCTGCAAGAGGGAAAAGACACTCCAGGTTAGCGTGGAAACATCTAGAGGCGCTGCATTTCTTCTTCATAACCAGCATCCACGCTGAAAACGTCGCGGCACCTTAAAGACACAGAAAAAGAACTCAGTTCAATACAAATACGAAAGGGTTGCATCGCGCTCTCACTCACCTTCAGCGCTACTCATCTCAGCAGCACGTCGCCATCCCCGGACGCCGGCCATCATCTAAGGAAGGAAAGGAACGAAGTTAGAGAACTGTTCAAAAGACTCATTATACTTACCTGTCAGACTTTTGCCAGTGAAGTAACTCGGCAGCAACGAGCCCGCATAAATCAACGCGCCCCTGGGCTGAAAGCAGGACGGAGAGCGCACTTTCCAAAACAAGGTGAGCTTTGGATGAAAGGGAAGGGTTGGACCCCGGGGAAGAAGGGGTTCAAGCACACAGACAATAGGGAGTTAAACTCTACCAATCCTGTGTTTCAGGCCCAGTCTCCAGTCCAGTCGAGTAGACTCCAGGGAAGGGTTCGAGGTCGTAAGAGGTCAGAACAGGCTGAGTGACGTCCCCGTGGATGCCAGGTGAGCGTTACACACATTGGATGTGAGGAGGGTGGTCCTTTACTACGTAAACAAGACCAGACCGCTTAGAAAAACAGATGTACTGTTTGTCTCTGTAGCACCAGGCAGAGAAGGAGACCCCATTTCCAAGAATGCCATCTCCAGATGGATAGTCAGTTGTATACAATTATGCTATTCATTATCAAACAAGACATTGCCTTATACACCAAGAGCTCACACCACATAGAGCACAGGAGCTATCTGGCTTTTATCACAAATGTTCCATTAGACAGCATTTGCAAAGCAGCTACATGGAGCTCAGTATACACCTTCACTCAGCACTACTGTGGTGACACCCATTCCAAAGCAGATTCACAGGTGAGTCAAATGGTTCTAAAACATCTATTTGCCGCTGCTCCTACTCACGACCCACCACCTTCTCCTAACACTGCTAATCTATGCATAGCATGTGATCTAAGCAGATTCCACAAGCCTCAGAAGGGATACATTACTCGCCGTAATTATATTTCTGATGATTGTATCTGCTTAGATTCACATGCGCCCACCCTTCCTCCCTTGAGATAAGGTGCATAGATGTTCTATGAGCTTTCTGTTCTCTATCTGCTTGCATACACCTGTACTCGCGCTACACTACATGCAACCTCATATCAGAACAAAACAATCGGAGGAACCTCGACGCGTGAGAGATCATGGGTACAGGGGATGTCACACTATGGATAGTATTACTGGCACGCCCTGTCAACATCCCTTTTCGAGTTTCTAAAACAACAACTGTAATACTCTGCAGCTTCCACTAGATGTCGGCCTATGCATAGCATGTGAATCTAAGCAGATACAAGCATCAGTTATCCCTAATTTGCAGACTAAACATCCAAAGAACAATCGACCTCCTCTTCCAATTGGGCTTCTCAATCGATGAGAAAAAATAAAGCGTGGTGCCAAGCACCTCAAAACAGTTCCTAGGAGCTCTCCTAAATACTCAAGAGGGGTTGGCCTTTCCATCAGAGGAAAGAATTCGAAATGTATTGCTGCAAATTCCTCAATATCAGACCGGTCGCCAGTTAAGGGTGTGCAAAGCTATGCGTTTGCTAGGCATGATGGCATCTTGCATTTACCTAGTTCCTCGCGTGCGCCTGCGACCCATGCAGGAATTGTTGGCAAAACAGTGGTCTCAGGCAAGTGGTCAGTGGGACGATCTGGTGGTTGTTTCGCCAACACTAGTACAGAGTCTTCGCTGGTGGACAAGTGAGAATCTTTTGAAGCGGAAACCCTTCTACGATCCAGAGATACAGGCCGTTGTCACAACAAACGGGCTCCCTGGAAGGGTGGGGAGCTCACAACCTTAATCATACCACTCAGGGCCTATGGTCTCACACAGTGGCTCAGAACCACATCAATCTGCTGAAACTTCTAGTAGTCTTCCGAGTGCTTCGGACATTCAAACCCCCTCCTATCCAACCAGTCAGTGCAGATCCTAAAAGACAGCACAACTGCAATGTTTTACTTAAACAAACAAGGGGGCACTTGTTCTCTCAATCTGTCCAAGCTTGCCCAGAAAATTTGGAAATGGGCACTCAAACGGAAGATTTACCGCTAGCAGACGCTCTGAGCAGAGATCCCCTCCCAGAGGAACACGAGTGGCGTCTACACGAAGAGGTCGTAGAAGACCTCTTCTCTCAGTGGGGTTTTCCCACTATCGACCTATTTGCCACAAGCAAAAACAGGCAGTGCCCAGACTACGCATCCAGGTCCCCCCAGCCAGGCTCCAAGGGGAACGCCCTTAGATGACTTGGTCGGGGATAGTTGCCTATGCTTTTCCACCAACCCCTCTGATGAGGAAAGTGGTGAACAAGATCCACAGAGAACAGATGAAGCTCATCCTGGTTGCTCCCACGTGGGCGAGGCAACCATAGTTTCCAAAACCTACGCAAACTGGCAGTGTGCAGATAACTGGTCGCCCTATAGCGGAGCTCTTACAGAAGAGACATTGTTTATCTTATACCGACTTGTCGGTTATTCCCCGTTAAGTCACTTCGGTCACAAGAACATCTTCCACGAAGACTGCAGGGGATTCGTCTACGGCTGTGGATTTCGCCGCCTAAGATCCGGCGGCCGCATTTTCCACGTGGTCGGGCCCTCTGGCCGACCTGTACAGTAGGGAGAGTGGGGTAGGGGTGGCCATATTTTCGGTATGTCTTTCCTCCTTTCCCCTCTTTACCCTTTTGGTCTGGTTATCTTTCCCTTTGCCTACGGAAAGGACTCCTTTTAGATTCTGCCCTAAGTGTAGGGTCAGATATCCCTGGAAGGACGAACACAGGACATGCAACGCCTGTCTTCCCCCTAGAGCACGCCGAAAAGCGGTGTGTGGCCTGCAAACTCCTTCAGCCTAAGACCCTTAAGGAGCGCCGTGTAAAGCGGTGGGCTGCGTACGGTATGTCACGGGTGGAATCCCCCACCGCCACACCCGCTGAGAGTGAAGGGGGCACCTCAGATGATCAAACATCCGTTGCAGATGTTATAGACCTCGAGGCGGACATTTCTAGGTCCACCACGCCCGTCCCTGACCCTTTAAGGCGTGACTCTGGTCTCGCTTCAGGGACAACACCCGGCGACAGGGGCGTACAAACGCATCACACTAAGAAGACAATCCCTACACCGTTTTCGACATCTTCGTCGAAAAAGGTGAAAGCGCCAACAGGGCCACCGAAAATTTCAACGGTTTCCTTGCATCGCTCAGATCCAAAGCATTACCCGCATCCACAACAACGTCTTTCGACTGGGCAACCAAAATTAAGTAAGGGTGCTGCTCCTTAAACTTCACAAGTCTAAGCACGGAAATCCAACGTAGCGACAGTCCCGATGGCCACGGTAGGCCCAAAAACTATGACTGGGCCTCTAGTTGAAAAACCGACCGCTAGGGCCTCTAGCGCCACGGAAGGTAATATACCTACCGATAGACCATCGGAGCTACTATCACACGCCGATTCGGCGACTATCGAGGACAGCATCGAAAGAATTACGGTGGCGGTGGGGTCTTAGCCCGGTTCTGCCTAAAATCATGGGACAAGCTGTGGAAAAATCTTCGGATGCGGTTTGGGACGCCGATTCTCAAGATACGTATGAAGATAGTCAAGTGCCTCTTTCCGACACCCTAAGAGACTCTTTTCGGCGCCATAGGGCGGGAAACAGTGTTTTTCCACCCGTCGGTCCGCCTGGGTCCTCTAAATGGACTAGAGAGAAATTCGAAGGGTGTATGGATCGGCTGGAGAAGATTATCAGTTTTTCTGATCATCCATCCCCGAAAAAGTCTCGTGTAGAGCCTAACCTCCGTTTTTCTTCTCATTTTCAAGAAAATCAGACTTCTGGCCCCGTCCAGCAGGACACATATAGGGACATTTATAATGAAGAAGAAGCTTCATTTCTGCAGAATTATGAGGAGGAACATCAGCGTACCACAGACAACTGGGAAGAAACCCAGCAGGAAGGAACAGACCCATGGACACATAAAGATCAGGACATGATGTTTTGTGCCTAGATACCCCTCCGGCTCGCCAGGCCTCACCTGTAGATGACCAAATGGCCTTCAACTCCAAGTTGAAATAAGCAGCTGAACACTTTCAAATCTCCACTCAAGAGGCTGTGCCGGAGTAAGATTTTGTAGAGGATATCCTTAAGGAGAAGCCTCCATCGAGCCAAGCCATCCCCCTCGTTAATTCTATCAAGAGAAGGTTGGCCCCCTCCTTGGTATCACCAGCTCAAACTCGGGCGGTGAACCCAAGAGTGGAAAAATTGTTTCGCGCTTCTCCTTCCGACCCTCTATACATTAGAGGACACGCCATCCCAGATTCGTTGGTACTCACTACCACCCGGAAAAGGGCAGGGGTACCAAAGGAATCCAAAAGACTGTATGCTCTAGGCAAACAAGTCCCTTTGGCTGCTGCATAAACTACGTGGATTGCTAATAATATCACACTATCGGCAAGCTATGCTGACGCGCAGTGGAACCTGCTCCAGGAAAGCCTCCAAGAGGTTCCAGAACCCGCTAAATCCAAGCTTCTCTCTATTGTAATCGAGGGAAGACAAGTTAATCAGAATGTGATCAAAAACACCCTGGACACGGCTGAAAGAGCAGGCAGGTCTCTGGCCCAAGCGACCCTACTTGAGACATTCTTGGCTACATAACTTCAGGTTTTAAACCTAAAACCCAAGCCTCTCTAATCAATAAGCCTATTGAGGTGTCTAACCTCTTCGGGAAAGCGGTTGATGAGGCCTTGGAGACAGCTTAAAAAGAGCATGAGACTCTTAAGTTCTGCAGCATATCACACAAAAACCTTCCCCCCTCCCACCCGCCCCAGAGAGGTAATAACTCTTGGCGGTCCTTTCAATGGCAAGCCCGTGCTGGTCAAAACTATGGCACAGGGAATTTCAACACAGGACAAACTTCGAGAAGCCCTGCATACTACCCTTCAAGGGTTCAGCGACGCGGCAGAGGTAGGGGCCCCAATCCCAGAGGAGCTGCAGCCTCTGGTCAGAAATGACCACCAGATCCATGTCCCCTCCCATGTCACCCCGGTCGGGAGGCGATTTAACCTCTTTCCTCATGGCATGGGAGTGGATAACTTCAGACCAGTGGGTCATAAAGACGGTCGCCCACGGGTACTGCGTGGAATTCCCCAAACCTCCACAATTCAGACCGCCGCTCTCATGGCGGCTTTCACCGGACCATCTGGAGATCCTGAATCAAGAGTTGGAAGCACTGCTGGGAAAAGACGCCATAGAAGCCATCACTATTCTTCAGTTAAACAAGGGTATTTATTCAGTGTACTTCCTTGTACCCAAAAAGGACCTCACCATGCGCCCTGTTCTAGACCTGCGCCCAGCAAACAAGTTCATAAAACCTCACGTTTTGCATGGTAACACTAAAGGACGTGATCCCACTGCTGAATCAGGGGGACTACATGACAACATTGGACATGAAAGATGCATACTTTCATATTTCAATGTTGCCAGGGCACAGAAAATATCTAAGGTTCATGATAGAGGACAGGCATTACCAATTCAAGGTACTCCCCTTCGTCATTCCTTCGGCTCCAAGGGTGTTTGCCAAGGTCCTGGCAGTTGCTGCAGCACACCTGCGCAGTCTATCCGTTCCAGTTTACCCTTACCTTGACGACTGGCTCATCACAGGGGATTCATACAACACATGTTTTTCAAGCACCCAAAAGACAGTAGATCTTCTGTTCAGTCTGGGTTTCTCGATCAACGAGAAGAAATCCAGTCTAGTCCCCAGTCAAACAAAACGATTCCTGGGGGCTCTAATTCGGACGGAAGGCGGTCTCATCTTCCACTCCAACGAGAGGGTTCAGAACATGCTTTTTCAGATTCCTCAATATGTAGCCAGTCGGGAGGTGACAGAGCGCAAGGCCATGCGCTTGCTAGGGATGATGGCGTTGTGCATATACTTAGTTCCCCACACGAGGCTCCCATGCAAGAGTGGCTCAACAGCCAGTGGTGTCAGGCCAGCGGACAATGGGAAGATCTGGTAGTTGTCTCGCCAGCCCTCGTTCTCTCTCTGCAGTGGTGGTGAAGAGAAAACCTCTTGAAGGGGAAGACCTTCACCACCCCTGCAGTGGAAGCCCCTCTCGTGACAGACGCATCTCTCACGGGTGAGGGGCTCACCTGCTTCAGCAGACAGCACACGGAGTGTGGTCCCCTCAAGTAGCGTCCAACCATATAAACTTACTGGAGCTATTAGCGGTGTTCAAGACCTTAAAGACCTTTCAGCTGCAACTGCAGGGGAAGAAAATGCTGATTCTAACAGACAGCACTACAGCCATGTATTACCTGAACAAACAGGGGGGCACTCACTCTCCAGGGCTACCCAAGCTGTCCCAAAACATTTGGATATGGGCTCTCAAACACAAGATGTTTCTGTTGTCCCAACATGTTCCAGGGGAACTCGATCTTCTGGCAGACGTGCTCAGCAGAGATTTTCCTCTGCCCGAAGAATATGAATGGCGTCTGCACGAAGACATTGTGTTCAACGTGTCTTTGCAGAATGGGGCTTCCCAGAGATCGACCTGTTCGCTACTCAAGAGAACGCCCAATGCCAAGACTACGCCTCCAGGTACCCCCAGAACCGATCCAAGGGGAGCGTCTCTGGATAACATGGTCAGGGAAATTTGTCTACACTTAAGCCCCCACCCCCCCCCCCCCGACTCCCCTTCTCAACTAGATGGTGCACAAAATGCACCAGGAACCAGTTATCATGATACTGGTGGCCCTCATGTAGGCCCGCCAACCCTGGTTCGCTCATCTGATGGAAATGTCCCTCTCCCCACCAGTAAAACTGCCCTGCCCGTACAACATGTTGTCTCAGGACAGGGGGGAGACCCTACAACCATGCCCACAAACTCTGAATTTAGCAGCTTGGCTCCTGTGGTCATAGAGTTTGGACACCTACAGCTCCCTCAGAGGTGCATGGACATACTCAGGGAAGCTAGGAAACCGAACACACGTTATTGCTATGCCAGCAAATGGAAACATTTTGTCATCTGGTGCAATTCAAAGGGCGTCTGTCCCATCGATTGCTCACCCACCCACATTGTGCTGTACCTAACCCATCTGTTGGAGACTTGGTTAGTCTTCAATTCCTTAAAGGGTCATCTGGCTGCTCTGTTGGCCTACACCACATCACAACAAAAGGTGTTGTGATGGAAGATACCGATGATTAAGGCCTTTATTGAAGGGGTTAAGAGGATTTATCCTCCCATTTCTCACCCAGCTCTTGGGTGGGACCTAAATGTGATTTTGGCCAGGCTCATGGGAGCTCCCTTTGAGCCTATGCATAAAGCAAGTCTGAAGGACCCGACTTATGAAACGGCCTTCCTAGTAGCTATCACTTCTATCAGAAGAGTTAGCGAAGTACAGGTACTTTATGTTCTCGACCCCTTTGTTACAGTCCACAGGGATAAGGTAGTTCTGCGCACGCACCCCAAATTTGCGCCTAAGTTCATATCAAAGTTCCATGTGAACCAGTCCAATGAATTACCTTCTTTTTTCCAGAGTCCCTCTAGCATGGCTGAGAGAACCCTACACACACTGGATGTGCGCAGGGCAGTCATGTTCTACCTGGAAAGAACTAAACCACTGAGGAAAACAAACCAATTTTTCGTTTCAGTGGCAGCTGGTAGAGAAGGGGATCATGTCTCTAAATCAGCTATCTCAAGGTGGATTGTCAAATGCATCACACTATGTTACACTCTTGCTAAGAGAGAACTTCCCTTCAAGCCTAGAGCACATTCTACTCGAGGCACTGGGGCATCCATAGCATTCATTGCAAATGTTCCCCTTGAATCCATTTGCAAAGCGGCAAGCTGGAGTTCTGTACACACCTTTACAAAACACTATTGCCTAGACACTCATTCTAGGTCTGATTCTCAGGTGGGACAAGCAGTACTAAGACATCTTTTCTCTACTGTTCCTTCTCACAACCCACCGCCAACTCCAGGTACTGCTCGCTAGTCTATGCACAGCATGTGATTCTAAGCAGATTAACAAGCATCAGAAGTCATGCATTACTCACAGTAATAGCATTTCTGATGATTGTATCTGCCTAGATTCGCATGCGCCCTCCCTGCCTCCCCGCTCGGGGTGGAAGGAACCTAGACGTCTTACTACTTTCTCTCATTATGTACTCACTCACTCACTATAGCCTCGGGCTCCCTCATGGCAGAGAAAATACAATCGGAGGGACCTCGGCGCGTGAGGGATTTTGGGTACACTACATGTCACGATAGGGATAGTGTTACAGACACGCCTATGCCGACGTCTCCTTTCGGTCCACGAAAGACGAGATGCAATACTCTGCGGTTACCACTGGATGCCGGACTATATGCACAGCATGTGAATCTAAGCAGATACAATAATCAGAAATGCTATTACGGTGAGTAATGCATGTCATCCTGAAGAGCTCTCTCCACTTGTTAAAAAGCACCCCGCTTCTGGTTGAGAATAATATTTTCTAGAATGAAATCTTTATGGCATTGAGTTAAGCTGGCCTTGTACTATATTTTGGCATCCTCAATATATTGTTTTCAGCTTGGTAGTCTCTAATGTTCTACTCAGACATTTTGATTTATTTAGAGAGTCAGGAACCAAAAAGTCCCTTTCTATGGTATTACGTATTTTGGCTGGGAGTATGCGAACACAGACATTTCTGACCATAGCATCATAAAGAGGTCAGGTTGTCAGTTTTTTGAACTGACACATGTTGTCTCCTTGCTTATAAAGGGACTAGCTGGTTGGATCTGAAAAAGCCATGAATTGTTATGTAAAGTGATTTTACATTTGTCTTCATAGACCGTTCTTTTTTCCTCTACAGTTGTTTCGCAAGTTGGAACAGTGCAACACTGAACTGAAGAAGTACAGCCATGTCAATAAAAAAGCCTTGGACCAGTTTGTGAATTTCTCTGAACAAAAGGAGAAGCTTATAAAGCGACAAGAGGAATTAGACAGAGGCCACAAATCCATCATGGAGCTGATGAATGTATTGGAACTCCGAAAATATGAAGCCATTCAGCTGACCTTCAAACAGGTACTGTTAATATATTTGAACAAAGTGTACACTATAACATTTTGGTACTCGGCTCAAATTAAATTCAAATCCCCCTCGATATCATCCGCAAGGCTATCTGGGGGCGGGGACCACTCTATCTTCTACGCTTCCTGATCAAATACTCCCCTTTTAGACCCCTGCGTTCCTCTGGCACCAACTCCCTGCGTGCGATATCAGTTTGCTAAACTGAGAGCTGGTGGTCGATCACTTTCCTCGGCAGGCTCCCTTCTGTGGAATAGCCTCCCTCTGCGACTTCAGCAGGGCCTCCTTCAGTTCAGAAAAAGCCTCAAGACCTTTCTCTTTACCTCTTCCTTCTCCTCCTCTCTTCCCTGCTAATCCTACAGTAGCGTGACTGGTGTGCTGGGCCCTTATGTATCCTCTGAGCCCTGATCCCCTGCATCTCTCATCCAAGCCGCTGTCTTTTTTACTGCACTTACTTGAGCTCCCACGGGAGGTTGCACTTACGTTTTTCTCTTCTGAGCACTTCACCCAGAGCACTTCTCCATGAGCACCACAGCACCTATCCCTTACCCCCCTCCCCTCTGCACTTGCACGTTCTGAACACTCACAAGGCATTGTAGGTTTGTCTCCACTCCATTATTCTCATCGTTTGTTTGTACTTTCAATTCAGTTATTTATCTTTGTTGTAATTCATTGTCTACCTTCCCCTTTCCCCACCCTGTTGCCCTGTGGGCGCTTTAAAAATGTTTTGCTAATTGTATAAGCGCCTAACAAATGACCAATAAACAATAACAAAAGTGACAAGGAATTGGATGCATTTTCTTTGTTTTTTTCAGTATATTGTGTACTAGCATGAGGTCGATTGACTATTCACATTTTCTGTCTTATTTCTCTTTTTATCCAATGCTATAAAATGTCACAAAATTCAATCATTTGTCGAATGTATGTTTCCTTGGACCTATTTTGCTTAAGCTAAAATCTTTAGTGATGTCACTATTGGCTATTAGAATACAGCTGCCACTTTTGTAGGCAAGTTGCACTGTTTTATTTTAACTACTTTTTTCACCATCATTCTTTAAGGACAAATTTGTCACTTTTGTGGTTTAAAAGTGACAGCACAAATAGTATCTCCAGCACTGGATCGTGCGTGGGTTAACATGCTTTGATGCTTTCCATGAAACTAAACTTGGATGGTATATCAACCTCATTATGGGAGATGTACTCCAATAGAAGGCCATATTCCAATTTACAGATTTTCTAACCACCCATTAGATCTAAGGAGTCCCCTCTGCCTCTGGAGTATCTTCTTGGTGAGAAGCTTCAAATTTTTGGCGGATTTGACCTACACTTGTAGTAGCCTTGCAACATCCTGAATATATAGTTCAAGGCCATTTTGCCTCTGGCAACCTCCCATTGTGGGACCCCAAAAGATATGAGCAATAATGTTTTCACCAAGGATGCACGTGAGGAGCGAATACATTGCCTAAATCTGGATCGCATAACAAAGGACTGTGCCAACAATAAAACATTCCCTTTTAAAACAATGACAGTATACAAATATACAGTAAAAATATGGGTGGCTTTCTCTGGTGATAAATCTCATCTGCGAGCTCCTGCTGCCATAGGAAGAGATTAATTTGCACACTGAGCAGAAAGAGGGGCCTGGAGCAAAGGGCAGAAAAAAGACAGGGCAGTGCATTAAACAAGGATATTGTAACGCTCACCTGGTATCCACGGGGGCGCCACCCAGTCCAAACTGTTTCACCCTTGGTCCTTTTCCTTTGGACTCTCGTGTGGCTGAAAACTAGGTCTTGCTTCTTAATAAGGTGCGCTCTCCGTCCTGCCACTCGGTGCAGGGGTGTGTTGGGATTGGGTTCGTCTCTGCCTAGTTACTTCACCGGAGCGACTCCAGAGAGTCCAGAACTGCTACGACTCCGTTCTTCAGATAAGTCTGTCTTGATGGTGTGTTCTTTGCTTTGTAATTGTCTCTATTTAACTCTTTCTTTTGTTTATAGGTGTGGATGCTGTCCTGGTGATGTTGCGCAGTTTGTGCACGAGATGGTAAGAAAGCGCGGAGCGCGGCGCTATATGCTTTTCTTGTGCTAACCTGTTTATTTTGTCTTTCTTGCAGGCTGCGGTGCTGATCCGGAATACGCGTGACGAGAAGATGGAGAGCGGTGAGTAGTGGTGAGCGAACCGCTTACTGGCACTGAGTTGGAACCAACCCTTCCGTTCTTCTGCAGGCGTTGGAGGCCGTTCTATGCAGGTAAGCGAGTGCTTATTGAATGTGAAGAATAAACACTTACTAATTTTGTTTTCTCTGTTTCTTTTCCCAGGTAGCGGTTTTCTTGATGGAGGGAGATCCGCCGAGATGTTGACTGCTCGGGATCCTGGAGCAGAGTTCGAGAGCTGATTCCAAAAGCTAAGCGAATACTAATGGTGTCTTATCTTTGTTTGTTGCAGGAGATCAGGTCCGGCGTGCGGATGAAGATTCCAGCTGACCGCGGTGAACGTCACGCTGAAGCAAGCGGAGCAACGCAAAGCGTGTTCTGCAATCCGGGCATGGCTTATATAGCCTGCAGGTATCCCAGGTGTCCCTGGGCCTGCCACACCCAAAATGCTAGACCGCATGACTCAGTTATGGAACTAAGCCATGTGGGAGCATCTATGTTGTTGAAAAAATGCCCTTATGGGCCTAGATTATTGGCTTTTCACATGAGCCTGGTGCCAAAGGCCCCAGGACTGACTCCACGTGAGTCTGGGGGCAAATGTCAAGGCCCTTGAGGCCCTGATGGAGGTACTGGGTGCAGCCCACATGGTCTGACGCCCCAGTCCAAGGGCAGGAGTCGTGACAGATATCCTTTTTTAGAAACATAAAGAAAATTCTGGTCTGCTTAGAATCACATGCTGTGCATAGTCCGACATCCAGTGGTCACTGCGGAGTATTGCATTTTGTTTTTCATAGTCGAAAAGGGGACGTCGACAAGGCGTGTCTGTAACACTATCCCTATAGTGACGTGCAGTGTACCCACAATCCCTCACGCGTCGAGGTCCCTCAGATTGTTTTTTCCCGCCCAGATATTGGTCGCCTTTACGTGGAGCTCCTCGGGAGACATTGCAAAAACTTTATTCGACCTTTGGTCGTTCTTAACTTATATTATTACTTACATCCCTGCTTCTGCGTCGTAGCTGCGAAGCTGTTCAAGATCTCTGACGGCGGTGCCTTCGACGGAGGAGGTTGTTTGGCGTTCCCAAACACGTGGCCTGGCCTCGACGGCCAAATACAGTAGGGAGAGTTATTGTTTCTCTTTGAGAATGCCTTTCCCTTTCCCCTCCCTTTCCTTCAAGGTTGTTGTCACATGCAATTGGTTCCTCAGCTATGGAGAGGACACCCTTTAGGTTTTGCCTGCGTTGCAAAGGCAAGTTTACCTAGAAAGACGAGCATAAACGGTGTAACCGTTGCTTGCCCCTCGACCACAAGGAAGAGGGCTGTGCGCCTTGTCAGCTCCTTAAGCCGAATACTTTAAAAGACCACAGGGTCAAAAGGTGGGCAGCCTACGCCATGTCTAGGTCTGATTAATCATCCGCCGCCGCCGAAAGTGACGAGGAATGTGACAACCCGACGTCCGTTTCGGAAGTCATAGACCTCGTTAAAGCGCGTTCACACTCCTCGTCGTCTGTACCCGGCCCCGACAAGCTCGGCTCATGCCCTGCTTATGGGGATGAACACCCCGGTGACAAGGACGCACACAGGAAACACTCCCATAAACACACGACCCACGGCTCTTCCTCGTCGAAGACGAAGAGAGCATTAGCGCCAACGGAGACGCAGGTCCTACCAGCGGCCTCCTCAGACCGTAAGAGTCTTAAGCCCCCCTCGCAAACGCGACTAGCGACTGGGCTACCCCCAGATAAGGGCGCTATCACTAAACCGCCAGACGATGCGCACCGTCAGAGAGCGCCTGTCGGCATAGAGCAAGCGACGCCTGTAACGTCGACGCCAGAAGTACCCTCGACAGTTTAGTTGTCGAGAGCCTGGCGTGGATTATTTCCACCAATAGCCAGAGACGGACGGCGAAAGAAACGTCGATCACCGCTCATAAGGCCTGGGAGACGCCGAAAAGGTCGGAAGGAAGGCAGGCAGGAACCGCCCCCTCCGTCGTGAGGGACTCCTTGCCTACCAGAGGGCTTTTCAGAAGGCGAGGGGAACTTTTCTTCGACGTTATGGGATAGGTCAAAGTGTTTTCTAATGGAAGGCCCTTCCTTTTCCCCCCCTGACCGCTCTGGGGTACCTCACGAGACCCTAGAGAGACTCCAGTTCTGTATGGACAAAATGGAGCGGTTTATGGAGACTCAGAACCTTCCAACACCCAAGAGATCAAGAGAGGGACCTCAGGAGGATCCCAGGGCCAAGTACCCTAGGCTGTTTGATCCCTCCCAAGAGATTTAAATGACCTCACTGGTGAGGACCCCCACTTTCAGGAGGAGGATGAATTCTTAGGCAATGAAGGGGAACAAAACCTAGAGGAGGAAGGTTTTGAAGACAACCCGGATATGGGTGATGGGGGCTTCGGAGAAGACCCAGAAGAAGGCGCTTCACAGCCCTGGCAGTCCCCATCAGCGTTTTCAGACTCTGGCACCATAAACCTGTCCCCACCCAAAGACTCACCTATTAGGAATACGTCACCTATAGACGATCAACCTACCTTTTAATGCACTACTACGCAAGGCAGCAGCGCATTTCGAGATCGAGACCGGGGAAACTTCTCCTGACATCGACTTTGTGGAAAAGATCATTAAGGAGAAACCCCCTGTCAGCCAAACCATTCCTCTTCTCGCCTCAGTAAAGAGACAAATTATTCCTTCACTATCCACTCCTGCGTTGATCAGAGGGGTCAACCCGAGGATAGAAAAATTATTTAGTCCTTCTCCATCGGACCCGTTATACATCAGGGGCCACTCTGTACCAGATTCCTTAGTCGTGACAAATACTAGGAAGAGCAGGGGTCCCGCTGTCAACTAGCGAGGCACCACCAGATAAACAGGGTAAAAAATTGTATGCCCTAGGAAAGAGGATTACAGCCTCGGCTGTCTTTTCCGCAAGAATTGCCAACAACAACTCTCTGCTGGCAAATTACGCAGATGCACAATGGAGCAAACTACGTAAGGACATTGAGGAAGTACCGGAACCACTACGTACTCAGCTTCTAGCCACGGTGACTGAAGGGACCTTAGTCAACCAAAGCATCATTAAAAATACTCTGGATGCTGCAAAAACGGCTGGCTGTTCCCTAGTCCAAGGAATCCTCCTCAAACGCCATGTATGGCTACGTAATTCAGGCTTTAAACCTGAAACACAAGCATCTCTAATTAACAAACCTATAGAAGATGCAAACCTCTTTGGTAAGGCGGTGGATGAGGCACTAGAGGGCGCAAAGAAGGAATTTGACACCATCAAAACCCTAGACCAAATTTCAAGGCCTCCCAACAAACGTGGTTATGGCAACAAATGCTTTTTTCGAGGCCAACGCCAGCAGCAGCAATACTCTGCAGGTAACTGGTCCTCTAACCAAGGCACCAGTGGACAATATAACCAAAGAGGACAACGTTGTGGCAAGGGAAGAGGTCGGAGTCCCACCCCTAGAGGTTCCCAAGCCACCAACACCAAATGACTCAAAGATTCGGGTCCCCTGCCATGCATCGCCGGTCGGGGGCCGGTTAACATCCTTTCTTCCAGCATGGGAGGGTATAACATCAGACAGCTGGGTACTATCAACCATAGCCTGCGGTTATTGTATAGAATTCAACAGTTCCCCTATGTACAGACCCCCAAGGGGACAACACCTCGCCATCCTTCTTCAAGAAGTGGAGCAGCTACTAGAAAAAGGAGCCATAGAGGTCGTGCCTCTATCTCAGGTAACGGAAGGTATTTATTCAGTGTACTTCCTTGTACCCAAATAGGACTTAATCATGCGCCCTGTACTAGATCTGTGCCCAGCGAACAAATTTGTCAAACCTCAAAAGTTTTGTATGGTGACTCTACAGGAGGTAATCCCCCTGCTTTCACAGGGAGATTACATGACAACACTGGACATGAAAGATGCATACTTTCATATTTTAATGTTGCCAGCACACAGGAAATACCTCAGGTTCATGATAGAGGGCAAACACTACCAGTTCAGAGTGCTACCCTGCGGCATAGCATCAGCGCCGAGAGTATTCACGAAGGTACTGGCAGTGGCAGCGGCCCACCTGCGCAGGTTGTCCATCCCAGTATACCCTTACCTCGACGATTGGCTCATAACAGGGGATTCTTACGAAACATGCTTCTCAAATACCCAAAAGACTGTAGACCTTTCGTTTCAACTCGACTTCTCCATCAATGAGAAGAAGTCCAGCTTAGACCACAGCCAGATCAAACAATTCCTAGGGGCTCTAATTCTAACAAAGGACGGCCTCGTCTTCCCCTCCGAGAGGGTCCAAAACATGCTGTTTCAAATCCCTCAATATGTGGCTGGTCGAGAGGTGACGGTACGCAAAGTAATGCGCTTACTAGGAATGATGGCGTCATGTATTTATGTGGTACCTCACGCGTGCCTGCGCATGCACCCAATGCAAGAGTGGCTCAACAGCCAGTGGTGTCAGGTCAGTGGACAATGGGACGATCTAGTGGTGGTCTCGCAGGCCTTGGTTCTTTCGCTACGGTGGTGGTCGAAGGAAAACCTGGTAATAGGGAAACCATTCACCACCCCCGCAGTGCAAGCCACTCTAACCACAGACTCATCCCTCACAGGATGGGGGGCTCACCTATCCCATCAGACTGCTCACAGAGTTTGGACTCCGAGCGTAGCATCTAAGCACAAATACTTACTGGAGCTACTAGCTGTGTTCAAGGCACTGAAAGCCTTCCAGGCACACCTGCAAGGGAAGACAGTGATGGTCCTCACGGACAGCACCACAGCCATGTACTACCTCAACAAGCAAGGGGGCACTCACTCTCCAGGACTGTCCAAGCTGTCCCAGAACATCTGGAAGTGCGCTCTCAAACACAACATGTTCCTACTGTCACAACATGTACCAGGGGAACTCAATCTGCTAGCAGACGAACTCAGCAAAGACTTCCCTCTGCCCTCAGAGTACGAATGGCGGTTACACGAAGACATCGTCTTCAACGTCTTCACACAATGGGGATTCCTAGAAATAGATCTGTTTGCAACTCTGGAGAACTCCCAATGCCAAGATTACGCCTCCAGGTATCCCCAGCACCAATCCAAGGGGAACGGTCTATCGATACCATTGTCGGGGAAATTTCTTTACGCTTTTCCCCCCTCGACTCCCTTTCTCAACAAGATAGTGCACAAGATGCACCAGGAACAAGTTACCATGATACTGGTGGCCCCTATGTGGGCCAGACAGCCTTGGTTCGCTCACTTGATGGAGTTGTCCCTATCTCCTCCAGTGAAACTTGCCTGTACAACATGCTGTCACAGGACAAGGGCAGGACACTACATCCATGCCCTCGGACCATGAACTTAACAGCCTGGCTCCTGAGATCATAGAATTTGGACATTTACAACTCCTGCAGAGATGCATGGACTTTCTCAGGGAGGCTAGAAAGCCTAACACTCATCACTGTTATTCTAGCAAATGGAAAAGATTTGTCATCTGGTGTAGGGGAAGGAGCATCAACCCGGTTGACTGCTCTCCCACACAAATTGTTCTGTACCTGACTAACTTACTAGACTCAGGCTTGATGTTTAACTCTATTAAAGTTCATTTAGCTGCACTTTCCACATACATAACTTCCCAACTTAAAGTGTCATTGTGGAAAGTCCCAGTTATTAAAGCCTTCATGGAAGGAGTGAAGAGGATCCACCCTCCCATAGCTAATCCCGCTCCCGGATGGGACCTAAATTTGGTACTTACCAGGCTCATGGGGTCTCCCTGTCGTAGCAGGCCACGATCGCGAGGGCGTTGACCGCCTTAATGGTTGTTGCCGCCGATGAGATAACTCGTCGTCCCATTGCATCCAGCTTCTTTCCTTCGCCGTCCGGCGGGGAAGTCGACGTTGAGGCCGATGCCCCCCTCGCTTTCTTCTTGGCTGCCGCTGAGAGGACCGAGTCAGGGGTCGGTTGTGCCCTAAGGCACAAAGGGGCCGCGTCGGGGCCCGGTACTTCTTCTCGTACCGATCCCTCTTGGCAGGCGTCGTAGACGGGTTCTTGAGAAAGGTGAGACCCTCGTCCCAGATGTCATCCAGCAGCGGCACGGCGAGGACTGTCTTCCTCTCGGCCTCGCGCTGTTGGTAAAGGAAACCTTCCTTCTCTTCGGGGCAGAGCTGAAAAACCTCGGATGCCCTGGCGATCATTGCATGGAAAGATCCGATCTCATCAGGCAGGGAGGCCCGGGCTGAGGGCAATGGGAGCTCCGTCCCGGCGTCACTGTCGTAGGTACGTGGCCGTGTCCGTTCCCGTGTCATCCCCAGGGGGACGTGGGTAAAGGCTGAGCAGACGGCGAGGGCTGAAAAGGCGGGGCTGGATGGATCCGTCTTCTCTTGTTCGGGGGGCTTCCCGCCGGTCCTGGTTCTGGCTCCTCCGTCCAGCCTGGTTCCAGATCCTCCATCGGTGGTAAGGGCAATCTCGTCCTTATCTCCGAACATAAGGATTGTATCGCCAACAAAATGGCCGCCGAGTTATCCTGCGGCTCCGGAAGCGACCGTTGACTAGCACCCTCGCCGGTGCCGCCGTCACTCTCGTCACCTTCGTCGGGATGCCTCCCGTGGAGACGGGCCTCTGCGCCCTCGTCGAGGCCCTCTAAGACTTCTACCAGCTCCTCCTCAGATGCTGTGTCCGTGTCCACAATGGCCACCGGCCCCCCCTCTTTTTCCGCCGGGGTCTTCACGGGGGGTCTTTTCGATGGGTCTGAAAGGCTTCCCTCCGCGGAGGCAAGGAGACTCTGGGCCTCGGTCGCCTCCACTGGTGTAGCCTCCACAGGCTGCGCCAGGGCCGCTGCGTCTTCCTCGATACCTTGGCCGGGTGAATCAAGGCCTTTACCACCTTGTGTGGGCCTGTGGCCTTCACCTTGGGGGGATGGTCACCGCCTCGCTCCCCCTTGGCCGGATCCTTCGAGCTTGACCGGGGCCTCTCCAGAAGCTTCGCCGTGTTCTCGGCCTTCCCCTTCCCTGAGCCAGAGCGTTGGCTCGTGGTTGATGGCGCTGGAGAGGGTGTGCCCTGCCTGACAGCCGAGGAGCCCGACCGTTCGGCGCTCCCAGTGCCCGCGGACTCACGGTGCTTTGCATTCTGTTGGGCCCCCGTCGCCGGGGGGCCCTCACAGGACTTAGAAGACTGCTCGGACGACTTCTTCTCACCTGACGGGCTCTTTCCTTCCAGCCAGTTGGAGAGAAGAAGATGTCGGTCCCTGACGGTCCGTTCCGACATGTTCCCGCAAAACGCACAGTCCTTCTCCACGTGCGTTTTGTCCTCATGAAGGCAGTAGACATTTTGAGTGCTTGTCCTCCTTGAACACATTCTGCAGCTGGCATCCAGCGCAAACCCTGAACAGCTTTCCGGGCGTCGAGCTTCCTTTCTCCTGGGCCATATTCGGGTAGGCCGCAGAAACAAATCTTCACCCTTGAGGGGCGTAGAAATAACCGACACGGATCCCTTTTAATCGGATGTAGAGACGGTGGAGCTTGAGGCTCTATTGGACTGAAAAATTAGAAATTCTCTTTGAAAAAGCATGAAAACGCAGTAAAAGCTTGAGAGTTAAACACGAGGACTCCCAACACTTGAGCGTGCGGTAAAATCTGAAGATGGCTGCCAGAGGCGGGGCTTAGGGAGAAGGCAGTCATTGGCTGGGGGCAGTATGACCCAGAGACCAGTGAATGGTTACTACTGAGAAAGACAGATCAGAAACGAAACTGATACTGATTTTTTTCTTTACCGAGGATTCCCGTCCTGACGGGGAATATTCATGAGCATGTGAATCCATGCCAAACCCCATGCTGGAGAACAACAGTTACAGGTAAGTAACTTGTTCCTTTCCTTCCAAATCCGCTTTAGCAGGAAAATTAGAAGAATTCGGCTGCACAATTAAAGATGGTGGTTTTACAAAAAGCGCCCCAACACTGCCCTCTATCGCCCTGCCCCCCCCAACCCGCTTCCTTCTTATGGGGGATTAAAAGTCTTAAGACAATACCACTGTACCAGAAAAAGCTTACTGTCCCGTGCGCCCAAGTGCCGCAGGACGTCATTGGCCTCAAAGAAACTTTACGAGCCCTCGATGCTATCGGCAGTATCAACATCTTTGCCGTTTTTCGACATCGTATCAGCACCTTTTTTGCTGAAGGACCCCTCGATCTCGACAGCTGAGGCATCCTCGTCATCGGGAAAAACCATCCACAGATACTAGTTGCCTTGATCCCTCCACAGAGGTAGAATTCAGACCCCCATGGGTGCCCTAATGATGCATACAGGAAAGTGATGACTAAAGTCTCAGATGCCTTGGGGGTGCCCTCCAGCTAAAGAAATCAAAGTATGAATGATAATTTAGAGGGAAGCCTGCAGGTTGAACATTTTCTATCCTTTCATGCTGCCCTGGGGGATCCTTTGCTGAGCTTTGGAAGAAACCCTGCTCAGCGCTAGCAGTGCACACGGATCTGATAAAGAAGTATAAACCAGCCTTCTCCACCCCAGTCCTGATATTCTTGCAGTGCCGGTGGTAACATTTGGCATCAAATCAAGCACACACCCATCCTTGCCTAGAGACCGGAATGACCAGAAGTATGATGACTTATCAAAGAAAATCTTTGCACTAGTTATTAATGCAACATACACCATAGCCAAAAACACCCACACTCTGGGCAGTTAGATCAGTGGCTGCAGAACATGTCCCAGAAAGCGAGGTGAGAGATAGCTTCCTCTGCATTTGTGGACCATGGCAAGGAAGCTATGTGCCAAGCTATCCAATCGGGTTGGCTGTGGTAGAGTGTGTTGGGAGCGCGAGGGGTAAAAGCTCAGTGGTGCAGATTTGCCTGGCTAAGGAAGTCCAGTTTCACAAGGATGTGCAAACCAGACTGCTGGACATGCCATTCGATGATTATAACTTGTTTCAACCAACTGCGGATGATCGATTGGAAAGGTTGCAAGCGTCAAAGGTGGCTGCAAGCTCAGTAGGGTCTGGCTGTATGCCAATCCACTGAGCCCTCAACTCAAACCTAGAACGGGAAACCTTTTCTTTGGTACTGCTATCAAAACCAAAGAGGAAAAGGTCCAGCATTTACCAGTCAATGGCAGAGATAATGTACAAGGCCATCGAGAGGCAGAGGTGGCAACACATGCCAGGCCGCTCCCGCTTCAATTCCCTCCAGCACTGCAGCGGCCCAATAAATGCTTTGAAATTGTTCTCACCCTGTAGCAGTAGGGGGTATCTGCTGCATCATTCCAAAGAATGGTTCTGTATTACTTGGGCACATGGGCACGGAAAGTGTTCATCAAAGGGTACTACCTGCTTTTGCTTCTGTGTCCTCCAGACTGTCCCCATCCACTCAACCGATTTGTGTTCCGAGCATGCTAGTCTAGCAGATTATCTTCCTGCTGGAGAATGGTGTCCTGGGATGGTATCTTAGGTGGAGAAAAGAAGGGGGTGGTACTCCCTTTTACATTTTGGTCCGAAAGGACGAAGGACTGCGACCCATCAAGGACAGAACTGCTTGAACAAGTTCCTCGGTAAAGACAGATTCATGATGGTAACACTCTTGCAGATTCTCCAGGCCCTGGATCACCAGGATTGGTTGGTGTCTCTCGACCCCCCTCGGACGCTTACTTTCACGTGTTGATCCATCTGGAACACAGAAAGATACTGAGGTTTGTTACTGACAGTGGTGACAGCCACTATAAGGAGAGGAGTAATTCACATGTTCCCCTACCTGCATGATTGGCTGCTCAGAGCCTGCTCCCCGGATCAAGCCCTGGATTATCTCTGCCACACCTGTTCCATCTTTCATAGACTGGGCTTTTTCCTCAACTTCAAGAACTCTCACTTGACATCCCCAGAGAGGCTTCAAACCATCAGAGCAGTCCTCTGGGAACGCCTTTCCTCCCAAAGGCAGAGTTTTACACATCCAACACCAAATTTAAAATGCCCTCTTTTCGATAGCCCTGCACTTCTTACAGTTGATAGATCTCGTGGCATCCTATTTTTTTCTGGTGCCAGATGCCCAATTGCAAATGAGGTCACTCTGGTCTCAATGGTCCCAGTTCTCTGGCATCGTGATGTCCTTCAGGTCCCGATCAAGGTCGCGCAGGACATGCGGTTGTGGACACACAGAGAGAACATGATGGTGGTAGAATCTTTTTGGCAACCCTGGCTGGCGATGGCTGTGGTTACGAACACCTCCTTGGAGGACTGAGGCGCTCATCTGAATGAGCCAAAAGTGAGCGGGCTGTGGTCCCGGGCGGAGTCTAGACTCCACATAAACCTAGTAGAACTGAGGCCGATCAGACTGACGCTGATGGCCTTTCTGCCTACCATAGAGGGGGAAGACTGTCATGATCATGACGGACAAACATGCACTACTTCAAAAAGGTGGTATATAGTCACTCCCCCCTATACACAGCGTCAATGCAACTGGTTTTGGTCGTTGCAGAATAATTCCACCTTGTGATGTCAGGAATTTTACAATAAAAATGTGGCTTAAAATATGATCTCTATGCCTTGCTAGCAGAGCAAGAAAAGTAAAAAATAATGTGCATAGATTCTGTTAATGGAGATTTCTGCCTCTTGCTTGTTGTCACAATTGAAAAGGACGCCTGTCGAACTGCATAGCATGCCCGCATTTTGTAAATGTTTTGAAAGTGACTTTTGGACTGACTTTATTTTCAAAGACTGAACCATGCTACATTTGAAGGATAGGTAAAGAACTGCAGTATATATTTCTATGGGAAATACAGCAAGCCATATAATTAGTCTAAAACTGAATTTCTTCACATGCTCTTATACGGATGTCATGGATAAAGAGGATGGCCTTACAGCAAGGTTGCCAGTCTCAGAAACACTTGTGTACGAGCGCAATACAAATAAAATATCGATCAGTGGTAATGTGCTCCTTTATTCTGCCATGTAAGCCATTAATTTAAAACTATATTATGTCAAAATGTAAGAATAGGTCTGACAATGCTATTGAGTTTCTTTTTGCTATGACATGTATATTGAAAGGGCAGGTCAGCATTTCAAACATTGAGAAATTCAACCCAGAGGGGCTGAAATCAAAACGGAATCAAAATTGTATTTAAGTTTCAGTTCTCACTTGCAAGGCATGCTGAAGCGCCTAAAGATCTTTTGTCCGGTTGGAGCCTTTTAGAAGATTAATACATGTAATGGTCAGGTCAGATGGCTTTAGGCCACCCCAAAATGCTCCTTCACTGTATGCAATCCATGTTTTTAAAGGAGATCGGCACCTATAAATGTTCTTCAAGCCTTCAGCTTAAACGAAAGTTTGTCACCTGCTTTACTCCACAAAACCTAAAAAAAAATAACTCAAGAGAAAGGTGGCTGACCTTCAGATCCACTGCAAACAGTGTCAAGGTCAAAGGTTATTGAAAATATGTACACCAAGAGATTTACTTTGGATAGGGATAACATGAAGAGAGTATATTTGGACAATGTATCATCACTGCCCTCCGGTGAAGAACTGCTACAATTGCACAATAGAAAATCAAATGCATTTTACATGAGAAAATCTAACATTAAAATGTGTAATCACAAAATTAATTGGTTTACCTCCATGCAAACCCGGATTAACTTGAGATTTTGATATATTGTAACCAGATTTACTATCTACCAGAATCTCTCATAAAACATTGGTGCTGTTATTAGTTTCCCAAAAACTCTATACATTGTTTTTTTTTAAAGTGCAAAATTCTCAAATTTCATTGCACAATATTCATTAAAATCTCTAAATGTTCACCCCCACTTGCAGAATCTGAAAATGTTTCATCAAGGTAGCACATATTGGTTATAAATTATATATTTAGAAAAGAGCAACTTCCCTGCCTCCTTTCCTGGTTATGTGGGTAAAGAAACCACCCCTCTGTGACAAGGCAGGGGTGAGTTTAGAGGGTGATAAAATGGCATACACATAGGATAGAAAGAGAATTATGGAAAATTGGGTGAGGCAGCTTAAAAAGGGGAGCAAACTGGTAATTTGAGTCAGAGGGCAAACTATCCAGAGGGCAGTCGTCTCCCTTGAGAGGAGCTGGCCAGAACAGCCAACAAAATTACATATTGAATGGTAAATGAACCCCTACTAACCCCAAATTGTCTAAATTCATCAGTAAAATCTGGGAGGACAAAGACAAGCGAATTGCAGGGAAATGCAATATGAAAACATGAGCCCAGGTGTTAATGAAAAGTGGTCATTTAGTTCAATTGAAATTAAAGTGAGAGGTGGCTTCTTCAAGGCCAGTCCACTTTGCAGTTAAAAACAAAATCCTAATCTGAAGGCATTTTGCCTGCCACTTTAAAGTGGGATTGCCTTAGTAAAATTAAGTTTTATTTGCATATATAGTACGACTAGCTGTTGCCGGCGACTTCGCTCACATGGATTTTGGAATTTGGTACAATTCTTTTTTTTTTTATTTTTTTTAAACACATGAATTTGTTTTTCAAACTGTACAAAATAGAATGTACAGTTGATGTCTTAACGTAATAAGTAGTGTTTATTGCAGACGTTAGTCGGTGCATATTGGCTACAAAACAAAGTTTTTTTATTTTATTTTTTTTAATTTTTTTATTATTTATTCAAACAAACAATACAAACCACAAACGCAGTGTATGCATCAGCAATACAAATGTTCATAAAGTTATTCTGGTCACTGCTTCCCCCTTCTATCCCCCTGACGAGCCTATTGCTCCAAGCTTTCTGTATCTGCCTCACGTGGTGGGGTCTCGCGCCCTGTGGATCCTGTCAGGTCTTGTACTGTTCCAAATAATTCCGTTATCAATAATCTCCACGCCATCAAGCTCCCTGCCTCCTCTTCACCTCGTATAGTGCTTGCCTCTTGCCATACCATGGTTTCTGCCTCCGCCCATTTTTGCAAATCTTTCCACCACACTTCCACCCGTGGCTTATGACATGACTTCCATCCCATGGCTATCCTTCTTTTTGCGAGCACATATGCCATATCCCTCAATTTGGTAACATGCCTAAGTTTCTGTGGTCTGGGGAACCCCCCCCAGCAAGCAAGCCCATGCTGTGTTCACAATCATCCCAACCCCCTTTTCCTCCAGTTTTTGTGCTACTTCTCTCCAGAAGCGCTCAATTACTGGGCATGTCCAGCACATATGCACTATGCCAGCCTTTTCCTCATTACATTTGGGACACGCTTGTCTTCCAGCATCCTTGAATTTAGATATCCTTTCAGGTGTCAGGTATGCTCTATGTGTGATATATAGCTATATCTGTTTCAGCCTCGCATTTCTTGACACCATCCTTTGATATCCCAAAGCACGCTCCCACATTCCATCCTCTAGCGGGGCGCCCACCTCCGTCTCCCAGTCTAGTCTCAATTGCGTTAACTCCTTCCCGACCTTAGACATCATCTCATACAGTCTGGAGATCTCATGCCCCCCTTCTGTCATATCATATATCATGTCTACAGTAGCATCTGGTTCTCCTTCCAATATCGTTTTGGGCCATGTCCTCTTGATTTTCTGTATCATCCTGTGATATGTTATATACTGGCCCGTGTGCAATCCCATCTCTTCACCAAGCACTTCAAATGCTGTGATGGTCCACCCCTGCCAGATGTCCCCCATTGTCACCACTCCGACCACCTCCCAGTGGTTCCTGAGTATCATTCTCAACTGCTTGTCTTCCCCCGTCAGTGCGACTAATGGCACCTGCACGGAGCATGGGTATGGGTTCCCCATCATCTGGCACGCTCGGCGCCACATCTCCCACCCGAGCTTCATCATCTCAGGACGCCCTCCCATCTCTGTCTTGGGCAGCCAGATAATTTCTTTAAGATAAAACGGGGCAAAATCCTGTCCAAACAATCTATATTCGGGGGTCAGTTCATCTGAAAGCCATTTAGCTATATATTGCAGTTGGCTTGCGACATAATATACCTCATAACTGGGCAATTTTATTCCCCCTTTTTCGTAAAAGTTCTGCAGTTTCCATAATGCCACTCTGTTCCGGGTACCATGCCAAAGAAATTCCCTACATATGCTATCCAGTTTGGTGAAAAATTTCTTAGGTATCAGATACGGGATATTTCCAAAATAGTGCAGGAGTCTGGGCAGGACCACCATCTTAAGCATTGCTCCCCGTCCCATCATTGCTAGGGGAAATTTCTCCCAGAATTTCATGCAATTCTCAATTCTCACAATGGCCTTTTCAGTATTATGTCCATGCTCCTCTTCCACCGTGTGGTACACATCTATCCCAAGATACTTAAATGTGCCGTTCAACCAGGGTATTTGCAGCACTGGTAACCTCTCCATAGGGATTCCTTTGTAACTACCTAACGGGAAGATAATAGATTTCTGGGGGTTCACCGCTATGCCAGACAGCCCAGCATATTTATCCAACACTTCCAATATGTACTGGAGATTTTCCTCCGGATACCTCAGGTACAGCAGCAGATCATCAGCATACAGAGAAAGCAGGTGTCGTTCTCCGCTCTCCTCGATACTTAGTTCATTATATTGTTGCCTAAGGTATATTGCCAAGGGCTCCAAGGCTAATATATAGAGCATTGGGGACCATGGTCAACCTTGCCTGGTGCCTCGTCCTAGTTGCCATCTGTCAGATATCACTGATCCTGTTTTGACCCTAGCTAGCGGAGCACTATATAACAACGTTGCCCATTTTGTGTATACAGGCCCCATTCCATAGCTTGCCAAGGCAGCAAGCAGCCATGGCCATCTGACTGAATCAAAGGCCTTGACCGCGTCTAAGGACACAATCGCCATTTCGTCCTTGCTCCTACTCCCCACTCAACCACCCGATGGAGTCGCCTGCGATTATGAGTAATATTTCTATTCGGGACATAACCCGTCTGGTCAGGGTGTATTAGTTTGCCAATAACTCTGCGCAATCTGTTCGCCAGGACAGCCGTCAATATCTTGCTGTCCTGGTTTAACATCGACAATGGTCTGTAGGAGCCACAACTATGCCCGGGCTTGTTGGGTTTGGGAAGCGGTATTATAATCGCCTCTCTGAGTGACTCCGGCAGCCGTCCCACCTCAAATGCCTCATTAAGCATTCCTAGCATTGGGGGGAGCACTTCTTCCTTATATACCTTGTAAAATTCACTTGGGAACCCGTCTGACCCAGGGGTCTTGCTGGTGGGCAGCAGCCGCACCACTTCTTCCAGTTCCTCCAAGGTAATCGGTGCATCCAACTCTTCTCTTCTCTTCTGCACTTATCCTAGGTAATCCAATGTCCTCCAGTGTTTCTGTGATCTCCCCCAGACTACTGCTCCCTTCATCCCCATATAATACCCTGTAATATTCAACAAACTCCTGATTAACTCCTTCTTGAGTATCAACTACACTGCCATTTTCTTTCACAATCGTCCTAATCGTGGGTCTGGGAGCTTCGCTCTTATATAGCCACGTCAGCAGCCTCCCAGTTTTATCCCCTCCCGCATGCTGTCTCTCCATATATTTTTTATAGTTAAGGTTACACAATCTTTCCCATTGCTCCGTACATTTCTGCTGCAGTCTCAGGGTCAGTTCCATGTCTGTACCTCCCTCCTTCAATACCTTTTCCAGTTCTTTTTCAGTTTCATGTATATCAGCTATGATCCCACCTTGTAGGCCTTTTGATTTAGCTATAGCTACTCCTCTCATCACCACCTTGAAGGCCTCCCACAATGTGCCCGCTGAATCAACGCTACCCGTGTTAGTCTCAAAGTAGTTCACAATCTCCTCCCTCATATCTTCCCTGAAGACAGGATCCTTAAGCGCCTCTGCCCTAAGGCGCCATGTTGGAATCCTTGCCCTCGGGGGGGCAGTATTGCCACCCAACGGCCAGGGGCGAGTGATCCGAAAGGACCCTCGCCTTATATTCTGCTAGGGTACACTCCATCACCACGTCCGACGTGGCAAAGACATAGTCCAATCCCGTATGCAATTGCTGCGGGGCAGAGTAATGCGAGTATTGCCTATCCTGGGGGTGTCTTGTTCTCCAAACATCTGCCAGACCAAAATCGTCCAGCAGAGTCTGCAGCGCTTTAGCCGCTGCTGCAGGTCTATCCATTCTCCCATCCGATCTGTCTACCCTAGGGTCCAGCACACAATTAAAATCTCCTCCCCAGATCACCGCCCCACCCATGCATAGACTTAGGTTATGGCACAGAGTTCTAAAGTATGCTGCCGTGTTTTGGTTGGGGGCACATGTATTCACAATACTTATCTCTCTGTTCTCCACTAGTCCCCTCAATATGACCATCCTCCCATCCGTTTCCACCACTTCCTGTAGCTGTTTAAATGGGACGTGCGGTGCCACCCAAATGAGTACTCCCCTAGCATAAGCAGAATATGCCGAGCCCAACACAACTCCTTTCCATTTCTTCATCACCATCTCCATCTTTTCCCGTGTCAGGTGTGTCTCTTGCAATAGCGTTATATCTATTTTTTGTCTGCGCAGGTACAACATAACCTTATTCCTTTTTAGATAAGTGTTAAGAGCCCTGACGTTCCACGTAATTATTTTAAGGTCCCCCATGGCCTATTAAAATCCCTTTCCTCCTCCCACCAGCACAGTCCAGATCCCACTTCCATCTCAATCTATATAGGCTTGCTTCCCAACTCAAACTCCCTTTAACTACAAACACCCTAAACTCCCTCATCCCCCTCCCACTCTCCCCCCTTGCCCAACTTCACCCTCCCCAACTGTTGCCCAGCTCCATACCTGGATCTCAGGCACCCCCTCATCTGGCCCTTTCTGGTACAACCCGTACTCGCGGCTCAGCAGGGTTAGGCCGCCCTATTGGCCGCCTTTCTACTAAGTCTCGGGGGTAGGTAAGTGCGATCCTGCCGCTCCTGTTTGTAAAAGGTTACTACGCCCATTAACTCAATTTTCTTTAGCTTTTGACACACTATATTCCAGTCCCATAAAGTCACAAAGTTCGAGGGCTACGCCATGTCTATCCAACAATTCAAGGCGCTATATCCGGGCTCCCCACTCTCCCCCTCCCCCTCAGGGCACATGACATAGTGTCTTCACTTATCGTGTTCCTGGGATTCCTGTTCCTCGTTACGCGCCGGGCAGCTTTGTAGATCTAACCACGATTCCACATCCTCTGGGGAGTCGAAGAACAGTGCTCTGCCTTTGTGTAGGACTTTCAACTTTGCAGGGTACAACAACATGTACTTGATGTCTGCCGCACGTAGTCTTCTCCTGACCGCAACATAACTAAATCGCTGCCTTTGTACCAACATAGTGTAGTCGGGGTACGCTGTGACCCTGTAAGAGGCCCTCTCTATCGTGCCGCCCTTACGAAAGTACAAGATCTTTTCCCTATCTCTGTAATTCAAAATTTTCGCAATTATCGGCCTCGGTGGAGCACCAGGCAGTGGTTTCCTCATGAGGGCTCGATGTGCCCGCTCAACCGTGAACCCCTGCGAGAGTTTGTCCGCTCCAACTTCCTACAGGATCATGGTCTCCACGTAATCCGTGGGTCCTGGCCCTCTTCTCCTTCTGGCAGGCCAACCACTCGGATGTTGTTCCGTCTCGCCCGTCCTTCTGCTTCCTCCACCCTGTTTTCGAGGTTGGCAACCTGCTGTTTGAGCATGTGGACCTCCTTCGCGTTGTTCGTGCTTACTTCAGTGTTGGTCTTTACTGCACTTTCCAGTCCGCTAGTTCTTTCCGCCAGCGCTCTAACGTCCTGCTGCAGCAAGGTAACTTCAATCCCCACGGCATCTATTTTGTTTTCCAGGGCTGTCCGCAGTTCCGCCATCGCCGTGCTCCACTTCGCACTCAAGTCCGTTATAGCTGCTAGGACTTGTTGATTTTCTCCTCCAGGGGGATCAACCCCCCATGCCTCTCCCGTCCTTTGTGTCAGAGTTGAAGGGGTCCGTTGTGCCTTCGCATAGGTATCCATAGTGGGTTGTTTACTCCTGGACTTCGACCCTTTCACAGACATACTGCCGTCTCGCTGTGTCTAGCACCAGCACACTTATGTCGCTGTGATCACACCATTTCCAGACAGTGTTTGGTGGTCTCGGTGGGCCACTCTGCCAGGCTCAATCCGGGAATGGGCTATTTCCTCCCACGTATCCTCTTTCTGCCCTCTTTTCAGTGGCGCGCCTCCGGGGCCTGCGCTCCCAGTGGTCTGAACTTTGCAAGTACTGCCACAGCAAAAAGGATTCCTTTCGTGTGCCTTCTTGTTATATTGCGGCCATTACAATCCGCCCCTTCCGTTCATACCTTTCTGTGTATGCGAGTGATGGTCAGCCCCCTCTGATGCTCTCTGCGCACTCTGGCATGCACAATTTTACCTAGTAGTCACAGTGCCTCCATACAGCTCAACACGAGTTGTTTACTTAATGTCTTGGCCCTGGGTGGAGCCTGTACCTGGATGCGTGATACAGCCAGGCCAGCTTCCACCGCGCTATGGTGCACTGTCGTTGCCCAGCCGATCAGCTCTAATTTCAGCCTGTTGCTAATATAAGCAGTGCGCACCTTCGCGCGCCTAAAGCCCAGTCACTGCTGTGAAAAAGCAGTTGATTTGATACTCAGTACCGTTTGTTGCGGGCTCGGCGCATCGGGTCATGTGTCCCGGTCATAGGCATAACGTTGCTGCCCACGGGACCACACCGCCTGCCAGTATACGCTGCTCAACGCTGCTGACTGCCCGCTTCCCCCGCCGCAGCCCGCTCGTGCAGTCGCAGCTTCCAGCGACCTTCACACGCTGCTCTGCTTAATAAACGGACGGAAGCCGCTCTACCACGAGCGCTCACTTTTACCTCACATCCGTCTGCGGGTGCTGCTCAATGTCCAGCCGGGGGGCACTGCTTCTTCCCCTGCAGCGCAGGGCAATGTTCGGCTGCGCTCACCGCAGCCGACGCCCCTGCACCCAGGGCAGGTTCGGCAGAGTCCCGTAGTCTCCTCCGGCAGCGGGAAGCCACCCCAGTCCACGGCGCTCCCTCGTAAGCAATGTAGCAGTCACATGCTGTTACTTGTATCCAAGCTCAGGACGCCCTTTCAATAATATAATACAAGGCAAAGTTTTCTCCCCATTACTGCAGGCAGCCACCTCGCTCGTGCACCGTTTCCTTCAGCAGCAATCTGGTATCTGTAAGGCTGCTGTGCCGCTCCCTTTGTTGTCTGCCATCTTGGCAACAACGTATCAACACGGCCGCCTTACGAAAAGTCAATTATCTGCCGATCCGCAGACACGGGTAACTTGCCCTTCAGGATTCCTTTTGTAAACACATTCCAACGTCCTTTTATTTCGTTTCAAGCCTCGGTTGGCATTTTTGTAGGTCATTTTCACTGATGTTTGTCGGATCATCAGGAGCACTGCACGGAGACACAGCCTAGTCCATGGTTAGTTAGCCACGCCCCCTCTACAAAACAAATCTAGTTGTTCCATTTATGCGTCCAGACAATGTATCCCATTGTTATTACAAACAGACAATGAGACAGACAAAAAAATGAAAATTACTTATTTGGCATCTGCAACCTACAAAAAAATCAATTTGAGTACTTCTTTGTAAACTACATTAGTGGTTCTCCCTTCAGGTGCTATGATTACCAGAGAGTTAGGTGAGCTCACTGTGGAACAGGGCATGTAAAAGTGCCCATGCGAGAAGCAGTCTTCCCTGCTACCTTTTTAAAGACTGCCCCCTGAGATTTGTTGATGGTCATGGCGAAACAAACCTTAAAGGGAAAAGAAGGCTTTTGAATTCAAACAGATATTCTGAGGGTATGAGAGGTATTTCTGGAAGGAACGCGGACTGCTCCCCCTGGGCATAACCGGTTAGCACTGTAGCCTCAATCACATTTCTATTGAGAGCTTTCACTCACTATCTGGTCCATTAGGGAGCTTAGGTGGGTTGAGGTTCCACAGTAATATCACAGGTGTTCCCACTTTGAGAAGAAGTTTGTGTTCGGGAAGACAGGAGGATTTAAAGTGTTCAAGAGCTCAACGGGGCAATGAACTGCATCATCACTTTGAACCAGTGAGTTTACAGATTTGTAATCCATTTGGACTCCTCCGAAATAATTAATAAGTATCTTATTGCTTACGGCAGCCAGATTCACCGCCCTTGTCCACCTCCCTTAACTTGATTTTCGGAAAATGGTAAAACACGTGTTTCTCTGTTTTTGAAGAAGAATCTAAATACCAATTATCACGTCTGTAACATCTTTGGTTTTTGAGATATAGGTATGCTCATCAAAAAAATCCCCCCCGCAGTCCTTCCCTCTTATCTCCCAAAGGAATGGAATTTCCCCAAATTCTTCCTTAGTGAGTGCCTAGGTCATGAAAACAATGTGCCTTCCAAATTTCACATTCCTAGGTTAAACGATTTGAGCTGGGCCTGAAGCTCAGTACTGTAAACAGGATGGGAAACTGTGTTTTTGCACTGTGATAGCCTTAATCACCTAGTCCCGTTGATTTGCCCCCACAGCCGAGTGAGGAAAGGGAGGAGAAATAAGAGGAAACTCTGATGGCTACTTCTATAAAACCTCCGGTGGATTCTTTGGAGCGGTATATTGTGGAAACCTGAAAATATTGAACCATTGTGGCAGATGATGGGATTATGGCTGACTTTCAGAAGTGTAACCATTTTCAGGATTTTGGCATTTGGCTAACCTCCTAGACCAATCGGCACAATTTAATGTGCTCAGTAAGATAGATAGCACATGTCAAACTGAGGTGTACTCAGTTGTGACAATGGAGGCTAAAAGTTGCCAATCCTTGCAGATAGATTGCGCCATGCTGATTTGTACTTCTAACGGTGAACCCCAAATAGGGGATTCTGATAAGCAGTGGAAAGGGGCCCAAGGATAAAAACTGTCAGACAGAGATGGACAAAACCGATGTGGCTCAATGACTGATTTTAGCCAATGATGGACAGAGGTATAATCAGATTAAGGTTCCTTTCACTACTTTATTAGAAGGACAAACTCAGTCCTCTTCGCCTGGGCCTCACATTGTGGCCGAGGTGTTGAGTCATACTTCGTTGTTAGGGTCTCAGTGTAGGAAAAACAAAACCAAAGGGTTGCCTAAAACTAGTCCACAAATGCCCAAATCTCAGATGCCTTTTATCCCGGATAAGTCTTTAAGAGAATGTATTTCTGATCGGATGCATTTTATATTCTCCGATGTTTGAGCACCAACAGGATTTGAATCCAGACAATCCAGGTCATGGCTTGGCTTAGACTAAGGACTGGACCAGGGACTATAAGAACTGCTGACTTTAAGGTCCTACACTCTTACTCTGGCCACCTCCTATGGGCCGCCGGGCCAGTCCACCCTCTTCCTCTCGGAATGGGCTGACCTGGCCTCTTCTCTCCTCTCCTCCTCATCCCAACTCCTCCTTCTGGGGGATCTTAACATCCATCTTGACTCTCCTCATTCTTCAGGACCTTTCTGAAGCCTATGCGACTCCCTTTCCCTTTCCATTCTACCCTCTGGTCCAATGCACACTGCTGGCCACTTCTTGGATGCTGTCTTTACCACAGACATCCCACTCTGTATTCCTCTCACTACTTCACTCTCATGGACTGATCCTTCTCTTCTCTCTTGAAGCGCCCTTCTCTTTTGGCAATAGAACACCCTTCACCACCTCCTCCCTTAAAGGTTCATCCGACCCATGAAAATTGTCAGCGGCTGCCTTTGCCTCCAACTACTCTCCTTCTACTCCTGCAGCTGGATCCCACCCTAATACAGCCCTCACCAACTTTCATCGTTCCATCTCCAACACTCTTGACATTCTTGCCCCCGTCTTGAGGGTCCGACTTAAGTGCAACTCTTGGTACGACTCCGATCGTGCTGCCCTTAAAAGCAAGTGCAGAGCAGCAGAATGGAAATGGGGATCTTCAGGTACACCCTCTGACAAACTGGCATGCCGCCTTCTCCAAAGGCAATATAGACTGTACATCCGCAGCAAGAAAAGTCTACATTCAAGCCTGCATCTCCGCAGCATCTAACAACATGGCCTAAACTCTACAAAGTCTGCAAGGAACTGGCCAATCCTACCGCAGCCGCATCCTCCACTATACCTACCTAGGCCCTTTGCTTGCCCCTGGCTGCACACTTCACCACCAAAACACAGGACATCCTGTCCTCTCTCTCTATTGCTCCGCCCCCTACACCAACATCTCTTGGGCCCCCCTCAGTTACCCCACCCCTTCTCTCCTCCCTCTCCCCTGTCACACCTGATGAGGTCTCTAGGCAAGTCCGGTCTATGAAAGCCTCCTCCAAACAGGTGAACCCCTGCCCCTCCAAAAACATCAGGTACAATATTGACACTCTTGACCGACCTCTGCAACCTCTCTTTCGCCGCTGGAGATTCCCCTCTACTCTCAAGCACTCACTTGTGCATCCTCTGCTCAAAATTCCCTCCAGTGGCCCGTCCATTCCGGCAAACTATCCGATCTCAGTCACCCCTTTCCTGGGAAAACTCCTGTAGAAGCTGGCTATCGCTCAACTTACCCTCCATACTGAATCTGTTGGTTGTCTCCATGACCATCAGTCTGGCTTTAGAGCATCCATAGGCACGGAAACTGCTCTCCTGAACACCCGTGAAGACCTGCTCTCAAATCTTGACTCCAACTCTCACTATGTCCTCATTCTTTTCAACCTCTCTTCTGCTTTCGATACGGTAAACCACAACATCCTAATCGCCCGTCTCCATGATACCCTGGGCATCACAGATCAGGCCCTGGCATGGCTCTCCTCCTTTGTCTCTGACCGGCCCTCCCAGGTAGAACTCTGGCCTCTAACACACTCTACTTGTGGTGTCCCCCAGGGATCTAACCTTTCCCCCTGGTTCTTCAATATTTACATGGCCCCCTTGGCCCACAGGATCTCTACCTTTACCACTAACTTTGTGTTATGCTGATGACACACAGCACTCTTTCTGGCTACCCTCGGCCTCCTCCTCGCTCATCTCAGACTGTCTATCCGCAATTCAGGCTTGGTGTGCTGCTAACGATCTATGCCTGAATGCCAGTAAGACAAAGATCGTCCTCATTGGGACCCCTGCTCCTGCTTTCCCACTTTCTCACTGGCCTGCCTCCCTTGGCCCTGCACCCTCACCTACCAATGAGGCAAATGTTCTTGGGGTCATCTTAGACTCCACTCCCTCCTTCTCTTCTCACATCTCCGACATCTCCAAAAAGTTCAACTACCAACTGCACCTCCTCCGAGGTATTCTACCTTTTCTCACTTTCCCCTCAGAGGCTCATCACCTCGAGAGCCCTGGTTCTCTCTAGGCTGGACTATTACAACAGCCTCTTTCTTAATCTTCCTACTTCTACTCTCTGTCCTTGACAAAACATCTATACCAGAACCTCAAGCCCTGGGACTGCCTCTCTCGGTGTGCTGAAATCCCTCCACTGGGTCCTGTGGCTGCAAGGATCAAATTCAAGACCCTCTGCATAATCCACAAGGCTTTCTGGGGCCGGGGCCCGCACTATCTACAATGCTCTCTTCCTAAATACTCTCCTAAATACTAGAGTCCTCCGCTCATACTCCAACTCTCTGCGGGTGTGCCGCTTTCACAAACAGAGATTGTGGGGTAGATCCTTATCCTCGGCAGGTGCTTCCCTCTGGAACTGCCTCTCTGTCTTGAGCCGGAACGCCTTAAGTTCCGGAAACTCTTCCAAGACCTTCCTTTCCTTTTCCTCCTTCTCTCTCCCTCTCCCCTGCTAACCTTGTTTCTTTTCTCTCCGCCCTCCTTGTCCTCCCTAACTCTGTTCAGTTTTTGCTGACTGGTTGCCTGTTTCACCTCCAGAGCCTACAGGTCTCAGGCTCCCTCCGGGCCGCTGCTCTTTCTTCAACATTACTGCACTTTCAGCTTACTCTCCTTGAGCGGGGCAACCTCTCTCCACTTAACCCAGGGCCCTCCTGGGCAGGAATCTTTGTTTCCCCCCAACCTCAGCCCCGCCTGCGTGTTTGCACCTCCTTCTGTACGCATGCATGACCTAAATGTACCAGGACCAGTTTGTTAGTCTGGTCTGCCACCCCTGCCCCCACCGTTTTCCACCGCCCCTCCCGAGCTTGGTCTCACAGTACCATTTCATGCACTTTCACTAGAATAAATGACGCCAGGCCTAGTATGCTAATTTTTCTGTTGTGTTCATTCGGAATCATCGAGGCCTAAGAATGATTACTGTATTCCCTTGTTACCTTTCAGCCTTTTAGCGCTTTGAAGCACTTCACCATATAAATAAACAATAAATGTGTAGAATTAAAATTGACCAGTGGTGTTCATTTGAGAATAGAGACTGCATATAAGTTGGCTGCGGAGGTAGCAACCTTGCAATGTTTTTATCACATTATAATAATCTGGTTAATGTTCCATCGGAGCTGAAGCGGATCATGAACCCTATTACTTAAGGCCACAATATTTACCATGGACTGCCTAGTTCTGGCCTATCCTACTCTATTCTGTTATATGCATGATTGCATTTTTTTCTAATGTAGTAAGATCCTGATCAAATATTGTTATGTTACTGTATGTATATGTTTACCTGGTGTTGTTATTGTCTGTGTTTATTCTGCGCCCGTACGCCTCTGGTTCCTTTGGTGCGCAATATAAATGTAATAAAAGTAAAGTCTAAGAGATATGTAGTTAATGCCGCTGGTGCAGACCATAGTTATAAACTGAATATTTGTACAAAAAAATGCATGCTGGAAGAATTAATTCTATTAGTTGATATCTGTGTGAAGTGCAAATCCTATGCAGTGCCTTGTCTTTGAATCCATAGGTAGACTCAGCTGTACTGTGGGAGAGAAGGGGGTCTTCAACTAAGTATCTGTTGCTGGAGAATAGTACATCTCCAGCCCAGAAATACAAAGAGACTGACATCATTATATGCATCACCCTTTAAAACCGGGCATGCTTCTACATAGAAAGGAATACATTAATGTACACGGAAAGCCGCACACAAATATATGCATGGATTACAAGAAGTACTTGCATCTTCAGTGAAAGTCACTGAATACATGCAAGTTCAGATCAGGATAAATGAACTGATGAAAAGCAATTTTGAATTCAAACTTTTATAAACGTTTGTATGCAAAACTTAGTTTTATTGCACATGGTTAACTAAAAAGCCCCACATTTACAACTACACACTTGTATAAAAGAATTAAGTGAAAAGAATTTTTTTGGGATTCAAGCGTTTTATTTTTCTCTGATATCTTTATCTTGACTGTCGAAAAATAAGTATTTGGAAAAGTGATTTATAAATGTCTGTTAGGCAGCTCCTCTCAGGTACTATACTGGTCTCGATAATGGAGAAAAGCAAGTGCCAAGCGATTGTTTAAATAGGAAAATGCTTATTGTTTCTTGAAAAATTCTACCTAAAAAGTAATCCATGTAGAAAAGAAAGACTGATGAAGAAAAAGCAAAAGAAATATATAGAAGGTCCAGTGTTTGTGGGGTGTAATGTATACAGAATATAAAGTGAATGTTTGAAAGTGAGTGCCTTTGTGGTCTTATAATAGTGAAATTCAAATAGGCAGGTACAATTTTGTTTAAGTTTTTATGTTGGATGCATACAATATTGTAGTGGTCTCCATGGTAATGTTGCAAACCCAGTTAGTTTAAACCGTCTACTTTTAAATACATTTAGATTCTTGACTACCTCACCGTTCCTTGCCCTAAATTGTGTTGTGGGATTATATAAATGGGAGTATGGAATTGGTGTGTCACATCCTTGTGATCCAATATCCAAATAAAAAGACACCAACATTGAGCAGTTCATTTGGTTGGATGGAGAACATGACGGCTGATGCTCTGAGCATATCGGGTGAGGTCCCTCCCAAGGAGAAGCTATGCCAGGTAATTCTTTTGTATAGATTTACCCTTTGGGGAACCTCCTCAGGTGGATCTGTTAGCATCCAGCTCCAACAGGAAGTGCAAACTGTTCTGCTCCAGGGAATTTCCTCTGAGAGGAGCACTGGAAGATACATTGGTCGCAGATTGGAACTTCCCACTGCTGTATGTGTTCCCACTGATCTGCATCATTCCTTAAGTAGTCATGAGGTTGAGGTGGTAGAGGACAACCATGATCAGGAGGTTGGGGCACCTGAACCTTCTAGGCACGGCCAGTTGTCCTCTGTTGCGTCTTCCCCAGAGAGAAGATTTGCTCTTGTAAGAGGGAGCCTTGTCCTTCAAACGGGCGTGCACCCTCTCATCCTGCAAACCTGACTTATGAATGTTTTAGGTATAGAGGTTGCTAGCTCCCTGAGGACGTTTGGGCCAGAATACCGGCTTCAAAAGCACTGTACAGCTGACGATGGAAGACCTTTTGCAGCTCGTGCAGACCGGAAGGTGTTGATCCTTTGACGTTGGAGACTTCAAAGGTCCTGTTCCTGTTGTATCTTGCCAGGCAGGGTTTACAGTCCACGATGATGAAAGGATATTTGGTTGCGCTCCCCATCTTCAAACGTACGCAGAGCAGGGATCCTTTTTCACAATTCCCATTGTAATGCAATTGCTGGTACCGGCTTGGGACCTTAATTTGGTGTTTATCATTCTAATGGCGACGCCTTTTGAGCCTTTGCAGTCTTGTCTGCTCAGGCTCCTCATGTAGAAGACCGCTTTTCTCATAACCAACACATCAGCATGTAGGGTGAGGGAGCTTCAGACGCTACCATGAAGACCACCTTTCACGATTCTCAACGGACAAGATCACACTCAGAGTATGTCCCTCATTCTTACCTAAGGTCTTAAGTTTCATCTCACGCAAAAATTCTGCTTACCACCCTTCTACCCACTACCTCATCCATCTAAGGGAGAGGAATGGCTGCATAGACCTAACCCGCGTATGTTGTTGAGCTTCTACATCACCAGAATAAATACTTTCAGATTGGATGATAGTAGCATTCTACAAACTGAGCATTCAGCATGCAGAATGCTGCATTGGAACTATGTGATTGTGCATCTTCCATTTAGAATGTGTGTGTTTGAAAGGTAGAGGGGACAGAAGAAGTAAAGCTGTGAAGTAGCCAGTGGGGCGAACATGCAGCTCTTAGTAAAAGAAGAAGAAAACCTACCTGCTGTGTCTGCTAAGAGCTGACAACGCTGGAGCCCCACTCAGTACCAGTGTTGTGGACCTGCATTTTGTTGATGTCCATGGCCCTGTGGTATGACCCTAATATCCTGAGCGTGAAGGATTTCCTGTTGGCTTACACCTTGCCGTGAAAGAGCTGTGAGCGCTCTCATCCTGAGTGCTCTCAGGTCCTATCTGTGAACCTTGGGACAGTTCCTGGATGCCAGTTTAAGCCAGGCTTTCGCCCTCTCTAGCATCTGGATTCATTGCTCCATTTTAGCTGTGTCCGAGAGGTGCTCCTGTACCTGTACCCCCCCAAACCCTGTATTTGGGCCCTTTAGTTTAATATTAGGGGAGTTTGGTCGCGTGCAACCGATGCGACTTTTGAGTGCACTGCTGCTTGATTGCCTCAGCAACCTCCGGATTCGGAGCAGCCTGCCGAACTGAACGCGTGTTTTAGGAAAGCACCTCACGCCGCCTTCTACGTGGCAGCCATCATTGTTTCCATGGCTACCGTGTTAATGGTGGTCCGTCCGCGCTGAAAGGAAGAACGGAATCAACGTCATTTCCGGGAAGCTGTATAAATGGTGATTTGGCACTGGAGGCAAACCATGTTTGATGTGCCTTGCGCAGCAGTGAACAATTCCTTTCTGGAGCGTAATGATGCTACAACATTAAATGATACTGGTTTTTACAACATTAAATGATACTGGTTTGTGTTGTGGCATCAGCGACCTATACATACAACTGAGTGTTTTTAGCAGAGGAATTGTTTTGTGTTTTAATCTCAGTACACTTGAGATTTTCTTGTCACCTTAGGATTCCAACAATGGATCACCCTACAAAGATTTTTTTCCTGCGCATAGTTTTTGTTCTTGTGCAGCAGACTTACCTGCAAATGAACTCTTGACTGTCCTTAAATACCTCAAGCTGTCTATAACCAATATAACATGTTTAACTAGCCTCCACCACCGGCTTCAACTATACGTACCATGCAACTGTACCCACCTATGTAACTAGCACCCAGGTGCCTGAGGGCTAGGTGCACTGCTACAAATGTTAAAATAAATAAAAAATATAACTTCTGATATTGCATTTTGCCTTGTTTTATTTGTGATGGAGTATATGGCTTTTATTTGTGTCGCAGTAGTGAATAGTATTTGGGTGTACTTTCCTTTCTATTAAGTGCTATAAGAATTGTATACAGTATGCAAGGGGTACCTCCTCCTAATTATTTTTTGGAGAACCAGGGTGAGCCCAACATTCCCTAGAAGAGGTGGAAGAAGTGTTTTGAGCACTATCTCCTGTCTGTACATCGTCTGATTTTTGCTAGTGAAAGAAAAACAAATGTTTTATTACATTCTTTGAGGAATTATGGGCAGTAGCGGTTTGAAATTTGCCACTCTTGCCTGAGGAGGAGTCCAGTGGTCTATCAGAGTATGACAAGTGCATACTAATGCTAGACAGGCACTATGAGAAGTCACTCGGCATAGTGTTAGAGAGATCATTTTGGTAAGAGGAAACAGCTACAGAATGAATCTTTAGAGTGATACATTACCGCTTTGAGAGATTTGGCTACCACATGTGAATATGGTGTTGCCCTGAGTGAGAGACTATATTACCAATTTGGGTTGGAGTGCGCTGACAGTAAAATTCGAGGTCTGACAGCAATCCTTCTCTGGAGGAAGTACTCCGGGTTGCAAAGGAAGTCAAGCACACCAACAGGTGTGTCAGAGTTAGAGAGAAGAACAGACGCTGATCTTAAGAAAGGAGAAGTGCAGGTGATGGAAGTATTAGCTATACAGGGCAAACAGTTACATAAAAAGAAACCGGTAGTCAAAAACAAACTAGATTTAAGAAGAAGGATGAAGAAGAGAGAAAAAGGTGTTTCTGTTGTGACAGCCTGTATCATTCTGCTAATAGTGATAAATGTCCTGGAGTCAAAGCTTTATGTAAGAAATGCAATAGGGGTAATTTCACCAATTGCTGCAGGACCAAGAAGGAAAATCTGAGTGTGTAGATGAGTTATGTGGTGATCTTGAAGAGTGCACATACGTCATAGAAGAATTGACAAGCCATGTTACTGATGAGGATGCTGAGGTGGAGAAACAAATGGCTACCATTAAAATAGATGCTGTACTTTTTGAAGTGGGCGTAGACTCTGGTGCAAAGTACACTTTAATGCCGAAGAAAATCTTTGAGATCAGTTTACATAAGAAATGCAATCTTAATGAAGTAGATATCGGACAAGTGGCATATGCTAGGAAGCGCATTGAACTACTGGGCTGGTTCTGGACTATGATGCAGTTTATAGGATACAAATAAAATATAACATACCAGTTTAAAGATGGAATGCCCGAAGGGAGAGTATGTTTCAGATAAAGGATTCCCAGACTGAGATGGACCCATCAAAAGAGATTACTAATAAAACTAGATCCAAATGCTGATGACAGTGTATATTGTGGACAGTATGAATGGGTGTTTTTTGTCTGAAGAGAAAAGTTAGGTTGTTTTAAAGGTTGCATGCACAAAATAAGAATTAAATCAGATTGTGTTCCTGCGGTGCAGAAAGCAAGGTCTGTTTTCTTAAACCTCAGACCTACTATTAAAAAAGAACTTGAAGATATGGAAAGGAATGGATTGATTGAAAGGACAGACTCTTCTGAATGGGTATCTCCTCTTGTAATTGTTCACAAACCAAATTGGAAACTAACACTATGTATTGATTTGCAATCAGTAAATTGTTGTCATACCATATAGACACCATTACCTAATATTAGATTGGGTGCCAAAAAGGGTTCCAAGATTGGTAATACATTAGACTTACGGTCTGCATACCATCAAGTAGTGCTACTTCCAGATTCCAGAAACTTCACTGTGTTCATTACACCATAGGGTTTATTTCAATGTAAACGAATGCCCTTTGGTCCATTGTCTGCTGCAGCAGTTTTCCAACGAATAATGTACCAGTTATTCAATTATTTTCAAGGAGTTTTATGTTTTCAAGATGATGTATTAGTGTATGCAGAAACTGTGGAAGAGCATGATGGGCGGTTGAAGAAAGTCTTGGATATTTTTCTGGAATATGGATTAACACTTAGTAAGGAAAAGTGTACGTTTCACAGAACCGTGATTCAATATCTAGGACCTGAGATCTCAGAGAATGGTATCGGACCAAAAGTGGAGTTTGTAAATAGCATTGTGAATATTCCCAGTCCTTGTGATTAGGCGCAGGTGGTCTTATTTCTTGGAATGGCTGAGTTCTATTCCACGTTTATCCCAAGTTTAGCTACAAAGTTGGTGAACATGAGGAAACTTATAAAGAAAGGTGGACAATTTTGGTGGGACAGTACGTGTGAAGTACAATTTCATAATATCAAAATTCCTTTGAATAAGACCCTGAATTTAAATAGCTATGATTCAAGTAAGCGAACAATAGTAACTACTGATGCTAGCAATCATGGTTTGGGTGCGATCTTATCTCAGGTGAGGGAAGGGAGAGAATGCACCCTTACGTTTGAGTTTTGAAGGAAGCAGAAAAGAATTACTCCACTATCAAGAGAGTTATTAGCAGTAAAATGTGCAATTGATAAATTCTGCCACTTTTTGTGGGGTATGAAGTTTATCATTCGGTCAAATCACAAATCCTTAAAGGAGATCTTGATTACCAAAGGTTTAGCTAAGGTATCCTGCAGGATTAGAAAATGGGTTGCCAGTCTTCAGGTTTATATATGGGATGTTGAATATGTGCCAGGAGTGAAAGATAAAGCAGCAGATTATTTGTCTAGATTGACAAATCCGATTTAAAGAACAGGAAGTGAATGCTGACAAGAAAGCTCAAGTATTGAAAATGGAGATGAATCAAGATGTGGTTTCAGAAGAAGAATGACAGAAGGCCATGCTGAAGGATAATGTGGTCAGAGACACCAAAGAACGCATTGAATGTGTAATGAAAAGTCATCAGATGAGGAGAGGGTCTATCCATGATGCAGTAAGGTTGGTTTTCGAGGTGTTACATTGTAAAGGTTGCATGCTTATAAGGGGACACAAGGTGTTTCCTTCGGAAGGTATAAGGGAAACAATTTTGGCCAAGGTCCACGAGGGTCATCAGGGTATGTCGAAAAGTAAACAGTTACTAAGGCAAGATTTCTGGTGACCAGGAAGGGATCTACATGTGGAGAAACTAGTTGGAGATTGTCATATTTGTGAAGAATCTGGCAAAGGGTATGTTACTAGAGTAGAACCAATAACTCCCGTGTCTATTCCTTGAATTCGCTGGGAACATGTAGGGTTGGTAATTGTAGGACCAGTAAGGAGTCAAGGGAATTTAAAATACTGCATTGTCCTAGTAGACATGTTGTGAAACCTCTTGGGTATGAGAGACATTATTACGTTTTTTGGATGATGTATTCAAGAGAAAAGGATATCCGTCAATCTTTACAGATAATGGTGTGCAATTGGTTTCAGAGGAGATGGAAAGGTTCTTAAAATGAAAGTTCAGTTTATCATCCTGAGACTCATGGTATAGTCGAGAGATTTAACCAAGTTATCAAGGACAGAATCAGAGGTGCCATTGCTGAAGTTGAAGACTGGAGAAAGGCTGATGATGATGTTGTGGTAGTGTGTTGTGGTTTACTCCCCATTCTACAACTGGGGTTTCTCCATTTGAGGTGCTATGGGTTAGCAAGCCCGTTACTAGAGTGTGCCCGCCATGGTTTGGTCGGGTGGTTATGAGCAAAATTGATTTCCAAATGGTTAGAGATAATATTAGTAGGAAATAGACACGTAATAAATTACGTTTTGATTATAGAAAGGGCACAAAAGAAAGGATGTTTGAAGTGCGTGAGATGGTTTGCATCAAACTTCCCCAAAGGATTAAGGAGGGAGCTTTGAATTGGTCAGAGCCAGTTAAAGTGCCGAGAAGATTGCATGTTGCTGTAAAGACTTTGGATGGTAGGATCTGGAACAGTAATAGTTTGTCGGAATATGAGGAAGGGTTCAACTGAAATGAAGTCTCGGTCAAGCAGTAGAGAGGACAATAAGAAAGTGTGGTTGAATAGTTAGCGACAAACCCAGGACAATAGGTATGGTCGTCCAAGGAGGAAGTGTCTGACCTATACACCTGGAGGAACATGTTGAATAAAAAGTTTAGTTCAAAGGCAAAGGAGTCTCCTCTTTCAAGTGTTGTTTTCAAATGTACTTTGCAGAGTAAACTCTCAAGTGGGTTTTCAACTGTATTCTGCAGGGTAAAGAAAACGTTACCATTTTTCTTTTGTTATTTAGTTATAGGGTTTTCTGTCTGAACAGTTTTCAAATGTATTGTATTAAAATGTGCAAAGAAGGGGGATGTGTAGCATTGTGCATACTGAGCATTCAGAATGCTGCAGTGTAACTATGCAATTGTGTATCTTCCATTTCTCCAGCATGGGGTCTGGCATGGATTCACATGCTCATGAATATTCCCCGTCGTCAGGCTGGGAATCCTCGGTAAAGAAAAAACCAGTATCAGTTTCGTTTCTGATCTGTCTTTCGTAGTAGTAACCAATCACTGGTCTCTGTGTCATACTGACCACAGCCAATGACTGCCCTCTACCTAAGCACCGCCTCTGGCAGCCATCTTCAGATTTTTACCGCACATTCATGTGTTGGGATCCTCGTGCTATTGCTCTCGAGCGTTAGTGCTATTTTTTCACGTTTTTTGCTCAAAAACTTCGTTTTTTCGGTCAAAAGAGCCTCAAGCTCCACCGACTCTCCATCCGATCAACGGGGACCCGTGTCGGATTCGTCTGTGCCCCTCAAGGGTGAAGATTTCGTCGAGCTACGCTTTGGAGGAATCCAGAAGCTTCTCAGGCCCGGACATGGCCCAGGAGAAGGGAAGCTCGACGCCCGGAAAGCTGTTCAGGGTCTGCCCTGGATGCCAGCTGCAGAACGTCTTTAAGGAGGACGAACACTCCTTTTGTCTCTACTGCTTACATGAGGACAAGACGCACGTGGAGAAGGACTGTGCGTTTTGCGGCAATATGTCGGAGCGGACCATGAAGGACCGCCATCAACATCTCGCCAACTGGCTGGAAGGGAAGAGCCCGTCAGGCGAGAAGAAGAGGAAGAAATCCGAGCGGTCTTCTAAGACCTTTGAGGACGCCCCGGCGACGGGGGTCCAACACAAGGCCAAGCACCGCGAGTCCGCTGGCACCGGGAGCGCCGAACGGTCGGGCTCTACGGGCGCCAGGCAGGGCGCACCCTCCCCGGCACCTTCAACCACGAGCCAACGCTCTGGGTCGGGTAAGAGGAAGGGCGAGCACCTGGCAAAGCTCCTGGAGAGGCCCCGGTCGAGCTCGAAGGCCCCATCGGAGGGGGAGCGAGGCAGTGTCCCCCCCCCCTCAAGGATAAGGCGGTGAGCGCACCTAAGGTGGTGAAGGCCTTAATCCATCCGGCCAAGCCCTCTATCGATACTGTCGCGGCGACCCTGGCTCAGCCTGTGGAGGATACACCAGTGGTGGCGACCTCGGGGCTCAGAGTCTCCCTGCCACCTCGGAGGGAGTCCTCTTTTGTGCCCATCGATAGGACCCCCGTGAAATCCCCGGTGGGGAAGAAAAAGGGGGGGCAGGGCGTCGTCGTAGATTCGGCTTCAACCTCGGAGGAAGAGCTGATCGAGGTCTTAAGCCACAGCCTTGGCGTGGAAGAAGACCGGCCCGTCGGGATGGATCCCGACGCGGGTGACGACGACATCGTCGAGGGTGCCGAAGGGGCCCCTGATCGCCCGTCGGATTCCCCTCTGCCAGCGCCGCAGGACAACTCGGCGGCCATTTTGTTGGCTATACAGTCCTTATGCTCAGAGATAAGGACGAGACTACCGTTGCCGACGGAGGAACCTCTCCCGTCGGGGGATCCTGAACCGGGACCTTCTGGCGGTCCCCCGCCCAAGAAAAGAAGGATTCACCCTCCACCTCCTTTTCAGCCGTCACGCACCGTCCAGCCCTCCTCCCCGTCCACCCGAGGGGATGATGCGGGGACTGACACGGCAGCGACGGGTACGGACGACGAGGTATACGATGAGGATCTACCGTCGTCACCTCCCACCAGGGCTTCTCCGCCCAACGAGATTGGTTCGTTCCACTCCATGATCGCCAGGGCATCCGAGCTTTTCCAACTCTGCCCTGAGGAGAAGAAAAAGGAAGGATTCCTTTATCAACGGCGCGAGGCCAAGAGGAAGACGGTCCTCGCGGTGGCTCTACTGGACGACATTTGGGATGAGGGCCTCGCCCTCCTCAAGAACCCTTCCACTACGCCAGCTAGAAGAGACCGGTACGAGAAGAAGTACCGGGTCCCGGACGCGGCCCCCCTGTGCCTCCGGGCGCAGCCTACCCCGGACTCCGTTGTTTCCGCGGCGGCCAGGAAGAAAGCGGGGGGGGGTGCGGCCTCCACATCGACTTCCCCGCCGGACGGCGAGGGAAAGAAATTGGACACTATGGGACGCAGGGTCATCTCGTCTGCAGCGACGACGATTAAGGCGGCCAACGCCTTGGCTATCGTGGCCCGCTACGACAGGGAGCTATGGTACAAACTGGCTCCCCTGCTGGACTTCCTACTGGACGATAAGAGGGCGGATGCCCTGGAGATCCTACAGGAAGGTGAGGTGGCGTCGGACCACGCCATCACTATTGCGACGGACATCGCCGACACTGGATTTCGCCAGTTGGGCAACGGCGTGTGCCTTAGGCGGCGTGGATGGCTCAAGGCTACGGACTTCCGTCAAGACTTACAGACCAGAGTCCTGGACATGCCGTTCGATGGGAACAGCCTGTTTGGGAAAACAGTGCACGATTCCCTTCAGGCCATTAAAGCGGACACTGAGACGGCCCGGGCCCTTGGGGTTCTGCAGCAACGACGGACGCCCTTTCGGAGCAGCGGAGGCAAGGGCGCCTCCAAAGGTTCCGGCGGCGGTTTCTCCACCTACCGTCAAGCGGCCCGCTCGTTGTCTCAGGAGGCCTACAGAGGACGAGGCAAGTCTGGCGGACCCTGCCATCGTCGCCAAGGAGGTCAAGGCGGCAAAGCCTCGTCTAAACAGGATTGAACCGACCGTGGGGTCGGGCCCCCCCCGATGCACCCCGGTGGGAGGCCGGGAGACGAGCTTCGTCAGCGTGTGGGAGTCCATCTCCACCGACCGTTGGGTGCTGGACGCCTTAGCCCGGGGCCACGCGCTCGAGTTTCAAAGAAGGTGCCCGCGCGTCCCCCCCCCATGGCCAGGAAAGAGCTTCACGTCCCTCAGCTTCTCCTGGAGGTAAGGGCGATGCTCAGGAAGGGCGCCATCGAACTCGTCCCAAAGAGGCTTCGGGGCTCCGGAGTTTACTCGAGATACTTCTTCGTGAAGAAGAAGACGGGAGGATGGCGCCCCATCCTAGACCTGCGACGTCTGAACAAATTCATCAAGGCGCAGAAGTTCCGGATGGTCACCCTCCAGCACGTCCTGGGTCAGCTGGAGGAAGGAGACTTCCTGTCGTCGTTGGATTTGGAGGATGCCTACTTCCATATTCCCATCGTAAAGGGGCCCCGAAAATTCCTCAGGTTTGTGGTCCAAGGGCGTCACTACCAGTTCAAAGCCCTCCCCTTCGGACTACGGTCGGCACCCAGGGTATTGACCAAGTGCCTTGCACCGGTGGCGGCGCAGCTGCGCCGCGAGGGGATCCACGTCTACCCCTACCTGGACGACTGGCTCATCCGAGCCAAGACGAGGGAGCTCGCCGTAGAGCACACGGCAAGGACCGTCCAACTTCTCACGGACCTGGGATTCTCCGTGAACTACGCCAAGTCCCACCTGGTACCCGCGCAAAACGCACTGTTTCTGGGAGCGAAGCTCGACACAGTGCCCCTTCTGGCCTCCCCGTCGGAGGAAAGGACCAGGTCCAACCTGGGCAAGGTACAGCGGATGTTGGCTTCCGACGCGGCCAAGGTGAGGTCCATCAAGTCCCTCCTCGGAATGATGTCTTCTTGCATCTACGTCATTCCCATGTGCAGGCTCCGGATGCGCCCGTTGCAGGAGTTCCTGGACGCGCGCTGGATCCAAACGACGGGCGGCTTCGAGGAGCGGATCACACTCGACGAGAGTTTCCGCTGAGCGGTCCAGTGGTGGGGCACCCGCGCGCATCTGACGGCGGGCATGGACATCCGGACCCCAGACCACCAGGAGACAGTGACCACGGATGCCTCCCTGGAAGGGTGGGGAGCGCACACCGAAAATCTGCACGCGAGAGGCCTTTGGCTCCCGACGGAGAAGTCCCTCCATATCAACGTCCTGGAGCTCCGTGCAGTGTTCTGGGCCCTCAGGTCCTTCCTTCCGTCCCTCAAGGGCAAGGTGGTGAGGATCTTCACCGACAACACCACCACCATGTTTTACATCAGGAAACAGGGCGGAACCAGGTCCCCAGCACTGTCCAAGGAGGCGCAGGACCTGTGGCATTGGGCCGTCGCCCAAAGGATGTTTCTGGTGCCGTTTCATCTGGCAGGGATAAAAAACACCATCGCCAGCTCACTCAGCAGGGAGCTGCGCTCGTGCCACGAGTGGGAACTACGGCAGGATCTAGTGGATCGCCTCTTCCGACGGTGGGGCACACCCCAGATCGACCTGTTCGCGACGGCGACGAACTCCAAGTGCCGGAGATTCGCCAGCAGGTTTCCCCAGGCAAGGAGCATGGGCGATGCTTTCTCGTTTCCCCTGGGAGGGCCTGTGCCTCTACGCGTTCCCTCCTTTGCCACTGCTAATCCGGCTCGTCAACCAGCTCAAGAGGTCACGGTGCAGGATGATCCTCGTCGCACCTGCGTGGCTGAGGCAGATATGGTTCCCGGACCTTCTGGACTTGTCAACGTCCCCGCCAATCAAGCTGCCGGTGGACGCGGATCTACTCTCCAGGGAAGGAGGCGCCATCCTCCACCACGATCCGAAATCGCTGAACTTGCAGGCCTGGCTCCTGCAGCGCTAGAGTTTGGAGGATACGACATACCGGCCGACTGCAGAGAGGTTCTTGCAAAGGCCAGGGCGTCCTCGACCCTTAAATGCTACGGACACAAATAGAAGAGGTTCTCTGTCTGGTGCCACGCACAGAAGATTAACCCTCTACGGATTACGGCTCCCCAGGTACTGCCGTACCTGCTGACGCTGGCCAAAGCTGGACTGGCACACGCGTCCATCAAGATTCATCTTGCTGCGATCTCCCGATACACCAGAACCACGGGGCGGGCGTCCTTGTGGTCTCATCGTCTGGTGAAAGAGTTCATGAAGGGACTGTTCAGATCGTTCCCGCCTGTGAAGGCTCCGTCCCCGGTGTGGGAGCTCAACGTGGTGCTGACCAAGCTCATGGGACCTCCGTTCGAGCCTCTGCACTCGGCCCCGTTGAAGTTTCTGTCGTGGAAAACAGCGTTTCTTGTGGCCATCACCTCCGCACGACGGGTGGGAGAGATCCAGGCCCTTTCCTGCAAGGCCCCGTACTTGACTTTTCACGACACGAGGGTAGTGCTCAGGACGCACCCCTCCTTCATGCCCAAGGTACCGTCGGACTTCCATCTCAACGAACCCTTGGTGTTGCCTGTGTTCGTCCCGTCGCCGGCTGAGAGGACTTTGCACTCGCTGGATGTGGCTAGAGCGCTGAAGTTCTACGTGGACTGCACAAAGTGTTTTCGGAAGACGTCACAACTCTTTGTGAACTTTGGACCTGTCAATCAGGGGAAGGCTCTCTCGAAGGCTTCCATTCCAGATGGCTCTCCGGCTGTATCATGTACTGTCATCGGTTGGCAAACCGACCGCTGCCTGGCCGTCCGAGAGCCCATTCCACCAGAGCGATCGCAGCTACCACGGCGTTCCTTTCTGGTGTGCCCCTGCTGGACATATGCAGGGCTGCTACGTGGAGGTCGACGCACACCTTCACGAAATTCTACTGCGTCGATCGGGATTCCAGGGAGGAGTCCAGGGTCGGCCAAGCAGTGCTGCGCAACCTGTTCGCCTCAGGTGAGCCTGGTGAGGAGGTAAGATGCTTAATGTTGAGTTTGATGTAATGCTTAATGTTGAGCCTTTGCCGCCTCCCGTGGTTGTGCATGTGTGTACTGCTATGTATTCTTTATTCATGAGCATGTGAATCCATGCCAGACCCCATGCTGGAGAAGGAACAAGTTACTTACCTGTAACTGTTGTTCTCCAGCATGGGTCTGGCATGGATTCACATGCGAACCCTCCCGCCTACCCCTCTGCGGCTCTTCACTTGGTCATACTGCCACTTCACGTGCTTTCAAATCTGAAGATGGCTGCCAGAGGCGGTGCTTAGGTAGAGGGCAGTCATTGGCTGTGGTCAGTATGACGCAGAGACCAGTGATTGGTTACTACTACGAAAGACAGATCAGAAACAAAACTAATAATGGTTTTTTCTTTACCGAGGATTCCCAGCCTGACGACGGGGAATATTCATGAGCATGTGAATCCATGCCAGACCCATGCTGGAGAACAACAGTTACAGGTAAGTAAATTGTTCCTTAGAATGTATATGTTTGAAAGGCAGAGGGAACAGAAGTCAAGATGTGAAGGAGCCTGTGAGGGGCCGGGCGGTGTACATGTAGCTCTTAATAAAAGAAGAAATCTACCTGCTGCGTCTGCAGCTTATCTTTTCAATGATCAACTCTTTGTAGGATATAGGTTCCTAAGACGACCATGGGTATGACAAAGCAGACCACATTCAGATGGATTGTATGTTCATATCCAAATGCTACTCTTATGTCGGGTACTGGGAAAGATTTATCTTTTAGGCAACTTCCCTCTGTATTCTATGGACCCCCAAACTGTTTCCTAATGTTTTTGACCGTCCTGACTTTTTATAGAGAAGTGAAGCATTCAGCTTCACTTCCCTGGCCTTTTGCTCATTTGTTAAGCTGAAACTGTTTAGTCCTTCAGACTAGTAGTACTGCTAAACTCTTTCCCTTTTGTCTTTCTGCTTATTATTTTCTTGGTAACGTTTTAACATTGCACGCTGCATCTTTCGGTGCAGTGCAGTTGGGTTACTTTTGTATCGCCCTGGCCTTATAACATCAAGCTTTTTGGTTACTTTTAAATGTGCTTAAAGACAAGCTGGCAGCAGTTACATTTTTACAATTGCTGCTGTATTTTGATTTGGTACAATCCAGTTTACAGCATTTGGCTACTAACAGTGGCTAGTGTCCTAAGATGCCTATGCCACAAGAATTTTCACTTGTTCTATGACCATTTTGTTGTTTGGCCTTCTTCCTGCCTTCCCAAAGTCAGGAAATCCCTTATTATGGTCATGCATTTGCCCGGGAATGCTGCTGCTTTTGCGCGCTAGTGGATGCCATGTGTGTGTGTGTGGACCCAGGAAGTGTGTTGGTACTGTCTGGTCCCATCCATTTCTTCTAATTTATTTTTTATTGTGCATTAGTCACATAAAGGACTTATTACACACATTTGATTGGTCACGGAAACGTAACAATTTGGCTCGCCAGGATGGATTTGGAAAGCGTCTAATCTACGGGAGAACATAGTTACTGCGTTTCTCGCATGGTGTATAACTTTTGGTATATTTCAGAATACAAATTCGAGCTCTGGTGCGAATTCAATCTGCACGCAGTAATGAGCGCTTCACTTTATCTGGATTGTCTTTTAAAGTGTCTTTAGTGCAATCAGTTATTGAGAATCCTTTTCGACCTCATTATATAACATTGTCAGTTAAGTGTTTTGGAATGTAAAGACTTCTGCGTGGATATCCACATACAGAGATTCGTCCTTTGGAATCAGAATAAGTCTATACAATGTGAGAACCTTCCATTGATCATATGACTATAGGGAATATAGACCCAATTAGTACCTTAATTTTGCAATTGGTGAAGACACCGGTAAGGATAGTCTTCTTCCAAATAGGACCCTTTAACCGATCCCAATTTATTGTGTTGGCACATGGGTTGCATTCCATGCCATACAACATCGAGGGGAGAATCTTACCTTTATAAAATCTTATAAGGGGCATGAGGGAGAATCTGCAAAATGAGGAGAAAGGTGTTTTCATCTGACAAGTGAATTGCAGGGCCTTGCTATCCAGTTAATAAGATCTAACACTGAGTGGTTTGTATGAATATTAAATCCTAGATACTTAACTTTCTTCACTATCATAATTTTTTGCTGAGTTAATGACCATTGGAGCTTTGGAGTTTTTCTACACGGTTTATCAAATACTATACCAGATTTAGTCGGATTAACGACAAGCTCATTATTGAATGACTCGAGGCCTTTGAGAATATGTTGCACCCCTACAGGATTGTTATCAATAATGCCAATATCATCTGCATTTGCCATTATGTGGATTTTGCTTTTACCTATAACAGGAGACACAAGGATGAAGTTTTGAAGAAAAGAAACCAAATCGGATAGATATAAATTAAAAAGCAGGGCAGCCAAGAGACAGCCTTGCCTAACTCCTTTGGCTATGGTAATGGAAGAAGATGGCTCACCTGCTTGGTTTAGATGGATCTTAAGGCCATCAAAACAAGACTCTTAGTTTAAATTACACCAGACTTCTATGTACCTGAGTTTGCTCACTTCTTTCCAGATCTGTATCATGTTCATAATCATGCAAGTTTGTATGTAGAACCATTTATCCTGTAATGTACCAAGTCTTTTCTTTTGGGCGGCTTCACTGTAACCCTTGATACGCCTTAAGTTTTGCTTTAGCGCCTCAATGCCTGTGGGCTGTAGTGCACTCTACAACTCAAAATAAATAAAAATAGTTGTATTTGTATATAGTGCAATGATGATTTGCAATAATCTTTCAGGGATACCCCAGGATCTCAATTTGAACCAAAGTTTAGAACTATTGACGAGTTCAAAGGCCTTAGATAGTCAATTAGTGCGAAATAAGTGGGTTGTGCATTGTTCTTTTGTGACTGGGCCTTTAAGGTGTTAAGTATTATACCATTAAGTAATGTTCAGAGTCCTTTACGAAAGCCAACCTGATATTTGGATAGTATTCCCTTACTGAGAACCCATGCTTCCAGATCCCAGTGCCAAAAAGTCTAGTGTGCATGCACGAAAGAAACCTACAGTGGTCCCTGATTGGATCACTGTTGACTGAGTGAGTGGTGCAGACCCTTACCATTGGAGGTCTGAGTTTGGCCACTCAACTGAATTTTAGGATAAGAAGAGTCATGCAGTCATTCCAGTAGATCAGAAACAGAGCCAAGAATTCTGTGTAGCTGTGCAGCTGACTGCAGACCCGTGGACGGCTCCTGAAGAGGCCTGGCAACCTTTCCTGCAACTGTCCCAGTGAAGCTCGGCTTCACTACCTGATCTAAGAAGACCATTGTTGGTGCTTCGAAACCTTGTACTGGTGAGACCAACCAGTCTCAACGCCTTCTCGTGGTCCTGAAGCTTTGAGCCTTTGGAATCGCCCGTGGACAACCCGGTGGACTGACGAGCTCTGAATTGGGCTACCGCGCCAGAAGCGTTGCAGTTATGAGTTTTTGCCTGGAACTTTGGTGGTCGCCAGCTTGTCCTACAAGTCGTCTTCCTGCAAAGTTACAGCTTCCCAGCATCAAGGGATCCTGTCCTGGAAGTTTGTCTTTGTTCGTGACTGGAGAGACGCCTGCTGATGTCATTGTGTGGTGACTGTTGTTGGAACTGGCCATCCCCAGTCTGGTTGAGTTTCCTAAAGAGACCTACATCGGTGCCTGCTGCATTTCTTCATCGGAAAGTGTTGCACTGCTTCTGGACCAACCGGAATCTTCCTTGCACTGCAGCTCCTGGGCATCTTCTAATGGATCCAACGGTGGGAAACCCTACCTCCAGAGACTCCCAGTCCACCTGCCAATTAACTTGGGAAGATCAGAGTAAAGGCAGTGAGTAATAGGAAAAATTACAGAAGTCCCTTTCTCCCCTATAATACACTTTGTTGTTAATTTTGATTTATTGCATTCCCTTTCTATTTAAATGTTTGCTTAAAAAGCTGTTCTATGAGCGATAGAAAAAGTATCTGACCTGTAAAATCCTTGAATAATCTTCTCCAACATTTCTTAACTGTATCCCCTCTCCTAAAGGAACTTTGTGACATTTGGGCACACGGCCCCATTCAACTTAGGGATTGGACTCCAAAAGTTAGGGTATTACATTTGTGAGCTGATTTTCCTATGCATAATTACTTGCCTTCCTTTCATGTTTTTAAGTGAATTGTATTCATGTCTCCAAATCAAAGGTTACTGTATATATGTTTTATAACTGAGTGTTGTGTGGTGTTATTACCTGCTTGCTTGATTCATTTATCTAGCATGTTTCTGGGCTTATAATAGAGTATTTTTGAACTTGCCTGTCTAAGTGGAATTATTGTGTATTTCACTATGCGGACTCATTGTGGACCCCTCGCCCCACTCACCTCTCCTGAGACTAAACCTTGACCACTCTCAATGCTTGCCTTGATTGGGTTTGGCTAACCTCTGAGCTCCCCTGTTCACTGTAGCTAGGGTGGCCTCCTGAAATATGTCCACTAGGCCAGATTAGAGAAATCCATCTTAACAGCAGGAAAGGACATCCCTGTGTGCTTCAGAGCCTACATTCAACTATAGGTGTGGCTTCCACATCAGCACTCCAAAGAGGAGTAGAGCTCAAGACCCCTGTCAACTGGCAATGTGAGCTTCTATCATCACTTTCTTGAAGCATTATTGCCTGTATGCTCAGTCAGATCAGGACGCCCGCTTTGGTAGAGCTTTCCTGAAAGAGGTCCTAGTGGAACTCCAGTGGGAGTTTGTTCCTCACTCCTCTAGCAGTCAGTACTGCTTTGTCAGCCTATTTAAAACGAGAAATTTGTGGGAGGATACAATCCATTAGAAGAGCAAATCTCTTACCTCTGGTAATGTTCTTTCTGATGGACGTTCCTCCCCTTGATTCCTCATCACCCTTCCATCCTGCCCTGCAATCTGAGAGCTCTCTTCTGCTTATTTCTTTAAAGGCTAAGGTGTGCCTCATATAATAAGTAGTCCCCATTGTTGTGGCCCAGAGCTGGCCCCTTCCCAAGGGCCGGCCTCGGCTTGCAGCAACTAAGCAATATAAGCAAATAAGGGGAGAGACACAGACTGATGGTAAATCGAGCGTCTTGTATTAGGCAGCAAATACACAGCATACAGAGACCTCATCAGTGGTCAAGTAGGAACACAGCATGCAAGTGTTCCAGCAGTTTGGCAGACAGCTCTCTCTAGCGCCCCCACCCTAGGGGGCCAGTTTATATAGCATGTCATAGGCAAACACTATTATGGTTCTGTACTTTCACAATGGAGGTGTTACTTGGCACGACATTAGACATTTGGCAAGAACTGTAAACATCTTATTTGTGACCTTGTGACACAGCCCTGTGGGGACATTGTGTTGTATTATGAATAAACCAGCAAATACAGAAATAAGCAGGAAAACTCTATACCCTGGACCAGAGTATTATCTACTGACAACGTAGCGCGTATACTGCGTTACATGTGCAGGCTGCTCCAGTCATTCACAGCCGCCCACGGTTTGACCGTTATGCAATCCTCCGCTGACACGACTTACTACGCTGCACCTACTAACCAGAAGGCTTCCCTATTACATTTAACACTTTAAGGGACAGCCAAGAGCAGTGTTCCTTTAATTGCAGCTGCAGATCCCTTTGTGGCCAGATTTCAGCTCATTGACCCTCTTCTTCCATCCTGCATGCGACCGGCAATACATATGAGCCCATCGGTTTGTACCTCCTGATGAAGACCTTGTTCAATCTACATTCTACGCCGAAACCGCTTAAGCTTATCCTTCAGGGATGTGATCTACACAACGTTTTTCCTCTTAGATCCACCCTTGCTATAGATTGTTTCTCAATTGTCTCTATTGTTGTTGTTAATTTAATTTTTAAACATAAAAATAACTTGATGGGACGTGAGGAATGTTTACCCCACCCCCGATTGTCAATTAATTTTGTAATTTTTAGCTATTGTTTGGTTGAATGCCACTGCGTGTGATGTATGGTATGAATGGGTGTTGTAATGGACTATTTTTAGCCATGTTCTATGTCTATCCATGTTGTCGTGTTATGTGATATAATAATGCTGTCTAAAGTAATGTGTCATTAATTGACTTTTTTTTTAATATCTTTTGTATCTTGGTGAATAAAATTTGATACACTTTTGTAAGTAATACAGTTTTGCTCTCTGGACATTTTTCCAGATTTTTGTATTATGAATAATCAGCATTTGCAGAAACCCCTTTTGTGATCTCTAATCCTCTGTGTGTAGAGCAGGCAGAGGGAGGCGACATGGAGGGTCTGAGAGCTAACTATATGGGAGAGCCAAATGTAGCATAGTATAACATAGCACAAGAAGAATCCTACATAACCTATCATCATAATAATAATCCTACCACATCACCATGATGACTGAGCATGGGGGGGGGGGGGAGGACAAGTAAACTGAGGTCACAAGGAGCGGTGTGAGCTACTTGTACCAACGTCATATCAGACTATGACGCCTGAGAATGCTGAGGGACGCAAATACTGCACAGTGCCCCCTGCGGTCGAAAGGTTTCTGAGATCTGTTGCCGCAGGAAGGTGTATGTAAATTGAGGAATCAGTGGGAGGAACATCCTTGAGAAAGAACCCATTACCAGGGGTAAGTAATTTGTTCTTCTGCCCGTGTGGTCTCTTTGTGAGCCCAAGATGTTAGCCCCCATAGTGGTTTGGACTGGTTTAGACCAGTTCCTGGCCTTGGGCAGGGCACTGCACTTCCTATGGGGGTGTTCCTGTGTGTTTGGCAGTTTCTGGGCCCACCTGATTTGCAGTCCACCAAAAACTGTTTTAAATCCCCTAATGTGATTGGTGGGCTGAAAGTAGCCAGCCCGTCAGTGGATCGACATATTGTAGAAACCCTGTTCCTGAGCTCAGTGCTGCTGAGATTTTGGAAGATGTGTAGGTCTGCTGCTGCATTGTGAAGCACTCTTCTGGATGCAGTGGTCTGCGCATATTTCTGGTTTGGGTTTTTGGCTTCTAGCTGTCCTTAAGAAGTTTTCCTCATCCTGCTTCTGCTCCTCCTAATCTGCTGGGATTGGGCCTTCCATTCTGGGACCATTTTCCGAGGCCGTTTTACCACATTTTACTGCAGTTTCTCGCAATGGTCTTCCACATTGGTTTTGGAAGCGGATACAACCTGGAAAGGTGTTGGGACTCCCAACACTCCACCACATCTGCTTGTCTGGGCCTTGTTTGGTCATCACTACCGTTGTCCTGCTGTAGGGGCCATTTTTGATGCCGTGCTGCACTTACTCAGAGCATTGCTGCCCTGATTGCACTTCCCTCTCCTTTGCCCTTCCGCCTCCCTTCCCGCTGCACTTTGCGTTGGCGCACTTGCACGATCTGAATGACACAAGGCCTAGTAAGATCGTTTGTCTTGTCCTCCCTCTGTCTCCCCTCCCTTGTCTTGTCGTGCCTAGAAATACTTGTGTACAGGCACGTTATAAATGACATGACATATATCTTATCATGACATCCACGTTTGCCTCTAAGCCACTGTGGTCTGCCATGTGCAGGTTCCGTAGTCATCCCCGAGCCATCTCCTTTGTGGATTTCACTGCTTGATAATGGGGTCCCTCTCCGAAGGACAATGTTCTTCTTTTAGGCAATTGGGGTCATCGTTGACTTAGGGCACCGATCTCTGGGTTACTGGATCTTTAATTTCACCCTTTAAAAGGAAGCCTTTACTTACTCTTTTGATCTTCTTTCTTAGAATGGTGTTTTCAGGAACCAATGCTGTAAGTACTCACTTCTGGGCCCTGCATTGATGGGTTATTCGTGACATTCACCTTAGGGTGGTAGGAAGGAAAGAGTCCCCATGACTCGTGGTTGTTCCGTTCTGCAGGTCCCCTTCTACCATATATCCCCATTGTTTAGCATTGAGGCTGAATCGCACTCTGCTTTTCTGCACCTGGGTGAAACAGCATACAGAATCAGTGGGGGGGCTTCTCCATCAGAAAGAACATTACCAGGAGGTCAGTAATATCGCTTTAATGTCCTTGACCTATATGTCTTATGGAGTGCCTCTTTTGCTACACCAGAATTAGAAATAGCCTTCAAAACCATAGTCGGGCCTAAATATAAGTATGCAAAACCTCTCAAATGTATGTTGCAAAGACGAGGGAGGAAATTAGACAGGTCAACTATGTGCTGTGGTGAACCAGAAGAAAGAATCTGTTGACTTAGTGACATGGTCAACAAGGATTGTATTGAAATTGAAAGAACACTTCTAACTGGCCCTATAGCTATGAGTGAAGCTCCCTGCCTAACAAAAGTAAAACTAAGGGTGCATGTCAAGTCAAAACAAAAAGCCCTCTGTCTGAATCCTAAGTATCTACCTGGCCCTACCACTTTAGAAAAATTCCGGACAAAAAAAAGACCACGCTCTGTCTGTTTCTCTTCCACCATTCTGTCCTCGGATGATTTCTCTTCTATGTGGTGTTCCTCAAGGTTCTTCTGTCTCCTGCACTATTTAACTTGTATAGCAACCTCTTTTGGCTATAATCCATGCTTTTGGCCTGCTGTGCTATTCCTACGCCGATGATATCCAAATCATTGTGCAGCTGGATTTTACTAAATCTGAATCGGCAGGTGAACTGAAACTGCTTGCTAGCAATTGGTGAGTGGATGGCGAGAAATTGGCTTAAGCTTAACGGTGAAAAAAACGGAGGTGTTGGTGATTAGCACTGATACTTCCTCTTTGTTTTGGACCCCAGAATTTTGGCCGGAGAGTCTTGGCCTTTTCTCTCAGCCGGTCTCTTCGCGGAAAGACCTTGGCGTCAAAATCTCAGCCTTTTTCTATGGCCGACCATGTCTCTCTTGCATGCCAAAAAACTCATTTCAAATTGCGGACTCTCCGGAAAGTCCTACTTTGTATTCCTAATAAGTTCCACGCTCCTTTTGTCTCCTCCTTAGTCATTAGCAATATTGACTATTGTAATGCCCTCTATCTGGCCATTCCAAAACATCTTCTGCGGCGCCTTCAGCTGCTGCAAAATGCAGCAGCCAGGGCTGTTCTTTGCCCTCCCTGGGGTGGTCATATGACCCCGTTGTTGCAGCATCTCCACTGACTCCCCGTTGAGCAATGTTTTAGGTTCAAGGCACTGTGCGTTGTGCACAAGGCCTTCTATGGACTAGGTGCCGAATTACTACAGAACAAATTTGTCAGGCTTGCTCGGATGGGTGGGCGTGCCTTCTCAGTGGCAGCATTGAGTCTCACTCATTGTTTCATAGAGCACTTGAGACTTTTCTGTTTTAGTTTTTTTCCTGTGGATTGGACGGACCTACTCTAGTTTAGCGCCAAGATTCCTCCGGGCTTATGCTGCGCTCTACAAGTTTCTTAAACATAAGATAAGGTTGTCCAAGGAGTGGTGTGCCAGTAGTCTGTGTTTCCCGAGTTGCCAGCTGTCCAGAACTGGTCCAACAGAGACTGGAACTGCAAATAGCCAGACCCAAAAACCCGACTTCTGAAGGCTCCTCTGCACCACAGCCCCCTTGACTTCCTTCAACGGAACAATTGCACGAATACAGAAGCCATTGCAATTTCAGGAACTCCTACGATGGTCCCTGAGTGAATTGGAGTACGGGGGTGAGTAAACATAAATGTTTTGGCCCCCTTTCTCCATTGGGTTGCTTGGGTGTAAAGTCCTAGTCCTAGCCTCATCTCTCCATTGCCTAGCCTTGAACGGTGGTGTTCTGGCATGATATCCTCCCCTGAAGCCAACACTTGTCGAACTTTCTAAAAGAGACTCCTAGCCTCCTGAAAATGCTTTTATTGGGGCCTGTGACTCCTTTTACGCAAACTTCGCAGTTTACAGAGAATTCCAGAAGTCCTGGATGACATTTCCATAAAGGCTGCAGTTCATCAAAGCCTTCCTCTGCAAATACTTTTCCCACCCGATGACAGTGCTCTTCACGTTCTACAGATGAACATGTAATTCTAGAGCACCCACACTTTGCTGGCCTCAGACTTTCTCTGTTTATAATTGTTCGTTTAGAACATGTTTTTCGTAGTCGAAAAGGGACGTCGACAAGGCGTGTCTGAAATACTATCCCTATAGTGACGTGCGTTGTACCCACAATACCTCACGCGTCGAGGTCCCTCAGATTGTTTTTTTCCGCCCAGCTACTGGTCGCCTTTACGCGGAGCTCCTCGGGAGACATTGTAGATTTCATCTCCTCGACCTTTGGTCCTTTTCCTATTTAATATATAACACATCGATCCCTCCCTCGACGCAGTTGTGAAGCTGTCTCCGCCGAGCAAGATCTTTGACTGAGGGGACGAGCGGAGGAGATCCTTCGGCGTTGCCGAACACGTGGCCTGGCCTCGCAGGCCAAATACAGTAGGGAGAGTGGGGTCGTGGGACATCTCTGGTTCTTTTCTGAGAATGCCTTTCCTTTTCCCCTTCCTTTCCCTTGGGGTCGTTATCACGATTTATTGCCTCGGCTATGGAGAGGACACCCTTTAGGTTTTGCCCGCGTTGCAAGGGCAAGTTTACTTGGAAGGACAAGCATTCACGGTGTAACCACTGCTTGCCCCTCGATCACAAAGAGGACGGTTGCACGGCTTGTCGGCTTCTTAAGCCAAAGACTCTAAAAGTCCGTAGGGTCAAGAGGTGGGAGGCCTACGCTATGTCGAAGGCCGATTCTTCACCCGCCGCTGCTACCACCGACAGTGACGAGGAACGTGATAACACGACCTCCGCTACGGAAGTCGTAGACCCCTCTAAAGAGCGCTTGCGCTCTTCGTCGTCGTCTGTCCCTGGCCCCGACGGGCTCGGCTCACGCCCTGCTTATGGGGATGAACACCCCGGCGACACTGACGCACACAATACCACACATAAGCACACAACCCATGGCTCTTCTTCGTCGAAGACGAAGAAAGCATCAGCGCCAAAGGAGACACCGGTTCCACCGGCGGCCTCCTCGGACCGTTCAGGTTCGAAGCCCCTCTCGCAGCCGCGACCAGCGACTGGGCTTTTGGCAAATAAGGGCGCCGCCCCCAAACCATCAGCCGGCGCGCACCAGCAGAGATCGCACGCAGCCGTAGAACGATCGACACCCGTAACGTCGAAACCACAGCCCTCCGCTGACAAACGAGTCGCAGAGAGCTTGGCGAGGATCGTTGTAGCCGACGCCCAGAAGCGTACGCCGAAAGACACGTCGAGCGCTACGCAAAGGTCGAAAGACACGCCGAAAAAGCCCGCAGAAAGACGGGGACTACCCCCTTCAGTCGGGGGGACCCCCAGCACACCGGAAGGCTTTTCGGAAGGCGACGGGACACTTTCCTCGACGTTATGGGAGAGGTCGAGCCATTTTCAGCTAGATGACACTAATTTTCCCCCGCTAGACCGCTCCTCAGGGGTACCCCATGAAACCATGGAAAGGCTCCATCTCTGTATGGAGAGAATGGAGAGGTTTATGAAGACCCAGAACCCTCCCACTCCCAAGAGAACAAGAGAAGGGCCTCAGGAGGACCCCAGGGCCAAATATCCAAGACTATTCAATCCCCAGCAGGACACAGCCTCAGATTTCCATAATGTGTATGACCTCACTGGTGAGGAACAATACTTGGAAGAGGAGGATGAATTTGTGGACGATGAAGAGGGACAGAACCAGGAGGAAGGTCTGGAAGACAGCCCAGACATGGTAGGAGAAGGCTTCGGAGAAAATCCAGAAGAAGGACCTCATCCCTGGCAATCCCATCAGTATATTCGGACACTGATGTCCTGAACCTAAATCCTCCTGACAATTCACCTGTTAGAAACACGTCTCCCATTGACGATCAGCCCACGTTCAATGCCCTGTTGCGCAGAGCAGCAGCACATTTCGAACTGGACACTGGGGAGATCTCTCCTGAAATAGACTTTGTGGAAAGAGTAATTAAGGAGAAACCCCCGGTCAGCCAGACCATTCCCCTCCTCGCTTCAGTGAAGAGAAGAACCATCCCTTTGCTATCCACACCCGCACTAATCAGAGGAGGTAATCCAAGAATTGAAAAACTTTTCACTCCTTCACCCTCAGACCCGCTGTACATCAAGGGACATTCCATTCCGGATTCCCTTGTAGTAACTAATACAAGGAAGAGGGCAGGGGTGCCGCTGTCCACCAGCGAGGCACCACCTGACAAGGAGGGCAAGAGGTTATATACTATCAAAACTCTTGACCAGATCTCTAAGCCCACTACCAGACGCGGCTATGGCAACAAACGCTTTTTTTCGTGGCCAACGCCAACAGCAGAATCAGCAGCAACAGTACCCTGCCACCAATTACCAGACCAATAGTGGGCAGTACAGCCAAAGAGGCCAGCGCCGTGGCAAAGGGAGAGGTCAGGGGTCCACCCCCAGAGGCTCCCAAGCCCCCAACAACACCAAGTGACGCGAAGATTCGCGTCCCCTCCCATGCAACACCGGTCGGGGGCCGGATAACATCCTTTCTTCCAGCATGGGAGGGAATAACGTCAGACCGCTGGGTACTTTCCACCGTAGCCCACGGATACTGCATCGAATTCAACGGTTCCCCAACATACAGACCTCCGAGGGGACGACGCATGACACCGGAACACCTTGCCATCCTTCTCCAAGAAGTACAACTACTGCTGGAAAAAGGAGCCATAGAGGTCGTGCCTCTATCTCAGGTAACGGAAGGTATTTATTCAGTGTACTTCCTTGTACCCAAAAAGGATCTAACCATGCGCCCTGTATTAGATCTGCGCCCAGCGAACAAGTTTATCAAACCCCAGAAGTTTCGTATGGTGACCTTACAGGAAGTGATCCCACTGCTATCACAGGGAGATTACATGACAACATTGGACATGAAAGATGCATACTTTCATATTTTAATGTTGCCAGCGCACAGAAGATACCTCAGGTTTATGATAGAGGGCAAACACTACCAGTTCAGAGTGCTACCCTTCGGCATAGCATCGGCACCAAGGGTATTCACGAAGGTACTGGCAGTGGCAGCGGCCCACCTGCGCAGGTTGTCCATCCCAGTTTACCCTTACCTCGACGACTGGCTCATAAAAGGGGATTCTTACGAAACATGCTTCTCCAATACCCAAAAGACGGTAGACCTTTTGTTCCAGTTGGGCTTCTCCATCAACGAAAAGAAGTCCAGCCTAGACCCCAGTCAAATCAAACAATTCCTAGGGGCTCTAATTCAAACAAAGGACGGCCTTGTCTTCCCCTCCAACGAGAGGGTCCAAAACATGCTGTTTCAGATCCCTCAATATGTAACCGGTCGAGAGGTGACGGTACGCAAAGCAATGCGCTTGCTAGGCATGATGGCGTCGTGTATTTATTTGGTACCTCACGCGCGCCTGCGCATGCGCCCTATGCAAGAGTGGCTCAACAGCCAGTGCTGTCAGGCCAGCAGACTATGGGACGATCTAGTGGTGGTCTCGCAGGCCTTGGTTTTCTCGCTACGGTGGTGGACAAAGGAAAACCTGGAAAGAGGGAAACCCTTTGCCACACCCGCGGCAGAAGCCACTCTAACCACAGACGCATCCCTCACAGGATGGGGCTCACCTATCCCATCAGACTGCTCACGGAGTGTGGACTCCGAACGTAGCATCCAAGCACATAAATCTACTGGAGCTACTAACTGTGTTCAAGGCGCTAAAAGCCTTCCAGGAACACCTACAAGGCAAGACTGTGTTGGTCCTTACAGACAGCACCACAGCCATGTACTACATCAACAAGCAGGGGGCACCCACTCTCCAGGACTGTCCAAACTGGCCCAAAATATATGGAAGTGGGCTCTCAAACAAAATATGTTCCTACTGTCACAACATGTACCAGGGGAACTCAATCTACTGGCAGACAAACTCAGCAGAGATTTCCCCCTGCCCGAAGAGTACGAATGGCGACTGCACGAAGACATCGTCTTCGACGTCTTCACACAATGGCGATTCCCAGAAATAGACCTGTTCGCAACCCTGGAGAACTCACAATGCCAAAGTTACGCCTCCAGGTACCCCCAGAACCAATCCAAGGGGAACGGTCTGTCGATGCAATGGTCAGGGAAATTTGTTTACGCTTTTCCCCCCCGACTCCCCTTCTCAACAAGGTGGTGCACAAGATGCACCAGGAACAAGTGACCATGATACTGGTGGCCCCGATGTGGGCCCGACAGCCATGGTTCGCTCACTTGATGGAGATGTCTCTATCTCCCCCAGTGAAACTCCTCTGCCCGTACAACATGCTGTCACAAGACAAGGGCAGGACTCTGCATCCATGCCCCCAGAACATGAACTTAGCAGCTTGGCTCCTGAGATCATAGAATTCGGACATCTACAGCTCCCGCAGAGATGCATGGACATCCTCAGGGAAGCCAGAAAACCTAACACTCGCCACTGCTATTCTAGCAAGTGGAAGAGATTTGTCATCTGGTGCAGAGGAAAAAGCATCAACCCGATTGACTGCTCTCCCACACATATTGTTCTATACCTGACCCACTTATTGGATTCAGGTCTAGTGTTCAATTCCATTAAAGTCCACCTAGCGGCACTTTCTACATACACCACTTCCCAACTCAGTGTCGTGGTGGAAGATCCCTGTTATAAAGGCCTTCATGGAGGGAGTAAAGAGAATACACCCCCCGATAGCTGACCCAGCTCCCGGATGGGACCTTAACGTGGTACTTACCAGACTCATGGGCTCACCATTCGAACCCATGCACAAAGCATCTCTTAAACACCTCACTCTTAAGACTGCTTTTCTAATAGCTATCACCTCCATCAGGAGAGTAAGTGAACTACAGGCTCTTTCTGTTCTAGACCCCTTCGTTACAGTTCAGAGATAAGGTGGTTCTACGCACGCACCCAAGGTTTGATCCGAAATTCCACGTAAACCAGCCTATAGAACTGCCAACGTTCTTTCAAAATCCTTCCAACTTGGGAGAAAAACTCTGCACACACTAGATGTGCGCAGAGCGGTCATGTTCTACATGGAAAGAACCAGACCACTGAGGAAGACTAATCAGTTCTTCGTCTCGGTGGCAGCAGGAAGAGAAGGGGATGCAGTTTCAAAGTCCACTATTTCTAGATGGATTGTTCAATGCATCACTCTCTGCTATACTCTTGCTAAGAGAGAGCTGCCCTTTAAGCCAAGAGCACACTCTACTCGAGGCACGGGGGCGTCCATAGCATTCATTGCAAATGTTCCCCTTGAGTCCATCTGCAAAGCGGCTACCTGGAGTTCTGTGCACACCTTTACAAAACACTACTGTCTAGATGCATACTCGAGATCTGACTCCCAGGTGGGACAGGCAGTATTAAGACATCTTTTCTCTACTGTTCCTTCTCATAACCCACCGCCAACTCCGGGTACTGCTCGCTAGTCTATGCACAGCATGTGATTCTAAGCAGATTAACAAACATCAGAAGACAATGCATTACTTACCGTAAAAGCATTTCTGATGGTTGTATCTGCTTAGATTCACATGCGCCCACCCTTCCTCCCCGCTCGGATGGAAGGAACATAGACTTCCTTTTATATCTCTCTTTTCTGTACTCACTCACATCTAGAAGGCTCCCTCAGGGCAGAAAAATACAAACAGAGGGACCTCGACGCGTGAGGGATTGTGGGTACAACGCACGTCACTATAGGGATAGTATTTCAGACCCGCCTTGTCGACGTCCCTTTTCGACTACGAAAAACAAAATGCAATAACCCGCAGTGACCACTGGATGTCGGACCTATGCACAGCATGTGAATCTAAGCAGATACAACCATCAGAAATGCAATGCTTTTACGGTAAGTAATGCATTGTCATACATCACCAAAAGGTCAGAGTATTAAATATAACACTCAGTGTTTCATAGGTACAGAAGCAAAAACAAAGTCCAAATCATGGATAAAAATTGAAACATTTCTGATAATACAAGACACATTTTGTATTATTCGCAAAATAAGATCCCTAATCCAAAATAATTGAATAAAAAAAAATATAATAATAAATTACGCAACATAGAACATTACAAAGACATAAAGACCACACACAGACTACATAAAACAGAACAAAAACAAAACGGGGGAATCCTCAACTGATGCACATAAATAAATCGGATAGTCGGATCCAATAGAAACAACTAATCCTCAGATACACATTCACCATATAGATCTGTAAATGGTTTCCAACAAGTGGTTTCTAAGCGTGGGATTGGGACTCAAATCTTGCTTCCAAGACAAATGCATTGCCCCGAGCTATCCTTGCTCCCCAGCTAATTTACTGGGCCTCATTCATTTTTCTGGTGCTGTAGGCGTGACCGAGCCTGAGGTCCCATTAGTTGCTCCTTAGGTCTCAGTGTGGTCACAGTTCTCAGGGAACATGACGCAGACCTTTTACAGGTTCCAAATGGTGAGCCCACAGGGAGTATTTGATGGCAGGAGAGCTTTTTGGCAGGCGGGTCCGAGGTGATCGTGGTGACAGATTCCTCAATGAAAGGCCGGCGTGATCGCCTGAACCACCCGATGGTGAGCGGTTTGTGGTCCCTAGTTGAAGCAAAACTACACATAATCCTTTTGAAACAGCATGCTCTCAGACTGGCACTAATATCCTTCCTCCCTTAGAATTGGGACATTCTTACCCGTAGTAAACAGGCAAAACGGTGGTCATGCACTACTGCAACAAAAGAGTAAGTGGTGTAGGATCACTGCCCTGGTGTAGGGGAGGCAATGCAATTTTGGTTTTGAGCATTACAGAGCAATATCTTGCTTTTCAGGAATCCATCTGGCCGGGACAGGGAATATGATGGCAAATACCCTGACCAGCCAGGTTACAATTGTGAGTTAGACCAGGAAGTCTTTAAAGAGACCCTTAACATTTGGGCAACCTCTCAAGAGGATCGGTTTGCCTGCAGTCCCAATACCAGGTGACAACTGTGGCAAGTTAGTGGTGACTAGCACTTTCCACTTCTATGTGCATTCCTGCCGGTTCCCATCAACCCTTGTATTCTGAAGTGGTTGAGGAGACATTCGGGACCACCATGATTCTATTTACCCCCCTATTTGGACAGTAAGACATGGTACCAGGACCTTCTCGATGTGGCCATCTTTCCTCCTCGTCATGTACCTTGTAGAGCAGGCTGACTTTCGGAGGCCTATCGTTCACCCAAGCCTCGGGACACTGAATCTTCACTCATTGCTTCTGAGGAACATGTACTGTGACCTTCCAAAAGACGTCATGGAGGTCTCACTTTCTGCAAGAACAACAAAAGCATTTTGCAGTTGGAAAATGTTCTGCAGCTGGCGCACTAGGGACAAACAGATAGACCCCTATTTGTGCAACACTCCTTCTGTTTTATCATCTTTGCTACATCTTGCCCGGCAGGGCCACGAGGTGTCGACAGTTGAGGGTTTACTTGCTGCCCTATCTGTTTTTAGACGCACTCCTGAGCAGTGTGTTTTTTTTTTTTTTCTCTTTACCCACAGTGATACAATTCCTTAAAGAGCTGACAAACAAATTCTCTCCGGTTCAGTTTCTGCCTGCCAGTGGTTTACCCACGCACAGGCGCGTGGTGACATCATCACGCATTCGCGTCGTGCCTCCGGTTTGGACGCGCGGGAGCGTGGTGAAGTTGTTTAAGGCCGTGATTTTCACTGCTTTAAAAAAGTAAAAGTAAAATCTGAGACTACCTTGGCATCTGCGTGTTACGACGATACGCGGAGGGAGTTAGTGCAAGCAAGTTCGTTTTTTTGGAACTATGGCCCATGAGTTCTTTTAAAAAATATGGCCTAAGAACTAAATGCATGGCCCTGATACTCATAGGAACGTTTGGTATTTTTCCAGATCAGAGATAACACAGGAGACTTGAGTACCAAGGCTTTAAGAGTATTTGGAATTGGGCTCTACACATTGTGGAAACCTGGAAATTGAAACTGAGATTAGCATCTACCATAGAGACACAAGCAAGTGGCTTTGAGCAGGAATTACGGTTTCACTATCCATAGCCAAGTGTTAGTCCCTTGATCGTTGAACATACTTCAGCTGACGTAGGGCGGTGGTTCCTTTCTTTTGTTTACAGGCATCCACCTGTATTCTCTAAATAGAGAAGAACGTCACATGTTAATAGAGGTAACAAAGACTTGTTGTCGTCTGGTCATCTCCAACAAGACAATCTAAGAGTTGGATTTACAGGATCAGGATAAGACACTAATTATAGTAACATCACGATAATACACAACATGGTGTATACACATTAGTGTAACTTCAATATCTGTTGTATGCTAGGTTAGAAAATAGATGAAAGAAGGCAAGAATTCCTACAAGAAATTGGAGTCTGCATAGTAAAACCAGTAGAGGTTACGAAAGACTCCAGGATACTAACCCCTCGACCAATAGAGGTATGTAATTATTAACATACTGCACACCTGTCTGGGGATTAGGGTGGTAATACTGTATGAAACAATAGATTAGTACTATGACACAGAGTATTAATATATGTCTTTTTGATCAACAGGGTACTCCTCCCATGTTAAAAGATTTTAGGAATCAACACAAGATACTGCACACCCCTGAAAAATGTCCTACATTGTTGTTTTTAAGGGATAGAAACTTGTACAAGTGGAATCTATAAATGTACCAATAAGAACAAGAAATAGCCAAAATCATTGAGGCTTAGGGCTCCAAGTGTGAATGAGTTACACGCGTTGACCCTTTAACAACTACATTATTAGGACCCACTTATGTTGGTGTCACTTGTGGCGTTTTAAGTTTTTGTAATTTGTTTTATGCTATATGATCATTTTTATGATTTTTTTTTATGAAACATGATTTTGTGTGATTAATAAAATTTGTAATATTTTGGGAACACGATACATATATATTTCAGTATCATTGTAATTGTTAGAAGAGATGCCCTATTTTGAGAACAGCGTGCCTGTGAATTCAGATTTGAACAGCTGTCAGTAGTGTACATTGGTGCTAGGATAGGCATGATAGGCAATGGAAGAATTGACATTGTCCAGCTAGATAGTCCTTTGCATCTCAGAATGCTATTGCACTGCACATTATTCCAGGGGAATGGCAACCACTATTGCTCCTTTGAGAGGGAAAACGGTGCTGGATATCTATCAGACTGCAACCTGGTCATCATTCCATACCTTTTCCAAGCATTGTGTTAAAGATTCTTTCTGGTCAGGACATCAGTTTAGGCAGATCAGTCATCCAAAATGTCTTGATTTGATCCTTTCTCTCTGGTCTTGCTCTTCATACCTCGGAAAGCAGTTATACTGCTATGGCACTCTATGTAAGATGAGCAATATATGGTAGGACTCTTTCCATTGGAAGAGCAATTTACCCATACATTTGGTAATGTTCTTTCTGATGGATGTTCCTCCCACAGATTCTTCATTGTGCTACTGCTTCTAACTCTAAACTTTGATTACTATTTGATCCATTAACATCCTGTGACTGTGAATGATCCAATTCTAGAGAGGAAACAGTTACTTTTCTGTAACTATAGTTCTCCAGCAATACTATCCTTCATAAATGCACATACATCTACCTCCCTTTAGAGGCAGGAGGATGAAGTACATTACTTTGGTAGTGTATGTTAAAAATCTGAAGATGTATTTACAGGCTACTAAGTTAAACTCCCCATATTGAGGCAAAAAGACTCTAGTTTTAGTTTATTACTGTTGTGATGCATTACTACAATCCCATCTTGACAATGGAAGTGTTCACATCATGTGAATCGATTTAAAGGTTCCTGTGCTGGAAAACAATAGTTACAGGTAATTCACTTTTTGTATTTCTCTACAGCTTAAGGTGGGTGGTCACCTAATCCCATTCGGTTCCATGTCTTAAAATCGCAGCAAAAATGGCTGTAAATAAAAAATATTGCGGCAAAAATGCTGTGGTTTTGCCGCCACAATCATGTAAAGGATGCGGGGGACACCCCCGCAACCCCTGGACCCATTATACCATTTAAGGGGAAGGGGGGACACCCATGCAACTCCCGCTCCCCTTAAATGGCATAATGGGGTACACCTTTATTGGGTCAAACCACAGCATTTTTGCCGCGATTTCTTTTTACCGGTGAAATGTTTGCCGCAATTTTATTACCCGATACCCTCCCATTCCAGGTCTTCACCAATGATATTTGTAATTGAAATAAAAAATTCAGCAGAGGGGACTAGGAATGGAAGTATTGTGTAAAATATTATCAGAACTCTGCGGAATATAATTTTACACAAAGACAGAAACATTTACAATACGTTTATTTATTTTTCTAAAGGTATCAAAGAATTTCAGTGAAGTGTTTCAGAAGCTGGTACCCGGTGGTAAAGCCACATTAGTGATGAAAAAAGGAGACGTCGAGGGAAGTCAATCCCAGGATGAAGAGGGCAGCACAGAAAGTGAGAAGGGGTCTGGATCTCAAAGCAGTGTTCCTTCAGTGGACCAATTTACTGGCGTTGGAATAAGGGTAACAAAAACCCCACTTTGCGAAAATGAAATGTGCTTTTGTTTGAGAAATCAATACTTCCCAATATTACTTTTGGAACCATTAAAGACATTATTGCAGTAGAAACGGTCAAGCAATGTAAAAACTGTTCTGCAGGGGGAAATCATTATTGGGTACCAAGACTAAGCAAGTCACCAGGAAAGGCAAGCCAGATGGATTTGTTTTGTGATGGGTGTAAATGTGAGGGTATAGAGTGAATGGATAGTGATGGTGGTAGAGAATTCTAGAGTTTGTGTGCATTGAGAGCGAAATATTGGAAAAAAGAAAGCACATGTTAGAGGGTGCTAACATCAAGGACTTGTTTAGCCTGCCAGCAAATGTTAAATGGTATAAAGCTACTTCACATGTGCCAGTATCTGCTATTATAAGGATTTCTAGGATGGTCCCCAACAACAAAGTGCTTCTGTTGGGATGGGAATCTGGGGTACATGGTAGGTATTTGCAAGTTTGATGGATGGCCTATCATGGATCAAGGTAGTGGATGGTGTTCCCAGATAATGTAACCATATCGTGGTGCTCTTTAGATTAGTCAATAGATGGTTAATTTCTTCCAGTCCGTTGTGGACATACTGAACAAGACCCGCATGGTGAATGTCCTCTGGTTCCTGTAGTTGACCACAGTTCTCTCTGGTTGCATATACAAAAGGTCGTTTGTGGATGTTCAGTATGCATGTACCAAATCATCTCAAGTTCATTCTTCGTTTCACTGCACATTTTGGTAATGGAATGTCTTTACTGCAGTCATTTATAATTGACCATAGTCTTCTGACCTCCTTTTTGATTGTATTCGTAAGTGTTGAGTAACTAAAGACGGCTGTAATAGTATCCAATGTATTCTGCTTTCTTATATGATGTTCTAAAGTTAATTTGCAAGATATGTTTTTGGCTCTTTAATAGGCTCGCCTAAGTAACTCTTGCTAGGAGACGTGTTGTCAGAGTTTTGCCTGCATTTCAAATTCTATTATGTCTGAGCAATTGGGTCGGTATCTGGGAAATTGGCCAAAGAGACGATTGTGAGACTTCTAGAATGGTAACGGTCATGCATCGAAATGTAATTGCAGTCAGTTTGTATTTGATGCACTGTAGTAGACCATTTCCCTTCCCTGGCTTCAATTACTAAATCCAAAAATTGTGTTTCGAAGGGATTGTGTCCTCCGACGTATTCCTCATCTTAGATATCTCCTTCCAGCTCTGCTGGCTCGGAAAATTTTTTTCTCTAGAGGGTGCTGCGCGTCGACGTCCTCCGAGTCGATGTCCTTCGACAGCCGCCGTATCGACGTCATCCTGCCTATAAAGGCTGCGCGCAGCGTCCGTTGCTCAGTTCCGTTTTTCCGCGCTTACTCAGTGCCTCGGAATACCGTTGCTCAGTTCTTAGTCAGATTAATCCTATTTACCTCGAGTTATTCGATCCGTACTCGATGGCTTCCTCGTCGGAACCGACAACTCCTCGATCCGGCTTCAAGAAATTTCGAGATTGTGGGAAAAAGATGTCGTTGACCGATCCTCACAGAATTTGTCTGTGGTGTTTGGGAGCTGAACACCATTGTTCGGAGTGCGAGGACTGTATGTCCATGACAGCTAAGGCCCTGAAGGAGCGTAGGGGGAAGCTGGAGAAAGGTAAGATTTTTAAAGCTTCTTCTTCGTCGACGAAGTCGAGACATTCGTCTCCTCGTCACCATTCGCGCTCCAGGTCTCGGAGTGGGTCTCATCACTCCTCGAGATCGAAGCACTCGAAGAGGAGATGTCGAAGATCCCCCTTCTCCGTCTTCCTCTTCCTCTGTTTCGCCAAAGAGAATCCCGTGCCCCACGAAACATAGTTCCCGGGCTGAATGGGAGGAATTCCGAAAAAATATGATCGTCTTCGAGAACGCGGCCTCGACCCCCTCGAAGACTGCCGAGAGCGATGCTCTGGTCGAAAGACCCGAAGGTCAAAAACGCTGCGAGTCGCAGTACCCGGCGAAAGAAACCTCTCGAGCGCGTCTCGAACCCTCGAGCAGGACTATGACCTCAAAACCTTCCTCGAAGGTTCCGTCGAGGTCGATGTCTTTGACGCCGTTGTCGAGGGGACCTTCGACACACTGGTCTGTCGACTCGACGCCGGCTTCGACACCGGCGTCGACGCCAAGAAAAGTCACGGTTACCACACATCCAGTGACTATCCCCAGTCCCTCGACGTCAATGGCTTCGATATTGTCGAGTAGAATTCCAATTCTGTCGAGGTCTTCGAGGCCTCCGCCTCTGTTTTCGACGCCACGCTCGAAGGCTTCGGCATCGACGTTTTCGAGGCCAATAATGACAAGTTCGGCACCCTCTGCTTTGGAAATGGGATTTACTCCCTTTATGAGTTCAGAACAATTGAGAACTATATCCTCAATTTTAGAAGAGGGTGATTTGTCTGAACAGGAAGACACATTTGAGTTACAGGGACCTGTAACCCCAGTTAGAGAGGAATATTCCTCTGAAGAGCGCAGATTAAAGGATCTTCATGATTCTTTACATGAGGCAAGTGGGTTAGACACTTCCCCTGAGGTGGAGTTTGCTAAGCCAGACCCGGGGGAGCATGCTGAAACCCCCTAAAGAGCCTTAATGGCCAGGATTACAGAGTTCATGGGGTGGTCTGCACCTTCACAATCTTTCCAACAAGATGACCTCACGGATATTCTTGACAAAGGCCCACAGGAGGATCCTGTGGTGCCTTTTCATAAAGCTCTTCAGAGAAAGATCATGACAAACTGGGAAACCCCAGATGTAGTACCAGCAGTAAATAAAAAACTGTCTACAAAGTACAGGGTATCTTCTACAGACCCAGAGTTTTTGTCTAAACACCCATCCCCAGAAAGTCTGGTGGTACAGGCAGCATCCTCTACCGATGTCAAGACGGCTTATCCTACCGTCCCACAGGACAGGGACGATAAAAAATATGATGCTATGGCAAAGAAAGTCTTTTCAGCGTGTAGCATGGCGTTAAAATCTGTTAATGCTACTTGCACCCTTGCTAGGTTCAGCCATACACTTTGGGAGTGTGCTTCTACAGCGGCTGACTGCATCCCGGAGGGAGAAGAAAGGGATGCGTTCCTGAATATTATACAGGACGGTAAAGACGCTATGTGCGAATCCCTCCAGACGGGCATTGATTCGGCTGACAGTATCAGCAGAGCAATGGCGGCAAGTACATCAACCAGGAGATTCGCTTGGTTGAGAAAGTCGGGTTTTGCCCCAGATGTGCAAGCCAGGCTCTTGAACATGCCATTCGATGGCTCTACTTTGTTCGGGAAAAAGGCAGATGACAGTTTAGAGAAACTGCAAACTTCAAAAGCAGCAGCAAAATCCCTAGGAGTCCGTCAGACTCCTTTTCGTCCCACAGGAACCTCTGCGAGGGGCAAGTCCTTTCGCTTCTACTCCGCATTCGGAAGAGGTAGAGGACGACCGGCTCAAAGGGGTCAAAGAAGAACTACCCGAGGTGGACGGGGTAGATATTCAAAAGCCGCAGCAACAGCAGGTGCCTCTTTACCATCGGCATCTGCATCAGCCGCCCCAAAACCACTCTGAGGACTTCTCTCACAGGACACCTGTAGGAGGCAGGTTGACTCAACATCTGACGGTATGGCAGGCTATCACGTCAGATGCTTGGGCATTGGAAACAGTTGCCCAAGTTTACTGCCTGCCTTTCCTACGTATACCTCAGAGTCATCCACCGGGGATCAGCTCTCAGAAAGCTCCAGATCCGCTCCTCTTGCAGGAATTTTGGGACCTGCTAGAGAAAGGTGCCATAGAACCGGTACCTGTAGCGGAGAGGAACAAGGGCTGGTACTCCCCTTACTTTCTCATTCCAAAGAAAGACGGAGGAATGAGACCCATCTTGGACTTGCGAGAATTGAACAAATTCCTCAGAAAGGACAAATTCAAGATGGTCACTCTTTCTCAGATCCTCCAGGCCCTTCAGTTCCAGGACTGGTTGGTATCTCTGGACCTTCAGGACGCTTATTTCCATGTGCCTATCCATCTCAAACACAGGAAATATCTGAGGTTCGCAATTGGCAACTCTCACTATCAATTTCGAGTGCTGCCATTTGGGCTGACCTCCGCCCCGAGGGTCTTCACCAAGTTAATGTCGGTAGTGGCTGCAAGTCTAAGGAGGGAAGGGATTCACGTCTACCCCTACCTGGACGATTGGTTGATCAGGGCTGTTTCTCCGGAACAAGCTCAGATCCAGCTAAATCACGTGTGCCACTTCCTTCACAGACTGGGCTTCTCCCTCAATTTAAAGAAGTCACAAATGATACCATCGCAGAGACTCCAGTTCATAGGAGCGATCCTGGATACTTCCAGCATGCCCAACGTCTCCCAGCCTTCGACTTTTTGAGGTTGCTAGGCCTCATGGCATCCTGCATTTTCCTAGTGCCAGAGGCTCGCCTGAGAATGAGATCCCTCCAGTGGGCACTGAGGACTCAGTGGTCACAATTCTCAGGGAGAATGACAGATCTTCTTCAGGTTCCCAGCAGGGTGGCTCGAGACCTTCAGTGGTGGGCCTGTCAGGAGAACATTCTGAAAGGAGAACATTTTTGGCAACCCTGGCCGGAGATAACAGTAGTCACGGATGCCTCACTCACGGGGTGGGGAGCCCAAGCCAACGACTTGACCATCAGCGGTCGTTGGTCTCCATCGGAGTCCAGACTACACATCAACCTTTTAGAGCTGAGAGCCATCAGACTTGCGCTGAAGGCGTTCCTGCCAGCTGTACAAGGGAAGAACGTCCCGATAATGACGTACAACACGGTGGCCATGCATTACCTCAACAAAAGAGGAGGCGTAGGATCACTACCCCTGTGCAGGGAAGCGATGCATCTCTGGTTTTGGGCAATCCAAGAAGGAATCTCTCTATCGGCAGTTCACCTAGCCGGAGAGAAGAACTTGACAGCGGACGCTCTGAGCAGGCAGAACACAGTATCCCACGAGTGGGAGCTAGCTCAGGAAGTCCTTCAAGAGATCTTCGCCCTTTGGGGAACTCCTCAGGTAGATCTGTTCGCCACCAGCCTAAACAGGAAATGAGACCTGTTTTGCTCAAGGGAATTTCCCCCGAGAGGAGCTCTGGGAGACGCGTTCATAGTGGACTGGGAGTTTCCGCTTCTGTACGCGTTCCCACCGGTCCCTGTCATTCCTCAAATGATCAGGAGGTTGAGAAGATTCCGGCGAACCATGATCCTAATTGCCCCGGATTGGGCCAGGAGAACGTGGTACCCGGACCTTTTAGACTTGTCCATCTGCCCTCCAATTCGACTTCCACTCAGAGAGAACCTACTCTCACAGAAGGGAGGTCAGGTTCTCCATCCAGACATCAAAACCCTCGACCTTCACGCTTGGCTTCTGAAAGGCTGAGGTACAAGGATTGGGACCTCCCTGATGATGTTATGGAGGTGTTGCTTTCAGCAAGGAGGCCAGCAACAAAGTCCTTATACCGCTGCCGTTGGAACAGATTTTGCAGCTGGTGTAGAGAACAGAATATCGACCCTTTTTCATGTGGTACACCAATGGTTTTGTCCTTCCTACTATATTTGGCAAATTCAGGCCTTCAAGTTGGCACCATTAAGGGCTATCTCGCAGCGCTATCCATCTTTAAGCGTACTGCGGAAGAACCATCCTATTTCAAATTACCCTTGGTAATACAGTTTCTAAAGGGGTTAACCAATGTTTATCCCCCAAGACCATTCCAAGTTCCCCTATGGGATTTAAACTTAGTACTAACTTTCCTGATGGGTACACCTTTCGAACCTCTCCATTCTTGTTCGTTAAGATTCCTTACCCTTAAAACTGTTTTATTAATAGCACTTACATCTGCTAGAAGGGTGAGCGAATTACAAGCTCTTTCTTGTAAACCACTTCATACTATATTTCACAAAGACAAAGTTGTCCTGCAAGTGAAGCCTAATTTCCTCCCAAAGGTGGTTTCTGAATTCCATATCACTCGGAAGATTACCCTACCATCTTTCTATCCTCCTCCTCACCCGGGGAAAGAGGAAGAGAGGTTACACAGGCTAGACTCTAGGAGGGCTTTACGTTTTTACATTAGTAGACTAGCCAGGATAAGACAGGCAGACCAGCTGTTTGTAGGTTACACAGGTCACAAGCTGGGGTTACCAATAACTAAGCAGACCATTTCCAGATGGATCATTCTAGCCATTCTGGAATGTTATAAACTGGCAGGGAAGGAGCCCCCTCAAAACCTTAGGGCTCACTCGACCAGAGGTATTGCAGCTTCATCGGCCCTCAAAAGAGGCGTGCCGGTTAAAGACATATGTGCGGCCGCTACATGGTCGTCTGTCCATACCTTTACACGTTTTTACAATCTGGATTCCTCCTCCAGTCAAGAGACTAGGTTTGGAAGGGCTGTACTGCATTCTATTCATCAATAGAAGACAGTGTGAAGTCAGTACTCCCTCCTGCGATAATAGAATACTGCTATGGGAGCCTATCTAAGATGAGGAATACGTCGGAGGACACAATCCCTTCGAAGAACAAGTTACTTCTTACCTTGTAACGTTCTTTCGACGGGATGTTCCTCCGACGTATTCCTCATCGACCCTCCCATCCATCCCCGCAGTTCTACTTCCCTTGTTGCTGCAGCTTACGCTCCTTCAGGGTGATTAGTTAGTCCAGAAAGTATTATTGTGGGCTACAAAACGGAACTGAGCAACGGACGCTGCGCGTGGCCTTTATAGGCAGGATGACGTCGACGTCGATACGGCGGCTGTCGAAGGACATCGACTCGGAGGACGTCGACGCGCAGCGCCCTCTAGAGAAAAAATTTTCCGAGGCCAGCAGAGCTGGAAGGAGATATCTAAGATGAGGAATACGTCGGAGGAACATCCCGTCGAAAGAACGTTACAAGGTAAGAAGTAACTTGTTCTTCTACTGTCCTACAGTTGCATGTGCATTTCAAAAACCTATTTTGGTTATTCAGCCAGTCCTATAAACATGTTAACTGAGTTCTTTCTCAATTAAATACGGCAAAAATGTAATTATGTATCTGGCCCATATTTGTATGTTCCTAATAATTGTGTTCTGGTTTGAGTAAATGACGAATCCCGGGGCCGTTTAAAATTTCCCCATTGTCTCTTTAGTTTTTTTGCTGGTTAGAGTAAATACATGATTTTTTAGATTCTGCAGCATATACATTTGCTAGGCCAGGTGAATGCTAACTCTCATTGCTGTAAAATGACCCTATACTACACTTTCATGTAGAACTCCAAAAAAGAGTAATGGAAAACTCAGAGGTTCCGGAATCTAGCCCTGCAGTTAATAGAAACCCCACCAAAAAATACATGCCATCTATTAGCGACCCGAACTACCTGTCAAAACATTTGACATCAGAAAGTGTAGTGGTCCAAGCCGCATACCTAACTATCCCTACAAACCAACTATCCCTACAAATAGGGATGATAAACGTATTGATACATTTCATGGGCAAAGAAAGTCTTCGGTTGGAAGCATGGCATTAAAGTGTACTAGCTCCAAATGTGCACTAGCAAAATTCAAATTCCCCCTGTGGGACTGTATAGCTATGGCTGCTGATCACATCCCAGAAGGGGAGGAAAGGGACGGCTTCATGAAGAGATGGAAACGAGTTCCTTAGTGAGTCTCTTTAATCCGGTCTGGACTCTGCTGACAGTATCAGCAGAGCCATGGCAGCAAGCACAGTTATACGCAGGTTTGTCTGGTTGAGAAAGTCAGGATTTGAACCTGACGTACAATCTAGACTCAACATGTCCTTTGACGGCTCATTTGTTTGGTAATAAGGCTGATGAAAGCCTTGATAAGCGCAGACCTCAAAACCGGCAGCCAAGTCCCTAGGTGTCGCCATCAGCAGCCACAGCCATTTCACCCCAGCAGATCATCTTGGAAGGGTAAGTCCTTTAAATTCTATTCCTCAATTGGAATAGTGAGAGGTCAGGCTGGTCAAAGCAAACAAAGAAAATTCCCTTGTGATGGACGAGGGAGAGGTGCAAAGCCCACCCAAGCAGCCACATCTTTACCATCAGCTGCTGCTTCAACCGCCACAAAACCTCTGAGGTCTTCTCTCATGACACCCCGGCAGACTGTCACAGCATCTGAAAGAATGGCAAGGTATTACTTCGGATTCGTGGGCACTGGAAACCGTAGCCCAAGGTTACTGCCTCCCCTTTATATAGAGACCTCGGGATCATCATCCGGGAAGTCATTTGCTTAATGTTCCCCAGATCCATTCCTGTTGCAGGAAATGTTGAGCCTGCTACAGAAATGTGCTATCGCACTGATACCTGTAATGGAAAGGAACAGAGGATGGTACTCTCCCTATGTCCTAATCCCCAAAAAGGACAGAGGATTGAGAACCGGTCTTGTAGTTAAGATACTTGAACACGTTTCTCAGAAAGGACAAGTTCAAGATGGTCACACTTTCTCAGATCATTCAGGCCTTCCAGCTCAAGGGTTGGATGGTGTCATTGGACTTTCAGGATGCTTACTTTCATGTGCCCATCCATCACAAGCACAGAAAGTACTTGAGGCTTGCCGTTGGCGGTTCTCGTGAAAAACGTTTTGAAATTCTGAAAACTTTGGAAAAACATTTGAAATCAGATCTGCCCTCCCCTACCATGGAAGATTGTTTCAAGGTCCAACAAACATTCATAGATAAAATAACGATTGCTCATACAATAATTATGGCCGATCCAGCTTCAGCCTCTAAGCCTGACAACATTGAGGACCCTCCTCCCCCCAGAGTGAGGAGGCCATGCTTTTTAATTGTTCTGCCATTTCTGTGCAGACATTGGAGGAGGTCCTCAAGAAGATGCATCCCATCTCTTGTAATGGTGACATTCTGGTGGGTAAAATTATTCTAAACAACGCCAACATTTTCTCACCTTTCTTGACTCGCTTTACTAATGCCACTTTCCGGCACGGTACCATGCCTAAAGAGGTCAAGAAGGTTGTAGTTTCACCTTTGTCGAAAAAGGCCGTCTCAGATCATAAAACCTTTAACAACTATATAGACCTATCACAAATGTACCCTTCCTCCTCAAGGTTGTTTGAGTAGCCACCATGCAGTTGCAAAAACATCTAAAAGTGGTTCATATACTCCACCCTAGACAATCCGGATTCAGAGAACACCATGGCACGGAGAGCGCGTTACTAGATTTCCAGAGCCAGATGATGGACTGGATGGACAGGAGCAAGGCAGGCCTACTGATGCTCCTTGACTTATCAGCAGCTTTTGACCTCCTGGACCATAAGAAACTATTAGCCACGCTGTCTTCGATAGGTCATTGCTCTCCATTAGCTGTCAAATGGTTGAATTCCTTCCTGTCAGGCAGGATGTAGAGTGTGTGTTGGGGCCAAGCATCCTCTGGGCAAATACTGTCCACTTGCGGAGTGCCCCAGGGAGCATGTCTGTCCCCCGCACTCTTGAATATCTTTCTACGCCCTCTGTGCAATATCCTGGATAAAGCAGGGGTGAAATTTACAAACTATGCCAATGACACTCAGTTACTAGTGGAACTTAGTGGAGACTACATTGAGGACTCAAAAACCGTACAGAACATCTACCAAATAATAAGATTGGATGACTCAATGCTGGCTTTACCTTAATAGTGGAAAGACCAAGCTACTGGTCTTTGGATCCCCCAAGCGAGGATGAAACGGGGGCCGGGATACTCGGAATCTACCATCGATGGCCACTTTATTAAAACCTTAGACCAGGTCAAAACTCTAGGAGTAATAGTGGATGAGTCACTGGGTGCAGATACCCATGTAGCAAACATCATTACAAAATCTCAGTATCATTTGAGGCTACATAGATTGGTTAAACCATGCGTTACCAGCAGGAATTGCGAAACCTTGGTCCGAGCCATAGTAATGCCCCGCATTGACTATTGCAATGCTTTGCTTGGAGAGGCCAGTGAGAACTGTATACAGAAACTCCCAAATTTTTCAAAACGACGCAGTCGGAATTATAAAAGGTGTCTCAAAACAGGAACACATAACCTCGGCTAGGAGGGAACTTCACTGGCACCCAGTCACTTCCAGGATTACTTTTAAGATCCTGACCATGGAGAAACTGCAGAGGCAAAGGAGATTTATACCACATGTGGTGGTCCTGCCCTAAAGCGACCATGTACTGGAAGGAAGTCCTGGGCCACATAAAGGAAATTACAGGGAAACAGCTGCCAGCAGCACTGAAGGTTATATTCCTGGTTATAACGGTCGAAGACATATATGCGTCATCTGGCAACGATGCAACACTTATCACTCATCTGTTAATGGCAGCGAAGATGACCCAATGCACAAGCGTGGGAAAACCCAGAAGGCCCAATAACAGCCTGTTGGTGGGTGAAAACTTGGAACGTAATGGCCATTGAGAAGGTAGGGGCCCTGAAGGACGGCAAGTACCTGAAATTCCGGGCAATCTGGGACTCCTTCATCGACTGTCAGAGAAGCATACTTTTTTAGGCCAAATCTGTTGAGAGCGTTTCAAAATTGAGCACTGACAAACTGAGTACGAAAGCCATTGCTTAATGCAGAAGTCATCTAACCAGAAAACAATGATCTCATCGGAAAGCAGAAAGACTGGTCCATGCCACTGGGGAGCAGGGAGGGCGGATGGGGACAGGGGAAGGGTTGTTGAACGGTTGCAGTTAAAGTTAAGTTAATGCTCAAAGCTATACCTAATAATTGTAAAACCAAAGGTAACATGTGGCCTTATCAAATGATGTGTTAACATTATTTAATCTTTGGCCAATACAGTATCTGTATATGATGATATTTGAATAAATAAAGTTGGTTAAAAGATCCTCACCCTGACACATAAATGTCTACATGGGCACACTCCTAGCAACTTGAAAAACTGCCTCACTTCCCAAACACAGGGGAGATCAACCACATCAAACAACATCTGCTGCCGCATCTGCCAAAGGATTAAAAGAAGCCGGGGCAAAGGTTGTTCCTTCCCTGTTATAGCTTCTCTGGCCTGGAATGACCTCCCAGTTGAGATGCGCACAATGGAGAGCCTCCACATTTTTCAAAAAAGGCTCAAGGTGCTCTCTATTCCAATAGTAGCCATGTTTGTTAACAACAACAACTCTCTTGCCTAGTAACCTCACTATTCTTCAGCCTTATCCCTTATTAGTTAGTGGCTTGTCTTCGTGGTCCATGTGTGCCCTGATGCCTGCGGGCTACAACCTGTTGTAAGCATAAGACATAAACATGATCAGTTTCGAGTTATGCCATTCAGGCTTACCTCTGCCCCACAGGTTTTCACTAAGCTGATGGCAGTGGCAGTGAGTCTCAGGAGAGCGGGGGTTGGGGGATTCAGGTCTACCCCCTACCTGGGCGATTGGCTGATCTAGGCACATTCACCCCAACAGGCCCGGGAACATCTCAGCATAACCTGCCACTTTCTCCACAGACTGGGCGTTTCCCTCAATTACAAGAAGTCCCACATGGTGGCATCTCAGAGACTCCAATTTATTGTTCTGGTCCTGAATGCATCTTTGGGAAAAGCCTCGCCACCCGAGGTGGGGGCTCAACGCATTTTGCAGATGGTCACCGAATTCCGGAGTGCCCAGCATCTTCCGGTCTTTGACTTTTTGAGGTTGCTCGGCCTCATGGTATCCTGCATTTTTCTGGCACCAGAGGCACGTCTGAGAATGAGATCCCTTCAATTGGCTCTCAGGACACATTGGTCCCAATTCTTGGGCAGTATGTCGGACCTTCTTCAAGTTCCAGGCAGAGTAGCACAAGATCTCCTTTGGTGGGCCTACAAGGACAACATCCTGAAGGGAGAACCTTTTTGGCAACCATGGCCGGAGATAACAGCGGTTACGGACGTCTCACTCACGGGGTGGGGAGCCCACACCAACAATCTGACATTCAGCAGTCGTTGGTCTCCATCGGAGTCCAAACTACACATCAACCCTTTGGAGCTGAGGGCAATCAGACTAGCGCTGAAGGCCGTTCTGCTCTCTGTACGGGGAAAGAATGTCCTGATGATGACGGACAGCACGGTGGCCATGTACTACCTCAATAAGAGAGGTGGTGTTAGGGTCACTACCACATTGCAGAGAGGCAATGCAGCTCTGGTTCTGGCCAATGCAAGAAGGAATCTCCCTATCATCGGTTCCCCTAGCCGGAGATTAGAACACGGCGACGGACGCTCTAAGCAGGCAGAGCACAATTTCCCACAAGTGGGAACTAGCTCAGGAAGTTGTTCAAGAGATTTTCACCCTTTGGGGAACTCCTCAAGTGGATCTGTTCACGATCAGAGTCAACCGGAAGTGCAAACTGTACTGCACCAGGGAATTTCCCACAAGAGGAGCTCTAGGAGACGCATTCGTAGTGGACTGGGAGTTTCCCCTCCTGTATGCGTTTCCCACAGTCCCCATGATTCCTCATGTGATCAAGAGGTTGATAAAGTTTGGGAAAGCCATGATCCTAATTGCTCCGGATTGGGCCAGGAGGACGTGTTACCCGAACCTTCTGGACATGTCCATCTGCCCTTCACGGCATCTTCCACAAAGAGAGGACCTTCTCTGGCGAGAGAAGGGTTGGGTTCTACATACAGAGGTCAAGACACTCCACTTTCATAGATTCTGAGAGGTTGAGATACAAGGATTGGGCCTCCCGGATGACGTAATAGAGATTTTGCTTTTGGCCAAAAGGCTAGCAACAAAATCCTTATACTGCTACCGTTGGAACAGGTTCTGCAGCTGGTGTAGGGAAAAATATGTGGACCCTTTTCAATGCAATACACTTAGTGTTATTTTTATTGCTGCATTTAGCTAATCTGGGGCTCCAGATTGTAACAGTTAAGGGTTATCTGGCAGTGCTTTCCATATTCAAGCGCACCTCGGAGGAGGCATTGCATTTCAAAATACCCTTAATTACTCTGTTTCTTAAATGACTCAAAAATGTGTTTCCTCCTACACTTTCCCACTTGGAACCTTAATTTGGTCTTAAAGTATTTGATGCTCAATTTGTCAATCCTTTTTGTCAAAGATTCGGAAAGACTGCCACCCAAGTTTGGTGACATTGATCGAGGAAGGTAAGGCCTCTGACGCGGCCTCAGTCATGCCTCTTCCATGTCTCTGCAAGACCAAGTTCTGAGACGGGTCGATCACTGGCTCAGTCGACGGTTAGTCTGCCAGCTGGTAGGTTACCTTTGTCCGGTAGGACATCGCTGGCTTTGTCTTCTAAGCACAGATAGTTGAAGCGCAAATCTTCTATGGACCCGCCGCCGGTTCCACCATCGTAGGTGCCGTCATTGACGCAATCCTCGTCGACGACAACTTCATCCATCAAGCCTGTCAACAAAATCAAGTCTTCCTTTAGCAGCTGCTGTGGCGAAAGGTTTGTCAACAACATCACTTTTACCTCTACACCGGTCACCACGTCCAGCGTGTCTCTTCGTTCTAGTGCCCTGTCAATGGTCCCTACGAAGAGCCTGTCGACGACCGATCCTATTCCTACACTGCAGGCGCCTGTCATTGCCACTTTCCCAAAGGGCTCTGATCTGGTGAGAGACACGCCTCCAGCTTTGGAATTCCGGCCCAGGCCCACCAAGACTGTTCCCCTCTTTACTTTGGCTCCTCCCCCAGACAGTTACCAGCCATCTACACCAGTTCCAAAGAGGACCTGCCTGAAGATGTGTATTCAGATCACGAAGGGAGCCATGGGGAACCAAAACACATTTTGCCCATCCCTCATGAGGGGCCACTGACTCGTGAGCCTTCCCAGCCATTTAGCCCTCCAGTTCTTGCGCTTACGGTACCGGCTGCACCTGCTCCAAGAGACATGTCCTTGGACATCCTAACCACCCTTCACACTCTTGTTGCTGAAATTCAGCAGTGACTGCCCACTGCTTCTATCCCAGCTCCTATACCTGGCCAGCCAGGAGTCCTCCCGGGCCTCATCGGCATCAGCCGGCACTGCCTCATAAGATACCTGTTACCCCTTGGCAGTGCTAGGATCCCTGCCTTGTGTGACTGGAGAGCCAGCTCACACAGACACCGGTACTCACACAGTTGAGTTTGACGACTACATTCCAGCAGATGGGCAACCTCTGGATGTTGATGAGCCCGTCAGGGCCTTCTCCCTATCCCCTCCCCCCTGGATGAAATTGGCTCTTTCCAAACCTATCTCCGAAGCTGCCAAACTCTTCGCCGTTCCAGAAGAGGAGGGATTCCTTTCAGATTGGTGGGAATCCACTAAGCAGACCATTTTGTCGGTCCCTTTGTTGGATGACATATGGGAAGATGGCTTGGCAGTCATGAAGGCTCCAAATACCACTGAACTGCGGGTTTCCCAGCCCTTTAAGGCGAGTAGCAATACCCTGGAGATGTATGAATAAAATTGCATCCCCACCCATCAATAATCGAAATGACTCGGGTAATTTGGCAAAAGGAAGACTGTTTTTTTTTCAATTATCTAAAACGGGGAATACAATGCACATCAATGCACTCGCTCGATCCTCTTACTCAATGCATCTTTAAAAAAACTGGCTACTTGTACCCAAAATTAATCATCAATGACGTTAACCTGCGTACTACCAACATCATCCTGTGTGGCAAACTAGTAAAACCTATGCTCAGTAATGATAGGCTTTCAGTGAATATTGAAGTAAACGTTCTATACTAGCATGAGTCAGTGAATGAAAGTGATAGGGTACTTAACATCAGGTGGGGCAACTAAGCCCTCCACTCAAAATGGCCACTATGAACGTCATTAACTGTACGACGTTCCATTGGCTACAAAAACGATAGGACCCTTAATTACGTGGTCCTCTATAATTGGTTGGTTTATAACCTCTGTCAGTACTTTTCCACCTATGTCTAGCAGTAGGCAGGCTGAACATCCAGGTGCTGGTGAGCTCGTCTTAGTACCAGCTTCCCACCAATTAGCATATCAATCCAGCACCTCAATGGTCTAGTGTCAATTAGGGCTTTGAAATTCGGCCTTGAGAGTGTTCTTAGCTCTGAGAAATTCAGGGAGTCAATGCATGGTCTGCCCTTGTGCATAGGTGTGACTATCTCGTTCGTCCAACTTCATCCTTCCACGTGACTAGAGACCATGGAATCAAGCTTCTGGTGCATTTAAAATACTAATTCTTAATAGACGTCCGACGTCTTTTGTTTTTGTCCATGCCTTCAGAATAGGAGTTCTGTTCTTTCATACGATTTGTATCCAATGCAGTTTGCTCCACTTTGATAAGACCATGGCTTCTTGGCTCATTCAACGTTACCTTATACGATTCATTTTGTTAATTCAACTGTTTTTTAACTGCGACACACTAGAATGAGGCCTTGTCAATTACTGTTCAGCACTGCTATAATGCGTAGTGTAATCATCCATCCTTTACTTGATCAATTGCATAGATGTATATATTGCTGCTTGCCGCAATCTACTCACTAGAACGCATAAAGCTAGCTTCATGATTACTTTGCTGCTTGCGTTTCATGCATCTGTACACGTGTAAAATGACTTAACATCTTCATCAGTTCTATGGCATAAGCTTCGTCACCTTGATCCCAAGATGTCACTTATCCTCGGTACTTTCTTGTTGCCTTATAGAATATGTTAATTCTCTTATATCTGCATCTTTTACACCCATCAATTCAACTCTGTGTGACGTCACCATTCACCTTTGTCGTTTATTTGCTCTGCTTCTTCAGGAATCTCATTTAAACGACTGTCATACTTCTTCGTGTGCAGGTATGGCTTTCTCAATGGGTGATCTTCATTCCTATTGCTTTCTTTGCGGTCTTCTTGCATTGCGAGATCATCAGCTTTATCACACAGAATCAAAATAATATCATCACTATCAGAGCTCCAAGAAACTTTAAGATTTCTGCCATCCACTGTGGAATCCAAGAAAAGATTGATCCAAACTAGCTGTCATCAGCAATGTCTTCAACTTCGTCTATCATCTGACCATGGAGCGTAGTCAGCATGTCTATGGCCTCTGTCAAGGTTCCATTCTCATCATCATGAGAAGGTATGAATGTGCAACATGATTCTCCAATTTTTGCGCACACACCTTCATCCATAGCTGTGATCATATCCAGGACATACCTATTCTGGAGAGTCATCAGTCTTATGGCCCTCAGTTCTTTTTAATTGCGTTGAATCCTTTGATAGCCGTGTTGATCATTGATAGTCGTGTTGATCATGTGTAGCAATTCCCATCTAGTTATCTGTAACCACTTTGTATTTGCTCCAACCTGGATAGCTGGCTTGAAGATCAATGTATACACTGAAGCTGTATGGCTGAACAGTCTGTGCTCATGCGGAACTGCATCAACGGCGTCTATTGTTTTTGCTGATAAGTAGTTCTCTCTCTTCATTCTTCTTAGCAGCTCCAGAGATCTCCTCTTCCTCAGGTGAGCATCTGCTTTCAGGAAACTGTCAAGATTCAGATCACTCTTTGGAATCACCAAAGCTCGAACATGAACATTCACTAGTGAGCAAAGTCCTCCCCAATTCTCTGGCAATTTTATATATGCTCTGGATCCGCAGGCCCAGTAGTGATCCATGATCACTGCTGTCCCAATCATCATTCCTGGTACATCAAAGATTCGTCCATACTCTGATTTCCTCCAATTTTTCTTGTACCATGATTTCGGAAGCACTACTTTGCACTCTCCAATGGAACAATCTACAAGGGTCCTCCAGCATCTTCGACCCAAGCCAGTAATTTAGCAAGTCTCGGCCATAATAGCTTACATCCATTTTGCACTAAGTCAAATGTCTCTTCATAGAATTCAATTATTACCCAGGCTGTGCAGATTACCACTCCTTCCTCCCATCCGTCTGGAGAAAGCACAGATCCCCAGATCTGCATCTGTCCTCTGTTCGTCCATTTCCGAATGTGTTCTTTAGATTTTCCTGGACTGCCAAGATTTTTGTTCACTTCTCTTCTGATTCCAGCTCCTTTTTCCCCAGGCTTGTCATATCGGATCACATGGTTCTTCGTCTGTTTTTTTTGTCACTTGTCTTTGTGTCTTGAACATAATCATTTTCATCTGGATCTGTCCATTCAGTTGCCCATTTGAGATAGGCATCTCGGCCCATGAACTGGCCTCTGGTTCGGCAAAGTGCTACGTGCAACTGACAATGTGCTGTCCAGACATCTATTTCGATGGCTATGAAGATCTTAAACTTCCCCATACTGTGTACGGCAGGAGTGCACACACAAAGCATCCTTCCTTTGAGGTTCTCCTTCCCACTTCCTACATATGCTGATACCAGATGTTATTTCCCCAAGTGTGCTGTGCTGTCAATCATTCAGCTCGAAATTATCCTCTTTGGTACTTCTCTTCGATCTCATTCTTCTCTCGTGACCTTCCATAATTATTTCATGAAGAACTCAGCATAGCTTTTTTGTATTGGACCAATCCTAGGAACATTTATCAGTTGTCTGGGCACGTTCCATTGTACTACTTGAGTAGGAGAACGTTCAGAAAGCTTCATTCTCTCAACATACCTTTTAGGCATAAAAATGTCTTGTAAAATTTCCATGTGTAACCTCCTTTTAGGGACTAACCTGGGGCCATTTGTCACAAGATCAGGTGGGCCTGCATGCATTGCCTGTGTAGGCTCACTTTCTAACAGTTCTTTTCTTTGTATCTCCTGCAAAGCCTGTTTCTGGAATCCAAAAATAATTTCTAAGACCTTTTTTGCATGTGAGCGACTATCGGTTCCTTTTATCTCAGTTTCGGACAATGTGTCATCTTTCTTTGGAACAGGAATGACTGCATAGGGTCTCGGCTGCCTAGTAGTTGCCACGATCATACCCTCTTTATGCTCAGGAAGATTCACTGGAGTCTTAGCTCCGTGCACGTCAATGTAGTATGACGTTTGTACTGTGAGTGAAAGCAATACAATTATGAACAGGATGCAAAAGTAGATTATACACAAATAGGATATTCGGCAGCATCTATATTGTGAACAACGTGAACGTCTTTCTCGGTCAGGCATGACGATATTACTACTAACTACACCCATCTTTATTGCCTAAGGAAGGAAAAACTCAAATTCTAATACTGCAACATTATGTAGCAACATTATGTACTGTTTCTGAAAACTGTCAACTTGACTCAGTGCTTTGTCCTGGCTGATCAAGGACAAGACCTTCAATGTTCTTCTTGCATCAGTCTTCATCAGACGAAATGTAGACGTCTCTTAAGCATGAAGAAAATGATTTCACCAATGTACTTTACACTTTTCTCCAGAAAGTTTCCCTTTAGAATGTTCTCATTTGCTTCACTGTTTAGATAAATTCAATTACCTATATCAGCTCCCAGTCTATGCCTCAAATCTACTTCAGACCAGACGACATGATGAATTTCTTTCAGCATAGAACAAGAGTCTTTCTTTGACCAGCAGTCTCTTGATCTGTCCCTCGAAGGAAAGTTTTACTCAGACCTCAGAGTTTGCTCAGAATACAGACTTACTTGGACTATAATGCCTTCCAAGATCACATTCAGGTCTGCAGTTTCTCAGGTCCCTTAGAAATGTACGCACATCTGTGTACCTTCCAACAAGATGTGGGTATTCCTCAATCAAACGAAAGAACACTACACTAACTAGTCTGTGCGCTTCATCAGTGTTGGAGGCATTTGTGCTCTCCCCACTGTACTCTCCCTGCTGTACTCTGCCAACTGTACAATCTGTTCAGCAGTAAGTATAAGCAATCTTCTTATAACTGGGCCATTTTTAGGATCTTGCAGGAAATCAGGAATGCAATTAGTTCTCCTGACAAGCGAAGGAAATAGGTGCAACACAAACTCGAAATAAGCAAGAATGGTTCGCAGAACGTAGTCATTGGGTAACACCGTAGGCAAATCCAAACAGGAACTCGGTATGGAATGAATCAGGATACTTTACTCTTTCCCAATTGTCAAAACCACGATCAGAATTTATCATATGTTTCTCTTCTTATCAAGGCTTTTGAGAATGCCTCAGTCCATAGTGTATCAAGCACCTGTGGCTTAAGAACAAAGATAGTTTCCTTCACCCTGCAATGAGTGCACAGAGTATTCGAATCAGCTTTTCTCACTCTTTTGAATGGATTAAAAGTGGCCTGAGCAAAGCCACATTCCATTGAACTCTTTGACCTTTCACTTGTCAGCTTCTGCGTCCTTCTTACTCGTCATAGACCTTGTCTGCACATGCTGTGGTTGTTCCCCGAAGCCTGTACTGACTTCCGAGGGGTGCGAGGGCAGTGGGGTTTCTCCAGCATGAATTTTGGCGTTGCCTATGAAAGTCCATATAAGTCTGCCTTCAACTCTGACTGCAGACGGCTTGACATCTTCCACAATGAATGGGCCGTTGAAGCAGGATTCGTCCCACTTCCTTGTATGGTTTCGAATTAAGACCGCATCACCGGGGAATAGTTGGGGGAAGACGTAATTTCTGCGATTCACTTGTTGCAGCATCTCCTTCTGTGTTCTGCACTGCCTCACACCCTTTTTCGACGTAACTGACCTGAAATCACAGAGATACTTGAAGTCATATCACATAATTCCAACCCTAATAAATCTAAATTTGGCTGAGCTTCACTTCTAACTCTGGATGGAGGTTTGAGCGGCGTTCTCATTCGCCTTCCCGTCACAATTTCATGGGGGTTGAGATAGTGGTCAGAACCTGGCTGGTTCCTCAATGCACATAATGCCAGTGGTAGGCAATGCAGCCACCCTTTTTTTCAAGGTAAACTTCAACTTGGCTATTCTTTCTTTAAGCAAGGCGTTGAGCATCTCGCATATCCCATTCCCTTGTGGATGATAAGCCAAAGAAAACTTGTGCTTTATACCAAGCAACAAGCTTATCTGCTCAAATATCTGGTTTACAAAATGAGGACCATTATCTGACCTCATGACTTCACATACTCCCCATCTAGGAAACGCTTCCCTCACTAAAAATTGTGCTGCACTGGTGGAGTCTGGGTGTGTACATGGGCCTGCTTCAATCCCCCTTGAAAAGGGACACACCACTACAATCATGTATCTATATCCATTACATACTTGTATCATGTGACATAGTCAATATGCAAATGCTGAAAAGGGCCATTGGGTCTCGGAATAACCCCCCCTAACTGTGCGCAGTGTATGCCTAGTCGTGAATTTCTGATAGACTATAAAATTTGTCATAAAGATTGCAACATGCTCAAACAGATTTGGTACAATCCTCAGCAATAGTTGCAGCAAGATTCTCCCTAGTTACATGCACGGGGTAGTGTAGCTGTTCCAGCGCCACCCTTAATAAGGCTACAGGCATCACTGGTTTACCAGTGCTGTCTTGTCGCCATAATGCTTCAGAGGGGTTTAAAGAACACCCTCTTTGCGTCCACAATTTCTTTTCCTCTTGAGGTGCTTCCCCCTGGACATCCACTAGCTGTGTTTTTGACAAGCTGTTATAGCCCTCAGATACAGTCATCATGATAACTACTTTTTTAAAAACATCAGGCGTTTCCACATTCATCATCACCTTATCTGTAATTGCTACGCGTTTGGCCTCCACTGCTTGATTTCCCCTTGAGATAAAATCTGCTCCTTTAGTGTGAGCTGCGCATTTAACAACTGCTATGCCCACTGAGAGTTGTAGTGCTTTAATGAGCCTGTCCAATAAAGCTGCGTGCTGCACTGGGGTGCCGTCCGCTCGGAAATAGCCCCTCCTTTTCCAACGTGGCAGCCCTGCGTGCACCGTCGATGTCACATAGGCGGAGTCACTGTATACTGTTAGATCCTGGTCTTCATGATTCTCGAGCATGAGTATCAAAGCCAATAATTCTGCAGCCTGTGCTGAATGAGATGGTAATCGTGTGCTTTACCACAGCGGCACCTGTAAATCTCTGACCGTCATTTTGATCGATCCATGAAGAACCGTCAATGAAAACAATCTCTCCCCCTGCTAAAGCGTTTTCCTTTATTCTAGGGATTTCATCATAGAACTCTTCATTGTTTGCACAATCGTGCACAGGTTCTCCTTCTGTCATTAGCTAAGCTACAAACATGCCAGGATTCACTATTTTGTATCAAACTATTTTAATCTCTGGATTCTATATAACTACCTCATAGGCAGAAGCCCTTTGGGATGTTGGTGTGCCTTTTGGTTTCTCTAAAATAGCAAATAATGCATGCTCAACAAATAACGTCATAGAACATCCCATCACTATGCTTGCAGCCTTCTTTATGGCGAACACGGCGGCAGCTAAAGATTGTTTGCATGGAAAATTACCTCTCATTACTAGGCCTAAAATTCCACTGTAATATGCAAGTGGCTTGTACCCCAAAGTAGTCCTGTGCTTAAGTACTGCTGTCATAAGTGCCATCTGTATGCAAGAACAAAAAGAATTCCTCAGCATAATTAGGAATCCCTAAAACTGGAGCTGTGCAAATTGCTTTTTTCAATTCATCAAACCCTTCTTCCATTTCATCAGTCCACACAATTCTTTCCTGTATTGCCTGTGCTTTCTTTAGAGCCTTATATATGAGCAGTAGTCAAAGACCCATGCTCTGACGTAGTTACATAATCTCAAAAATCTCTGCATGTTTTTTATTGTCTGTGGCTTGGCTGTTTTCAAAATGGCATCAGCTCTTTCAGGAGTAACCTTCTTTCCTTCATGTGAAATAAATTGGCCTATGTACAGCACTTCTTCTTGACAATATTGTAACTTCGAATGGATTGTGTCCTCCAACGTATTCCTCATCTTAGATGTATTCGTACAGCTTTAGCTGCTTTGGAAATTCTTTCTTTGCAGAGGGCGCCGTGCGTCGATGTCGAGTCGAAGTCCCTCGAAGGCCTCCGTCGAGGATGACGTCATCAGATATACAATTAGCACGCGCTGCGCTGTTGGCCTCAGTTCTGTTTTTCCACAGTACGTGTTGCTTCGGAGACTCGGCGCACCTCGATAGTTCTGTGATGCAGTTATTGTGAAGAAGATATTCGAGATGTCCAAATCGTTAACCCCAACTACCCCGCGTTCGGGGTTCAAGAAATGTAAAACCTGCGGTTCCAAAATGTTGATCACGGATCCGCACTGAGAATGTCTGTGGTGCCTCGGCGAAAACCACAACATGGAGGCCTGTACAAAGTGTCAGGCAATGACGGGCAAGGCCTTGCGAGAGAGGAAGGGAAGGCTACAGGTAGGTCGAAAACCCAACCGAAAAAAGCCTCAAGCGTCGACTCGAGAACCCATGAGGAGAAATCTCATTGGCGCGAAAGGTGAAAACATAGGTCTAGGTCCCGAAGTGGTTCCCACCACTCTTCGTCTTTGACAAAAAAGTCTAAAAAGAGACACCACTGGTCCCCTTCCACCTTGTCTTCTGACAAATCCCCCAAGAAAAGGAAATGCCCCACAAAACATTCTTCCTCCGAAGAATGGGAAGTATTTAGAGTTAAAATGATGGATGTTTTTGAAAAGGCTAAGCCTTGGTCCGCGCCTTCCTCGGAAAGCCGGCCGAGAGCGTTACCGTTCCGATACCCGCGCGCCCTCGAGCCCGGGTGATTGAAGCAGAAAAGATCAGGAATCTTCCAGGACCCCGCGTGATAAAGATTGCTCAAGTCAAGTCGACTGCTCGAGGTCATCGACGCCGTCCGGAATCTGACACACCTCAAAGAACGAGCCTTCGAAGAGCGTCTCGATGCCCTCGAAGCCATCTCCGACGACGACTGCTATTTCGTCAACGCCTTCAGTGCCAAAAGTTTCAAAGGTCCCAGTTCAGCCAGAAACTGACAAAATAGCAGCAAAAGAAAAAGCTGCAAAGACTATAAAACCTTCAGCCTCCACTGTAACAGCTCCTCCAGAAAAAATGTATAAACCTCTACCAAGGAAGGAATATTTTAAATCCTTGACTTCAATTTTTGAAGAACAAGAAAGGTCTGAGGACGAGGAAGTTCCGTTTGGTCTAGAGTATGGCACCCCTAATATCCCAGAATGTCTAATTTCTGAGGAAAGCAGAATGAGGGATTTAGTGGAAACCTTGCATAACGCAAGTGGAGTTGACACATCACCTGACACAGAATTTGGCAGACCAGAACCAGGGGAACATGCCGGTCCCTCATACAGACAACTGATGACAAAGGTGGTGGATTATTTAGGATGGGCTACACCACCAACTCAGTTCATCCATGATGACCTGACTGACATATTGGATCATGGCCCCACCGAAGATCCGATTTTACCCTTCCATGTAGCCTTACAAAATAGGGTGGGCAAAAATTGGGAGAACCTGGACTCCTCCTGTGAATAAGTCCCTCACTTCAAAATACCGCCCTTCCAGTAGCAACCCCGGCTATCTGTCCAACACTCTACTCCTGAGTGTCTGGTGCTCCAGGCAGCCACAGCTTCTAATTAGGCGGCGTATCCCTCCGGATAGGGACGACAAGCGTGTGGATGGTTGGCACGCAAGGTATTTTAAGCTGGGAGTATGGCATTAAAATTGGACAACTCCACATGTGCCTTGGCAAAATATTCGTACACTGTGGGAGTGCATTGCAATGCAGCGGAGCACATACCAGAAGGGGAAGAAAGGGGAAGGATTCCTAGCCATCGTTCGAGATGGAAAGGAAGCCATGCAGGAATCCCTTCAGTCTTTATTGGACACTGCAGGTGGCGTGAGCAGGTCCATGGCCACTAGTACAGTGATACGTAGATTTGCATGGTTGCGTAGGTCTGGTTTCGCACCAGACGTGCAAAACCGTCTATTGAACATGCCTTTTGACGGGTCACACCTTTTCGGCAACAAGGCTGACGAAAGCCTTGAGAGTTTGCAGACCTCGAAAGCAACAGCCAAATACTTTAGGAGCTGCTATTAGGCAACCTCAGCCTTTTTCATGCATCAGGACAATCTTGGAGGGAACAATCCTACTGTTATTACTCCTCATATGGAAAGGCGAGAGGAATGGCCAGTCAAAAAGGCCAGAGAAAAACCACTCGTGGTGGACGAGGCAAGCCTGCTAAGCCAGCCCCAGCTGCAGCCACCGCCACAAAACCACTTTGACGACTTGAATCACAAGGCACCTGTAGGAGGCAGGCTGTCGCAGCATCTGCAAGAATGGCAAGCCATTACTTCAGATGTTTGGGCTCTAGAAATAATAGCCCAAGGTTACTGCCTTCCTTTTCTAACGCAACCTCAAAGCAATCCACCGGAGAGACACTCTTTACAGCTTCCAGACCCGCTCCTACAGCAGGAAGTTTTAACCATGCTAGAGAATGGTGCTATAGTACCTGTAGCGGAAAGGAACAAGGGATGGTACTCCCCATATTTTTTTATCCCCAAAAAGGACAGAGGACTGAGATCCATCTTGGACTTAAGAGGCTTGAACAAGCTCCTCAGGAAGGACAAGTTCAAGATGTTTACTCTTTCTCAGATCCTTCAGGCCCTTCAACTTCAGGATTGGTTGGTGTCATTGGACCTTAAGGATGCTTATTTTCATGTGCCAATCCATCTCAAGCACAGAAAATAGCTTAGGTAGGCGGTTGGCGACTCGCATTATCAGTTTCGAGTCCTACCATTTGGGTTGACCTCCGCCCGAGGGTTTTCACCAAGTTGATGGCAGTGGTGGCAGCGCACCTCAGGAGGGGGGGGGATTCACGTCTACCCCTACCTGGCCGATTGGTTGATCAGGGCGCGTTCTGCCGAGCAAGCCCTGAATCATCTGAAAGTCACCTGCCACTTCCTTCACAGACTGGGCTTCTCCCTCAATTTCAAGAAGTCACAAATGACACCTTCCCAACAGATCCAGTACATAGAGGCTGTATCAGACACATCCTTGGGAAAGAGCTTGCCTCCCAAGTCGAGGGCTCAAGACATTCTTCAGATGGTTTCCAAATTCCAAAATGCCCAAAATCTCCAGGCCTACGACTTCTTGAGGTTGCTTGGCCTCATGGCATCCTGCATTTTCCTAGTTCCAGAAGCACGCCTGAGGATGCCCTTCAATGAGCTCTATAGACTCAATGGTCCCAATTCTCAGGACAAACGACGGATCTCCTTCAGATTCCGAACAAGGTTTGGCAGGATCTTCTGTGGTGGACTTGCACAGAGAACATCCTAAAAGGAGAACATTTTTGGCAACCATGGCCAGACATTACAGTAGTGACGGACGCCTCACTCATGGGATGGGGAGCTCATGCCAACGATCTGACAATCAGCGGTCGTTGGTCTCCATCCTAGTCCAAACTACACATCAACCTTTTAGAGCTGAGAGCAAACAGACTAGCGCTGAAGGCTTTTCTGCCATCTGTCGGAGGGGTGGGGGGGAATGTCCTGATAATGATGGACAACACAGTAGCCATGCATTACCTAAACAAATGAGGAGGTGTAGGGTCACTGCCTCTGTGCAGAGAGGCAATGCAGCTCTGGTATTGTGCAATTCAGGAAGGCATCTCCTTATCGGCAGTTCATCTAGCTGTGGAGAAGAATATGATGGCGGACACTCTGAGCAAGCAGAGTACTGTGTCCCACGAGTGGGAACTGACTCAGAAGTCCTTCAGGAGACGGGAACCCCTCAAGTCGACACGGTTGATTCTGGTCGCAAACAGAAGTGCGAAAGGTATTGCTCAAAGGAATTTCCCCCGAGAGGAGCCCTAGGGGATGCGTTTGTGGTGAAGTGGAACTTCCCACTGCTGTACGCGTTCCCTTCCATCCCCGTCATTCCTCAAGTCATCAGGAGGTTAAGACGGTTCAAAAACCACATGATCCTAATTGCGCCGGATTGGGCCAGGAGAACGTGGTACCCCGACCTATACCTATGTCCATCTGCCCTACGTTACGTCTTCCTCAGAGAGAGGGCCTTCTCTCAAAAAAGGAGGGACTGGTACTCAATCCAGAGGTCAGGACTCACAACCTTCATGCTTGGTATCTGAAAGGCTGAGATACAAGGATTGGGACCTTCCGGATGACATCATGGAGGGGTTGCTTTCGGCGAGAAGGCCAGCAACATCATCTTTGTACCGTTGCCGCTGGAAGAGCTTTTGCAACTGGTGCAGGGAAAAGGAATGTTGATCCTTTTCTGTGTCCTTTTCCAGAAATATTATCCCTCCTCTTAACATTGGCACATAAAGGTCTCAATGTTGGGACCGATGAAGGTTATCTTGCAGCGCTTTCTATCTTCAAGCGCTCTTCGGAAGAATGTTCCTATTTTAAAATTCCTTTGATAGTACAAATCATAAAGGGACTCACCAATGTGTTTCCTCCCTCTTCTTTCCAAGTCCCAGTTTTGGACCTTAATCTGGTTCTAAAGTTTTTGATGTGTGCCCCTTTTGAACCTTTGCACACATGTAATTTAAGATTACTAACATTGAAAACTGTTTTCTTGGTTGCTTTAACATCTGCACGAAGAATGAGCGAGTTGCAGGCAGTGTCTTCTGGGCCACCCTATACTGTGTTCCACAAGGACAGAGTTGTATTGAGGGTTAAACCATTGTTCTTACCTAAAGTTGTCTGATTTCCATTTTAATCAGAAGATCATTCTACCCGCGTTCTATCCTCCACCTCATCCCAGCAAGGAGGAGGAAAGATTGCACAGGCTGGACTGGAGAAGAGCTCTAAGCTTTTAAATTTCTAGGCTCTGCAAGCTTAGAGTGGATAATCAGCTTTTCATTGGCTATACCGGAAGGAAGTTGGGTCAATCGGTGTCAAAACAAACCCTATCACGTTGGATTGTGCTTTGCATTTCACGATGCTACAGATTGGCGGGCAAAGATCCACCATAAGGCTTGAGGGCCCGTTTAACCAGAGGCATAGCCTCCTCGACAGCCCTTCAAAGAGGTGTTCCCATAAAATCTAATTGTGAAGCAGCGACTTGGTCTTCGCTGCACACTTTTTCTAAATTCTATAATCTGGATGCTTCCCACTCTAAAGAGCTTGCTTTTGGTAAAGCCGTGCTGTATTCAGCTATATAATATTACAATCTACTCCCTCCTCCAAAGAACTTTTACACTGCTTTGGGAGTCTATTTACGATGAGGAATACGTTGGAGGACACAATCCATTCGAAGAACAAGTTACTTACCAACTGGTAACGTTCTTTCGACTGGATGTTCCTCCAACGTATTCCTCATCACCCTCACATCCTACCCCTCTGTAGATTTGCCGGTGTTCTTACCACTTCAACTCTCGCAAGGCTGACACCTGGCTACCTACACTATCTATACAGCAGAGCAAGAGGGGAAAAACAGAACTGAGGCCAACGGGCACCGCGTGTGCTACTTGTATACCCGATGATGTCACCCTCGACGGAGGCCTTTGAGGGACTTCGACTTGACGCACAGCGCCCTCTGCCGAGAAAACATTTCCGAAGCAGCTAAAGCTGGACAAATACATCTAAGATGAGGAATACGTTGGAGGAACATCCAGTCAAAAGAACGTTACCAGTTGGTAAGTAACTTGTTCTTCTCTTTGTCAACTTTATATCCTTTGTCAGCGAGTGTAATCATCAGCTGAACAGAAACACATCTTCACTCTTCCTCTGTGGTCCGGCAGACTAAAATGTCACCTACGTACTGCAACACAACGCTCTTTAGATCAATATTGCTTAAGTCCATCTGGAGAACTCTATTGAAAATCGATGGAGACTCTCAATACCCCTGTGGTAAACGAGTGCTTTTCTGACGAGTTTGTCTGAACGTAAATGACTTCAGATCCTGCGAGTCTTTGTGTAATGGGATTGAGAAAAAGCATTTTTCAAATCAATCACCATGAAATATCGTGCCTCAACAGGTATATTACATAAGATCGTAGACGGGTTAGAAACTAGAGGGAAATCGGCCTCTACAATTTGGTGTTTCGGCCTAAGATCTTGAATTAAACGCCACAACTCCCTCCTCCCCCCCTCCTTCGATTTCTTGATAGGGTACACTGCAGTATTACATGGTGACTCTGACGTCACTGAGATGCCCTGATCCAGCATGGCGGAAATAGTCTTTAAAAATACACCTTCATCTGCCTCTCGAGACATAGAATAGTGTCGTGCTCAAGGTAAAATTGATCCTGGTTTCAATGTTATCTTTACTTCTCCAACCCCCTTGAGCAGGCCTACGTCATAGGGGCCTGTGGTCCACAATGAAACAGGTACTTTTGCCATATCTTCATCAAAATATTCAGCACGTTTTTGTGCTATCACATTCTTCTGAGGAACTTCTCTTTTAATTGTTCTCACCCAATAAGTAATGCTCATTTAAAATATTACATAGTCATCCGATGAATGATCTCCAAAAATATCGTCGTCAGTAGTCTGTAACCTTCCCTGATGGCTTTTGCTACACACCATCGTCTGCCTTCTTCATCATTTCCTTCAAGGATGTGGGGTGCGGAAGAGAGATTCCGCTTTACGGGTCAGAGAAAAGAAGTTGGCGAGAACCCGGGGATCGGAATTGGGTGAGCACAGAGGTTTGTTACGGTCACATACCCGTCTGACTGAGGGATTGGCTGTGATGGGTCCGTGCCTGGGGCGATGACTGGAGGGAGAGTGAGACGAGAACTCCTAGCAAAAAGGGAGACTGAGTTAGACCAAGAAAATGTGGCAAAGCTTGAGCATAGTAGGACGATTGAAGGCACTCGCAAAGTGTTGGCTCCCGAAGGGGTAGTGACACGCTGCTCCGTATATTGCACCTGCGGATATCCCCGTCTGGGAACTGCGCTGGAGGAGACAGGAAGTGAAAGTCCAAGCCAGGAACAACTGAAACGGTACGAATCCCTTCCCACTCCATCTTGGGAGTAATGCAGCTAACTGAATGAATCCTTCTCCATCTCCTCCACAGAGTCCATTGCTGAATCAGGGGTGTGACACGAGGTCCCTAAGAACCCTGCTGCAACACTGCTCTTCTTACTTTCTGTCCTCCTGGAGTACGTTTGGAAGATCTTCAAACGATATGCCGCCTCCTTCCTACCGTCAGCCTTCCCGCTCCACAGCACGAGTCCTACAGAGGTTGGTCCCAGACCTTCGGTGGAGGCTCGCAGCGCCGTCGCCGCCCGTAAGGAAAGCCACAAACAACCAAGCAGGCCTGATTTAGCCCAGGCTCCCCCACTTTCTCACTCCAGTGAGAGGCCGTCTGTCAAATTTCGTTGATGCTTGGAAAGTCATCACCACAGACTAATGGGTGCTGGACATTCTGCAAAGGGGGCACACGCTGGAGTTTGAACGCAAATGCCCTCATATTCCACCTGTAACAAGGAAAGGAACACACTGCCCAGCTGCTCTGTGAAGTGTGTTCCATGCTAACAAAGGATGCAATAGAGCCCGTCCCGCTGCGCCTCTGGGACTCTGGAGCTTACTCCAGATACTTTCTGGTCCGAAAGAAGTCTGGGGAGGAAGCTGGCGCCCAATCCTGGACTTAAAATGCCTCAACAAACACCTAAGGTCCCAAAAATTCAACGTTGCAGCAAGTGCTCGGCCAACTGGAGGAAGGGTATTTCATGATTGCTCTCGATCTAGTAGATGCCTACTTTCACTTCCCCATTCACCCAAAACATCGGAAATAGTGCTGGAAAATCACTACCAGTTAAAGGTGCTGCCCTTTGGGCTGAAGTCGGCTCCAAGAGTGTTCACAAAGTTCTTGGCCCCGGTGACCGTGCATCTATGTCTCAAGGGCATACATGTCACCTGTACCTGGACTGGCTCATCCAGGCACATTCTTGGAGCCTGGCAGTGCAGCACACACAGGAAACCATACACCTACTTACGGAGCTTGGATTCTCTATCAATTATCCGAAATCCTGCATAACGCCATAAGAGGACATTCTGTTTCTGGGGGCACATCTCGACACAGTGACGTTTCTAGCTTTCGCCTCGGAGGACCGAGTGTGTGCCATCCCGCAGAAGGTGCATTGTCTATCCACCATCAGATCAGCAACCACCTGGTAATCAAATTGCTGAGGGGCATGATCTTGTCCGGCATACACCTGATCGTGTTCTGCAGGCTGCAGATGAGGCCGCTTCTGGAGTTTCTGGACTGCAGGTGGCGCCAAGCCACTGGCATTTGGACAGACAAGTTGACGCTCAACCTAGAATTCAGGAAATCCATCCAATTCTGGGGAGTGCGCGCTCACCCTGTTAAGGGTTTGCCATTCCAGCCCCCTCCCTTCCAGGCAACAGTCACCACGTATGCCTTGCTTGACTGATGGGGGCCCTTACTGGTCAGTCTCAAGCCAGAGACCTTTGGCTGCCGGAGAAGGGTCTACACATAAATGTGCTGGAGCTTCGGGTCATGTTCTGGGCCCTGAAGTCGTTCTTGCTGCTGCTGCAGGGTCGAGTGGTGAGGATTTTCACGGACACCACCACTGCTATATTCTACATCAGGAAGAAAGGACGGGAGCCGATCCGATGCTGTCGTTGGAGGCACAAACCCTATGGCACTGGATGATCCTTCAGAACATGTTCCTTGTACCTTTTCGCCTAGTAGGCATAACGGATGCCCTCAGCATGGAGCTTAGGTCCGATCACGAAGGGGAATTGCAGCAGAACCAATGGGCTTTTCCTCCGATTCCCCCTCCTGCTAAGGGTCAACAGCATGTTGATGTGATGCCTCTGCAAGATGATACTCGTCACCCCAGCATGGCCAAGCCAGATATAGTACCCAGATCTGCTCCACCTATCGGTAGTGCCGGCCATCAGGCTGCCTCCTCTTCACAACCTGCTCTCCAGGGAAAACGGAATCATCCTACATCACGATCCAACATCAATCAACCTTACGGACTGGCTCCTGCAGCCTTGGAGTTTGGCCATTACGACCTTCCGTGGGAGTGGAAAGCGTTCTCGCCAAGGCCATAGCACCCTCTACATCGTGCTATGGTCACAAATGGAAACGCTTCACAGTGTGGTGCAGGGCATCGCACTGCTGCATGTCTCTGCTCTTCTGCTCTTGCCGTTCCTGCTCTCACTGGCCAAGTCTGGTTTGGCCCACGCCTCCATCAAGGTGCATCTGGTGGCTATTTCACAGTACACTCGTTCACCTACAAAGCCATTGCTATGGCCCCACATGCAGGTCAAAGAATTCATGAAATGTCTTACCCCCCAGTGACAGTTCCAGCCCCGGCGTGGGAGCTCAACGTTGTTCTCACGAAGCTCATGGGACCTCCATTTGAGCCTTTATATCGTGCTCCTCAAGTTTCTTTTAATGGAAGGCCTGCGTTCCTGGTAGAGATCACTTCGGCCAGGCCGATCGTGGGAATTCAGCCTATTTCCTGCAAAGCCCCTTACTTAGCGTTGCAACCTACTAGGGTGGTCCTCCGCACTCACACCACCTTCATGCCGAAAGTCCCATCTGAGTTCCACCTCAACGAACCTTTGGTACTTGCAGTCTTCTTCCCGAATACAGTTTCGGCTGCTAAACGATCACTGCATACACTGGACGTAGCTTGTATCTTAAAGTTCTGTGTGGCCTGTTCGAGAGATTTCCGGAAGACTTCTCAACTCTTTGTGAACTTTGGTCCTGTGAATCAGGGGAATGCCCTGTCCAAGGTCTCCCTATCCAGGTGGCTCTCTGGCTGCATCATGCACTGTAATTGTCTGGCCGACAGACCCCTTCCAGGCCGGCTGAGAGCCCACTCCACCAAAGCCATTGCTGCTACGACGGCATTCCTCTGGGGTTCCCCTCGTGGACATTTGCAGGGCTACTACGTGGAGGTCGACGCACACCTTCACGAAATTCTACTGTGCCAACAGGGATTCCATGGAGGAGTCCATAGTCTGCCAAGCAATGATGCACAACCTGTTTGCTTGCAGTGAATCAGTTCCAGGGTAAGCTTTGCACTTCTGTTGAGCCTTGCCATCTCCTGTGGTTGTGTATATGTTACTGCTGTATAACTGTGTTCAGACGCCATGCTGGAGAAGTGACAAGTTACTTGCCTGTAAGTTTTGTTCTCCAGCATGGGTCTGGCATGAATTCACATGGGAACCCTCCCTCCGTCCCCGCTGTGGTGCTTCTGGGTTCATACCTGCACCTCGCATGCTTTTAGTCTGAAGATGGCTGCCGGGGGCGGGGTCTCAGGAAGACGACAGCCATTGGATGGGTGCAATATCACTCTGTTAGGGAGAATGTTCATTTCTGTGCCAATTCCCTTTAACCTTGGAGACCCCCAGCTCTTTTGCTGGGCTCAGGGCTTTGTAAATTTGACTCCTGAGTGAGTGGGACCTTTTTTCTGCTCTCTCGTGTTTTACTGACTATGATTTTCTATGTTCCTTACTGTTTTATGGAGTCTGGTAAACTCCATAGGCATCTGCTTTTGCATTGTGGCACATTGCACAAAAGGTGCTGTGTCACTGAGACGTCCTTTGGACATCTCTTAATGTTTAACTACATTTTCTTGGGTGAACTACTGTTCCCACGAATAGTCAGATGACCCCGGTCTTACTTAGCTTTACTTTATGGGTCCAGCACACACCACCCTAGGTGGAGTGCTGGGGGGGGGGGGGGTCCTAGTAATTCCTTTAACCAATTCCTCATGCGACATTTTGTTACACTAACTCACTTGAATGGCTGGTGGCAGTGGTTTCTTTTTTTTACTACCTAGTGACATGCATCTACAGGCTGATACCTCAGCTGCAGTGCTGAACACAAGGGTGACCATTTTCCCAAAATGGTTCCGGTCTTCTTTTTTCACCTGTTCTTGTTAGTTCGGTTCTCCTAGGCTTTTACTCTTTTGTTTGCATCAGATTTGAGTCCTTTGTGTAGTTTGCCTTGGCGGGCTTCAGCCCTGAATCCCGCCCAGGCTCCAGTGTATCTGGAAAGGCAGGAAGTGAGGGAGTGTCCCGAAACTTCCCTGTCCTTTGTCTCTAGGTGTGCCTGAGTGAAACCAGTTCCTATTGGCCGGCTGGCTGTCATAAACACCCTGCTGTGTGATTGACAGCCCAGGGCTTTGAATGAATGGGAACTTGCATAAAAAAGCAAGGTTTTTGAGACTAGAAGTAGAGTCGACCACTGAAGAATAGAATCTAAAGCAGAGGACGAGAGAAGGAGCCAGCAGCACCCTCCTGGACTGCTAAATGCCCGGTGAAGCCCTGCAGCTGTGCTGCCCCCGTTTTCGAATTGACAGGGAAGACCCACAAAGGATGACTTCCTCCCTTAGGCTGGTGGGACCAACTAGCCTCGAGACATATTCTATTTTGGCGCAACCCCTGACTTGCTGTGACTTTCCAAGGCTGCAGGAGCCGAATACCCAGGATACCTCGACCACTTGTGAGTGCATTGCCTTCCGAATCCGGACAAATCTTCATAGGCATCCAGAGTACCATACAGAAGCACGGAATCCACATCCAGAGTTCCCTCACTAGAGTCCAGGACCGAGGGATCAAAGAAATCCTAACCAGAGCCTTTAGTTCTTTATTGGTGCTGAGGAAAAGGTGCCAAAACCACAAAGAGCCGATGAACCGACAGAAATCCATTGCTGCCGAGTCCCTCTCTTGAGTGCTGCCGCAGGAGCCCGCCCGACGTCCTCCCTTTCGTCACCACGACCAAGGACTAGGAGCAAGGGTCTACTGCATTGCATTGTAAATGCAACCAGTTGGAACACTTTCTTCATTTTCAAGGTACTATGGGGTTTGGGGTATTTTATGCTTTTGCCATTTGGGGTGCTTCCTACCTTTTGGGAGTGCGTTTTAACCCAACACCAAGTCCACCTCAACTTACGTGCATTGGCCTTACAGCGTGTGCTTTCTAAATGTGACTCCTTGAATTGCTGTGATTTCTCTTTTGAACACTGACTATTTAAGAACATTTTTCTAAGAAGAAGAGCATCAGAACTTTGACTTTGTCCATTCACCTTGGCTGTCCTGGCTCCCTAAAGGCCTCCTTCTGAACGTATTGGCTTTGGCAGTGCTTGTTCCCTTACATGTCTTAAATGTTGAATACTTTAATGCTGGTATAATTGACTGCCTGCATCCCTTTGGGAGAATCTAACTGTTCTGATCTAACCCTAGCCTATCCTTCTGAAAAACTCAATAGTGCAAAGGTGATAGTATATAAATGCTATACTGACCTCAAATGACATCACCTCTGGGTAACAGATGAATGAATTACTCACCTGCTTTATTGTTCACTGTTTGTTTGAATTGAATCCTACTTTGGGATTAAAGTTACATCTAATTACTGCTTTTACCGAACGGACTCAGTCTTCTGTGATTGGATAATGGGAGTAAGGCAGTATTCAAGCATTTAAAGCGATACTGCTTTTCTTACCCAGGATTCCCGGCCTGACGACAGGGAATATTAATGAGCATGTGAATCCATGCCAGACCCATGCTGGAGAACAACAGTTACAGGTAAGTAACGTGTTCCTTCACTTATACAGATGATATCTGCATTTCAATTGCAGCAAAGAACGACTCCCCTGGTGCACTTTTTCCACCATATCCATAAGGTGGAAGACTGGGGCCATAATCAGGCTTTGAGTTGCTATTTCAAAGTAGATCATTTCCTGGTGGAGAGTCTTTAGCATCAAAACCTTCTATGAACTGACACATTCCTGAAGGCCTAAGGTCTCATTCGACTAGAGGTCAGGCTATTCCTGTGCTGCTTGAAGGGGTTCAATTGCTAGACATTAGTCCAGTCAGGTGAAGACTTGGCAGCCTTGTGACATGTTGATGAAACAAGGAGGCTTTGGTTGAATGTTCTGCTGTAAGGCGGTTTCACTTGCTCTTCCAGTGTCAAACCAGAAGATGGCGAGGGCGTCTTTAAATTTAAAAAAAAATGTGGATTTTCTTTTTGATTGAGAATGTATACTTAGTCCTAAATATTTCTTGTTGCCCCGCCTGCCTACTGTTAGGGAGAATTCTCTATTAAGGCTAATTTCCCAAACCTAGTGAGTTCTCCAACAGCTTTGCTGGTTTTTTGGGGTTTATTTTTTTTTTCTCCTGCTAAGAGTGAGACTCTTTTTCTCCCACTCTTAGACATGATTTGAGATATCCTTTGACTTTGTAATGTGCTTTATGGGCTATGGGGTCTTTTTACTCCATAGGGTTTCATGTGGTTTTTGGTAAGTGTTACACAGCACCCTCAGTGCAGTAACACATGGGTGTCATAGTGACCCCCAAACATAGACTCCATACCCTGGGACTGACTACTGTCTCCCAGGGCATGTAAAGTCACCATTGACTTTACTAGTCTTAAAATGGGAACAGAACCAGTACAAACCATCATATTGTGGAAGTACTGGTAGGGGAAATTAGATTGCCCCTGGGTCTGTTTTTCGAGGGGGCACTGTGCAGTCCCCCCTCATCGAGTTTCTGGCTGGTGGCAGTGGTTACCACGTGAAATATTCCACCAGAATATTTTCTATGGGATTTTCCCATTCATTTTAAACGCACCACTTTTTGGTGCAATGTTAAAGATACTGCTGGGTTATTTATTTAATATTTATACCCCGGTTGGGTATTTTTGCCAGAACTCGGTTTTAAAATGGCGTTTGTGTTCGCCTGTGTAACTCCAACCCAAGGCGAGCCCTTTGTTCCACTTTTTGGCGGGCTTCTACACAGAAGCCTCCAAAAGTGGTGCCACTCTGTCTGGGTCTACAGGATGTGTGGGAGGGGGGGGGGTTTAGGCACCCTGGACTGAGTTGCCTCGGCAACTCAAGTCGCACTCTTGTGTGATTGGCCCAGTGGTGAGCCGCCCGGCTCACCACTTAGCATGTTTGAGTGACAGCTAGGACTGATGAATGGGGGTTTTCTGCATAAAAGCAGGGCTTTGGGGACTGGAACTTCAGACGTCGCCACAGGACCTAAAGAATCCAAGGAGGGAGAAGCTGAGCCGACCTGCAACGACGACCTGCAACGACGACACCACCGGTGGAGCCCTGCTGAACCGTCTCAACGCTTTTCCCGACGACAGAGAAGATCTTCATTCCGTAGAGTCTTCTTCCTTTGACTGGTGGGGATAACCAGTTTGCCCCCCTTTTCGCCTTCCCGGATCATCTTGTGGCCGCCTTACCTCTGCCAAGCACCCCGGCAACCGGGATACCACGATTTACCACTACGGCGAATAAAAGGGTAGTACCTTTTAACCGGAGAACTCCGCGGCTGGTTTCTTCCCTGGCAGTGCAACGACCTTCAGCTTTCCTCCACGTCGAGATCTTCTCTTCCTCTGGACGATGCTGCGACTTGCACCCGCTGCCAGGAACAACTGCCCCCACTGGAGGTACTGTGTCCGCCTAGCCTCCCTTGCAACGGTCTGTACGGGGTGTCTATTAAATCCTCGACTTACTACCTGGGCTGACCCTAGGCTGGCTAACTGAACTTTTCTGAGCTGAACTAATTCCTTTTTGAACTCCCTGCAAGACTTTTTTGAGCCTCTTAAACTGTGTGATCTTGGGCGCATTGGTGCTCTGCTCTCTCGAAGAGGGAGCCTGGCCTCTGAACATTTTTCTCACAAGTAGACTTTGACTTTCCTGCCTTGCTGGGTGCTTCTAAAGTATTAGTGTTGTGTGCTTTTCCAATTACTGCCTTTTCCCTCCCTTCTTTGATAACTTATTGGAGTGCCATCTTCAGTTAAGCGCTCACCTCTGTCTGAAAATAAGTGGTGTTAACTAAGACTTGTCTAATAAGGAATAAGGGATGTATATATAATAATATTGTTTTGAACTTGCTTATAATAATAGTGCTGGAGTGTTTCTATAAGTGTGTCTTCAAATAAATAATTATATACTTTGATACCAAAGCTCTGGTCAGTGTTTGCTTGTGCTACTGTATTTTGGTACCTATCTTGTATACTCTATATACTGTCTAACTCTTCTTGAGAGAAGTCTGGCTGCTCAGCCACAGCTACCAGGTAAATCTGGGTGATACAGACTGCTACCAATTGGGTTTACTGCCAACACCTGTAGTCTTAAGCCTTTTGCAGTGGTCCCTAAGGGAACTGCACAGGTTTCTGCCTAACACCTACCCCTCGAAAAGATTGCTCATAAATTGTCTTTTTGTCATGGGGAGGGTCTACCGTTCCTCAATGTCTTTGACCGAGACAAAGATGGTGAAACTGAGGTCAAAGAGCTCATGTGGCTATTAGTAGTTACTGAGGATGTCGCTTCAGGCATGAGAGGCACCACTGACTTCATGAAGAAGTCTCTAAGGAACCATATAATGCACCTTTGTGGCTGTGAGAAAGATTTCTGAACCAGTCTGTGTTGAATGACATTCCAAGAGATGGGGAAGGAATCTGTGGGAAGTATATCATGTCAATCAGCAACAATATTAACAAAGGTAAGTAATTTGTTCTCTTTTTCACAGGTATCATTTACCGGAAAACAGGCTGAAATGAGGGAAATGCAGCAGCTTTCAGGAGGACAGAAATCTTTAGTGGCCCTTGCACTTATATTTGCCATCCAGAAATGCGATCCAGCTCCCTTCTACCTGTTTGATGAAATTGACCAAGCTTTGGACGCACAGCATAGAAAAGCAGTTTCAGGTATTTTCCTTTCTATATTTGAGACATTCAAAGAAAATTGTTTTGTTGTGTTTGAACATTGAAAACAGTAGTGCTATGTGAGCATGGATGTATTATCCATGTATTCCATGTTGATAAAATAAACAATATAATTGTTAAGGAATATTTTTTAATATTCCCTGCTCATAAGATTCTTTTTATTACAGATATGATCCTTGAACTTGCAGGACATGCCCAGTTTATTACAACTACCTTTAGGCCAGAGCTACTGGAATCGGCTGATAAGTTCTACGGTGTGAAGTTTAGAAATAAGGTAGCTATTTTAAGTATTCAAACAGAATATACAATGTATATTAAACAAATGTGATGTTATGCCTCGTGTATGGTATTATGCACACATGCATAGCTCCTGGTGTCTTGAACATACAATCTATGATTCTACAGGACTCTGGGGACATGGCAAAAAGGCGCAAGCAAGCGATGGGAGTACCCAGTGCTGTGGCACTAAAGACTCTAATCTGATATCTTTGTGAATCTCATCAATCATGAATGCAACCGTGTTTTGGTGAAGCAATACTGCACTCTGGTTGTGCCACCTGGAGTGTGCCTCGCCCCCACTTGATCCCAAAGAGCCTGCTCAGGTGATGCCCGAATCCCACCACAAACATTTGGAATTTCCAGACGGCGGCCAAGCACATCCCAGACCGAGGGCACATTACCATGGCCTTATTGAAACCATGGGTGCGTGTGTCTGGCACACTGAGGCCTTGAGGAGGACATTTATGCCCTCTCTGGGCCTTTACATATGCTGCTTACTATTGCAACAGATAGAGAATTGGCACTGTGCTATCCTGAGCATCCCCATTTTCTGACTGTCCGGAGATTTGCTGTCCCTCTTTACCCAGACCACGACTTGGCCAAGTCTACCATCTCTGCCAGTCTTTTTCATTCAAGACCCGCAAGCACTGCCACCGTAGGTTTATGGCGCTTTTGGAAGAGGGTACCGGGTCTTCAAGACTCAGCCTCACTCCGTTGTTATGCATCTGCCAGGCACAGCAGACCCCTAGAGCGCACTCCCCCTTCAAAGAGGTTGAGGTCCCACAAAGAGTCTTCCCAGGGGAAGAAAGCAAAAAAGGGACATGGACAACACGCTCGGGCTGCCCCCTAGTCAACTGTCGTTGACGTCCTTGTCTCTGCCTACGGTCACCTCGTTGACCGCTTAGGCGCCTAAAACACTGCCATAAACTGTTTTGTCATGCAAACACTAATCGGATAAATGAAGCACCTCCACTAATACAAGTCCTTCATCCACGCCATCATCCTCGACAATGCTATTGATGACCCATAGTTGACCTAGATCCTTGTGGAAGGTCCCGTTGATCACCTTGTTGACAACCAAGGCAACTCTTTCTGGCATATCCACCACTTCCTCAACGACCAAATCATTGTCTACATCAATGACTAAGTCTGCTACCATACCAACTCCATTTCCAAGCACATTTGCATCGGCGACGACGCCTAGTCAAAGGCCATTGGTCTCCACTTTCCTGAAGGGAATCAATGTGGACATGGATGTTATGTCGGCATTGGCCGAACTTCCCAGACCAACTCCTGCTCAGCCACTGTTTTCTTTAGCTCCAAATGTACCGCCTGCAGTCCCCTGTCCATCCATTGCTCCCCCAGAGAAATTATTACAGCAGGGTGCGAATTCAGACATGGAGATGGACAAACCAGAAGTCCCCCCCACCCCCCGAGAAGAGAGGAACCTGTGTCTCCTCTGGTGAATATGCCTCCGCCAGCCCCACCAAATCAAGGCCTTCCCATGCCAAAAGGCCCTCCACTTCCGGGGACCCCTGTTCCAAGGAGCAGCCTCACTGTTCCTACATTGGTTCCTTCACCGTCTGTCTCCAGGGATGTGTCAATGGACATAATTTCCACATTGCAAACATTAGTTTCAGATCTCCAAAAACGGCTTCCTGCCACACCGTTGCCTTCTACATTGCCACCTGATAGGTTCCCCGGAAGGAAAGGTGTCATTCCAATGCCACCCTCCGGTTCTCCTGCGATGGTGCCACTGTTACCACCTATTGCTCTAACGGATACTGACTCTGACACTGACTACCCATCGAATGGTGAAGATCTAGTAGCAGGTGACTGAGCCAGCAGACCTACCAGCAAGAGATTCGCCCCCAGACGAAATTGGTTAATTTCTTGCCCTTCTATCACGAGCAGTAAAGCTTTTTGACAGTCTTCCTGAACAGCAGAAATTAGAGGGATTTTGGTACCAATGGTGGGGAGCTGCCCTAATATCAATGGTGGCCATTCCAGTACTGGAGGATATTTGAGAAGACTGGCTCCTAGTAATGAGAAACCCTTTCTCAGCGCCTCCCAAGAAGGACTGCTTCGATTAAAAAAAAAAATACACAGTGCCAGAGTCAGCACCCAAATGCCTGCGCACACATTGTCCTGCACTCAGTTGTCGCTGCAGCTGCCGGCAAGCATTCTGCCAATCATGCCTCTCCCTGTATGGTACCTCCAGACAAGGATGGCAAACAGCTGGACAAGGGTCATATCTACAGTCGCCCCGACCATCAAATCGGCTAACTCGCTTACTGTTCTCTCCCGCTACAATCGTGAACTCTTTTTCAAGCTTGGACCAATACTAGACTTCCTCCCAGATGTCAAGTGGGATGAAGCGCTTATGCTGTTACACAAATGTGAGGCAGCATCAGACCACACCATTTCGTTTGTCTGGGACATAACGGATACAGGGTTCTACTAAATGGGTAATGGAGCAGTGCTGCGCCGCCAAGGGTGGTTAAAAGCCACCAATCTCAGACCTGAGGTCCAATCAAAGGTGGTAGATCTGCCTTTTGACTGCACCAAACGTTTTGGGAAAAAAAGGTTGACGAGACCCTGCAGACCATCAAGGCTGACACTGAGAAGGCCCATTTCCTGGGCACTCTGCAACAGCGCCACCAGTCCTTTCATTCCAGTAAAGCAAGGTTCTCACAGACTTTGAGGGACTACATGTCGTCTTAACGCCCACAGGCAGCATGCACCAGCACCACCAAGGAGGGGTATAAAGGTAGTTCTCAACCCTACCGAGGAAACCAGCGACAGCGCAGAGCTTCCTCTAGAAGTCAACTCCCAAAGCAGATCGGACCAGGCCACAGTTACGACTCCCTGCTTTCAGCACCGTAGTAGGCGGGCGGCTTGCTGACTTTGTCAAACAGTGGAAACAAATCACCACCTGCAAATGGGTGCTATCCATCATTCAACAGGGCTATACCCTAGAGTTAATTGGGAAACACCCCTCCATTCCTCCCGCCCGAAAAGAGGCAAACCATCAATCCATGCTTCTTTAGGAGATACTGCCCCTCCTAAACAAGGGGTCGGTCGAGCCTGTTCCACTGCACCTCTGAGGCACCAGAGTATACGCAAGATACTAAGTCAGGAGGATGGAGGCCATTGATAGACCTCTGGAGACTCAACAAATTCCTCAAGTCTCAAACATTCCTCATGGTAACGTGCAACACATCCTGGACCAACTGGAGGAAGTGGATTTCCTCTCCTCTCTAGACCTAGAGGATGCTTACTTTCATATCCCCATCCACCAGGGGCACAGACGCTTGCTTCAGTTTCAAGTCCAGGGAAGACACTGTAAGTTCAAAGCTCTGCCTTTCGGCTTAGCTCCAGTTACTGCCCGCTGTCGTCGTGCAGGCGTCCAAGTTTAGCCATATCTGAACAACTAGTTGGTACGCGCCCCATCTCTACCGTTGGCGTTGCAGCACACCACAGATACCATCCAGTGTGTTAACATCACTAGTGTTCTCAGTGAACCTTTCAAAATCATGCTTGCATCCTTCTCAAAACGTGCTATTCTTGGGCTCACATCTCAACACTTTGCGTCGCTTGCCAAGCCTTCAGAGGAGAGAATGAAGACGATACTGAACAAGGTGTACAGCAACTATCGAGCCCCCAAATCGCATCGGTCCGCTCACTCAAATCTTTCCTGGGAATTATAATGTGCATCTCATTAATTCACTACTGCAGGTTCCAGATTAGGCATCTTCAGGAATTCCTGGATGCCCATTTGCAACAGGTATTGGGGTCCTGGGAAGATAACATTCACCTTACGCCACCCTTTTGCCAAGCTCTCTAGGGGTGGGGCTGCTGCCTCAACCTCGTTCAGGGTGCCCCTTTCATCTTCCAGCCCATCAAGTCACAGTGACCACAGTTGCATCCCTGGAAGGGTGGGGAGCCCACACAGGAGGGTTCCACGCCAGGGGTCTACGGTTACCCGAGTAAAAAACCCTTCACATCAATGTTCTGGAGCTAAGAGCAGTCTTCTGAGCCCTGACGTCTTTCAAACCTCAGCTGCAGAACAAGGTGGTTCGCATCATCACAGACAACACCACCATGTTCTATATCTGCAAGCCGGGTGGGATCTGCACTCCGGTTCTATCTGCTGAGGTGCAAGTGCTAGCACAAGGCATGTTTCTAATTCCCTATCACCTGCCAGGCATCCACAATACAATAGCAGATTCACTAAGCCAGGAACTCAGTTCCTGTCACAAATGGGAGCTTCACCAGAGCCAAGTTCTCCTTCTCTTCTCCGAGTGGGAGCATACAGACATCGATCTGTTAGCTACAGCAACCAACAAGAAATGCACCAAGTTCGGAAGCCGGTTCCACCAGGATGAGAGTCTGGGGGACGCATTCTCATTTCAGTGGGATAAACTGTACCTGTATGCTTTTCCCCAATCCCTCTGCTACCTCGAGTTGTCAGTACACTCTGAACAGCTGCAAGATGATTTTAGTGGCCCCATCAAGTCTGGTACTCAGACTGCTGCTCTGGTCAGTGACACCCTACGTGAGGCTGCCTCATTTACACGACCTGCTCTACAGGGAGGGCAGATCAGTGCTTCATCACGACCCTGCATCACTCGACTTGACGGCCTGGCTCCTGCGGCCCTAAAGTTCCTTCACATTCTGCTAGCCACAGAAATTATTCTAGCCAGGACAAGAACCGCATCCACACTGTCCTGCTACAAAAGCAAGTGGGAACAATGTACCATCTAGTGTGCAACTCCACACCCAGATCCGTTGCACATTCAAGCCGTGCAAGTCTTGCCGTTCCTTCTGTCTTTAGCAGAATCTGGCCTGTCTTACTCGTCCATCTGAGTGCATTTGGCAGCCATTTCACGCTATATGCGTACCACGAGCCAGCCCTTCTCTGTGGTCTCAGAGATTGGTGAAAGAGTTCCTTAAGGGTCTGTTTCATGTCTTTCCCCCGGTTCGAGCTCCAGTGTGGGAACTCAATGTTGTCCTCTCGAAACCTATGGGCCCTCGTTTCGAGCATCTACACAGAGCCTCTTTGAAATTTCTCTCCTGGAAGACAGCATTCCTAGTTGCCATCACTTCAGCCAGAAGGGTCAGCGAACTAAAAGCTCTATCCTGCAAACCTCCTTACCGGAGTTTTCACCTAAGGTGGTGTTGCTGATGCCAAAGGTCCCTTCATCATTCCACCTGAATTAGCCCTTAATTCTACCAGTGTTCTTTGGCTCTCCTTAGTCACCGGCAGAGTGATCCTTACATTTTACTGATGTCACCCAAGCACTAATATTCTGTGGCTCGCATCTGAAAATCATTGTAGCCGTTTGTTGCCTTTGCACCAGTCTCCAGGTGCAACGCCCTAGTGAAGTCTTCCATTGCAAGATGGCTGTCATGCGTGCATTTCCCACTGCCATCGTCTGGCCAACAACCCCCTTTAAGGAAGATCGAGAGCACACTCGACAAAATCTGTGGCGTCTACTGTGGCATTCTAACTTGCAGAAGTTTGACAAATGTGAAATTGTGAACCCGACTGAGGGAATTGTGAAACGGAGTGAGGGCAACTCTGTGCGAACTGTTATTTTGTGAAGCCCGATCTTGCCATAGGCTAACAGTGACCCAGCGAGAAGTGATTGCTCTTCGGAAGTCTGTTTAAATTGTCAAGTGCTTTGGGAGGCTAACGCTGAAAGGAGGATCGGAGCCGGACTGAGGGGGAATCCTAGAGTAAAGAGTAATCGCCAGACGTAGAGATACAGAAGGAATTTATGCTTTGTTGTTTATGGCATTCGGGCCCTCTGAAGCAAGAGACTTTGCATGAGAAGAGACTTTGGAACAGAAGGCCCTGATATTGAGAAAGGGAGCTGTAAGCTCCATCCTGAGAAGCCCAGGAGTGTGCTGTGCTCAACTTGTCCCGTGCTAAAACGTGGGGAAGGGAGAACCCGGCCATAACATCCTGACTTATTATTTTGTGAGCACTTCTTTCTTTTCCTGTGAACATTATCCCACCCTCTTTTGGAGCATAGTGGTAAGGATTGGCAATCGTTTTATTTTAATATAGGCCCTTTTTTATTTGACTAGACTCCACTAGGACTGTATTATTATTTGGTGGCCATAGCTTGCTCCCATCTTAGATTTAGGTTTAGATTAGGTGTTTATCTCACCAATTTTACAGTTTAATAAACACCCTTTAACTGTGATCACTTGTCGGTCTTACTTTGATACCATGCCTTTCTTACAATATTCAAGGAAAAATATTAGTTGCAGGGACATTAAAGTGAGAACTTAACGCAACAATACCACTGAATACCACTGAAATTCAGCTATAGCCACCTTAACTTCGCACACCCTGTTGCGCAGCCTATGATGACATCACTGATGACATCATCTAGGACATTTATTTTCTATACATATATAAATGTACATTAATAACTTTTCTTCAATATGTATGGAAATCTTAAAATATATCCTAATACTTAGTAGTTCCTTGTTTTAAAGCACTTCTCATGTTATTTAGAAAATTGACACACATTGTTCTTACAGTAAAACAATTCAATATTTACATGTGTTTATTTTAAAATGTAGTAATTAATAGATTGCCCACGCTTACAGCTCAGTTAGTCTTCATTCTATTAAAGACAAGGAGGCGAGCATTATGCTTTACTTTCTTTAATACTGTCACAACAGCTTTTAAATTTATCACTTTTAAACTTCAACATTTGCGCAAGTTCCATTTAAACTAAAACTCCCATACACCTCCAGGAGTGTAGTAGTTCTGACCCTATCCCATGCTCCCATCTGGTGTTAGGTCATCCTATAAGAACCCTCAGTCCCAGGTCCTTTCCTCTTTCTTTGCCTTGGAGATCTTCCGTAGCGAACTCAACCCTGTTATGAACGGTCAACAACAAATTTTCCAACATAACTGTGAACAGAGTTCTTGAAACAGAACTGCCCTGAATCCCTGGGCGAAGTAGCGGTGCTTGCCATGATGTTTCACTGTCTGTGATCAGGCTGCTTTCTGGTCATCTCCTAGGAACAAAACAGATAAATACTCATAAGGGTGGGTGATCAGACAAAGTTGAACATTTGATATATGCATCATAAGATCCTCCTTTGTCTTTTCTGGGTGGGATATAATGCTCGCCTCCTTGTCTTTAATAGAATGAAGACTTCCTGAGCTCTAAGCGTGGGCAATCTTTATTCTATGACAAGACAGGAGGCTTGCATTATGCTTGTTCAAAGCTAGCCACCACCCTATTCGTTAAGTCTGACACTGGCTTGAAATAAAATGTCTTAAACGTAGACTCAGAGGACCAATCGGCCGCTTTCATTATATCCTGAAGCGGCACCCCTGCTGAAAAGGCCCTAGAAGCCATTGCGCCCCTAGCTGAATGCGCACCAAACTGGGACAAGTCTATCCCTGCCCATTGAATCACTTCGCTCACCCATCTTGCAATTGTTGCTATTGCATGATAAGGTTTCCTACGCACTATTAGCAATTGTTACGTCTCGCAGCCTCAACTGTGCTGTAGCGGTCTTGTAATCTTTGATACATTGTGCTACACATAGTTTTTTATTTTCTGTAAAATACGGATATGAGATCACTCGAGAATCTGATTTCGTTCGCTTAGCTATGGTAAAGGCTACCCCTTCTGGATGGAATATTTTCTTGTGTATCTCTAGTGCTTTAATATCGGATACTCTTCTGCATGACGTGAGACACAACAACATTGCCAGTTTGTCTGAGAGTTGTGATCGGGATAGATTTCTATTTTCTGGCCATCTAAGAAACAGTTGGAAAACTTCTTTGACGTCCCATAACGTCGAATACTTTGGCTCTGGGGGTTTTCTCATCTTCATTCCTCTCAACAGTCGCAGAACTGCGGGGTGTTCTCCTATGGAGTTACCTTCTACTTCATTCATTTATTTATTTGAATTTAAAAAGCGCCCAGCGGCCCTGGGGCATCGTGGCGCTGTTACAGGATATTCGCTTAATACAAGATGGCAGATATGACAGAAGAGGTGATACAAAATAGCACCGATGATACATAGGCAGTAATACATGTTAATGACAGTTGGTGTTCCATGGTTACAGAGAAACAATGTAGGATACTGTACATTTGGGAGGTGGTCTAGTTAAATAGTTTTGTTTTTAGCACCTTTCTGAAAACTGTGAGGGGTTCTTCGTTTCTTAAGCTAAATGGAAGCGCGTTCCAGGCTTTTGGGGCTAGTACTTCAAAGCTGGTGCCGCCTGCTTTGGCTCTGTTGAATGCTGGTACTGAGAGTAAGTGGGAGTATTGGTCACGTTTTGGTCTGTCGGCCAGAGCCTGGTGTATTCTTTCTGCTAGGTAGGCAGGGGTGGTCTGGGTGAGGCATTTGTGTGTGATCGTGAGAGCCTTGAATGTTTTGCGTTCTTTGATAGGGAGCCAGTGGGCATCTTTTCTCGCCTGGGAGATGTGCTCTCTCCTAGGGATGCTGAGGGCGACTCTGAGCGCTGTTTTGTGCAATTTGCAATCTGTTAATGTTATTTGCTGAGGTGCCTAGGAGTAGGATGTTACAGTAATCAAGTTTTGCACCAATTGTGGCTCTAGCAATGTTAAGACAGTTCTTTGACGACAGGTGGGGTTTGACTGCATTTATGATTTTTGTTGGAAGTTCAACTGAAGATGAGATGGCGCTGACTTGCCTGTCCATTGAAAAGGTGGAGTCAAGATATACCCCAAGGGTTTTCACTACAGTAGAGGCTGTGATAAGTGTTCTCAATACTGAAGGAATTGTATTTGATGTCTAGTTTTTTTAGGGATTCTTTTGGACCTACCAGTAGAATTTGTTTTTTCCCCATTTAGACAGAGGCCATTGGCTGCCATCCAGGCTTGGATACGTGCATATGCCTTCTGGAGGGTGTTGAGGTCTTGTTCATAGTTCCCTGTTAGGGGGAGAAGAATTTGCGTGTCGTCGGCATAGTTAGTAAATGCTATGCCAAATTCTTCTAGGTCGCTGAACAGGGGAAGGGTGAATAGATTGTAGAGAGTAGGGGGAGGTACATGATCCTTGTGGATCCTTGATCATTCCCCACTGAGATCGCGGACCGCAGCACTCCTATTGTTCTAAAGGTGCATCCTTCTTGAAACGTCATTACTAAAAAGTTGAATAACTGCACTACATGGGCAGAAACGGGATCCAAACTATGGTCTGTGCACCAGTGGGCCCAGCTCTTTCATGCCACGTTATAGCTCCTGATGGTGGAAGGAGCCCAGGAATCTCTGATGCACTTTGCAGCGAGTTGTGAAATGCCTGGCAACTCCCACTTTCTCCTGAAACCTTGCAGGCTACCAACTGTAATGTGCCCGTCATTATGAGCGGGTGAACCCTACCGACTGGGTCTAGCAGAAGGTCCGGTTGCTGAGGAACTATCCTCAGAAAATCCTTAGAAAGTTCCATCGCTACTGAAAACCAGGGCTGAGATTTCCAGAGGGGGAGTACTATTATTAGGTCTACATGCTCCCTGGGAACCTTCGCTAACGCTCTCATGATCATGAGAAACGGAGGGAAAGCATAATTCAGCTCTCCGTTCCACGGTTGGAGAAAAGCGTCTGTGCCAGCTGCACCCTGGTCTATTCTCCAACTGAAATATATCTGAGTCTGCGCGTTCAGTCTGGACGCAAATAGATCTATGTGTACCGGGCCCGAGAGGTCCTGTAATTTCAAGAACACGCTTGGGTGTAGTTTTCAATCGTTGGAGTCTACAAGATATCGTGAGTTCCAATCTGCTACCTCGTTCAGCGTCCCCGGCAGATACTCTGCTGTGACTGAGATCTAATTCTGCAGGCAGTAATGCCTGAAGTCTTTTGCTAATTCTACTAGCATTCTCGACTTTGTTCCCCCTAGTTTGTTGATATATCGTACTGCCCAGATGTTGTCCATTTTGAGCAGTACGCAACATCGTACTTTCTTTCGTAAAGGCTCGTACTGCGAAAGAGCCTGCTAATAGTACAGTTCATGTGCATTTTTAGTTCTTCTTCTGACCACTTTCCTCTTGTCTCTACGTTCTTGCACCTGGCTCCCCACCCGGATCTGCTCGCGTCTCATTCTATAACGATGTCTGGGCTGTCTCCGAAGATTGCTCGGCCATTCCAGGCTTCCATGTTGGAGAGCCACCAGTGATATGATATGGCATTTGTAACGCGCCTATACACAAGTGTTTCAAGGCGCGACGAGGCAGGGAGGGGGGAACAAGGGGAAGACAGACAACGATCCTACTAGGCCAGGTGTCATTCAGACCGCGCAAGTGCAGGGGGAGGGGGAAGGGAAAAGGGGAAGGGGAGTGGGGAAGTGCAGTACAAGTAAGTAGAATAAAGTAAATAAATAGGGCCAGCTGGTGGCAAGTGCAAGGTAAGTGCAGACAAGTGCTGGGAAAGGGGGGTCTGTAGGGATAAAGAAACAGTGCCTCAGAGCAGGGGTTGCCAGGGAGGCAGTGCAAGAGGAGAGTGCCTGGGCCCAGGACCGAGGTCGGTGAGAGTGGCCCAGTTGCAGATTAGGTGCAGATTCAGTCGAATTTAGCAGGGGAGAGGGAGAGAGAAAGCAGAAGCAAAGAGGAAGGTTTTGAGGTGCTTCCTGAACCGGAGATGGTTCTCCTCAAGTTTCAGGGAGGCAGGAAGGCTGTTCCAGAGGGAGGCCCCTGCCACGGCGAGAGATCTACCCCCAGCTCGTTGCTTCGAGAAGCGGCTGACCCTGAGGGAGTTGGAGATGGATGAGCGAAGGGCTCGGGAAGGAAGATATTTAGGAAGAGAGAGTTGAAGGTATTTAGGCCCCAGGCCCCAGAAGGCCTTGTGGACAATGCAGAGGGTTTTGAACTTAATCCTCGCAGCCATTGGGAGCCAGTGTAGAGATTTCAGTCCTGGAGAGATACGGTCCCTGGGCTTGATGCCAAGGACAAGTCTCGCAGTTCTGTTCTGGATGAGTTGCAGGGGGCAGAGAGTGGAGGCAGGCAGATTAAGATAGAGGCTGTTACAGTAGTCCAGCTTCGAGAGAACCAGGGCTCGGGAGACAGTGAGCTTCTGGGGGAAGGAGAGGAAGGGAAGAATACCTCTGAGGAGGTGCAGCTGGTAGTGTGACTTCTTAGAGACGTCAGATATATGAGGAGAGAAGGAGAGTGTGGAGTCGAAGATGACCCCGAGGTTTTTTGCCTTGCAGGTAGGAGCAGGACGGGGGCCAAGCGAGGCTGGCCAGAGAGCTACAGGGAAGGAGGGAGTGGGTGTGCCGACGAGTAGAATCTCAGTCTTACTAGCATTAAGGCAGAGGTCATTGGCGGCACACCATTCCTGGATGGCAGACAGACAGACAGTCAGAGATGAGGGAAGGAGAGGAGGAGGCCGAGGGTAGCCTGAAAATGAGTTGGGTGTCGTCTGCATAGCACTAAAAGTAGGGGCAGAGAGCGGCGATGCGGTGAGCAAGGAGTGCCAGATACTGGTTGAACAGCCAGGGAGAGATTAGATCCCTGGGGAACTCCACAGGTGGAGAAAAAGATGTCAGAGAGGAAGGACCCAAGTTGGACCTGGGAGGGTCGATTGGAAAGGAAAGAGGTCAGCCACGCCAGAGCCTGACCAGTGATACCCAGGTTATCACGGAGACGATTGAGCAGGATGGCATGGTTGACAGTGTCAAAGGCAGAAGAGAGATTGAGCAGAATGAGAACACACGGAGTGTTGGAGTCGAGGTTCAAGAGCAGGTCCTCACGGATGTTCAGAAGAGCAGTTTCCGTGCTTCTGGCCGCTCTGAAGCCAGATTGATGGTCATGGAGACTACCAACAGTTTCAGCATGGAGGTTAAGCTGGGAGATGGCCAGTTTCTCCAGGAGCTTTCCCAGGAAGGGAGTGATGGAGATTGGGCGATAGTTAGCCGGGCAGGAGGGGTCGGAAGAGGGTTTCTTGAGAAGAGGGTGCACAAGGGAGTGCACAAGAAGAGGGGGGATGGGAAGACTCCAGAGGCGAAGGAGTGGTTGCAAAAGTCAGCCAGGGCAGGAGCCAGGGAGTCGATGTGGTCCTTGATAGTTTTGGAGGAACGGGGGTGAACCTGTTTAGACGAGACTTTCATAGATTGGACTTGTCTGGAAACCTTGTCAGCAGAAAAAAGTGGAAAGGCAGAGAAGGAGGGAGGAGGGGTGGCTGCAGAAGGGCCAGAGGAAGAGCCGGTAAGAGAGGGCGGGAGGTGATAGGAGGAGAGTGAGGACAGGATGTCCTGAGTTTTTGAGATGAAGTGAGAGGCCAGTGCAGTGCAGAGGGCCTGGGAGGGGACAGGAGAGGTAGAGACTGCAGCATGTTTGGCAAGCTCCTTGCAGATTTTAAAGAGTTCAGCCGAGTTGTTGGATGCCGCAGAGATGCAGGCTTGGATAAGGGCTCTTTTTGGTGAGAACGGAGGGACGGTATTGCCTTTGGAGCAGGCGGCAGGCCAGTTTATCAGAGGATGAACATGAAGCACGCCATTTCCTCTCAGCCACCCTGCACTTGCGTTTTAGGGTGACGAGATCCGAGTCATACCAGGAGTTACATTTGGCTTTGGGCTTCAGGCGGATTCTCATGACAGGGGCAAGGATATCAAGAGTATCAGATATAGCAGAGTGGAGCATGGAGAGGGCTGTGTCAGGGTGGGAGTCAGCTGAAGGGGGGCGGGGGGGCGAGAAGGTGGCAGCGAAAGCCTCAACTGACACGCGGTTCATGGGTCGGATGACCAAGAAGGTGGGTGGCAATGATGAGGGTGGCTTTGCCTGTGGGGTAGGGAGGGTGAGGTGGGAGGTTAGGAGAAAGTGATCACTCCAGGATAGAGGAGTGGAGAGAGGGACAGAGAGGGGAAGGTCAGAAGAGATCAGAGCATCAAGAGTGTGCCCTGCTGAATGAGTAGGCCCAGACGGGAGAATAGAGAGTGAGAGTCAGTCGCAGAGGTCACAAAAGAGTCCAGTGGGGGGACAGGAGGCATCAAGGTGGATGTTGAAGTCACCAAGAAAGAGGAGTTGAGTGGTTGAGGACAGGAGTGAGGAGGAGAGGTCAGCCCACTCAGAGAGGAAGGAGGAAATTTGACCAGGTGGCCGATAGATAGTAGCCACGGTAAGGGAATGGCTAGGAGAGAGAGAGTGTCCGCAGACAAGACATTCAAAAGAGGAGTAGGTCTGCGTAGGAGTGACAGTGGCAGGAATCCACTCGGGGAAGATAAGGGCAACACCCCAACCTGCACGGTTGGGCCTGGGCACGGAGAAGATCTTGTAACCTTCAGGTAGGAGTGTGTCAAAGCTGGTGACAGAGCTGGCTGTGAACCATGTCTCAGTGAGACCGAGGACGTCAAGGTCCAGTTCCTCAAGAAGGCGAAAGATATCAGAGGAATGCTTGATGGCAGAGCGAGAGTTAAGAGTGGCAATGTGGAGAAGGTTGCCAGCCTTGAAGGACTTCCGGGGAGGGGTACAGATCTGAGGTACGCCCTGCAGAGGTGTAGAAGAAGGAGGTGAAGGAGCACGAGAGGGGGCAGGGAGGGAGGGTAGAGGCAAGGTAGCCGAGGAAAGCGGAGGGGGGACAGCGGGAGAGGAAAGGAAGTTGATGAGGCGAGGGAAGCGTCTATCAAAGAGGTGAAGGTTGGCCTGAGGACCTTGGACCAAGACGGTCCCATTAGCGTAGACATTAATGATGGCCTTAGAGGAGTGGAAGGGGGCCAAGAGGACATCCCAACGGTGCCACCATTAATGGGAGCAGAGGAAAAAGGAGAGAGCACAGAGACCATATGAAGGGTCCATAGGTCAGGTGAAGGCATGAAAAAGAGGATGTCAGTGAGAGTTTCCTTAGAGCAGGCACTAGTGTAGGTGTCAGCGATATGGAGGCCTGGGTTGGAGACCAGGATGTCCTTTTTAAACCTTTTCCTACCAGATTTAGTGAGGAGAGCAGGATAGTCAATGGAGAAGCAGTTAGAGAAGATAGGCGAGATAGAGAGCACCATGGAGTAGGAGGGAGTGGGGGGGTGGGGGTAGACAGACGATGCGAGAGCCCGCAGACAGGAATAGAGTGGCAAGCACAGGTTTACCACAATTCAGAGCAACAACAGTAATGCGTATTAGGTACACAGAGGAGAGCCCACCTAAGTTTGAGAATCCTGCGAGGGGAGAAAAACCCTAGTTTACCACATTTCAGAACAACAACAGTAATGCGTATTAGGTACACAGTGGAGTTCCGAGATTGCTTCCTGGTCCAAGGTTACTAGCTGGTGGTAACCTACCCCTCCTTGTAGATGCCTTATTTTGAGCCTCTGTAACGCTCGATAATGGAGCGGGCCTGGAAAGATTGCTTGAATCGAGGCTGCTAGAAGGCCTACTACTCTCGCTAGAGCTGAAGAGATAAAGTCCTCTTCGCTATGACTATTCTAAGCTCCATCATTATTGCTTTCACTTTGTGATGTGGAAGCTCGAGGGTTGCTTGACTGTATCTATAATGAAACCTAGGAACTCTGTGTTGGACTGGTACTAGCTGGGATTTGTCCAAGTTCACCAAGAATCCTAGAGACATCAAGAGCGTGAATATCCATTGCACGTTCTTGGATAGTGTCAATTTGTCTGAGCTCATGACGAGAATGCCGTCTAGGTACACGATTATGCGAATACCTCTCTCCCTTATGGCCGCTGCTACGAGGCTTCATCAGTTTGGTGAAGGCCCAGGGCGCTGACACTAGGCCGAATGGAAGGCACGTGAAACACCATGTCTCTCCTTCCCAAAGAAATCACAGCTATTTCCGAAACTCTTGAGTTATCGGGATCGTCAGGTAAGCAGCTTTGGGGTCTAATCGTGCTAACCAGTCCCCCCGATCGGAGGAGATCTCGAAGTAGATGGATATCCTCCATCTTGAAGTGATTGTACACAATCCATTCGTTCAGTCTCCTTAGATTTATGACCGGTCGTACTTTGTCTCCCCTGTGTACTAGGAATATATTGCTGAGGAAACCTGGTCCTCCTCGTGTATCTCTCTATAGCGTTTTTGTCTGCCAAATTGAGAATCTTGTTGTGTAGCAATGTTGCCTCCTCTCGGGACACTTGAATGGGATGAGGTTTTGTTCTCTGAATAGGGTCCCCTACAAAATCTAGTCACAGTCCCTCTACTGCTTGCAGCACCCATGCATCGCGCGAGGATGCTTGCCAAACACTCAAAAATTGGGTGGTTCTCCCTCCCACGCGTACAATCCTTGCACTCGCCTCCTGAGGCATTGGGTTGCCGGTAGGAGCATCCACCTCTTCGATTTCTGGAAAATCTGGATCTCGTAGGGAAGAACGTGTCTTGTTGTTTCCCTTCCCAGTATTGGGCACGCAGCCCTTGGGGTCTGCGTTGGTAATTAAACCGACCGGACGAACGACCCCTGTAACGACCGGTCCCGGAAAAAACTTGAGTGGGGAAGATTTTCTTAATCGAGCTTTGCGCTCTTTCCAGTGCTGAATAAGTGCCCACGAATTGTGACATTTCTTTAGCGAATGCCTCACCAAAAAGCAGGCCTTTGGCTCCTTCTCCTGCTTCGTAAGAGGCCAAATCGCTTAGCTTATTGTCAATCTTTAAAAGCACTCCCCTCCTTCTCTCTGAGGACAGAGCACAGTTTGCGTTCCCCATAATACAGACAGCTCTTTGCGCCCAGTTGGCTAGGGCGGAGGCGTCTACTGGGATTCCAGTGTCCTGAGACCTTTCTGCCAGGTCCATTATTTTTGATAATGGGCCAGCAATATCTGGAGGAGCTTATCTTGGCATCCTCGACAGGCGCGGTCCATGCCTTTACATATATCTCTTGCAATCTTTGTGACGAAAGTAACCATCTTGGGGTCTAGTTCAGGTGTCTCTGCCAGTTTCCCTGGCAAATCTGGTCTACGGCACTCTGAACGCATACGCAATCTTACTTCCCTATCCAGAGGCTTTCGTATAAACTGAGCCATATAGGCGGCAACTCTAGGCGACGGAACCCAATCAGAGGATTTAGGGTGTCTGATAGCTTCTGGATCAAACCTATCTGCTGTACCGTCTCGCTCCCGAGGATCCAACACCTCCTCATACTGATGATCGGACTTCCTCACCTTCATGATTGGGCATATAGCCCTCGTCCTTGTCCCCTTGATTATTCACGCCTTGGGCTGGGGGGTCTGTCCTGGCTCTGCTTCTTCTCCAGGAAGGCTCTCTTTAGCCTGACAACAGGCTCGCTACTCAGTTGGGCAGTGGAATCCTCCCTATCTAGATTGCTCGGGGGTGGGGGGTCAAAGAGTGTTTACTCTTGCGAGCCACTTTCTTCCTCCTTTGCTCAACCCCTTCTGTGGGGTGTCTGGCTGACAGCTCTCTCTCTGGGCTTTCTGCCTTCCTTTTTCTGGCAAGCAATGCTTGCTGTTCATTAAATACGGCTTCCAAAATGTCCAGACTTTGGGCAATCGGCTGTACTCCCTGTGACACTGCTTTTTCCAAAGAGTCTCCTAGAACTCTTTTAAAACTATGAGACAGGTCTGTGTCCTGCTGCTAAGGAGTTTCTTCCCACTCCTCCTCTGACCATTCTGGTGAGGTGGAATGAGTGGCACCGGGGCTTCTATAATGTGCCATATTGTTAGCAAGGCTAACTCCTTATGCTGTCAGCAAGGCATATTATTCAGCTTGTTATATTGCAAGGATTCTCCTTGTAAAATATCCCTTTCTTGCTCTGGCAAATATAATTTATTATTATTTATTTTTTTGTATGCTGCATCAACGAGGCTTTCCTCTTCGCTCGGATTACACTACGCAATTGAAATTGCCTGCGCTCGAGCGGAAGAGCTCCCAGGGTATGCCGGGGAAATTATCTCCTCCCACTCCCCTGTGTCCTGCTGCCCGCTGCGTTCTATGGCGCGGCTTTGTGGAACGAGGAGCAGGGCCGGGAGCCTGAGGCGGGCGTGTTCGCTCGCAGCGCCGACCCCGCCTCCTCTATAACTAGAAAACGGTATTCTTACTTCGCGCTGAACGCTCCCGAATGAGCGAACGAAATAAACACGCGTGGCTCTATCCACGTCGATAAACCTCGTCACGTACTTCAGAAAAGGTACAGTTTCCTCCAAAGAGAAAAGTATTATACGTGCTAATATTATATGTGCTAATAATATCCCTTATATTGTTTATAAGCCTTACATTACTTTATCTATCATTTACCATTAACATTTATTCTACAGAATAAAATGTGAGGTACTTGTCTCATGGCAGCAAAAAGAAAAGGGAAATGACCTGGGACTGAGGGTTCTTATAGGATGACCTATGACCTATCACCGGATGGGAAGCATGGGATAGGATCAGAACAACTAAACTCCTGGAGGTGTATGGGAGTTTTAGTTTAAATGGAACTTAAATAAGTAAACTCTAGAGGTGGAACTTTTAAACCTCAGATTGGCTAATTTTTTAGTTCTGGAAGGAAAAAAAGCGCAAATGTTGAAGTTTAAAAGTGATAAGTTGAAAAGCTGTTGTGGCAGTATTAAAGAAAGTAAAGCATAATGGGAGCCTCCTGTCTTGTTATAGAATGAAGGTGCAACATGTGTCATTTTCTCTTTATTTCTGCTAACTTTTTGTTAATGTTATACTGATTATATTATAGCAAACGTGTTTTAGATATATTTGACACAAACAGAAACATTCTAAGCAGTATACTGTTTATAATTCAGATATTGTCTTTACTATAAAGGAAAGCTTCACAAGTAGTGATATGATGCATGTGTAGTTGTTTACTCTTTCAAACAATGTGCTAATTGTTCAGAACTATTCTAAAATGCTAATCTCACATAGATAGAAACGCAAGGGTGGTCTAAATATGGGCAAATACGTAGAGTGATCGTTTGTCAAATGTCATTAGTTAAACAATCATTGATGTCATATATGATGCGATTAGCGATGCTGTAAGTGATGTCGTTAGTGATGTCACCAGCGATGTCATTGTGGTCATAGGCTGTGCAACAGGGGGCGCAAAGTTAAGGTGGCTTCAGCTGAATTTCAGCGGTTTTGTTGCGTTAAGTTCTTACCTTTAACGTCCCTGCAACTAAAGTTGTTTACTTGAATTCCAGGGTTTTGTTATTCCATAGATTTTCGCCGCACATGGCCAATGGCTACAGCTTTTGGCCGTGCCCACTTTCCATTATAAAACACTACCAGACCACTACCAAACCAGTAGCAATGGCCTTCGCCCATAGCCGATGGGCACGTCTACTCTTTTAAAACACTTGCAACCCATCGCTCAAAGATGTTCATTACTCACAAACTTATTTTGACATGTTTTGTCAGTGGTGTTGGCATGTATAAAAGATTGCAGTCTTATGGCCTGTCTCTTGGTGAATGTTGTAATACATTGCGCAACCTCACCTAACCACATTTGAGCAGCACGGAAAAGGGGAACAAATGACCGGCAGCAAGAATAACATGCCCAGATACTTTAGCCCCCATAGCGATAATCAAATGCTGGCACCCATGAATATATGCACAGTAAGTGAACTGTTAGGGAGAATTCTCTGTTTAGGCTGAATTTCCTAACCTAGTGAGTCCCCCAGCAGCTTTGCTGGATTTTTGGGGTTTAATTTTTTCACCTGCCAAGAGTGAGACTCTTTTACCCTCACTCTTGGACATGATTTGAGTGTGTTCCTTTGACTCTAGATGTGTTTAATGGGCTATGGGGTCTTTTACTCCATAGGGCTTCATGTGTTTTTGTGATGTGTGTTACACAGCACCCTCAGTGCAGTAACACAGGGGTGTCATAGTGACCCCCCAGTATAGATTCCATACCCTGGGACTGACTACTGTCTCCCAGGGCATGTAAAGTCACCATTGACTTTACTAGTCTTGAATTCTTAACAGAACCAGTACAAACCATCATATTGTGGACGTACTGGCTGGGGCAATTCGATTGCCCCGGGGTCTGTTAGTCGAGGGGGCACGTCTCCGTCCCCCCTGATCGAGTTTTGGCTGGTGGCAGTGGATACTACTTTTTATATTCAACCGCGAATATATCCTCTATGGGATTTTCCCATTGTTCGAGGCTACTATCTTTATTTATTTAATTACGTTAGCCTCGAACATACCGCCAGTTTATTTAATTATTATTAATTCTCCGGTTGGTATTTTTTTCCAAAACTCTGTTCTAAAATGGCGTTTGTGTTCTCTTCTGTGATTCCAACCCAAGTCGAGCCCTTTGTTCCACTTTTTGGCGGGCTTCTCCACAGAAGCCCTCCAAAGTGGTGCCACTCTGTCTGGGGTACTTAGGAGGGGTGTAGGGGGATTTAGGCACCATGGACTGAGTTGCCTAGGCAACTCAAGTCGCACTCCGTCCTGATTGGCCCAAGTGGTGAGCCGGCCGGCTCACCACTTAGCATGTTTGAGTGACAGCTAGGCTGAGTGAATGGGGGTTTTCTGCATAAAAGCAGGGCTTTGGGGACTGGAACTTCAGAAGTCGCCACAGGACCTAAGAATCCGACGAGGGAGAAGCTGAGCCGACCTGCCACGACGACACCACCGGTGGAGCCCTGCTGGACCGTCTCACCACTTTTCCCAACGACAGAGGAGATCTCCCGCCACAGAGTCTTCTTCCTTTGACTGGTGGGGATAACCAGTTTCGCCGTCTTTTCTCCTTCCCGACGCATCTCGTGGCCGCCTTGCCTGTGCCAAGCACCCCGGCAACCGGACAGCATGGCTTAAAAAAAGAATAATTCAGATGACGTGCGTTTTTGTTAGTATGTTATGAGTTCACCAGCATGGGGTCTGGCATGGATTCACATGCTCATGAATATTGCTGTTGTCAGGCTGGGAATCCTCTGTAAAAGAAAAAACTGTTTCTCTTTCACTTACATACTGTATTTCTCCTTTAAACCAATCACTGTCCTCTGGGTCATATGGCCCCATCAAATGACAGTCGTCTCCCTAAGCTCCTCCTCTGGCAGCCATCTTCAGATTTTTTTCTGCACATTTCAGTGTTGGGAGTCATAGAGCTTGCTTCGTGTTTTCGACAGAACCATTTTCTATTTTTGTTCCGAAAGTGCCTGTGTGCTCTCTGCTCCATCCGCCGACAGCGGGGATCCGTCATTCGACCTCCTACTCAAAAAGGAAATTATTTAACCCAGCTAAACTCTGCGAGAAGTCAGAGAATCCACGGACGGAGGAGAAGAAGGCCGAACAGCCCAAGCAAGCCCAATCGGCACCGGATAAGACTTTGACGCCCATAGAGTTGGTGGCAGCTGCTATCATGACGGCTAAGGGAGCTGACCCTGTGAAGGTAGACCCCACAGCTCAGAAGGTATCCCTGCCCCAAAGGTGCAACACGGCCGCAGTAACTTAGTTTTCTGGCACGCCGGAAGGGAGTAAACCGGCTCAGGCCCTGGTTCAAGCCCCACAGAGGAGCGGGGGCGAAGGAGGCAGGGGGGCGCACCCAAGTGCCTGAGGTCTCAACCATCGCCGGATTTGGTGGTATCGGCGGCTGCAAGGAAACTGTCGGCTAACCCGTCCTCATCGTCTTCGGTCCCGCTGGACAGTGAGGGGAAGAAGATGGACGCCATACGAAGGAAGGTAATTTACACTGCAGCGTCAACTATCAAGGCAGCCAACACACTGGCGATCCTAGCCAGGTATGACAGCAGCTGTGGTACAAGCTGGGGCCTATTCTGTAGTTCCTCCCCGACGATAAGAGGATGGGGGCAAGCGCTCTTTTCTAGAGGGGCGAGGTAGTGTCTGATCACGCCATTACAGTGGTGTTGGACGTCACCGACAAAGAGTTCTGGCAGATGGGGAGCTGTGTCTGCTTTCGTTGACAAGGCTAGATGAAGGCCACGAATTTCCAGCAGGAGGTCCATGCGAAAGTGTTGGACATGCCCTTTGACGGAGAGGACTTGTTTGGGAAGGTCGTCGAGTCCCTCTAGGCCATCAAGGCGGGTACAGAGACGGCCCGTTCCCTGGACACTCTACAGCAGCATCGCTCTTTTCGCTCCTCCAGGGGAAAGTCGAGCAGGTCTGCCAAATGTTTCTCCTCTTCGTACAGTCAGCTCTCCAGATCCATGTCAGGAAGCCTAAAGAGGCTGTTCCCAGGACTACAGTAGCAGAGGACAGGGTTGTCGTCGCCCACAGGGCAGGAGGCCGGCTCCGAAACAGGCCTGAACCGGTCTGGATGTCTGGCCCCCACACATAAACCCTGTTGGGAGGCATGCTGACTAAGTTCATTGGCGAGTGGGGGAAGATCACCTCCGACAGATGGGTGCTGGACGCTCTCACCCAGGGGCATATCCTGGAGTTTCAACGCAGGTGTCCGCGGATCCCTCCCACTACCACTCAGGAATGCACATCCTTCAGCTCCTGGAAGAGGTACGGGCCATACTGCGAAAAGGGGCGATGGAGAACTAGCTCTAACGGCTCTGGGGCCCCAGGGCCTATTCCACATACTTTCTGGTCAGAAAGAAGGCAAGGGGCTGGAGGCCCATCCTAGACCTGTGACGTCTCTACAAATACTTGAAGTCCTAAAAGTTCAGGATGGTCACATTACAACACGTGCTCGGCCAACTGGAGGAAGATTATTTCTTGACGTTGCTGGGCATGGAGGACGCCTAGTTACACATCCCCATTCACAAGAAACGCTGGATGTTTCTGCGTTTTGTAGTGCAGGGTCAGCACTGCCAGTTCAAGGCTCTGCCTTTCGGATTGAAGTCAGCCCCCAGTGTGTTCACAAAATGCCTGGCACCCGTGGTGGCCCATCTACATCTATGGGGCATACACGTATACTCATACCTCGACGACTGGCTCATCCAGGCCCGCTCACAGGAGTTGGCCAATCGGACACATGGAGGCGACCGTCCAGCTACTGGCAGATCTGGGACTCTCAACTATCCAAAGTCTTGCTTAAAACCATCGCAGAATGCGCTGTTCCTGGGAGCCAGACTAAATACAGTGTCCTGCCTGGCGTCGCCCTCGGAGGAGAGGATAGTGGCCATTCAAGGGAATGTGCAGCGGCTGTTGTCGATGAAGACAGCCACAGTGCGGACCATCAAGTCATTGCTCGGCATGATGTCCTGCATCTACCTCATCTGACTCTGCAGGTTGCACATGCGACCTCTCCAGGAGTTCCTAGACCGTCGCTGGATACAGGTGGCCGGAAGCTTCGCGGACAAAATCCCGCTCGACGAGGTGTTCCATCGGGTGATAGGGAGGTGGGATGCCTGCTCCAACATTGCCTGGGGCACAGGGTTTCAAAATCCTCCATACCAGGAGACAGTCACCACTGACACTTCCTTTCAAGGCTGGGGAGCCCACACCAGACATCTACACGCCAGAGGCCTGTGGCTGCCCGACGAGAAGGATCTCCATATCTTGGCGCTACGGGCAGTGTTCTGGGCCATCAAGTCATTTCTCTGAAGGGCAAGGTGGTGAGGATCTTCAGACAACACCACTGCCATGTTCTACATCAGGAAATGGGGGCACTCGATCCCCAGCGCTTTCCAAGGAACAGCAGTACTTGTGGTGCTGGGCTGTCAGACAAGAGATATTCCTTGTCCCTCTTCACCTGGCAGGAGTTAAGAACACTATTGCAGACTCCCTCAGCAGGGAATTGCACCCCTGCCACAAGTGGGAACTTAGGCAGGACCAGGTTTACCACATCTTCGTTCAGTGGGGCAGGCCCCAGATCGATCTGTTTGCGACAGAGGTGAACTCTAAATGCCAGATGTTTGCCAGCAGGTTCCACCAACCGAGGAGCCACAGGGACGCGTTCTACTTCCCGTGGGAAGGGATGTTTCTGTACGCGTTTCCTCCGTTGCCTAGCCTGCTTCGTGTCATCAACACACTCACAGTGCCAATGCAGGATGATGATTATCGCCTTGGAGTGACCGAGGCAGATTTGGATTCTGGACCTTCTCAGCCTGTCAGCATTGCCTCCGGTCAAGCTGCTAGTGGTTCTGGATCTTCTCACCAGAGAAGGAGACTTAATCCTTGATCGTGACCCGGCTTGGCTCCTGCAGCCCTAGAGTTTGAAGGATGTGAGTTGTCTGTGGACTGCAGGGAGGTCCTCGCCACGGCCAGGGCGTCAACGACTTTGAAGTGCTACGGTCACAAGTGGAAGTATTTCGTTACGTGGTGCCGTTCTGAGAAGCATGCCCATCTGGGGGTCACGGCCCTGCAGATTCTTCCATACTTGCTATACTTGGCCATGGCCGGACTGGCACACTCCTCTATTAAAGCACATCTGGCGGCTATCTCCCGCTACACCAGGTTTCCAGGAAGGTCTTCACTTTGGTCTCATCAACTAGGCAAGGAGTTCCTCAAAGGAGTTTTCCCTCCTTTCCTCTGGTGAAGGCTCCTGCCCCGGTGTGGGATCTCAACATGGTGCTGACTAGGCTCATGGGAGGGCCCCCCCCTTCGAGCCTATGCATCAGGCCCCTCAAGTTTCTCTCGTGGAAAAAGGCTTTCCTTGTGGCCATCACCTCTGCCAGGAGGGTAGGTGAGATCCAGGCCCTATCCTACTAGCAACCATAACTGACTTTCCACAAATCAAGGGTGGTGCTGCGGACGCATCCCTCTTTCATGCCGAAGATTCAGTCGGAATTCCACCTTAACGAGCCTTTGGTGTTGCCTGTTTTTTTCCCCAAAGCCTTAGTCACCGGTTGAAAGGGCCTTACACTCGCTGGACGTTGCTCGTGCCTTGAAGTACTACGTGACACGCACAAAGAGTTTTCGGAAGACTTCACAACTGTTTGTGAACTTTGGTCCTGTGAACCATGGGAAGGCCTTGTCCAAGGCTTCCATTTCAAGGTGGCTCTCCGGCTGCATCACGCACTGTCATCGGTTAGCGAATCGACTGCAGCCAGGCCGTCCGAGAGCCCACACCACCATAGCGATCGCTGCAACAACAGCGTTCCTATCTGATGTGCCCCTGCTAGACATCTGCAGGACTGCTATGTGGAGGTCCATGCACACCTTCACGAAGTTCTACTGTGTCGATGGGGATTCCAGGGAGGAGTCCAGAGTCGGCCAAGCAATGCTTCGCAACTTGAGGTACGTCTGTTCTAGAGGTAAGAGTTAATTGCTTCTCTTGAGCCTTGCCACCTCTTGTGGTTGTGTAATGATGTACTGCTATGTATTGTTATTCATGAGCATGTGAATCCATGCCAGACCCCATGCTGGAGAAGGAACATGTTACTTACCTGTAACTATTGTTCTCCAGCATGGGTCTGGCATGGTTTCACATACGAACCCTCCCTTCCGGCCCCTCTGCGGCTCTTCTTGGTCATACTGCCACTTTACGTGCTTACCAAATGTGAAGATGGCTGCCAGAGGAGGGTTTTAGGGAAAGGGCTGTTATTGGGGTTTATAGTGATGGCATAAAAAAAGCGTCCACAAACAAAAGCATTGAAATCCAAAGCATTGACAATACATATGAAAAATACAAAAACGCCATTCCATTGAAACAAAAGCATCGACCAAAGAAAATAATTGAACACAATGAAAAATGAAAATGTTCATTTTGTTGCAAATGTACACGTTATGGGGGGGGGGGGTCCCCTCTTACCCTCAAAACCCCCTCCACACAAACAACTCCGAATATAAAAACCACAGAATAATTGACATACTGAGCAACTAGGGGTTAAAACACAGTGAAAACAACATGAGTAAAGGACCTTATGTTTACGGGGAAAAGCAGCTGACGGTTGAAAACAAACTGCCAGTGTGTGACGGGAGCGGAAAGCGAAGACCATTACGAGGAGAATACTAATAATGTGTGGAAAGCGTGACAGGAAAATAAAGGTAATAGATGTAAATAATATGAAAAAGGAATAAGTAAACAAAAATGTGAACCTAGGTAATTGGTTTTAAAAATTGAATTTAATTTCCTAATTTCAGATACAAAATGTCTGACACGATTGAGTATGTTAAGTCACAAATGGGCAGAGACCAGTTAATCTATAACGGTTACACCTACAGTCGAGAAATGGAGTGAAAAGAAATTAAATACAGCAAATGTACGGAATACTACAGTAAATAATTTATGGGAAGAGCGATTACAGAGGGGGAGAAAATAATGACCAGCGGCGAGCACAATCACATGCCTGACAGAACTGCAATACTAATCAAAAAGACACTGAATGAAATAAAAAACAAAGCTGATGAAAACCCAACTGAACCAAGTAGATCACTGATCGGTTGTACATGTGGAAAAATCCTGCTACATGTGGCAGCTAACATGCCGGAGAAAAAGCTAATACAGCGTTGCCTAAACAGAAATAAGCAACTAAAGAAAAACCTACCCATGGCGCCGAGAATATGACGAAATCGTAATTCGAGATTTTTAAAACAACTGAAAAAGGGGAACAATTTCATTTCAGTACGATAGACATAAAAAAAGAAAAAAATACTGATGTATACAACACGTGAGAACCTATCGCATCTTTGAAGTTCCACAGTGTGGCATGGAGACGCCACATTTAAAGCATGTCCTCACCCGTTCGCGCAATTTTACAGCGTGCATGGCATGATAAACAAAACACTAATACCACTGGTATACGTATTGATGCCTAATAAAACAGAAGAAACATATACAACTGTATTTGGAAGACTGAAAGAAGCAATCCCAGAAAAATATCCTACAATCATGGTGATGGACTTCGAGAGGGCACAAATGAATGCATTCAATACAATATACACAAACAAAAATCCAAGGCTGTTTTTTCAACTTCAGCCAAGCTATTTGGCGAAAGATTCAAAAGCTTGGAATTCAATCGAAATATATTGAAAACAGTGACTACCAACATAACATAAAACACTTGTTTGCATTGGCATTTGTTAAAGAACACGTTGCTGAATATTATGAAAAATTGATTGATACAGACTATTACAAAGCTAATGAACAAGATTTTACTGAATTACTAGACTACCTTGAAACCAACTGGATAGGACAACTAACGTGCAATGGATCACGAAGACGTGCAAGATATGCAATTTCATCATGGAACTGTTACTTAGCAGTAAATGAAAAGAGAGCACGAACAAACATGATGGAGGGGTGGCCCGACAAGATAAATAAACAATTCAATACAACAAATCCAAACCTATGGCATTTTTTTAAAAAAAAATTGAAGATTGATCCATCAGAACAAGAAGTTAAAATAGCACATACTATTTCATTAGAACATACACAAGCAAAAAAGAAAAAATACAGAGAATATGAAGAACGTGTGTAAACCAGTTTGAAACAATGGATTCTATGAGCTACCTACAAGCACTTGCCTATAACTTGAAATGTTAAAAATAACCAAAAAATGTACTCACCGAAATGTCCGATATCAGGCCCATTAATCCGATGAAAACCAACAAAAAAATCAGGAAATCAAATCAAAAAGCATCCTCCAATAAAAAAAACGAAGTAAAAATTGCAATCCCAAGAAAAAGGTCAGTCCATAAGTGAGAAATCCCAAAAAATTATGCAATCCAGGGAAACAGATCCAAAAAATCCAAGTTTGAAAAAAAAATCCAAGAAAACGAGGAAGCTCCAGACGACCGAACCGCCGCGACCCGAAGAACTAACAAAATTGCGTCTGCGTTACGTAAACGTACTAAGTTGAATGCTACATTAGCATACAAGTTGAAGTTAAAAAAAGAAAAATTAATGCAACACCATCTAGTGTTCAAAAACATTGTAACATTTAACCGAACATTAAAGTTAACAACTTGAAAGAACCCTTACCTTAATAAATAAATATTTACAATATTGTTACAAAAAGTTTTTAAAAAAAACTACTTATAATCAGTTTACTCGTTACAAGTTTATAAATAATAAAATGAATAAAGAAAATATATGTTTACAATACTTATGCCTACATTTCTTTATTATAAAGTGCATTTAGATACTTTTTAGAAAATTGATCCCATCGAATATTTTTCAAGGGAATGAATGACCATTCCAAGGAATGGTATTTTGATGGAAAATATTAGATGTTTTGGTATTAGATGGTTTATGATTCGATGTAATGACTGGATACCGTTATTGGATGGGGGCAGTATGACCCTGAGGAGAGTGATTGGTTTAAAGGAGAAATACAGTTTGCATGTAAAAGTGAAACTGTTTTTTCTTTTACCAAGGATTCCCAACCTGACAACAGGGAATATTCATGAACATGTGAATCCATGCCAGACCCATGCTGGAGAACAATAGTTACAGGTAATTAACTAGTTCCATATTTAAAACTAAGAAAAGACACAGCATCCAGGACTGTGGACTGTTTCCCATCCATGCAGGAACCGGGACCTACTCTGCTTAGCTTCGAAGCGAGGAAGGTGCCCGCTCAGACATGTTGTTGTAAGTGGTCTTCTAACTTATGCTAATTTTTTTGGGAAACATGGCCTGAGGGTGCCGGGCGCTACCTTGCTTTGAAGCTAAGCAGGGTCAGTCCTGGTTACTGCTTGGATGGGAGTCCTGGGTGCCTATTGTCACTGGTCATGGCCAGTGGATTTTCACCCTCAAGGTCACTGTACCTGTAAAAATATCTATTTTTTAAAAAAAAATGTCTTGTTCTATAGCTCCGGTTACAGAACTACCCTCAGCTATCTGTAGTCATTTTATGTATGGACTACAGCCATGGTATAGCCGCGAATATCGGGAAACAGCCGGGGAGGAAATGCTTTCTTGACCCCCCCTTCCCCAGACCCTCAACATGTGCCCCCCCTCATCTGTGCCAGCTACCCCCACACCCCACATGGCCCCCTTGCCTCCCCTGCACCATTCCTCCTGCAACGCACGCCCTTTCTTTGACTCAGTTTGCTTTGAGATGTCAGCTATTCGCAGATATAGCCGAGGTTACAGAAAAGCTTTCTGTTGCAAACTCAGTCCCTAGACCCCCCCCCCCCTCTTACCCTCTCCAACTCCCACTTGGACGTCGGCCGGGTCTGTAGCACTATCCCTACGGTGACATGTAGTGTACCCATGAACACTCGCAGGTCGAGGTCCACCAGATTGTTTTTTTTTTTTCGCAATACACATTGGTCGCATAATGCAGAGTTTGTAGAGTGCTATGAATACATTGCTATATTATTCGAACTACAGTCCCGCTTTCGATGTACTCTCGATGTCTACTCTTTAAGCCTAAAATGCTTTAAGAATGGCTCACTAAGCGGTGGGCGACCTACTCTATGCAGACCTTTTCCCATTCCCACACCGATGCTATCGCATCAGACGAGGCACCCTCCACAAACTTAGCGCCAGCTCAGATGCTGAAGACATTGTGGAGTCTTCCGACTCCTGTTTGCCTGTCTTCAGCCCCACTAGGCATGCCGAACGCACTGCTACAGGCATCCCACCCACTGGCGACAGGGGCACACCTGCTCACACAAAAGCTAACCACATTTTATGACTTGATGGTCGCGAAGATTATGGGGCCTGTGTCCACAAGTTCCACTCAGAAAGATACAAATAACTTCCTGAGCAATCCTTGAGGCCACAGGTTTTTTGAGCGCAGAAGAACGCCAGGAACCAGGAACACCGGTGACCCCTCGACCGCTGTAAAGCAAGCAATGGGTCAGTACAATGGCAAACAATACACTGAATAGCAAGGTAACAAATATCAAGGGGCTTACCAAGGGTCTGGGGACAGGAAGAACAAAGATGAGAATGGAGGTGTTCCGTGTGGCTGCAGAGTGTAGCAAGCGGCAGCGGGTAGGCGTAGATTGTTGTAGAAATAGGCACTGCAAGACCTGTATGGAAAGGGTACCCCAAAAGGTAACAGAAGAGGAAATCCGAAAACAGTCCGTTAAGAGTTCCAAGGTCAAAAGCCAGCCAAGTTTGTTGTAACCAGAGGGTAATCCAAAGGAATCCAAAAACACAGTTCAAAGGTCCTGAAACAGCAGAGCAAAACAGTATCCAAGGGCTTGACAGAGGAATCCAAGAAGAACAGTCCGTAGTCCAGGTTCAAGATGTGGAGACAGGAAGACGCCGAACAGTGCCTGATTGGGTCAGCTGTGAAGCACTGAATGAGCGTTCCCTCTCCGGTTTTGAAGGGGTCTAGGAGTGTTACATGACCCCATCACGTGACCGATAATGTAGCACGTTTCCTTGTCACATGACCCAAGTTTTCAAAACGATGCCGGGTCTTCCTGAGGGTGTGATGACGCAAAGGAAAAAGCCGGCGTTTCTGTCAGCTGTCTCCAAGACGCCAGGGCAGCTGCCAACGTTGCAATGGGTGAATATGACCATAGTGCGTTAGATGCCCTTGTGGGCGCCGCTGCCGTGCTGCTTGAGGGAGTGAGGACATGAGGTCAGAAGGGGAAGGCAGATCAGGACCTGGGATGGAGGGCGTAGTTGCTGCACGGGTATTCGTGTGCATAAGGTGACCAGTGGATGGTGTAACACCACGCAACCCATGGGTGATCCTGGACGTAACTGTCGAAAAAGCAGACTGCACCTGCAGGTACGTCAAAATCATCGGCGACGCCTGGGGAACCTGCTGGTTCTCAACCCGCTGCACTTGCAGGATTTATATTATGTCCTAGACTAGGGAGACGATTCCCTCGACAGGACCCTACTGCCCAGGACCCCGGAACATGGCTTGATGAGATCAATAACGAAGGGCCTAGGCCTACAACCCCCACTCATGAGGCATAGCCAGACAACAGATATGCAGACGCTACACCTGTTGTGCATCCTTAAGACCGCTAGAGGCACACAGCGTTCCAGAGCTGTTGCTTCTGTTGCACCTTTTTATAATTGAACTCGTCATATCCACTCTATTGCCAAGATTTGCTTGTGAACTCTATATTCAAGAGCGAGGGGGGTTTCTCCATATCGTGGTCCTGTGTAACAAAACATTTTAAAGCATCCCAATATAGCAGACGGAAGTCTTATGCATATGCTTGTGGCATATTCACACCTACGACATTGGGGACCTCACGACACATTGTATGTACTTTAAAGTGCTCACCCTAAGGAAGGCAGACCATATTCCAAAGTGTCGCTGAAACTAGTTGGTGTTGTAACGTATGAGGATCGGTGTATTAAAAGCCTGGATAATGGAGGTCGGCTATATCATTCTTGGTATAATCTTTTTGTATTTGAGCCCCTGTTTTCTACCTAGTGGTGGTTTATAATAGTCACGTTGGTGATCGAATATTTATGCTCCCTTTTGCTTGATGTCATTACATTTTTATTCTGCAAAGTGTTTTCATTAAATTATTATTATTTTTCATTAACCTAGTTATGTTTATACATCTCAGTTTCCGGGCGCAGCTCGTCCTTATACATTTATAATTTTGACCCTGTAGTGCAATATTTATTAATTAGATTGTGGATTCCTTTTTTGACAGTGTTCTGATTTACCCCTGGATACTGAGGTTCTATTTTTGGGGATGCCCTTTCTTTTAGATGGTCGCTAGTCTATGCAAAGCATGTGATTCTAAGCAAATCCACAAGCCTCAGAAGAAAAATATTACATACCTGTTATCCTCTTCATGATGCTTGTATCTGCTTAGATTCACATGCGCCCACCTTTCCTCCCTTCTTGGAGTTGATGGTACATATACATCTTACCTTTCTTTACCTTCCTGTACTCTCATACACACTTCATGCTCCCTCATGTCAATGACAGAACAATCTGAAAAACTTGACGCGTGAAGGACCATGGGTACAGTGTATGTCACACTAGGGATAGCATTACAGACACACCCTGTCAACGTCCCTTTTCGAAATTCAAAAACAAGTCCTGCAATTCTCTGCACCAACCACTAGATGTCGGCCTATGCACAGCATGGGAATTTAAGCAGATGCAAGCATCAGAAACGATTGCAGGTATGTAATATTTGCCATATAGGATCACTTACAACATATGGATGTTGCATCTATCTATACTTCTGTGAAGCTGGGATTTGAGGCAATCTGCAATTCCGCCAATTTGCATATTGTTTCCCAGATCTGATCATAGAGTAAGGAGCAATTATTTGTGAATGTTTGACTTTAATCAACTAAAATAATATCCTGTTTTTAACACTTTCTCTGAAAGTACACATCACATATAACAACCAACTTGACAATATTTTAACTCATAATTATGCACAAGCATGTTATGCAAAATGAGAATGATTGACTTCATTTTCTCCATCATCAAAGCAAGTATACAAGTACCAGAATATTAATTGATGTGAGCTTACAAAGATTGCATCCTGGTTTTTCGATTGGTGTATTTAAAGGTTTAAAATACAAACACAAGACTTGTTGACCATTATTTATGATGTGCAGAAGTACCTTTCAAATTGTATAAAAACGCAACCCATTTCTTGTGCTAAATATGCATACTTGAAAATATTTTATCCAGATGCCTGTGACTGTTGGCAGGCTCTCTATGAACCCTTCACTCAAATGGTCTGCGTAAAAAGAAAGATCAGACAGTTGTGTAAACAATACCACATGTCAGGCCACCTATATGGGACCAGAAAAGCCTTCTCATGTAAGGCATGAGAAGTAACACATAGTGAGATGAGATGATTTGTCCAGGATCACTGTATCGTCTGCTGACTAATCCAGGATATGATCCTCACATAATCAGTTCTACAGTCTTGAATTTGACAAACTAATAACCACTCCCGACTAACACTTTATGCCCTTTATTGGGATGGCTGCTAGTTTTTAAAACCCTTCTTTGGAGGAACCAAGATCTAGACCTGCATCATACTGATGCCATGTTACTTTTTAGAGCTAGTGCTATCTGGTGCAGGTATACTGTTTTGTGGTGCAGTAGGTGTTACTATCAATAAAGTATAAATGCACAAACCTTTTTCAACTTCATCCATTGGAAAGGCTGAGTCTACCGTGCTGGAATTTGGTACTGTGATCTGGCATATGACATTTCTGTAATGAGTGTTTACCACACCTTCTGAAAAATGTGTGGCACACAAATGTATCAATATTCATTTCAACGTTTAGGATTGCTCGTGATCAATATATTCCCCACAGAAGGTGAGAATGCTACAGGAGTATCTATAGTGAACAGAAAACCGGGGGCATATTCTCAAAATGAGTGCAAATGTAAAAAGTGCACGTTTTTCATTTGCGCTAATTTCAGAAATGTGCTTTTCACCTTATTCTCAACAATATCCAGCATATTTATATGGTGGCTGAACAGTAGCGTAAAGATGCACTGCCCAGCCCCCACTAATGTATTACTCCCTCCCAGCACCCACCTGGGTGCTTGGAGCATATTTCAGAGAGACAAGCTGATAAAGGGCATGCAACTGTGAAATGCAGTTTAAAAGAGAAAAATGCATTTCCATCCTTTTTTAAAGGATTGAAATGCAAGTGCCACTTCAAAGAAAATGCACAAAAAAGGTTCAGAAATTAATCTATCGTGTATTGCCCTGCTCCTGGTCCAAACAGGGACAGGGGAAGGTCTTTCTTTTTTGTGCATTTGAAAGCACATCCCATTTATGGATTCGGAATGCACATTTAAATGCGCCATACTGTGCCCTTATTTGTGCAAATGAGCAAAGGATGTGAAAGAGGGCATTTGAATGTGCGCGTTCGCACAAATTCAGAGGGCCTTTGCGGATTTGGGTGCTATTTTTGGCCAAGTGATGGGATGCGCCAACACATTTTATCACTTGTGACAACACAAAGTTTGAGAAACTGAGCCTGTGTGCAATATACAGTGAGCACAAAAAGCTTTACAGTTTCTGTTTATTAACGCAGAATTTGAACAACATCCAGGCATATTTTTAGAGCTTCAGCAGGGCACCGTAACACCCTGTTTTGTAATAAATGGGCATTGACTTCTTTGAATCGGGCAGCCATGTGCACACCCCCCTTTTGCCCTGCCATAAAGGCATATCTGCTTGCTTAGGACAGTACACTAAAAGGGAGTTGCAGACTTCAGTGATGCCCTTAGAAGAAGCCTCACTGTTGGCCAAAGCAATGACTAAGACGGAAGAAAACCAGCAAAACTACTTGGTTGAGGACTACCTCAGCAAATGTCCAAAATTGTTATTCCTGATTTAACAGTTGTGCCTCATACAATTTCTCCAAATAAAGATAACTTTAAAAATAAAAAGCAGTGTTTAAAAAAACAATTGTCACTAAAACACTAAGAACAATCCAAACAAATATTTGTCAGGTTAACTTTGTAAATACATTACATTTTGGAAAAAATGGTAGAAGTCCTAGAATGTTTGTCCATAAAAATGAACAGGACAAGGTTAGCAGGCAACTCCCAGTTGGAGGATAAAACAAGTATTAGCAGTGCCCAGTGTGAGCTGCAGAGGAGGCAGTCTTCAGGTTGGTGATGATGGAGGATCCGCCAAATGAGATCACCCTGGAGAGGAATATTACAGCTACAGGGTATGCTGCAGTACGGGTCCTTAGAGAAGGGCTACAGATAAAGCCATAAGGCACAAGAGAACTAAACCAGCATCTAAATGGAAGTCAGAAGATCCCAGGTTGTGCAACAGGGTGCTGAAAGAGTTGGTGTCCAGTTTTCCAGGTTGCTGAGTTCAGTTCCACTGTTTAGTTTTGGCCACATCGCTGGTCCCTGAAGCAGGGTATGCAGTTAGCGTCAGCCGGGTGAAGAAAATAGTGTCTTCACAGTTGGAAGTCCCTAACGAGATTTCCATAAAAGAGTTGGTCTTGAAAGCAGCGCTGTCCAGTCATTTGGTCGACAGACAAATGGTCGACGCGATTTGGTCGAAAGACAAATGTTCGAATTTTTCATTTATATATATATATATTTCAGGTTTTTGTTTAGGGAAAAAAAATGTTTTTTAGCAAAAAAAGGGGGTTGGGGGGACCCCCCCCCCAAAAAAAAAGTGAAAATATAACAAAAAAAATTAGACCATTTGTCTTTCGACCAAATTGAGTCGACCATTTGTCCTGTCGACCATTTATTTTCGACCAAATGACCTGTAACCGAAAGCAGCAACGAGGTAACACACAGTAACACTTTAAGAAAGAACACAAATAAGTCAGTTGCTCATGAACATTGTCTAGGCTTCAGACCAGTAGTTCTCTAAACCGTTTGTCTATCTCAGTGCTCCATAGACACACCTCGTCCCAGTCCAACATGCCTTCAGCATTATAAGGCTCTTTGACTTTCCATTCCTCGTTGCAGGGACAGCAGATGTTCAATCGCTCCTCTACTAAGTCTTATCTAGGGGTACTGTAGGAGCGGGCCATCAGCATGCTCCTGTGACAGTTTAGGAGTAAGAGCCGAACACAGAGGTGGCATATTGATTGACAAAGAGGTTTATTAATAACAAAAAAGGAGGGGTGGGGTTGCAGGAAATCCTTACTAACAATACCTCTAAGAAGGGTTTCCTTACCTCTACAAAACTAGCTAATTAAACTTTCGGTGTCAAAATATCCAAAGTAAAGTTAGCTGTCCTGTGTCCAAATCCTAACCTGTCCCTCACACTCTAAACTTAACGAAAGGTGAAAAGGGAAATGTCTCTTTGCTTGAGCTTTGCAGTTCACCAAACAAAAGTTCCAAAAAGGTGTAATATAGCAAACAAAAATTCTACTGGGCTCAAATTGGATAATTTCCTTTTCCCAGAGTCTTTCCAGCTTTATCAAAGTTTCTTCTCCTAAGGACTGCAACAAGGAAAAACAGTTGAATGGATTGCTTTTCACCCGCAGAGTCCTCATCTTGATAGTTATCCATCATCCAGCTCTGCTGCTTGGAACATTTTCGACAGGGGGCGTAGTGGACCTCGACTCTGCCGTCGATCGATCTTGCGCGGTGGTCAGTAGTCTGCTCCGGAAGTGACATCAGGCACCATACATTTACCACGTCACTACACCCCATGTTTCAGTTCCTTTTTGTCCGCGCGCTCACTCTGCATTGGGAACCTACTCGAGTTTACTCAACTTTTTCAGACAAGGTTTTTTTCGTTTTTACCTCTGTCTTCGCAACAAATCTCGGGTTTCAAGCGGTGCTCCGATTGCAAGGCCAAAATGTTGGTGACGGACGGACACAACGTCTGTTTATGGTGTTTGGGTTCCACTCACGACACAGAGGCCTGTGCGTTGTGTGCCAAGATGCAACCCAAGTCCCTCCGAAACAGAGCCGGTAAGCTGTCCCTGGGCTGACTGTCGCCGAAATCTCTGGCACGGTCCCTCATCCGGTCGTCTGAGGCCGAGACTGAGGAGCCCACTCGCCAGGACGAAGGCCCGCACTGCAAAAAGACAAAAAATAGGTCCCACTCAAGAAGCCATTCCTCTTCCTCACAGAAGAAGCGGCACCACCATCGGCAGGAATCGATTCTTCCTCAGTGTGAGGTAAGCCCTCTAAGGGATCGACTGCTCGCGAAGAGTGGGATTCTTTTAAGAAACAAACGCTCAAAATCTTTCAGCAACAGACGGCTGTCTGCGCAACTCCCAACCCCGACCAGCCAACCTCAGCAGCTAAAGCTGCGCTCGGGAACCCCCGACCCCACGCTTGCCAGGAAGTCTATGGCTTTGGTGCCGACTGAGCCTTCAGCATCTGTGCCCCAAGAGGCGCGTAAATGGCCCTCTAGAAGCCTCTCGCCCGGCACTCTTAGTTTGTTGGAGCCATCAGTGCTGGTACCCTCTCCATCGGCCTCAGCCACAGTCATGCCCATCACGAGCAGGAGCTCCAACACCCTGATGCATGCTGCCGGAGCAGCTGTAGTCGCCCTCGAGATGCCGGGATGCAGAGGTAAGCTCCAGGCACATTACCAGCTGCCTTAGAGCCCCTCCCAACATCACGGTTCGTCACAGCCGAAATCCTTTCTAAATTTGAAATTATCCTGAAGCACGTTGCCTGTAATAATTCTGCACGCTTCCTACCTCATTTGCCTGCTGTTTCCACGTGCAGACTGCCCGTGTGCAGTTCGTAACTACCGGAGTTCGTTTGTGTAGAGTATTCCAAGATGGCCGCTGTGCCTTGTGCTGGCCGCGCCTGACCTCGTCCGGAGTGTATGCCTGACTGCATACCACCTAGTGCTACCTTTGGATTGGCTGCTATCAGCATCATAGCTGGCCACCTATTACCGACAGGCGAGAGCCGGCCAATGCAAGGTAAGGCCAGAGAGAAGGCCTACCCCTGACTGAGCTGACCGAGCGTCACCAGCGTGTCGGCGTGTTACGCTGTAGGTGGCGAATACTTTGACTTGTATGTGGATCATCTAACATTTGACTTAAGGTACAGCCGTAAATGTACAGCTCACTCGTTTTATGCACCTGGCTGTACCTGACATAACCTGCACAGACTCGATTTTAATTGTGCGGCCAACACCTATTGTCTTTACGTATATTGCCCATGATAAGTTGCATGGCAAATTATATGCCCTGCAAGTCCGAGACCCCCGCAGAATCAACTGCAACCGCGACTAGTGAATGATTAACTGCATCCGACAAGTACCACTGCATCTATCCTAGTCCTAGTAATCATGCCGCTCTCGCGAACGTCGATTACCATTTGCATTTGCAAACTAGCACGTCCTTTCACCCCATACCTGCATATGTGCACCGTGTACCCTGTACTTACCTAGAGCTACTATTACTGCGTGCCGCCTCTATCATAACGTGTGTGAACTTGTAGCCAGCATCGTACCCTAGCATTATTCAATCCGTGTTAACTATTAGATAGCAGTCCCGTGCTGCATGAAACCTCGATATTATTTTAGCTTGTGTGTACATCCTGCCATCAGCCTTTATTGCGTATTAGCTTGCCTCTATGCGATTTGAAAGACAACAGCCCACGCGGCTACTGATGCCCACGCGGCATTATATACTGCTACTGGTTCAGTTTGTGAAAGTCGTATCATTAGCCTGTAGTGCATTCTAGTTTGCCACCTATGTGCTCCGTCAGACTATAGCCCACTTGTCACTCTATCCTGACATCATTTCAGTCTATGTGCAGTCCGAGTCATTAACCTATCGCTGCATTTGACCTGCAATCACCTTAACCTATGTGCTCTCACCAGACAGTAGCCCATGCCTCCCACTTAGGAACACTCTACTCTGCGCTCCCCCGCTCAAAGTGTCGAAATCCTAGAACTGTGCACCTACAGATCCACATGTATGACCCCCAAGGTCCTATCATGGATCTTAGCCTACTAGCACATAGACCTCATTCACTCTTACTTCCTACCCAATACATATAGTCCCACACACACGCTATGTACCTACCACCATTCTATACGATTCTACTAAGGGCCCTCCTCCTTATAATCCCGCAACAAGATTTCACTATGTCACAATACAAGGCCTGCGCCCCACCATCCTCACCTTCTTATAACCTCTCTAAGCAGTCCAACATGAGTATTAGACCTTGCACCTTAATACAGAGGAACCTTAAGTTGCGCACAAGACTCCCTAGACTGTATGACCCTTTACCTAAAAAAATGCCCATTAATGCCACTACTGGCCCTGGCAAAACCAGCCGCCATCGCTTGCAACTCAATAGTAGACTTTTCCGAAAGACTGCCACGACCCAGAAATGCACTCTTAAGGAACTGCCCCACCCAACTCAGCCAACTATAAAAGGTGCACTCATAAATGCACGCTCTCTGGTCGCCCACGCAACTGAGATTGCAGATTTACTACAAAAGGAAAATATAGACCTCCTAGCCATTACAGAATCATGGCTCCACCCTGCGGCCGGCCCAGCAATTATGCTAGCCGTCCCAGATGACTACACCCTCCTTAGACTAGATCGTACCACCTCTCGAGGCGGAGGTCTTGCCATAATATATAAAACCAACCTTACACTGAAACACGCCCCACCTCACAGTACAGACTCTTGTGAAGCCCTTACAGCCAAGCTAACTTTAACCAACAAACTGTCTGTAACTATCGACCTTATTTACCGACCACCAGGCCCTCTAGGACTCTTCGAAGAAGATCTAACTAACATCTAACAACCTGAAAAGCTCTTCCCAGAGACTTGTATTAGGAGATTTTAACTTGGGACTCAACGACCCCCTAGACTCCAAAGCCACTCAAATTAACAATTCCATAGAGGAACTAGGATTCACCCAAACGATCACATGCCCCACCCATACGAAAGGTAGAACCCTTGACTGGATGGCCGAACACAATTGCCCTATCACAGTCTTGTCAACCACGCCCCAGCCTTGGACCGACCATCAACTGATCATGTTCACTCTAGAGGCCTCACATCCGCTGCCTACACACCATGCAGCCCCAGCAGTACCTACCAGAAACAAAAGAAACATTACCTCTGAAAACCTTATCACCCTGATCCTACCTGTTAGGAAATATTTCATAATTGTAGGTAATTTTCCCTCCATGTGGCAACCCCCAAACTTTTTGCTGTTGTTTTACACCCTGATCTAGACTTTTACCAGAGAAGCGCAGCCTTCCGCCGCACTCCTCTGGGCTTTCGCTCAATTTGTATGGGGACACTGACATGCCCTTAAAACAGTCAGTACTGGGAGACTTTGTTTCTTAGTCCTTTCCTCATGTTGCAGCTTTTGTGCAACATGAAACAAGAGTGCACCGTAACTTACATTACCACGCTCTTGGGTCTCTAGTCATTCCAAAGGCCCTAGAAACTCTCACTGCACTTAATATGAATTGTGCAAGTGTGTCATGGACGGGACTGGTGGCAGCTATCGTTTCTCTTGTGTTTTGAACCCTTTTTTGCCATGGTATCCGCGCTTACCGCGTTTGGCGCAAATGAGTGGCCTGGCTCCAAAATGGCCATGCCACGAGGTTCTTTGTCCTGTCCGCTGACCTTCTTGCCCCTTCAGCTTCCCCCAGGTCGAGCCGACCCGGGGCAGTCCTTATTTGGTCATGCACTTTCCCACGAGAAACAACGCTTTCGCAGGCTTCTGCATGCCTTGTGTGTGCCTCCAGGATGTGGACTGGGATGTCTGGCCCCAATACATATCCTGGGTGCCAGAGAGTCTGGAGTGTCCTGAATGCCTGGGACCACTGTGGTCCGTGATAGGTCCACATATGATGTGAGTTTTTGTAAGCAGATCTCCCATTGGGGGTCTCCGTTTTGGCGCGAAGGGAACTTTGGATAAGAGGAGGCTGGAAACACCACTACCATGTCGATCTCCTGAGTTCACACCGAATAAGGGATAAGGAGCCAAGTATCCTGCAACAAGAAGCTGAGTCGAGGAACTGCTGGTGACTCGCTGAATGTTTGGCACCCTGAACTGCTGTCGTCCTGCGAGACTCCTCTGCATCTGATCGTCATAGAAGGTCTGCGAAGGTGCTTCGGCCCATTGGAATAGTGGAATCATCTATTCCCGGCACCTTCATCAAACCCTGCAAGTAAGCCTCTTCGGAAGTGTCCCTGGGCCAACCAGTGGGCTGACCAGCTTACGCAGGACGTTTTGCTCTGTCACCGCTGCGGTTTCGGGGAAGCCCTCGAAACTTGGTTTACTGCTTTCTCTGCGTCCACGGCACCCGCACACCGAATTTCGTACACTTGGCATTTCCAGGTCTGAAGTGAGACGAGTGCGCCCGGGCCAGAGTAAACGCGGTTGCCGTGTTGCCTTGCTGTGGTAACAACTTGTGCACGTCGACTGCATTTGGGACACACTCTACCCTGCATCCTGCTACGCAGAATCTACACAGTGTTGAGACGTCCTGATCATCGCAGATGAACCTGCCAGCAACGTGAACTGAACTGGAGAAGTCTGGGTCTGCCTGCGTCAGGGACCGGTGAGTAGTCCATACCCCAACCGGTGGCCCCTCGCGCAGTAGCCAGTTTCTTTTCTACCGCTGTTACGAAATAGCGACTCTATCCCGCACTCTCACCCTGCCTCTGCCCACAAGTGGAGGCCTTGCTTGAGTAGTGGGGACTTGTTCTGCATCATTCACCTTCCTGAACTGCCTGATATCCTCAAAGAGGCCCTCTTTTGTCCATTGGCACCACTGCGTGCAGGTACTTTTGAGCATAAGGCTCCTCTCTTCATAGGGCTCAGACTTCCTCCTATTTAGGTGTATTTCAGATGTCGAACTGGGTCTGAGGATTACTTGCACTGCCTGTTTTCCTCCCCATCTAGGTGGTCGACATATTACGTGCTCCTAACTCCTTAGACCCCTCGGTCTTGTATATATATTGTATTGATTGTGATGTGTTGGTTTACCTTAGTATTATTGTGATTCTTTGCTATGGTTGATGTTACAAAGGCCTTGTAATAAATGTGTCTATATTTTTAATATAACACCTGTCTGGAGTAATTTGTAAGTCCTTGCTTTGTGTGCTCATTGAGGTCTTTCCGTCACCCTGACCCCTCTTGAGACTTAGTCTTGACCGCCGCCATCGCTACCCTGATTGGTCTGGCTTGTCCAAAGGGTACCCTGTTCCAAGAAACTAGGCTGGCTTTCTAAACCTCTGTCCCTCCAGGTCCGAGTTCAGAAATCCATCTTAACACTACCTACTCTTAATTCTATCGCAGATCACATAGACCCATTCAGCATGGTAGACACGTATAACAAAGTGATGTTATCATCCCTTGATGCCATAGCACCCCTAAAGATGAGAAAGAGCAAACCCCGTAAACATGTGAATGCCTGGTTCTTTCCACTATTAAAAGCAATTCGACTTGAGAAACGTCGCTGCGAGAAAATATGGAGACTCGATCATCAGAGACCAATAAGAATAACCTAAGCAAGCAATTTAGCCCTCTATAAAAAAGAAATTATTTCCGCCAAACAAACTTCCTACAACCTCCGAATTACGCAAGCTAAATCCAATACTAAAGAGCTCTTTGCATTTCTAAAAGAGGTAGAATCTCCTATCCAAATCCCAGACTCCTGCCTCAAGGATAAAATGTGGTGCACTAGCATCCAAAATGCCTTGGCTAACAAAATGACGACCTTGCAAACAAAGATTAACCACAAAAAGGACACCCTTCTCACTACCTCTAAACCAAGCAACAGTAATGTGACAGTGACGCAATCCACCTTGACCCCCCCCCCCACATGAATCCACTCCACACTTTTACTTCCGCAAAGTCTCCATCAAAGAGGTTGAGAAAGTCATCCTCACTCTCAAACCCTCGAACTGCCATGGCGATTTATGCCCAGCACAACTGTTAAAAGATGCAGCCCGCAAACTTTCACCTTTTATCACTAAACTAATAAACCCATCCTTTACCTCAGGTACGATACCCTTTGGCTTCCATCTGGCGAAATCCATACACTTCGCCCCGTGAATACCAATGTCACAGGGAAGTACAGGCCAGCAAGAGGGAACTCTTCCTTCCTCTCAACACACCCTTCCCTGGAAGGGCTGGTAGTTCAGGCTGCCAGTATCCTCCAGGCCTGCGGCATCCACGTCAAATCTCTCTCCAGACAGGGAAGGGAAACGAATGGACGATTTGGCCAAGAAGGTTTTTACCTTGGGCAGCATGGCCCTCAAGGCCACAAACATAGCTTGCGGTTTCACTAAATTCTCATTCGGTTTGTGGAAGGCTGTCGAGCATGCAGCAGAATATGTCCCGGAAGGTCACATGCAGGACGGATTAATACAGCTGGTGGAGGATGGGATGGAAACTGCCAAGGAGTCCTTGCAAACAGGCCTGGATAATGCTGACTGTGTTGGCCTCTCCATGAGGTCAGCAGTAGTTATGAGAAGGCAGGCCTATTTTGGAAACTTACGACTTCTAGACATGCCTTTTGAGGGCGATGTGCTCCTTTTGAGGGCGATGTGCTCTTCGGACAGTCTAATATTGCTGCCAAGTTGCTGGGTCTGGATGCACAGCTGGCTAAGCCTGCTTTCAGCTTTGCCTCTAGAGGCAGTGGCTATATGCACTGTGTGCCCTATGGAGGTGTTTATCGTGTCTGGGAAGGGACAAAGGAGCTGCTGACGGTTTGCGCCTTCAAAGTCGATTTGATGTTCCCCTCCCACGACGTACCGGTTGGTGGACATTTGGCAGGGCATTGGTCCCAGTGGCAGGAGATAACCTCTGATGCCGGGGCTCTGCATTTAATTCTGTGGGTTATTGTCTGCCCTTTTTAAGAAAACATCCAGCCAGACCCCCATCATCACTGATTCAACCGGGACTGAGCTCCAGGAAGATCTGAGAGCCTTGTTTTTGAAGGGTGCTGTGGAAGAGTGGCCTATCGATCAGAGAGGGTCAGTCTCGGTTGCCCGGTATTTCCTGGTACCCAAAAAAGGAGGAGGTCTCTGTCTCATTCTGGATCTCAAGGCTCTAAACAAGTTCCTGAGAAAAGATAGATTCAGGATGGTGAAATTATCCATGCTCTCGAGCTTCAGGACTGGCTGGTGTCCATAGCCCTGCAGGATGCCTAGCACATAAAATTCCTGCGGTTCCTCGTTGGGGACAAGCACTATCAGTTCAATGTGCTGCCCTTTGGGTTGACCTCTGCTACAATGGTCTTCACCAAGCTCATGGCTGTAGTCGCGGCTCACCTCAGGAGATCCGGAGTCTATGTATTCCTGTACCTGGACGACTGGCTGATCCGGGGGCAGTCAGCGGGGCAGGTTTTGTTTCACCTATAAGACACCTTTCTGCTACTGCACAGGCTGGGCTTCTTCCTGAACTTAAAGTCGTCCCACATGACACCGGTCCAAGGGCTCCAGTTCTTCGGGGCACTCCTAGACACTCTGGCAGGAAAGGCCTTCCCTCCCGAGGAGAGAGCTGACGAAATACAGTCCAGTTGTTTCCGGAGCCATGTCACCTTACCAGCGGCTTACTTTCTCCGCCTTTTGGATCTCATGGCCTCCTGATTGTTCCTGGTGACAGAGGCCAGACTGCAAATGAGATCCCTTTTGTGGCTCCTACGGGACCAGTGGTCTCAGTATCTGGGAGCTCTCTCTGATCCTCTCAGGGAGTCCAGCCAGGTAGTTTGTGGACTTGGCTGGTGGGACACTTGCAGGAATCTTATGGCGGGGGAACCCTTCTGGACGCCTTGGCCTCAGACCCAAGTGGTCACGAATGTGTCCTTGAAGAGTTGTGGCGCTCACTGCAAGGATTTGCAGGTGAGCGGCCTTTTGGACTGCGTCGGAAGCCAGGTGGAATATCAACAGGCTGGAGATGTGAGCCATCAGGCTAGCCCTGAAGGCCTTTGCCCCATCGCTCAAGGGGAAACATGTCCTGTTTCTGACTGACAATACCGTGGGCATGCACTACCTGAACAAGCATGGTGGAATACATTTCCGTCCCCTCTGCACAGAAGCTATGCAACTGTGGTGTGGTTGCTAGAGAATCAGATCTTGGTCTCGGCAGTTCATCTGGCGGGGCAGTGAACAGATTGGCGGATGATGGATATCTATCAAGATGAGGAATCTGCGGGGGAAGAATCCATAGAAATGTCATTACAGTAAGTCATTTCTCCTTTAGTTCTCTCCCAAGGCCTGCTGTGATTCGCAGTGCCCCCCTCCCCTGGGTCCACTCTCCTGCCAAGTAGAGGGTACACCACATTCTTGAATTCTCAGTTCTTTGTCTCTGTTTTCACTAGCACCCACAGCCTTGGTTTACTCTCCTGCCAAGGTCTATAAATGTGTCACTCGCATTCCTTTTGCATATAGTTCGAGGAGGACTTCACCCAACATGGGTCCCAGACCCCCTCCACTTGATCATTCGCAATGTTGCTTTTTTCTTCCCTTTGTCCCACACAGCCTTGGTTTACTCTCCTGCCAAGGTCTATGAGAATCGCTGACAAAATCAAAGTCTGTATTTCTCCTTGTTATGGTTAAGGGTGCGTTACCCCCGTATGGATCCCAGACCCCCTTCACTTGGTATCTCTTCCCAACAAGTACTCTTGATGTTCATTGTTTTGTGCTTCACTTGCCCTCTGGGTCTCCCCAACCCTGGGATTGGTCACCAGAGTACCTGCTGGGTCTTGGCCGCCACCCTCCGGTTGTTCGCAGGCCTCCCAGGTGCTGCAGCTGCGGTTCACCAGGGCCTTCCCCAGTCCTCTGCGCATCTCCTCTGCGGTTCGGCAGCTTCTCTGGCACTCCGGTCCTCTGGCCGTCACCTCTGCAGTTAAGTGGCTTCTCAGGCACGCTGGAGTCTTCTCTTGTTTTCGGTGTAGCTCTTTCTAACACCATTTTCTCATTTTATAGCACTGTAAATAACATATAAAAATGACCCTTTTTAATGGTGCTCAATTTATCAACACTGGAAAGAACAAAGTCTGAGTCATCCTGGCTTAGTTGAATACATGGTGGGCTGCAGGATGAACATAATTACTAACTGCAAGCCCTTAACTGACATCTCCATTCCTTACTACATGTTTTATGCAAAGAGTTTTTTTCTGGAATCTCTAAAAATACATAGCAATAGAAATACCCTCTCCCATATACAATAGTACTTCTGAAGATACCATGGTAAGTGCCATTGTGGGAAATGTTCAGTTTCTTTATGCGCTGCTTGAAGGTCACAATTCTGCAGGAACTAGCATTCATTTTGAATGGGTGAATGGAAAGCACGCACTATATTGTCTAAAGCAAAGTGATTTGTTTCAGACAGCGTATTTATGCTCGACAGTAAAACACTTTTTTTGACAACGAAGTGTGATGGCCTGCAGGCCAGTGGTTGCAGGGGCGATGCCGAGACTACCAAGGGGATTGCCGGTGATGACAGCTGCTCCCACTGAGTCTCCATGTTAGTAGGGGTGTGACTTGCTATGTTTTGGCTATGCCTTTGTTCACACATCTATTGTGCTAGTGCATTTACAGGTCCCATTGTTATCCAGAAGGACTAGGAGAAGAATAATCTGCACGGAGAATCATTTTTTTATAATGGTTTATAATTACCATTTTTTAAAAACAAAAACCCAAAAAAAACAATGCAGTGTTAAATTTGAAGAGCAAGGAGTGGGGCGCAGAGGACTCATAGGGCCTGATTCACCGATCGTTTTCCTATGGAATTGCGCCATTATAAACTGATTCTTAGTTTTGTTTATAGACTTTTATTACAATGAAATGGGGTGGGGTAAATGCCTTGCTATCCCTAATCTAAGAGGTATTTCCATACCTCAACCAAAACTAAGGGTCTGTCAAGATGTACAAAGTAAAAATATGTCCTGTGTCCAAAATTCTATCCTCGCCCTCACGCTCTAAAACTAACTCTAATGTGCTAAGGGAATTGTCTCTTGCTTCTTTAAGTGCACACGTGTTCGAATCCAACACAAGTTCCAAATGTTCAATGATGTCACAGTTCCAGGGAATAACTCTCTTCCCCAGGTTTCTCTCCAGAAAATCCAAAGTTCAAAACAAAAGAATATTCCAGGTTCTCCAGCCTGGGGTTTGGCATAGATTCTCATGCTGATTAATATTCCCTGTCGTCAGGCTGGGAATCCTCAGTAAAAGAAAAAACAGTTTCACTTTCACTTTAAAACTCTATTTCGAGGGGATTGGGTCCTCCAACGTATTCCATATCTGACAGTAATCACCACAACTGTGCTGCTTCGGAAAATCTTTCGGCGTCCTGCGTCGATTACGTTGATACGCCGCCCTCGAAGACCTCCTCCGACGGCCGACGTCACTGGATGTTATAAGTAGGACGCACAACGCCCGTAACCTCAGTTCCGTTTTTTCCGCGAACGTGTTCGCTTCGGGAAGCGCGCCTCGACTCTTTGGAGTTTCTGTTGTTTTTCGGTTCTTCGAACCTGTTTGTTTTGTGAAGTTTCTTCTTCATGAAGGATGTCGACCTCGTCTTCCACCCCGCATCCGGGATTTAAGAAGTGCAGGGACTGTGGATCCAAGATGTCGGTTACGGACTCGCACAATGCATGCCTCTGGTGCCTCGGGGAGGCCCATGACATGGATGACTGTGTCGACTGCCAGTCACTCACGTCTAAAGCCTTGCGGGAGCGCAAGAAGTTATTGGTAGGTAAGGTGTCTAAGCCACAGAAGTCGAGGTCTGCAGGGCTTTCGACGGACGATTCGAGAGGCGACTCTCCGCATCCACGTCTTCGTCGGAAGTCCAGTGGGTCTCGGTCCCGCCACTCCTCTGCCTCTTCGAGGCACTCCCAGAAGCACCGTCATCGGAGGACTCTGCCCGTCAGCGGGTCACTTACCCTACCAAGCAGGCGACGCCAGAGGAATGGGCTTCCTTCTAGGAAGAAAATGTTAGCGATTCTCGAATCGCAGGGCACCGGTCCGTCCGCGCCTCCGAGTAGGGTCGGTCGTGATCGGTCGAGAGACACCGCTCGCACGCCTTTGGGCTCGGGTGGTCGGCACGATTCGCGGGAGAGGTCCCGCTCGGACAAGGAGAATCGTTCTCGTCATGCCAGGTCCCGGTCCTCGACCGCTCGAGACCGTGTGAACCTGTGATGTCTTCGAGGAAGACGTCGACGCCGGTGGCGCCGAGGTCATCGACAGACTCTTTCGAGGCCCCGCCTCTGAAGAAGTTGTCGGTGCCATCGGCGCCCAGGCTGTCGAAGGACACGCTCGGGGCTCCGGCCTCGAGGCCTGTGTCGATGCCATCGATGTTGTCGGAGCCGCGTTCTGCGTCAACGCCGATTCACTCGATGCCCTCGACACCTTTCAAGGCTGTATCGACGGGGGTACCCGAAGGCTCGGTGGAACCCCCTAGAAAGGCTCTGGCCAAGGTCAAGCATGGCTTTGGTTCACATTCTGTGCCTTCTTACCGCCATCTTGAGTTTATTTCAGAGGTGCAGGAGGGCTCTGATGATGGCATGGTTCCTAATATGGTACCAGACAAGATTCTCTCAGGCCATAGCCAATTTGAGGACCTGAGGCAGCCCCTGCACGATGCTAGTGGGCTGGACACCTCTCCGGACGTGGAGTTTTGTAGGCCTGAGTCTGGCACTCATGCCGACTCCTCGTACCGGCGCCTTATGTCGAGGGTCACCGATTACTTGGGATGGTTTGCTCCCCCGGGGGAGTTTCTTCAGGATGACCTTACGGATATCCTCGACCTTGGTCCACCAACTGACCCGGTACTGCCGTTTCATATGGCTCTACAGAGGAGGGTGGCACGGCTTGGACTGCTCCCGAGGGTCTCCCAGCAGTGGGCAAGTCTTTGTTGCGAAAATACCGCCCAGCCAGTAGCGACCCCTGCTACTTGTCCAAGCACCCCACTCCGGAGAGTTTGATGGTGCAGGCGGCTATGGCCCGGCAAAGCAGGCGTCGTATCCTACCATCCCTCCTGATAGGGACGACAAGCGTTTTTACGGCTGGGCAAAGAAAGTGTTTTCTTCAGGGGGTATGGCGCTTCAGGCGGCCAACTCTGTATGTGCCTTGTCACGTTTCACGCACACTCTGTGGAACTGTGTTTCCTTAGCGGCTGAACATATTCCAGAAGGGGACGAACGGGATGGTTTCCTTGCCATGGTTCAGGATGGCAAGGATGCCATGTGTGAGGCCGTTCGGTCGGGTTTGGACATGGCAGATTGCATCAGCCGGTCCATGGCGGCGAACACCGTGATACACAGGTTTACGTGGTTGCGGAAGTCGGGGTTTGCTCCTGATGTGCAGGCCTGGCTCCTCAACATGCCCTTTGACGGGGAACATCTTTTTGGCAGCAAGGCTGATGAGAGCCTTGAGAGGTTGCAGACCTCAAAAAATGCAGCGAAGTTGTTGGGCGCTGCAGTTCGACAACCTCCACCTTTTCGTCCTAGGGGGTTGGCAATGGAGGGGAGGTTCCTTTCGATATTACTCATCCTTTGGTAAAGCGAGAGGAGCTGCCAGTCAAAGGGGCCACCGTAGGATTGCCAGAGGTGGAAAACCAGGTACTCGAGGTGCCAAGGCCGCTCGGGCTGTTGCCTCTTTGCCCTCAGGCAACGCCGCAGCTGCTTCAGCTCAGTCATGAGGCCATGTCCCATGGTTCGCCAGTTGGGGGAAGGCTGGCGCAGCATCTTGCAGAGTGGCGCGCCATTACTTCAGATGTGTGGGTTCTGGAGATCTTAACCCACGGTTACTGTCTTCCTTTCCGGCAGAGCCCTCAAGACAATCCACTGGGGAATCTCTCTTTGAAGAATCCGGATCCGCTCCTTGCGCAGGAAATTCAATCCCTGCTGGAGAAAGGCGCCATGGAACTGGTGCCTGTAGCGGAGAGGAACAAGGGATGGTATTCCCCTTATTTTTTGATTTCCAAGAAAGACTGGGGATTGAGACCCATCATGGACTTGCGCAGTTTGAATAAACTCCTCGGGAAGGACAAGTTCAAGATGGTTACTCTCTCTCAAGTCCTCCAGGCCCTTCAACTTCAGGACTGGTTGGTGTCTCTCGACCTCAAGGACGCTTATTTTCATGTGCCGATACATCCAAAGCACAAGAAGTACCTGAGGTTCGCGACTCATACTTTCAGTTTCGGGTCCTGTCGTTCAGATTGACCTCCGCCCGAGGGTCTTCACCAAGCTCATGGAAGTGGTGGCAGCGCACCTCAGGAAAGGGGGATTCATGTCTACCCCTGCCTGGACGATTGGTTGATCAGGGCACGCTCTCCCGAGCAAGTCCTGCATCATCTGTCAGTCACCTGCCACTCCCTCCACAAGCTGGGCTTCTCCCGCTACTTAAAGAAGTCCCATTTGACACCAACTCAGAGGCTTCAGTACATCGGAGCAGTGCTCGACACGTCCCTCGGGCAGTGTTTTCCTCCCCAGGTGAGGGTTCATCACATTCAGCAGATGGTGCACAAGTTTCAGCTTGCCCAGAGTCTCCCAGCGTTAGAGTTCTTGAGATTGCTCGGCCTCATGGCATCCTGCATTCTTCTGGTGCCGGAGGCCAGGTTGCGGATGAGATCTTTGCAATGGGCACTCAAGCTCCAGTGGTCTCAGTCCTCCGGCAGGATGTCGGACCCTGTTCAGGTGCCGTCCTTGGTCGCCCAGGACCTTCTGTGGTGGGCCGTTGATGACAATCTGATGAAGGGGGCTCTATTTTGGCTACCCTGGCCAGAGGTGATGATCGTGACGGACGCATCCCTCACGGGATGGGCGCTCATTCCAACGAGTTGACAGTCAGCGGTCGTTGGTCTCCGTCGGAGTCCATACTCCATATCAATCTGTTGGAGCTGAGGGCCGTCAGGCTAGCCCGGAAGGCTTTTCTGCTGACTGTGCAAGGGAAGAATGTCCTGATCCTGACTGACAACACGGTGGCCATGCACTACCTCAACAAAAAGTGGGGGGCAGGGTCACTTCCCTCCCCTTCGCCTCCAGTGTCAACCGGAAGTGCGGGAGGTTCTGCTCGCGGGAATTTCCTCCGAAAGGAGCCCTAGGAGAAGCGTTCGTGGTGGAGTGGTCATTCCCACTGCTGTATGCGTTTCCTCCAGTCCCCGTCATTCCGCAAGTGCTTTGGAGGTTCGGTTCCCGGATGATCCTCATTGCTCCGGCGTGGGCCCCGGAGGACGTGGTACCCGGACCTTCTCGGCTTGTCCATCTGCTCTCCACATCGTCTTCCCTGCCGAGACGATCTGCTCTCACGGGAGGGGGGGGGGGGTCAGGTTCTCCATCCAGAGGTCAGATCCCTCAACCTTCACGTTTGGTGTCTGTCCTCCCCTTGCCTCGTCATGCTTTGAAATGTGTATAGGCACGTTATAAATGCCATATCATATCATCCTGTTGACTCTGTTGACTCTCCTAACCCTGGTGACGGAGATCCAGCCGTGGTTGCCTCTGGCACTGGTGGTGCCGCAGGCCCCTGACCAGCCTCTGCATAAAAAGAGAAAGCATCATCCGACGTCTCCACATCAGCCTCCTCCACCACGTTGGGCCCGACTCCACCAGCGGACCCGGACATTGATACGGACATGGCTGCGACGCCCACGGGAACCGACAAGCTCAGGACTTCGAGATGGCAGACGATGAATCACTGCACCTGGACGTGCCTCCTAGAGTCTCTCCACCAGACGAGGTCATTCCACTCGAATTTCCAGCTGGTGCCTGAGGAGACCATGAAGGAGGCAGTGCCATTCCTGGACGTCATTAGGGAGGAAGGCCTAGCCCTCATGAAGAACCCATGCACTGCTCCAACCAAGCGAGACAGGTTGGAGAAGAAATATAGGGTGCCGGAAGTCCGCTCTCAAGTGCTTGAGATCACAACCGTTGCTGGACTCGGTAGTGTCGGCTGCCGCTAGGAAACGGTCGGCTAACCTGGCTTTGTCGCGATCAGTTCCCCCAGACAGCATGGGGAACAAGATGGACACCATTAATTTACACAGCGGCATCTATGATCAAGGTGGCTAATGCACTGGCCATCTTCGCCCGATACGACCGGGAGCTTTGGGAAAAGCTGGGCCCGATCTTGGAATTCCTCCCTCGATGACAAGAAGATGGAAGCGCGCGCCCTTTTTCAGGAAGGGGAGGTGGCGTTGGACCCTGCCATTATGGTGGCAGTGGACATGGCCGACATGGTTTTTCTGGCAGATGGGAAACGGAGTCTGCTTTCATCAGCAGGGATGGATGAGGGCCACAAATGTTTGGCAGGACGTTCAGGCGAAGGTGCTGGACATGCCCATGAACAGGGAAAATCTGTTCAGGAAGGCTGTCGACGAATACCTTCAAGCCATAAAGACGGAGACTGCCTGTTCCCTTCACACTCTGCAACAGCATCGCTTGTCGTCTTTTTTCGCTCCTGCAGTGGTAAATCGAGCCGATCGTCCAAAGGTTTTTCATCATCACACAGATGGCCTCCCCGATCCTCCATGCAGGAAACCTACAGTGGTCGCTCCTAGGCCTACGGTAGCAGAGGTCAGCGTCGCTGTCGCCTGCAGAGAAGGGCACCAACACCCACATAGCCCTAAACCGGCCAAGACGTCGGGGCCCCCACTCGTGCACCCCGGTGGGAGGCCGGCTGACAAGGTTAGTCAGCAAGTGGAAGAAGATCACTACTGACGGATGGGTGCTGGATGCTCTCGCACAGAGTCACACCTTGGAGTTCCAATGCAGGTCCCCCGTATCCCACCGGTTTCCCCATAGGAGCTCCACATCCCTCTGCTCTTGGAAGAAGTACGAACCATGTTACAGAAAGGGGCGATGGAGCTCGTTCCCTGATGACTCCGGGGCTCTGGAGTCTATTCCAGACACTTTCTGGCAAGAAAGAAGACAGGGGGTTGGAGACCCATCCTGGACCTGCACCGTATGAACAAGTACCTGAAGTCCCAAAAATTCAGGATGGTCACATTGCAGCATGTGCTCGGTCAACTAGAGGAAGGGGAATTCCTGACGAGGTTGGACCTAGAGAACGCGTACTTCCATGTCCCCATCCACAGGAAACATTGAAAGTTCCTACGATTCATGGTGCAAGGCCAGCACTACCAGTTCAACGCCCTGCCCTTTGGCTTGAAATCGGCTCCAAGGGTGTTTACGAAATGCCTGGCCCCGCTAGCAGCCCATCTGCAGGGTAATACACATATCCCTATACCTGGACGATTGGCTAATACGCACTTGTTTGTGAGATCTGGCCGACAAGCACACGAAGAGGACCGTCCGACTTTTGACGGAGCTGGGATTGTCCATGAACTATCTGAAGTCCTGCTTGACGCCTTCGCAGCATGTCCTGTTCCTCAGCGACAGACAGAACGGTGGCTTGCCTGGCGTCGCCTTCGGAGGAAAGGCTAGAAGCTTTACAAGGTAAGGTACACAGTGCGGGCCATCGGATAATTGCTAGGCATGATGACCTGCATCTACCTGGTCAGTCTCTGCATGTTGCAGATGCGACCCCTACAGGTGTTCTTGGATGCACGTTGAAACCAAGTGTCCAGGAGTTTTGCAGACAAGATGCCTCTCAATGAGGAGTTCCTGCGGGTGATTGAGTGGGAGGGGGGGGGGTTGCACTCCCACCTCACCCACGGGATGAGATTTCAAACCCCACCATAGCAGGAGACGGTCAACACGGACGCATCTCATCAGGCTCGGACTGACCTATAGGGCAATATGCCCATGACCGAACCAAAAACACAAAATGCTTGTGTGGGGCAGTTTTTGAGTCGAAGTGGGGCCGTCTTTTGGGTCAGTTACTTCAATATAGGGCTAATAGTTCTGACCAGTGTTGCTGAATAAATATTCTTTAAAATACACAATTTGCATCACATTTTATCAAAAAACTCCCCCTTGGCTATTGAGGCAGTGTCACAAAAGGAATGAATTCCCATTTGCAACTGTGGGGCACTTTTTCGCTCGTGCCCAAGACAGTTTTATGCCCCAGTCCGACCCTGCCTCTCATGAAGGTTGTGGGTCTCGCACCGGACGTCTACACGCCAGAGGTCTGTGGCTTCCAGAAGATCCTGGAGGTACTTGCAGTGGTCTGGCCCTCAATTCTTTCCTACCGTCTCTGAAGGGCAAGGTGGCGAGGATCTTCATGGTCAACACCACCACCATGTTCTACATCATGAAGCAAGGGGGCACTCAACCCCCAGCACTCTCCAAGGAAGCTCAGGAATTGTGGCAAAGGGCCATCGGATATGGGATGTTCCTCGCCCCTCTACACCTGGAAGGCGTCGAGAACACCATCACAGACTACTCCCTCAGGGAACTGAGCTCCTACCACGAGTGGGAACTTTGTCAGGATTAGGTGGACAGACTGTTCGTCAAATGGAGCAGACCCCCGATCGATCTTTTTGCCGTGGGTGTGTACTCCAAATGCCAGATTCCACCAACCGAGGAGCCTGGTGAGCATGTTCTCATTCCCTGTGGGAAGGTCTGTTTCTGTAAATGTTCCCCCTGTTTCCTCTCCTGCTATGTGTCATTAACACACTTGGGCAGTGTCGGTGCAAGATGATACTCATTGCCCTGACGTAGCCGAGGCAGATTTGATATCTGGACCTTCTTAGCCTGTCATTGACGCCTCCAGTCAAGCTGCTGGTATATCCGGATCTGTTCACCAGGCAGAGGCACAATCCTTCATCACAACCTCAGATCGCTGAACCTGAGGGCATGGCTCCTACAGCCTTAGAGTTTGGAGGGTATGAGTTGCCAGCAGACTGCAGGGACGTCCTCGCCAAAGCCAGGGTATCGTAGACTCTAAAGTGCTACGGCCGTAAGTGGAAGTGTTTTCCTATGTGGTGCCGGTCGCAGAAGATTACCCCTCTGAAGGTCACGGCTCCGCAGATGCTTCCATACTTGCTGTCCTTGGCAAAAGCTGGACTGGCTCACGCATCCACCAAGGTACACCTGGCGGCCATCTTATGCTACACCAGATCCCCGGGAAGATCCTCGCTTTGGTCCCTCAGACTAGTCAAGTAGCTTCTCAAGCAGCTTTTCTGGTCTTTCCTGCCCCGTGAAGACTCCTACCCCGGCATGGGAACTCAACATGGTCCTGATGAGGCTCATGGGGGCGCCTTTCGGACCTATGCATCGGGCCCCACTCAAGTTTCTTTTGTGGAAAACTGCTTTCCTTGTGGCCATCGACCTCTGCCAGACGTGTGGGTATCACTCAGGCCCTATCCTGCAAGCAACCGTATCTGATATTTCACAAATCGATGGTGGTACTGTGTACACACCCCTCTTTCATGCCAAAGGTTCTGTCGGAATTCCACCTCAACGAGCCCTTGGTGTTGCCAGTTTTCTTCCCAAAACATTCATCGCTGGCAGAGAGGGCCTTGCATTCACTGGACGTTGCTTGTGCCTTGAAGTTCTACGTAACACGCACAAACAGCATTCGGAAGACTTCTCAATTGTTTGCAAAGTCCTGTGAACCATGGGAAGGCCTTGTCCAAGGCGTCCATATCAGGGTAGCTCCCCGGCTTCATCATGTACTGTCATCGGCTGGTAAACCAGCCTCGGCAGGGCCGTCCCAGAGTCCATTCCACCAGGGCCATCGCTGTGACGACTGCATTCCTTTCTGGTGTGCCCCTGCTTGACATCTGCAGGGCTGCAACGTGGAGGTCCACGCACAACTTCATGAAGTTCTACTGCGTCGACAGGGAGTCCAGAGTCGGCGAGGTAGTGGTACGCAACCTGTTTGCTTGAGGTAAATCTGTTCCAGGGGTACGTGTTAATTGCTTCTGTTGAGCCTTGCCACCTCCTGTGGTTGTGTAATGTTGTACTGCTGTGTATTTGTTATTCATGAGCATGTGAATCCATGCGCAACCCCCATGCTGTAGAAGGTTTGTTAGTTTTGTTAGGCGCGTTATAAATGCCAAATATATCATATCATATATCATCGCAGTTACCTGTAACTATTGTTCTCCAGCATGGGTCTGGCATGGACTCACGTGTGAACCCGCCCTCCGGCCCCTCTGCGGCTCTTCTTGGTCATTGTTAAGATGGATTTCTGAACTCTTACATGGAGGGGCAGAGGTTCAAAAGACCAGCCTAGTTTCTTGGAACAAGGTAACCTCTGGACAAGCCAGACCAATTAGGGTAGCTATGGCACGGGGTCAAGACTAAGTCTCAGGAGGGGTGAGGGTGACTGAAGGAACTCAATGAGTACACAAAGCAAGGACACTTATAAATTACTCCAGACAGGTGTATCAAAAATATAGACACGTTTATTATAAGGTCTTTGTAACATAGACCATAGCAAAAGAATCACAGTAACGCTAAGTAAACCAACACAACATTATCCATACAATGTATATACAAGACCATTGGGGTCTAAAGGGTTAAATGCACGAAATATGTCGACAACCTAGAGGGGAAGGAAACGGGCAATGCAGAAAGTCATTAGGCCCCGTTCGACATCGACAATACACCTAAGAGACAGTCCAAGCCCTAAGACGAGAGGAGCCTTGTGCTCAATAGTACATGCAATGCAAGCGCACGCGGTTGTTCCAATGGGCAGAATAGGGTCTCTTCAGGGGTCTCTAGCAGCTCGGGAAGGTGGATGCGGCGATGCAGAACAAGTTCCCACTATTCAAGAAGGACCTTCACTTGAAGGCAGAGGCAGTTTGAGAGATCAGGATGGAGTCGCTATTTCGCAATAGCAGTGGAAAGGAGAGGAGCCACTCGTGTGTAAAAATTGGCCCTTGTGCTAGGGGCCACTGGTTTGGGTATGGAGTACTCACCGGTCCCCGACGCAAGCAGACCCAAACTTCGCCAGTTCAGTCCACTTTGCTTGCAGGTTCGAAATGCAGCAAAAAGGACGTTTCGGCACCTTTCAGTTCCTGAGTTACAGCGATGATTCCCAAACGGGACAGTGGCGATTTCTCCGCTCCCGGTGGATGAATCAACCAGGTTTCATTGCAGCAGGCTTCAGGGGCAAGAGGGTCATAAATGCAGCAGACTTGCAAAAGACGTTGCTACAGCGGGGCAACACGGTAACCACGTTTACTCCGGTCCTGGCGCACTCGTCTCACTTCAGATCTGTTATTGCCAAGTGTACGGAATTCGGTGTGAGGGTGCCGTTGTCACAGAGCTAGCAGTATACCAAGTTTTGAGGGTCTCCTCGAAACAGCGACGGTGACAGAGCAAAGGAACTAGGTAAGCTGGTCAGCCCACTGGTTGGCCCAGGGACACTTCCGAGAAGGCTTATTTGCAGGGTTTGATGAAGGTGCCGAGAATAGTTGGCTCCACTATTCCAATGGGTCGAAGCGTCTTCGCAGACCTTCTAGGACGACTAGATGCAGAGGGGTCCCACGGGACGACAGCGGGCTCAGGGTGCCAAACCTTCCAGCGGGTCACCAGGGGTTCCTCTGCTTCGTAGTTGCAGGATACTTGGATCCTATCCTTTGTTCAGTGAGAACTCAGGAGATCGACATGGTATGGGTGTTTTTGGCCTCCCCTTATCCGAAGTTCCCTTCGTGCCAAAACGGAGAGGACCCAATGGGAGATCTGCTCACAAACGCACACTCCATACGTGGACCAATCACGGACCACAGTGGTCCCAGTCATTCATGGCACTCCAGACTCTCCGGCACCCAGGATGTGTATTGGAACCAGACGTTCCAGCCCACATCCTGGAGACACACACACAAGGCATGCATAAGCCAGCGAAAGCATTGGGTTTTGCGGGAAAGTGCATGACCAAATAAGGACTGACTCGGGTCGACTCGACCAGGGGAAGGGGAAGGGGAAGGTGAAGGGGCAGGATGGCCATAGGACAGGACAAAGAACCTTGTAGCATGGCCATTTTGGAGCCAGGCCACCTATTTGTGGCAAACGTGGTTAACGCAGTTAACATGGCAGGAAATGGTTAAAAATAATACGAAAAGATAGCTGCCACCAGTCCTGTCCATGACACATCTGCACAATTCATAAAAGGTCCAGCGAGAGTATGTAGGGCCTTTGGAAAGGACTATACACCCAAGTGTGCTGTATGGTAAAATACATTGCACACTGGTTACATGTTGCACAAAAGTTGCAACACAGGAAAAGGACTATGGGAAACAAAGTCTCCCAGTACTGACTGTCTTAAGGGCATGTCAGTTTCCACATAAAAAGTGAGCGAAAGCCCAGAGGAGTGCAGCTGAAGGCTGTGCTTCTCTGGCAAAGTCGGTCAATGGTGTCCAAACAGCAGCAAAAAGTTTGGGGGTTGACACATGTAGGGAAAATTGCATACAATTATGAAATCTTTCCTAACAGTCATTCTGCCACTTTACGTGCTTACCAAATCTGAAGATGGCTGCCAGAGGAGGGGCTTAAGGAGAGGACTGTCATTGGATAGGAGCAGTATGACCCAGAGGACAGTGATTGGTTTAGAGGATAAATACAATTTTAAAGTGAAAATGTTTCTTATTTTACTGAGGATTCCCAGTCTGATGACGGGTAATATTCATGAGCATGTGAACCCATGCCAAATCCATGCTGGAGAACAATATTTACAGGTAAGTAACTTCTTCCTCTTGCTGTTGTGATCTACTCCCGCAGAAATGACTCCCTTCCCAAGGTTTCTCTCCACATTCAAGATAACGCAAAAATCCTAAGGATATGGGTCTTCCTTGGAATTCTCCTTTAACGGTACTGCAGTTTGGGTATGGGTCCCATACTCACAGGACATCTGGTGTACTCCCCAGCCAGTTTTTCTTCTTCATTCAAATGCAATTCAAAATCCCAAAGTGCATGGGTCTTCCTTGGGATCCTCTTTCATAGTTCTTTATATATACTTGACTTTGCATGGTACACTCTCCTGCCAGGACCTTCATGCAATTTCTTTATTATACAGCAAGTGTTTGGTTCTTTTTGTAAAAAGTTAATTCAGCTTGCTTTACAAAATGATCTGGTATACTCCCCTGCCAGATATTAACACACAATGTCCCTTTGGTTTCTCTCTTTCGGTTTTCTCCATTTGGTATTGTGGATCCCAGACTCTAATTCCACTGTATAGGGCATTTGTTCTCTTGCCCGACAGTGCCTGTGTCCCAATGCTTTCTCCAGACTCACCGGTTTGTTTCCTGCGCTTCTGTGACTTTCCCAATTCCACATCGGGTGATTCTCGGACTCTCACGTCTCTCGTGGCCTCTGGGAGCACCTCTGACAGGTGCTCAGTCTTTTTCGATGTTCCTGCTTCCCCGGCATTAGGAAAGCACAACTTGCTTTCTCCCTTCCTGCCTCGGCTGAGCTGCCCTCCACACCGGGTTTCTTTCTTGATGCGTTCTGCCGTTCGGACATCCGCAATGTCGCTAGTACGTCGATCTGCCTTGCGGTGGAGAGCTCAGTTTCCTGTCCCGGCATGGTTTTGAACTGTGCCAGGCCAAAGGATTTTTCCCAATAACCAGACTGCTGGCATTGGGTTTCATTAGGAGTAATCATTACTACTCCTTGCCTCTTCCTCATCTTAGTTTCTGTCATGTTGTTTTCCATGTGATATTGAGGAGGCTGGTGTTGGTTCTTTACTACTCCTTGCCTCTTCCTTGTCCCAGTTCCCATCATACTGGTTTTCATTTGATATTGAGGAATAGTGGCTAAAGGCTTATCAAGTGATTGAGGGAGTTTGTTACAATATGCCATTAAGGCTTGGGGAAGGGAGGGAACATCCCTAAAAGGGAATGGGGATCTGTGACTTCGTCTGACGATGCCATGTCTCCCCCCCCCCCCCCCCTGAGGGATGCCTCCCCCATTGTGGTCCTTCCTCATATAGCCACCCACAAGATCAAGTAGCGTCTGCCATCCCCTTGCCACATGAAGAGAAGCTACCTCTGGAGAAAGAGTGCTGACATTGCCAGAAAGCAAGGCATTAAAAAGCAGTGTTGTATTGCACTTTGCTAGGGAATGTTGTAGGTTTGCTAATTAAACTGAACCTTGTGTAACACAGCTAGCTGTTTAAATTACAATATTTGTGAAAGCACAGCTTGCTCTGCATTCCTCTCTTGACTTCAGGGTGCATTACCCTCTTTTCTCTGTACACTGCAAGTTGAAATGGGCTAATGGGGGGGGGGAGAGAGTGCAGCAGTAATAGTCTTCTTCGCTCTTAAAAGTGCCGAAAGCCTGTGTGGGAGGGCTAGCAAAGAAAAGTTCTTTCTTTTTTAAATATTTGCATACCGGACGTCATTGGGATGATACTTTCATGAAGCCAACTATACCCTGTTTGGCAAAGACCAGTATGTGTTAACTTTATTTTTTAAACAGTAGTCCCACAATTCCGTTTTAAAAAATTGTTACATAATGCATGATTACAGTATTGCTACTGTAAAGCACTGCATAGTTTCCATGTTTTTCAGTAAAACTTAGGTTAGTGTATCTAAATCTGATTTGTTAGATAGCTAAAGGTATCCTTGATAATGGGGAGGAATTGACAGATTCTGGGGGTGTTCGCCCGATCCGATAGGGCCTAAAATGCCATGGCTATCTGCAATCCTTTGGATTCTATTTTGTGAATGTGCCAATTTATAAGCCTGCTTTTACCTGGACTAATGGTGTGTATATATATATATATATATGTGTGTGTACACGTAATGTACAATACAGAATGGATAAGGTGGCACTTATCATAGTGGACACTAATCTTGGTGACCATAAAATTCGAAAATGTCGGATTTTTTATTCTGCTAAGGTCGCCCCTAACTGTCTAGAGGGCCTTTATGAAGTCACTAACCAGGGAAACAGAATACACTTTGGTCTGAGTGGAATATCGATAAGTTGGATAGTAGTCTTTCCTCCGACGGAGCAGTATTGATGGAATTGGGGAATGATGATGTTAATACAGCCCATAAGTGTTGTCTCTGACTTGGCTCAGCAGTATGGCTTTATGAAGTTCAAGCTGGAGAACGTTCACAGGTTTACTGGTAATAATAATTGATATTGCGGGAAGAAAGAGCTAACATTGCACTCCTTCGTACTAGATACAAAAATTGGTTGCGGGTACATAAGCATTCAGCGAGAACTGCCAAATGGTTATTTATGTACCACGTCCTTTAGAAAAACAATAGCAATGTTTCTTGGCAGACATTGAGACTGCATATGAATGAAGGTGATAAAAAAAGAACTTAACCCTATAAGTGAAGGATCATATTTAATCTCTTTATAGTAAACCTGTGGCAGCAGCAGTATTAAGTACGAGCCGATCGTTACCTGGCTCGAATTTTAAATGTTCTTTAACTATAGAAGATGTATATGGGAACATTTGTAGACTAAAGTCTTCTTGTGCCCCTGGTCCAGATGGGCTCTCGAACTTGACACTAAAAAAAGACCCAGATCTCTGGCCCAGCATTTTGTATAGATGGTTTGGGAAGATAATACTTAGTAGAGAAATACCGGCCTCCTGGAGGAAGTCCATACTTAACCCTGTTCACAAGAAATGCCCTATGGACGATCCAGCAAATTGCAGACTGCTAGCTATACTGGACGACCCTGAGATGCTAAGACATCTCCATATATTGCATTCATTTAAGACATCTCCATATATTGCATTCATTCATTTATTATTATTATTATTATTATTCAAACACCTTTGATAGAGTTGTCTGGGATAGGCTTTGTTGAGCCAAACCTTTTAAATGGGGTATCAACCTGATCAGCTTGATAATACAATGTTATTCCAATACGGCTGTCTCGGGTTAGGCTTGATATGCAGGGGTGATTAAGTAAATCTTTACTGCTGACGGACTGAAGCAGGACTGCGTTCTAGCCCCATTGTTTCATTTATATACTGTAGATATGAAGATTGCTTTAGTGAATTGTAATAACCTCCCCCCCCCTCCCCCCCCACAGGTCACTTGCACCTGTTCTATGGCTGTCGTACACCAATATCGTGCTGCTTGACAAAACACCTATTGGTTTACAGTGCAGGTTAACGGGCTCTTTTAGGCTACGAGAGAGAGAGAATAACTTAAAATTAAACACTGCTAAAACTAAGGTCATGTCATGATCTCTGCTTCCAAAGGGTCAGGACTTACCCAACTCCCTTGGAAGCAGACCCATGACCCCGGTTCCGGGTGCCGGCCAGTCCCAATTGGGACCTTTTGGACCCTGTCCTGGCGCCAGTGGCACCAGGCTCATAAATATGCCCAGTCCCAGCGCTGGAAGCGCCGGGCTCATAATGCTTGGGTGGACTTGCTTGCAGCAGACCATGCTGCTTACTTACCTGCCAGTTGAGCCCCTGATCCTCTTCTGTTTGGGACTACTTTTCCTGTTGGGTGGGGCAGGAGCCACTCCCTAGGTTCAGAACACTGGAACTCTTCTGGAAAGCAGGAACTCTTTTCTTACCTAGGCGAGGCTGTGGAAGGAGACACCTAAGCACTACAGGAGGCTATTTAAACCACACCCGATGGATGAATCTTGCTTTGCGTTATTCTGCATTCTCTGCAGCAGAACGCTCACCGTGTCTTCTGATCCTGTGCCTAAGGGAACAAAGGCTTACCATCCTGGAATCTAGTCTTCAGCAGCACCTATAAAGACAAAGAAAGAATAGGTTAGCACTACAGTCTTCAGTGGCAGCGCATCTCTTACCTGGTCCAGCGGCTGTCACCAACGCCTCGCGCTGCATTCCGGCATCTGAAAGACAAAAGCTTAAAGACTCTTCGCACGCTCCGGAGGTCTTCGCGCTGCATTCCGGCATCTGAAAGACAAAAGCTTACCGGCTCTTCGCACGCTCCGGAGGCCTTCAACGCTGCATCCCCGCATCTGAAAGACAAAAGAAGGAGCGTTTAGAGACATTGGGCAACTTTACTACTCACGTGCCATCACTCCTTCCCACGCCGAAATCAGCGGGTATCCCAGCACCCTTCAGCTTCTCTAAAGCTCCGAACTTGTACCTGCAAGGTAAAAGAGACAGTGCGCATCGTGAAGCAGGCAACAAGCGCTCACTTAGGTGCTTCCAAGCGCTTCTATTCCTCACGCGGGTTCGATCCTCAACTCTCTTCAGCCCGCCATCCGCCATCGCCGAAACCCTGCAAAACAAGAGGTATCATTACAAAAGAACTTTACATAAGTCAAAAGCCATACTCACGTGCTCCTCGGCACCGCTCCACAGCAGTCACGCCTTACGCACTTAAAGACTTTTAAGACATTTGAAGTGGCCAGAACTTACCGTTTGTGCAGTAAACGACGGACAGCAGTCCTCTGAGGTCAAGAGGCCTGCACCCTTATCCAGTGAAGAAACTGGTTACGGCACCCTGCCCCCGAGGCAGATGGAGAGCTCGGCGTTCACCTACCTAAGGTGAGATCGTTAACCTTTGGGGTCCTACAAGAGAAGAGAAAGGGAAGAGGAGAGAGGCACCCAATAACCCCAGTTCATTAATCCCATATTTTCTATCTGCAGACATCTTACTCTCTGAGTCAGACACACAGTGCACAGAGGTCCAGCCCGAGGAACCAACCGTGTGTTACACATCACCTTTGAAGACACGGCATTCACCCAGTCAAGACCGGCGCCTCTGCGGGAATCAGGTGAGCGTTACAGAACGCAAAGCCCACCGCAAAACTCCCACCCATGCGCTATGGAAACCTCGGATACCGACCAGCTAGCCCAGTTACTTGGGGAACTAAGAGCAGAAGTGCATGCAGCCCGCCAGGAAACGAATGCTCTAAGAAGGGAACTGATTATTTCCAAGGAGCGAACAGATGATCTCGCTAGACAATTGCTACAGTCACAAGCCGGACAAACTCAGTTGCCCGCATCAGGGGCAAATCATCCTTCAACATCCTCTACGAACCCAGTGCAGATCAACCTACCCGGGAATGTGCCTCTGGCTCCGCCTGAACAATTTTCTGGTGACCCAAAGAGGTTTGCAGTATTCATTAATCAGTGCCGCTTGCACTTCTTATGCCGGCCAGCAGCCTTCCCAACAGATCAAGCTAAGGTAGCTTTCATGCTTTCGTACCTCAGTGGCAGTGCGGCAGATTGGTCGATCCCTCTAGTTAATCAGGATGATCCGGTTCTCCATGATTTTCAAGCTTTTCAGCTCAGCATGGAAAAACTGTTCGCAAGACATTCACTGGGGCAGGCCTTGGACAATGAGCTCCTTTCATTACGACAGGGTAATCAAGACCTTTTGGCTTATATTGCGTCTTTCAACAGACTGATATTGGAAACTCAATGGCCTGAGGACAAAAGGATTACGCTGTTTTATAGAGGTCTACGTGGAGAGCTCAAAGATGTGTTAGCCCAAGTAGTGAATCCCCCGCAAGACTGCTCGGACTATATTGACTTAGTCGTTCAAATAGACCACAGACTACAGAACAGGAAGGCCGACCATTCCAAGTTTGATGCTCGAGTGTTTTCCAAACCACCAACTCCTACCAAAGGAGCAGACTCCGGGGAACCCATGCAAATAGGGGGCCTGAAAGGACCACTAACCCAAAAGGAGCGGGAAAGGAGAAAACAGCTGCAATTATGCCTCTATTGCGGAAACTCGGGGCACTTTCTTCGAGACTGTCCGGTGAAACCAACCAAGAAGGCAGTAGGAGCTGCAGTTACCAGGGTCACAAACTCTGAGCAGGGAAACGACCTCGCCAGACAAGAATAGAGGTTCTCTTGCCGAGCGTTAAAACCAGTTCCGTGACCTCGCATTTCGTGATACCTATGGTCCTCATTAGCCCTGAACGTCCGGATCGATTACATGCGATTGAAGCTTACGTCGACAGCGGTGCCATCAGCAATTATGTGGATCATGAAATGGTATTGAGGATGAATCTGACTCTTTGTCCAAAGGCTGTAAAGGACATCATTACTACGGTGGATGGTACGGTGATAGCTTCCGGACCAGTAACGCATACCACCCAAGAAGTGACGTTAGTAAGTCAAGATGGACACTATGAGAAGATCGTGTTCGATGTGATCAAGGCCCCTCAGTTCCAGATTATTCTAGGAATTTCTTGGTTAGAGAAGCACAATCCTCAGATCGATTGGCGAGCAAGAACGGTTCAGTTTCGAGAATGTGTCTCCACTTGTTACCCTCGACCTGATGTTGCACTGGCAGCAATTTCTTCGGAGGTTCCCCAGTTACCTCCCGAATACCTAGAATTCCAAGATGTCTTCCGGAAGGATCAAGCTAACTCTCTACCTCCTCATAGGTCTTATGACTGTCAGATAGACCTGATACCTGGATCTACCCCTCCTTGTAGTAGAATTTATGCCCTCACCGAGCCTGAGAATCTTCACCTCCGACAATACCTGGATCAGTACCTAGCGAATGGGTTTATCCGTCCTTCCAAGTCCCCTGCTTCCTCAGCTTTGTTCTTCGTTCCAAAAAAAGAAGGGGACCTTAGAACTTGTATAGATTATCGCGCCCTGAACCAGATCACCGTTAAGAATAGATATCCGTTACCTTTGATCCCTGAACCCCTGAACCAAGTCAGAAAAGCATGCATATATACAAAGCTGGATCTTAGAGGAGCCTACCACTTGGTACGAGTAAAAGAGGGCGATGAATGGAAGACGGCCTTCCGCACCAAGTATGGGCTATTTGAATATCAGGTCATGCCCTTCGGACTTTGCAATGCCCCGGCCGCCTTTCAATATTTTATGAACGACGTCCTCAGAGAGCTCATAGATGCGTGTGTCGTTGTCTATATTGACGACATCCTCGTTTATTCTTCATCGGAAACTGAACATCGGAAACACGTGAAAATGGTCCTCGAGAGGTTGCGTCAACACAAACTTTTCGCTAAATTGGAAAAATGTGTTTTCAACGTGACTGAAGTTGAATTCTTGGGATTCATATTATCACCTAGCGGAGTGCGTATGGATTCAAAGAAGGTCGATGCAATTCTCAAGTGGCCTTCGCCATCCTCCGTAAAAGGTGTTCAAAGCATTTTAGGCTTCGCTAACTTTTACCGCAGGTTTATCCCCGAATTCTCTCGAATAGTCCAGCCCATCACCGCCCTGTTAAAGAAAAACAAACGTTTTGAATGGTCTACCGAGGCGGAACAAGCTTTCCAGAATTTGAAGACTAAATTTATCTCTGCACCGATCTTAAAACATCCTTGCCCAGAACTCCCCTACATTGTTGAAACTGATGCTTCGAGTCTTGCCACGGGAGCAGTTTTATCACAAAAGAACCCAGTAACCAATCAGTTGCATCCCGTGGCATTTTGGTCCCGAAAATTCTCGCCTCCTGAAATCAATTACACTATTATTGATAAGGAACTTCTGGCTATCAAGTCCGCCTTTAAGGCTTGGCGGCATTATCTTCTGGGGGCCCGACACACCGTTACTGTGATTACAGATCACCGTAACCTGCAATATTTGAAAACCGCGAAAGCTCAATCCTCTAAGCAACTCCGTTGGGCACTATTCTTTGCCGAGTTTGACTTCATAATTACCTACCGACCTGGTACGAAAAATGGTAAAGCTGACGCCCTTTCTCGGATGGGAGTGGAAGAACACTTGATCAATCCTAAACCTGTACCTATCATTCCCGAACAAAGAATTCTGGGTGTAATCGCCACACAATCCATTTAAAAGGTGTTAAGGATAAAGCCAGGCAACTTGTAACTCCAGCAGACATACAGAATTGGCATCTGCAGGGAAAGGACTTTACGGTGAAGGACAACCTATTGTATTTCCAAGAACGGTTATACCTGCCCAGCACAGATTTACAGAAAAAGGTAATCTCCTGTTATCACGATTCTTTAATGGAAGGACATCCCGGTATGGCCAAAACCTCGGAAAAGATCAAGCGCTACTTCTGGTGGCCGTCTTGGAAAAAAGATATCAGAGACTTTATAATGTCCTGTGGAGTATGCGCCCAAAACAAGAGTCAAAAGGAAAAACCAGCCGGCCTCTTACGCCCTATTGACATCCCACCTCGCCCTTGGCATACGCTTTCTATGGACTTCATCACCGATCTACCTCCATGCTCCGGATACAATACGATCTTAGTAATCGTGGACCTATTCTCCAAGATGGCGCACTTCATTCAACTCAAAGGCTTACCATCAGCAGCAACTCTGGCCCGAGAATTTCTCGAAAACATCGTCCGACTGCACGGTTTTCCTTCGGTTCTAATTTCGGATCGAGGTAGTCAATTTATTTCTCATTTTTGGCGAAGTTGCTGTCGGTCGGCTCAAATTGATGTGAGACTTTCGACCAGCCACCACCCCCAAACCGACGGACAAACCGAGAGGACCAATCAAACTCTGGAACAGTATTTACGCTGCATGCTGTAACAAACTGAAAAAACTTGGAAAGATATCCTTTGGATAGCCGAATATGCCTACAATAACTCTGTCCACTCGGGAACCGGGAAAACCCCGTTCTTTCTTTTATACGGTAGTCACCCTCGAACCTCGGATTTGGATCCACTCCAAGATCTTGGAACACCAGCAGTAGACCACCTGCATTCTACAATCACCCAAGCCTTTAAGGAAGCCGTTTCTCACCTTCAAAGGGCTAAAGAACAATACAAGAAAGGAGCAGACCAACATCGGAAGGAAGCCCCCCAATATCAAGTAGGATATCAAGTCTGGTTATCCACCAAATATCTACCTCTAAAAGGACCACGCACATTCAACCCAAGATACCTTGGTCCCTATTCAATCACTACCATAGTAAATCCGGTAGCGGTCAAGTTGGACTTGCCCCCTCACATGAAGATACACCCGGTCTTCCACGTCTCTCTACTAAAACCCGTGCAACCTAAAACCCGACTAACTAAATCTCCAAAACCTATCCTAGTTGATGGAGAACTCGAGTTTGAAGTCAAAAGTATCCTGGATTCTAAGATCTCCAAATCTAAACTATTTTACCTGATTGACTGGAAAGGTTATGGCCCCCAAGAAAGGTCCTGGGAACCTGCAGAATATGTCCACGCTCCTCGTCTAATCAAAAGATTTCATCGAACATTTCCTAACAAGCCCAAACCCCCGGAGAAGCCCGGTTTGGGAGGGGCCTTGAGGGGGGGTGCTGTCATGATCTCTGCTTCCAAAGGGTCAGGACCTACCCAACTCCCTTGGAAGCAGACCCATAACCCCGGTTCCGGGTGCCGGCCAGTCCCAATTGGGACCTTTTGGACCCTGTCCTGGCGCCAGTGGCACCAGGCTCATAAATATGCCCAGTCCCAGCGCTGGAAGCGCCGGGCTCATAATGCTTGGGTGGACTTACCTGCAGCAGACCATGCTGCTTACTTACCTGCCAGTTGAGCCCCTGATCCTCTTCTGTTTGGGACTACTTTTCCTGTTGGGTGGGGCAGGAGCCACTCCCTAGGTTCAGAACACTGGAACTCTTCTGGAAAGCAGGAACTCTTTTCTTACCTAGGCGAGGCCGTGGAAGGAGACACCTAAGCACTACAGGAGGCTATTTAAACCACACCCGATGGATGAATCTTGCTTTGCGTTATTCTGCATTCTCTGCAGCAGAACGCTCACCGTGTCTTTTGATCCTGTGCCTAAGGGAACAAAGGCTTACCATCCTGGAATCCAGTCTTCAGCAGCACCTATAAAGACAAAGAAAGAACAGGTTAGCACTACGGTCTTCAGTGGCAGCGCATCTCTTACCTGGTCCAGCGGCTGTCACCAACGCCTCGCGCTGCATTCCGGCATCTGAAAGACAAAAGCTTACCGGCTCTTCGCACGCTCCGGAGGCCTTCAACGCTGCATCCCCGCATCTGAAAGACAAAAGAAGGTGCGTTTAGAGACATTGGGCAACTTTACTACTCACGTGCCATCACTCCTTCCCACGCCGAAATCAGCGGGTATCCCAGCACCCTTCAGCTTCTCTAAAGCTCCGAACTTGTACCTGCAAGGTAAAAGAGACAGTTAGTGCGCATCGTGAAGCAGGCAACAAGCGCTCACTTAGGTGCTTCCAAGCGCTTCTATTCCTCACGCGGGTTCGATCCTCAACTCTCTTCAGCCCGCCATCCGCCATCGCCGGAACCCTGCAAAACAAGAGGTATCATTACAAAAGAACTTTACATAAGTCAAAAGCCATACTCACGTGCTCCTCGGCACTGCTCCACAGCAGCCACGCCTTACGCACTTAAAGACTTTTAAGACATTTGAAGTGCCCAGAATTTACCGTTCGTGCAGTAAACGACGGACAGCAGTCCTCTGAGGTCAAGAGGCCTGCACCCTTATCCAGTGAAGAAACTGGTTACGGCACCCTGCCCCCGAGGAAGATGGAGAGCTCGGCGTTCACCTACCTAAGGTGAGATCGTTAACCTTTGGGGTCCTACAAGAGAAGAGAAAGGGAAGAGGAGAGAGGCACCCAATAACCCCAGTTCATTAATCCCATATTTTCTATCTGCAGACATCTTACTCTCTGAGTCAGACACACAGTGCACAGAGGTCCAGCCCGAGGAACCAACCGTGTGTTACACATCACCTTTGAAGACACGGCATTCACCCAGTCAAGACAGGCGCCTCTGCGGGAATCAGGTGAGCGTTACAGGTCATGACCATCAGCAGTAAGCGACCCTATGACAATTTTGTCTGGAAATTAGATTATCACCCCATAGAAGAGGTGACATTTTTTATATATCTTGGCACACTCCTTACTTCCACTCTTTCTGCCAAGTTGCTTCAGTCGTATGTTGTTCCGAAGGCTTGAAGCAAATTGCGATTCATAAAACATTTATACAGCATAAGGGTGGATTGAAGGCATGCTAACCATATACAAAACTAGAATAGTATTAGAAATTTTGTATGGCCTGGAAACCTATACAGATAAGCAAATGCAATGGCTCCAAGCCCTAAAAGGGAATCTACGGCGACTTAATTTGGGGCTCCCTCAATCATTTCCAATATAAGCAGTTTGTTTGGAACTTAGATTGGTTTCTCTTTTAACGCAAGTAAAGGTAAAAAAGATCCCTTCTGCTAATGGAAATGCTGGCAGATAAGAGGGAAACCATACTTGGTTGGCACATGAAAATCAGGGAATTTGCTACTCAGGGTTCTTATTCACTGAAGTATGAAAGGGTGTTTGTGATGACTTTCAAGAACAGATTAGCTGGACCTAGGATGACGATTTACCTAACATTAGTATTGCTAGAAGTACATTGAATGAAAGGGCATATAGCTGGGATAGAGCAAATAATGTAGATTACTTTCATGGCAAGACAATGCTGATGGAATTCGCCAGCCAATTAGTCCCATGTTTGGAATCTATAAGTTACTTCAAATGTACTATTGATCAGGGGCTGCTGCGATTTATTATGCTCCTACGCTTCAATTTGCTAACTTCATATATGAAAAGATGTGCTAGGGAGTCTATCCCAGTAGAGGATAGTAAATGCAGGATCTGTAAGAAGGCCTTAGCATTTACTAGGCACTTCCGCAATGTCCTGGTTTATCATCAATGTACGATATGCACTATCAGAAATATGTAATTCGGATTCATGACGTTGAGGCCGATCAATGTTGGGCCACACTAGTAGGTGCGCTATCCAGGGTTCTCACCAATGCTGCATGCTTGGTATGGAAGCACATCAATTTGACTTTGAAGGCGTCTGCATTGTAGTAATTAATTGGAATATTATATTTGCGTAAATGTTATTTAAAAAAATATTGTATTCAAATAATTCACTGTTTTGAATGGATTATAACTTTTTTACTTCTTAATCAAATTTGGATATCTTAATATGTGTATTTTATGGTGCATAATGCTATGTGCTAATGATGACAGCATAACTGTTTTAACTAACCAAATACACTTAATAAATAAATGTGATGGTATCAACTATATTTCATTTTATTGGGGAAGGTGCATCATATTGATGAGTCAACACTTTTGAAAATGTACATAATCATGTGGCCAAATGCTTTTGATGGCAAACTTAGTTCTGTGACCTGGTGGTTGCATACATCTGTGAAACTAGTCCTCAACCGATGAGCCGATCCTAACCTCCTTGTCATCCTATCTCGTCACCCTGTTGCTTTATACCAGCTACCCTGGAAGTGAGATGGCTGCCAAACTACAATATTTTACCTAGTTTCCCTGGTTCTCTGCCTGCTATACCATCCACTCTGCTTGGTCTCTTTCTTACATAATACACAAAGCTAACCAGATATTTATGCAAAGTAGCGATAAATAGTTCCATCCAGTCTGCATAAACAGATTTGCTGCAATACCGTACACTGTAGTTGGGCTTCAGACCTCGCTTTGCTCTACCATTGCATTATATATTGGCACCTGCGGGAAAGAGCTTGCCAATCTGGAGGCCAGGAACACAAGTGGAATCTGCAAGTAGCCGCCTGCATTTCATACTGGCCAGCTGTGCCTCTGCCCAGCCTTCACCTTGTCTTTGGATGTGGTGCCCCAGGCTGAGTCTCCACTGGAGTTCCACACCTCAAAACCCCTGCTCGCACACCTGTGCTCCTACTAAACCACCTGCAGGTGCCAGAAATAGTTATTTCCAATCGTGGACATATGTTTAGTTCCTTTCTAAGGAAAAAATAAATCGTACAAAGCCTGGCTCCCCTAAAAACGAATAAAAAGTATCGGTACTCCAGATGGCGTCTCCCAGTTCTGATAGCGATAAATACTGCTTTTGTGAGTGCGCAGAGCTATAATGATGCACTTGGGCCGATCTGGTTTGGGATTGAGGGCACTGCCCTGCCCAGAAACTGGTATTTGATGCTATATTGAAAACCATTGATATCAATGATTGGCAAGGCCATCTTGTCTACGTCAAGTTGACAATTACCCTGCCTGCTACACCACCATACTATGTATTTGGTTTCAGGCTATGACTTTCCTCTAACATTGTGAACTTTGCGATTTATGAAACTTCAGAAGTTCTCGTTACACAGCAAATGATCGGTCAAGGATACAATATACGGCACACTGCCCTGTACAACACCAACTGCAATGAGCTGCACAGAGCCTTGCACTGAAAACTGTTTTCAGAGCATTTGTGTCATATCTAGTTATTTATGTCCATTTATGCAGCTAACCGTTACATTTTAGAGACACTATTCTCACAAATGTCTTACTTCAGCAGGACACAAACGCTGTACATCGCTAATCAAATGGAGTTGTTTGCTAATCAATTACATTTTAATGAGAAATCTCTGATTTAAAAAAAAAAACGAATTCATGCCTTGTATTTAATAAAACTAGTTAGTATTTTTTATTCAAATGTTCTGTGCTGCCACAATGTCAATCATGGTAGCTGTCATTTCATTTCACATGGTTGGGTTACTGACAACTAGCTTTAGAATTCTTAAGTATACATATAGTTAGTTTGTGAAGCCTTTCTCTGTATTAAGTATTGTGTGGTATTCAGAATGTGTTCCCTTTTAACCGTTGTTCTGTTCCATTAGGTGAGTCACATTGATGTAATTTCGGCAGAGCAAGCTAAAGATTTTGTGGAAGACGACACAACGCATGGTTGAATAACATGGGACTTTATTGGCAGCTTTTTATTGAACTCTCTACAGTTTGAAAGGCGACAATAGTCAAATAACCAGGGATCTGGACATTTACCTGGAACACTTGATCACTTTTACTTGGTTTTCAAACTAATATTTTAACTAAATTGGATCACAGGCTTAAATATTTTGTTTCAGAGGAGCTTGCGCATCCATTTTATGTCTATATTGCTATGTGCTTTTATAAGATGCCCTTTGACATTGCCTTTATAAGATGTTTGTAAATGGTCACACCCTTAAATCCTTGTGTATAGTTCCCCGTTGTTTTAAAGCTTTATTAGAAGTGCTTGTTAAAGTATTTCCATCTAATTATTCTTTTACCATTTATACTGCCACATGTTTTTTTAATTGCTTCAAATAAACTGTTGATTTTATGGATGTAATTATGGCTTGCTTCCTACCATTTATTATTGCAAACTATACAGTACCTGTTCTTGAATACAAAAAATATTTTTACTTAAGTCATTAGAGGGCTCGATATCGCATGATGGCTAAATGTTTGTGGTAAAAACCGCTCTGACTTTCTGTTGTTTATCATCCAAAAGGTGTTTGTGTTTTTTACCATGCCACATGCAAACAAGATGCTTATGAGCACAATGGTAAAAGAACAAAGAAAAGGCCACCCGTGCCAGGAAAAGAGCAGCCGAAGCTGCATGGCACAAAGAACGACCTCAACAAAGTCTTTCCTCCAAAATCTCCCTCCACTACAATCGATTCATGCCACCAAAGCTACCGTCTATAACAAAAGAATCACCAACGCCTCCTCTAGCTCATAACTATTCACCATCCTCTGAGAGCTTGTAAACCCCATCACTCTGCCTTCCACCATCCTGAAAGACAACTTATGGTGCTGCAATGTCCAAGACACCTTCACAAGCAAAATTGCAACACTGCAAGCCAAAACAAAAGCCAGTCAATCGTGCATACCAGCTGCGCCGCTGCACGCTCAACAACACGGAGAACTAAGGGGCATCCCCTTCTTCCAGTTTCAACCCATCAACACATCTGGCCTTACTACTATCATCAAAGGTCTTAAACCCTCATAGTGTAAAGGTGACACTTGTCCAGCCTCCATCGTAAAAGAATGTGCAGAACCCCTGCTCCCACTCTTAGTCTGCATCATTAATTCTTCCTTTGCCACGTGCTTTGTCCCACCTACCCTCAAAGAATTCAGGATTGTCCCAATGCTCAAAAAACGCAAGCTCCACCCCGCAATCCCAACTAATTACTGACCCATAACTACTGTCCCCTCCCTCTTAATCATTGACAGAGTGGCCTACCTCCAAATTCAGAACTTCCTTGAATACCATCATATCTTGGTCATGCAGCAATTCCGGTTTCCGCCCAAAACATGGGACTGAAACAGCCCTTCTGGTCCTTAAGAATCAATTAAACAACGCCAACAACCTCATTGTCGTCCTTCTCGACCTCTTGATGGCCTTCAACCTCGTCAACCACCAGGCTCTCTGCTAACACCTCACTTCTTTAGCCTACTTTTCCCCAGATGCCACCAAATGGATTGTATCATTCTTGGCTGACAGAACCTCCCAAGTCTTTGCCGTAGATGCTGTCGCCAAACTTATGCCGATATCTTGCGGAGTGCCCCAAGGCTCCTGCATCTCCCCTACCTTTTTACAGTGTTTCCACAAAACCCTTATTCGACCATCTCAACTCGTTTGGCATCACATATCCTAACTATGCTGATGACATGCAAATCCTTCTCCCCCTCTCCGGCAACCATATGCAAGACTCTCACAGTTAACATCTATGAAGCTATCCATTCTTTGATGGTTGCACACAGTCTCTGTCTCAAAGATGATAAAACAGAGCTACTCCTGATCGCTCCCTCGCCCCGCCTTGCCAAACTAGACCAAGCATACAAGGCCTTTATCATCAATGGCCATAGAATCCTGGTCGCCATGTCCGTAAAAACCTTGTGGATTTACCTAAATTCATCACTTAAAATGACACGACAGATCCAACCAAATTGCCTTCTCATCAGGCTGCTCCACAAAGCTTAAATACCAGAAAACCGTTACTTTCCAACAAGAGTCAGCTTGAAATTGCACGTTCCCTCATCAGCTCTAAACTGGATTATTGTAACTCTCTACTGTGCGGCACCTCTGGAAAAAATAATATAGAACAATGCTCTCTGGGCTGCACTGGACATCGGCATGCACAAGCACATCTCGGAGGCTTGGAAATTGGTCCACTGGATCCTGGTTAAAGGCAGAATTAAGCACAAGATTCTAGCCATCGCCCACCGCTGCCTGTCGAATGACAAACCTCCGCCCACCAATACCTTGCACAAAAACCTACACTCCAGCAAGGCCTCTAAGATCATCCCACAAGCATTGCCTTATCACACCCAGATTTAACCCCAAAAGGGCGGGGGCTGGGTGGGGGGAGTTCCAGCTTCCCGGTTTGCACTGCCATCCTCGAACGACCTCTCCCCACCTGCGAAGCAAACCGTCCTACAACATCTTCAGAAAGAAGCTCAAAACCCATCTTTTTAACTAATGCCCCCCTTCCTCCCCTATCCCTCCTGCTCATTTCAACTGTAGCTGTTCCAGTGTAACTAGAGCCTCAATGCCAATGGGCTTTGTGCGCTTGTAAAAATGTTTAAATAAATAAGATACTCCTTCACAGTGCCTATCTGCAGGCCTATCGGGGCCAAACAAATGTGACGAGTCTGACATGGTGAACAGAAGGGTCTTTATCTTTGGGTCTTTTTACAGAAATTGCTTTATTAAGTAGGTGCAAACTGAAGGTGTACTTCACCTATGAAGTAAAAAGGCGACTCAAAGTACTAAAAACCCTAAAGTAAAATTGCCTGTCACAACTAATCCATTAACTTAAAATAAAGGTTTCCTGAATCAAAAGTCATTGAAAGTGCGTTGTCGGTATTGCTAAATCAAATTGTGCAATGAAGAATATAAACTTAAAGTCCTTCCCATGGGTGAAAAGTATTGAGGGCAGAATATCTAACTTAAAGTCCCTCCCTAAATAACAAAAGTCCAACAATTCAAAACAGGTTGTCTCTACGGTTTCCTCAGACAGACAATAGGGCCACTTATTTATTTGATCTTATTGGGTATTTATAATGCGCCTATACAACAGTGGTGTTGAAGGCGCAACAAGACAGATGGGGGAGGGGACATATGGAGAATAACATAAAATGGTCCTACTAAGCCTTGTGTCATTCGGATCGTGCAAGTGCAGTGCTGAGAAGTGATGGGGGAGCGGGCAGGCGGGGGGGCAGTGCCGGTCATAGCGGAATGTGCTAGTGCTAAGGAGGCAGAGGAAGTGCAGGTCGGAGTGGAGAGCACGCAAGTGCTGGAGGTGGGGTGGGCTGGGGGGGGGGACAGAGCCCCTGGGCTGGCGAGTGCTAAGGGGAGGGCCAGGTTGATAAGTGCCAGGGTAATACAGAGATTGCAGGGTAATAAAGGTCCACATGCTAAGTGCGAGGACAGAGCTGGAGGGGCTCAATAGGGGTTCAGGCCCAGCCAGGCTAGTGCAGGGGCAAGAAGCCCGGTTGGGCAAGTACAAATCAGGGGGGTGGTCAGGGAAGACCGAAGTGCGGGGGTAGACTGGGCGAGGAGCGCCTGGTGCCATGTATGAATCAGCAGGAACCAGGCAGCCAGCTAATGCAGCAGGGGAGGGGGAGAGGGGAGGAAAAAGAGAAAAGGAGGGTCTTGAGAAGCTTCCAGAACTTAAGCAGATCCGGCTCAAGTCTGAGAGGGGCAGAGAGGCCATCCCAGAGGGAGGCTCCTGCGGAAGAGAAAGATCTACCCCCCAATCTCTGCTTGGAAAAGCATCTGATCTGTAGAGATTTGGAGCTAGAGGACCGAAGGGCTCTAGCAGAGAGGTATTTAGGGAGAGCGAGTTGGATGTAACGGGCAGCCAGGCCCCAGAAAGCCTTGTGGAAGATGCAGAGAGTCTTGAACTTGATCCTTGCAGCAACCGGGAGCCAGTGGAGAGATGCGGTCCCTGGGCTTGAGGCCAAGGATAAGACTTGTAGTCCTATTCTGGATTAGTTGAAACGGGCGAAGGGAGAATTTAGACAGATTGAGGAAGAGGCTGTTGCAGGGGTACAGCCTAGAGAGGACCAGAGCTCTGGAGACTTGATTTTCTGAGGAAAGGGAGAATGCATCTGAAGAGGTGCAGCTGAAAGTGGGCCTTCTTGACAAGGTCAGTGATGTGAGGAGAGGAGACGAGTCAGAGATTACACCTAGGTTTTTAGCCTCACAAGAGGGTGAAGGGAGGAGGCACATGAACGGCGGCCACAGAGTAGGGGGGAAGGGGAGAGCTGGGGTCCCAATGAGAAGGTTCTCTGTCATTTCTTTTCTTTTTATTGTTATATGGTTAAAGTAACATTTATAAAAACATACAAAACCAATCAGACATTTAAATGTATACACAAAACAACAAACCTCTAATCCATATAAGTTCATTCAAAGCATTTAGATAAAAATAAGCACCATAAATTCATCATATTCCAGTAAAAAATACATAATCTTCACAGAGCTAAAAATTATTTTAAAAATTGCTGTGTTGCGACCATCCATTGATTCCGTCCATAAGAGATCATAATGAGTTTCCACACCACTTCACTAGATAAAAGTTTGTACTCTTGCAATAAGCCTGGAAATGTATTAAGATATGTCATAAGGTTTCCACCCTGTCAGGCTTGATTCAAATCCTGCATGTTCTTTGTTCTCTGGGTGTCTTGATTCTAGCACCCACAATTTAATGAGTAGGTAGTAGATTTAGCCTAGTGTGCTGGTAATCTCTAGGCTTCACTACTGCAATAGCTTCTTCCTCAATCTACCCTCTTAGTGTGCTGTTGTGCTGGACATGCTGCTGGATTAGCTCTTTCCTGCCTGTTTTGGACCTATCTCCATGTTGTATGCCCAAGAGGAAGATTCTCAAGCTGCCGTAACGTGGACTATTAACAGCAGCATACAGACTTTGTTGGTTTGAAGTAAATCTTTGTTCCTACTTTGGTCACTTTTACGCGAACTCTGTTGTTTTTCCAATCCCTAACTTCACTGCCTCTTTAATTTTAGTGCCGCCTGTTGCTCCGCCCACCGACTCCCAGAAATCCTACATCAACTTTGCACACTCAAAATGCACCTAAGTGTGCTGTTGTGCTGTTTGGGTGTGTGTGGGCATGGTGTGCATGAGCTTTGCAATAAATGTCTTTTGTCCGTGCCCTGACAAATATTGCAGGTTTACATTTGTGACTACTATTTTGTCCAGACTATCGCGCTCAAGGATTGCAACCAAGCTTCCTGTATTCGTTTGTATCTGAAGTGTGCACTGCAAGTGTGGTAAATGTTTTACTTTTTGGGTGTCTCGGGCAGGGGGAAGCCATATACGGTGTAACAGGTGACTAGGTTGCTACTGGGTTCTACGTCTTGTGTAATTTTTGTTTAATCCTATTTAGTGGTCCTACTTAGGTACTTCAATCGGATCCTGTTATTGTCAATTGGGGCTGGTGTTTTGGTTTATAATGAAAAGGAATTAAATCCCACTACTCAGGAAGGAACCAGGGGCTGTTTTATTTTTTTGCAGCAGTAAACGCGCATCGGGCGAACCTGGTGCGGGCTGCTGCGCTTCCTCTTCCTCTGCAGAGGAGGAGGAACTCCTGCAGTGTGCCCAGGACTGTTCGGTCGAGTTAAAGAGCAATAACAATGGTGAGGATGGCTCTCGATCACTATTTATGGAGGATAAACCAATAGGATCTATGGAAGCCAATGTAAACTGTTTTTTGCCATTACAGGAGACTACTGTAAATGACATCAGTTAATTCATTGATACACCAGACATTTTTTGACTGGGCAGTTCGAGCCTAATTTTGCTTCACGATCGAAAGAAAGGATGGTGACAGGGGGCGGGGAGGAGCTTTCAACAATGTTGGGTATCTTTAGAAGATTGATTCTGTCTGAATTACGAAAACAGACAGAAGTTCTTACAAAATTATCAAAGGACTCGGAAGCGTTACCTGCCAGGCTAACTGAGGTGTTAGTGCTAACACTGAAGAGAGCGAATTGGGGGAAAAAGCCATGTAATATTGATATGAAGTCTGTTGAGGCAAATGTTGTTGATGCTTATATAATGCCGGTATTAGAGGAAGTGATTGTGATCCCCGATTTTATCTCTGGCTTATCTACGCCCGAGGATCTTATGAAGGTTGCAATGGTCACGGGTTGCAGCTCTGAGGATACTAAAGGGGGCGCATTTTTGCCTGTGGTATGGTCATCTAAAGTAAACAGAAAAACTGTGAAAAAACAGAAAAATAATTGATAAAACAAAAAAGAAAATCTGACAAAAAACATAATCTAGAAAGTTTCTCCGAGACTTTGGCTTGAAACACACGATTAAAGAAGAAAGTGAGGAATTGGTGGCAACGACTGCCCCCCCCTACGGTTTCCTCTAAGGGTAGCAAAATGGCGGGCGGTTGGGCTACCTGATTCAAAACCCTACAATGATCAAGCCACTTGGAGTGAATCGGTGGAAGCGGATGATTGTCTGACACAATGAAAAAAAAGACCCCTTAACTATTAACCAATTGCAAACTATAGAAAATGGACTGAATGATATATTCGAGATTTTTTAAAATCTGGGTATTAATATAAGAACAGAGTCATCGAAGAAAATATATAAGGGCAGAGAAATGTTTGACAAAAATAGACCCTTGACTTCTTATGAGGGGATGCCACGAGGGCACAGGGCTCTAATTCAATCATAGAGTCAACTGTACCTACTAAAAGAGTTATGAACAAAGCAGTGAATAAATGTTTGGGCCACAAGGACGGCGCTGCAATTAACACTAACCCTTTTACCAATAACTATTTTGTGCCATGTAGGGAAATGCAGGGGTCAACCAAATTAGTGACTTGAGGTAATAACGACTTAACAGACCAGGCTCTTAAAATGGCACATTTGAGCAAAGAAGCTTTGTTTCGTGTTGTGCAGAAGGTCCTGGCTGAAAGCCAATGACCAAAAATGAAAGAATCTGTAGAGGCAGTCAAAGATAACATACAGACGTCTGACTTTGTTGAAAGAGATGAGACCTTGTTTGTTGAGGGTAACATTAACAATTTCAAACCATCCAACTATACCACAGAAGGGGAGCGGGTGGGCTTTGACAGATGTTGGGATGGAGAATATATTTTATAATTGAAGACAGGCTGTGTATCCAGAACAACCAGGTTTGATACTACGCTCACTGTTTAAGGAAAGTGGCCATTTATCTTTGAATCGCCCATACATTCTTTCTCTTTTTGCATCAATACCACAACTCAGCTTAATTGCCTTGGCTGATGTACTTTTGTTTGACTTTATACATAAGCATTGATACGACTTTGTTAGACTGGTTATTCCCTCTCCTTTAGTAAGGGCTTTGTTAATGAAAGAAGCGGAAGCCCTGCAGTGTAGGTGATTTGACTTATTTCCCTAGAAATCCCATGACACACAAGGAAGGGGTGGGGCCAGCAATGGTAACAGGCCGCCTTATGAACCTAAAGAAGTAGTAGTTAATATTAGGCATGAAGCAAATCCTGATAAACAAGATTGGAGGTGGTTGGCCCTCTCCTTAAGAGAATCGATCAACACTTTGAAACAGCTAGGGAAACCTCTCTAGCACTGAGGAATAAAATTAGTTTAGTAAGCTGGAATTCAAGGGGATGTTATCACGGAATAATGAAAAACCTATGGAAGAGCTCTCTTCATTTGATTTTGTTTTAATATAGGAAACCTGGGCTCGAGAAAAATTGTGTTGGGATGGTTATTTAATGGATGAAATTTGTGCAAAAGGAGGGGCAAAGGGTTGTCCGAAAGGAGGTCTCATTCTGGCTTACAAGTAGTCTATGCACATTAATAAAACGGGGGGCTGGTGTAATCAACAGTCGATTCTATTAGCAACATTTGTAGTTGGGATTGGAAGAGGTTGTTTCCCCTTACTAATTGCTAACATCTATTGGAACTCAAATACGCTCACCGATGTACAGCTGTAGACTGAGCTAATCGCTCTTGAAGAAAAGATTGATCTTTGACTCTATTATAATTTAGGGGGTCAAACTATAGTAGCGGGAGATCTTAATGCCGACTGTTTGGTGGATAGGGTTGTTGGGACGTCTTATATACCAACAAGGACGTCTCCTCCCAGATGGGTGGGAACCCCAAACTTAGAGGTATACTCTAGCTATAGTTTGCGTATCTACGTGGACTGGAATTGATTTACAATGAACACTATACATGGAAAACAAGGGGCTACTCATCAATAATTGATTATATTTTTCTTTCTGTGGTACTGAATAATAGTATTTCCACGTTTGAGGTTAAAGAAGCTCCTTTTAGTGATCACTGTATGCTAACTCTGGAAATTGTGTTTATGGTCACTCAGGAAAGTTCCAGTTTCTACACTGAAGGTCTTTCTGTATGCCCTAAAGGCAACAGAATTAAATAGTCATTTAACAAAACACAGAGGTTTACATCCACTATTATTAAGGAATATGACTCGTCCCCTTTGAGTCCACGTATTAGCAGATATTCAGTAAATAACTTCTTATCATAAATCGGTACAAATATCCATGCAATGGGGGGCACATGAATGTTAGGTGCCTGTCAAATAAAATTAATAGACACTGCATGGACATTGAGGTACATGAACAGAAAACAAGTTTGCAAAAAGAGATACAGAGACTACAAAAACAGGGGAAGTATGAACTGGAGACTCTAAATAAGATTAAAAAAAATGTAAACAACGTTACAAAAATTGGCTGATTAATCATCATGGAAGAAGAGCCCAACCAGTTGGAGAACCGATGTTGAAATCGATGAAGGGCGTGAATTCAGCCAATTTCTGGTCTATTATCAACAGTACTGAACGTACACAGAAAGATATGTGCTTGAATCAGATCTCTGAAGAAGTATGGTTGGGTCATTTCTTTAGCATATATAAAGGTGGCAAGGTAACTGATAAGTTATCTTTGAATGTCAATCCGCAATGGTCAATTGGTAACTCTTTAGAGAAAGTGAGGAGACTTATTGTGAAATTCAAAAACTCAGGAGCACCAGGCATAACAATCTCTCTAACAAGATTTCGAAATCCAAACCTTTGTATTGGGCCTGAATTTTTTGTATTCTGTTTGAAGATGTACTGTCAACTAAGACCATTCCACAATCTTGGATGGTTTCTATTGTTCTACCAGTTTTTAAAAAAGGATCACCTATGTTCCCTTCAAGCTATAGACCTATAGCCATTGCTGAACATGAATCCAAAATGTTTGCCTCCATGGTATTGGCTGATATTCAGGAATGGAATAACGTAAATCATATTTTGGATGTTAAACAAATAGGTTTTTAAAAAAAAATGTTGGAACTGATTGTGGGCGTCTTTTGTTGCAATATTTATTAGGTCAATCAATGATAAAGGGAGCGATGCCAACTTTCATTGCGTCAATGGACCTTTAGTATAGCTTTCGACCTGGTGAACAGGCCAACACTATGGAGAAAGTTGACAGCACTGGGTATGCCGAAACATTTGCTAGAAATTGTGATAGCCCTATATACAGAGACAAGGCTAATGGTACGTTTAAACTCTGATGGGTTGTTATCTTCTGAGATGGTGATTACCAACGGATTACGTCAAGGCTGCATGCTAGCTTCTACAATTTTTTATCTGTATGTTAGTGGTGCAGAAGGTGCCTTGGCTAACAGAAGTCTAGTGTCTCCCAAACTGGGAAGTGTCCGCATATCTTGGCTTGCATATGCAGACAATTTTTTGCTGTTGGATAATACAAAGGGTTACAAGGTTTGATTAGAGAATTCGAAAAATTCATCTCACAATTACATCTAAAGATTAACGCAACCAAGACCATTGTCATCTATATGAGTAAAGCAAACAAGGTTCAAGGTTCCTATACGTGGATCTGTGAGGGCAAACACATCAAATGCCAGAGTGCACTTAAATATATGTTACTGTTTTTCTGGCACAGGCTCAACCTCTTTAATTAAAAACCAGTTGAAGGTAAAAATTGAAGTAGCCCTACGGCAAATGCGCTTAATTGAAAAGAAATTCGGAAAGTTCTCAATGAAACCATTGAAGGAATATTACATTATGAAAGTACTGCCCAGGCTTACATACGGTCTGGAATTTTTTGGCTCTGAGTTTTTGGGATTATTTGAAGGTTCTCGAGGGAAGATTATGGACGGGTATTCTGTTCTTCCTTCCCAAATGTTTACCCATTGAACTAATAAGATACGAATTTGGGTTTACAATTAGTACATTCACTTGTAATGTGGAAAAGACTGCTACGTTGGAGAACATTTTTAATGTCAAGGGAGCATGATCTGTATGTAAGTGTTGGAAGAGAGTCCACATGTGTGTTCCTGTCCAAATTGAAATTAGAGGCTGAAACCATATTAAGCTCCCTGCTGATGACTGTTTGCACGTTGATCCATAAACCCAATAAGAAGAATGATTGGTCTAATACACAGAGTATAGTTTCGAACTCAAAATTGTCCAATCAGGATTATTCCTTTTGGAAATCTTTTCCCAAAATGGAAAAATACTTGTTGAAATACCTAAGTAGGAACATTCGCAACAATTTCATGCGTTTTAGGATGAATGTCATGCAGACTAACCTAATAATTAACATTAGAAATAAAACGGCTGAAAGCTGGAAATGATGCAGATTCTGAAAAATCGAGGGTATGGATCAAACACTTCAACAAATATTGGTCATTTGTCCTGTGCTCTTGTGCCACCAAATTAACTATTTTGCTAAGTTTGTTGTATCAACTGCCTCTGTTGATAGAGATTTAATTTGTTATAAAATGATGCACAAAAGCTCTTTAATTTTAATTATAAGAGTAAAAGCCTTTTTGAAAAATATCTGTACTCTTTTAAAAGTTGGGTGAGTTCAACCTATTGATGTTAATGTCTCGGCATGTATGAAAACCTAACAAATCTAATCATATTAGTAACATCGCACTTGAAATATTTTGTGATTTTTATTTTTTTTAAAACATTTTTATATGGATGATATCAAGTGCATCAATGTCATTTTTTGGTATGTACGAAAGTCTAACAAATCTAATCAGATGCAATATTCTGGGACTGTTTTAAAATATTATGTGAATATTAGTAAGTATATAGGCTAGTTATGCTTTTGTATTTCTGTCAATATGTAATATGATTGTCTGTTTATTCTGTTCTGAATTTCGTACATTTTTTATATTACGGCTAAATATGGTAATTAGATGTTGATATATCTTAAGGTAATGGTTAATGTATTGTCTTGTATTTTAGTGTGAATTTTGTAACGGTTTATAACAAACCAAAACATATTTAAAAAAATCTACCCTCTTCCTCTCTACGTCCCCTCCAGCTAATCCAGACTAGGGCTGCAAGACTTATCATTGGCCTCAAACCCAGAGACCGCATCTCTCCAGCCCTAAAAATCCTCCACTTGCTCCCGGTTGCTGCAAGGATTACATTCAAAACTCTGCATCATCCATAAGGCTGTCTGGGGCCATTGACCACGTTATCTACGACTGGCTCTCACTAAATACACCCCCTCCAGATTCCTCTGGCATCAACTCTCTGCATGTCAAGCGATTCGCTAAGCAGCGAGCTGGTGGACGATCTCTTTCCTCGGCTGGCTCCCTCTTACGGAACAGCCTCCCCCTTCCTCTTCGTCTTGAGCCGGATCTACTCAAATTCCGCAAGCTCCTGAAGGCTTTCCTTTTCAACTCCTCCATCCCCATCTCCCTCCTTTGCTAAATCCCACAGTCCTTGGGATTGGCGACTAGGGCCCTTTATGTGTCCATCTGGGTCCTGGCCTCTCACACCCCAATTGCTTTCTGCCTCTGCCCACTCCCAGCACTTGCCTAAGGCGCCCACTGGCCTTTACTACCACAGGCCTGCACTTATTTATTGGCAGTCTACCACTTACCAAATGTTGTCTGCCAGTCACTTAACAGCTTGAAACGTACTCCCTAGAACTTACCTCCCTGTTACTCCTAGCACTTATCCACCCCCCCCCTCGTCCCCATCTCTACACTTGCACGCTCTAAATGCTCACAAGGCTTATTAGGACCGCCTCTCTGTCATTGTTATATTTGCTTTTCACTCCCATATTCCCTCCCTGTGACCGTTTTGAAACACAATTTTCTTGATGTATAAGTGCCTTACAAATGCACAATAAATAAAATAAACTGCATCATCTGGGCAGTTGCTCAGATAAGCTTATCAAACTCTTACAAGCCTCACAAACCAACGTATCAACGGTAAGTTCTTACTTTCTCGACGGTGTGGATCCAGTCCATTTTTCTGTTTTCTTTTTGCCTTCAAGGGTGCTGCACAACCAACTCTCTAGAGATACCCCAATCATCACAGATCATATCACATTGTTTTTCCCATTCATTAAAGGAGCCACAATATTTCTTTTCCATTTGGAGCTTCAATTCCCACCAAATCGAGACCTCCTCAGCACAACATATCTTACTCAATTGAGGTTTTTCCACCGTATATAAAATGTAATGGATAGGCTCAATTCGTAACTGATTGCCGCTGGTACTCGGTTAGGTAACTTCAAGACCGTATGCCAGAATAACCCCTCCAGCGCGTCAGTTCAGTCGAATCAGGAGCCCCACATTTTCTCCCCCATATGTTATTTTTGGCAGCACATTCATTTTTATAAAAATCAAGAACTCGTACCAAAGAAGAGTGACCAAACCGACGGTTCAATACAGAAGCTTGTGCGGCTGGAATTAACATTTTAGAATGATAGTGGCTCTGCAAAATTGGGTACTCTCTCCAATACAGCCCCTCCCAGGAACCAATGAAAATGTTTGTACTTCTGCTTCATACCCCTTCGGAAACCTGTCTGAAATGGGTCCAGCCTACCCACACTCTTAGCCCAGCCGGACAGAACTCTCACAATTAGAGGCAAGGATCTTAGCAGGGATGGCTAGTAGAGCAATTGGTCTGTACTTACTCTGAATCGTCCTTTGTCCCTTTTTATGAATAGGGACCAATATCGACTCAGACTATGTTTTTGTAATAGGTGAGAAGATATAATTCCACTAAAACAATTCCCAAAACATGAGCCTACAGGTTTGGCTCAATTTTCAAGACCACATTAGATAGCCCATCAGGATCTGCTGCACGCGAGTTCTTACTACGATTGATTATTACAACACGATCCTCCTCAGAGAAAACCAAATGCCAAGGTCCCAATAGCGGTTTTAGTTGCCGCTGGTCCTCACTTGCCACCTCTTTATAGACTTTACTAAAATGATCGATCCATCCTTGTTCACCAATCGGGTTAATTTGGGCATAATAGGACGGGGTAATGGTATCATAAACCAACCTCCAGAAATAACCCACATCTCGAGATTCAACCAGGGACAACATTTTACGGGCAGCCTGCAGTAGCATTGAATATCTATGGGCCCTCAACCAATGCCCATACATACGTTTTGTTTTCCTATGCTCTTGCCCATTAAGCCCCTTGTTCTTGCGAAGCTGAGTCCTCATCTCTCTTTTTTTGTTGGCCCTTAGGGTAATAGGCATGCTTCCTAATCAGCCTGTTTCTCAGTTGTTGGCAAGGCATAGTTGCATAGACACGATACAGAATTACCTGGTACGGGACCGCAGCCAGTTTAGCTTCAAATAAACCTCGCTGAAAGAGTTCATTTAAGATGTAATAAAACCTCTACATTCTGGCACCCTTCCAGGCTACTCTGTTTTTCCTGCTGTTAACCTCCACTGCCAATGGGTAAACTGGTCAAGCACACCCAGATTTCTCTACACTCCACTTCAGTGATGATAGATTGAAGTCACTCTGCGTTGTCCCTACTACCGTCATAGAGGATATGTTCTGGAAATCTCTCAAGAGACAAAATAGTAATAATACTCCTTGACGGAACTGTGGGGGGGCCCTAGAGAGCCCGGTCAAAATGGCTGCAGGCCCGTGAGCTCCAGGGTGACCTAATCAATATCCGGTCAGTATCCTGCCTTAATCACGCTGCTGCTGCCCCTATTTGGTACAAAATATAACTGATAACCTAACAGAACTACAGGAAAAGTTTGGAGACCTGCGGTGCAGGTACATTGTAAGAAAAGTGCACTTGCGCTAAAAGAAATGCGGACCGAAGAGGAGCACCATTGAGTACACCAGCGAGAACTGGAGGCGTCCAGGGCGCCAGAAGAGGCATGAGCCGAATGATAAGAGGACCCGGTGACTTGCAGACGAAAAGAGATCAGAGAAACAACACTGCAAGAGTACCGATCAGAGTTGCTCTTCTGAGGAGGAGCCACGAAGCAGGACCGCTAGGAAGGACGCTTGCAAGGAGCCATAGAGAAACAGACGGCCCAGGAGTGGGACCTGGTTCCCGGAAGATGGGTGCAGTGCTCGGGGACCTGCTACCCCCAGCCCGTCTCTGATCAGTAAGCAGCAGAGGGGGGGAAGAGAGGCAGAGGAGCAACGATCCTGACCCCAACATCCCTCTGCGGGGAGCAGGGAAGGACAAAATAAACACACCTGGAGAGCCGGAGGGGCTGAGGCTCCAACACAAAAGAGTCCTGAGGGATGGTGGAGAGGACCCAGGCTCTAACAAAGGCGCTGACCCTGCTCCCCGAGGGCGAATCAGTACAACAAAATCCCAGAGTGTACAACAAAATACCAGAGCTAGCCCCCAGCAAAAACTCTAGGCCCAGTGGACCAGAGTTGGAGGGGCCCGAGAAGGGGTGAGCAAGCACGGGACAAGCAAACACGGAGGGAGATTGGTGGAAGACAACAGGACAGTCCTCCCCACCGGATGGAATAGGAGGAGGCACCAACATTGATTGGGGAGAGTCAAGGACCCAGAACGGGGGCCCAACAACACTGGGGAGGTCTGAGTGTAGACAATCGGACCCCGGAGACAGGGGTGGAAGAACACCGTAACCTAGGACCCCTAATGACAGCGAAGAGAGAATTACCTATGGAGGACACAGATAACCCCGGTCTTCCCCGCCACGATCCTCAGTGGTCCCAACAGAATTGACTGCACATACGTAACAGCAGCATGTCCAAGTCTCAGAAATCTGGGAAGCAACAATCTAAGCTCCACTTTGAAGCCTCAGCCCCGGCCAAAACAACAATAATAGGAGAGAACCCCACGGAGGAAGCCCTCCTCGCCGGAATACTGGACCCTGGGGGGAGCACTGGGTGACATTAAGAAAATGTTGAGTCAGGTACAGGCAAGCATCCAATCATTGGATGGCAAAATGGACACCCTTACGCGCAAAGTGGACCACATGCAAGTCTGCATGGATAAGCATGGGCAACCACTGAACGAGGTGGAGGCCTGAGTGTCCACAGTCAAGGATGAGACCACGGCCGCCACAAAAGACTTGGCCACCATTAATTAAAAGAGCGATCCAAGAACTGGCCGACCAGCAATAACCTATGTATCATAGGAGTGCAGGGGTCGGCGGATCAGCAGGACATGGAGGGAATGGTGGAATCCCTGCTGAAGGAGGTCCTGGGGGAAAGGGGTTCTCATAGGTGTTCACAGTGGAGCAAGTATAATGCATACCAAGCGGCAGGAATCTGGTGCCGGGCTGCCCAGCACGACTGCTGATCGCCTGACTTCTGGACTATGGGGACAAAGACCAGGCGCAGAGCAGAGAGAAAAGGGCCCCTTGACATACCAGAACTCCTTGATTCGTCTATTTTCTGACTTCTCGGATAAAGTCCAGACATCAAGGAAAACCTTTTTGGACTTTAAGAGAAGGCTCAGAGAAAGGAACTTGAAATACGCAATCCTGTTTCCGGCCAAGCTTCGGGTGGAACACGATGGGAAAGTGCTTTTCTTCCACACACCAGAAGAAGCGAATGCCTTTTTGGAGACCCTACCTAGAAAGCCACACCGCTGAAGGAATGATAAACTGGGACGGAATGCACATTGGCAAGCGCACCAGAGGTCGAACAAGACACGGAATCTTGGGTACTTGAATACTATTGACAGACTGGGGGCCAAGCACAAAACAGTTACAGGTTGCCCGGATGGCTTGGCCCTGGTGAGTCCCCAAGCGGGAGCACAAGTTGCTTAAAATGGTTGTGATGGCTGAGGTGGAGAGGGAAACTGGCAGGTTAGGGTTGTTGGTGGGGGTGGGGGGAGGCAGAGTGAGAGAGAGGGTGGTCTTGGGGGTTTCGTGGTGGACAAAGAGATTAAACAATGATGGTGCGCCGAGGACTGAGATTACAGCACAAACTGTGGGTTGGATATCCTTTGGAGGGGGGCTTGGTCATTACGGCAGCAACATGGCTCAGTCACTTAGATATTTCACCTGAAATGTTAGGGGCCTGAACTGCCCATCCAAGGGCCGTAGAGTCTTGCTATACATGCAGCGTCACCAACTAGATGTGGCATTTCTTCAGGAGACTCATCTGATCCCGGGAGGGTAATCAGAATTTGGGAAACCCTGGGGGTGTCAACAGTATTTCTCCTCCTACTCCTTGTATTTGTGGGGAGTATGCATTCTCCTGCAAGCCTCAGTGGGTTTCCTCTTGAACTCAATAGTCAAGGACCAGAAGGGAGAGGTCTTTTAGTGCAGGGCTCTATACAAGGTCGACAAATCACTCTAATAAATAACTATGGGCCTAACCAGGATACGTGGGACTCCTTGTGGTGGATAGATCACCAACTAGAGAGTGCACCTCACAGGGAGATCTGGGGAGGAGATTTTAATGCAGTCATGGACCCAGATCAGGACAGAACGGCGGGAGCATGCAACCCATAGCCCAAGGCAACTAGGAAACTAAGAGATATGTGTTGGACATGGGAGGTGTTAGGAAAGATTCCCATTTTATGTGAATTGTTCCCGCCAGTTGTGTACCCCACAACTTTTGCTGCTGTAAACACCATAGTCTGACTTTGCCAGTGGAGCACAGCCTTCAGCGGCACTCCCCTGGGCTTTTTGCTCACTTTATTCTGGGAAAACTGATATGCCCTTAAAGACAGTTAGTACTGGCAGACTTTGTTTCCCTTAGTCCTTGTCAATGTTGCAAACTTTTCTACAACATGTTGCAAGTGCACAATGTACCTTACAGTACAGTACACTTGGGTTGTGTAGTCATTTCAAAAGACCCTAGATACTCTCGAATAGTTTTTAGGAGAAGTGCAGGTGTGCCTTGGACAGGGATGGTGGCAGCTTATCCTTTCATGTAATTTTAACCCGTTCCAGCCAGGTAAGTCTTGTTAACCGCCTTTGGCATGAATAGGTTGCCTGGCTCCAAAATGGCCATGCTACGAGGTTCTTTGTCCTGTCATTTGGCCATCTTGCCCCTTCACCTTTCCCGGGTCGAGCCAGCCCGGGTCAGTCCTTATTTCGGCATGCATTCACCCACAAAACGCCAAGCTTTTGCAGGTTTCTGCATGCCTTGCGTGTTTCTTCCAGGGTGTGGGCTGGAATGTCTGGTTCCAATACACATCCTGGGTGCCAGAGAGGCTGGTGTGCTGTGAATGCCTGGGACCACTGTGGTCCATGATTGGTCCACGTATGGCATGCCTATATGTGAGCGTTTCTCCCATTGCGTCCCCTTCCTTTTGGTGCGAAGGAGATTTTGGATAAGAGAAGGCTCCAAACACCCATACCATGTTGATCTCTGGAGTTCTCACTGAACAAAGGATAGGATCCAAGTATCCTGAAACTAAGAAGCTGAGTTGAGGAACCACTGGTGACCCACTGGAAGGTTTGGCACCCTGAGCCCGCTGTCGTCATCCTGGACCCCTCTGCATCTGATCGAACTAGAAGGTCTGCAAAGACGCTTTGACCCATTGGAATAGTGGGACCAACTATTCTCAGCACCTTCATCAAACCCTGCAAGTAAGCCTTCTCGGAAGTGTCCTTGGGTCAACCAGTGGGCTGACCAGCTTGCGCAGGACCTTTCCCCTGATACTGCTGCCGTTTCGTGGAGACCCTTGAAACTTGGTACATTGCTAGCTCTGTGTTCACAGCACTCGCATCGAATTTCGTACACTTAGTGTTCCCAGGTCTGGAGTAAAGGAGTAAAGAGAGCCTGATCTGGAGTTAACGTGGTTACCGTGTCGCCCAACCGTGGTGACGAAATTTGCAGGTGCGCTGCTGCTGTGCCCTTCTTGCCCCTGAACCCTGCTACAGTGAAATTGGCCTGATCCATCCACCAGGAGCGGAGAAATCACCACTGTCCCTTTTGGGAATCAACCATGTAACTTGGTTGCTGAAAGCCGCAGAATTGCCGCATTTGAACCTGCAACCGAATTGGACTCTACAGCCGAAGGTTGGTCCGGAGTGCGCCAGGGGTCGGTGAGTACTAGCAACCCTTACCGGTGGGCCCTAGCGCTTCCACCTCTTTTTACGCACAAGTGTCCCCTGAGGGCCACACTCCTTTTTCCAGATAGCCTGAGCTATCAAACTATTCCCAACTCTTGGAACCTGCTCTGCTCTGTTGGGGAGACCCTACTTGAATAGTGGGAACTTATTCTGCATCCTCACCTGCCTTCCTGAGCTTCTACAGACCCTACCAAAGACCCTGTTTCGCCCATCTGCACTATTTGAGCAATAGGCTCCTCATTTTAGGGACTGGACTGCCTTTCAGTTAGGATTGTGATTACTGAAGTACTGCCTAAAGACTATTTGTACAACCTGCTTCCTTCCCTCTTTTAGGTTGTGGACCCATTTCGTGCATTAACGCTTTAGGCCACCTGGTCTTGTATATATGTATCTTAGTGGGATTGTGTTTGTTTGAAAGTGTTACTGTGATTATTGCTGTGCGTTGAACTTCAAAGGCCTTGAAATAAATGTATTTGTATTTTTAATATGTGATTTGTAAGTGTCCTTTACTCTGTGTGCTCATGGAGGTCTTTCAGTCACCCTCACCCCTCCTGAGACCTTGTCTTATCCGCTGTCAATGCTACCTTGATTGGTCTGGCTTGTCCAGAAGGTTACCATGTTCCAAGAAACTAGGCTGGCCTTCTGAACCTCTGCCAACCAGGTCAGAATTTAGAAAGCCGTCTTAACAAATTGGTGTACAGCGGTGGGATAGCACTGAAGGTATCCAGTGTTGCACACTAGTGAAGGCATTTCAGATTACCCCTACCCAGGACACATAGTGACTTTGTAGTGATAACTGTAAGCCATAAACCTATCTAATATAATGGAAACAAGTACCTTTTTAACCTTAAATGCTTCTAGATCAGAAACTTTGAGAAAGATGTGTACTGATAGAGGTTTACTTACTCAAGGTACACAAGTGTAAATGATTCAGAGAATCATGGAATGGCAAGAGATGCAACTCGGTGCCATAACCTCTGATGAGAGTGCAGAAGAAGGTGGAGCTGCTTCCACTGGCAGAACTGACAGTTCTGTCGCTGCCCTCACAAATTGTGCCCATGAGGACAGGGAGGATGCAATGTCCAATGTTTCCTCTGCAAGCTCTGATGCTGAGGCCATGCTGGAATTCAAGAAGCAAGAGCTGCTATTTACGCAGGAGCTTGAATTTCACATGGCTAAGTTGAAGATAGAGCAGGCAGAAAAACAGGGATCACCAGTTGGAACTGGCCAAGCTTCAGGTTTCCAATTGATCCAAAGGATCTGGACATGGGTCTGGGTCCTCCTCTCATCTAAGATTTCCTAAAGATCTGCTCAGTATGTATAATGAGAAGATTGACATTATGGACTGGTTGAATGCATTTGAGTATGCATGTGAGGTTCAAGAGGTTGTAAATGCTGATAAAATTGCATGGTTGCTCAGCAGACAACCCCGTTCTGGCTGCAGTGCTATTATGGAAATGGCAAAAGCTGAAAGTGTAGACTTTGCACTGTTAAAGCAAACTCTCATCTTAAAGTTTGGACAGACTCCTGCCCAATATTTGAAGAGATTTAGAGAGTACAAGAAGAAAGAAGGAAGTACTTGGGTGTCATATGTGACTGATTCTTTAAAGAACATGACTGGCTGGGTTGAAGGCTATAAGGACTCCACCTTTTAAAAAAAAAACGTTTTGGATGGCAGAGGCATATAGCACACACGTACATCTAAGTAGGTAATGACTTCAATACATATATGAATCAAGGGTCTGGTTGGCTCTAGGATTGGAACCTGCCCATGCTAAGCACCATTTATAGGTTGGAAGGTTTGTTCTGGTGTCGCAAGATCACAGGAGTGGTTAGGGGTTTAGCCAGGACCCCAATTTGGTGCGTATGAGAGGTGGGTTTACTCCTGGTTATCTTGTCTGATTCGGTATCAATAATCCTTCTAACACGGTAGTTAGTGCGATACAGGTTCGCTTTTATTGATGGTTTATGAAAGATTCCACTTGATACAATGATTAGTGTGTAGAACACTGTTATGGCATTTTATGCCTTGGTGCGGTCAGCCGACACGTGTTTCAACCCAACCGGGTCTTTCTCAAGGCAAGGCAGGGAGCAACGCATCACAGACACTACTCGGACGAAGAGCCCAATAGGAGCTAGACTGCCATAAGGACAGCCACCCACAATAAAACAAGAACCCCACCCAGGGACCGCAGCATGACATACTTGCCTTGAGAAAGACCCGGTTGGGTTGAAACACGTGTCGGCTGACCGCACCAAGGCATAAAATGCCATAACAGTGTTCTACACACTAATCATTGTATCAAGTGGAATCTTTCATAAACCATCAATAAAAGCGAACCTGTATCGCACTAACTACCGTGTTAGAAGGATTATTGATACCGAATCATATATGAATCAAAGCAGTGGTAGAACAACGATAATAGAACAGCAGTTGGGGAGTAAAGGCAACACAGTAGTGCGTTAATGTGAGGTTTGAGAGAAATCTTCCTCTGAGGAGGTCTCCTCTAGGCTGTGCAGGTAACTGTTAAAGGCAGTCCAAATGTTTTTGGGGCGGGATCGCATTGGTATTGTATTAAGAAACTCTTCTTCACAATTGCGGGACCAGGTAAGTAGATTCAACCATTTCTGGAATGGGGGGAGAAGGGGGGAGGGGCTCTTCCAGTTCTGTAGAATACACTTTTTAGCTACAATACAGCCCACATTCAAAAATGTTGCCATACATCTAGCCCCATCGGTCTGCCACACCCCAAACAGGACTCCCATCGGGTCTGGGTCAATAGCAGTGTCACACATCTCAGACAACGTCTCCAGTATCTTTCCCCAGAATTTTGTGAGCTTCGGGAAACACCCAGAACATGTGCAAATGATGAGCATCTTCTGCACCGCAGCGGGGGCAGGGTTGTGGGTTGGTTTGAGCGAACCTGGAGATCCTGTATGGAGTGTAGTACAGCCTGTTAAGTAATTTGTATTGTATGGTGCAGTAGCGGAAGTTGAGGTAGACTCTGCTAGTGTGTGAACACATCTTCCCCCACAGGTGGTCCGTGAGTTCCAGCTCCAATTTAGTCGCCCAGTCGTCTCGGGCCCTGGAGGGTTGGGGAGGGGCACCCAGTAGCAAAATCCTGTATATATGAGGAGACCACCCCATGGGCGCCACCCGAGTTAGCAATATAGGCAATATAGGCAATCCCGGGGGGATCCAGTCTAATATCTGTTGGTCGGACCATTGTATTGCCCCCCGGCTATCCTTGACACAATTGATCTGGGTTTAGCCCCACTCTACCCTTGCCAAAGCGGCCAGTGTTTTGCCAGGTCTATCACTCTCCCCATACCTCCGAGCTGCTTGAGGACGGCTAAAGTATTGGAATTCTCTTGTAGCATGTTCGTTAAATAATTGCAGTTCTTCGCTAATCTGAGAGAGGACAGCGGGGTCAACTGATGTCGGATGCGCCCTTTCTAGTTCGTGTAGTCTAGCTTCAGAGCGGCCAAGGGCTGCTCTAATAGTTTTGAGGATTCCCGCCTCCCTGGAGATGGCATTCCTCTGATAAAGGCCTTGAAAGCTTCCCATCGGACTCCCATGTTGGTAGATTGGGGTGTTTTGTGTTCGAAGTAGGACTGAATGTTAGCAAGGATGTCTGCCTTGAATAAAATATCCTGCAGGGCGGCCGACTTAAATTGCCAAGTGTTAATGGTAGGTGTAGGATCCCTCATGGCCAGAGATAGCAGGATTGCAGCATGGTCTGACAAAGTGCGAGCAAGTATACGCATGTCCACCACTCTACCCAGCATGCCGCTTGACAATAGGAACATGTCTATTCTAGAGGAGCTGTCGTGCACCGAGGAGTAGTAGGTATATTCTCGTGCCTGTGGGTGCAATGTCCTCCATGCATCTTGAATATCGAGCGTAGTGCAATGAGCAAGCAATCTACGTGACGCACCAGACGGCAGTCTAGGAGCTGTGCCATTTCTATCCAGAGTAGTGTCTAATATGAAATTCATATCCCTGCCCCAGATGATCTGTGCCCCCACGTAGCCCAGTAGAATGGATGCCACCAGATCTATAAAGTCGGGCGAGTCTACATTAGGATCGTAAGTGTTTACCAGGAGGTACTCCCTATTGGCTATTGTGCAGTGCAATATGATATATCGACCCTCTGTATCAATGTAGCTCCTGTGCAGTACAAACTTGAGCGACTTGTGAATCAGGACCCCCCTAGCCCGTGTAGAGTATGAAGTGGAGTATCTGTTGGGGCCCCAGGATGGTGCCATACACTTCGTAAGAGGGCCCATAGCGTGTGTCTCTTGCAAGAGGGATATTTTGCTTCCATGTCTGTTAGCGTAGGCCATGATTCTACTGGCCTTGGTGTAATTGCTCAAGGCTCGAATGTTCCAGGACATTACTCTAGTAGGTATTCTAGGGGTCTAGGGTACATCCCAGCACTGACGCCATGTAACATGTTCGACGCGGGAGCCGCCACTGTTCGTGTGTCCCGATGCAGTGTAGTCTGCCTCTTCCAATAACATTTCCCAACCCATACCCACCCCCTCCACCCGCACCACCCCTTCCTTGTAGGCAGTGTATCCAACCTCCCCCCTCCCCATAGAACCAGAATTCCCCATGAAACGGGGGTCAGCGATGGATTCCCAAAGTGGGTCCGGATCGCTAGTGGCCCAACCGGGGCCAACACCCAATAATAGTTTAACAAACTGAACATTGCAATTGCAGTGGGGTACGATGTTGCCGTGTGGTGGACCTTGAGCAAATGCAGATGACATAGAGTATCAAGCGGTAAATGAAACAATAAAATGCATAGTAATCCCATTATCCCACACCAGCCAATTTAGTCAGAAATCAGAATGCCCACATCTCGGGTGGCATATGCCCAAGGGTATGGGAGCAGTTGAACGAACACAAGATCAGATGTGGGTAAATGAGAGCAGACAGGCAGAGACTGGGGAGGGACAACAGGTGGCCTCAAGTGGGGCACCTGCCAGGTGTGGTTGTTTCGAGTAACAAATGTGTATGCGTGATTGATTCAGTGGAGTGTTGTTGCCATCAGCACATTGAAGAATAAGTGATAGTGTCTCAGCTACATGATTACCGGATAGTTAGGGCTCAGTCATTAACCGCAGGGTCTTCATTCACATTGTGGAGTGGTATTTGAGACTCTATGAACTTCACGGCTTCCTCCGGGGCGGTGAAAAAGTACAGTTTTTTCCCTGAAGGTGATCTTGAGCCGGGCCGGGAAAAGGATTGCATAGGGGATATTGCATTCCCGTAGTAGTTTCTTGACTCCTAGGAACTGGCGTCTCTCCTGTTGTACCCCAACAGAGAAGTTGGGGAATATACGAATGGTATGCGAGTCCAGGCGGCGTTCCCCTTTCTCGCGGGACGGGGAGGATAAGGTCCATATCTCTGTAATTGAGGATCCTGGCGATGATAGGCCAGGGGAAATCTCCCGGCTTGGGGCGCGGTGATAGGGCCTGGTGAGCTCGCTCGACCGTGAAGTATGGGGACAGAATGGGGTCGACCAGTAGGTCTTTAAGTAGAGTCTCGACAGCCAATTCCATGCGCCCTTTGAGGGCGTTCTCAGGGACCCTGACAATGCGAAGGTTGTTCCTGCGTGAGCGGGATTCGAGATCACATTTCGCCCCAGTTTTCATGTCCCGGGTCAGAGTGGCCACTGTGTCATGCAGCGAGTGTAAACCGTCTTCATTTGCTCCAGTACGGTTTTCAGCCTCCGTGATTCTGGTCCCCGCCTGGTCAACCCGTGACTTGAGGGATGCAACATTGGTGTTGATATCGTCAAGTTTTTTGTGGAAAGACGCAAAATTCTTGGCTATGGATTCCATCATTGCGGTAAGGTCGGGGGTAGGTGCATTGGAGGAAGGCTCGGGTTCAAGGTCCTCCTGGGCGGATGCTGCGGGGTCGGGTTCCGCTCGAGGGGTGGCTTTCGCAAATGTGTCCATGGCACCCACCTTATTGGTCCCTCTGGATCTGTTAGACATTGCGAGTATGGTTGGGGGAGCCCAGGCAGCTCGGGCCCGAGGTTGTATAGAGCGCAATCGTGTAGTGCCAAGTTTAGTGCCCAGCGAAGAAACCAGGAGTAGAGGACGGCCCAGGAGTTGCAATTAAAGTCAATTGATGATGGAGTTGCAGTAAGGATTCAATGGGGCCAGTAGCTCTGGGGGTGCAATGGGGTCAGTTATCCATGTAGCCCTCAACGTTTAGGATATCAGAGCAATGGAGGATCATGTTATGAGGCAACCAGAGCAACGTTTGGCGCACCAGTGAAAGTGAGGTGCTGTCAGCCTAGCGCTGCCACGTTGGAGAAGTGGGGCGGCTGTGAGCTCCTTGGTGGGCGAATTGGGACATACACAACATCCACCGGCAGACCCCTTGGGTCAGGGGAGTGGGTAGTGGCCAAGGTATCACGGGTAATCAGTCAATCCAAAAAAGGAGTAAAAGTCTCGTTGGGGGGGCCACCGCTGCGCAGACAAAAATCAGGCTGAGATTTTAGTTGGGTCCAGCGTGACACGTGCTTAGGGATACAGTTCAGGCCAGGCAGGGGGGGGGGGGCGCGGTGAGAAGGCACCCACTTGGTGCTATGTGCAGTAGAAATCTGCCTCCCTCCCCCCAACTCCTCACCTTCCCTCGACGAGCACGGATCCAAGCCCACGGGGCCTACAATCACCCCAGGGGGTGTGCACCTCCAGCACCCGAGGCCCGGCGCAGCCCCGGCCCATCGCACTCAGCAGGCAGTTTGAAGTGAAGTCGCAGGCCGCTCCACGTCACGGCTCAGGTAGGAGGGGCGGCCTCAGACGTTGGGCAGAAGGAGCCCAGGCCCCCGGTGCCGCGCGGCCAGATGGAGAAGGAGCCGCGGCACTCAGGGGAGGGGGAAGACACGTCCTCCACTGCCCACCGGGACCAGGTGGCTGGGCGTTAATGGCAGGCGGGTAGACAGGCACAGTTAAGCCCAACAATGTAGAGGGGTGCAGGCTCCCACAGGAAAGGTCCGAAGTCAGGCCAACGGCCGCGCCAGAGAGCGCCCTTGTGGGCGGGCCACAACCTTAAACGGGACGTAGCAGGTCTCCCGGACAGGGCAGGCAGCGTGGGATAGGCAGTATCCTAGTTGGTTTTTCAGGCGATGGCTGCAGGGTGAACCGCTAATGAGGCTGGATTTAGGTCCACACTTCACGGAGCTCTGCAGCTAGGCAGCCATTTTCGGGCTGCTCAACAGCGCCCCCTCCACTAAGGTCTCCACCTTTGAGGGTATGATATGTCTTGTCATGCTTGAACATATTTTTGCATCTTGTTCCCCTGAGCTTAAGCAGCATTTGGTAGGTTCAAATGAGTTAAATCCTAAAAAGCTTGCCATTGCAGCAGATTTGTGGGTGTCAAATAGGGTCCCATAAGGACAAGAATCATCCTGGTAAGCAGGAGGAGGGGAAAAGGTGCAAAAATAAGGAGGGTGGGGGATCTGATAAAACTTCCTCACAAAAGAGCCACAAAAAGAAATTTAAGTGCAAGTCACAAGAGAACACACAGGGTAGTGGAGGTTATCCCCCAAAACAGAACTCTGGTTACAGGAAGCCTACCTATGTCCCAAGACCCAGTGGATCTTGTGTGGTTTGTGGTGCAAGTGACCATGTGAAGGGGGACCCCAGAAGTAAGGTCAAACCCTTGGGAGTCCCCTCTGCTAATCTGGCCTTCTCCTCCTACGAGGAAGAAGAGATTACAGGGGCATCCTTCTCCTCAGACTCCTTCCCCAGTGGGATAGATTCTGAGGTAGGTTTAGTTTTCCTGGGTTCGTGGGAGCCTAAGGTCTGAGGCTTGTGCTGGGATTCCTGATAATGCCAAGCACTACTTTAAGGACAGTGTGCTGATTAATGAAGTAGATACTCCTGCCCTTAGAGATAGTGGATAGTGGGTGCATCAAAACTGTAGTGGATTCCTCCTTGGTAGACCCAGAGGAATTTGCCAGCGCTCCTCTGTTACCCACTAAGTTGGCTGATGGCCCCCCTTTCAAGTTCCCTGTTATGCCTGTAGATTTACTATAAATGGTACAGTGGTCAGGATTCCAGTGAGCATTCAGAGAGATGTCTGAGGAAAGGTCTTGCTTGGGAATGATCTCTGAGCTTTAGGGATTGTGGGAGAAACTGAAGAGACCCTGCACAAGGTCACAAACCAGGGCTGCACTGGCCAAGTCCAATGCCAAGCCAAAGGGGAAACCCAAGGCCAAATGAGTCAAAAAAGACAGAAGAAGGAAAGAAAATATTCCCCCTAACTCGGCTACCAGTCAGGTGGAGGTCGTTTGTCAAACACCTGAACCTGACAAAGAAGAGGTGTTACCTGAAATCTTTGATCCCAATTACCATCCTGAACTACAAGGTTTGTTAGTAGAAAGTGGTCCTGACAGGATTGAGTTCAGTAAGGGCCAACGTGAGTGCCCATCTCTGGAAGGCCTAAGGAGACAGGCCTGCTCCTAGCTTGAGGGTGAACCTCCTGGGAAGCATAGGATTTATTGAGAAAGTGAGCTCCTCTACAGTGAGCCTACAGAGTCTACAGATGGAGACCATAGGAGGTTGGTGGTTACCCTTGCTGTAAGACCCTTACTCTTGCAGTTGGTGCATGAAGTGCCTCTTGCTAGTCACCTTGGCATCAAGAGAACCAAGTAAAGGTTATCCATGCAGTTCTACTGGCCCATGATAGGGGTGCAAGTAGAAAATCACTGCAGGAGTTGTGCCATGTGCTAGTTATCTGGAAAAAGTGGCACAACAATCCAAGCTCCATTGGTACCACTCCCAGTTGTGGGGGTACCTGTAACCCTTACCTAGACTCCTCGGGAGCGTAATGCCTTCTCAGTCAGTGGATCTATTACTTGGGCCCTTTTAGGATTTCTTAACTGTCTAAACAATAATAATAATAACAATAGAACTACTAGAATATCGATTTTATGAGAAGTTACTGTGCGACTGTGCACTTTTCGTAATACATCCCTTATCACCTGTGTGTATGTTTTGTGGAGCTCTCCATCCTGTTATTCTACAGAGGCACGTTGGAATGAAGATACTCAAAACTTGGAAGGCTGGGGTGTTCGATAAACTCTGTCCGACACAGTCTTTGCCTTTCAAGAATTGTCTTTGGTAAGTTTGTGGAGAAAATACTATAGTTGTTTGATTTTGAATGCTCCCTATGTTGGAGAGATCTTTCTTTCTAATATTTTCCTTTATTCTTACAGGTTCTAATGACTGCGGAAAGAATGCGACATTTCTCAGAATGAAGAAACGTTTAACAAACGCAAGTTCATCTCTAAGGAGTAATTGCAGCCTTCAGGGAAAAGCGCAGTAATAACTAAGCAGTGAAAACCTGAAGAAACTTCAGGTACGTATTTAAACTTCTTCTTTCTTATTTCTATAAAGTTCATTGTTAATGAAATGCCTTATTTGTTTGCAGATTTTCGGAAAGCTGAGGAAGAAATACCTCCGGAAGATACGGAGGCTGCTGAGGAAAACTTATGAATTGAAGGATCTGCGACCGCGAATGAAGACTGCTGCTCGAAGATGCTGCAGCTATGAGAGGACTTCTGACAGAAGATGCTGCGTCTACGAACAAAAACAGCTGACTGAATAAACGCTTCGGAGATACTTCGGTTCGGTAAGTCTATACTGTAACTATGAATTCTGTTGTCTTTTCTGTGAAATTAAGGTCTATTTTTCTTTGACATGTTCTGTGAGGAGAGATGCCGGTACCGTTACACGCTGTCAACGGAGCAGACGCGAAGTGAGCGCTCCAGCGGAGGCGGGGCTTAGGTAGCTGCCTCTGAAATAGATATAGAATGTGCTGTACGTTATCGATGGACCTGGCGGCGGCCATGTTTAGTGTATGAGACTACTGTAGGCACTATGAAAGACTATGGAACAACATGCAATGAATGGTACAAATGCCAGTTGTGCCAGGCTTGTTCCCACTTTTGACCTGCTGACTGATGTGATATCCCTTGCTTCTCCTGCAAGCCTGAATGGCAACTGTGCTCATTTACTGGGATCATGACAGTACCATGTGAGAGGGTAGGGATCAACATTGTTGGTCCCCTTGACCCCCAAACATCCTCGGGCAATAGGTTTATCCTGGTACTGGTCAACCATGCTACCCGGTATCCTGAGGCCATCCCATTGAAGACTGTGACTGCCAAGTCAGTTTCAAAAGCTTTACTTGGCATATTTACTAGGGTTGGCTTCTCTAAAGAAGTTGTGTCTGATGGGGGCAGCAACTTTATGTCAAAGTATATGCAGGCCATGTGGAAAGAATGTGGTGTCACCTATGTTTTCATCCGCATACCAATGGTCTCGTAGAAGGGTTTAACAGAACCTTAAAGAGCATGAGTGGGGCTCTAAAAGAGCCCAAAAGAAGAACATTGGATCTTCTGTTACCATGCTTACTGTTTGCCTACAGAGAAGTAGTGCAGGAGGGTGTTAGCTTCAGCTCCTTCAAACTTCTGGTTGGTCACCCTGTGAGGGGACCCTTAGCATTAGTCGAGGAGTGATGGGAGATGCCCACTCCCCCCCCCATCCCATCACTACCAACCTAGTAGACTATGTGCTAGGGCTCAGAAAGAGGATGGTACTCCTGTTGGGTCCGGTTAGTGTGAAACTGAAGGCAGTGCAAGCACTGGTGAAACATTGGTATGACCAGAAGGCTGCCCTCATCAATTTCACACCACGTCAGAAAGTCCTGATCATGAATCCCATAATACAGCCTTTACAGGACAAATGGTCTGCCCCTTACACAGTGGTGGAGTCACTGGGTGAGGTCAACTATTTAGTGGACCTTGGAAGGGCTGGACAGGCTCCAAACATGTTCCATGTGAATAGATCGAAGGCTTTGATCCCAAGAGTTGAAATTGCTGCACTGCTGCTGGCTTCAGATGTTGAGGAGGAGGAGTCAGAACATCTTCCTGACGTGTTCCGGGGTAGTCCTTCACATAGCTCCATTGAGGGTGTAAAAGTGGCCCCTCACCTGACTTCTGATCAACAAGAAGAGGTGAAAACTTTTCTGAGGCAGTTTTCCCCCTTGTTCTCAAAAACTCCTGGTTTGACACCTTTGTGCAGACATGGCATTGACACAGGTGATAGTGCCTACCAAAAGTAGGGGATACAGAAACAGAATGTCAAAGTTAAGTCTTACATTAAGACAGAGGTCAACAAAATGTTGGATCTTGGGGTGATTGAAACCTCTATTAGTTCTTGGTCCAGCCCAGTGGTTTTGGTTCCAAAGGCAGGTACCTCTGAGTTGAGGTTCTGTGTGGATTACAGGGCTCTGAATGCTGTCACCAAGACCGATGCACACCCCTTGCCCAGAACAGATGAGCTAGTGGATACTTTGGGTGCTTCCAAATGCCTCAACACATACTACCTCACTGCAGGCCATTGGCAAATAGCTCTTGCAGAACATGCTAAGGAGAAGACCGCTTTCCCAACACCAGAGGGTCTATACCAGTTCAGGGTAATGCATTTTGGGTTACAGAATGCACCAGTCACTTTCCAGAGGCTTGTGAATCATGTCCCTAATGGGTTGGATGAATGTGGTCTTGCATAAGTGGATGATATAGCAGTGTTCAGTGCCACCTGGGAGGATCATGTGGAACACCTTAGGATTATGTTACAGGCTCTTCACAAGACCCATGTGAGCATAAAGGCCAGTAAGTGCCAGATTGGAGAAGGGTCAGTGGTGTACTTTGGACATGAAGTAGGTGGAGGGAGGATACAGCCTCTACCCAGTAAAGTACAAGCAGTACAAGACTGGCCTACCCCCACTACACAAAACCAACTGGGAGCCTTTTTAGGACTCACTATGGCACCATAGCTGCCCCTCTGACTACTTTCCCAACTCCAAAGAAACCCAAGAAGGTAACTTGGTCTGAAGAGTGTGGGAAAGCCTTCAATGGCTTAAAAGACTGTGTGCCATGCCCCTGTTCTCAGGGCCCCTGATTACCAAAGACCTTTTATGGTGCAGACGGATGCCTCTGACACTGTGATAGGAGCTGTACTATCACAAGTAGATGGGAAGGTTAAGAACCACCCTATTGGCTTCATTAGGCACCAGTTTAAGGACAGAGAGCTCAGATGGTCCACAGTAGAGAAAAGTTTCTCTGTTGTGTGGGCCCTAAGGAAGCTGAGGCCCTACCTCTATGGGACCCACTTGACTGTGCAAACTGACCATAAGCCCTTAAAGTGGCTAATAAACATGAAGGGAGAGAAACCAAAGGTGCTCAGGTGATCCATGAGCAGGGGAGTTGCTAGGTCTGGAAAAGACCCGGGGCTAAGATGATGTCGGAACTGTTGGGACTGGGGGCTACCTAGTCTTTTGGCTGTAGCTCCTGGGATTCTATCCGGGGTTACAACCAAAAGATCAGGGGCTATAGCCCCCTTAGCCCCCCCCCTAGCAACGCCCCTGTCCATGCGTCTGCAAGGCTTTGACTTCACTATTGAGCATAGGCCAGGTGTCCAACATAGCAATGCTGATGGGTTGTCCAGAATGTTTAACCGACCTGAACATGACTCATCCAGGGGTGGATTAATTGCCCCTGTCCTTGGTCTGGGAGGGGCGAGTGTTAGGAAAGATTCCCATTTCATGTGAAGTTTTCCCTTCAGTTGTGTACCCCCCCCCCCCGACCCACAACTTTTGCTGTTAAACACCATAGTCTGACTTTGCCAGTGGAGCACAGCCTACAGCTGCACTCCCCTGGGCTTTTCGCTCACTTTATTCGGGGGAAACTAACATGCCCTTAAAGACAGTCAGTACTTGGAGACTTTGTTTCCCTTAGTCCTTGTCAATGTTGCAAACCTTTCTGCAACATGTTGCAAGTGCACAATGTACCTTACAGTACAGTGCTCTTGGGTCTTGTAGTCATTTCAAAAGGCCCTAGATACTCTCTAATGGTTTTTTAGGCAAAGTGCAGGTGTGCCTTGGACAGGGCTGGTGGCAGCTTATCTTTTCATGTAATTTTAACCCTTTCCTGCCAGGTAAACTGTGTTTGACACGAATAGGTGGCCTGGCTCCAAAATGGCCACGCCACAAGTTTTTGTCCTGTCCTTTGGGCATTTTGCCCCCTTCACCTGATTCCATGATTGGTCCACGTATGGTATGCCTGTATGTGAGCAGATCTGCCATTGGGTCCTCATTGTTTTGAGTTCTCACTGAACGAAGGATAGGATCCAGGTATCCTGAAAGTAAGAAGCCGAGTCGAGTAACCACTGGTGACCCGCTGGAAGGTTTGGCACCCTGAGCCGCTGTCGTCCTGCCGGACCCCTCTGCATATGATCGAACTAGAAGATCTGCGAAGACGCTTCGACTCATTGCAATAGTGTGACTATTCTCGACACCTTCATCAAACCCTGCAAGTAAGCCTTCTCGGAAGTGTCCCTGGGCCAACCAGTCGGCTGACCATCTTGTGCAGGACCTTTGCCCTGATACCGCTGCAGTTTCGAGGAGACCCTTGAAACTTAGTACATCGCTAGCTCTGTGTTCACGGCACTCTCACACTGAATTTCGTACACTTGGCATTCCCAGGTCTGGAGTAAAGAGAGAGAGCCCGATCCGGAGTGATCGTGGTTACCATGTCGCCCACCCGTGGTGACGAACTTTGCAGGTGCGCTGCTGCTGTGCCCCTCTTGCCCCTGAAGCCTGCTACAGTAAAACTGGCCTGATCCATCTACCAGGAGTGGAGAAATTGCCACTGTCCCGCTTGGGAATAACACTGCAACTTGTTTGTCGCTGAACTGGACTGCCTTTCAGTTAGGATTGTGATTACTGCAGAACTGCCTAAAGACTATTTACACAACCTGCGTCCTTCCCTCTTTTAGGTTGTGGACCCATTTCGTGCATTAACCCTTTAGGCCACTTGGTCTTGTATATTTGTATTTTAGTGGGATTGTGTTGGTTTGAAACTGTTATTGTGATTATTACTGTGTGTTGAACTTCAAAGGCCTTGAAATAAATGTATTTGTATTTACAATATATATACACCTGACTGGGAGTGTTTTGAAAGTCTCCTTTACTCTGTGTGCTCATTGAGGTCTTTCAATGGTATATGATTATAAAGAAAAAAATATTTTTCCTTTCCAGCAGAATTTACTAGAATAGAATAGGCAAACCTAAGACTGCTGGAACCCACTAGGCATTTGCATCGTAAGGTGCATTCCACAAAAAGCTTATGCCCCAGACAGTTCATACTTTGGCATCATCTTAAAGACAAAGAGTCTTACAGACTCTTATAGGCACCTAATCACTTGTCCATTTGATTCATACATGTTCTTTTTATATTTTTTATACTTTTCATTGTGATCTTGAAACCTTTTGCTTAAATAAGAAATTCAAGAGTCACAATACTGTTCACACTGTTTTATTTTTTTGTGACTCCACTATATGCTTTTGTCTATAATTTGAAAGTTTGTTATATATAAGTGTTCATAAGAAAACTTTTGTTTTGTCTCAATACAAACAATTTACACTCCTAGTCCCGGAGATATATGTGTGTGTTTTTTCTTCCTGGACAATTTTACAGTCTACAAACTTTGGGATACAGGCCATTAGTACAACCGGCAAAGACTCCCAAATATAACCTAAATGTTTTGTTTCATTAACTGACAAAAATTGGTTTGAGCCTTTTTGAGTAGCAGTACTACCCCTTTTGTATGTTTTTCTTCCATGCCCGAGTCTGCTACCCTTCACCACGGGCATACCGAATCCTCAGGTGTGCATTGAGGTCTTTCAGTCACCCTCACCCCTCCTGAGACCTAGTCTTGACCGCCACCAATGCTACCTTGATTGGTTTGGCTTGTCCAGAAGGTTACTCTGTTCCAAGAAACTAGGCTGGCCTTCTGAACCTCTGCCCACCAGGTCAGAGTTCAGAAATCTGTCGTAACAGGAGGTAGGAGATATCTGGAGGGCCAGGCACTCAGGGAACACGGGGTACACATTTAAATCGTCGATCCACAATTTAGCCTCCCGATTGGATTGCTTTCTGGTCTCTGACGCAACTGCGGGAAGGGTTTGTTAAATGTCTAGTCTGGCACGCACACTATCTGACCATGCCCCGGTGATGCTGACGGTAGAGGTCCCCTGCGGAGAGGGCGGGAGACTTCCATGGGTGTTCAAAAGCAAAAGGCTATAGGATGGGGCATTCCAATGAGATCTAAGCAAAGCTATAGATACCTTTTTTGAGCTCAACACAGGAATGGTGGAATCTAACGCAACACTATGGGAGAGTTTCAAGTGTGTTATCGGGGGGAAATGTATTTCAAAAGAGGATGGGGTACTCGAGCAAATCCGTAGCCGAATTAGAGACACATATCCAACAGCTGCAAACCCAAATTCCCTCACACATACTGGCAGAAGAAGCCGAGATTAAGGAACACTTGCAGAAATTCAGGGAACTAGCTAATAAGGAAGTGAAATTCTTCAGAGGCGAGGCGGCCGTGAGCAGGTATGGGGAGGGACGGCGCCCAGGGAGGTGGTTAGCCAGGTGGGGACAGGGTTCAGGCTACTGCCTGAGTCACATAGGTCAAAACAGAACAAGGAATAGAGAAATGTGGGGACGCTGATATAGTCCAGGCGTTCTGCACATTCTACAAACAACTGTATGCCATCCAAATACAGGTCTTGCAACAGGAGGTTGATAACTATGTAAATCGGGTGGCGTTATATTGGCGTACAGACTTGGAGAGGGAGTGTCTTGGATCCCCTATTTGGCTGGAAGAGGTCATGTTGGCGATTTAAATCCCTACCGTCTGGGAAAGCTCCGAGCCCGACAGGTATACATCAGAGTTCTGTAAGCAGTTTGCTGGGAGGCTGGCCCCCCATCTGCTGGAAATGTATCACTGAGGGATGGCAAACTACCAGAGACACTGAGGGAGACAACGGTGGTGGTCCTGCTCAAGCCGAACAATGAACCGAACGACTGTTCATCATACAGGCCCATATCTCAGATAAACTTGGATAATAAAATTCTCGCTAAGATATTGGCATCCAGATTGGCACCATTAATGCACAGGATGGTAAAGGCAGACCAATCAGGGTTCATTCCGGGGCGCTCCACTTCATATGGGCTACGCACAATATTTGGGTTAATGTCCGCAGTACAATGTGATGAATTGGTGGTGGCAGCACTTCCCAACGCCACAAAGGCATTTGACTTGGTCGAGGGGCCCTTTCGTTCACAATTCTACAGAGAATGGGACTGGGGGAGGGATTGGTCTCTTTGGTCTCACTGCTATACACGTAGCGTAAGGCCAGGATCAGGGTGAACGGTTCGTTGACATTTGCAATACCACTAGAGAGAGACACGAGACAGGGGTGCCGCTCGTCACCGCTGCTTTTCGCACTGGCTATAGAACCCCTGGCGGAACTGATCAGGGATTGTCACTTGGATATAGGGATACAACTATGCAAACATAAGCTCATTGTCTTACTCTATGCAGATGATATGGTGCTCTACATCAGAGACCCAGAGGGCAACCTGAGCCCGGTCATGAAAGATGTGGTTCGATTTGGGATCTTCTCAGGGCTGAAAATGAATGCCACGAAATCTGTCTTGTTTCTGCTGACGGAGCACTGCACACTTTGAGGATAGATTCTGGTTTCAATGGCATGGGGAGTTCACTTGCTACCTCGGGATAAATACTGCCCGCTCTCCTGAGGACTTATATAAACACAATACTCTTCCGTCCCGTCCCCTTTCCTCCATACTGTATGGTCGTCCCTCACTAGGGACGGGAGACAGAACCTTTTTCACTCGAGGTGCGCGGCCCTGGGAGCATGCGTTCCTGACTCTGCCCACCGGCGCCACTCCTGAGTCCCCTTTTCCGAGTCAACAGGAACAGACAGCTTTCACTGGCGCTCCTGGTTATGGTTTCGGCCTTGTAATTCCATACACTCTTCCCCAGATATTGTCTTCTGTCTTTTATCTTGTGTTTTTTGTTCTTAATCTGGTACTCTGTCCTCTGGCGCCACGCTCCTCCCCGGCGCATGTCGATGTCAGCGGGCTTCAGCAGGTGTCCAGCTTGCGAGGGGCAATTCCCCACGTCCGACCCCCAACAATCTTTGCCTCTGCTGCCTTGACCCCAATCTCTGCTGGGAGAGTTGTACCGCATGTGACGAGCTTACACTGCATGCTCTGAAGAACAGGTTAGCTCGGTGGAGGGAGCTCTTAGAAAAGTCTCCTCCAGAGGACTTGAAGAACTTCGTCAGACACAAGTCAAGGCCCACGGTAGGGCCACTTTATTCCATCGCACCCCACAAAGGCGACTCCTTCCCAAGGAAACGCCAGAGCGGGAGGGACCGTTAAGGTTCTCGTACCGGCTCAGGTACCAAGGCTGATTCAGCTACCGGCCGCCAGGCTGAGGTGTCGCTAGAACCTTCCAAAGACGGTGCTGAGGAACCGCAAGGTTCTCTTAATGGGTGTCCACCCGAGGGGCTATGCCCTACTACCGAATGCAGCACTACCGGCGACACAGCCAAGGGCACTACGCCTACCAGGCCTCGTCCTGAGGTGCAGGGTAGTCCTCAAGCTCCACCGCCAAGAGTTCTGGAGAAGGCTGGGTCCAGCGAGGCGAGCGCCATGACGCAGGCATGTGGCATGCAGCCTGACAAAATGGCTGCCACGCAAGACAACATTTTCACTCGTGTGACACCACCCCCGTTCGGGGAGCAGGTAGGAGATAGAGTGTCCTGGTGGGACCTGTCTTCGGCAGGTACGTGGCCCAGAGCTTATCCTTCAGCATAGCAGGGCAGATACACCCCGCAACCAGCAAGGCAGAGTACGCAAAGGCCCCAGCAGCTACACGCTACTCTGTCAATACCACCTACCACCCCACCATCATGCGAGTACAGGTTTTTTGAAAAGTTCCTCATGCTGATTAGGTCCCCTCAGATTAGTGCTATCATTCGGGATGTGATCTGGGACATGCTGCCGCCAGTCCCGCCTCCTGCGCCTATAGTCATTCCTCCTATGGCTCCTTCGATTATGGCTTTCCTGCCTCCTACAGTTCAGGCTGTTCCACACTAGCCTCCACAGCTGCCTCCGGCTCCGGTCTCCACACCTCAGCTCTCGGCACCCAGCACTCCTCCACCTGCTCCAGACCAGCCAGCCACCCTAGTGGACACTGATGAGGAGGACCCCGACACGCCATCTTCAGCCAAGGCCTTCCATGAATGACTCAAAGGTTTGGCCAAATACCTGGGGTTTCCACAACCCGAGGTGGAACAACAGGAAGCGGGGGTCCTGGCTGAGGTCCTCACTCTACGCCCGCAGCTAGAACGGGAATACCGATGCAGAAGGACGTTGTCACCTTGGACAAAAAGGGATGGCTTAAATCCCATTTGGCACAGCCTACGAGCCGGCACCTCGATGCCAAGTACAGGCAATTTGAGGGGGATCCACTCTTGCTGTCGGCACACCCTCAACCACACTCTTCGGTGATTACCGCGGCCTCACTCTACTCCAAGCCTCAGTCCTCCTCGGCTACCACGACATCAGCGCTTCTAGGTAAGGAGAAGCTCTTGGAGGCATATGTAAAAGTCTATTCCAACGCCTCACTGCACCTTTATCAGTCGAATGCAGATGCAATGCTCGCAGCCGTTAATCAGAGGCTTTGGCAGGAAATAGCGGACTTCCTTCTGGATCGTCCGATGCACAGTCAGGCACGTTTCAAGGCAGGGCTGGCAGAAGCGAAAATGGTGGTTTAGAATATCCTGGAATCCACTGTTGCGCACATAGACACCTCAGGCCGTGCCATCTGCGTCGCCACAGACATGAGGACTGCCTGGCTACGGGCTACCAAATTCAACTCGGATGTCCAGGAACACATATTGGACCTTCCATTTGAGGGTGGCAAAGTTTTTCATTCCACCACCGATGAGGAGCTAGATAAGAAGAAAAACAGTTCCCAGACTGCAAAATCCTTATCTATCCTCTCGAAGTCCACGCCCAAGACGTATAGCCAGATGCATCAGCATTCCGACAAGGGGTGGGCCTTCAGCGGGGTCTGGGGCTTCCAGGAACGGAGGTCAAGATAGCTGGACCGATCTCCAAGTCAGCACCGGTGTAAACGGCACAAGGCGGAGAGCAAGGGCTTCTTTCAGTCCCCCTCCCTCTGCTCCAGTCTCATAAGGAAAGAAGGCATGTCACGCCCCTTCGTGTCCACATGTCTCCAGTGGGGGGGCAGACTTGCCCTTCACGCATGTTATTGGCGTGCAAGGTTTGCAGACCCCTAGATAATCTGTGGTCTACATGGGATACTGCCTACTGGTCCCTCCCTCTTGTCTGCCCCCTCCCTCATCTCCTCCACTCTCACAGATTGGGACAACAACTCAGCAGAAATCCGATTGCTCGTAGAGAGTCAGGCAGTGCAAGAAGTCCCAGCCTCCCAGCGGGGTATGGGCTTCTACTCCAGGATTTTCGCCATACACAAGAATAACCAGGCTGGCCTGAGAGTTGTGTTGGACCTTTCCGCCTTGAACCTTTCCCTCCCTCCTCAAAAGCTCAAGATGGTTACCCCAGCGCTTATTGTGGAGACACTGTGCAGGGGAGACTGGATGTGCTCCCTGGATCTGAAGGACGCATACCTACATGTCCCGATTCGGCAGCCTCATCAGTCCTTCCTCAGGTTCAGGATCATGGGCTTTCATTTCCAATACAAGGTTCTACCCGTTGGCCTCAACTAAGCCCCCAGGGTCTTTACCAGACTTATGAATGTGGTGGCAGCCCTTCTCAGGGCCCAGGGTCACCATGTCTATCCATACCTAGACGACTGGCTCATCAGGGTGAGATCCCCGGAGGCAGTCCTTCACATTTCCTCCGTCCTCATGAATACTCTACACGAGTTGGGATTTACCATCAATCTCAAGAAGTCACAGCTGGAGCCTACTCAGAATCTAACGTCCCTAGGCCTCACCTGGGACACGAGCACCGAGAATGTTTTTCCCTCAGAGGACAAGGTCACAGCCATCAAGAGGGCCACAGGTCCATTTTCTCAGCAGAGGGGCGACCTCAGCATGGTGGTACCAGCACCTCTTGGGCATCATGGCAGCATGTCTACTGGCAGTGCCATACACAAGGCTCAAAATTAGACATTTGCAGCTGTACTTCACAGCATCATGGAGTCAGGAGTGGGGTTCCCAGGCAGAACTAGTCAGCATTCCTCCACCAGGACCTTGTCTGGTGGAGCATGGACTGCAACTTGAGGATAGACAGACCCCTTCAGACAACCAGCACCGCAGGTTACCATCACCACCGACTCGTCCTTGGAGAGCTGAGGAGCCACCCTGGATAGCCACTGCATCCACAGTTTGGTCTTTTCAGGAACAGGAGACCCATATCAATTGGCTAGAGCTCAAGGCGATCTGGCTGGCTCTCAAAGCCTTCCTTCCAATGATCAGGGGCAGGACGATCCTCATCCAGATGAACAACTCCACCAGCATGTATTAAATCAACTAGCAGGGTGGCACCAGGTCTTCTTCCCTATGCGCCTTGGCAGTCAGCATGTGGGAGAGGGCTCTGGAAAACAACATGCACTTGAGGGCAATCCACCTCCTGGGGGAGTCGCACATGGAGGCGGACAGGCTCAGCAGACTGGGTGCAGATAACTACCAATGGCAGTTGAACGAGCAAGTCCTTCAGGGGATCTTCAACAGATAGGGTCTTCCGCAGGTGGATCTCTTTGCCACATGGTCCAACAAGAGGTGTCCCCAGTTCGCGTCCTGGCAGGGACAGGGCTAGGGCTCTCTGGGAAAAGTAATGCAAATACAATGGGACAACATGAACGCGTATGCCTTACCTCCCACTCCCCTGGTCCACAAGATAATCTGCAAAATCTGGGAGACCCGGCACCTCTGTGTGATCCTGTTAGCTCTGTGGTGGCCTGCGAGGCCATGGTTCTTGGAGCTGCTCAGCCTGTCAGAACAGGCCCCAGTGCACCTTCCGATGGGTCCAGCTCACCTACACTCACAGCAGGGAGGCACAGTCATCCACCCCCCCACCCCAGAGGTTAGCCCTCGCAGTGTGGTTCCTGAACAGGTCGCACTAAAGCATCTGTGTCTGTCACAGGCTAACCTAGATATCATACAGGGCACCCAGAATGACGCTACTAGGAGCCAATTCAAGAGCAAGTGGACTAGGTTTTGTTACTGGGCATAATCGAAGGGAATCAATACTTTGACTTGCACGTTGGACGACGTGCTATCCTTCTCGGCACACTCGGGTGCACGTAGACACATGCCACGCCTATCTGGTGGCCATCGGAGCCTATAGGAACTCTGGGGAGGAGGTCCTTTTATCCTCCAACCCAATAGTCAGGCATTTGGTGGGCCTCACCCGGCTCTACCCATCTATCAAGAAGCCACACCCGGTGTGGTACCTCAATGTAGTTTTGAGCACCTTGATGCATAAACCTTTTGAGCCAATGGCATCTGCGGACATCAGTCTGGTCACCATTAAGGCAGCCCTCTTGGTGGGCCTTACGTCGGCATGCAGGATCAGTGAAATTCAGGCACTGATGGCTTCAGTGCCCTATACTACCTTTCATAATGTGGTCCTTAGAACGCATCCAGCATTCTTACCTAAGGTAGTTTCCTCATTTCACCTCACTGAGGAGATAGTGCTACCTACTTTCTTCACGGACCCAAGGACAAGGCACAGAGGGTCCTGCATTGTCTGGATGTCAGGTGTACTCTAAAATTCTATCTGGACAGAACCAAGAGCTTCCGCAAGTCGGAAGTCCTCTTTGTCACCTTTGGTGGGGTCAAGACATGGCTATCAAGCTTACAAGGCCTCCATAGCAAGATGGATGGTTGCGCCCATCAAGGAGGCTTATGAGGGGCAGCATAAACCACTTCCGGCAAATATGCACGCTCACGCTATTAGAGACAGGGCCACGGCTGTGGCTTTCCAGAGGCATGTTCCTTGGCAGGTCATCAGTAAGGGGGCTAGATGGGCTACGCCGTCAGCCTTCTGCAAGCACTACCGCTTGGATGCCAGCTCCAGGTCGAACACAACATTTGGTCAGGCAGTTTTAAGGAACTTTTTTTCTTTGGAGGTCTACCTCTCCACACTGGGGCTATATTCAGTTGTAATCGCCCATACAGTATGGAGTAAAGGGGACGGGATGTAGGAGTAATTATAAGTTACTCACCCTAGTGACTAACCTACTCCTAGTCCCCTTTCCTCCATACGTCCCACCAGCCTCCCCCTTAATAAAACTGGTGTCATTAGGCAATGGTAATATTGTCGACACGTCAAAGGGTACTCGGGAGTGGTGCCGGCGGGCGGAGTCAGAGGAGCGCATTCTCCCAGGCCTGCGCCTCTAAATTTAAAGGGGAGATTAAAGGGGAAGAAGATTTTTTCTGGGAAAAAAGGTTCCATCTTCCGTCCCTAGCGAGGGACGCCCATACAGTATGGAGGAAATGGGACTATGGACTGGGAGTACGTTAGTCACTACGGTGAGTAATTTATAATATATCACCGAATAATGGCACAGGCAAAGGGGACAACAGACAGATGGATGAATTTACCACTCACGCTATATGGGAGAATATCCTTGATTAAGATGGTGCTGCTGCCCCGCTTTCTATATGTATTCCTTAACACACCACTGCAGTACCAAAGGGATACTTTGGGGAGTTAAAATCCATAATTCTGTCGTTCATTTAGGCCGGGAAACAAGTCAGAACTTCCTGGGAGAAACTCATGGCGCCGCTGGAGAGGGGAGGGGCAGGCACTCCTGGACTTTGAAACATATGAGGTGGCCCAGGCAGGGTTTCTTCTTTACTGGTACGAGCCCGGAACAGATAGGAGACATGTAGAGGTGGAGAGGGCACTGGCGTCCCTATTTTTTTCTGCAGTCGGCTATACTAACTGCACCGGATAGAGCAGGCAGGGCATCAAACATGATTGAACTAACCTACAGGTCATGGGTCCGTATGGAGGGAAAAACCAAGGGAGGGAAGTTTACTCCCTGAATCTTTCAGTGTCCCATTGGTCAGCGGAAAGCACTATGTGGCATTCATGCAGCGGGCCAGGATGACTAGATTTAGAGAGATGTTCCCCCAAAGGGTGGTTCTTAACGTTGGAGGCAATGAAAGAAAAGAGGGGCTGCCACCCAACCCGACTACATTTGTTTTTATACTTCCGATTTGAGGAACTCCCTGAAACAAGTGTTCCCGAGCTTTCCCCAGGAACCGAACATAGCCCCAATCTTAGCCAAGATGCTTGGGACGGCCCATGAGAGAGGGGTAATATCCACACTGTATGAGACTTGTATGGCAGGTATGGCAGCTAAGGTGGGGGAGTGTGCTTGTCCTGAAGTAAATGGGAGCGCTTGCTAGGAGGCGAGATAACTGACAAAATATGGAAATATTATTGCAGAGAGACGATGAGAATAGCCATAAACTCAAATTTTAAACTGATTCACTTCAAATAGTTACATCAATACTACTACACACCCACCACACTTCATAGGTTTTACCCGGACAAATCTGAGTGCTTTACGAGGTGTGGCAATGCCCCGGCTGACTTTCTCCACCAGGCATGGAACTGCCCAAAAGTTGCGTTATTCTGGGGAAAGGTCTTCGGAGCACTGAGTGAGGTAGTGGGAGAGGACATAGACCCCGGCCCCTTGATGGCCTTGCTGGGATACACAGCCTGGGTCCCAAAAGGGACAAGGACACTGGCTGGACTATTGTTGGTCCTAGCAAAGAGGCATGTGGCGATGGTTTGGGGAGGGTCTCAATCAGCAAAGATGGAACAATGGCAGGCTGATATATTGTATTGCAATGAAATGGAGACAGAACTCGGCAGGGTGGCGCATACCCAATCAACACCTAGGAATTTATGGGGTCCATATGTAAACTACCTTATTGCCCCCTCCTGTATATGATGCCTCTCTATGGGGAAAAACATATAACAGAAATTGGTATATTAGTACGGGACATACCCAGGGCCAATACTAGAAAATAGATAACCGACCCACAAAAAAAAAAAAAAACGGGGGAACACTGAGTCTGAGGTGTATTATTGTTGTGAATTATGTGCTGTTGAAGAAGAGGGGAGCTACGAAATAGCCAATGTAGAGACCTGGGGGGTGGGGGAGTTATTCATTATTATATTGCTTTTAATTGTTGTATGGCGCGGTTTGTGTTACGAAATGCTAATAAAAAATTTCAAAAAAATAAAATACTCCTGGGCTCTCCTCTATGCCAAGTACAATTTGCTGGGGGGTCCCCTGGAACCATACCATTCCATTCAAGATACTCATTCCCCAAGCATCCATCAATTCCACCCATGCGTTACCACACACCTTAAGATCTAAATTGTGCTTACCAGTGATCATTTGCCCAGGTTGTTGAATACATGTCAAGTTTAAATCTCCACATATTAAAATTGCATTAAAATTTCTCTTAATTTGCCAGACATAGATTGTTTCAAAGATTACAAAGCGTTCAGGCTTATTGGCATTAAGGCAGAGATCGTTGGCAGCGCACTATGCACGAACAGCAATCCGGTACGAATGAATAGAGGAAGGAGGAAGCAGTGGAGCTTGAAGGAGAGCTGCGTGTCATCCGCAAAGAACGAAGTGAGGAGAGAATGCAGATATCAAATGAGCTAGAGGGGCAAGGTAGATGTTGAAGAGCCACAGCGAGAGGATAGAGCCCTGAGGGATAGTGCAGGTGGAGATTGTGTGATGGAGGAGAGAAATGGGCCTGGTTGAACCTGGGATGGTTGGTCAGTGAGGAAGGAGGTCAACCAGTCCAGTGCCAGGTCCGTTATGCCAAGGGTATCACAGAGCAAATTTATAAGGGTGGCATGATTGATTACGCAAAGCAATCAATATGGAACCTGTAGTTGTCTTCTAGATGCAGAACCCCTTATGCAAGGGATCAGATTGGTCCTGTGCTTTGGTTCTCTCTTTCTGTCCTTCGGATGATTCATCCCCCTATCTCTCTCGGCAGGACTCCATTTTCATTAAATGCCTTCTCTTTCTTCTTTGCCCCTCATGTCCTCAGGGTACCTGGACTGTCGCCCCTCTTTTGGGAATCTTTGCTTTTGCCCCTCTTCCTTTCAGGTGTCCTGCTTCTGCCTTGGTCTCTCTGTATCTGGATCTTAGCAAGGTTTTGCCTTGGCCTCTTCCCAGACTTCTCAGGTGGGTTTGATATTTTTTTTATTTTTTTACATTTGTAAAGCGCACCAAACGAAATAAACCGTATGTCGGCGCAGATGACACAGCTGAAGGTAGCAACGAAGTTGAAAAGGATCCCAGATGAAATAGGGACAACTACCTAAAAAGGAAAGTCTTCAGTGCCTGGCGAAATTGAAGAAGTGAGCTCATGGTTTTTAGGGATTGCGATAACGAATTCCACAGCTGTAACGCTCACCTGATTCCCGCAGAGGCGCCGGTCTTGACTGGGTGAATGCTGTATCTTCAAAGGTGATGTGTAACACACGGTTGGCTCTTTGGGCTGGACCTCTGTGCACTGTATGTCTGACTCGAAGAGTAAGATGTCTGCAGATAGAAAATATGGGATTAATGAACTGGGGTTATTGGGTGCCTCTCTCCTCTTCCCTTTCTCTTCTCCTGTAGAACCCCAAAGGTTAACGCCCTCACCTTAGGTAAGTGAACGCCGAGCTCTCCATCTGCCTCGGGGCAGGGTGCCGTAACCAGTTTCTTCACTGGATAAGGGTGCAGGCCTCTTGACCTCAGAGGACTGCTGTCCGTCGTTAACTGCACGAACGGTAAGTTCTGGGCACTTCAAATGTCTTAAAAGTCTTTTGTAATGATATCTCTTGTTTTGCAGGGTTCGGGCGATGGCGGATGGCGGGCTGATGAGAGTTGAGGATCGAACCCGCGTGAGGAATAGAAGCGCCTGGAAGCACGTAAGTAAGCGCTTGCAGCCTGCTTCACGATGCGCACTAACTGTCCCTTTTATCTTGCAGGTACAAGTTCAGAGCTTTAGAGAGGCTGAAGGGTGCTGGAATACTCATTGGATTCGGTGTGGGAAGGAGTAATGGCACGTGAGTAATAAAGTTGCCCAATGTCTTTAAACGCACCTTCTTTTGTCTTTCAGATGCGGGATGCAGCGCCGAAGGCCTCCGGAGCGTGCGAAGAGCTGGTAAGCTTTTGTCTTTCAGATGCCGGAATGCAGTGTGAAGACCCCCGCGGCATGCGAAGAGTAGGTAAGCCTTTGTCTTTCAGATGCCGTAATGCAGCGCGAGGCGTTGGTGACAGCCGATGGACCAGGTAAGAGATGCGCTGCCACTGAAGACCGTAGTGCTAACCTGTTCTTTCTTTGTCTTTACAGGTGCTGCTGAAGACTGGATTCCAGGATGGTAAGCCTTTGTTCCCTTAGGCCCAGGATCAGAAGCAGAAGACACGATGAGCGTTCTGCTGCAGAGAATGCAGAATAACGCAAAGCAAGATTCATCCATCGGGTGTGGTTTAAATAGCCTCCTGTAGTGCTTAGGTGTCTCCTTCCACAGCCACGCCTAGGTAAGAAAAGAGTTCCTGCTTTCCAAAAGAGTTCCAGTGTTCTGAACCTAGGGAGTGGCTCCTGCCCCACCCAACAGGAAAAGTAGTCCCAAACAGAAGAGGATCAGGGGTTCAACTGGCAGGTAAGTAAGCAGCATGGTCTGCTGCAGGTAAGTCCACCCAAGCATTATGAGCCCGGCGCTTCCAGCGCTGGGACTGGGCATCTTTATGAGCCTGGTGCCACTGGCGCCAGGACAGGGTCCAAAAGGTCCCAATTGGGACTGGCTGGCACTCGGAACCGGGGTTATGGGTCTGCTTCCAAGGGAGTCGGGCAAGTCCTGATCTTTTGGAAGCAGAGATCATGACAACAGCCTGGGACCAAAGACAGAGAATCTTCTGTCGCCTCTGGTTCTAAAAGCCAAGTAAGGAATGGTTAAAAGATGTCTATCAAAAGATCGCAGTTGTCTCATGCGTTGGTATGGCTGTATTAGCTCTTGTAAATATAGGGGAGCCAGGCCATTGACACATTTATAGACAATACAGGCTGTCTTAAATTTAATGCGATCTGGTAGCCAATGCAACTTTTGGCGAAAAGGTGAGACATGATCAGTTTTCTTCAGTCTAAATATCAGTCTGATGGCCGCATTTTGCGCCCTCTGAAGCCGCTGAAGCTGTTTAGTAGGAATGCCCAACAATTGACTGTTACAATAGTGCAAGTGGGCACTGGTAAGAGCTCCTACCACAGAAGCATGATCTTTGGTTGGTATGTAGGGGAGTGCTTGACGTAGCATTCAAAGAGTGAAATGTACTGCTTTTGTCTTAGCTCCCACCTGGGCTTCACAGCCCAGGTCTTCTTGCCACATACAACCCACATTTTTTACTTTTGATACAAATTTTAAACTCTTGCCCAGAAGTGATGGAACAGGCAACTTCTTAGCTGCCAACAACTGATTTTTTGGTCCAAATAGAATCAATTCAGTTTTAGCAGCATTAAGTTGCAAGTAATTCTTGGACATCCAGCTGCCTATTTCCTCCTAGCAAAGCCCCAGTTTGTTAAAAGCTTCCTGAAAGTTGCCAATTCGTATGAAGATCTGGGTGTCATCAGCATATGAGTGAAAATTCAACCCATAGCGTCTCAGAATCTCAAGTAGTGACGGAATATACAGATTAAACAGTGGCGACAGGGATGATCCCTGCGGGACCCCACAGCTCAAGCAAATAAGGTCTGACAGGAACTCCCCCACTCTCACCCGCTGTTGACGGTTGGTCAAAAAAGACCTAAACCACCTCAGTGCTAAATCAGATACTCTTCCAACCTCCTGCAGGCGGTCCAGAAGAATTTGATGATTCACTGTATCAAAGGCCGCGGACAGATCCAGCATGACCAGGAGGGAAAGCTCCCCTTGGTCTGCAGCCTTTAACAGTTCGTCCTGTACTACCAACAAGGCAGTCTCAGTTCCATATTTTGGACGAAAACCAGACTGAAATTTGTCCAACAATAATTCGTGTTCGACAAATTTCTGAAGCTGGTTGGTAACAACTTTTTCAAGTACCTTAGCTGGTCATGGTAAGCCTGCAATAGGACGATAGTTTTGCAGCACCTCGACATCCAAAGATGGTTTCTTCAGTAGAGGTGAGACAATTGATAATTTCAAACTCTCTGGGACGATCCCTTCCTGTAATGACTTATTAACAAAGGTCGCAATGAATGGGGTAAGATCACGTGCCAACTTCTTTGCTACATAAGCTGGTAGAGGAGAGAGAGAATCAATTGTAGGTTTAAGGGCACTAATGATTGGGAAAATGTCTTCTTCGGTAACTGGGTGAAAAACAAAAACAGATGGTGAGATCTGATTTGATAAGATGTTTACTTCATCCACTTGTGGTTTAGCATGTGCTGATGAATTTGCAGGAGCTGTTAGCTCGATTTCTGACCTTATTCGCTCAATCGTATCTATAAAGAAAGAGTTAAAAAGATTAGCTTGTGCTGCAGAAGAATCAGACACAGTGTTTTTACAAATAGGATTACAAAAATTAAATATGATAGAAAATAGTTCCCTCGATTGGTTATTAGCGGATTGTAATTTTTTTTCCCAGGAAGTCTTTCTTGGCCAAAAAAATGGCGAGTTTATATTCTGACAAAGCATTTTTGGCCAGAATTTTATTCTCCGGGGTTTGCCTCTTGAGCCAGATCTGATTGGACCTGCCGGTTACTTTACGTAAATGTTGTAGATCAGTTGAAAACCAAGGTTGAGAGATCTTCTTGGACTTTGGTTTTAGGGGAGCTATTTCATTACATATAATACTTAAGGCTGAAAAGCCTGTTGAAAAAAAGTCCTCACAGGATGCTGTGGGATCCGTAGACGCCAGAAGCCTAGAGAGTTCAGTACCAATAATTTTATCTAAATCTCTGGCTTTTCGCGATTGAGGGGCCTGTCTGTTGTTGCTACTAATTTTGACCTGGGTGGGTGTACTCAACGTAAAAAATGTAATAAAATGGTCTGACCAAAAAATTGGCACAATCTCCTTCAGAGTGGTACAGCTGCCTCGTGATATAATTACGTCTAGACAGTGACCCTTTATATGTGAGGGTTGGGCTCCCAACGGGTGAAGGTCATGGATAGTTGACAGCTCCCAGAGTTCCATAGAGTCTGGTTTTGTTCTGTCATCAAGCCATATATTCCAATCACCTACAAGGATCAGTTCCTTATATTTTGTCCCCTCAGTACTAAGAAAAACATCCAAGTTCGCTAGAAATTGTTTGCAAGGGCCGGGGGGGTCTGTAGGCCAGTATTATGTGAATACTGGATTTTGGGGAGATCTGAAAAGTCAGATGTCAAACTTGCGAACCGTCACCCCAATCCAGCATATGTAGGTGTGAGATGGCTAACGTAGCTTTATGGATAACGGCAATGCCTCCTCCCTTTTTCAAAGTCCTGTTGATATGTTTAATCAGATAGCCATCTGGAACCAACTCATGAAATATACTAGGAGAGGAGTCAGTGAACCATGTTTCAGTAACTAGAAGTATGTCTAAATCATAGGAAAGAATCACTTCCGCAATTTCTGTGGTATGTGCCCCAGCTGATCTAGCATTTAGTAGTGCTGCTTGATAGCTTTCTATCCTTGCAGCGTTCATTTTGCAAGTTCGAATGGGGGGTTTATAGATTTGTGCAGTCCTGATTTTATTTAATGCTCTCAAAGTGATAGAGCCATGAGAATTATCAAGGTGTTTCAACTGTGCGCTATTATAAACAAAACCCCTCCTTGTATATAATCAAGGTAGGTATACCCCAAGAAGAGCTAAAGCTAAAAACCAAAATAACCTCTCTAGAGGTAGCTTACCAGGTGTAGGCCGCAACCAGCAGCATCTCCCGCCGAACGCTGAACCAGGCAGAAACATGCTAAAACAGGCTTCGCGTCAGCGCTATCCAATTATAGCCTGTGTCGCGTCCCGATGACCACACGGGTATGCGACAGGATCACAATGATCACTAGACAGTGCAAGAAGAATGCTATAACAGCGTTACTGCATTCACGAGGCTAAAGGCTCACCAAAGTTGCTGCTCCCTTAATTCACACTTTTTTTTAAAAAAAAACACACGTCAATAAATTCTGCGAAATGCCTGCGTGATGCCTAAAATGACAAGAGTTAAATCACTCCTAGTCTCATTCACAGTATTAAAATGCACATGAACGTGGGTCAGCTATTTCACCTTTCTGGCTGTAGGGGTACTCTCCTTCTTCCCCCTGGGTCAATCGGTTTCCTCCAGGCAATGCTCAAGGGTAGTCCAGGCTTCTTCACCCAGGCAGCAACTCCTCCTTCAGGATACTGCTCAGCTTCATGCTGCAGCATCTGGAGAGAGAAGTACAGGGAACCTGTCCCTATCTGAGACAAGTTCAGAATTAGCTGGCTCTGCTTTTATAGCTAGTCTCCTCCTCATCCCATTGGATGCTGATTGGTGGAAAGCCATGCTTACAAGATTGGCTAACTGGGTGTTTACACTCTTGTCCTCTTTCGTTTAGGCTCGTTTTCTGTTGGCCAGTTGTGCTTCTATTACTTCAATTCTAAATTTACTTTATTTTCTTTTTGCATTTTTGGTTTATCCTGGGCCTCTTTTAAATATTATTTGTCTGATCCTTGGGGCTCAGGTTTTAATTGTATTCATTTAAGTACCTCTTACGTTTCCCCAGGTTTCTTTATGGGGATTTGAACTGGGTCCTACCATCGTCTCTATGGAGTTCCAAACATCCAGGACTTTTCCTGGCGCTGTCAAAAGAAAATACTAGTGCCTTTCCTCTGAGGTCCTGCAGTCTTTCTCTGCCGTCCTCTCTCATAGACTTACATGCCTCATAGAAGAGCACTCCACCATCCCGTGTCCCGGTGGTCCAGCAGAAGCATGGCAAGGGGTGGATGCCCATCTGTTCCTCCATGCATTGTGAACTGCAGCACTGCTGCTGCCAGCCTACACTAGTACCGTCACTATTGTTGCCAGGCAGTCCTGAGTAGGACTCTGGTGTGGATTGAGGCACCATGATTCACCACACAAAGCAGAAAATCCAGTACAGAGAATGTGAAGCAGGTAAAAGGTTCCAGATCCTTTCCCCTGCGCCAAGACGAAAACTTGGGCCAACTACAGGCATGGATGGATTTGGTAGTGGGTCTCCTAGCAGAGGAGTACGTCCCAGGACCCACCCCTCCAAATGAGTGAGCAGGTTCGGTCTCTGTGGCAGGCACCAGGGGGTCAGATGGCCATGTCCAGCCACTCTGGGCACCACATTCTCAGGCCCCAAGATCATTGTGGATCGTATCAGGCATAATCTCCTGAGAGCTAGCGGAATAACAGGTTGGTAGGAATGCAGAGAGCAGATCAAAGTCCTACTCGAGTGTCAAAGCATCCCCCCCAACGCTCCTTGTCAATGAAATTCCCTGGAGCAGAACTACTTACACTTCCTGTTCACACTAGAAGCAAAGTGATCCATTTGAGGAGTTCCCCATAGGGGGAAAATATCCTCCTGAGATATCACCCACTTGTGGGAGGCTGAAGCCTGTATACTCTTGCCGGCCAGTTGAGCTGTCATCAGAGACATGTTGTTCGATAGAGCACAGAACCACAAACACATTGCTTCTCTGCACAAAGGCAAGGAGCCCACATCACCCGCTTGTTGAGGTAGTGCCTAGCTACCTTGTTGTCCATTAGGACCACCGCACCCTTGCCTTGTACAGAGGGGAGGAAGGCAAATTGTTGTGCTCCAGGTACTCTGATGGGGACCACAGGTCACTCACCATAAGGTCTTGCAGGTGAGCCCCACAGCCTTTCTGGCACGTGTATATGACGATTCAGTCGGGGCAAGGGTTGTTGTAACAATGCCACTTGCAGTAAGTTGTCTCTTTGAGACCACAAGACCTTCGAGAGGTGATCTGAAGAACTGATGCTCGTTCCTGAAACTGAGACAACTGCCAACTCGGAAGTCACTGAAGCGACCTCAGGCTCAAATGGGCCTCGACACTACAAGGATGCAGGAGGCCATGAGATCAAACATGCACAGAAAAGTTGAGGCAGGTACCTGTTCCTGTCACTGGAAGACAGGAACCGTCTGGAAGATGTTTGCTACTCTGCCCTCAGGTTGCAAGGCCCAACCCAGGCGAGTATCCAAAATCTTCCCGGGTGAATTGGAGGAACTAGGGCGTCAAAACCTGAAGTTCCTGGAGTAGCCCAAGCTGTTCAACAGTCTGCACGTCTGGTAGAAATGGGCCAACCCTTGGTCTGGGGAATGAGATCAGACAACCAAGTTGTCCAAATAAGGGAAGACGTGGATGTCCTCCAGCAGCTTGGTGAAGACCCTGGGTGCCAAACAAAGTCTGAATGGTAGAATCTTGAAATGGTAATGGCAATTTCCCACTTTGAATCTCAGGAGCTTCCTGTGCTTAATGTGTATGGCCACATGGACATATGCATCCTAGAGATCCAGCGAGACCAGCCAATCCTGCAAGTCCACTGTCTGAAGGATCTGGGCAAGAGTGATCATTTTTAACTTGTCCAAAGGCCGCAGATCTAGGATGGTATGTAGACGCCCTTCTCCGGCATGAGGTCTGGCATGGATTCACATACTCATGAATATTCCAGTCATCGGGCTGGGAATCCTCTGTAAAAAGAAATAAGTTTCACTTTAAAACTGTATTTCTCCTCTAAACCAATCACTGTCTTCTGGGTCATACTGCCCCCATCTAAGGACAGTTCTCTCCCTAGCCCCACCTCTGGCAGCCATCTTTAGATTTTTGTTGGGAGTCCTCGAGTTGCTTGAGCTATCTGTACATTTTTTTGAGTTTGTTTGCTCTTTTCCTCATCTGCCAGCAATGGGGACCCGTTGTCGGTGAAGATCTGTGTACATCAAGGGTCAGGATTCATTGATTCTATAAGGCCATCATGGGCCTACTTTGCTCCCTCAGACCATGACAGGGGAGAAGGAGGGAAGGTCCCTCTTCAGATCCTGCACCAAATGTGGGCTACGGAATGTGTTTGTGGAAGACAAGCACCTACAATGCCTCTGCTGCCTACACCGGGACCATAAAGAGGTAGAGTGCGAAATATGCCTCGGTTTCTCCAAGAAAACAATGAAAGACAGGCATAGTAGGCTGGCAGCATTGCTTAACTCAAACAAGGCCTCTGCCCTGTGCTCCAAGCAGGGCAATGTCTCGTCAAGGACCGGCCGGTCCGAATAGCGGTCTTCTGAGTCCTTAAGGTCGTCCCATCCGTGGGGGTCCAAGATAAGGCCAAGATCTGCAAGTCCGAGTCCACCAGGTTTGCCGCTGATGTGGGTCCCAAGTTTGATAGGGCACGATCAGCATCGTCTTCCGCCTCCATTGCCAGCCTACCATCGAGCTCCTCTTCAAAGAGGTAGTCATCCACCCTGGCTAAGCTACGGGAGAAATCGGATAATCCAAGGACATTAGAGGAGAAGAAGGCTGTGCAGCCAAGCAGGCTCAACCGGCACAGACAGTCCACATCAGCGACTTTGTTGACGTCGACTACTACTACTATGGCAGCTACAGGCGCTGGTCCTACGAGAGTGGCTCTCGCAGCGCAAAAAATGCACCTGCCCCCACAATGCAACACTACCGCAGAAGCTTTGGCAAAGGCTGCAGGCACTCCAGACGGGGTAAAGGTACCGGCCCAGGTCCTGGCTCAGACCCCTCGGGGAGGAAAAAAGGAGGGGTGAGAAGGCCCCAAAACAGTCCTCCCAGGTCTATCAACTCTCCACACCTTGGTGTCAGAGATCCAGCTGAAGTTTCCCCCGGAACTCCGAGTACCACAGGCTCCTGATCAGCCTCCGCCTAAAAAGAGGAAGCGTCATCTGATGCCCCTGTATCAACCTCCTCCTCCACGTCGGGCTCCAACTCCCCCCAGTGGACCCAGAGACGGGTACTGGGACGGATCCATGATCGCCAGGGCCTCTGAGCTATTCCAGCTGGTGCCCAAGGAAACCAAGAAGGAGGGTTTCTTTTATCAAAGGTGAGAGGTCAAATGGATGACGATCATGGCAGTGCTTTTTCTTGACGATATTTGGGAGGAGGGCCTGGCCCTCATGAAGCACCGTTGCATGGCTCCAGCCAAGTGGGATAGGCTAGAGAAGAAGTATAGGATGCCGGAGTCCACACCCAAGTGCCTGAGGTCGCAACCATCACTGGACTCAGTGGTGTTGGCGGCCGCGAGGAAATGGTCAGCCACTTTTTCACTGCTCACTCTGTTCTCTTCGCCTCTCCCTTCTCCTATCTCCTCCCCTCTATGCACTTACTCTATCAGAATTATTTTTGACCTAGTATGATAGCAACCTTGTTTGTCTCCTCCCCCTACCCTACTTGTTTTCTCCTCCCCTCCTCCAGCACTATCTGAAATGTCATCAGGCCTAGTACGGTAGTCGCCTGTCTGTTTCCATTTCCTTCCCACTCTCCCCCTCCCTTCCTTATCTATGGACCTCATTACGAGTGCGGCGGTAAGGGGTTAACGGCACCGGTAAGGATGCCAGTGCCGTTAACTCCTTACTGCCGCATTCCGAGGTCCCTTTGCGGGTCCTACTAAGGCCGGCTGGTAAAACCAGCCGTCCTTAGCGAGAGCCGCTAAGGGACCAGGGAGCTAATAACGTGCCCGCTATTTGCGGGCCCGTTATTAGCTCCCTCCTCATTCCCATTGAGCCCTATGGGGGCTCGAATGTGAATGGGGAATGGTTTTCTGAATGGGGACTTACCGGGTCATCCAAGGTTGGAATGATCTGGTAACTCCCATTCAGAGAACCCGGACACGAGTTTGGAGGCAGCCATGGCGCTAATAGCGCCATGGCTGCCTCCAAACTCGTAATGACCCCCTATGTCTTAGCTCTTGCACTATCTGAAATGTCGCCAGGCCGAGTACGATAGTTAATTTCACATTCTTATTGTTCATGGCCTGTAAGAGTGTCATTGTATTTTCCCTTGCCTTGAAGCACTTTGAAACACATTGTGTATAGGCGCTATACAAATACACTATCATATTCATCAAGGTACATCTGGCGACCATCTCACGCTACACCAGATCCCCGGGGGGATCCTCGCTGTGGCCTCAGAGACTTACCAAGGAGTTTCTCAAAGGACCTTTCTGATTTTTCCCGCCGGTGAAGGCTCCTGCCCCAGCGTGGGAGCTCAACTTGGATCTGATGAGTCTCATGGGGGTCCCTTTTGAGCTTATTCATCAGGCCCCACTCAAGTTTCTCTCGTGGAAGACGGCTTTCCTTGTGGCCATCACCTCTGCCAGACATGTGGGTGAAATCCAGGCCCTATCCTGCAAGGAACCGTACCTTACTTTCCACGAATCGGGGGTGATACTGCGTACACACCCCTCTTTCATGCCGAAGATTCTGTCGGAAATCCACCTAAACGAGCCTTTGGTGTTGCCTGTTTTCTTCCCGAAACCTTTGTCACCAGCGGAGAGGGCCTTGTACTCACTGGATGTTGCTTTTACCTTGAAGTTCTACGTGACACGCACAGAGTTTTTGGAAGACTTCTTAATTGTTTGTGAACTTTGGTCCTGTGAACCATGGAAATGCCTTGTCTAAGGCTTCCATTTCGAGGTGGATCTCCGGCTGCATCATGCACTGTCATCGGTTGGCGAACCGACCGCTGACAGGCTGTCCGAGAGCCCACTCCACCAAAGCGATCACTGCAATGACGGCGTTCCTTTGTGGTGTACCCCTGCTGGACATCTGCAGGGCTGCTACGTGGAGGTCCATGCACACCTTCACGAAAATCTGCTGCGTCGACAGAGATTCCAGGGAGGAGTCCAAAGTCGGCCAAACAGTGCTACGCACCTCTTCTTTTGAGCTGGTAAGCGTTAATTGCTTCTGTTGAGCCTTGCCACTCCCGTGGTTATGTAATGTTGTACTGCTTTGTATTTGTTATTCATGAGCATGTGAATCCATGCCAGACCCCATTCTTGAGAAGGTTTAAGTTGCTTACCTGTAACTATTGTTCTCCAGTATGGATTCACATGCGAACCCTACCTATGGGCCCTGTGCAGGTCTTTTTGGTAATACTGCCACTTTACGTGCTTACCAAATCTGAAGATAGCTGCCAGAGGCAGGGTTTAGGGGAGGACTGTCATTGGATGGGGGCAGTATGACACAGAGGACAGTGATTGGTTTTAAGGAAACTATTTTTTCTTTTTACCAAGGATTCCCAGCCTGACTGGGAATATTCACGAGCATGTGAATCCATGCCAGACCCTTGCTCGAGAACAATAGTTACAGGTAAGTAACTTACACCTTCCTCCTTCGGCACCAGAACATAGGTGGAGTACCAACCCTTGCCTCGTTCTGAGTACGGTGTTGTAATGTTAAATCCTGTGCTGTATTTAAATGCTAAGTGTTAGATAAGTATTCATATTGTACATAGTTAATGATTATTTATTCTGTGCATAGTTTGGTCTTCACCAGGTTATAATGCAGTGACCTCATACTATTCACATGGTCTACCACCTCCAACCTGCTACTCTTGGGTCTAGCTACTCCACCCTCTTCATTGACCTCTGCCCCTCCCTATCCCTCTCCAGTCCTCCATCTGGTCCAGCCCACTCTGCCGAACGCATGCTGGACGCCTTCATCCATTCCGACCTCCCTCTCTCATCTCCTCTGGTCAGCCCTCTCTCTTGGTATGGACCACTCTCTTCTCTCCTCCGACTTGGGTCCCTATCGCCCAATAACAACTCCTCCAACTGCCCTGCCAACCTCGTTCACGAACATCCGTCTGATGAAACGAGTGTTAGCTGCTGTCTTCCCTTCCACCTTCATTCCCCCTTGCCCACTCAACTCAGACTCTACCTCTGATTCCACTCTCAGCAACCTCTATCTTTCAATTACCAATACCCTTGACATCCTTGCCCCAGTCATGAGGATCCACCTGAAACCTGCCTCCAAATGTAACACCTGGTATGACTCCGAACTTGCAGACCAAAAACGTAAGTGCAGGGCTGCAGAATGGAAGCAGCAAATGTCAGGTTCACCCTCTGGCAAACTGGCCTGCCGCCTGCCCCAAAGGCATTACTGACTCTCTATCTGTGCAACACGAAAGGGCCCACATTCCAGGCACAAGTATCTTGTGCGTCCAACAACACGGCTGAACTCTTCAAAATCTGCAGGCACTTGCCAACCTGTCTGCAGTATCCACTGCCCCTACTCCTTCCCAGGCCCTTTGCAATGCACTCGTCACTCACTTCACCTCTAAAACTCAGGACATTCTGAACAGCCTTGTCACACACTCTTCCAACCCATCCCATCCCCCCTTACCACCTCTGACCACTCACTCCTTCATCCTTTTCCTCCTTCACCTTTGTCTCTCCGGAAGAAGTCACCAGAGTTGTCAACTCCATGAAGGTCCCTTCCAAACAGGTCACCTCTTGCTCATCCAGAACCATCAAGGACATTTCCTCTCTCTCGACCCTACTCTCACTGATCTTTGTAACCACTCCTTTCCTACTGGTTCTTTTCCATCCTCAGGCCCTCCCTTGTTCGCCCCCTCCTTAAAAAAACATCAGCAGACCCTTCCTGCCAGGCCAACTATCACCCCATCACCATCACCCCTTTCCTGGGGAAACTGCTTGAGAAGTTGGCCCTCCCCAACTTAACTCCCACACTGAACTTGTTGGCGGTCTTCACGACCATCAGTCTGATTTCTGAGCAGCCAGAGGCACAGAAACTGCTCTTCTGAACACCCTTTAAGAACTGCTCGCATCCCTTGATTCCAACTCCTGTGCTGTCCTCATCCTCCTTGATATCTCTTCTGCATTTGACACAGTGAACCACTCCATCTTCATAAAAAGGCTCAATGACACCCTTGGTATCTTGGAGCGGGCACTGGACTGGCTTTTACCTCCTTCCTCACTGACCGCTCTTCCAAAGTCATACTGGAGACCTTCTCGTCTGCTACTTCCTCCTCCACCTGTGGCATCCTCAGGGGTCCATTCTTTCGCCTTGGCTCTTTAACATCTACCTCACTCTGCTGGCACGCCACATTTTCTCCTTTTCCCCCAACTTCCAGAACTATGCTGATGACACACAACTCTTCTTCAAACTTCCTAAAGACCCCCTGGCACCCTCGTTCATCCAATACTGCCTCTCAGCGATCCAGGCCTGGTGTACTTCTAATGATCTTTGCTTCAACACCAGCAAAATAGAGATCCTCCATATTGGGACCCCGGCACCCAACTTCTTCCGTTCTCTCTGGCCTTCTTGCATGGGCTCTCCTCCTGCTCCCTCTTCTGAAGCCAGAAACCTCTGAGTCATCTTCGGCTCATCTTTCCTTCCTCCCTCATACTCAGGACATTGCCAAGAAGTCCCACTTTCAGCTTTTCCATCTGAAAGGAATTCTACCTTACCTCACCTTCACCCAGAGACTCAATGTTACCCGTGCTCTGGTTCTTTCTAGGCTTGACTATTGCAATAGCCTGCTTCGTAATCTACCTCCGTCCACTCTGCGACCCCTCCAGCTAATCCAGAATAGGGCAGTGAGACTTATCCTTGGCCTCAAGCCCAGGGACCGCATCTCTCCTGCCCTACGTCTCCACAGCATGGATTAATCATACACAAGGCTGTTTGAGGCCAGGGACCACTCTATCTTCAACTCTTTCTGACCAAATACTCCCCCTCTAGACACCTGCGTCCTCTGGCACCAACTCCTTGCATGTGAATCTGTTTGTTAAAAGAGAGCAGGTGGTTGATCGCTTTCATCAGCAGGCTCCCTTCTCTGGAACAGCCTCCCCCTCCCTCTTCATCTTGAGCAGGACCTCCTTAAGCTCTGGAAAGGCCTCAAGACCTTCCTCTTCACCTCTTCCTTCCCTCGCCCTCTCCCCTGCTAATCGCACAGTAGCCTGACTGGTGTGCAGGGCCCTTATGCATCCTCGGGCGCTGACCTCCCACATCTTATCATCCCAGCTGCTATCAATCCTCTGCACTTGCCTCGCACTCCATAGCACTCCACCTGCTGCTCTCCATGAGCACCCCAGCTCCTATCCCATACCCCTCTCCCCTCTGCACTTGCACATTCCGTCAGAATATGAGCGTTCTGAAATGCAGCTCACCTGTTTTTTCTTACGCGTTGGTTTACTTGGGTTTTTCTCCTTGCGTGGTTTCTGTTTGGTGCAGGTTTCATGAAGGAAGGGGCAAGCGTCCCCAGTCGCCACCCTGCCTGAGGGAAAACACTCTGGCAAGGGTACTCCTAGAAGACTGCCAAAACAGGAAAAACCTCAGAGAGGAAAAAACCTGTAGAGTGACCCAGCAGCAGTGGTTTGAGAATATCCCACGCTGCAGGAGCAGCCCCCCCTGCAGCCTCCGTGGAGGTAAGCACCTGGATCAGATAACGAATCTGAGTAAACCCGACCCGTCTGATGGTGCGCATTTCCACACAGATTGAGTAGCTGCTTGCTACATTATATCAAATCTTGCATTCAGCATAGCAAAGTGCAACTTTGCTTATTTACACCATATTTTGCCCAATTCACGGGGCAGGCGCCATTAGTAACCACGAGGGCTACTATACTTGAAAATGGGCGCTCTGTTTTGAATCTGCCCACACTTCCGCACTACGGCGAATGCCAACAGCTGATTGGCTGCCCGGAAGCATTTCTGCCAATCGGATCATGCCGGCAGACAAAGCCAGCCTCGTCACCTAAGGCCAAGGATCTAAGGCTGCTGACTGAGCTGGACAATTCAGTCCAGCCACCCTCGGTCCGAGCAGGAGCTCGCCCCGCATCCCACGCTGCAGGAGCAGCCCCCCCTCCAGCCTCCGTGGAGCTAAGCACCTGGATCAGATAACGAATCTGAGTAAACCCGACCCGTCTGATCGTGCACATTTCCACACAGATCGAGTAGCTGCTTGCTACATTATATCAAATCTTGCATCCAGCATAGCGAAGTGCAACTTTGCTTATTTACACCATATTTTGCCCAATTCACGGGGCAGGCGCCATTAGTAACCATGAGGGCTACTATACTTGAACATGGCCGCTCTGTTTTGAATCTGCCCACACTTCCGCACTAGGGCGAATGCCAAGGATCTAAGGCTGCTGACTGAGCTGACTGAGCGCTACGAGCGTGCCACCCTCTTTCAGCTCTGCTTGGTCAGTCCTTACCCATGCACTCCATTATAGCCCTATACTACAGGTACTGTTACTGGCTGCACTAGAAGATCTTCCAAGGTTGCTCGATACGAGCGCGCGGCCAGCAATCTACTGAGGCTCTACGTTCCCAAAAACGCTGCTTTAGCACGGTGAGACGCTCTGATTAACCCTCAACCTGCCCTGTATCCCGCTACACCACTGAGTTTAATCATCTGACTCTCATGCTGCACGCCACTAACTTGTTGGCTAATTATCCATTGCCTACCTTGCCGTACTCGACCCTGCTAGGGCATCAGCATCCCATCTTTTTGTTAAGACTATATCTCGTCACCAACATTTGCCCCAAAAATTAAGCTGCCTCACTACACGTGCGCTTAACATCTTTGTGCGGTATTACACAACGTATATTTTTGGTCTGTGATTGACTGATCTTACAGGGTTCCTTGTGGCCTAATCCGTGCCTAATGAACCCCCACACTGGATATCTAAGTCACGAAACTGTAATACTAAAATAACTAAGTTAATGCTTTTCATGACATTTGCATTGTTGATATCGTTCATGCCTGCCTACTGCATTTACTACTTACTTCACTTCTGCACAAGTAATGCACGTTGTATGTCGCCACCTTGTACAAGCCCGGCCCTTATGGTCTTCATCGCTGCATTTTACTAGCCTTTGATACTGCATTTCAACTGCTTGGCCCTACAGCCTCTTGCCACTGCATTGTACCAGCCTGACCCTATGGTCATCTGTCACTGCACTGAACCAGCTGGCCCTATGTTCGTCTGTCACTGTACTAGCCTGGCCCTATGGTCGTTTGTCACTGCAGTAGCCTGACCCTATGGTCCTCTGTCACTGCACTTAACCAGCCTGACCCTATGGTCATCTGTCACCGCACTGTACCAGCCTGGCCCTATGGTCGTTTGTCACTGCACTGTAATGGCCTGGCCCTATGGTCAGAAATGAAACTTGCCCATTTGTGCTTGCCACCTGCATACCAGAAGTAGTTATTCGTTAGACCACTAGCATAACTTAATCCGTCCACCCTGTAAACTGCAGAGACTAAGCTGTACCTGTACGCGCCTAACCGCCTGTAACTACCCACTATGCTTACATGCATGAGCCCAGCCAACAGTATCTAGCATCCCTTAGCATCACGTCCCAGCACTGCCTCCGAATTATGCCAGCCTGGCTCATCCTCATCATGCTCCCCTTCTGTGTCATACCCAATCACACGCCATGCAGTAGAAATAGCTACATCCCATTCAGCAATGGTCTAGCCAAGCTTGGCTGCCCTAGACACCACCCCATTCCCTGCCCCACACCCTTCCTGCCCACCTTGCCTCCATTCCCCCACAACGTCTCTACTCACCACACCGCTAAAATTAGCATCACTACAGGCAACCCTCCTCCTAACCCTTCTCACCGTACCAAAGATGTCTACATTGACATCAACCAGAACTCACTTAAAATACCAGAACACCACCTCACAGCCAACCCTAACATTACTACCCGTAATAACAGACTAGGCTGCAGACTTCTCACCCCACCCAGCAAAGTGCCTACTACTCCTACGACTAAAGCCACCAACAAGACCACCAATGCAAACACAGTGTCACTAAAAGGAGCCCTACTTAATGTCAGATCCCTTGTTGCTCACCCCACCGAAATCGCCGACAGCATCCGCTCAGCAGATTTCGACTTCCTTGCTACCACAGAAACATGGCTCCATGCTGCAGCAGGTCCTTATCTAACTCTTGCGGTTCCTGACAATTACTCCATCCTCAGAGCCGACAGACCCAATGCTCGCGGAGGAGGCGTAGCTCTTATATTCAAATCCTCGCTTGACATTAGATCGGTTACCTCCCTTCCACTAAAATCATGCGAGCACCTTTCCATTAAAATACAAACTACCCCCAAGAATACTATCACCCTGGAACTAATATACAGACCCCCCGGCCCAACAGGCGCCTTTGAGGACGATATAACCTCCCTCATAGCAGAGAAATCCAAACCTCTCTCACAAAATATTATTCTAGGAGACTTTAACCTGGGATACAATGATCCTCATGACATCCCTGCGTCCTCCCTTGCTAACGCTCTCTCCAAACACAACTACACTCAACTTAAACTTAACACTCAGAAAGGTAGAACTATACACTGGCTCGCTGCCCATAACTGTAACATCATTTGCAAGGACCCCCATCCACTTATATGGACTGACCATTTCCTACTATCATTTGACATTAGCACTTTTAACCCGTACCACATACAGTGCCCCCCTGCACCAGCTTGTCTGACTAGAAACAAGCGTAACATTACCATGGAAGCTATCACTCCACTGGTTCTACCCATCCTAAACACAATTCCCGACACCTCAGACCTCAACTTACTAGTAGACACCTACAATGACGCCATGACAAAGCAATTGACACCGTTGCCCCATTAAAACTATGTAAAGGTAAACCCAGAGTCCATCTTAACTCCTGGTACACACCTGAACTTAAAATATTAAGGAATAAGAAAAGTAAAATGGAAACCCTATGGAAAATGAATCCACCAGAGGAACACAAAATTAATCTCACAAATGCATCCTCCCTCTAAAAAAAAAGAAATAATCCGTACAAAAAAGGAAGCTTACAATGTAAGAATAAGCAATGCAGCCTGCAGTGCTAAAGAACTCTTAAACATCTTGAAGGAGCTAGAAAACCCCAATCCACCGATGGACATGTCCGTGAAAGACCAACTATGGTGCACGAGCATCCAAGATGCCCTTGCGAATAAAATCACTGGCCTGCAAACGAAAATTGAAAACAAAAGACTACAACTCTCCAATAGTAACCCCCCTGACCCCTAACTTACCCAGCACCTCTAACACTAACAACGGCTTCACCTTAAAAAAAAGTAACCATACTAGAAGTGCAAAAAATCATAACTTCTCTCAAACCATCAAACTGCAAAGGGTACAGCTGCCCCGCACAGACTATAAAAGATGCAGCAAAGAGACCTCTCCCCATTCATCTCCAAGCTAATAAACCTATCATTCTACACTTACTCATTACCCAATAATCTGAAACAGTCATGGGTCCTCCCCCTCCTAAAAAAACAGACCCTGGACCCAGCCATTCCTACTAATTACAAGCCTATCACCACTGTTCCCTTCCTGTTAAAAATCCTTGACAGAGTTGCTTATCTGCAAATTCAGAATTACTTCGAGTCCAACCAACTACTTGGATTGCGTCAATCTGGCTTTCGTCCTCAACATGGAACAGAAACTGCCCTTGTTGATCTCAAGAGCCAGATTGATGACATTAAAGATAAAGTTAAGGCTGCCATCCTACTCCTCCTAGATCTCTCTGCAGCCTTCGACCTGGTCGACCATAAAATACTCTGTAACCACCTCTCCTTTGCTGCCCATTTCTCCCCCTCTGCTGTCACGTGGATACAATCCTTCTTGGCCAACAGACCCATGAGGGTCTTTTCCTCCGTGGCAGCAGCAGACCCCATCCCCATCACCTGTGGTGTCCCACAAGGCTCATGTGTTTCCCCACCCTATACAATATCTTTACAAAACCTCTCTTTGATAAACTGGATCGTCTGGGTGTCACCTACACAAACTATGCGGATGACACCCAGATACTCCTCACCATCTCCGGCAGTTACAATACTGATGTCACTAGGATCAATGAAATCTTCTCCGTCATTCAGGCCTGGATGGCCACTCACGGCCTCTGCCTGAATGACGAGAAGACTGAATTGCTCCTTGTCAGTTCACCCAACAACTTACAAAAACTGAGCCCCGACTACTCCAATATCATCGATGGCAACACCATCCCTCTCGCCAAAAATGTGAAAACACTCGGCTTTTATCTTGATGCCAATATTAACCTTACCAAACAAGTCAACTCGACCGCCTCAGCTACCGCCTGTACAGGGAAACTAATTAGAGCCTGCAGACCCTTTCTCTCCACTAATAGCTGACTTACGCTAGCTAGAGCTCTCATACAATCTAAGCCAGACTACTGCAACAGCCTCTACCTAGGTGCCAACCAAGCTATAATCCGTAAACTCCAGGTTCTTCAAAACAATGCGCTACGAGCAGCACTAAACATTCCTAGGCGCGAACATATTTCCGCCACCAGAATCACATGCAAATGGCTCTCCATTCAACAAAAAATTGATTTAAAGACTCTCTGCCTCACTTACAAAGCCCTCAACCACCTAGCCCCTCCCTACCTACTAACAAATTCACCATGAAACCGTCCATCAGAACTACTAGATCCTCCAACACTTTATGCCTCACGGTACCTAGATTTATCTCTAAAAGAGCCGGAGGCTTGGGCTTTACAGTCCTCGCCTCCCAACTATGGAACACCTTGCCCCTGAACATCAAATCCTCCAAATCCTTCCAGTCCTTCAGGAAACTTGCCATTGGGTGGCTACTGACAAAAAGCCAACCATAAACTAGGCCTAGCTATAATTTGTATATATTGTACATGCCCTACCTATGTCTTTACTGTATGCATTTACTACCATTGTCTGTATATACTGTATATAACCTTTGATAATGTACCACTGCTAATTACCATGTACTGTGCCTTGTAACCTGTCCTAAGCACCCTTTTACTCCCAGGTCTGGTGCGCTATATAAATAAAATAAACAAACAAACAGCTGAATGAATGACTGGATTGAAGGGATGCCACAGAAGGAAGGGAATATCACAGGACACCAAGAGGACAGAGAAGAGGAACAGGGAGCAGGAAAGAACAGCAAGTAAGGAACGAGGTAAGGTAGCGCTGAGCTAGGTATCTGCATACCTAGCATTCAGATGCGTCGAGCTCCGGCAGCATCTAAGAATCCGCGGGCACCAGTGAATGAGCTAGGCGACTAGACCATTGCGCTAACTTCCAAGAGTAAACATCGGGCGCCATCTTGGGTGGAAAAATGGCGCCAGCGACTCGCGAACAGTGTCTCCAAGCTGCACACAATGACCAGGGACAAAAAGGTATGTCACGTTCTGAACATTCACAAGGCATAGTAGGTTTGTCTTCCCACTCCCCATTGTCTCTTCTTTTGTTGCATTTAATTATTTAACATTGTCTATCATCCCCTGTCCCCTCCCTGTTGCCCTGTGGGCGCTTTGAAACAGTATTTGCTTCCTGTATAAGCGCCTAACAAGTGAACAATAAATACATACATAAACCTTTGAGTCAGTTGAAGAACAACTCTGCGGAGTGTGGCCGCAGTCTTTTCTTGTGGCTCCTGCTCCTAATAAAGCCTTACCTTTCTTCACCGTCAGCCCTTGATTGAATTCCATTGAATTTCCACCTTAACATAGGACATCGAATCTATGGCCCCCTTTGCCAGAAGCTGACGGGCATCCTCCAACAGGAGAGGATCCAGAGTTAAGAATTGCCCATCCAGCGGGTGGTCCGGAGGGCAAAAGGGAGACAGTATTCCTGCTGAATGCCCTGCAAGGCCCATGGGTCAGAAGTTGTAATACCCCATTCCTTACTGAATTGGGATAATCTGCCTCTCACAGGAGCCTGGTGATGTAAGTCTGACTCATAGAGGCTATGCACGTGGTGCAGTGGAGGGCACAGTGGAAGTTGCAACACCTTCTCTGGTGGCACCTCTACCCTGATCCTTGTTGGGGAAAGTGTAAGGGGCTGCACTCACTTTCTTGAGGGGGCTTGACCTCTTCCCATGTGGGTAGAAGTAGAAGTGGTAAAAACCCTTTCCCTCAGTCTCAGCGATTTTGCACTCTCTTTTGTGGCATGGAATTTCTGTTGCGACTCATCAGCCTTAGTACCGAATAGGTTGTTGCTGTCTTAACGCCATGTCCAGAAGCTTTTCTTGGACATCCGAGGCAAAACCTGGCATTCTCAGCCTTGAGTACCTTCTCAAGACAGTGCTGGTAGCCATCATCCTGGTTACACATTCTGCAGTGTCCAAGCTGATTGGAAGATCTGGTGAGGGTTCTCTTTGCTGTCATGGACCAAAGCTTCAAAGCCATGCCTCATCTCATCCTCTGGAATGTGCTCCACCGTCCAAGATATGAAGGACTAAAGTCTGAAAGAGAACATTGCCAGTGCACAGGAGGCATTGATGCAACGTAGGCCCAGGCTAGCAGAACCAAATACTCTCCTGCCCCAGTCATCCAGCTGTTTCCTCTCCCTGTTAGGTGGTAAAGAGGGAAAGGTGGTGATCTGTAGACCGGCCTTGGCAGCCTGTTACAACCAAGCTCTTTGGTTATGCATGGACCAATAGGAAATTTGGATCAGAGGGTGCAGGCCTGTGCTTTTTCTCCAGTTAACGGTCAACAGACATAACTGAAGCTGGTTTAGACCAAAGCTCTGGGACTAGTGCTGCTACTACCTGGTTGAAAGGCAATAGGGTTATCTTCTTCGACCCTCTCAACCAGAATGTCAGCTTGTATTGGACCTTGCATCACGAGGTTGCCGACAAACGCCAAGGTATCCGCCACCTTAACATTAATGTGCTGAAAAGCTGCCTGACGCTTTCATGGGGTAGGACCCCGAAGCTTCTGGTGAGGTGTTCAGGCCACTTGTATCCTGTAAATCGGCTGCATGGTCCACCAAGTCCCCCTGTTTGCCGTAAAACTCCTCTGGGAAGACCCAGATTTCCCTAGGTTGGAAGTGATCCGTGACAGAGAGAATGGGGTCCCCTTCCGCATAAATGTATTAAAGGCAAGACATGAATGCACCCCTAGGGAGCGGGGTGTACTCTGGAGGAGCCCCGGCACTGTGGAAGGAAGCATAGAGACCGGAAGACAGTCTCAAGACTGAGTAGTGCAGCCACGAGATGGGATCTGACTAAAGTAAGGGCTCGTGTTCCACTGCACTGACCAACCCTTAATCTGGTAAACCACTCATTAATATTAGATGGCTCAAACAGGCCGCAATAGGTAGGAAAAAAATGATGGCTTCAAGCACTACAAAGCTATATAAAATGAAAAAGAACAAAGTTTTCCTGTATTGCGCCAAAGCCTGAATAATCATTAACTAGACAATGGGCCTCATTCATAAGTGTGCCGGTCCGGAAACAACAGTGACAGTAAGCTTACTGGCACTGTTTCTGGACCGGCACACTACAACTCTGCGGGCGGGTGCCGTCCCGCCCGGCAGGTTAGACCTGCTGGGCGGGACGGCACCCGTCCGCAGTGTTTTCACAGGAGCACTGGCACCGTTAGCAACGGTGCCATGTCGCCATTCCCATAGAGTCCTATAGGACTATAGGACTCTATGGGAATGGGGACTAACAAAATTACCGGCGCCTGACTTCCCAGCCACCAGACTTGGAATTGCCCGGTGCCACTGGGAAGTCAGGCCCCAGTAATTTTTTACAGGTCCAGCAGCAACCCGCCCGTAGCACCGGCAGGGTTACCGCCGGACCCATAATGAACCAATCAATCCTAAATTTCAGAACCACATAAACAATGTTTTGCAAAAGTCTTTGTTCTATTTTCAAATATCGGGTGGGCTTTGCCGACACGTGTTTCAACCTTCACAATCAAGTTCCTCCTCAGGGCCAATAGTCCACACTGCAAACGTTCAGGTGTAGATCACCAATATTCAACAAGTCTTGCAAAATTCGTATTATCAATCAGTCGCTTCACGCCAAAATTTCAAATAATCATGACTTCAGAATAGTCCAAAAAATGCTTCTTTATCACCAATCCTGTAAAAGTCTTCCCATACCTAATTCACAGTGTTGCGTGTGGCGCCATTTGTTTGTGGTTCTGTAATTTAGGATTCATTGTCTAGTTAATGATTATTCAGGAAAACTTTGTTCTTATCCGATTATGTGCTGGCTTGTCCGAGCGTGATGCACTCGGTCATCCGTGCCACGGCCGTAGGCACCATGGTCGGCGCCATCAGCATTCAGTCAGAACCTTTCTTGGACGTGGCAAAGATGTTGAGCATCTTAATCCTGAAGGTGTCCCATTCCTCTGCAGTAGAAGATTGTGGGGAAAGGTATCTATGGAGTTGTATCCTTAGGTGATTCCCTGGAGTGGTGGCTTCTCTTTTTGGACAAGGAAAAAGAATGGTGTTTGGAAGAACTTCCTGGAGACTGGGATCTCGTGTGGTGGTGATTCTGCTTGTCCTTTCAGACCAAAGACTGTTCTTCGGTGTGGGGATCCTCGCCGGGTAACCTCAAACGGGTCTGTTTATCACTCTTCTTGTGGATGAAAGTGAACAACTTTGCCTTGTGATCCCTAAGCGCCTTGGGGTGCTTCAACTGACACTGTGCACTATCCTGAGTGTTGTACTTCACCGAGGTAGAAAAGGCAAATCCAGTGACAATCCGAAAAGAGACATTTGACGCACCTAGTCGACGCAAGTTTTGAACCCCAAAGACTTCGGATTCTGCAGATTTGTTGAGAAAGAAACACAAAGCAAAAACTTTAAAGCAGCTGTGCTGCTAAAACAAGCAGAGTGTGTGGACAAAAGGAACTGAGTTCACGGGGTGTGCGCCTCTATATATACTGGCCCGATATAATGTCTGGCGCAGGGCACGTAGAGGCATCAGGCAAAGCCATGATGCACCTCCTGGCAGGGAAAAGAGCAGCTGTGCTTGAAGATAGTTTTCAAAGACGAGGAATCTGTGGGAGGAAGGGATCCATTGTATGTCCTTCCTGAACTTCAGGTGGTTCAGGCAGTCTTGTTTCGAAGATAAGGGAATTCTATACATCTCAGCATTGGGGGACAAGCCTTTTTTCCCTACTTTTTTCAGTCCGATGTTTGCTGGATGAATCTGTTTGGTGAACTAGGTAGCATGACTCTGTAAGGATTGTATTTCCTGAAGATGAAGGTGGTGTATACGGGCCCACATACACATGGCTTTCCTGGTAATGCAGACAATTTTGAAATCTATGCAGTATAGAATGTGCAACCAGTGTAGATTCTGTACAGCTTTGGTAATATCGTCTTATTTATTTAGACCTCGAATCATGTGTGCAGCTCTGTTTTGCACACCTTGCAGTTTGTTAATCTGCGAGAGGTTTGCACACATGCTATTGGCAATAATCCAGTTTAGATAGTATTGTGGTTGTATTTTGAGGGATGGCAGAATCAGGCTCAATAAGTGCGACTGGATGTAGCAGCTTCTGGACAAGCCTGCTGCCTGCTATTAGTGGGATCAAGGCGGGCTATTGGTCGAAGGTAATGCCCAGATAATGGGCTTTTGACACAGGAAGGGAAGATAGACGCAGGGTTGTTGGACAGAATCTGGGAAATTCCAGTGCTTGACCGTGTTCACAAATAAGGATTACTATTTATCTTGCAATTAGGCAAACTGACCTATTAGTCATCCATTGTTCGAAGCCCAATAGGCAAGATGAAATTCTGGTGAAGCGGGTGGGTTGCCGTACAAGTGGATTCTGAGCAAAGTGTCATCCGCATAGATATTGTTAAGCAAATTGAAGTGGTTGATAAGCACTGTCAGCAGGTGCATGTAATTATTAACAGCCACGAGGATAAGGATCATCCACGTCTAACCCTCCAGGTCTCTGCTGTGGCTTTAGATGAGAAAGTGCCCAAATTAACTTGTGCTGGGGCTCATCAGGAATGAAGAAACTCAATTCAAGTCTGTTGCTTCAAGGCTTTGACATGGTAGCACAAAGAAAATCTAAATGGTGGTGTTGACTGTCATTTTTAGAAGGTCAAGAATAATTACCAATGCTGGTTGGTTGTTTTTCAGAAGTTCTTCTCTAGTGCCTAGAAAAATAGATATTGTGCTTCTCCCCAGGTGGAAGCTTGATTTCCTTATCATAGGGCAAGTGGTTGGATTCACTAGAGACTTGTAGTTTGGTGACCCACCGTTCAGTGATTTTTTGACTCAAAATGATTTGGCAATAGTAGGTATATGTATGGTGCAAGGTTCTGCATAATGTTCTTTTGGTAACAATATAATCAGTGCTGCTTTATGGTTGAACGGTATTGTTTCTTTTTTTATTATTTGGTTAAACAACTTTAATTTTTACAATCAATGATAAAACACACACATACATTATGAACACATAAAATTCAACATTTATCCAAAATTATCTCCTACTTAAGAACAAAAATCAATTTCCACAAAAAATGCAGTTCTTATAAATCCAGATAAATTCAAATCAAATTTAGAAGTTTCTCATGGTCTCTAACATGTATATAATTTTAATCTCATTATAAAACCCCAAACGGCAATGGCAACCGTAGAAGGCCCTCTGTTCCACAAAACATCATTATCAACATAATCAGTGTTATAGACACATTTCCTAAAGTAGAGCATTCATTAAAAAGGTAAAGCTGGACAAAAGGAACATATGATGCCATGTCTCAATCTCAGCGGGGCTATTACAGTGGCGACAGTAGGCACAATCCCTCGATATCAGTCCTCTTTTAGCCATAGTTTCTCTGGTAAGGAGCAAGTTGGCACGAAATCTCAAAGGGTTCTCCGTGCATTACCAGTTGGAAAACAGGTAAAGTAAGGTGCCACTGAACCCAGCATTTTGTGTGATGTAGAAAGAGACAATAAAGAGCTATAGCCATGCATTGCTTCCGTGGTTGTAATCCAATCAGCACCATATTGGGCAGATTTAACTCGCCTTGGCACAGCACAGAAATCACTCATAGTGCATCCTATACCACTCAGTAGCTCCTTGCAATAATCGACCATTTGGTTCACTGTACCATTACTCTTAATAATCATCAAAATCTCCAAATCACTATATACGGTATGACTCATAGCCATAACAATTCTATGCAACGTTTGGAGAAGTTTCCATTTTGCTCTTACTTTCAGGGGTTTTAAGGCCAGTTAAAATCGTATGAAGGCTATTGGTGTATAATTGGGTTGGCCCAGAGGTCTCCTCCAAATAGCGGCTTCCAATTTCTCCAGCCTCTTCAGCTCTCAAAGTTGCATCGTTTCAGTACCACAGAGTAACTTTGGGATGATTTAACTTCATAAAAATGAATTAATGGAACCAATGAAAATGTGTTAAACGTATTGTATTGCTTTCTCAATTGACCTGCCAGCACAATTGCTTTATTCTTCATATCATTCCAAGAAATTATTAATTGAGGGCTTACTTTGAACCTTGAAACCAAGATAGATCACGTTGTCCACCCTATTTATACGCTCTTCATTAATAACCCATTTAAAGCTAGTGGACATCCTACAAGCTGTAAATGGTATTATCGTTTTTGTGGGTTAATCAATAAACCATTAATATTTTCAAAGTTAGCAAATGCTACCAGCATCCTCTGGAGATCAATGCTGGTATAATTGAACAACATGGAATCACCTGCGTAAGATATCCTTCTTATATGTTGGTTCCCTAACTTTGGAGCAATAAATGAAGGTCGAATCAGATGATCATCCAAATCAGCCATAAATAAATTGGAGTCAGGCAGCTAAAATGCACCCCTGCCTCACACCCACCATTGTCTCAATCTTCCTTGTCTCAAGTTTAATTTGGATGTTAGATTGTGTATGTAATCTCCCACAAGTATTCTTAATCCTTTGGGTATGCACCAGTCTGCTAATAATTTCCACACTAGCTCATGCAGTATGAGAACAAACGCTGAGGTAAGAAGCACTGAGGCTGCAAATATATTGACATAGCTACGGCCTCAGGCTGGATCCTGAATAACCTTCAGAATAAGACCATTCAGTGCTGTTCCGTGGCCACATCTTAATCCAAATTGAAAAAAGTAGGTCAGGCGCGCACTCTAGTTCCCAGTCAAGAATTCTTAATACAAATAGTAACTGGGTTAAATCCCAACAACATGCAGTAGTAACAGGGTTGAATCCCATGTGTTGCAGTTCCAATTCTTCTGTTGATTTTCTCCTCCTAGTACTTTCCTGTCTCAAACATTCTTCAGGGAGGCTGTAACCTTTTCAGGTGCTGCTAATTAGTTCTTGATTTCAGTCTCAAAGGATTCTGGTACATGTAGTGATAACAAAGTTCAGTCATACCAGCACAGCCTCACTGAGGATTGATTGTGACAGGAAAGCGCTAGGAGGAGAACAAAAACAGAGCAACTCAACAGCAGATGGGATCCAACCCTGTCAATACTTTTTCAATGTTTTGGGATTCAACCCTGTTAATACTTATTAAATCGTTTTTGGGATCTAACCCAGTTACTTTTTGTATCCGGTCTAATTTGACTTGGAACTGGAGTGTGCGCCTCGCCATCCCCCCTTTGTTTCACACATCTTAATCCAGTCATATACTTTTTAAAGATACCAAAATCTGCAGCCCAGGTTGTCAGGTGCGACAATGCTGAGGACTCAAATATCTTACTATTTGCGTACATCAGATCCCAGTTCCTAGGGTTGATTTATGCGCCATTTTTTATAAATGGGCAACACATACGACGTATGCCATGATTCCATTCTGAGAAAAAAAATTGTTAGTAATATCTGCTTAAAAAAATATCCAAAATGACTGCCCAGACTTTGGTGGCAATTTTAAACAAAGCATTGGTTAATTTATTGGGCCCCATGGCTGACGTCAAACTTGCCTTTGGATTCTAAAAAGAATAGCCTCACTATCAAAAGCCATAGTACACCGACCATCATGTCAGTATTGAGTAACATTAGTCGCAGGCTTCAAATTATTAGTGTTGAATTTACCTTTAAAGTAATTCGCCCATTCCTCTTTTGGGATAACATTTGCCTGTACACAAGCTTGGCTAGTGACCATATGATTAATTAATGACCAAAAACTAGAAACATCCTTCCTCTTTATGGTATTCAACATATTTTCGCTGTCTTTTGGAATGTTTCCACCTATGATTATTCACCCAGTTATGCTACTTTGGTTTAACTTTTTTAATTGCCACTGTTGTCGATGTTAAATCCATTGAGAAATTAAGCAGTTTCCTAACTTGTTGCTGCATCTGGGACTTCTAGATTTTAATCTCATGGTCAAGAGTGCACATGATCTTTAACTATCTCTTTGAAGTGTTGTGGTGGGTTTCTGACAGAATAGATCTTTTATTAATGTGTCGGCATAATGATCAAAATACTCCTTCCCAAAGGTAATATTTTGCATTCAGAAGTGGTGTGTGAAGTAACCCCCTGCAGAATACTATTGAATCTCCCTATCATTTGAATCTTGTAGAATAACCCTCTTTTTGAATGGTGAATTCTAAGTTTCTACATTTTATGATCAATTAATATGGATACTTCAACATTCAACTGTTTGCATTTCTCTAACTGCTGATCAGCAAATATGTAGTCAACACCCAGGAGTGTGCACCACCATGCCATGTAGCATTTAAATCCCAATCCCCAACTAAATTACCATTTATTGGGCACATCCCTAGTGAAGATAAACAAGACAACCATAATCTACCATTCATAATTTTTTTAGACTGAATCTTAGTCTGACCTAATCCTATATTTACCACATCCTCACACCCATCAAAGACGCTGCTGGGGTTAAAATTGTCTGCCATGATATAATAGCCCTTTGAATGCTGAAAGAGCCAATCTTTCATACCCTTTTTCCAGCATTCCCAAAAAATGGTCCGTGAAGCAACACCTGCATGCCAGTATACATTTAGCACTAGCAACAAGCGCAAAACGTCCACTCTTTTTACTTTAAGTTCAATAGCCAACATCCCGAATTGTATATTAGAAAATGTATGCATAGTAATGGTTGGCCCAAATCTAACCGCATCCAGTAATACCCCAGAAGGGCGTCCATCTCTCCCTAACCTTGCGGATTGAAACGCCAAAGAGTATCCAGCCATCGGCTCCATCAACAACCATAGCTACTGTAATTTGAAGTCATAATGTTTCATGTAATTACCCAACTCATCATTGCCCACCAATTGATTATGTCCACTTGAATTCCACAACAATGTCAGTGTCCTAGAGGGGAGCTAGCTCTTTGTGTCCCCATCTCCTTCACTCGGGCACAAGGCCCTGGATAACCAAACCAGGCCCAATCTTGAACCCCTAATTTAGAAGTCAGTGAGATATTCGGCATACCTACCTACTGACCTGATTTGCCACCCCTGTGTAATACAGTTAGCAGCTCTCTAGAATGGGGCACAGATGATTTCCAGCCCAAACTCTGCTCCCTACTGGACATATCTGAGAACAGTGATATAGCATAGCCTAATTGTCTAAAAGATGTGGTTTCCCTCATAATCACATCAAACACAATATTGAAGCACTGATGCAAAGATATTAAGTGCACATGAGTGTCCTCTATAAATTCGACATGAGAAATATCCTTTGTTGAGATCGCTCTCAATGTAGGTATTTCCGCAAATAATAGCACATTATGTCGATTCATCACCATGGGCTCAACTTCTCAGAGTATACATTCCAACATTATTCTTTTTTTTCAACAAATCTTTTTATTTAAGTTTTGTCAACATACATGAACATCAATAGACATCATTCAAATCGTAAGGACAGAAAAACAAAATCTAAATCAAACATTAAACATAACAGAGTGAGAACAGGGGGGGCGCGGGGGAAATAGCTTCAGTTCGTGGAGAATCAGGATAGGGCCTGCTACTGAAAGTAGGCTCCGGGCCTTGTGGTTATGAGGACAATTGGGTCGAGATGAATGAGTGGGGCACTGTTCCGATTTATCCCAGAGTCTCTAGTTCGGTGGATGGTCTGTGGGTGCTCCTAGCAGGGGTTTGAGCGTCATAAGCCGTATTTGGCCAGCCAGCGGAGGGACGGTGGTTGTCTCGCCACACCTCGGAATTGTCTGCGTAGTCCAAAAAGGGAGCCCAGGTATTGTAGAACTTGCTCCTGTTTCCCAAGCGGAATGCGGTTATTTTTTCGTCGACTGCTGTGTCCACTTTGTCCACCACATGGGGACTGCTGGGCCTTCGGGATGTTTCCACAGTCTTGCCATCAAAGTTTTTGATGCTGTGAGTAGGTGAGAGCATAGATCCGCCAGTCGGCCAGTCATCAGGAATTGGCCGTCTCCTGTACCACCCAATATGAGTATTCATGGGTCCCACAGGATCGATAGGCCTTATGATTAGCTTGATTTACTCTGGTATCTCTTTCCAGAACAGTCTGCTTTTCGGGCACTACCACAGCAAATGAAACAATGTTCCAGTGTCTGCAGAGCCTCGCCAGCATTGCGATGGGATAGCTGGGTTGCTTTTGTTTAGGGTCTCCAGCTTCGCATACCATCTGTAGCATACTTTGATCACTCCCTCTTTGTTGGTGACGAATTTCAAGCTCTTATGGATTCGTGTCCAGATGCGGTTCCATTCCTCAATCCCTAGTTTCTTGCCTATGTCCCTTTTGCCATGTCTGCATGTAGGCTTCCTTCTTGCTGGGGTCATCTCTATCCAATAGCCTGTATAGGGTGGATATTTTATCTGTGGGTGCGAGCGCTGTCAAAGTTAATTCTAACGCAGTTAACTCCCTGCTTCCATGCGATTTTATCGTGTCCTGGGACAGCCAGTGTCTGAGCTGCCGTAGCGGAATCTTTCTGTTTCTGGTACTTGGAATTTCACTTTACATGCTTCAAATGTGAGCGGGGTGCCGTTCGCGAAGAAGTCTGCTATGTATCTCAGACCTGCTGCCTTCCAGCTATCCTTTTTAAAAGTGAAGCTAGTGATAAATTGTGCAGCATGAGGAAACAGTGCAGACAGACCCTCCTGTATGTCCGTGGACATGGCTTTTCGTAGTACGCTATAAATATTCTTTCCTGTTGATTTTGCAGAGTCCACCGCCGGATTCACCCGCAACCTAGGCACTGATGTCGTCCTCGTACCCGAGGATATATTGACGTTTTTATCGATAGCCGTCGATTGATCCAAGTACCCGTTAGCTGCTGCCGGCACCTGGATGACTTGAGAGGGACGGCCTTAAACCTGCCTCCAAGAGTCTGCAAACTAGCATCCGCATTCTTCCCCCTACATATGGGCTGTAGTAGGGCTTGTTGTTCTTCATGCTGACGCTGGAGAATCATGGTGAGATCGTTTTGTAATTTCATACCCAAATTCTCCACCAGTTCTCTAGTAGACTTTGTAATGAGGCACCACTATTTATAGCCCCTTTGCCTGAATTTATTGGCTGATCTCCTTTAGCTGGCTCACGTTGTTCCAAGGTACCCACAGGTAATTTTGGCTTAGTATCAGCACGACTAACCATAATATAATGTTTGGCTGACCTTATTTGTCTTTGCCCTCCTACAGTTTGTGCTGAAGATTGGGTTTGAGTCGGACCAGACAGTGTCACGATTCTTAAAACTTCCTTGAACCACACCTATTGAACCCCTTTTGTTTTGTTTTTATATATTTTGACTTCTTTACCAGCTCTTTGAGACTGCTCTTCTTGCATGACTTTACACACTGCTCTACATTTGCTGTTGGGGCATGAGTCTCTTCAACAATGACGGCTCCTTTAGCCATATTTATTTGCACCTTTCTCCCCATATACTCCTTGGGGCTTAATAGCTTGGCGGGTGCCGTTAAATCCACAGCGGCACAAAGTCTCTGCTCCACAATATACACAGGAGACGGTTCAACAGGTTTTGATGTCCGGGGTAGGCCATCCTTGTCGGTCATTTTCTCCTAATTGATTCTTTTAAAATTATTACACAGTTCTTCCATTTTGGAGATGGTATCACATTGTTTGGTAACTGCTTCAAGAATGATTGTATCCTGCTTTAATTCCATTTTAATATTTTCATATAGACAAACGATACAGTTCTCCCTTCTCATTGATCTAGGTGACGAGTCTAGAGCTTACGTTGTCTCTGGACAGCTCTTCTTCCAGATCCGGTGGCGTGTCTGGCGACAAGTCCTCCTCGTCCTCAAAACCTCAGGATTCTCATGCGCTTCCGAATTATTTAGGGTCAAATTCAAGAGTTCGACATCTGTAAATGATTGTCTTCTCCCCAAAATTGTGCTCGGCACGCTTTGCCCTTTGTTCATAGTGTTAAAAAGGATGTTATTTTTGGGCAATTATCCGCGTTGGATTTGGCAAGCCTTAAACCATCCATACTAAGACCACTAGTCGTAGTCACCGCCTCCGGCAAACTTTGAGTTTGGGCTTCTAGCAGTAAAACAGTGGTAGGGCTAAACGCATTGCGATGCTCCCCCTTCAGAACAGGGGATACAGGTAAGGGAATAACACGCACCTGCTCAAGCCACTCGGCAAAGCTTGTTTTAGCCGTGGACTCCATGCGACTCTTTCTGCAGCACAGCTCGTACATACAATTTGCTGCACTCATCGCGTTTGAAAATGGTGAGGCTCCGTCCTGCTCAGTTTACCTCCTGGCCTTCATTAGATGCCTCACTCGCCCAGAGTATTTGAGTTCAAAGGGTGTGCAGCAGCAAAAAGGGTCCGTGGTGCAACAGTTCCTCAAAGGGACGCCAGGCAACAAATCTTCACTGCACTGCAGTGCTGTCTACACTTACCCGCACTCCCGAACGGTATGCATTGCACAGATCTGTAATACTGGAAGTCGAGGAAGAGATGAGTAATGTTGCAATGTTAAAATGTTAGCAGTTTGGATATTTTTCTATTGCTTATTTATTTGAGTGTTGATTCCCGAGACCAGAGTAAATTAAGCAAAGAATTGGGTCAGGTATAGTTCCCTTTACAGGGAGCTTGTAGCTTAGGGAGGCCAATGTGTTAGGTCTTTTGTACATTCTTTGGGCCATCATTTGTGGGTTTTGGTGCATTCTTTGTAAATGTAAAAGGTGTGCCTTGTTTTGTCAGGAACAGATTGGAGGTGCTAATGCAAGTAAGAGTTAGTTATCAATTGTAAACTTGCATGCTGATATTGTTCTCATTTCTATTATTTGTCATAGTTTTTGGTAGTTCTTTTTATGTCTACAGGTTTTGTAGGTCCGCTAGTTGACGATCAGACCATTTGCATTTGTTATTAGCTTTAAAGGCAGATTGTGTGGGTTTTTTCTATTTAGCGGTGATACGTTCCAGAGCCAAGAACATATCCTTCTGATGAGGTAAATAGAATTTTCAGGCTTTGTTGTGTTAGGTGTTGTTGCTTCATTTCAGGCTTCGTTGCTCAAGCTGCAAGGTAGATGAAAATAATGAGACAACAACTCATTTGCCAAAATTGGAGGGCAAGTCAGCGATGTAGATGTAGGTCGACCGTTGGTCGAGGTCTTTAAGCTACCTTAGATGAAGAAGTGGTCCCACCAGAAAACAAGGGAATGGTGATTTGGAATCCAGGTACAATAGCTCATCTCGATATGTCTGTTTATGCGTGGGACTCGATCAATTGGGAGAAGCCCTACTGGGTCATGTTTAACAAGAGTGCTAATACCGCAGAGTTACCAGGGTTATCAGCCATTTGTTGTTGTCTCATACGGCTATGAATTTGTCATTGTGATTTATACCACATATCATTGCCAGTTTCAGGGTCTTGATGCATTCTGGCAGATCTGAAAAGGAAGAAGGGCTGAGAGGGCTTAGTGGGATAGAGAAGGAAAGCACTAAAGAGTTTTGATGTGCCGTTGGTAGCGTCAATTTAGAAAAAAACAGTCACTGTATGCTGGACTTGTTTTTAGTTGGTAAGGGTTAGGTGGTGTTTGTTGTATGAGTGTGTGTGGGATGATTTATGTGTAATTGGATTTGTTTTCTGTAGTGTGTTCTGTTTAGTTGAGTGAGTGTGCATTTTGTGGTGGTTTTAAGTTACTGCTGCAGTAGTTATGTGTGTGTTGTTTGGTGTTTGACGGTGAGTATGCAAAATATTGAAATGTTTTTAGTAGGGTTAGTTAGTGATGTTAGTACTCTGTGCCCTTCTATGCTCGGTTATGTTGGTCTGGCAGGGTTCATATTCCATGCTTTATTTCATTGGGGTATCCAGGTTTTGGTTCATTCAGTTTCAGGTTTGTTTTTTGGTGTTTCTCTTGTGTTGTGTTTCGATTTTTCCCCTTCAACCGTGTTTCCTGTTTAGCTCAGTGAGCTACATAGCCATGTTTTTAGCAACTTTCTTAATTTTAGGTGATGCTGATCCATCAAATTTCTGCTCTGAATATTGTTTTGGTTTGTGGTAAAGGTAATTGCTGGATCTTCGTGTTAGGTTTGGTTGTTGGATAGAGATTTTCTCCTGTATGAATTCCACTCATTGGCCATTGCATGGTGGACTATGCAGTGTTTTTAAGAAAATTATTTTTTTCACTTGTAGCCAATGTGGGGTTCTCACTGCTGGTGTGGTGTGCTCTCTTTTAGTGAGTCAGAGGAGCAGTCTTGCTGCTGCGTTCTGTATTGGCTGTAGTTTTGTGGTAAATTAGTCTGCATTCTGAGATAGGTGATGTTGGCATAGTCTATTCTTGACATAATGGGGAGATCTATGTTCTATTTGAGAAGGTGAAAAAAGGTAGTATCCGCTTGATTGTGGGTAGGTGGAAGAAGCACATCATTACTACTGCGTTGTCTTGCGGTTCGAGTGTTAATTCAGCAATTAATATTGTGAGACTTTTAATCACTTTGGATGATTCCGCTCGATTTCCCATTTCAATAGGCCATGGAATTATGCTGTTGGTTCAACGAGTCTTTCGGCGTGATCATGATTTCTGTTTTGTCCCAGTTTAGTTTAAGGCTGTTAGGCAGAATCATATGCAGTACCCTTAGGGAACACTACATGCAATTAAGTCCACAATTGATAGTACAATTTCACCTTTGGTACAAGCCTGTACTACACAGTTATAGTGGTAGCAGTAGCAGAGCAGCCAGGCCTATCTCAAGAGCAAATGAGCAGTCCTAGAGATTACACAAAGGACGGTGTGCAGTCAAAAAGTAGAAAAAATAAAGGCGAAAGACAAAAATGTCAAAAACAAAATGTCGAGAAAAAAAAAGTCGAATGTTTTATTTTTTTATTTATATGTATTTTTTGGGTTTAGTAAGTAAAAAAAAAGGGGTAAAATAAAAAATAAATAAAAAAGGGGGTTTGGGGGGTGAACACCCCCATTTCGAATAAAAAACGTAATGAAAAAGAAATTCGACTTTTTTTTAGACTTTTTTTTCTTCTATATTTTGACTTTCGACTTTCTTGTATTCGATGTAATGACTATAAACCACAAAGGACTCAAACAAACACTGACTCAAGGTTTCTGGTTAAAAAATATAAGAACATTTATTTTTAAACCATCTGTTCACAAAACACTTCACTTCTATTAAGTAAAACCACACTCTAAATATACCACACACAAACAATTCAGGTTAATTCAAGGTAAGTACATTAGGATTTGACAGACCGGTGTTTCGAAACAACGAAGTTACCGTGGGTTAATACGCAATCACTTTTTGACAGTAATGACAGTTCAGTCTTACAAAAAGAAAGCGTACCCACGGGTAGAAATACACCCGAAGTTAAACACACTTAGTACATAGAATTAAAACAAGGGAATTGTGGATAAAAATCATAGGCAATACTTTTGTCAAGGCAATAGAATCAGAGGAAGTTTTCTAAGAGGCAGATAAAAGTCAATAGGCCTGTGCCAGTGTAACAATGGAGCAGGGGCTCTGTTGTCGAGGATCACACGGTTAGAATAGCTCACGATTAAAGTTTGCGAGGAGTACTGGATATTGTCAAAGGGAAGCAAAAGTTATAAGAAGGGAGGAAGAAAGGCCAAGCCTTTGGAAAGGAAAAGGGTTCCCCCTGATTCCTCAAGGTCGGACGGAAAGAACAACCAATTGGACACAGTACCTTATTCGAATGAAGAAAGCTGGTGCTACGGCAGTTGTTCCTGGTAGTTCCTGCAGACTCACGGTTCCTGAAGCTTCAGTCGTGGGGACAAGAAGGAGGATGTCTGAAGCGATCTGCACTACCCAGGGATGAAGCCAGCAGCAGCAAAGCAACGATGAATAAAAGGTGCGCTCCTTAAAAAACAGGAGGGCTCTTCTGATGGCTATCCGGACCACTGCAGCTCAGTGCAATGATTTCGTCCCAGAAGAGGATTCTCTGGCTGTTGGAGGTGAGCTGGTTGATCCCACCAAGCTCAGGGGAAGAAGACTCCGGACTGGATCTTCTCTGTCGTTGAAGGGTACATAGATCAGGATTGCAGCAGGGCTTCACTGGGATCCAGCAGCCGTCTTCTTCTCCGCTTCTCTTCGGTTCTTGTAGTTCCAGTGGTGACTCTGACTTCCAGCCCAAGAGTCCTGCCTTTTATGCCAAACTCCCCCATTCACACAGCCTGGCTGTCAATCAATCATCACAGAGCAGGGGGGTTGTCCAGCCCAGACACCCACCTCAGCCAATCGACACAAAGTGTGACTTGGGTCTCCAAGGAGACCTTGTGCAGGGGGTGACTAAACCCATCCCTCACATTCAGCCCACCTAGACACCCAGACGCCAAAGGAGGGCTTCTGGGCAGAAGCCCGCCAAGGACGGTGAACAAAGAAACCAAACCTGGTTTGGCGCGAAAAGCAAACAAGAAAGACCTTTCCAACACGAAATGGCGAAAAACCACGCTAGGACCCAAGATAAAAAGGATATGGGACAGCAGGTTTTATGTTCACGTCTGTCACCACAGCTAGAACATTAACACAGGAATCTGCATAAAAATGATAGTTACCACTGCCACCAGCCATGTCGAGTCAGGAAGGGGGACACAAAAGTGCCCCTTGAGTTACAGAAGGACAGGGGAAAGATATTCCCCTCCAGTACTCCATTGTAAATGGTTTGTACTGGCTCTGTATGTAAAAGACTAGTAAAGCCAATGGTGACTTTACAGGTTTCTGGGGGACAGTAGTCATCCCCAGAAAATGGAGTTCAGAAGGGAAGTCTAAAAGACATCCCTGTGTCACTGCACTAAGGTGCTGTGTGACACACAAAAAGATGCCTAGGGATTTGGTGTCACTCCATAGCCCATGGGCACAAAATACAACACACACAAAAAGATACACTGTAAGAGTGGGAAAAAGGCTCACACTCTTACCAGGTGGAAAAAATAAACCCCAGAAATCCAGCAAAGTTGCTGAGGGACTCACTAGGTAAGTGAGGGAAATTAGCCATAAATGAGAATTCTCCCTAACAGGTACTCACCCAATGGTGTATTTCTGTGAGGCAGTTGATAAGGGTTGGGTCTTCTTCTCCACTAGTGTTAATTTTATAGATGATTTGGGCATCGTCTGCGTAGTTGTAGCAAGTGAGACCTAGGGCCTCATTACGAGTCAGGCGGTAGCCTTGCCGGAAAAACCAGCAGGCTGCCGCCGGATCAGTAATACCATTCCACCTCCGTGATTGCCGGAATCACCGGGCCATTACAACCCCGGTGACCCAGTAATTCCGGAGGCGGAATTCTGTAAATCCCCATTCCCCTGGAGTCCGATTGGACTCCAGGGGAATGGGGACCATGGAAACACTGGTTCCGTCTATGACAGAGCCAGCGTTTTTCATGTACGCCTGCAGACGGGTGGCGTTACTTCTGCCAGGTCATACCTGGCGGGAGTGACACCTCCCGCCTGCAGGACTCGGAATCAGCCGGTCCGGAAACAACAGTGGCAGCGGATTTACCGCCACCATTGTTTCCGGACTGGCTGACTCATAATGAGGCCCCATGTCTTTAGATGAGGTTGATGATTGGTCATGTAGATGTGGAAGAGCAGTGGCAAGAGTGATGAGCCTTGTGGAACTCTGCAGGTTGTTGTGCGGGGTGCTGAGTTGAAGGGATTTAGACATGTTTGCTTTCTGCTAGGAAGGATTTTAAACATAGTAATGCTGTGTTGCAGATTCCTATTTCTTCAAGCTTTTCAATAGTCTTTCATGGTGGACTGTGTCGAAGGCTTCTGATAGATCTAGTAGTAGTAGTCCCGATGTGACGTTAAGTCTGTGTTGGTTTTTGCATCATCCCATATAGATAGTATTGCTGTTTCCATTCATCTCATGGTGCTAATGCCAACTTGTGCCTACTCTAGCATCTGATTGTTTTCTACATTGTTTTTAAATGTGTTTTATTAACATTTTGCATAACTTACAGCCATTTGCATGTATCTACATAACAATGAACACATGTTTGACTGCTTTCCCGTCCCCCTCCAACCCCCAACTCGCCTCCCTCCTGTCAGCCTATGCCACCTGCGTTGCATTTCGTCGCCATGTGCCGTTTGGTCCGTACAGAGTAATCGTGTCTATAGCCCTTCTTCCACCGAGGGCGACCGACTGTATCCGTTCTTCTGCCTGGGTTGTGAGATGTGCAGAGGCCAACAGTTCTTGAAGCAATAGTCTCCAAGAGTCCAAATCTGTGTTTTGTTCCCCGTGGCCCAAACGGGCTGCTTCTTGCCAAACTGAGGTTTCAGCGAATGACCATTTCTGGAGTAACGGCCCCCCCACCCCACAGCCGTGCCTCCTGGCTTTTGTGTGTTTTCCAATTAATCGCTATCCTGTGTTTTGCCAGGATATATGCCAGGTCCTTCAGTTGGCTAACATGTTTCGTCTGTTTCGGATGTGAAAGAATACCAAGCAGGCAGGCTGTGGGAGACTGTATGTCTAATGTTATGTCTGCTTTTACTAACATTCGAGCTATGTTTTCCCAGTAATGTTGGATCATTCTGCAGGCCCAGAACATGTCTACCAGATCTCCGTTAACCAGACCACATTTTGGGCAACGTTGTTCTGCTGCCTTGCTAAATCTCGCAATTTTCCAGGTGGTTCGATACTCCCTGTGGTATACGTATAACTGTATTAGCTGAAGTTTTGCGTTTCTGGGCACTATTTTGTTGTATGTCATCACTCACTCCCACTCCTTGTCTGCTATTGGTTCTTGTAGATCTTCTTCCCAGTTTTGACGGGTCGATGCCAATGTGTTTCCTCGCTGGGACATAAATAGTTCATATAGCCCCGATACTGTGTGGCCACCTTCTGAAATGTCATACAGTGTTTCTATTGCTTCATTTTGTTTTAGCTCCCTTGCCACTCCTGGCCATTTCTGCCTCAGCCTTGTGAGGAAAGAGGCATGAAGTATGTGTTGCCCTCCTTTAATCCCGTTTCTGTAGTGAGTGCGCTGAAGTCCATTGGTTTCCCTTCCCGTAGTTGGTCTCCAATTGTCGCCACTCCCTGAGGCTCCCAATACTTTCTCACATTTAACCTGGTTTACAAGTCATCTGCTCTTAGTGCCACAAGTGGGATCTGAGTAGAATAGGTTGTGTCATTCACCAGTAAACGGCAAGCCTTGTGCCATATCGTCGTGCCTAGCGTCAGCAAGAGTGGGGGTTTTGGCAATTGTGACTCATTGTTACGCTCACCTGGTCCCTGCAGAGGCGTTGGGGCACGGTTGCAGCTCTCCCGGGGGTGAGGTCGCTCGGGTCCGACTTCGCCCTTTACGCTTATGTGGTGACTGGTGGTAATAGATGATACTGCTCGGAACTGCTCCTGCGTGGAGAATAGGGGGCGTGAGTATGCCAGCTTGTGTGCCTGATCCCCTTCCAGACCTCTTCTCCCAAACCGTGGTACCCGTGGGATGTGCTGTCCCTGGAAAGCTCACCCGTTGATTAGTTTTGGCGAGCACTGTGTCCTGCTGCTTCTGGCAGGGGCACTTATCTGATCTTTGACCGAGTTCCTTCACTGGTCCCTTGCAAGTGGTAGTCCAGTCCTGCTGCGACTAAGCCACTATACTTCAGGTAAGTGTTCCTGTTTGCCTTTGTCTTTCCTCATCTGTTTTTGTTGTATTGTAAAGTTTGTTGTCTTGTATTGCTGTCCATTCCGCTTTTGATGTTTGCTCTTTTGCTTTCTTCCCTTGCAGGTGATTTTGCCGGTCCGGAAGAAGCTGCGGAGCTCGAGGCAGCAGCCGGAGGGAACGAGGAATGAAGCTGCAGTGGTACAGTAGCTAGTAAGTTGTTAACTGGGAGGCGTGCAGGGTTCAAATGCGGCGCACCCCTAGGATGGATGTTCTAGCCTTGTCTTTCTTCTTCTTCACAGGGTCCGAGTATTTGGATGTGGAACGCGGTGCTGCAGCGTCGGGATCAAGATCACTGGATGTCAGAAGATGAGTCTGCAGACGAAGCGATGAAGCACCGGTTTCCTGGAGGTGAGTATGCAGGAGAAAGCCTGGTTTCAAAGGTAAGTAAACTGGTCCAAGCGGCGGCGAGTGTCACGTTGCACGCGAGTGCACAGTAACGCGAAGCACCAGCCTTAAGGGTAGACCAGCTTATATAGCTGAGCTTCTGAAGCCACGCCCACCAGGTTCAGCCCATCTGCCACACCCGATGAGTCAGCACATGAAGACCAGGTCTAGGGAGCCACGCCCGATGAGTCAGCTATAAGGATGTTCTCTGCAATAAAGGCTTTCAGCTCCTGGAAAGTTCTTCATGGTTTCATGCAATGTTCCTGTCCGACATGTATCCCGTTTGGTTCGGGTGTATGAGAATGGCTATTACTGTCTTAAGCATATAGGCCAGTATTGCTGAGAGTATTTTCCCATCCTGATTTAGCAGCGACATTGGTCTGTATGACCCACAGTCTGTGTCGGGATTATTTGGTTTAAGCAGCAGTATAATGATAGATTCCCTCAACAACATTGCAATGACCTCTGTGTCAAATGCTTCGTTCAGCATTGTCAACAGTGGGGGTGTGATGTCCGCTATGTACACTTTGTAAAATTCACTGGGTAACCCATCTGTTCCCTGCGTCTTGCCAGTTTGCAGCCCTCTACTAGTGGCTTCTAGTTCTTCTAAAGTTATGGAAGCCTCAAGCTGTTCGGCAGCATCAAGATCTAACCTTGGGGGGGGGGGTCTATCTGTGCCAGGGCTTTGTCTATCTCGGAGGGCTGTTGTCAGGCTTGAAGTCCAGTGGGTTGTCCGCGGAAGCTGCTGAACCCCCGTAGTCCCACGAGAATGTTTCCCTCCCAACTGATTTAGTACAGTGGAGCTGAAAACACCCCTAAGGGAAAAGGGGGATGGGGACAAAATAATAAACACCAGGTCTAGCTCAGCTCTGACTGTCTCTCCACCTAAGAAAATAAAGCAGAACAGCAAATCATGGTCACTAACCTTATTTATTCCTGAAAGCTTCTTCTCATTCATCAAGTTAAATTAGCTAACAGACTACTGCAGGTGATTGAGACCCTCGTCCACCCAGACCAATGTGGATTTATGCCCAATAAATCAGCTCGAATGAACTTACGCAGAGTCCAATTGCCGCTGTCCAGGGCAAAGGAAATACCAGCCCCACTCGCCCTCCTGGCAGTGGACTTCGAAAAGGCGTTTGACTCTGTGGGGTGGGATGCTCTGTGGGAGATCATGGCTAGGATGAACCTGGGGCAGACATTTATATCATGGGTAAAACTCCTATATGCATCCCCGGAGGCCACAGTGAGGGTGAACGGCAGGTCCTCCAAACCATTTCCCTTGGGTCGGGGCACGAGACAGGGGTGCCCGCTATCCCCACTCCTCTTCCTCCTGGCCATCGAACCGCTAGCGATTGAGCTTAGAGATAACACCAACTGGACCGGTTTCGTTTGGCCGGGTGGGGGAGAAGACCGCCTTTCGCTCTATGCTGATGACCTGCTCATATACCTCAGTAACCCAAGCATCTCGTGCCCGGCTGTCTCCCTCATTCTCAAGGAATACCAGTACTTTTCGGGCCTAAAGGTTAATAAGGCCAAAACCATCTTCTTCCCGATTCAGGGTGGCGAGTCTGCGATCCCAGAGACCTGCCCATACCATGTCTCTATCAGGGAATTTAAATACCTGGATATACGGCTTGACCCGACGCTCGATGGGTTCCTCCGACTTAACCTACAACCAGTAATTGAGCGGTTCAACAGAGACACCCCCCATTGGCAATCACTCCCCCTATCGCTAATGGGCCGAGCCGCGCTATTCAAAATGATGACCCTCCCCAGACTGTTATATGTTCTCCAGAATGCCCCATTCCCCATCCCCCGTGAAACCTTCACACTCATTGAAAAGAACCTGCGCACACGCTCCAGAGATCAGTATGGGAGGGAGGCATCGGTTTACCCTGCATACGCACCTATTACCTAGCGACGCAAATAGGAGTAGTAAATGACTGGATGCACACAGACTCCACTCTACCACACACCCGTATCGAACTGGAGTCCATGGCCCCGTTAACACCGCTGCAAATCCTCTACGCCTCCCACGACCTACTCCCTGCGCTGCCTAAAATGACCCACCACATCCGCCGCGCCTGGCGGGACGCGCACAAACTAATCGGCTGGAAAGGACAGCCAGCAATGACACAATCCATATGGCACAATGCGCTCCTCCCGGAAATAGTGAGAATGGGCTCCTTTGGTCACTGGAAAGCAAAAGGAATACACACACTAGCGCATGTGATACAACGGGGTCGCCTCCTGGGTTTTGAGATTATGCGTGAACAATTCGACCTGGCACCCATGGACCGGTTTCGGCATACACAACTGACCCATGCCATCCGCACCCAATTCCCCGACACGACAATCCTACTCCCATGCTCTCCCATTGAGACCAATATCCTCCCGCAACGCATCTCCTCTAAGGTCACCTCCACCCTCTACCAGGCCCTCAACTCCTTCGGGGCTACACAGCTTAACAGGCTCAAAGCAAAGTGGGAAAGGGATGTAGGTCACCTAGAACCTGAAGATTGGGTGTAAGCATTAATGTCCCCCGGAGAAATTGGTATAGAATCCAGGCTTAGACTAATACAGTTGAGAATCCTCCATCGATCATACCACTCACGTGCCGTAATGGCCAGATGGGGTGGAATAGAAGACGGGACATGCGTTCGATGCAAAAATGAACCTGCCACCTTCTACCATATGATATGGGACTGTCGGGTCATACAGGCCTTCTGGGAGGACTGTATTAACACAATCTCAGCCGCTCTGGCGACACCAGTCGCTAGGGATCCCAAGATGGTACTCTTAGGCATTGGGGGTGAAGCAGACCTGTCAAAGTATGAGAAAATGTTTCTGGCAATTGCGTTGGGGGCAGGCAAAAGACTTATTGCAGCTAACTGGGGGTCTGCCGACCCCCTGTGCCTGAACCGCTGGAGTAACGAGCTGGACAGGTGCGCAGCTTCAGAGCGCCGGATTTATAACGCACGGGGCTGCCCCCGTAAATTTGAAAAAATATGGGGTAAATGGCTAGATGCTCACCGAGACCTGCAGGTGGGGGTACGTCAGTATCACAGCCAGCATTGATTGCCTGCCTTGTCCTATTAATGTCTTACGGTCCTTGGCCCCGTGGGCCCACGCTTGCTGTTATTACTGCCATGTTGTCGTCATCCTATGTATGCCGATGATTCATGTCTCATTCATGTTTGTTTCTTTATGTTGTGTTGTTCAAACTCAATAAATAGAGTTTCAAAAAAAATGTGCTAACACACCATACCTGGTTCTCCTCTTCTAAAGGCTTAGAGGAGTGTAAATTCACAGAGATTACTTTGGAGAAATCCAGCAAATAGGACTCTTCCGACTGGATAGTTGCTTGGAATGACAGGATTCCAGAATGCAATTCAACCATACCAGCTATTTCTAGAGTTCCTTAAAGCTTCACTTGCACTGAAGTCTAATTTGCCTTTAATTAACTTCTTTGCTAATTTGTCATTGCAATGTGTCTTTGTAAAATAATAAATAAGTGTATGCACTGCACCAGGACTAGCGGTTTATTTTCACATAGCTCAGTAGCCTGTAACGTTAATTGTAGTTCCTGGCAGATACACATAGTACTTTTAGTTTCCTCTGTTTAAATGTTCAAGAGTTGCAGCTTCCTGTCTGAATTTGTGCCGTGAGCCATACCGCGCGCACACAGAGTGAATAATGTCTCCAAAAACAAACAAATGAGCGTCAGGATGCGGAATCACAGCACTGTGCATGCCGCAAAGAGAAACGTGTCTCTGTAACAACAAACGAGAGCCGGGAAGCGGAATCATAGCACCGCGCACTCGCAAAGCAAAAAGTGTCTCCGAAATGAGCGAATGCTGGAAAAAAGAGTCAATAAGTCTAAAACACACACACGCGCACAGAGATTTGTGTTCTCGAAGACGCATACTCACATGTTCCGTAATGCGTGCACTACACAGAGACCATACGAACACTGTCACTTGTGCAGACAGTGCAAAATGTCTATCACGTAACTCGGCACGACGCGCCCAAGGTCAGGAGGACTAAATTAACTGGTTCTCATTTAATATAACGCGAAACATCACGTGGCCCCTGAAGCGTTAAATGCAGAGAGTTGAATCGGCTTTCACCAGCTCGAGCGCAGCTCTTGTACGCACGCTCGGGTTGCTTAGCAACAAAGAAAAAACATGGAAAACCTGTGAGATACGGTAGTACTACTCAATTATTGTCTAAACTGAGTGAGATCAATGTACTTTGCCCAACTGAGTTTTTCTTAAAAACAGATATTAATGAAATAAACTCCAAAGTATTAAACTAAACAGTTGAATTTACTATTACTTTAGGTAACTTCAAAAATTCACTTGGCTTGCTTCTTATCTTCCTCTATTGATCTCTGGGTTTGGTCACTTAAACTCCAGACTCTCTCCAGTCCGAAATTAGCTCAAAAACATGCAGAAAGGCAAAGCCACAGGTAACTTGTTGCAGGGCTAAAAACATAGGACCTTTCCTGCTGGGCTGCTGACAATGAAAGGCAGTTAAGAATGTCCTGACTCTGCCTTCCACACACTCCAGATCAATCCGAGATCTTGCTTGGAACTTCCATCTTGGCTTAGGAAGCTCTCCACACTCTGTACATCTAGGTTCAGGCCCAAACCAAAGACATAAGAAACTCATAATCCCACACCACCAATCAACCACAGTAAAGAAACCTGACAGCTGTGTCTTGGATGTCTCTGCATATAGGTCTTTCTAATAGGCAAGGAAACATGTATTTATCCCCTCTGGCATCATGCACGCTGCTCCATCCTTACCCTTAATTGACCGTATCATATGCCGATTGGATTCACTCTTGTATAACCAGACCAGAAGATGTCCTGGCTTATCGCCCTCTGCTACTGCTTTTCTACATATTTCGTATAATTCAGTGCACCCAATCTTTCCCAATGTTTCAAGCATTCGTGCTTCAATCGGTTAGCCTTCTGGGCTTGATTCCTGGTCATACCCTCTTTACCGTCTATTTCTTCTAGTGTGGTTTCCGCCTTGGGTAAGTCCCTTTCTATTTGGCTATTGCCATCCCCCTAATTACCACTTTAAAGGCTTCCCACAATGTCCCGGCAGATTCCACACTGCCAGTATTGTGTTCGAAGTAGACCTTGATGCCCACCCTAAGGTGTTCTCGGAACACCCCATCTTTCAGGGATTTGCCTCTGAGCTTCCAGGTCGGAATATGTGCTCTGGAGGGAAAACACGCCATGTGACTATTAGCGGTGCATGGTACACACGCTTTGTATTCCACAGTCGTAAATTCTCCTAAGGTTTCCTAGGCCTTTCGGGTCTGTCTAATGTGAGTATCCTCGGGCCTGCAGGTGAAGGGCCCTCCAGATGTTAGTCAGATTAAACGCTTGTAGCATGGTGTTCAGGAATTTAGCCGAGGGGGCTGGGTGCATAAGTTTATTATCTGATCTGTCAAGTCTAGGGTTTAATGTGCAATTGAAGTCTCCACCCCACACAAATGTGCAATTTCTGTGTGGGCCAATTCGGAGGTGTGGGGAGTGGAAATAGGCAGCGGTAACGTGGTTTGGGGCATACGTGTTAATAATACACTATTCCTTTTTCCAAGACGCTCTGTACTATAACCATCCTGCCTTCCTTATCTGTGACTGTTTTAAAGACCCGAAAGGGTACGGTCAGTGCTATCCATATCAATACCCCTCTAGCGTATGCCGAATATGGTGAGCCCGGGGCGGTGCCGTTCCATCTCTTGGTGTGAGAGAGGTTAGTTGCTCGTTGATAAGGTGCACCTCTTGTAGGAGTGCTATATCTATCTTTTGGCCTGCGCAAGTATATCATTATCCTGTTCCTGTTGATTTAACTATTGAGCCCCCTGGCATACCAGGAGGCTATCTTAAGTTCCCCCATCATACGTAAAATCCTCTGTGATCCCAATCGTCTAATGTTCCTATCATGCGTGCTTTGTGTGGCTATATAAGCTGTCTCCCAAATGTCCTCCCCTAACTTCCTTTCCCTGCCAACCCCCAACAATTGCCCAGCTCTGTACCTTTTGCTCAGGCATTCCCGCTCCCACCCCAGTTATTTTGTCCACTGGTGTTTGGAGCGCAGCAGGCGGATGCTAACAGCTAGTATCCGAAAACAAAAACCAATCTTGGGTAAAGGACACTACCTTGCAACGTGCTCCTGGCTTCCTGGAGTCCACATTGTTTGCTCCTGTTGTCCCCAAAAAGAAGCTTGCACCAAAGGTTATCCTTCATGTGGAATCATCGCTCTCTGCGGTTAGTCCGCCGCTAGTCCAATCGTGCTTCCGTCGGTGCTTTTGAGGTGCTTACATCATGCGTCAGCAGTGTCTACCGCTTGTCCTTCGGTCCCCGATGGTGGGCTTTCTGTGTCCATTCACTTATGTGCATCCTCCTGAGTATCAAAGAAGACGTCTCGGCCATTACGTAAGAACTTCAGCCTCGCCATGTACAACAGCGTATATTTGAGATCAGATTCCCTGAGCCTCCTCTTCACTGAGGTGAAGTGCATTTTCTGAAGTGTTCTAGGATCTCTTCTCTGTCTTTATAGTGGGCTGTGGTGGGGCCCCCGGTGGCGGTTTCCTGGTTAGGGATCTGTGTGCCCGTTCGACTGTAAAGCCTTGAGTGAGGGTTCCCAGGCCGATTTCCTGCAATAGCATGTTCTCGACAAGGTTTGTGGGGTTTGCTCCTTCTTCCCCTTCAGGGAGGCCAATAATTCTGACATTATTTCTTCTGGCTCGCCCTTCCGCCTTTTCGACCCTTCCCTCCAGGTTTCTCATTTGTTGTTGCAATATTTCTATGTCTTTTGTGGTGACTTTCAGGCCTACCGTATTCTCTGCAAGCTGCTTTCCCGGGTCCCTGTTCGCTCGGCCAGTGCCATGACTGTAAAGACCAGAGGGGGGTGTCTGTACTTCTGCTCTCTATATGGCAGAGGAGAGGCACAGAGGACCGCAGCCAAGATTCTCTATTATTGGTACGTGGTCAAGCGATCAAGGACTAGCTTCTCAGGAGGTGATGCGGGTTGGTTCTTAAGTACAGGGTAGTCCCCAAGCACCCACAAAGGAATGTCCGCACACTGTATTAGTTAAAACACACTATTTATATAATTAATATTCAAGGTTATGTACGATATCATAACTCACTTTGTACTCAGTTATCTATGATGGCAAATCTATACAATTATACGTGGTACCACAATTACTATTAGATCTCTTTAAAGTGCATCAATTGTATGGTTAAATGTCACACAAATCAGTTTTTAAAGGAAACCAACAATAGATATAAGAGCAAAGCAGTTGGTTAGAACAATTGGCAGAATACTGGCCCCTACCGCTAGACACAGTTATGTGTGGAGATCCCCCCCCACCTTGGCAACCTGTAGAATAAAGATATATCACAAGCCCAGACCATATATTGTTCACAAGAGTCTTTCCAACAGTTCAGCAACCCCAAAGTACCTGGTGTTATGGTGTTCCTCATCGAGAAATCAACGGCCCTTCTTGAGTGCCCTCCCTTTAAGGCAGAAGTCATGGGTCGTCGAATGTCCGGCGAAGAACAGGGCGAACTATGACGGTGAGGTGGCAGCTTCTTTCCTAGCGGTGCTCGTCGACGGGGAAGCATAAACGTCCTGCAAGGAAGAGGCATGCGGGTCACCTCGATGTCGATAGTTCTGGACCGCAAAGAGTTTGAAAAACTGTGGCCCAGAAAGGATGTTGAGTCGTCAGCGTCTATGTGGTCTTTGGGTGGCAGGAAACCCACCGGCGGATGCTCCTCGGCATGTCGACGGCCTGGCCTTCTCCGGCGGGATAAGGCGGGCAACGGCGTGGACAAGCGCATCCGTGAATCAAAGGTTCTTGGGCAACGGGAGCACGGCGGCTCTGGACGGCGGTCGTCGACGGTGGCAGACAACAGTCCAGGCGCTTCTCTTTGGGATTCCGCGGCAGTCCCAGTCTCCGGTCAGCAGCCTTTCGTAGATCTGTCTACCAGGGAGCTTTGACAAAGATCAGCTGGTGCACGATAGTCCCTCGTAGCTTGGGAAGAGGGCACCTTACCAGGTCCTTTGATTGATGAAGGAGAGCAACAGCAATTCTTCTCTTCCAGCAGGGATTCAAGGTCAAGCTTCAATTTCACTCCAGTTACTCTTCGTAGTTTGGACCTCAGCTTCTGAACATGGTTCCTAGCAGTGAGAGGTCCCCAGATATACTTTTGATCTCCCATTAATTCTGCTGGGTCACACTCAAGCATCCAATCACTTCGAAGGGCATTCAGCAGTCAGTCGGCCAAACAGGCACATGGTGCACTCAGGCCATTCTTCTCCATCCAGACACTCACAACACAGAATGTGGATTCTGACAAGTACGATGCCATTCGACACTACACACTGCATTCATACCAGTTTCGGGCAGGGATGTCTCAGTCATTGTGTCAAACACAAGATACCAGACATCCACAACAAGAAGTGTAGATTCGTCACACACTCCATTGACCCAGGTCCCACCCACAGGTGTACCCACAACATACGGTTGTTTGGAAGGCTCCAGGCAGTCTGGTCGGCATTTCCCCACACTACCATATATGGAACTTCCACCCAACAGCCAGTCGGGGAAGGGACAGAGTCAGGGCTTCCCGGGACTTCAGGAAGATCTAGGTAACAGGCGATGGAAGTCAAGAGGCCACGGGGGCCATCTTATCTCCATCAGGAATCTACCGATTCCAATGACAGGGCCGGGGCATCCCAAAATGGAGGACGCTCAGGACGGAGCTGCCACCAGCCCGTACCCTGCTCTGTGTACCACCCACAGGTGCCCAAAAACATACACTAGGGGCACAGGGTTGTACCCCCCACCCATGGGTGCCATAAGGGTATCCCATGGGTCTGTACACCAAACCAAAAGACAGCTGCACCGCCAGGAGTCCCACATGAACTCCTGCATGGAAAACGCAACAGAACACCCGATAAAAAGCAGTAAAGGACAAGGATATGGAGGCCCTGTCCCTCCGATGCATTTCCAGCATCACAATGACATCCTGTCTCAAGAGGTTCACGTCCAGGGTGATGGCGTCCATTTTGGTTTCCAGTGCGATTTTCAGGGTCGCAATAGCCACCAGGACTTGCTGGTCTCCCTTCATCTGTTCCAGCTCCCCCTGTTGTGCTGGGGCAGCCAGCGTGGTAGCTTCGCCTCTGTTTACTGGTTTTGCAAACATGTCCAACGTGGGTTGCTTGCATCTGTTTTTAAGTGGCTGACATGTGTGAAACACTTGCTAACTGTCGTATGCGCTGCTCTTGGGCGATGTTCGTGCCTCATCATTACTAGGCGTGCGCCAGTCCAATCCTTGATGTTTGACTGTGCTCCTTTTCCCAAGGCATGAGCACTGGTGGTGCAGTGTGATCAGGGCGCACTGCGGTCATATGTTACTTGTGTCTCCCTGCCACATTGGGCTCTCCTCCATTTGAAGCACCCTACACAAACTATCAGGGTTACTGCCTTCCAGGTCGTGGGTTTATACGACCCGTGCTCCTCGGTTCTCGAATCTATCTGGTCACCCTGCTCATGTGTCACCCCCGACCCCCAGTATATTTTTAATAATGGTTCTCCTTTGATCTTGTACTGTTTCGGGGGCCGAAAGGTGCCACCTCCTGTGTCTGAGTGCTTTCCAGACTGTAGGGAGATGTTGGTCTCAAGCTGCAGGTTTAGTGTGTGTGCTGTTGGGGGGTAAATTCTCCTGGGGCCGGCTGGGCCGTCCGCGGACCTCCGGGCAGGGAGGCCCCAACTCCTCCCGTATATCCCAAAGAGATAGAGTATGAGACACACGCAAGAAGCAAGGTGATTCTGCTGTTTATTAAACAAAACGGCAGGGATGGCCAAGGATCGTACGCGTCCGTCCTGACACACTCTCAGCAGCGTGGGGCTCGCAGGCCCTTTTTACCTTAGCATGACGCGCTACTTGCGTCACCTTAGCAAAATTAGCAAAAAACCTATCGCCACTCTGGATTGGTTCGCCGAGTGGTAGGGTTAGTATAGCATACATATAGAGGACGGGGTTATTGGTTAAGGGTCAGTCAGGTGGTATACTTGGGTTGTCCCTTCAGTTTGATACATAAAAATTGTTACATGAAGGCCCCTGAGGATTGGTCAATGTTAATGGCGTCAGTGATAAGGGTCCCATGTTCTGATTGGTTCACCCGCGAGCCCCCCAGTCTGGGACCATCGCTGTTCCCAGCTCGCGGTGCACCTGTCATTTGCAACAATGTTTCTCTATGGGTATGTGCAGACAATGTGAGGATTTATTCATAAGCAGGAAGGCCGACTACTCCCACCGCCGCAGATGTCCATTGAGTCGCTTAATTGTATCTGCCTGTGTCTTGAGACGGGGGGATTCAGACGCCTTCTTCCTCCTGGGCTTGGCACCCTATCAAGTTTGGCTTGGTCACGTGAGGTGGGGACCGTGGGTGAGGCAGAATTCTGCACAATTAATATTATATTTCTCACTGTGTGCCTGGCTTATCTTGCAGGTGTGACCTTGGCGTCGGCTTGCGGAATGAGAGTTTGCAACGTTGTGCCCTTGACTGTCTGCTTTCACTGGGCTCATTCTGCAGGGTCAGCAACCGAACCCTTGCTCATTTAATGTTCATGGAAGCTTTTGCTTGCGGCCTACTTGGGCCTGGTGCAAGGGTGGAACCATTTGATGCAGAGCGCTTTAGGTTACGGTATCATATTGCTCTATCCCCAGTATCGTGTCTCCGTTATATTCCACATTATGGTACATGGTTTTAGAAGAAGCGTGAGCAAGCCTTTTTAGATAAGTTCATTATGCGTCTTGCGTTTCTGCATTTGAGAAGCCTATGTTAAAAATAATAAAGATACACGTCTGTGGGTGTGTCCGTCGCCTACGTCATAGCACTGAGTATGTTCTTCGTGTGGATTGGTGTGGGAGTGTCCGGTGTGTATGTTGCACGAGTGTGCTGACCGTTAGCTAGGTCGTCATGGCATCTCTAACGATGTGTTGATTTGGTGCTGGATGGTTTAGCCGAGTTCATCCATGCCGCAGGTGTCGGCATGTGCAGGGCAGGCAGGTGGGCATGCGGGTGGGCATGCGAGTGGTGATGGTATATTAACGTGTACTATTGTGCATACACCATTCCACAGAGGGGGCAGTGTGTGGTATGCCTTGTCTCCACAGGCCCAGTAATGGTCCATTACTACTGCTGTTCCTGCTCCCCCCTCAGGTAGCTCTGTCACGCTTGCACAGTTGGTGTTGTATCCTACGTCCACTTCTCCTTTGTGTTGGTAGCATACCTTAGGTGCAGTCATCGGCAGTATTGTTATTGGGTCTTCATCCTTCTCTATCCACGTTAGCATGGGTACGTACTTGACCCAAGTCATCCAAAATCTGTTGTTGTGCTCTGCAATAGTTGTAGTATCTTCTCTCGTTATCATGTTGCTGCCAACCACTCCTATGTCCCATTTGTCACCCAGGTACACCTTCCCTGTTATTATTATCAGTGGTCTTTCCCAACATCCTTGTTTACCAGGAGCTTCAGTGGCGTACCAATCACATGGTAGGTACTGTAGTGTAACTTTCTTCGTTTCTCCTTTTTCAGGGCCACTTGTTATGTATCTGAATGCTTCGGTATGTAAACTGGCCTTGTGGTAGCTCAAATAACTCTTAAGGAAGTTATTTTCGTACGGGTATGTGTCTCGTGATTTTCCATACCAGGTGCACCGTGTTCCCTTGAAATCTCCCTTTTGTTTGGAACAGTGCCAGGTATATTATACACCGTGCTGTTTTTTCATCTATTTCCGTGGCAACAAAAGTTCGGGAAGCACTCATGGCGTATGGGATCAATGAGCAGACGTAGCAGCTGTCTTCTGTTGTTTGTTTGCCTATTTTGGTCATGTGTTGGTACCACATGTTGTTAGAGACGTGTGCTGAATTTTGTATGCAGTTGTCAATATCTTTATTCTCTGAGTATGTGCTGCGTTTAACTCTATTTCCCTTGTGTGGAATTTTGCTAGTACCACCTGACGTAACACCTGTTGCAGCTGGGGGTGGGGGTATATTAGGTTTGGGTACAGCAAAAATATTGAAAGCATAACTGTTCCGCCATACAGAGGCAGCCACAAACCCGGTGATCATCAAAATCCCTATCATCTTTATTACAGAGGCTAGTTTCACCGGCATTTTGCTCTTACCTTGCTGCAGTCCGGCAGCTAATTCTTGCGACGTTAAAGTTGCCCGCCTGAAAATTCTCAATATGCTTGTTATTAGTGTTAGTTGTTGTTTTCAAGCTCTCCCTATCAAGTAGTCGTTCAGTGCCCAGGCGAAGAGCTGTTCCCACGCCAATCTAAGCGATCTATCTCTTAGGACAGGCAAGTATGGTTGGATGTGGGGCATTGATTGTTCTATGGCCAAGAGAAGTGCTGTGTAGTAGACACGTACCCTCCTCCTTTTCAGGTGCTTTGGCCTTTTTATGTAATAGACAAATTGGTACGATAATTCTTCAGGGTAGTTATTGTCTGAGGGTATCATCTACTCCTCCTGGGCAGTGAACTTTGTTAGTTATCTGTTTTCTTAACAGTACAATAATACACCATACCTGCATGTGCGAGAGAAAAAAAAAGAGAACATTCAAGTGTTTACATGTGTATGTGCAAAACAATGTTCTTCAGTTGGGTTATTATAGCAGTGGGTAGGGGGTCAATGGGCAGAGGGTTTGGGGTTCAACTGGTAGTGGTTCCTTTACTCTTTGAACGTGTGACCATGGGGTGGGCGGTATGGTAATTACCCCTCTTTATTTTGGCAGTTGTCTCTGAGGAATCAGGGGGGTGGCAGGGTATGGGGACACTTTGGCCGTTGCGGTAGTAGTCCCTTCCTCCGTTGGCGACGCTGTTGCTGCTCTTCCAATGGCCCTGTCGGTGACGCTAGGGCGGGTCTGGAGTTTGCAGATCTTTACGTCGTGTAGGTGGTTCCAAGCACGTTTGTCCTGTAGCTTTACTGCTCTCGTTGATACCTCCTCTACCAGGTGGGGGCCAGTGAAGCGTGGGCTGTTCCACTTTCTGTTGAAATTGCGGAGTAGTACGTGGTAACCTTTGGCAATTTTGCACAGTTTTCCCTTTTCCAATTCTTCATCCGCGTCTTCTTGTTGATCACTCTTAGACCCGCCCCGCGTGCGCTCGAGCTGTTGAGACACAAACACTACACTAGTAATCAAAGAAGACACATATTGGTACATTTCATCACCAAGGACACTTGCAGTACTCTCATGGTCGGTAAATGCTCTTGATGTTGGCGTCAGAGGAAGGCGCATTTGGCGTCCGGTCACCACCTCGTGAGGGGTGAGATGGTGGTCGGAGCCTGGTCTATTCCTTAACTCAAATAGGGCTAGCGGAAGGCAATACAGCCAACTCTTCTTTGTTGTTTGCTGTATTTTTGCAATTGCCTCTTTTAATAGGCCATTCAGGCGATCGCATATACCGTTGGCCTGCGGGTGATATGCACATGCAAATTTATGCTTGATGTTCAGTAAGGACGTGATATGCTGGAACATTTCATTGGCGAAATGCGGCCCATTGTCTGACCGCAGTATTTTGCACACTCCCCACCTGGGGAAGACCTCCCTCACTAGGAATTTAGCTGCTCGGAATGCATCTGGGTGTGAGCAGGGCCCTGCCTCGATCCACCTCGAGAATGGGCACACAACTACAATCATATACCTATTTCCTTGACATACGTTGATCATATCAACATAGTCAATATGGATGTGTCGGAAGGGTCCCTCTGGCCGGGGTATAGTACCTTTTATCACCTTCAGCGTATGACCGGCCGTGAACTGCTGACATGTGAGACAATTGCTGACAAAATTTGACACATGGGAATTTAACTCGGGGCAGAACCAATCTTCCCTAATTCGTGCTGCGATGACTTCCTTGCCTGTGTGGGCTGGGTGGTGTAGTTGGCTCAGGGCGATGTTCAATAGTGCCAGTGGCATTACCATCTTTCCAGTGCTACCCTGGTGCCATAGTGCGTCAGTTGGCGACATTGTACACCCTCTTTTTACCCATATTTCTTTTTCTGTCATTGGTGCAGCCGCTTGTAGCTCCATAATCTGTGTGGCTGGGAGATGGGTGTACCCTTCTCTTATTAACAGCTCCTTAGCTATTCCCCTCCCTCTCCCTCTCTCTGACTCTGGGGGGTTCCATAGCTCGCCAAAATATGCAGCATACTTCGCGTGTGCGTCTGCTGCTGCATTCCCTTTTGAAATATGATCTTCTCCATTAGTGTGTGCGGTGCATTTGACCAAGGCCAATTCTTGGGGGTCATTTATTACTTCAATTAGTTCAGCTAATAAGAGGGCATGTTACACTGGGGTGCCGTCAGCTCTCCTAAACCCTCTTCTCCTCCACTTGGACAACCCGGAATGGACATGCACTGTCGGAATATATGGTCACTCGCTTGTCAAAGCTTTCCTTCAACGCCAAGATCAGTGCGACCAATTCCGCTGCTTGGGCAGAGTAATGCTGTGGTAATTGTACGCATTTCATCGCCACACACACCGGTACCTCTGTCATTTTTACCACTGCTGCCCCAGTTCTCCTAATCCCGTCACTTTGGTCAATTATTGATGACCCATCAATGAACAAGAGATCACCTCCGTCTAGTGCATTCTCTTCAACCCTTCTAGTGCATGAATACATTTCAGTAACCTTTGTACAATTGTGTGCATAGTCTCCTTCCTCAATTGCTTCTGCTATAAACCTTGCAGGGTTGACCGTGCTACATCTAACAATTGATAGTTCAGCTCTAGATAATATTATCTCATAACCTGACGCCCTCTGCGTTGTTAGTGTGGACTTAGGCTTGTTCAATATTGCAAATAGTGCATGTTCCACAAATAGTGTGGTTGGGCACCCCATGGTGATTGCTGATGCTTTCTCTACCACAAAGGCAGCTGCGGCGAGACCTTGTTCGCAAGGGAAATGACCTAGCATCACAGGATCCAAGTGGCTGCTGTAAAACGCTACTGGTTTGTAGCCCATGCTTGTTTTTTGAGCCAACACTGCTTTCATTACTGTTGAGTCGCAATGTGAAAATATAAAAAATTGTCGTTCATAATCTGGGGTGGCCAGTACTGGAGTGGTTGATATTGCATCTTTCAGTTCATCAAAAGCCTCTTTCATTTCCATTGTCCACCCCAACTTTTTCTCCCCTTTGTTAGCTTCTTTTAAACCCTCAAGTAGGGGTCCTATGTATGAGCTGTAATGAAATACCCATGCTCTGCAGTAGTTGCACAGGCCAAGGAACTGCTGTAATTCTCTCACTGTTTGTGGCAATGGTGTTTTTAAAATTGCCTGTGCTCTTTGTGGTGCAATCTGTCTTCCATATTGGGATATGAGCTGTCCAATGTAAAGTACTTGTTCCTGACAGTATTGTAGCTTTTCCTTGTCCACCCTGTAACCTTTTTCAGCCAATATTGTCAGCATCTTTAATGAGTCCTCTCTGCATCTATTTTCGTTTGTGCTGCAAATGATTATGTCGTCAACATACTGTAACACTGTGCTTTCTACCTCAATGTTACCCAAATCCATCTGTATTACTCTGTTGAATATTGAGGGTGACTCTCATTACCCTTGTGGCAATCTGGTGTGTTTCCACTTTGTGTTTCTGTAAGTGAAGCTTGTCAGATCTTGTGAGTCTGGGTGCAGTGGTATTGAGAAAAAGGCATTTTTAAGGTCGATCACTGTAAACCGTGATGCCTCTGCCGGAATGCCGCACAATATTGTGGCCGGGTTTGCTGCTATGGGGTATTCTGCTTCCACTATGTCTTTCAAAGGCCTGAGGTCCTGTATGAAGCGCCAAGATCCCCCTTTAGCCTTGCGCACTGGGTATACAGCCGTGTTGCATGAAGATTCTGATGGGACCAGTATGCCATTATTTATAAGGGCCACATAAGGTCCGTTATTGTTTCATATATGCCCTCATCTGCCTCTTTTGATAGTGGGTACTGTTTTACTCTGGGGAGTATTGCACCCTTTTTTAATTTTATTCTTCCCCCCCCTATGCTTTGTATGCACCCCACGTCATAGGGGCTAGTAGTCCATAATGATGTGGGTACTTTTGCCATGTCTTCCTCAAAAAAGGGAACTGGGGTGGACGTGGGTGCCTCAAGTGCCATTGCAATTTTCTGTGCCACTTGTTTGTATGTCACCTTTAGCCATATTTCCACACTCATCATAAATACCATTTCACCTTCTTCCTTTTCTCCTGAGAAGAGCTCCTCATCTGACACCTGGGTGAGTCTACATCCCCCTGCTAGTGCTATCACTGCCCTCCACGCTCTTCCTTCTCTGTCTTGGGCATGCACTGCAATGTAATCAGCGGTTGCTATAATGCTCTCTATGTCCACTGAAATCACCTTTCCTTCTGGTTCGTTGGCTGGCGTTTCTGGTCTAAACAAGTAGGCTGCTGGCCTCCTCCAGATCTTTCCCTCTATCCCTGGCACCCATGCAAATGCCATGTCCGTCCCGTACTGGAACAGTTCACCATCTACTGGCTCAGCCCTAATCACTGTCTGTCCACAGTATGCCTGCATGATCTGTCGTGCAGTGAGCATGTTAATTCCTGGAGTGGAGCAAATTATGCCGTCCTCCGTAAAGGAGATCGTCATATTCAACCTGCTCATTATGTCTCTCCCCATTATATTTACTGGTGAGGCCCTAGAATATAAAAGTGGGACTGACATGTCATAATCCCCTATTGATAAGGGAATGTTATCAGTAAAGGGAACCAACCCCCTAGCCCCAGAGAATCCTTGGGTGTTCATGGCTTCACCTGACATCTTAAATTTACCTTCCCTTATGCAAGACCGGGTCGCCCCGGTGTCAACAAGGAATGATAATTTTTTGTCACCTATCGTTACCTCTATGCGTGGTTCCTCCGCACTATTAGGTGTTACCGACAGGATGGGACACACCAAGGTCGTCTGTGGGCTGTCCTATTGGGGGTATAATGATTGACCACTTCCCGTGTAAGGGTTGTGTCCCAGCACTGTCACCCTACCCAGTTGTGTTTGCTGTAGTTGGGTATTGGTTGAGGTTATGTTATGGTCTTGGACTTGTGCAAGTGGCTGTACTTGCTGTGCTTGGGGTTGTTGTGTAATCGCTACCTGTTGTTGAGGCGGTGGATATGTCCGTGGCTGTTGTGGTGTTACTATTTGTTGCTGTCCATTTCCCTGTTGCAATGTCTGCTGTTGCTGGATGCCCTGCTGTTCCTGTGGGAGCTCTTGTTGTCCCTGTTCATTCCACAACGGTGTGCCCGGTCTCACTCTACACGTACGTGACATGTGGCCCACCAATCCACAAATCCAACACACCGGTGGTTCCCTGTTCTGCCATGGAAAGCTTCCTGTGTTGTCCTGGTATACTGGGTACCCGGTGGGGTAGGAATTTCTAAGTCCCCCACCTGTTGTTGTGTGTTAAATCCATATCCTCTCCCTCTCATTACTCCTCCCCTTCCCCTGTTGTAATTATAATACCCAGCTCCTGGCGTTGAGTATCCTCCTCCCATGTTAGTCGTGTATGGTTGGAGTGGCGGCATCTGTTGTGTTACAGTCTGCGATGATTGTATTTGGGAGTGGTCTTGTGCAGCCACTACTTGTGTGGGGCTTTGAGTTATTGTGGCAGGTGTAGTTATTAGTGCGCCTTCCATCGTGTATTTAGTGAGTTTCTTCTGTACTAGTTTAGCCTCTTCCGTTTTCCTATCCTCTTCCTTTTTTTTCATTTTTTCTTGCCATGTCCTGCAATGATGCACTATAGTCAGTTGTATTTCTGGCCATGCTTTTGCTTCCATCCCCACTACTTTCTTCAGTTGTTTCTGGACTGCTTCTGGGAGCCCCTGTACTAGTATATGATAGAATATTGCTGGCGTTTTGTCCCATTGTTCTCTAGTTTCCATACGCCACTTCTCTTGAATTTCCTGGATATAATCAACAGGATCTTCGTTCTCACGCATCTTGCGCGAGGTAATAGCTCCTATGTCCAATGTGTCCGGATACTGTACCTTCAGTGCCTGCCATAATGCATGTCTGCAGTTTGCGAATGGTGCCCCATCGTGAGATGTGTTTGTTATTGTTACCTCGGGGAAGCCCGCTCTCTTCCAGATGTCATCCGCAGCATCACCTAATATTGATATGAGAAGGCCCTTTACATCTCCCACTGCCAACTTCTGTCCTGCGGTGTGTTTTTCCATTTCATATATCCATTTACCCGCACCTCCACTTAATGATGGGAGTCTGCATTTTATATTTTCCTTGTCTGCATGCTTCCAAGGGACGTATTGTGGTCTAACCCCTCCCCTCTCAAGTTGTGTCCCGTTTTACCCCCTGGGTTCCACAAAATCGAGTCCTCACACCCCTCTTCTTCTTCCGTCTCTTCTACATCGTCAGCTTCGTCCATATTTCTCCTAGTCTTTACTCTTTCTCCTCCACCACTACCCCTTCTTTCATCATTTCCTTTATTTATTGTGGGCGTGTGTATTCGTTCTCCCTGCCTGCGTCCAGGGAGGTCTCTAAGCCTTCCTGCATAGGGTGTCAGTTCGTTTGTGAAGGGCGCGAGTTTAGATGGGCATGTTGCACGCAATGGGCGTGGAGTGGTGGAGCATGCATGACGGGACGATGACGGCGTGGCTTCACGTGTCTGCCCCTCCGCCATTCCATGCTCCCCCTCCTCACTTCTCTTCAGTTCTTCCTTTCTCCCGCAGATCCATGGTGAGTCTTTATTTGTCCGGGTGGTGTATAGTTTATCTAGGCTTTCCCTTTCACTATTTCTTCCTTCCTTCCCCATTTCTTCCTCTTCCTCACTACAAAAGTCCTTCATAAATGGCAACCCCCAAACTGTCTTTTTCCCCCCAATCGTTACTGTCCTTAAGTCTATTAGGTCCGTTCCTCCCTTTTCTTCTTTACTACTCGCTCCTCTTTGTGCCGATGTTGTTGCTACTTCTGTGCCTCTATATACATTCCTCCTTACTTCACTCTCCCCCCTCCTATCTTCTCTTTCCCCTTCTTGTCTCTCCGCTATTCCCCTACCAATTTCCTCTTTTCTTTTTTAATTCTTCCATTACTTCACAACTCATTTTTTCCAATATCTTTTCATCTTCTTTCTTTCCCATCTCTCCCTCTCCCTTTCTAATATACTCTCTATCATCCTCCCTTCTTCGTATTTCCTTGTCGTTTCTGACAGCAATCTCTTCTTCCATATTGCCATTTCTGTTTCTTTCTCCTCTTCCTCTTTTTTCCTGTCGCGCAGTGCTGCTCTTGATACCCTTTCTGCCGCTGCCTTTAACCTTTCGGCTTCTCTCCTTTGTTCCTCAGCTCGTTCTCTCATTTTTCCCAACTCATTCTTACCTTCTTTCCTTTCCCGTGCTCTCTCTCTTTCCCCCCTCTCTAGCTGCTTGATCAGTTCATTCTGTACATCCCTTAATTCTGCTAATCGTTCCTCCAAGGTCTCTTCCTTTTGTCTTAACGGCTCTTCCCCCTTTCCTTTCCCCTCTTCCCCTTCCATTTCACTCTCCCTGCCATTATCCTCCTCCATTTTCCTCACCACCTCCTTCTCTTCTCCTGTTAACGAACCTCATAATTTTAATAGTATCTGCGCAGCTACCCACTCATCATTTCCTATGTCCGTAGTCTGCTCTTCTTCAGTCCTCCCCTCCCCTACTAGTATCTTCCCAGGGGCTGATCCCGTTCTACTACTCCGCTCCCCTCCCGTGTGGCCACCTGTGTATATGGAGGCCGGCTGTATGCAGGGTTCGAGTACCCCTCAGCTGCCCTTAATTGTTCTCTTGCTATTTCCCCTAGTTCTCTTAAAGGATACAACCCCCCTCCCTCTGTTTTCACTACCTTCGCTAGAGGTATATCGTCGCTCTGTTCCTGTTTTATTTCATTTCCGGTTGAGTTGTCGCTCTTTTCTCCTCCCCCTTGTCCTTTCCCCGTGTTCTGTGTTCCTTCACTTTCCTTTTCCCCATTCTCTCCCTCCTCCTTAATCTCCTTATCTCCCGTTGTTTCCCCTACAATGAACATTCCGTTCGGTCCTGGTCGGGACCATTGGAACATCCTCCATAAGTTGAACACCTCCACGTGGTGCGTTAACTTCTTCCCCTTGTATGTATTGTGCAGATGGTTTAATAATGAGTGTTGGGTATGTGGATCGAAGCTACCATTAGGCGGCCAGGGTGTCGTCATTTTGTTGTCCGTCCCCTGTGTCCATTCTATGCTGTACTTGATCAATTTCTCCCTATGGGGTGATAGTGTTTTACATATGTGTTGTAGCGGGGTAGTGAGGGTGTTCCCCCACCCCCCCGATCCTGTCCCGTATGACATAGTAGCGCTCCACTTGTCACCCTTCCCCTATTTGGTAGCGGTTATCTCACTAGCAGTTTACAATATACAGCCTTGTATCTTTACCTGGCCCCGTAAGTTTGGGGACTTGCGATAGTCCGCTAAGGAAAAATTAGTAAAATATAGTATTTACATTTGTATATTCTTTTCTTTCCTTTCTTCCTTTATACAACACCCTTACGGCCCCCTGCGGCCGAGGCGCACGTAGCCCCCTGCGGCTGCGTGCCCCTTGTGACGTTCTTATACCGCCGTCCTACTTTCACTCGCTCCTCCTCCCTCCTCTGCACTTGCTGTGGCCGGCGTTCCCCATGCGTAGCCACGTACCTCCTTTCGCCTTCCCCTGATCAACTCATTACCGTTTACCTCCGTTTCCACGCCCTTAACACAGCTCTCCTCCCCGCCACTCAAAAAATAAAAGATGCCTGGTTCTCGAGATGTCCTATGTAAGCCTTGCTGGTGACGTCACCGATCTCTTCAGACTACTGGTAAGTTCGTCATATATTCTTTAAGTCCAAAATACACTCGCAATCTACCCCCGTTAACCCCACAGCTGTCTTCCTGTCACTCCTCGAACAAGGTAATCAATAATATAATCGGACTGCGCACACTGCGTCGCCTCGCGTGTGATACGCCCCTCGACAGGAGGGCTTAACCAGCCAATTATCTTCCGTATTGGGCAACTAGCTAGCTACCGCCTACAGGGAAACGTCATCTATCTATCGAGTTTCCTGCTCAAACAATAGGGATCCTCATCTACTCATTGATCAATAATTGCCAAATCGTAGGAAACCGCACACACACACCCTTACACGTGGTCGCGACTTAGGCCAATCAGTGTCTATGAGCGGCCGCACGTGATGTTTTCGTGCTCCGCCCCCCTTCTCTCCCGTAACTTAGCGGACTGCTCTCGCACTCGTCCGGCTACCATTCATTTCATTGCCAACACTAAATTATCAAACCTTCGCCGCGCACCTGTGCAACACCTCCCACCTCCCGTATTCAATTCCTCCCCCCTCCCTCACAATTTCACATTGCTTGTTGGGCGTGGCATACTCACCAAGTTCTCTTGATGCGGGGCCGCTCGACTGCGTGCACCCCTCCAAGCGGCTCGCCACCTCCCCTCGTCTGGACTACGTCTGGACACTCGCCAACCGCGGGCGGGATGCTTCTCAACCGGCTCCCGAGGGCCACTATCCGGATTGCGCCGTCCGGTCTTCTCGCAGTTCCGTGATGGTCCTGTAGTCCTCAAAAGGGGGCAGCGGCAGAGGGGGCCGCGCCACCGGGCCTCCTCGCAACGGGAGTACTTGGAAAAATAAAAATAAAAGCGGACCTTAAACAGATCTCAGCAGTGCCTCCAACTTGTCGAGGGGTAAATTCTCCCGGGGCCGGCTGCGGACCTCCGGGCAGGGAGGCCCCAACTCCTCCCGTATATCCCAAAGAGATAGAGTATGAGACACACGCAAGAAGCAAGGTGATTCTGCTGTTTATTAAACAAAACGGCAGGGATGGCCAAGGATCGTACGCGTCCGTCCTGACACACTCTCAGCAGCGTGGGGCTCGCAGGCCCTTTTTACCTTAGCATGACGCGCTACTTGCGTCACCTTAGCAAAATTAGCAAAAAACCTATCGCCACTCTGGATTGGTTCCCCGAGTGGTAGGGTTAGTATAGCATACATATAGAGGACGGGGTTAATGGTTAAGGGTCAGTCAGGTGGTATACTTGGGTTGTCCCTTCGGTTTGATACATAAAAATTGTTACATGAAGACCCCTGAGGATTGGTCAATGTTAATGGCGTCAGTGATAAGGGTCCCATGTTCTGATTGGTTCACCCGCGAGCCCCCCAGTCTGGGACCATCGCTGTTCCCAGCTCGCGGTGCACCTGTCATTTGCAACAATGTTTCTCTATGGGTATGTGCAGACAATGTGAGGATTTATTCATAAGCAGGAAGGCCGACTACTCCCACCGCCGCAGATGTCCATTGAGTCGCTTAATTGTATCTGCCTGTGTCTTGAGACGGGGGGATTCAGACGCCTTCTTCCTCCTGGGCTTGGCACCCTATCAAGTTCGGCTTGGTCACGTGAGGTGGGGACCGTGGTTGAGGCAGAATTCTGCACAATTAATATTATATTTCTCACTGTGTACCTGGCTTATCTTGCAGGTGCGACCTTGGCGTCGGCTTGCGGAATGAGAGTTTGCAACGTTGTGCCCTTCACTGTCTGCTTTCACTGGGCTCATTCTGCAGGGTCAGCAACCGAACCCTTGCTCATTTAATGTTCATGGAAGCTTTTGCTTGCGGCCTACTTGGGCCTGGTGCATGGGTGGAACCATTTGATGCAGAGCGCTTTAGGTTACGGTATCATATTGCTCTATCCCCAGTATCGTGTCTCCGTTATATTCCTCATTATGGTACATGGTTTTAGAAGAAGCGTGAGCAAGCCTTTTTAGATAAGTTCATTATGCGTCTTGCGTTTCTGCATTTGAGAAGCCTATGTTAAAAATAATAAAGTTGCATGTCTGTGGGTGTGTCCGTCGCCTACGTCATAGCACTGAGTATGTTCTTCGTGTGGATTGGTGTGGGAGTGTCCGGTGTGTATGTTGCACGAGTGTGCTGACCGTTAGCTAGGTCGTCATGGCATCTCTAACGATGTGTTGATTTGGTGCTGGATGGTTTAGTCGAGTTCATCCATGCCGCAGGTGTCGGCATGTGCAGGGCAGGCAGGTGGGCATGCGGGTGGTCATGCGAGTGGGCACATCCGTATGTTCTTGTACCAGGGTTTTTGGTCGTCTGGGAGATGGGCAAACTCCTCTCGTGGCGGGTGTCTGGGCCGTGATCCTCTAGGCCATGGTTGAGAGGGGATTGGTGGGAGCCTTTTGTTCACTTTTCCCACTTCAGTGCACTGCTGCTTTACCTTCACGATCGCTTTCGCACAGTTTAGTTTACGTGCTCACTCCTTAGTCTGTCCGCTTGTGTTTCAGGCGTCATGTCTGCCTCATCCCAACGCTCTGGTGAGCCACTTAGCAGTGCCGCCGATCCTCTGATTGTTGCTGCGGCCGTGTGACATCTCCCGTAGCCCTATGTTGGGATCCTCACTGCCAGGGCTCGTTCCTATCAAACTTGCCTCAATTGGACGTTTGTGGTGCACCCCACAATCTGTGTGGCGCCGGTGGCACCAGTACCCAGCGATTTCGTACCACTGCAGGGTCGGTCCAGGTTGCCATATCCACGCCCGCCGCCATCTTGGCTAGTTGTCTGCACGCCAGGGTGATCGCATCGGCGGGCTCGTTCTTCACTATGTGGCATCCGATTTCTCTTGGACTTCACCCGTATGTTCTCTCGGTTTTCTCCCCCGGATCGGCTCACTGTCAGATCATAGAGTTTACAGGATCTGCTTCTTTGGCGAGGATTGTGTTGGATCGAGCAGGAGCTGTGCTAGTGAATGGTTGAAGTTGCGTAGGTTTTCTGCAGTTTTTTTGCTTGAGAATGGTCTTGTACATGACTGGTGGCCCACGATCTGCCATCCCTGTTACTTTTTTTCTCTCAGCCTGTGAATTATTTTGTCGCAATTGATGGATAGTTGGCTCCGACATTGACTGGTTAAGGGAGTTCTTGGTGTTTTTGGACATGCTCTTGATGACTTACTGGACCTTTGTGATTTTGTTTTTGAAGTGATCAGCAAGGACCCCTCAAAAGGTTTGTGAGTGTGTGCCACAGGCAGTTGGGTTTCTTAGCTGATGATATTGAACACCTCTTTCTGGGTGTTGCTTGCGTTTGTCATACGTTCATTGTAAAATGTTTTACTTCGAGTATTTTGGAGTTTGTATAAACGTATTTTCTTTTCCTGTTAATCGTAGTATTTCCTCCCTTTGTGTTCCAGATTCTTGTTAGATTTCTTCACGGCGCTGAGGTCATGGCTGTTAGTGATATAATTTTCATCCATTCTAGTTTGAAATTATGGTTGTGTTTAATGCACAGTATGCCTTGATGCCATGAATGCTCGTAATGGCATTGACCATGTATTTGACAATCGAGTGTTCAAAGCATGAATATGTGCCACTTCCTTTGGATGTCCAGGTTACTTTAGCAGGGTGAATATGTAATTTCTCCTCCTGTCTAGTGGGTAAGATTCTGAACTAGTATTTTGAAATACTCTGGATGAGGCTGTTCAGTAAGGTGCAGTTATTTGGATGAGAACCATGTTTCTGTGTTAAGGTAAGGATCTTTTTTTATCCCTATATGTTTTTAATCATCCATGCTTTTTTTACATGTGTAATGAGAGTTAATGCTGTTTCGGGTGATGGGGGAGCATGTTGGAAGGCTGAAGCTGACTTCATTGTGTTTTACGTCAAGGCACGGTTCTTTCACCATTGTGGTGAAGATCCATGAGGGTGGGTAAAAGGCACTTGGGGTGGTCAGAGGCAGGGGCTCCAGGTTGTGCTAGGAAATCACAATGTCTGCCCACAACTTTGGCAGTTTTCTCTGTAGGGATGATTTAGTGGGTGTGTTATAGTTTTTTGACAAGCCCTGAGGCGAAGGCATGAGGTAACCCTGGAGGCAGATACCAACGCCCACTAAGTGATTCAGGAACTAGGGCTTGGTTTGGAGAATCCACTGACATATCCAACCCTTCCAGGCAGGGACGTTTTACTGTGACCCACCAACTCACACTGTCCCTTTTAGGCACTCCGATATCATCAGTCTAATGATTGAGGAGTAGTTAGACAGCCCAGCTGCTGTAGAGTAGTGTACCCCAGTGAACATACACTCAGTCATCCAAACCTGGTTGTTCATGTCTAGCACACAGGTGAACCTGCTTGGGGAAGCTGATAACCTGAAAGACTTGCAGAACACTGCTGTGCAAGGGTTTATGGTCATTGCATCGAATTCCTTGCATCTAAATGCATTTGCATCACATTTTTTCCATCTAAACAATGTGCATCAAAGGCATTTTTTTGGGGGGGGGGATGGGGCGGACACCCCTCCACCCCCCAAACCCCCTGTTTTTTGCCCTTTAAAATCCTCCTGAACAAAAATTAACCCTTTACCCCCCCCCCCCAAAAACATGCATTTGATGCACATTTTTTAGAAGGAAAAAATTAGATGGAATGGCATTAGATGCAATGACCAGATACCCTCTGTGCAAGGCAAACAGTAGGCATACACCCAGTCTGATTCCAATATGGAGAAGGCCTCTAATCTCTGCTTGGGCGTGGCTTCCTCACACTCAAGCTTGGTCAGAAGACGACCTAGCATCGCCTAAAAGGAAACCACACACACCTGAGAGCAGTCAGCGAGGGGTGGTCCAGACAGACTGGGACAGGCCACTATGAAAGGAATGGGAAATGGTGGGTGTCAGGAGGGAGCAGAGGTGCATAGAAGGACCGGCATTGAGGAAGCCAGCATTGAGACCTTCTTGTTCCAGTAAATAGGCTTGCTCCCTCTCGCTCTGCTGTGACACTGATTCCCCGCTTAGTCTATCACATGTTTGTCTTTGTGTTTCCTATGTTTTGTCTGCGCCCTCACGCCTACAGGTTTATGGATGCACATTACAAATAAAGTAAAGCAAAGGAGGTTGGTCTGGCAAAGGCTGGAGGGGACGAGAGCTGGTTACTTCGAAAAAGGGAGATGGAGGTTGGCAATAGCAGGCGAAGGATAAGATTAATACAAAGTGGGGAGGTCTCAGGATGTGCAACATGAGGCATGAGTAGACGTTGGTGAGAGATGGAGGAGGAGGTAGTGAGCCAGAAGGAGATGGTGACTAGAGATGATGAGGAACAAAATGCAAAGTGACATTGACAGGAAGGGGAAAAGGTGGAGACACAGGTTGAGAGAGGGAATAGGATGGGATAGAGGGAAAGTGCTCATGCACCCTATATCCCTGGTGGAGCAGAGTGGTGAATGGTAGGAGGAGTGCACACATGGTGAGGTGGTGACAGGAGTTGAGAAATGCAGTGTAACAGCAGAAGGCATAAAGTAATAGAGGAGGGCCCCCAAGAACTCAGATTGTTGTTGTGCAGGCACAAGGATTTTAGCGAGTAGCTGGGGGCTTAGAATCACAAGGGGCCCCCTAGACTAAAGATGCTAACCTCACTACAAACTAGCGTATCACCCATAACTGGTATGAAGCCTTGGTGCTTGAGCTTGGGAGCGCCAGCCTCAGGCCAGAAGTCGCCCAGCTCTGGACGGACGCAAAGCCCTGGACCAGGATCATACTGAATAGTTGACTAAGCAGCAACTGCTACTGGACACCCGGAAATAAGTGTAGGGTATCCTTAAACATACCCGAGATGTGACAGTGAACCTTCCAAGGATTGCCAGGATGGAGCCCGGATGGTAAGACTGTAATATGCTGCTATTTTGTAATATGTCGTTGAATGGATTAAATGTACAAAATCTGTCTAGTAGAGTGGCAAGCAATGTGAACACTGTTGCATAAATATTTTATTACATTAGAACCGCTTTCTCATTGATTTTCCTATGTTGATGGCACTGACATTTCCTAAAGTGACATTCACAAAAGTCAACATTTATTCTGACCTGTCTAACCCAATTGTATTCTGATCCCATTTCTCCTGACTTGCTAAAGTGGTAATGTTATTGAAGTCTATCGCACTCATAACATTGAAAACTGCTTAACAAAACAAATCTAATATTTTGCATATAGATGGTTACAATATAGTCTCTGTCCATCGCAGTGAACACTGTCATGGTTTCATCATCATCTATTTATTCATAAATTAAGTTTCCGATCTGCCGCACTCTCTTCCCTGCATTTGCCCGCCATTTCTTTTTACTATTCCTTTGACTTTTGACTGTTCCATTTACTTGTGCAATCCACGCTCACATGGCCCTACCCTTGCTGCCCACCATGTTTCTCCCGCTCTGCCCTCCCACCTTGGATCGGTTCTTCTTGAGGGTCACCCAAACGGGAAGAACAACAATTCACGTGCGGGACACAGAAAAGCCCTAAACGAGACGCTACACAGGAAATAGAGGGAAGGGCTGCTATCTGCAGCACCAGACCCTCTTTTCTGTATTTGCCTGCCATTTTCCTTTCTTCCTCCTCAAAGTAAAAGGAAATGCCTATTACTATCGCATTCCACCCTCTCCTACGGCTTGGGGTGCTGCCCCTTTAAGAGTACACGCACCCAGCAGAGTGACGGTACACTCCGCCTCGTGCACTATAAATGAACAGGGATTTCCCAGCTGCGTCAGAGCGACCGGGGAGCCCAAACCAAACACAAGTGGGCGAGTGAATGGGGGTGGGGCTCACGGGATTCTGGACACCGGACGCCAAACACAAGTGTGTGAGTGTTCTTTGTGAATGGGGGTGGGGCTCATGGGATTCCGGACACCGGACGGATGCAACAGTAGCAACGAGGATGGGTTTCACGGACCCGGGCACGGCGGTGAAAGCAGGGAAGTTCTGTTCATTTATTTGATCGCATTTTCCCTACTTTAAATGCCATGGAGAGGGGAACGTACCACGCGGTTTGGCCGCCAATTTGCTACATAAGATCGGGATGGTCCCGGCTCTTTTATAGAGTGCCTGTGCGTCATCCGGGCTCAATGTTTCGACGATTTATAGGCGGAACCACTTATAATGCACAGTTTCTGCCTTTGAAGTCTTTTTCTTCACTTTTACATCGAGTGTGAGGTGTGGAGTTGGGGGAGGCCTACAAGTTCCTTTGTTTATTCCCGTAGACCCACCCCGCTCAATTTTATGAGCCACTGGTGTGGCTAGGTGGTCCCTGTGCAGCAACATCAACCCACTCTGCGCATTGTTGTTGGTGGTACATGCCTGGGGCCCCAATTTTTATCATTTTGGAAATTTTTCTTGGGTGCATGGAGAGGTGCACATGCCTGTTGGATGCATGGTGATGAGGGAAGTCATCAGAAGACCACTGGAGAAGGAGCTGTCACACTCATCCAGTGTGCTGCAACATCATTGCCTCAAGGACATTGTCACACTCATATTCTGGGCGCACGGTGGTGAGTTGCGGAACCATTTAAATGCAGGTGGATGCCTGTGCGCTCGCCATCATGAATGATCAAGCAGCATTTCCAGGGCCCCAGGCCCTGCCGCAACAACCAGGGCCTCAGGCTCCGGCGCACCAGCCACTGATCGGAATGAAACCACCAGGGGCACTCCAACCAATGCCTGAGTGATATCTCTGGTACCCCATCCAGTATGGCACCCCGCTGGAAGATGTGGATCGACAGGCTGGACATGTACTTCAGGGCCACGATGGAGACCAATGATGTCTGCAAGGTGGCGATACTGCTGTATTCTGCTGGGCCTGTGGTGCATGAGGTCTTCCAGCCCTTGCAACCCCCGAAAGACCTCATATGATGCAGCGTAGGCCGCTTTGCAAGAATATTTTCTGCCACTTACAAAAGTGGACTATGTGCGCTTCATCATGGGCTCTGCTTGCCAAAAGGATGAGACATTGGACACTTTTTACAACAAGCTGTCGGCTAGCCCTGGGCAGGGTGGCAGAGGAGCTAGACTCCCAGGTGGAAACCAGCGTGACTGGGGCGCCAGGACAATGGACTCATTTCTGAAGTGCTATGATGATCTTCCGCACCCTGCCGAGTGCCCTGCGCTGGGGAAGTCATGTGGCCGCTGTGGGGTGTCCGATCACTATGCCCGGAGGTGCAGGGCTCCGCTGCCAGTCGTGGTCACTAGGGGATCCGTCAGAGCAGGATTCTTCCAGCAACAACGCCCGCCCAACGTGGCCCAAGTAGATCAAGATGAAGACAGTGCCCCTCCGGAGGACGAGGACGAAGATGAGGAGGAAAATGTATTCTTTGTGTCCAGTGTGGGCATTCTACGCTCCAAAAACAAGAGGCAGCTGAGGTGCCTGGTGATGGTGAACGAATCATTGGTTCCGGCGCTGGTCGACACAGGGGCTTCAGTGAAAGTAATGGCCCGAGAACACTATGATGCCATGGAATGTCCACCGAGTCTAGTTACTCCCAAAGCATGCATCTTTACATTTGCAGGGGCGCAGCTGATCCCGCTGAAGCATCGATCAGAGCCTGTTTCTACATGACAACAGTCAGCAGCAACACCCTGCTGAGCTGTGCGGCGGCTGAGGCGTTGGCCCTGGTCAGTTTTGCCTACTCTGTGTATGTGGAGGATGTACAGGAGCTGCTGGTGAAGTACAGTCGTCTGTTTGAGGGCATTGGGAGCATGGCAGGTGATCTGGTGAGGCTCCACATTGATGAATTCATTCAACCAATTGTACTGAAGCATCGCCGGGTCCCGTTCCACCTCAGGGATTTGGTTAATAAAGAGCTGGACAACCTTGTCAAACTGGACATCATTGAGAACATGGAAGGTCCGACACCGTGGGTTTCTCCGATTGTCATTGCCAGGAAACTGAAGCAGCCAGACTCAGTACAGATTTGTGTGGACATGCGGCTTCCGAACAAAGCCATCAAATGGGAACGCCATCTGACATCCACCATAGATGACATAATCGCTGAGTTGCAAGGGGCACGTTTCTTCTCAAAGCTGGACTTGAGGGCTGACCATCAGGTGGTGTTACACACCAGAGTCGCGGTACATTACCACCTTTACCACTCATCGTGGCCTTTACCGCTACAAACACCTGAGCTTCGGGGTGTCAGCGGCGGAGGTCTTCCAGAACATCATCCGGGGTGCCCTGGCTGATCTGGCCGTAGTATTGAACATCAGTGATGATATTTTGGTGTTTGCTTGATCGGAGGCAGAACATCTTCGCCGGCTTGCTAAGACTTTTGAGAGGCTCCAGTCTCTGGGTCTAACATTACACTGGGACAAGTGTGTGTTCCTGAGGACTGAAATTGAGTTTTTTGTCTTTAATGAAGGGGGTGTATCACCTGACTCCAGGAACTGGGTAGATGTGGGGATGAGCTATCGCCGCCCACATTCACGCCAGAATCCAGGAGAACTGCTCAGTTGGCACAAGACCACTCCAAAGATACAACCTTCTTGTGGGGGGTTCCACATCACCACTCTACTGTAAGGATGCCATAAAAACAATGTTAAGCAAGTGTCCTATACTATCAAGCAAAAGACCACTCTATTGAAATGCAGTAATTCAAGACAGATCCCAAAAATGGATGCAATACCGGTACTCACCACTATCAGAAAGCCGGCGTTTTAAAACCACCAGACTTTTGTGTAAAACTGAACAGAGGAACCCAAACCAGGCCAAGGAAAGACTTGCTAAGAGGTGGATACAATGTAAAACTATATTCTGAAATGACTTGAAGGAAGTAATTATTTAATGTATATGTAAAAATTGTAAGTTTGATTTACACTGGGAACTAAAGTGACATTTAGCTGAATTCTGCCTGACAACTACCCCCGACAGGAGAAACCTGCTCAGCCACTCTTCCCAGGCCTAGCTGCATCCTGCTTCCCCACCAAAAGGAGATGACACCTCTCTGATTAGATTAGGGGAGGGGCACCTGCAGGAGGTTGAACAAAGCCCTGTCCTGAGCTCAGGCAAATGTTATATTGGGGGGGTCGTAAAGTGGCTTCCTCTTGGGGGAAACTGGGAGGGGCAGTGCCTCTGCTAGCAAGCTGAGCTTGGGGGAAGTGGATAAACCAGTTATTCCACCATGTGATGTGGGAAGCCACACCCCTTTTTGACCAGGGCATAATTTTAAAAAGATAGATAACTCATAGTGCGGACTGGTCAAAATTATATAAATAATATCATTATTCTTGGGATTTTTCTGTGCACGTTTTAAGAGGCGTTAGGACCCTGTGGTGTATTCTGGGGGGTTGCTAGCGGAAAATAGGGTCTTACTCCAAATGTCTGCATGTTAAAAATCTGACACTTCATCAATTAATGTCCATACTCCTTGCGCACATTTGTGTAATTTTTGGTAAATGTCCGATATTGGTAAACCGACCAAAAAGCGCAAAATATTGTCATTTTTTAATGCAAGCCCCCAGGAAGATCAGAGGCGGACAAGCATGACCATAAGGAATATATAATATGTACATGTAATGTCAACCACTTGTGTACCTGGGAAATATGTATTTGGATCAGAAATAGATTTGTGTGTACATTGACCAGGGGAGTGTCATTTCTGTAGGTCATAAAAATGACATCACTCTGACACACCATCCCTTCCCAAATCAGGGACCAAAGAATCTATTGACCTATCAAATCAAGAGAGAGGCAGGCTCAGTTATGCCACGCACACACCCACTTCCAAAACACATAAAAAGAGACTGCTGGGACAGGTAGAGACATTAATTTTCCATTTCTGCTGAGCATTTTGACGGCCGACATCCCATCCAGACAGAGACCAGAACCCAGGGACCCATAGACTACAGAACTTTGAACCTAGAAGGCCCACTGCAAGCAAAAGTATTCTCAGCAGGCCTTCAGAATCCAGCAAACCTAACCAAACTATTCAACAGCCGGGCGAGCTGTTTGAATTCTTTGCCAAGAACTTTTGCCGGAACCGCAGACCAGACCGCTGTGAGCAGAACCAGAGATCCGGATCGCTGTGAGCAGAACCGGTGCCCGATTGACCCGCCGAGCAGAGAGAACCGCTGCTGGACGTGTTGCCCAGATCCGTGACGAGGCCTATTTCAAATTTATATTGTGAGTACCTAGCAGAACTGTGCAGAACCCAATCTCTTAGTTAAAATAATCTAATTCAAACTATTTTAACCTAAGTAGAACTGCCTCCTAGAAATCGTGTCACCTGTCATTTTGAGTTTTACTTTGAATCCGAAAATCTACCTTTATTAAATCGTCCGTATCTCTTGAACCGTTTGGGCTAGGAACGAAATTTTAAAGCTGGGGTTCTAGGCTTTCCAACGGACCTAGAACCGACTTGCTACTCTTTATAGTGCCTCCGTAATCGCGAGACACGCACTCGTGAAATTTACCGCGATTTGCGATTTGGCCCGATTTCTTCATCTGTAAAAATCAGCAGCTTTTTGCTTCTCTTTGCTAAAATTCGTTTGCAATCTGCTAATCATTCATAGAGTATTGTTAAAGTGAGCCTGAACTAATATAAAGTAGCCATCACCTACCCTGAACCTCTAGAGGGGAATTAAAAGCAATTTTAGCACCTTTTCTCTTCCTTGCAAACCACATTAAAGTAATTCGCCTGTGTTTCAAACTTCTAACTGTTTTCCTCTAAGCTTGCTGGGGGGGAACTGAATTTCGTATTGTATTTGATTGCATTCCTGAGAACTGTGTGCTCCTCCTTCCATTTCTTACATTGCATAGGGGGGGGGGAATTGCCAGAGAAAAAGTGATTATATTATCTTTTGCTAAAATCATATCAAGTCATTTCTGTACTGCATTTCATTCCTCATTGCTTTTCCCTTGAAACCATAAAAGTATTTTCAGCTACCTCATCCTCTATACTACTCCTAAGTAACCAAATCAGTGTACCCCTGTAACATTATCCTTTGTTGATCAACATTATATTCATAAGTGTGATATCAATTATTAATTTATTATAAAAGTGTGATATATATATATATTGTTTCATTTTTCAAATAAACCTTTTAAATTTGCAAAACAAATCTACTTCTTGGCTCAGTGGGGTCAGGGGGATTCTAAGAGAGGGGTGTTATACAAGGGTTCATCATCCAGATTACTTGCCATAAAAATATATAAATAAGGGCTTTCCTTGGGCATCCCAGACAAGGCACTGACTTAGTGGGATTGCTTGATTGGAGTCACTTACACAACCTAGCATCCCGATCGGAGCCGCTGCGAGCCCTGACAAAAAAAGACGTTGCATGGCAATGGGGGCCGCTGGAGCAAGCTGCGCTTGAGGACATTAAAGGGGCCCTGACGGCAAAGGCCACAATGGCTTTCTTTGATCTGTCACTCCAAACTGAGATTGTGGTGGATTCCAGTCCATTCGGACTGGGCGCTTTTTTTTTTTTTAATTTTTTTTTTTTATTTAACATTTATAAAGCGCTCACACAGCCCGCAGGCATCGAGGCGCTGTTACAGGGATTGTTTGTTTTTTCTTAGTTGCGTAATTGTTTTTTTTTCTCTTAGTTGCGTATTTATAACGCGCTTAAACACCCAGAGGTTTTTAAGCGCGGACCCGGGGATCGAACCTGTTGTTGCTTCGTGTCGTCCTGCTTCCAAGATGCGCACGCTGCCGCTGAGCTATCCTCCCGGGACACGCTGTGCTCACTCAGGTCGATGCAGACTCGGAGATCCGCCCTGTTGCGTACGCTAGCAAAGTCTTGCCTGAGACGGAGCAGAGGTACTCTCAGATCGAGCGAGAGGCCCTGGCAGTCTTATGGGGCTGTTGCCACTTCCAGCTGTATGTGTTGGGGAGGCCACTAACGGTGGTCACTGATCATAAGCCACTGTTGCCCATACTGGCTGGGTCGTCCTCCAAGCCACTGTCAAGGATCGAGCGGTGGATGCTGGCCCTTTTGGAGTACGGGGTATCCCTAGTGTACCGGCCTGGTAACAGCAATACAGCTCTCAAGACATACGAGGTGGGAACCGGAAGCGCTACAGGACATCATTGCGGAGGAGGCGAATGAGCATGTCCGGCTGGTGGTGGAGGCAGCCACAACAAACTTGGTGCCAATTTCCGAACTGAAACAAGCGGCTGCGGAGGATAAGTGCTTTGGCATCCTCAAGGCAGCCCTCCAGCATGGCTTGTGGAGGTCCGTGTTGGACACGGCGCTGAGGACTCGGAAGGCCAAGGCGACGTTTCAACAACTATGGAGAGTCAGGGATGAGCTGGCATTCTCTGAGGCTGGTCTGCTGCTCCGGGGTGAACAAATTGTGGTACCACAAGTAAAGATCACGCAGGTGATTGAACTGGCACACCAAGTACATCAGGGCACCGCCAAGACGGAGGCCTGGCTGTGCCAAAAGGTGTGGTTCCCTGATCTAGAGTGGTGGGTTGAAGAGTTCATAGCGGCCTGTGTGTGGTGCCAGGTGGCGTCACCAGCTCAGAGGGAACCCATCATAGAAACTATGCAGCGGCGCACCAAGCCCTGTGAAGTGGTCCATGCTGACTTTGGGTCCACAGGACGGGACACACATTTTCTGGTGATTGTGGACGAGTGGTCCAGGTACCCGACGGGGGAGTTTGTGGAATCAGTGGCATTTGAGAATGTCGCTGTCACAGTTGAGAAGATCTTTGCGACCCATGCACTGCCTCAGATGGTGTGCTCGAACAATGGGGCGCCTTTCCAGGGTGAGAGCTTTGCCCACATGATGGCGGAGTATGGGGTCCACCATCAGAAGATCATGCCGCTGTGGCCCAGGGCGAATGGCGAGGCAGAACGCCTGATGAGGACTTTGAATAAGGTCTTTCAAATTGCTCAAGGCCAGGGTTCCTACGGGAATATCGGGCTACCCCACACACATTCACGGGGGTGGCACCCGCTGAGGCAATGTCAGGCATTGCCCGAGAGGCCTCTTACCGGAAGTGGGCTTGCCTGAGCCTGCTGTCATCAATGATCAGCAGGTGGAAAAGGAGAGGAAAGCAAGGACTGAGCACAAGAATATCCAAAGAGGACTTCGCCCCCAACAGTTCGTCCCAGGTGATGAGGTGTTGGTCAGAAATCGCCATCCACACGGGAAGCTGTCGCTGGCCTATGGCCTGAGTCCCTTGGACGTGGTGGCATTGCAAGGATCGATGGTGACGGCATCCAATGGGGCTGCCTCTGTAACACGCAACGCCAGTTTCTTTAAAAGACTGGGAGAAGCCAGGCCGGAGGCAGCACAGAGAACCGACATTACTGAGGTGCTGGACGAGGGCGGTGGCCTGGTCCACCCACCAAGCTCTCCAGTTCAAGGGATTTCAGGTGAGGAGGGCCCGATCCAGCAGTCGGGCAGGAGGTATCCCCAGAGGGGTGGGAGGGGGAAGCCTGCCCACCTAAGTGACTACATTTTGGACCCCTGAACTGGTGGGAACATCCCGTGGACTGGAGTTGACATGCGGGAAAGGGGTGGTTGTGATTAAAGGGGTCCGCCATTTTGTGTGCAATGTGTTCTTATGGTTTTGTAGGCAGCAATCCTTCATTCGTTGTTTTGTTATGAAAAAGGAGGAGTGTGGTGCCGCCCCTTTAACGGCACTGTGGGATGTATTAACCCATTTATGCTCTGCCCTGCGGCATCTGTGTGCTGATGGTGCCAGAATGATCAAAATGGCCGCAAAACCCCTATGCGCGCCAAAACCTATGGAAATCGTGCCTTACAACACGAAAAGATGGCTGCCAAATCTACCATGCATGTTGTCAGTGGTGGAACGGAGACCTCACTGCTGAAACATGTCACTGGGCTTCACAACAAGTAAAAATGGAGACTGCATGAAAAGCAGTGTTTTGCTGAAAGGAATCCAGAATCTTGTTTTCAAATCTTTTCCTTGGTTGCTAAAAATACAGAATGCCGGTCCAAAACACCATCAAACATCCAATATTCTTGCTGGGTGTTACTAGTCACTTCATTCAAGAATTCATTATGAACAAACAATGTCATGAAAAGTGGAATTTGTCACCAAAACATTCACAGCAAGTGTGCCTGCCTGTGAAATCTGTCAAAATCTGGGCGCAGTACCAGCGGCTGCCTGTATGACAGCTGTAAGTAGATCGCATCATAAGGATTTAAACTTGTACCATTGAAATCTAATGTCTGAAAACTAAGTGACCTGTTATTGAGAGTAACCTAGGTTGTAACTATTTAAATCCCATGGTTTAGAAGCTGGAATAAGTGTTCTAGCTGCATGTTTGAAAATTGCAAGTTTGTTTAAACCAAGAAAAAAAATTAACAAAATGACATTGAATTTAAGCTGCCTCAAAGCCACCCAACCAGTATGATAGCTTCCCCCCATGAAGGCCAGGAAATCACACCTCTGTGAGGATTAGATCAGGGGAGGAGATCTTGGGCTGCAGGGAAAGAGGACAATGGACATCCTCTGGCTGAAAGGATATGCAGAGTGTGAAGAGTCATAAACGGCCTCTCCCAGAAGGAAGGGGGCGGAGATTGCTTCTGAGCTGCCAGAAGGAGAAGGAGGCAGGGACAAACCGCCATTTGCTGTTTAACAAAGGCAAAAGTACATTTTTAAACAGACTGATAAATTACTGTGTAAAATTGTGAAAAATATGTCAATAACAGATGTGTTAATGTGATTTCTGAATGCACGGTTTAAGGGGTGCCAGAACTCTGTGAGATGTTCTGGGAAGTAGTAGCGGAAAACATGGTTTTACTCCAAATGTATATATGCCAAAAGCACGAAACTTCATACTCTTATGCCCATATGCAATGCACACATTTGTACACATTTTTGGATAAACTGGATATTGTATTCCAGACAAAAAGGGAAAAAATCAGTCAAAAGCAGACACAAGATCCGACAGCGACGAGGTTTGGAAGAGTATCTGCCACACAAAATATGTGATTTATATATGTTACTGTTATAAAGATTGCACACATGTAAATATGTATTGTACCAAAAGTATATTTTATGTTCCAAGAGACAAGGGGAGGATTCTCTGGCTCATAAACCTACATCATCATGGTGACACCCTGTTTTCTTCTCCAATCAAGGGAGAGAAGAGATTCTAGCCAGTTGCCCTCCTAGGGGGCACGCTTAGGAGAAACCAGCACACACACCCCTTTATCATATGCATAAATGGAGAAAGCTGAGGACTTGGAGAGAGACACAGATTCACCCACTAACCGATTGCTGGCAGAGCACCCTGCGAGAGAACCATTCATATTCCTTGCTCCTGACTCCAGAAACTTGGCAAGCAGAAAGGCCCATTCCATTAGTTGAACCATTTTCAAAGAGGCCTTGAATTTCAAGAACCAGAAAGAATTCCCCAAAACTAAAGGGGAACAAAAGAAACAGCCGGGCTGTGCTGTAACTGCTTTCCTGCCAAAAGAATTATCAGAACCAAAAGATCCAATCCCGTTGTGCTGTGCTGTGACCAGAGAACCATTGCAGACCCGATCCAGTCCTGTGCCGAGCTGTGACCACAACCATTGCAGATCCAGTCCAATCCAGTGTGCCCAGCAGTCTGTCCCAGGACCAGAATCCCTGACCCGAATTCCTGAGGTTCTGTTTGAAACCCAGATAGTGAGTATCTATAGATAGGACTGTGTCACTAGCATATGTACTGTCCATAGTAATCCCTGTCTTAAACCAATCTCTCTTATATTCAGAACCGGTATTGTTAGGAGTATTTCTGAATTGTCAGTGTTTTATTGCGCTAAGTTTCTCATTTGTTTTCCAAAATCATAAATCATTAGTGTTATGAATAAATAAATTGAATCCGAGAAAGACATTTATCATCCACCACATGAAGGGTCCCTGGCCAGGATTGATGGAGATTCATGTGTGGCATTCTCTTTTTCTCTAGTCATAATCTAGTATAAAGAAATCTCATTTGTCTTTTGAAAGGGTTTCCTTGTTTTCCCATTCTTGCGCCTATCTCAGAAAAACGACCTCTACTAAAACGTCCATAACTTTCTCAATTTTCTCATGCTAGAAACGAAATTTCCATAGAACCAAAAGCCACATCTCAAATCCATATAGTTCTCCCGCAATCGCGATTACCGTACACGGAAAAGTTTGCAGCAAAATTTGTTTTGTGAAATTTCTATCATGTGTAAAACAGCTTTTGATTGCACCCGACCTCAGTTTTAAGTTTTCACATTGCTTATTAGTATCAAATCATTGCTAGTGTTTGTCTGCAACTATCTAAAGCGGCTCCCATAAGAATTTAAACAATTTCAGCAATTTAAACCAGATTTAGTGTTTTACCCAATCCATTCTCAGGTAACTTTAAAACCATTTTGACAGTTTGGCAATCAGTTCTGTTTCTCTCTTGTGTTTTCTGGGGGGAAATTGGGATTGACATTTTGTTTGAATTCTGCATTCCTGAATACCTGCGCTCTCTCCTCCTATCTCTTTAAAGTGCCTATTGGGGGGAATTCAGAGGTAAGCAGGGGGAAATAGTAACCACATTGCTATTTGATTTGAATACACACACATACAGTATTATTTCTGTGCTGAATTGTTTTGCTCACTATTACTCCTTGTGATTAAAGAGATTGCTTAGTGTTACATCACCCCATTGGTGATCATTGTATATTCATTAAACATAGTGTGATTATATTGTAACTACATAAATAAATATTTCAACTTTGCAAACCAGCCTGATTCCTGGTTCAGTGTGACAAGTGGGGGTTCCAAGACAGGGGTGTGATATGAGTGGTACATCGTTCAGAATAAAAGAACTTTTAGACACAAAATAAATAAGAATTTCAGTTGTGCATTACATGCTAGGCGTTGACTTAGGTGAAGTGCCGCATTGAAATCACTTACAGATTGAGGGCTTGTCACGAGATTCTGAATTAGACATACCACTTGTGACAGTCTAATGCAGCATGCTAACTGACTGGGTACATAAACCCTGTTGGGCTACCACACTGTGCTACACTGTGAAAACACCCTTCAATAGAAACACTCTAAGGAGTTGGCGTGTTTTGCAAAAATAAAATAACTCCTGTAAGTCAGAAAGGAAATTAATATTTCCGGGATGGCGACCCCAGTAGAAATTAATATGGCAAAAGAACACCTACTGCACAAATTATTTGTCAGGGGTGAATGGACAGAGCAGGATCAGAATGTTTGGCTGCATGTAATCAAAGAACAAGCCACTGCCACAGGATTAGATACATGGCAGGATCAGGGTCCATTACACATGGCACTTAGTGAATTGTACATAGCCCCTAAGGTAAAAGAAGAGCAAAGTAAAATTGCCAAAATAGCGGCGTATCTGTACCTCCACATTGGAGCAATACAGGAAAAATATGCTGAAAACCTAGATTTGGCAAACAGGCAACTACAATCATTAGAAAAAACCCAAACTGATTTGGACTCCGCAGAGCAAAGGCTACAAAAGAGCCAAGAATCAGAAAATGAAACCAGACAGTACCTGATAAAAGGAGATCTGGATATCCTGCAGCAAGAGAAGGTAGAGCAGGATACCAAAGTACTGGCGCTGCAAAAAGAGTGCCAAGAAAAATTTGACTCCCTACTAGGGAGCCAAAAAAGGTTGGAGCAGCAATTGAACTATAATAGTCTGTGCAGAGCAGATAGTCACCCTGCAAAACCGCCTAGAATCCTTAAAAGAGGAAAATAATAAATTAATTCTGAAAGACATTGACTACCAAACTGAATTGGATGAAGAGCGCCAGAAAGCTGGTGCACTCCAAAAACAAAGGGACGACCTGGCTGCACAGAGGGGTACTCTAATTCAGGAAAGGGACACCTTAGGTCAGGAGGTCAGTTATTTAAAAACCAAGATGGAAGAAAATCATCTGGCCCTTCAAGGACTGGGTGAGCTCCAAAAAGACTACGAAAAACTGTTAGAGCCCGCCAGGAGGGTAGAAGATGCTCTAGCAAAGAATGACCAGGCCAGTAAGGACAGTACTCAGGAGGTAACCCTCCTGCAGCAAAAATTGGCCCAATACTCCAAAATTACACAGGAAGCACAGAGAGACAATGAGGCTCTCTGTGAGAAAAATGACAGGCTCCATAGACAGGTAGCTATGCAGGAACAACTAATAGAGACTAGTAAGGCCTTGATAGAAGAACAAAAGGGTCAGGTGTTACGATGCCCGCTCCCGGGGAGCCGGCTCAGGCCCTGCGTCCCCGAAAGCGGACATCAAGTCCCCGGGGAAGGTCCCAGCAACCCCTTATATAAGGGGCCCTTTGGACAGCGTCCTGGTGCCTATGGCGCCAGGCTCATAGAAAACGTCAGTCCTGGCGCCATAGGCGCCAGGCTCATTATGAAAGTGTTTGGGTGCACTTACCTGATGCAGACCATGCTGCAGAACTCCGGCCTCCTTGAGGCCTGAAAGGAACTACTTTACCTGTGGGACTCATTTACCACCCGGGCGTGGTCGGGGAAGGATACATACCTGATTGGAGGAAGGACACATTCTAGGAACTTCTTCCAAGGCTATTTAAACCACACCCGATCAGCCACACGTGCTTCGCGTTGTTCTGCATCTAGCAGCTGGACGCTCACCGTGTCTGCTCCTGCATCTTGACTTCTGCCACACCTGCCAGCATCCTGAATCACCTGCAAAGGAAGGGAACAAGAGAACAGAAGAAGGAAAATGCCTCACCTGCTAAATCTGCATCCCAGAGACATTTCGCCGACAATCCTGAAAAGGAAGACATTTATTTTTAAAAAGCACATCGCATCGATCGCTGCAGCGCCGCATTCTACTCACCTTTACAGGGCGCCTCCATGTTCAGCAGCGACCATCCGGATTCGCAGTCGCGCCCCCGTGCCTAGGGAGAAAAGACAAGAACAAAGGTGAGAGAAAGAAGGGAAAAGGGAAGCTAAAACTCCATGTCAAGACTTACCTGTTGGGTCATTCCCTTTTCATTCCGGGTCCACGCCGCATCCAGGCATTTTCGGACCCCGGCCCCTAAGGGGAAAAAGACATCAGTGTTAATGAGTGAATGAAAAGACATTACCAAAACACTCATTAAAGACTTACCTGATTTCCACAAGGATTTCACCGCTCACCTCGGGTCGGTGCCTGTTCCCCGGCATTCCGTACCCCGGCCCCTATGGGGAAAAAGACACTAGCATTAGAACATTAGTGCATGGACACAAGGGGAACCACTTATAGAAAACTTACCTGGAAGCCAAGCAAGTTTGGTTCTCACCCATGCGAAAATCCAGTGACGTAACTGTATACCAACGCGCCCCTGCATCAGAAGCAGGATGGAGAGCTCGTCCTTCCAGACCCTAAGGTGAGACGCTACGGGGAAGCAAAGAAGGGTTTTGAGGAGGGTGAGAGGGGTAAGTGGGAGGCCGATTGCATTACCCCACAGACAGTTAACCCCATATTCTCACCTACAGAAGGATACTTCTGCGAGTCAGACAAGCCAGATCTGGGGCCCGGTCCAGTCGGTCTTCCGAACCCTGCGCATCACCTTAGACGAGGTCACAGCAGCGCGAACCAGGCCAGCGCCCCCGTGGGAGTCAGGTGAGCGTTACAGAACGCGAAGCCTTCCTACAAATTTACACCCAGGCGCTGTGGAAACTTCTGAGACTGATCAGTTGGCCCAATTACTGGGGGAATTACGGGCCGAAGTACATGCCGCTCGTCAAGAGACTAATGCCCTCAAGAGGGAATTAATAATATCAAAGGAAAGAATTGATGACCTGGCCAGACAGCTTTTGCAAGGTCAAGCTGGACAAACTCCTCTACCCTGTTCCGGAGGGAACCCCGCTCCTGTGGTTCCCAGTAACCCTGTGCAGATTAATCTACCTGGAAACATGCCGCTGGCCCCACCTGAACGCTTTGCTGGGGACCCCAAACGATTCGCCGTATTCATGAATCAGTGTCGTTTGCACTTCCTATGCAGACCTGGGGCCTTCCCTAATGATCAGACCAAAGTAGCCTTTGTATTGTCATGTCTCAGCGGCTGCGCTGCCGATTGGTCAGTTCCACTGGTTACTCAAGATGACCCGATTCTCTGTGATTTTCAAGGATTTCAAGCAAGCATGGAAAGGTAATTTGCTCGACACTCTCAGGGGCAGGCTTTGGATGATGAACTTCTATCCCTGCGACAGGGCAATCAGGACCTCCTATCCTATATTGCAACCTTTAATAGACTAATTGTGGAAACGGGATGGCCAGAGGATAAAAGAGTCACGTTATTTTATCGAGGTCTACGCGGAGAACTTAAAGATGTCTTGGCCCAAGTTGTAAATCCGCCCCAAGAATGCACAGAATATATAGACTTAGTGGTCCAATTGGATCACAGACTTCAAAACAGAAAAACAGATCGGTCCAGGTTTGAGACCCGGGTGTTGGTCAAGACCCATGCTAACCCCAAGGGAGTTGATGTCTCTGAGCCTATGCAAATTGGAGGGGTTAAAGAACCCTTAACTCAAAAGGAACGTGAAAGGAGGCGGCAGTTAAAATTATGTCTTTATTGTGGGAACTCTGGACACTTTCTACGAAATTGCCCGGCAAAACCGCCCCGAAAAGCGGTAGGAGCCGCTGATAAAAACCATGAAGACTCGGTTTCGGGAAACGACTCAGCCCGACAAGCGTAGGGGTCCGCTTGCCGAGCTTGAAAACTAACTCTCAGACCTCGCATTTCATTGTGCCAATGGTTCTCGTAGATCCAGAAAAGCCTAAGCGGTTGCATGCAATAAAGGCATACATCGATAGTGGGGCTATTGGAAACTATGTGGATCGTGAATTGGCCTCTAGGATCAACCTCCCTCTCCGTCCTAAAACCAGTAAAGATGTCAACACCACAGTCGATGGAACTGAAATTGCCTCTGGACCGGTAACACATTCCACTAATGGGGTGACTCTTATTGGTCCTGACGGCCATCGGGAGGCAGTTGTGTTTGATGTAATCAAGGCTCCACAGTTTCAGGTTATTCTTGGAATTCCTTGGTTAGAGACACATAATCCTCGAATTGATTGGCGAGCTAAGAGAATAACCTTCCCGGATTGTGCACAAACATGCTACCCAGAAAACCTGAAGTTTAATCTGGCATCTGTAACCTCTGCCTCCATGCAATTACCTCCGGAATACCAGGACTTTCAGGACGTCTTCCAAAAGGAACAGGCCAACACGTTACCTCCTCACCGGGTGTACGATTGCCAAATCGATCTGGTGCCCGGTGCACAACCCCCTTGTAGCAGGATTTATGCCCTTACCGAACCTGAGAACCTGCATTTGAGACAATATTTGGATCAATACCTCGCCAATGGTTTTATTCGCCCGTCAAAGTCCCCGGCATCCTCGGCTTTGTTCTTCGTGCCTAAAAAAGAAGGCAACCTTAGAACTTGTATCGATTACCGCGCATTGAACCAGATAACGGTTAAAAACCGTTATCCTCTGCCTCTGATTCCTGAACTCCTTGACCAGGTGAAGGACGCTTGCATATACACCAAGTTGGATCTCCGGGGGGCATATCATCTGGTGCGAGTAAAAGAAGGCGACGATTGGAAAACAGCCTTCCGTACAAAATATGGATTATTCGAATACCAGGTAATGCCTTTCGGGTTGTGCAATGCGCCTGCTGCCTTCCAATTCTTCATGAATGATGTCCTTCGGGAACTCATCGATGTTTGTGTTGTCGTCTATATCGATGACATTCTAGTGTACTCCTCTTCGGAATCTGATCACAGAAAACACGTTAGGGCAGTTCTGGAAAAACTGCGCCAACACAAACTATTTGCTAAACTGGAGAAATGTGTTTTCCATACCACAGAAGTTGAGTTTCTCGGTTTCATCCTGACACCCAAAGGAGTCCGAATGGACTCAAGAAAAGTGGATGCCATCCTCAAATGGCCATCACCTAGCTCTGTAAAAGGGGTTCAAAGCATGCTCGGCTTTGCCAATTTCTATCGCAGGTTTATCCCGGAATTTTCACGCATAGTACAACCCATTACTGCACTCTTGAGGAAAAATAAACGTTTTGAATGGTCTGAAGAAGCCGAGCAGGCCTTCCAGGATTTAAAAGCTAAGTTTACCTCCGCACCTATATTGAAACACCCACGTCCAGATCTCCCGTATGTCGTCGAAACTGACGCATCCAGCCTAGCCATGGGAGCAGTTCTGTCTCAAAGAGATCCTGAAACCAACCAACTGCATCCCGTAGCATTTTGGTCCAGAAAATTCTCGGCACCAGAGATTAATTACGCAATCACTGACAAAGAACTGTTAGCCATAAAGTCCGCTTTTAAAGCCTGGCGGCATTACCTGCTTGGCGCTCGGCATACCATCACGGTGATCACTGATCACTGGAATTTACAGTATTTGAAAACCGCCAAGGCTCAGTCATCACGGCAGCTCCGATGGGCTTTGTTTTTCGCTGAATTTGATTTCGTGATTACCTATCGACCTGGCTGCAAGAACGGCAAAGCAGACGCCTTATCCCGAATTGGAATGGGAGAATCTGATACAAACTCAGAACCAGTACCAATAATTCCTGAACAGAGAATTCTAGGCATGACTTCGTTACAGACGCTTGAAGACATTCAAGTCAGAGTAAAACAATTCCTGGACCATACAGTCCTACAGGATTGGATACAAAAGGGATCAGACTTTACCATAGATAATAGTTTACCTTATTACCAAGGACGCTTATTCCTGCCGCACAAGGATTTACATGAACTAGTTATTTCAGGTTATCATGATACATTAATAGAGGGACACCCCGGTATTGCCAAGACAATGGAAAAGGTGAAACGACAATTCTGGTGGCCCTCTTGGCGAAAAGATGTTAAATCTTTTGTGATGTCCTGTGGTGTTTGCGCCCAAAATAAAGGTCAAAAGAAAAGACCAGCCGGTCTCCTTCAACCTCTAGACATACCGCCAGCACCCTGGCACACCCTATCAATGGATTTTATTACGGACTTGCCTCCTTGTTCGGGATACAATACCATTCTGGTAATTGTGGATTTGTTTTCCAAAATGGCCCACTTCATTCCTTTGAAAGGTTTACCTTCAGCTTCTGTCCTAGCCAAAGAATTCCTCGAAAATATTGTTCGGCTACATGGATTCCCATCTATACTAATCTCTGACCGGGGAAGCCAATTAATTTCCCACTTCTGGCGCAAATGTCAAATGGCACAAATCGACGTAAGATTATCGACCAGTCACCACCCTCAGACCGATGGTCAGACCGAGAGGACAAATCAGACCCTTGAGCAGTACTTACGGTGTATGTTACAGCAATCTGAAAGCAACTGGAAAGACATTCTTTGGATAGCCGAATATGCATATAATAATTCGGTACACTCTGGAACTGGCCATAGTCCTTTTTATACCTTGTTTGGACATCACCCTCGAACCTCAAACCTCGACTCACCTCAGAACCTCGGAGTGCCCGCAGTAGAACATCTGCATTCTACCATTACCCGAGCCTTCAAATTGGCAACCACGCATTTACAACAAGCCAAGAGAAAATACAAGGAGAATGCTGACCTACATCGGAGTGAAGCACCTCCGTATCAGATTGGGGATCAAGTGTGGTTAGCTACCAGACATTTACCGCTCAAAGGGCCTCGAACTTTTAACCCGAAATATCTGGGACCTTATTCTATTACGGCAGTAATTAACCCAGTAGCGGTTAAACTTGATTTACCAGCTAATATGCGAATTCACCCTGTTTTTCATGTGTCACTTCTGAAACCAGTGGTCCCTGGAACTCGGCTACTCAAACCTCCAGAACCTATTCAAATAGATGGGGAACCCGAATTCGAAGTGAAGAACATTTTAGATTCAAAAATGTTTAGGTCAAAGCTTTTCTACCTAATTAATTGGAAGGGGTACGGACCTCAGGAGAGGTCGTGGGAACCCAGTGACCATGTGCATGCACCTCGATTAGTCAGGAAATTCCACCGACTCTTCCCAAACAAACCAAAACCCCTGGAGGGAACAACCTTGGGAGGGGCCTTGCGGGGGAGTGCTGTCACGATGCCCGCTCCCGGGGAGCCAGCTCAGGCCCTGCGTCCCCGAAAGCGGACATCAAGTCCCCGGGGAAGGTCCCAGCAACCCCTTATAGGGGCCCTTTGGACAGCCAGGCTCATTATGAAAGTGTTTGGGTGCACTTACTTGATGCAGACCATGCTGCAGAACTCCGGCCTCCTTGAGGCCTGAAAGGAACTACTTTACCTGTGGGACTCATTTACCACCCGGGCGTGGTCGGGGAAGGATACATACCTGATTGGAGGAAGGACACATTCTAGGAACTTCTTCCAAGGCTATTTAAACCACACCCGATCAGCCACACGTGCTTCGCGTTGTTCTGCATCTAGCAGCTGGACGCTCACCGTGTCTGCTCCTGCATCTTGACTTCTGCCACACCTGCCAGCATCCTGAATCACCTGCAAAGGAAGGGAACAAGAGAACAGAAGAAGGAAAAGGCCTCACCTGCTAAATCTGCATCCCAGAGACATTTCGCCGACAATCCTGAAAAGGAAGACATTTATTTTTAAAAAGCACATCGCATCGATCGCTGCAGCGCCGCATTCTACTCACCTTTATAGGGCGCCTCCATGTTCAGCAGCGACCATCCGGATTCGCAGTCGCGCCCCTCCGCGCCTAGGGAGAAAAGACAAGAACAAAGGTGAGAGAAAGAAGGGAAAAGGGAAGCTAAAACTCCATGTCAAGACTTACCTGTTGGGTCATTCCCTTTTCATTTCGGGTCCGCGCCGCATCCAGGCATTTTCAGACCCCGGCCCCTAAGGGGAAAAAGACATCGGTGTTAATGAGTGAATGAAAAGACATTACCAAAACACTCATTAAAGACTTACCTGATTTCCACAAGGATTTCACCGCTCACCTCGGGTCGGTGGCTGTTCCCCGGCATTCCGTACCCCGGCCCCTATGGGGAAAAAGACACTAGCATTAGAACATTAATGCATGGACACAAGGGGAACCACTTATAGAAAACTTACCTGGAAGCCAAGCAAGTTTGGTTCTCACCCATCCGAAAGTCCAGTGACGTAACTGGATACCAACGCGCCCCTGCATCAGAAGCAGGATGGAGAGCTCGTCCTTCCAGACCCTAAGGTGAGACGCTACGGGGAAGCAGAGAAGGGTTTTGAGGAGGGTGAGAGGGGTAAGTGGGAGGCCGATTGCATTACCCAGCAGACAGTTAACCCCATATTCTCACCTACAGAAGGATACTTCTGCGAGTCAGACAAGCCAGATCTGGGGCCCGGTCCAGTCCGTCTTCCGAACCTTGCGCATCACCTTAGACGAGGTCACAGCAGCGTGAACCAGGCCAGCGCCCCCGTGGGAGTCAGGTGACCGTTACATCAGGTTCTTGCATATCAACAGGGAGTAGGGGCTGAGAGAGATGAGGTCTGCTGGGAGAGGGAAACACCTGAGCATAACCTCAGGAATCCTGGCACCAGAGACTTTCATCTCTTCAACTCCATGGACTCTGCCACCCCCATGTCCACTGGCTCACATGAGCCGAGGATCATGGGGATGGTAGACATCAACCCAACGGGAAATATGGGGCCACTAGGTCAGCGCCTCCCAGAAATTGATGGGTGGGCATCTATGTATGGGTTCCCAAGTACGAGGGCCATCTTCTCTGATCAGGGAGACTCCAATGAGGGAAGAATCAGAGAAATGGATCCTCAGAAATACCACTTGTCCAGAGATCAGACGGTAACATTTAGTGGGGAATTCCATGAGGGTAGGCCCACTAAGAGTATATTAAAAACCTCTTCCTAGCTAGGACAGTGGGGGGGGGGGGGAGTACTCAGCCAATCAATCAATCTCAGAAGACTCTTCTGAGCGCCACAGGACCCAAGAAACTAGGCCCCCACATTCTGCCAGCCATTCCCAAGCTCGCAGAATCCGGGAGAGCCTAGAAGACCAGACAGCCACCTCTGGTAGCAGTGCCTCCGAGTCAGAGGATGAGTGGACCAGGGTGATCTGAACTAAAAAAGCCAACAAAGTCAAAAGGGCCTTGCTCAAGGATCCCCTGAAACAAATAAAAGCCATTAGACGCGTCATTACGCCCTACCACATGAATGCTAAATATTCGGTTTGGGAGCACCTTGAGCTATTTGAACAAATGATGGACACTTTCCATCTGAAGGACAGCCAAACCTGTATTCAGTATGTGAAGTGAACATTTTCTCCTGAGTACTCCAGCTTCTTTGCGGGGCTGGAGGATCAGAATCATTCCAGATGGTCCACCTATAGGGCGGCCTTCCTGAAACATTTTTCCGTTCACAGGAATCCTCAAGAGGCTTGCAAGGCAGCCTATAACTTACAATGTGGAGAAGACCAGGCTCCCCAAGGATTTGTTCAGGAGTTGAAATGCGCCTTTGCGCAGACCACTAGAAGGGTGCACACTGACCGCAAAGAATGTGTAAATACTTTCTTTCATGCTCTCCCTAAGTATATTATGACCCAGCTAGTGAGGGACTTTCATGAGAAAAGATCACTAGACCGGGTCATTGAACAAGCAACGCATATCTACGAGGTGCAGAAGCCGTTGGAAAACAAAAACAGTACCAAAAGCCCCAAAACAACCAACACCCCTGCTGCTGCTAAAGTGTCGGAGGTGAAGGTTGCCCCCATTTTAGATCTCGAGGTGGGGGGGGTCTAAAAACCTTCCTGCACAGAATCCAAACAACCCCAAACCCAGAAGGCCCTCGGGCCAATCACAAACAGGGCGCTAGGGAGGTAACCCCACAAATGGGTCCCCTGACTACATCAGCCCATGCCACAAGGGTAATAGACCCATCCTGGGTTGTGTGGTCTCCTCTAGCCCAATGGGTGGGGGGATCCAACCAGACAGCAGGAAACCCAGGGAACTTCCCTCCTTACTTTCCCCAGGAGGGCAGTAATCTCCCAAATACCAGACAAAATTTCTTTTCTAGGTACCCGCCAAATTTCAACCCCCAAAACAACCCATCCTTCTTTCCCCACTTTCCTGAGCCCAGATAGCCCAATCCGGGAGAGGGGAAGCCAAGGGTGGAGGGGTACCCAAACTTCCCTAACCCAGGGTATTTTGTGAGAAGGTATAGCTACCCTTCCCGGGATCAACCCACGGAAGACATGAGGACCCTGTATCAGCCAGAGCGGGTATCACAACTAGTGCGCCAGGTCCAGAATATGGCACAGGATCTGGGTCACATGCGGAGGGCTCAACGGAATCCCCAGATGAGCATGGCGGCTCAGAATGCCTCAAATCCAGGATCTGGTGCTCCAGAGCAATGACTGGGGAAGAACCCTGACTACCCACCGGTTCCCAAGGAGGAGGCTCAAGGGGAAGGGGGCTGTAAAGCCTTGGAGGAAGCTTCCTTCCCCACTTGTGAATAGCCCCTGGAAACCCAGGAATCGGAACCAAAATCTCCTGCCTCCGAAAGTCTGCAACCCAAGGAACAGAGGGGGGGGGTTAGGAGAAATAAAGAGCCCAAAAAGACCCATTTTGAGGAGGAGGTACACATCTTCCAGTTTGAAGGAGAGGGATCCTCAGAGGATCCTGGGAAAAGAATCTTCTCCTTCAGGGATGGGGGAACTCCTGCCAAAGAAAAATGGGTCCCAAAGGATCCAAATCCAGACTGGGTAGATGTGGGGACCGAGTTAGCACCGCCCATCATCAAACCCCAGAATCACCAGCAAGAAAATCCCCTGGTTCAAACCCATCCTGGCGACTGCCTCCAAAAAGGGGGGGGGGGGGGCAGCCCAGAATCAGAAACAGGGGAACCCAAAACTTCCCCCATATCTAGCTGTCACCTTTTTCTTTCAGATTCCCAAGCCCCCAAACAGAATCCTGCCCAAATCACCTTTCTGTCAGTATTGAAAACCAACAAAATAACCCACCAGTTGTCCAAAAATGTACATTATCTTTGCCCCCTTGAGGAAAAGGTGGGAAGATTCTATGCCCTGGTCCAAATACAGGGGCTATGTACAATTTTGGCACTGGTGGACACTGGATCCCACGGTACCCTTCTGTCAAAAATGGCCTTTGATCAACTGAATTCGGGAAGGGGGGAGAAGTACCAAATTCCTTTCACCCCTCTTCCTGGACAACTTCAGAACTTCAACGGGAAGGAAATTCCCATCGAGGGGACTGCGGATTTGGACATTAAAATTGGGCGGCACAAGGTGAAGCACCCGATCATAATTGTGCCTCCAGAGGGCACACCTTGTTTACTAGGGAATGACATCCTGCGTAGACTGTCACCCCTCATATATTTTGTAAACAAGGTCCTCTGGACCCAGACTAACCAACCAATAAAATTTGAAACACAGTGTCAACCATGTTAGTTTAAACGGCACATGCCACATGGTTGAACAAAAACCTGACCAAATAGAATTTCACTTCCAGAATAATCAAATCCCAGATGTGACAGTAATTGCAGTAGGACAACAAACTGATGATGGGGAGTCCTCTCTATTTCTGAAAATCAACCTTCCTTGCAGTCTAAGGTGGCATTTCACACTGGAAGGGAACACTCTGAAATTCTTTACAAATTCACAATCAGAAAATCCCACTCCTATAGTCCAGAAAAATAAAAAATCAGCCCAAAGCTTGGCTGATATTCAGAATGTTGAAGAGCAGTTGTTCATCCCTGTTCGGTTAAATGAAAGGAAGGACTCTGTTCTCACCCGAGTGTGTGTGAACAGCGGTAAGAGCTTCATCAGCGAGGCCATGTTCCGCAAACTCCCAAAAGATCCAGCCATACCCACATTTAAACTGATAGACAAATGGGAGATGGACCTGGAAACGCCCAATTCCAAACATCTCCTGCCTAGCAGGTGCATGCTCAAAATTTCCATAGGCAACAAGAGCATAGTCCATAATTGTTGGGTCGTGCGAGATGTCCCTGCTGCATTTTATTTAGGCAGTGACATTCTCAATCGCTTTGCCATTAGTTTGGACCTAATAAACTTCAAAGCCTGGTCCCGATTAGCACGTAATCCCATGGAATTTGATGACCCAGAGAAAGCATTTCAGTCAGCTCAACTGCTGCCTTATGCAGTTGAAATTCAGATTGGAGAGGAAGTCACCATCCCAGAATGGCCCCGACATTTCTCACTGGAAGTGAAAGTTAAGAGGATAGATACTGAAAAACCCTGATGCCTATATTCATCTTAATGCTCATTTCCAACAGCAATGGTTGGGGGTAAACCCAACACCACTAGTTAACATAGAACATGACACCATTCCAATAGAGGTGGATAACAGCGACTTAGAGTATCACTCTGGCCGCAGGCACCATTATTGGAATGGCGGTTGATGACCAACATTTTCCATAGATTTAGGTAATGAACTGTTAGGACCAATCCCCAAGGACTGTTTTGACAATGATAGCGACGATGATGCAACACCAGACAGGAACTTCACCTGGCATGGGGCGAATTTCCCGGTGTATACTTCCTGCCCTTATGGTAAGGAAGATGTGACCTGTGACTTCAGGAGGGATGAGGTGATCTTCCAAGTCCGCGAGGACTGCCTTCCCCACCTGAAGCCACCGATCCAAATCAGCACTTTGACCAGGGACTTCTCCACCCAGCTGGAGGAGGCCGCTGAGATAGCAAAACCGGAAGTCTTTCCAGGCTTCAGGCAGATGGTTGAAGAGAGAGTCAAGCTAGCTGATGCCTGTGAGACTCTGGAGAAAAAGCAACAATTGAAACAAGTGGTCGCACTGACATCCACATAACAATTCCCACGGACCCTAGCATTACTCCAGTGTTTGTGAAGCAATATCGCTTGCCTCTCGCATCAATGGAGTCCCTTACTGAAATAATTAAGAACCTTGAGTCCCATGGGATAATTTGTCCAGTCCACAGCATCTTCAATAGTCCGGTGCTGGGGATTTTGAATCCAAACGGCCAGTGAAGACTCTGTGCCGACCTAAGGGAGCTCAACAAATGGGTCCATACTTCCCGATGGCCTCTTCCCTACATTGACCAAGGGCTGGCCCAGATCCAGGGGTCAAAGGTATTCACTGCCATTGACCTAACCAATGGGTACTGGATTGTACCTCGCAGTAGGGAGGACCAATACAAGCTGGCTTTCACCTTCGGGGGCCAGCAGTACACATGGACCCGGACTCCCTTCGGATACATCAACTCCGGCAATGAATTTAACATTTTTCTACACAAGGCCATGCCCAACCTGGCCTATGTAGATGATGTTTTAGTCAAAAGCTCAACTGTGGAGGAACACATAGCGGAGATTCGTTATGTTCTGACACAGTTGAGGGCTGCCAGAGCAAAACTCTCCTTTCAAAAGGCACAGTGGTGCAGAGCAGTGTCATTTTCTTGGGGCATGAGATTACTCCTCAGGGTCTCTGTCCCCAGGAAAAGAAAGTGGAAGCACTTCAGAAATTAAAAGACCCCACAACTCTGCGGGAACTAAGGAGCCTCCTTGGACTAACTAATTACAGCAGAAAGTTAATTGAGGACTACGCAGAGATCACAATACCCCTGATCCATCTTTTTAAGGGGGGGGTCAAGTGGGAGTGGGGCCCATAACAAGCCGAGGCAGTAAGACAACTCAAAAGCCTCTCACAAGCACCTTGCCTAGCTTACCCTGTCAAAAACAAGGAGTTCTTCTTGGAGACAGGGTTCTCAAATACATGCTTGACTGCAGTATTATATCAAAAGCATGACAAGGTCAATAAAGTAATCTGCTATGCGAGTAAGACTTTATCTTCTGTGGAGGAAATATTCAACGATTGTGAGAAGGCACTCCTGGCAACGGTGTGGGCATTGAAGAATTACCGCCTGTTCATTCATGGGGAACACATCATAGTGGAGACTCCACACCAGCCTCTGCAATATCTCCAAAGTGACAGAATCCGGGCCGGAAATGTGAGTAATTCCCGAATTACTTCCTGTATTCTGTCAATGCAAGGCTTTCCTGTGGAGGTCAGATATGGCCAAAACAAGAAGAGTCCCCTTGCGCAAGGTCTGGCTGACTTGCATGATTGTGCCAGAGAAAACTGTCTCGAGGACGAAAGTCTTAAAATCAAGGACAACATGGAGGCATACCTTAATTCCCCACACAAAGTCTATGAAGACCAGTGTGAGGGAATGGCCACTGTCTATGTGGATGGATGTTCCTACCATGTTGACAACAACGGGGAAAAAGAACTTGTGGCCCGCGTAGGGAATGCATGGGTGAATGGTGCCCCAGAACCCTCTGCTGGGTACAAAATTGGTCCCCGAAGTAGTCAAGTGGCAGAGTTGATGGCTGTGCATCAAGACATCCTCACTGCTGTCCAACACCAAGTCCATGAACTGGTCATAATCACTGACTCAGATTATGTACGGAATGGGTTCATGGAGCACCTGGTTAACTGGAAAACCAGAGGCATGCTATGTGCTAATAACAAACCATTGAAACATGGGAAATTAATCCAAAATATTGATGATCTGGTCACCTCGAATGGGATGACCATCTACTGGAAAAAGATCAAGGGTCATTCTAAAGTAGAGGGACCAGACAAAACTGGAAATGACCTAGCTGATCAGCTGGCTAAAACCGGAGCCATCCAAGGGGATCTATTTGAGATCGAGACCCTGTTGGGGGGAAATCCAGGTCACTTCTATGTCCCAGACAAATGCTCACAAGGATCTCTCAACTGCACAACGGAGTAAGGAGACCTCAGATGCTGACTTGATTACGGCTCAAAAGGGGGATCCGATAATTAGTAAGTTTTATCAACACATTGAGGACCCTGAGAACTTTCCCCTGACGGATACCGATTACATATGGAAAGAGGACCTCCGAGTGTTGATGAAATGTCCAACAATGTTCTGAATCCAAGACGGTTTGTTGGTAAGGAGATCCATAGATGGCCATGACCAGTGGGTGGTCCCTACCTCATTCCAAAGCCTGATGCTAAGTCACGCCCATGATGCGGCCACAGCCGGTCATCGGCGGTTTCATACGACACGAAATCTTGAGAAAGGTTGCATACTGGCCACACATGGGGCAGGACCTCGACCAATACTTGAAGGGGTGTCTTGTGTGTGCAAATTTTCAGCCAACATCACTCACACACCGTGCTCCCCTCCAAAAGAGGAGGATGACACTGCCCTGGTCAGATTTACAAGTCGATTTTATCGGGCCCATGATTCGCTCTTCTAGGGGGAACAAGTACATGTTTACTGTGACATGCTTGTTCACTAAATGGGTGGAATGTCTCCTGGCTCCAAATTGCAAGGCAGAAACAGCAGCTGTCCTGATTATCAACCACATTTTCTCGCGTTTTGGATTACCCCAAAGGATTGAGTCAGACCGAGGTAGTCACTTCACTAGCAAAGTGAGGACAAAGATGTGGGAGATACTTGGGATCAAAAGGAAACTACACATTGCCTACCGCCTAGCCTCTAGTGGTGGAGTTGAGAGATACAACAAGACAATTGTTAGCATATTAAAAAAGTTTGTGGCAGATTCTGTGCCAAGTTGGGACATTCGACTACCTCTTGTCCTGATGGCCATCAGTTCTACCCCTTCTTTAGCAACCAAAATGTCACCATTTGAGCTGATGACTGGACAAAGGATGGTGCTTCCCCAGCATCTGCTCTATAGAACCCAAGAGCAGACCTTGATAAATGCCTCCACAATTCATGAGTATGTTGAGAATCTGAGAAAACCTCTTCAACATGCTTTTGCCTATGCTCGGCGGAATCTAGAGAGATCTGCAGACAGTATGAAGACCCACTATGACCTTAAGACAACTAGGAAAGAATAATACCAAGTAGGAGACCGGGTCTACTTGTACAATTTCCAAAGGAACCAGGCCAAATAGCGCACATTTCTTCCTAGCTGCAGTGATCCTTTTGAAATTGTAGACAGAATCTCACCAGTCGCCTACAAAATCCATATCCCCAAAGGCAGTTTGGCAGAGGGGGAAGATAAGTGGGTCCACATCAACCAGCTGAAATGTTGCCATCCTAGGCATACTATGCGACAACTAGAGGAGCCAGCTGGAAACCCAGAGGGGGACATTCAGGATCCCTATAAAATTACAACTATTAAAAACCATTCCACCTGTTGAAATCAGCAGTCATTACAGGTGGGAAAGATTGTCAATTGTATGTCAAATGTATGCATCTGCCCCACTACATGAATAGTAGCACTAGAGATGTGTTGTTCGGTGATCTGCTAGTGATGATAGGTTTTTATTAGTGCAACTTAAGCCCGTGCAAGTGAAGGGCGATAAGGATACCTGCTGTTTTCCTGTTTGCTGGGAGCTCGGAGCTTGCTTGCCTGCACTTACTTACGAAAGCATTGCTGCACGACCAAGACACAGCGTGCCCCTCTCACAGGTAATCCAGGTAAACATTGTGTTCGAACAAATCAGCTAACCATTCTCTTCTGCAGGTCTTCCTTTGACCCACGCGACAGACGCCCCAGGCACCTCTTCCAGATTCGTCAATTGATCTATTCAATATTCAAGCCCGTCGGCATCTGCTGTCGCTGTTTGCTGCTCCAGTTTGGCTCTTGCTTAGCCCCTGCCGTGCCTTTGAACTCTAATCCCTCCCTGCCTGACCCGCTCCAATTCACGTAAGACTACGGCTGCAGCCGTAGCAGTTTGAAGTGAGCGTCTACAGCGCCCATAGCAACTGCCGTGTGTCACGGGTCACGAGGTCCCAGCAAGCCACGCCCCCTGGAAGCACAGACAAAAAGAAGACCCGACTGCCCTTGTGGCATTAAGCCCGTCGGTGTAAAGGGCATCTGCTGTCGCTGTTTGCAGCTCCGGTTTGGCTCTTGCTGAGCCCCTGCCGTGCCTTTGAACTCTAATCCCTCCCTGCCTGACCCGCTCCGATTCACGTAAGACTACGGCTGGAGCCGTAGCAGTTTGAAGTGAGCGTCTACAGCGCCCATAGCAACTGCCGTGTGTCACGGGTCACGTGGTCCCAGCAAGCCACGCCCCCCGGAAGCACGGACAAAAAGAAGACCCGACTGCCCTTGCAGCGTTAGGCCCGTCAGTGTAAAGGGCATCTGCTGTCGCTGTTTACTGCTGGTGACGCGGTAAGCTCAACTTTTTTTTACATTTATTTGTATAATCCTGACTTTTACCGCGCAGTAGAGATCATGGACTCCACCAAACCTCGCACTAGATTTCAGGAAAAATTAGAAGAAACATTAGCAAATGCCACAAAAATACCTATTCTGATCGACTCCGTTGTAAGCTCTACCCAAGATCAACTTAGCACTTTTGCTAATACAACAAACAAGCCTCTGCAATTGCCCACGGTAGAGCCCAAGACAGAAGATAAGGTACCCTCAGCATCCACACACACCTCTGCAAAAAAGGAAGAACAACATGACTCAAATCCTTCAATGAAGCAGGAAAAAAATAGAATCATACAGACTGTTTCAACACCCTTAAACAGTGAGTCTCTTTCAAATACTGAGCTATTTACTAAAGCGGGAAAAAATCGTACAAAAACACATCCAGACTTATCCAGCACCCCTTCCTTACAGCAAAGAGCGCGAAACGCAAAACAACAATGTCAATCGTCCTATTATTTGCTAGATTCTCCTCAAAGAAACACAAATAAACAATTAGAAAACCTAGCGGACCGCCTCTCTCTTCACTGAAATTGATGCAATTCTGGACTCACAAGAACAAAGAAAATAAATATTCGGAGACCCAAAGTCCAAGATTACACTGGCTACAAACAACACATCGGGCCTCATTACGAGTCCGGCGGTAACCGAGGCGGTAAAACCACCTGCTTACCGCCGGACTCGTATTACCATTCCGCCTCCGTGATTCCTGGAATTACCGGGGCATTACAACCCTGGTTTCCCGGGAATCACGGAGGCGGAATGGTGTTAATCCCCATCCCCATTCCCATTGAGTCCTGTCGGACTCAATAGAGATCATGGAAACACCGGCAGCATCTCGTGATGCTGCCGGTGTTTCCTCGTCCGCCTGCAGGCGGGCGGTGTTAAACCCGCCAGGTCAAACCTGGCGGGAACATCACCTCCCGCCTGCAGGAGTCGGGATCAGGCGGTCTGGAAACAACGGTGGCGGCGGGTTTACCGCCACCATTATTTCCGGACCGCCTGATTTGTAATGAGGCCCATCCACTCCAATTGATAATAAAATCAAATTGAAGCAATTTAAAACTTCTCTCCCTCAAACCTTTCAAGCAAAAGTTTCACTAATGGACAACAACCAATCTGCAACAGATGAAATTACAACGAATACCCCTATGGAGATTCCAGAAAGAATTCCAACCACAATGCTGGACCTCCAAAACACGCTAGTGGCCGATCTCTCACAAGCTATGGTACCCTTCTTGAAGATTCAAGAAGCAATGGTTGATGCGACAAAAATCAAGCAACCCTACTGGCTATGATCTTAACAAAACAAATCAACATGGAAGCATTCATAAGCACGATACAAGAACGCCTCAGCTTTGAGGCAGAAGCTTCCAGGACATGGCAGAAATCGCAAGAATTGACCGGGTTGACAAACAAAATCTTACAGACACCTTAACTATGATCACAAAGAAAATGCTGGATGACAAAGTAAAAAAACACCCTGGGCCAGACTTCAAATCAGATGAATCCGCAAAATAAGGAAAAGTTATATTTGATGCCAAAATAAACCAAGCTACTCAATACGAAACTCAGGTATACTCTATAAACCCTTCTACTAGTACGGTAAACACCGAACCATCATCATGTACTCCTTTTGACATTTTCGATCTAACCAAACGAGGCCATCTAAGAAATCAACCAATGGCAAAGAGGAAAACTGCAAAAAAACATCAGACTGGCTCCAAAGCTTTCCTAAGGAAACTCAACTTGTCTGAAAAACAACAAGCAACACCTATAAACCTAAATCAAAAAAAATCCTAGAATTATGAAAGAACAAATACAAACAGACATGATAAAAGCCTCAACCACAGCAAAAACAAATTTTAAAGAAGCAACGTCTGGTTCAGGACAAACATCGATACAACGAGAGGATGAACCACTCGACGCTCTACTAGCTGCTATTGACCAAGTCCCAACAACTGACTTGACAAGGAACTGCCTTGACAATCCGACACAGTCTAGTACTCCGATTGAACTGGATGAAACCCTGCTTGATCCTCAAGACCAGCCATTAATTGTCTTGGATGAATATTCGGGGAACTCTACCGCCAATTCAATTTCAATCAACACATCCACTAATATATCCTACAATATCGATTGAGGAAAGTTGGAGCTCAGTAGACATCGAAAACTCCTATAAAAGCGGGGAACCAAGTACGAGACAGGGCGAATGTTCACTCATTCGACCAACTTTTGTGGATCCAAGGAAAGTAAATAACATCTTCCGGCTATCACTAGTCTCAACCAATCTAAATCCTATTGAATCACTAATTATGAATAGATCAAACATTCTGCGACTATTCACGGTTATTCCACAACTGACTCAAATTACCTCGGGGGACATTGATGTCCTACACTTTCCAAACAAGAAGCAGATGGATCAAGTCCATATTGACTTTTACAATCAAAAGACGATGATGCAGGTGCTATCAACAAAAAAACACCTAATGAAACTGGGATTTATAACTGAAGAAGTCCTTGTAACTAAATCAATGATCACAAAAAAATCAAAAATAAATTCGAACCGAGAGTATTCGAACCAAAACAAACAGAAGATCAACGAAAAAAAGCAAAATACCACTTGGCTACCCTCTTACAATGATCACCCGATTTGCAGGACTGAACAATTGCATCTCGACATGTCTTACAGCGCTCAAATTAAACAAAAACTAACATTGCGAGCCGACTCTCAAAACACAAGAATTAAAACCTACCTATAACAACCAAAAGCTAAAGAAATTAAGACAGAAGAGATCACTTTATGCTCCTGGAATACCAGAGGTTCAAATCATCTCTTTGAAGAAGGTTCTCCAAATTTAAAAAATGCTATGATAATCTGTGTCCAAGAAACTTGGCTGACCGATGAGGTAATATGCGAAGGCTTTTTGACTTTCATGAATACACCGATCACCACACATCAAGGTAGACCATCAGCAGCCATGCTGATTATGACAAAAATTAACCCATCATGGTCAATTGTATCAAAACAAAATCTACATTCATGGCCCAATATATCATTATTTGTATTCAAACTGAAAAAGTGGAACCGAGCTACCTAACAATCTTCAACATTTATTGGAACCCATCAGCAATTAATGAGAACATTTTTCTTGATTCAATTTTTGATGAATTTGACTCAATTGGTAGAATTTATTCAACCGATTTTATAATCGCTGGTGACCTGAATATTCATCTCTACAGTCCTGAAGGCTTGAGATTAACTTCTGTAAAAGTATCCTCAAGAGCCAAAAAATCATAAACTTAACACTGACTGAGGAACCAAAAAATGACCAAGACAAACCTCCTCCAACATGGACTCGAGAAAAATCCAATTCAATTATAGATTCTTCATTTCAGAAAAGATCTTAAAAAACCTGATAACAACTGCTAACCAGCCTCAAATAAACAGCGACCATCACCAAATCTCAATAACCTGGACCGTTGCTCAAACCCAAACTTTACGATTAACACTCCCTGAGCTGGAAATAAACAATGGCTTAAATAAAATTTGAATAAAACAACATCAAATGTCCGAACTACTGACAAAATTCGAGAATGCAATTTTACCGGATCATTCAAAACTCAACTATGAGTGGATTCTGCGTAAATACCAACAACCAAAAAACATTGTCAAAACGAACACAAACATCAATTTAACCACGAGATTAAAACAATGAAAAATACTCTATACAAAAAAGTCTGCCAACTCAAAAAACAGAAGACAATACCCTCTGCACTCAAAATAAAAAAATAAAAAATAAAATATTCGAATTTCATAAAATCACATAAATCCATAATGAAACAATCGGATGCGTAAGCCATTCTGGCGGCTTTAAAACAGAAAAACACCAGACAGCTCTGGTCCCTCCTAAATGGTAAATCGAACAGGCCAACTATGATACAAAAGGTAGAAGCTGAAGAATGGTCTAAACACTTCAAAAACCTTTACAATGCAAATACTGATCGACCACCAACAAGCAGTTGGAATAACAAACACTCTTGGGACCTACAATGGGACAAAGATGAGATTAGAAAAACTATTGTCTCCTTGAATCCATCACGAGCACCTGGCCTGGATGGGTTATCTAACACCAATTTAAAATCTGCCCCGGAAGAATGGGCGATCTTTTTTTCAAAACTTCTTAAACTAATAGAGAACACAAAACAACTCCCCCACAGTTGGACCTTGGGGATACTGATCCTGATCCTGATCTTTAAAGCTGGCGACAGGAAAAAGCCAACAAATTATAGACCTATAGCCCTCCTGGATCCATTGGGAAAACTCTTTGCTGGATTTCTAATGAAAAAAATCAACCTATGGGCATTAGAAAATGGTTTCTTAGAAAAGAGGCAGACTGGCTTTGCAAACAAAATCGGTACAAATGTCAATCTGCTACTATTGAATATGATCAAGTATGAAGCGATCGCAAAGAAACAACAAGTCTATGCAGTTTTTATAAATCTTAAAACAGCATTTGACTCGGTGAATAGAGAAAAATTGTGGCTGAAACTAACGGCTTAGGGCTGCCCTCCCGCCATTCTAAATCCGATTAAACAACTCTACTCTAATACATCGATCAGAGTAAGACTGGCAAAAGATGGTGCAGTGTGTTCTCTGAAAGACACAGGGGACCGCACTCTGGATGGGAGTATTAATATGCAATTGGATCACAGAAAGACATCCAGAAAGACAGAAAGACATCCAAAGGATAAAGTTCAAAAGTTGAGAATCAAGGAATTTTATTGAACCTGATACAAATTTAATGTATGAAAACAAATCATGATTTAATCTGCACTTGTAAAAAACAATGTACATAGCAGGAAACAACTTATTTTTTTATATAAAAAGTAATAAAAATCATCTTATTCAATCGTCCAAGCATTCACCCACAGGCATCCACCCAACACTGTTGGATGCTGACCTTTAGAGGCTGCATGCTACTAAGCGAGGTTAGCCTTCATTTAGGTTACTTGCTTTTTTAATTGGATCTTTTATGATCCAAGTATAGCAGACATTATATGCTTTTGGAATTGTTGGATCCCACTGGGGAGGGTTTCCAACTTATGTGCCTGGAATAGGCTCCCCTTTTGTATATTAAAATGCCTGTTGGATTGACCAGGCTTGGTTTACTCTTTATATCCTGGATGAACCAATCACAGCCGGTTTTGCATGCTGTTAGAATTTGTTAGCTCCCACTGGGGAGGGCTTTTTAACTAATGGGACTAGATTAAGTTACCCCCGTTCTCTTCTTTTGTACATCAAAATGCCTGGTAGATTGTCCAGGCTTACCCTGCATCAGTGTTACCAGAATAAGTTCCATCTTCTGCATACTAAAATGCCTGTTTTCAGTTTAGGCACGTTTAACACCAGTGCAGCCCATTTTGGACCTTTGCAGCCACTGGTACACCTATCCCCGTTTGGGTGTTCCTAATAGGACACTTCGTGTAAGAATGGTTAATTTACAACCCTTCATTTGTAATTTATATAGTGGGGCCTTCACTCAGTGATCGTTACATATTTACTAATATCTTTTAGGTTGGAGCATCCCTGGTGTTCAGCATCTGTGTGCAGGAAATTTGTTGTGGGACGCCGGTAATTATTATACACAGGTGGACCCAGCTAAAAATTAAAGGGAGACACGAACGCCTCCCCATGTGTGTGTGAAGGTTAGTCCATTAATTTCTTCCGGCCTCGGCTTATAGTGCTCTGGGGCTCTACTACAAGTCTTTAGTATAGGAGTAAGGATTACCATGCCTGTGAGTCTCATAACATTACCGCAACTGGCCATAGTACAATTGCACATACTAGAGGTTAAGTATGTGGCCTATGTGTGGGTTTTATATCCCCCCCTTTTTCTGGGCATGTTATAGCCACCCTTCCTTTGTGCCCACAACTTTATAAATTAGGATTTGGTAATTTATTGGTATTAATTTCATCCATGACCTAGTTTCACTGTGACCTTGAGACACCAAAACCCGATGGTAGCACTTCCTTCTGTCTGACACCTCAGGCTCACCCTGGAGAATCCCACCCAGGTTGAGAGCAGGATGTAGTTTGTGTCTACTAATTGATCTCTTAATGATGTTTTATATGGTCTGTTGAATTGGAGCTTTTTATATATCGTTTCATGTTGTCACCAAAGTTAAGGGAATTTTTGTATTTGTTTCCCTTTCATTTCTTTCTCTTTCCTCCTCCATTGTCAGAATGTAAACTTTTTACTCCTGATGAAGACGTCACTACAATAAAGTATATACGTCGAAACCGGTTGAGTGTGGATTGGGATGAGGTCGTGGTCGGAGACTTCTGAGACCCATCTCAATTGCTTAGGCCACTGATATTATCTATTGTGGTCCGACAGATGGATTGAACATTCTTTCTATACATTTTCTTGATGAATTACATGTCATGAATTTTCTTATAGATTTTATATTGTATATTTAATGGTGTTTAGTATGAGTGGACTGTTGGATGGATGCCTGTGGATGAATGCTTGGACGATTGAATAAGATGATTTTTATTACTTAGATGTGTTTTTTATATAAAAATAAGTTGTTTCCTGCTATGTAAATTGTTTTTTACAAGTGCAAATTAAATCATGATTTGTTTTCATACATAAAATTTGTATCAGGTTCAATAAAATTCCTTGATACTCAACTTTTGAACTGTATCCTTTGGATGTCTTTCTGTGATCTAAAAGATGGTGCAGTAACAGACAAAATCACTACCTGGAATGATCTCAAACAAGGGTGCCCCCTTGCTGCATGTTTATACAACCTATACACCTTTGGCTTTGTACAAGCAATTGATGATCCACTTGCGAATCCACCTAAGATCAATAATGAACAACTAAAGACCTTAATATATGCAGATGACATTATTGTCATGGACAAAACACAATCTGGTCTACAAAAAACATTAAACAAAGTGAGCTCCTTCATGAAAGATCATGACCTTCAAATCAACATTTCTAAAACCAGGTTAATGAGACTAACATCCTTACACAGCACCGGATGAAAAAGTGTGAAACTACAACTAGATGAAAAAGAGATTGAAGAAACCAAAACATTCAAATATCTTGGTGCATTGATAAATCCAACATCAACTGAGCAAGAATGGAAAAATCACATCGAGGGAAAGGCAAGATCCCTAGCTCGATTGGGACGCTATTTTCACTGCAAATTCTGAACCTATTCACTAAAAGCAATAATTCTATTATATAGACAAAAAGTGGTACCTATCTTAACATACGCCGGAGAAACAATAATTAATCAACGCACAATGAAATGGCAACAATACGAGGCAATATTCTGGAGAAAAACTCTCGGCCTATCCAACTCATTTCCAATCTCAAGAATTCGGTTTGAACTGGCCTTACAATCCCTTGAATCAATCATTACCTGGAAAAAAATGGACCTCTACAGAAAAATAATTTGCCAGGACAAAATTCCATTTCTAGAGATACTCAAAGAAAAAAAGAACCCTGTATGTGTAGCAGCCGTGCATTACTGGTCTAATGAGATAAAAAATAAAATGAAGACTGAAGACATCAGTGAAGATATGCTTATAAACAGACCACAATATGCCAAAAGAAGAGTACAACAAGATGACTGGATCAAAACAATAGAGGAACAATCTAAATATAAACAAACAATGATCTGTTCAATAGAAGTAAGAGCCCTCAATGAGTTGCCTCCATATTTAGTATGTTTACCAGACCAATCAATAAGAGACCTTTTTCTACGCTTCCGCTTAAATATACTTCCAAATCGTGATTATCTATTTAGCATAAAACATCCAACAACGACGACCACAGACTGCCAATTTTGTAAAATTGACAACACCAGAGAGACTCTATTTCATGTAATTATGGTTTGTGATGCTTTGATGGACAAAAGAAACTTGTTCAAAGACTTCTTTAAAATCTCTCAGAAGCAGATGAGTACAGAGGGAACGATGGGCACATCTTCTGAAAGGACACAACAAGAACTTCATTTTTACAGTAATCAAATTTTGGTATGCGATTTTGAACGATAGACTGTTGTAAGAAACACAAACATGTATGTCAATCCAATTCTTTCACCTTTTTGTTTTTTCTTTCGTTTTTATTTATTCAATGTTTTGTTGGTTTTTTTTTCTGTCCCTGTTCTTTTGCATCTTGTAAAGGAGAAAATGAAAAGTTTGTATAATCAAACAAAACATTAAAAAAAAAGAAATAGTGGTGGGGAAATGTCTATAACCATGCTCTGTTCTGTCATCATAGTACTGAAACCATGGATTCTAAGCACCAAGGAGGACCACTCGGGGACCGGAAGGAAAGGCCCAAGGGGCCCGGGGTATCGCTCCTTACTCACATCCGGAACCGGCGAGGAGAACCTGTCGATCCAGCACTGATGAGAGAAGCAGACACATTTTTCCACTTGGACCAAAAAGAAAGATTGACATCCCAATCTTCTGACTCCCCCCTGACGGGCAGTCAAATTCAAGTCGTGAGGGGGGGGGGCTTTGTGGGATGCATTAACCCACTTATGCTCTGCCCTGCGGCATCACTGTGCTGATGGTGCCAGAATTATCAAAATGGCCGCAAAACCCCTATGCGCGCCAAAACCTATGGAAATCGTGCCTTACAACACGAAAAGATGGCTGCCAAATCTACCATGCATGTTGTCAGTGGTGAAACGGAGATCTCACTGCTGAAACATGTCACTGGGCTTCACAACAAGTAAAAACTGATATTGCATGAAAAGCAGTGTTTTGCTAAAAGGAATCCAGAATCTTGTTTTCAAATCTTTTCCTTGGTTGCTGAAAATACAGAATGCCGGTCCAAAACACCATCAAACATCCAATATTCTTGCTGGGTGTTACTAGTTACTTCATTCAAGAAATCATTATGAACATACAATGGGCCTGATCACGACTTGGCCGTTACCGCCGGCGGTAATAGCCCTACCGCCGAACTCCCCGGCGCTAATAGCGCCGGATCACGAGTTTGGCGGTCAAGTAATTCCCCATTGAGCCCATTCGGGAATGCCCCATTTCCCATTGGGCTCAATGGGGAATTTTCGCGCTCTTACCGCCGGCGGATTTCCCGCCGGCGGTAATAGTGCAAATTTTTGGCGGATTTCCCCCCAGCCCTGATTCGGCGGACCCTTAAATCCGGCGGTATTAGCGCTACCGCCGGATTTAAGGGTTACTGCCGAAGTCGTGATCAGGCCCAAAGTCAAGAAAAGCCGAGATGACTAGGTTGAAACATTGTGTGGCGCAAGTGTGGCACACTTTTAGCCAGTAGAGACAAGGCAACGGTGTGCATAGGACACCCATGCACACAATGTATTCTGCCCAAAATGCATCCAGCAGACAGCCGCCCCAAAGGAGAACAGTGGCAATGTCACCATTCTACCGCACACACGCTGTGCGTGAGCCCTTATTTCGGGGAAAGGAGCCAGCTCCTCGAACAGCAGGGAAAGTGCAGGGTTCAGCAATGTACGGAGTTGTTTTCGGAAAGTACACACTTGCAAACACACCACAGTGTCCCGTTGCACATGTATGTATGTTTTGGAACATTGTAGGCCTGCTTTCTGGGTGAGAGCTGTCCACAGCAACCCTACAATAGGGCACACCCCAGGGGTGCTGTGCAATCTGTTTGCAGCTTTTCAGAACAGAGTAGCGGGCCACATAGATTTGCCCTGTAAGTGCACCAAATCTGCTGTGCTACAGTGCGTCTGCAACTAATAGCAACCATGTCAGTCTGGCTGAGTGCGCACAGTAATGGAGAAAAGTATGAACGGAACTTCCTGTGACCCACACCCGCAGCTGTGATAGTCCCCATTGTCCCAATGTCATGGGTAGCTAGCAGCACAGGGGAGTATGCGCACGTGCATTTCCCCAAGGACGACGAGGGCTGTGTCCCAATGAAGCAGAAACATTCCTTCTTCCCTTTCCAGTTTCTTCTTTGCAGCACACCATCATTGTGTACTGTAAAAAAGCTCCACACACTTCCACCAATGACATTGAAGAGCTCTCCATGTAACATTATCAGTTCTGTACAACAGTCTTCTGCGTACACACCCCACCCAGAAACATTATTACGCAATCCCTGTGGCTCCACAGTCCCATTTCCATCATCATCATCCTGAAAATCCCTGGATGTAGCTTTTGTGCTGCTTGCGAGCGTGGGGGAATAACTTGCAACCAGGGTTGGGGGAGTTAGTTCAAAGGGGCGGCTCTTAAGAGAGCTTTTTTCTTTTTTTGATACTTCTAAAGGTATACTTTTTTTCACTTTTTATTTGATTTTGTGTTTTCTTGTGCGGACATTGTTCCAGTAAACTCTTCACCGCATCTTGTAGACAGGCAAACAAAACAGCATTACCAATGGGCAACAAAGAAATACCATTTGCTTGGAAAAATTCTGCATTTCCACAACTAATGAGGTCATTGTTGCAGAAGAACATCCCAGAAATGGACAAAAAAGTATACATGCTTCTGTTGATGAGACATCTTCCTGCGTCTGGCTCGGAACAACATCCATGAGCAGTGGCCCATACTCTTCGTGGTGTTATGGATGAGAAAAGTACCTTGGCAGTAGGAGAAAGCCTCTTCACTAGATTTAGTAATCTTTTCAGTCGACGGAACAAGCCTAAACAACCCATATAAATACCGCCGTAGTGGATGACGATAACATTGGCTCTAGCAAACGTGTCCAGGTCTTTGCAAACTGCATCCATGTCAGCAAAACTGCACTCGTAGACACTGTTCCACAATGCGACCACTCCTTCCAATCCGAAATTGCCATCAACATTTCTTTCCAGGGCATACTTGTGCAGATCTAGTAGAAAGGCATCACCTATAGACAACACAATGGGATTCGTCATGTCAGGCAGCCTCACTACGCAGAGTATAATGTACAGATGTTTGACCGCCCCTTCCTGTTAACCACACCCACAGTACCTGATTGGATAATCCCGAAAGTCACATATCTATTGGATAGCAACGTAAGAAGCACAGATTGTGGCACGTGCGGGGGCCAAAGTACTGCGATGGCTGCACCCAAGTAAAGCTGGAGCAGTCCTTCTTCTCTTTTTACTACCTTTTGTCCGGGACGACCTCATTGGGTACGGGTAAATGGGCACACACGATTCCACCAATGCCATCCAAGAAGTTACCATCTAACACTGTCAGTTCTACACAACATTTCATAGGTACTGTTATAAATTCAGCCTGCTAGTGTACTGTCACTTGACACCATGTCCAGTAGAAAGTTCAGCAAAAGATTGCAAGATTTGTCCATCCACATCAATCCACTTGCACACCCATCACCACAAAATGGAGGTACAGAAACTTTTTCTGCACTATGTGAATGACTGTGTTATAAGTGCCTCTGCTCAAGGTATCTGCCACTAAGCGGCCACTGCGTTCTTTAAAAGCATACTGTTTTTTTCCCTTCCCATACCATGAAATGGTACTTCAGTGATATGTGCTTGCAACGTTCTCATTTACCCATATCATACAGTGTAATATCGACACAGAAACCCGCTGCTTTGCTTCTGACAATGCTATGAAATGTTTTCCGCACTAAACCATCTCCTACATAAATCGTTAAATAATGCCATCAATAGCAGCATTGAATGTACGCCAAGCAAAAGCAACTTTCCAAAAGGTCATTGTCAACACAGTTGTACTTCTGTGTAGGCTGCACTATTGCAACAGGCTCTTTTTAAATCTGCTGCCTTCTACTCGCCGCCCTCTGGAACGCATCCAGAAGAGGACTGCGTGACTTGGGATGGTATCTCTGCTGCAGTCAAATGTCGCCAATAGCTCCCAGTGGCTGTGAGGAGTAAAGTGCGAAGACTCTGCATTATGAAGAAGGCCTTCTGGGCCCCTGGGACTTCAATACAATGAACTCTAACTCACTATATATCTGTGTGTGCGAGCTCTTCCCTCCTCCGTCTCCAGCTCCCTCAGGGTCAAGCGCTTCTATAAAAAAACAGTTGGTGGTAGATGTGCTTTTTTTGCCTGGGGCCTCCCTCTGCAACAGCCTCCCTGACACTTGAGGGGAACCATTGCCGGTTCCGGAAGCGCCTCAAAGCCTTTCTCTTAGCGTCTGCTGTTTCTGCTCCTATCCCCAGCTAACTGCCTGATGTTAACTGATTCTGTACTACTTACCTGGCGACTCTGTGATGTCGGACCCATGTCACCTCTCCCTGCCAGGCGAACCTCGCACTTGAGGACTGTTTTCTGTATTCCTAACAGTATGTGTATGCCTAACAGTGCATCCACCACCTCTTGTGTGCACTTATCCGTGTACTTGGCACATTTGGCCCGTATTTTTACTTATTGTCATTTGTTCTTCTTCCCATGTACTGTACCTTCACTCCACCCATGCACTTGGGCGATCTAAGTCACACCTGTCTCTATCTCCCCTCTGTTTCCCATCCCTTGCTTCGTTTTGCTTTCGTAGACATGTGTGCAGGCGCATTACGAATGCTGTAGCATACAATTGAACATCATTTGATATCATACACACAATCCAGGCACAACAGTAGGATGCCTGCCACTTACCTTGTACACTGCAAAGTTGTTTTTTGTTTACTGCAGTACCCCACGTACTGCACACTTTTCAAAAAATATTGCACATACACAGCACAGCTTGCTTGTTACTAACTGCAAACAAATGCATACAGTTCATGCATACACCTAGGATGCCTGCCCCTTACTTTGCTCACTTCCACCATAGCCTTCTACACTTCTTTGTGCAAAGAGGCCTTCTGGCACAGTGTTTCCGTACACACCAGACCCACCAACCTTATAAACAGTGTCTTTCGCTCCACAGTTTCCTTTCCATGGCTCCCATCCAGAATATGACTGCATGTGGAACGTGGAAGCGTGAAAGTACAGCGTAATCCGCTGAGTTTTCGTACTAGGGAGGAAGGGGGTGGGGTTGGGGGCAGGTTAGGGGTTTGGGTCTGTAGTAATGTCTCACAAAATTCTTTTTTTATTTTTTATTTTGAGTCCTTTTTTACGTACTTGCTTGCATGCAATCTTTTTTTTTTAATGTCTTTCTATCACTTTCTGTTTCCTTGTCCTCCTGACATTGCTTCTCTTACATTGCTGCAGGATTCTCTCCAGTGCTTGGTGCATAGTGGCAAACAAAACAGCATTGCCAATGGAGGTTAAAAAAAATGCATTTTCCTTGGAAGCACTGCAAATCTTGCGCGTTAATACTATCATAGTTGGTGCAGAACATCCCAGCACTGCACATAAAGTCACACATGCTTCTGTTTATGAAGCACCTTCCGACCTCTGGCTGTGGACAAATTACACCGGCATGGTACCAGGCATCACTTCTGTCATCAAATTCTTGAGGTGACGGAGCAAACGTGAACATGACATGTACCCCAAATGTAGTCCTCCATAATGCACGACCACAACATCCACAGTACCGACAGAAGTGACACATGTACAAAGGAGATCCATGGCACCGAAACCCCACTCAGACTGTGCCCCAAAAAGCCTCCACTCCTTCCAACTGAAAGTTAGTATCAAAACCTCTTTCCACGGCATACCTGTGCAGATCTTGCACAACTCTATCACCTACTATCAGCACTCAGCATCTGTCCATCTCTGCCAACCTCACTACATCAAAGTTTGGGCAAATATGTCACTGCCCCTTCCTGTGAACCACACCCTTGACACCTCATTGGATATTCCCCACAGTTCCATTTGCAAATGCACCATACTCAAAAGGGCGGGATGTGGCACCCAGCTATAGCGAGGTCCACACCCCAGTAAAGCAGACACAATACTTTTTCCCTTTGCACTGGCATTTTTCCAACACTCCCTCATTGGCTGCTGTGAAATTTTTAAACACTCATGCAGCAATCACATACTAAACCTCTGCATTGCACACTATCATTTCTGCACACAGCTCCATATTTACAGTTAAACACTCTCAGTGCACGTTGCGTTTCCTTCCAAAGCCCCTCCACCAGAACCTTCTGCTAAAGGATGCACTATTTCAGCATCCACAATGAATTTGGGGCGCACCCAGCACACCTTTGGCCATGCACACAACAGTGCAGCCCTTGCCCAGACCCAGCACAACACTATGGATCCATGCATGCGACCATGTGGGCAGCAACCATTATGCACAAACATAACATATTTAGCGGTACTTCTACCCACCTCCCCCACATCATAACCCATCCAATCACAAAAAGAGGTCACAATTAGCACAATCCACAAACATACCACAGCCTCCACCACCCCTACCCACTGCCATTCACAAAGTATTGTGTCACTGCGAAATTCACCACAACATTGGGCCTACTTCAACAAATCTGCATACAGCAGAGTAACCAATCACATATAAGCTGCACTTCAACCATACCCTCTTCCATACTCACAGTATAGAAACACAGCACCCTGTGCTCACACTGCACAGCTTCTCACTGCACCATCTCCTGCTGTATAGCAAATAGTATAAAATGTTCCAACTATCACCACAACCATGAAATACACACTTTTTAACTCACGTGTGCTGCTGTACCACATCTACATTGTGCTCCACACCCATTATCCAAAGATCACCACCCTGTGCCTGATGCACTGTCAAACCTGCATTGATGCAGTAGGTCTGCTCCTTGGACACATTCACTGCACCGTAATGCAACCATGCATGTGAGCATGTCACCAACTACCACAATGCACATATGCACCACTGGCACCAGCACTCCTACCCAACCTCTGCACCAAAATGGAGCTGTACACGGTAAAATGCAACAGTTACCATAATCTGCAAACATTACACTGTCTCAGTCACCCCCATGCACTTTCCTTCACATACTATGGTCTTACCGACTTCCATTCACAAAGTATTGTGTCACTGCCAGCCTAACCGCAAAATGTTTACAACATTGCCCCTACTCCAACCAATCTGCACAGCACACTATCCAAGGACATATAATCTGCACTTCAACCATACCCTCTTCCATACTGACAGTATGCAAACACTGCACCCAGTGCCCACACTGCGTGACTTTTCACTGCACCATCTGCAACCACACATCAAAACCTTTACCATGTTCTAACAGCAGGTCACCACCCTTTAACTGATGTAGACGCAAACATGCATTACTGCAGTGGGTGTGCTCAAGTCCTAGGCTCTTGAGTGCATGGCCACATGCACCCAATAGTCTAGACCTTCAACACACCCACCACAACATAATGTCAGCATGCATGTCACCAATCCACATACACACCACTGCCACCACCACTCCTACCCAACATGCGCACCACTATAGAGCTATGCAGCAAAGAATAGCAACATTACCAAATTGTAGAAAGAAAACACTCTCCAGCACCCCTATGTACTTTTATTCACATACTACGGGCGTGTACCCCCTTCCATTCACAAAGTATTGTCACTGCCAACCTACCCACATACTGTTCGCAACTTTGGCCCTACTCCAACCAATCTACACACACCACACTTTGCAAGCACCACCCTCTACCGGATGCAGAGTCAGACATGAATTGCTGCGGTGGGTGTGCTGAAGCGCAATAGTCTAATCCTTCAACAGACCCACTGCAACTGCATGCACCCATGCATGCCACCATCTACCCAACTAGCGCTATCCATGCACATAGCAAAGGCACCCACACTCCCACGCAACCTATGTCATGTGCAATTCATGCCCCTTCTGAAATTCACCTGCCACTGCTCATCACAGAAAGAGGTTGCCACAAACTAGTCGCGGCAGAAGCTATCAGGCCGTTATGACAGCGGACTCCAATCACCACACAAAGTAGTTGCCTGTCTAGGTACCCGCGAATTGGCGCAATACGCACGAATACTGCAGCCACGTCTTCTTCCACCTATTTACATATGTCACATGAACCACTTCTTACTCCCCCACACTTTCCCTCCCTTCTTGCCGCCAACACATGGTGTACAGTATATTTTGCAGACCCTTCAGCCGGCGCACTGTCCACCGATACACCATGGCGGCGATTGCCAAAATATTTTGATGCTGAGCACGCTTCCCTCCAGCCAACCACCGGCGGCGTCCAAAGTTCTCAGACAGCATGCCGTACAGCAAGCCAATGACACTTCTGTCCGTGGAGTTTAGCAAAGTGCTCTTCCTATGAGTTTAGCAACTTAACCGCAGCCATGTAGTTATGGTTAAGTTGCTAAACTCATAGGAAGAGCACTTTTTCAGCGGCTTATAACTTTGCTCCCCATGGACGAATCCTCACCAAACTTTGCAAAAAAAGTGTATGGCCCGCTCTGAATGTGAGGTTTGGTGCAGGAGGGGAAAAGTTATAGGGGTGTTTTCAACATTTTTTGTTTCCATAGACTGAATGGGCAAAAACTTTGCGCATGGCTACAGCCCAAACAGCTGGATGGATTTGCACCAAATTTCCGGCAGGAGCGGGTGCTTGGGTCAGAAAGTGTACTTTTGTGTGTTTGGTGGGAATCCGATCAGTACTTTTCTTGCAAAGAACTGAAATGTACGTCCCAAACAATTAGTGATATCTGGGTCTGCTCCATGGACCCATTTCCCTGTTCGCTCCACGGACCGAAGTCTCATTGGCCTGCGGTACAGCGTGCTGTCAGCAAACATTGGATGTGGCCGCTGGTTGGCTGGAGGGAAGCGTGCTGTGCGTCAAAGGTTTTGGGAAACACTGCCATGGTGTAGCGGAGGACAGTGTTGTGGTGTGTGCAAAGTCCGTAATGCATTCTGTTCATGGCTGGGCCTCTTGTATGTAACTGTGTGGCCACTAAAAGTACTCCTATCTGCCTCTGCTCCGGTGTCCCTTTTCCCTGCTCGATGCACGGTTAAAAATGTGATTGCACTGCAGTGTACGGTGACGTGTTGCACGTAAATAGTTTTTGATAACGCTGGCATGTTATTTCAGAGGGCAGCGCGGCAGCGAACGTTCCTGGAAAACATAGTTTACTGCATCGGGTGGTAGGAAGAAGGGATGGAAAGGGTAGGGGAATGAGAAGTGCTGCAAGTGATGCATCTTATTAGAAGAAGACGGTGGTTTGCCAGCGGTATCCGTGCATACTGTGCCAATTCCTGGTTATCTCAACAGGCAACAATCTTGTATGGTCATTGCAGGCAGCCTTTCTGTGATGAGTGGTGGCAGGCACATTTGCAGAAGGAGAGGGCATTCCACAAGACATGCACATTGACAGATAGGGCGTACTATGGTGTGCTGTGTGTGGTAAGTCCGTAGACCCTTTAATGTATGGCTGCAGCCCTTGCACAGAAAAGTATGTCCACTGGTTGAAAAGGTATGTCAACTGGTTGAAAGTCAGTGCCATATTGTCCCTTTGTGTGTGTGGTTTGGCTGCATTGCACACATTGTTGGGTGTGGTGATTGGTAGAACATCGTACAGTTGTCGGTGTATGGGTGGAGATGCTGAAGTGACCAGTTGTGTACTGTGTCCACTGGGTGCACTAATGGAATAGTGTAAAATTGAAAAGGTTACGGTGCAACTGGTTGTTACATGTGATTGCACAGTGTGCATTGCGCGGATGATGATGAAAGCAGTGCAGTGCATTTTTCCCCCTGTCAAGGTGCTTTTCTCATGTATACACCCGAGAATAGTGTGGAACTATTCCAATGATTCCTGTCACCAGCCAGAGGTCAGAAGGGGTCTCATTAACAGAAGCATGTGTGACTTCTTGAGTGCTGCTGGGATGTTCTACTGTGAGAATGAAACATTTGTTCTCGATATATACTGATATTATTTAATTTATTATTAATGTGTTATAGCTTAACATAAGCTTTTCACATTTCACACAAAAAATGATTATTTTTTTAAAAAGAGAAACAATAACAATAATATGTAAAATAATTTTCAGAATATCTAGAGTGCAAAGTACAAAAGAAAAAGAACAGAAGAAATAGAGAATAGTAATTAGAAAATAGATAGCAAGCAAATAGCCAAAACCAGGAATAAACAGTACAAGACCAGCAATAAAGGAAAAAGGAAAAAAGAAAAAAAAATATATCTAGATAATGTATAATCAATACATTGACATTAATTAATAATTCCATATGTTGTATCTATTACATGTTCTAAAGAGTAAAAGTTCTAAGAGACAAGTTACTAGTACAGAGACTTATTGGTTCATAGATGAAACACTGGTGAAAGTTAGCATAATAAAACAGCAGGATGGCTATATAGTTATATCCAGTAATTTCTCTATAGTCAACCACACATTGTACATTGCAATATGAAGTTTCATTCCACTTGCGTTGATCGCCCTTAACCAGAAGTCATTGCTACTGATATGGTCACTGATATATACACCTTTTCAAAGGAAATGGCATGTCTTTGTCGACCAGTGGCAATGGCATTTTCTTTCACAATCTACAGGCTGCACTGAAGACCCTATGGTAAGAATGTAAGCTGACATAGAAAACACATAAATACTATGGAAGCACCTTTAAAAAAATTGAATTTAAAAAAGGCTCTTTTAAGAGCTGCCACAACTAACGGCGTCCCCTACCCTGGTTGAAAGTTATTCCCCCTCTCCTGCGCACAGCACAAAATGTCCCTAAATATCGCGATAGTTGCAGGGTGACACGTGTTAGATACGCCCCTTTTGTAGATGACGGCCATGGAAATGGTAGAGGCTACGGGATTGGTCAATGAGGTTTCTGGGTGTGGTGTGTACACACAGTATTTGTGGTACACGGTGTATTTGTGAACAGAAATGCAGAGGGTGCAGTTATGGCTGTGTGTTTCAGGAACCACAGCGTGCGGCTTCTATGGGAGTTCGAAATACATTGATTGAAAGTGAATGGAAAACACTGTGCAGTGGCTGCTCATTTTGGAATCTATCATGTGGATGTGTAGTGCTATGGAGTACCTACAATGAAGTGACTGATTTGGTGACATGCAATCGTGCCGACATTATTGTTGTTCTTTTTGGAGGGAAAATTGCACAGCATGCTACGCGCATTTCAGTGCCGTTTGCGATGAAGGAGGCACTTGCCCAGGTCATGCGTTTGTTTTCGATCTCTTGCATAACTTTCTATCGCATTATGCAGACACCGATGTGGCTGTGTAATTTTTTATTTAGTACGCAAATGGAGAAAGCGCGGTACATTGCGAAGAAGTGTATTTGTGCCTTTGTACGACATGTGCCAATGGTGTACTTCACACATAGGAAAATGAAGTTTCACAGCACAAACAGTTTTCCCCAGCTATAACGTTCATCTTACTATGCCTGCCATCCCGATTTCTGCACACCCCATACAAATTGCCTTGGTGTCCTTCTTGAAATGAGTGGAAAAATGTTTGTAGTAAGTGTTGCGCACTGACACTCTTCAAAACGCTGTGCAACACGTGAAGAAACCTCTTTCTACAATGACTCCCTTTCCAACCGATTGAACTACCGTGTTTTGCACAGTGCCACGCCTCCCGCCCTGCATCCATTCATTGGCAATTCTATTGTTCATCTCTGAAAGGTGCTTTTTTCCTTTCCCAGTTAATTTCCATTTATTATGGTCTTCTAACACATTCCACAGAAGGAAAGGCAGGAAAGGCACGGTACAGAAGGGGCAGCACCTGCATGGATACCATAAGGGACGTGCCGAGAGAAGGAATTATTGGGTGACGCTCACCTACATAGGCACCAGTCATTGTTATGCTCCCGGACGCACCCTTCCCACGCACTTCCAAGTGCCTTCCCTCTGTAGAGTAGCGTGTTGCAGTACATGCACAATACAATGCCCTTTGTTGGGTAGTGGTCTGTAACGCGGCATATGGTCTGCAAGGATGTTTTGGAGCTCCACTGCCCTACAGGAGTGCCCCTTTCGTTGCCCACTGCAGATGTGGCAAATGCTGTACATGAAATTACCTTACTTAACTGTTGAAAGGCAAGTAGACTGCCCACTAGTTCCTTTTTTGTGCTTTCATTTCAGTTGTCATGCATGCCACACAAACACTTCATGCTTCGCCATTATTCTTAGTAGAAGCATTCACGGAGATGCATACATTCTGGAATACAAGAATGTTTTCAACAACATGAAACACAGCTTCATTATGTGGATGAGGAAGGCATTTATTCTGTGCGACCCATGCAGGTACAGTACTTTTCTAAGCATCCCTAACATTGTTTGCGCTCTGCACATTCTGCTGTTTGCTTACTTGCCTTTATATGCACCAGTATGTGCGTGACCAAGCCGCACCAGCTTTGCCATTTTGCAGACTCACTACACACTGTCCCACCTGCAGTTACATGTTTTCTTCAACTGTAACAACCCGCAGGCGACCTCTTGACACTTTCCGTCACACTGCTCAGTGCAGACACGATGTGTCTGTTTCACGGGTCATGAAAAGGCAAGCAGCACATCAATCAAATTAATGTGACATTTAACACGGCCATGTTACACTGCGGGTTGCTGTTCCTTGTTTACCAGTGGGCGTCATAAAGCCAGGCGTGCTTCAGTCACACATTGGTAGGTTTGCAGAGCCACCCACGTAGTTGGCAGGAGTACTTCAAATGCGGTAGACTAGTGTATGAATCCCTAGGGCTGGCGACAGGGGAGGTGTTACCAGCACACAGTGGATTACCTATGCATGGGTATAGGTGTGCAACAGATACACGTGCGCTTCCACAACTACTTAAAAGTGCATTAGAAGATGCAGACATGCGGCCACTAATGGAGTCCTACGGATACTTGCAGTGTGATTGCACATATGACACCCAGGTGCAGTCTCCCTAGGAAACGTCCATAGTGCTCATCTGTAGTCATCTCGGCCAGTACTGTGTGGTACAGATTCACCATGCAATGGTAACACAAAAAGAGAAACTACTCAAACACTCACCAACACTTACCATGTTCATCTGTAATTGCTAAAATACACCAACACTATTCGGAAAAGGAAGGGGTAGCGCAAATGGATACATACACCAGACAATTCACCCTTTCCACACGTTTAGCATGAGGGCAGCCACGGAATCAGTAATAAACCGTTGTCAACGGAACGTTATGGTTCACTTGCAGTACCAAACAGCTATCATCTTTACAGAAAACACTATGCTAAAGCAACGGTTTGGTTACAGTGCCCTAATAAAAACCTATGAAATTCACTAACAAAAACATTGTTAAAGGGACATTATGGTTAAGTTGCGCTACTGAAAACCTATGAAATCCAATGGAAAAACGTTGTTACACGGACGTTATGGTTACAGGTAAAACCGAAAAACCTCAGAAATTTGCCAGTTATGGTAAGTTCAGCAACCAAAAACTCGCACCACCACTGTGCACTGCAAGGACTAACACCTATGACATCAAAGATGACATCACAAATGTCATTGATGCCACCTCCCCAAAGCAGTAGTTGCTCATGCTCCACAGACTGATTCACTGAGGAAACTAGAACCAACCAAAAAGAGTAAAAGACTCGCCGCTGTGCTAGCCCCTGATTCACCGCCCTAGGCCTGAAGATATCATGAAGATATGACATTTCACCAGAGCAGCAGGCAGATCGCGGACAGACGTGGAGCCACGCTGCTGATGCTGGACTTTCGCCTTAGTTTACAGGTGAGATAAATGACTCCTTAAGGGACACTAATCACTCAGAGGAGCCCAGACAAAGCACTCTCAAATGGGACCAATACAGCATGCAGCGACTGGTAACATCAAAAGTGGTAAGAAATCCGAACAAGGGTGACACTTGGTAGAAACTATTTGGGGAAAAGCGCAAGTAAGCAAGGAAGCGGGAGGTGTTTCATGAGAGCGAGAAAGCTGAGGCAGCAAAGAACTTGTGCTATGAACCCTCAGAGAGCCAGGAGAGTTCAAAAAGCTGAAGGCGTGAGAGAGCTCCATACTCTAAAAACTGAAAATATTGGGCACAGTGGGAAATCTGAGCGATCTCAATGCCTGGAGAGAGGTTGCAAAAGAAGGGAGATTTGTGAGTTAATCCGTATCTCAAGAGGATGACCCTCGCAAAGGGTGACTATACCTTTCAGTAAGGTAAAACTGAGTGACCTGTAGACTATATCCCACACAGTGCTGGATGCTGTAATCCTGTGTCTGTGTTAGAATTACCAAGAAGTGAGTGTGGTCTATATCCCGGAGACTATGCTTGAAAGTCAAGTAACAATTGGTCCCTATGTCCCTAAGACTTTTGTTTTGTGTCACGAAGAGAGAGAGGCACTATAACCCTGATCCTGTGTTTCGAGCCAAGAACCAGATTGAATAGCAAAATCCTGCTCACCTTTTCTTCACCTTTGACCTAGATTGTTCAGCGGAATGAACCACCATTTCTTTTATAGTGGAACTCATATCACTTATAAGCAATTATCCCATTACCCATCAATGCAAGATCTTTTTAAACCATATAGCCTTGTTGTGTATTCTCGCCACACCACCAGAGGTATACCCCCCAGGGATTGCAAAATGTTTACCCTCTAAGATACTTTCCGAACCCACATTTCTTAACTCTAGCCTGCATACACATGTTAATTTGCATTTCCTTGATATGAACTTTATACTAATGGATTCCCTCCTTCAACAGATTGTTCATCATTCATGTCACTTTAGTGTTCTCTTGGTGTTGTTTTGGGTCATTTAGCCCTCAGACAAAAGGCAGTGCCTCCATAGCTCCACCCCTGCAGGCTATCTTCAGATTATTATTGTATGTTTAAGTACTTGGGGTCCTCTGCAAGTTCTCTACTTTCATTTGTCGATTTTCATAAGAATTGTACATCCCACATGTCACGCCCTTGGAGGATCTCACAAGTTCTTCCTGACCAGGGAAGCAGAATGGTAGTCGACCCTCCTACCTTGGTTGGCACGGGATCCTGGTTTCAGAGATAACAGGTAACTTTGAGACAGCCAATATGGGGGGAAGATGGTTAAAGAGACGTTGTGGATAGGAAGGGGGAGTTAGGAAATCCGGATAGAAGTTTAGGAAAACCAGATGGAGGTTTAGGAAACCCTGATTGGATAGGGAAGGAGTGTTGAGGGAAGCGACATACAAACAGTAAACCCTATTGTGCACTATGCCTGTAGTCAGACACTCAGCACTTATTCTGGAATTAGTAACTCGTGAACCCTTAGACCTAACCAAACACCTGCCCATCCTTAATCAACAACACCTTACTCCTGCTGAACACAGTCCCGTAAGCCTAACCAAAAATGTGCCCCTCTTTAATCAAGGACACCTAACTCCTAAACAGCACACTTTCTTAATTAAGGGTGTCGGACGTTATTAGAGCTCCCCGCATGTTAGATTCAAACACTGAAAGCACACAGACAATAAGCACATTTAGCAGACACCTGCAACAAGAATAGAATGTTGCTGACTTTGACTTGGAAATGATGTCAACTGCCCTGGTACATTGTATCACAGATATGGAGGCATGATAATGGTAACTGGACTTTCCCCAACACCCAAAATGGGTTCCAGGGAAGGTAATCAAGCATAGACAGACATACAGAAAAGCGTTAATAGTTTCCACAAAGAGACATGCACATGTAAGCGTTATGAGTGTCTTTTAACATGCCCCTTGTGAAATATCCAGAAAACCAGTCCGTCTCCCATACAAATGTCTCCCGAAGCCATGCCTGTTACTTGGTTTTCCACAAATCACATATGCCACCAACACGATATTACAAACATGTGTCACTTAGCTGAGGCCTGGGGAGTCCTGCCGGAACCTCCCCAGGTGAAGCAATGCGGGTGTTGAACTTCTTACAACCTGCATAGCGTGCTCACCACTCCGGCATGCTGGCAGGAAAAGAGTGCCAGAGTCCCGGCCTTGCCCCCAAAATCGAAGACCTCTGCTCCTGACTCTCCCGGCCGGTGGGTGCAATCACAAAATCACCAGCAAGCGGCAGGGTCCAGGGAGGAGCTTATCAAGGGCACAGTAGCTGCACGTATCTCACATGTGCGTTGCAAACTACAGAACCTCATGGGAGTTGTAGTGCTCAATGCGGTCCGGGGTCCCAACACACCACATTGCCAGAGCTTATTAGCCCATGTGTTATGATTCTGGCCACAAAACCACCCGTGCCAGACCCAAGCTCCCTACTGCCTCACAGTACCCCAGCTCCCTACTTCCTCACAGTACCCCCCTCTCCAGGGCCCCTTCTAGGACCTGGCTTGTCTGGGTAAGAACGGTGAAAATTCTTCACCAAATGTGGGGCATGGACCGCATCTGCTGGGTCCCAAGAGTTGTCTTCAGATCCAAACTCTACCAATGAAATGAGATACCACAACTTTTTGCCATGCAGTCTGGAATCAAAAATCCTGCGTACTTCGAATTCCTCCTCTCCCTCCTGCATCAATACTGGAGAATTCTGTTTTTGAACGTCTGCCACTGCAGGTTTAATCAAAGAAACATGAAAAACAGGCTATATCTTCAGGTTGTGGGGAAGACGTGAACGAACCACAGTTTGTAAAATACATTTCACAATGACATAAGGACCAATGTACCGTGGTAATAATTTAGGTGATCCAATCATCCAAATATGTTGCGTGGATAACCACGGTTGGTCCCCCACAACATACTTCGGCCCCTCCCATCTCTTCTTGTCAGCCTGACTCTTTTAGGCTTCCTTAGCCTTGTCCAAATTTTAGCATGCCTGTCTTCTTATCTCAAGAAGCTCCTGCTTCAGCTCTGTTACCGCAGGAATCTTACCGCCTGATAACATCTAAGGTACCCTCTGACAACATCTAAACTTTTAGCTGTACAAACAGTAATGAAAGGACATGTTGTCCAGTCCTTTTTTCGAATACAAAGGTTTCCAAAGGCAAACTTTCGAATCTTTTTTTTTCAAAATGCCATTCTTTTGAATGACAATTTATTTGAAAAAAATTCGAAAGTTTGCCTTTTGAAACTTGGGTTAGGGGTGGGAGGGTGGCGTGGGGTTAAGGGGGTTGGGGAAACCTCCCCAATATACACTAAAACCTTGAAATGTTACATGGAGCTGTCCAGTGCTGAAATTACAGCACTGGACAGCTCCATGTAACATTTCAAAGTTTAAAAAAAGCATTTAAATGCCAATATGCACAAAAACTTTGAAACATTACATGGAGCTGTCCAGTGCTGCGATTAGAGCACTGGACAGCTCTATCTAACGTTTCAACGTTACCACAAAAAAAGCATTGAAATGCTACTTTTAACATGTAAAAGTGCATTTTAATTGAAACCAATCCATGACTATTGTCGACGGATTGTTTTCGAAAGAAATGCACTTTGCATGTTAAACATAGCATGCCGCAGCTTTTGTTTTTGAAACTTTTGTTTCGAAACTTTTGTTTTTCAAATCTTTTGATTTGAAACTATGACTATGAACCAGAGGACATTACATTCCCAAAGAATCATGCTCTATATTATTCTAGCAAAATTACACCAACCACAAGGCTTGAACCCATGACTGTAATCCGTCTGCTCTAAAGCAACACAGGTATTATTCAATAGTTTGGTTGACTCTTTCCATCTGTCCATCAGTTTGCAGATGGTCACTTGTGGATAACGTGCCTGAGATTCGCAGTATTTCACAGAAGGCCTGCCACAATGCAGACGTAACTGAGATCCCTGATCAGATACTTTTGACCTTGGTAATCCATGCAACCTCACCACATGTAAAAACAACCTCGACAATTCCGCAGCATTAGGAATTCCCATTCATGGAATAAAATGTGCTTGTTTAGAGAAATAATCAACAACCACTATAATGGATTTGAATTCCTCATCCCTGGGGAGATCAGTGATAACATTCATGGAGATGTGTGCCCAGGGTTCCTCTGGTGTAGGTAGAGGTTGTAATAACCCTGTCTTTCTAGAATGGTTAACTTTGGATCTTGCACAGGTTTCACAACGCAATACATATCTTTGAACATCAGTGGTTAACCTTGGCCACCAAAAGTAACATTGTTTTGAGTCTTTCTCACCCCCGCATGGCCTGCCAACAGGGAATTGTGGCACCAAAACATAGCCTTCCTTCTCAGTGACACTGTGGGGAGAAATGTATTTCCCTTCCTGTCCTGATATGGCAACCCATCCCTGATCATCCGTAATCCATTTCTCATCTCCCACTTTTGCCGTTGGCTCTTAGGAAAAAGTATTCGGACCTACGTTAACATGTCCTTGGTCACCACCCCTATAATCTTTTCCACAGGGATAATACTCCTGTCCTCCTGTACAGGAATGGTAGTATTCTCCTGCCTGGTCAAGGCATCTGCCTTTCCATTGCTCTTCCCTGGGCGATATGTGACGAGAAAATCAAACTCCTTGAAGAATTGAGACTGCCGGAACTTACGTGGACTCAAAGTATTACCAGTTTTTAAATATTTTAGGTTCTTGCAATCTGTAAGGACTGTCATAAGATGTCGGGCTCCCATTAAAAAGTGTCGCCATTCCTAGAAGGCGGCCCTAATGGCTAGGAGTTCTTTGTCAGTTATGGCGTAGTTTTGTTCACAACCGGTCAATTTGCATGAGAAAAAGGCTACTGGGTGCATCACTCCCTCATCTCGTTGTGACAAAATTGTTCCAATTGCTATATTGGATACATCCATCTCTACTTGAAATGGTCTTCCTAAATCGGATGTTGTAATATTGGGGCCTCAGTAAATGCTGTTTTTAACTTATTAATAGCCCCCTCAGCCTTCTCAAAATGTGATTGTCTTTTTTAATTGTTGTGTTATGACTGTGATGGTGTGTGAGAAATGACTGATAAACCTTGGATGCAAGTTAGCAAACCTCAAAAAAGACTGGATACTCTTCACACACTGAGGGGGATGGCCACTTGGTTACTGCTTCCACTTTCCTATCATCCATGATTACACCAGAGAGAGTCCATATAAACACCAAAAATTCCACTCTGGTCGTATAGAACTCACATTTCTCCAATTTTGCGAACCAATTGTACATTCGCAAGCGCCTCAATACAGCCTTCACATGATGAACATGTTGCTCAATTGACTCTGAATAGATTAGAATGTCGTTGATGTACACAATTACAAAAAGATCCAAATAATCCTGCAGCACCTCCTGCATAAAATGCTCAAAGGCTGCGGGAGCATTGCACAGTCCAAATGGCATGATCATGTACTCAAAAAGACCAAACTTGGTGCGGAAGGCAGTCTTCCACTCATCGCCTTCCTTCACTCGAATAAGATGGTAGGCCGGGGCCTCTCTAAAATCTAACTTGGGTGTGGATTGTGGCTTCCTTTAATTGGTCCAGCAACACTGAAATGAAGCGCAATGCAAACCTATTTTTGATGGCAACGTTGTTAATACCCTGTAACCAATACAGATTCTTGAAGTACCTTCTTTCTTGGGGACAAATAAAAGGGCAATGAAATAGATGAATTGGAATCGCAAATAAACCCATATGCGAACATTTCGTCAATGTACTGTTGCAAGTGTTGTGTCTCCTTCTCAGAGAGGGTATAAATCCAACTGCATGGGAGTTTCACATTAGGCTCCAGATCAATCGCACAGTTGTAAGTTCTGTTCTATGTGGAGCAATGTTGCAGCCCTTGCTTTGCCAAAATGTCAGGCAAGATCCCGATACTGCTCGGGCGTGGCAGTAGCCCCCGCCCCTATGTTACTCTGGGTAAGAGCCCCTTCCACCAAAAATGCTGTTGGACCCCCAGTATTGCTCAAATGTGCAAAACACTGCTTGGTGTTAAAGGTCAAAGTGCATTCACCCCAGTCTATATTTGGATTATGTGTCACTAACCAGGGTATTCCCAGAATTAGACCAAACTGGGGTGCTGCAATCAAATCAAAGGTTAGAATTTCTTCATGCACTGCTGGTGCACACATCATTTTGACTGGCTGAGTCTGTGTAGTGATGGGTCTGACATCAAACATGATCCATCCACTGCCTGCACGGGTTCTGCCACAGCCTTGAGCAGAGTGGGAACTCCTAACTTGGTTGCTAGCATGATATATAGAAAGTTTCCTGTGGCTCCAGAATCAACCATGGCCGAAACGGTCTCTTTAGAATTTACAAAAAACAAGGTTACCAACATATATCAATGGAGTGTCTTAACCTGTATGGTGTTGGCCACAAAACTTGGGCACTCTAATCCAATCCAATCAGGCTCAGTGTGGTCATTCCCCCACCTACTGAGCCGACTCTTTTCACGGCTCTGGCTTCCTCTTGTCAATGCTCCGTGAATTTCGGGACAATTTCTTATATAATGTCCTGGCTTTCCAAAACAGCACTAATTGTTTCGGCTCAGGCCATTCTGTTTCGACTACCAATCTGTTAAACTGTGCCACATAGGTGACTTAGTCCCCTGCCTGAGAGCAAACAATTCCTTATCCTGCGCCAAGGACACATTACTACGATCAAATTTTCGGGCAAACTCCACTGAGAACTGATCCCAGTTGTAAAGAATAGGATCATCCTTTTGCACCAAAGGAATTGCCTATGCCGTAGCTTCACCTGATAAATATGAAATCACAAATGCTGTTCTAGCTTGCGTTGCTTCGAGGGCCGTGGGTTTACAAAGGAAGTGTAACTTAAATTCAGTTAAGAAGGTCGCAAATTTCCTTGGATCGGTCCACCACCTCCCAGCGAATGTCACTGAACGCCCTGCCTGCTATTTGGTTTTCCACAAATCACAAATCCCACAACACAATATTACTAACATGTGTCACTTAACTGAGGCCTAAGGAGTCCTGCCAGAACCTCCCCAGGCGAAACAATGAGGGTGTTGAACTTCTTAGAGCCTGTGTAGCATGCTCACTACTCCGGCGTGCTGGCAGGCAAACGGCACGGTCATGAGAGCGAGCGGGGGAACCTGTTTTCGTTCTCCAGCTCCAAGAGTTGCTGCTGCGCCTCCTCATTCCTGGTCTTGCCGCCAAAATCGAAGAACTCTGTTCATGATTCTCCTGGCCCGTGCCTGCAATCACAAAATCACAGGTATAGCGGCATAGGCCGGGGAGGAGGTTATCAAGGGCACAGTAACTGCACGTATCTAACGTGCGGTTGCCAACTACAGAGCCTCATTGGAGGTGTAGCGCGCAATGCAGTCCGGGGCCCCAACGCAGCACATCTCCAGGGCTTGTTAGTCCGTGTGTGTGCGTCTGGCTGCAAAACTCTCCATACCAGACCCCAGCTCCCCACTTCCTCCCACCACAAGACTTATTTGCACACCATTGAGAAGCTAAGATAAGTGCTAATTTTGGGGAATTTTGGGGTATTAAAAGTCGTGCACCCATTTGAAGCTTCCCTACAGGGCACAGGTCTATGTGTCCCAAGGATTGATCCCTGCAGAGTCTTCTTGTCCCACCATGGCTGAATCCAAGACCAGGAAACCTCTACGTTGACAATCAGCATGAGGAATGTCTGTATTGTCTGTTTGTAGACTATGATCTAAACTTCTGCTCCATATGCCACTCCCTTTCAAATAAAACCTTAAAGCACTGTCACAGGAGGCATGTGGCCTGGCTCAATGAGGGGTCTGTGGCCTCTGACTCAGCATCAGTGAGAAGTCATGTTTCATTATGCCATAGCAGGCCCAAGAGGTTGAGATCCCATGAGGAGGCTTCCTGTGGGAAAGGGGTGAGGAAATGAGATGCCACCCACTCCTTTTAACACAGATAAGGAGGGCCTTCCTCCTAAATCCTCTTCAATACATAAACAGCCAGCTTCATCAACAAAAGTCTATGATGACGCAATAGTCAAATACAAAGTCCGTTTATTTCTCCTTTTAAATTAGGTATTATTGTGACATTGTTGCTGCCTATTGATTATATGTGTGCTCGGCTTGGGTGCAGTTAACATTACAGCATCGGCCAGAGCTGAACCTGGTTTCATATTTGTTGATTTGAAATGTGTTTTCTGGCGGCGGTGCACGATTACTTTTATCCGAACGTGTGGGAACGTTAATTCCCATTAGCCAATAGGTGGCGCACACGTCTCATCACTCCCCTGCGTCATAGGCCCTAAAAGCCTTGCGTCAGTGCCAGTGATGCGAAACCTGTTTAGGCCTGTTCGGGGCAGTTCAGCGATCTGCGGCAATCGCTGCAAAGCAGTTAACACACGTAATTCGAGGTTTGTGATTGTAACTAATTTAGGTTTATTTTACTATGTGTATGTTTGCGTTTTTTCACAGATGGCTATGCACATCTATTTTATTGAAAGGTCTACTTAACATCTGGTTTAAATTAAGGGTTGTCAGTGTTAGAATTGTTTGTGCTCATCTACTTAAACTGTCTTTCATAACCTATATATGCTACTGCTGCTACTGGTTTGTTTCCTCTGTTTTGCGTTGAGGGTGCTTAATTGGCTTCATGTAGATCGCCCCATGAGTAGTATGCACCCAGTTTTATTTAGGTAGCTTGTTTCTCTTGGCTCTCTTTTGGACTGAGTAACGGATTAGATTAGTGCATTATGCGTTATATACCCACTAGGTCACATTGAATGTGCAACCGTTAGGCGCAGCAAAAACCTATGTTTTTTTTTTATTTAAATTTGTTTATTGATAAAGTAGTGACAGCATCAGTAACCATTACAGTTCCAGCAAGTGCATGCAATATAACAACGTATCAAACATTACTTGAGAACTAAACTTTCCAAACCATACACTGTAAACCTGAAATATTCAACATGCACCTTAAATGTTCCAGTCTCAGGTGTGGGATTATAAGACCTTGCGCCCCCACAGGCGTAAGCAGTCTAATCGATAGCAGTAATACAGATCAACACCTTTGAACCTAGTCCATTTTCTACTAGTATCTGGTTCTCGGTAGGTCCATTCTCCTATGTCTCCCATCATCGCGGGCGTAAGTCAGGAGTATTCATTAGTTAATTCAGAATTTCTCCCCAATCCATTCCCCTAGCCTGCCCTGCGTCTTTTGGGGTCTGAACTCTAAGTAACTCCATCTCTGCTATCCCCGAACAATGTGCATCTTTCAATCATAACTGAGTCAGTGACCCCCCCCGCCCCTGGTTTTTCGACGAGATCTCAATCCTGTGTTTAGCTAATATGAGCAGGAAAGCCACTATTTTCCTTTTAGTCTTAGTTCTCTTTCCAGCGGTAGTATCCCCCATGAACACGTTTCAGGTGTGCAAGTGTATTCGCTATGGGCACAAGAGTTGGTCCTGCTCATTACTTCCTCCCAGAATGTTCTGTTTTTAAGGCAATCCCAAATCATATGCCAAAAGCCAGCCGAGGCCTCCTTACATGTAGGGCAGGTATGTGTGTGTTGTGGGTTAATCATGTGGAGTCTGGATGGTGTCAAATATACTCTGTGGATTAAATTGTACTATGTGCCTGAACCTGGTGTTTCTCGACACCTTGTGAGTTTGTTCCAATATCTTGTTTGTTTGTTTATTCACTTATTACGCGCACCAGACCCGGAGGTAATAGGGCGTGACAGAAAGACAATGCAAGGCTTACATAGTTATGCAGTAAACAGGTATGTTAAAAAATAATGCAAAGACTTCAGTATTGGGCTCAATGGGGAATTTTCGCGCTCTTACCGCCGGCGGATTTCCCGCCGGCGGTAATAGCGTGCATTTTCGGCGGATTTCCCCCCAGCTCAGAGCTGGGTTGAAAACCGCCAAAGCCCTGATTCGGTGGACCCTTAAATCCGGTGGTATTAGCGCTACGGCCAGATTTAAGGGTTACCGCCGAAGTCGTGATCAGGCCCAATGTGTTTTATGACATTATTCCTAAAGAGTAGGTATGGTTGTTCAGTTTGCAAGTCTTGTGGAAGTGAATTCCAGGTTTTTGCCGCCTTTACAGGGAAGCTATTACCACCAATAGTGGTGAGCCTATATCTAGGCATAGCCAGGCAGTTAGTGTTGTCGGCTCTAGTATGTCTAGCAGAAGTTCTTCTCTGAAGTATATCTGTCAGGTAGCTAGGGGCAGCATTGTTGAGAGCTTTATGAGTCAGAGACAGTGTCTTAAACTGTATTTTGTTACTCGTAGACAGCCATTTATGTTGGCGTCTGATGGAGGAGATATGAATACTTTTATTTATGCCTAGGGCTGCTCTTAAGGCATTGTTTTGTAATATCTGAATCTTTCGGATAGTAGTTCTGTTGGCACCACAGTATAAGGCATTACAATAGTCAATTCTAGAGAGTATTAAGGCTCTAGCCCAGATCAGACAGCTATCATCTGAGAGGAATGGCTTACCTGCTCTTAACAATTTACAGGTGTAAGCTGTGGATGATGTTAAAGACTTTAACTGTTTGTCAAAAGATAATCTAGAATCCAAGTAGAAACTGAGGGTTTTTACTTCCTTGGAGACTTTGATGGTATTACCGTCAATGTTAAAGGAGGAAAACTCCTTGCCTAGTTTTCTGATATTAGCCTGTGTACCAAGGATTATCAACTCGGTCTTGTCGTCGTTTAAACATAGGCCATGAGTGGCCATAAATGCTTGGATGACAAGGTATATCCTGTTCACCAACTCCGAGTCCTTACTATGATCCCCAGAAAGCGGGAGGAGAATCTGAGTGTCATCAGCATAATTTGTGTAGGTGACACCCAGAAGGTCCAGATCATCGAACAAGGGTTTGTTGAAGATGTTATAGAGAGTTGGCGAGACACATGAGCCCTGCGGAACACCGCACAGGATGGAGGGCGGGTCAGCAGCTGCCGAAAGGGGAGAAAACTCTCATAGTTCTCTCACTCAGGAAGGATTCAATCCATCTGATAGCCTCGGGGGAGAAATGGGCGGCAGAGTCAAGGTGTCTGCAGAGGACCTTGTGGTCAACCAGGTCAAATGCGGCTGAGAGTTCGAGTAACAGCAGAAGTACTGTCCTTCCTCTGTCTCTCAGCTCATCTATTTGGGATTTTAAGTCAATTAGAGCTTGGTCCACTGTTCTTCGGGTATCTCTCTCCCAACATCCCGTTCCCATTTTGCCTTAACGGCTAATTCCGGAAGTTTCTTTTGTTCCCCCATCTGCAGGTACAGGCGTGAGATCAGTCCTCTATGTGTAGCATTTAGCATCTGGTGTATAAGGGAGCTATGTTCTGGTTCCTCAGGAGTCTCCTCCCACAGGGCAGCTATTCTTTTCACAATTCGGGCGTAACTCAAGAAAGCCCCTACGGGCATATCATACCATTGGCACCATTCTTGGAATGGCAGCAATTTCCCTTCTTCACAGAGATCCCCCAGTTTCGTGCACCCTTTATGCCGTAATCTAGACCAATCTAGGTTGGTCAATATTCTGCTTAGCACAGGGTCAAAGCTCAACAGTAAGTCCGGGTTATACTGGTAGGGGTTCTGTAGTTTCTCTAATATCTGCTTCCAATTTCCCTTGGTACTGTGTATATCTCGCTCTTTCCCATACCTGCCAATGGGTCCCACAGTAGTTCAATCCCTTTCCTATGTGTTGGAAAATCCCCTAAAAGACATTTCAAGTCCGCCCTCTGGTGTGTCTACCCAGTTGGAAACTGTTTGCAGCTGGGCTGCCTCATAATAGATCTCAAAATCTGGCAGGGTGAGTCCCCCTTCTATGTATGACCGCCGCAGAGTGGTTAACGCTACCCTTCTTCTGTTCAAACCCCAGAGTGGTTCCCCTGTGTTGGTATCCAGCATTTTAAAGAATATTTTCTTGATTTTATACAGGATATTAATAAAATAATAAAGCAACCTGGGTAGAATCACCATTTTTCACAGGGCTATCTTCCCCATCAAAGAGAGTGGTTGAGATTTCCAAAATGTTATACAGTCTCCCATGTTGGACAGTGCCCCCCAGTGTTAAACATAAAGGTCTCCACTAATTCGTGGAAAATTGTGATTACCAAGTAGTGGAAGGTCTCCATTTGTCCTCGAATTCCCCATTGTGGAAGTGAATCCACAGGTTGTGTGCACATCGATCCTAGCGGGAACACCCAAGATTTTTCCTTATTCACATTATTTATTTATGTGTTTTGTTTGTTTATTTATGTGTTCATACACTGTAGCCTTATAACCTCCTGAAGTTGGCTACTACCTCTACTATTACCACGACATTCACCCTGGGGTTGCTCACGTATATTAACGCATCATCTGCGTATAGTGATTTATTGTGCGTTATATCTCGGACCCTAATCCCGGTCTCCTGTATATAGTGCCTTAAGTATACCACCAGAGATTCTAGTGGTAGGGTGAACAGTAATGGCAATGCCGGGAATTTTTGACGGGTGCCCCTTCTAGTGTCCATTTCCCTGATATCCAATCGCCTGTTTAACTCTTTCCTGAGGGCTTGCGTACAGTAACTGAATTCACTGAAATATTTGGGCTCCCATCCTTATCCCTCTTTATACTTTAAATAGCCATTTCCTCTCCACGGAGTCAAAAGCCTTTGTGGTGTCTAAAACATCAAGGCCATTTCCTCCTCTGAATGTCGGACATGTTCCATTATGAAATGACCCGCTTTGTGCCCTTCGCCATGTATCCTTTTGGTGTAATGGTTCCTGTCGAATTTGGACAGAGCCTCTTGGTGTGAGTTTTGAGTTCCTGACCCACCTCTTTTTCCATCCCCAAGTTGATCTCTAGATCCCTAATTATTCTCTCTGAATCGTTTTGTTTTTGGGATAGAGTTTTCTTTATTCCCACCATTTTAGATATGCACACCCCTCTTACTGTTACCTTAAGGGCTTCCCATGCAACACTCACCTTGTCTAGTGAGCTCTCATTATGCCCCAGGAAAGAGACAATCTCTTCCCTCAGAGATGCGTTGAATGCCCTATCCTTCAGCAGTTCCACCCCCAACTTCAAAGTTGGTGTCACTTGGTGGCGTCGTCCTATCTGTAATGACGTAACCAGGGGTGCATGGTCAGAGAGCACCTTTCCTAAATAGTCCATCTGGGAAAATCTGTGTGCACTCGCTGTGCCCGTTAATAAATAATCCTGGCGAGTGTGTATCCTGTGCACTGGTGAGTAGAATAATATTCCCTATCATACCCGTGTGATCCCCTCCACAATTTCTGCAAGTCTAGTTCCAGTACCATTCTGTTGAGGGAGCGTGTTGATCGGGGGCATTGGTAGGCCCCTGTTCCTGTCCGGTCTTGGTTTGGGTCTAAGTAACAGTTAAAATCCCCTAGATAAGAATGTCCGCTCTGTCTCCGGCCATGAATTTTTCCACAGTTTGGAAGTAGTCCTCATTATCTGTATTGGGTGCATACAAGTTTACTATCCAGAAACTGTGTCCTAAATTACTCCGTTATCAATGCACAGTCGTTACACTCTCCTTAGTTGGAAAAAGGTATCTATCCTGTCCCTTCGTGGTGCTGCTGGCCCTAGAAAGCGCTGTGGCACCGACTATCAAAGAGAGATAGAAGAAGAGAAACTCACCCTATTCTTTACATGTAGTGAAGTAATTTACAAGCAACTATTACCAAATAGGTTTTTTTCAATATCCTAATTTTAGCACAATGTAATTATAAAATTGCAGTTTAGGAATACATATCCCCTATCTGCACACTATGGTACATCGGACAGTTCATGTGGGACTAGACGTCGCACCTTTGGACAATTTATTTGCCCTCCACGAAGTATGTCAGATTGTGCCAAGTGTAATGTAAAACATTTAAGAATATAAATAACTCTATCAACATGTTTTCATACCCCCACACATTGTCTCTCCCTTTGGAGTATTCACAAGGTTTGGTATTTGTGAGAGAACCTAATTTCCACATAAAAAACAATTTAGAATGTACACCTCATAAATTCAAATATCCAAATTGCTCAAGTCCACCGTGTGTCGCTCTTAATGAGGCGACATCTAAAGGTCTGGTAGGCCGGTTTCATTGATTTTCTTTCATGTATCATCTTCATCAGGACCCATTACTTCTTTGTTCAGACTCAATCTGTGCGCCCCTCAGAAGCGTAATTTTGGCAAATTCTGTGGGGCAAACGGAGAGAAGGTCAGGATGACTTCTCCCATGTTTAAAATAGAGTGCCTGACAATTTTTAACGAGTCTCATATTATACAATTATTGTTTTAAAAACATATTCCTTTAATGAAAGTCCCTTACGAGACATTGATGGACAGCCTAAATCCCCCCTCCTTTCTCCCACCCTCAGTCAATAAACGACATTTTTTTAGAGAGTTCCAGGTATAGATGGTCATACCTGATTTTCTCGTTGTGCGTGCAATTCTGTAGCGTGCCTAACTTTAAGCTTTTGGGCAGTTCTTGTTGGCTAGGTCGATGCCTGATCTGTAACATAAAATGATCACCTATTTAGCTCCCCGTTCAATGTACTCTGCACTCCTTATTAATCAAGTTGGCTAGATGTTACAATACTGACATTATCTCTTAATTACCTGACTGGAGTTTTAATATCACACTTCAAAGCTGGTTGAGTCAGCGGTGAAGAAAAACTGTTGTTGTGTTTGGGACGGTCCTGTGAAAAGAGAGGAACCCAGTTTTTGCAGCAACCCAGATCCCAGATGATTGTTGTTAATCTTGTACACTTTTATGCACTATTTTCTATTTGCCATCCATGTGGGCGTGATTCCCTCATTCCTCTCTTTATTATCTATATTGCACCCATTCCCAGCGTTAAATGTGATCACCTCGTGCTGATAGTAACAGTAATCTCTGTGTGCTCACATCGTAACTCAGAAAAACTGCCGCATACAATCTAACACACGTGGCCAAAGCTCGTACCGTGCTATATCTATTCGCTTACTTGGTCCGTTTCCAGCGGATTCACTCGATATCTTCCGCGAACCCCACAGTCTCCTCACGGCATTGAGGTTCTTCTATTGCACGCAAGATTAATGGGCATATTTACATATCCTGGGGCTTTTTTCGGCCATGTTGGAATGGAGGCTGCATCAAATAATGCGGCGGCCATCTTGGGACAGGTTACCTCGTCCAAAAAACGGCCGCCATGTTTGTATGGGTGATTCAACTCCCTACAGATGGTCTAATCATGCTATTGTACCTAATAGAGGATCGTTCGATTAATGACTCGCAACCTATGTTCCACTTTCTCGAATTCAAGTGTGCAAGCCTTGCCATATTTCTCCTTATTGGCAGCATATTATAGCTAATTCAGCACATGTGACTAAATATACATATGTACAAGGTATTTTTTTGTATGAAGGGTCCTACATATAAAGTAAGGATAGCACCACCCCTGCCAATTACCTATATGTGCTGTGAGACTTCCCTCTAGTATGTACTCTTAAAAGGTCTATAAAAAAATCCACTGACCGGAATGCACTACTAAATAATGGCAGTTACCATCCACGTGCCCTACGTGATAATTTGCCATTAGGGCAATCTTTGCGATATAGGCGCACGTGCACGAGAGTCTCAGATTACCAATACCAATCGGGAGAACTAAAACGGCAATTGTTGAGAAGAGGATACCCCCGCAAAATTGTAAAAGACACTCAGAAACGTGCGAGAAACATACCACGTGCGACAACTTTGCAACAGCATGAGAAGACGACCCAGGGGGTTACCATTACAGCAGTTTTGAGTTATTCCCCCATCTTCAACATTTTGAAAAGAGAGATTAAAAAGCTCTGGCCAATTCTAAATACTGGCACAATGGAATTAGCATCTCCAGCTTTTGCCATTAAACGGAGAATAAACATCCGGGATAAACTCGTACATACATTGGTTGAGCCAAAGGAGAATGAAAATCATAATACCCTCTGGGATACCAGTAGTCCGGCTGGACACACGCCGTGTGGAGCATGCGTGATGTGCAAGCAGACTACAAGGAGTAAATCCATCGATATAGGGTGGAAGACACAGTGGATACAAAAACATCTGACAAATTGCAACACAAAAGTGGTTATATACCTCTTTACCTGTCTGTGTAATTTGAAGTATATTGGGATGACAGCACGCCCAGTAAAAGCAAGATTGATTGAACATAAATCCTGTTTGAGGACAAAAAAACTGACAGCACCATTAGTTTGCCACTTTGTATCACATCAACACACGGGGGAAGATTTCAAGTGGACAATACTTGAAAAGGTACATCTATCCCGGAGAGGTGGACATTTCCACAACATTCTTCTTAAGAAAGAACAGCAATGGATCTTTTGTTTAAATACAGTTAAGCATGGTTTAAACGAAGAGATACAGTGGAAATCCCTGGCATTATTAAAATAATTCTATAATAGGGTTGATCCCATTGAAAGGTGTCTAGATAAGCTGCAGCATAAATTCACATATTGGGATTAATGTGGGATTGAAGTCACCGCCCAACCCTAACGATTTAAGAGTACATACTAGAGGGAAGTCTCACAGCACATATAGGTAATTGGCAGGGGTGGTGCTATCCTTACTTTATATGTAGGAACCTTCACACAAAAATATCTTGTACATATGTATATTTAGTCACATGTGCTGGATCAGCTATAATATGCTGCCAATAAGGAGAAATATGGCAAGGCTTGCACACTTGAATTCGAGAAAGTGGAACATAGGTTGCGAGTCATTAATCGAACGATTCTCTATTAGGTACAATAGCATGATTAGACCATCTGTAGGGAGTTGAATCACCCATACAAACATGGCGGCCATTTTTTGGACGAGGTAACCCGTCCCAAGATGGCCGCTGCATTATTTGATGCGGCCTCCATTCCAACATGGCCGAAAAAAGCCCCAGGATATGTAAATAGGCCCTTCAATTTTGCACGTAATAGAAGAACCTCAACGCCGTGAGGAGACCGTGGGGCTCGCGGAAGATATTGAGCGAATCCGCTGGAAACGGACCAAGTAAGCGAATAGATATAGCACGGTACGAGCTTTGGCCACATGTGCTAGATTGTATGCGTCAGTTTTTCCGAGGTACGATGTGAGCACACAGAGATTACTGTCACTATCAGCACGAGGTGATCAAATTTAATGCTGGGAATGGGTGCAATATAGATAATAAAAAGAGGAATGAGGGAATCACGCCCACATGGATGGCGAATAGAAAATAGTGCATAAAAGTGTACAAGATTAACAACAATCATCTGGGTTGCTGCAAAAACTGGGTTCCTCTCTGTTCACAGGACCGTCCCAGACACAACAACAACAGTTTTTCTTCACCACTGACTCAACCAGCTTTGAAGTGTGATATTAAAACTCCAGTCAGGTAATTAAGAGATAATGTCAGTATTGTGACATTTAGCCAACTTGATTAATAAGGAGTGCAGAGTACATTGAACAGGGAGCTAAATAGGTGAACATCTTATGTTACAGATCAGGCATCGACATAGGTGCATTGACCTGGCCAACAAGAACTGCCCAAAAGATTCAAGTTAGGCGCGCTACAGAATTGCACGCACAACGAGAAAATCAGGTATGACCATCTATACCTGGAACTCTCTAAAACAATGTCGTTTATTGACCTAGGGTGGGAGAAAGGAGGGGGGATTTAGCCTGTACATCAATGTCTCGTAAGGGACTTTCATTAACTGAATATGTTTTTAAAACAATAATTGTATAATATGAGACTCGTTAATAATTGTCAGGCACTCTATTTTAAACATGGGAGAAGTCATCCTGACCTTCTCTCTGTTTGCCCCACAGAATTTGCCGAAATTACGCTTCTGAGGGGCGCACAGATTGGGTCTAAACAAAGTAGTAATGGGTCCAGATCAAGATGATACACGAAAGAAAATCATTGAAACCGGTCGACCAGATCTTTAGATGCCGCCTCATTAAGAGCGACACACAGTGGACTTGAGCAATTTGGATATTTGAATTTATGATGTGGATATTCTAAATGGTTTTTTATGTGGACATTATGTTCTCTCACGAATACCAAACCTTGTGTATCCTCCAAAGGGAGAGACAATGTGTGGGGGTATGACAACAAGTTAAGAGAGTTATGTATAATCTTAAATGTTTTACATTACACTTGACACAATCTGACATACTTCGCGGAGGGCAAATAAATTGTCCAAAGGTGCGACATCTAGTCCCACGTGAACTGCCCGATGTACCATATTGTGCAGATAGGGGATATGTATTCCTAAGCTGCAATTTTATAATTACTTTGTGCTAAAATTAGGATATTGAAAAAAACTTATTTGGTGATAGTTGCTTGTAAATCACTTCACTGCATGTAACAAATAGGGTGAGTTTCTCTTCTTCTATCTCTCTTTGATAGTCGGTGCCAAAGCGCTTTCTAGGGCCAGTAGCACCACGAAGGGACAGGATAGATACCTTTTTCCAACTAAGGAGAGTGTAACGACTGTGCATTGATTGCTTAGTAAGTAACTAGCTCGAGAGGAGCTGTTCTCCGATTTCTGTTTTGTGTGTTAAATATAGACTGTGATAACAGAAAGGACAAAGTACCCTAGATCGGAGGTACAAAATAAAACAGTTTCCCTGTGTTGTCTATAGCCTAAGTTACTCCGTATCATAAATGTGCGTCCTGCATTGTTCCCCTTGGTGGCTTCCAGCTGCAATGGTATTTTAGCATCCACCCAAATCAACACCAACCTGGAATATGACGAGCATGACTTTCCCACTAATATGCCTCCCCTACTCCTTTGCAAAGCTATAAGATCAGCTTAAATCAAGTGCGTCTCCTGTGATAGTGCCACTTGGATGCCGTGTCTACGTAGGAATTGCAGGACCCAGGAATGCTTGTATCTCTTGCCCAGGCCATGTGTGTTCCAGGTTCCTATCTTCATCGACATCTAAACTGCTGTAGTATACCATTCCCCTGAGGCCTCCCCCCGTTGGGGAAACCACAATTGCCCTTTGTGTTCTTGTTCGTGCCCCCCTACCATCCGACTTAGTCTCCTCTGTATTCAAACCTCTGACCGCACCCTGGTCATACCAACCGCTTGTCTGCTCCCATCTGTTATTCGACTGGGTCGTCTTTGCGTGTAAGCCTCTAATCCCACCCTGGTCATGCCACTCGCTTGTCATATGATTAACCTGTTGCTGGTCTACTGTTACCATAAGTAAGATTGTGATGTTTTCTCCTCCTGTTTTCCCTCCTTTCCCCTTCTCCCCGCCCCTCCTGCCCTCCTGGTTCCTCACCCCCCTTTCTGGCTGCCCATTCTCTCAAATTCTTCCTGCAGGAGTTGACTCCTGCTTTTAACTGTGACGGGTCCTCGTCACTGGACATCTTGAAAAAGATACTGGTTGGACTGTTCGCCCCTTCGATCTCGCTTGTGACTGTGAGGCATACAGGGGTTCAGTCGGTGGTTTGGCCTTAACGTCGGCCTCAGAGTTTAGCACTCCTCCGCTCCTTCAGCGGTTCAGTGTCTTGTTCCGTGTTCTCAGAAAGTTCCTCAGTGTCCACTGCCGTTCTTTTTCAATTACTCTCTCTCTCTTTTCCCCCTTGTTCGCCATGATATTTCACTCTTTGTGTCGTCATTTTTGATTCTCCCTGGTACCCTGCATCACCGAGTCATCAGTCTGTCCATACTTGCATTCTATCCAGGACCAGGCTTCATTGGCTGTAATGAAGAAGTGCGACTAGTTATCTGCTAGCACCTTCAGTTTGGCCAGAAAGAACATCATGTATCTCAGCCCGTGTTCCCGTAGTCTCTGCTTAATTGAGTCAAACGATAGCCTTTGTTCCTGTACTTCTTGCGTGAAGTCTGGGAATATCGGGATTCGCGCATTTTCCATTTGTATGCTCCCCAGCTTCCGCGCCTCCTGTAGGATTGCATCCCAGTCCCTGAAATTAAGTAGCTTGACTATTATATTATAGCCCGAGGAGGTGCTCCCGGGGGGTGGTGGATGACCTAGTACTCTATGCGCCCTTTCTACCGTGAAAAACCTGGATAGGCCACGGGGCCGGAGGGTGTCCAGTATGAATGTTTCCACAAAAAGTTCCGTACTGTCCACTTCTTTTCTTTCGTGCACTCCTATCATCCGGATGTTGCATCTTCTGGAGCGTCCTTCGGCGTCCTTCGCCCTGTCCTCGAGGGTCCTTGTTGCCCCCACAAGACCATGGATTATGATCCGCATCGATTCCACCACATCCTCCTGGTCACTTATTTGCTGCTCCGTTGATGCCACTCTATCGTTAAACTTTCCCAGGTCTGCCCATACCAGTGATACATCTGTACTTACTTCTTGGATTCTAGTTTCAAGTGCCTTTCTTGTTTCTTGTGTGGCCGTAATGAGGTTATCTAGAGTTACCTGTCTGCAATCCGCCCCAATAGGTGTGGACTTCCAGCCAGTTTCAATATATTACTGTTCTCCTCCACCTGGCGTTCTGGGGAGTGTTCCACTAACTGTATTCAATGTAGTGGCAAACTTCTGATTCTCCTGGTCTCCCTGAGCATGTAATAATGGTTTTCCTCGTGTGTCCCGGGGTCTCTCTTTGTTAATGCCTCCAAATGTCTCTTTCCGTTTACTACCCTTGTGAGTGCCGAAATATAAGGCAGTGCTCACTTCCTACTGACCGTAACCTCTAATCGGACTGTTCTACAGATTTCAACGCTTCCGTAATACAGGTTGTATTCAGCGGCATGATGGGTATCCAATTTTTGATTCCACAACTTAGTGGCATGGGATCGTTTCCCTGATGCCTTAATGCCGGGTCCTCTTGCTTCCGTTCTCCCCTCTGGGGTCCCGCTTTGTTGTTTTTTATTCCCGGCGGTCGCCGTATTCTGCTTCTTCCCTGCAGTTCCCCCTCTGGTCCAGCTGCCGCCTATAATTTCTCAACGGAAAGTCCCCCGTCCTCTCCTATGCTGCACCTTTCTTTTCGCTGCTCTATCTCCTCAACTAAGCTTTCGCTGCGGGGTCCTACAGAATGCAATGCCTCACAAAACACAATCCACCTGGGCGTCATGGAAACCTCAGAAACCGACCAGTTAGCTCAGCTGTTGGGGAAGTCACGCGCGGAAGTGCATTCAGCCAGGCAGGAGACCAATGCATTGCGGAGGGAATTGATAGTGTCAAAGGAACGCACTGACGAGCTGGGTAGACAGCTTCTCCAATCACAGACAGGACAAGCTCCATTGCCTGGGAACGTTTCATGAATGCCAACACCACCGATCAATCCGGTACAAATCACTCTTCCAGGAGCAGTTCCATTAGCCCCACCGGAACGTTCCACGGGGGACCCTAGGAAATATGCCACCTTCATGAAACAGTGTCGTCTCCATTTCCTTTGCAGACCTGGAGCCTTCCCTAACGATCAGTCGCGAGTTGCCTTCGTGTTGTCTTACTTGAGTGGCAGTGCTGCAGACTGGTCAGTACCTTTTGTCAGTTAGGATGACCCTCTGTTAGGTGATTTTGGGGGGTTTCAGCAAGCGATGGAAAAGCTTTTCGCCCGTTGTACTCATAGACAGGCAGTAGATAATGAACTCTTGTCTCTTCGTCAAGGAAAGCAAGACTTATTATCATATATAGCGACCTTTAACAGGCTTGTGGTCGAAGCAGGGTGGCCGGAGGAGAAGAGGACCAGGCTATTTCATCGGGCCTATCGGAAGAGCTAAAGGATGTACTTGCCCAAGTGGTGGATCCGCCGAAAGACTGTGAGGAGTTCATCAACCTTGTGGTTCAACTTGATCACAGGTTGCAAGACCGACGGGCAGATCGGAACAGGCCAGAAATTCGCCATATGTTCGTGCGGTCCAAAGACCAGGTACCACAGGTTACAGGCAACTCGGTGGAACTGATGCAACTGGGAGGGGTGAGACCGCCATTAACCAAAGCTGAAAGAGACAAGAGAAGGGTACAGCAGTTATGCCTATATTGCAGAAAAAAAGATAATTTTCTCAAAGAGTGTCCAGTAAAGCTACCAAGGAGAACCGTGGGAGCCACGGATAAGGAAACCACGAACGAAGAGTTGGAAAACTACCAAGCCCAGAAAATGTCGGGGTCCATTTGTCGAACGAAGAAAGTCAACTACAGACCTCCCATTTTGCATTGCCCGTGATTCTAATCAACCACCAACAACCATCTAAGATGCATACAGTAGAAGCATAGTTGGGAATTATATGAACCAGGATCTTGCAGCAAAGATGGGGCTCTCTCTACGCCCAAAATCGACCACCGAGACAGTGACCACCGTAGATGGTACAGAAATCGCTTCCAGCCCAGCATCCCAGTGCACAACAGTTCTAACCCTTCTGTGTCAGGATGGCCACCGGGAATCTATTGCTCTTGAACCTCATCAAGGCGCCTCAGTTCCGGTTGATCCTTGGGTTGCCGTGGTTGGTTGCACACAATCCGCTTATAGATTACCGTGCTGGAGAACTGGTCTTTTCCAAAAGCTGTACCCGCACCTGCTATCACAACGGAAGAAAGTCAACAACTGCCAGCCCATCAGTCCGTGGAACCGCAGCAATAACCCTGGGTGTGATCAGTACTCTGAGTGAATATCAGGACTTTCAGGATGTGTTTCAAAAGGAAAAAGCTAACACCTTGCCTCCACACAGGCCCTATGAATGCCAAATCGATTTGGTACCAGGAGCCCAAATCCCTTGTAGTCGAATCTATTCACTTACGGAACCAGAGAATCAACATTTGAAAGCCTACCTTGAGCAATACCTGGCTAACGGTTTTATTCGCCCCTCGAAGTCACCAGCAGCATCCCCCCTATTCTTTGTGCCGAAGAAGGAAGGAGATTTGAGGACTTGCATCAACATTTGTGCACTGAACCAAATCACTGTTAAACATCATTACCCCCTGCCACTTATTCCGGAACTGCTAGACCAAGTCAAAGATGCCCAAATCTATACGAAATTGAACCTTAGAGGAGCATATCATCTCGTTCGAGTAAAAAAGGGAGATGAATGGAAGACTGCGTTTCGTACCAAATATGGCCTGTACAAATACCAGGTAATGCCATTTGGCCTTTGCAACGCCCCTGCTGCATTCCATTATTTCATGAACGATGTCCTGAGAGAGCTGATTGATGTCTGTGCTCTGGTCTACATAGACGATATCCTGGTATACTCGGCCTCGAAACAAGACCACGTGAAGCATGCTTGTTCCGTCCTTGCGAAACTCTGCCAGCATCATCTCTATGCCAAACTCGAAAAATGTTCATTTCATGTCACCACGGTGGAGTTCCTCGGTTTCATCCTTACTCTGAAGGGAATCCGAATGGATGCACATAAGGTCGATGCCATTCTAAACTGGCCAGCCCCAAATTCATTCAAGGGAATCCAGAACATGCTGGGCTTTGCAAATTTTTACCGCCGATTTATCCCAGGATTTTCTCAAATAGTGCATCCAATCACATCATTATTGAGAAAGTGCAACAACAGGTTCCAGTGGACGGAAGAGGCAGAAAAGGCCTTCCAAGAACTCAAGGTGAGATTCACTTCCGCCCCAATCTTATGACACCCTCATCCGGATCTACCATATGTGGTGGAAACAGACGCCTCCAGCATGGCAATGGGCGCAGTTCTCTCGCAAAGGGACCCACAAACAGGCCAGCTGCACCCTGTAGCCTTCTGGTCCTGTATGTTTTCACCACCTGAACTCAATTACGCTATCACGGACAAGGAGCTCCTAGCCATCATATCAGCCTTCAAGGCCTGGCGACACTATATTCTCGGTGCCAGGCATACTATCACCGTGATAACAGACCACTGAAATCTGCAATACCTAAAAACTACCAAGGCCCAATCCTCACGACAGTTACTATGGGCCCTTTTCTTTGCGGAATATGATTATGTGATCACTTTTCGACCCGGAGTCAAAAACGGAAAAGCCGACGCCCTTTCCCGCATGGGTACGGATGAACTAGTATACACGACCCCCGATCCCTTGGCTATTATCCCGAGTGATAAACTCCTAGGCATTACAACCACGATGACTCAGGACGAATTGCGGCAAGAGATCCGACACAAGATGACTCCCGAGTTGCTACAAGAATGGGATTCGCGGGAGAACCCTATACAATCAAGGACCAACTACCGTACTTCGAAACCATTTGTTTTTACCCAAGAAAGAGCTTCAGGTCCAGGTCATCTCAGGGTATCATGACTCCCTAGTTGAAGGTCACCCTGGAATTGCTAAAACTCTAGCCAAGGTAAAGCGAAGTTACTGGTGGCCCATGTGGCGTAAGGACGTCATTCAATTCATCATCTCTTGCGGCGTATGTGCACAAAATAAATCATCTAAGCAGAAACCGGCTGGGCTCCTCAGACCACTGGAGATTCCGCCAGCACCCTAGCATACTTTATCTCTTGACTTTATCACTGATTTACCATCCAGTCAGGGATACAATACCATTCTAGTGGTTGTAGACTTGTTTTCAAAATTGGCCCATTTCCTGCCGTTTAAAGGTCTCCCAAATGCATCCAGCCTGGTGAAGGTATTCCTCGAACACATCATACGCCTTCATGGGTTCCCGTCTGTGCTGATCTCTGATCGAGGTACCCAATTTGTGTCCAACCTCTGGAGAAAATGCTGTTCAATTGCTTAAATTGACATAAGACTATCCACTAGCCACCACCCCCAAACGGATGGCCAAACAGAGAGAACGAACCAAACGCTCGAACAATACCTGCGCTGCATGCTACATCAAGTGGAAGGGAATTGGAATGACTTGCTGTGGGTAGCGGAGTATGCGTATAACAATTTCCTGCACGGCAGTACAGGACAGACCCCATTTTTCACAATATATGGCAGACACCCACGCACATCCGAACTGGACAGTCCAACGACTCTGGAAATGGCGGCCATTAAAACCTTGCACACCATTATTTCTCAGGCCTTCACAAGTACCGTCAAACATCTATGTCAAGCCAAGGATCGCCAAAAGAAATACGCAGATCAACATCGTGAGAGGGCCCCAAACTACCAAGTGGGAGACGAAGTTTGGTTAGCCTCAAAACATGTGCCTATAAAGAGAACCAGGACATTTCGCCCATGATATTTAGGACCTTTTACCATCAAAGCTATTATAAAACCAGCTGCAGTTAAATTGGCCTTGCCGGCTAACATGCATATTCATCCTGTGTTCCATGTGTCTCTCTTAAAACTAGTTCAACCAGGAACACGAGTAACCATTCCGCCTGAACCGGTAATGGTCAATGAAAAACCAGAGTTTGAGGTTAAAAATATCCTGGACTCAAAGTACGTCAGAAAGAAGTTATACTATTTAGTGGACTGGAAGGGGTATAGCCCACAGGACAGGACATGGGAACCCTGAGATTACATCCATGCACCACGGCTGATACAGCGTTTTCATCGTGATTATCCCACCAAGCCCGGACCAGATGCGAGAACCACCCTGAGAGGGGCCTTGGGGGGAGGCGGGGTTCTGCTGTCATGATTCCTGACCCTGGCCTTGGCCGTCAGGCCATCTGGACTGCACTAGGAACCTCCATCAGGGCCTCAAGGGCCTTGTCATGTCCCCCCAGACTCTCTTGGAGTCAGTCCTGGCGCCTTAGGCGCCAGGCTCATGTATAAAGTCAGTGAATTGAGGCCCATAATGGCATTTTTACAACATGAATGCTTCCACATGGCTCAGTTCCATAAATGAGCCATGCGGTCTAGCATTTTAGGTGTAGCCAGGCCCAGAGGCACCTGGGATACCTGCAGGCTATATGAGCCACGCCCAAGTTGCAGAACACGCTTTGCGTTGCTCTGCTAGTCGCAGCTTGACGTTCACCGTAGTCTGCTGGAATTTTCCTCCGCACACCGGACCTGATTACCTGCAAGAACAAGGATAAGACACCGTTAGCATTTGCTTACCTTCTAGCGAGCCCTGCTCTCGTACTCCGCTCCAGTAACCCGAACATCCAGCATCTCGTCTTACCTCACTCCATCAAGGAAACCGCAACCTGGGAAAAAAGAGACAGAGAAGCAGCATTGCTAAGCGTTTATTCTTCACGTCTAAAACAGTTAAGGCGCTCACTTATCTGCATTGAACTTGTTTTGGGTCCACGACCATTCCGGGCGTTCCACCACCTGCAGGAAGAAGAGAAAGGACTGATTACTATGCAGAGTGCCAGTGCCAGTATGCAGAGTGCCAGTAGGTGGTTCGCTCAACACTACTCACCGCTCTCCATCTTTTCGGCACGCACAGTCTGGATCTCCGCGCTCACTTACCATCTCGTGCACAACTCAGGCAGCACGACATCACGAGAACTTCAACCGCACCTACAAACAAAGGAAAGACATTGATAGAGACTGTAAAAGCAAGACTTACCTGGCGAACGGAGTCGCAGCTGGTCTGGACTCTGAAGGGCCCGCACCAGTGAAGCAACTAGGCAACGACGTGCCCACCCTCAACGCATCGGAATTCGAACAAATATCCTTGGGTCTGCTCTTGACATGAACTAACGTTCTATACAACTCCTCCATATCGTTGGCCCATGTAAAGTCACCCAACCACAGTCATTTACTGTAGAGGGGTTTTATTGATTCCAGGCGAGTAAGATCTGTCTCCTAGCTAAGAGGAGGCTCAGATTCAGAAACCTGCGTTTCTCCTCGGGCCATCGGTTCAATTATGCCCAATAAAATAACCCTTGGCTGGAACAATTCTGAACACCCTGAATTCAAGATGTCACACACCCCTTCCCAGAAACTAACAATTGTGGGCAAGCATAAAACATGTGCAACAGAGCAACCTCCTCGCTAATGCACCTCGGGCACTTGCCAGTGCAATTATTATCAAACCGACATAGTCTGGCTGGGGTGTAGTGTAGTCTGTTAAGTATCATAAAGTGTATCAAACCGAAACTTAGAATTAAAAGAGACTTTCTTTGTTAACCCGCATATCGCGGCCCTCTGTTTATCCGTGAACACGGTATGGAAATCTTGTTCCCACTTTGCGCAGACATCAGACCCCTTACGCCCCACTGCACATAACAATCAGCTATAGTTCTGATTCCCTTTTTGTGTAGCCACCCGTCATTGCTTCGTGTATATATGATTCTCCCTCACTAATTGTGGGCTCGCTTGGACATTCGGGCCACTGCATCCCAAATGCTGTTCTCATTCGCCAGAAGTAAAGTTTCTGGACAAGACACTCCCAAACATGACTCTTGAAGTCATCCCATTCAATAACTTTACCCTGCACATACATGAAATTTAGTGTGTTGAGACCGGCTGCACTCCAACTCCCTGAAATAGACCGGTCTAGTTTCAACCGGCATGCCCCCAAAGAGTAGCCCCTCAGTCATAGGGGTATTCCTACCCCCTAAACCGCCTCAGCCTGCTCCAAGCGTGTTGCCTATTCGCTAGCGGGTCCATGGGACCACACGACTTAGAACTAGTGTCTTACATCAGGGTGTGAGTGCCACCGCAACCGCTGCAGATTTTTCTAGCTCTACATGCAGGGGGTGGGCGGTGGGTAATTGTGTCTTCCCAATAGGAGGCATTCAATCCCTGTGCAGCTAAGTAGTAAATATCAAAGTGAGGGGCTCTGAAGCCTCCCTCCTCACAGGGCCTGCTCAGTGCAAGCCAACCCATTCGTACCACTATATTGCCCCCAAACAAAAGATGAGCACAGCGACTGTAGCTCCTTAAACACCCCACCCAGCCACGCCGGGCTATTGCTAAAGAGGTGTACAGTCATTTCAGGAGGACCAACATTTTCACTATGGAGAGGCGCCCCATCATCCGGTTCTTCCCCCAGTGCTTCATCTTGGACACTAGTTGTCTCATGTAGATAGTGTAGTTCAGCCCTATAGGCTGTATAGGCCTGTGAACAATAATTCCTAGGTGCCTGAAAGAGTCTTGGACTACATGCAGCCCATGACACCCCACATGCCCCTGTGCAATATCGGTCAGTGGGAACACCTACGATTTGTCCCTATTAAGGTGTAGTCCATAATATATGCCGTATTCCTCCACCGTCTGAAGGACCTCCCCCATGGACCTATCCGGGTCTCTGACATATAACAGAATATCATCTGCATATAATGATATTATCATCAAAGCACCATCCCGCCTCAGCACACGACTAGAGTGACGCAGACGTATTAAGTCAACATTGGGCTCAATCGCGAATGCAAACAGAAGGGGTACAGAGGACACCCCTGATGGGTGCTGCCCTGCCATTAAATGGACGCAGATAACATCCCATTTGTATTTACTTTTGCTATTAGGTCTTTATATAAGAACCGTGCCCATGACACAAAACCTGGTCCGAAGCCAATATTTTCTAACGCTGCAAATAAGAAAGGCCAGTACACTGTGTCTTAGGCCTTCTGCATATCTAAGGATATGGCGACCGCGGAAGTGTTGAGGGGGAACAGCACGTTATAAAAATGGCCAGAGATTCAGTGCAGTTGCTCCACCAGGTATAAACCCTGATTGATCATGAGATATGGCATCATTGGCTGCAGTTGGTTCAATATTGCAAATATCTTGGAGTCAACATTTATCAACAAAGGACGGTATGATGCGAATGCACCTGCATCCTTGCCCGGTTTCAACATCACAGTGATCACTGCTTCACGTACCGACTCTAGAAACCTGCAACCATGTGCCTCATCCCAAACTTGCAGCAGATACCGCACTAGGATCTCGCGAAACTCTTGTACAATTCAGCTCCTAACCCATCCGGTCTATGGGCCTTGCCAGATTGGAGCTCCTTAAAAGCCCCTTTAAGTTCTTCCTCAGTCAGGGGAATCTCAAGAGCTCCTGAAGCCTACCTTGACAGTAGCGAGGTGAGGATAGCTTCTAGGTATCCCCTAGTTTGTCACCTCACCCTTTGGGACAGTATAGTTGTTCATAAAAAGAGCTTAACACCTCATTTATACTCCTCGCCGTGTTACGTGTACTCCTGACGCAACATCAATATATGTGATTGGGCTTCTGGCCACCTCTCTGTGTATCCGCATACCTAGGAAATGTCCAAGCCGATCCACATCCCCATCCCCATATTGGTGCTCCATCATGGCTTTATCAAGGGAATTTGAACTCCCTCTGAGCGAGATCCCGAAAGGTGTCTAGCTCTCTTTTAACCTCAGAAAGCACATCAGAAGAGGAGTCACTGACGGGATTCTAAGTCATCGCACTTAGCTTTGACATAACGCATATTTTTCGTGAGAGACCTCACTGATGTTTTTTCATTCGTGCACTGTGTCCTCCGTCACACCTATATGCTCCTCTGCCTCCTTAATTCTTAACACCTCCTTAGCGAGTTGGACCCTAATAGTCATTACGTTTATTGTTATGTCATCTAATTTCTCATTCACTGCTGCAAACCCTTTGGTCATGGTCTCAAGTATCTGCTGCAGCTCAGTGGGCGGATTATTTGTGTCATGCTCCACAGAGGTTGCTCTATGGGTTGCAACATCGCCTTCCCTCCAGGGAGTGGATTTCGTGAACTTGTCCATGGCGCCTGATTTTTTTTCCCTCCCCCGGTACCTCTGGTCATGTCTTGTTCTAAAGCGAGGGACAATGGGCGCAGTTTCTCTGGCTAATATATACCCAATATTGAGCTGATGGTACTCCACATGAATCAAGAAGCTGCCTGAAATGATTGCCCCAATGTGCACTCACAGGAACCTCCAGCAGCAGGTGGTTTTGTGGCACCTTTCCCCACAAGGAATGCTAACAGTGCAGTTCTACTAATCCTTTCTGATTCCTCGGGGTACCAGCATTGTGCTGAAATATGCTGGGTACAATCCATGACTTGCCCTACTTCCACCAGACGATAGTGTTCCAGATAGAAAAGTCTGCTGTATCTATCCACTGAGGGACAGCGGATGGCTTTCCCCGGACGCTGCAGCACTGGTAATATTAAAAGGAAATGACGGCTCCAGACGCTCCAGATGTTGTTGCTCAACCTCAAACTGCACCGCCACCACAGACCGGATTTGCCATGACTATGGGTCGGGGGCCATTGTGTATCCTGACCCTGCTCCAGGGTCTAGGAAAGCAAAGCAGTCATACGATGGCTCCGGCGAATCGCCATCCCTCGCATGTACACTGGAGGCAGCTCCCCACTCCCCACTCCTCAATCCCAGGGTGCCTTCAACTTTTCCCTTGCCATGGGGAGGCAGCGGGCCTGCCAGCGCCACAGAGACCCCTCCTCACCCAACACCACTGTTGCAGTGCATTAGCAGGCTCCGACAACCCCCTCGGGGGAACGCCTGAATTGATATATGCCTGTATCACTGGAATGACCTGGTGAAGCTTGTATGCATTCGTTTGTTTGTTGATTAAATAAAACCTTGTAGGTAAAATGCAGATTTAGTGCGGACAGTATGAGCAGAGAAGTGAAGGCGTCCAGAGAGCCACTTACGATGAGGCAGTGGTAGGGTTGCAGCAGAGAGAACACTAGAAAAGTCAGCGTCAGTAAAACGGTGCTGGAGGAGGACCGTAGCAAGGCTACCAAGTAAAGATGAGAACGGGTGAAAGACACCTATGGAGAGGAGTGGGATCGGGGAGCACAATGGAGCTCCAGATGGAAGGAGCCACCTGAAGGAGAGCTGTGGGCAAACCAGATTAGAAAGAGCGTGAATCAGTGAACACATTGTCAGAGACCGCATGGCGAACAGTTTTGGGGACAAGGAGAATTGTACAACAATGATGCGGGTGGGAGGGGGACGCCGGCGTGGGTAAAAAGTGTCTTACTGTCTCAGTGCGGCGTAGTTGAACAAGTTGCATGCTGCAATTATGCACATATGCAATTCCATATGTGCAGCCTGTTGCACAGTTTGGGCATCTGACTGAACATCAAGAAGTCCCATTTGTGTCTGTCCCATTCCCTCTGTTTCATCGGGGTGGTCTTGGACACCCGCCTAGTTGTGGCCTTCTTTCCAAGTATTGGGTCACGAATATCATCCAAATGGTCAATGTCTTTCAGTCCAAGAGGCTTGTTCCAGCCTCTGCTTTTTCTGCGTCTACTGGGCACCATGGCCTACTGCATCATATTGGTGCTGGAGCCCTGGTTATGCATAAGATCGCTCCAATGGCCCTTTATTTGTAAGTGGTCTCTGTTTTAGGGCTAAATGTCAGACTTGTTGAGACTCTCAGAGGGTGGGGGGTGTCTTGATCTCCTGAGGAGTTCCCTGGGGAACAACTTGCTGAGAGGGTTATTGCTTATGGCAAACCTGGGCACAACTAACCGTAGATAGTCATGGATGCCTCACTGAAGGGCTTTGGGGCTCACCTATTGGATATGACCGTGTGCAGACTTTGGTCTCTGATGGTAGCTCACAAACATATTTATCTGCTGGCACTGCAGGCTTACCAGGCTGTCCCTGGTTGCCTTTCTCCCATCTATGTGGCACAAAGGTGTGTTGGTCCAGACGGACAGCATGGCAGCCATGCACTACCTTAACAAACTGGGTGGTGTGGGGATGTTGCCTCTGTGCAGAGAACCAATGTGACTGTAGTTCTGAGCTCTGGAGAATGACAAATAGGAGTTCTGCCTGGAAATTCTGGAGGGTACCTTCACCCTGTGGGTGATTCCTCAAGAGGACCTTTTTGCTTCCAGTGTTAACAGGAAGTGTGAACCTACGCTGTTCCAAGGAATTGTCTTTGCAGGACAAATTGTTTGTCAAATGGAATTTCAATCTTCTGTGTGTGTTCCTGTCGATTCATGTTATTCCGCTGGTGCGCAGGAGACTGCAGTTGTTCGGGTTAACATTCAATTATGATTGATCCGAACCGGGCCTGGAGAAGATGGTAAGCAGTGCTTTAAAACATTTGCATCTGCCCTCCCAGGCCACCTTCCAGAAAGGGTCGACCTGCTCTCCCACTTGGTGGAGCCGGATCCTCCATCCAAGCCTCAGCAGCCTGACCCTTCATGCTAGGCTGCTGCGCGGCTGAGTAAAAAGGAGTGAATTTTGTCGGATAACGTCCTGGATGTACTTTACGGCTTGGAGAAAAGGCCACAAAGTCTGTTTATTTCTGCAGGTGGCGTAAATTCTCGGCTTGGTGTCGTGAGAAATGTCTGAACCCTCTCACAAATCCTACTTCTGTACTGATTTTCCACTTTCTTTGGCTCAATTGGGATGCAGATTGACACTGTATAGGGGTTCCTGGTCGCTATTCCAGTCTTTAAGTGGAACCTTGAGCAAGGCTTTTGTTTCATAATATGCAGTTTTCACAGGGTTTGTGCAACCAGTTTGCACCATGCAAGTTTGTTGTTCCTTAGGAGGGACTGCATTTCGTATTGACTTTGCTTATGGGTGCTCTGTTTGAGCCTCTGCATTCATGTTCATTAAGATTGCTCACCCTTAAGGCGATTTTCCTAGCCATCACTTCTGGGGGATGGGAAATGGGATCCAGGCATTGTCAGTTAAACCTCCATGCTTACTGTTTTCCAAGGAAGAGTAGACTTTGAAAGGGAGACCATGCTTCCTTCCTAAGGTTGTGTCAAACTTTCATCTCCCTCAGTTGATCCATCATCCTGTCTTATTCTCTCAGCCTCACCATTCTATGACAGAGGAATTATTCCATCAGCTGGACCGGATGCAGATCCTCAGCTACTACATCTCTTGGACAAGAGATGCCAGGAAATATGGCAGTTCTTTGCGGGCTATGCTGGTGCTCCTGCTGACAGGGCTGTGACTAAATGGACCCTAGCAAGGTGGATAATCCTCTGCATATCGGAATTCTACAATCTCACTGGGTCATAGGGCTCATTCTAACAGAAGCCTGGCTGTGACCTCTGCCCTTCATAGGAGGAGTCCCTCTCTTGGACATATGCCAAGCAGCTGTGTGGGCTTCACTGCACACGTTTGCCAAACGTTACTGCCTGGATTCCCTGTGAGGGCAGGAAGCTTGCTTTGGCTGAGAAGTCTTCCAGAGTTTTTGGGTGTAGGTGTTGGCGTCTCACTCTTCTCTCTCCAGATTTAGACACTGCTATCGGAGTCTATCAGAAATGAGAAATCATTGGAAGGGTGGAATGCATTATATGAATAAATTACCTAACTTTTGGTAATGTTCTTTCTGATGGATGTTGCAGCCATGTATTCCTCATTGGCCTGCCATCCTGTCCCTCCTGACCGATAGCTTGTATACCTCCCCCAGCTCCTGGTCTATTTAAATGGGCCCTGGCATGTCCGGTGTGGGCCACGCACCGGCGCCAGGCAGAGGGGACACAGAGCCACATTGCACCCTCTGGTGGTGAAAACTTTTCAGAAGATGGCTGGTGCTGGAGATAGATTATCAAAGTTGAGGAATCTGTGGGAGGAACATCCATCAGAAAGAGCATTACCGAGAAGTAATTAATTTGGATTTTTATTATACCTCTGCTTGGACATTCCTCTGTCTAACAGATACATTCCTTTCACAGATTCCTCATCTTTGAAATGTGATCAAATTAGACATTTGTCTTATGACACTAGTGGTAATGTGTTGCTTTCCAGCTCCATCATGGGGCCATTGGCTTCTTATGCGTCGGAAAATGATGTGTATAAACAAAGCCTTGGTGCCCTTTTACCTCTGTTCCTTTATTCTGCAGTACAGATAGATCTTTCAGTGAAATTCAACTTTGACTTTCATATGTTGGTATTTGATCTGTACCAGATGTATGTGGTGCTTTGATAAGGACCACGGCACACAGGAATAAGTGTGATGTCAAGTCATGCATGCTAAGACAGTGTGGGAGCATTTCTTGTATTTATTGAATGTGTTGTCTTTTAGATCAGAAATGACATAAAGGGAAGTAGAAGAAACTGAAGCAGTCCTTGGCTTAGGTGCCTTTTCAAACGAGCATAGTTGGATTGTGTGAGGGTTATCAGGTGAATAAAGGGTACGAGTGGGAACCTACATCATCGTAGGAGTGAAAGGACATATGAGCAATACTTTTGAAATTGAGAGTGTGAGGCCAGTATTTACATACATGAATATTTATGCATTGGATAGTGTAGTCATGAGGCTGCTTTAGGTGGTTCATTTTGATGTGAAGGTTTCGTGGGTGGGCGGTTGGAGAAAGCTCCTCAGTCTATATCAGGTGTAGTTTAAGCCTCCTTCTTAGGATTTCCACTGAAGAGATGGCTTTGGCCGTGGGGTGGAGAGTATTCCAGTGGAGAGGTGAAAATAGACAAAAAGGCTCAATTCGGGAGCAGGGGGAAGGGGACTGTTGGTATAAGAAAGACAAGGAACAGAGAGTTCGAGAGGGAGAGTACAGTGAGCTACATTCAGTCAGATAGCTGGGGCAAGACCATATATGGATTTACAGACAAGTTGCAGAGGCTATCTAGCGTGGTAACATGCAGAGATTGGCGAGGATGCAGATATATTGAAAAAGTGCGATTAGCAAAGTTGATAACTTTGTTGAAGGGATCAAAAGAAAGAAGACCAAGAAGTAGTTTCACTCAGGAGTCCAGTTTGCTGAACACCATGGCTGAATTAAGGATATTTTTAGAGTTGTGCGTGGGGTGAAAGAATATTTTCCTAATGCTTAGGAGGTTGAGTCTGGCTGCAGTGCTAGAGGCCATGTTCAAATGGAAGAGTTTCAGGTCACTGTCAATGAGTACCCTAAGATTGAGAGCCATGGGTGATGGAGTCGGGTGGGGGAATGGCGAGGGAAGAAAGGAGAGTGGAGTTGGCATTAGAAGCAGAAAGATTACTTCTATTGTGTATTGTGCATGAGGCAGTGCAGAGCCATCCAGTGTTGGATGGCGGTAGGACAGTTGGTTATGCATTTATAATTTTCAGGGGGTAAGGGAGAGACCGAGAAAGTCATCTGGGTGTCAGTGAAGAGGTGAGAGTTGGAGAAAAACTGCATCCGTAATGACTGTGAACTAAAAGGAAGACCAAAACAGTGGATGGGAGCTATGTGACTGGGCAGGACGGAAGATCAGGAGTGAGTACCTGGCGACCCCCACAATGTCCTGAGGTGGGAAGAAGAGTGGTGCCATATGTGAGGAGGGGCTGGTCCTAAGGTGATAAGGTATTGCGGGAGGGGCCTGGCCGCTGTGGAGGAGTGCATTGCAATGGAGGCAGGAGGACTGGGAGGACTGCAACAGGACATCCAGAGAATTTTGCTGGAGCTGAAGGTGTTTAGGGCTGAAGTGCCGACATATCTGGGGGCCATCTAAGAGTGAGTTGTCAAGTTGGAAGACAGGGTGGACACCCTAGGGCACAACCAGCTCTCAGCAGATGTAATGGAGGCAAAGCTAGAGAGGAGAATAAAGGAGCTGGAAACTAGAGAAAAGGAGGCCAAGAGTAAGCAGAATGACGTTCAGAATAAGGAACAGAGAAATAATTTGTGAATCTGGGGCCTCCCGCAGAAGGATGATGGAGAAACACCTAATGATATGGCAATACTGCTGGGGCAGATCCTGCAGAAACGCCTGGGTCAAATGCACACCGGGAAGTCTTCTTCGATAGGGTGCATAGAGGGGCTGGATCCGGTGCAGGCGTTCGCTCGGTAGTGGCTAAGTGCCACTACTACTGTGACAAGTGTGAGATACTGCGGAAAGCACAACAAGTGGATGCGATCAAGTGGGAAGGCACGTCAGTAAGAATATATCAAGACCTCTCTTCCCACACCCTTGATCAGCGTTGAAAATGCAGGCCCTTAACTACATGGCTCCAGGCAGAGGGTGTGAGACACCATTGGAGGTGTCCCTTTGCCCTCTCCTTTGAGTAAAGAAGTGAACGTTATGAGGTAAAACAAGGGGAAGATGCACAATATTTACTTCAAGTGATGCAGAAGGAGGGGACATCTCAAGGTCACATAGAGGTTTAAAAGTGCTTTTGACCAGTTCGGTGGGCACTGGAAAGACACCGGAGCTAGGAGGGGCAGAAAGAAAGCCACCTCCCAATTGAAAACCGTGAGATGAACTCTTAGGCTGGACCAGAAAGGGATTTATAAACTTAGGTGATGGAGGAGGAAGTTTGATGTTTATTTATATGCGTCTTTACTAACCTAGTGGCCTGTGATCACCTAGGGATCTCAGCATTGTTGTGTTTTATGGTATGAAAACGTGTTGGTTAATGAGAATGTTAATAGAGGAGAGGGGAAGGGTGGGGGTAACGGTGAAGGGTGGCTGTTTCACACATTTTTTTTAATTGTGATACTCACTTAGATGTGAGGATCAGAATCGATGTTGGAGAGCGGAGAATGGCTGACATTAGGGTAGCAACCTTGAATGCAAAGGGGCTGAATTCCCCCAACAAGAGGTCACTGTTGTACACTATGTACACAGAACATACCTCTGAGTCATTTTGCTGCAAGGGGCTCACTTTAAGCAGGGTGGGGAATGGCGTATGAAGGATAGAGGGCATAGGGCAAATGTTCTGTGCTTCTCACACGGACGACAAAAAACAGGGCATGGGAATAATGCTGGCAAAAACGTTCCCAATGAGAGATGTCCAAGGAAAAAGGGGATCGGTTTCTGGCAGTTAAAGGGAGGTTGGATGGTTCGATGATCACCCTGGGCACGCTGTATGCACATAATGAGGGGCAGATGGAATTTCTGATAGAGGTATTCAATTAATTTCATTAGAGCAATGGGGGAAGGGATCCATGTTGCTGGGAGGGGATTTCATCATGATTGGGGTAGTCAATGAAGGATAATCTTCACAAGAAAGATACCAAAGAGAATAGGGTATTTACAAGCCTGCTTAAGTAGCACTTCTGGGCCGATGTCTGGAGAGCCCAGTACATGCAGGATGGAGGCTAAACATTCTTCTCCCCTTTACATGGTACCTATACGAGAACAGATCTCCTGTTGGCCGCCCGGGAGCAAGATCATATGACCGCAGACCCAGTGGTGGAAACTGTCACCTGGTCAGACCATGAGACGGTAACAGCAGGGATGGCATTTGGAGACATGCAAGGAGGGTACCCCGAAATGGGGATGTAACGATGACCTCCTCAGGGACCTGGTTTTTAAAGATTTTATGGAAAAGGAGCTTAAGAATTATTTCAAAGTCAACGATACGGAGGAGGTTCACCAGAAACACGTGTGGGAGGCATTTAAACAATAGCGAGGGGGTCTTCTCATCATGGATGGGGCATGGAAAAAGAGGGAGGAGGGTTTGATAGAAGCTAGACTGCAGGAGGAGATCAAGGGGCTTAGAATGCAGATGGCTAGGAAAGAAGGGATAGGGGAAGACAGCATAGCCGACCATTAGGGATAAACGGCAGAAATTACACTTGGTTCTGATAGGGGAGGTGGTAAAGAAAATGAGATACACAAAGCAAAGATACTATGAGGGGGGGATTGGGTGGGGACACTTTTGGGTAACAAAGTTAGGGAAAGCAAGGCAGAAAGGAGAGTGTACCAGATTAGGGATACTAGTTGGAACTTGGTTAACGCTCGGGGTGGAATACCAAATTGTTTTTTGGACTGCTATATGGACCTATATGATCCGGGATTAGAAACAGGTGAGGCTACAATTCGGGACTACCTAGAGGGGCTGCTCTTTCCCAGACTGACTGTACTAGATAGGGGCAAGTTGGAGGTGAACATTACGGCAGAGGAAGTAATACAGTCTATAGGACACCTAAAGCCTGGGAAAGCCCAGGAGAAGAGGGCTACACCTCAGGTTTTTACAAACAATTCCACAGAGACTTGGCGGGGCCTTTGGCCAAAGTGTACAACACAATTTGTGGTTCAGATGATTACCCGCCTACCTTCTTGGAGGCACTCATTGCGGTAACACCTAAGTTGGGACGGGACCACATGCAATGCTCGGCCTACAGGCCGATTTCATTGATCAACGTGGATGCCAAACTCTTTTCTTGGGTGCTGGCCTCCAGAATGGAACGTTTTCTCCCTAGCTTAATTCACCCGACCAGACTGGGTTCATTCGCAGTAGACAGGCCTCTGATAATTTGAGGAAAACCCTGCATATATTGAAGTCGCTTGTGGTAATGGAGGAGGGAGCACTGGTGCTATCTTTGTATGCTAAAAAGGCCTTCAATAGAGTTAGTTGGGCTTTTTTGAGGGGGTTTCTCCTAGCAGACGGCATAGGGCCAAAGTGGATTGGGTGGTTCTGCACCTTGGATCAGGGTGGTGGTGAATGGGGGAGATGGAGTCTTGAAGATTCTCACAGAGATGAGGCACGCGACAGGGGTGCCCCCTCTTGCGGCTCCTTTATGCATTGGCTATGGAGCCTTGGGCATTAGGGGTGAAGGAAGACCAGGGGGGCTAGGCTGGGAGGTCATGAGGATAAGCTCAGTCGCTTCACGGATGATGCCTTGCTTTACATCATGGAGCCGAGGGTGACCATGCTGCGCTTGCTTCAGGGACTATCTAGGTATGGAGATCTGTCGGGGTTTGAGATGAATATTGCGAAGTCGGTGGCATTCCTGATAGGTAATTTGAGACAGAGGGACATGGAATATGTTGAAAACCTCCCCTTCCAGCTGCAGCAGGGAGGTGAGGGGGTTTAAGTACTTGGAGGTCTGGATCTGAGGGATTTTAAAGAGGCATTTGCTACAAATTTCCCCCCGGTCTGGCACAGGATAACGTTGGATCTGCAGAGATAGGAAAGGCTGAAACTTTTGTGGCTGGCAAGGATCAACTGTATAAAGATGGTGATCCTCCCAAAACCTCTTTTCCTGTTGCAGATGCTCCTGGTGGTGGACCTCTGACATTTCTACAGGCAATTAAAAGAACCCTGTTGAAGTTATTGTGGGCAGGGGCTGAAGCCCAGATAGCCTATAACATTCTGGTTAGACCATGCGGTGAAGGTGGGTGGATTTCCCAGATCAAGCGCTATACTGTAAAGCAGCACAATTGTGAATAATGGTGGGTCACCTCAGCCCCACATCCCAGAAGCAATGGATAGACATAGATAATATGGTTATGGCCCCTGTGTCACTGGTGTGGTGGGTCTGGGCTCCCCAAAGTGTGATTTCCAAAAGAGTGCTACTAAACCCAATTTTGGAGGTGTTCTGGTCAATCTGGAAGGAGGGTGGAAGCACTTGGTGGTTTACAACGTGGCCCTCGCCCCTCAGTTGAATATGGGCTCCCTGCTGAGGAATTTATAGCGGACCCACTCCAATTCCAATTATGGTATGATGGTGGGGCCTCAGCAGAGAGGGTCAATTGTGGGAGTAGGGCAGATGCATGTCCCAGGGGAGGTTGGAGAATTGCCTGCCGATAGGTCGGCTTAGAGTGTTCTGATTTATGCAGCACAAGGGGGTTCTCATGGATCCCAAATGGGGGATAATCTCTAGAGAGGGATGACTGTGTTTGAGAAGAGACTACTCCAGGCTACAGGCACAAGGGGCCTGATGGCAGGGCTATACATGGAATTTCTCTGGGCAGATCCCATGGACCAGTTGCTTGTCAGGGATGAATGGGCAATGGATCTCAACAGGCACATCTCGGATGAGCTACAGTCCATTATATGCAGGAGGGTGTCCCACTCAACAGTCTCACTCCAGTACCAGATGCAAGCTCTGAAATTGATCCACAGGTGGCACTTACCCACCAGCTAGGCTGGCCATAATGTTTCCTGAGGTGGACTCGCATTGCTGGAGGTGTAGGCAGGTGGACGGGGACTACTACCACATGGAGTTGCAAGTATGCCTAGAAATACTGGAAAGAGGTGCTCTCATGAATTAAGGGGATGGATGGGATTAATAGGACAATCTCTCCCCTGTTAATGCTTTTATGGGTAGATGAGAGGCATGAAAATGGGAAAATATAGGACACATGTTGAGAATCCTCCTGGTGGGCGCTAGAAGCTGCCTGCCACAGTTTTGGAAGAGAAAGGGAGCCCCCACTGAGACAGAATGGGTTTGAAAATGATGCACCATCTATGACATAGCATTTTTGACACCTGCTAAATGAATCGATATTGAATATAGAAGGGATGGTTTCAATTCTTTGATAAGTATGGGAGATAGTTCTATGTATAGGTGTGAGCACAATATGAGCGTTGGTTTGTTATGGACGTTTATACATTTGTTTGCTATATGGGAAGTCTATGAGGTGGCAGGGAGAGGCAGGAGGGTTTTGAGGGTTACAAAAGGAAGCATGAGAAAGGTTTTCATGAGGAAAGATTGTGAATATCATTTATTGTGCTGATTGTGCCATGTAACAATGAGTAATGGGTGTTCTTGTAACAATAAGAAAATGCCAATAAACTTTGATTTTGGAAAAAGAAAATCCTTAATATGCATCTGATTAGACCTCTGCTCCAGAGAGTGCATCTTGGATTGAAGAGGGATAGCATGAGAAGAGGGAAGAGCAAAACCCCCTAGTCTTGTAGCGAGTTGTCTTCTCCACGCATGCACTCTTCGGGGCCCGGGAAACTGAACCACTGCTTGTTGAAGCTCATAGGTTATTAGGTAGCCCAGAGGAGTTGAAGGCATTCTGGGTTGTAATGCTGCATGTTTTCCAGCAAGCTACCCCTTTTTCTGGTTTCACCTGACTTCACCTTTGGCTCTAGGAACATATCATTGGGATAATTCTTCTACATCACTGAGATTGGGTAGGGTTCTACCAGTGTTGTAGCCGGGAGCCCCACGCTGGGTCCCAGCTGACAGCACCCCTCTATGTGGGACATTCCGACCATTTATTGAAGAAGAGAACAAATAAATTACTTTTTGTTTTCAACCATCGGGCTGTCTAGGTGACTGTTCCCTGCCAGAGGAATTTGGTATTGCTGAACCATGGATAGAGTGTGAGGGATGCCAGTGGGCCTAACACATCTCCTGGTTCAGAGGTCACTGCAGCAGTGTCTGCTCTAGGCCCAGATTTTGCAACTTAAGAAATATCATTGCCACGGCTGTTGAGATGCTTTGCCTGCTGACCCCCTCTATGGAAAATAGTGTATTGTCTCACAGCCCAAAGTGTCCAAAGTGACACTCCTCACATTTAGTGAGGCATTGATGGAGACACCCAGATGGCTGTCTGCATCAGTCCTGTATCCCTTTCTTCTGTGAAACATGGCATTGCCAAGAAACACCGAACTGAAGCACCCAATCTTCCCACTGGTACATTCCCAATTGGCCATTTTGTTTGAACTGTGGCCTGTCAGGATTGCCACCTGTGCTTTTCCTGCATTGAAAGGGAGATGCAGGAAGTGGGACCTCGAGATGTGCACCTGGCCCAGGAGAAGTGTGGGGGTGGGGGCATCAGGCGGGGCTGTGGGGTTATCACTCGAGGAGGGTCGGGTGAACAGGAGTTAATTTCCAACAGTGCCAGAACAGGACCCAGGACTCCGGGTCTCAACAAAGTGGCCTGCATGGACTTTTAATGGAACCACATTGGACTGCACGCCGAGGGTATGGTTTTACAATCTCACTTGCCTCCAGGGAGTTCAGTGTTACAGGCTGTCATCGAAAACTTCCAGTCTGTGCATCATGATATGAGTTTTAATGTTGGCTGCAGGGGCCAGGAAATCTTTCACTTCTGGTAGTTTAGCACTGTGTACTCTGGCTGGATATATCTAATTTAATTTGCCTCCTGAGCTGGAGTGGGCCATTCCAGCATCTATGACCTAATTCACAGACATGTTTTACTATGGCGCTATCCCAAAGGAAAACGCTCTGTAAATCAGGCCCTAAGTCTCTGATAGTAGAGAAGCAGCTAAGCTGCTGCTGCGGATCTGGATACCACTGACTGTGTGTTGCGATCCACAAAATGAGGCACTGTTGTTCATCCTAACTGTTGGATTTGTTTTTTTTGCACTTGATGTCCAAGCCAACCCTTTTCAAACTGCCATTTGAATGTGTTAAGTAAGAAATGTATCTGTGTGTTTCCTTTTGCTAACTGTGATGTGGCACGGGTTGGGCCTCGGTCCGCCAGCCGCGCCACTGAAGTAATGAGGTGCACACAGGGTGATAGCCGGCTGGTCATTGGTCCCATTTTTGGCGGGCCGTGCCGCCTTTTATTATCTTCGCTGCATGATGACACCTCTCTGTCCCTTCCTCTACACCACCTCCCCCCCAATGTGGATGATGAGGCCAAAACAACATTCAGCTTACACTTCTTTGATAAATTCCATGCAGGACGAAACCCCTCTTCTTCGTTGACAGCTGCGTCTCGACCTGTTCTTTCTGGAGACTTCACTGGGGTCATCCTAGATCTCTTCTCTCATTCTGGCAGGGGCTTGTGGGGGTCTGGGCTGGACTCAGTGGATTGTCCAGGTTCTCACAGTGATCATTCTCAGTCTCTATTTGTGTTGTCTCAGGAGGGAGGCTGTCTCTTCTGGGTGTCATCTCAGGTGTTTGTAATGGTGTTTCCTTCCATATGGTGGATGGCACTTTCCAAAAGTGGGAGGCATTTCGCGTCACTGTTTCTTGATCTCTCGTTGCCGTCACCATGCCATAGTCATTGCTCGATATTGTCCAGGATTGTGGTTCATCTGACAGGACTGTCGTCTTTGGCAGAGACCTATTCTTCACTAGCATGATGTCTCATGGGGTCAGGTCCAACGGGAGGGCTCTTTGTGTCTTGCTTTCCCTCGCATTCCTTAAACCTGCTGAACCCATCCACTGCCACTAACAGGTATGCTACTTTGGCACCTGAGCAGAAGTCTATGCTGATCGCATGCCACCTCCACTGTCTGTCTGGGGGACTCGTAATCGGCTTCGATGGTCCTTGTCGTTGGGTTGCTTAGCACCCTGTGCATGATCCTACCAGCAACATCACTTTCTGTTGTATATTCGGCAGCTACACTCTTGATTTGAGGAATGCCTGCGTTTTTCATGATTTCTTGATGTCCCTCATGGGCTAGCCGCAGTGCTTGTTCCTCTAACATTGTTGGCAGGACAATGCGTTGACCTTTCAGTATTATTCCATCTGGCGAGACGCAGAGTTCATGGTGTATCGCAAATAGGCCTTGCAACAATTCTTCGGCTGCCTAAGTGTGGTGCGTTGTTGCTGACAGAAAGTTTCTCCAGTCACCCGACAGGATGGATTCTTTTGCTAACTGAAGTCACGTGTCTTGTGCAGTTTCGCCTACGATTTCCTCCAGCTTCATTCGCTTGGGTCTGGTCCACGCAATCACATGGCAGACTTGCTTATCAATCTCCTGTCCATGGGTGCCAGGACAAGTATTCAGCCGGGTTGTCACCTCCGGATCAGTGTGATATCTCGATCAAACGGTTGCAACTGGAGCATACAACGTTAAAGCCTTGCCGGGGATCTGGGGCCGACACCTTGATGACGGGTATTAGCGGCTTATGATCCATGTAGATTATGACCTGATGTCCCAGGAGGTACACTTGAAAATGTCGTCACCCCAGCAGGATGATTAGGGCCTATAGCTTAATGTGTATATAGTTTTTTCAGTTTTTGTTAGGGTCCGGCTGGCAAATGCGATGGGGTGAGTGACTCCTTTCTGGGCTGTTTGAGTGAGGACTGCTCCCAGTCCCACCAGACTGGCATCCACCAGTAGTTCTGTTTTCCATGCTGTATGGAAGAATGCCATTGTGGGGTTGATTATGAGCGAGTCTTTGATTCCCTGAAACGCTGAGACATGCTCTTTTCCCCATGTCCACTGCGCTTCCTTCCATGTGAGCTCCCACAGGGGTGCTGTGACCGTCGCAAGGTCTGGTTTGAACCGGCTGCAGTATGTGGCCATGCCAATAAAACTCTGGACTTCGGTTGCAGTGTTTGGTGACTTCGCAACTCTTGACATCCGCCAGCTTGGTTGGGTCAGGGTATACTCTGTGTTTGCATTAAAGACATATCTGAAAAATGCCAGCATCCTTTTTCCGAATTCACATTTGCAGGATCAGTCCGGTCTCTTCTAGCTGTTGTAGCACTGCTGCGTGTTATGCTCTTCCTTCCGAAGGGCCATGCACTTAGATATCATCACTGACATTCGTGGTGCCGGGCAGGTCTTGCAGTACCTTTCGGATCTCCTTTTGGAAGACCTCATCCGCCGATCAAATGCCAAAGTTGAGTCTGCGACATCTTTGGAGACCCAGGTGCGAAGAGAAGGTTGTAATTTACTCAGACTACCGGGCTAGCTTGATTTTATGGTAGCTTGACAGGGGATCCAGTTTGCTGAAAATGGTGGCTCTAGTTAAGTTAACAATCAGTTCATCAATCATGGGGGTCATATGTAGTTTACACCAAATCACAAGATTGCAAAGCCTCATATTGATACATATGCGCACAGCGTTCAGCTGTTTTGGCTTCTTGGTGATGACCATCGGGGATACCCATGGAGTGGGCCCTGACGTCTTTGTGATAATGTTTAAGTATTCTAATTTCTTTAACTCTGCTTCTACGGCTGCATGCACATTGAATGGAACTCTTCTGTGGGGAACTGCCTCCGGTTCCACGGTGGAGGCTATGTGGAGCGTGACGGTCTTGTTTTTCAGACAGCCGATCCCTTTGAATAGTTTTGCAGGTTTCTCCAGTAATCTGTCAATAACAGGTCTCTGGAGGCTGAAGGTAGAAGGTGAAATGAATAAGTGAATATGTTTCAGTGTCTCTGCTGTTCTGCAGATTAACAGTGTCTCTATGCCCGCGTCAACGATGCATATCCTGGTGCGGCATGCTTCCTCATTGTAGGCTCATTCGCACCATTTACTTGTCTGCTGTGTCCGTGTAGGGCACTTTGGTATTTCTCCTAGAGTCAGTTGCGGTAATGCTCGTGGTTGGCTTGTCCATGTCGATTGGCATGCGACTCATGGCCACTACCTGAGAGTCTGTTCTTTCTCTCTGTCGTCCCATCTCCAGGATCCTCTCGAGGGGTAGGTTACTCTCTGACAGGATGCCCTCCTGAACTTGTCGGATGAGATGCCATGAATGATTTGTTGTTTCACAGAGAACTCGTCATCAGGAAATTCACACCCCATGGCTAACTCCCGCACTGTTGCATGAAATTAATCAATTTTCTCTGAGGGCGGCTGTTTTACCAGGCTTAGCTGAAACCGCTCTGTCGGGGTTCAGTTGGGGTTTAAACTTGGTGTTGAATGCTTTCTTGACTGCTTCATAGTCATCTCCTTGTCCCCTGTTGGGCAAGGCATTGGACACCTGTAGGGCCAGCGGTCCTATATTCAACTATTCAACATGAGGAAGGTGTGTTTCTCTTCTGCTACTGTGATCTTGGATTTGAGGTGCAGCTCAAATTGCTGTAGCCACAGCTCCCACCTGAGGACGGCTTCCTCCGCGTAGGGATCAAATGGCTTCATGAACGAGCCTTGTGCCGAATCTTACCACCTGGAGGCATGTTTGCGTGGCCCTTGTCTCCCAGAGGCTCTACTGCAGGCCTGTGGGTGCCTTCACGGGCTCGTGGTGAATGTTGGTCAACTGACATGTTGCCTGCTGGGGGTTGGTGAGCTCTGAGGCACTCTCCCTTCACTCTGCTTCAGCTCAGGTTACGAGACCTGAGTGTGCACACATGTTGCGTGTCCCAGGGGTTTTTGTTTTTCTCCTGGCCACTTGTACGTCTTCCCCATGGACTGTGGTCACTCTGCTGTGGATGAGGCCACCCTTGCCTCACTGGATTATGGGCTGGATTGAGGGTTCCTGTGGTGATTAGGGTTGCACCCTTCTTGGTGTTCCTGTGATGTTTTCCTTGCTGTGGTGTCTCCTTGCGCCACCTCCTGTCATAAGGATTGCCTCTGCAGTCACTCTCCAGCTACTTGGGCTCTTGATTGGGTTGCGCTGGCACCTCTGTGCACACGTTTGTAGCATTGCACGCTGCTGTTTAATGTGCCTGGAGCACATGTGCGCTGTCATGCGCAATGTTATTCACTACTTCTTGGTGGTGTGCGCATTACCAACCACCAAGTGGGGTCGGATCTCCTTCCTCATTGCTGCGATCACCCAATCATAGAGACAAAGCCGCTGAGGTCGAATGACTGATTCTTCTCCATGGCAGCACGCCACCATGGGAGACACAACTCTGGATGTTTCGAGCGTGCTCAGGCTGCTGCTGTCGCCATAATGCAGCGATAGGCTGCTGCCTCATCGCCAGTGTGATGTGGTGCTGGTTGGGCCTTGATCAGTCAGCCACGTCACTGAAATAATGACACACACACAGGGTGATAGTTGGCTGGTTACTGGTCCCATTTTGGTGGGCCGTGCCTCCTTTTATTATCTTCGCTGCATCATGACGCCTCTCTGTCCCTTTGTCTACACCACAATCACCTTGGTAGTCCCCTACACATTTCTTCTGGCTTTTTGGATTCCAACCTTCTTTTTGTGGACAGGTAAATGTATTGCTCGCCCAGAGTGCACGGACAGTCACTAATCACCAGCGCAATTGCAGAGCCAATACTTTGAACGCAGGTAGACGACACAATGACTTACAACCACACGCACGCTTAGAAAATAATGAGCACTTATACGACTATTTATTCAAAGCTTGGAAGCAACAAGTGATAACACAGAAATAAATCACAGAAAAGACAGAGAATTCAAAAGAAAATACATCACCGTGGGCGTAACTGAATCCCTCATCTCGCCAGAAGCGGCTGGAAGACCCCGGGAACAGCCAGGCAGAGAGCACAACAGCCCACAGGTATGCCGGACAAAGGCGTCCCCCTTCCGACTGAGGTCTTTGTACTTGGCCCGTCTGACCATTGAGGGGTTCCGCATATATGCACTCCTCAAAAAGGGGTGGTAATTTCTCGAACCTTCTGGCAATGCACTTGCGCATTGATGGGTGACCGTTGGTTGCCAGCTGGGTCAACCGACAGTAACCTCAAGGAGCAAAGCACTTCCCTCTCCTAAAAAACGCCTTGGAAAACAGTTCTATAACTCATCTCGAAACCTTGGCGCGGGCATAGCAAACCACAACAAATCTTGTTATCCGGTACCAGCCGGCACCTGCGGATCTTAGCTTTCCCAGCACGGTGTCCTTGGCTAAGAAGGCCTGCATTCCAGGCCCAGCAGCGAATAACGTTGAAAACATGTTGTTTCGCAAAGAAAGTGCAGCTTTCCACTGAGGCATGGATAAATATCCATTATGGCTCTGAGTGCCCCCAGAATGCAGTGCGCACCAGCGCCATGTTTTAGCTCGAGCATCACAATCCACCCTTGGATATTAACCTTCCATAGCCCAGTGGCAGAGGAGCCGGTCTTTGAAACCGACGAAATATTAAAACCAATTCGGGAATGCATTGAATACAACAACCACAAGCTATTATGATAGCTAATATAATGCAAATACAAGCAAAAGCGTAACGCAGTCTACCCCAATATCAGGAATCCATGAAAATAACCAATCCCACCAATTCCCAGTATGATCTTGGGACACTTGAGAAATGAGATCCCTCAAAACTCGAATATGACTTTCAATGGATCGTGAATGGTCACTTCGATTGAAACAACACATACCTTCAACTGCGTTACAACCTAAATTATGCCTTAACAATAGATAATCAACAGCAACCCTGTTTTGCGAAGTTGCTTTTCTAATAACTTTGCTATCAAGGAGTAACTCTTCTGAGAAGTATGATTGAGTCCTTTGACTACTAAACATGCTAATTTGATCAAAGATTTGTAACCCCCAGCAGCTAAACCCCAAACTCCCACTAATGAAAGGGTTAATGCTAGAACCTCAGCTTCTGATAGCAAACGCACATGGGAATCACAATCGGGGGGATAGACCCACAGACTGAAAAGTTGACCTTTTGCTTCGAGATATCGCTTGGTGTAAAGGGAACATCATTAGTCCTAATCGAGTTAAGGCACATGGACCTCCGGAAACGTTAGCTGGAATATAAGTGTATGTGATGTTGCCACATGAAAAGAGCCATCCTGTTGGAAGTTTCACATGATTCAGATGACTGGCAGCTATCACTGTATGATTGCAAGACATAGGGCCTCATTACGACCCAGGCGGTAAGTTACCGCCTGGGCCGTGACTTTACCACCATGGCGTAAACTACGTTTACGCCATGGTGGTTGGCGGACTTACCGCCCCATTCCGACCTTGGCGGGGCGGTAAGTCCCCAATCCCCATTTACCCTTCCCCATTCCCATTTTTGCCCCATAGGGCATAATGGGAGTGGGGAAGGCGTTAAATTACGCCACCGTAAATTACGGTGGCGTAATTAACTCCATGGTCCCTTAGCGCCATGGATTTTAACACCTGCTAAAAGCAGGTGTTAAAAGCTCCATGGCGCTAAGGGACCTCGTACTCAGGCGGTAAGGGTCGGCGCTGTTTACGCCGCCGTAAAACCCTTACCGCCTGGGTCGTAATGAGGCTGATAGTATTATTCACACTGGTACATGTGCGTGGAACTCGTAAACACAATTGTTTCTCGAACACAGTTTGATTTTGCTGTTTGGTTAAATTGAGCTGTTGGCATTTGCCAATTTCTTTTGCATTGCATGTCATAAGGTAACACATCGCCTTGGGTTATATTGTAGGTTATAATACGTGTCAAGTTTCTCCATTTGCGATCTGTTTCCTGGAAAAACCTGCAGTACTCATAGACGGAAAAGGATTGCCTGAAATCGGAATCTTGAACCAAAGAATCATTGTGCATGATGCCGAAAATATGCTTTAGAACCGGAACTGGCGTTGGCACTGCTACTAAGCACGTAGTCAGTAAAGCTTCAGCATTGGGCACGTCAGTAAGGCAAAAGTGCGTAATGTTGAGCACCTGTTGTGCCAGGTATGTCCACATATTCTCAGTTTGGGTGATCATTGGAGAATATTTTCGCCGTCCTGAAGACGCCTCTTGCATAACTGGCATCAATGTTGTTTTCACTTGCGCCTGACGTGTTTGCCGCATTCCATGAATCCATGTCTTCGGTCTGGCTGGCTTTTCGGCATTAGCATAGGGCTACTTTTGGACATCATTACTCATCATTATCAGTTTCTCCTTGATCGCTGGCACAAATGTGACATTTTTCATTGGTAGCAGCATGCCGTTTGACTCTCCCGAACGGAGCCCATTTAGTCCCACAATTACACCAGCGAGACACAGGATCTACAAGGCAAACCCAGAAAAGAGATATCAGTGTTGTAAATCACTCTCTTAGGTAACATTTGTCTGCAGGCACGTATTGCCATTTCTTTCTACCAGGCTCCATCACTAAAACGACTTGGTCTTTGCCTGATGCAATGACATCTGCGGGTACTGGTGGGCCACTTGGCCTTTCCACCCACACCTTCGCACCCGGTACCATACTGTCTGAAGAGCCAAAACCACGATCCCCACAGGTAGTTAACACTGTAGGATGTTCTCCATTCTTAATCATGGACAACTTAACAGGGATAATAATTAGTTGGGCCACCCGATCGCCCTTGTGGATGGGTAACAATTGGTCCCCACTATTCATCAGGATGACTTTGATCTCGCCTTGGTAATCTGCAAAAATGACCCCTCCCAACACTTGAACTCCATTCAATGCTAGGCCAGATCTAGGGGCAATCCATCCCATATGCTCTGGGGGAATTTGTACTCCAATCCCTGTTTCAATTACAACAATCCCTCTTGGGTCTAATCTGATTTCCTCATGGGAATGCAAGTCTACCCCTGCTGACTCTGGAGTCGCCCTTTAGGGAGCTAAAGCACCCTGGGGTAATTTCCCAGTACAATAGGGTTTCTCTGACTGAGTTGGGTTGAATCTGTAAAGCAGGAGTCATTAGCCACATCAAAGGAGTTTCATGCTCATTCACAGGCCTATTGTTTAGTACTTGCACCGCATCAAACACACGATCACGCCAGCCTGCCAAATTGCCATCTCCAGATTTGCGCAGCTGTTCTTTCAACAAACCATTAATTCGTTCAATCAGTCCTGAAGCAGCATGGTATATAGGCACATGGTAGAGCCATTCAATGGTCTTTTCCTGACAATATTCCTGAATCAATTTGCCTTTGAAGTGTGACCCATTGTCACTTTCAATCTGCAAAGGCACTCCGTAATGCAATATGATCTGATCTAACAACCTAATGGTGTTCAGTTGTGTGGCACACTTACACGGCAAAACCATCATGTATCCTGAGTATATATCCACAATAAAGCATGCATACTGACAACCTTTACTGATTGGCAGGGGACCGATATATTCAATCTGCCAAATTTGACCTGGTAATTTTCCTCTTCGCAATGTACCCCGGACAATCTGAGGGATAGGCCTATGCTGTTGGTGTTGGCACACTGGACATTGCAAAATGATCGTTTTCACTACCTCTAAAGGAATACTGATTCCTCGAGCTTGTGCCTACCTGATAGTAGCCTTTTCTCCAAGGTGCCCACATTTCTGGTGAGCCCACTTGGCCAAACCCTCCAAATCGTCTTCCTGAGTCTCTACATCCACAGATGAAATCTTGGTGTGTTCATCTGCAACAGAATTAAACCAACGTTCTAATGAGTCTGTAGCACAATGCGCGTCCACATGATACACAGTGACTTCACTTTGTGATAACATTTCTGCAATATCTTGCTACAGTTCTTTTCCCCACAACTCTTTTGAATGAATCTTCCACCCATTCTTTTGCCAGGTTGGCAGCCACACCGCCAACCCATTCGCCACTGACCATGAATCCGTGTACAAATGACATCGACCAGGGGTCTCTTGTTTCAATGCCTGGTAAACTGCGTAAAGCTCTGCAAACTGATTGCTCTTCCCTTTCCCTGACGTTGTCAAAATCTTTTTTGTCTTGGGATTATACAACACTGCTTTCCAGTATCGCTCGGTTTCAACATATCGGGCGAGCCATCTGTGAACCAGGCATGCTCTGTCTGCTCCACGGTCAAATCGCCATAAGGTACTCCCCATTTCACGGGAGACTTGCATTTTTCAGGCACTTCCGGTGGTATGTAATCTGAGGACGGTATGTTGGCTACTTGCTCATGTAATTTTGCAACTCCACCCTTACCTGATTTGGCTCTGTATTGAATGTACCATTTCCATTTAATTATGCTGGCTTCTTGCGCATGTCCTATTCTATGTGTTTTAGGAGAGCTCAGTACCCATTGCATAATCGATATTTCTGGCCTCATCAATACATCATGGCCCACCGTCATTTGCTCGGTATCAACAAGGGCCCAATAACATGCCAGCAACTGCTTCTCAAACGGAGTGTATGAGTTACCAGCATCGGGTAACTTACGACTCCAGAATCCCAATGGCACACGTTTCCTGTCCTGTTTCTGCCACACACTCCAGTTAGCATAATTGTCTTGTACAGACACATTCAATTCCTTCCTTCAATGGCCATAGATCAAGCACCTGCTGCACGGTGTCTTTCACCAAATCAAATGCTTTCTGCTGCTCTCCCCCCCCCCACTGAAACTCATATTTATTTTGTGTTACTTTGTAGAGGGGGGCCAGTATCTGCCCTAAATGGGGAATGTGCTGTCTCCAAAACCCAAACAGCCCTATGAACTGCTGAGCTTGCTTTTTGTTCATTGGAGTGGTGAACTCAAGTATTTTCTGTCGGGCCTTCAGCACCATTTCTCGATGCCCATTATGCCACTGAATCCCTAGGAATATCACTGTTTCAGCTGGGCCTTGAATTTTATTCAGGTTAATCTCCCACCCTTCCTTCTTCAATCCTTCCATAATGACTTCTAATTGGTTTTGCACACTGCGCTCATCCTTGCCCTGAATCAAAATATCAACAATGTAGTGAAAGATTTGTATGTCAGGTTTACACGGTATCTTGTCTAAATGCTCTGCCACCAGCCGGTGGCAGATAGTCGGGCTATGTATGTACCCCATAGGTAACCTTGTAAAGGTGTACTGACGCCCGCTCCAAGAAAATGCAAACTGCTCTTGGCACTCTTCAGCAATTGGCACAGAGAAAAATGCATTGGCTAAATCTACCACTGCATACCAAGTCCCCTCAAACTTTTGGACATTCTCAATCAAGGTAATGGCATCTGGGACCGCGGGCACTAAGGGAGGATTGTGTTTATTCAACTCACGGTAATCCACCGTCATCCTCCAAGACCCATCCCCTTTTTTTGTTCCATGTAGTAGTAATAGGGCGTAACACACCCGCCTCCACGTACCCTTTGATGGTGTCTGAAATTTCCTTGTGCCCCCCAGGAATGCGGTATTGCTTCATTGCTACCCGCTTGGTTGCCACAGGCACTTGCACTGGGGGCATCTTCAATTTGCCTACGGTAATGGGTGTGCAGGTCAATGCACTCACCCCAAACTGGTAAGTTTTATCACCAAGTCCCAAAGTCAACCCTTCCAGAATGTCAAAGCCAATTATGTACTCAGGTACCGGGACAATCAACACTTGGTATTTCTGCCTAGTCAAATTGGCTATTTTCATCTCCACTTCAGTTTGTACTGTGGGGGTCTCCTTTCCCCCGAGACCTGTAATGGTAAATTGTCTGCCTTTGAATCGTGCTGGATTGCCATGAATCAGAGAGGCCTCCACCCTGGTGTCTATCAATGCTCGCACCCCTTGCGTATTTCCTGTCCCCCAAAAAATCTTAACATTAACATGGGGCCGCCTATCAACTTTTATGCGAGCAGACGCTGCCTGAGCTTGGCCGTAACCCTTGTCAAATTTTGAATGAGTGTGACCTGACTCTGCCTCTAGCATTGCACTCACCACCTTCCTCATATCAGCGTATGTCGGCTGGTACGGGGAAGGTGTCCCCATAGACCCTTCTTCTTGTTCTTCCTCAGGAGGAGCGGAAGGTGAGGTGTCCCCCTCTGGCTTGGTTACTACCTGTTTCTTAACCTGTTTATAGCGCTCTTTGGCTGCAAGCCCTCTCTTTTTGTATAATTCATACATTACCCTAGTTTCAATGCCATCAATTTCTTCTCGTGGCACAGCATCTTTTAACAAAGCCAAAAACATGTCTTTCCTGGACACTCGGGAGTCTACTATCTTGCCTCCTGCCTTCAGTTCCTCTCTCACTACGCCCCTCTCTCTCCCGTGGCTTGTCATCACTCTTGTCCCACTCCCCTAAATCTGCCAGTTGCCGAGTGGCATCCACTACCTCATCAGTGGGTTTGCCCGTCATACCTACGAGCAAAGTCATAATGACAATATTGTATGCAGGCGGTGCAGTTCTGATCACCATATTTCTAGTTGAAACTGAGAGCGGCACGGCCCCCATGTGTCCTGGAGCATCTACGTGAATTGCCTCTTTCATAGCATGCTCTCTGACCTTTTGAATTGCCTCTTTCAAAGTATACCACTTTGTTTTCTCGCTAGGCCAATCTGTGCTAATGGGGTATTTACGGTTACATGCTTGGGTTGCTAGGTGCAACAAAGACACCAGTGAATCCTGACCATTCTCATCAGGGGGCGGCCCTGCCCTTAAGACCTCCTGTACATTGGTGTCAGTTGACAAGGGTAGAAAACGCGGTGAGTCTGTGGAATCTACCAACAACCCCGCGGCGCCCCCATCTAGCAATCTCACCATCCATGTCAATAAAGGTTCCCCTGATTTTTGCCTCAAACGAGTAATAATTTCCCCAACCTCCTGCTGGGTGTAATCCTCCAGCGTGGCTAAATCCACAACCCCGCCCGCAGGATTCTGCATGTGGGGCCCGGCTTGCCGTCTTCTAACTGGCTTAGCCACCACTGTCTTCTAATTAAATTCGGTTTTGAGATCTGACTCATTTGCCGCGCTGCTCTCTGGACTGGTTGAGTCAAAAAATGTCACCATCCCAATTATCCGGATCCCAGTCCACACCGGTGGTAGCGATTACAGCTGCCACCTTCCTTTTGTTGACCCCTCCCCGTCTTTTCCTATACTTATACCCGGCTACTCTGACTGCTGCCCTCTCGACCACAGCCTGATATGTGTCAGCTTTATCTTTGAAAAGTTTCCTTTGAATCTGCTGCATTAACGCAAAATTCTTTTCTGCAGCCAACCCTCTTTCCAATTGCAAAATATCATTTTTCATTTCCAGATTTCTTTGATGCATTTTTCTAAAGGTATGCAGGAGGACCCAACCCTGCCTACCCAGCGCGTTGCATTCCTTTCCCCTTTCCACTGAAACTTGTTGTAAACAAGGCATTACATCAGACGGATCAGCATCTCCCAATCCCTGATCCCATGTTTCACTTAGCCCTGCGCTGCATGCCCACACCTGGGCCAATTTATCATATGGGCTCTTAGCCCAGCCTGGAATGATAACATCAGAACATTCACCGCCAGCGGGAACGCTCTTTTTCCTGAACAAACTATTCATCATTGCAATAATGTACAAAACCTCTTTATATATATATATATTTTTTTTCCTTTCCACACTACAGTCACTCGCGCAGGCACGCACACACCAAAAAAAACAGATTAACACAGTCCAACACTCACTGCCAAATTACTTTCGCTTGCAATGTAAACAAAGCCTATCTGCGTTCAAACAGTTTCTTTAATATTTGGAGCAATTCATCACAAACATCCCATCCTCGTTGCCAAAATGTATTGCTCGCCCAGAGTGCACGGACAGTCATTAATCACCAGCGCAATTGCAGAGCCAATACTTTGAACGCAGGTAGACGACGCAATGACTTACAACCACACGCACGCTTAGAAAATAATGAGCACTTATACGGCTATTTATTCAAAGCTTGGAAGCAACAAGTGATAACACAGAAATAAATCACAGAAAAGACAGATAATTCAAAAGAAAATACATCACCGTGGGCGTAACTGAATCCCTCATCTCGCCAGTAGCGGCTGGAAGACCCCGGTAACAGCCAGGCCGAGAGCACAACAGCCCACAGGTATGCCGGACAAAGGCATCCCCCTTCCGACTGAGGTCTTTGTACTTGTCCCGTCTGACCGTTGAAGGATTCCGCATATATACACTCCTCAAAAAGGGGTGGTAATTTCTCGAACCTTCTGGCAATGCACTTGCACATTGATGGTTGACCGTTGGTTGCCAGTTGGGTCAACCGACAGTAACCTCAAGGAGCAAAGCGCTTCCCTCTCCTAAAAAACACCTTGGAAAACAGTTCTATTACTCATCTCGAAACCTTGGCGCGGAAATCCTAGCTTTCCCAGCGCTGTGTCCTTGGCTAAGAAGGCCTGCATTCCTAGCCCAGCAGCGAATAACGTTGAAAACTTGTTGTTTCTGAAAGCAAGTGCAGCTTTCCACTGAGGCATGGATAAATATCCATTATGGCTCTGAGTGCCCCCAAAATGCACTGCACACCAGCGCCATGTTTTAGCTCGAGCATCACAGTAGACTGCAGCAGCAGCCCCCTCTCATCTGGCACTGCATTTTGTATGTGCTACCCTTAGCAGCCCATATGGCTGCCTGGACAGGGGTGCTTGAAGACCACACACCATTTTGTCCATGAGTAATCTTTTTCACCAAGCAAGTGTGTTGGGAGTAAACTGGTGGCAGCTGTATAATTTACTTTTGTCTACATCAATAATCGGGGACCTTTTACCTGTGTTGGTTATCACTTGCTCCCTGATAGGAGCAATATGACTACCAATGCTTTTTAAAAGTACTACCCACTGCAGCCACATTTATTTTGGTTGTTTCTTATGTGTGCCCATTTCTTGTTGCCCAATCGCCTACAGGGATCCTCCTAAAGCCATCAATAGCACTTTAGGTTGAATGGAATCTAGTTAAGACCGGATTTTGTGTTTGTGTGTGTGTGTGCATACATGCGTGTGTGTGTGTACACATGTGTGCGTGTACATGCACCTTATGTGGAAGCTGCTAGAGAGATTAGACCTTCTTGAGGATGGATGGTAATACCTTTGCCTCTCTGTGCTGTGGAATCTCGCTTGAAGCTCATCCTGGGCTTCCATCCGGTGGCAATCACTGGTGTCCCCATGCCTGCAGCCTTCTTGTGCAACTCTGAAACTTCCCGGACTAATGAGACTCACTGGATCTGTAGTGGGAATGCTGGCGTGGTGTGATCCTGATGCTCTGCAACCGGAATCATCCCTAAAACCACAATTAAATCCTGCACTGGAAGTGACCTCTGCACCTCGACTCTTGGACTTTCTTGACAGCATCCATCTGCCTTTGTTTTAAGTCTACCAATCCAAAGCTGGTCCTCTTCCAGAGGGCCTTGGGGGTTACATATGCAGCCCTTTTTTTAACACCTCCTTGACCATTTCTTCATAGGACCATAGCTCATCCTCTGCGGCCTTCAATATCTGGGCCCCTGGTCATTGAACATAGGCCTGGATTGCTGCTGGTGGGGTCTCCAAAACTCACCAGCTCAAAGGTTGTCCTCACTCCAGGTCCTGCTCAATGCAGGCAATACTTAGCTACATTTTTACTATATTGCAGGTTGACCTGTGGATTTTGTCCCGTTTGGACAAACTTTATAAACTATCTTTAACTACCTCCATGTACATACAAACTTTACTTACCTGGTAAAATACACTGACTACCTAGTGGCATATAGGAGTTTGCCATTTTTAGAAACACTGCACATTCATCACTGCTTACTGATTTCAAATGACTTGTTTACTTTCATGCAGTATGTTCTCAAAAAGGTGAGGCCTTTTTCTATTGTCTTATGAGTGCGCGTTTGATTTTAAAGGTTTGTCTCTTTTAGACTTGACTGCTTAAATTCATGGTTTCTAAAATTTCAACGTACAAACTGGATGTTTCTGAATGCTTTTTTATTGCATATATTTTTCAGTAAGTAAGCATTTCCATTTGTGTGATTTGATGTCATTAGATCTGTTGTTTGGTGCACCCACTACAATTTGTTAAATAGACCAATCATACTGTATAATACATAGGTACACAGTAGTTGATAAACTGACCGCATAATCTTGTTCATAATGGTGTGCAAAATATTTATTTTTACTCAAAGCAATAGGACATTCTTGGTTGGCAACCAGGTTTTTTTTTATTTTATTTTGATATGGCCGAAAAACAGCCTTACAAACGTTTTTTTGACAAAGACAATCAGCAATCAACAAAATTCTATTTACATTCTTACATTTCAGTCCGAACATCTCTTAATGTTGGTGAATGTATCACTGATTTTCTTTAAAAGTCAATATTAATGTAACTCTGATATATATTACAATTTTCTTATAGACACATAATTACTTGTCTTGTGTATTTATTCTCATAGAAATGTTCTATATGAACAATTTGTATTAAAAGTGAAGAAGTAACAATTTCAAACACAATATACATTCGATTTATGTCCTTTCAGTGCAAGAGTCACAGCAACTTCAACACTGTTTGTTCTTAAATGGGGTAAACAAGGGTTTGCTGCTTCATTTCTACACAATCCAACATTATCATACCTTTTTTTGATGTAGATTTAGCAACATCAGATATTTTACTACCGCTATAGTCATGGATGTTTTGTGCAAATGAAAGATTGTTTTCCATATTGTGTCAGAAGTCATATATTCCACATAAGGAAAAAAACGTAGAAAGTACTCAGTTCTTACATTTGCTAGCTCTGGACATTCTGAAATTACATGTTTTAACGTTTCTATTACAGTTACATTTTTACAAAAACTGCATTTATTTCCTTCTGCTGTATTCTTATTCCATTTATAAAAAACTTCTCTGGTATACCGCAAATTGAGTCTGTATCTCATGTATTGAGTTCTCATTGAAGGTTCTGGAAATATACTGATGTATGGTTCCGGGGTGCTCAATTTTTTATGCATCAGCTCATGATTTGTGAATAGTGTTAAGTTGGAGCATTGCTCTCTAGTTCTGATCCAGTCTTCTTTACGTAATTTGATTTTAATGGCAGTCGGATTTAGAATCAGCTCATCATCTGATACTCCTTCTATATTTAAACACTGTTGCACTTTGCATCTCCAGATTCGCGCTTGGGTGTGAATTGTGTTGCACAAGTAAGTCGATGTTATATTCAATAGGGAGAAACTCTTTGAGGGAGTTATATACTTCCTATAGAGAGAGCAGACTCCATTTATACATAGCATAGAGGGATATCAAGCCCAGTTCGTGGCGAATTATGCAGATTGATGTTGATTTAGGTGTCGCTAATACCGATTTCCAGAATTTACCTTCTATGTGTGTCCACACATTTTCAGACATCCAGTCTCTAGTCTCTGCCCCATATAATAGTATTGGTGCTACCTTTTGATTGTAAAAGGTTATGAGAGGTTTTAATGAGAACTTCCCGAATTTGTATTGCAATATTCGGGCTTATGATATCGCTGTGTTCAGTTTTCTCTTCATTGCTGCATGGTAGCTTTGGTCATGTGGATAGTTGCTTATCATAATACCTAAGTATTTGTATTCATTAATCACTTCCAGTGATTCATCGTGTAGAATCCATTTAAACATTTTCTTTTGTTTACCATGATAATTCTGAAAGGTTATTATCTTACTTTTGGCTTTGTTTACTTTCAAGTCATTTGCAGTGACATATTTTTCAAGTTGACACAGAAGAACCTGCAATCCCATAGGTGTTTTCGCTAGCAAGCTAAATCATCCGCGTAGAATACCCGGAGGATCGGTATGCCATGTAGCTTGGGGGGGATCAGAGTTTATGCCTGCAAATTCCTTTTTGATGTCACTTATGAAGAAGTTAAAAAAAGTTGAGGCTAAAACGCATCCTTGTTTTAAGCCTCTTAGTGTTAAAATAGGTTGCGATAGGTTCCCGTCTTGGGAAAGCCTAATTTGGATGCTTGTGTTTGTATGCAGTTGCTTTGCCCAAAAGATGATATTATTGGGACAAGCATCCCTTTTCATTTTCCCAAATAGTTTTTCCCTGGAAACAGAATCGAACGCTGCTTCGAAGTTAATGAAAGCTATGTAGATCGATTGTTTCTTTTGTCTTTCTTGTGCTTTGATTAACTTGAGGCAGGTTAATTGCTGTAACAAGTCCTCGTCTAAATCCCGTTTGATTAAGATCTTGTAGATCTGTTAATTCGATCCAATTTGAAAATTCTTTTGATATGATCCTAGCAAAGATCTTCCCAGGGATGTCGAGTAATGTAATGGGTCGATAGTTTTTTGGATCGCATCGATTTCCTTTCTTGTAAATAGGGATTACTATCGGGGTTTCCCACGATGATGGTATCGTCTGTGTATGGATTGTTTGTAGAAAAATAGTTATAAGGATTTCTGCCCATGCATGAGGATGTACTTTGATGGTTTGATTAGAGAGGCCGTCTGGACCGGCTGCTCTTAAGGGACTTAGGGCCTCATTACGAGTCCGGCGGTAACCGCGGTGGTAAAACCGCCTGGTTACCTCCGGACTCGTATTACCATTCCGCCTCCGTGATTCCCGGAATTACCGGGGCATTACAACCCCGGTTTTCCGGGAATCACGGAGGCGGAATGGTGTTAATCCCCATTCCCATCGAGTCCTCTAGGACTCGATGGGAATTGGGATCATGGAAACACTAGCAGCATCTCGTAATGCTGCCGGTGTTTCCTCGTCCGCCTGTAGGCGGGCGCTGTTAAACCCGCCAGGTCAGACCTGGCGGGAACATCACCTCCCGCCTGCAGGAGTTGTGATCGCCCGGCATGGAAACAACGGTGGGGCCGGCGGGTTTACCGCCACTGTTGTTTCCATACCGGGCGATTTGTAATGAGGCCCTTAATCTCATTATATAGTATAGTACATCCTCATTATCAAATTGCAAATGGTGTTTTACATCACATAATCGTCCTTTGTTGCTACTGGATATGGGATGACTTGCATGCAGGGTCTCAGGGTCAATTCTAATTGGCATTTAGATTTCCTTTTAAATATTTCACTGTAGTTGTTATTGTTCATTGGTCTGACACAGAATACAGAGCAGACATGGGTCCCCTTCATGTCTGCTCTGTTTTTCAGGTGATATTGTATTAGTTTTCTTCTCCTTCTGTGATCTTTTTCGGTCATGCAACCGCTTTCCATGTCTCCACGGCACTTATGTGCTCGGAGTTACTGGGGTGCCCTTCTAGCAGCCATGAGCCCACCCAGCATGCTTTGGACCTGCAGTCACCATTGTACTGCATGTGCTTTAAACGCACACGCAGCGGTTCGGGAACATCTTGTCATTAGCTTGTCTAGGACGCTTTGATGTTGCAGTCATTATCCAATTGGTACATATCTTCAACGCATGCGCGGTGCTCCAGGAACATTCCGTCTTAAGCCTTCCTAGCACGCCCAGTTACTGTCGTCATTACCCAATTGCAAGAATCCTACACGCATGCACAGCGTTTCAGTTTCATCGAGCCGCAGCACGGAGAGTCAGATTTCTCGTCCCTCCTACAGACTGCTCGTACTTAGACACGGTGAGTGCCTCTCGCTAGAGCGGTTATGTCGGGTACCGTCTCTGCCGGTCCCCCAGCATTGCATTTTGATACAATCATTTTCGCATGGCACTGGGACCCTGTGCATGGCCGATTTATAGTTATGCCATGTACGCTTTTGCGTGCATTGTTCATCGTTCCTGTTTGGGCACTGCTTTTGCTTTAATATAATTTAGCATATTGTGCTACCCTCGTTTCCTCTGTTGGATGTCGCAGCCTTTCCTTGGCTATTGTACGCTGGGTTAGCCTGTGTTTTCTTGAACTTGTTTTCTTTAATTTGTGAGGGGCGTGGTAGTCTACCTGTAGTGTGCCTTCTTTGACTGATGTCTTGTTCCCATCCTGTGCACATCAGTAAGCTCAGCACTAATTGGTCCTTTTGGGCTCTTTCTCAGTTGCAGCCCACTGTTTTGGCGCCCATGACAGATTCCGTTCTGTCCATTTCCATCGAGCTTGTGAAGCTTTGGACACCTTTGAGCTTCACAGAGATTGCCACACAGAGATTTCTATCTAATAATGGTGGGCCCTTGTCAGGCCAGGTCTTCTATTGATTGGCTGAGCTCATCTTGTTTCTGTTTCTGTTTGTGCTTAGGACACAGCTTGAAGCCTTGTCGGATGGTTGCTTCATTTCCATCCTTGGTTGCTTACAGCAGCTGGTTGCCCACCAGGTTAGTGGGCTTATACCCTTTATTGGTGTGGACAATGGCCTGTTGTACACTTTTGCAGGTTCACCATGGTTTGTTTGGTTCACCACCACTCAGCACGGTTCTCTATTGGGTGTCACTAACCCTCGGCTCTAGGTTTCAACTCTGTCGTTTAGGGGTGCTAATATACTAATTCAAACTGCGGTATATTCGGCCCCTAATTGTTGTTATAAAATGTAGGCGTGTTAGAAGTCTTTTTTATTTGTAATTGGCAGGCAGCCTGCATTTGAAAGGGTTTGTTATGTATTAGTCTATAGTCATGTTTTTGTGTGTTTTTTACAGTATGGTTACATCTTCCTCCTGATGAAGACGTTGTGTAAACCAACACCTTACGTCAAAACCGGTCGAGAAAAACCCTAAAGGTATGTGATCCTTTCATTTCCTCTTTGTGATCCACCTTTACAATAGATTGTCCTCTAATAAATTCTATTGTGTGTTTTAGAAATACAAAAATCATGAATATCTCTGTGGGAAATAGTTATCAAAGTTCCCTCCTCATGTGTTTTTAGAATGGTCCTTTTGTCTTTTAGTATTTCGGATGTCGAGTTGTGTGTGAATGCTGCACCATGTATGGAAAGTGTGTTTGATGATGTTTTAGCCTATTTTTAGGCACATTTTGCTGCTGTTCTGCTATGTTCAAAATTATAACAGTGTTCAATAATTTGTGATTAATTTACTATTTTTCAATTTCTGTATCATTCCAAATAAATTTTGATACATCTTTATCAATATTTTTCTCTGTACAATTTTTCCGGTTTTTAATGTCAGAATAACTCTGGTCCAGAGGTTAGAGTTTTCCTGCTTCCTTCAGTTATTGTGTGACTTAGAGGCAGAATCACTCACGGTCCTCATATTGAAAGTGGGCAAAAATGTAGAGATGTGCACCTCATACCACCTGATATCGCTGCTTAATGGAGATGCAAACATCTACTCAAAAATAATGACCACATGGTTGCTGAGGCTGCTCCCACAATTGATACATTCCGACCAAACTGCCTTTATTCAGGCCCAGGATAACATTAGAAGGTTAGTGACCTATTGAAAATAGGGAAAAGACAACAGAAACACTTTGTAATCTTGGCCTTGGATGCCACTAAGACTTTTGATTGTCTTAACTGGGCAAACTTGGCTTTAGCCCAAACTATGTTTGGGAAATATGTCTTTTTATTGAAATTCAAATGTGCAGCACTCGTGATAATGCCATCGGAAGATCTATCTTGGGTCATCAGAATTTCGTTTTATATTTTAAGAATCTTAACCCCCACAATCAACGTAAGAACGTATTAATTAATAAATCAAACCAGCAACAAATTAAGCAAACCTGGTTCCATCCACTAGCATAAAACAAGATTCTAAGGTTCCCACCTCGACCTTGCCTCCATCCTCCATTTGACCCTGCTTCAACAACACCCGGCACCCACAGGCATTCAACATTGCAGCAAATGTCTCAAGGGTTGCGGATGAAAGAAGCACTGCTCCCTGTCGTGCACAAAGTTCAAAAACAGAGCCCAGGTGCGGGAGAACGGTATCATCGTATCTTCCCTGTTATATGTGCTGTTAATTTCTCCATTGCGATGATGTCCCAGACTTTAACCCACTAGAGTGACGCCATGGGTCCCTCTTTGGTTTTCCAGAACCAGGCCCGATTGAGTTTTGCTGTCAGTAAGAGCTGAGTTATCAGGTCAGCCCTGAGACCTGAAGATGGATAAACTCTGGCATCTGGTACCTCCCCCAGTAGCATGACTCTGGGGCAGAACGTTAGCGGTACACCTAAAATGGCCTTTATTCTTGACTTTATTTCTTGCCAGCATGTTTATATTAATGTGCAATGCCACCACATATGGAAGAAACTCCCCAATTGACCACAAGAGTGCCAGCAGCGATCTGAATAGGCTTTAGATATCATGGGCAGGCGCTGTGGGGCCAAATACCACCTAAGACAGAGTTTGAACACACATTCTTCATGCCTCGTGCATTTGGAGCTTTTGTTGGTGCTGGTCCAAATTTGTTGCCAGGAGACCTCTGGGATCCCCCCCGCCCCCTGGAATCAACCTCCCATTGCTTCATGTAAGAGAGTTTGTCCCCCAACTGAGCCTTGTCAAGTAAGCGGTAGCACGGGGAAATTCTGAGGGTAGATTGACCTTTCATTAGTTGCAGTTCGATTCCCTTTGGTGGGCGTGCGCTTTCCTGTTTTACCTTATGATTGGAGACACAGTGTCTAATCTGACAGTATCGAAAAACGCTACGATTCCAGTCCAGGAGCGTAAACTTGTTTTTGCATTCTAGAAAGGTCAGAGCGTGCCCCTTCCTGTATAAGTCTCTGAGTCTCAGAGGTCCAAGTGATTCCCAGCGGTTGAACAGGTCCCCCACACAGCACCAGTGTCAGCGGGCATATCCCGGTTTTGATTCCCAACCCTGCCCGGGCCCTAACCCAGATGTCTAGTGACATGCGTGTAGGTTCAAGTAGACCCCCTCTGGCCTGTCTAGTCAAGAAGGGCAGGTGTGCTAGCCGGAGGTCTGTCATACCTTGCTCTATCCCCTTCCATTTCTGTTTAGGTCCCTCCGGCCCCCAAGCGAACATTGAAGCAATCTGGGCTGATTGACAGTATCTCTGAAGGGAGGGAACCGCCAAGCCCTGCAAGCTCTTTCGATCTGAGGAGTGTTTGCCACGGAATTCTCTGCAGCTTCCCCTTACTGATGTATTGTCCCACGTGTCTTTGCAGATCCCCCAGTTCTTTGTTGGAGATGCAGATCGGCAAGGCCTGGAACATGTATAGGAGCCTGGGCAGGATTGTCATTTTCAAGCTGTCACCCTGCCAAGCCACGATATTTCTTGGGCTTCGCAGCCTTTCAAGGTGGCTTTTGTCTCCTTCATAAGTTGTGGGATATTGGCCCTACGGAGGTGATGATATTTACTCCCAGGTAAGACAACTCCCTATCCACCCATTTGAATGGGAAGGCCGACTGAAGCTCCAACTAAACATTCTGTGGAATGCCTATGGGCATGCCCACTGACATTTTGTGGTTAAGGCGGAACCCAGAAACCCCATGGAACTCCTCTAGGAGATCCATCAAAGGAGGCAGCGATTGTTTGGGGTTTGTTATAAAGCAGATGACATTGTCCGCATAGAGCTCTACCTTGTGTGTGTTTGCTGATTCTAGGCCCTGTATCAGGGGGCTATCTCGAATTCTCTGTGCCACCGGCTCCATGGCTATTGCGAAAACTAGGGGCGACAGCGGGCACCCCTGCCTCGTTCCCCCGCGCAGAGGAATCGGGGGAGAGTTAAACCCGTTCACTATAATAGTGGTAGAAAGAATTAGAAAATTTGCTAGAATGAGCCTATGGATGTCTGGCCCAAACCCATATTGTGGCAAAAGAGTTTGCAGGTAGTCCCAAGCCATGCTGTCAAATGCACGGAGCGCAGCTAGGGAGATGAGTGAGAATACACTCCGAAATTTCAGGGCCAGAGCTATTGGATCGATCACCCTCCTGATATTGTCGTGAGCCCCTCTGTCTTTAATAAACCCCATCTGATCTGCATCTACAATAAGTTGGAGCATTTCCTTCTGCCTTGCGCAAAAGATTTTCCTATAGAGCTTTGCGTCTGTATTAAAGAGAGCTATTGGGCGTTAGAAGCAGCAATCCTCCCGGTCTTTCCCTGGCTTCAGTAACAGCATGGTTGTGGATTCTGCCATAGAGTCTGTCACCTGTCCCGAGGTGGGGAATAAGTTAAAGAGAGTTGTAAGCTAAGGGGCCAACTGTCCCGCAAATGTTTTATAAAATATGTTGGAAAGGCCGTCTGGCCCAGGGGCTTTCCCCCCTGCGAGTGTTTGGATGGCCTGGATCACCTCTTGAGCTGAGATAGGGCTGTCCAATGCCTCCCTCATTTCCTCTGGGATCTTCGGGAGCCGAGCTTGTCTCACAAACTCTAATACGGTCAGGGTCCCCCTCGTGTGGGCTGGAGGCATTCCTGAAAAAGGCTTCCATGACCTGCCTCTTCCCCATTTCTGTAGTCACCCTCTGCCCATCTCCGGCTCTCAAGGTACTAATATAATTACGGGTTGCCTTCTTCCCTAGCTTAGCTGCCAATAGCTTGTTCGCTTTACTACCCCTAGTGAAATAAAATTGCTTTGTCATAATTAATGAATGTGCTGCTTTTCCCCATTTAGTGAGTTTCTAGCGCCTGCTTGGCTATTCTGAGGACTCTTAGCACCCTTCTACTACCTCTATTGACATGTGCCTTTGTCCTTCTCCCGTACCGTTTCCTCCAGATTGTTGCGGATTAATTGCTGGGATCTGTTCCAGGCTATTGTCTGCCCTATTATGTCCCCCCTGTTTACTGCCTTCGCGACATTGCACACTGTGCGGACATTTAACTCCCCTGTCGTATTTTCTTGGAAGTATTGTGATATTGCGTTCTCTATTGCCGTTCTGGCCACCGTATTCCCTGGACTCGCTCGTTCAACCTCCACAGGGGTTTTGGCCACGGGGTCCCAAGACCAAGATCCAGCTCCAATACCACTGGGGAGTGGTCCGTGAGCGCCCTCGGATGGATCTCTATATTGGTGACTAATGAAATGAGAGTGGGAGAGACCAGAAACATATCCAACCTGGAGAAATTTCGATCAATGATAGTTTCCTCAGTAAGGTAAGGTGGTCATGGCAAAGAAGTTGGTTCTATCATTATTCGTCGGGGCCAGGGTCTTGTCTATTGTTGGGTCCACCACACAGTCAAAATCCCCTCCTAATATTACCTCCCCCTCCATGAAGCTCCCAGCAATCCCCTTAAGCCTTCCCAGGAACTCCCCCTGCTTCTCGTTCGGGCCATAGATTGCCCTGAGCGTGACCTTCCAATTTCCCAGTTCCCCTTTGACCAGTAGGTACCTCCCTTGTGCGCCCCGTAATACTTCCCTTGTCCGGAGCGGTAACCCTTTGCGGACTAAATTTGATACCCCACGTTTCTTCTGCCCACTCGTAGCAAAATATCCCTGTGTGTATCCCTTCCCAAACATGTGCTTTTCATCCTCCTTTCGTAAATGGGTCGCCTGAATGAATGCAATATCTACCTCCATGGAAGCGAGCCTCTGTAGGATTGCTTTTTGCTTTACCAGTGAGTTTAAGCCCCTCACATTTAAGGTCATTTATACAGGAATTAGCCATTACATGTTACAACCTTTATATTAGTCAAGTCCCCTTGTGGTGAGATACCTGCGCGCCCATCGGGACCAGTGGATAGAGAACCTTTTGCTCAAAAATCAACATTGTGAGAGAGGATGAGAACCAGAAACCATAACCCACCCAACATTGAACCAAAAAATGTATTTCCAACAAAACCCCAACTACATTTGCGCAGGTCTTTCCCCTCTGCCCATGAACGAAACTGTCATCCAACTATTGAGCTGACAGTTGAATAGACCCCGTCTTATTAGGTGTCAACTCTCCTCCCCATGACTAATGTTTCTCATCAAATGGAGTATGCGCACACCCATCCATCCTGTGTCAAAAAAGCATACCCAGTTGGGAGACTCAGAGCAAGCCCTAGGTTCCTCCCCTCCCTTAAGCAACCAAAGTAAATGCCGCTCAAGTCTTTCAGGCTTTGTCCACGCTGGGTTCTGCCTCCACAAGCTTCCTCCTCCTCAGCCTCCTTGATTTGTCCCTACTCGACCCTTCCTGGCTCTGGGACACTTCTCTTTGGGGTAGGCCCTCTCCTGACCCAGACATCAATCCAGCAGCATCTTCCTCCAACCCGATGGCATATTTTTGGCTCTTGAACTCAAATAGTAGCCTACAGGGAAAACCCCATCGATATTTGATCTTCTGTGCCTGCAGCCAGGATGTCACGACGTGCAATTTACGCCTGTTAGCCAGTGTGCGTGGAGCCAAGTCCAAAAATAGAGAGATTTTCCTCCCTTGAAACTGCACCGGTTCCGCCCTCCTTGCTGCTCCCATGATCTGCTCCTTTTGCTGAAAGAAGTGGACGTGAGGGAGCACATCCGGGAGGAGATTGCAATGTTGTTGTTGTGTCAAGTACACCCTGTGCGGCGGTTTTTGGGAGGTCCAACAGAGTCCGGAACAGATCCTTCACATAGCTCCCCAGGTCCTGATCTGATACGTCCCTAGGCACTCCGCAAATCCTGATGCTATTACGCCGAGAACGATTCTGGAGATCCTCCTGCTTGGACCACATCATTTCCATTTGCTCTTCCTGCCCGAGAATTCTGTTAGTAAGCTCTGCTTGGATGTGAGCCTGCTCGCACAGTCGATCCTCAACCTCATCTACCCTAGTTTCAAGGCCTATCATATGGGAATTGAGATCAGCCACTGTCTTCAGCATGGTGTCCTTGATCTCTTTAGTGAGATCTTGTTTCAGAAGGGAAAGCATTTCCACTAGGTCTTCTTTCGTAAAGGAAGTTGGTGTTGCCATCCCTGCAGGGGGTGAGTGGATCTCCGGCAGTGTTTCTTTAGGGTTACCCTCTTTCGCCTTCTCCTGAATCCCCAGCAAAGCCTTGATGTCGCCCGACACAGCCTTGGGCCTCGCAGCTCCCTTCGACATCCCCTTCGCTGCTGAACTACCTGACAGTGCTGAAGGCACACTCTCTTCCAGATCAGGTCACTGTGCAAGTTAATTCTTTAGCCCAAACCTTCAAAAAGCAAGAAAGGCTAGTTTTAAGGAATCCAGACACACAAAATAAAAAATTGACGGCAACTGGTGCAACCCCATTAATCTGAGAAGAGTCATCAGTCAGGGATGCCCATTGCACCTGTTGATTTTTGCATTGGCCTTGGAACACCTAGCCGAATCGATACGCCAGAACGGTATGATCAAAGGTATGGTATACCATATCAGGGGTCTACCCACAAACTGACCTTGTACGCCGACGAGAGCATATTGTTCCAGGAGGATCTTCAATAATTGCCTAAATGTCTGAACTGAACTATTGTGGATAGCTCAAGCTTCCAGATTAAGATCAACAAATCAGTCAGTATAAATATCACTGACACAGCAGAAACAGTAGAAATCCTAAACAAAGCCTTCCCATTTAAATGGGCCACAGACTCTATAGATCACCCTGGGGCCAAAATAACACCGAAATACGAGGTTCTATATAGGGCAAACATTCCAAGCTTGTGGGCAAGGGCTACCAAGCTTTTAACTAAATGAAACCTCCAGTAGGTATCTTGGTTGGGACTGCAAACCAGCAGTGAAAATGTCGCTCCTTCTGAAACTGCTTTGTGTTTCAGGACTTGCCTATTCAAATTCCCAACAAAATGATTACAAGAATATTGGGAGAGATCTTTAAGTACATGTGGGCACAAATGTTACCCATGGCTTCCAGGAAAATCTGCTTTGTACAACGCCCCTGGGGGGATTAGGCATACCAGACATATCTTGCTACCTAATTGCAGCCAAATCATGTCACGCTCTGGAATGTCCGGGCCCCCAGAATGCAAAGAAATGGGCAACCTTAGAGCAGGACAAAAGCACCACACCTCCCTTTTCTGCTCTGAGGTGACAGAACAAGCTGAAACTCGCTCCTTCCTTCATCCCAATTCACATAAATACACTAGAACAGAGCATGCAAATGGATAAAGTTTGTTCTCTGGCCTGGGGTCACTTACTCGAATTGCCCAAAACCCGGATTTTACTCTGTGACCTCTTAAGGAAGCATATGCTAAATGGGAAGAATTGGGTCCCTTAACACCTGGGAAATTATATCAAGGGAGAGAACCGAAAACATTTGCCCGATGCAAGGAACAGCTTGTAATCACTGAGACGGAGCACTTCAAATAGCTACAGTTTAAGGCACTGGATCTCTCATAGAGTGGTGAAAGAAACGGGCACTGGAAACCCAAGAGGCTTAGGAAGCCTTTAAGCAAAAGGTAGTGAAACCCAAAAGATCACCCAATGCTATACATTTCGAGACCTGGATGGCACAGAGGGAATCGTATCATACATGGAATAATGGCAACGCGAAGTTGGGGTTTTGATCCCAATAGAGTCTTGGTACCACATCTGGAAAAGGTTGCGGAAAAGCTTAAACTGCAGGTTCCTAAAAGAGTGTACCTCTAAGATTTGTTATCGCTGGTATCTAACCCCGGACAAGATCCCCAGGATCTCCCCCAGGTCATCCCGGTTATGTTGGCACAATTGCAGCAACATCTGAGACCTGGGACACATGTGGTAGCCTTGTATATGGGCAATGGTGCTAGATTAACCACCCTTTACGCAATGCTGCTCATTTAACTACTGCCCTCTTCTAGAAACTGTCTGAGGGACCCCCAATAGCATACTGGTAGGTGAAAATAATGGAGATACTGTCAATGGAGAGTGTCTCGGCACTCGCCTCAAACAACCTTACCAAATACATACAGTTATGTTCACCATTTATCGACTTTGTTCGCAGCAACAAATATTTCACATGACCTGAGAGATTCGTCCATGGGACGAATGGTCGAATCGCCTCTAGGGGCGCTACCCTCTGCTGTGCTGAGAAAAACTTTGATGATTAGAATGGCGTAAACTATACCGCCGAAGTGCACCCAGACATAACTATTTTGCTTTTGTTGATTGGTCAATTGAAATTCTGGATTTATGTTATGAATACAGCATGTACAACATACGTAATCTAAAGCTTTGCTAAACCGGTATGTACAATGTACGTTTTATACTTTGCATTGGCTTATCAGAAAACCAGCTAAAGAAACCTGTGGGGGGATATAAAATTACAGCAGGTCTTAAAGCATAGGCTAGATGATGCCTTCAGGAGCGCATGCCAAAAGTGTAGGATTGAGATGGTCTTTCTTTCCACTTAATCTGATCTTGTCCAGTTATTGCCAAATTTGAAGGGAGGTGGCAGGTTCCCTTTAGAGGGTTACAGGGAGAAAACAATTGCTTAGATATTTATGTTAAGATATTTGCTGAAAAATTCACAAACAGTTTGGAGCGATGTATCAGTGATGTCATACATCACTGCAGGTGGATTTTTTTGGCAGAGATATCGATAAGATAACATTAAGACACTCATTGAGATATTAAGACTGCGTTGGAATGATACATCAAATGCGGCTTTAGTGTTCTTAGATGCAGAGAAAGAATAAACTGCAACATTTCTAAAACATACTTTATGCAAGATGGGGGTTGGACCTTACTGTTTAACAATGATCCAGAGTTTACACAAGGGAGCAGGGACGTAGATATGGGCTAATAGGATAGTGTTGTATTTGAAATGGGTGTGATGAATCCAGGGGATCATCCCCTATCCCCACGGGGGTAGCTCCACGCTCTCCCTTTGGGAATATGGAGGTGAGCCAGCTAAGCTTAACACCCACTAGGGAACAGGGCAAGCGCGATCCCACTGTGGGTGGCCCCTTCTGCCTTTAGAGGACAGGCAATATCTAAACCGGATATGTTATCCTCACTTGTCTCAGTAAGCTAATAGTTGAGTATATGGAAGTTAATTTGTATAATAACTTGCAACTTCCTACACAAAAGGCTGGCATGATTTCTGAACCTTTACTGGCACAGTCATAACACGGAACAGAGAACGGGAAATAAGCTCACCCCATAGTTGCATGGAGGGTAGCGACTCAACCTGCATTGGACCTGAGGAGGAGAGAAGCGCACAGAGCTGCAGTGGAGGAAATAACTCCTCTTGGGAGGTGTGGCAAAGGGAAGCAACCACATGCCCGGTTTGGAACATAGGCTTGCGGCCAAGCCTACAGAATGCACAACAATCCCACTGGCGCCAGGACCAGAGAAGCCTGACCCACAAGAATCTCCTGCAGTGGAGAACGCTGCCATGGCGAATGAGCTGCGCAATGCAGACCCAGTGCAGGCGCCCTGCGGGAAGACAGCGGGAAGAGAACACCAGTTCCAGCATATGCGGATCTCCTAGTGGAAGCCGGAAGCGACCAAACCCCAAGGATGGGGGGCAGCAACCAAACCCCAAGGCGCGGTAAGAGAAACCTGACCCTAAGGCAAGGTGACAGAAACCAAACCCCACGGTGGGGTGAGAGCAACTAAACCCCACGGTAGAGTAATAAGAATCCAACCCCAAGGTGGGCTGAAAGAAACCAGAGATCTGAGACCCAACCGAGGGGGTAAACAACAGGAGATTTCCTGGCAGAGAGCCCTTGGTGTGGACTTATTAACCAGAGTCTTCTCAAAGCTGAACGGTGACCTGAGATTGAGACAAAGGGCCTAATTTTGAGTTTGGTGAAATTTCCAGCAGTGACCCGACAACAGTCTTAGCGCTTTAAAAAAAAAAGATAATTGAATCGTCCCCTCATTATTAGTATTCTGTGGGCCGGATCATTTGCCCACAACGGATATTACTGCATGCCCCCTGATGAAATTAGGGCATGAAGCCGATTGTAGGATTTTAATAATTCAGCAGATTCTCTGTACACCATCATTTGACCCCTATTCCTGTTCTTTAATAAAGTGGCTGTGCATATGTCCATTAAGAATACATAGTTAAAATAGGACTGAGCATTAATATTGCTTAGCTGATTTTTAGTGTGCATGAAGCAAGGAATACCAAACGCATTTGTTTTCCCTAGCAACCCCTTCATAATTTTCCTGAGTAAAAAAGGCTCTCTCACGTAGCCAGTGTAGCGTGGGTTGAATGGCTAACTCGTCCTCCAAGAAAGTAAGCCCACACTTTATGTGAATAGCATTGTTTGGTGCAGATTGTGGCAAGCTTAAGGCTTTTTTAAGAAAGTCATTTTCTGTGACTTGGAGCTCACTGGCCTCTACAAAACCCAATAATGAGGACACATACTTAGCAAACCTACCTGCCTTTGTAATATGAACTTTCTTGATCAGGTCGTGAGTTTAAATTTGGACATGAGCAATGAATCTGGACACACCAACCAGGGCTTGTTTGAATCTGTGTCTCGATTTTATTATGTGAGGGGTTCCTATGAACTTCGACGCAAGCCGGATGCCCAGGTAGTCGAATTCCGTACAAACAGGGATTCTCGACTAAACATGGCCAGAAATACCACTCGCCGGTTGCCCTACTGACAGACAATGACAGCTGATTTCTCTGCAGTCACTTTAAGGTCTGGGTTTGTCATAAAGAGAGTATAAGTCTTTATAAACTTTTGTAGGGCCCGGGGAGTTTGAGCCAGCAGCACTGTGTCATCTTCATGCGCCAACATTGGAACCACATTGCTGCCGAGCCTGGGATCATCTGCCCCTGTTTTGATTAAAAAGTAATTTAGACGGAGACCACCAGGGGGCGCAGGTAGCATGGAGCCCTGACACGCCGTCTCCTTTTATTTATTTATTTTTCTACCTGGGCACTAATTGCAGAGTAAATGCCTTAATTTGTAGCATCCCCTGTCCCCCCCGAGAGTGATAGTGCAGCCCCCTGATGGTCTTTGGAGTCCCCGGGCCGAGTTTGTTCCAGGGGAGTGGCTGGATGGCCAAGCTGATCGACAAATAAACCGTGGCCCGGCGCTGGGGGGAAAACAGCCCCCGAGCTCCATCTTGGAAAGGGCACTGCAGCAGAGCTCCAGACACTGGGTCTCTAGCCAGATAAAGATGTGGCGGAAGCATTGGCGGCCTGACTGCGGCAGAACGGGCTGACAAAAGAGAATTGGAGGCACAGATGAAGTGACCAGTGCGGCATAGGAAGTCTGAGTGTGCCAGCCCACGCACAACTCTCCGGAAGACCCTGATCTCATACCTTAGCCTGGAAATACAGCTTATGTAAGGGCACAGCCAGGAGGTGAGGAACATCCTCAGGAGCTGGCTGATAGCAAGGAAAAGGGGCGCAAGTGCCATATAGACTTGGTATAGCGATCCAGCCATGTAAGAAGAGCAGGGTGGAGCAGCCTAGGCCCTGTGGGGACTGTGACTGGAATACCCCTTGACAGGGGAGAAGGAGCAGCTGGATCGGGTGCCCGCAATTCCCTAAGGTGGCACACTGGAGCCGGTGCTCGGAGGGGGCCCGATACAGTCTACAGTACGTGAGCAGGATTGACAGGCCAGCTCTGATTGCAATACCTGGCCTCTGGAGGTATTGCCCCACATCCGATTGGTGTGCAATCTCTGGGGGACCTCTGGTGACAAGATGATAGCACACAACACATGGTAGGGACTCCACAATAGGAAGCAGCCTGTCACGGAATCTGACTGGGAGCACTGGTGGAAGCTGTATGTTGGATTCAGGCACTGCAGAGCACCTGCACAGCTTTCGGAGGAAACCAAAGAACGCAGAGGGGATTAAAGTGGACGAGCCCTCCTCTATGTTGGACGCTGAACAAGTGAGATCCACCAAGGCAGATATCCGGATGCTGCTGAAAGAAATAAGATTGATAAAGAGAGGACTGTCTGGTGCAATTATGGAATTTAAGGGCAGAGTAGAGAAGGTGGAGAAGAAATTGGAGTCTCTGGCGAATAATCGGCTGTCAGCAGATCGCGTTGAAATGAAAATGGATGGGCGGATGCCAGATTAAGGGCCCAAGGTCGGTTTTGGCAAAGTGACATTATTTTAAACATAACGCAGCCATCCTACGTAAAGCCAGAGAGAAGGACCGGATAATGTTTGAAGACACAGAGGTTAAGATCTTCCAAGACCTATCTGCAATGACCCTTAATAAACATTGTGACTGTCGCCCACTGACCCAGTAGTTGCATGAGAAGAACATCTGCTACAGGTGGGGCTTCCTCTCTGCACCCTCTTTCGAATACCGTGCAGAGGACTATATGGTCACCTCTCTGGAAGAGGCTGAGGGGGTTCTGCAGCACCTAAAGAAAGATGACCGCAGGCCAGAGGGACCGAATGTGATGGCAGCGAACCCGCGTTAAGAGGACTTTCCAGCCCGCTCGAGGAGAGGCAGGGCAGCAGGCATGAGAAAAGTCAAGCGATTCAATACACCCTGACATTTGTATTGACAACTGCCAAGCCGAGAGCTTTTTCTTGCCTTTTTTGTGGACGTTGGCGGGCTGTGTTGAGGCCGATGGTCTTCTGGGGACCACCACTGTTGGAATATTGGTTGATCTCCTTGGAATGGTGGGGGTCATGCATTGTCATTTAACATGCTGTTTTTTTAGGTTAGTTGCGGGGGGGATGATCAGACGGGCGGGATGTTGAGTTGGTTGCCAGTGCATGGGCGGAGGCGGCCCCTTTTCATTGTCAGCCCTCTGCTCTATTCTTTTTTCTTCTTTATCCTGGGGCGTCTCCAATTCTGATCGAGGCTTCCTTGCCCTTGTGAGCATGGGAGTAGGGGCGGGTGGGTTACAGGGGGGTTGGAGAGATGGTGGGAGGGGGTCTAGTTATGGAATGTATATGGGTTGGGGTCAGAGATGCAGATCCGCTGGATGAGATTGTCTAGGGATAGGGATGGAATTCTCACTAAAATCAGAATCAACGCATCGTCTAAATGACAACACTATTGATTAATCACAAAGTAATCAGGTTGGGCTCACTTAATGTCAAAGGCCTGAATTCACCCAAGAAACATTCCATGGTGGTGAGGGAGTTCATACAGTCCAAACCGGATGTGCTTTTGGTAAAGGAGACCAAATATAAGGCGGGTGAGGAATATGCCCTGAGGGGGGAGGGGATCTTGGTGGTCACATGGTCTGGCTAAAAAGGCGGGGTGAGGATCCTGATGCAGGATGTCCTCGGATTCAAGGTGACCCAGATAAAGAGCGGTATGGAGGGGCGCCTGTTGGTAGTTAATGGCAAGCTGGGCCAAAGGGCAGTAAAACTTTTCTTGCTTTATGCCCCAAACCAGCACCAGCTGTTTTTTATTCAGAAGCATTAACATTGCTGGATTCCTGGGGAACCGGGATGTTGATTTGTGGGGGCAATTTAAATCCGATCAGAGACACCTCCATGGATTGATCTTCGGCTAGAAGCAGCGCACAGCTGCCCTCGACACAGGAAGGGGTAGCCCTGTCAGCACTACTACAGGAACACTTTCTGGTGGACACATGGCAGGCGGCACACCCTCATGCCCGGGGCTATACCTTTTACTCTCCACCCCATAAGACCTCCACGACAATTAATTATGTGCTACTTGCAGCTCCGCAAGCGCATCTTGTGGTCGGAGCAGATATTCTGGTGGGGGGATGGTCTGACCATGATATATGCATAGTAACCATAGATGTAGGCCTGGGGGTGCTGGATCTGCAATGTCCCTCTTTTGGGACAGTGTTTTCAGTGACTCTTTCCGGGTAGAGGTGGGGGACTTCTTTCCACGTAACGACACAAAGGACATCCCGCTTCACACGGTCTTGGAGGAGGCAAAGGGCACCGTAAACTGCCTGGTTATTTCTGAGGGGGCGGCCAAAGGGAAAGGATACATTGCAAGTTTGAACTAAAGGAGCAGATAAGGGGAAAGGAGGAGGAATTGAATTCCGGGGGCAGGCTGGGGCAGTCTGAGGCCTTAATACAGGAGATAAGGGATTGGAGATGAGAGCTGGGTGATATAGCGCAGGGAAAAGCAATAGCACACCTCTGCTTTGTAAAACAACAGCTCTTTCAGAAGGGGATATGGCCCACACGCTACTAGCATCTCACCTCAGACATCAGAGGTCAGAAAGAGCAGTTCTGCAAATCAGGTACTCAAAGGGCGAGATCCAAGTTGGCCCTGTTGTGATTGCAACTAGGTTTGGGGAATTTTACTCCCAACTTTATACCACCGAGAACCACGCATTGTATGGGGAGATCTGGAAGTATCTAGACTCTCTCCAATTACAGAGGCTGAGTGCGGTGGAGCAGGAAGCTCTGGATGCCCCCATTTCGGGGGAGGAGGTGTGAGTCGCAATATCCAGACTGAGGGCAGGGTTGGCTCCGGGACAGGATGGTTACACCCCAGCATTTTATAAGAGAGAGACATGGTCCCCTTCTAATCCCATTCTTAGCTAACCTCTTTAACAGTATATTAGATGAAGGGAACGCCCCGCCATCGTTCACACAGGCTCAGATTGTGGTTATTCCCAAGGAGGGCAAAGATGCATTGGAATGTGGGTCATATAGACCCATATCTCTCATCAATACCGCTGCAAAGATTTACGCTAGTGTTCTCGCGGGCAGGCTGAGCCAGGTTCTTCCTACTCTGATACACAATGACCAGGTCGGTTTTGTTAAAGACAGACAGGGGATGGACAATATCCGCAAGACTTTCAACTTTATCGAAGGTGCAGACGCTAGACGGGAGGATGTGGTTCTTTTGTCCGTGGACACAGAAAAGGCATTCAGTAGGGTTGAATGGAGGTTCATGCGAGCGGCCTTAGTGAAGATGGGGCTGGGTCCTAGATTGGTAGCAGGGGCAATGGGCCTTCGTCAACACGCGAGGGCTAGAGTGGTGGTAAATGGAGTTTCCTCTAATGAATTCCCTTTGAGTCGTGGGACAAGGCAGGGGTGTACATTGTCGCCACTTATTTTTGCGTTGGCAGTGGAGCCGTTGGCAGTGGCTGTATGTTCGAACACTACCATTCAAGGCTTAACAATGGGAGTCGCAGAGTACAAGCTAGCATTCTAGTCTGACAATGTCCTGGCACACCTGAGCTCTCCAAAAACCTCAGTGATTGCGTTTTTGAACTCATTAATGGAATACAGCCAGCTTTAAGGTTTAAGATAAACATTGCAAAAACAGTTGCTCTCCCACTGCAGAGTACCTCTTCCCCACTCACTTCGAAGTATGAAGAGATTAGGCCTGCAAATTCAGGAAGGGCACCTCAACTATCTGGGGATCTATATAACTGCGGACCTGGCGAACTTATACAGGGCTGACTTCCCTCCCCTTCCCTCTGGGAACCAATGAACAAAGACCTTCTGCGTTGGTTGAGGCTACGGCTGTCCTGGGTAGCCCAGCTAACCACCATAAAAATGAATATCCTCCCGTGGCTCCTGTTTCTGTTTCAGGCCCTTCCCGTTGTTGTCTCTGCCTCTTATCATATAGATGTTAGAAGGGCCCTTCTCTGCTTCTTGTGGGCTGGTCAAAGTCCACGAATAGCATATTCCACCCTTGTCTTGCCCAGTGGGTAGGGTGGGGCAGGCTTTCCGGACATATATGAATATTACAGTGCCGCAGAGCTCAGGGTCCTGGTAGACCATATATGGGAAAGCAGTGATAGACAGTGAGTCACCCTGGATAATCTTTTATTTTCTCCAGTGACCTTAGGTTAATGTCTCTGGGTGTCCCCAGCTAAGCCTACCACAGAGGATCCGTGAACACCCATTTCTCGCGGTGGTGTGGCACTTATGGAAAGAGTCTAGGAATATGGCTGGGGTTACTTCGTGGCCCTCCTCGCTCAGTTGTATTTGGTCACCCCTCATTAGAAATAAGATAGTGAACCCCACCAGATTTCAGGCCAGTTATGAGGCGGGACTGGTCTGTGCCGGTCAGCTGTGGTGGGAGGGGTGTTTCTTGTCTAATATAGACCTTGAAACTGCAATGGGCTCGCTCCATATCACCCCTTCCTTAAAACGGAAGCAAAAAGGGGTCATGATGGGTGTATGTTGGGGTGAAGCCTTTGGGCACCCCCTGACTGACAGTTTGAGCAAATCTGCAATAAACAGGCTGGATCAAAAGGGCTCATCTCTCAGGTTTATCTCACCCTATTAATGCAAGGACACTTGGGCTAACTCAGAACTCGGGCACAATCCAATGGTCAATAGACCTGCAGCTCTCAGAAATCATGGAGGTATGGATGTGTATATACAAAGCGATGTGGCCATCCTCGATGGCAGTTCAGTAGAAGATGCATAATGGTAGAGTACTGTTCAGGTGGCACTTCACCCCAGTAAGGCTCTCAAAGATGGATCACAATGTGAGCCCCCTGTGTTGGAGAAATGTTGGACAAAGTAGCACTTATTAGCACATGTGGTGGGAATGTCCATTGGTGAAAATGTACTGGAATCGAGTACTGTGGTGGGTCAGGAGCATTTATAGGACACTGGACCCATTGCTGGTGTTTAGGGTTGAGAGAAGTGGAGAGGACTGCTCGGTGCTACCCCACTTGCAGAGAAACTTGTTGGCAGCACGGTTCTGTGTGACCCTTCATTGGAAAGAGGCATCACCTTCCAACGCATAAAGAGTGGCTTGGGAAGGCGTATGAAATATGATATGGAAAGTTTGACAGCAGTATTATTGGAGACTCATATGCATGTGTATATGATGTGGCTTCCCTTTCTTGAATATCGCTCTGGTCACACTGCTCTGACACAGGTTTGAGATGTTTTCCACAGTATGATTCGCCAAGGCCTTCGGGGACGCAATGATTTGGGAATAGTGAGTCCCTCTTTGGACTATCCAGTAATCAATGGATGGGAGGCCCCTGCCCTATATTTGTGCCTCTTTTTTTTGTTTTCTCTTTTTTTTCTTGCTCTCTTGTCCCGTGGCTCTGAGACTGTTTTTTGAATGTGACCCCCGACCCTCTAATTTAAATCGCCTTATGGGGTAGCGGGGTGGGAGGAGGGAAAAGGATTACTGTAGCACGTGGACAGTATGTCATGAAAGTACAGAAGACAATGAAGCTGTGTGAAGTACTTTTTTGTTTAAATCTGTTGTTTTTGCTATTCTCCTGTCTAGCCGTTTGTTGCTTGGTACTATGGTTGGTTCTTTGTTAAGCTGATATGCTGCAACTTGTGTTCACATATACATGACATGATGATGCCGTACCGTTCCCCTTTTTGATGCTTTCAATAAAACATTTTTTTTTCAAATAGTAATTTAGACTATTAATGCATAAAGAAAACATCATCTAAGCACTCTTTGGAGAAGTGTTGCTCGTCCATGACTACGGCCCACGGACGGCCCAAGTCCTCTTCAACAACAACAATCATCCCGTTGACCAGATCAACTACTTCGCAACCAAATCAAATAAGTCTATTCTGTCAACCACCTCAGCGACAACCAAATCAATGCCTACATCTAAGGTCCACTACACCAACCACCTTGTTGTCGGCTAGACCCACACCGGAAACAAGCACGTCTTCATCATTGACTGCCCTTGATTTAATCCTTTCCAAATGGAGTTGCAGTGGACCAAGAGGTCCCATCAGTGTTGTCTTACCTTCCCAGGACAACACATGCTCAGCCACTTTTATCACTGGTGCCAAATGCACCGCCTGCCGTCCCTGTCCATCATTGGCCCCTCCTGACCATCTGTTACAGCAGGGTGCCGATTCTGACATGGACATACCAGAAGGAGTATTCTCTGACAACAATGATCGTAGTGTGCCGCCTTTGGCTATTATGGCAGCATTGGCTCCACCTAAGCAAGGTCCTGCTCTACCTGTACCTAATGAAGGCTCTGCTCAACCTTCTCCAGTTGCAATCCCTGCACAGACACCTGTCTCAGTTGACACGCCTTCCAGACCTCACCCGGCCCCGGCGGCCTCAGACTCACAGAGAACGTGTCTATGGACATCTTGTCCACACTATACACACTGGTTTCAGAGCTCAAGCAACGGCTCCCAGCTCTTCCGTTGCCTTCTCTCGCACAGCCCCGTGCCTTTCCTATGAAAGAAGGGTTGGTTCCTCCACTAGCCTATGGTCCTACACCGCCCCCTGATTCTCACTTTTGCCACCAGCCACCCTCACAGATATGGTGTCATGATGCCTACCCCCAGGCATCCGGACCAAGCCCATCAGCCCCGGGAGCAGGCATCTAGACACTTAGTAAAACCTCAGCAGCCCCAGGCTCATAGTAGGAATCAGTCCTAGCGCCTGAGGCGCCAGGCTCATAGTCATTACTTACCTCAGGCAGACCATGCTGCAAATGACTCCAATCCAACATATGAAGCCTGAAAGGGACTATTTTTCTACAGGGACTATTTTTTACTCGGGTGTGGTTCTAGGGACTTCTTACCTGGGACTACTTTTGAGGCTATTTAAAGCACACCCGAACAGCAACACACGCTTCGCGTTATTCTGCATCCAGCAGCGTAACACTCACCGTGCCTGCAGCCTGCATCCAGTCTTCTGCCACGCCCGCCTCGAATCCGGAGCTCCTAAAACAAAGAGGAAAGAAAGGCACAAGGTTAGAAAACGGACTTATTTCTATTCCACACCTGATTCTGGATCCATCTTGTCTCCAGACCTGTAAAGAACATCATTTCTGCACGCGCCGCACCTCCAACTGCAGCGCCGCACCATACTCACCAGTCTTGACAGCATCCTTCGGGTCGGCGCTGCCTCCATCATTTCTTTGCCGAACTTCGGCACCTAGGAGACAAAAGAAAACCACAAGGTGAGCCGAAGGAACCAACAAATATAATTCTTACCACCATAGACTTACCTGATTTACCACCAGAGGCATCCTTTTGTGACTCTCTATATTTTTAAGTGCCACATCTGTAAAGAGAGACAAAACAACACGTTTTCCTCCTGCAACATTTACCGGACAGCGCCGAGTAACACAGACTCTTACCTGAGCGCCACCAGCTGCCACAAGAGCATCTTTTCACGAGCCAGCTGCAAGACAAGAAAGGAAGGGGGGAACAAGAGTGAACATCGGACAAATTGAACTGTATGAACTTAATACTTACTGGTCCTCACCAGGAACCTCAGAGTCAATACTCTCCGGAACTCTCCCGAGCCTTCAAACCAGTGAAGTAACTGGAATCGACGCGCCCCTGCAAATCCACGCAGGATGGAGAGCTCATCTTTCAAGAATACAAGGAGAATATTTCTACGGGTAAGCAGACAAGATTAGGAGGGCAGATCCAGTCACTCATCGCTGCACTACGCATCACGTAGGTGGAGACCGCAGCTGTCCGGGTCCGACCGACACCCCTGTGGGAGCCAGGTGAGCGTAACAGAACGCAAAGCCTATCTACAAATCCCCACCCGGGTGTTATGGAAACCTCAGAAACCGACCAACTAGCCCTATTGTTAGGGGAACTTAGGGCAGAAGTGCACTCCGCGTGCCAAGAGACTAATGCCCTCAGGAGAGAACTGATTGTGTCAAAGGAGCGCACTGATGATCTTGCTAGACAATTACTGCAAAACCAAGCTGGGCAAACACCATTACCTGGACTCGGGGGGAATCCAACTCCTGTTTCATCGAGCAATCCTGTGCAAGTTGTTCTACCAGGGAGCATTCCTTTAGCTCCACCCGAACGTTTTGCTGGGGACCCAAAAAAGTTTGCCGTGTTTATGAACCAATGACGCTTGCACTTTTTATGCAGACCTGGAGCTTTTCCGAACGACCAAACCAAAGTAGCCTTTGTACTATCATATCTTAGTGGCAGCGCAGCAGATTGGTCAATTCCATTAGTTAAGCAGGATGACCCTCTTCTTCGGGATTTTCATGGTTTTCAATTGAGCATGAAAAGACTATTTGCCAGACATTCACAGGGACAGGCCCTGGATAACAAACTTTTATCATTACGACAAGGTAACCAGGATCTACTAACCTATATCGCCACTTTCAATAGGTTAGTGGTGGAAACCGGATAGCCAGAGGTAAAACGAATTACATTATTTCATCGTGGACTTTGGGGTGAACTCAAAGATGTTTTGGCCCAAGTTGTGAACCCACCTCAGGATTGTGCAGAATATATAGACTTAGTGGTCCAGTTAGACCACCGACTTCAGAATAGAAAGGCTGATCCAGCTAAGCTCGAGAATCGGGTATTGGTTAAACCCAATGTTACCCTCAAAGGAACAGATGTTTCAGAACCAATGCAGATCGTGGGGGTCAAGGGATCCTTAACTCAAAAGGAAAGAGAAAGAAGACGGCAGATGCAATTGTGTCTGTACTGTGGGGCCTCAGGACATTTTCTACGGGATTGCCCTATAAAAACATCTAAAAAAGTAGTCAGAGTTGCTGATAAAAATCAACCAGAGCCTGATTCGGGAAACGACCACGCCCGACAAGCGTAGAGGTCTGCTTGCCGAGCTTTAAGAAGGATACTCAGACCTTGCACTTCATCATACCAATGGTCCTTATAGATCCAAGGCAGCCATCACGTATGCACGCAGTGAGGGCATACATTGATAGCGGGGCCATAGGAAACTATGTGGACCACGAGTTGGCTTCTAGGATGAATCTATCTCTCTGCAAAAAGACCACTTCGGATGTCATCACCACAGTTGATGGAACTGAAATTGCCTCTGGGCCTGTAACTCATTCCACTGCAGAGATGACACTATTGGGTCAGGATGGGCATCGAGAGACTATTGTGTTTGATTTAATCAAAGCCCCGCAGTTCCAAATAACACTGGGGATACCTTGGTTGTAAACACATAATCCTTGTATTGATTGGCGAGAGAAGAGAATAACCTTCCCGGATTGTGCACATACTTGTTACCCAAAAAAACCCTTGAACCATCGCTAATCCAGTCGTGCAGTTACCTCAGGAATATCAAGAATTCCAGGATGTTTTCCAAAAGGAACAGGCAAACACCCTACCACCTCACAGATCATACGATTGTCAAATCGATCTCATACCCGGTGCACAACCTCCATGTAGTAGGATGTACGCCCTTACGGAACCCGAAAACCTTCACCTACGACAATACTTGGACCAATACCTTGCTAATGGCTTCATTCGTCCATCCAAGTCCCCTGCATCTTCAGCTTTGTTCTTCGTGCCTAAAAAGAAAGGTGACCTCAGAACGTGCATAGACTACCGCGCATTAAATCAGATCACGGTTAAGAACCGATACCCATTGCCTCTGATCCCCGAATTACTAGACCAAGTAAAGGACGCTTGCATCTACACTAAATTAGATCTCCGCGGGGCACATCATCTGGTACGTGTAAAGAAAGGCGACGAATGGAAGACTGCTTTTCGCACTAAGTACGGGTTATTCGAATACCAGGTGATGCCCTTCGGGTTGTGCAATGCACCAGCAGCCTTCCAGTATTTTATGAACGATGTCCTTCGTGAACTCATTGACGTCTCTGTTGTTGTGTTCATAGACGATATTCTAGCGTACTCCTCTTCAGAATCAGACCATGTGAAGCACGTTCGTGCAGTCCTTGAGAAACTACGCCAGCACAAGTTATATGCAAAATTGGAAAAATGCGTTTTTCATGCTACGGAAGTTGAATTCCTTGGATTTATCCTGACTCCAAAAGGAGTCCGAATGGACTCTCGAAAGGTGGATGCAATCCTCAAGTGGCCATCACCCAGTTCAGTTAAAGGGGTACAAAGCATGCTCGGATTTGCTAATTTCTACCGCAGATTCATTCCGGATTTCTCACATGTTGTACACCCTATCACAGCACTTTTGCGAAAAAACAAACACTTCTTGTGGACCGAAGAAGCTGAAAAGGCCTTCCAAGAGCTGAAAGCGAAATTCACGTCTGCACCTGTCTTAAAGCATCCACGCCCCGAACTTCCATACATAGTTGAAACTGATGCATCCAGTTTAGCCATGGGAGCTGTCCTGTCCCAGAAGGATCCTGAAACCGGTCAACTTCACCCAGTAGGATTTTGGTCCACAAAGTTCTCGACACCCGAGTTAAACTATGCGGTTACCGATAAATAATTATTAGCCATCAAATCCGCCTTCAAGGCTTGGCGGCATTATCTTCTCGGTGCCAGGCATACCATTACGGTAATCACCGATCACCGGAACTTGCAGTATTTAAAAACAGCCAAGACCCAATCGTCGCGTCAACTTCGATGGGCATTGTTCTTTGCCGAGTTCGATTTCGTGATCACTTATCGACCAGGTTGTAAAAATGGCAAGGCAGATGCCTTATCCCGAATACGGGTGGGAGAAGCATATGTGAACCCGGAACCGTTGCCTATAATTTCAGAACAAAGAATTATTGGCATAACCACTCTACAGACACTAGAGGATATTCAAGTAAAGATCCAACAACTCTTCGATCCAACAGCCCTGCAGGACTGGGTGAAGAAAGGCCCAGACTACTCAGTCATCAATGACCTACCTTATTATCAAGGGAGACTATTTCTACCACACAAGGAACTACAAGAACTAGTCATCTCCAATTATCATGACACCCTGATGGAAGGACACCCAGGTATCGCAAAAACTGAAGCTAAAATTAAAGGCATGGTCTAGTAAAAAATGTTATTGTCCCTACGGGTCGGCCATGTTTTTTTAAGCATAAGTGGCTCGATTTTAGAAAACTTTCCTATGGACCTTACCCGAGTTTTCATCCATTAAACGCACGCGAAAACAGGCACCAGGGAGCCGCCATTTTGTGATAATCCTATCACTTGCCGCATCTCCCTGGCTGACCTGCTTCTGCGGCACTAAATCAATTCCCCCGCCCCTGAGCCTGACATTATCCAAACATTCATATTCCCCGCCTCTCTCCGTGACGTTACTGTGCTGCGTAGGCAAACGCGCCCAGTCGTCTTCTACGCGACTCCACACAGAACCCGGAAACCAACACAGACCATCTCACAACACAGCGCGCCACAATTCGGAATATGAAACTGTACTTTAAAATCAAACAGCAACACGGTACATTTGGTAAAGTACATTTATTTGACATTACATGTTTAGAGAATATTCAGCAATTGCCATATGAACTCCAAAAGCCATTTATTTTCTTTTATCTGTATCCGCAATGGTACACAGGGTGTTGCTTTTCGTTAAAAGAAGCACTTTGGAAGCACGGTGAACCGCAAGGCTGTTCTATCAACTAGGCACTAGTCCATCGTAAAGGTTGATATGTTGCTTCTAGCCACTAGTACAGCGTAAGGGCATGTGGGCCCTTGGCGATCGTCCCATAAAATTGTCAGTGTGCTCCAGTTGTTCACACAAAGCTGTAGGTGTCTCACGAAGAAACCGTCCGCTGGTGTCTCAAACCGATGGCAGTAGCAGAAGGGGAGCAAATACCTGTTATGAAAACAAAAAAATGATAATTAGTCTCGCCAGCCGATCTTCATTAATATTACTTATTTTATTTATTACAGCCGATCAGAAACTATTTGCTTGCAAGGATATTTCAATGGAGTATGTTCGGCTCTAAAATCAATGCGAAAAATAACGAAATAAATCGAGGCCAACACACAATGATAAACGACAGTTAGTCTACATGCGTGAGGAATGATATGATATATGATATGGCATTTGTAACGCGCCTATACTCAAGTGTTTCAAGGCGCGACGAGGCAGGTGGGGAACAAGGGCAGACAGACAACGATCCTACTAGGCCAGGTGTCTTTCTGATCGCGCATGGGGAAGGGGGGAGGGGGCTAAAAGTGCTGTACATGGTTAGTTGAATACAAATTAAATAATAGGGCCAGCTGGTGGCAAGTGCAAGGTAAATGCCGGGAGAAGGGGCTGAAGGATACAGAGACAGTCCCGTAGTGCAGGTAGGCAGTGCAGGGAAAAGTGGCTGGGCCAAGGACCGAGATCGGTGAGACCAGTGGACCTGCATGCCCATGTGCCCACTAAGAACACGTTTTCCTTGCTTTTCCTAGATCTTCATTCATTCATTTATTCATGCATCCATTCATTAAATCTTCATTCCGGTATAAAAGCGTGTAAAGATTTACTCACATTATATTTGAAATTTCCATTGTGTCTCTTCGTAATGCAGTCTGTAAAACAGACCGTGCTCTTGACAACGATTTTTCGTATACTGAACTAAAATGAAACTCGGTCTAGTTTCTGAATTTTCTGCCTTATCGTCTCTTTCGTTATTGCGCACCCCCTTCAAATGTAGTTCTTTCGGCATGGTCCCTGTCTCAAGGTCAAAAAACAATAGACCCTAATACTTCCAGTGCGACTTGGGCGTGAGCTGAAAATCAAAGCCGCTGCTGTCCTTCGCATTCTTTATTTGCAACATCACGTAGTAAAGGCATCTGTGAGAACTTGAAGTTTAGAATCCCTCTATGTAGTGCGCCTCAATGTGCAAATGCGAACTGGCTTCTCTCCCAAATGCCACGGCCCGCTTGGCGCGTTCTAAGTGCCCCAATTTTGTCCCCGTTGTCTGCGAGCTTTGCAGCCCAAATTGAATTTAATTTTTGGCGGAAGGTCAGGGAAAGTATAAAGTACCACAGGAGTTGAGTTAAAAGTGAGATTTATTGTTTGTTTTATTATTTGCAATATGCAAGCCTCCCCTCTGTTAACAGTGTGCAGCATTTACATTTACATGAGATGAGACATGAGAAAAATATATACATACACATATATGAGGTGAATATAGAGAATTCAAAGATGACACCCAGCTTGTTTGCCACCCATGATGGTGAAGGTAGGGGTTAGAGTTACAGGTACACTGTACAATAACATTTATTTACAAAAAGACAATCGTATTGCAATTATTTAAACCGGGATTTGTACTTCACAACCAGCTGTGCTTCGGGTGGGCATGGCACAGTCGCAATGTTCGGTGGCAATGGATCACTGCTCTGCACAGAAATGTCCAAAATTCCATATCTGTGCTTCTCTAACACAGCAACAATAAGGCCTTTCACAAAGTCGAACTGCATTTCATCATAGACTGGTTTGATCACCCATTGCTTACTTCGTTTTGAAAACACCTTAGTGTAGCGAGGCATCCTTACGTTACTCCTAGTCCTAGATTGTTCACGTCCGACATTGCTCTTATGGGCCAAGACCACTAGTAGAGTGCGATGTTTCATGCCCCGAAAGCTAAAATGCAAGCGCTTTGGCCTGTACCTTAGGCACATATTGTGGAACACCTCCAAATCTCCTGTGTGACAGAATTCTGTCAGTCCTCTCAAATCTCTTGATAGAGTTTTGTCGAAAACAATCTTCTCAATGGCTTTGTGTGTCGGTGAAGATGGAATCAACCACTTCTTCTTCCGTGCCTCCTCTGGGGACAAAGGGCCATGTTCACATTGGTGGAAATGTTGATTTGCTGTCCAGCGGTGAACGTTGGTACAGTGGTGCATCAGTGACCGCCATTTTTCAAGTAGTATTTCCACTGACCCTTCACAAGTTTTTGAGCTCCACCAAAGATGGTTGGTGATAGAATGGGACCACTGCAAAATACTTTCAAAACCTTTTTTTTTTTCCTGCAGCCGAGATTTTCTTACTGATTGATTTAGCAAGATGCCATACGTCAAATTGATGATTAATATGTGGGAACTGCTCTCTCATTGTCTTGGCAATTGAAACGTGTCTGTCCGTGGCTATGAGGTCGATGTGCATTCCCCTTGATTGTAGATATTCCACTGATTTTATAAATCCTAGTTTCTCCATGGCCACTGACGATGTACATTGTGTTACCTGCACGACAACCGAACTCACAATTTTCTTACTATCCATGTCCTGAAAGTGGTAGGTGCAGTACTTGGCAGAAAATCCAGGGCTGTCGCACTGTCCATCGCCGGCTAGCCTGAATCGTTTGACTTCGAATGTACTTGCTAGAGACAATTGTTCAATTTTCCAAGCATCACTAATGGCCGGAAACAGATAATCACGTTGGTATATGTAGTACAGCGCTTTAGAAATGAAATGGAGTCCCACAAACTGAAAGAAAGCCTCTAACTTTCTAAAACTTGAGCCACTAAAAAGTGATGCAGCTGCACACAGTAGATTGCCTGCTGGCAGTTTCCCCAGCATCGGTTGTGCAGACCATGAGAACCTATGATTTAATCTACAGGCGGCATTTATTTTGACGTTACTGCCTTTTATTTGACGAGTCACATTAATCAATGGCTTCCCACATACTTTCCCTCTAATGGAATGCACACATTTCAGCATACTTATAATTTCCATCAAATAACTGTCGAATACAATGTATTTGCTCTCTTTCATTAGACTGTCATCCTGCGTCAACGCTGTTTCGGCCTGTGACGTTGTGGAGATTTCAACACATTGGAAAGTAATATCGCTGATATCAAGTTCTGATGCGTCTATGGATGCTGCGGCTGGTTCATTCTCTGTCATTTCGACATCTATTACTTCAACATTGATGGGAGAACACAACAATGTCGACAGGTTTTTGGGTGGCAAATTTTTGGCTGGTGTAGATTGTGTGAATTGATCTGCAACTACTTCAGAGCTATCTTCAATACATTCAATAACATCTTCTTGTGGTGGTGCGGTCGCACTGTAGCAATGGTCCAATGCAACTTTGCTGTATTCTCCAAACACAGTTAATTCATGTTCTGGCCATTGGACATGAGCATCTCGAGCCTGAACACGCCTCGCCTCAATTAATAGTTCCTCCATAGTGTACATGGTCTGGCAAGCAACATCTCTCATTTGCTTCACTGTTTGTGTATGTATAGTTCTGACACCCACGGGTAACTGGAGGAGAGATTGGAAAAGGGATGTTCAGTTTAAACACAAGATAAAGTGTAGTCCAATTGACTGGAAAAAAACATAAAATAGTCCCCAGCACAAACATTTTTTTTAAATTATGGACTGTTTGTAACTAACCTTTTTTTTTTCTTTTTCTTTGCAACTTTTTTGACTCGACCTTCAACATCTGCACGCTGTAGCTCCGATTCGTTTCCGCATGTCCTCCCTTCCTCTTGCGCTGCAACGACTATGTTTTCTGTATCCGCATAGACAGCAAGGAATGAGGCTCCATTGTCTCCCTGAAACATAGTACTTTCATTACTATGTATCAAAATATTGTTAGCATAAAACACACGTGAGGACGAACACACAGGTACATCTCAATAGCCAAACACGATTTAAACATTGTGTGCAACAATCAAACGACAAGTATTCGACCAGTGATGATCTATTTCGATGGAGCTGTCAGTATCCATACCTCTGGCTCTGCATGGACTGCCATGAATGGTTGTATTGGAGAGGGGGCATCCGCATCTCCCTGAAACACAGTACTTGCATTAGTATGGTTTTCAATATTGGAAACATAACACACACTTGGGGTCGACGGCACAGGTACATATAAAGAGGTAACCACAAATGATGCATTGTCTAAAACAATCAAGGAAAAAATAAGTATGCAGATTTCATCGACTTATTTCTCCGATTCCTTTACATCTGCATCATCAAAATGGGATGTTGTGATTGTAGTGGAAGCTCCGTCGTCTCCCTGAAACACAGTACTTGCATTAGTATGGTTTTCAATATTGGAAACATAACACACACTTGGGGTCGAACGCACAGGTACATACAAAGAGATAACCACAAATGATGCATTGTCTAGAAGAATCAAGGAAAATCTAAATATGATCACTTTCCATCGACTTATTTCTCCGATTTATTTACATCTGCATCATCTAAATTGGATGTTGTGATTGTAGTGGAAGCTTCGTCGTCTCCCTGAAACACAGCACTTGCGTTAATAGGGAAGAAAGTATAGCAAATGGAATCACGTTATATGATCACGCATGATGGAGCTGTCAGTATTCATACCTCGTGCTGCTGAAGAATATCTATGGATGTTGCAAATGTAGTGCGCACTTCCGAAAGCTGTTGCGCCGATTCGTATACGCATGGTCCCGCTTCCACTTCCCCTGGAATTACTTGAATGTCAGGCTCTGCATCAAGTGCAGGGGTTGACACTCCATCAACTGCCTGAAACATAATACTTGCATTAGTGAGGATTACAATAGTGAAAACATAACACACACCTGGGGTCGACAGCACAGGTACATATCAACGGCTAACCACGAATTAAACATTGTGTAGAACAATCAAACGACAAGAATTCCAGCTCTGATGATGACGCTCGATGGAGCTGTCAGTATCCATACCTCCTGCTGGTGAAGAACATCTAGAAATGTTGTAGATGTGGCGGACGCTTCAGCATCTCCCTGAAAGACAGTACTTGCATTAGTATGGATAACACTAATTATAACTGAAAACAAACACCAATGGACGATAACTAAGGTGTATATCAATTGGAAAGCACTAACCAAACATTCGGTAAAATAATTACACGATAGAATAAAACTATTACTTGACATGCATAAAACAAGTATGTAGCGGATTAGCCTACTAAGATTACCTGATACGCGCTAGAAGTGGTTGATAACTGCGACCACGTCAAGGATGTAGAATGTTCTTGCTTCAGATTCAAGGGATAGTCAAGAAGTTGTAAAGGTAAATTAATGATTGATAATGAAATGCCAATATTAAAAATAGCCATGTAAGGCGACAGAATACTTGAAAAATGCTCAATACAGCACAGTTCCCTGTTCCCATATATATATACATTGCGTTTGTGGGTTATGAAATCGAAAAAGAATATATGATAAATGTCATTATTCAAAAAACTATACACTCATATCAATATCGAAATTATTACAAGGGATAGAACACCTACAATATCAATTAATCCATTCGGCTACCTACACACTACCACAAGGCCTAAAGCTAAATCCGGACACTTGACTCACCAGTGGCGGAATGTGGACGAATAGAGTGGGAATAGCGTTTTCGATCAATTTCCGTGTCGTTCGCCGTTTATTCTTCTTTCTTACCCAAGATGTTGTGTACATGTCCAAGGAAAAGTGCCAGCTGCAGATGCGGTATCAATCACCCCTCTTGTCCTGTAAGACTTGTTGGACTCTACTTTCCAGCTCATCCAGTGGATATCCGCAATGTCTGACCCATTCTCTTATTCGATCAACAGTTTTTGGGAATACATGCATTGTAGTGCCTTCAGATTTTGCATGGGTCTTCGAAGGGCAATCGCTAATCGAACAGGCAGGCATTGTTTATAAATCTGAAAAGTAAATATCGACATTATTATACAATCTTCATGAATAAAGATTTGATACAAAAGTAAATGAATCATACAATGATCAATGCAAGGTTTGTTTTGGTCACAGGAACTATACCAGTTCATTATGTGCGGCTAAGTATTTGCATAAGTTGCAGAAATGTATAAATGATGTGACTAAAATCTGAACATGTGACTCGTCCCTTGGATGTTCTGTCTTGCACGAGAAGGAAACATGCTTACATTATAGACTGGACCCCCGAAGGATGCAATTCGATGACAATAGACAAAGATGAAAATAAATAGAACTATTGATAGCATAGCAATGGAAACTCAAGTCAATAGCAATGAGACCAATGAACATAGCACTATTGTGTACTCTACTCGCAAATAGATAGAAATTTACAAATCTGCGAAATATGACTAGGATACATGGCCTTACCTTGACCAACAAACAGTTGGATTCAGCAAGCAGAGCAGTATGTTGCAGGAGAATAGGTGGGTGGCCACAGGTAGCACACTGATGGGTTTGCTCTAAGCGGTCACAGAAGTTCACGGATAGCACGACGACGAGTAGATTAGCGTAGATCTCAGTGGTTGCCAGGTAGCACGTTCAGGAGTTGACTTGCAAAGCACAAAGATGTTCTCATGAGACATATCAAGTGGTTTATAAAGTATTAGAAACAGGGGTGTGTTTGTGAATGAATGACGTATGTATGTTGTGGTATTAGGGGGGTGGCCTGCTTCAAGGGGAGGCCTGGCTGGAGACCCGGGGTCTGAGGAGACCATGTGACCGATGGCCCCTTGGCGTGGGATACCTTTTGAAGTGTACATGTAGTTTGGCACCTTGGCCTTTCGCGCCCCTGACAGCGCGCATCCACTGGCGCGAACCGCCTTTGATAGAGGGGGGTGGGCTGGATGGGCCTGGGGCGTGCAGATAAGTCACAGGAAGACTGCTGAATGGAGACACACTTATGTGGATTGCAGGGGGGCGGCCTGCCTCAGGGGAGGCATGCATGGAGACACGGGGTCTGAGGAGACCATGTGAACGATGGCCCCTGGGCGTAAGATACCTTTTGAAGTGTACATGTTGTTTGGCACCTTGGCCGTTCGCGCCCCAGACAGCCCCGCATGCCAGCGCTCATCCACGGGTGCGAACTGCCTTTGATAGGGGGGGTGGATGGATGGGCCGGTGGGCGTGCAGATAAGTGTGAGGGAACGAGGGCCATCAGGCCCCTCTCGATGGCCCCTCTCATGCTTTACTTCTCAGTAGAAACTCAGAACAAGTGCCTCCAGTAGTGGGTTCACCCCTTGCCCTTATGTGATAACTTTGGTTGACAATCGCGTAGATGGGACCACTGAGCATGACTCTTCCTCTGAGATCACTGTCCTGCATGTGAACCAGCCTGAACTAAGCACATCGCTCGTTCATCTCCATAAACGTGTCCTTGCCCACACACCCTCGGCAGTGGAAACATTGTGACCCTGTGTATCTGCAAGGTATTCTCTTCAAGTGCCAGACCACTGACCACGACATGATGCCCACCTAGCAGATCCCCAATTAACATTAGACCCCTACTGCAGTATATTGTTGCTTATCAATAACAAATGCCAAATACCAGAGATTCTTGTGAGCACAGACCCACACTTCAACCGGTGTATTACAGTGGTCAAGACCCTTAACCTAAGGCCTGTATAATCCAATGTTAATTGTTAGTATAGATATATGTGTGACTTTTATAGAGACATAACCTACTGAAAGACTTTGAACAAGTGTTATTTAGTGCATGCATTATCGAGAATGTTTTATGTTAGCTTAGATAGTGACCACCCTGCTTCACAGCGACCAGACCTTCACCCATTCGGAGCACAGATGTCTGACGTCCATCCTTGAATGGAGACACACTTGATTCATTTAAAAAAATCGAAACAACCGTTGTTAAAATATATGTGGTGTTTTATTTTGTATCTTATTTTCATGACACAAAAATACAAGACTTTAAAGATTATACAGGTCAGGTTGCAGCACAGCGAGAAAAAATCCCCTGTACTGACCGCTGTCACTCGGGAACGTTTCTCTTATGGCACGAACGGCACAGGCGGGTATCACTCTTCGAACGCGGTGTCCAAGCCTCCCGTGGAGCCACCATGTAAAGGAACGATAGGCCACCAGCCTGTACCACCTGTGAAAAGGAATGAAACAAACTGTTTTTAAGTGACCAAGATAAGTTTAATAAACGTTTGTTGTCAATGACAATTCTTGTAACTAATGGCATTCTGCACGGACAAATGCTATCTAGACAATGCACACTATTGAGCGACTTACATGCGTTACAATGATATGTAGATGTAATTTTGGATATAGTAGAAGAACATGAAATAGGAGTGGCATGACAAGCAGAGTATACTTACTCGTTACTCGGATTACGAGGACGAACAGTTGCGCGAAGTTCGTGCATAATCACCATCATTATTCTCAACACGGCCCGTGTGAGGCAGGCTGCCCTGAAGTCTGGCAGCTCGGTGATGCATTGCGGTCGTGGCTCGCCTTCCGAAATGTAGGCCAGGCATCCCGAGTTTTCTCGGCAGCAGCAGTTCTCCTCCTCGGTTGGCATTAGCTCGCACCGATTGCATGTGCACCAGGTGGAGACGCCGTCCATGCGACTAGGCCCAGGCTCTTCATCTGTTGATTCGTCCTGCCAACTGCCGTCCGAATCCCCATCGTTTTCGCGTGCTTCCCTTTCCAGTAGTTCCTCCTCGGTATACTCGGGCTCGTACATGTAGGGCATTATTGTAGCCATTGTGTGGTAAACAAAGTAAAACAATTTACCGAGATGGTACAGGTGTTCACACGGGCTACAAGCGGCGAAGGTAGCTGACCAGAGCACAGAAACGAGTCACAAAATACTCTAAGTAACACAGAGAGAGGAATGGAATCGAAAATCTGCTGCTGTGTGTTGTGAAACGGTCTGTATATACTTATTGAGGAAAGATGCGTCCTGCCATTTCCATGGCGACAAGTCATTTGCTGAAGCGCAGCGAATGTTGATACAAGACGTGCTTTGGCGTTGGGAAATGGGCGGTACGAGTCTGCTGATGACAGGCTCAGGGGCGGGGGAATTGATTTAGTGCCGCAGAAGCAGGTCAGCCAGGGCGATGCGGCAAGTGATAGGATTGTCACAAAATGGCCTGTTTTCGCGTGCGTTTAATGGACGAAAACTCGGGTAAGGTCCATAGGAAAGTTTTCTAAAATCGAGCCACTTAGGCTTAAAAAAACATGGCTGACCCGTAGGGACAATAAACATTTTTACTAGACCATGCCTTTAAGAGACAATTCTGGTGGCCCACCTGGCGAAAAGACGTAAAGTCGTTTGTAATGTCTTGTGGCATTTGCGCCCAAAACAAAAGTCAGAAGAAAAAAACAGCTGGCCTCTTACAACCTTTGGATATTCCACCTACACCATGGCACACCTTATCGTTAGACTTTATTACAGATCTACCTCCATGTAATGGATTTAACACCATTCTAGTTATTGTGGATCTTTTTTCCAAGATGGCCCACTTTATTCCTCTAAAGGGATTACCTTCTGCTTCAATTCTGGCCAAGGAATTCCTCGAAAACATTGTTCAAATACACGGATTTCTGTCATTATTGGTCTCGGACCGAGGTAGTCTATTCATTTCACATTTTTGGAAGAAATGTAGTCAACTGGCGCAAATCGACGTGAGGTTATCAACCAGTCACCATCCCCAGACCGATGGTCAGACGGAGAGGACCAACCAGACCCTTGAACAGTACCTACGTTGCATGCTACACCAGACCGAAAGTAATTGGAAAGATAGTTTATGGATTTCCGAGTATGCATACAATAACTCTGTACATTCAGGAACCGGACAAAGCCCCTTTTATACCATATATGGATATCACCCTCGAACCTCAGAACTAGATTTGCCTCAGCATTTAGAAATGCCTGCAGTTAGTCATTTGCATTCTACTATTACACAAGCCTTTAAAGAGGCAACAGAACATTTGAAACAAGCACAAGAGAAATATAAGAAAAATGCTGATCAACATAGAAGTGAAACTCCACAATACCAGATTGGGGATCAAGTTTGGCTGGCTACAAAACACATACCTCTGAAGGGAACTCGGACTTTTAACCCTAGATATTTGGGACCTTACACTATTAAGGCCATTATCAACCCGGTAACCGTCAAATTGGAATTACCCTCTAATATGCGCATACATCCTGTCTTTCATGTTTCACTTTTAAAACCAGTTCAACCAGGAACAAGATTAACCAAACCACCCGACCCCATCTTGATAGATGGAGAACCTGAATTCGAGGTAAAACATATCCTGGACTCCAAGATGGTTAAATCAAAACTTTTTTATTTAATCGATTGGAAGGGCTACGGACCACAAGAAAGGTCATGGGAACCTAGAGACCACGTCCATGCACCTCGGTTGGTGAAAAGATTCCATCGGAACTTCCCAGACAAACCAGGGCCCAGGGGAAGAACAACTTTAGGAGGGGCCTTGAGGGGTGGGGTGCTGTCATGATGCCTACCCCCAGGCACCCGGACCAAGCCCATCAGCCCCGGGAGCAGGCATCTAGACATTTAGTAAAACCTCAGCAGCCGGCTAGGGGCTATCTGGGTTCAGTCCTGGTGCCTTAGGCGCCAGGCTCATAGTAGAAATCAGTCCTAGCGCCTGAGGCACCAGGCTCATAGTCATTACTTAACTCAGACAGACCATGCTGCAAATGACTCCAATCCAACATGAAGCCTGAAAGGGACTATTTTTCTACAGGGACTATTTTTTACTCGGGTGTGGTTCTAGGGACTTCTTACCTGGCAATACTTTTGAGGCTATTTAAACCACACCCGACCAGCAACACACACTTCGCGTCATACTGCATCCAGCAGCGTAACACTCACCGTGCCTGCAGTCTGCATCCAGTCTTCTGCCACGCCCGCCTCGAATCCGGAACTCCTAAAACAAAGAGGAAAGAAAGGGACAAGGTTAGAAAACGGACTTATTTCTATTCCACACCTGATTCTGGATCCATCTTGTCTCCGGACCTGTAAAGAACATCATTTCTGCACGCGCCGCACCTCCAGCTGCAGCGCAGCGCCATACTCACCAGTCTTCACAGCAATCTTCGCGTCAGCGCTGCCTCCCTCATTTCTTCGCCGAACTTTCGGCACCTAGGAGATAAAAGAAAACCACAAGGTGAGCCGAGGGAACCAACAAATATAATTCTTACCACCATAGACTTACCTGATTTACCACCAGAGGCATCCTTTTGTGACTCTCTATATTTTTAAGTGCCACATCTGTAAAGAGAGACAAAACAACACGTTTTCCTCGTACAACATTTACCGGACAGCGCCGGGTAATACAGACTCTTACCTGAGCGCCACCACCTGCCACAAGAGCATCTTTTCACGAGCCAGCTGCAAGACAAGAAAGGAAGGGGGAACAAGAGTGAACATCGGACAAATTGAACTGTATGAACTTAATACTTATTGGTCCTCACCAGGAACCTCAGAGTCAATACTCTCCGGAATTCTCCCTAGCCTTGAAACCAGTGAAGTAACTGGAATCGACGCACCCCTGCAAATCCACACAGGATGGAGAGCTCATCTTTCAAGAATACAAGGAGAATATTTCTACGGGTAAGCAGACAAGATTAGGAGGGCAGATCCAGTCAGTCATTGCTGCACTACGCATCACGTGGGTGGAGACCGCAGCTGTCCGGGTCCGACCGACGCCCCTGTGGGAGCCAGGTGAGCGTAACATATGGGCACTAACACCAATGACTATCCAACCGGAGGTTCTCCACGCACAAACTCTACGGATGAGTTTGAGGATCTGGTGCCAGGTGACATCGAGCCAGCGGATCTACCTCCGGGAGATTCACCTAGAGGCGAAATTGGCTCCTTTCATGCTCACATGTCACTAGCAGCAAACTTATTTGATCCTCTCCCAGAGGAGCAGAAAAAGGAGGTGTTCCTTTATCAAAGGCGGGAATCTGCCAGAAAGTCTGTGGTAGCCATTCCAGTGCTGCAAGATATTTGTGAGGACGGCCACCTAGTCATGAGGAATCCGTTCTCAATACCGCCCTAGAAGGACCGCTTCAAGAAGAAGTACAAGGTCCCGGATTCAGCACCCAAATGCCTCTGCGCACAACCCTGCCCAGAATCGGGCATCTCTGCTACCACCCGTAAGCGCTCTGCCAATCATTCTTCCCCTTATATGTTACCCCCAGACAAGGAATGCAAACAACTGGACGCTTTTGGGAAGAGGGCCATCTTTACAGCCGCTACAACCATCAAAGCGGCTAACTCATTGGCAATCCTCTCCCGCTACAACCAGGATTTCTGGTTAAAGCTGAGGCCAATCCTCAATGTTCCTCCTTACAATAATCAGGATGAGGCACTTACACTGCTGCATGAGGGAGAAGCAGCATCAGATCATGCCATCTTTATTGCTGTGGACATCACAGACACAGGATTCCGGCAGATGGTGCAGTGTTACGCTGTCAAGGTTAGCTTAAGGTCACCAATTTCCAGCCGGAAGTTCAGTCCAAGGTTGTCAAGATGCCTTTTGATGGCATAGATCTATTTCGGAAAAAAGGGGATGAAACCCTGCAGGCCATCAAAGCTGACACCGAAACTGCTTGTTCGTGATGAATGAGGCTGTTAGGGTTTTTGTGCTGCTTGTAGATCGAAATCAGCCACACATGAGGCCCCTAATACATTTTGGCTCATGCTAGGGAGGTTTACCCACAAGCCTCTGGCAAGGGATGTAGAGCCATCTGACCTAAGGGCAAGGGAGGCTTAAAAATACATAGAAAATCAGTGGTACAAGCTAAAATTCCAGTCTCTTAAAAGAAAACTCCACATACTCTACGGGGACCACTGAAATGTCATTGTACAGGTAAGTACCATTGAAAGTCAATTCATAGGAGTTTCTAGAGTTGGTGAAAGTTCCCCATAGGAATAAAGAGTTGCACATGTTTTAATTGCGGCTATTTTCACTGCAGCTATATTAACCGTGGTGTTTTCACAGCAGCCATTTTTGTCTATTTCTTTTTTTAAAATTTTTATTAACGGGTTCCCCCCAATCTCCAATCTAATCCACCCCCACCACCTCGCCCTGCTACCCACCACCCCAAATCCCCTACCCAAACACACAACACATATATATATATATATATATATATATATATATATATATATATATATATATATATATATATATATATATCATATATTTTTTTAACATCATGGTTAAAATAGCCACGATTAGAGCACAGTAACGGGAATAAACAGTGCCCAGTGATCGAGTAGGCATACCAATGGTTACTGTCAGGCAGGTCTGTGCTCTATGCCAGAGGTGTACAAAAAGCAGCAACTAAACCAGGGGATGCCAGCGGAGATCCTCGTTAAGAGTTTGTTTCAGGTTCAGGAACCAGAAGTCCCAGGAAGAAAGGAAGCAAAGCAGAATTCGGGTCAATGGAACTGCAGTAGAAGGGGACCCTGGAAAACCCACTACTAGGGACCGTTGATGGGAAATACAGCAAATAACCCACCAGCCAAGGACCCCGGGGTCAGTACTCATAGCACCAGGTTTGGAGAAGTTGGCTAAGGAGCCGCAAAACAAACCAAGTAAGTACAAATCCTCTTTTGCAGCTCATGTTACTGGATCTGGTCACCCAGGGACTTGCACACCGGACCAATGACAACCCAGATGACCCAAAAGAAGAAATATCTGTTTTCACAGGAGGGTTACCCAGAGGCTAAGAGCCTACTTCCACACTGCACCAGTCACCACCAGTTCGGGTGGTTCTTCCAGGAGCAGTTCCTCTGGCCCCGCCAGAACGTTTCACAGGCGACCCTAACAAGTACACCATATTTATGAATCAATGCCGCCTACATTTTTTGTGCAGACCTGTGGCTTTTCCCAACGACCAAGCCAGAGTGGCGTTCATACTCTGGTATTTGGGAGGCAGTGCAGCGGACCGGTCAATACCTTTGGTAAATCAAGATGATCCTTTGCTTCGGGACCTTAGGGGTTTTCAGCACGAAATGGAGAAATTGTTTGCACAACACACTCAAGGACAGGCCCTGGACAACGAATTACTGTCACTTAGACATGGAAATCAGGATTTGTTAACCTACATCGCATCCTTCAATCATCTTATAGCTCAAACAAATTGGCCAGAAGGAAAAAGGACTATGCTTTTTTACTGTGGATTGCATGGAGAACTCAAGGACGTTTTAGCTCAAGTGGTAAATCCCCCAGAGGGCTGTGTGGAATACATCAACCTAACTGTACAGCTCGATCACAGGATCGAAAAATGGATCAAACAAGGGCTGAAGGGCGACCGGTCTATGTGCGGACTCGTGATAATCAACCCAAGTCACACGAACAGACCGAACCCATGCAAATTGGGGGACTACGGAGTCCACTTACCAAAGCAGAACGAGAAAAAGGAGACAACAACAACTCTGCTTGTACTGTGGAAAAGCAGGTTACTTTCTTCGAGAATGCCCGGTGAAGCCACCCAGGAAAATAGTCGGAGCAACCGACAAAGACGAAGAAGGAGAACAAGACTCGGAAAACTCCAACGCCTGGCAAGCATAGGGGTCCACTTGTCAAGCAGTAATAAGGAACCTGTACAGACCTCACATCTAGTCATTCCGGTGCTCTTGGTAGACCACAAACACCCATCAAAAATAGATGCTTTGGAAGAATACATCGACAGCGGAGCTGTGGGGAAACTACATTGACCAAGATCTGGCTATCCGAATAGGCCGTCCTCTCCAACAAAAGCAGAAATCGGAAAATGTTGCAGCGGTAGATGGATCTCAACTTTCATCCGGTCCAGTAACACATTATACCGAAAAAGTCAAGCTGTTGTGTCAGGGCGGCCACCAAGAGGGCATTACCTTTCATCTCATCGGTGCTCCTCAGTTCCAGATTATATTAGGAATGCCTTGGTTGGAGAACACAACCCTAAGATTGACTGGCAAGAACGAGTTTCTGACCTTTCCCCAAGACTGTTTTGACACCTGTTACACTCAAAGGCCCACCAACCCGAAGACTAAGAAAGGAATCGTACTGGGTCTCACTGGCTCCTTGACACTCGAATACCTAGATTACCAGGATGTCTTTCAAAAGGAACAAGCAAACGTCCTTCCTCCGCACAGGTCTTACGACTGCCAAATTGATCTCTTATCCGCAGCCCAGATACCCTGCAGTCGGATTTATGCTCTAACTGAGCAGGAAAACTAACATCTAAAATCTTACCTAGATCAGTACCTAGCCAATGGCTTCATTCGTCTATCCAAATCCCCTGTCTCCTCAGCGCACTTTTTCGTGCCTAAAAAGGAGGGCGATTTAAGAACTTGCATTGATTATAGAGCACAAAACCAGATCACGGTGAAGAATAGATACCTGTTACCACTTATCCCAGAACTCTTGGATCAGGTAAAAAAATCTCTCAGATTTACACCAAACTGGACCTACGAGGGGCCTACCACCTTGTACGGGTCAAAGAAGGAGACGAGTGGAAGACTGCATTCCGTACTAAATATGGCCTCTATGAATACCAGGTGATGCCCTTTGGGCTATGTAATGCCCCTGTGGCGTTCCAGTTTTTTATGAACAACGTGCTCTGTGAATTACTGGACGTTTGCGCACTTGTCTATATTGATGACATTCTCATTCATTCAACTTCCAAAGAAGAGCATATTGGTCATGTCCGGGCAGTTGTAGAAAAGCTTCGGCAACATCGACTGTTTGCCAAGTTGGAGAAGTGTTTTTTCCATGTAACGAGGTTGAAGTTCTTGGCTTTATTCTCACACCACGAGGCGTTCGCATGGATACACGCAAAGTGTACGCTATCCTTCAATGGCCTTCACCGACGTCTACAAAAGGACTACAAAGTGTGCTCGGATAAGCCAACTTCTATCATCGGTTCATACCCGGTCTCTCTCAGATCGTCCATCGTATTACCTCCCTGCTGCGTAAAAACAAACAATTCTGCTGGTCCCCAGAGGCTGAAACTAAAACGAGCGTTTACCACAGCACCAGTTCTACGACACCCACAACCAGACTTAACGTATGTGGTTGAAACTGATGCCTCCAACATAGCAATGGGGGCTGTATTGTCACAACGGAACCTTGAAACGGGACAGTTACACCATGTGGCATTCTGGTCCCGTAAGTTTTGTGCTCCCAAGTTGAACTATGCAATCACTGACAAAGAATTGCTAGCAAACATGGCAGCGTTTAAAGTATGGAGACATTATCTTCTCAGAGCAAGACATACAGTCACTGTCATCACGGATCACCGCAACTTACAATACTTAAAGTCCGCTAAGGCGCAATCTTCACGCCAACTTTGTTGGGCCCTCTTCTTCGCGGAATACGACGTTATCATTACCTATAGACCAGGAGTTCGTAACGGGAAAGCGGACGCCCTCTCCCGCATGAGCGTGGAAAAGGAAGCTTTCACTAGACCGCACCCTGTGGCTATCATTCCTGAAGAGCGGATCCAAAATATGATTGTCGCGGCTACCTGTCTGGACAATCTACATTCCGACTTGCGATACCAGATGAGTCAATCTGCTCAACAGGAATGGCTTCAAAAAGGAGACCGATACACCATTAAAGACGATCTACCCTACTTCCAAGGGTGACTACATTTTGGATAAGAAACTGCAAAATCAAATCATCGCCAACTATCATGTTTCCTTGGTGGAAGGACATCCAGGAATAGCAAAAACCCAGGCTAAAGTAAAGAAACACGATTGGTGGCCCACTTGGAGAAAGGAAATTACCCACTTCATTGCCACCTGTGGTGTCTGCGCTCAACACAAATCCCAAAAGCAAAATCCTGCTGGACTACTACGTCCATTGATGGTACCACCAGCGCCTTGGCACACTTTTATTACAGATCTCCCTTCCTGCAATGGTTACAACACCATCTTGGTTATTGTGGATTTGTTCTCCCAAATGGCCCACTTCATTCCTTTGAAAGGACTCCCCACCGCTTCTGCTCTCGCAACAGTGTTTCTCGAACAGATTGTGCAACTGCATGGGTTCCCATCGGTATTAATATAGGATCGTGGAACTCAATTTGTTTCAGAATTCTGGAGAAGGTGGTGTAAAATAGCCAAAATCGACCTTCGGCTGTCCATAAGTAATCACCCTCAAACCGATGGCCAGACCGAACAAACCAACCAGACCCTAGAGCAGTATTTAAAATGCATGTTACAACAATCAGAAGACTCCTGGAAAGATTTCCTTTGGTTGGCGGAGTACTTATATAACAATTCCATTCACACCAGTACAGGGTAAAGTCCGTTTTATACTGTGTATGGACGGCATCCACGAACATCTGTTTTAGATCCACTCGACACATTAGAAATGCCAGCAATAGCAAACCTGCACAAAACCATCACCCAGAAGCAGCCGAGCATCTGGCCAGAGCCAAGGAGAGACAGAAAAGGTTTGCAGATCAACACCGAAGAGAAGCTCCCTGTTACCAAATCAGAGACAAGGTCTGGTTGGCATCAAAAAACATCCCTCTGAAAGGACCAAGAGCTTTCCGCCCCAGATACTTGGGACCCTACACAATCAAAGCCATAATCAATCCTGCTGCCATGAAATTGAAGTTCCCATCCAACATGCGGATTCATCCGGTGTTTCACGTTTCACTTCTAAAATCAATTAAACCGGGCACACTTGTCGGCATTCCACCAGATCCTGAGATAATTGAGGGGGAGCCGGAGTACAAAGTCAAAACTATCCTAGACTCTAACGTAGTCCGATCCAAATTATACTACCTCATAGACTGGAAAGGATATGGACCTCAAGACCGAACATGGGAACCCAGCGAACATGTCCATGCTCCCCGATTGGTTAGGCAGTTCCATCGCGACAACCCCACCAAACCAGGACCAGGGGGAGGACCACCCTTGAGAGGGGCCTTGAGGAGAAGTGCTGTAATGGCCACTTGCCCAAGATCACAGGAGCTCCATCGTCAGGTTGTGGGAGCAAGGGGTAGCATGGTTCACGCACGTCCATTTGGGACGTTTATACACAGAGGGCCCAGTTGGACTCAGGCTCATGGAGGAACAGAAGCAAGACTCTTTATTATGGGCAGGAGTGCTTTTCAGGAACTTTACACGTGTGTGCAGTCAGTCCAGGTGTGGCTTTCCATCTTGAGCTGCTCGTGCAACTTCAAGGAGTGGCAGGTTGTGGCAAGCAGAACAGAACTAGCGGGTGTGGCCTTAAGAGCTCCGCTATAAAAGCCAACCCAACCCCAAGGTGCATGCTTCGCGTTAATCTGCATTTGCATGCAGCGTAACACTCACCACCACCTGGGATAAAGCAGCACTTACCTTTGGGAATCCAGTCTCCTGCCCATACGCTTACCTCCTGGAGTCAGCATTCACCTCCATTCTTCACCGCTGAGCCTGGCGTCTTTTCTTCATCCTCCGGAACGCAGGACTTCAGCTCTGGGCACCGCAGCATGACATCATCTTCATCCTCTGGTATGCAGGACTTCAGCTCTGGGCACCGCTGCATGACATTTTCTTCATCCTCCGGAACGCAAGACTTCAGCTCTGGGCACCGAAGCGCAAAATCTTCTTCATCCACGAAGGAGGACCCTGTAAAAGGACAAAAGGCAAGGTTAGACATTACGAACTTTCAGTTTGAGGTCGCACTTGCAAAATTCTTTGCGCTTATCCGTAAAAGCTCACTTACCTGCTGCCGGACCACCGCGGGATCCTCCGCTCCTCATCTGGAGCCACCTCGTGCTCTGTAGCTCTGCTGGGCCGCAATCACACCTATTTGGGAGAAAGATAGACATTATTACAGAGCTGACAACAGGCTGTGAGAAAGACAATACAAATACTTCAAGACAAAGAGAAAACTGAAAGACACTTACCAGAAAGGTGTGGAATAGTCACAGCTCGACTGGACACCACGTACGAAGGACCAGTGAAGGGACTCGGTCCTCATCCTAAAAGTGCCCCTGCCAGAAGTAGCAGGACGGACATCTCACCATTAATAATCTACAGGTGAGCCTTAATGGGTCGGTGCATGCTCACGGAAACCATGCTATGGGAAGAAGGGTTTGAGCGGGAGTTCACTCACAGGCCAGCAAACTTACATCCTTTCATATACCCACGCAGGAGCAGTGTTCCAATTCATCGCAGCAGCCCACAGCCTATTTGCAGCGGGAGAAAGCAGACAGAGGGGTTCTACTTCCTGGGAGAGTTGCAACCGTGCCCCAACGTCCCCGCAGAGACCAGGTGAGCATAATAGCTAATGAAGAAGGGCAACCAAACAGGCATTTCAACCATAAACTTGCATTATCCACTAAACCAAGATTCAAATCGTACAAAATAAAATTTCAGATATGAAATGATACCAAATTAGGGCAGAAAATTAACAAGAGCTTCAATGTTTCTAGTTCCAAAGGATGATTACGAAATCTACATAAAATGTTAATATGCTCACTTCCTTATCGTCTTGCTAGTATTTACCTGGTTGGGAACAAATTCCCACCTGAAACGCATTAAATCAGATTGGGCATGAGGACAAGAGAACAGCTTTAAATAAGAGGCTGATTCCAAGTCGTTTGTGTTAATCTCTCAAGCGATTTAAAGACACATACCCAACATATTGAAGATGTAAGACTTTTTTCATCCTTCCTGGATTATCCCTCATTTCCAATAAAGACAAACCATGATTTGATAAAATTGTATCCCAGTATTCGCTAAAGGAATTGATCACCCTTTTGCCTTTAGAGAGCACGAATTTACCCAACTCATCATACAAGGTCTTGGGTAAAGGATTTGAAAGCTTAGAATAAAATTGCAGGTATCTCCATAACCCTCTAACTTTCATGGAGTTCAATCCAAATTCATAATGGATTGCTATTGAAGGAACAGTGTTGGGAATACCAAACACCCTACACCAGATAATGCTCTCCAGTTTATGCAAACGTTCCAAAAAGCAAGTCTATGAAATGTCTATACTGTTTAGAATTCTTGGGATGAATTTTCCCTCATAAAACCTGACCAGCGGAATGAGAGAAAATGTACAATATTTGATTCTCATATACTTCATCTGTGATGCCAGAAAAATCTGCTTTATGTCTAAGATATGAAATCACATGATTCCTACTTGGCTTGGGTGCAGATGGGTCTTTAATCACCTTAACCCAAAGCAGGCCCACCACTTAAGAAACAAGCGTATGTTTGTACATAAAGCAAGTTCATTGTACAATCGGCCGGGAGGGGCTAGATGATTCTTTAGAGTCAAACTAACCACTGTCTCTCCGACACACACAAGTTGACAAATGATATACATTTTTGCAACAGTTAAAATGCTCCCATATATTTTATTACAAACCACCCCACATACCTGCAGTTGGCAGTGGCTGTATGTTCGAATAGTAACATTCAAGGCTTAACAATGGGAGCCGCAGAGTAAAAGCTAGCATTATATGCTGACTATGTCCTGGCATACCTGAGCTCTCCAAACACCTCAGTGATTGTGTTTATGAACTCATTAGTGAAATACAGCCAGCTATCAGGGTTTAAGATAAACATTGCGAAAATGGTTGCTCTCCCACTGCAGTGTACCTCTCCCCACTCGCTTCGAAGTATGAAGAGATTATGCCTGCAGATTCAGGAAGGGCAGCTCAACTATCTGGAGATCTATATAACTGCGGACCTGGCTAACTTATACAGGGCTCACTCCACTCCCCTCTGGGAACCGATAAACAAAGATCTCCTGCATTGGTTAAGGCTACGGCTGTCCTGGGTAGCCTGGCTAACCACCATAAAAATGAATATCCTCCTGTGGCTCCTGTTTCTGTTTCAGGCCCCTCTCGTCGTTGTCTCGGCTTCTTATCATATAGATGTTAGAAGGGCCCTTTTCTGCTTCTTGTGGGCAGGTCAAAGGCCACAAATACCACATTCCACCCTTTTGTTGCCCAGGGGGGAGGGTGGGGCAGGCTTCTCAGACATATATGAATATTACAGTGCCTTGCAGCTCAGTGTCCTGATAGACCATATATGGGAAAACAGCGATAGACAGTGAGTCACAGTGGAGAATCTTTTATTTGCTCCATGGACCTTAGGTTATTGGTTTGGGTTCCCCAGCAACGCCTCCCCCGGAGGATCCGTGAACGCCCGTTTCTTGCATTGGTGTGGCACATATGGAAAGAGTCAAGGGATATGGCTGGGATCACTTTGTGGCCCTCCACGTTTTATTTGGTGACCCTCTATCAGGGATATATTGGTGGACTGCGCCAGATTTCAGGCCTGTTACGAGGCGGGACTTGTCCGGGCCAGGCAGCTGTAGCCGGAGGGGAGAGTTTCTTGTCTAAGACAGACCTTGAGACTGCAGTGGGCTTGCTCCCCATTACCCCTTTCTTAAACCTGCAGCTATGTATGTTGGGGTGAAGCCTTAAGGCTGCCCCTGACTCAGTTTGAGCAAATCCTCAATAAACGGGCTGTATCGCAAGGGCTCATCTCCTAGGTTTATCTCGCCCTATTGATACAAGGACACTTGCGCTTACTCAGATCCCAGGCACAATAGTCGATACACCTGCAGCTCCCAGAAAACACAGAGGTATGGGGGTGGGTGTCCGGGCAAAGTTATATACAAAGCGTTGTGGCCATCCTCGATGACAGTTCAGTACGAGATGCATAATGATGGGTACTGTTCAGGTGGCACTTGACCCCAATAAGGCTCTCAAAGTTGTATCGCAAAGTTAGCCCCCAATGTTGGAGAAATTGTGGACAAAGTAGCACTTATTAGCACATATGGTGGGAATGTCCATTGGTGATAGTTTACTGGAATGAAGTACTGGGGTGGGTTGCTGGTGTTTGAGGTTGAGAGAAGTGGAGAGAACTGCTCGGTGCTACCTCGCATGCAGAGAAACTTGTTGTTGGTGGCACGGGTCTGTGTGACCCTTCATTGGAAGAGGCATCAGCTGTCAACGCATAAAGAGTGGTTTGGGAAGGTGTATGAAATATGATATGGAAAGTTTGACAGCAGTATTATTGGAGACTCATATGCATGTGAATATGATGTGGCTTCCCTTTCTTGAATATTGCTCTGGTCACACTGCTCTGACACGGAGCTGAGATATTTTCCGCAGTATGATTTACCAAGGCCTTTGGGGACACAAGGCTTTGGGAATAGCAAGTCCCTCTTTGGACTATTCGGTAATCGCTGGATGAGAGGTAGCTACCCTATTTTTGTGCCCCTTCTTTTTTGTTTTCTCTCTTTTTTCTTGTTTTCTTGTTCCATGACCCTGAGACTGTTCTTTGAATGTGAACCCTGACCCTCTCATTTAAATCACCTTATGAAGGGAGCAGGGTGGTGTGAGGGAATAGGATTACTACAGAATGGGGTCAGTATATCATGATATGATGTTTTATTTATATTCTATCGCTCTCATACACAGGTTTTTCAGAGCGTGACCAAGCAAAGGGAGCAACAAAACCAACGATCTTACTAGGCCCAGTGACATTAAGAACGTGCAAGTGCATGGAAAAGGGGGAAAGTGCGTGGAAGGGGGAGAAGTGGAAAGTGCGGAACAGAGGAGAGACCAGACGGGCAATAAATAAGGGCACTGAAAAGTGGTAGTGCAGCCAGCAAGTGGCAAGTGCATGATTAGTCAGGTAGAGTCTAATCTGATAAGTGCAGGAGAAAAAATGGGGGACTGTATGGGTACAGATACAGATCCCAGTGCAATGGGTGGCCAGGAAGGAGGCAGGGTGAGCAGTTACCTGGGTCCGAAGAACAGAGGCTGGCCAGGTGCACGGTGCCGAGAGAGAAAAGCAGATCTGCAGGAGAGCAGCGGGGCAAAGGCAGAAGTGAAGAGGAAGGTCTTGAGGTGCTTCCGGAACCGGAGATGGTTCTCCTCAAGTTTCACGGTGGCCGGGAGACTGTTCCAAAGGGAGGCCTCAGCCAAAGACAGAGATCTGCCCCCAGCTTGTTTCTTAGAGAAACGACTGACACTGAGGGAGGGCTCGAGAGGGTAGGTATTTACGGAGATATAGTTGAAGGTATTTTGGACCCAGAACCCAGAAAGCCTTGTGGACAATGCAGAGGGTTTTGAATGTAATCCTTGCATCCACTGGGAGCCAATGAAGGGATTTCAGAGCTGGAGAGATACGATCCAGAGCTTGAGGCCAAGGACCAGTCATGCAGTCCTGTTACTGGATTAGTTGTATCATGAAAGTACAGGAAGCACTGCTGAGTACTTTGTTTAAATCTATTGTTTTTGATATTCTCCTGTCTAGCCATTTGTTGCTTGGTACTATGGTTAGTTCTTTGTTGAGCTGATATGTTGCAACTTGTGTTCAAATATACATGACATGATGATGGCGTACTGTTCCCCTTTTTGATACTTTCAATAAAAAAATATTTTAAAAAGAAATTGTAATTTAGACTATTAATATATAATCTAAGCACTCTTCGGAGAAGTGCCGCTCGTCCATGACTACGGCCACTCCGTCTACGGCCACGAATGGCCCAAGTCCTCTTTGACGATGACGATTATCCTGTTGACAACTCCGTCAACCATCGTGTTGACGACCAGATCAACTACTTCGCAGTCAAATATGTCTATTCTGTCAACCACCTCGGCAACAACCAAATCAACGCCTACATCAACGGTCCACTCCACCAACCACCTTGTTGTCCGCTAGACCCACACCAGCAACAAGCACATCTTCATCAACTACCCTTGATTTCATCCTTTCCAAAAGGAGTTGCAGTGGACCGAGAGGTCCTATCAGCGTTGTCTTACCTTCCAGGCCAATTCGTGCTCAGCCACTTTTCTCACTGGTGCCATATGCACCGCCTGCGGTCCCCTGTCCGTCATTGGCCCCTCCTGACCATCTGATACAGCAGGATGCCGATTCTGACATGGACATACCAGAAGGAGTATTCTCTAACGACAATGATCGTAGTGTGCCACCTTTTGCTATTATGTAGTCAAACAAGGATGTATACCCCAGCAGGAAAAAGTACAGATTCTAACAGTGAGGAAATTCACTGTACGCTGTCTCAATGTGCAATGGCTTAAGAAAGGATCACTTCTAATTGGGTGTTTCTATTTACTAACTCTTGTAGTGTCCTTGTGCTGGCCCTCTGCTCAGCGGGAAGCTGTTGTGGCTTATAGAATGTGGAATGCAGTGAGAATAGAATTGGAATGGGAATGGAATGCAAAAGGAGAGAAAGGCAGGCAGTTAATATGGATCAATAAAGGAGGACAGATGTGTAAACCGTCATGGGTATTATTCAAGGTATGAAAGAGGTACATAACATTTGGCGATGAAGGGAAGTAACCTGCGAAAATTAACCCAAAGGATAAAGGAACATTGGCGGCCTGGGAAAAAGACTGATGAAACACAGCCTTTGGAGGTGGCTGATACAACAACAAAAAAAAGAGACAATATACAGAGGATACCAAAGGAACCAGCTAAGACAGTAAGAAGAGTGTAGCAAGTCTCATATCAAGAGTGGAACATTAGAAAAGCAACAAGTGAATCTTTTGGAAAAGCGAACAAAGCTGCTGCTGTAGCATAACTGAAGAAATAAGTTAAAAGCACAAAACTGGAAAACAAATATGTAAATGACCTGAGAAGGAGGTGCAGGTGGCAACTATGACAAAAGCGGTAAGGTGCGGAGAAAATTTTATAACAGTTTTATGGTAATTGTGAGTAAGGATTGACAGTGATAAGTGGAAAGCATTTTTTAAATAGCCGCCATATACAAAGAATTTTTTTTTAAACAATGCATGCACGCGCGCACCACTTACCAGAGTGCTGAGCCCTGAAATTCTAGGAATGACGTTGCGGGAGCGTGTGATGTAGCACGCAAGAAAGAAAACATTAAAGAAAGGGACCCTCGTGCGTGTAAAATGTGCGGCCATTTTGCTTAAGTGACAATGTTACATACAATCAATCGTTGCCATAGCAACACTGGGACAGTGAGAAAACGAAATGTTGAGGATATGGCTGCGAGTGCGTCCAGCATTGAGCGCAAGAGAAATTAGAGCCGGCACAAGGGCAAAGCTGGCAAAGGTATAAATAAACAAAGTTTAGACAAGAAATACAAATGAATAGTCATGCCTGCATGATATGAGTAATACAACCTTAAGAGGAAAATTGCTTTTGAAACAACAAATGAATGCACACAATGAAAAGTGACTTTCAGTATTGCAGCGTAACGTTCTAAAAGTGCCCATTATACTAATGGTGAAAGGTGGCAGTGATTTGACAGCTCGACATCTGTATGACTCACGAAACCCATGAAGGATAAAGAAAGTTAATCATCAAAGATAGACTTCACAAGTTACAAGCAAGCTTCACGGAATGAAAAGTAAATAAAGAGGAAAGATAAGGGCTTTGCATCAGCCACTGTTACAGCAGTAGAAAATAGACTGTTTTTTTTCCTCCGTAGTATAATGGAAAAGAAAAATGCAAGTGCAGCAGGTGCATCATAAAAGAGTGACGCTGAAAAGTTGCTGCACCTGTATTTGCACGACACAGCTGTTTCATTGCAGGGCTGGGCAACAGTTAACTGTGTAAACACAAAACCGCAAAACACCAAGTTGGAGACAAGTTGACAATTCAAAATGTTGTCTGACAACATAAGTGGAGATCTTAACCCAGCTCAAGACATGCAAGGAATCCCTATATCCACGAATTTAGTGAATTATCTGCACCGTTCAGCTTCATTTGATCTTGAGCCGCATGATACTCAAGGAAGGCGCTGGCAAGAGTGGATAGATGAATGTGAAACAGTTCTAAGAGCAGTAGGAAATGAGAACCTTCCAAATAAGTTGGACATATTTATGAATATGGTAGGACGAGAAATGAAGAGTGTCATAAGGGCATTAACAACGACTGAAGAGAGAACATCATATCAAGCCCTTATTGCTGCTATAAGTGAACGGTTAATATTTACTCCGAACAGAGACTATGAAAGGTATGCATTTAACCAGTGCACACAGGGGCCACAGGAGACAATTGCACAATTTGTGTTGCGGCTACAGGAGAAGGCAATGTATTGTGAGTTTGATGTCATCAATGACATTTGTGATGTCATCTTTGATGTCCTGGGTGTTAGTCTTAACAATGCACGTTGGTGGCGCAAGTTATGGTTGCTTAGTTTACCATAACTAGCGAATTTCAGGGGTTTTTCGGTTTTACTTTGAACCATAATGTCCCTTTAACAAAGTTTTTTTACTGCATTTCATAGGTTTTTAGTAGCGCAACTTAACCATAACCTCCCTTTATCAAAGTTTTTTTTTTTTTTTTACTGAATACACATATACATAGTGTGAATTTGATAGATGTGTACTAGGATTCCCTTACTTTATATACATGTAACATAAAACATACCGAAACCCCTGCTAGTGATTTTGATGTCCACGGACTGTGCGTATGTTCGCGGACGGACGCGGACAACGGCAACACTATGCAAAAACTTAGGGGGTATCTTAGATTGTTCTATCATGCTATATAAACACTGAACAAGTTCAAAAAGCAGCATATAAACATATATGTAATAATAAATAAGAAGTGAAACCTATATATGTAACACATCAACCATCCATTTAAATACCACATGTACTAAAATGGAATATACCAAAACAAAAAAGCTATGCTTCCAACATAATTACCTCACAGAAACTGCACAGCTAGGAGCAACATCAGACCTACACAACAGTAAGAACACAAGTTACCAGGAACTAGTAAGTAAACTTCATTTTTCTTATATATTTCTAAAATTTTTGTATTAGGTACACTAAAAGTAATATATATATTTTTTTTTTACACAGAAATGTCCAGTACTTTTGGAATGGCTTGAGGAAAATTTCACATGGGAGGAAATGTCTGCAGACATTGATACTAATGGTAGACACTTCTCTTTATAAGCAAATTAATAATCATTACTGTATGTGCACTTAACATATATATTTTGTTTAACAGACCATACAAACATTGAAAATAATACACCAAAAGAGACATTAGAAAATACTCTGCAGCGCATGGAACAAAAAATGGACATGCTTATGGAAAATTTTAATCTTTTGAAACATTTTGTGGAGGACCACATAAAAGAAAAAAATAACTATCATTGTCCCACATGCACCTGTTCCCCCTCTCCATGTCCCAGTCAACTATCCCCAAACCCTCAACACAAAGAAAAATGTTTTGATGAGACTTCTATCTCTTCATCTCCTCCATCCATCCTCTCCAAACCCCTAATTCCCCTGTATTTGTGTCAGTTTCTGCTTCCCCTTCTCTTTCATACATTTTGTATCTGTATATAATAAAAAAAATATTATGTGTCTTTTAATTCAATCCTTTGTGTCTTATTTTCTTTCAAAAAAGCAGTTAAGGTGTCCGCGGACAGCGCGGGTGTCCTGGATGTCCGTAATTAGGAAAATGGGGGTGTCCTAAGGACACTATACCTGTCCATACCGGTCGCAAGCAAGATGGAACTGTTCTTAGAGCACACTCGGTGTCCGGGATGTCCGTAAGTGAACAAAATGGAGATGTCCTAAGGACACTATACCTGTCCGTACCGTTTGCAAGCATGATGGAATTGTTCTTAGAACACGCGTGGTATCCGTGATGTCCGTAATTAAACAAAATGGAGGTGTCCTAAGGACACTATACCTGTCCGTACAGTCTGTAGAACATCTGCGCACATGCGCACCACACCCATAAGTCCTGCGAACATCGCGCCTGTCCGTAACTGTCCGTCTCACTTGTGTCACACTTTTAATTTGTTTGAGGACCTGAACACTATCCGTAGAACAACCGTGCGCATGCGCACAACCATTCCTGTGCATTTGGTGTCTTACGGACACCCGTTCCCTTCGCGGATGTGTTCCCGACGTCATCATGTGACCGCACCCACGCTGAGCGTATGTCCTGATTTGTGGACACTGTCCGGGTCCCCGAACATTTTAAAAGTACATTTTCAGACATTCCAAAGTATTTTACAGTAAAAATTCACCATTGCACATGTCCCAGACAATGACCCTGGCTTTCCACATACTTTTTGGAACTTTTTGAACCTTTTTGGGGTGTTCGATCTGTCTGCGAAGCACACCCCTCCACCCCTATAAAAGGCCACACCCCAGAGCTGATCTTCATTGTGCTTCTGGCTATTGCAGATTGACTTTTGCTGCCTTTGCTGCTCTTGCTGAGATTCTCATCAACCCTGATGGCATTCATGGCTGCTGCTGCTCCAGCTGGTGCTACATCTGCCTCAGCACCACCCCTAACCCCTCCACCACTACCACCTCCCCAAAGGCCTGCAGAGGGGAACAGGCGTGAGGATGTAGAGGAGGAGGATGAATTATAATTATGTCTGGATGATGCTCTGTCTCTAAATTAGCACAGAGAGGTAGCAAGTCCAGCCACTTCATTCCACGCACTCCATGCTACTGCACTTCCACATGAGGGAATCCAAGATCTACTGCTACTCCACAGCGTTCTGCATGCACCTCCAACCAATGTATCCATGAGTCTCCCAAAATCCAGATAATCTGTTTTCTGAAACACACAGCCATAGCTATCTGTTCTTCTCTCAGGAAAAAGACAAAGACTTTCTAACAAACTCTCTCCTTATACAACATAACCATTAAAATTTACTGACCAATCCCTTGCTCTGCTCATTCTCATTTGCATGCCCCTCCACCCCAAAATCCCTGTTTGTAATACACGCTATAGGCGGACTACCCCCATGTCCGCGGACATATCGAAAATCTGAGCATGGTGACAGGCACCTGTTATTTTGTATTTTTTGGGGGTTATTTTCTTCTTACTTTACTACTAAAATCTTCACATAACCTTCTCCAAAGCAACCCTTACATTCCAAAACAGCATAGCATTGCCCAAAAAAGATAAGGAAATACCATCTTCTTTAAAATAAACAGCATTACTCGAATCAATATTCTCATTATTTCAGAAAAAACATACCATCTCTAAGCATGAAAACACGCATGCCTCGGTTGATTGCACACCTACCAATGTTTTGCTGAGGACAAAAAACAGAACTATTGTCCCATATTGCCCTAGGTAGTAATCCAGAAAAAAATACTTTGGCATTTGGAAGGATGTTCATTACTGCTCCAACCAAGTGTTCCAAATCTGCCATCAAAGTAGGGGCACTGACATAGCCCAAACGGAAAGCACCATATTGCAAAACTACCAGATGGGGACTGTTCATCCTGCCCATATCTTCACAAACTTGTACAATTCCCTGTACATTGCAATCAGGCACAGTGCTCCACACCACCTCCACTCCTTTAACATCAAAATTGTTTGCCACATGCCTGCATTGAGCATACTGCTGTAAAGCATGCACAAACATATCTCCAAGTACCAACACCCTGACTTTCTCCACCTCTACCATCTTCACTACACACAGTCTCTTTCAACACAACCTCAACATCTGATTGGCTGATTCCTACAGTCCCCTCTCCATGCTGGATTTGCTGGAAAACCCTGGATGTGGCACGCCCTGTCCGCGGATAGCCATGGTGTCCGAGGAGCCCGTAACTCTTAGTCAGCCCTTCTACCCTTTCAACTTCACTCTCTGTGCCATTCCCTCATTGGATACAGCTAAGCAGTCACACAACCATCCACCAATCACATCCAAGACCTCTACATCTAACTCCATCATCAGAGTTCAGCACTTCAAATGTTCTGTTGATCACTCTGAGTACAGGTCTAATATCATTGGAAAGCACCTACTACAAAAACTACTGTACAAGTCTCCAAGATTTATACTCACAGCTGCATGCATATCCACATGCATGAATACAAACTACAGGTATGCATATTTTATTCACAGTACATGTACAACTCTTATGAATGCATATAAACAGAGTAATGCCACGAAACCTGTATAACCTATAAAATGAACGTATTGCAATTTTTCCCATCTGCTATAATCAACTGTCACTTCCAAACCTGTCTGCTATCTACAACACAGCTGTAAAAAACCAAGTGAATGTCATACACTTACGAGCTGATTCATGGAATTAATGTGCGCCGAAAATTCCCGCGCAGAGGTGCCAAAACGTGCGATTCGCAGTAAAAGTGATAAAATCGCAGTGCAACTGTGAAAATCGCAGGGAAACCAGCGCACATCGATTCATGGAAGTCCGTGCGCGAGAAAAATATTGGATGTGCGCTGAAAAAGTGCACGGCGCATCCCGGCGCACAGGTCATACAACGGCGTGCGCCACGGCCGCTGCAAAATCGCACATACCGCGGCGCACATTACAAAAGTAGGCGGAACACGGGGCGTAACACTCGGAATGGGGAACAACGCGTGAAAATATGGGCGTCACGGGGGAAGTACAGGAGGCAAATGCGCGGAACGCCCACACGCTCGCCTACAACTCGTTTTCATGGAATCGAATAGGGCAAACCAGCGCACGGTCAAAGACACGCACAGGGCCAAACAAGTACGCCACAAGAAAGCAGGCAGTAGCGTCCCTGCGCCTGAAATAAATGTGCGCCAAAATGTGCGCTAACAAAAAGCACCCATATACAGCTATGATGAATGATCCATACAGTGGCCCTCTAGGACAAATGAGGTGCAAAGGGGTACCGACAAACACGGACACCCGCTGTGTGAAAAATAGCGTGTGCGTGTATTACGGGGTTCGCGGGAAGTTCCACACGCGATTGGCCTGGGCACGTGTATTTCGGTGTGCGCGTGAAGTTCCACACGCAATTTCAGCAGGGTACGTGTACTCTGGGTGCGCGGCAAATTCCACATGCGAATCCAGCAGCCTACGTGTATTTCGGGGGTGCCGTGGAGTCCCACATGTGAATTGGCCGTGTGGGTCCTCCCAGCTGTTCCCTCTACACCCTCCACAGCCCCTGCAGGCGGCCTACACGACAGGGGTCTACCCTGCACCCCTGCACATGTCCCGCCGGCAGCCCATCCACCATGGCCATGCCCCCCAGCCAACCCACATGTCACCTTGCACTACTGCCCACCAACGCATGTCTCCCAGCACCCCAACCCCCCAGCATCCAGGGGCACCCTCCACCAGGCCCCCACTCATGTCTCCCAGCACCCCCACCCCCCTGCATCAGGGGCACCCTCCACCAGGCCCCCACTCCTGTCTTCCTGCACCCCCACCCCCCTGCATCCAGGGGCACCCTCCACCAGGCCCCCACTCCTGTCCCCCTGTACCCCCACCCCCCTGCATCCAGGGGCACCCTCCACCAGGCCCCCACTCCTGTCCCCCTGCACCCCCACCCCCCTGCATCCAGGGGCACCCTCCACCAGGCCCCCACTCCTGTCCCCCTGCACCCCCACCCCCCTGCATCCAGGGGCACCCTCCACCAGGCCCCCACTCATGTCCCCCTCCACCCCCACCCCCCAGCACTGTAGGGCACCCTCCACCAGGCCCCCACTCCTGTCCCCCTGCACCCCCACCCCCCTGCATCCAGGGGCACCCTCCACCAGGCCTCCACTCCTGTCCCCCTGCACCCCCACACCCCTGCATTCAGGGCCACCCTCCACCTGGCCCCCACTCCTGTCCCCCTGCACCCCCACCCCCACCCCCTTGCATCCAGGGGCACCCTCCACCAGGCCCCCACTCATGTCCCCCTGCACCCCCACCCCCCGCATCCAGGGGTGCCCTCCACCAGGCCCCCACTCCTGACCACCTGCATCCCCACCCCCCTGCATCCAGGGGCACCCTCCACCAGGCCCCCACTCCTGTCCCCCTGCACCCCCACCCCCTGCATCCAGGGGCACCCTCCACCAGGCCCTCACTCCTGTCCCCCTGCACCCCTACCCCCCTGCGTCCGGGGGCACCCTCCACCAGGCCCCCACTCCTGTCCCCCTACACCCCCACCCCCCTGCATCCAGGGGCACCCTCCACCAGGCCCCCACTCATGTCTCCCAGCACCCCCACCCCCCAGCACTGTAGGGCACCCTCCACCAGGCCCCCACTCCTGTCCCCCTGCACCCCCACCCCCCTGCATCCAGGGGAACCCTCCACCAGGCCCCCACTCCTGTCCCCCTGTACCCCCACCCCCCTGCATCCAGGGGCACCCTCCACCAGGCCCACACTCCTGTCCCCCTGCACCCCCACCCCCCTGCATCCAGGGGCACTCTCCACCAGGCCCCCACTCCTGTCCCCCTGCACCCCCACCCCCCTGCGTCCAGGGGCACCCTCCACCAGGCCCCCACTCCTGTCCCCCTGAACCCCCACCCACCAGCACTGTAGGGCACCCTCCACCAGGCCCCCACTCACGTCCCCCTGCACCCCCACCCCCCTGCATCCAGGGGCACCATCCACCAGGCCCCCACTCCTGTCCCCCTGCACCCCCACCCCCCTGCATCCAGGGGCACCCTCCACCAGGCCCCCCCACTCCTGTCCCCCTGCACCCCCACCCCCCTGCATCCAGGGGCACCCTCCACCAGGCCCCCACTCCTGTCCCCCTGCACCCCCACCCCCCAGCACTGTAGGGCATCCTCCACCAGGCCCCCCCTCATGTCCCCCTGCACCCCCACCCCCCTGCATCCAGGGGCACCCTCCACCAGGCCCCCACACATGTCTCCCAGCACCCCCACCCCCCAGCACTGTGGGGCACCCTCCACCAGGCCCCCACTCATGTCCAACTCATGTCCCCCTGCAACCCCACCCCCCAGCACTGTAGGGCACCCTCCACCAAGCCCCCACTCCTGTCCCCCTGCACCCCCACCCCCCAGCACTGTAGGGCACCCTCCACTAGGCCCCGACTCATGTCCCCCTGCACCCCCAGCCCCCTGCATCCAGGGGCACCCTCCACCCAGCCCCCACTCCTGTCCCCCTGCACCCCCAACCCCCTACATCCAGTTTCACCCTCCACCAGGCTCCCACTCCTGTCTCCCAGCACCCCCACCCCCCAGCCGTGCGATTTGCCTGTGTACGTGTATTCCAAGGGTGCGCGGGTAGTCTCACACGCAATTCCATCAGGGTACGTGTATTATGGGTCCGCGTGAACTTCCACAAGCGATACCAGCAGGGTACGTGTATAACGGGGTTCGCGGGAAGTTCCACACGCGATTGCCCTGGGTACGTGTATTTCGGGGTGCGCGGGAAGTTTCACACGCAAATTTGCAGGGTACGTGTATTTCATTGTGCACGTGAAGTTCCACACGCGACTGGGCCTGTGAGAGTGGGGTACGTGTATTCCTGGGGTGGGCGGGAAGATTTACACGGTCGCCTACAACGTGCCAAAAAATAAAAGGTCAAATCCTGAAACACGTACGCCAGCATGAAGCAGGCGCACGTCCCGCGCAGCATAAAAGAGTGCGCAAACAACAAACAAGCTCAGACGCCAGGATGAATATACCGTTCCTAGCAGCAGTGGCCGTGGGATACCGCAGGAGGAGGAGAAGGATAGTCAGGGCCAGAATCTTCACACCCAGAACCAGCCTATTTGGTATGCCTGATGACCAGGTGTATGGGAGGTACAGGTTTCCACCACACATAATACTCGACCTGGTCATTGAGTGGGAGGATGACCTCACATCACCCACCCTGTGCTCCCAAGCACTCAGCCCTCTGGAGAAGGTCCTCAATGTACTGCACTTCTTGGCTACCAGATCATTTCAGCGGATAAGTGCCATAGTGGGGGGGTGTCACAGGCCACGCAGTCACGGTGCCTACACCAGGTGTTGGCCATCATCACTGCACGCCCATCAGTCCGCGGGCACATATACCTGCCCAGAACACCTGCAGAAAGGCAGGCTGTCAGCCAGGATTTCTACAGGGTGGCACAATTCCCCAAAGTGCTAGGTGCCATTGATTGCACCCAGGGCATCTGAGCACATCTATAGAAACCGCAAGCACTGGCATTCCATCAACGTCCAGGTAGTATGTGATGCCAACGGAATCATCACCTCAGTATATGCCGACTATCCAGGGTCCACCCACGACAGCTTCATTTACAGGATGTCAACCCTAAACTGGGACATGGAAGCTGGGCGGCATGGCGATGCATGGCTGCTTGGTGAGTAGAAATGCCACAGCACACGCATGCATGACAGATACAGAGTAATGCCAATACCCCACTAATGATCCCCATCACCACCTCCCCAGGGGACAGTGCCTACACTCTGAGCACACACATGATGACGCCAATTCGGAACCCCATCACGCCTCCCGAGGTAAGATACACCACAGCCCATATTGCAACACGGGGCATAGTGGAGCGCACATTCGGAGTGCTCAAGTCACGCTTTCGCTCCCTTGACCGTTCTGGTGGGCAGCTGTTATACACTCCCCCAGTAGTGTGCAGGATCATAGTGGCAGCATGTGTCCTGCACAATGTTGCAACATGCCGGGCCTGGCTGTGGACATGGTGGTGCCCCCACATCCCCAACCACATGCACGCCCCCTGCGCATGGGAGGGAAAAGGGCACGGGGTGAGGCAGCCCGTAAGCAGCTGGTGGCTAATTACTTCATATAGAAAGCACACCCCTGTGGAGTGCACACAGCCCTAGCACATACCATCTGACAATCAATGATGACTCAATTTGACAATTCTGATGAATTAAGGGACAGTCAACTGTCAGAATCATAGCAGCCTGAGATTGTTCATCTGGAAGTGTCACAATGTGTGCATCCCTACCTACACAAACACCACCAATGCAGTGTCATCAAAAGACACACTTCCATGCAGCAAAAATGAATACCCACTTGCAAAATACAACATGAGAACAGTGCCACGTCACCCAACCCCTCCCCGGCATGGCCACGCAACACACCATGGCATGTCATGCAATGTGAGAGCAAACAAATTAATCCACACAACATGACCCAAGTGTCACCAACTACAGTGTCCCTAATGGACACTGGCCACACATGAAATGCTCACAGTAATGCAGGACCAACAACACACATTACCAAATACTTACCAATAATACCAATCACCTACACAACCTCCAACCTACCATAAACATGACAGTACGGATTTAAAAAATTGGTAGCCTCACTACCTGATAATACCAGCACTTCGAACACTTCCAACTATACAGTGTTAGCGCCACGCAAGAGTGTAGGTGCACTGCTTACAACATGGACTCCAGTTCCAAAGTAGACCGCCTTGTGAAGACATGAGAAATGGACCTGCAAATTAGGAGGATGAGATGGATGCAGAGGCACATATCAATACACCATGCAGTGTACAATAAAACAACAATATGCACTAGGAATGTATACACAGTATTGACTACGGACTACCCACACATCAAATGGGAGTCCAACGTCACCATGTAAGTCAATGTCACTTGGGCACACCCTTTGCAAGCCCATGGAAACGGGAAGCAGGAGGGGTGTGTATCACACAAACCCAAGCATCTGACCCAAATTCAGGACAAGCCTGCATGTGCCCAGCCACAATACAGCGCATGCCCACGGGAGCCACACAAGGCAACACACTGTCCAAAAAATCAAGAATCAAAAATCAAAAAAAGAAAAAAAACAAAAATCAAAAATCAAAAATGGCCATGAATGGGCCCGGGGGGTGGGTGAGGCCACCCAGGAGGTCCGAGGACAGGGTGCACACCAAAACCCACCTGTGTGGATCTTGCGAAAAAAAAACACCTCCATGGGCTCATGGCCTGCACGGCTACCCTATTGTGGGAGAATCGCTGCTGTCGCTCTCCTCACCCTCTGCAGCTGCATCAGGAGGTGGTGGCACTATGGGAGGCAAAGCAAAAGCCGTAGTCTGGTCCTCCATGGCAGCAAGCATGCGGGTGTGGAAGGTCTGGTTCTGGAGGATAATTGTGCGGAGGTCCCCATGCAACAACTCACGGGATGCCCGGACCTCCTCCCTAGTTGCCTGCATCTCAGCTGAGAGCATACGTGTGAGCCGCTCCAGCTGCTGTTCTGGCCTCGTGTTAGCTGAAGCCTCAAGCTCAACCAGAGTTGCCCTGAGCTGACGGAGTTCCACCCTCAGGGCTTCCCTGTGGCCCTGGGACTTAATAGAAATGGCTTCCCGCAGAGTCTCCAGTGCCGCCCGCCTGTCCCTGTTGGACGCCAACATGTCCTCCCTGTGTGACTGGCTAATGGAGTCTGTTGCCTGCTGTAGTTGTTCAATCAGCCTTTCTTGCGGGACAATGGAAGTGGCCACCCTATCCATGGCCTGAGCCATCATCTCAGTTGATGCTGCCTGTTGGTTTGCCATACCATATACGGATTGCTCCCATGCGGTATTGCCAGGTGGTGTACGGCCACCGCGTCGGCGGGCACCACACCTGTCTGGGGCAAGGCGAACTGCGCCTTGCTGTGCCGGCACTGCCTGAGACTGCAGGACTGCATTCTCCCTCTGATCTGCTGGCCCAGGAACAGGATCAGATGTAGCGGAGTGTGAGCCTGCATCCGTAACCACCAAAGGCGGACCTACCGACACTGACATCCCCATTGAGGGTTCTACCTCTGGTGCAGGTGGGTTGGACAGTACTGAATCCCTCCCAGAAACACTTACATGCGGCGGCACATAGGTCTCATCATCCGAATCGACACCTGAATAGAGCTCGGGGGAGGTGCACCCAGAGACACCCCTTGAGATGACGGCCTGCAGCAAGTGTGGGTTCTCACCCACCACCACACCACGTCCCTCACTGGTGCCCGGTCGGGCCTGAGACCCCTCCTGGGTCTGCACCATCTCCACAACCCCAGCAGTATCAAGTGCGTCATCCCCTGCAAAGACATGAAAGAAAAGAAATGGGAACAGGCATTAGCACCATGGAACATAATTAGGGCTGAGAAGCAACAGAAACAGTACTTCGACACATGTACCACATGACTATAACCCTCCCATGCATGCACTGTCACTGCGTATGAAGGGGAGGCAAATGGCACATATTGATGACACCAAGATGGAAGACCAACAAATTTGCTGCATGCTGCCTAGCAGTGCCATCACACATTGGCCTGTGATTGGCATGTCCAATACACATACATGACACATGCCATCACACAGATGGCATGTACCCTAGCCATGTCACACATGTGACAATAGGACTGAGAAATGCCTAGTGAAAGTGGTGGAATGCAGACAATCCGCCTGAATGAACACAGAATAACATGCAACTATGTTGTGGCAAGATGACACTTCAAGGGCAACTGGCGTGAGGTTGGGCTGAATGTCTGCTGTTGCCAGAAGGGATACTGCAACACCCAAATCCTGGTGCGCAGAATGTATTGGATGAAGCACATGGGTGACCCAAACCACTCAGGCACACACCCCCTCACCTGGCACTCAATCAGAAGCACTCACACACACACCATGCACATGGATGACACACACATGCATGTGCACTCAGCGGACAATGCCTCGTAATCTGGCAGGTCTCCCATGCCTTGGATCTGTTCCTCCGTGACGTAGGTCCCAGCAACATACTCATGTGGAGTGAGTTCTATGTCCTCTGCCGGAGACCCACCTCCAGTCACTAGAGTTGCGGCATGACTTGAGGCCAGATTTTTCTTTGCCCTGTGCTTAAGGTCATTCCAGCGCTTGTAGTAATCATTAGCTGTGCGCCTCACGAATCCAAGGGCACTTATGAGTTCCGTAATGGTCTGCCAGTGTGCCTGACGTTGTGCAGGTGTGGTCTTGCATCCTGCAGTAATCACCATTTCGCTGTCATGTGCAGACACATACTCCACAAGTGCATCAAGTTCGGCCTGATTGAAGCTGGGCTTCCTTGGTGGGCCGGACTGTGTAGCCGTGTCTGGGGCATCAGCCTGTACTGGATGAGCACTCTTCCTCTTCCGCTTGGAAGGTGGCGGTGATACTGAGTGTCCTATGCCGCTCTGGACACTAGGGGCAGGAGCCCCGGTGGACTGTGGACTAGGAGTGTGGGAATGAACACTCACCATGGGACTTGGTGCAGGCATTAGCTGAAGTGTGATGTAGTCAGGGCGAACGTCAGCAGGATGGACTAGGACCGACACTGTCCTGGCTGGGAGACTCAGAGCTGGGGTGGATGAAGTCGCAGCTGCCCCTGCAGCCTCCCCACCCTGCCTACTTGGGGCAGCATATGACATAGCTGCCCCTGATCCACGTGGGCTGGTGACACCAACGTGCACCGCCACACGTGGCCTAGACCTGCTGACCTGGAAGTCAGCCATGGAGTCACCCTGTGCCAGGTCTGGTGCCACAATGGGCTGGTCTAACAAGGGCTGAGCAGGGATGGTGTCAGCCATGTTACCCTCAACCGGGGGGTGTGGGGCATGGGTGTCCCTGACTGGTCACCCACACATGGAGGGCTAGGGGCACCCTGCAAGTCCTGGCCACATCCCCTACCGTATCCACCACGGCCACCTCTTGTGGCTCGCCCACCTTTGCCACCCTTACCGCGTGCTCGCCTCCCAACCATGGCACTGATGTTGTTTTGCGTATGGGAGTTGCAGTAAACTATTGTCCTGGGCAATTGGGGGTCAAAGGGGTAGGGTACTAGATGGAATTCGTACCCTAGTGCTCTAGCAAGGCTGTATGTGACCCCTGGGGGAAGATGACGGGTCACGCAACGTACAGGCACCCCGAAAAAGGGAGATAATGTGCATGCAACCCCTCCTAGACCACGCACTGCGTGGAAAAAAAAATCTGCACTACGCTGTGGCACCCAGAAACACAAAAATGAACGTATGCGTGTCACACGCAGCCTAGACTGACCTCTGAAGGGGTAGGCAACACACGGGGCAAGCACAGATGTCAAATACGTGCGCGACTCACCGTCTGCCAGGAAAAATCGCGTGAAAAATACGCGCGTGTGCGCGTTGGCAACACCCCCGCCAAAAGAATAATTGTACGCTGTCTGAGGAGACAGGACAACAGGAGAAGTGAACGCTGTTTGAGGAAACAGGCCCAGGAAAAGACAAGAAGACAAAAAGCTATCAGAGGTAACCGGGAGTACGAACTTGGAACGCCGTGAAGTAAATCGCGTGTGAACCAACAAGAAGTATAGATTTCACCCACTCGCTCTCCACGAAAAGCGCGTACAAGGAAATGGCGTTCTACACGTACCTTTTAAACATGCCCACACGTCCAGGGTCACTTCCGCGTGTACGCGCTAAGGCCCCATCCTCCAATTACACGAGCTGACACTCTGACGTGCAGTCATTGGACGTGTAACATGCACCCGTGTACAGGGAAACGCCCGCGCATGCACGTCACAGACGCGCATACGCGCTAGTGGCCTTTGGGCCAATGAATTTGCGTACGTGTGCTGACGCGCTTACGCGCTAAGGCCCTTTCCTCGAATTAGACGTGCTGGATTTTCACATGCCAAATCACTCTGTATCAAGCTGGCCACGCGTAAGCACACGGAAGACCATGCTCCTGCCCAGAAGGCCGAATTACTGCCCCCCAGAGCCCCGAGCACGCTCCCACCTGCCATCTCTGCTGCCTGATTGCCTGCTGCCCACGTGCCCTGCCATTTGCTGCCTGCACATCAGCCAGGGGTGCTGTTGCTGTGACCACCCCTGCTGGAACCGAAGACTCCCGACTGGGGTTCCATCGCTCCACAGCCCAGCCCCAGGACCCAGTTGCCCACCCACTCCTGCCTCTGGGGTTGTCATGTCGGGCACTGCAACATCTGGCACCACTGACAACCCCGGCCAGAGAGGCAGAGGGGCACCAGCTTCACTGCCACCGAAGTTGGTGTCCTGGTGGAGCAAGTCCTGGGGCAGTATGATGCCCTCTTTGGAAGTTTGCGCGCCGACAAGAAAGGACGGACTCGGATCTGGACGGACATCATGACTGCCATCAACGCGGAGGGAGTGGCAGTCCGACTATTCCATCATGTCAAGAAGCGCTGGGAGGACTTCAGGTCCAGGACCCTCAACGGGGCCACTTGTCGGACGATCAGATGAGGGTCCTGGAACGTATATCCCCAGCGCTCCACGTCCAGGTCCTTGAGAAGCAGACCCATCTGGAGTCGAGCGGTAAGTGTACATGTATCATGATTGTAAGCTGTGCGTGTGGTGATGTGCCAGTAGTGTGCAGGTTGCACATGTGTTTTTATGGGGCCAAGTATGGGCGGGGGTGTACAGGGCCGTGAGGCTAACACATGCGAGGGCTCTCATGTGTGAGACATGGATGGTGCTTGTGTGTGTAGGCTTGCATGCCAAATGCAGTTGTGGGGGCACACATGTTTGGATGAATGTGTATGTAAGTAGGCATGTTCGTGATGTCACACATGGATGTTGTTTTCAGCTGCATGTATCAGCACTGTGTACATGTGCATGTATGTGTATTTGACAAGGGTGCAACAGTGATGCAACATGGATGCATGTGACAGCGGGATGTGGAAGCCTGATTGGCAGATGTGACATGGATGCCGATCTGAACACTGCGACAGTTGGCAGAGGTGTACACATGCATGCAAGTGTGGTGGTGTGTGTGCATGTGTAGTGCACTCCCTGTGTTGCATGTGATGTCTGGCTCACCTTTGCCTGCTCATGCTGTTGTATGTGTATGGATGGTGCTGGCTGTTGCGATATGGCTGTGGTATGGCTCATGTGTGCAAGTTGAAATGACATGTGTGTTGGCGATTGTGATGCCATGTCTGAGGTTTGCCAATGCCACTCATGTACAACTGTCATGTGTGTATGTATCCATTGTACAGTGCCCTGATGCCTGTGTTTTATTTCTCCCTGTCTGCAGCGTCAACTGATGAAAAGGGCGGAGAAGGTGCTGTGGAGCACAGCCGGAGACGCAAGGCCCGGCTCCCCTCCCAGGTTGTGATCTCGTCGGGGAGTGAGGAGACTGGTGCCCCGTCCCAGGCCGCAGCTGCCGGGGGGAGGTCCACGAGGCGGAGGTCGGAGTTGGACTCCTCGGCAGCAGAAGGGGCAGCTGGGACCCCACAGGGCCCAACGGGGGAAGATGGCATGGAGTCATCCAGGTTGGTGGGGGGTTTGGTGGAGGAGGAGGCCATGCAAGCAACAGAGACGGGGTCTGGAGGTTGGGATTCCACTGGTGCTAGTGGTGCAGTGCAGGACCAGGAACAGGAGGCAGCACAGGCCGCCGCGGAGGTGCCTGTGTGCAATCCTGTCCCTGATCCTGTCACTGCATCATCTTGCACCAGCAGGGATGCCTACGTTCAGACCCGTTTTCAGGCAGGGGATGAGCTCACAACAACTGGCCTTCCTCTGCCTGCGGACGTGGCTATCCGGGTCCGGGTTGAGCCTGTCCTGACTGGTGTGGCGTTGCGTTAACGGGCCATGCGAGGTGACCTGCAGTCTTTTCATGAGGAGACTGCACGTCATCTCGAATGGCTCGTTGACCGCGTCAGCCTACTGGGACAGGTCACCCAGGCCGGATTCCTCTGTTTGATGGGGCTTGCTCCGACCCCCTCCTCAACTGAACCCCCTATTCGCCAGTCGTCCTCCGTGCCATCTTCCCACCCATTAGTCACGTGGGTGCCCTGTCGAGCTGCCCCTGACGGTGCGGCCAGGCTGGTGGAGGAGGCATCCCTGCCACAGTCGGGAGTCGGACGTCCAGCAGGGATGGCCACATCAACGACTGCACCCCAGCCGGTGGAGGATGTGCAGGCAGCAGGAGCCAGGGCACGGGCACAGGCACAGCAGCAGCAGCAACGAGGTGGGAGCCATGATGGCTCGGGGCCTTTGACATCGGAGGGGCAGGCATCGGCCGGAGGGCAGGAGGACCCAGGACAGGAAGTGTCTTCCGTGTGCCAGCGGTTGGGCCACGCCATAGATGCGGATCGGCAGCGGGCGGAAGAGGCACGCCTCCCAATGGTCAGGGAGGAGAACTCCATGCGGAGGGCCCTGAGGCGGGCCGAGTGCCTCGAGGCAATCCGCAGGGAGTTGGAGGTGAACATGTCGACGGCCCTGCGGACCCTCGGGGCCATGGAGGAGGACCACCTCCGGGACATTGAGCAGGAGTTCGATGATGCCCTGGCCCGGAACATCCCGAAGTGAGCCGTCGGACTAGCCCGCTGCCCTTGTAAATAGTTCTGTAGTTAGTGTTAGGTTTCCTTTGGTTTTGCATTTTTTTTGGACCTTTTGGACAATGGGCCTCATTTTTGTATATCGTTTTTTTATTAGGTAGTGTTAGATAGGTTTCATTTCTTCTGTTGGGTTCATGGACCCTGGATTGTTTATCTGTATATAGTTGACTGTTGATTTTCTATTTTTTTTTTTATAATTTACCCGTGGAGCAATGGTTTTCGATTTTAATTTTCCATTGGATTTACTTTTGTGAACTGTGACTTTGGTCACCTTTCCTTTGGATTATGACTTGTGGTTTTACATTATTTTACGGACATGCTGCTTTCTTTTTTTTAATTCCCATTTTCGTTTGTTTATTTTTGATTCAATTTATGTTGCTTTTAATACATATTTTTTCTTCAAACTTCAATGTGTAGTATCATCTCATTGGTTTCATGCATATCATGATATGGGTTTTGACATTCACTGACACCCATTGTGTGTATGTGAGGGACATGTGTTCATTTACAAACTTGCCATTGGGGTTGTATCATGTAATTGCCATTTCTAAGTGGGTGGATGCAATACTTGGGTGGGTGTTTGGCATTTGGAGGCTGCCCATAAGGCCCAGGGATCTAGATTGTGATGACGTGTTGGCTGGGGGACATGTGTGGGGGCCTGCTGGCAGGTGCCCCTGACTGGTGGGGGGTGGGGGTGCTGGGAGACATGAGTTGGACATGAGTGGGGGCCTGGTGGAGGGTGGCCCACAGTGCTGGGGGGTAGGGGTGCAGGGGGACATGAGTGGGGGCCTGGTGGAGTGTGGCCCACAGTGCTGGGGGGTGGAGGTGCAGGGGGACATGAGTGGGGGCCTGGTGGAGGGAGGCCCACAGTGCTGGGGGGTGGGGGTGCAGAGGGACATGAGTGGGGGCCTGGTGGAGGGTACCCCACAGTGCTGGGAGGTGGGGGTGCTGGGAGACATGTGTGGGGGCCCGGTGGAGGGTGCCCCACAGTGCTGGGGGGTGGGGGTGCTGGGAGACATGTGTGGGGGCCTGGTGGAGGGTGCCCTGCACTGCGGGGGGTGGGGGTGCAGGGGGACATGAGTGGGGGCCTGGTGGAGGGTGGCCCACAGTGCTGGGGGGTGGGGGTGCAGGGGGACATGAGTTGGACATGTGGGGGCCTGGTGGAGGGTGCCCCACAGTGCTGGGGGGTGGGGGTGCTGGGAGACATGTGTGGGGGCCTGGTGGAGGGTGCTCCACAGTGCTGGGGGGTGGGGTGCTGGGAGACATGTGTTGGGGCCTGGTGGAGGGTGCCCCACAGTGCTGGGGGGTGGGGGTGCTGGGAGACATGTGTGGGGGCCTGGTGGAGGGTGCCCTGCACTGCGGGGGGTGGAGGTGCAGGGGGACATGAGTGGGGGCCTGGTGGAGGGTGGCCCACAGTGCTGGGGGGTGGGGGTGCTGGGAGACATGAGTTGGACATGAGTGGGGGCCTGGTGGAGGGTGGCCCACAGTGCTGGGGGGTGGGGGTGCAGGGGGACATGAGTTGGGAATGAGTGCGGGCCTGGTGGAGGGTGCCCCACAGTGCTGGGGGGTGGCGGTGCTGGGAGACATGAGTGGGGGCCTGGTGGAGGGTGCCCCACAGTGCTGGGGGGTGGGGGTGCTGGGAGACATGAGTTGGACATGAGTGGGGGCCTGGTGGAGGGTGGCCCACAGTGCTGGGGGGTGGGGGTGCTGGGAGACATGTGTGGGGGCCTGGTGGAGGGTTCCCCACAGTGCTGGGGGTGGGGGTGCTGGGAGACATGTGTGGGGGCCTGGTGGAGGGTGCCCTGCACTGCGGGGGGGGTGGGGGTGCAGGGGGACATGAGTGGGGGCCTGGTGGAGGGTGGCCCACAGTGCTGGGGGGTGGGGGTGCAGGGGGACATGAGTGGGGGCCTGGTGGAGGGTGGCCCACAGTGCTGGGGGGTGGGGGTGCAGAGGGACATGAGTTGGACATGAGTGGGGGCCTGGTGGAGGGTGCCCCTGACTGGTGGGGGGTGGGGGTGCTGGGAGACATGAGTTGGACATGAGTGGGGGCCTGGTGGAGGGTGGCCCACAGTGCTGGGGGGTGGGGGTGCAAGGGTCATGAGTGGGGGCCTGGTGGAGGGTGCCCCACAGTGCTGGGGGGTGGGGGTGCAGGGGGACATGAGTGGGGGCCTGGTGGAGGGTGCCCCACAGTGCTGGGGGGTGGGGGTGCTGGGAGACATGAGTTGGACATGAGTGGGGGCCTGGTGGAGGGTGCCCCATAGTGCTGGGGGGTGGGGGTGCTGGGAGACATGTGTGGGGCCTGGTGGAGGGTGCCCCACAGTGCTGGGGAGTGGGGGTGCTGGGAGACATGTGTGGGGGCCTGGTGGAGGGTGCCCTGCACTGCGAGGGGTGGGGGTGCAGGGGGACATGAGGGGGAGCCTGGTGGAGGGTGGCCCACAGTGCTGGGGGGTGGGGGTGCAGGGGGACATGAGTGGGGGCCTGGTGGAGGGTGGCCCACAGTGCTGGGGGGTGGGGGTGCAGGGGGACATGAGTTGGATATGAGTGGGGGCCTGGTGGAGGGTGCCCCTGACTGGTGGGGGGTGGGGGTGCTGGGAGACATGAGTTGGACATGAGTGGGGGCCTGGTGGAGGGTGCCCCACAATGCTGGGGGGTGGGGGTGCAGGTGGACATGAGTGGGGGCCTGGTGGAGGGTGCCCCACAGTGCTGGGGGGTGGGGGTGCAGGGGGACATGAGTGGGGGCCTGGTGGAGGGTGCCCCACAGTGCTGGGGGGTGGGGGTGCAGGTGGACATGAGTGGGGGCCTGGTGGAGGGTGCCCCACAGTGCTGGGGGGTGGGGGTGCTGGGAGACATGAGTTGGACATGAGTGGGGGCCTGGTGGAGGGTGACACACAGTTCTGGGGGTGGGGGTGCAGGGGGACATGAGTTGGACATGAGTGGGGGCCTGGTGGAGGGTGCCCCACAGTGCTGGGGGGTGGGGGTGCAGGGGGACATGAGTGGGGGCCTGGTGGAGGGTGCCCCACAGTGCTGGGGGGTGGGGGTTCAGGGGGACATGAGTGGGGGCCTTGGGGAGGGTGCCCCTGGATGCTCGGAGGTGGGGGTGCAGGGGGACATGCGTTGGTGAGCAGTAGTGCAAGGTGACATGTGGGTTGGCTGGGGGGCATGGGCATGGTGGATGGGCTGCCTGCGGGACATGTGCAGGGTAGTCCCCTGTGGTGTGGGCTGCCTGCAGGGGCCGTGGAGGGTGTCGAGTGAACAGCTGGGAGGACCCACACGGCCGATTCACGTGTAGGACTGCCCGGCACCCCCAGAATACATGTAGGCTGCTGGATTCGCGTGTGGAATTTCCCTTGCACCTTGGAATACACGTACCCTGCTGAAATCGCGTATGAAACTTCACGCGCAACCCGAAATACACGCACCACGGACAATCGCGTGTGGAACTTCCCACGCACCCTGAAATACACGTGCCCAGGGCAATCGCGTGTGGAACTTCCCGCGCACCTTGGAATACACGTACACTGCTGAAATTGCATGTGGAACTTCCCGCGCACCCCGAAATACACGTACCCAGGGCAATCGCGTGTGGAACTTCCCGCGAACACCGTAATACATGTACCCTGCTGATATCGCGTGTGTTAGTTCACACGGACCCATAATACACGCACCCTGATGAATTTGCGTGTCAGACTACACGTGCAACCCTGATATACACGTACACAGGTGAATCGCACTGCTGGGGGGTGGGGTGGTGGCAGAAAGGAGTGGGGGCCTGGTGGAGGGTGCCGCTGGATGCTGGAGGGTGGGGGTGCTGGGAGACATGAGTGTGGGCCTGGTGGAGGGTGCCCCACAGTGCTGGGGGTGGGGGTGCAGGGGACATGAGTTGGACATGTGTGGGGGCCTGCTGGCAGGTGCCCCACAGTGCTGGGGAGTGAGGGTGCTGGGAGACATGCGTTGTTGATCAGTAGTGCAAGGTGACATGTGGCTTGGCTGGGGGGCATGGCCATGGTGGATGGGCTGCCTGCGGGACATGAGCAGGGGTGCAGGGTAGTCCCCTGTGGTGTGGGCTGGCTGCAGGGACCGTGGAGGGTGTAGAGGGAACACCTGGGAGGACCCACACGGCCAATTCAAGTGTAGTGCTCCCCGCGCACCCCTGAAATACACGTGCCCTGATGGAATTGCGTGTGATACTTCCCGCGCACCCCTGAAATACACGTACCCTGATGGAATCGCGTGTGATACTTCCCGCGCACCCCTGAAATACACGTACCCTGCTGATTTTGCCTGTGATATTTCCCCCGCACCCCTGGAATACACGTGCCCTGATGGAATCGCGTGTGTTACTTCACGCGCACCCCTGATGTACACGTTCCCAGGACAATCGTGTGTGAAACTTCCTGCGAACCACTGAAATACACGTTCCCCGCTTGACGTTTGCTGTTTGGCAGCCCTGTGAACTGGTCCAGGGTTAGCGCAGCCCTTTGCGAGGAATTGGGAATTTTGATGGCTTTTCCTTGCGCGAGGGCGTTCTTGGGGGCGTAACTGGCGCTGCTGCAGGATCGCTGCGCCACTCTGCGCCACGGCTGGTTTTGGAGGCTAAAATCCATGAATACGCTGTGCGATGAAATGGATTTTATCGCACTCGGCTGGCGCAGTGTATCGCACGGGGACACTGTGCGCCAGCCGCGTGCGCCACTTTTGTGCGAAATTCTATGAATTACCCTGTTAATATTCTACTCATTTGCAAAGCATGTTGAACTAACATATTGTAAATAAAATATAAAGGCTGCACATAGTCAAATGAAATGCATGCATACACTATGTTCAGATATCAAACAAGAATACTACTACAAAAACATAAAAATCAACGTCTAAATTAACGTCAGTGCTATAAACACACAAAATTACTAACTTCTTTCTTTTACAATTGCAGTGAAGACCACTCTCCTGAAAAGCAGCAGCATCTGAACTACAAACAACATCTCAGAAGAAACCTGCTCATTCCACAAAAAAAGAGTAAGTACAATACTACCTTAATATTCTTACTGTTACTCAAACACACTGTGTGGTTCATTCATGTAATTTGTGCACCAAAAAAAATGTGATTTCTGAACCATTCTGCCCACAAATCCCCATGTATTAAAAAGGGATTAGCAGGCAGAATGGCACACAAATCCCTGTTTTTGGAACACAAATAACATAACTCAACCCCTAGAATGTTAGTATTACAAAACAAAGAACTGTTTTAATTTTATACCATTAGATTTACTACTAGTGCTTCTCCTCACCACTAGCTCACTTTCTACTGTCATCTGAACCACAGTATAGTAACACACAAATAGAAGAATAGCCTTCCCAACTAATTGTAGCTGCCCAATGCACAATCACACACCACCACATATATCTTTACCATCATACTCAGACACTCATGCACACAGCACACATACATTGCAGAACGGCCCACCCCAAAGAATGCCTACCAAAAAGCAAGTCCGTAGAAAGCAACGCAGAAATAGAGCAAATGAAAATAAGTGTCCAAAATAAGCATCCATCTCTAGCAGAGTTTGTACAAAAAGTTCAAACAAAACAGCTAATACAGTCATTTAGCGAAACAAAACAAGCTTCCAGTACAGAAATTTTGCCTCCTCTATCAAAATGTAAAACGAAACAGAAAATTATTAACAAGAATTCAGCTACCACTACTGCTAAAACTGCTCCTATAAATATTGATATAGTGGCAAGTAACCATACCAAAAAAGGTATTCTAGCAAAAAAGTTACGCCACAGAGTCCTTCAGAATCTTATAAAAACAGGAGACAAATCATGCACAACCCTTAAAACCTACTGTAGAAAATTAATCTTAGAAGCATTGATAGACAGTGCAATCCTTCTCAAAAGAAAGTTATTTATTTTAGTGTTAAACAGAATGAAACCACTAACAAAACTACTAAATTACAAAAAAGACTTCTCAATAAACGGAATGTCAACAAAAATAACTTCTTAAATATCTGTGGAGGTGAATGGAGTCACACCACGAGCACAGAACCATATTTTAATGAAGAAGCATACAAACAAAACCAAACAAACACAATTGCCATACATAGCAGTGGACGAGGTTATGAAAAACTTAATAATACCATAATGCAACAAGAAGTACTGCTTACAAAAATATCCCCAGAAAACTCAGTATTACCTCTCCATTCGACTGAACCAGAATGTCCAGTATACAAATGGCCATGCACGTCAATGTGCAACATTGCCAAAAAATCTTTCAAATCTTTACGCCAGTTCCTCAATAAGTATGTGAAAGGCAAAGACAAAATCAAAATGAAACTGCTGCAAAATATGGATACCTGTCCAGTGCGCAAATACACAGGACTACAAGGACATTTTTTAGCCTACATTTCAGGACCTATTTGCAAAAGCACCTTCCATCATATCAAAATGATATCAACACAACATTCAACTATAGGAAATCTAGTCTATAAACTGTACTATGCTAAAAGTCCTGCTTTAGCACTAGCCAATTTAAATAACAATCTTCTACATGGTACAGCCAAAGACCTACTCGAAGAAATCGAGCATATCCTGAAAAAATATTTTGGAAGTGAAAGCCACTTACAAAATGCAATAGCTTTACAACAGACTAGCAACAATTGTACAGATGGCAACCTTCTACTACACACATACAAAAAAGAAATACTAAAATTTAAAAGTACATCCGCTGAAGTACCAAAACATGTGTGTGTGTGTTGCCGCAGAACTTTTTATAAAAGTAACACAAAAACTATAGGTGTAACATACAAAATAGAAGACAATGAAGATTCCAAATGGTTTGAATTAGCTCTCTACCTTATAGCAGAAAACGAATACGAAATAATTGACCCCTTAATAATTTTCAGTTACTGCACTACAAAACTTGACAACAACCAAACTCCTTCACGTGCTATCACAAATAACTTGGAATTATTCCCACTGCCAAAACCCCTGCAACAACTCAATTTATATGAGAGCATCATAATTCAAAAAGTGCACCCATTTCAAGCAATAATACGCCTTCACCCAAAAACAGCAAAATGACCTCCCTCTGAATTGTTAAAAGGCATTCATGGCAAAGTAGTTTATTTACCATTATATTGAAAAGAAAATGTGCACACACTGGGAGTGCAACGTCCAATAGAGCAATCTTTAATTGTCTTAGTAAATGGTGTACCTACAAAAGACCAAAAAAAAATTGGCAACAACTCGTAGACTTACATAAAGTTAGACAAGCCTTGCAATATCTAAAAGACAATAATGAATACAAAGAAATAAATATTGAAGAAAATTTAAGGGAAACTGTCATGATGCCTACTCCCGGGAAGCCAGTTCAGGCCCAGCGTCCCCGAAAGCAGACATCATGTCCCCAGGGAGGGACCCAGCAACCCCTTATAGGGGCTCTTTGGATATTGTCCTGGCGCCTTTGGCGCCAGGCTCATAGAAGGCATCTGTCCTGGCACCATAGGCGCCAGGCTCATTATGGGAGTGCTTGGATGGACTTACCTGATGCAGACCATGCTGCCGGATCCAAACCTGCTTGAAGTCTGAAAGGGACTATTTTACCTATGGGACTATTTTACCACTCGGGCGTGGCTGAGGAAGAATACTTACTTGGAACTACTTTGGGGGCTATTTAAACCACGCCCAGACAGCAGCTCACGCTTCACCTTGTTCTGCATCTAGCAGCTGGACGCTCACCGTGTCTGCTCCTGCATCCTGGCTCCAGCCACGCCCGCCTGCAAGCTGGAACACCTGAAAAGGAAGGAAAGGAGAGAAAGGTGAATAATTGAACTTTACCTACCTCCATCCGGAGTCCGGAACCATCACTCCAACGATCCTGAGAAAAGACATTATTTTTAGAAGCGCATCGCTCGCTGCAGCGCCGCGTTCCACTCACCTTCACGAGGCGCCCTGGGGCTCTTCAGCGACCATTGGCACCATCCGCCGCCTTTCAGCGCCTAAGGAGAAAAAGAGACGAAACAAAGGTGAGCGAAGGAACAGATTGAGGAAGGCCTGATTCTTCCACCTTAAGACTTACCTGATTATTGTTGGGACAATCTTTCCTCACCTCGGGTCGGCGCCGCTTCTTTGGCACTTCCGTACCCCGGCCCCTAAGGGGAAAAAGACACACGCATTAGTGGGTGAAAGCAAGATCACTAAGGGAACCATCCATCAAAAAGACTCACCACAGTTTACCTTCGGCGAATCCATTCCTCTACGCGGATTCTTCATCCTCATCTGAAATAGAGAAAAGGACAACGGACAATTAAGGCTTGAACTTTTGCAACTGAATATTTACGGCCTAATATCGGAAAAGTCAAGCGGAGTTGAATACTCACCAAACCCGAGATCCAGTGAAGTAACTGGAAATCAACGCGCCCCTGCATCGGAACCAGGATGGAGAGCTCGTCCTTTCAGACTCTAAGGTGAGACTCTACGGGGAATTGCGAAGGGGGTTCGAGGAGTGTGAGAGGGGGAAGGGGGAATCCGACACATTATCCAGCAGACAGTTAATCCCCTTTTCCATCTACAGAAGAATTCTTCTACGGGCCAGACAGGCAAGGTTTGGGGGTCCGGTCCAGTCCGTCTTCCGAGTCCTGCGCATCACCTTAGAAGAGGTCAAAGCAGTCCAGAACAGGTCGGCGCCTCCGTGGGAATCAGGTGAGCATTACAGAACGCGAAGCCTACCTACAATTTCCCACCCGGGCACTATGGAGACTTCCGAGACAGACCAGCTGGGCCAACTATTGGGGGAATTAAGGGCTGAAGTTCATTCCGCTCGCCAGGAGACGAATGCCCTTAGCAGAGAGTTAATTGTATCTAAAGAATGAACTGATGATCTTGCCAGACAGCTATTACAAGGTTAGGCTGGTCAAACTCCTTTACCAGGTTCTGGGGGTAATTCCGCCCCAGTGGTTTCAAATAGCCCCGTGCAAATTAATCTACCTGGAAATACGCCACTGGCCCCACCGGAACGTTTTGCCGGGGACCCCAAAAGGTTCGCCGTATTCATGAATCAATGCCGATTGCACTTCCTCTGCAGACCTGGGGCCTTCCCTAACGACCAAACCAAGGTCGCTTTTGTACTATCATATCTCAGCAGCAGTGCTGCGGATTGGTCAGTTCCACTGGTTACTCAAGATGACCCAATTCTTCGGAACTTTCAAGCCTTCCAGACAAGCATGGAAAGACTTTTTGCGTGGCATTCTCAGGGACAGGCCCTGGACAACGAGCTTCTATCCCTACGACAGGGTAACCTGGACCTCTTAGCCTATATCGCGACCTTCAATAGGTTAATTGTGGAGACTGGATGGCCGGAGGATAAAAGAATCATGTTATTCCATCGAGGTCTACGTGGAGAACTTAAGGATGTCCTGGCCCAGGTCGTAAATCCACCCCAAGACTGCTCTGAATATATAGACTTGGTGGTCCAATTAGATCACAGACTTCAAAACAGAAAGGCAGATCGGTCCAAGTTTGAGACCCGGGTTTTGATCAAAACCCATGTTAATCCCCAAGGGTGCCGATGTTACTGAACCTATGCAAATTGGAGGGGTTAAAGGACCTTTAACTCAAAAAGAGCGTGAACGAAGACAGCAAATGCAATTATGCCTTTATTGTGGGGCTTCTGGACACTTTTTACGAGATTGCCCTATAAAGGAGTCGCTGATAAGAACCTGATGGAATCTGAGTCGGGAAACGACCACGCCCGACAAGCGTAGGGGTCCGCTTGCCGAGCTTAAAAACTAACTCTCTGACCTCGCATTTCATCATGCCAATGGTCCTCGTAAATCCGAAGCAGCCTGGGCGGTTACATGCCATTAAGGCATACATCGATAGTGGGGCTATAGGAAACTATGTGGATCGTGAATTGGCTTCCAGGATCAACCTCCCTCTTTGCCCTAAAACCAGTAAGGATGTCATCACCACAGTGGATGGAACCGAAATCGCCTCTCGGCCGGTAACACACTCCACTACTGAAGTGACATTGTTGGGTCAAGACGGACATCGGGAGGCAATTGTGTTTGATGTAATCAAGGCTCCGCAATTTCAAGTAATTCTAGGAATCCCTTGGTTGGAAACACATAATCCTCGAATTGACTGGCGAGCAAAGAGGATAACCTTTCCAGATTGTGCACAAACCTGTTATGCAAGAAATCCAAATATTGGCCTAGCTACAGTAACCCCTGTCATTTTGCAAATACCGCCAGAATACCAAGAATTTCAAGACGTCTTCCAAAAGGAACAGGCCAACACTCTACTGCCTCACAGGTCATACGATTGCCAGATCGATCTATTGCCCGGTGCACAACCCCCTTGCATCAGGATTTATGCCCTTACCGAACCCGAGAATCTTCATTTACGACAATATCTAGATCAGTACCTAGCCAATGGTTTTATTCGCCCGTCTAAGTCTCCTGCATCCTCGGCTTTATTCTTCGTGCCTAAAAAAGAAGGCAACCTCAGAACTTGTATTGACTACCGCGCATGGAACCAGATAACTGTTAAAAACCGATACCCTTTGCCCCTGATCCCTGAACTCCTTGACCAGGTGAAGGATGCCTGCATATATACACCAAGTTAGATCTCCGGGGGGCCTACCATCTGGTGCGAATAAGGGTAGGCGATGAATGGAAAACTGCCTTCCGCACCAAATATGGGCTATTCGAGTACCAGGTGATGCCTTTCGGATTGTGCAATGCAACGGCTGCCTTCCAATACTTCATGAACGATGTCTTTCGGGAACTCATCGACGTTTGTGTTGTCGTATATATCGATGACATTCTTGTGTACTCCTCTTCGGAATCTGATCATAGAAAACATTTCAGGGCAGTTCTCGAGAAATTGCGCCAACACAAACTATTTGCTAAACTTGAAAAATATGTTTTCCATGCCACAGAAGTCGAGTTTCTTGGTTTCATCCTGACACCTAAAGGAGTCCGCATGGACTCACGAAAAGTGGATGCTATCCTCAAATGGCCATCGCCTAGCTCCGTGAAAGGTGTTCAAAGCATGCTTGGCTTTGCCAATTTTTATCGCAGGTTTATCCCGGAATTTTCTCGTGTGGTTCAACCCATCACTGCGCTCTTAAGGAAAAATAAACGTTTCGAATGGTCTGAAGAAGCCGAGCAGGCCTTTCAGGAACTAAAAGCTAAATTTACCTCTGCACCTGTATTGAAGCACCCGCGCCCAGATCTCCCTTATGTCGTCGAAACTGACGCATCTAGCCTAGCCATGGGAGCTGTCCTGTCTCAAAGAGATCCCGAAACTAACCAACTGCATCCCGTTGCATTTTGGTCCAGAAAATTCTCGGCACCCGAGGTTAACTACGCAATCACTGACAAAGAACTGTTAGCCATTAAATCCGCCTTTAAAGCCTGGCGGCATTATCTACTTGGCGCTAGACATACCATCACGGTGATCACCGACCACCGGAACTTACAGTATTTAAAGACCGCCAAGGCTCAGTCATCTCTGTTAGGCAGAAACCTGTGCAGTTCCCTTGGGGACCACTGCAAAAGATTTAAGACTACAGGTGTTAGCAGTAAACCCACTTGGTAGCAGTCTGTAGCACCCAGATTTACCTGGTAGCTGTGGCTGAGCAGTCAGACTTCCCTCAAGAAGAGTTAGGCAGTATGCAAAGTATACTCAATAGGCACTCAGATACAATAATACAAGCAACCACTGACCAGAGCTTTGGTATCAAAGTATATAATCATTTATTTATAAACACACAGTTGAAACACTCCAGCACTCTTATTGTAAAATATTCTAAACACAGTTACTATTATGATATATACACCCCTTTTTCCCTTATTAGAAAATCACAGTAAGACACCACTTATTTTCATACAGAGGTGAGTGCTTAACTAGATTGCACTCTACTAAGGTTGTGAAAAAGGGAGGGAAAAAGACAGAATATGCAGGGTTACACCACTCTACGATTCAGGAACACTATTAGCAAGGCAGAGAGCAAAACGTCACTGGTGAGCCAAAGTCCAAAGGCTGGGCCCACTCTTAGAGAGAGCAGAGCACAAATGCGCCCAAGATCACACAGTTAAACTAGGCTTAGAAAGTCTTGCAGAGGGTTCAGAAAAGAGTTTAGAGAGGCTTAGAAAAGTTTAGCCAAGGTGTCCCAGGCTAACCCAGGTTCGAAAGCCGGGGGCTAAATCTACCCCGTACAGTCGGTTGCAAGGGAAGCCAGGCGGGACACGGTACCTTAAGTGGGAAGGATCCTCCAGCTGCGGCAGTTGTTCCTGGTAGTGGTTGCAAGTTGCGTTGTCGTCCAGGGGAAGAGAAGATCTCGACGTGGAGGAAAGATGCAGGTCGTTGCACTACCAGGGCAGAAACCAGCCGCTGAGTTTTCCGGTAAAAGTTGGTACCTTTATCTCGCGGTCGTGGTAAAACATGGTATCCCGGTTGCCGGGGTGCTTAGCACGGGCAAGGCGGCCACGAGATACGTCGGGAAAGCGAAATGACGGTGAAACTGGTTATCCCCACCAGTCAAAGGAAGAAGACTCTCCGGTGGGAGATCTCCTCTGTCGTTGGGAAAAGTGGTGAGACGGTCCAGCAGGGCTCCACCGGTCGTGGTGTCGTGGCAGGTCGGCTCAGCTTCTCCCTCGTCAGATTCTTAGGTCCTGTGGCGACTTCTCAAGTTCGAGTCCCCAAAGCCCTGCTTTTATGCAGCAAACCCCCATTCACTCAGCCTAGCTGTCACTCAAACATGCTAAGTGGTGAGCCGGCCGGCTCACCACTTGGGCCAATCAGGACGGAGTGCGACTTGAGTTGCCTAGGCAACTCAGTCCAGGGTGCCTAAATTCCCCTCCACCCCTCCTAAGTACCCAGACATAGTAGCACCACTTTGGAGGGCTTCTGTGGAGAAGCCCGCCAAAAGGTGGAACAAAGGGCTCGACTTGGGTTGGAGTCACAGAAGAGAACACAAACACCATTTTAGAATCAAGTTTTAGCAAAAAATACCAACCGGAGAATTAATATTAATTAAACCAGCGGTATGTTCGAGGCTACCTTAAATAATTAAATAAAGATAGTAGCCTAAAACAATGGGAAATCCCATAGGAAAATATTTGCGGTTGAATATAAAAAGTAGTATCCACTGCCACCAGCCAAAACTCGATCAGGGGGGACGGAGACGTGCCCCCTCGACTAACAGACCCTGTACGTCCACAATATGATGGTTGGTACTGGTTCTGTTCAGAATTTAAGACTAGTAAAGTCAATGGTGACTTTACATGCCCTGGGAGACAGTAGTCAGTCCCAGGGTATGGAGTCTATACTGGGGGGTCACCATGACACCCCTGTGTTACTGCACGGAGGGTGCTGTGTAACACACATCACAAAAACACATGAAACCTTATAGAGTAAAAGACCCCATAGCCCATTAAACACATCTAGATTCAAAGAAACACACTCAAATCATGTCCAAGAGTGAGGGTAAAAGAGGCTCACTCTTGGCAGGAGAAAAAAATAAACCCCAAAAATCCAGCAAAGCTGCTGGGGGACTCACTAGGTTAGGGAATTCCGCCTAAACAGAGAATTCTCCCTAACACTCGCCCCCCCCCCCCAGACTAAGGGACAGGAGGATTTAATCCACTCCTGGATGAACCTCATACCTCTAGTCGATGACATACATCCTAGAGAGTGCATCAGCATTTTGATGGTGACACCCTGACCTGTGCTCAATGGTGAAATCAAACCCTTGCAGGCAGATTGACCATCTCAATAGTTTTGGATTTTCTCCCTTCATTTGCATTAACCATCTCAAGGGTTGGTGGTCAGTCTGAATGACAAAAGTAGAACCATACAAGTATGGCCTAAACTTCTTCAGTGCCCACACAATAGCAAAGCATTCTCTTTCTATTGTTGCCCACCTTGTCTCAGGATCCTTCAGCTTACGGCTGATGAAGCAAATGGGGTGCTCCCTACCCTTCTCATCCAGTTGGCTGAGGACTGCACCTATACCTACATTGGAAGCATCAGTTTGTACAATGAAAGTTTGGTGGTAGTCAGGAGCTCTCAATACTGGAGCTTGGCAAAGAGCTTTCTTCAGTTTTTCAAAGGCCTGATTGCATTCCTCATTCCATTTCACCTTCTTAGGGAATTTTGGAGAGGAGATTACATTCAGTGGAGAAGCTATGGTCCCATAGTTCTCAATGAAATTCCTGTAGTACCCAGTGAGGCCTAGGAAGGCTCTCACTTGGGTTTGAGTAGTAGGTGTTGTCCAATTTTGCACAGCTTCAATCTTGCTGAGCAAAGGCCTTATTTCCCCACCTCCTACCTCATGTCCAAGGTAGACCACCTTACTTTGACCTATCTGGCATTTACTTGCCTTGATAGTCAAATTGGCCTGCCCAAGAGCCTGCAAAACATGTCCTAGGTGGTTCACATGATCCTCCCAGGAGTGGCTGAAGACTGCAATGTCCTCCAAGTATGCCATGCAGAAGTCCTCCATCCCAGCTAGAACTTGGTTTACCATCCTTTGGAATGTAGCAGGTGCATTTTTTAATCCAAAAGGCATGACCTTAAACTGGTACAAGCCAACTGGGGTGGAAAATGCAGTTTTCTCCTTGGCATGGTCTGTCAAGGCTATTTGCCAATAGCCTGACGTACGGTCAAATGTGCTGAGGTACTTGGCTGCACCAAGTTTATCCACCAACTCATCTGTCCTTGGTAAAGGGTGGGCATCAGTCTTGGTGACTGCATTAAGAGCTCTATAGTCCACACAGAATCACAAGTCTTTGGACCCTGCCTTTGGTACTAACACAGCTGGGCTAGACCATGGACTAGTAGAGGGTTCTATTACCCCGAGATCAAGCATCTTCTTGACCTCCCCCTTGATATGGGTTCTCACATTTTCTGACATTCGGTATCCTCTGCTTTTTACTGGCAGACAGTCACCAGTGAGTATCTCGTGCTGTCCCCAAGGGGTCAAGCCTGGTGAGAGTGAGAACAGGGAGGCAAACTGATTTAACTTAGATTTGCACTCCTCTTGTTGCTCAGGTGTCAGATCTGAAGAGAGATTGACTCCTTCAATTTTTTCATCCAAAGGTACACCTCTGAGGAGATAAGGGAGAGACTCACTCTCTTCTTCCTCTGCTAGCTAGAAGCAAGGCTCCTACTTCAGGTCTGGAGATGTACGCCTTCAGTCGGTTGGTGTGGAAGACTCTAGGAGCTTCCCTGGGTCTGCCCAGATCCACCAGATAGTTGACCTCTCCAAGTTTTCCCACAACTTTGAAGGGTCCCATCCATTTGTCCTGCAAGGCCCTCTGCCTTGTGGGGAGCATAACGAGAACTAGCTGGTCTTGAGTGAACTCAACCATGTTAGCCTTTTGATCTTGCCAATGCTTGACCAAAGCTTGTCCAGCTTTCAGGTTATCACTAGCTTCTGCCATCATGTGTGATATTCTCCTTCGGAGACCTATCACATAGTCAGTCACTCTGACTGGCTTGAGGGGGGGAGCGCCTTCCAACCCCTCCTTAATCAGGGCCAATGGACCTCTGACCGGATGGCCATAGAGAAGTTCAAAGGGAGAATAACCTACTCCCTCCTGAGGGACTTCTCTATAAGCAAAGAGAAGGCATGGCAGTAGAAGGTCCCACTTTCTTTTCAGGGGTTCCTCTAAAGCACCTATCATGCTCTTCATGGTTCTGTTAAATCTTTCTACCAGCCCATTGGTTTAGAGGTGGTAGGCGATTGAGAACTTGTAAGTAACTCCACAGGTTTTCCACATGGCTTTCATGTAGTGGGACATAAAGTTTGATCCCCTGTCAGAGATTACTTCCTTAGGAAACCCAACCCTGGTAAAAATACCAAGGAGGGCCTTAGCCACAGCCGAAGCTGTAACAGTTCTCATAGGTATTGCCTCAGGATATCTATTAGCATGGTCTACTACAACAAGGATAAACCTGTTGCCTGAGGATGTAGGGGGATGAAGGGGACCAACAATGTCAATCCCTACCCTCTCAAATGGGACTCCCACAACTGGGAGAGGCACTAATGGTGCCACATTCTTGGCGCCAACCTTACCAGAAGTTTGGCAGGTATGGCAGCTCTTGCAGAATTTATCTACTTCGGCCCCCATTTTTGGCAAGTAGAAGTAGAGTGAGAGCCTTTCCTTGGTCTTCTTGAAACTCAAGTGACCAGCCAAAGGAATCTCGTGGGCTAAGTGCAAGAACTGTTGTCTGTTTTCTTGAGGTACTACAAGGCGTTTGTAGTCTCCAGGTTCAGACTCAGTTGGTTCACTGTAGAAGAGGCCATCTTCCCAGTGCAACCTATACTTCCCAGGCTCCTGCCCATCAGCCTGAGCAGCTGCCTGTTGGCGGAGACCCTCCAGAGTTGGACATTCTCTTTGTCCCTTACGGAAAGCTGCCCTGCTGGGCCCACCTTCTGCCAGTAAAGACTGCAGCTCAGGATGGTCCTCAGGGTCTAGATCTCCAATAAATCCTTGGCCTCCCACTAGCTCTTCTTCATAGTCTAGTTCAACCATACAGGGTTGTACCTCCCTCTCAGCCCCAGCTGGAGGGGGAGTTACAGGTGTAACTGTTGGAAGCACTGGAGTTCTTGCTGCTGACTTTTTCCTAGGAGTCTTGGGTTGCCCCTTTGCTCCTGATCTGGTAGTTACTGCAGTGAGTTGCTCCAGTGTCAAATGAGTGATCTCTGTCATCATCTCCTGAGATAACCCTCTCAGGGTTTTCTCTTTTGCAGGTTTTGTGAGCTCCTGTAACCTCTTACTAGGTGGTCTGGAGGTATGTGACACAGCTCCAAGAGCTTTCAGGTCATTACCCAGCAGAACCCTACCTGGCACTTCACATTGTACACTGACAGGTATTTTTACAGCCATGTCATTACACTGGATGAGAACTGGTAACTGGGGACACATCTGCATAGGCCCTCCAGCTAACTTGGTGAGGCATTTGGGTGCCTTAGCAACATCCTCTGCCTTGAAAAAAGATTCATCCAACACAGTTATGCTGGCCCAGTGTCTCTAATGGCAGGAGTCTCCTGACCATTTACCTGGACACTGTCCTTATAATACTCTTTAGTATTATCTGGGATAGAATTATATACATCTAAATTCTGTTGTTCCCACAACCCCAGAGAGACTTAAGAAACACTGGCTGAGACTCCAATGGGTTCATCAGCCAGCAGTAGAAAGTTTCCACTTGCCATTGGGACTTCCTCTTCTGGAGCGAAGGCTAAGGAGGCAAGTTGGATCCCTGAAGGTTTACCCTTGCATCTGGGATCTCCTTTCACATGGTCAGTAGAGCCACAAACAAAGCATTTACCAAATGCCTTCTGGAATGGAGGCTTGTTCTGACCTCCCTCTGGTTTAGCACCAGAGGAGACACTATTCTACTGTGGTTTCCCTGGTGGCTTACCCTTCTGGTTTTGTTTGGGGCCCTCTTTGGAATTTGCAGTATTAGAATTCTCTTTGGAGTCCTTTTTAGGCTGTTTCCCCTCATCCTTTTTCTGAGTTACCCCTGAATCCTTGTCAGTGGCCCTGTTGGCAACCCACAAGTCAGCAGCCTTAGCTAGTTTTCGGGAATCTAATTCCTTTGAATCAGCCAAGTGCTGTCTGAGTTCAGGAGAGCAGGCATCATAAATTGACTCCAACATAACAAGATTCTTCATACCTTCATAAGTGTTCACTTTGTAACCCTTAATCCATCCCTCTAACTTTTTCAACCCTTCACTCACCCAGGTAGCCCAAGGGGTACCACCATGCTTTTTGAGGGTTCTAAACCTCTTAAGATACTGGGAAGGGGTCTTCCCAAACCTAGCTATCAAAGCTAGTTTCACACAATCATACTATTCCCTATCCTCCTCCCCCAACTCCATTACCACATCAGTTGCAACAGGGGGAAGCCTAGAGAACAACCAGGTGAGTAAGTCATTTCCTATGATGTTCTGGAGCCCATGATTATATTCAAACAGAGACAACCAATCCAACACATCCAACTTAGGCTCATACATACCAACCAATTCTTTAGGCATCCGGGGTCTTTTAGGACTGGAACCTCTAGAGGAGCCAGAGAGAGAAGCATTTTCGACAGACAATTTCTTCATTTCTAGCTCATGTTTGAGCTCCATTTCCCTTATCCTTAGTTCTTGATTAATTTCCTGATGTCTCTGTTCAGCCAGAGTATTCAGTTTCTTGAACTCTAGTTCAAGTTTCATTTTCTCTAATTCGAGATATTGAGGACTTAGTGTGGGACTTGGTAAAGGCCCAGTAGGTACAGCAGGTAGGGCAGACAGAGGCCTAGGGGGGACAGTCACAGCAGCCTCACCCTCCTCTTCTGACTCTTCCTCAAGATTATCAACATTTGGATCAATATCAATTTCTATACTGTTATCTACATTTTCTGGCATGGTAGGTTCCTCAGACCCATCATCCAGACTTTGGTTAGCTAACAACGTTTCTATTAACTCCATTTTCTTGCCTTTATTCAGGAGGTTCTTATGCTTACACAATACTCTTAAACAATCAGCAGTTTTTGTAGCAAGGGACTCTTGACTATAGGTTTCCATAGTTGACATGTTAGAAAGATTACTTTTTCAGTGCTAAGCTTTGTGGTTAGTTGTACTAAGGTATCCTCAAGCACTCTAAAGTGTATACTCAATACAAATCCCACCGCTGTACACCAGTGTTAGGCAGAAACCTGTGCAGTTCCCTTAGGGACCACTGCAAAAGATTTAAGACTACAGGTGTTAGCAGTAAACCCACTTGGTAGCAGTCTGTACCACCCAGATTTACCTGGTAGCTGTGGCTGAGCAGTCAGACTTCCCTCAAGAAGAGTTAGGCAGTATGCAAAGTATACTCAATAGGCACTCAGATACAATAATACAAGCAAACACTGACCAGAGCTTTGGTATCAAAGTATATAATTATTTATTTATAAACACACAGTTGAAACACTCCAGCACTCTTATTGTAAAATATTCTAAACACAGTTACTATTATGATATATACACCCCTTTTTCCCTTATTAGAAAATCACAGTAAGACACCACTTATTTTCATACAGAGGTGAGCGCTTAACTAGATTGCACTCTACTAAGGTTGTGAAAAAGGGAGGGAAAAAGACAGAATATGCAGGGTTACACCACTCTACGATTCAGGAACACTATTAGCAAGGCAGAGAGCAAAATGTCACTGGTGAGCCAAAGTCCAAAGGCTGGGCCCACTCTTAGAGAGAGCAGAGCACAAATGCTCCCAAGATCACACAGTTACACTAGGCTTAGAAAGTCTTGCAGAGGGTTCAGAAAAGAGTTTAGAGAGGCTTAGAAAAGTTTAGCCAAGGTGTCCCAGGCTAACCCAGGTTCGAAAGCCGGGGGCTAAATCTACCCCGTACAGTCGGTTGCAAGGGAAGCCAGGCGGGACACAGTACCTTAAGTGGGAAGGATCCTCCAGCAGTGGCAGTTGTTCCTGGTAGTGGTTGCAAGTTGCGTCGTCGTCCAGGGGAAGAGAAGATCTCGACGTGGAGGAAAGATGCAGGTCGTTGCACTACCAGGGCAGAAACCAGCCGCAGAGTTTTCCGGTAAAAGGTTGTACCTTTATCTTGCGGTCGGGGTAAAACGTGGTATCCTGGTTGCCGGGGTGCTTAGCACGGGCAAGGCGGCCACGAGATATGTCGGGAAAGCGAAAAGACGGTGAAACTGGTTATCCCCACCAGTCAAAGGAAGAAGACTCTCCGCCGGGAGATCTCCTCTGTCGTTGGGAAAAGTGGTGAGACGGTCCAGCAGGGCTCCACCGGTCGTGGTGTCGTGGCAGGTCGGCTCAGCTTCTCCCTCGTCAGATTCTTAGGTCCTGTGGCGACTTCTCAAGTTCCAGTCCCCAAAGCCCTGCTTTTATGCAGCAAACCCCCATTCACTCAGCCTAGCTGTCACTCAAACATGCTAAGTGGTGAGCCGGCCGGCTCACCACTTGGGCCAATCAGGACGGAGTGCGACTTGAGTTGCCTAGGCAACTCAGTCCAGGGTGCCTAAATTCCCCTCCACCCCTCCTAAGTACCCCAGGCATAGTGGCACCACTTTGGAGGGCTTCTGTGGAGAAGCCCGCCAAAAAGTGGAACAAAGGGCTCGACTTGGGTTGTAGTCACAGAAGAGAACACAAACGCCATTTTAGAATCAAGTTTTGGCAAAAAATACCAACCGGAGAATTAATATTAATTAAATAAACCGGCGGTATGTTCGAGGCTACCTTAAATAATTAAATAAAGATAGTAGCCTAAAACAATGGGAAATCCCATAGGAAAATATTCGCGGTTGAATATAAAAAGTAGTATCCACTGCCACCAGCCAAAACTCGATCAGGGGGGACGGAGACGTGCCCCCTCGACTAACAGACCCTGGGGCAATCGAATTGCCCCAGCCAGTACGTCCACAATATGATGGTTGGTACTGGTTCTGTTCAGAATTTAAGACTAGTAAAGTCAATGGTGACTTTACATGCCCTGGAAGACAGTAGTCAGTCCCAGGGTATGGAGTCTATACTGGGGGGTCACTATGACACCCCTGTGTTACTGCACGGAGGGTGCTGTGTAACACACATCACAAAAACACATGAAACCCTATGGAGTAAAAGACCCCATAGCCCATTAAACACATCTAGATTCAAAGAAACACACTCAAATCATGTCCAAGAGTGAGGGTAAAAGAGTCTCACTCTTGGCAGGAGAAAAAAATAAACCCCAAAAATCCAGCAAAGCTGCTGGGGGACTCACTACGTTAGGAAATTCAGCCTAAACAGAGAATTCTCCCTAACAATCTCGACAGCTCCGTTGGGCTTTGTTTTTTGCGGAATTCGATTTTGTAATCACCTACCGTCCTGGCTGTAAGAATGGCAAAGCGGACGCTCTATCCCGAATAGGAATGGGAGAAACTGATACTAACTCAGAACCTGTACCGATAATTCCCGAACAGAGAATTTTGGGCATGACTTCTTTACAAACGCTTGAAGACATTCAAGCTAGAGTTAAACAACTCCTGGACCCTACAGACTTACAGGATTGGGTACAAAAGGGATCTGACTTTACCTTATTTCCAAGGGCGCTTATTTCTGCTACACAAGGAATTACAAGAGCTCGTTATTTCTCGTTATCATGATACACTAATAGAGGGGTACCCCGGTATTGCCAAGACGGAAGAAAAGGTGAAACGACAATTCTGGTGGCCTTCTTGGCGAAAAGATGTTAAATCATTTGTGATGTCATGTGGTGTTTGCGCCCAAAATAAAGGCCAAAAGAAAAGACCAGCCGGTCTCCTTCAACCTTTAGACATTCCGCCAGCACCTTGGCACACCCTGTCATTGGATTTTATTACGGACTTACCGCCTTGGTCAGGATATAACACTATTCTTGTTATTGTGGATTTATTTTCCAAAATGGCCCACTTCATTCCATTGAAAGGTTTACCTTCAGCTTCAGTTCTAGCCAAAGAATTCCTTGAAAATATTGTTCGTTTACATGGATTCCCGTCTGTACTAATCTCAGACCGGGGAGGCCAACTAATTTCCCACTTTTGGCGTAGATGTTGTCAATTGGCACAAATCAATGTAAGATTATCGACTAGTCACCACCCTCAGACTGATGGTCAAACAGAGAGGACAAATCAGACCCTTGAGCAATATTTACAGTGTATGTTGCAGCAATCTGAAAGTAACTGGAAAGACATTCTTTGGATAGCCGAATATGCATATAATAATTCGGTACACTCTGGAACTGGGCAAAGTCCTTTTTATACTTTATATGGGCATCACCTTCGAACCGCATACCTCGACTCGCCTCAAGGCTTCGGAATGCCCGCAGTGGACCATCTGCATTCTACAATTACCCAAGCCTTCAAAGAAGCAACTACACATTTACAACAAGCCAAGAGAAAATACAAGAAGAATGCTGACCTGCATCGGAGTGAAGCACCTCAGTACCAGATTGGGGACCAAGTATGGCTGGCTACCAGGCACTTATCGCTCAAGGGACCTCGAACTTTTAATCCAAAATATCTGGGGCCTTACTCCATTACGGCCATAATCAATCCAGCGGCCATTAACCTTGATTTACCAGCTAACATGCAAATTCACCCTGTTTTTCATGTGTCACTTTTGAAACCAGTGCAACCTGGAACCAGACTAATCAAGCCTCCAGAACCCATTCAAATAGATGGAGAACCTGAATTCGAGGTGAAGAACATTTTAGATTAAAAAATGTTAAGGTCAAAACTTTTCTATCTAATCGATTGGAAGGGATACAGGCCTCAGGAGAGGTTGTGGGAACCCAGGGACCATGTACATGCACCTCGATTAATTAAGAAATTCCACCGGACCTTCGCAAACAAACCAAAACCCCCGGAGGGAACAATCTTGGGAGGGGCCTTGGGGGAGAATGCTGTCATGATGCCTACTCCCGGGAAGCCAGTTCAGGCTCTGCGTCCCCGAAAGCAGACATCATGTCCCCAGGGAGGGACCCAGCAACCCCTTATAGGGGCTCTTTGGACATTGTCCTGGCGCCTTTGGCGCCAGGCTCATAGAAGGCATCAGTCCTGGCACCATAGGCGCCAGGCTCATTCTGGGAGTGCTTGGATGGACTTACCTGATGCAGACCATGCTGCCGGATCCAGACCTCCTTGAGGTCTGAAAGGGACTATTTTACCTATGGGACTATTTTACCACTCGGTCGTGGCTTAGGAAGAATACTTACCTGGAACTACATTGGGGGCTATTTAAACCACGCCCAGACAGCAGCTCACGCTTCGCGTTGTTCTGCATCTAGCAGCTGGACGCTCACCGTGTCTGCTCCTGCATCCTGGCTCCAGCCACGCCCGCCTGCAACCTGGAACACCTGAAAAGGAAGGAAAGGAGAGAAAGGTGAATAATTGAACTTTACCTACCTCCATCCGGAGTCCGGAACCATCACTCCGACGATCCTGAGAAAAGACATTATTTTTAGAAGCGCATCACATCGCTCGCTACAGCGCCGCGTTCCACTCACCTTCACGAGGCGCCCTCGGTCTCTTCAGGGACCATTGGCACCATCCGCCGCCTTTCAGCGCCTAAGGAGAAAAAGAGACGAAACAAAGGTGAGCGAAGGAACAGATTGAGGAAGGCCTGATTCTTCCACCTTAAGATTTACCTGATTATTGTTGGGACAATCTTTCCTCACCTCGGGTCGGCGCCGCTTCTTTGGCACTTCCGTACCCCGGCCCCTAAGGGGAAAAAGACACACGCATTAGTGGGTGAAAGCAAGCTCACTAAGGGAACCATCCATCAAAAAGACTCACCAGAGTTTACCTTTGGCGAATCCATTCCTCTACGCGGATTCTTCATCCTGCATCTGAAATAGAGAAAAGGACAACAGACAATTAAGGCTTGAACTTTTGCAACTGAATACTTACGGCCTCATATCGGAAAAGTCAAGCGGAGTTGAATACTCACCAAACCCGAGATCCAGTGAAGTAACTGGAAATCAACGCGCCCCTGCACCGGAAGCAAGATGGAGAGCTCGTCCTTTCAGACTCTAAGGTGAGACTCTACGGGGAATCGCGGAGGGGGTTTGAGGAGTGTGAGAGGGGGAAGGGGGGAATCCGACACATTATCCAGCATACAGTTAATCCCCTTTTCCATCTACAGAAGGATTCTTCTACGGGCCAGACAGGCGAGGTTTGGGGGTCCGGTCCAGTCCGTCTTCCGAGTCCTGCGCATCACCTTAGAAGAGGTCATAGCAGCCCAGAACAGGTCATAGCAGCCCAGAACAGGTCGGCGCCTCCGTGGGAATCAAGTGAGCGTTACAGAAACAACTGAAATAATTCAAGAGTCACCAGAAACTGGTCAATTTGAACTTCTAGATCCTGCTACAGTATCCAATATTTTAGACCATTATACAATTCATCCATTACACTCTAATGACACCATAGATGATGCACTAGAAACGTACCAAATGCAACAAACCAAAGGATCACCAATCAGCATATGGAAAAAATTATAGAAGCGCATGCTTTTCCTCTACTCTTTCCTACTGGCAAAGGAGGAAGGTACGATGATAGACCTATTCAGATAACAGCATCAGAATACCGCTCATTACAAATGTATTCTGAAGATCCCAGATTTAGACAAAATGTGGAATACATATTCCACCTACTCTTTGAAAGTGAACTAGCAACTCTATGTTACGGAGTTGCACACACATTGAAATCAGGAACCCACTTTCCAAAATATGTCAGCTACGCAAATAATACAAAAAGTGCAAGAAAAAGATGAGGTTTTACAATCAAGCATTACAAATCTGTTAGCAAACATGCGTGATACTAAAGAGTACTGGTTCCGACGTCACGGAGATGTACGTTGTATGATAAGAAACCTTGGCCCACCCACTTGGTTTGTTACATTAAGTTGTGCAGAATATGCATGGGAAGATTTACATGATTTCCTACGCATATCAAACAAAAACAAAACAAACATAGATATACTAACACCTGGAGAACTTTGCTCTCTAGATCCTGTTAATGTTTCAAGATATTTCCATCATCGTTTCATTGCTATGCTATACTTTATTTGTAATAAAACTGTTCCTCCCCTCAGAGAAGTGCAACACTTCTTTTGGCGAAAAGAATACCAAGCCAGACGAGCACCACATATCCACATGCTTTTATGGATTAAAGATGCTCCTAAATTTGGTCAAGACAGTGATGCCACTGTTTTATAGTTTATCGAAAAATATGTCACTTGTGAAATTCCATCAGAAGCAACAAATAGTGATCTTCATGCACAAATTGTACAATTTCAAATACACAAATGTGGCAAATATTGTTGACGCAAATACAAAAACAAAGGGAAATACTACACCAAATGCCGCTTTGGTTTCCCTAGACCAGTTACAGAAACAGGTGAAGTGAACAACTTTGTCTTCAGTTAGACATAGTGTTAAAGGTAAATCACCTAAGAACACATATTACATAAAAAGAACAGAAGAAGCTAAATATATCAATGATTACATTGCAATCATTGCCCTCTTATGGAATGCAAACATAGATGTGCAGTAAATTGCAGACAATTCCACTGCAGTTGCACGATATGTTACAGCCTACTTAACAAAAGCAGAAAAAACAGAGCTTCAAGACCTTTGGAATGACCTATCATCGGACAAAACACTCTCAGAAATGTTACAGCTTAAGCATAAAAATGCTCTCTCATAGAGAATGTGGCTGCTATGAAGCTGCAGATCGTTTAACTGGTACTGCTTTGTATGGAAAATCTGAAAATATAGTATGGCTAAGTCTTGGTCCTGCTAAATGTAGAAAAAGAGTTCTCAAATCATATGATGACATAGAAACAATAGCCAATAATGATCCCAACAGCCAAGACATTTTGAAAAACAATTTACTAGACACATACTACCCAAACAGGAGTACCACTTTGGAAACCATGTGCCTATACCACATAGCCCAAAACTTCACATACAAAAATAATATAAAACCAGATGAAAAAAAGTAGATATAGAATGACAAATTGTGAAGGCAGCTTAGTGAAACTTACCAAACCAAGCTTAATTAATCTTTTCAAATTGTCATTAAAAACTTCTCAACATAAAGAACTATATTACATGTCCCTGCTACAACTTTTTAAACCACGGAGAAAAGAAGAAGAGATACTAGAAAACTATGACTCCTATGAAGATGCTTTCAAAGCAAATGAAAGCACCATAACTGATGTAAACTTTACACAGTATAAACCAATGTTGCACAATGAACAGCAACACGAATAAGAACTCCAGGCCCAACTAGATAAGGACACTCCCAACAGTAGTCAACCTTCTGTAACAGGAAGCCAAGAACCACTGGGACAGCCACTAATAGCAAACGTAATAGCAAACGAGGCAGAATTAGCTATGACAGAAGTAGAAAACACCATGTGTCACTATGAAGAAGATAAAGAAGACTTAACTGTACTGCAATCAAAATTGAACAAAGAGCAGCGTACCATTTTTCAAGAAGTAACAAAACAAATTGCACATGGTGTACAACATGAAAATAAAGAATGTACCTGCCAAAATTACAAACCTATACTACTATACTTCAGTGGTGAAGCTGGTTCAGGCAAAACATTCTTAATCAAAATCATCAGCAAGTTCCTTTAACAATTGACAAACAACAAACTGTCAGCTGTTGTAACTGCCCCCGCAGGTTTAGCTGCCTACAACATAGATGGTCTCACTTTACACCGATTACTACTCCTTCCAGTAGAACACCAAAACAAATTAGAATATTACAAACTTTCTACAGAAGCTGCAGTGGAACTACGCAGAGTGTTAAAACAAATGAAAATGCTACTAATAGATGAAGTGAGCATGGTCTCCAACCTAATGTTGGCTTTGATTCACCTCAGATTACAAGAAGTACTTAAAACAAACTACGAAGAGCTCTTTGGAGGAAAACACATTATTGTTTTCGGAGATCTTCTTCAATTGACACCAGTGAAACGTGAACCTATTTTTAATACCTTAGGACACAAACTGCCGTAAAACTGTTGGCAGCATAGGAAATGTCAACCTTTGGCAACATTTCCAATACAAAGAATTAACAGAAAACATGCGCCAATCTGCAGACCTCAATTACGCCAACATTTTAAAAAGTATTAGAGTTTGTGTACTACCTCAAGATGCAACAAGCAATATTAAAAACCCAGTACATCCATGCACTTTATGGCCATAACTCATGTGCTACTGATGTCATGGAACAATTAGCACACAAAAATGTCAATTCTATGTCTTTAATGCCAACTCTTGCAAGCTGTTCCAAATTCAATGAAACAATGTTGAAAAAAGAAATGCAACCAATAATTGAAATTTGCTTCACAGACAAACTGGACGTACATGGTATGACACTACCCATGTGTCAACAAGACTAAATACCTTAGAAAATTCTATCTCCAACACAGCTGGTTTGAAGAAAATATTAAAATTATCCTTAAACTATAGAGTAATGCTTAAATGTAACCTTGACGTGGAGCAAGGACTAGTTAATGGAGCACTGGGTACAGTTGTTGGCTTTCAAACATACCCACGTGACAACAACATTCAGTTTGTCTATATTCTCTTTGACAAACTTTCAGAAGTAAAAAGGATACGGCGCTCAACAGCTCGATTCCTTCTTTTCAAAGATATGTATGTACGCAGAGAACAATTTTCTCTAACTCTAGCATACGCAGTCACCATTCACAAATCACAAGGTCATACCCTAGATACAAAAATTGATAGATATTGGGAACACAGTCTTTAAAGAAGGCATGAGCTAAGTAGCACTATCACGCTTACGCACACTTGACGGTCTATTTCTAATCAACTTTAATGCAAGTAAAGTAAACGCTGATATTCCTTGCATTTTAGAATACAATAGACTGCGTTCACTATACACCCCCATCTAAAAACATATCCTGTTCCACAAAAAGGAAAACGTTATAAAAGAAAACTAATTCAAACAGAAATCCACCAGGATCTCACTGCAAATCCTCCAAAGAGAGTAAAAGAAGCTAATACTTCATCAATTACCACAACCAAAGAAGAATCTATTACTCAAAGTAACTCGGGTACTTCTTCAAAGAAGCAACATATACTCTGAAAAAATGACTTGGTCACAGAACTATCTGCTCCATTGAAATTTTCAAATATAACTGGTGTAAATTGCTACGCAAATGTAGCAATCAATATTCTATTTCAATTGCCACCAATTGTTGACAACATTTACTTACACAGTACAGACCAATTGTGTTTGCAAATGTTAGTCCTTCATAGAAATGCAACCAACAATCCTGACAACACATATAGTGTTCATGGAATAAGACAAGAATTGGACTACTGTGCTGGAATGGTGAAATTCACTATAAACTCACAAGAAGATCCACAAGAATTTCTAATGTACTTACTACAAGTACTGGAAAACAAAAACATACCTATAAATAAAATCTTCCAGATTGCATACATGTGGAAACATACATGTACTCTCTACAACAATGTGGCACAGTAACAAATCCCTAATGAGCACCTCGTGTATGTATCCATACCTAATTGTGAATCCGTTCCATTTCAGCAACTTGTACAAAATGCAAACCATGGCAGATTATGTACTACCTACAATTCAGATAATCGCTCCACCTTACTAAAACAAACACATAGTAAATACGTAATACTAATGCTTCTATGTTATAAAACAGATGGTACCAAAAACAACTGCAAGCTGAATGGATTCACACATGGTCAAGTATCACCTGGTAAGAAAACCTTCATAACAATAGGTATAATCTACCATGCAGGAGCACATCCAATGCAGGTCACTACACTGCATATATAAAAAAGAAATGTGGATGGTTCGAATGTAATGATAGTACCATTACTCTAAAACAGAGATTACCAGCAAATCTTACAAACGCTTATTTAATCTTCTTAAAACCAAAATTTAATAACTAATCTGTACTTAAACATTAACAAAACTTCAATTAGAAAACTATAAACAGTTAGAATACGCCAACAGGTATCTAACTGCTCCAAGATTTTTCAACAACTAAATAAATAAATCAATACCACTAATAACTAATCTGTGCATAAACATTAATAAAACTTCAATTAAAAAACTATAAACAGTTAGAATACACCAACAGGTATCTAACTGCCCCAAGATTCTATAACAACCAAACAGATAAATCAATACCACTAAATTATAAGAAGAACTAAACAGTTAGAATACGCCAACAGGTATCTAACTGCCCCAAGATTCTACAACAACCAAACAGAGAAATCAATACCACTAAATTATAAGAAGAAATAAAAAGTTAAAATATGCCAACATGTATCTAACTGCTCCAAAAATCTGCAACAACCCAACAGATAGATCAGCAACTTGAGAATATAAATAAAAAACTATAACCAGTTAAAATTCAACAACAGGTATCTAACAATCTGCAACAAGCCAACAGATAGAACATTAGCCAGAAACAACAAGTGAACACTGAAAACAAGCAAACAAATATACTGTAGCATAACAAAAAAAGTTTTTTTTATCCAACATGGATTTTTTTTCCCACAGACCCAATGATTTTAAAAACAAACACTGAAACTGAGCAATTTGCACAGTACACTGGTTTGTAAACTACTAACAGGGTAATTCATAGATTTCAGCGCAGAGACAGCGCACGCGAGCAGTGCAGATAGGTAGCGCGCGCCAGCGTGCGCCAGCCGTGTGCGCTAAACAGCATTCTGGTGCACCACGTATTCATGGAATATCAAAGCGCAGGGAGTATCACATGCGATAGGCCTTGTGCGAGTGGGGTACGTGTATCTTGGGGGTATGCAGGAAGTTTCACACGCGATAGGCCTTGTGCGAGCAGGGTACATGTATTCTGAGGGGTGCGCAGGGAGTATGACACGCGATAGGCATTGTGCGAGCGGGGTACGTGTATCTTGGGGGTGCGCGGGAAGTTTCACACGCGATAGGCCTTGTGCGAGCGGGGTACGTGTATTCTGAGGGGTGCGCGGGGAGTATCACACACGATTGGCCTTGTGCGAGTGGGGTACGTTTATCTTGGGGGTGCACGGGAAGTTCAACACGCGATAGGCCTTGGGCGAGAGGGGGACGTGTATCTTGGGGGTGCGCAGGAAGTTCAACACGTGATAGGCCTTGTGTGAGCGGGGTACGTGTATCTTGGGGTGCGCGGGAAGTTTCACACGCGATAGGCCTTGTGCGAGCGGGGTATGTGTATTCTGAGGGGTGCGCAGGGAGTATCACATGCGATAGGCCTTGTGCGAGCGGGGCACATGTATTTTGGGGGTGCGTGGGAAGTTTCACATGCGATAGGCCTTGTGTGAGCGGGGTACGTGTATTCTGAGGGGTGCGCAGGGAGTATCACACGCGATAGGCCTTCTGCGAGCGGGGTACGTGTATTCCTGGGGTGCACCAACGCGAATTGGCAGTGTGTGTCCTCCCAGGTGTGCCCTCTCCCCCTTCCCCAGACCCTGCAGGCAGCCCACAACACAGGGGACTACCCTGCACCCCTGGCCGTGCCCCCCAGCCAGCCCACATGTCACCATGCACAAGTGAGCACCGACACATGTCCCCCTGCACCTCCACCCACCCAGCAGTGACAGGCACCTGCCAGCAGGCCCCGACTCATGTCCCCCCACCCACTCACCCACCCAGCAGTGATGGGCACCCGCCAGCAGGCCCCGACTCATGTCCCCCCAACATGCATCATGATCCACACTCATGGCCCTCAAGGCCACCCAAATCCCACCCCACGCCACCCCAGTCCAAACACCCAAACAAGTGAAATCACCATGTCATGATAGATGCCAAATAAGAAGTATGCACATCAATACATGTCCGTCAGACACACACAATGGGGGCAAGTGAATGTGAAAACCCACATCGGGACATGCACAAAACAAATGAGAGAATACCACACAAATGAAATATGAAATCAAAATGTATTAAATACAAAATCAATGGAATGAAAGAAAATCACACAAGAAAAAAATGTAATTAATTAAAAAAAAGGCTGGATGTCCAAAATGAATAAAAAAAAATGTGAATGCAGAATCCAAATAAATCCAAATGAAAATGGCTCCAAAGGGTATGTCCATCAAACCAAATCCAAAGATAAAAATAAAAATAAAAAAACCATTGCGCCATGGGTAAAAAAAATGCAAACAATTCAAATCCTTTTCTGGAACTATGTACAATTAAAAAATCCAGGGTCCATGAGCCCAACAATCCAAAGAAAACCTACAAAAAAACCCTACCTGATAAATAACTATATACAAAAATGTGGGGCATAGTCTGTGCGCCCCAAATGAAAAAAATAGAAAGAAAACTTAACACTAATGAACTATATACAACGGCTCACTTGTTGATGTCCCGGGCCAGGGCATCATCGAACTCCTCTTCAATGTCCTGGAGGCGGGCCTGTTCACTGGCCCTGAGGTCTCGCAGGGATAATGCCATGTTCACCTCCAAATCCCTGCAAATTCCCTCGAGGCACTCAGCCCGCCTCAGCGCCCTGGGCATGGAGTTCTCCGCCCTGACCATAGTGAGCCATGCCTCTTTGGACCGCCGCCGCTCCGCATCGCCTGGCCCAACCACTGCCACACGGAAGACACTCCCAATCCAGGGTCCTCCTGCCCTTGGGCCGATGCCTGCCCCTCTGATGTTGATGGCCCTGAGCCATCATCGCTCCCACCTTGAGCCTGCTGCTGCAGTGCATGTACCCTGCCTTGTGATGCCTGCACGTCCTCCTCCTGCTGGTGTCCAGTTGTTGGGGTGGCTACCCCTGCTGGACCTCCGACTCCCGACTGTGGCAGGGATGTGTCTTCCACCAGCCTGGACGCAGGCTCAGGGGCAACTCCACAGGGTTGCCCGGTGACATTTGGGCAGGTAGATGGCACAGAGGACGACTGGCACATAGGGGGTTCAGTTGAGGAGGGGGTTGGGTGAAGACGCAGCACATGGAGGAACCCAGTGCTGGTGACCTGTCCCAGTAAGTTGACGCGGTCAATGAGGATTTTCGAAATGACTGGCATTCTCATCACGAGAAGCCTGCAAGTCACCCCGTAATCCATGTTGACGCAACGCCACCCCAGCTAGGACAGGCTCAACCTGGTCACGGATTGCCACGTCCGCAGGGAGAGGAAGGTCAGTTGTTGTTTGCGGATCCCCTCCCTGAGAACGGGTCTGGACGTAGGCATCCCTGGTGGTGCGGGATGATGCAGTCACAGGATCGGGGACAGGATTACACACAGGCACCTCCGCGGTGGCCTGTGCTACCTCCTGTGCCTGCCCCTGGACTGCACCACTAGCACCACTGGAATCCCCACCTCCAGGCCCCGTGCGTGGGCCTTCCATGGCCTCCTTCTCAACCAAACCCTCCACCAACCTGGAGGACTCCGTGCCATGTACCTCCATAGCCCCCAGTGGGGACACAGCTGCCCCTTCTGCTGCCGAGGAGTCCACCTCCGACCTCCCCCTCTTGGACCTCCCCTCGGCAGCTGCGGCCGCGGATGCGGCACCAGACTCCTCACTCCCCACAGAGATGACAACCTGGGAGGGGAGCTGGGCCTTGCGTTTCTGGCTGGCGGTGGGATCCCTGCTGCTTTGCTCCACAGCACCGTCTCACCCCTCTTCATCAGTTGACGCTGCAGACAGGGAGAGACAAAACACAGGCATCAGGGCACTGTACAATGGTCCGATACACACATGACATTTGCACATGTGTGGCAGTGTCAAACTACACAGATGGCATCACACATCATTTCAACCCACACACATGCACAAGTTAACAGGACTGTTGCATCTGGCAGCAGCATCCATGCACATACAACAGCGTGAGCATCCGAAGGTTAGCCTGACGTCACATGCAACACGGGGAGTGCCAAAAACATGCACACACGCCACCAGACATACATGCTTATGTACATCTCCGCCACCTGTCGCAGTGAAATCATTGCCATCCATGTCACATCAGCCAATCAGCCTCCTATATGTCGGTGTCACATGCAACCATGGTGTATCACAGTGGCACATATGTCAAATACACACACACGCACATGTACATTGTGCACATACATGAAGGTGGAACCAGCTTCCATGTGTCACACGACAACCATGCCACAGTACATACACATAATTCAAAGCATGTGTGTACCGACACATGTATTTGGCCACCATGCATTTCAACACATACACCATTGATGTGCCTCACACATGACTAGACTCACATGCGGAAGACACATGTCCATACACATCCATACATGGCCCTTTCAAGACATATGTTCAACCTGCACACTCCTGCCACACCTCAACATGCACTGCGTCCAATCAGTGTGCATGTACACTTACCGCCCAACTCGGGACGGGTCTGCTTCTGAAGGATCTGGCAGTGGAGTGCTGGGTTTGTGCGATCCAGGACCCTCATCTGGATATTGCTCAGGCGGGCCCGGCACCCCTCTGTCTTCAAGACGCGCCAGGCCTTGCTGAGGGTCCTGGACCTGAAATCCTCCCAGCGCTTACGTACGTGTTGCATGTCACAGGCTGCCACCCCTCCACGTTGATGGCAGCCACGATATCCTTCCAGATCCCCTTCCGTCCTTCATTGTCGGCGCGTGAACTTCCAAAGAGGGCATCATAATGCCCCAGGACTTGCTCCACCAGGATGCCAACTTCTTTGGCACTGAAGCTGGCAGCCCTCTGCCTCTCTGCTGGGGGGTTGCCACTGGTGCCAGATGGTGTTGTGTCGGACATGGCAACCCCCGAGGCAGGTGTGGGTGGGCAACTGGGTCCTGGGGCTGGGCTATGGAGCGATGGTATACCAGTCGGGAGTCTTCTGTTCCAGCAGGGGTGGTCACAGCAACTGGACCCCTGCAGATGGCTGACGTGCAGGCACCAGATAGCAGGGCACGTGGCCAGCAGGCAGGCAGCAGCAGATGGCAGGTGGGAGCGTGCTCAGGGCCCTGGGGGGCAGGAAAATGGCCTTCAGGGCAGGGGCGTGGTCTTCCGTGTGTTGTCACGTGGCCAGCTTGATACAGAGTGACTTGGCACGTGAAAAGAGTGCATGTCAGCATGTTTTTCGAGGAAAGGCCCTTAGCACGTAAGCACGTCTGTGACGTTACGTGCACAGGCGTTTCCCTCATGACGGGTGGATAGTGAATCAGCACGTGAAGAAACAGCACGTACGCGTCTAAATTCATGTAATTGGAGGAAAGTCCCTTAGCATGTATGCGCGTAAGTGACGTTGCACGTGTGGGCTGTTTTAAAAGGTACGCGTAGGATGCCATTTTCTTGTACATGCTTTTTGTGGAGAGCGAGCGGTTGATTCTTGTACCTCTTGTCGGTTCACACGTGATTACTTCACAACGGTTCCAGTTCGTACTCCTTGTATACTCAGAGTTCTATTCTTCTTTTGGCGGGGATGTTGCCAACGCACATATTTTTCACGTTTTTTCCAGGCAGACGGTGAGTGGCGTACCCATTCAGAGGTCATTGTAGCCTGCGTGTACCACGCATACACTTATTTTTGGGTTTCTGGGTGCCACAGCGTAGTGCAGGTTCTTTATTCCACGCACGTGGTCTACTAGGGGTCGTGTGCACGTTAAAGTTTGTTTTCGGGGTGCCTGTGCATTGCGTGCCCCGTCATCTTCCCCCAGGGGTCACAGACAGCCTTGCTAGAGCACTAGGGTACGTATTCCATCTAGTACCCTACCCCTTTCACCCCAATTGCCCAGGACAATTGTTTACTGCAACTTCCATTCGCACAACAACATCAGTGCCATGGTTGGGAGGCGACCAAGCGGTAAGGGAGGCAAAGGTGGCCGACCTGCAAGAGGTGCGCGTGGTAGGGGACGTTGCCAGGATGTGCAGGGTGGCCCAAGAGGCCAGTGTGTGGAGGACCAATTGGGGACACCTATGCCCCCCTAATGGGTCAGGGAGATGCAGCTGACGCCATCCCAGCTCAGGCCTTGTTACCCCACCATATTGTCGACTGAACCGGCACAGGATGACTCCCAGGCTGACTTCCGTGTCACCAAGTCAAAGCCACGTGTGGCGGTGAAAGTTGCTGTCACCAGGCCCCGTGGAACTGGGTTAGCAATGTCATCTGCTGCCCCAAGTAGGCAGGGTGAGGAGGCTGCAGGGGCAGCTGCAGCTCAATCCACCCCAGCTCCGAGTCTCCCAGCCGGGACAGTGTTCGTCCAAGTCCATCACACCGAGGTGGGTCCTGCCAACATCACCCAGCAGCCAATGCCTGCAGTGAGACCTTTGGTCATCGTGCCTTTGGCTACTTCCAGTGCCCAGTCCACCTGCGCTTCAGCCCCTACCAACCAGAGCGGCGTAAGCCACTCAGGGTCTGCACCACCTTCTAAGAGGAAGAAGGGTGCTCTTGCGGTACAGGCCGGGACCCCAGACACGGCTACCCACTCCGGCACATCAAGGAAGCCTAGTTTCAGTGATGCAGAACTAGACGCACTTGTGGGCTACGTGTCGGCCAATGGCTGCAAAATGGTGGTGACTGCAGGGTGCAAGACTACGCCTGCTCAACGTAGGGCCCACTGGCAGACCATCGCGGACCACATTAGTTCCCTTGGATTTGTGAGGCGCACAGCTGATGATAGCTCTAAGCGGTGGAATGACCTGAAACGCAGAGCAAAGAACAAGCTGGCTTACAATCATGCATCTACTGTGGTGACTGGCGGTGGGTCTCCTCCAGAGGAGGAACAACTCACTGAACATGAATCTATCGCTGGAGCCTTCATCCCAGAGGATCAGATCAAAGGCGTGGGCGACCTACCAGATCTTGAAGCAATGTCCGGTGAGTGCCCATGCATGTTTGTGCAATCCATGTGTATGTTGCTTGGGTGATGTGTTCTGATTGAGTGACAGGTGAGGCTGTGTAGTCATGACTGCTATGGGTCACCCATGTGGTCCCTCCAAACCATTCCCCAGCCTTGGGTTTGGGTTTCAACGTATCCCTTCTGACCGCAGTTGACAATTTGCACCTGATTACTGCACTTGCCCTTCAACTGTCATCTTGCCACAACATTGTTCATACTGTTTTCCTGTTCATTCTGCCTGATTGATGAAATCCTTAGCATTTTTACCACACATTTTTGTTCCATACTGCCCCAAATGTAACATACTTCAGTCATAGATTACACCCCACAATGGGCCGCATTTCTTACCTTATTATGGGAATGATTTCCCCAGTCAGGCTGATTGAGTAATGTGCACCTACACATGGCCTGCACACAATCATTTTGGGGCCGTGTTTGAATGTTGATCAAGACAATTGTCTTCTGTCATGTCGAAGTGAACAGCCATTGATGTATCCATGTGCCTGACATCACTTCATCACTGAACACTGGCTTTGTTGCAGCGTGTGGCACATGCATGTTTTGCCACACTATTTTGCATGTTTTATTTCATGATGTCCACCTCACAAGGATGGGTGGCCGTACTGATTTGCTACCATCAGGGTGTCCTTGTGAAATCTGCCATGGCTATGTGTGCCATCTGTGTGCTGGCATGTGTCATGTATGTGTATTGGCCATGCCACTCACAGGCTAATGTGTGATGCCAGTGCTATCCAGCATGCAACACATGTGTTGGTTTTCCAGTGTCTGCTTTTTGCCTCCCCTTCCAACTCATGGACAGTGCATGCATGCCAGAGTTATTGTCATGTGTGACATGTGTCATTTATGTACTGGATGTCTGCCTCATCATGCCTATGTGTGTGTGCTATGGTGCTCATGCATGTTTCCATTAGTTATGTTTCATGTTTTTGCAGGTGATGAGGCACTTGATGCTGTTGAGGAGGAGGAGATGGGAGTACTCACAGCCACAACTGGCCACCAGTAGAGGACGTGGGGTGATGGTGGGTGAAAACCCAATCCTCATACAGACCATACTGTCCACGGGTGTCTCTGGGTACACCTCCCGAGACCTCTATGAATCAGGTGCTGAATCGGACATTGAGACATATGTTCTGTCGCAGGTGAGTGTTTCTGGCAGGGATCCTGTTCTGTCCAATCCACCTGAACCAGGGGTAGACCCCTCTATGGGGATTTCAGTGTTGGAAAGTCCGCCTGTGGCGGTTACGGATGCAGGGTCACACTCCACAATATTTGCTCCTGTTCCTGGGCCAGCAGATCAAAGGAGGAATACAGTCCTGCAGCCTCAGGCAGTGCCAGCACAGCAAGGTGCCCATCACCTTGCCCCAAACAGGTGTGGTGCCCGCCAACGCGGTGGCCGTGCACCACCAGGCAATACTGTGTGGGAGAACTCCATCTACACTGTAGCAGCACAACAGGGGGCATCGTGCAAAATGATGGCTCAGGCAATGGATAGGGTGGCCACTTCCATTCTCCCCCCCTGAAAGGCAGATGGAGCTCCAGCAGCAGGCAGCAGAGTCCATTTGCCACTCACACAGGGAGGACATGTTGGCATCTGACAGGGAGCGACGGGCTAGACTGGAGACTCTGCGCATAGCCATATCTGTAGAGTCACAGGCCCACAGGGAAGCCCTGAGTTTGGAACACAGCTCCCTCAGAGGTGTCCCGGAGTACAAGGGCAGAACAGCAGCTGGAGCAGCTGACACGCACACTGTCAGCTGAGCTCCAGGCAACCCGTCAGGAGATCCGGGCATCACGCGAGGCCATGCAGGCAGAAATGTGTGCTACCCGTGAGGTGCTGCATGGGGATCTCCGTACCATCATCCTGCAGAACCAAACCTTTCAGACCTCCATGCTTGCTGCCATGGAGGAGCATGCCAGGGCTTTGTGTGGTCTGCCTCCCATATCACACCCACCTTCTAATGTACCACCAGAGGGTGATGACAGCGACGGCAGTTCTCGCACTGTAGCGTAGCCGTGCAGGCCATGAGCCCATGAGCCCATGGATGTTTTTTTTTTCTCAAAATCCACGCATGTGGGTGTTGGGGTGCATCCTATACCTCGTCCCTCCTGGGTGGCATCCCCCCACCCCCTGGTCCACACATGGCCATTTTTGATTTGTATTAAAAAACATTTTTTATTTACAGTGAGTTGCTTTGTGTGGCTCCCGTAGGCATCCACTGTGTATTCCAACTGGGCACATGCAGGCTTGTCCTATCTTTGGGTTAGATACTTGGGTTCCTGACACACACACACCCCTCCTGCTTCCCCTTTCCATGGGCTTGCAAAGGGTGTGACCAAGTGACAGTAACTTACACAGTGACATTGGGCTCCCATATGTTGTGTGGACAGTCTGTAGTCAAAACTGTGTATACATCCCTAGTGGGTATTGTTGTAGAAATCTACACTGCATGGTGGATTTATGTATGGTTCTACATCCATGACTTTTTCCTTATATACATGTACCTTCTTCATGTCTTAACAAGCCTGTCTACTTTGCAGATGCAGTTCATGTTGTATGCAGTACACTGATACATTTGACTTCCAGCAACACTCTGCAGTTGGAAGGGGTCGATGTGCTGCCTTATTCAGGTTGTGACACTTGCACTACTTTAATTTTTTTTCTCATATATTGCCACTGTTTGATCATGTACTGATATTTTCTCTTGGTGGTAAGTTTTTGTTCATGTGTGTTGTTTTCTTGTTCATTATTGAGAGCAAATTGTCTGTGCCCTGTTTCCATTTGGGACAGTGCACTTTGTGACACTTGTGTCATGTGTTGTGCATTAATTTGGTTGCTTTCACATTGCATGCCATGCCATGGTGTGTTGGGTAGGTGAGATGGGGAGGGGATGGGTGACATGCCACTATTTTGTGTCTTGGGTGCATGGCCTATGGCCTTCGGCCATGCACCCAAGACTCTAGGTACTGGCCACAACCACCGCAGCATATCACACCCATAGATCACACCCATAGAATCAAATATTTTAACTATGCCATATGGGCATTTTTTATGTCCGCGGACACCGCGCGTGTTATAAGAACAGTTTTATTTTGCTTGCGTACAGCACGGACAGGTATAGTGTCTTTAGGACACCTCCATTTTGTTTAATTACGGACATCCCGGACACCACGCGTGTTCTTAGAACAGTTTCAACTTGCTTGCGGACAGTACGGACATGAATAGTGTCCTTAGGACACCCCCATTTTGACTGATTACGGATATCCCGGCTGTCTGCAGACAAGACGAACACAACGGGGTGCCTACCACCTAAATAAATACAGCATTTGACCCATCTCTTACTCCCCACCCTCCCCAAACACTATTACAGACCAACACACTTGCCAAAGTTGTATTTCTCCCCCATTTGTCACCGGGCTGTCCGCGGATCCAAGATGGCGGGTGCATCGGAACAATCTGACGCACTTCACCATCCAATCAGCGAACACGTCACATGTCTGCAGACATGACGCGAGCCGATCAGCTAATCGGTTTCCTGTCCGCGGAGCGAACAGGGAAGTGTGTCCGCAGAGCGGACATAGATATCACACATTTTTTAGACCTACTTTTTGATCGTTTTAAAATAAACTACTGGATGGATTTTCACCAAATTTACAAAAGCACGCTTTCGGGACCAAGCCGCTGCTCCTGCCACAAATTTGGTGAAAATCCGTCCAGCGGTTTGGGCTGTAGGCGTGCGCAAAGTTTTTTCCCCATTCAGTCTATGTTAAAAAATAAATGTTGGGATCCCCCCTATAACTTTGCCCCCCCTGGACCAAACCTCACCAAACTTTGCAAAGAAATTCAGAGTGGGCCATATACTTTTTTTGCACAGTTTGGTGAGGATTCGTCCAGGGAGAGCGAAGTTATAAACCGCCGCCCAAAAAGTGCTCTTCCTCTGGGATTAGCAATTTAACCTGTGGCTGTGTAATTATATATATATATATATATATATATCAATATATATATATATATATATATATATATATATATATATATATATATATATATATATATGTTGTCGCATTGCACTTGCATTTGCACTTTTGGAGGGTTTTTGATGTTTTTATTAGTCGTGTATTTTTACCCATCTTTATATTGTGTTTTAGCATTGTATTTCAGTGTTTGCATTGTGCTGTTATTTTGCTGCTATTTTGACTGATGTAATTTTGCTCAGTCATTGATATGCAATTGCACTTTATTCTGATTTTAATAACTGCTATACAATATTTTTGCACTTTTGCTGCTCCTCAACATTTGACTAATGTATTTTTACTTAATACATACTCAATATCTTGCTGCTCCTCAACATTTGACTAATGTATTTTTACTTATTCATCGATATGCACTTGCACTTTATTGCGACTATAATTCTGCTATATAATGCCTTTGCACTTTGCCAATACTTTACTGCATCTTAAAATCTTGCATTTTGCTTTTAATTTGTGATGGTAACCCCGCAACTCTTGCATTTGGATGGAAACACTGGTTCATTGTTACATCTTTCATTATGTTGCATTTCAGCCTTTGCACCATGCATGCCATAATGTTGCTATTTAGCATTTAGACTATAATTTATTCTGTTCATATTTTTATTGATCCATATGGACGGACATGCTGGTTTTTTTCATGAATTTACACTCCCCTTGTACCACCAGCCAACCTATCCATGACCCTTTGAAGAACTGCTGACGCCTATACGAGTCCAAAAGGCATCCGCCTGAATTGGAATACCCCTTCATGGGTAATGAACGCCGTCAACTTGCGACCCCCCTCCTCCAGCTCCACCTGGTGATACGCTGATGCCATATCTAACTTGGAGAACACCTTTCCTTGCCCTTTTCTCGACAACATCTCTCCCATATTCAGGAGTGGGTGTCGATCAATCAACACACATTTGTTCAGTTGGCGTAAATGCACACATAAACGTAACTCTCCAGAACTTTTCTTAACCACAACTAGAGGAGAGGTCCTGTCCACTCCTCCAGCTCTTTTAATATTCCAAATTGTAACAACTTGTCTAGTTCCATTTTGACCCCATCTCTTATGGCTAGGGGCACTGGTCGTAATTTTGACGCAACAGGCACACTTTCCTTTCTCAAGATAATTTGGTGCTGCACTCCTTCAACCTTACCTGCGCCCTTCCTGAACACTCTCGGGTGCCTCTCCACAGCTGTACCACCAACCTGTAACACTTGCTCAATCTCATTAGGATCCAGCCTTATCCACAACTTTCTTTGCTCCCTCCACACTAATAGTGTGAGGCCTTTTTTAGTTACATAGACCTTCCCTTCACACTCGCGACCTTTAAATTGAAACTTTGCTATGGAATATCCCAAAAGATCAATGGCATCTTGTTTATAACCCCCAGGTCAGATATCGGCTTCAACAATTCCTGGATGTTACCTCTCACATCCCTCTCAAACATCTTTCTAGACATCAGAGTAATTTGCAACCCAGAGTCTGCCATCATCCAAACCTCCTTTCTAATAACCATAACGCTCGCATAGGGATGTTCACATTCGTCGTCATCCTCAAACACCACATTAATGGTATTAACAGTAATATTTTCCATAGAATAATCGCCAGGTAAAAGATGGCTCTTCGAGACTGCGCCCGAAAAATGGTACCACAAAATCTTGTCGAATTTGCATAAATCAATTTTATTCACTGTATAGTGCCATCGCGCTGACATGTGTTTTGGCTGATAACAGCCTTTTTCAAATTAGGGCATAGTCGTAATTGTGGTTCTTATGTGTCAAAGGATTGTTAGATACTTGTTGTATCAAGGGATAGATCCCTTTTGTTTCTGTGATTGCAATTCAAAGTCTCATAAGTGTTCAAGTATCTAACAATCCTTTGAAACATAAGAAACACGTGTCAGCGCAAGGGCACTATGCAGTGAATAAAATTGATTTATGCAAATCAATCAAGATTTTGCGGTACCATTTTTCTTGTGCAGTCTCGAAGAGCCATCTTTTCCCTGTTACAATTAGCAGTTTCTGGCTACATCTGCTACCCCTATGGAGACGCGACAAATCATCAGTTTTTATTAGAGACTAAATAAGAATTCTGTAGCTACTGAGTGCAAAAGGTCTATCAAGGAGTCACCGTATGACCAGCTTCCACTAAAGCCAGCCTCCCCTTTATTCCCCGTTCATCATAAGACTCTTGAAATTTACATGACGATGCCAATTGTCGAAGGGCCGTGACATACTCCTCTACTGATTCTCCAGGCTCTTGTACCCTCATGCGAAAATTAAAGCACTCCAATATAGTGCTAGTTTTTTGGTTAAAATGCAAATCTAGCTTGGCAAATGCACTTTCAAGTTCATTCATGGCATCCCTGTCACCATCACACTAAACCTGTGGCAGTGTCTCATAAATTCTATGCCCCTCGTACCCTAGATGGTGCATCAATAGGGCGACTTTCCTGTCATTAGAAAATTAATTTCCACTAGCAGCTTTGAAGTTGTGTAAAAACCAGTTTTTCCACTGTGCCCACTTGATTCTGACTGGTCCTTGGGTGGCCATGAACATGGGTGGTCCACTCACATTGGACATTGTCATATCACGTTGGCTGCTCTCTGTTATTCCAGGATTTGCCCTCTGCGCACTTGCTTTATACCCTTCTTAGCTTTATTCCTGGGAATCCCTTCTGCGTGCTTGCTCTGTTGCTTTCTGCACACTTGCTCTGCTCTTCCCCATCTTCACCCCTTGCTCCCTTTCAGCGCACTCACTCTCCGCTCCTCTTTCCCTCTTCACCCCTTGTTTTTCTTTACCCGTTTTGCCAAAGGGCAGCTTTAAGGGCTTCTTACAGTCATTTGATACTGTATACCGTACACTACAGTAAAACAGTTTGCTATGGTGGGCAGGGCAACTGTGTGTTGCGCACGGTATGGGAACAGCCCCGATGGCACTCAACTTGGAGGGGCTTTATCTGGACGGTAAGCGTTCCCTTTATGTCCATGTAGGGAGCATCAAGTAGAGGTTTGCCAGGAAGACGCGCTCGGGTTGGACAAATGTACTTGGTGCACTCTCTACACAGCGTTGGCCGCTACCATGCTCCTGCAAAGGCTGGCCTTCTCCCAGCTTACTCTCCACACTGAATATGTTGGCTGTCTCCATGATAATCAGTCTGGCATCAGAGCGGCCAGAGGCACAGAAACTGCTCTCCTGAACACCGTACAGATCTGCTCTCTAATCTTCACTCCAGCTCTCACTCTGTCCTCATCCTCCTTGACCTTTCCTCTGCTTTTGACATGGTCAATCACGCTAACCGCCTCTGCGAGAACCTGGACATCACGGATCAGGCCCTGGTGTGGCTGACCTCCTTCCTCCTGGACCAACCCTCCCAGGTCCAACTTGGGTCCTTTCTCTCCACCACCTCTCTCTCCACATGTGGTGTCCCACAGGGCTCTATCCTCTGACCCTGGCTCATCAATGTCTATCTGGCCCCTTTGGCCCATCTGATCTCCACCTTCTTTTCTAACTTTCAGGCTTCCCTCATCCTCCTCTCCTCCCCCGCTCATTCATGACTGTCTATCTGCGATTCAGGATTGGTGCGACTCCAACAATCTCTGTCTTAATGCCAGTAAGACAGAGATCCTTCTAATTGGGACCCCTGGTCCTGCTTTTCCTCTCTCACTCTGGCTGCTTTCCTGTGAGGCAAAAAACTTTGCTTGCATTTTTGACCCCACACTCTCCTTCTCTCCTTCTCTCCTCACATAACGGCCTGTGCCAAGAAGGCCCACTTCCAGCTTCACCTCCTCAGGTATTCTACCTTTTCTCACTTTCCCACAGAAGCTCACTGTCTCCAGAACCCTGGTTCTCTCCAGGCTGGACTACAGCAACAGCCTCTTTCTCAATCTGCCTAATTCTACTCTTCGCCCCCTGCAACTAATCAGAATAGCACTGCAAAACTTTTCCTTGGCCTCAAGCCCAGGGACCGTATCTCTCCAGCCCTGAAATCTCTCCACTGGCTCCCAGTGGCTGCAAGGATTAAGTTGAAGACCTTCTGCATTGTCCACAATGCTTTCTGGGGTAAGGGTCCGCACTACATCCAACTCTCTATGCCGAAATACCTTCCTTCTGGAGCCCTTCACTCAGTTACCTCCAACTCTCTGAGGGTCAGACGCTTCTCCAAGCAGAGAGTGAGGGGTAGATATCTCTCCTCCCCAGGCGCCTGCCTCTGGTATGGCCTCCTTGACCCGCTCAGACTTGAGCCGGACCACCTGATGTTCCTTAAATGGTTTAAGACCTTCCTTTTGTCCTCTGCCTTCTCTCTCTAACTCCCCTGCCAACTTACCTGTCTGCTGTGCCAGCCCAGCTGGTTGCTTGCTACCTTCAGAGTTTCACTGGATACCAGGCTCCTCCATGACCAGTCTTCTTTGCACTGCCTCCTGGCTTACCGGGCCCTTAGGGGCTGTAACTATTACCCCTACAGTACCCCTGCCTCCTTGCCTTCTTGCACTTACCCAGAGCTGTGCTGCACTGGCTGCACTTACTCTTAGCCTGCTGGCATGATCACACTGTGCCCTTCCCTGGGGGATACACGGCCTAGTAAGATAGTTTGTCTTGTCCTCCCTTTATCCTTCCTGCCTTGTCTTCTGGTGCCTAGAAACATTTCTGTACATGTGCGTTATAAATGCCATATCATATCATATGAAATGGGTGTGGTTCTAGCTTTGAACATGGTCACAGTCATCATGCAGTTGCTTTCGGTACCTGAGCATAACAGCATCATAAGAGCATTTGGCAAGAACAAACAATAACAAGGAAAAAGACAAAAATAGACATGAAAATGTTGACGCTAGGCTCATCCAAGACAGCACCCAAGAAAAAAAGAGTCCAACCAAGGGTCATTGTGATTCCTGACTCGTTCTCCTTGACCACCCTAAGCTTGTGCAAAGCAGCAATAGTCCCATTCTCTGAATCATTAGAAGGCAAAAATGTGCAGCAAGGGCTCCCTATCTTCTGACAGACCCCCCCCATAGCTTCTAGGAGGTCGAGGATATACCTGTTCTAGAACGCTATGAGCCTCAGAGCCCACAGTACTTCCTTGATGACACTGAAAGCTGATGCAGAGGAATTCACAAATAGCAGGAGTTCATACTAGGTCACCTGGAGCCACTTTGTGTTTGCTGCAGCTTGGAGGGAATGTGCCAGGAGGGAAGAAAAGAATGTCTCTGTATGACTAAACAACCAATACTGTTCAGGGATATCCATCAAAGCTTTTGAAGAGGCCGCTAATAGGTAATGTGACCTCTTGGTCCGTCGCATTAGCCCCTCCTTTCCATGATAGACCGAGTCATTGGGGTGTCCATGTGTGATGATACAGGGGACGCAAGGGGCACATGGGACAAAGGGGTCACGGCTGTGGCTTTGAGCATTGGAGCGGGCGTGGATTAAATGATCCTCAGGAATAACAAGGACAGGCACAAGGTGGTAAAACTCCACACACCCCGTCAGTTTGGAGGAAACTGCCTGTAGGGGCGAACGGTCCACAAGTCCAAAAAACATTAAGAAGTCTATCTGTACCTCCAGCCAGATCGGTGATGTGAAGCGTGCGGCTGCAGTTCCCATTTGTGCCAACAGGCACTGTGCCATCGCCCTTAAAACATGGAGAAAAATGGATGTCTGTATCTTAACAGCTTTTTCTGGCTCCTTGTTTAAATATTCCACATTCTTGGTTTACACATGCCAACCCTTCTTCTGAGAATCTCCTCTTCCCTCCAGCTCTGCAGCTCTTCTTCCATTGGTTATTGATGTTAATGGGCTTCATTATGGGTATACCAGTCTGGAAAAAGGTGCCATAACAACGTGTACCAGCACCTTTTCTGGACCGGCATACTCAGAGTCTGCCAGTAGGGCCAGTGAACTACCGGCAGGACTGACCTGCCGGTAGTTCAGGCCCACAGCGGCGGATCATTTTCTTAAGCACCAGCACCATTAACAACGGTGCCAGTGCTTCAGTGGTTACCATCCCATGGAGTCCTTTGGGACTCCATGGCAATGGGAATTTACTGTTACTCCACTGCCTGTAATATCCCAGTAATACCAGAATATTGGGTCGGTACTACCGCCAATCTCACCGGCAGTCTCGGAATGAGGCCTAATATACCTTTTAAACTCAACTTATGATCTGTAGCTGAACATTCTTCGTCAACAGGTAAAATAGACAGATTGCCCTTGAAAGTGCACTCGGACCCTGCACAAAGCTGGGTGCACTAGACACTGTGCCTCCGCTAGCTCTATTCCATCCGGGATAAACACTCTAGCGATACCAAACGAATGGGGAATGACAAAGCAGATGTAGCAAAATCCTACAGATCTCTCTCTCCCAACTCTCCTCATATGACTATACCATACATTATCTGCTGCAAATCCATGTGCATCTACTATCTGGTCTTAATTGACATTGTCCTCACAGCCCAGGAAATCAACATCAACATTTCTTTGTGTCCTCAATAACATGTCCTCAAATTCTATGATACTAGATATATTTAAACCATTCACATCCATACTGTTCACCATCTTTGAAAATGGTGACAAGAGAAACCAGAAAGGCATAAAAACAAACAATCATTCTAATATGCATTACATTTCTTCTTATCCTTGAAAAAATATTCATTCCTGATTTTTCATTTGCTCCCCCCCTTTTCCAATGGAATGTACTACCAATCCCTAGGGCAAACTTAACTTTGAGCCTGTTCCTGCGACGGCAGAGTGGCTCGGGTATCAATTTGTATGCCGGTGCGGCCTATGGAAACGCTGCTCATTCCAGCGTTGCACAAAGGATCAAACAAAGATTAGGTCATGGATAGTGGGAACTGGACAAGGTCTTTATCTTTATGAAGAGGCTTCCCTTTGGCATAATCCTGGTCTGCAGTTTAATAATAAGGTACTGAATTGGAAAAGTTGGGTTCAGAGGGATGTTTTGACTATTGGTGATGTGTGGAGTGCTGCAGGGGTAGTACCTTTTGCAAGTTTAGTTGAGAAATTTGGGTTAACGAACAGGGAATTAAGAAGGTATGATATTTTGGTAACTCTACTATCAGAACGGAGAGACATGTTGGGCGCTCCATTTTTGAAGAAACCAGAGAATTTTAATATTTTGGAAATTGGACTCCTAAAAGTGTCTACTTTTATGCAGATTATGCAACCTGATGGACAATGGTTAGATTCATGGGACAAGCTGAGGTTGTCATGGACAGAGGAGTTGGGCAGAGAACTTACGCCAAGAGAATGGGAAAAGATGTGGAGAGTGCCGACAACTGCCAAAGTGGATTTGCAATTACGCTATATACATCAAAGGATATTGGGCAGAATATATTGGACCCCAGTTCGTATGTGTAAATTGGGATTAGTTGGTGATGATCGGTGTTGGGGTTGTGGGAAAGAACAAGGTACTTTGATACATATGTTATGGTATCGTGAAAGAGTGGTGAGTTTTTGGAGGGAGGTTATTGATAGGGTCGATCAAATTTGGGACATTGTTTATCCACGCACTCCCTTAGCGGTCATCTTATTATTGTATAGTGGTGGACAGGATGTGAGTTGGGTGATATCGTGTGGGGTAATCAAAGTTTTGTTGGTGGCGGCTAAACGGGTGTTGAGGGTCTGGAAGACATGGAAGAAGCCAATGGTGGAGGACTGGATTTTAGATGTTAGAATTGTATGACTTGAGAAAACGATGTATTGTAAACAAAACAAGGAAACCCTTTATGAGGAAATGTGGGGGAGCTTTATTGACCTTTATGGATGATGCTAGATTAGGTTCTGGATGGAGTGCATTGGTCTATTAGCATTAATATATGGGGAGGGGGTTTGTGTTGTCTATGTGGTTGTTTTGTGTGGTCTTACTTGTTTGCTGTCATTTGTTTGATACATCTGGCTTTGTTTTAGGTTAGTCCTAAGTTTCATATGGTGGAATACAGAGTTATGGTTTGGAATTGTGTTTTATTTTGTTTTCCACTGTTATGTATTTTTCAATTCAATGACCTAGGATGTTAATTCTGTTGTTTATTGTAACTTGTTGAAAATGAGAAATAAAGAGTTTTTAAAAAAAAAAAACAAAGATTAGGACCCAGGAGAACAATTATTGCTTGTTCAGATCGTTGAATTCTTTGCCACTTCCTCTGTAGGCTGTTTGTGAGGAGATGCAAACTCTAAACAAATAGGGGCTGATTCATGGAATTATGTGCGCCGAAAAACGGGCTTTGTGCGCCATTCTGCCCGCAAATCCCTGTTTCACAAATGGGGATTTGCGAGCAGAATGGCGCACAAAGCCCGTTTTTCGGCACACATAATTCCATGAATCAGCCACATAATTCTGAAACTTTTGGTTAAAGCCCTAAGGTACTCCCTAAATTGTTCACCCAGAACTTCTGCTGACTTATGTGCATCTGAAGCTGTGCATGCAGGTCAGAGCGTTGTGTGTAACCTATGCCCTGTCACGATCTCATGAGGTCTAAGGTGGTGCTCTGTCCATGGCTGATTCCTTAAATAAAAGAAAACCAATGGCAAACAGTATAACCAACTTTTACTTAAAGCATTACACATTTTGAACAACCGGACCTTGAGAACTCCATTTAACCGCTCCATGACCCGTTGGCCGTGTGGGTGGTATGCTGAACACAACCTGTGCTTGATCCCCCAAGAACGAGGTAATTTCTGAGAACAAGGCATTAAAAAAGTGGGTTCCATTGTCGGACTTCAGGATCTCACAGATTCCCCACCATGGAAATACCTCTTTCACCAAAATGTTTGCTGCAGACTTAGCATCAAAGTGTATGCAGGGACCAACCTCAAGCCATCAGGAAAATAGGCAAACTACGACTATAAGGTACCAGTAGTTGTTACATTTCACAATCTTATTGACAAAATCAATATGGAGTTCCCAAAATGGCCCAGAGGGCCTTGGAAAACGCCTCTTACTGATCTCATGGTGTTTCCAGGATTGAATTCCCTACAAACTATGCAGTTTCCTACAAATCGACTTACCTGTTCCTGGAGGTTTAGTATGAACTATTCCTCCTGAAGCACTCCTGCAATTTGTCACCCAGAAGTGTGCACCGGGTAATGTAGTTGCTCTAGAGCCACAAGAAGCAGTTCTACAGGTATTACTACCTTCCCCGTCAGCTCCTGTCTCTACAGCAAATCCAATGGCGAGAGAGCACATCCTCTCTTTGCCCAAAGCTCCTGTTCCTCTTTAGGCGCTTTTCCCTGCATTTTCATAATTTGAAGCAAAGGGACTGGCAACTGTACCTGCTGGGACACAGTTTCCATTTTCTGGAGATCTGGGAATCGCAAATATGCAGCTCCTTTCGCTGCCCTGTCTGCAGCATAATTTCCAAGTGCTATTGAGTTAGTACGATTAGAATGCGCAGCACACTTAATGATTCCTAGCTCTATAGACAAGGTAAGCGCTTTGATTAATCTGCATAGCAGTGCAGCATACTGGACAGGGGTCCCCTCAGATCTCCTAAACTCTCTTTCTGCCACCTTGATGGGCCTGAATGCACAGTGGAGGTTATATACACAGGCCCTCATTACAAGTTTGATGGTCCGGAATTAACGGTGCCGGTAGAACCGTACCAGATGCATGGAAACACCGGCACCATTACGACATGGTGCTGGTGTTTCCGCAGTCCCCATTCCCGTGGAGTTTTACAGAATGGGGATTTACAGAATTGCTGGTGCCGGATTTACCAGACCAGCAGGGCTGTAAATGCCCCAGTAATTCTGGCAAGTCCGGCGCCAGTAATTCACTACGGGTCCTGCGGCAGCCTGCCGGTTTTACTGGCACGGTTACCGCCAGACCCGTAATGAGGGCCAGAGTCAGAAAAAATAGAGACTTCCTTCCCCTTACTCATTTCTAGTGCCTCTATAAGTGCCAATAGTTCCGCTGCTTGCGCAGAGTAATGCGAAGGCAACCATTTCTTCATTCTGGCCTGGTATTCCCCATCCACAAGGCCCACAACGGCTGCACCTGTATGCCTCTCACCAGTGTCTCGATTGATTGTCAAGGACCCATCAACATAAAGTACCTCACCTCCCGCCAAAGCATCCTCCTTAACACTCGTCCTCTTTTCCTCTTCTACCTCATATTTTGCACATACGTGGACAATGTCATCAGGTTTCACTGGCTCAGCTAAAAATGTGACAGGATTGACTAGGCGATGCCACACAGGATGTATGGATGTATTAGATCCAATGACCTCATACCCGACACTCTTTGTGTCATCAAAGTCGACTTGGATTTTTCTAAGATCGCAAACACTGCTTGCTTTACGTACAAGGGGCAACCCATAGTAATAGTTGAAGACATTTGATTTACAAAATCCTCTACAGCTAAAGGTTGCTCACAAGGGGACTGTCCCTGCATCACTGGGTCTAAGAGTCTGCTATAATATGCTAAAGGTTTATGGCCTTGCAATGTCTGCTGGGCCAGGACTGCTGTCATCACCTGCTCATTTGAGTGAGAAAACATGTAAAATGGTTTCTTGTAGTTCTGGGTCACCAAGACCGGAGCATTGCTGATCGCAGCCTTGAGTTCCCAAAAACAAGTCACCATTTCTTTAGACCCTTCTATTGGACCCTTCACCTTCTGCACTTCCTTAAGTCCCTGCAGAAAGGGCCTCACGTAACTAGAGTAGTGAAAGATCCAAGATCTACAATAGTTATAGAGTCCCCATGTGTCTCATCGTGACCGGGTGTGGCGTATTTTGAACTGCAGTGGCTCTCTCTGGCATTACCTTCCTTCCTGCGGTATCACTTGCCCCAAATATACTTCCTCTGCCTTGCAGTACTGCAATTTACCTTTGTTCACTTTGTACCCCTTCTCCGCAAGCAGTGTGAGAAGTGTTATTGAATCTGCTCAACCGTGCTCTTCTGAAGTGCAACAAACAAGCAAAGCATCCACGTACTGGATTACTGTACTGGCTATATGTAAATTCCCCATGTCCATTTGAACCACACTGTTGAAAACACCCAGAGATTCACAGTACCCCTGAGGCAACCTTGTATGCTCGAATCTCTGACCACGATACATAAATGCTGTGAGGTAACAAGAATCAGGGTGTAAGCGGACTTAGAAAAATGCCTTCTTTAAATGAATCACTGTGAAGTTGGTCGAACCAATATGGATATTACAGAGAATGGTAGCAGGATTTGGTACCACCGGTAATTCCGCTTCAACAATCTTATTGAGGGGGTGCAAATCCTGGACCATCTTCCAACTGGACCCCTTCCTTTCTTCACAGGGTAGATGGCCATGTTACATGGGGACACAGAAGGTTGTATTATGCCTTGCTTCAACAACTCCATAATGGTATCATAAATCCCTTTGTCTGCCTTTCTAGATATGGGGTGCTGCTTAACCCGTGGAAATATCCCATCAGGTTTCAATTTTATCTGCACTGCTCCAACTTTTTTCTAACAGCCCCACATCATGAGGATTGCTGGTCCATAAATGGTCCGGCACTTTCTCCAAATCCTCCTTCCAATGTGGCTATGTATTTCTAACGATGATCATGGTCTGTTGTTCTTCCCTTTGCTCTATCGCTATCTGGCAAGGCACCCCAATCTCAAAAACTATCTCTCCTTGTGATCAATGCACTAGACTGTGCGCCACTCTCAGCCTTCATCATCAGTGCCTGAGAGAACCACCGTGTTCTTCTTGATAACTACTGCTTCTAGGAGAATCATTACAATGGTGTCTGGTGTTACGTCATGTGTCACAGTAGGCCGAAACAAAAACTCATTCGGTACCCGCCATGTCTGATCTCTGATTCCCGGGACCGCATTTAACAAAACCATTATCCCATAAAGAAACAACATTGAATGTACATGTACAGCCCTTTTTGTGGTGTCACTACAGTATGCATGGAAACGCGCTGCTTCTCTTAGTGGAGACAAACCTGGAGTGGAGCATAATATACCTCTTGAAAAAAGGATCACTGAATCCTTTAGTTCTTGCTAACCTTAGTCCCATCTTGGTCTTGCCTTTTTCTATGAAGTTGCTTGAAGCTCTGGCTTCAGCTCGTCACTCTTCTTTTCTTGAGTCCTCTGGGCTCTTGGACCCTTTCGAGTCTGGTTTCTATCCGGGGTGCGGCACAGAGAGTGTTCTGGTATCTGTGGTTGCGGATATGACCAGGCTAGTTAACAGCGGTGGAGTGGGTGCCCTAATTTTGCTGGATCTTTTAGCGGCTTTTGATGCTGTCAACCACGCCAACCTACTGTCCCGCCTGGCGGGCTTCTGCGGGTCCATCCTGGAGTAGTTTTCCTCCTCCCTGACAGATAGGGCCTAAAAGCTTTCTCCTTTTTCTTCTCCTCTCACTCACTATCCTGTGGGGTTCAACCTCTTGTCTGTCTCGTCCACTCCTTTGGCCTCCGATGACACTAAAATTCTTGTTCATGTTGTGGTGTTGTCATGCTTGGGTCAGTGTCTGATGGCTGTGAGGGAGTGGATGAACATCAATTGGCTGAAACTTAATGGGGACAAAACAGAGGTCTTGGTGGTGGGTGTTCTTTCTATTTCTACTATTTGGACTCATTCATTTTGGCCCCCTAAACTGGGTATTTTCTTCTTCAGTGACTATGGTGAAGGGCATGGGGGTTTCCCTCTCCTCTACTCTTTCCATGGCTCCTCAGGTAGGTGCAGTTTGTAAAGCTGGCCATTTTCATCTGATGATACTTCGAAGGGTTCTTCCTTTTCTACCTAGTCAACTTCATCCTCCACTAGTGGCTGCTCTTGTGCTTAGCTGAATGGATGATTGCAATGTCATGTTCCTGGCTCAACCAGTGAGACTGATCTACCTTCTCTAGGTATTACAAAATCTAGCAGCTTGAATTGCCACAAATTCTCCTTATGGTGCTCACACTTCGCCAGTCCTTCACTCTCTGCACTGGCTCCAAGTGGCCAGAGGTATTGAATTAAAGTCTCTCTGCTTAGTTCATCAAGATTTCTATCAGCAGGGAGCGGTGTATCTTTGGGACAAATTTGTCCACTGTTGCCCTGGCCAAGATCTTCGTTCTGCCAACGGCTTTTTGGTGGTGATCCCTAGATTTTGGCTTTCTCGAGTGGGAGGCCAGGCCTTTTCTATTATTGCTGATAAACTGTGGAATACTTTGCCCTTTCCGCTCAGAGCTACCCGGAATCTTTTGGAATGAAAGCGTCTTCTTAAAACCTGTCTCTTCTAGATTGAAGTTGGTGGTTTTCTGGTTGTTTCCTAGTGCCAACATGCTCTTGGGCGAACAAGCACTTTATAAAATTGATTAACATAACATAACCTTCCTCTATGAATGCAATGGACATGTGAAGTCGACTGAGATCTCGGCCCAAGAGATTCGCTGGGGTATCTCTGCAATACAACAACGGAGAAGATACATTTTGTGTACCTACCTTAATATGTAGATCTTCAGTGTAAGAAACCAACAGGATAGCCCTAGGGAATCCCTGTGTGTCCATTGTTTTGCCTGACAAGGGGAACTCACCTTCCTTGATGCAAGATTTTGGGGCCCCTTTATCGACCATGAATGTAAATGTTAAGTCACCTACTGTCATGCATCATTCATGGAAATTATAGAACCGCTGGAGACGCCATTGAATTGCCAACTACGTTTTCTGCTGTTTCACCCATGAACGGTCTAGTTCATTTCCAAGATGGCCGCCGCAATCCTATCCTGCCTCCAGTGCGGCTCTCTGATGCGTTACAACCTCCACGTTGTTAAGACGCTAGTGTGTTTTTTCTCCCTTTGAGCAAAAGCTCAGTTCCAAATTTGCATTCTTTTGCTGTTACCTCCCTGTCTCTCCTTCTTAGAGACATTCCGGTTTTCCTTTGTTCCACATTGTGTATACCTCTTGCGGAGATCTCTTGGGCACAACATCGTTTTACAGTTTCCTTGGATTCTCACTACATTCAAGATAAGAGTTCTGGACTAACCGTTCCTCGAGGCTCTGGACCTTATCAGGGTTTTTTCAGGGGATTGCTCCCGGGGAATCCTTTCTGTCAGGTGTCTTGCAACACGACAACGTGGCCTCCAGAGGAGCTCGTCCTTATTTGCATGAGAAGAAGGATAAGAAGGGATGTGAAAAGAAGAAGATCCGAAGAAGAAAGAAGACAGACCCACAAGACCGCTCTACAGAAGAACAAAGTGAGGAGGAAGGGAGGGAAGATTCCTCAGAGTCTGACACCTACCTGCACACCTATTTGGGGATCCTCTTCCGAATCAGTGGTAACAGACAGGACTGGACACATCAGAGATCCCTGTGGGCTGTCCTCTTCTTGGTACATATTAGCACCTGGGAGCGAGAAAGGATTCCCTCAAAATATACTTGCTCCAGTGTAATGTGTGACCGTTCCTTGGCGTAAAGGATTTTTTCCCATGTCTCTACTGCTACCTGCGCTGCGTTGGGATGGTCAGTTGAATCACATAGGTCTGTGCTGCCCGATTCGCGGGGCTCTGTTCACACACCGACTGGGCATATGGCATGGTCGGGCATTGCATTTGCTGAGCTCCTACCTTAAAATACTGTGGCCTGCTCTGGCAGTCTCATGCCATGTGTCCCATCCTTTCGCACGACCAACACTGAATCCCATAAAACCCTCCATAGTTATTTCCCATTGACCCGTTAAGCTGGGGCCCCATTCTTCCAAACTCGCCAAATGACCCATTTCCTGGTGAAAATCCTGCACTACCCCTCAGAAACCCTCTCATTTGTCTTGGACCGGGAACATACATGTTCATCCAACCTTGTGTCATACCCAATTCACTATGCCCCTGTTGTCCCAATTGTTCCTGTTGTCCCGTCATGGAGCTGGTAATCACTGCTCCTTCTAAACCGGGTTTCCCTAACGTTTTTTGGACAAGCTTGGCCTCTCCCTTTTGTGCCTGTTCTATACTCTCCTTCTCCTTCTCTTGCCTCCGTTTACAAAAATGCACAATATGTGCCTGAATTTCCAGCCAACTCTTGCCCTCCATCCATACTACTTTATCGAGATTGTGCTGGACTTCCTTAGGAAGTCGCTTCTTTAGCATTTGGTAAACAATCACCACATTCTTATCCCATGCTTCTGCGGTCTCTGCCCTCCACATCTTCTGAATTAACTGGATGTGTGCGGCAGGATCATCATCAAACTTCATTGTTTTGGCCAGAATAGAATTGATATCAGGCGTACCAGGATTCATAACCCGCAGTGCTCCCCATACCGAGCCCTGTAATTATTAAAGGCTGTTCCATCGTGGGTATTTGTATCCAACTGAACTCTTGGAACCCTGCTCGCCTCCAAAGCTCATTTAACTGTTCACCCATTAGAGCCGTGAATATGCTTTTCATATCCCCTATGGCCAACATAACACCAACAGTGTGTTTCTCTAAGGCATAAATCTACTTCCCCGCCCCTGCAGTGAGCAAAGGGAGTGCCTTGAATCAAATTATTCCAGTCCTTGTGTGACCATGGGACATAATATGCCTTTCCCCTGACCTGTCTGCAGCAACGAAAATATAGTTACACCCAAATTTACTGGGATTCCCCATCTCTCTCCTACTACTTAACAGTGTCATGCGAGTATCACAGCATGTCCTAAGACTCCAATTTATATCTGTCTCTGATACTGGATCGGGAGATGGGGCTGCTACACCCTGCTCCCCCTGCTCAAAGTCTGACTTGCATCCACCTTTGTCTCCTACTCCTGTTATTACTTCCCCTGATACTTCTACAGGCATGGAAGCATACTCATCACTACCGTAGGATGCCGGCTCCCGTTCTCTCTGCTTGAATCCTGTTCCCACAGCAATACTTTGGTCCTCCACGTCCACATTGACCTCTTTGATAACTGATTTATCCAACCTAACAAGAACTTGTCCATGCCTCCACTTTTCTATGTCCTTTGCCTGTCTATTCACTTCTTCCCGCTCTTCACTTCTCTGCCGTCGTAACAGCACTACCTCTTCTTCTGTTAGCCTCTGCGCTCTTTCCAATTTTTTCTGCTCCCGTGTTTCTACTACCATTCACAACCTATCCTCTATGCTAGCGGTAAAACGCATTCTCTGCCCTGTCTCACTCATTCTCAATCCTTCATCTACTCTTCTAGCTGCTGGCCTCACTCTCTCTCGTTCCTGCACCCTTAATCTCTCTGCTAACCTAGCCATCGGGGGAGTTATTCCCATTCCGCTCTCTGCTCTCTGCTCCCAACCTTTTGACAGCCCTAACCATTGAAGGAGTTATCCTTCCACTTTCCTCAATATCCAATTTTCTGTGTCTGTCTCGCAACCACTGGAGTGGCCACTGGAGAAAATGGAGGTTCGAAACTCAGGATCTGTATATCCTCATGCAGGCGATAAATGATTTGTATTTATTTGTATTTATTTTATTTGTATAGCGCAGACCAGGCCCGGAGGCTACCGGGCGCATTTCTTAAGGCAATGGTTACATACGTTGCATACAATGATGATATATCAACAATAAGTAAGGCATAGAAATAGACATGTGTAGGTGGTACATGGAAAGTCAAGTAATGCATCCTTACTGATGTTATTGCAGCACGTTTTAGTAAGAATCTTAGGCATTGGAGGAGGCGAGCCAACATTTGGCTTTGTGTTTGAAGAGGTTGAAGGAGGGGAGGTTTCTGATAGTCAAGGGGACAGTATTCCACAGTTTGGCTGCCAGGACTGGGAAGCTAGACCCACCGGCTGTTTGGAGCTTGTATCTGGGTATCGTTAGGCTCTGATTCAGGGTAGATCTAAGTGATCGGACTGGAGTGTACATCGTGAATCGTGACGAGAGATACGTGGGGGCCAGATTGTTCAGGCATTTGTAGGTAAGGGCAAGCGATTTTAGTGAGATCCTTTGGGTGACTGACAACCAGTGAAGGTTCTTCCTGGTATCCGAGATGTGTGCAGATCTGGGGATATTGAGGGCTGCCCTGATGGCGTTATTTTGTATAATTTGGAGCTTGTCTAGGTTACACTGGTTAGTGCCCTGGTACAATGCATTGCAATAGTCAAGTTTAGACATGACCAGGGTCCTAGCCAGGGTGGTGCAGTTATGTGAGGAGAGGAGAGGATGACAGGCTGTGATCAACTTGCAGGTATAGGCGGCGGCAGCCGCAACTGCATTGGTTTGTCTTTGAAGGGAGAGGGTGGAGTCAAGGTAGATTCCAAGTGTTTTTGTGTCTTTAGAAACTTTAGTTATGTTTCCATCAATGTTAAAGGAACTAAACATAGGGTTCAGTTTGTTTAGTCTTTGCTGAGTACCTAGGATGAGGAGCTCTGTCTTGTCATCATTGAGACAGAGCTCATGTTGGGCCATCCAAGTTTGAATGACATGGTAGACATCGTTCAAGGCTTTTGAGTCTAAAGTGTAATCACCCGTGATGGGGATGAGTATCTGGGTGTCATCCGCATAATTTGTGTAGGTAACACCGAGGTAATCAAGCACATCGAATAAGGGTTTAGTGAATACATTATAAAGGGTGGGGGAAACGCACGATCCTTGGGGGACTCCGCACGGGACTGGTGCAGGGTCAGCCGCAGAGGTGGGCGAGAAAACCCTCATCTGTCTGTTTGCCAGGAAGGATTGAATCCAGTTTGTGGCCATGTCAGAGAAGTGAGCTGCAGTTTTCAGGTGGTGACAGAGGATTTGGTGATTAACCAGATCAAAGGCAGCAGATAAGTCTAGTAGTAGTAGCATGGCTAGTTTACCATTGTCTTTGATATCCTCGATTTGGGTCTTGAGATCAAGGAGGGCTGTCTCCGTACCATGCTTCGGTCTGAAGCCGGATTGTCTCATGCCTAGTAGGTTGTTTGATTCCAGATAGTTCTGTATCTGAAGATAGGCTGCTCTATCTAAGATCTTTAGCAGAAAAGGGACCGTTGTGATGGGTCTATAATTGGTTGGAACCTCCGGGTCTAAGGTGGGTTTTTTTAGGAGAGGGATAACCCAAGCATCCTTTAGGTTATTGGGGACCACTCCCGATTGAAAGGAGGCATTGATGAAAGAGGTTATAAAAGGAGCGAGGTCATGAGCCGACTCCTTAATGATAGGGGCTGGACAGGTGTCCCCTTGGCAATTTGAGGGTTTTAGATTGCGGATGATTTTTTCAACCTCCAGAACGGTGAGTGGTGTGAAGCTAAACGGCACCGGGGAGTCGAGGGTTGTTATTTTGGGTGGCCTGGTATTGCTAAATGAAGGGGTGTGGAGGGTGTTTTGTTTGGCGTTGATTTTGGCTTGTAAGGTGGATATTTTGTTAAGAAGGGCATTTTGTATGTTGTTGCACCAGGTGCTGTCCTTAGTGCACGTGTCCGGTGCAGGGGAGGGAGATTCTAGCTCTTTAAGGATTTTGAATAATTCCCTGGTGTTCGATTCTGCCTGGCATATTCGTGTGTTGTATGTCTCCTTTTTGGCTTGTAATATGGCCTCCTTGTAATTAAGAGAGGTGATTAGAAGGGAGGCTTTGTTAGCAGCACTGGGATGGCTTTTCCAAAGGGCTTCAGCTTTGCGCTTTACTTTACGCATCGCGTTGAGCTGCGGGGTGAACCAAGTGTTCAGGTGGGACTGTTGTTTAGCTTTACGGATTTTTAAAGGAGCTAAGCTCTCAATGGCATTGGTCATTAGGCTGTTATAAATGTCTACTAGGACAGTGGGGTCCTTATCCTTCTGCTGTGCAGCAAAGGTGTTCAAGCAAGGGAGGATAAGAGGAAGCAGTTTCTCCCTGGTGATATCTTTTTTCTTTCTGGTAGGTATAGCGGGGGCTATGGTAGGTATGGGTTGGGGGTTGGTGGCTGGAAGGAGGAAGGTAATAACATGATGGTCCGACCAGGCGCATGCATCATTAGAAGTGACATTGGTGTTACAGTTAAGGTCGGCTAGCCAGTCGAGCGTTCTTCCTTTGATGTGTGTGGGATCACGAATACGCTGCTGGAAGCCTAGGTTGGAGAGGGTGGTGTCTACTTCAGTAGCCATGTGGTCCTTGGGATCTGAGAGACCTAGGTTAAGGTCTCCTAGTAGCAGTATCTGAGAGTTGGGCTTGGTGTTAGTCGACAGGGTGGATGCAACCTCATCTGTGAATGAACCTAATGGGCCTGGAGGTCTGTATATAAGGTGGAGTGTTGCTGTATTGTTAGGAGAGAGTGATAGTTTCACTGAGAGAGATTCTGCAGAACTAAATTGTATGAGGGGAGCAGCTCTCATAACGATTTTGTTGCTGTGAATAAAGGCGACTCCACCACCTTTCGACAAGTTGGAGTGGCGGTCGTTTCTGATGATGGTATAACCCTTGGGTAGGGATAGAGCGAGGAGAGGACCAGAGGCTTCATGTAACCAGGTTTCGGTAATAGCTAGGAAGTCCAGGTTCTGGACCGTGATGAGGTCAGCGATGTCAAGGGCGTGTGCTGTGAGGGATCTAGCATTGATAAGGGCTCCCTTGAGTGCTGCGATAGGTAGGGTGGATGGTGGAGGGCTAGGCGTTGCTGTAGGGGTGGGTAGTGGAAGGGCAGTGCGATTGTGCACAATACTAGGTGGTCTAGGCAGTCTAGTTCTAAGTCTGCTATTCCTTTGTTGTACAGAACATGGGATGTTTGGGGTGGGTTTGGTAGCAAAGTGCTTGAGCCAGAGGGCTGGGTCATTGAGGTAAGGGTTCGATATAGGCACAGGATGGTAGAGCATGATTGATGGGCGAATAAGTACGATCTTAGTTATACTTGTGCGGTGGCTATCGGCAGTGCAGGCTGATAGTCCTAGGAGGACTATACATATAAGGATAATGCTGGCAAAGGTTCTTGGCTGCATGTCGCAACTTGTATTTCTCAATGTGCCGAGGATATGGCTATAAGGGTTCAGTGCAGAGTACCCATAGCACCCAAATGGGGCAGTGCCGAAGGAACTCCTGCACCCTACTTTTCTGGCCCTTCCTCTGAGACTTTAACATTATGGTCCTTCCCGCCTTTCTCAAACATACTCCATAGCTCTAAGATGTGTTACTGCTTCTCTAATTTTTAACCCTTGTGCCTGGCAGTTAATAATGGATGCAGGTTTTCCAATATCCCCTTATCATATGTCCCCTCAGTAGGCCAAGAACTGAGCATATTTTACCCTTAGTTTCCCACAGCCATTCCCGGTGATACCTTTAAATCATCACCTTACAGCTAGGAAGTACCTGACACAAATGATCCAGTGAAGTCTCCATACACCAATCCAATTTAGCCAAAATAATTTCACAAAAATAACACCAAAGTCGAACATGCGCCACAAAATGTCCCCCCAAGGAACCCCTATTTTTCACCTTCACGGTTTCTTAGTCTTCCCCCACAGTCACTCACCTTGCTCGCTTTCACTGCAATCACCTTGCTTAGCTATTTACTTTAATTATACTTCTCACTCTTACACAAAAGACAGCATTTTATCCAAAAAAACTCATGCCTGCCAATATCTCTGAGATATCTCCTTCACATGAGCATAGAAGGAGCGCAATGTTTTCCACTGCTGCTCTCGCTCTCTTCATTACTAATATGGCATTCTCGACTAAAATACCGTCTTTACCCAACTACAGGAATATTCTCTTCACTACTTCAACTAACAATGAGAAGCGAGGTGAGGGCTCTGTCCTCACAGTCGATACAAAATGAAGGGTGCCAAGGGTGTACTTCAGGAAGATGTCCAGTTAAAGTACCGAATTCAAAAGGATCGAATGCCAAAGGTGAGAGTCAATTTGACCTAAAACAAAAGGGTTGATTTTTATTTTTTTTAATATTTTTTTTGGGGGGGTTTCCGTTTTGGAAAAAAAGTGGTTTTTACCACAAAAAAAGGGGTTTGTGGGGGCCCACCCCCAAAAAATAAATAAATAAATAAATAAAATTCGACTCTTTGGTTTTCGGTCCTTTTGATTCAACACTTTGGTCATTCCATCCTTTGCATTCGAAACTTTGACCTAGAACCCTTCAGGAAGGTATTTATGGGTGGACTTACCATAAGATGCTACCTCACCCCTATGTGAGGGCTCCAGCCAACCAGACAAGCAAACTGAAGGGTATCAGGACAAACCTCACAATGGATGTGCTGGTGGGGATACCATCTCAGAGCTCTAAAATAACAAACTAGGTAAAATATACAAAAAGGACTTATTACATAAAACAGTTCTCGCACTCCTCCAAAGCATTGACCCTTTCAATCCCCGTAACCTCAGCTAACTCCACACATGCACTCCGATTCTACCCTTACCAAACCCCTTAAATCAAAGAAACAACCTTCTTTTTCCCTGTCTCTCCCTTGTTTTACCCTCCAAATGTGCATTCACATGACCCCAAAGCGCTCCGAAGTGGTGCTCCTTCAATTCGCCCTGCACAGCTTGACCACGGTACCACACCCTTGGGGAACATACAGACCTTTAACCAATATGGCACCTGTAAACCTCTCTTTTTTCACTGTGCACGGAAGACTCATCCCCGCAGAGAAGTGCTGCACACGAGTTGTGAGTCCACGTTTGTACGGAAAACAAGTTTATTTGGCCGGGAGGGGCTAGATGATTCTATAGAGTCACACTAACGCAAGTCTCTCCAAACCACACAAGTTGACATATTATATACATTTTTGCAACAGTTAAAACACTCCCATATATTGTATTACAAACCACTCCCCAGTTATGATTGGTCAAACCCTATACAAAAGAAATTCAATCTTTCTCCAATTCCCACATTCTCATTGGTCAATTTTGGTTAATTACCATCATCAGCTCATATTCGTAGTAAACCCCTTTTCCGGAGTCTTCTGTGCTACGTCATGACATCATCACATAGTTATACATTCACACATAAACATAATTCATTAGAAATCCCAGCTGGCCTGAGACCTCCTAACCCCGGACGTAACTGCACATAGTTTACAAGAGTACTTCAAACAATATGAGGAATGGAAGAATAAAGTGGTTCCCTTTGAACTGGTGATAACCATCTCACCCACCCTGACTTGCTGTCATCTTCAGAACACTCTAATCTAAATGACTACCAATTCAACACGCATGGCATCTGGTCACATCCTGAGAAAACAATTGGAATCCATGAAGCATCAATCAATTTTGGCCTCAAGCTTCCCTTTCCCACTGGTTTATTGCTCTTCAAAAGGCGTATGGCGAGATCCCCCTGACCATTAAATACCAAGCTCCCAATGCAATTATAAGATTGCATCTTCCTTCTGCGACACAGCCAAGCCATAAAAACCCCAGGCCGGCCTGTTGACTGACAATCTGCTTAATGTTGTGGTTACTCACTGCCTTCCCTTTGGCCCCCAAACCATGCAAACCAGTATTTCTCAGTCACTCAGAATTCACCTTGCAAACTCTGACTGCAGAGTTTAACCAATTTATGAAAACAGCACACTGCATACAGATTTCTAAATTCCCCAGGTATGTATCTCAGTGCATGCATGTTTAATAACTACTGTGTCTTCTTCACAGTGGGTTCTTCATAACGAACCGCCTTCCTTGCACATTATGAAGCTCCTCGTTGTCCAGTTTATAGGTGCTTTGTGGCACCCCATACCCAGATTGTATTTATATTGCATTGGTGATCTTATTTATGTTGCTGCGTGTGTGGAAATCTTAAATGTATCAACTTAAACACAAAGTAACACGAAATGTAACATATCCCATTCTCATTAACTACACAGGATACATATAAAATTGCAACATCGGGTCAACTTCGCCGCTCCCCCAGTCACAAATTATGGCGCACGCAATGTGAACCCCTCTTTCTCATTGGGACCTTTCCACCCCAACACTTGCTTGTTATAGGGAATCCCCAGAAGACAAGGTCATCTACAACCTCCAAAATGTCATTGTTCAAATTCCAACGGTATGTACATCTTGTTTTTATTAGTTATCAACTGCAGGACCTTAGTGTTATTAGGATTAATTTTCAAGAAGTTAGCCTTAGCAAAATCTGAAAAGGATGAGATGAGCTGCTGGAGACCAACCGGGGTACAATCAATTAAAATAAAATCATCTGACTGGCCACCAGGGGGTGCACGGGTGATGTCGTGCCCCGTCTGAGCTCGCTCATCAGAGGTCCTGCAAGAGGTCTGAGCCCCCACTTCTAGGACACCCCCACAGCTGAGACTCGAGACGAAGCTTTGGGAAGATGCCCCCCGCCACTGGCAAAAAACCCAGAGCGAATCGGTGGAGTTTTCGCCTCATATCGACCGACTGAAGTTCTCCCCCGTTTCCACATTGAAACGATACGAACGCGCGGAGCCCAGCATAGGCCCCGCCTAGCAGGAGCCCTGCAGAGGCATTGCTCCCGAATACAAGCATCTTCAGGTGACTCGAAGCGGCAGCGGCACAACGCGCATACTGCGCCCTCCCCCCGCACAGTTTCGAGCGGCGGTCTGCCAGAGAAAGCCGCGGACATTGGAGCACCGACGGTGCGCGGAGGTGCGATTCCGGTCTGCGGGGAGGTCCCGTCTGCGCGCGGCCTGTGTGCTGTAGCGGTAAGCGGACCCACAAAACTGCAGCGAGGCGGCTCGCACCCCCGGCGAATGAGTCACGGATGGTTCCTCGGACTTGGGAGCCCGAAAGGCCACACTACACCGCCCCACGCCCTCTTAGCAGTGCAGACGGCCACGGGTGGGGCGGGGTAGCACCGCAGAGCCGCGGACCCCCATGAGAGCTGAGACGGAAAAGGACGATCACCCCGGCCTACAGTAACGGGTCATTCCGGAGTGCAAAGCGCGGCATCTTGCGTCGCAGACTGCAGGCCCACGGACCAGGCCGCTAAGAGACATCCACGGGAGAAAATTGAAAAAGCAACCCAGACCCACGGGACTCCTCTACATAGGGGTTCGCCCAGTTACTGTGTCAATTGGCAAGCTGAGGGTTGGGCCCCCAAACCTTGGGGCGTGTGCCCTCCTCGATTACATTGGACGTCTTTCTTCAGCCAAACCACGTCGGAAGGTAGACCCCTCACACGCTTGGGGTGGACCTCACAGCGAGGAGTTTCTCCTACTCCTGATAACCAGGCGACCCACTCATTACGCACACAGTAGCCGAGGCAAGGACCTACAAACCCCGCACCCAGCACTATTGGGACCCTGCCTAACGGATTACAGGCCTACTTTAGACCTATGGACTTTAAACAGAAATTGTCCAAATTTCAGTACAATCAGGTCTCTGAAGCACCGCCCCTGCGCGAACCCTCCACCATGGCCTCCAATAACCCAGAGGCTGCTCTGACCAGGGGTGACATCGCTGACCTCCTTTCGGAAATGAAAGGGATGAGAGCAGACATAGGCAATAAGATCGATAAGATCACAAGCAGAATTGACAAGATGGAGGAAAGAATTGAGGAGGTTGAGCATAACCAGACCTCCTCAGGCATCCTTGAAATGCAGGTCGACCACCGCCTTATGGAAATTGAGGGCAGAGAGGAAGAACTCCGGCTAAAAGTCGATGATTTAGAAAATAGAGAGCGTCGGAACAACATACGTGTCTTTGGTGTTCCTGAGGTGGACGGAGAATCAGAAACACACCTCAAAAAAACCCTACATGACATTCTGAAACTCCTGTTTGAAGACGATGGAATAGATGCACCCAAAATTGACAGGATCCACAGAGCCGGAGGTAAACCGGGTAGCCCGAGGTCCATTCTGGCCGGGTTCCACAATTATGCAGACAGAGCCCAGATTCTAGACAAAGCCAGGCTTGCATCGCAGATTTCCCTGGAGGGGTCACGCATCACCATTTTCCAGGACCTGTCCTCCCTTACACTAGCGCTGCGAAGGAAATGCCAACCAATTACCAAGGTTCTCAAGGATAAAGGTGCCAGATATCGGTGGGGCTACCCATTCTCACTGACGTTCGAATGTGACAGCACAAAGATGAAACTCACATCAGAAAGAGACATTTCCAACGCCATTACTGAATTACTAGGCCCCCAAGCAGATGGAACTCCCATCCCGACAAAAAAGAATGCTGAAGAAACTTGGCAAACTAAAGGCCCCCGGAGACGGAGAATGCAGGGTTCCAGGAAATTTAGGAGGATGAACACCTCATCAGACATGGAACATTGACTCCTCCACTATTCTGAACACCTGCTATGAACAGGCAACTCGAACGACAAGAAGCGAATCGGGTGACACTTCTACTACGCTGACTCCCAAACTGGACCCAAGTAAGAGGTTGGCGGGTGGAGTCATGCGAATTGAGGTACAGGGTGGGAGCAAGGGGGGGAAACGACTAAGATCTCGACTAGACCTGGGCGGAGAGGGCCATTTTTGAGACTCTGTTAGCCGGTAATGGACGAGGCCTCTTCCCCTCAGGCATCAAATGACTCGATTGGGGGGGCTCGAAAGTTTAAGTTACGATGCGTTCTTACTGGAAACGGACCAGGTGTTGTGCAGTCCACACTGGTGGTTCGATAACAGTTGGGCGATGTCAAACCAACTGCATCGGACGCCGCGGGAGGGAATGTTTAGGGGTGACCCTAGAACGGGCCACTTTGTTTTTGGTGGGAGGGTGGGGGTTTGGGGTAGAAAAGTTGGCCTTTTACAGGTTTCTTTTACAGAGCACAGGATACATTTGCAAACAGGTGTCGACCTAAGAGTACTCACTGAGAATGACAAGGAGCACATTTCGACCACATGGCTACGAGAGTCCACACAATCAATAGGACAGGCACAGAGAATAGCGATATCTTCTTCAGTAAGCCCTGATGGCAACCACACATAACATTGATCAACTACGCATAGGCACACTGAACGTTAAAGGCCTAAACTCCCCCAGCGTTCCTTGGTTGCAAGAGAATTTAAGCGCTCTAAGATTGACATCTTATTCATCCAAGAAACACATTACACGAGAGGACAAGAGAAGGCGATCCCAGGTAGACCTATTGGCTATACCCTATGGAGCTCCGGTATAACGAAAAAAGCAGGAGTGGGGATAGTAATTCGTAAGAACCTACGTATGTCGGTCCAAAGCTCGTGGGTGGACACAGAGGGAAGAATGGCAATCATTACAGGACTCATACAGAACGAGTCCGTCACGCTGGCCACGTTATATGCTCCCAACCAGGGGCAAAAGAGGTTCCTCCACAAAGCAATTGAAAAAGTGTTTAATATGGCAGAGGGGCAAACGATCCTTGGAGGAGACTTCAACATGTGGATGGACCCCGCCCTAGACAGACAAAGTGAAACAAACACAGCCAAACCACCACGCCAGGCTGAGGACACTGATATGAAAGTAACGCTCTCGACGTTTGGTCTAACTGACAGTTGGCGTCATCTCCACCCCACAGACAGCGGCTTCACCTTCCGCTCCATTCCCCATGGAACACTCACACGAATTGATTACGTGTTCCTGTCCAAAAACCTACTACGAGAAACCTCTGCTGCAGAAATATGTCCGATCTCGTGGTCGGATCACGATTTGGTTATGACAGAGATACGATGGGTGACGCACATCCCCCAGAACACAAAATGGAGGTGCAATGACTCTCTGTGGAAAGACACGGCATTCAGAGACGAATTTGAAAACGAAATTAAACAATTTTTCGTCTCCAATGACACCGGGGAGATCTCAAAAACTTCGGTATGGGAGGCAGCAAAAGCAACATGGAGAGGTATTCTTAATAGAGAGGGAGCCCGCAAAAAGAGAGAGCGAACTTTGATCGAAGGAAATATCAGGCAGAAACTGAGTGCAGTAGAGAAGCTGGCACAATCAAACCCACAGGAAAGAGAAGATCTAAAAATACTAGAAGTCGGCAAAATTACCCAAACCCTACAGTATTTAAAGCAAAAATTTTACGAAAAAGGTGACAAGACTGATGCTCTTCTAGCAGCAAGACTACGCGCACAGAGAGCTGAGAGGTGGGTGAACGTAATAGAGAGAAGGGACGGCACACTCCTAGACGCCATCGAAACCTCACCCCAAGGAATTCAGGAGGCGTTCGCCTTTTTCTACGAGGATCTTTACACTTGTGACCCGCCATCTCCGCCGGGTGCCATAGAAGATTATCTCAAAGAAGCCAAACTACCTTCGTTGTCACGTGCTGAATCGGAGGCGCTCGATGTCCCTGTTAGCGAAGAAGAAGTCGCTGACGCTATCAAGAGACTCAAAGCAGGAAAGTCCACAGGAGACGATGGATTCACCCCTGGCTTCTATAAATCATTCACTGCGTACGTTGTCCCCTTCTTAACAACGCTCTTTAATGAAATCTTTGTAACAGGCAAAGTGCCCCCCTCCTTCGCACAAGCACTGCTAACGGTTATTCCAAAAGAAGGCAGAGACCCGAAATTATGTGAATCATATCGTCCCATATCACTTTTGAATATAGACGCCAAAATATACGCAAGGGTCATAGCAGCCCGAATGGAAGTCCATTTGCCGCGACTGGTGAACCCGGATCAGGTTGGCTTCGTGATCCAAAGACAAGGGGCAGACACCATGAGGAAAACACTGCACCTGATACACGAAGCACGGCGCATGCCAGGTGACCCCACCCTCTTGTCACTGGACGCCGAGAAGGCCTTTGACAGGGTGGACTGGGACTTTCTGGAAAAGGTACTCATCGAGGTGGGACTTGGCCCGAGGCTCCGCCTTGCTATAAAAGCTTTATATTCATCACCGCAAACATCTGTCTCTGTCAATGGTGGCTATTCTAGATGGTTCCCCCTGGAAAGGGGAACGAGACAGGGATGCCCACTGTCAGCCATCCTGTTTGTCCTCTCGCTCGAACCTCTGGCGCAAAGGCTAAGAGAAGACACCGGGGTCCGAGGGATCAGAGTAGGAGACAAGGAATATAAGTTGGGTCTCTACGCCGACGATATTTTGCTTCATCTCACCTACCCACTCGAATCTATCCCGGCAGCTCTAAATATTATTGAAGAATATGGACAGTTGGCAGGCTTGAAAATCAACACTGGGAAATAAATCCTGCTCCCGCTTTACAAGAGCAGAGATGATGAGGTGGAAAGATTCGCCCCACTAGGAATGAAAGTGAGCCTGACCACCTTACGATACTTGGGCATCAACGTCACCCGAGACCTCGATACTTTGTACCAAGCTAACTTCCTGCCCATGTCACTAACATTACAAAACGATATGAAAAATTGGGCCAAACTCACAATCTCTAATGGCGCCTAAACGGTAATTCTCCCTAAGATCCTATACCTGTTTCAGATGCTCCCTATAAAAATGCCTAAAGAATTCTTCACTGAAATGATGAAATCACTGTTGGCTTTCCTTTGGCAAGGTAAAAAACCAAGAGTCCCCAAATCCCTTCTGTATCTCAAGAAAGACGATGCGGGAGTGGGCCTCCCGAACTTAGAATCATACTACAGAGCGGCCCAGCTGCGAATATTAATCCCTCATCTGAGACAACAGACGGACTCACATTGGATAGCTTTGGACAATTTTCATCTTCGCCCGTATACTGTTGGCGAATGGATATGGATCCCTGGACCACAACTGCGAAACAGCATCAGAAATCACCCGATACTCGGGACCATTTGGTCAATCCTAAAACCAAATAAGGATATGAAGGGGATTACAACCTGGCCCTCTCCCCTAGGACATTTTTGGGTCCCGGGAATATGTGATGACATATCCGAACCACTAAGCTACCAGTCCTGGTATGAAGCCGGCCTAGAGCGGGCAGGCCAATTGTGGAGAAATAAGGCTTTCATAACCATACAAGAACTCGAGGAGGCACTCAATATAGGTCCTCTATCAGTTTTCCAATATTTAAAACTAAAAGGAGTAATGTCACGAGAGAAGTGGAAGGACCAGCTGCAGAGGGACCTCACGCCCTTTGAAAAAATTCTGGACACCTGGACGGGCTCCAGAGGTTTGATAAGCACCATGTATAACGCTCTGATAACAACCAATATAGCCCCCTCAACCAAACTGAGGAACAAATGGGAAAAAGACCTACGCAGACCCCTACACGACGAGTTGTGGCAGCGCATGTGCAGGCAGACAGCCAAATCATCAATATCATGTCAATATAAACTTCACACGCTCAAACTCCTTTACAGGTGGCAGTCTGACCCGCTGAGACTTGCTAAAATGTATCAAGGGGTCAACCCGCAATGCTGGAGGGGCTGTGGCCAAGACGCGAACTACTGGCACATGTGGTGGGGCTGTGGCAAGGTACAGGCTTATTGGGATGAAGTCCTCAGTTGGATAAAAGATCTAGATGGTGAGGACAGAGGAAAACATCCCATACTGGTCCTCTTGGCTTAATTGAAGAAGACGAAATGATCCTAAAGGCCCCTAAAATGATCCTGGGCTTGCTGCTGGCTGCAAGAGCTTGCCTCACAATGGCATGGAAAAGACCAGCCCTCCCCACTAAGACGCAATGGGTGAATGTCGCTCGAAACATCTTCAGAAGGGGGAGAGTTTGACCGCTGCTCTACACGGACATAGTACCTCGGTGGAAACCGAATGGGCGGACTTCCGTGCACAATATATTACTTGAAAATTGGTGTGTGTAATGCCTTAGTTTGATCTCATAGAACTATCTGATGCCTGTATGAATAACATGTTGTTCTCATTCCCCTCAGACACTCGTGCCTACTGTTGCCATCCGAACTCTGTAAAGAACTTTAATAAGTAACAGAAGAAACGTCCCTGCTCGCATCTGGGACGCAACTGAAAGGGGGGGGGGTGTGATTAATGTTTGCGATGTTCTCCTTTTAATGTTACCAGAAAATCACATGCCACACTCTTATATGGTCTCTTTTGTATTCAGATTATATGTTCTTTTCTTATGCGCACATGCTTGCATTAAAGAGGTGTCACTGTTTTACCTGTAAAAACCAATAAAACTGAAATTAAAAAAAAAAAAAAAAATCATCTGCATCGGCTATCCAGTTTGGTCTCCACGTAACCATTTTAGGGGACACAAATGAGGCTGGTTCTAGATATTCATCAAAGTCCGAGATGTACAAATGTCTGAGACGTACAAGCTAAAGAGACAGGGGATCAAAATGCATCCCTGCCTCAGACCAAACCTTGTAATGATTTGTTGAGTCAGAAGAGCCTCCTGACTTAGCCATACTTGAACATTCAAGAGTTCATGAAGTCCCATAATAAGACGCAATAAACCAGAGGGAATACCCCACTTATATAAGTTAGGCCAAAGATGTGACTGGCTGACTAAATCCAAAGCCCTTGTTAAGTCTATGGGTGCCAGAAAAATTATTTCATACTTTTTTGACCATGTGAGCTCCTCCAAAGATCTTATTACAAAACCGTTCAAACTAGTATTGTGAAACTTTCTGAAACCGGTTTGGGATTTTGTAATCCTGCCCACCTCTCCAGCCCAAGATTCAAGGTGTTGCAGAAGAATAGCCACAAACACCTTGCTGTATGCATACATGATGGAGATTGGACAATCATTCTTTAATCTGAGTGCAATCCCTTATTAAATATTGGGATGATATAGGAGGTACGCCAGGATAAAGGAAAGCACCATTCATAAATTGTCTTTAAATAAGATAACTAATATAACTTCCCATGTAAAGGAATCCAATTTAAATAGTCTGTTTGAATGCTGGTTTGGGCCGGGAGCCCTGGAGTTACTTATTCTGCATATAACCCTGTACACCCCATCCTGGTCCACCATCAGCTTTTCTGAATCAGATCCCATTGACAGAAAATTGTCATCCCAAAGGGAAGCAACCGGATCACAAGCATACAGAGATTCAAAATGGGTAATCCAATCTCCTTCAGATGCTGAATACAATTGTAACTCTGCCTGGGCACCCGTTAATGAATTGACCATCCTCCAGAAATTCCTCATATCATTATTTTGTATTGATGAGAGCACCGCCTCAGCATCCTGCTGCACAATGCGAGCGTGTTGACCTTTCAACCAATTCTTATGTTTTTTTCGCAGTCTTTTGATTGCATTATTTTGTTGTTCCTAAGCACTAATCGTTTTCTCAACCTTTTGTATGGCTAGCCTCAGTTATTTTTTCCACTTCGCCATGGCCTCATCAAACACATAAATGTCCTAATGTTGATAACGCCGACTTTGTGGACACAGTGACGTCCATATTGCTGGAATATGTAGGGGTTCAGATTATCTGGGGAGGTGACATGAACTTTGTGCTGGACACTACCCTGGACAGAACGGGAACCGCAACCAGGCCTTTGTCGGGGGCGGCACATAGATTACTTAAACAAAGTGTGTTACTTAACATTCGAGACGCCTGGAGAACATTGCATCCTCATTTGCGTGAATATACCTACTATTCCTCTGCCCACGATAGTTCCTTCAGAATCGATCGGTTCATGGTGTCAGGTGAGGTGATGGGTAGACTGGAGGAAGCGCAAATATTGACCCGCACACTAACTGACCATGCCCCAATAACCCTGTCAGTAAACTTAGAAATGTCCACACCCACATTCAGCACATGGCGCTTCAAATCCACAGCCCTCAGAGATATTGTATTCAAGGCTGACATATTGGCATATATCGAATCCTTTTTCAAGTGTAATTCTCCCCGGGCCACTTCCTTTGGGGAGCGCTGGGAGACCTTCAAAGTATACATTAGGGGAATGTCCATATCCAGGGAGGCGGGATGCTGAAAACTATAAGGGCGGACCTCAACCGCTCTGAATCTAGACTGCATGAATTGGAACAGGACTGCTCTTCAGCTGCTGACCCCGCTAAACTCGCACTGGTCTGCGAGGAACTCCAGACATTTAACACACACGCCACAAGAGAGATTCAGTATTTTAGCCATCCACAGGCAGCATGAAGGTATGGGGAGGGCGACAGACCTGGGAAAACACTAGCAACCCTCACTAGGGGGAAATGGGGTCATGCCCAAATTGCCTCCATCAAGGACGTTCAGGGTGTTCCACAATGGTCTGACAATCAGATATTGGCTACTTTCACTGACTTCTACACAAATCAATATTCCCAACCCCCCAAACATAGTGAACAGCTTATAAGGGAGCTCCTCGACCAGATACCCACGACGTGTATTTCCTCCTCGACCAGAGACCAGTTGGACTCCCCGATCACACTGGATTAAATAGTGAGGGCCATGTCGGACCTTCCCAAAGGCAAAGAGCCAGGCCCTGACGGGCTTACGGCCGAATTCTATCAGGAACACATTGCCATATTATCCCCCAAATTACAGGAGGTCTGGGAGGAGTCGTTCCGCGTATCCGTTTTACCTCCCTCCCTTCGAGAAGCCGTTATTACAGTACTGCTCAAGCCCGACAAACCTGCCGATGAATGTGGGTCATACAGGCCCCTCTCCCTAATGAATCTGGACACTAAGGTCTTCGCCAAAGTAATAGCAAATCGATTCCTCCCGATAATGACGCATCTGGTTCACGAAGACCAGGCAGGCTTCGTACCCGGGAGATCCATGTCCCACAATATCAGGCGACTGTTCAATGTAATGTCCGGATTGACCAGGATACGAGCGCTGTTGCGGTCACGCTGGACGCGCAAAAAGCATTTGACATGGTGTCGTGGAGGTACTTGTGGCTGGTGCTGGAGACGATGGGCATTGGCCCCAATATGATTGGATACATTAAATTACTATATACATCTCCATTTGCCAAGGTCCGGGTCAGTTCCTTGACGTCCGAGCTGTTCACACTATTCAGAGGTACCCGACAGGGTTGTCCATTCTCCCCGATCCTCTTTGCCCTGGCGATAGAACCAATGGCAGACTACATTAGGGCGCGCCACTCCCGTAAGGGAATAAGGCTGAAGGATACACCCGAGATCATATCTCTGTATGCGGATGATGTCCTGTTGTACATCAGGGACCCCACCACCCATCTTGATTCCATACTGCGAGACATCACACGCATAGGTACCTTCTCTGGATTTACAATTAACTACTCCAAATCCGAGATCTTTCCGCTCACCAAATCTACCCCACAACCGGCCACTGAATACCCACTGCGCTAGTCCCCCCGGGGGATCAGATACTTGGAAGTCCAGGTGTCCCTAACTAAAGTTACCCTGCTAACAGACAACTACCTGGGTGCTGCACAGCTAGCCGAGGCGAAGATGGAGCGCTGGCGCCCTCTCCCAATATCATTCTCTGCGAGGCTATCCCTCATTAAGATGGTCCTGCTTCGTGAATGCTATACATTTTCAGTAATGTACCCATCTGGCAAGGGACGAAATATTTCGCAAGACTGCACAATTTATGCGCACGGTTTCTATGGCACTCCGGCGCGGTGCACAAGAAGTGGTCAGACATGACACTCCCGTATGAGAACGGGGGTTTTACTGCTCCTAACCTCACACTATATTGGACAGCAGCACAGGCCCAACATGCCACCCACTGGTACCCCAGCTCCCCAATCCGTCTGCATGTTAAACTGGAAACCCTGGCAGCTGCGGAGGTTAATATAATGACCCTTATACTACATCGGCAATACCCGCCTGACTCGCCCGTGGGCCCAGTGGGGACCACCCTATATGCCTGGGATCGACTACTGAACACGATACCAGAACCCCACCCGTACTACAAATGGCTCCCAGCGTGGGGCTTCCCCAGGCTGGAACACACTCATGATACAGCCCTGGCTCGGCACTGGGAGACCGTGGGCTACAGGGCACTAACAGATTTCTAACCCGATGGTAGATTCATAGACCCACAGACGTGGAAGCCAGGCCATTCTGGATCGGCATTGGAGACCCGGCAGTACTATAGGCTGCGGGCAGCATTCCGTGCCGCTTGGCCCACCTTCCCGAGAAGCCCTCGGATACCCCGGAGGTTGCTTACATCACTAATTCGGGTGGCGCTCGCGGCGTGGTGTCCTCGTTATATCGAATCCTATTTGCAGCCACCCCAGCCCAGCCTTCCAGTGCACGTGATGATTGGGCAGCGGAATTGGACCTTGAGATCTCAGACCAGTTGTGGGAAAAGATGTGTTCGAATACCAACAAAGTGTCCTTCAACTTCCGCCATCGAGCAATGCAATATAAACTGTTGAACAGGCTTTACTACACTCCCCTTACGATCTCCAAATTCGCTCACGCCACCACACATTCCTGCCCCCGCTGCGGGGCGGACAATGCAGATCATCTGCATATGTTTTGGGCATGCCATAAACTGGGGAAATTCTGGGGGAAAATCCTGGAGATGCTGGATGAAATCACTGACACTGTAATTAATCCTGATCCACTCGAAGTCCTGTTTGGGGTTTGGGAGTCCATTGATACTAAACGCGCAGCTAGATTCCTAAACATAAGCTGCATGGTGGCAAAGAAATGTATACTACATAGCTCGAAGAGCCCCTCCCCCCTGACATTTCAGAAGTGGTTAAATGTACTTACATGGTCCCGCAACTGCGAAGAAGAATATCTTACCATGCTCCCCCCCACTCCCGTCCAAAGAACATATGGATAGCATTTAACAGCTATCGTAACGGTCTGGATGAAAATACATCTGAGAGTGGTACCTCCCTGTGCCCGCAGTAAGAATTTCAAATTATGTGGTGCACTGCAGTATGATATTGTCACAATTGACTCTATGCTGTTTTGTCTCCACAGAGTTTAAAATGCCTTTTGCATGCATGGTAAATGTTCCACCTGCTTTTTGTTGATTTTTTGACATGTGTGTTTGTTGTAAACATCTGCCAACAGAAATAAAAGTTTTTAAAAAAAGATTCTTTAAAACTATTTTTTCTGCCCCATCGTTTATAGACAATTCAACTGCTAAAGCACCCTGTTAGACATTATGCTCAATAAATACCCGAAATTCCCACACCTGATATTACCATTATCAAAAGCCCCCTAGTCAGTCGGCCTGCATTCCCTTTAGTGGCAGACTGAAAACAGGTGACATAGCTGTCCATCACTGGACGATTCAACAGCCAGGATTCTTGGATACCGATCAAATCAAATCTCTTTAGCAGAATTCCCAAGTCACAGTTAGTAAATAGCTGCATGTTGCCTCCGGAGTTTCAAGAAACTAATGCTACAGATCCACTAATACTAAAGGTTAGCCCTGTTCCAACTGCTGTTGTTTACATTAGATAGAACTCCGGCTAGCCAGGACCAGTCCTGACAATCTTCTGTGCTTCTTTGGAGTCACTCATAAATTTAACATCCCTATACCCACTAACCCCTTTACCAATCGAGATCGCAATGTCCTTCCTAGATTCCAATGGCAGAAGACTCTGCAGCAGTTTGTTACTGTTAGGTGTGTCTTGATATATACATATGTACGTTTGTACATAGTTGCGTTTGTATATATTCATGTATAGAGCGGTGACAGCATCATTTAAATGAGCTGCATCTTTTGGGTTGCTGCAAGTGTTTACTAAGTTGTATTAACTGAAGGGGAAGCCCAACTGGCGGCACCCAAGACTGAGGTAAACAATATATCACATACAGGGGTAGCCGTCGAACAATAGTTAGAACATACTCTTGGTTCTGTATGCCATTATTAAAAAAAGGGGTTGTGGCGTTTGCAAAGGTCACCACTGGTCCAAACTTGTAACCAAGTCTAAGGGACCCCGAGGGGTAGAGGCTACAAGCACATTCATTCGTACATGTAAGCAGAGTACTGACAGAAAAAAGGCTTTACGTGGTGCAAATTTATTACAACAAGCTATCAGGCCAACAACAATCAAGGTATGGCATCTTGATGCTTTAAAGAACAATTAGTTAGCATTTGGAGACATATACCCTAAAGGTCTTCTGCAACAGTAAGTTTACAAAAGTTTAGGTTGTTCACATGTACTTATACTTCATCAAGAAAACACATTAGTTGTAAACTGAAGAGTATGAAAGCAAAAACAAAAAATGCAAGATAACATAAAAATTCATTTACAACAGTTTAGTGCGGTGCAGCATAAGAATAGACTGCAGAGAGGCATAAGCAGGTCTAGTAGGCACTAATTTATAGTGCAAACGCAAATGTATGGGAAAGGTGCTTGTCCTTGTAAGGTCGAGACAAGTCCTATATGTTTAGACATTAGTCTGTTAAATATAGGTGACCAACCCTTGGTCTACGTCGGGAACAAGAGATACCCAAAGGTGTAGCTGGGGCCAGCAAGAGTGGGACTGGACCCTAGGACGTTTCCGCTTCGAGGATTTGGTGCTTTCTTCCGGGCCAAAGGATTGTGTCTCCCTATGGGTGGTAAACACAACGTGAGGGAGTATTAGACTGAGCACAGAGTGGAGAGTGTCACAGGTAGTGCCAGTGCACAGACCTGTGTAATTAAAAGAGAGTAAGCATTCTCATTTTAGTTACAAACAACACAAAGCCAAGCCAACCTTGAGCGTGAGTCCAGGGGGAGTGGGTAGGGAGCTCAGTAGTGAGTTATACTGCTGAATCCATATTCGTACATCAAGGAAGGGGTAGATGCACCATAGATCATGGGTACCAGGTTGTGAGCATATCTTCCTGGGACCAACTGTAACCAAAAAGGAAAAATGAAATGGAGGAGGGGATCCCCCTGTCAGTGCTGAGAGTAGACCAAAAAGCACTATTAAGATGTATAGGTTAGCAAGAAAAGGGGGGAAGCTGAGTAGCTTACCTAAGAGTCCTGTGTGGGTACAGGGGGCCTCTGTAGGGTAAATATGTGTTTTGTAGCAGCCAGGAACTTGGCACTCGCCGCCTCCAATGTTGGTGGGAGAAGGAACTGACACGCTGTTTAATGGAAAGGAACAGCTGGCGTCAGGGGCCCGGGCCATGTGATGAATGGCACGGTGCTGTGGACAGAATAGACACCATGTGGACGTTAGCAGTATCCACACAGAGAACACCCATAAAGGCATTGCATGTAAAAACATAATAAAGAACTCTCAGGGGGCCAGAGTGGTACGGCCGGGATGGAGGCAGAGAGCCCAGTGCTGCTCTGCTTCTTACCTTCAAAGGGCGCAGCTCACGGGTGCAACGACACGGACACCTACACGATACGACACAGAGCTGTATATGCTAAAAGTAGGGTTATATTGCGCATGCGCGGAGAGCCGAATGCTGCTCCCTGGCGCATGCGCGCAGGGAGCCCAATTGGTGTTGGGTGTTAGGCGAAGCAACGGCCCGTTGTCAGGGTAACGTAGTGGCCAGCCCTGCAGACCCGAGTGTTCCTTATCACACAAGGTGTATCAATCAATTGATATACGTTTATTCGAATACAATTCATTAAACTGACATAGCGTACATGATAACATACATAAATAGTAGTAACATATAGATATAGTAGCTACAAGACAAAATACTACAAAATGTTTACATACAAGCGATAGAAAGATGTTCTATAAAACCTTTCTCCAAATCCAGTCGTATCATTGTGTTGAGCATTACATACATTTAAAAGCATTATTAAGGAATTGTTCAAGGCTAAAGATAATACAAGGCTCTGCAGTTTTCATGCATATCCTGTATGCTAGATGAGGGGTGGGGAACACAGGCTCTCCGAAAGTCTGGGGAAACGAAGGAAGACAAACTCTGTTGCCTCATAAAACCCGGAGAAGACGGGTGCAGGGACCCCTTTACCCTGAAACTGAGAGCCGAAGAGGTTGAAAACCCCAACGGGGCCCGAGACAAAGGATTCAGGAACCCCTTAAACATGAGACTGAGCACTTGGGGAGATGAGGACCCATAAGCAACAGAGAATAGCAGTCTGGGAAACTATTTAAGGCTGATGTCTATGAATCGAGGGAGAGAATGTGAGAAAAAAGGGGACAACGGGTGGAGCACCCCTTTAAGACTGAGGTTTGAAATCAGCTTGGAGACTCTGAGAAGAAAGGGGACTAAGGGTGCAAGAAACCCATTTAAGCCGAGCTTGTGTCGCACTGTGTGCAGAACCAGAAGGACATGAGAAAACTCATTCAGTTGTTTTTTGGTTTACATTCATAGTCCCCATTTGTTGTTTTGGCCACCCTGTGTTATATTCCCAACATAAAGAAATTTGTTTTCACTGCATACCTTTTCTTGACCTGGCCATTGATCTCTGTCACCTTTGCGACAATACTCAAACACATGCATACACATCGCTGACACAAGTGATTTGGGGTTTCGAGCTAGCGGAAAAAAAGAGCCTAGAAGTATCACACTTGCGATTCCTGGAAAAGCCGTATTGAGAACAGATCAATTGTGGTCCACAGGAAATAAATGCCTGGGTGATTTAGCAGCTATCACACGATTTGTTGAATTAGAAAGTGAACGTGCTATACATCTATCCATTACGGAAGGGACGCACACAATGACTAATTATACTACCTGAAAAACACGTGTGTGGCCCGATCTAGAAAAGGAAATCCAGGCTGATTGATGAACTCCAAACACTAAAAATGATGTGGTTCCTTACACGCTGAAAAGAAATTTAAGCAGGAGCCGCTGCACTTGGATCTTGACCTGGAGCTGATCAGCGAAGTCATAGTAGGGGAGGCGATTGGCCATGATACGGCAGCCTCTGGGCAGCAGTTTATAGGTATTCACCGGCTGGGACCTGTAAGCAAGTACCGCTTAGCCCGCTTCCCGCTGGATACGCTGTTGGATTTGGTTTCTGAGCAGAGCTGCAGACCTGAAAAGCAAGACATTTTCCCAAGTGTTAGAACACGCCATTGGAGGGGCTGCACTTTGGTGCTTGTGTATTTTACGGGCTTGCACACGCGCACCTGCAAGCATGTACCGCATTCAAGCTCCGCTTAGCCCGCTTCCCGCTGGATACGCTGTTAGATTTGGTTTATGAGCAGAGCTGCAGACCTGAAAAGGTGTATACTGACTGTCACTGTTTTGCGAGGAGCTTGGGTGCTAGAACAGCGTTTGAGGACTCATAATTGTGTGTTTGCTTTCAGCAAGACTTTTTACCCAAGTGTTGGGATACGCCCTTGGAGAGGCTGGACTTTGGTGCTTGTGTATTATACGGGCTCGCCCACGCACCCGCAAGCAAGTACCGCATTCAAGAACCGCTTAGCCCGCTTTGCCTGCGGGGGCTGCGTGCTAGCAGGGATCTTTCCTTTTTCTTGATCATTCGACAAACTCAGTGTGTAATTTGAAATGGCGTTCTGATAAGGTAACCTTTAAGATCTTGGTGGTGAATATATGTCTAGGCAAGTTTATTCATTAACGTTGTGTATGCCTGCAAACTTGTCTTACTAATCCAATATGGCTACCCTCAGTGGCTTAACAAATGTGTGCACTTCTCACAAAACTACCAATCTTACACCATTTAGACAGGCAAATATCTTGAATGTGGGTAATAGCTTGCACCTTCCAAGTAAACAGCTGCAGAAAATGCTCCAATGGGGCCCATCGGATACGGCAATCATTCCTAAATCACATTATTTTTTCGAACACCGTCCGGTACGGCCGGGAGGAACCCTGTATATACATATGCGAAATAGAGGGACATCAGTCACTGTTCCCCCGATACCCCAATTACTATCGGACATAACCATGTTGCACACAGTGGAAGGACCAGTTGATACCCATCCGAGCATAGCATCCCGAAGTACTGAAGACACCTCAAAGATTAGTAACCAGCATGAAGGGGATATCTCGCTTTATGCAAGTCAATCTGAGTCCCCAATAACCATTTGTAGTGAACAATCTCATGGACAAGTGAGTACGCCTGTCGACTCTTCCGCGCTTGGTAACACATCTTTGTAATTCCATTCTCTACCTCGGCAATGCCCTAAAGGACAATCACAAAAGCTTAATATCTCTCAGTCAGATGGAGGTAACACTTTCAGCTATAAATACCACCATATTGAGCCTTTTTTAATTACTTGAAAATTTGGATCAAAAGTTTGCGAAACAGGCACAACAGGTGGAATCAATCTTCCAATGGATGCTTCTACAACAACCAACTCTAACTTCACCCACGTTAGGTACAATACATTCTAAATCAGTCCTTCATAGTGAAAGTGTTCAGTCACTTAAACCTATATTTCCAGAGATCATTCGACCTCCGATGATCACTGATGATGTTCCCATGGATCCTTTTATGGATGAGTCGTGGGTCAGTCTAACTGAAGCAGAAAAAAAGGTTATACATTCCAGAGAGTTACAGATAGCGGTACTGATTGACAATCAAATCGTTATTTCACCGCTGAGTGTAGAACTATTCGCATCCAAAAATAGACGGAAAGCAAAAAAGGTGACAAGACAAATACATTTAAAAAAACAAAGAACATGCCAGCCCCTAGGATCTCCAAAACCAATCTAATGACTTTTTAAAAGTCAATTGCCACTGTTCATAAGACCCCAAATGCAGAAGTGGTTTTATGTCCTGATCCACTAATTAGTGATAATATCTTGCAAAAGTACCACACACAGACAAATAACAGCAACATAGCTCCTGCTCAATTGAGTGATGCTCTTCCAAATCAGATGTTGCATCAAAAAGGACCTTTGCATTATTCGCCTTTGAATAAGCTTGTGCAAGCCATTGAGTATAGTAACCACGAAAATAATACAAGAGCTCCAGTACCACTAGGAAACAAAAATATAACAAAATCTTCTTCCATCTTTACCAATGAGATGAATAATGCCATTGATGAGATGAAAAAATGGTGGACGAGTACCTGGAGAGAAAGTTAGCACCTTTAACAACTTACAGAGACATTCCACCAGATCACTCTCGACAGCCTTCATTTCCAAGCACCCAAACCTCATTGAATGCTCCCAACCTTGTTGGTCCTCATAGCAACCCTTTAATACTATCAAATGTTATCCCTATGAGAACTCACTTAAGGAAATCAGTTGATGCATATCTGACAGGGAATTTAACGAATGAACACTGTAATCAGAATATGCATGATTCAGCGGTGGGTCTGGAGAATCAGAAGGAGCTTCGACAAGATGTCAGTTCAGAATCACCGCTGGGGGGGGGTCCTTTTTATCGACCTCTGTCCAATCTTCCCATATGTAAGGAGGCGGTGCCTAATCAAGATAAGTCATCCTGACATCCCTATGCACAACCTGCCAAAACCAATTTCAAATCAAAGTGTCACTCGTTGATAATGAAATGTCGTGGTGGTCAATTCAATACATATGACCTCAATCGAAAAAGTGTCCTCATATTTAATGATATTGTCGAATTAGAAGACATCACTTTGTGTGACATCAATTTAATTGAGTTCATAGCAGGAAAAACCCTGACAGTGGTAAGACTGTGGATTCCTTTGGGAGTAGTGTTAAACCCCATCTGGATGGTAAAAATGCAACTATTTGAGATGGGATTCCTAATTGGGCAATATCCCGAACGAACACAAATACCATATGGCCAATCAATCTATCTTTCCACAAAGCAAACAGCTACTTATTCTCAGGTTCGCACAACTCAATCAAGCAATCACTTAATGAGGAGAGCATAACTCAATAAATCAAAGGAATGCAAGCGTCTCTCTTTACGTTTTTGGAACACTAGGGGCCATGGACATCTTCAGACTTCCATACACAATTTTCCAGAAGCATTTGATTTCTTAGTATTTCAGGAGACTTGGCTTTTGGAAATGCCAGTATGGGACAATTCTGTAATAGATCTTGTACCTGCTTTGAGAGCTGACAAAGGCAGACCATCTTCGGGACTACTGGTGGCAGTTAAAATTACATCAGAGTTCAGCATTAAATCTTGGCTGACGTATAGCACATTCCTACAATTAGTTAAATTAACAAGTGTCAATGGTAATATTACCTTAATAAATATTTATAGAAATCCTATTGGTAGCAATGATTAAATATTTTACCAACAATTAGAAAATATGCTTGATATTGTGGTGATGTCTCAGGATATTACATCTACCATTATAGCAGGTGATATTAACATTGACTGCTTTAACAGCAAAAAAGGACGTGCTAATCAGGAGGCGCAGAGATGGTCTGAGTTTGTCTGACAGAAACTTTAAAATGGTCAATGGGGCACTAAAAGGTAATCTCCCGGCCCAAAGCACATGGAAGAGAGAAAATTCCTCTAGCATTATTGACTACGTGTATGTTGATGAGAATCTCTTCCCATAAATTTCTTCTCTAAATGTCATATCTCAAACATGTAGCGATCATAAACATCTGAGTGCAAGCAAGCAGAATCAGAAGCTAAATGCCAATATCTCACACAATCGTTTGAGATAAATAATGCAAGGTCAGGCTTCTCTTGGACTTTCCTAAAGTTGAATACATTTTACAACATGATTGAATTACATATTGCACAAAACTCAGCAAAGCAATATACTCAAATCTTATACCAATTCAGAGATAACATTGTAATTAAAAAAAAATCGATCTGTCAAACATGCACATAGCTTTGATGCTGAAGTATCTATAAGGAGAGCAGCTTATCGTAAAGAACGTAAACTTATACTAAAAGGAGTAAATCCACTGATGCAAGCTTCTCTGAGATCGGCCAAATGCTGCTATACTAATTGGGTTCGAGCCCGTAGAGCAAATGTATTCCAACAGGATAGTGAGAGATTCCTAAAGACCATTGTTTGCAAAACATCGGCAGAAACATAGCAATTACTCAACAATCGAAGTAATTATTGTCAAATTGATGCCCAAGCAAACGCTGTTCAAGAACACCAGTGGGTTGCAGATTTTCAAGATCTATATGTGGACGTCTTATTTGATAAATGTTATTATTCAATACAAACTAAGTCCGATTGGATACTTGATTGTCCCATAGATCCTACCATCCATTTTATCAAAAAGGCTAGTTGCTCTCGGGCAGCCGGCACAGATGGTATAAATAACGTCATGTTAAAGACTAATCCATACTTATGGGCAAAAATCCTGAACACACTGTTCCAACAAATTCTAAAGAAGAAGATTTTACCTCTGTCGTGGCAAACTTCCCTTATAGTACCAATCTTTAAGAAAGGTGATTGATCTTTACCATCAAATTATAGGCCAATAGCCCTCCTAGATATACCAGGGAAGATTTTTGCAAAATTTGTGCTGAGAGATTTTAACATCTGGACACTCACACATAACCATCGTGACTCACAGCAATCAGGGTTTGTGGCGGGCATGGGGACGACTATACATTTGCTATGTCTAAATGCTCTAAAGGTGCAATGTCAACATTTTAAACTACAGGTCTTTTTTGCCTTCGTGGATCTACACTCAGCATTTGGCTCAGTATCAAGAGTGTCGTTGATGAATACACTCATTCGAGATAAATGTCCAGCAACACTGTATGACGCCATATACAGCTTTCATTCAAATACATCCATCCGTATCCGCCTCAACCTGAATGGCCTGCTATCTATCTCCATAGCCACATTGCGTGGACTTAAGTAGGGTTGTTTGCTGGCCTCAGCAATATTTAATTACTTTATCCATGATGTTAAAGAGGTATTTGAATCAGTCTGTTCAGATTCACCTAAAATTAATGGCACATCTATTAAGGCCCTGAGGTACGCTGACGATCTGGTACTAATATCGAAAGCCCCAAGTGGTTTACAAAAACTATTGTCAGCGTTCGAGAATTACATCAATCAAAACGATCTGAAAATTAACACAACTAAAACTCGGATCGTCCTGTACAGACCAACCAAGACAGGACATAAAATAAGACTGTGGTTAATTAATAAAATTAGGTTAGAGGTTGTGTCGAATTTCACCTATTTGGTCACAATCTTTGAGGGGTCGACGAAAGCTATGGGCCACCTGGCATATATTGAGCGTAAATTGACAACAGCAATATCTCAAACCAGAATTATAATGCATAGATATGGTACATTTTCCTTAATTCCAGCTATTTTGTACTGGAAATCAAAAGTTACACCTATGATATTATATGGTTTAGAAACTGATAAACCCCTCCCGTCATGGATTTTTGACCGATGGGAATCAAAATATTGGAAACAAATTCTACATCTTCCTCATTGCATTGCAGTATCCTTGATTAGATTTGAACTGGGTCTAACTTCACTCTATGCAATTTACCAGTGGAAACTATGTGCCCTCTTTCGTAAATGTTTGGTCTTGACCCCTATGGCAGTGATGTTGTGGACCCTCTCTGAGTATATGTTTGCAAGTCAGCATACATTTGTACAACGTTGGCTATTAATGATTTATAGAGCCTTGTCTCATGCTGATGTTACGATCGATCTATTAATTGACAATCCGGATAAGGCAAAATCTAAAATCTACCAAATGGATTGGATCGATAATAGGACTTCTTGCCTGCAATACAAGCATATACCTGAGGGAATATTTTGTCCCAAATTGATGGGTAATATGGAAAAATATCCTGAACGTACTCCCCCTCTGTTTTATAGGTTTGCCATTTTACACCTTAGTTTCAACCTGTGGCTGACTAGGGATTTGCTGTTTAAATGCAAGATACTAACCAAAGCATGAAATGTTTGTCGGTTCTGCCAGGTATCTGAGACTCCAGAAACCAGTGAACACTTGATTGTAGCTTGTCCGGCTTTGATAAAATTAAGAGCAATTCATTTAAAAAATATCATAAATATTTGGGAAGCATGGACAAATGTTACGCTCACCTGGCTCCCACAGAGGCTTTGATCTGAACTGGACAGCTGCGGTCTCCACCAATGTGACGCGTAGGGCCGAGATGACGGACTGGACTGGCCCACCTAGCTTCGTTTGCTTGGCCCGTAGGAATATTCTTCTGCAAATGGAGAAAGGGAATTAACCACCCGTGGAGTTGAGCATAAATCCCCCACCCCGCTGTTCTGATCACCTTTGATGTCCCCTCTTATAGTCTCACCTGATGGTTTGAAAAGATGAGCTCTCCATCTTGCATTGAGCGCAGGGGCGTGTTGATAACCAGTTGATTCACTGGCTCGAAGGAATTGGTGAGTTCCAGATCAATATTGACTCCGGGATTCCCGGCAAGACGCCGTAAGTATGAAGTTCGTAAGAGTTCAAATGCCTGACTTTCACTCTTGTCCAATTCCTTGCAGGTTGCAGCTTGACCCTAGTGAAGAGTTCCTCGTGGCAACCGGTAGTATTCTGATAAGGATGTGTATTTTCCAACACAGTTCGATAAATAAATGTCAATATGTAACCTGTTGCCTTCTCCCTTATTCAGGTGCTGAGAGAAAGTATGAAGTCTCGGGGAATAATACCTCCGGCGGTAAAATCAGGTAAGTCTATTGTGGTGAGGAGGGTTCCCCTTGTTAGTCCCTTTGTTTCACCTTGCTGTCCTTTTGTTTCCCTTTAGGGGCCGGGGTTCGGCGAAGATGCAGTGGAAGCTGCACCGACCCGTGAAGAGGAATAGTACCCCCAGTGGTAAAATCAGGTAAGTCAATGGGGGGGTAACTAATATTCCTCTGTGTATTCTCTTGGCTCACCTTGCTGTTCTTGCCTTCTCCTTTGGTGCTAGAGTGCGGCGGGAACATGCAGGAGGATGCGGTGGAATGTGAAGATGCTGCAAAGGCCGGTGAGTTCAGCGCGGCGCTGCAGCAGGCGAGGCGACGCGCATAAAATAACTTCATTTTTCCAACTCGAAGGCGCGATGGATCGGGAATTCAGGTAAGGATCAAAGGTATTGCTCTTGTTCTAACCTTTTCTCCTTCTTTCTCCCTTCTTCTAGGAGCTCCAAACTCAAGGCGGGCGTGGCAGAAGACTGGATGCAGACTTGCAGGCACAGTGAGCGTTACGCTGCTGGATGCAGAATAACGCGAAGCGTGTGCTGCTCTTCGGGCGTGGTTTAAATAGCCTCCAAAGTAGTCCCAGGTAAGTATTCCTCCCCAGCCCCACCAGAGTAGAAAATAGTCCCTAGGTAAAGTAGTCCCTTCCAAGCCTCCTTTGGCTTGGAGCTCTTGCAGCATGGTCTGCATCAGGTAAGTTTTAATCTATGAGCCTGGCGCCTATGGCACCAGGACTGACTCTCCATATGAGCCTGGCACCATAGACGCTAGGACTGCACCCAAATAGCCCCTAGCAGGGGTTGTTGGGCTTGCTTGGGATAACTTGATGCCTGTTTCCGGGGTTGCTGGACTTGGTCTGGGTCCCCGGGGGTAGGCATCATGACAACAAACAAGTATGCTGGTCGCCTATTTTAAACACTCCACATACATCAATTCAAATTGCAACTGTGAACTTTTTGACTTCTTTGAATCTCTAAGTAGATGGAATAAGAATAATATGTGACTACCCAAATGTGACTGAGTTGGTTTGATAATAGTTTGATAGATGTAAATTTTGTGTTGAGTATTTTAGGATTTTAATTTGATCTTAACAGGATAAATTATTTTGTTGTTAATTCTTTGTAATATATGCTATGTTTTATCAGTAAAATTGTAAAGTTGATTAATTTCAGCTGATTCAATAAAAAAAAAAATCACATTTGCAGTTTAGAAAAATTAAAAGGGGTACATTCCCTGATGTGTAAGAAATGATAGGAGACATGTATGTATATTTGAGAGAAACTATTATATTATCCCACAGCAGTGTGAACTGAGGTTTTTGTGTGCTGTGTTTACGTTTCTCTTTGCACCAGAAAACTACCATAATTACAGGGATGTTCCACATCTTCCTATGTAACCAAACTAGATGTGGTATGTGGGTGAAGGCATTGAGCTATTAGCTAATGACCATTTAGTTCATATGTGGTGGGATCTACTGTATTTATTTATTGCATTTATTTAACGCCCAACCCCAGGGGTGGGATATCACAGGGTTTGTACAGAAGTAGGAAGACAGTAAGTACAGCAGGTAAAACATTATTCATATTTGTTAAACAACCATGTGTTATTCTAAAACAATATTACCTTTGGCCTAGCCCCTGATGCCCGACCACTTGCTAGTCTCCAACTTTACCTCGGGGGGTATGGACCACTATGCCCCCCCTGCTCTTGTATCTCAGGGCGATTGTGCACTGTGTTACTCCTAAGTTACTATGCTATGGACACACAAACATAAGACACAAAGAAAACACATGAATCGATTCAACAATAAAAACACTTTTATTCATGCACAGCAAGGCATGATGCAAACACTACTATAATGCAAATCTTGATTTTGCACCTTTTATGCTCTGGGTGCAAATCTACAATGCAATGCAATAACTGTAAGCCTTACAGGCTTCTAATGCAAGCCATCTAATTAGCTGGATCTATAATGCTAATGCAAAACACATATGGCAAGTGTCAGCATTCAGCATTCCTCTCCAATCCACACCACATTTCACACTCTCTCTCTAAGACAATCCCTGTCTGATTTCCCCTTCTCCAAACCCAAAGCTCTGTGTGAGTGTCTGTCCTAATTCCCCATGCACTTGGCTTATTCAGATCAATTAGGCCTCATATCAGCAATACTCCCCTCTTGCCATGTCTCTCCTCTCCAGCTCCCTCTGCCAAGCTCTCGAACTTTACTCTCATCAGAATGCTTCCCCAAGCTTCCGAACATCCAAAGCCATCGGATTCTGCTGCACCGAAACACTTCTCCCTCAATGGCCACTTCCTTTTCATTCGCCTCTCGATCTCATGCCAACTAAACGTCTCACTTCAATCTCAGAGAGCAGTTCCATCCAAAACTCCCTCAATCTCAGAGTCAGCTCCATCTACATCTAAAATCTCAGAGATCCGCATACACTCCTACTGCTCAGTTATAGTCGTACATACATCTCTATGGTTACATGTCTCTCTAAGCTAAAATGCACTCTCTTTCTCTGTCAGCATTTCTAAATCCGAGCAGTGCCTGAAAGTCTGTTAGGTCTGTTTTGTTCTTTTCAGTCACTGCGTGTACTGTCATCGTGACATTTCAGCCTATCTTATACATGCTATCTGTGCTACATGTTACCATACCATCCTCCCATCTCCCATATTCCTCTATTCACTCCATTGAAATCCCTCTCTTCTGTCTCTCTGTGCAAAGCTCCTCGCTGCAGGCTGCCCCCACCTTTTCTGTCTGCGAACACAACCCAGGGCCTGATAAGCCAGCTCTTCTCCGCTTCTCCACTCGGACAAGAGTCACGTTATCTCTGTCTGAACAACCAAACTGTTTACGCATTCCTCGTACACTGTAACTCAAAACATTCTTTCGCAGAACCAAGTGGCACTTCTGTTCTGTCTCATTCAGGATGGCTTCAGACTGCCATAGGCCGTATGCTTTCGGCTTCAGAATGCCATAGGCCTCATGCTTTCTTGCGTTCACTCTCTCTCTCGCAATGGCAAGCGCTATTCCCAAAGCTCAATGCATACTCTAAGTACACACTCATGCATGTCTCTAAATGCATACATAATCCATAACATTCAGTCTATCTCTACATGTGTCTACATGTCTCTACCAAGGCACTTCAAATATAACGGGCATCATTCTCTAGCAAATGCAAATGGCTACATATATGGATAATCTAATATCACTACTAATCAGAATGAATTATAGATAACTAAATCCCTAAATGGGTAATGATTCTCTAATGATAACAAACAAGGCTTCTCCATACAAATCTGGTTTCACAAATCTCTCCTCTTATTATATAATCATTACTAACATTTTATTTAAAAGTGGCATGCTAAAACAAGCAAAATTGCAAAGGGAAAAAACATTCTATCTCAATGATGCAAAAAAACCAAAATGCAAGCATTTCACTCTATCAGTGTCAAGCTAAAATTCAAATCTCAAATGCATAGCTGCAAGTGTGTCAGAATTGCATATTCAAGTTTCTAATGCAGTCTCTAATGTCAAATCATAGCAAAAAGTCAAGTCAAAAGTGTGTGCAAGCAGAATATTCAGAACGAAAATAAAGCATAGTGTCAAACAAAAAATGACAATATCACTTTCACAGGTGTCAAAAGCATCCAGTGCATACATTTCCAGTGTATTGGTCATGCAGGCCAATTAAGTTACATTTCCAGTTTAAGTTCAGTCTCTCACTGCATGTGAGTCTGTGTTAGGGAGAATTCTCTCTTTAGGCTGAATTTCCTAACCTAGTGAGTCCCCCAGCGGCTTTGCTGGATTTCTGGAGTTTGTTTTTTTCTCCTGCCAAGAGTGAGACTCTTTTTCTCACACTCTTGGACATGATTTATGGTGTTCCTTTGACTGTTAATGTGTTTTATGGGCTATGGGGTCCTTTATTCCATAGGGTCTCATGTGTTTTTACTATGTGTGTTACACAGCACCCTCCGTGCAGTAACACAGGGGTGTCATAGTGACACCCCACCATAGACTCCATACCCTGGGACTGACTACTGTCTCCCAGGGCATGTAAAGTCACCATTGGCTTTACTAGTCCCAAATTATTAACAGAAACCAGTACAAACCATCATATTGTGGACGTACTGGTCGGGGGAATTCGATTGCCCCGGGGTCTGTTAGTCTAGGGGGCACGTCTCTGTCCCCCCTGATCGAGTTTTGGCTGGTGGCAGTGGAAACTACTTTTTATATTCGACCGCATATATTTCCCTATGGGATTTTCCCATTGTTCGAGGCTACCAACTTTAATTATTTAATTCTCATAGCCTCGAACATACCGCCGGTTTATTTAATTAATATTAATTCGCTGGTTGGTATTTTTTGCCAGGACTTGATTCTAAAATGGCGTTTGTGCTCTCTTCTGTGACTCCAACCCAAGTTGAGTCCTTTGTTCCACTTTTTGGCGGGCTTCTCCACAGAAGCCTCCAAAAGTGGTGCCACTCTGTCTGGGTACCACAGGGGGTGTGGGAGGGGGTTTAGGCACCCTGGACTGAGTTACCTTGGTAACTCAAGTCGCACTCTTGTGTGATTGGCCCAAGTGGTGTGCCGGCCGGCTCACCACTTGGCATGTTTGATTGACAGCTAGGCTGAGTGAATGGGGGTATGCTGCATAAAAGCAGGGCTTTGGGGACTGGAACTTCAGAAGTTGTCACAGCACCTGAGAATCCGACGAGGGAGAAGCTGAGCCGACCTACCACGACGTTACCACCGGTGGAGCCCTGCGGAACCGACTCACCACTTCCCGACGACAGAGAAGATCTCCCGGCTGGAGAGGCTTCTTCCCCTGACTGGTGGGCACAACCAGTTTACCTTCTTTCTTCGCACCCCAGACCGGTTTGTGGTCGAACTGCCCGTGCCAAGCACCCCGGCGGCCGGATAGCCACTCACCACTGAACCGTGAATCAACGGACCGCTCCTTGTACCCGAGAAACTCTGCGGCTGGTTTCTTCCCTGGCAGTGCAACGGACTCCTGTCTTCCTTCACGACGAGATCCTCTCTTCCCCCGGATGAAGCACCGACTTGCATCCGCACCCAGGAACCACTGCCCCCACTGGAGTGTTCTCACCACTTTAAGGTACCGTGTCAGCCAGGCCTCCCTTTCTAAAGATTGCCACAAGGTAATTATAACCCCTTAACCTTCTGGACTGGGCTGGCCGCCTTGACCCTCTAACTGGTCCCTTTCTTCGGTCCAACTCCTTTTTGAACCGTTACAAGACTTTTGTGCACTGCAACCGTGTGACCTTGGACACATTTCGTTTTGATCCTCTAAAAGCGGATCCGGCCTACTGACTCTGAATTCACGGTGTTACTTTGCCTTCCTCTCTTGTGTGTTCGTGAAAAAGTGTTGGGATCTGTTTCAATTTATTCTCTGCTTTTCTCTCCCTCTTAAAAAACAAACTATTACAGTGCCATCTACATTAAGCGCTCACCGCTGTCTGAAAATAAGTGGGGCTTTACTTATTACTTGTCTAATATTCTTTTAAGGGAGTGTATATCTTTTAGTGACCGTGTTTTTGAATTGCTTACTATTAGTGCCTGTGTGTTTTTCTAGATGTGGTTTTAAATAAATAATTATATCTCTTTTACACCAAGCCCTGGTCAGTGTTTACTTGTTCTATTGTGTCCTCTTGACCTATTGTGAATACTCTGTATACTGCCTAACTCTTCTTGAGGGAAGTCTGACTGCTCAGCCACAGCTACCAAGTGAATTTGTGTGGTACAGACTGCTACCAAGTGGGTTTACTGCCAAACACCTGTAGTCTTAAATCTTTTGCAGTGGTCCCAGAGGGAACTGCACAGGTTTCTGCCTAACAGACTGTGATCACTTACATTTCAGGTTGTAGCCAATCAGTATGTGTTTCCTCACATCTGTGCGAAATTCCAAGTCAGTACAGCAACAAGGCCAATGCAAAGGTTTCAGCCAAGGAATATCAACAAAGCGTGTCAACAAAGCGACGTGTCAACAAATGGTTCACAAATGTCAACAAGCGTGTGTTCAGCAAAACATGTGTATGGGCATCAAGGCATAGCCCAAAGCAGAAAGTAGTGTTCCAGTTGCAAACGGAACGCATGTGTGTGTGTCCTCGCAAACGGACAATTTCAGTGACAGATTCCAGAGCCTCACTGTGTCAGCTCTCTCACAACAGGTGACAGATCTTTCTTCAGAGCAATCCATGCTCACTGCTGCACGCTTCCTTCGTTGATGCCAATCAAAAAAGATTCTCAAGCATTTTCCTCTCTATCCCTATTCCAAAGCTCTCCTTAGTCTATCCTCTTTTGCTACCGATGTATCATTCACGTGGCACTCATTCAGAGTGTTGTAGCAAAACAATGCAGATGGCAACTCTCCAGTGGCAATTCCATGCAATTCCACTGGCCCTGCACATAGGCCAAAACTCCAGATTCAGATTCAGACTCTCTCCTCCTTTGCCAGTTCACTCTGCTGCCATGCCAGTTCATGCCATCTCATCCCATGCTAGTCCCTGCTCTTCTCATGAGGGACGATGCAAGTGCAGATTTCAAAGCACAATAGTGGCAAATCAATGCTCTCTCGCTCACTCCCACAAAAGACAAATACCTTCACTGCTCTTCAAATGTAATTAGCACCGGGAATTCAAATGCTTTCAGAGCGTTTTCCTGCTCATTCACATTTCTCTCCTCTTCCCTAGCCCCAAACTTGTGTCTGGTTCACAAGGTAAGGCCTTTCTTCTCGCTGCAGATTAAAAAACAGCCCACAAAACGGTTTCTCTCCTTTGCTGAACATCTTTCACTCTCTTTCTTTTCTTGGCACAGAATGCTGCAAGGTGTTGATTTTCCAAAACATTCAGTCAGGATCTTCACTTCCCATGGCTTCAGTTGTCATGCCAGGAAATCAGGCAGCAAACAGGTCTTCTGAGTACCTTCTCAAAGTACAGCCATTGACAAAGCTACACCCTAAGGCCTCAAATCGGAGACATTCCCCAGAAGTGCTGCTGCAAAGCGTAGGTGTCAATTACCAATGTCTTTCAGTGCTGCTTCAAAACAGCCAGGATGCAAAGTCAAATGGTGTCACATCATCATGAATCTCGCATCAAGGTCTGGTCAGTCTTTGCAGTCGTCATACTGCTAGTTCATTCATGGTCTGGTCAATTCATGCGATGCAATCTCGTTAGTCATCAAGGCGATCTGGTCAATCAAGGTCTCACGGTTTGCAAATCTTGGTCTGGTCAAGGTGTCTCTCCAGATGTCATGCAAGGAAAACAAAAGTGCAAGTATCAATTTTCATCAGATTCAGGTGTATTCAAAGCCAAAAACAAAACAGCAAAGGTTTCATTGTGCTTCAGTGTACATAGCTAGTTCTAAACTCCCCATGTCTCTCAAAAGACATCAATGCTAATTTATCAGTGTCTCCCCAATGTCAGTCAGTGTCTAATTCAGTGTGCCAGTCCATCTGTCTAACCATGCCTGTCTTTCCATGCTGCATGATGCATTACTCCCGCCTCCTTATCTGTCCTTCTCAAAACAAAACTGGACAGCCCATTCACATAGTTCAGAAAATACAAATTCAAAAATTGCACAACTGCATTGTTAAAACTTTCTGTGTCAAAACTTTCTCTAGTCATAGAATCCATCTCCCTTTTGAACATCGATGATTCATTCTGAATCCATTCATTTTCACACAACAGATGCATTTCATTAAATTGTACTCCATGTCCTGCAAAAGCATTGCTCTCTGTGTCATTTTCATGTGTTCTAGCCACAGACTCCCCTTTCAACATGATGTATTCACAACGCTGAATCACTAAATGTTGACAAAACAAATCGATTTCATTCAAATGGACACTGCTTCCTGCATGTGCAATGCAATTCAGATTCAATAAACATTCCTTCCCTTCTCGGCCTACTCCTTCTTCAAAACAACAGACTGCTAATTCCGCGCGATGTTTCTACATAACGTAAACACCCGTTCTCTCCATGCATTCACTCGGCAATCTCAAAATATTCAAAGAATGCAATATCTCAGAACATCCAACGTTAGCATGATTCTGTCAATTCACTTCCTCCTTCATTGCTATCCAAGTTTCAGTGTCGATAGTCAAAATAAGATTTTTACTTTCTAACATAGGCAAAGCACTGCTGTTACCAATTCTGCAAAAAATGCCATTACAAATGCCATTACCATTCAAATCAAAGATTTTCACCATCTCATCTCTTCTCACAACCCTAGTTTGCAAATGCTTCACATGATTGCCTCCATGCAAAGGTGTCTCCAATCATACAGTTTCATAATGCAAATCTTCATAGTACAAGTCTGCAAAGGCAATCTCTCTATGCATTTCTGCAGGCATTTCTCTAGGCAAACTGCACATGTCTGTCAAAAATGCACTCTCCATTTCCTCTATTTCCTGGAAAACATCTTGTTCAATTTGTTGCTCTGCTGTTGCTGCAATCTTTTCAGTTATTGCCGACACTATCAGTGGAACAAACTGTCTGGGTCACACTATCTCTATTATTATTCTGAGGTAACTCTTTCTCCCCACGAACAATATTCAAATTTTCTCCATGCACTACTTCGTGCTTGACCCCTGTTCGGTTTTCTCTAGGAACTCTGTTTCCACCCATCACTGCTGTTGTCAATGGTTTCAGTGGGTCTTTCAATGGGTCTGCAGGTGCTGCTGGGACATCTTCCAAGTTATCAATTACATGTCTGAGACAATATATTATTGCTCGCAAGTCATTAATATATGGTGTCATTTCTGTTCCTGCTTCTTCACTATTCACTCTCAACCCTCCTATCATTATGGTTGGTGCTGGCGAAACTTCCCAGGCATCAAGCATATGTCTAAGCCGATTTCTTATTGCATTTAAGTCACAAAAAAATTTGCTCATTCTGCAGTTCTATTGTTTCAACCCTCGGGATTTTCTTCAACCAAACCTCACAACACTTATGTGAGTTTCAAAAAACAAGCTTCAAGACTTCTCTAAAAATGCTGATACAGTCGTCGACTTGCCAAAAATGTGCACAAATTCCAACTAACGTAAATCCAAACAAAGGTCAGATTTTCCCCAAAAGGTGTCAGTCTCCGTGGAGTTCCAAACAAAATACCACAAGCGTCGTCAAGAAAAAAAACATATTTCTCTAGCTTGGCCAAATGGATGTACATTCATTCCCAAAATAATTGCCAGTCATGAAACACTGCTCTGGATCAATTCCAATTCAAATTCCGGATTCAAACAAGTCACAGTCAGACAATTACGTTCCCCTTCCTACGGTGAACAAAATTGTGGACAAAGCATGCTTTAATTCATAACATTCCCCAAAGACAAAACATAAAACATCTATTCCCACGAACAAACAGACAACAAAGCTGCACTTCGACGTCAGCTCATAGATAAGTGGATCAAAAGCCAGCTGCAAAACTCTGCGGACTAAACCCTCTGTTCTATGTTATCAATCAGCATCAGTGAAGTCCTGCGTTACTGGTGCCATTGCCCCGCGAAGGGCGCCATTTTGTTATTCTAAAACAAAATTACCTTTGGCCTAGCCCCTTATGGCCGACCACGTGCTAGTCTCCAAATCTACCTCGGGGGGATGTGGACCACTATGCCCCCCCCCTGCTCTTGTATCTCAGGGCGATTGTGCACTGTGTTACTCCTAAATTACTATGCTATGGACACAAAAATATAAGACACAAAGAAAACACATGAATCGATTCAACAATAAAAACACTTTTATTCATGCACAGCAAGGCATGATGCAAACACTACTATAATGCAAATCTCGAATTTGCACCTTTTATGCTCTGGTTGCAAATCTACAATGCAATAACTGTAAGCCTTACAGGCTTCTAATGCAAGCCATCTAATTAGCTGGATCTATAATGTTAATGCAAAATACATATGGCAAGTGTCAGCATTCAGCATTCCTCTCTAATCCACACCACACTTCACACTCTCTCTCTAAGACAATCCCTGTCTGATTTCCCCTTCTCCAAACCCCAAGCTCTATGTGAGTGTCTGTCCTAATTCCCCATGCACGTGTCTTATTCAGATCAATTAGGCCTCATATCAGCAATACCCCCCTTTTTCCATATCTCTCCTCTCCAGCTCCCTCTGCCAAGCTGTCGAACTCTGCTCTCACCAGAATGCTTCCCCAAGCTTCCGAACTTCCAAAGCCATCAGATTCTGCTGCACCAAAACACTTCTCCCTTAATGGCAACTTCCTTTCATTTGCCTCTCGTTATCATGCCAACTAAACGCTCTCTTCAATCTCAGAGAGCAGCTCCATCCAAAACTCCTTCGATCTCAGAGTCAGCTCCATCTACATCTAAAATCTCAGAGAGCAGCATACACTCCTACTGCTCAGTTACAAATGATGTAATTCATCTCTATGGTTAAACGTCTTTCTAAGCTAAAAATGCACTCTCTTTCTCTGTCAGCATTTCTAAATCCGAGCAGTGCCTGAACGTCTGTTACGTCTGTCTTGTTCTTTTCAGTCACTGCGTGTTCTGTCATCGTGACATTTCAGCCTATCCTATACATGCTATCTGTGCTATGTGTTACCATACCATCCTCCCATCTCCCATATTCCTCTATTCACTCCATTGAAATACCTCTCTTCGGTCTCTCTGTGCAAAGCTCCTCACTGCCCCCACCTTTTCTGTCTGCAAACACAACCCAGGGCCTGATAAGCCAGCTCTTCTCCGCTTCTATACTCGGGCAAGAGTCACGTTATCTCTGTCTGAACAACCAAACTGTTTACGCATTCCTCGTACACTGTAACACAAAACATTCTTTTGCAGAACCAAGTGGCGCTTCTGTTCTGTCTCATTCAGGATGGCTTCAGAATGACATAGGCCTCATGCTTTCTAACGTTTACTCTCTCTCTCGCAATGGCAAACGCTATTCCCAAAGCTCAATGAATACTCTAAGTGCACACTCATGCATGTCTCTAAATGCATACATAATACATAACCGTCAGTCTATCTCTACATGTGTCTACATGTCTCTACCAAGGCCCTTTGAATATAACAGGTCTCATTCTCTAGCAAATGCAAATGGCTACATATATGGATAATCTAATATCACTACTTATCAGAATGAATGATGGATAACTAAATCCCTAAATGGGTAATGATTCTCTAATGATAACAAACCAGGCTTCTCCATACAAATCTGGTTTCACACATGGGCCTAATTCACAGAAGTGTTTTATAATGGCGCAGTGCCATTGGAAAACGCTCTGTGAATCAGGCCCCATGTTTTCACAAGTCTTTCGAAAGATAGGTAGGAAACTTGTTTCTGGTGTTGGGTTCTAGGGAGCTCAAGAGGGAGGGCGCTTTGACACAGAAACTCACCCTCCTGCTCTATTGCTTTTTAAGCGCGGTGTGATCAGAGTGAGGCGAGCGGATGATCGCAAAGGGCGCACATGCAATGTGCTATTGAGATTCAGGGGGCATCTTTATAGATGCAACGGTGTGCAATGGTCAAAGATTTAAACTCGATGCAGGCTTAGATGGGCAACCAGTGGGCCTCTCGCCTGGTCGCTGTGATGTAATCTGAGTGACGTAAGCCCAATGCCGCATGAAGGGTTTTATTTGAAGAAGATGTAGTTTAGCAGTTTGCTGCTGAGGTGCCCACGAGGAGCACATTGCAGTAGTCTAGTGTCTCCATTATGATAGCTCTTGCAAGGGTGAGGCAGTTGCTCAGTGAGAGGAATTGTTTGCTCAAGGAAATGAGCTTGGCGGTGTAGGCCGAGGATGAGGCCAGGGCTTTAATGTGTTTGGTCATGGACAAGTCTGCATCCAGATATACTCCCAGGGATGTGACATGCTTCAGGACGGGAATATTAGTGCCATCAATGGAAATGGAAGTAGGCAGAGTTAAGATTTTTGAGATGGCAGGGGGAGCCCACAACGAGGAGCTCACATTTGTCATCATTAAGGCAGAGATTGTGGGTAGCCATCCAGTTTTGGATGATGCTGTACACCCTGTTGATGGCAACGGAATCGCTATTGTGATTGCCTGTAATGGGAATGAGGATTTGGGTGTCGTCTGGTATAGGTAATACCAAGGGAATCAAGAAGGTCCAATAATGGCTTGGTGTAGGTATTGTTGAGGATTGGTGAGAGCAAGAGTCTTTGGGCACCCTGAGAGGGACCGAGATGGGTTCAGCTGCTGAGTCACCAATGTAGACTCTTGTGCGTTCGCTTAGAAAGGATTTGACCGAGGTGGCAGCCTCAGAGGAGAAGAGGAAGTGGGAGGTGGGATGCTGGCATAGGGTGTCGTGGTCCACCGGGTTGATTATTGTAGAGGGGTCAAGAAGGGGGAAAATGCCCCAGTTTCCTGAGTCTCAGATATTGTCAATTTGTATTTTGAGGTCGAGCAGGGCTGTTTCAGTGCTTTGTTTCAGGCAGAAAGCCAGATTGTCTTACTCCTAGGAGGTGATGCTGTTCTAAGAATAGTTGTACTTGGGAGTATGCCATACAGTCCAATATTTTAAGCAGGAAGGGGACAGTGGTGACTGGGCAGTAGTTGGTGGGGAGGGTCAGGTCAAGTGATGGTTTCTTGAGGAGCGGGGTGACCCAGGTGGCTTTAATGCTAATAGGGACCACATTGGATGAAAAGGAGGTGTTAACTCTTCTGTAATCTGTAAATCTGTAATGATGGGAGACAGAGTGGTGTTGCCGAGTTTGACTGTGTGAGCGGGTCAGGTATCTCCCTTGCAGTTAGAGGGTTTTAAAGACTGGATAGTTTCTAAGACAGTCGCTTGGGATACTTGGGAGACACTAAATAATGGGGACGTGGGGTGATCGCGAGGGGCTGTGATCACGGGTTCGATAGATGATGGTGATGGGCGTTTGGAAGCGAGTTGTATTTTTTGTTGTTGAGATTTTCTGGCATAGGGTGTCCATTTTGTTGGCGAGAGTTAATTGGATGGTGGAGCACCAGGCTTGATCAGACCACATCGGGGTGCTGGAGGGGACTATGTTTTCTAGCTCTCTCAGTATCAAAAAGAGTTATTTGGTGTTGGAGCTAGCATTGGAAATGCTGGAGTTGTAGGAGTTGGCTTTGTAGCTAACCACCACTTCTTTGTAGGTCTTGGTGGCTTTGGAAAGATTTTCACAGTTAAGTGGGGATGGGATGTTTCTTACATAGATGTTGAATCGCTCTTTTGCTTCCGCAGAGAGAGACAAGTTTATCCGAGAACCAGATGTTGACAGGCTTGTGGGGTTTAGGTATTTTAGTTCTGAGCGGGGCATGCTCAACCATGCTGTGGAGGAAGCTCTGGCGGTAGAGTTAGGTAATGGCTTGCAGGTTGTTCTTTGTATGTGGAAGGGGGTGAGCATAGTCTGGAGAGTGGGCTCAGGCATTTCATGTGTGAGCTCACAGGTGTATTGGATGGGAATTGGGCTAGGTGCGACTGTGGTGGTAGCTAAGGGTTTGGAGAGCAAGAGTCCAAACTCGATTAGAGAGTGGTCAGTCCAGGTTACAGAGCTTATGGAAGAGATGTTGATAGCGACATTAGTGGTGAGGATCCAGTCCAGAATCCGCCCTTTGGCGTGAGTGGGAGAGGAGACCGAGTGAAGTTCATTTCTTCAAGTGAGTGCACAAGTGCAGCAGATGTAGCGTTGGTTGGACCGTTTAAACCCCGGATTGAATTGCCCAGTATAATGAATTTGGTAGTAGGCTTCATGAGGTGTGTGATCAGGAGTGGGATGTCTGATTCTGGTAGGCCAGGGGAGTTGGGTTGCCTGTAGAGGAGTAATAGGTTGAAAGTGGACTGGGGATTGGTGGCAAATTTTAGGATCGGTATTTCAGAGCCGGGCATGGGGGGAGTAGGGCTAGGTCTAATATCTAGGGACGCTTTGGCTATTTTTAAAAACCATTATTTATTTAATTCATATAAAGCACTAACTTCGCCCATAGGCACCAGAGCGCTACAATATAACAAACAAATGAACATGAAATGGACAGAGAAATAGCAGGGATGGAACAGGTAAATTAAATTGCAATCCTTAAATTCGTGTTGGATGACATTTTTCCCAGCTCACTAAAGTTATTCAAAAAAGAAGGAAAATGACTCCGGCCGCAACCAATGACAATACAGTCTGAGCCATTCGGGGACCACTCGTTGATTCAGACTCTTCACAGGAATCTAAGGTCCATAATTCTAATACAACTTTATCCCATTTTAGATAGTAGCCAAGACAGCACTTTGTTTTGCAGCGCTTCTCTTGGTTCCGGTTTTTCAATTTTATTAACATTAATAATGACCATATTCCTATGGTCCGCAGTCAGTTCCTTTAAGACAAGGTCCTAATACATAAGTCCCTACTCAATGAGGGACAGAACAGTTTGTTCATAGTCTTCTTGGATTTCACAGATTTCACTTCACAGGTAAGAGTGATGGAATCATGCAGTGACTGTACTAGGGACCAGGCACTGGAGTACTTTATTGGTAGCCACAATGTTATTAGCATGATGCAAATCATTCTGGCAGTCTGGCAGCTTGCATCTGCCTTGCTGGGAACTATCTGTATAATACAGTTATTTGTTTGACACTCTTTATCCAACCCAGTTAGCTGCAAAATTGTGTTGTCGAAGGAATTAACCCATACCTGAAAGTCCATAACGCTTTCACATTTTGCTAAGTCACTTATAATTCTCTCGTCAACAGTCTTCCAGTTACTGATGGCATTTGGTCCTTCTACACCCAAAATAGGCTTAGGGCAGACTTCCACAATCGCATCATCCATACTTTTGGAGGAGGGGTGCATAGCATTATGAATTACAGAGGTAAGGCGGGGTTACATTTCGAGAGGGTTATCATATTTAAAGATCTCAAAGGATTCAATAATGTTGCTTTGTTGATCCCTGTTTGGCATACAATCCTTTTTCACATCCCGACTAGTGGTCGGAAAAGCTAAGAGTTGGCAGGGAACATCAGACATTAGTTCCTTTTTTCTCATTTTTTAAAAGCTGCCTTCTCTAGATACTTCTAGCCTGAATATCAAGTATTCGGCAATCACCTGGCGTTATGGGGACAACTGTCTCATCCCGTGGCGATTGAAAAGGGGAACCTACTATATTGCTGACCGGTTTTGAAGCCTCAATGGCCTTGCGGTGGCTAGACTTGCCAGGTGTGGAACACAAGTCTATTGGTCTCTGTGGAATTTTGTGCACTCATCCTCTGGTAATGGGCATTTTTTGTGCAGGGGGATAAGTGTAAAAACACAAACGGGGATAAAAAAAAACACAAATGAGGGCAACCCCAACTCTATGAGGGAAACCCCACCTCCTGCTGAATTGGCCCATTTCCCTCTGTAGATAGAGTAGCTAGGGGGATGGCTAGGGAGCGCAAGGGGCCGAAGGTGCTATGGAGCCAGGATTTGGTGATAGCAAGGATGTCCGGCTTTTGTTCAATGATGAGGTCCTGGACTGCAATGGCATAGGCTCCAGGTGACTGTGCATGTATTTTAGCATAATTAAGAGACTCAGCCTGCTTAGCTTGAGGCTGAGGGGCTGTGATGAATGGAGACATGATGCGTGCCTTGGGGTCTGAGGGGGTGGAGAGCAGCAGTGAGACCCTGTTGTCGTCGAAACTCTTGTGTGTAGTAGAGATGTGAAGGTGAGCAGGAGGAAAGGGATTAGGGATGGGTGAGGTAGGCGACTGTTTGCTAGGTGCATGCCGGAAAGAGGTTGGGTAGGAAGGGGGTAGGTCTGGCGAGGGAGTGGGAGTACAAGGGGATGAGGGGGTCATGCCTGTTTGTGAGGATGGTATGTGTTGGTAAGTGTCATGCAGCATGGTGTTCAGCTGCACGGGACCAGCTAGAGGTTGGTGGGGTATCGCTGGCGACAGAAAAGGGGTAGGAGGTGGGGAGTAGCTGCGGGAGATGAAGATTGAATTTGCGGCTTCAGTCAGGGCAGGCAGCTTGTTCAGGTTGGATCTATGCTGGGCAGTGTTGGCTGGCAGTAGGAAGTGGGAAGGGGGAGGGAACATGGCAGGACCTAAAAGCACAGTGAAGTTTCAGGCAAGACAGAATACCTAGCGAGGCAGCATTAGCCTACTTTGTGGGAGCCAACGGGGATCATGCTACGCACAGTTCTTTCAGCACTGTAGATTGGGAGCTGCAAAGCACTGGGAAGGGGGTATGATTTAAAGAGCATTGCAGGTGACCCGAGTTTGCCGGCTTCACCTGCCGGGTCTCTGCTGAGCAGGGGCCTGGCGAGGAGGCTGCCAATCAGAGGTGCTGGGAGGCAGGGCTCCGGAGAGGGTATCTGGGCAAGGCTGCCTAAGTGGTTGACGGCAGCCATCTTAGTATGGAGTGCAGGCTCCTTCAATTGAATAGAAATCACCCCACTAAATTAGCCCTCGCTTCTCCAAAGCGGCAGGGTGCTCGTGGGGGTAGCGGATGCTGGTGGGCAAGGCAAGATGGAGTGAGGCCCAGCACAGATGGGCTCCATGAATCCTGTAGTGATTCATAAAGCGATTAGTGATCGAAGAACTCTGGACCCACTCTACTGTTCACTTTAACAGACCCTTAAGCTCAGTCATGGCCCGCAGGGTGCAGAGCACGAAGCAAGAGACACTCCCATCAGTTGCCCCAATGTCAGAGGCATTGCTAGGGGAGCGCTGAGGGGGCTATAGCCCCGGGTCTTTTGGTTGTAGCCCCAGATAGATGCTCGGGGGCTACAACCAAAAGGCTACCTAGGCCTGACAGTCCCAACATTAGCGTAGCCCCAGATCTTTTCCAGACCTAGCATCACCCCCAATGTAAAGGCAAATGCCACATATTACACTGGTAGAGTAAGACCCATCGATTTCTATATCCATGCTCACTACCGTGTGCCAGGCAGTCAAGAGCAGTAGTGGTTGGAGTTGAACATGACGCGTGTCACGGCAGGTCTACTCTCACTGGTATGGATGATAAATTCTGTGCTGTCAGCCACTTCAACAGTATTAAAACAAAAAAAGACCATCAGCAGAAATGTTCAATGTAAGCTCTGCTATGCAACTGTCCTGACAACAGAATAGTGGCATGCTATGGCACATGTCGCATGTCACGTTCAGCTCTTAACCCTTCTCTCTCATGTTCCTCGTCATGTGTTTTCCTCCAGTTTTTGTAAAATATAACCTAAGTGTGCTCACATTGATTATCCGTTTTAACAACAATGAAATTCTGACGATTATATAAGACTCTTACATACAAGCCAACATTCAGACGCACTTGGGAGGGAGATTTCCACAGGGAAATCGGGAGACGTATATTTCCCCATAAGGGGTGTTGCTAGGTCTAGAAAAGATCAGGGGCTAAGCTAATGTCGGGACTGGCAGGATTCGGGGCTAGCTATAGCCTTTTGGTTGTAGTCCCTGAGCTTCTATCAGGGTGTGATGTCACATGTATTGCGGGAGACCGGAGTCACGTGAGAGGGCGCAGCTGGGGAAATAAAGAAATCACCCGAACTGCGTAGGCAACGGCAGTACGGGTTTATGCATCCTAGCAGTGTGTTGTGTGTTCATTGCTGCGCCTCAAACACAAGGCCTGTGTGGGCCTGCTGATGTTATCTTTGGGCCAGAGGGTTACCGGAGGCAAGGGAACACCCCCACGCATAAAGAACACTGGCAACGAGGACTATGTTTACATCACGCGTGCCTGTACGTTCCCATACACAGGTTTAACTATCAAGGCAGCTGCTGCTACACTGTCGGAAGCGGAGACGCGCAACCAAATTCCACAGCTCTTTACAAAGCGTTCTCAACACTCCCGAAGACTCGATTCTGCCGGTAAGCATTTCGGACGTGTTTGAATATTCCATGAACAAGCGAACGCTCTGCTCTTACGCAGGTCCACCCATTCTGCATGCCAACCTGTTTCATCACGGCCAGCATACGCAGCTACATCAAAGACTGGGTTTTCAATGTTATACAGTATTTTGAACATTCTAATCACACGCTACTGCACTGCAAAGCCTGAGAACAGTAAATGAACATGCTGTGCAGGTAGCACAGCCAATCTTCACCAGCTAATAAAACAAGGCCCATCACCTGCGAAGATCCCAGAAAACATATGCGCGCATGTGCCTCCGCAGGCCCATCGGTGGTGTGGTAGAATCACGCACACCCGACTAGCAGCATATCCAGCACTAATACAAGCCCAGCACTAATACAAGCCCAGCAAGGGCAGGGGTCAGCGCCCCTGATGGGAGAAGCATCACCCTCAACCCTGATCGACAGGACCCCGCACAGACTACTCTCATGGGGCCCTTTGACCCATACGAAACGGGAGCCGCAATCCACTGGGGCATCTGGCTTCAGAAATTTGAGCTGCATTTGGAAGCCAGGGAGGTTACTGAGGACAGGAAAAGACGCACACTTCTCCTACCTAACATTGGGCCTGCGACACTGTGTTTATTCAATATTCTCTCCAACAATCGCACTGCTGACGACTACGCCACTGACAAATTCTTACCAGACCTCAACCCAGACTATGAGAGGTTTCATTTCTGCATGGCCAGACAACGTGAAAATGAGACTATGGACAATTTCCATGCAAGGCTAAGGGAACTAGTCGTCGGGTGTGAATTTCCCGATGAAGAATTTGTGATCCGCCTCCAAATTATTAATGGACTGTCATCCGAGAAGCTGAGGAGATCCATACTATCAGAGAAAAAGATATCATTGACCCGCATCCTCGAAATGGGACTTCTCAGAGAACGTACGGACAACCAAGTGGCAGTGATAGATGCTGCGATCCTATGCTTACCACTAGATAACTCATTGAAAAACTAATAAATCACAGCAATCAAGAGTCAGCAAGCCACCCGAGAACAAGAAGGGAAAGGTAAAATCCAAGCCAGGCCTACCCGACCGCAAGGGCAAGATGACCCGTGCAAATGGTGCGGCGGCCCATGGCACCAGGGAGAAGCTTGCCCCGCATAGGGAGTGACGTGCCGAAAATGCAAGCGCCTAAACCACTTTGGGGCAGTATGCCTACACCCCACTAACTGGAGAGAAAGAGACCAACATCAACAGGACCACCAAAGGAATTTCACCCAACATGAACCATCCAGACAGCTAAGGGGGTGAGGGAGAGCGAGAGTAGTAGACAGCTTGAGAAGATCACGCAGCAGCGAAAGTGAAGAAAGAAATGAGTGTCTCACCCGACAGATGCGGGAAAGAGAGGCGAAAGAGGCCAGGGAAGAAAGTCCACAGAGTACACATGGTCTCTGCAGAAGAACCACGCAAGACACACGGGAAGGCAAAAAAAAGCAAAAAACTACCGTCTTGCACAATTACATCAGATGGGAACCCGATGAAGGTGGTCATCGACACAGGAGCAACACTCAACGTGATGCCCACGCATTCATTTAACAAGCTCTGTCCCAAGCCGGAACTTCAGAACAGAAGAGTGTAGCTGTTTGTATACAGCTGTAAGAAACGGATACCAGTACAGGAATCATTACAGTCGGACCTTTCCCACAACAACACTTCCTGCTGCACGAGAATCTACTTAGTAGATACAGGCTGCAAGACGCTCCTAAGCTGCAGAATGGCGGAAAAACTATGTTTAATTCCTTTCGCCTTCAGCATCCAACCAACAGAATTCAACCACCTCCTTAAAAAACACCATCAAGTGTTCCAAGGCAACGGATGCCTTCGAGGCAGGACCATCAAGCTACATATAGACTCTACCATTGAACCAAAAGCAGTATGGCATCGCTGGGTCCCTTTTCACATGAGGGAGGCCATCGAGAAGGAGCTAGAAAAACTCGAAGGCCGGCATCATCGAGAAAATATCAGGGCCGAACCCCTGGGTCTCACCCATGGTAGTGGCACAAAAACCAAGACAACCAAATGCCGTGAGGATCTGCATAGATATGAGGCTCCCGAATGCAGCAATCGGAGGGAGCGGCACATCACACCAAGTATCAATGACCTGAACGTCAACCTGACCAGAGCTAAGTTGTTCAGTAAGCTAGACCTCAGGTCAGGATACCACCAGCTACGCCTAGCGAGGGAGTCGAGATATATCACCACGTTCTCCTCTCATCTCGGCCTGAGAAGATATAAATGCCTAAACTGCGGAATATCGTCTGCAGGCGAAGTGTTCCAGAACGAGATCCGCAATGTCCTGAACGGCCTGGAGGGGCAAACATAAGCGACAACATCATAGTCTATGGAACAAATGCCACAGAACACCATGAGCGCCTTGCAGCAGTTCTACAACGGCTAGAAGATGCTGGACTTATGCTGAATGCCGAGAAATGTGAATTCTGCAATGAAGAGCTCAGTTTCTTCGGCTACATCTTGAACTAAAACGGGGTGTCACCTGACCCAACCAAGGTAAGCAACATCAAGTACACCAAAGCCCCAACATCAGTCACAGAAGTAAGATGCTTTATGGGCATGGCAACATATTGTGCGAGGTTTATTCCTGACCTTGCCACTCTCGCAAGTCCCCTGCAAGAGCTAAGAAAGAAAGACCAGAAATGAGAATGGAAAACGCAACACCAGCAAGCGTTTCAACAGATCAAGCACTTGCTGGAGTTCTTTGACATTGAACGAGCAATTGAGCTCCTAGCAGACACAAGCCCGGTGGGCCCAGGAGCTGTCCTGACCCAAGTCGACAGAGACGGCAGCATACACGCCATCGCTTTCGCCAGCCACGCACTGACCAAGACTGAACAGAACTATGCGCACATCGTAAAGAGGCATTGGCGATCCTCTGGGGGTGCCGCCACTTCAAAGAATACCTGCTAGGGAAGACAGCAAAGGTCTTCTCCGACCACAAGCCGCTTATCCCCATTTTCAACGGTTCAGTGCCACATCCCCCAGCGAGGATTAAGAAGTGGATTCTACAGCTGCAACCCTACAACATCGAGGTTGAGTACAGGGCAGGAGCAGACAACCCGGCAAACTATCTCTCCCGCCATCCGCGCCCTGCCACGGAACTGGAAGAACGACATGTGGCAGAAACCGAGGAACACGTGTGCCACACCATTGCATGCGCACAACCCGGGTCCCTTACTCTAGAAGAGATCGCAGACGAAACAAATGCAGATGCCTGCCTGACATGATCCACACAGGGCATCCAAACAGGTAACTCGAAGAATTACCTGGCAACAGTGGTGCAGTGAACGCAAGCCGCTCAAGAGAAACTGCAAGCCTTGTTCGGGATCCGCCACAAACTCACTAGAAGGGGTGCTGCTAAAAGGATATAGAATCGTCCTCCCGACAACATTAGAGATGAAGGCACTCAAGTTAGTACATAGCGGACAGCAAGGCATTGCAAGACGCTGTCATATCTAAAATCCAGGATGTGGATGCCACGCATGCAACAGCGTGTAATGAGCCTGGTGGAATCATGCACAGCATGCCAGTCCGCCAGGAGGGAAGCAGCACCCGAACCGCGGAACAGCACTCGTTGGGAATCGGTAAACATAGACTTCTGCACCATTGCAGGGGAAGGATATATCGTGGTCTTCAGCCGCTACACAGAGTTTGAGTATGTAAAGTCCACCAGTGCAGAAACCGTGATCATGGCTCTAGAAAAGGTGTTTGCAGTACACGGGATCCCGGCCAAGCTGAAGAGTGACAATGGCCCGCCGTTCACCAACCACAAGCTGAGACAATTCCTCCAAGTTTGAGCATCAAGCTAAAGAAAATCACCCCCTACTGGCCACAGGCCAACGGCAACGCAGAGCAGTTCATGGGGGTAATTGAACAAAGTAATACGCATCGCCAAAGAACACAACCATCCCTGGCTGACAGCGGTATACCGTTCCTGCAAACCCACCGCCAAACTCTGCACATGTCAACAGTCATAAGCCCAGCGGCCCTCATGTTCGGAGTGCCGATCCAGACAAAACTCCCCATGCAGTCAAAGTGAGTAGCCCCAGATCCAGACATTCCTCTTATCGAGGCAAAACCAGTCAGAAGGAACAAACAAGAGAGCCAAACTCGCCCCACCAGACACCAGGAGTTGCATCCTGGAGACACAGTGCTGCTAAAGAACAGGGCGCCACCCATGAAGATGGCTTTGAATTTTGAGTCCCGCCCATGGACTGTTTGTGATATAAATCACAGCATGATAACAGCCACCAGAGGAAACGAAGTAGTGACCAAAAACATTTCCCACTTCCGGAAGGTTCCAGAACCAATGTGGCAGGAACGACCAGGACACCCAAGGAAAGAACATGACTCACCTGCACAATACCTAATCCCCGCACTATCGTGAGTGGGGGTTTAGATTCTATTAAAGACAAGGAGGCGAGTATTATGCCAACAATCTTTACTACTGACATAAAATAGCAGCAACAAAAATGTTTTTGTTTAACATTAACTTTTTTCATTTATAACACGAAAAACACAAAGTTCAAAGAACACATTGGAAACTCCCAATCCAAGATGGGGCTAGCCCATAGTCCAATATCTAATCAGGATGAACCCACACCCATAAATGTCCTTTCCTCTAACGGCAACTCCTCTTCTGAAGCTGCAATGACGCTTGAACAGCAAAACATAACACCACCAGGAACCAAAGAAACAGTCCAGCGAACATCCAGGCGTGGTCTCCAAAGAACCTCAGTCGAAGAAAGCACCCAAGGTAATCAACCCGAAGCTGAAAAAAGGAGATAAATGTTAAAAACCTGGGTGGGTGGGCGGGATAATACTCGCCTCCTTGTCTTAAATAGAATCTAAACCCCCACTCACGATAGTGCGGGGGATTAGGTATTCTATGGCACGACAAGGAGGCTCATATTATGCAAGTTTAAAGCCCTTGCATCACATTGAAAACTACATGATCAATCCGTTTATGATAAAAAGTTTTAAAAGTAGATTCCCTGGACCAGTCAGCCGCTTTGAGAATTTGCTCCAACCCTCCCCCAAGGAGAGCGGCCTTAGAAGCCATGGCGCCCCTAACTGAATGAGCCCCGAAAAAGGAAATGTCAATACCAGATTCCTGCATTATCCACCTAACCCACCTAGGAAGGGAAGGAGAGGACACTGCCTTGTAAGGCTTACGATATAAAATAAGCAGCTGAGAGGTACCAGGGAAACGCAAATCCACAGTTCTTTCTTCAAAACATTTTAAACAATGAACTACACATGATTTAACATTTTCAGGAAATGCTGGATATGAAACAGAAGAAATCATATTTTTAGTTCTCCTAGTAATAAAAAAGGTTACTCCCTGTGGCGAGAAAATCTTATTGTCAACATCCAGTGCTCTAATATCCGACACCCTCTTAATAGAGACCAGGCACAAGAGCATTGTTAACTCTGAAAAAAGCTGTTGTAGGGATAAATCTTGATTATGAGGCCATGATATAAACAAATCCAGAACCTTACTAACATCCCACAAAACTGAATACCTAGGTTTAGGGGGAATCTTAACCCTAATAGACTTAAGAGCCTTCCTGACCAGGAAATGTTTACCCACTGGTTCTCCCTTAACAAGAACATGACCAGCGGAAATCGTTGCCCTAAACCCATTAATTGTCCGATAGGCCTTACCCTCCTTAAACAATTCTACCAGAAAGTTTACTACGTCTACTGGAGGAGCAAAAATGGATTGAGGTGCCTAACCAAACACCAGCTAACCCAGCGGCCCCATGCTGATGAATAGCCTGCCTTGGTGGAGGCTGCCCAGGAATCCTTGATGACCCCAATAGAGTCCTGCGAAAGACCTCTGAAGCACCAGGACGTGCTGAAATCTTCCAAACCATGAGGGAAAGATGTCCCTGCAGGACCAGGTTGTGAGGGAGACCCGCCGGGTCTGTCAGGAGGAGGGGATGAGATGTCAAGAGGCGAGGGAAGTCCACTGCCAGCTCTAGGAGAGCGGGAAACCAAACCTGAGAAGGCCAGAACGGGGTCACCATTACCATGGAAGCTGGCTGTCTGGGTATTTGCACCAGAGCCCTGTCTATCATGGTGAAAGGGGGGAAGGCATAGGAAAGATGGACTGACCAGCCTTGAAGAAACGCATCGGTGGCCAGGGCCCGAGGGTCTGGTCTCCAACTGTAAAAACTGGGAACCTGACAGTTGAGACGGGAGGCAAAGAGGTCCATGTGAATGGGACCCCAAAGAGATTGAATCAATGCAAACACCTTCCTGTCCAGCATCTAGTCGCTGCTGCCCTGAAGGTAACGGGAATTCCAATCCGCTAAAGCATTGCTCGACCCCGGAAGCTACTCTGCCTGAAGTAGAATGTTTGTGTCTAGGCAATAGTGCCAGAACTCCCCTGCAAGATCCGCTAGAGCCTTCGAGCGGGTCCCCCCTAGATGGTCGATATATCGAACCGCTGACACATTGTCCATCCGAAGGAGGACACAGCAATTCCCCTGATCCTTTAGCAGGCTCTTGACGGCAAAGGAACCCGCCAGTAATTCTAGGCAATTTATATGAAGTAGAGATTCCTGATTGGACCATTTCCCCCCCGTGGAAATGTGACCTACTCTGGCCCCCCAGCCGGATCTGCTGGTGTCTGACTCGAGAACTACATCCAGAGAAGGCCCAAATATCGCCCTGCCATTCCAGGCGTTCATATGATTGAGCCACCACATTAGTTCCAATCTGGCTTCCGGATCCAGTTTTACCATCTGAGCATAAGACAGGCTCTTGCGCAGGTGTCTTCCCTTGAGGCGCTGAAGCGCTCTGTAATGCAGAGGGGCTGGGAAAATCGCCTGAAAAGATGCTGATAACATCCCTACTACTCTTGCTAACTGACAAAGGGAAACCACCCCCAGCCTGAGAATGAGGCGGATTTCTTTCCGAATCTTCAAAAGCCTGGAGTCCGAGAGAAGAAGGATGCACTCTTTGGAATCGATATCGAAGCCCAGAAATTGGATGCATTGAGTAGGACAAACAATGGACTTCCTTGCATTTAGAACAAACCCTAAATCTTGCAACAAGGAGATTGTGAGATCTAACTGGTCCTGAAGGACTTGGAGATCCTGAGCTAAGAGGAGAATATCGTCCAGATAAATGATGCTCTTGACCATCACCGGCTTCATTAGTTTGGTGAAACACCACAGGGCTGATGATAGGCCGAACGGGAGAGAGGCGAATTGCCAAAGGCAACCCCCGCAGTGAAACTGAAGGAACTCCTGATGAGGGGGAAACACAGGGACTACCAGATACGCATCCTTGAGATCCAGTTTTACCATCCAATCCCCGGGAAGCAGAGTATCTCTCAGAAGATGAATACCCTCCATTTTGAAGTGATGGTAAACCACAAAGGCGTTGAGAGCCTTGAGGTTTATCACCGGACGGAAACCCTCGTCGGGCTTTGGGACCAGAAAAATCGTACTGATGAACTGGGAAGCTCTGAATGTGGCCGGGACCACCGCAACCTTGAAAATCAGATCCTGAATCTTTGCATCCACCAGTTTTTGCTTTTCTTGATTGAACACCAGAGGTGGAGGGGGAAGGAGCTGACACGGAGGGGAGTAGAACTCTATCTGAAACCCCCGCACTGTCTGTAAGACCCAAGGATCTGCTGTAAGATTTTCCAATGCTGAAGAAAACGCACCAACCTGCCCCCCAAACCTCTGTGGGAAGAAACTCTTACGAGACGATTCAATAATTGGAGTGGATCTCGCTCTACCGGAACCTTTGCCATTCCGACCTCTCCATTGATTTCCTCTTTGGGGATAGAAGGTCTGCGCACCTCTAGCAGAGGAGGAATGATGGGCCCCTCTAGAGGCGTATTGCTGAGGTCTGGCAGGGCCCCTGAAGGAGGAACGGCCAGAGGAGCGGGCTCTTCCTCTTCCAGCCCTGTCAAAAATTCGGGGGGTAAAAACCTTTCTAATATTCGTCTGGGCCTTGTCCAAGGCTGTAAAAGTATGGACGTAAGCTGACAAATCCTTTATAAACTTGTCTCCAAAGAGGTTCCCTTGGGCTTTGGGACCAGCCTTCCCCTCCGCCATATCCTGAAGTTTGGGATCAATGCGCCTTAGTAGTGCCTTGCGCCTCTCCTTAGAAATACATGAGTTAGCATTGCCGAGCAGGCAAATTGAACGCTGAAATTGAGTGCTTCAATATCAATTTGTGACTCACGAACAGCCGCTTCCTCTGCCAGTTCGAAAATTTGGGTCAAGGGCCCCAATACATCCAGAAGTTTATCCTGACAGGTCTTAAGAGCCCCATCCACCCCCTTTTTAGGATCCTTACCCCTTTGGGAAAGAAAAGCCAACATGGACTGATCAATACTGGGGGTTATCGCCACCTTATCCGGGAGGACGGGACGGGGCATTCTGAGCGCAGCTTACTCCTATCCTCATTGGGGAGAGCCCTCCTAACCCAATGATGAAGGAAAGAGGATATTGCCTCTGACGGACGCCACTCCGCCGAGCGTGGATGTTGTATTAGAGAGGGGTCAAAGAACGGAACACCACTGCCATCTAACAACTGTTCCCTAACAGGTTGTGACACATCTGGAGCAGCTACTTTTCTTTTTCTCCTCTTAGGAGAGGAATCAGAATCCTCTGAGGACTCGGGATGACAACGGGGAAGAAACCACTCTAATAGGGGCGGAAGTCTGGGACACCCCCTCAACAAACTTACGTTTGAGGGTCCTAACCGGGGAACCCGGGGAAGAAGAACTTAAAACCGGGCTGGATTGCCGTTGCAAATGCTTGGTTTTTGAAGTGCACTTCCTGGGGGCTATCGAGGGTCCCTGCACAGGGCCCGGATGGAAATCCGAAATTTTATTTATTAGCCTGTCAAAGGCTGAGGCAAGGGTAGAATTTAAATTCCCGAGAGCCAAATCCATAGAATCCCTTATTGCTCTAGAGACCGAAGGAGGAGGAGCTACTGAAGGGTCCCCAAACCCCCTCATAACCCCTTCTTCACTGGGCTTGTCTGTTTTCTTCGAAGCAACCCTGACCTGGTTACACGCATCCACATAAGGCACCCCTTCAGATCCCTTTGTAGGCTGCATTATGAAAAGGGAAGAATGAAAGAAAAATATATATGAATAAGCACCCAATCACACCCCGAAGTGCATTGTGACTAAAAGGAAGGACCTAGCAGGTCTGACAGAAAACCTCCACTTAATTTATGTGGAACGCTATGATGTGTAAACACATATGCCAACTACCAACTGGTGCTGGAAAACCTGTAAAAACAGGCGCAATTCAAAAATGAAGGCAAAGCCCCCACAAAAACGCGTGTGCAACGCAGTACAAAGTGACAAAATAACGAAGTGAAGCAACGCCGAGCAGGCGAACTCTTGAAGAAGAGCTTCTGGACCAGAAGCGGGACTACTCCACTTCGTTCTAGAACGCTCGGAAGCGAGCGGAGAGGAAGCACAGAAATCAATAATTGCACACGTGCCGAGCAGGCGCGAACAATGCCTTGCTGGAAGGAGGCGCGAGCAGCGCTTGGCGACACACCCCTCGCCGAGCAGGCTAGGCTGGATAGTAATGTCGGGAAGGAGGGCGGGAGGTGGGCAGGCCATACAAAGGGGGCCGATTCGAGGCGTGACAGAGGCGGATGAAAGCCTCACGCCGAGCGGCTCCCAAATACAAAGGACACTCAAACGAGCGAGCGTAAAAAGTACAAAGCACTTCACAATAGGGAACAAGTAACACTGTAACAGTATAACACGAAACTCTTCCACATTAAAGAAAGGAAGAGAGAGTATCAAGGACTTATCTTGTTGCGTCAGCAGCAAAGAAAGAGGAGTTGCCGTTAGAGGAAAGGACATTTATGGGTGTGGGTTCATCCTGATTGGATGTTGGACTATGGGCTAGGCCCATCTTGGATTGGGAGTTTCCAATGTGTTCTTTGAACGTTGTGTTTTTTGTGTTATAAATGAAAAAAGTTAATGTTAAACAAAAAATGTTTTCTTGCTGCTATTTTATGTCAGTAGTAAAGATTGTTGGCATAATATGAGCCTCCTTGTCGTGCCATAGAATCGGAAGCAATGGAGCAGACGGCAGAGTTTTTGCCCCAAGCCACAGGAGCCCAGCCCCCTTCGACAGACAGTGCTCCACCAAGCTCCCCCAGGAAAGAAGAGCCGGAAAGAGCACATTCTCGCTACCACCTGAGAGAAAAGCCAAAGCCATCATCCCGTCTCCACGGTACGTCCTACAGGGCATATATTGCAGGATGAGCTTGGCTGAGCGACATACATGAAAGACTAGAGTTGACTATGAGAAAATGGTTAAAATGTTAAGTACATGTTATTGTATCATTCTAAGTTTGAGAGGAATGTGATGTTACGTGTATTGCGGAGACTGGAGTCACGTGAGAGGGCAGAGCTGGGGAAATAATGGGATCACCGGAACTGCTTAGACAGTGGCAGTCAGGGTTTATGCATCGTAACAGCCGTGTCGTGTGTTCCTTGCTGCGCAGCAAACAGAAGGCCTGTGCGAGCCTGCTAATGTTATCTTTGAGGCAAGGGAAGGCCCCAACGCATACAGAACACGGGGCTACAACATAGCTCTCAACTCACACGCTTTTGGCGGGTGTCACCCGCCTTGTAAACAGCTGACTCACCCGCCAAGCCTCCTGCACGCCCATTTGTTTCAATGGGCCTCTCACCCGCCAAAAATAAAATCGGGTGTTTTCACCCGCTTTTGCGACACAAATGGTTGAGAGCTATGGCTACAACCAAAAGAACTGGGGTTATAGCCCCCTCAGCCCCCCACCTACCAAGCAACGCCTCTCGTGTGCTGGGTGGCCACATAACAGCATACATGCCAACCCTCCCGACAGGGGAGTTGCTAGGCCTGGAAAAGACCCAGGGCTACACTGATGTCGGAACTGTTGGGACTGGGGGCTAGCTAATCTTTTGGCTGTAGCTCCTGAGATTCTATCCGGGGCTAGAGCCAAAAGATCAGGGGCTATAGCCCCCTTAGCCCCCCCCTAGCAACGCCCCTGCCTCCCGATTTCGGTGGGAGACCGTAAAAAAATAGCAATATTTTTCCCCGGAAAATCGGGAGCCTCCCACCTAAATAGGGAGGGTTGGCATGTATGCTCTTATATGCGCCACCCAGCACACGATTATGCGATCCAGTTCCAAAATTGTGTGGAAGGACTACTTCTGGTTGGCAGTGCAGTGCTCTTCTCCCACGGACCACTAGGGGGAGATCAAGGACGTCGCGCGGTCAAAGGAGGCTCCGTTTTCTTTTTTTCCATCTGCGTCAGGGCAACCGGACGGCAAAAGATAATGTTTGCACGCGGCCTGATAAATGACTCTCCCGGTCTCCATGCTCCTCTCGGGCTCTCCCCCTTGCTTGTCCTCCTCTCCGGGTTCTGCTCTCATAAATGGCCTGAGTTTTATGGAACAGGTGGCCCTAAAAAACAAAATAACCATTAAAACCGGAGCCTCGGTATTTTCCCTCGGCGGCAGCTGCGCCCCCCCTCAAGAGGCGCGGACAGTAATTCATTTTGAAGTAACATTCAAACGAAAATCCCTCAGGTCGCCGGGGTCATGCTGCTTCAAGAATCATTCCCATGACAGAATGCACGGCAGCAGGGCCAGAGTGGTGAGGAAGTATTTTATTTTCTGTCGTGCCTTCGTGTAGTAATAGGCGTGAACGTGATTTAATTAAATATTAACCCCCAGGGACGACGAGGCCTTGGTTTGGACTGAACGTTCTATTGCAGTGCTTAGAAGAGGAAGGCGTCCATGCCGCCCCCTTCTAAGCACGGAAACAGTAGGTCTAGTGTCTATTGCAAATTTAAGAGTCGCTCTGTCAAGTTTCGAACTCGGAAAAACCCAAGCTCGCCAAACAACCCTGAATTTTATTTAACAACCCTACCTAAAAATAGACGAGGCGGTAGGTTTTATTTCAGTTGGGCAACATTCAATAACAGTAACTTAACGTTTCATTTATAATATTTTCGTTTTTTTCTGGAAGGAGCAAATGGAAAGTCGAAAGTGCTCACTTTGGTCGTGATTCTAGCCAGGCTAGGTCTGCCATTTATTTCCCCCCAAAACATTGTATGCAGCTCAACCGTAGGCTGTGCTGCCCCATGTCCTCTAGGACCTCACCATGAAAACCTGTTTTCTGACAAATCAAGGAGTTTATCATGGGTCATGCCACGCAGCATTTGTTTTTCTTTATATTATCAACAATGTGAATGACACAGAAGGCCCGATTCATGGAATATTTGCCTGGTTCAATGTGAATTTGCACTGCTGAAAAGTGACTTTGCACTGCCGACACAAACCCTGATTCATGGAACTGTGCAAAGTGTATTTTTGCCGTGCAATGTCCGGACAAAGTCCTTTTGAACTGCAAAAATGACTATTCGCTGACTTTGCCCGGACTTTGCACGGCAAAAATACACTTTGCATGGTTCCATGAATCAGAGTTTGTGTCAGCAGTGCAAATTCACTTTGAACCGGGCAAATCTTCCATGAATCGGGCCCATAATGTTAAGGTTCTGTGTGTTTGAATTACTGAATCTTATCTTTGGTGACCATGTACTCTCCTCCTTCAAAACATATATTTCACGTTTAAAAAAACATTTTTATTCAAGTAAATGGCTACGTTAATATATGATATAGCAATGGACCACATTTAGCTTTTATGTGTAACACAATGCCTTCTCTGACACTTTTTACTGTACAACAAACAGAAGTTTATTGTAATGCCATTATAATGGCAATGAGGATAGGATGAACTTCTCACGGCTGGGAAAGAAATGAAAGACTGATGTTGAGAGATGGAGGGACGGACCAAGGTGACGATGATCATTCATGTCAAAAGGTGGGGTAATTTTATTATGGTCGCTCATACAGAGAGCATATTGGAACAGTGAGGGAAGTTGGGACGGTGAACAGTGGGCACTGTTGTGGCCAGGAATATGCATAGAGAGAAGTTACTCGCAGTGTCAGATGGTGGTGGTGTGGGTAATCATACCTATCAGGGCTCAATTCGGGGCTTTGAACCCCCACACGTCCTCATAGCAGGCACCGGCATTGGCGGGCAGTACAGCCTTCAGGGCTTATATGGGGCTTGCCACGCCTGCACTCCCTCACCACAGCTGGTACAAGTGTCGGTGGGCAACAGTTCTCCCTCAAAATCTGAGTTCACGTCGGAGCTTGTGGCAGACAGCATACCCTTTGGGGCTCATATCGTTCTCGGGACGCGTACACTCCCTCGCCACAACTGGCACCAGTATCGGAGGGCAGCAGCTCACCCTCAAAATCTGAGTTCATGTCAGAGCTTGTGGCACCAACCCCATCTCACCGTCGGGTCAACATTCAGAACTGTGATTGCTCTCCACACTTGGAGCAGCAGAGGAAGGGACATTACTGACAGGGCCATTACTCACAAAGGCACACCAATCAACATTGGTGATCCTTTCGGCTGTAGGGGCATCCGGTATAGCGGCTGTGGCGGTGGCGGCAAGGGACTGCTAGGAACCATTTTGCGGAAGAAACAATAGTCATGACCCTCCCACGGATGTGGTCATAGTGACTGGAAGACGGAAAGATTATCCTGTGTTTGTCGCTAGCAGTTAGACATTCCTTATCTATTGAAAGTCAGCTCCCTTTTCTGGTTGAAAACAGTACTGCACCCTGCATGGGAATTTTATTACGAACAAAGTTTTACATATAATTGTTCGTGCAGTGTGGTGGGAGGTTGATCCCGCACTGTTCCAAAAAGGGGACTATTTTCATGTTTGGGGGTTTTATTGTGTGAAATGTTTATTTTGTTTCATCAAAGGGTGGTAAGAATGCAGAGCTTAGATCTGACCCCCAAATTTCTCGCAACTCCTGGAGAACCCCCAATTCCTTGGGAGGATTGGAAAGATTTATTTAAATTTTACTTTGTTGCATCTGGGTTTGAAAGGTTTTCGAATGAGAGGAACTTTTCGAATCATGTGTTGTGTAGTTGCAGAGGCTGTGAGAGTGATTAAAAAACGACCAGATGTTGAAGTGAATGATGGGCATGAGCAGGGTGGTGGGGATGGAGGGGGCCATGAAGAATTTAGAAGCTCAATATGGCAAGCAGGTTAATGTGGTTTTTTGACAGATACACATTTTTTTCCAGGAAACAAGGTGTTGGGGAATCTGTACATAGTTTCGTTGGTGATTTGAGGGGGTTACTAACCTCATGTGAATTCACAGGAAGTGAAGATGAATACATTAGATATCAGCTCATGATGCACACATCAAACTCTAAAATACAGGAGAGACTCTGGCAAGCTAAGAATCCTCCTTTATAAGAGGCATTGGGCCTCATTATAAGTGTTGCGGTAAGGCAATAACGGTGCCGGTAGTGCTACCAGCGCCGTTGTTACCTCGCCGCAACATTACGAGTTTGCTTGCGGGTGCCGCTCTGGACGCCTGGTCAGACCAGATGTGCAGAGCGGCACCCGCTAGCAGAACAGGATGGTAACAACGGTCCTGTTATTAACGGGACCGTTGTTACCATCCTCCCCAAAATGGGAATGGGGCCTACCGGGTCCCGCGAATGGGAATTACTGGGCCCGCAAAGGTCGGAATGGCCCGGTAATTCCCATTTTTTGGGAGCCGGAACCGAGTTTGGGGGTAGCCATGCCGATAAAAACGGCATGGCTACCTCCAAACTCGTAGTGAGGCCCATTGTCTATTGGAAAGGGTATTGAGCTGACAACAAATGTCTTAAGGAGGTGAATGCTAAGAATGGAAAGGAAAGTGGTCAGTTGGTGAGTAGTGAGAAAGTAGAAGAGGAGGTACTGAAGGAGTCCAACCGATATTGGGTGAATAATAACAATGTTCAGTAAGGTGGGCGGAAAGGACATTGTCCTCGTTGTAGGTTTTAAAAACATGGGTTAAATCCGAAAGAATGCCTGGCAATGAGGAGATAGGTGCAGGAAGTATGGGTTAGTAGGTCATTTTGCCAGATTCTGCAAAACAAACACAAATAATACTGTGGGGGAAACAGGTGTGAAGTGTGTCGTGGAAGATAAACTGGACTGGCCATCGAGGGGGAGGTGGGGGACGATGATGATGGAGAATATATCTCACCTGAAATAGACATAGTATTGGCTGGTAGTGTTACAAGAGTATTAGCAGACTCTAGATCACCATACACTATCATATCAGATGCTAAATACAGGGAGATATGGGGTGAAAAGAATCACAGATTATGTAACACAGACATCAGGCCCAGAGTGTATGGGGAAGGAATAATACATTTGTGTGGTGTGATATCGTACACAAAGGGATGGTCATGTTTTTTTTGATCCAATAAGAGTAATCAAAGTTGGGAAAAAAACATATATTAACGAGTGAAGGAAAACAGTGGAGTTTGGACAGGGTGGCTTTATATCGTGGGGGCATATACATTGACTCTTGAAAACAATGAATGTTCCATTCCCGCTGGGGGTTGTATGGGATCTGAGTGGTATCAGGAGCAGGACAAGAATGAAGCCTCCGCATCTGTGAATGGGGACCAACAGAATACAGAGATGGGCAGTGTAGGTGAAGACATTCCGGAAAGGTTGGAGGGGTGGGGGCGGGGAGTTACAGAAGTGGACGTGCTAGGGAGAGTATCAAGGAAATTCTGTGACCATGAAATGTAGAATATACAACATTTTCTGTAATATTCAATTATTTACGTTGCTACACGTGTTTAAAGTTGTCGTATTTATTTTGCTACCTTCTAATTACAAGCAGGGGCATATGTCGTATCCATTAATGTTATGGTGAGCGCGCAATGTCGTATCCATTCATGTAATGGTGTGTGTGCAATGACATTCAAGTGTTCCATCCAACTGTTATCCGCGTGCATCAACGTTCTGACAAATGACAGTTGGAAGCTTCACCTCTGTACGGATGTGTGGGGGTCTTTTATTCTACAATAAACTTCTGTTTGTTTGCAAATCATTATATGCATGGACGTCCATCATCTTTCCGATACTACAAATATATTATGGCTTTGTAAAGGGGTAGAGTGAATAAATGCGGCTGATAAGACATTTATAATGCAGAAATGTTAATCTCGATTTAGCAAGGCTAGACAGTACTCGAAACGATTGGAAATCAATTTACATAACACATTTGGCCAAAAGTATTTAGGCAAACATATCGAGGACTTGTGAATCAAACGCCAAGAAAAACATTCAGCCACAGCATGAAGCAGGCACTTAAAAGAATTCCAAGAAACAAAATGGCCCAATTACTTACCAGTAATCTCAATTATATAGAGCCCTATACTTCCTCATCACAGTCCTTATTTACGTGAGACATCGGATCCCCGTACAGACCCTCCATACTACCCTTTCCAAACCAACATATAAGAGTCTGCCCTGGTCCCACCGGTTTGTTTGATTCTTTTTTTCTTGCAACTCATGCGACCTATAAAAACCACCCCTTTCTCACCTCAGCCTGTTTGAATGTTTAGCTGGCACAGTGGATGGTGAAGGAGGGAGGCCAGGAAAGACTAAAACGTTGTATAATGAAGGTTACTGGTAAGTAATCGGGCCATCACACCTCTCGTCCGTCTTCATTGTCATAATTCTTACTCGCATGAGGCTGTGCCAAGCATTATCCGCCTTAGCCTCTTGGGAGAGGAGCATTATTCCTGAACCTAATGAACCTAATGAGCTTTATGCAGAGATAAGTCAAACAGGAGCGAGTATTGATATCTTGACCTGATAAAAAAGGGTCTCTTATTGTCTTCTGAAACTGTCTGATAGATGCAGTGGGGGTACCGTGTGAATCTCCTTGATTGATGCAAACCAACGGAGTTTAAAACCTACAACAGGATGAGGAGTTATTGCCAATAACTCATAAAAGACACTCAGTTCAAACATTCTTTGCTCAGAATTTAATGGAAATCCCAAAGCACAGAAGCTGAAGGCTAGTTTACGGTAATTGCAGCAGTGGTCCAAATAAGGATTTTGGAAGGTATGTAAGAACAGAGGAGTGATCCCATTGTGTTACCATCGGTCATGTAGCTGGAAATCCTAATCCAGTACCCTGAATGGGTGTGGGGACTGAGTATTTCCTCTAGGACCTCCCATCCTATTTGAACCAGACTGTATGGAATAATGCCCTTTTACTTTACTTCAAAAGTGAGTTTGAGAGCACCACCAGAAAGCAACCTTAAAATGTTACACACCAGGATGGAATGAGTGCTCGCGTAGAAGACTCCTTAATTGCAAGATCAGGTACGAAGGCACACTAAAAGCATACAACCCAGGGGTGTGGAATAAAAAAAAAAAATCTACTTGTCCAATGCAGAAGATGTTAGACATATCTACTTGTGCTGTAAAAAAAAACCTACTTGTCACTATGTGCCCTAGATTTATTAAATATTGCACACTGTCAGGAGCCGTGTTAGGCGATGTGGCGGCTGCCTGCTGCGCTCGGCCACTGAATGCCAGTTGCCATGGCACCTGGGGCAATAGTCATGGTCGAACCAAAGTCTACAGAAAGCAGTGCGTCAGGCATCACTGCGTTGGACCATGACACCCTGTCAATCATGGGTTGAACGTCTCGGGTACCTGGATGCTTTAGTGTTTAACCCCATGTGCACACTGCATGGGGGTTCTTGATGCATATGTTTCCTGTTACAGAACTCTTGAGTATCATTTCTTGCAATGTTTTTCTGGCTTTTTGAACTTTGGCTTGCCGTTAGACTTTCCATTTTGGACTATTGTTTCTACTTGTGTGTTTGGATTACCTATGTATGACCCGGGGGAATCACAAAGGGATACCTGTTTAACCTCCAAAACCCTTCAGGAAAACAATATAATTTAAATCAAAAACATGGGTTAGGAGCAGTGAGGTTGGATGGATATACTAGAAATATAACACTCCACAACAAATTTGGGTCTTAAAGAAAAAATATATTATTTTTATTTCTCTTTGCATCAATATACACTTATACAAAATAAAACAACCATAGAAACTATATATGTCCAACCATTTTGGACCAAAACGTTCATAACCACCTTTCATACACATTCATACCATCTCATATTTGCATATTTTCCACAATTTTATAGCCGGTATCACCAGTGTACCATACACTGCAATTTTATTTCACTTTTTTACAAATTTATTTTGGCCCTATCTATCCTCAAGCCACCTTTCTAAACTGGTGGCCCCTTGTCTACATAGGTTTCAGCCCTCTACTGGCACAATTGATGCCCCTAGTTTTCAGGACCTTCTTCAGGACGAAATGTAATATACAGAATAGTAATGAAAATCTTTCTGTTCTTGCCGTAGGTTATCAGTGTTTTTCAGAGGTTATATAGTTCTCCAGCATGGGGTCTGGCATGGATTCACATGCTCATGAATATTCCCCGTCGTCAGGCTGGGAATCCTCGGTAAAGAAAAAAACAGTATCAGTTTCGTTTCTGATCTGTCTTTCGTAGTAATATCCAATCACTGGTCTCTGCGTCATACTGACCACAGCCAATGACTGCCCTCTACCTAAGCACCGCCTCTGGCAGCCATCTTCAGATTTTTACCGCACGTTCATGTGTTGGGATCCTCGTGCTATTGCTCTCGAGCGTTAGTGCTATTTTTTCACGTTTTTTCTCAAAAAACTTCTTGTTTTCGGTCAAAAGAGCCTCAAGCTCCACCGACTCTCCATCCGATCAACGGGGACCCGTGTCGGATTCGTCTGCGCCCCTCAAGGGTGAAGATTTCGTCGAGCTATGCTTTTGGAGGACTCCAGAAGTTTCTCAGGCCCGGACATGGCCCAGGAGAAGGGATGCTCGACGCCCGGAAAGCTGTTCAGGGTCTGCCCTGGATGCCAGCTGCAGAACGTCTTTAAGGAGGACGAACACTCCTTTTGTCTCTACTGCTTACATGAGGACAAGACGCACGTGGAGAAGGACTGTGCGTTTTGCGGCAACATGTCGGAGCGGACCATGAAGGACCGCCATCAACGTCTCGCCAACTGGCTGGAAGGGAAGAGCCCGTCAGGCGAGAAGAAGAAGAAGAAATCCGAGCGGTCTTCTAAGACCTTTGAGGACGCCCCGGCGACGGGGGTCCAACACAAGGCAAAGCACCGCGAGTCCGCTGGCACTGGGAGCGCCGAACGGTCGGGCTCTACGGGCGCCAGGCAGGGCGCACCCTCCCCGGCACCATCAACCACGAGCCAACGCTCTGGGTCGGGTAAGAGGAAGGCCGAGCACCCGGCGAAGCTCCTGGAGAGGCCCCGGTCGAGCTCGAAGGCCCCATCGGAGGGGGAGCGAGGCAGTGTCCCCCCCCTCAAGGATAAGGCGGTGAGCGCACCTAAGGTGGTGAAGGCCTTAATCCATCCGGCCAAGCCCTCTATCGAAACTGTCGCGGCGGCCCTGGCTCAGCCTGTGGGGGCTACACCAGTGGTGGCGACCTCGGGGCTCAGAGTCTCCCTGCCACCTCGGAGGGAGTCCTCTTTTGTGCCCATCGATAGGGCCCCCGTGAAATCCCCCGTGGGGAAGAAAAAGGGGGGGCAGGGCGTCGTCGTAGATTCGGCCTCAACCTCGGAGGAGGAGCTGGTCGAAGTCTTAAGCCACGGCCTCGGCGTGGAAGAAGACCGGCCCGTCGGGATGGATCCCGACGCAGGCGACGACGACATCATCGAGGGTACCGACGGGGCCCCTGATCGCCCGTCGGATTCCCCTCTGCCAGCGCCGCGAGACAGCTCGGCGGCCATTTTGTTGGCTATACAGTCCTTATGCTCAGAGATAAGGACGAGACTACCGTTGCCGACGGAACCTCTCCCGTCGGGGGACCCAGAACCGGGACCTTCTGGTGTTCCCCCTACCAAGAAAAGAAGGATCCACCCTCCGCCTCCTTTTCAGCCGTCGCGCCCCTTCCAGCCCTCCTCCCCGTCCACCCCAGGGGATGATACGGGGACTGACACGGCAGCGACGGGTACGGACGACGAGGTATACGACGAGGATGTACCGTCGTCGCCTCCCACCAGGGCTTCTCCGCCCGACGAGATTGGATCGTTCCACTCCATGATCACCAGGGCATCCGAGCTTTTCCAACTCTGCCCTGAGGAGAAGAAGAAGGAAGGTTTCCTTTATCAGCGGCGCAAGGCCAAGAGGAAGACGGTCCTCTCAGTGCCTCTATTGGACGACATTTGGGATGAGGGCCTCACCCTCCTCAAGAACCCTTCCACGACGCCAGCTAGAAGGGACCGGTACGAGAAGAAGTACCGGGTCCCGGACACGGCCCCCCTGTGCCTCCGGGCGCAGCCTACCCCGGACTCTGTCGTCTCCGCGGCGGCCAGGAAAAAAGCGGGGGGGGGTGCGGCCTCCACATCGACTTCCCCACCGGACGGCGAGGGAAGGAAATTGGACGCTATGGGACGCAGAGTCATCTCGTATGCGGCGACGACGATTAAAGCGGCCAACGCCTTGGCTATCGTGGCCCGCTACGACAGGGAGCTCTGGTACAAACTGGCTCCCCTACTGGACTTCTTGCCGGACGACAAGAGGGCAGAGGCCCTGGAGATCCTGCAGGAAGGTGAGGTGGCTTCGGACCACGCCATTACCGTTGCGACGGACATCGCCGACACCGGGTTCCGCCAGTTGGGCAACGGCGTTTGCCTTAGGCGGCGTGGATGGCTCAAGGCTACGGACTTCCGTCAAGACGTTCAGACCAGAGTCCTGGACATGCCCTTCGATGGGAACAACCTGTTTGGGAAAACAGTGGACGATTCCCTTCAGGCCATTAAAGCGGACACCGAGACGGCCCGGGCCCTTGGAGTTCTGCAACAACGACGGACGCCCTTTCGGAGCAGCGGAGGCAAGGGCGCCTCCAAAAGTTCAGGCGGCGGTTTCTCCACCTACCGTCAAGCGGCCCGCTCGTCGGCTCAGGAGGCCTACAGAGGACGAGGCAAGTCTGGCGGACCCCGCCGTCGTCGCCAAGGAGGTCAAGGCGGCAAAGCCTCGTCGAAGCAGGATTGAACCGACCGTGGGGTCGGGCCCCCACCGAAGCACCCCGGTGGGAGGCCGGCTGGCGAGATTCGTCAGCGTGTGGGAGTCCATCTCCACCGACCGTTGGGTGCTGGACGCCTTGGCCCGGGGCCACGCGCTCGAATTTCAAAGAAGGTGTCCGCGCGTCCCCCCCGTGGCCAGGAAAGAACTTCACGTCCCTCAACTTCTCCTGGAGGTAAAGGCGATGCTGAGGAAGGGCGCCATCGAACTCGTCCCAAAGAGACTTCGGGGCTCCGGAGTTTACTCGAGATACTTCCTCGTGAAGAAGAAGACGGGGGGATGGCGCCCCATCCTGGACCTGCGACGTCTGAACAAGTTCATCAAGGCGCAAAAGTTCCGGATGGTCACCCTCCAGCACGTCCTGGGTCAGCTGGAGGAAGGAGACTTCCTGTCGTCGTTGGATTTGGAGGATGCCTACTTCCATATTCCCATCCTAAAGGGGCACCGAAAATTCCTCAGGTTTGTGGTCCAAGGGCGTCACTACCAGTTCAAAGCCCTCCCCTTCGGACTACGGTCGGCCCCCAGGGTATTCACCAAGTGCCTTGCACCGGTGGCGGCGCAGCTGCGCCGCGAGGGGATCCACGTCTACCCCTACCTGGACGACTGGCTCATCCGAGCCAAGTCGAGGGAGCTCGCCCTGGATCACACGGCAAGGACCGTCCGACTTCTCACGGACCTGGGATTCTCCGTGAACTACGCCAAGTCTCACCTGGTACCCGCGCAAAACGCACTGTTTCTGGGAGCGAAGCTCGACACAGTGTCTCTTCTGGCCTCCCCGTCGGAGGAAAGGACCAGGTCCATCCTGGGCAAGGTACAGCGGATGTTGGTTTCCGACGCGGCCAAGGTGAGGTCCATCAAGTCCCTCCTTGGAATGATGTCTTCCTGCATCTACCTCATTCCCATGTGCAGGCTCCGGATGCGTCCGTTGCAGGAGTTCCTGGACGCGCGCTGGATCCAAACGACGGGCAGCTTCGAGGAGAGGATCAAACTCGACGAGAGTTTCCGCCGAGCAGTCCGGTGGTGGGGCAACCGCACGCATCTGACGGCGGGCATGGACTTCCAGACCCCAGATCACCAGGAGACAGTGACCACCGATGCCTCCCTGGAAGGGTGGGGAGCGCACACCGAAAATCTGCACGCGAGAGGCCTTTGGCTCCCGACGGAGAAGTCCCTCCATATCAACGTCCTGGAGCTCCGTGCAGTGTTCTGGGCCCTCAGGTCCTTCCTTCCGTCCCTCAAGGGCAAGGTGGTGAGGATCTTCACCGACAACACCACCACCATGTTTTACATCAGGAAACAGGGCGGAACCAGGTCCCCAGCGCTGTCCAAGGAGGCGCAGGACCTGTGGCTTTGGGCCGTCGCCCAAAGGATGTTTCTGGTGCCGTTTCATCTGGCAGGGATAAAAAACACCATCGCCGACTCACTCAGCAGGGAGCTGCGCTCGTGCCACGAGTGGGAACTACGGCAGGATCTAGTGGATCGCCTCTTCCGACGGTGGGGCACACCCCAGATCGACCTGTTCGCGACGGCGACGAACTCCAAGTGCCGAAGGTTCGCCAGCAGGTTTCCCCAGGCGAGGAGCATGGGCGATGCCTTCTCGTTCCCCTGGGAGGGCCTGTTCCTCTACGCGTTCCCTCCTTTGCCACTGCTAATCCGGCTCGCCAACCAGCTCAAGAGGTCACGGTGCAGGATGATCCTCGTCGCACCTGCGTGGCCGAGGCAGATATGGTTCCCGGACCTTCTGGACTTGTCAGCGTCCCCGCCAATCAAGCTGCCGGTGGACGCGGATCTTCTCTCCAGGGAAGGAGGCGCCATCCTCCACCACGACCCGAAATCGCTGAACTTGCAGGCCTGCCTCCTGCAGCGCTAGAGTTTGGAGGATACGACATACCGGCCGACTGCAGAGAGGTTTTTGCAAAGGCCAGGGCGTCCTCGACTCTTAAATGCTACGGACACAAATGGAAGAGGTTCTCTGTCTGGTGCCACGCACAGAAGATTAACCCTCTACGGATTACGGCTCCCCAGGTACTGCCGTACCTGCTGACGCTGGCCAAAGCTGGACTGGCACACGCGTCCATCAAGATTCATCTTGCTGCGATCTCCCGATACACCAGAACCACGGGCCGGACGTCCTTGTGGTCTCATCGTCTGGTGAAAGAGTTCATGAAGGGACTGTTCAGATCGTTCCCGCCGGTGAAGGCTCCGGCCCCGGCGTGGGAGCTCAACGTGGTGCTGACCAAGCTCATGGGACCTCCGTTCGAGCCTCTGCACTCGGCCCCGTTGAAGTTTCTGTCGTGGAAAGCAGCGTTTCTTGTGGCCATCACCTCCGCACGACGGGTGGGAGAGATCCAGGCCCTTTCATGCAAGGCCCCGTACTTGACTTTTCACGACACGAGGGTAGTGCTCAGGACGCACCCCTCCTTCATGCCCAAGGTACCGTCGGACTTCCATCTCAACGAACCCTTGGTGTTGCCTGTGTTCTTCCCGTCGCCTTCGTCGCCGGCTGAGAGGACTTTGCACTCGCTGGATGTGGCTAGAGCGCTGAAGTTCTACGTGGACCGCACGAAGTGTTTTCGGAAGACGTCACAACTCTTTGTGAACTTTGGACCTGTCAATCAGGGGAAGGCTCTCTCGAAGGCTTCCATTTCCAGATGGCTCTCCGGCTGTATCATGTACTGTCATCGGTTGGCAAACCGACCGCTGCCTGGCCGTCCGAGAGCCCATTCCACCAGAGCGATCGCAGCTACCACGGCGTTCCTTTCTGGTGTGCCCCTGCTGGACATATGCAGGGCTGCTACGTGGAGGTCGACGCACACCTTCACGAAATTCTACTGCGTCGATCGGGATTCCAGGGAGGAGTCCAGGGTCGGCCAAGCAGTGCTGCGCAACCTGTTCGCCTGAGGTGAGCCTGGTGAGGAGGTAAGATGCTTAATGTTGAGTTGGATGTACTGCTTAATGTTGAGCCTTTGCCACCTCCCGTGGTTGTGCATGTGTGTACTGCTATGTATTCTTTATTCATGAGCATGTGAATCCATGCCAGACCCCCATGCTGGAGAAGGAACAAGTTACTTACCTGTAACTGTTGTTCTCCAGCATGGGTCTGGCATGGATTCACATGCGAACCCTCCCGCCTACCCCTCTGCGGCTCTTCACTTGGTCATACTGCCACTTCACGTGCTTCCAAATCTGAAGATGGCTGCCAGAGGCGGTGCTTAGGTAGAGGGCAGTCATTGGCTGTGGTCAGTATGACGCAGAGACCAGTGATTGGATATTACTACGAAAGACAGATCAGAAACGAAACTGATACTGGTTTTTTCTTTAACGAGGATTCCCAGCCTGACGTCGGGGAATATTCATGAGCATGTGAATCCATGCCAGACCCATGCTGGAGAACAACAGTTACAGGTAAGTAACTTGTTCCTTCTCAGTCATCTAAAAGCAATAAAACAGACAAACACACACACTGGTTACCAACCAACCTCTATTTCTTATTCACGGCATAGATTTATGCAGCACAACCAATTCCACAGGAATTGTGGAATTCCATCCTAAAGAAGTCTGTCTTTTGTGTCCATGGAATTCGACACGGCTTGCAGGTATAGATAGAATTGGACTGGGCTGACTAGGCGATGGAGCACTCCGAGACGAGAGAAGTAAAGAGATCCTGCTTCGAGGTAAGGAATGGTATTTTTCTCATGTTAGAAGCACCATGCGGCCCTTCGGACTCACGTTAGGTGTAGCTGATTGTCGAGCCTCATTAATAATGCGGCGGAGACCGCGGCTGGGTTCCTGCCTGCCACCTTGGAAACCATTTGCTATTTTAACGTTGTGAGGCTCCAAACGTTTTGCGGATTTCTTCTGCACGTGAGTACTGCATATCTATTTGTTGTAGACTCTGAATTGTATTTATGACTTGGCATTTTTCGATCTAAGTTTATACCGGAGAGGGATGAGAGTTTTCTCTCCTCCCGCTGTGGTGACAGACACCTTTTTTGAAGAACCTTATGATAAACACTGGGTTCTATACATTGAGAGTGTTTACACACTTAGCACTTAACACGTGAGAGTAGCGGGCGCTAATACAAGTGTTTTACTACTCCCCTTTTTTAGACACGGTCAGGAAAATAAAGTATCCTTCACTCCATCGGACATGTTACAATTCTGGCCTTAATATGGGTGAGTGCTGTCTTCATCCCTTGAAAAGGGGAATGCAAATCTATAACATGCAAGGTTGTCTGAAATTATTCTAATTAGGCCACCATATTACATGTTAATGAATGGCCATCCTGACCCATAGCAGATGACCGAGGTGACCCTAATACCTGACATCTGAAGGAAGTAAGTTGCCTTTTGTAGTTTGTCTATATGTCATGCACATATTACTTGTGTGTCATCTGGCCAGTATGAGCCTGGTGTAAAACAAAGAGTTCACTCTGGACCTATGCTTTTGTAGGTCGTTTTGATATCCCACTTTGGAGGTTTCATGTGGTTGCAAGACCATGACGGGGTCTGTGAGAACCTGAGGGACAACTTTGGCCGCTACATACAAACCCCCTGCAAATAATAGCCAGAGGTGAGTGTGTGATTACACAACAGATTGACTCATGGGGCCTCATTACAACCTGGCAGCTTCGGATCGCGGTGATTCCGTGACGGCGGTAATAAAGTTTCCGTTTCCGCAAGGTTGCTGAAAGACCGTCCGATTACGTGCTGTCGGTCGCGCGCACCACACGGATGCAGAAACGTTGTTACCGCCGTCACGGAAAAAGCCACAGAAATGGACATAGCGCTGCCACAAGTAGCGCAAAACCCGTGTCCGCCTCCGTCGCCACGGAAACAGAACCGGAAATACCATGATCGCCAAAAACCGGAAACAGAAAGGCGGCCATCATATAAAGCACAATCCATTGCCATCCAGAGTCAGCACAAGCACAATCCATACTGTGAGAAGGCAAAAGGGACCACCAGCATGTCTGCCAGGATTCCAGCGCAGAGGCAGCGCAAACAGCGCTTCAGTGAGGCAGAGCTAACTGTGCTTGTGGAGCACATAGTGGAGCATGCAGAGATGCTGTTCAGTGCCATTCAACGGCGTGCCACACAGCAGCGGAGGAAGGAAGTGTGGGCAGAAGCAGCACGCAAGTGCACCGCTGTGGGCGTGACAGTGAGGAGCGTCAAGGACTGCCACAAGCGGTGGGACGACCTCGGGCTGAGGGTTCGTAACCTCATCTCCACACACCGCCAACGCAGCAGTGGGACAGGTGGAGGACCCCCTTCCACACTGAGGCTGCAAGCATGGGAGGAGCGTTGCAGCAGTGTCCTCCACCTTGAGGGCATTCATGGGATCGGGGAGGCTGAGGCAGGAGTGAGCCCACCTGCAGATGCTGGTAAGTGGTCAAACATGAATGCCATAAAAGAATATGTTGATGGCATTACAGTGCCAAAGGACCCATTAATAACCCCCCCCCAGGCAGGCCATGACTGGCCCAAAGGACCCATTAATAACCCCCTCCCCCCCCGGTAGTGCATGACTGGCCCAAAGGACCCATTAATAACCCCCCACCCCCCCAGCAGTGCATGACTGGCCCAAAGGACCCATTAATAACCCCCCCCAGGCAGTGCATGACTGGCCCAAAGGACCCATTAATAACCCCCCCCAGGCAGTGCATGACTGGCCCAAAGGACCCATTAATAACCCCCCCCTGGCAGTGCATGACTGGCCCAAAGGACCCATTAATAACCCCCCCTCAGGCAGTGCATGACTGGCCCAAAGAACCCATTAATAACGCCCCCTCCCCCTCCCCGGCAGTGCATGACTGACCCAAAGGACCCATTAATAACCGCCCCCCAGGCAGTGCATGACTGGCCCAAAGGACCCATTAATAACCCCCCCCCCCACAGGCAGTGCATGACTGGCCCAAAGGACCCATTAATAACCCCCTCCCCCCCCGCCAGTGCATGACTGGCCCAAAGGACCCATCAAGATCCGTATGGCACCCAATATCACAACAATGCATACCCCAAGCAATCAGATGCATGTAACAAACACTATACAATGACCAACCTGTATGATGCATGTGATGCACCCATCAGCCACCACCACAACACTAATTGCATGTCCTCTGTGTCCCCACAGCCGTATCCAGTGACAGTGACACTGCACAACAGGCCAGGCAACCAGCACCGGCACGTGCCCAAGCCACCGTCCCCACACAAGAGGATGCTGCCAGCAGTTCGGCATCTCAGCCCCCACTACCAACTGCAACAGATGTGCCGGCCACCACCACCGACATCCCCACCATCTCCACGCTGCCTGAGGCAAGACAGGTGTCACGGGAACCCACCATGCCCACCCAAACCAACACAGAAGGCAGCTGCACTGCAGAGGAGGCGGCCTGTAGTGACAACAGTGCCCCGGTAGAGCACTCTGATACTGGGCCACAGGGGGCGACGCCCACATTTGATGACCTGGGTTCCTTCCATCAGCTGGAGTTTAGCCCCACTTCACTCAGAAGTCCCATGAGGTCTCCCACCCCATCCATGGCAGAGCTGAATTCCCGCATGCAGCGGATGGAGGAGCAGCAGGCAACCCTCACCCAGCTGGTGGAGAGGCAGCTTGAAGAATCTAGGCTGCAGAGGGAGTGCTATAGCACGTCAGTGCGTCGCCTCTCAAGGTCTATTGGATGCTTTGCAAGCACAATAGTCACCCTGGCACGCTATGTGCGGGAGGGTAACGACAACACCTCCAGGCTCATTGAGGCCATGTTGATTGGGCAACAGACAAATCTTGCACGGATGCCATCCATACAGGATTCTGTGCCATCAATACCACCACCCCATCAAGCTCCACTACTGCCAGTCCAAGGAGGCGCTCAAGTCGGCTAACGGGGCTCTCGGGCAAGGATGCACAGGCACAGAAGCGCACACGGAAGTGATGATATGTGTGTGGGGCACTGCAGGACACACGCGGACTTGAAGGGTGTGAGGGGTGGGTACGTTTGGGTGGTGGGGGAGGTTGTTTTGGGTGTTTGAACATTGGGGCCTGGGTGGGGGTGGGTACGTTTGGGTGGTGGCGGAGGTTGTTTTGGGTGTTTGAACATTGGGGCCTGGGTGGGGGTGGGTACGTTTGGGTGGTGGGTGGGCTCGGGTGTACAGCTTCCCTAACCATTTCACCTCCTTCCCTGTTGTGAATTCATCAATATATCTTCATTTGAAAGCAAAACATATATCTATCATTTCATTTGCAGTACAACAAATCAGTTATTGTCATCACTCTATGCATTGCTGTGAATGTGCTGTGTCTCAAAAGTAAATGCGAATCAGCTCATCCCGTGCTCTTTGGCCATCAAGTGCACCCCCAGGGGAGGTGGTGCCATCCCATCCCCATCTCCATTCCCATCTTCTTCATCTGCGTCTGGGGACATTGGGATGTTCCTGCGCAGGCACAGATTGTGCAGCATGGCACATACGAGGGTGATTTTACCCGTCTTCACTGGGCTGTACAGCAGTGATCTCCCAGATCTGCTCAGACAGCGGAAACGGGCCTTCAGCAGTCCGAATGTCCTCTCAATCATTCCACGTGTGCGGACATGTGCCCTATTGTATGCCTCTTCATGCCTGTTCCTTGGTCTCCGTACAGGTGTCATCATCCATGGCGTGAGTGCATATCCAGCATCACCTACATGGGATGAAGATGTGGGGACATGTTAGTGTTTATGGTATCATGTCTTAATCTGATGCTGTGCTATCTTGTATCATTGTTCATTCATGCTTATGTGCCATGCAGTGGTTTGAAGTGTTCATTGGGCATCACAGTGGATGTCCCCAACTGGATATTGGCCTACACATTTATGTGCATGTGTACTGTGCCCTGCGGTGACATTGGATTGTGAGTGATGTGCACACATGGCAGAGTGACTCCACTGTACTGAAGTAGTCAATGCATGACGTCTCATTTACAGGCATCTTGTACATTGGGAGGGCAGTGTTCCATTTGTGGGTGGGTGTCTGCAGTGGCACAAGGTGTATGGGACAGTGACAGGATGGGCTGTGGCAGGGTGTGTACAGGCACACTGTGGTGACCTGTCATGTCTTCCCTTGTGATGTTTGGTATCCGCTGTCTATTTGGTAGATGGGAGGGGGGGTGATGCATGTGCGGTCCAGTGGCACACTCAGATTGCTCGTTGGCCTGGACACATACATAACGTTTCAACAGGGTCAGAGCATTGTCAGCTGTACTCACCTAATAGCCATGTGCTTTGTCCGGCATAGTGTTCCATGTACCGTGGCAACGTGGAATTCCGCAGTACCATTGAGTCATGGGTTGAGCCCGGGAAACGTGCGCAGCAGTGTGTAATCAGTAGCGTGGCATCACATACCATCTGTACATTCATTGAGTGATACTGTTTCCTATTGCGGAACACCATCTCAATTGCACGTGGTACTGTCAGCTCAATGTGGGTGCAGTCAAGTGCACCTATGCAATTTGGCATGCCAGCTATGGCATGGAAGGCCAACTTTGTGGCAATGACCTCGGGGAGGGTACGGGGTAGGACTATGTGTTCCGACACATGGCGCAAAAGGGCATCCAGTACCTGTATCAGGATTTTTGAGAAACAGGGTTGTGATATGCCGTGCAGCTCACCGACCGCGTGTTGGTAGGTGCCAGTGCCAAGGAAATGCAGCACAGACATAACCTTCAGGAGGGGAGGGGTGGCAGTGGGGGTGTCTATGTGGCTGCTGATGTCCTCAATCATGGCAGTGATGTACAGGATTGTTGGGCGGTCCAGCCGGTATAGTGTGTGGATCTGTCCTGGGGTAAGGTTCCAGGGTGAGGCCCTGATGCGTGGTATTTCAGGCTGCTTGCGGGGTAGTGGTGGCTGCACAATGGGGTTTGCCATAGGTGCAGGGTTGGCTGGTTGGCGCCTGCTCCTTCTCCGCCTCTGCCTCCTCCTCTGCACCATTACTGCCATCATGTGCAGTGCTGCCTGTTGGTTGAGTAGGCCCAGTCCGAGTGCTACTAGAGCTGCTGCCTGCATGGTTCTGTGTTGTGTTGGGCTGGGTGTGGCCCTTTTGTGGGCTCTCCGTGTGCTGCTGGGTCCAGCTGGGCTGATTTGGTGCACCTGTGCCCTGATTCTGTTCAGCAGGCACTGTTTAACGTCATGTTCACGGTGGCGGCGGTACCGCCACCGTGATCGCGGTTTTAACGCCATTTTTCTGGCGGTGTTTCCATGTCCGCGCTAGTTGTGATGCTCGTGTTGTTTCGTGTTGCCGGTAACGGAGGAGTTTCCGTGCAGGTGGACTTTACGGGACCCTTAACTCCGTGGTGGCGGTTTGAGGAGGTGCTATTTCCGGGGCCGCGGGTCATGATTGGGCGGACGTGGAAACGGTGCCGGTATGGTTTTACCGCCGCCGTTAACTCCGGACCGGTGTACTTGTAATGAGGCCCAATGGTTGTGCTGCATAAATCTATGCCGTGAATAAGAAATAGAGGTTGGTTGGTAACCAGTGTGTTTGTTTGTCTGTTTTATTGCTTTTAGGTGACTGAGAACTATATAACCTATGAAAAACACTTATCACTTACAGTTTGGCACGAACAGAAAGTTTTTCATTACTGTTCTGTATATTACATTTCGTCCTGAGGTAGGTCCTGAAAACTAGGGGCATCAATTGTGCCAGTAGAGGACTGAACCATATGTAGACAAGGGGCCACCAGTTTAGAAAGGTGGCTCGAGGATAGGTACCTAATTGTTAAGATAGGGCCAAAATTAATTTGTAAAAAAGTGAAATAGAATTGCAGTGCATGGTATACTGGTGATATTTGCTATATAAATGTGGAAAGTATGGGAATATGAGATGATATGAAAGTGTATGAAAGGTGGTTATGAAAGGTTTGGTCCAAAAGGGTTGGACATATATATTTTCTATGGCTGTTTTATTTTGTATAGGTGTATATTGATGCAAAGAGAAATAAAAATAATATATGTTTTCTTTAAGACCCAAATTCGTTGTGGAGTGTTATATTTCTAGTATATCCATCCAACCTCAGGGCTCCTAACCCATGTTTTTGATTTAAATTATATTGTTTTCCTGAAGAGGTTTGGAGGCTAAACAGGTATCCCTTTGTGATTTCTATAGTTTGTACAGCCCGTGGCTGAGAGGGAAGAAGAGGGATTTCCCAAATTGTTATTTGAAACACGTAGTACTGTATGGAGCTTGATAACAAAGTGTCCTTTTCGGACGAGTGCTACAACAAATTACTGGAGACGCCGGCACTTTTTGTGGGCAATAAACCCACAGAAGCAAATCCAGTGGCTGGAGAGAAAGAAAAAGAAACTGATAAGAACTCAATTACATGGCCGTTTTATGCTTGAATATCTGAAGGGGGGCATCATTCCAGAGGGGTTACAGGTAAAACATATACCTAGACTCTTTATTGACAATGTGAAGTTTCAAAAAACGTTAGTGGTGTTGGGAAGAAATATTCCAGGGATTGGATCATTCCAATTATAGAAACCGCAGAAGAAGAAGCAAGGGTCCAGAGTGAACAGATTGAAACCCTTGAAAGGGAATTTGCGACAAGTACAACAATCAAAGACGCAAAAGAACAATTGGAAAAAATCGAGGTTCAACTAAAAAAATTCCGAGATCTCAATTTGGACCGCAAAATCTGTAAATTACAAAAAGATCTGAGTAATTATAAGGAGGGCCGCACCTACCCATATTTGAGGGAGGGATTCTACACAGAGACAACGGCTGGCCCCCAAAACCGTAGACCAAATAGGTACGTAACATTCTCAAATTCTTCTGGTTCATCAGGTTCATCTAGTGTCCCGGACCAACTAGCTACACCACAGGGGAACAAAAGAGGACAGGGCCCACAACAACAATTTTTTCACAGAGGGGGACAGCAGGGCCGCCCGAGATACCAGCAACAACAATTCGGGCCCGGCATGCGCACACGCCAGTGGTATTCGAGCCAGTGAAGGTAGATAATATCCCTATTTTTAATCTATCACAATATCCACTGTCTGACATCGAACGCAAGGTTCTATTGCGTGGCCTGTCTTTTGTTCCAGTAACAAAAGCAAATCCTTTTCAGTATGAAATGGAGCTCCAGCGTTTTTTTAGGAACATTAGACTCAAGCATTTCTTTGAGGTATATTTACCTATGCAGAAATCGGCACTGAATCTAAACGAAATGAGGAGGAGATGCCTAATATAACCGGCCTAAAGAACAAATCCCGATTTTACCCTCCACCACACACCATCCCACCGGAAATACTGATATTTGAAAAAATTGTGACGAAACAGGTACAAGAGGCCCTGAAAGATAAGAACTTCCATAGGGATAATTTTAGTAAAACAGAACGTGACAGCCTGAAAGACCTCTATGAAAACACGGACATCACGATAAAACCGGCCGATAAGGGCGGTGGAATCATGATAATGGACACTGTGAAATATTAAAATGAATGCCTAAGATTATTGGGAGACACCAATGCATATAAGAAACTGGACAGGGATCCCATGCCAAGACTATTTGAGGAAATAAGTAGCCTCATGCGACATGCGTTGGAAGAAAACCGGCTCAGCAAGGAAGAAGGCCTGTTCTTCGCCAAGACCTATCCCAAGACGGGGGCTTTTTACACCTTGCCCAAAATACATAAAAACTCACTAAGTCCACCAGGGAGGCCGATGGTATCGGCAATAGACTGTCTCCTGGAACCACTTTCCATCTACAGTGAGTTTTTCCTGAAACCTTTTGTCCTCAAAATGCGAGCTATATAAAGGACACTATGGATATGTTAAACATGCTGAAAACATTGACCATCTGTGAGGGGGACACCCTAGTGACCATGGGTGTGGAATCCCTTTATACATCCATCCCCCAATTAGAGTGCATGCCGGTATTGTGTATGTACCTCGACCAGAGACCCGAACCCCACGTGCCACCAACAGGGTTAATTCTTGAGTGCATCCGCATAGCCATGTGCGAGAATTTTTTCCTATTCAAAAGACAAATGTATAAACAGCTGAAGGGCGTCCGTATGGGTGCTACATTCGCACCGGACATAGCAAACTTATACATGGCTAACTTCGAGGAGCTGTACATCATTGGAAACAATAGCCTACTGAAACAGCAAACATTTACAGCCAGTCTTATATTGTGGAAACGATATATAGACAACATGCTTCTAATTTGGAGTGGGGATACCACCTCACTGTTACATTTCCTCGATTGGGTCAACACACGCGATTCAAACATCAGGTTCACGGTGGAATTTAACAACACCAAAATCAGTTTCGTAGACTTACTGATTTCCCAATAAGGGGATAAGATAGTAACAAGTCCATACAGAAAAACTACAGATACAAATTCTCTGTTGCATTTTGACAGTTTTCACCCTGAAGGCCTTAACAGAACTTACCGTACGGACAATTTCTCCAGATCCAGAGAAATTGTTCAGAGAAAGAAACATATGTGGAGCATGCGAAAATTTGGAAGGAAAGACTGACAGACCGGGGTTACCCGAAACGGTTGGTAAAACAAAACATGAAACGGGCACTCAATACACACAGGGACGTGTGCCTATCGAAGAAGGAACAAACTAAGAAAGAACAATTAATCTGTGTGTCGACTTTCTCACCAATTAGCAATGCAATTAAAAAAAGCATTACACGCAACTGGCACCTAGTCAAACAACCTGGCAGTCTTGAAAAAAAGCCCCTTTTTGCCTTCAAAAGAAACTGCAATCTACGACAAAAGTTGGTGCATACTTATTTGGAGACATTGCGCGATGAACCGACTGTGCTGAATCAATGGGGGCTTCCTCCTGTGATAGGCCATTATAAGTGTGGACATTGCGCAGCATGCCCTTTTACAGAAACACTGCATACTTTTGAACACAGAAGAATTAAATGGACCCTTAAGGGCACACCAATTGTCTTACTAAAAATGCAGTGTATGTCATACTATGCCCATGTGATTTATGTGGGTAAGACCATGCGCCAGATGCGCATGAGGATTTCCGAACACAGAGGTGATGTGTAAGGAATCGGGTGAAGGACAAACCTTTGGTAGACCATTTTGTGAGAGCAAAACATTGCGAAAATGATCTGAGATGGTTTGTACTACAAACTGTGTAAGTTCCCACTCGAGGGGGAGACCCGAGTGGCTTACTACACAAATTGGAACAAAGATGGATCCATTTGTTTAATTCAGTCAATCAGGGAATGAATATGGCAGTAGAATGGAACAGGCTACTATGAGTATGAGTAGTTGTGATTGTACTTACCAAAGGGCTACCATATTAACACATCACTGTGGCTGCAGATGAGACCATTTTCTATATATCTCAGCTGTGTGTGAGCCTCATTTTCAGTTGAGTACTAAGGGACTAGCAGCCTGTGATCCCATCTTATGAATATTGGTCCTACTTTTGCGTGAGCTGCAACGAGGATCTGAGCTAATTCACTGTCCAATGTCCACTCTATGACATAAGTGAAGTTTCTCTCCAACATTGGTCTCTCACGTTGGTGGTTGGACGTGATAGTCTGGTGTCATTTTTCACAAGTAGTCCATTTGTGTTGTCTATCTAATTCATTTAATGTCCTATATCGCCCATCCTATGACATTAGTTAGTAGAAATTGCACTTGAGAGTCAGAGATATGCGAAGTTTGGTACTCGGTTCCATTTACCTATAGTCCAGTCCTATTTCTATGACTGCCACAGGACCGTACTAAAGAAGTGTGTCTTTTGTGTCCATGGAACTCGACACGGCTTGCAGGCATAGACAGAATTGGACCGCGCTGACTACGCAGTGGAGCTGTCATGATGCCTACCCAGACCAAGTCCAGCCAACCCGGAAGCAGGCATCATGTTACCCAGAGAAAGCTCAGCAACCCTTGTTAGGGGCTATATGGGTACAGTCCTGGTGTCTATGGCGCCAGGCTCATATGGGGGAACAGTCCTGGCGCCGTAGGCGCCAGGCTCATATGTTAAAACTTACCTGATGCAGACCATGCTGCAAGAGATCCAAGCCCATGTGAGGCTTGGAAGGGACTACTTTACCTAGGGACTATTTTGTTACTCGGGTGTGGTTGTGGAGGAATACGTACCTGGAACTACTTTGAAGGCTATTTAAACCACGCCCGAAGGGCAGCACACGCTTCGCGTTATTCTGCATCCTGCAGCGTAACGCTCACCGTGCCTGCAGTCAGCATCCAGCCTTGTGCCACGCCCGCCTCGAAGTCCAGAGCGCCTAGAAAGAAGGGAAAGAAGAAGAAAGGTTAGAACAAGAACATTATTGGGTTTCTTACCTGATTCCGGATTCATTGCACCCTTGAACGAGAAAGAGACTTTATTTTAAACACGTTGCATCGTCAGTAGCAGCGCCGCGCCATACTCGCCGTTCCTCGCAGCATCTCTACGATCTGGCGCTGTCTTCATCATTATGTTGCCGCATTCCAGCACCTAAGGGGGACAAGAAAATAACAAGGTGAGCTGAGGGGAAACAAACAAGAACAATCTCTTGCCACCATATACTTACCTGATTTTACCGCCGGAGGTATTATTCACGAGCACGCCAAATCTTCTTACGCCGCACCTGTAAGAAAAGAGAAAGTAGCGAGTTAAACTTTGGCATCATTTAACGGACAGTGTGAGATAGCGCAGACTCTTACCTGAACGCTTTCAGCTGCCACAGAACTATCTTCTTTTGGGTCTAAGCTGCAAGATAAACAAAGGAATTGGACAAGAGTGATTATTCAGACATTTTTGAACTCTCAAGAACTATATACTTACGGTCCTTCGCCAGGAGTTTTGGAGCCAAGAATTGTCTAGAACTCTTCCAATATCCTCAAGCCAGTGAAGTAACTGGCCATCAACGCGCCCCTGCGTTCCTCGCGGGATGGAAAGCTCATCATTCAAAACTATAAGGTGAGCTTTGTGAACGGGAATATCAGAGGTGATAAATGGGGACGCAGTGAGGGGCTATTACTCAAATCCACGGGTGGCTAATTCCCTTTCTCCGCCTTTAGGAGACTACTTCTACAGGTCAAGCAGACGAAGCTAGGTGGGCCAGTCCAGTCAGTCATCACTGCACTACGCATCACGTTGGTGGAGACCGTGGCTGTCCAGTTCCGCCCGACACCCCTGTGGGAACCAGGTGAGCGTAAGAGAACGCGAAGCCTTTCTACAAATCCTCACCCGGGTGTCATGGAGACCTCAGAAACTGACCAATTGTCCTTACTATTAGGGGAACTTAGGGCTGAAGTACATGCCGCTCGTCAAGAAACTAATACCCTCAGGAGGGAACTGATTGTTTTTAAGGAACGCACTGATGATCTTGCTAGACAATTATTGGAAAACCAAGCTGGGCAAACACCATTACCTGGACTTGGGAGGAATTCAACTCCTGTTTCATTGAGCAATCCTGTGCTAGTGGTTCTACCAGGGAGCATTCCTTTAGCCCCGCCGGAACGTTTTGCTGGGGACCCGAAAAAGTTTGCTGTGTTTATGAACCAATGCCGCTTGCACTTTTTATGCAGACCTGGAGCCTTTCCAAACGATCAAGCCAAAGTAGCCTTTGTATTATCATATCTCAGCGGCAGTGCAGCGGATTGGCCAATTCCACTAGTCAATCAGGATGACCCTATTCTTCGGGATTTTCAGGGTTTTCAAATGAGCATGAAAGACTATTTGCCCGGCAATCCGAAGGACAGGCCCTGGATAACAAACTTTTGTCCCTACGACAGGGTAACCAGGACCTTCTAACCTACATCGCAACCTTCAATAGGTTGGTGGTGGAAACTGGATGGCCCGAGGTAAAACGGATTACGTTATTTCATCGAGGACTTCGAGGATAACTCAAAGATGTTTTGGCTCAAGTTGTGAACCCACCTCAAGACTGTGCTGAATATATAGACTTAGTGGTCCAGTTAGATCACAGACTTCAGAACAGAAAGGCCGACCGAGCCAAGTTCGAGAACCGGGTGTTGGTTAAACCCAACGCTACCCCCAAAGGAGCAGATGCCTCAGAACCCATGCAAATCGGAGGGGTTAAAGGACCCTTGACTCAGAAGGAAAGAGAAAGGAGACGGCAAATGCAATTATGTCTATACTGTGGAACTTCAGGACATTTTCTACAGGATTGCCCTGTAAAACCACCCAAGAAAGTGGTAGGAGCTGCTGATAAAAGCCATATGGAGTCTGACTCGGGAAACAACCACGCCCAACAAGCGTAGAGGTCCGCTTGGCGAGCTTGAAGAAGGATACTCAGACCTCGCACTTCATCATACCAATGGTCCTTATAGATCCAAGGCAACCATCACGTATGCATGCAGTAAGGGCATACATTGATAGCGGGGCCATAGGAAACTATGTGGACCACGAATTGGCTTCTAGGATGAATCTACCTCTCTGCAGAAAGACCACTTCGGATGTCATCACCACAGTCGATGGAACTGAAATTGGCTCTGGGCCTGTAACTCATTCCACCGCAGAGATGACACTTTTGGGTCAGGATGGGCATCTAGAGACTATTGTGTTTGATTTAATCAAAGCCCCGCAGTTCCAAATAATACTGGGGATACCTTGGTTGGAAACACATAATCCTTGTGTTAATTGGCGCGAGAAGAGAATAACCTTCCCGGATTATGCACATTCTTGTTACCCGAAAAAACCCTTGAACGAAGGCCTGGCCGCAGTCGCTACTCCAGTCGTGCAGTTACCTCAGGAATATCAAGAATTCCAGGATGCTTTCCAAAAAGAACAGGAAAACACCTTACCACCTCACAGATCATACGATTGTCAAATCGATCTCATACCCGGCGCACAACCTCCATGTAGTAGGATCTACGCCCTTACTGAACCTGAAAATCTTCACATACGACAATACCTGGACCAATATCTTGCCAATGGCTTCATTCGTCCATCCAAGTCCCCTGCATCTTCAGCTTTGTTCTTCGTGCCAAAAAAGGAAGGTGATCTCAGAACGTGCATAGACTACCACGCATTGAATCAGATCACGGTTAAGAACCGATACCCATTGCCTCTGATCCCCGAATTACTAGACCAAGTAAAGGACGCTTGCATCTACACTAAATTAGATCTCCGAAGGGCATATCATCTGGTACGTGTGAAGAAAGGCGACGAATGGAAGACTGCTTTTCGCACTAAGTATGGGTTATTCAAATACCAGGTGATGCCCTTTGGGTTGTGCAATGCACCAGCAGCCTTCCAGTATTTTATGAACGATGTCCTTCGTGAACTCATTGACGTTTGTGTTGTCGTATACATAGACGATATTCTAGTGTACTCCTCTTCAGAATCAGACCATGTGAAGCACATTTGTGCAGTCCTAGAGAAACTACGCCAGCACAAGTTATATGCAAAATTGGAAAAATGCGTTTTTCATGCTACGGAAGTTGAATTCCTTGGATTTATCCTGACTCCAAAAGGAGTCCGAATGCACTCTCGAAAGGTGGACGCAATTCTCAAGTGGCCATCACCCAGTTCAGTTAAAGGAGTACAAAGCATGCTCGGATTTGCTAATTTCTACCGCAGATTAATTCCGGATTTCTCACATGTTGTACACCCTATCACAGCACTCTTGCGAAAAAACAAACGCTTCTTGTGGACCGAAGAAGCTGAAAACGCCTTCCAAGAGTTGAAAGCGAAATTCACGTCTGCACCTGTATTAAAGCACCCAAGCCCTGAACTTCCATACATAGTTGAAACTGATGCATCCAGTTTAGCTATGGGAGCTGTCCTGTCCCAGAAGGATCCTGAAACTGGTCAACTTCACCCAGTAGCATTTTGGTCCAGAAAGTTTTCGGCACCTGAGTTAAACTATGCGGTTACCGATTAAAGAGTTATTAGCCATCAAATCCGCCTTCAAGGCTTGGCGGCAATATCTTCTCGGTGCAAGGCATCCCATTACTGTAATCACTGATCACCGGAAACTTGCAGTATTTAAAAACAGCCAAGGCCCAATCGTCACGCCAACTTCGATAGGCATTGTTCTTTGCTGGCCGAGTTCGATTTCGTGATCACAGATCAACCAGGCTGTAAAAATAGCAAGGCAGACGCCTTATCCTGAATAGGGATGGGAGAAGCATATGTGAACCCAGAACCGGTACCTATAATTTCAGAACAAAGAATTCTTGGCATAACTACTCTACAGACACTAGAGGATATTCAGGTAAAGATCCAACAACTCTTCGATCCAACAGCCCTGCAGGACTGGGTAAAGAAAGGCCCAGACTACTCTGTCATCAATGATCTACCTTATTATCAAGGGTGACTATTTCTGCCACACAAGGAACTACAAGAACTAGTCATCTCCAATTATCATGACACCCTGATGGAAGGGCACCCAGGTATCGCAAAGACTGAAGCTAAAATTAAGAGACAATTCTGGTGGCCCACCTGGCGAAAAGACGTAAAGTCATTTGTAATGTCTTGTGGCATTTGCGCCCAAAACAAAAGTCAGAAGAAAAAAACAGCTGGACTTTTACAACCTTTGGATATCCCGCCTACACCATGGCACACCTTATCGTTAGACTTTATTACAGACCTACCTCCATGTAATGGATTTAACACCATTCTAGTTATTGTGGATCTTTTTTCCAAGATGGCCCACTTTATTCCTTTAAAGGGATTACCTTCTGCTTCAATTCTGGCCAAGGAGTTCCTCGAAAACATTGTTCGAATACACGGATTTCCTTCCATATTAGTCTCTCACCGAGGTAGTCAATTCATTTCACATTTTTGGAAAATATGTTGTCAATTGGCGCGAATCGACGTGAGGTTATCAACCAGTCACCACCCCCAGACCGATGGTCAGACAGAGAGGACCAACCAGACTCTTGAACAGTACCTGCATTGTATGTTACACCAGACTGAAGGTAATTGGCAGGTCATTCTATGGATTGCCGAATACGCATACAATAACTCTGTACATTCTGGAACTGGACAAAGCCCCTTTTATACCATATACGGGCACCATCCTCGAACCTCAGAACTTGACTCACCTCAACACTTAGAAATGCCTGCAGTGAACCATCTGCACGCTACTATTACACAAGCCTTTAAGGAAGCAACTGAACATTTGAAGCAAGCGAAAGAAAAATACAAGAAAAATGCTGATCAGCATAGAAGTGATGCTCCACAATACCAGATTGGGGATCAAGTTTGGTTGGCCACAAACACATACCTTTAAAGGGAACGCGGACCTTTAACCCTAGATATTTGGGACCTTACTCTATTAAAGCCATTATCAACCCAGTGGCCGTCAAATTGGAATTACCTGCTTGTATGCGGATTCACCCCGTCTTCCATGTGTCGCTTCTGAAGCCAGTACAACCTGGAACAAGACTAACCAAGCCACCTGACCCCATCCTTGTAGACGGGGAACCCGAATTTGAAGTTAAAAGTATCCTGGACTCCAAAATGGTTAAGTCAAAACTTTTTTATTTAATCCACTGGAAAGGTTACGGACCACAAGAAAGGTCATTTGAACCTAGTGACCACGTTCATGCACCTCGGTTGGTGAGAAGATTCCACCGTTATTTCCCAGACAAACCAAGATCAAGGGGAAGAGCGACTTTAGGAGGGGCCTCGGGGGGGAGGGCTGTCATGATGCCTGCCACCGGGCATCCAGACCAAGTCCAGCCACCCCGGAAGCAGGCATCATGTTACCCAGAGAAAGCCCAGCAACCCTTGTTAGGAGCTATATGGGTACAGTCCTGGCGTCTATGGCGCCAGGCTCATATGGGGGAATAGTCCTGGCGCCATAGGCGCCAGGCTCATATGTTAAAACTTACCTGATGCAGACCATGCTGCAAGAGATCCAAGCCCATGTGAGGCTTGGAAGGGACTACTTTACCTAGGGACTATTTTGTTACTCGGGTGTGGTTGTGGAGGAATACTTACCTGGAACTACTTTGAAGGCTATTTAAACCGCGCCCGAAGGGCAGCACACGCTTCGCGTTATTCTGCATCCTGCAGCGTAACGCTCACCGTGCCTGCAGTCAGCATCCAGCCTCGTGCCACGCCCGCCTCGAGTCCAGAGCGCCTAGAAAGAAGGGAAAGAAGAAAAAAGGTTAGAACAAGAATATTATTGGGTTTCTTACCTGATTCCGGATTCATCGCACCTTTGAACGAGAAAGAGACTTCATTTTAAACACGTTGCATCGCCAGTAGCAGCGCCGCGCCATACTCATCGTTCCTCGCAGCATCTCTACGATCTGGTGCTGTCTTCATCATTATGTTGCCGCATTCCAGCACCTAAGGGGGATAAGAAAACAACAAGGTGAGCCGAGGGGAAACAAACGAGAACAATCTCTTGCCACCATATACTTGCCTGATTTTACCGCCGGAGGTATTATTCACCAGCACGCCAAATCTTCTTACGCCACACCTGTTAGAAAAGAGAAAGTAGCAAGTTAAACTTTGGCATCATTTAATGAACAGTGTGGGATAGCGCAGACTCTTACCTGAACGCTTTCAGCTGCCACAGAACTATCTTCTTTTGGGTCTAAGCTGCAAGATAAACAAAGGAATTGGACAAGAGTGATTATTCAGACATTTTTGAACTCTCAAGAACTGTATACTTACGGTCCTTCGCCAGGAGTTTTGGAGCCAAGATTTGTCTAGAACTCTTCCAATATCCTCAAGCCAGTGAAGTAACTGGCCATCAACGCGTCCCTGCGTTCCTCGCAGGATGGAGAGCTCATTATTCAAAACTATAAGGTGAGCTTTGTGAACGGGAATATCAGAGGTGATAAATGGGGACGCAGTGAGGGGCTATTACTCAAATCCACGGGTGGCTAATCCCCTTTCTCCACCTTTAGGAGACTACTTCTACGGGTCAAGCAGACGAAGCTAGATGGGCCAGTCCAGTCAGTCATCTCTGCACTACGTATCACATTGATGGAGACCGTGGCTGTCCAGTTCCGCCCGACACCCCTGTGGGAACCAGGTGAGCGTAACAGGAGTACTCCGAGATGAAAGAAGTGAACAGATCCTTCTACGAGGTAAGGAATGGGATTTCTCCCATGTTAGAAGCACCACGTGGCCCTTCAGACTCACGTTGGGTGTAGGTGAGTGTCGAGCCACATTAATAATGCAGCGGAGACCGCGGCAGGGTTCCTGCTGCCACCTTAGAAACCATTTGCTACTTTAACGTTGCGAGGCTGCAAACGTTTTGCAGATTTCTTCCGCATGTGAGGACAGCATATCTATTTCTTGTAGACTTGGACTCTGAATTGTATTTATGACTTGGTATTTTTTTATCTAAGTTTATACCGGAGAGGCATGAGAGTTTTCTCTCTCTCTCTCCTCCCACTGTGGTGACGGGCACCTTTTTTGAAGAACCTTATGACAAACACTCGGTTCTATACATTGAGAGTGTTTACACACTTAGCACTTAACAGGTGAGAGCAGCGGGCGTTAATACAAGTGTTTTTCTACTCCCCTTTTTTAGATACGGACAGGAAAATAAAGTATCCTTAACTCCATCAGACATGTTACAATTCCGGCCTTAATATGGGTGTGTGCTTTCTTCATCCCTTGGAAAAAGGGAATGCAAATCTATACCATCCAAGGTTGTCTGAAATTATTCTAATTAGGCCACCATATTACAGGTTAATGAATAGCCATCCTGACCCATAGCAGATGACCGAGGTGACCCTAATTCCTGACATCTGAAGGAAGTAAGTTGCCTTTTGTAGTTTATCTATATGTCATGCACATATTACTTGTGTGTCATCTGCACAGTATGAGCCTGGCGGAAAACAAAGAGTTCACTCTGGACCTATGCTTTTGTAGGTCGTTTTGATATCCCACTTTGGAGGTTTCATGTGGTTCCAAGACCATGATGGGGTCTGTGAGAACCTGAGGGACAACTTTGCCTGCTACATACAAGGCCCCTGCAAATAATAGCCAGAGGTGAGTGTGTGATTACACAACAGATTGACTTATGGTTGTACTGCATAAATCTATGTCGTGAATAAGAAATAGAGGTTGGTTGATAACCAGTGTGTTTGTTTGTCTGTTTTATTGCTTTTAGGTGACAGAGAACTAGATAACCTGTGAAAAACATGTATCAGTTACAGTTTGGCACGAATAGAAAGATTTTCATTACTATTCTGTATATTACATTTCATCCTGAAGAAGGTCCTGAAAACTAGGGGCATCAATTGTGCCAGTAGAGGACTGAAACATCTGTAGACAAGGGGCCACCAGTTTAAAAAGGTGGCTCGAGAATAGGTACCTAATTGTTAAGATATGTCCAAAATTAATTTGCAAAAAAGTGAAATAAAATTGCAGTGTATGGTACACTGGTGATATGTGCTATAAAATTATGGAAAATATGGGAATATGAAATGGTATGAAAGGTGGTTATGAAAGGTTTGGTCCAAAAGGGTTGGACATATATAGTTTCTCTGGTTGTTTTATTTTATATAAGTGTATATTGATTAAAAGAGAAATAAAAATAATATATTTCTTTTTTATGACCCAAATTTGTTGTGGAGTGTTATATTTCTAGCATATCTATCCCACCTCACTGCTCCTAACCCATGTTTTTGATTTAAACTATGTATGACCCGGCCTGCTTCATAGACCCTGCGTTTTGTTTTGCTCTTTGGTTTGTATACGTCATCCTGAACCCTGCTGACTCATCTGGGATTACTTTGTGGCATCCCTTGCAGCACCTACCTTATTTCCTTAGCCGTTATACCTTTAGGAGGGAGCACAAACTAGGTTCGGCATACAGCACCCTGCTGTAGTTTTCGACTGCTGGAGTAAATATTCTTCACTGGAAAACCCCCATGCTTTCTGTGACTTAGTAGTATCCTCGTGCTGTGCAGGTTCGGGCCCCTGCAAACTATATCTTGCCCTGTTAAGGCTTTGCTACATAGAACAGATTCTCTGGCCTAGGGACCGATTTGAGCTCCATGTAGGAGGTATCCTTCTCGGATACATTGTTCTAATTGCCTGTTTCCAGGTGGGTGTTGTGGAAGGAGACCTCGAACATAACTTGACACGTTAATGTTGACCTTCCCCTGTTTAACTTACTTTAGGTTGTTTGTTGTAGCTTGGAAGAGAGCCAAGTGGTATTCCTCTGGGCTTTTCATCCAAGCACTCTGCATCTGTGTAGTTCTTGCTTTGCTGTTGCAGTGTTCTTGGGGGAAAGAATTGTATCTCCGGAGGGTTGATAGGCCCCCACCTTGGGTTCCATGCAGGCAGTGGGTTGCAACCCTGACACACACAGACACAAAATGCTATTTTATATTTGATAGCTGTCAAATACACCTTATAGATGCCTGCTTGGAAGTTAATGCAACCCAGCATTTTCAGCTGTAAACAATACTTGCTTTGTTGAAGTGTGTGGCTTTATACGTAAAAATAAAAAAGTAGGGCGTACCATATAAGATGGAATTCTAAAATCAACCCTGGTGGGAATATTCCATGAGGCCATCGTAGTAATGTTGAACAGGGAGACTCAGTTAAGCTAACACCCAATCAAGGTAGTGTGGAGAGCAGTCAAGGCTTAATCTCAGGAGAGTGTGGTCAGGGCCCCCAACGAGTCCACACAGAATAACACACAATAATGCAGCTTAGACAGCCAGTTATAAAATACAATTTTTATGTAGGCCTTTAAGAAGACACGAAGAAAAAAAAATAAAAGTTAGTATTCTCACACAAAATCATATAACACAAATATATACATTCACCACTATGTTCACTTGCAATGCATCAGTTAATACTTAACCAGGTGAGACAGGTAAGTACTTCAAAGCAGATAACTTTAATAGAATCAATCACAAGCACAATTCCCTTTACTTAAGAAGTCCAGCCCTATGATTTATGGGTCCCATTGCCCAAAAGTCACAGGTTCCAATACAAGATTTCTACAGGGAAGGTGTTCTCTACAAGGATGCAATGGGCTTTTGTGGTGCTTTAAAACAGTTCAAAGTGATTTCAAAGTTCAATAATAATTTGTCAGAAGACCGGTATGTTCTCCTTTCTTCCAAACCCAAGGCTAGCCCAGGTGCAGGATATTTGACCCAGACTTGACGACCGAAGGAACGAGAAAGCTAGGAGACAAAGGGCTTTGCACCCAGTGTTATCCTTGGAGTACGGGGCGGGGCCAGGAACAGTTATGCTTACTTACCCCCTTGACTCTGATTTTCCAGGTTTCACTGCGGGTTGTCATGGAATCGCTGGTAGCACAGGTTTCTGTCCTTTTCTAGTGTGAGAGGCGCCCAGTGGTTGCAGGTTTCCTTCCAGTTTGGTGCAGCTGCAAGATCCAAGCCAAGTTGCTGAAGAAATGCAGACTTTCGTGAGCAGGAGCTCTTTAGGACACTTCACGCGATGGAGGAAGGTGAATTCCAGCTACTGCCACTGTTTGCAGGCGACGACATGCTTCCTTCCAGTCACGTTCAACGAAGCAGCTCCAGGGCAGGTTCCTTGGATGCTAGGAAGCTGACATTTCCGAAGAAGGCGAAGTATGGCACAAGCTGGCGAAAAACCAACGTTCCGGGCTTGAACGCGGAATGGCAACGATTTAGGCGAGGTTGCCCACGAGGGAGCTGGTCAGTCCATGGACATTTGGCTCTTGGGCCATGCAACTTCGAGAAGGCATCAAGACTGTTGGTCTTACTAGTCCAAGGGTTGAAGCACTGACAAGGGCTTTCTGAGATCAGGCAGAGGAACAGGCCTTCACTGGGCCAATCACTGGAGAGGAGGCTGGGCCACTGCAGAAGTAGTCCTTGGGCCGTCTACGGGCTGCTCTTCTTTGAAGGATTCCTGGCTCCAACGTAGATCTGAAGAATTGCTGCAGGAGGAGTTCTCTTATCCAGATTTGGTCCAAGCCCACTGTGGTAACCATCTGCACCACTCAAACAGCCAGTAGCTATCAGGGACAACTATCGGTTTCACATCTGCCCCAGCAGCAGACATTGTGGTGTCAATGATGTGGACTGAGACTAGACCGTCCTGCCCTCTTCTTGTGGCACACACACACAAACACACAAAGGCTAACTGAGGTCTCTGACTTCTCCTTGGTTACTAATCCATTGGCCTCCCTAGTCGCTAACAGGGATCGGGTTTCTGAGGTTCTGGCAGCGACTTCACTCTGAGAGAACCGATTTACCCCTTGAAATTGCGGATATAGTAAATGTGAAAATTAGCTACGATGAGCTGATTCGCCCACGGCTCGATCTTGAAAATACAGGAGCAGATTATCCTGAATCTCTGTCAAATAGTGAAAAGGATAAAATGAACCTCCCCTTACTGCTATATCATCTGCGGGGGAAATTGAGTTTAGGGCTAATTTGGTGCCTTTTACAGCACTGTTGCGGTATGTTGTTAGGGAGGACCCACAGCCGTATTATGTTATGTTTATATAATTCTACAGCGCACATACACCCGAGGGCATCTTGGCGCTAAGCAGCAGAGTTGGGGCATAATGAAGAGAGGGGAGGCCTAAAACAGAAGGGTTTTCAGAGAACGGCAAAAGGCAAGAAGTGGCTTGAAGAGCCCAGGGTAAATCATTCTATGCCCTTACAGCTGCCGCAGAGAAGGCACGACCACCAGTCCGTGACAGTCGGACACAGGGGACACACAGCAGAAGGGCAGACTGGGAGCGTAGGGGACGAGCAGGAACATAATGGGAAAATGTTTCCTATAGATATTCCGCCCCCGGTTTGTAGAAGGCCCGATGAACAATGCACATTGATTTAAATAAAATCTGCTTCTCAATCGGGAGCCAGTGAAGTTATCTTAGAAGCAGAGATATGTGTGCTCGAGATGGGGGGGCACGGGATTGCTCTGGCAGCCGCATTCTGGAGCATCTGGACCCGATTTATAAGTTATTGCAGCTAACCAAAATAAAGTGAATTGAATTAGTCGGCCGTGCTAAGAAAAAGAGCCGCTACCACAGGAGCGTGGAATTGACAAGGAATAAAAGGGAGAACTTTCCGTAAAGTGCACAGTTTGAAATGGCCCGATTTACAAACCGAAGCAACCTGTTCCGCCATCAATAGAGAGGACGAAAAGTTCACACCCAGATTTTTGACTGAAAGAAATGGCAGGGGAAAAGGGTCTAAAGAAACGGGCCAATAATCTGGGGTCCAGAAGGAGAATGGACTGGCCGTGCCGACCACCAGTACTTCCGTCTTATTGCCATTTAGTTTGACAGTCATCCAGGCACCCAGATCCTCAAGGCACCTCCTGAGCCGGGACGTGGTGTCGGGGTGCGCGAGATCCAGACGAACCAGGATCTGCGTGTCGTCGGCATAGGAATAGTACCTGAACCCGTGTGACAAAATAAGAAGAGGAGGTTGGATATAGATATTAAACAAAATAGGTGAAAAAGAGCAGATCCCTGAGGAGCCCCGCAAGACGGTAACACAGATTCTGAACAAAAAGGAGGGAGAGAGACTGATTGAGATCGATCATCCAGAAAGGCAGAGAACCAGTTAAGAACTTGGGCCCCCCATGCCGACAGATCTAATAGGAGAAGTGCTCCCACACCACCCTGGTCGACTAGGCGGGCCAAGTCGTCCAGCACTGAGCTAAGCACGGACTCAGTGCCCCTCCCTGGCCGAAAGCCAGACTCAAAGGCATCAAAAAGCCTGGAGGATTCCAAGAAAGACGAGAGAAGGGGAGACACAAGAGCTTCCAGAACCTTCATCAGGGACGGAAAAAGAGAAATGGGGGCGGACGTGTCAGCGAACAACAATGGATCCAGCACTTCTCTAGTTTATGCTAATCAGAAAACAGATACGAACAACAATCTACAGCATGTCACAAACCGATGGTGTATTCATTATGAAAAACAAGATTTAATAGAGATTATAACAAAACTGAACATTTCTCGTGCTCCGGGGCCTGATGGCCTGTCAAACGAAACCATCAGAAAAGAGCCTGAGTTATGGTCAAACGTCATGGACTCTAGCCTTACAGCAATCAATGCGACAAATCGGATTCCAAAATCCTGGAAAAAAGCGACCATAATACCAATTTACAAACAAGGACCTAGAGACGATCCTCAGAACTTTAGACTCATCGCGTTACTCGATACCCTGGGTAAGCTACTCGCATCATTACTACAAAAAAAACTAAAACAATCAACTACAGAACATAAACATCTTGCAGTCCGACATACAGGATTCATGATTCAATGTTGGAACTAATGTGAATCTAATACTGCTGAATTTAATCAAACAGGAAGCTATAAAAAATAAAACCAAGGTACACGCAGCCTTTATTGACTTACACATGGCGTTTGACTCGATATCCAGACAAAAACTATGGGGAAAATTAAGAACATGGAATTGTCCAGCAGAAATACTAGAACCAATTAAACTGCTGTACACAAACACATCCATAACTATTTACAGTCACCGCTAATGCTGCGTTGCTCCATGGCGGTAGTGTTCGCTATGGTGCGGTTCATGCCGGTAGGGGGTTTTTCGGGCATTTTTGCAGCATGGCGCTACGGTCATTACCGGCATTGGCGCAAAGCTCGTGCCCGCGAACTCGTAATAGTGTGCTTTTAGCGGTCTATTGCCAGCTCAGACGCGCTATTTGCGCCATGCCGGTAATGGACGGAACTTACCTCCAAACTCGGAATGAGGGCCAATGAAGGAGTAATTATTCAAAAGTTGGCCTACTCTCTCCAATCCCGCCCCATACCAAGTTTGAAATCGCTCTACATTGGGCATATGTTCATTAATACCTGGAGACCACAAATGGCTCAACGGAGATGGCCATGTAGTAATGTTCTTCATCTCCGTGCCTTCCCGCCATACTTGCCATATTGTTTCTAGTATCGGGTGTGCAATCCGTTTAGTAATTTCCTCCTTGGAGCCCAGAGCCATTCTGAGACCGTGGCCGGGGATAGGTAGTGTGGTTCTTTCTGGTTACGGAGGTGGGGGATAAGCACCCGTAGTTGGGTTGCTTCATAATATTTCCTAAGGTCTGGAAGGCCAACCTCGCCCTTGTCCTTAGGCAATGTTAGAGTATTGTATGCGATTCTGAGTTTTTTCCCTTGCCATAGGAATCTTACAATCGCCTTCTTGACTTCCATGAAGAAGTGCCCTGATATCTTAATGGGGAGCATTTGGAAGGGATATAAGAACTATGGGAGACAAATCATTTTTATCGCATTGAGGCGTCCTAACCATGATATTGTTAGTTTATCCCATCTAGCAAGGTCCAAGTTAACATTTTGGAGGAGTATTGGGAAGTTGCCTTCATATAGGTGTTCTATCTGTCTTGTGATTCGTATTCCTAAGTATTGCAGCTTACTATGTTTAACCGTTAGACCACGGGAGGAGTATTTGACCTCGTTTGACTCTGCGGACCCTTGTAGGGGGAACAAAATTGACTTGGTTTTATTGACTTTGAAACCCGACATTTGGCCATATTCTTCAAGGAGGTGCAAGGCTCTGGGGATAGATGTTCCCGGGTTGGCCACATGAAGCAGTATGTCATCGGCATACAATGTCACTTTATACTCGGTCTGGCCTAGATGCAGTCCCTCAACTTCTGTGCCAGTGGTTCCATTGAAAGAGCAAAGAGGATAGCCGAGAGAGGGCATCCCTGCCTTGTACCTTGTTTTAATTCAAACCATCTAGAATATTCTCTGTTTACAAATACTGAGGCTTTGGGTGCTGTGTAAACTGCCTGAATCCCCCTTCTAAATTTAGGCCCTATCCCAACCTTGCATAAGACTGCGGTCAGGAAGCCCCATTCTACCCCGTCAAAGGCCTTTTCGGCGTCTGAGAGTAGTGCTGGGTCATTATTCATTTTCTGGGAGGCATTGACAAGATGCAGGGTTTTACGCATGGTGTCGGCTCCTTGTCTCCCGAGTATGAAGCCCACTTGATCAGGATGAATGAGATGGGGCATAAATGTCTCCAGTCGAGAGGCTAGCACTCGTGTATACATTTTCGCATCAACATTCAGTAGGGATATGGGGCGAAACAATCCACACCTTCTGGGGTCCCTTCCATCTTTAGGAATCACAGTTATGAGGGCTCTAACTAAGGAGTCTGGGGGTCTCGCTGATTCTAGAATCTAATTGAACAGTTCAACCAAGAATGGTATAAGGTGTGTACCAAAGGATTTGTAGAATCCGGCCGTGTATCTGTCTTCCCCTGGGGATTTACCTAGGGTCAACCTTTTTATTGCCTTCTGTATCTCTTCCTCTATTATGGGAGATTCTAAGTGAGTCGAGTCCATGTCTCTTATTTTGGGCATGCCGATAGCCGCGAGATAATTCTGTATACCAGTCGCACCTGGGTCCGCCTCTGGGGTATACAGTGTTTCATAGAAGTCAGCAAAGGTTTCGGGGATGGTGCGTTTGCTTGTCACTGGGTTAGGTCTTTCATCCGTTATCTCCAGTACCCTACGCTCAGCCTGTTGTTCCCTTAGTCTGGTGCTAGCAGTGCATCAGCATTGTCCCCCTTTTTTTTTTTACTTGTTTATTTATTAACAGCGCACAGGAGCAAGCATGATAAACTCACATTAGTTACAGACGATATATGACATTTGAAATGCCCTCTCCCCCCAACCCCTACGCCTGCAGACGGCATTGTTCCCGGGCCTCATTCCGTTCCGCCAGGTGGCGAGCTGTCCCCCATAGAACGGAGAGCGTTCACGATCAGGTGCGGCTTAAAAGTAAGCGCTGGATATTTCTGGTCATAGTCTAGGACCGGGCCGCAGACGTCCAAGAAACGATAGAGGCTGCCCGCCTTAGCTGCCGTGACCTTTTCAGCTATTAGAATGTCCCAGAGTTTGATCCACCACAAGGGCATGAGGGGGCCTTCCGCAGTTTTCCAGGTGCGGGAAACTGTGATTTTGGCGGCCAGCAAGAGTTGAGTGGACAGCGTGGCCCTCCTCCCCGTTCTCGGGTAAGCGTCCGGGTGCGGGATCCCAAGGAGGACCTGTTCGGGAGTTAGTGGAATGGTCACTTGGGTAATGTTTTTTATAGTGGCGAGGCATTGGGTCCAAAACTCCTTTACCTTAGGGCAGGTCCACCACATATGGAAGTAGGATCCCAAGTGGCCGCATAAACGCCAGCAGTGGGGGTCCAGGGCTTGTTGAAAGTGGTGGAGACGTAAGGGGGGGTAGTACCATCGCAACAGCAGTTTGTGGGCGCATTCCCGGTTGGTGGTACAGCGGGATGCCGTGCGCATCCTGGTCCAGCTATCCACCCAGGATTGGTCCTCTATAGCGTGACCCAGGCCCGTCTCCCACAGGGACATGTATGAGGGTTTAGAGAGGAGGGGGCCGTCCAGCAGTACCTTGTAGAGGGCAGAAATCTTCCCTCGAGTAGGCAGGTCAGCCGCTGTGAGTTCCAAGGGAGTAAGAGGCCGAGTTGCTGCCATCCGGGTCTGGGGGTTGGAGCACCAGTGTCTTAGTTGGGCATAGGAGAATCTGTCCGACTCTGCTAGTTGAAAGGAGGATTTACATTGTTCGAAGTCCAGGGGGGAGTCTCCTGCGAAGAGCTGTCCCAGCATTTCAAGGCCTCCTGCAACCCAGTTTCTGAAGTTTGCTGGACGAGCTCCCGGGGAGAAGGCCGGGTTGTGGAAGATCGGGGAGAGCGCGCTCAGGTCGTTTGGGATCCCTCTGTATCTGCGGGTCCACTCCCATGCCTTTAATGAGTTTTTCGTGGCCGTCAGCACATCTGGCCAACTCCGACACAAAGCGTTAGGGAGAAATGGGAGGAAGCGAAGAGGCAGGGGTAGGCGCGATTGTTCGATGTCCACCCACTTTGGGCGACCTGAGGAAAGTCCCCACGCCTGGAGGTGGGCCAGCTGCGCTGCGATATGATACTTGCGGAGGTCCGGGACCCCCAGCCCTCACAGTCTAGCGCTGGCCATCATCGTTTTCCGGGGAATCCTCGCTTTCTTGCCCTTCCATATAAAGTCAATCAATTTCTGTTGAAGCTTCATGAAGGGGGTCAGGGGGATTGAGACGGGAAGGGAAGCACAGGCATATAGGAAGCGGGGAAGGAGATTTATTTTGCAGGTTGTTATCCGGCCCAGCAGGGAGATTTCCTGAGACCGCCAGCGCGTGAGATCCTTCTCCAGTTCCTCGAAGAGTGGGGGGAAGTTGGCCTGGTAGACTTTTGTTGGTTGTGCTGGGATCCGGACCCCCAGGTATGGGATTGCTTGGGTGCTCCATTGGAACGGGCTTTGCTTCTCCAGGGCGATCCTTTAGTCCGGGCTCAAGCCCACACCGAGGGCTATCGATTTTGAGAAGTTGATGGCGAATCCCGCTACCTCGTCGAAGCTACGGAGCTCCCCCAGAGCAGCCCTCAGGGAGGATTGGATGTTTGTTACGGTTAGCTAGACGTCATCCGCGTAGAGGGCGATCTTATGCTGGGTGGCGCCTATCTTAGGGCCGCTTATCAGTTGGTTTGTCCGCACCCGTTGGGCCAACGGTTCCATGACCAGGGCGAAAAGCAGGGGGGACAGGGGGCATCCCTGCCTCGTTCCGCAGGTAGAAAGGATAGGGTCCGACAGGCGGTCGTTAACCCTAAGCCTGGTTTTGGGAGCTTGATAATTTGCCAGGACCATTTTTCTGAAGATTGGAACAAAGCTGAAGGCTTTGAGGGTCAAGGTAAGAAATCACCAGTCCACCTTGTCGAAGGCCTTGGTCGCGTCCAGGGCCAGCAAGGCCAGCTGCTGGGAGTTTCTTGTGGTCACCTCTATGAGGTTCAGGGCTCTGCGAATGTTATCTTTCGTGGACCGGTAGTTGATGAAGCCGGTTTGGTCTGGGTCTATGATGTTCGGTAGGACCGGAGCCAGGCGGTTAGCCAAGATTTTCGAGTAAATATTAGCGTCCAAATTAAGCAGGGAAATTGGTCTGTACGAGCTGTTCTCAAGGGGGTCCTTTCCGGGCTTTAAAGCGAGAACGGTAATGGATTCCTGCATGAACGGAGTGATCGTTCCGGTGGTCGCAAATGAATTGAAGAGGCGAGCCAAGGGAGCCACCAGTTGGGGACGAAAGAGTTTATAAAATCTGGTGGTGAAGCCGTCCGGGCCGGGGGCCCTGGGTTTCACACTCTTTATCGCCTCTTCCACCTCCTCCTCCATGATAGGCGTTTCCAGCTCCTGGCCAACCTCCGGGGTCAGGCGTGGAAGGGCCGCCTTACGGATGTATGCGCGCTGCGCTTCCAAGTCCCTCGGGACCGCTGTCATAGTCTCAGATTGATGGGCCGTGGCTAGCCGGATTTTCTCTTGGTCTGCATAGTGCACCAACCCCTGTGGGTCGCGAAGGCCCAGGATGGATTTCCGAGTCTTCTCCCTAGCTAGCTTGCTGACCAGGAGCTTGTTGGCTTTGTTATTGTGGACATAGTACCATTGTTTGGTCCTAGCGAGCAGGTTCGCAGTGGTGTCGGCGTGGAGAGCCTCCAGCCTCTTCCTTGCCATTTGCAAGGCTTTGTAGGATTTCGGGGACCAGCCCTTCTGCTTGTGGACCGCTTCGGCTGCACAAACCTCGGCCTCCAGGGCGTCTCGGGTCGCCTTCTTCGGTTTGTGAAATGCGGCGCCTTGGGCGATCGGTTCCCCTCTGAGCACCGCCTTCATAGCTTCCCAGGTGTTGGCGGGGGACGTGTCCTCGTTAAGGTACTCCGTAAAGACGTTTTTGATTGATCTGGCGATCGCATCTCTCACCGTCATGTCCCCCAGGAAAGGGTCATACAAGGTCCATTGGCGACGTGGAGGGGGATCCGGGTCGTGGACTCGGAGGGAGAGCGAGACTGGGGCATGGTCCGAGAGGATCCGGGGAACGATCGTGACGTCATCCGTGAAGGTCAGGATCCGGGGTGAGGCCAACAGTAGATTGATTCTGGAGAAAGTGCGATGTACATATGAGTAAAAGGTGAAGTCCTTCTCCTCCGGGTATAACACTCTCCAGGTGTCGACGACATCAAGCGTGCGGAACAAGTGGAGCAGGGCCAGGGCTAGCTTCTGGTCTCTGGAGGTGGGGGGGTGAGATCTGTCTTTAAGGGGGTCCGGGGCACCGTTGAAATCGCCCCCGACGACAAGTTTTCCTTCAGTGAACGGGAGGAGGGTCTCTTCCAGGTACTGGTAAAATCCATCTTGGAACTCATTCGGGGCGTATGCTGAAACGAGAATGTAGAGCTGGCCCATAATAATGCATTTGACGGCCACAAAGCGACCCTCTCGGCAGCGCAGGATGTCGAGGACTTGGGGGTTCAAACCCGCAGCCAAAAGGATAGTGGTGCCACCCTTTTTGGTGCCATTGGACGCTAAGAATTGTGTGGGGAAGAGTCTGCTTCGAAGGCGCGAAAAGTCCGCTGGAATTAAGTGTGTTTCCTGCAGGAAAGCGATTGAGGTTCCATCGGATTGCAGCCTGTGTAGGATGGATTTCCTCTTCGGGGGGAGTTCAGGCCCCTAACATTCAAAGTGGTGAGTTTCAGTTGCTGGTGTGGGGGCTGGCTGTCCGAGGACCTTTGTTGCTGGGGGGGGGGGTTGGGAGGGGTCTAGGTTAGCCATAGCTGCGATGTGTCAGCAGAGGTAGGGCTCCTGTGGCTGATGGTTTTAACAATAGTCTCCAACGGGAGATCCAACCTTCCAACTTCGGCCTCCAATAGGAGGACCTAACTGTGGCCGGGGGGCCGATTAATAACTGTCGGCGAGTCCCCCGGGCGTCCCAGGCCGGCAACGGGCGACCTGGACGACATGGTTGAAACTTTCTCCAAGGGTAATACGATGACATCCACCTTGGAGGAAGGTATAGGCCGCATGGGGTCCGCGGCGGGCTTAAGAGAGTATCGCTAGTCTCGGTGCCGCTTGATCCTTAAGGGAAGCGAGGGCCATCATCTGGGTTTGCGAGATCTCTGCACTCGTGACCAGGGGGTCCATTTCTGCTTGGGGGAGCCAGGCTCCAGGGCTGGGTCCGATCGAGGTGGGAGGGAGGGCCCCGTGCTCTCGGGAGAGCCCGGCCTTAGAATGGAAGCCGCATCCTCGAGGTGACTGATGGTGCGAGGGGTGCCTTTATATGAAAATTGTAGCGCCATAGGAAACAGCCAACTGTAGCGCACCTGCTGGTCTCGGAGAAAGAGGGTGAGAGATCGGAGCATTCTGTGTTTTTGGAGTGTTAGGGGCGATGGGTCTTGGAAGATTTGGAGTGGGGATCCCTGGAAGGAGAGCTCATCCTTTGTGTGGCCTATCGCAGCGATAGCCTCTTTAGTGGTGAAGAAGTGGACTCTCGTGATGACATCTGGGGGAGAGTCTGTGTCAGTTCCCCGCCGGGGGCGCATTCGGGGAGTGCGGTCAAGTAAGAGTTGCGTTTCATCTAAGTCCGGCAGTAAAGATTGAAAGAGGGTGCTGACATATTCAGGAAGTTCCTTGTCTGGGATTGATGAGGGGACCCCTCGGATCCGTAAGTTATTGCGCCGAGAGCGGTTTTCCATATCCTCTTGCTTAAATTCGAGGATTTCAGTTTCATCCATTAATGCGTGGCTGTTACGTTGCATCTCCTTCATCGAGTTAGAATGGTCCACTGTCAGCTCCTCGACCTCCACTATTCGGTGTTCAACGTTGTCAATCCGCTGTTCGGTTTGTTCCAACTTGGCTGTGAGTTCCGTCATGCAGTTCCGGAATTCTGCTTTAATGTCAGACATAAAGACCTGGAGTTCTTCCTTGGTGGCCAGCGTGCCTTTCACGTCGGAGGCCCTCTGGGGAGTTAGATTCAGGGGGTCGGTTTTCTTCCCTTTTTCCGGGGCCTGTAGCATGGTGGCAATGTCAGTGCTCCTCGATGATTTCACCACCTTGGTCATGGCTTAGGAGGGGGGGAGGAATATGCTCGCTGCCAGGGGCCATAGAAATGGAGTGGGCCGGGGCGCCCCAAGAGATTTCTAAGGAAGAAAAGGCAGGAGTGCCTTTGCGGAGTAGTAATCATGTCGTAAGGAGAAGCCACCCCAGGTGAGAGGCCCGGATCCAAAGCAATGGGGTGGAGGTGGTTCCGCTCCGCCGGTGCGTGGCGACGGTGGGCAGGGGCGCCCCAGGAAGCTGCAGGAGCACCAGAACCACCGCAGTGGAAGCGGACCACGATCAGTAGGAGGTGGGGGGGCAAGATCCGGTAGGCCTCAGGGATGGTGGCGGGCCTCCGGGCAAGCCCCCGGGGGAAGCCGGTGGGGAGGCTCAGGGGCCACCTCACTCAATGGGGACAGAGGCGCTCACCTGGAGAGTGACGCGTCGTCGGTTCCTCAGGGTGCCAGCTGCTGGGCGGCGGGTCCGTCTGGGCTTGGAATGCTTAGTGGGGCCAGCGGCGCCCGCCTGGAAAGTAGAGCGCCGACCGCGCTGGAGGTGGGGCACCACTGGCTTAGAGTCCGCTGGAGCTCGTCTTGCGGGGGAGGCCCAGCGTCACCAGGCCCAGGCGGGAGGGGAGGATGCAGCGCTGTAGCTCTCAGCGTTGGAATGGTGGGCGTCTGACCCGGCCGTCTCAATCAAAGACCACGTGCAGATGAGAGGGGGAGGTATGGGGGATGCGGCAGGTACTACGAGAGTGCTGTTACATGTTGGAGCCACACTGCCCCTCCCCGCATCAGGCAGAAGGGCGCCAACGGGCCGCGGCGGCAAAGGGCCCCAGTCGCGGCCGCCATCTTGAATCACGGCGGGGAACACCGCAGAGAAGTTCTGATGCCGCGTTTTCAGCCACTGTGCTGCGTTAGGGGCCAGGAATGTAGCCACGGGTGCAGGAGATGTTCTGCTTCAGATCCCTGCCAGGAGGCCGTTACAGCATAGCGGGAACCGGTGAAAGATCAGTCAGAGCCTCGGACCCCAATGGAGGCCATCAATGGAGCAGCCTCATCCGCAGCGCTCCAGGCCACGCCCCCAGCTTTGTCCCCTTTTTCATAACATTTTTGTTTCAACAGGTGGAGTTTACGTACTGTCCTATCGTGTTCTAGGAGGCGAAGTTCTTCCCTTTTCTTTTTCGCCTCACTAATTTTGGTGGGGTCTACCGGGTCACCTCCCTTAGCCTCCCTATCCAACTGGCAAATCTATTCCTGTATTCTATTTTCGATCAGAGTTCTCTCTCTGTTCTTACGGGCCCCTTCCCTTCTAAGGACTCCCCTCCAGGTTGCTTTCCCTGCTTCCCACACCCCCTGTTCAGAGACCTCCCCGGTGTTATTCAATCTAAGATATTCGACAATCTCTGTTTCCATCTCGCTCTTGAGCATTACTTTGGGGATTGTTTTAGACAGGAATCTAACTTGACTTACATTAGGAGAGTAAATCGTGGCGATTGTCACCTTCACATTTCTGATAGATCCTGTTACCAATAATGCTCGGCCTTCCGTGTCTGACCAAGTCTTGGTGACCTTAAAGTCTATTGCTTTCCTGACAAGAATTCCCACCCCTCCTTTTCTCAGCGGTCCAAAGCCACGGAATTCTATTCCAGTTCGCTTCCCAAGCCCTGCCCTCTCGTCCCCCTTCATATATTTGGTCTCTTGCCAGGGGAGTTGCTAGGTCTGGAAAAGACCCGGGGCTAAGCTGATGTCTGAACTGTTGGGACTGGGGGCTAGTTAGTTTTTTGGCTGTAGCTCCTGAGATTCTATCTGGGGCTACAACGAAAAGATCAGGGGCTATAGCCCCCTTAGCCTCCCCCTAGCAACGCCCCTGTCTCTTGCAGAAGAAGGATATCAATTTTTGATCTACGAAACTCTCTGTATACTAGGGATCTCTTAGTCGGTGAATTGTGCCCCTTGACGTTCAGCGTCCCCACCCTTAAGGAGCCCCTTCTGCCTGATTCAGCAGTCATCATCATAGTGCAATATCAGAGTGTACGAAATTTTCGACCGCAACCACCAGCATGTCATCCGTTCAACAAACCACATTTTATTATTCTCTTTAACTGTTTCCGAAAATGTTACCTTTACCCTTCCTTTAGCCTTGCCCTGTACCCCTGCCTCCCTCCCGCCACCCACCTTCCCTCTCCCCATTTGGTGGCGTCCGATCGAGTCCAGCTGAGAACACTGGCCCAGCACCGAACCACCAGCAGAGACCGTTACCTCATGGTCCCTTGTGAAAATGGAATCAAAGTGAAAATGAGCCCCCACTGCCCCCCCATTCCCAACATATAATTAAAAAACCAAACATATATATTTTTTTTTCCTCCGTTTCTGGCAATATATCGTTCTAATGCTTTCTTCCCTCCAATTGATTACTGATAAATGAATTTGTACATGATTATGTTATGGTCTATGAATTGATACTAAACTGTTGTGATTTGCTTCGCGGGAGCTGAATTTTGAGGAGGGGAAACGAATTGATGAGTTCATGAATTATTATGCACATCCTGTATTGTCATTGTTTGGATTAAATGTTTTAAAAATCAATTAAAAAATAAATAAAAATAAAATTAAAAAACCAAACATCAGTCTCAGTGTCAATCTAGAGACCAGTAATCAAACCTTATGCGTTACAGCGCATTTAACTTAAATATACCAAGTCTCGTAAGGCCTAGTTGCCCCCTTCTGGGGAGATGTTGCCTCTTCGATGCTTCCTCAAGCCTTTCACTCACTTTCTCCTTGGGCCTTGAATACGCCATTCTCTTCCTTCCTTTATCGGGCTCTCTCGATCTTCCCTTTGGCCGTGTGGATCAACCAACTCCGATATGCCCGCTTTTATCTCCTTCTCGGATCTTAGCCTTATCTTTGAGCCTTCATGTTCAAAAGAGAGGGAGAAGGTGTATCCCCATCTGTAGCGAGTATCCCGTTCCTTCAGCCACTTCGTGAGCGGCCCACACATTCTCCTGAGAGCTAGCGCCAGGGAGGACAGCTCTTGGTATATTGTTATTTGTGCCCCTCCAAGGGTGATCGCGCCTCCATTCCTTGCCTTTTCCAGCATCCTGGCCTTGTCCTGGTAACGATGGAACCGGGCAAGGACGACCTTGGGCCTCCTGGGGGGCCACCGGCTCTGTGTATACGTTCAGTTTTGGGTTTGTTGATTACGTCATCGGCGACTAGGAGCTTAATGATGTCATGAAGTGTTTTCTTGAGATCTTATGTTTCGTCTTCTTGTTCTGGAATTCCAAAGAAGCGTAGATTGTTCCGCCTTTCACGATTTTCCAAATCATCCATTTTAAGTTTAAAATCTTCTTCCCTCTGGTCCAGTTCAACTATTCTATGCTCCAGCTGTGTCTCTAGGGTGTCTATCGAGACTTGGTTGTTCTCAACTCCTTCTAACCTATCTTCAATATTGTCTAGGCGTTGCGTGATCTTGTCAATCTTTCCGCCTATGTTGGCCCCCATGTTCTTTATTTCACTCAATAGGACGGCAATGTCTCCTTTCGTGGGGGCAGTTTCAACATTCGCAATTGCTGTGGTCGCCATTCTGGAGTTGGCGACGCAGTGAGAGGACGGAGCGAAAGCAAAGACGGCCAATTTTTGTTGTGCGTTCATATACCAGGATTATCACCGTATGGTGTCTCCTGTGAGTTCTTAGTACGTTAGGATTGAGAGCTCTAGTGCCAAAGTCATTCAGTAGGGATAGCTTGAGCTCTCAATGATCGCCAGGCTCGATTGGTTCTTACTGTCTCCACGTGCCAGTTGACCTGTGACGTTGTTATAAGAAGTTCACCTGATAGCTGCACGGTCACTGAGTTATAAGTGAGGTGGTCGGTGTTTCTATAGCATTGAGTTTAGTGCCTGGTATCTGCACACTTTCCACGTGTTCTCTTTGGAGATATGTTAATTCCTCTTCCCTTTGCACAACAGCATTTACCAGTCCAGTGCCCCGCAGAAGTGCCCCCGGTCACGAATGGCTCCAGTGAGATTCCAGGAGATAGGGGCGGAACTTTATAGCGCCTCAGGCCTGCTGTGTGGCCTTTACTTTTCATGGATATGTGGTGTTGTTGCCTCTAGCACAGCGCTTTGTTTAGTGGTGTCCGTTGGTTCCTTCATGTGTGCCGCCTGTGTGGGGGGGTAGAGCTGTGCTTCGTCGCCCTCTATGGAAGAGACTCATACACCCGCGTTCCAGGGCTCTGAAATGCCACAGTCTTCAATGTTTATCCAGTAATTGTAATCAGTTAGTGGGAGTGAGCTCCCTCATTCACTGTTTCCCCCAGGCCTCCCTGGTGGAGGTGTATCCCGTGTTTGGGCTGGTCAGGCTCCTGTGGCTGTTTTGATTCAAATCGACTTTTAGGTCCCTCGGGGGCCTGTCATTTATGAGTGTTCACCAATGTCCACCTCTTCTTTTGATGAGGCGGACCTTCTTACGCGCAATTGGGTCCTCTATGCGCCTTGCTTGGATGCGTGTGCATTTGGGCCTTGCCCGCACGCTCGTTGTCCCGTTCCTCCCTGGGGGTCCAGCGGGGGCACCGTTCTCACTCTGTCGGGTGCCCACTGGGGCGCCTTGGTGTGGGAACTGCTGGGGGGACTTTAGCACCTGGGGTCGGGAGGGCGCGCAACACGGATCTGTTGTACGCAGCCCTCTGCCCCGCTCCAGCTCAATATGAGCGTTCCACTCGCCCCGTAATCGCGGGATTGAACATTGACCTCCGCTGGTCCTGGTCTGCTTCTCTTTGTGCGAATCGCACCATGGGGGTCCGCAGATCAGCCCTGGGGCTCGGCGCTCTGCAGGAAGGGGACGCGTTATTCTGGATTGCCGGGAGCAGGAGCTTCATGTGGCGTAGGCGCGGGTCTGCTGAGGAAAAGCACTTTTCTTCACGAAATCTGGTCCGATCTTCCATCAGATTTCGCCCAGTTGGTGGGGACCTCTTCCGACCCTGGTTCGAGCACTTTTCAGCCTCGGGGGGGGGGAAGGTGGGGGTGAAGCAGTGGGGGCTCTTGCTGCTTTTCGGGACCCAAGGTGCGGAGCTCACACGAAAGAGGAGAGCATCCGTGCGCCCCCTGGTAGCCAACCAGTACATGACTTTTAATATCCCCCACTGCATTCAGTGTATTGCACAACTTCCTTTTCCAAAGTATTAGGTGACTTTTAATTTTCCCAAATGTATTTTCCTCTGTGTCCCCTGCACTGTGTGGGGGGTCAGAGGTGGGGGTTGTGGACCCAAGCCATGATCCCTCCATGAACCAGTTCTACCTGTTGCTCAGCTTCAGCCTGGGACTCCTTTCAACTCTTCCTCCCACTTGCCCCACCCTATAATTAATCTCCCCTTTGTCTTGGCATGAAGCCTCTCTGAACCCTGCAAAACGAGTTACACTGTTGTGTCCATCATGGGGGTGGGTGGGCTCTGGAACCTGTTAATAAGGAAGGAATTCCGGTAGTCACTAGTCCACCACTAGGTGGAAACAAGTGTCTACTCTGTCTATGCCCGGGAAGGGGAAAACATCAAAGTATACATGAGACAGAGCTCAAAGAACAGGTTGCACAACCGGATAGGTTCCTAGAAATACTGTATATAAACTTTAATTAAATACACATTAAGAATCAATAAATCACACAATTAGTAACAATCATCACAAATTCCTAAAATAAATTACAAAAAGATCTTTCTAGATCATCACATAAAAAACATAGGATTTTGTCAATTACAATCAAATGGTCGGTTAACAAAGTGCAAAATACATTCAACATTGAGCTGGTGATGTATCAGTTTCTAATCACTATTAGATAACACAAGTTGTTATTTCCCTGTATAAATCCAGGAAATTGTCTCGACATGTTTCTGTTCTGAGGGAGTCACTCAGAGAACATTCGTCAGGAGGGTTGTCATAATCACGAAAATCCCAATTAAAAAGTCAACTGCTTCATAAGAGGAAAAGTGTGGTGTACGCCTGCAACCTGTAAATTAAAAGAAAAGGGGACAAATAAGGATCTAAATCTATAGCTAAATAAATTTGTCATATTCCCTAAAGGGTGAATAGGAGGACCAAACGTCGGGTTTGCATTACCTTTCGTGGTGCTCGTGGGGGATCACAACGTAAGTTACTCGGGTTGTGGTGGGCTACCAAGTAGCTCTTGACCTGTAATTAATACACGAAAAACCTCAATGAGAGTTTTTCATATGAGCTAAAAAAAACAGTGCTTGAGAAATTCAGCAGTTACAGAAAGAACTAGTAAGCAGATGAGTATACATAGGGGATGGCTCGCCATAGGCTCACCTGTATAGCGTCTACTACGATGTAGACTCAGAAGAAAGGGGCAGAACCCTTAGTGTGGCTCCACTTCAGAAAGACAGGCTACTATCAGTTGTTGTAATCATCAGTCTACACCTCTGTGTAGGCAGGAAAATGTAGTCACTATACAGAAGAAGAGTGGAACCATTGAGTGAGGTACACTTAGCATTAGCTCACAGCTATCTCAGAATGCATGTGATTAAAGCTAAGATAGAAAGGTGTTCAGACTGGCACCAGAAAACGAATAGGAGTACAAACTGGGCAGCGTGGGGTCTCTCGTGAAGCCACCTACTCTCAAACCCATAGGCAGTGGTGGAGACCGATGTATAAACAATTATCTGATTGTTAAGTGTTGCGTCCCTCGTGAGAAATCCCAGCTATTAAATGTAACCGCCATCGTGAGTTAACAAAAGAGAAACACCCAAGTGTCTAGTCCTGACTTGCAGAAATGCAGCTTACGCCTTAAGTAATAGATGGCTCTGACAAATCATGTGTCTGCATGCAAAGACTGCCTGCACGGAACATCCAATTGGAGTCACTTCTCGAGTCTCAGTCTGTTATAGATGCAACAAAGGCTCACGTTATCGCCACCAGTTAAATACGGCGGTGCGTTAATAGGACAAAAGTGTAGGCAAATACAATAACAATCAGCTATCTATAGCGTACCTCGGTAACAATGAAGAAAGCGTCTGAATGGTACGCAGGTGGCTGGGTCTTGGCGAGCTGGTACTGCGTATCTGACTGAGGGACGTGCGGCTTGGAGACTAGTGTATATACATCACCATAGAAACGCTATGTGAGCACGTCAGAGGGCCGGAAGTAGCTCTACGTTATGGTAGTATCGGTCGGGCATCTTAAGACGGGGTCAAATTAAGCGATCCTGTGCGTAATACGCTCACAAAGATCTACAATAACATAACTGAGGGCATACAAACCGAACATTATAGGTTCGCAAAAAATATGAAATTACAAAAGGTGTATAAAAGGAGAAAGGGCGATCTTAAAACGCATAGCTCTATTGAGTGGAAAGCCCTATATTGCATTAAGCAAAAATCTACTGTGCAACCATGGGTAAGAGCTCTACAGGACTATGGCCCCGAGCGTTGCCAATCTATATGCAGAAACCTTTGAGAATATATAGCAGTACTAATCCATTTCAACTTAACATCAAAAAATGGAACCGCCATATTGATGATATTTTGGTGATATGGGAAGGGACAAGCCAACAAGCTAATGACTTTTTGGCGTGGCTCAACAATCTGAACCCTCACCTACAATTCACAATGACTATTGGGAGAGAAACCATCGATTTCCTCGACCTGACCATTTTCCACTCTAATGGGATTTTGAAATTGAAACCCTACCATAAGCCGACCGATAAGAACTCCTTGCTTGAATATACCAGCCACTATATAAAACACTTACGGGATAATTTACCGTTTGGCCAATTTTTGCGCCTTAAAAGGAATAGTTCTAACAACAGCACTTATGAAACGGAAGCAACATTGCTTAGTAATAAGTTGAAAAAAGGGGTTACCCCAAAAAATTGGTCAAAAGAGCTGCAAAGCGTGCATTTAATAACAACAGAGAGGCATTGCTGGAAGAGAAACCCAAGAAACCAAAGGACAAGAGAATTGTGTGTGTCAACACCTTCACGGACCAAAGTCACAAAATCAAGAACGTGATTGCAAAACATGGGAAAATCTTTGAGACTTCTAAAACGCCTCTACCGATGCCTTTGTTTGCCTATAAAAAGAAGCACTACAATTGGCAACAGAGTAAGTGGGAGTAGACTTAAACCGTTAACCAACAGTATGACTAATTTGACCACACTCTGGGGCTTACCACCAGCCAGCGGCCACTACCCATGTGGAGTTTGTAAACTTTTCTTTTTTTAAATAGTTTTTATTTTCCAACAAAAAACACTCCAAACATTACAACCAGTTAGGACATTCGTGATCAGTGTTAAAATGTTACATTATAAAATGCTCTCTTCAGTCCTTCACCTTCCCTCTCCATTAACGTGAGCCGTTGTGTCCGTGTCATCCGCCTGAGCCTCTTCAGGTGTATCTATTATCATCATCTCATGCAAGTCATCTGCTTCATGGTCGACCTGGTGGGGGTTTACCATCGAAGTCACCATTTGGCTCCAGGCTATCAGGGGACCCACCTCCTCCTCCCCCCTCTAGTTACTGCTTCATACCAAGCCACAGTTTCTGCCTCTGCCCATTTCAAGAGGTCTGCCCACCACAACTCCAATCTAGGCCTGTGGGCCGCTTTACAACACATAGCGATTCTGCGCTTGGCCAGGACATAAGCCAGGTCCTTCATCTTGCTAATATGTTTTAGGTTACGTGGTCTGAGAAAGCTCCCGAGCATGCATGCACAAGCAGATCCAACGTCAAGCGCCACCCCACTGCTAGCCAATCTTGTTTTCAGTTCTATCCAGAATCTGTTCACTTCCGGACAAGCTCAGAACATGTGCAGTAACCCAGCCCCCTCCTCCCCGCACCTGGGACATTTCTGTACAGCTGAGCCTCCGAACCTAGCTATTCTGCCGGGGGTCAAATATGCCCTGTGGGTGACATATAGCTGGATCTGCTGAAGTCTTGCATTCCGGATCACCTTCTTGTGGTACCTTTGTGCCCTTTCCCATTGTCCATCTGTCATGGGTTCTCCCACCTCCTCCTCCCAGTCATGCCTTAATTGTAGCAACTCCTTTCCTGCCTTCGTACTCAGTAACTCATATATCCTAGATATTTCGTGCCCGCCCTCCGAGACATCATACATCATTTCTATGGCGGCCTCCGGTTGCTCCGCAAGTACCGCCTCGGGCCACCTTTCCCTCACCCGTTTCATAATTCTGGAGTAAGTAATATGTTGGCCTTTATGCACCAGGTCTCCTCCATTAGCGTCTGGAATCCCAACGCCTCCCCCTCCTGCCATATGCCACCCATGGTGGCGAGGCCCACCGGTTCCCAGTATCTGCAGACCCCTTTAATCAGTTGGGAGTCTCCCCCACATAACACCACCAAGGGGACCTGTTGAGAAAGCGGGTCCGGGTCACCCACGGTTCGCCATCCTCTACGCCAGACGTCCCAGCCCAGCACCAGCAATCTCCCCATCCCCAGCACTTTCGTTTTAGGTAACCACACTGTCTCTCTAAGGAAGTAGGGGGCAGTGTCACCCTGCAAAAGCCTGGCTTCCGCCGATTCATCTTCTGACAACCACCTAGCCACATAAAGCAGCTGTCCCGCCAGATAATACAATTCAAAATTTGGCAGGTTTATACCCCCCTTATCACACAAATTTTGTAATTTCCAAAGGGCCACCATATTCCTGGAATTGTGCCATGTGAAGCCCCTGTACAAGCTATGAAGTCTGACAAAAAAACATTTAGGGATCAGGTACGGGACATTTACAAAGAAGTGTAGCAATCTAGGCAAAACAACCATCTTGAGCAAAGCTGCTCTTCCCATCATGGCTAAGGGCAATCTAGACCAAAACACCATGCTGTTTTTGATACCTTCGACCGCTTTCTCCGTGTTGTGTCTATGCTCTGCCTCTATCCTGTGGAACACATTTATGCCTAGGTATCGAAACGTCTCGGTCTGCCAGGGTATCTGCAAAATAGGCAGTTTCTCTGCTGGAATGCCCATGTATCTCGCCAAGGGGAACACGCTTGACTTCCCTGGGTTCACCGTTATGCCCGAGAGGGTGGCATAGCACTCCATTACCTCCAGGACATATTGCAAGTTTTCTTCTGGGAAGCGTAGGTAGAGGAGCATGTCATCGGCATACAAGGATATCAAGTGTGTGCCTCCTGTTGTACGAATCCCCACCTCTCCGTATTGTTGCCTAAGGCAAACTGCCAACGGTTCCAACGCGAGAATATATAGCATGGGTGACCATGGACATCCCTGCCTGGTCCCCCTGCTGAGTCGCCATTTATCAGAGATTATGGCGCCTGTTTTGACCCTTGCGATAGGGTCGCTGTATAGTTTCCTGACCCATGTTATGTACCCTGGCTCCATCCCGTATCCTTTCAGGGTCGCTATCAACCATGGCCACCTCACTGAATCAAAGGCCTTGACCGCGTCCAATGACACAATGGCCAACTCACCCGGGTCTTTCTCTGTTTGGTTGATAATATGATGTAACCTTCTGTGATTGTCAGTGATGTTTCTGCCAGGGACGTAGCCTGTTTGGTCTGGGTGTATCAGTTTGCCGATCACTCGCTTAAGCCTGTTGGCGAGGACCGCTGTGAGTATTTTGCTATCTTGATTGAGCTTCGACAAGGGCCTATAGGACCCACAGTCCGCGTCCGGCTTACCTGGTTTCAAAAGCAGGATAATCACTGCTTCTCGTAGAGACTCTGGCAACCCGCCCCGTTCATAGGCCTCATTAAACATAGCCAGCAGCGGCTGGAGCAGTTCTTGCTATTAGGCTTTATAAAATTCACTGTCCGACCCAGGCGCTCTGCCAGTGGGCAGGTGTTGGATCACTGTCTCCAGTTAATCCGAGATGATTGGGGCATCTAAGTCTGCTCGTTCCATATCGTCTAAAGTGGGCAGACTTATGTCTTCTAGTGTTTCCTGAACTTCCTGACCCATATCTCTGCCCACATCCTCATACAAGCATTTATAATATCTAAGGAACTCTTCATTCACCCCCTCTTGTGTATCTCGGATCTGACCCCCCGTTCCCCCTGACTTCTCTAATCACCGGTCGGGGTGTCTCATTTTTATACAACCAGGCCAGCAGTCTGCCCGGTTTATCTCCACCCGCATGCTGCCTTTCTACGTATTTCCTATAATTCAGAATACATAGCCTATCCCAAAGCTCACTGCTAGTGTCCTGCAGTTCCCTTATATTTGCACCAACTTCCCGGGTAGTCCCCCCCCTTTACGCATCAATTCCTCTAGCTTCCTTTCCGTATCCTGCAATTCCCGTTCTACACCCCCTTGGTGCCCTCTGGATTTTGATATAGCTGCCCCACGCACCACCACCTTGAATGCCTCCCATACTGTTCCCACCGATTGCACGCTGCCAGTGTTAATGTCGAAGTATTCCGTGATGGCCTCCCTTAGGTCCTCTCGGAATCCCGAGTCCTGTAGTGCCTCCACTCTGAGCCTCCACGTCGGGATACGCGCCCTAGGGGGATGGCATCGCCATTCCAGGACCAAAGGGGAATGGTCTGAAAGCACTCTGGCTTTATATTTTGGTCCCACCATTTCACCCGCTATCTCAGCAGCAGCGAACACATAATCCAGCCTGGTGTGCAGGTCATGTGGCGCTGCATAATGTGAATATTGCCTATCCGTTGGATGCAATCGCCTCCACACATCCTCCAGTTTAAAGTCTGTCAGCAGTGCCCGCAACGCTCTGGCTGCAGGAGTGGGTTTTTCCCGGCTTACCATCCAACCTATCTATCCTGGGGTTCAGGGTGCAATTGAAATCACCTCCCCACAGTATAGCTCCACCTAGCAGGGGGCTGATTTTACTATACAATGACCTAAAGTAAGCCGCTGTGTCTTGGTTGGGGGCATATAGATTTATTATGTTCACTTCTCGGTTCTCCAAGAGCCCCTCAACAACCACCATTCTGCCTTCTGGATCTATTGTCGACCGGAGCAGCCGGAACGGCACATGCAGTGCCACCCATATGGCGACCCCTCTTGCTCCGTGACACTCCCCTTCCATTTTCTCTTGACCACCTCCAATTTCTCTTTGGTGAAGTGGGTTTCCTATAATAAAGCTATATCGATCCTCATCCTCCTCAGATACATCATTACTTTGTTACGTTTTAGGTAACTGTTGAGACCCCGCACGTTCCAGGCCACCACTCTAAGATTACCCGACGCCATTAACTTGATGTCCTGCCTCTCCTCTTAGTTTCCCAATATGCACCCGATGACACAGAATTTGGCTCATTCCCCACCCAACCCCCACAATCTCTCCCCCTCCCTACCCCAACTACAACCCACTGCACACCACACTTTCCCTCCCCCGCCCCGCCCCGCCCCAACAAATGCCCAGCTCCATCCCTGGATCTCAGGCCCACCCGCATTTGGTCTCTCCTCAGAATCCCTAAGGACAAGAACCCAGCAGGGTGTCACCGGACTACCAGTGACCTAACTAAGCTTAACGCTATGGGGGTACAAGGATTGCCTCCCAGGAGCTCCCGCTTGTGTAATTAAGGCTATTCAGCTCAGGCGGATCATGCATTCATGTATGTCTCAAGCAGCACATTCCTTGTAAGCCTCCACAGATACTATATTCCAGTCCCAGTGTCTTGTGCTATGTCACCCTGGGTGCCTGTTATGCTCACCTGGACCCCACAGGGGTGTCGATCGGACCCGGACAGCTGCGGTCTCCGTCAACGTGATGCGTAGTGCAGAGATGACTGTCTGGACTGGCCCGCCTAGTCTTGTCTTCTGGACCCGAAGAAGTATTTTCCTGCAAGTGGAGACAGGGATTAGCCACCTGTGGGTTTTAGTGATGGCCTCCCAACTGTTCTCGCTCTCCCCCACTAATCACCTCCGATATCCCCTTAGTAACCTCACCTTATGTTTGTAAAAGATGACCTCTCCATCCTGCGTGTCTTGCAGGGGCGCATAGATACCAGTTACTTCACTGGTTTGAAGGCGTTGGGAGAGTTCTGGTAAGTATTGACTCTGAAGTCCCAGGCGGGATTGGTAAGTATCAAGTTCAAAGAGTTCAATGTGCCAGATGTTCACTCTTGTCCCCTTCCTTCCTTAAGTTGCAACTGAGTTCGTGAGAAGAAGGTCTCGTAGCTGCTGCTGGCGTTCAGGTAAGAGTCTGTGTTACCCAACGCTGTCCGGTAACTATTGCATGCGTTAACGTGTTGTTTTTCTCCCTCTTTACAGATGCAGCATATGAAGATATGGAGAATAATACCGCCGGTGGTAAATCAGGTAAGTCTATGGTGGTAAGTGTTATTTGTTGATTCCCTTGGCTCACCTTGCTATTCTTGTGCCCCTAGGTGCCGGAGTACGGCGAAGAAATGATGGAGACAGTGCCGGATCGAAAGATGCTGTGAGAACTGGTGAGTATGGCGCCGTGCTGGAGCTGGCGAAGCAACGCGTGCAGGACTGATGTACTTTCCAGGTCGGGAGATGAAATGGATCCAGAATCAGGTGAGGAATTTGAAATAAGTTTGTTTTCTAACCTTGTCCTTTTCTTCCTGTTTATTCTAGGAGCTCCGGATTCGAGGCGGGCGTGGCAGAAGACTGGATGCTGACTGCAGGCACGCGGGCGTGGCAGAAGACTGGATGCTGGCTGCAGGCACGGTGAGAGTCACGCTGCTGGATGCAGAATAACACGAAGCATGTGCTGCTGTTCGGGCGTGGTTTAAATAGCCTCCAAAGTAGTCCCAGGAAAGAAGTTCCCCAGGACCACACCCAAGTAAAAAATTATCTTCTTCAGCTCCCGTCTGGATTCCAGATTCTTGGGAGCAGCTCTGCGTTTCCAGTCACCCCATGGCGTCCTCTGGGGTTTCAAAAAACAAAGTTCTGTTCTTGTGGAAAACCTTCAGTTTGGCTGCGTAGAGCAGCATATACTTGAGGCCTGTTTCACGCAGCCTTCTTTTCACCGCCCCAAAGTTCATTCTGCTGCGCTGCACCTGCAAGGTGTAGTCTGGGTATGCTGTTATCCTCGCTGCCCCCTTTTCAATAGTTCCGCCCTTCCGGAAGAATTTGAGTATTTTTTCTCAATCCCGATAATTCAAGATCTTCGCAATCAGTGGCCTGGGAGGGGTCCCCAGCGGCGGTCTCCTCATCAGGGCCCTGTGCGCCCTTTCAACAGCAAACCACTGGGTCAGCGCACCTCCCGTTATTTCTTGCAGTAACATGGTTTCAACATATTCTGTTGGGTTGGGCCCCTCTGTCCCCTCCGGCAGTCCTATGATGCGGATATTATTCCGTCGGGTGCGTCCTTCTGCTTCCTCCGCCCTGCTCTCTAGGTTGCCCACTCGCTGCACAAGGGCGTGAAGTTCCGATTTGTGGGCTGTGCAGTCTGCTGTGTTCGGGGCCATTTCTTTTTCTAAGTCCCTGGTGCGCTCCGCCTGTGTCCTAACAACTTGTCTAAGTAAGTTCACCTCCTCCTGGACCGCCCCGACTTTAAGATCCAAAACCACTTTCATTTCGTTCATGGCTAGTCCCAATTTAGTTTCCCAGGCAACTTTCAGGTCCGCAATCGCAGCAAGCACCACCTGGATCGTGCCCGGTGCCTCCGCGCTCCCGGCAGCAGTTTTATCTTTACTTCTGGCTCCTTCTGCTCCCGGTGATGTCTTAGCGTAGTCATCCAGCGTGGATTGCTTGCTCTTCAATCTTACGGTCTTGTTAGACATCGTGCCTTATCAGCAAGGTGTGGGCCAACTGAACGGTCCGCTGTCTCAAGGCATGCACAGTGTTGGACAGTACCGGTGTTTGGGCTCTCTTCGACCGCGTCGGAAATATATACCGGTTGTCTGTAATGCTCCTGGAATGGGCTGTGTCCTCCCATGTACCAGGCTTGGCTCAGTTCGCTGACCTATGCTTGCACCGTAGCTCTTTCAGGCGCCGGTGGTCGGGCGCTTCCTCCGGCTTCACACGCTTCTGCTCCGGGCCCAGGTTGGACCCCCCAGCTCCCCAACCAACAGTGGTGTCTTTAGTGCGTCCACCGGGCCCTGCGCCAGCACAGACTACCTTCTGTGTGCTCTTCTTGTGTGCAGCGCATGCCCTGGAGCGCACTATACTGGTCTGCCCCGTTATTTGGGCAACAGGGCCTGTCAACACCGGGACCTAGTTCAGACGGTCCGCTGATTCCTCTCCCTACTGTGGAGATTAGTGTGGGCTCCGGCACCCAGTAGGTGTCCCTGGGCCCAGTGCAATCCCCTTCTGTCCTCAGCCTGGGCACTCCGATTTATTTCCTCACCCTGGCTTGTGCTTTACCTCAGCATCCGCTCAAAAGCTGCGAGTGCTGCACTGTGTTGGGGGCTTGTGCCCACCAACACGTTTCCAGGCTGGGCGTTCGTTCCAGCATTCCTGGCAAGAGTCCAACGGGAGACCCACCGGGCACCACCCCCAGGGCACTCCGGTCATCTATCGGGTTCCCAAGTATTCAGAGAAATCTCCGATTCAGGCATCCTTGCACCGCTCCTGTGTGCGATGGGTCACAGCTCTGCTAGTCTAGGCATCCACTGGGTCCAGCTCTTGTGGGTCCGTTCGCGGCTGTGTAGCAAAAGCAATTTCCGGCACCAACCCTCTGGTGGTCCGGATCGCTATGAGGGCCGACGTCTCTCATCCAGCCCCCCCTGGACCTTGGCCCTGCGAGGCCTCCGCTCCACTAGGAGACCCGGGATCCAGCTGCATAGCCCAGTGCGCACAGCTTTCGCTGTCCTGCCGTCCCGTCCTCAGTGGCAGCAGCGCCGCCGGGGGCATTTCGTTCCGGCACCACACAGTGACTGGCAAATGATAATGGTGCGGTCTTTCGCCATATCTGTGCTTGTCGTGGGCCACGATGCCCGTGTCTTGGTCCAGCAGGGTACCCCCGACCAGGACCTAAGTTCTGCTCACGGGCATGGCTTCTGTGGTAGACCGGTGTCGAAGAGGGCGCAATCTCAGCCACACCAGTTAATGCTGCGGCTGCAGCCCGTCCAGCAGGCCCCCTCCGGCCGGTTGCTCAGTTTTGCGCACGGGCTAGGCTTCACCAGTGACCCAATGTCGCAGCTGTCTCGATCTCAGCCGCACCAGCTAATATTGCGGCGGCGGCACCGTGGTCAGTTTATGGCCCTTTGTCATCTGTCGGGCATCTTGCTAGCATTTAGATCTCGGGCACCCTGCTTTTTTCGGGCTGCTGTAGCTTCTGTGTCCTGCTCCTGATCGTTCCCTCTTGGTGCTCGATGTATGCACCAGCCATTCATGCATCTGTGGATATGCTGCCGGCATGCCTTGTTTCATGGAAACTTCATTTTTCTTTAGGATCAATGTCGGATCTACGGGAGCTCCTCCAGGGCACGTCCTTTCACGCGGCCATTTAGCCACACACCCGTGGAGTTTGTAAACTTACCTCCAAAAGCAAACAGATCGACATAGGATTGCCTAAACCATGGGTGCAGAGAAACCTAACAAACTGTAATACTGATCATGTGGTGTGCTTAATAAGATGTGGATGTGGCCTCCTTTATGTGGGCGAAACCATCCGCTAAGTCAAAACACATATTATGGAACATCGGAGCTGTCTTAAAAACAAAACTGACAACGCTCCGATGGTGAAACATTTTACCCAGGCTAATCATGAATATTAAGGCTTCACATGGACTGTACTCTTGAAGCTGAAAGGAGGGAATTTACAAACAATAGAAAACAGACTTCTGAGGAGAGAACAAGAAATGATTTACAGATTACAGAGTGATACTAGAGGTATGAATGACTCTGTAGAATGGCATAAAATCCGCCAATAGGAAGGTCTCATCCTAACCCTATCCAAGGGCATAATATCTACCATTGTATGTAGTAGGGTTCAGTGTGAAGCTACTAACAAAGTTCTTTTCATTAAGTTTTTTTCACTATGCACAACATGTCTAGAAAAGAAGTCCAATAGGATCATATTACTGTTACTTTGTTAACCTTGAAGGTATATTGATATAATTTTGTGACCCCGTAACAGCGAAATAAGGACATGATGATTGATGTATGCTTGACATGTTATAGTCCTGTAAATTACAAAATGATAATGAGCACAAAAATAGATACTGATGGAGTGTTCATGTTAACATAACTATGTATCATTTTCCTGTGAGTATCTCGTCATAATGTGTAGAAAAAGACTGCACCCCAGACCTTGTCCTGTAGAGCCCTTACCCATAGTTGCATAGTAGATTTTTGCTTAATGCAATATAGGACTTCCCACTCAATAGAGCTATGTGTTTTAAGATCGCCCTTTCTCCTTTTATACACCTTTTGTAATTTCATATTTTTTGCGAACCTATAATGTTCGGTTTGTATGCCTTCAGTTATGTTATTGTAGATCTTTGTGAGCGTATTACGCACAGGATCGCTTAATTTGACCCGTCTTAAAATGGCCGACCGATACTACCATAACGTAGAGCTACTTCCGGCCCCCGGACGTGCTCATGTACCGTTTCTATGGTGATGTATATACATTAGTCTCCAAGCGCGTGTCCCTCAGTCAGATACGCAGTACTAGCTCGCCAAGAACCAGCCATCTGTGTACCGTTCGGACGCTCTCTTCATTGTTACCGAGGTACGCTATACATAGCTGATTGTTATTGTATTTGCCTACTCTGTTGTCCTATTAATGCACCGCCGTATTTAATTGGTGGCGATAACGTGAGCCTTTGTTGTATCTATAACATACTGAGACTCGAGAAGTGGCTGCAATTGGATGTTCCGTGCCGGCAGTCTTTGCACGCAGACACATGATTTGTCAAAGCCATCAATTAATTAAGGCGGTAAGCTCCATTTCTGCAAGTCAGGACTAGACACCTGGGTGTTTCTCTTTTGTTAACTTACAATGGCGTTTACCTGAATAGGGTAAACGCCATCACGATCCGTACCTGAATAGGGGTAACTTCTTGTTCTTCTAAATGTCCTCATTTGAGTACCTGTTTTTATTATGTAGACAAGTCACAATGTATACTTCTATACTTCTTCTTGGTGAACTATTTGTTAACGATTGTATAAATTTGAAAAAGTGACACTAATGTGAGCATGCAATATATCATTGAGAAGACTTATGATGGTGTCCATACCTACACATAAAAATGGTAGTTTTTGAGAATCTTCATTGTATTAGCAAAATTGCATACAACAATAGTAACTCTAAGTTTTCTGAAATGTTTTCTTAGATTGGATTGAAACTTTGAATATATATATCCCTGAAGAAGAGATGTTTTTCTCGAAACGCGTTGGGCTATTTTTGAAAAATAAAACATATGAAGAAGTCAAAGAACGTTGTCTTGTTGCTTGTCATTAAGAAATCCTAAATGTACTGTCTACCTAACTGTTGAAACTACACATTATTGAATGAACACACCTCACCCATTGGGCGAACACAAGTTATACCTTAACTGTTTGGCTCTTTTAGAGGGGCCAGTGATAGTGTGCAGGGGACGGGAGTTCCTTCATACAGGAACTTATTCTGTTTGCATAGTATTGGGAGACGTCAGGTATACAGCTCGGTTGTTAGTCAGATTTCTCTCATAGCGGACTGTCCGTGAGAAGGTGTTTGTGTGAGAAGGTGTTTGTGTGGTAAAAAACAGTAAGAGGTGGAGTTCCTAAATATCCTACCTGGTAGGATGGGGTAAAGGTGTTACAGGGAATGGGATACTGCGTCTCACCATCCGGTGTAACCACCCCCCTCCCGAAGACCCCTTGTTAGGGTAATTTCTGGTGGTCGGCAGAGCCGCACCCGGGGTCCATGGATCTCCAGCTCTCGGAAGGCCCTAGCTCCTTCTGCGTCCCAAAGAAGTAGAGGGGCCACACAAGAGCAATGAGTTACTTCTGTTCATTAGAGGAAACAAGCAGGGACAAATTCATGGAGCGTAGGTTCCAGGCAACTTCTCATCCAAGTCGGGCTTGCAGGCCCGTTTTCTACTTGTGTGACGTAACAGTTTGCGTCACGTGCGAAAGCTCATCCCCAAACCTATCGCCACTCCGGGTTGGTTCCCCGAGTGGTAGGTTCAGTATAGGACCATATAGTGAAATGGGTTATTGGTGGATAAGAGGTCAGGTGGTATGCTTGGTTCATCCCAAGAAATTGTTACTTTGAAAATGATACATGAAGAGAGTTAGTGATTGGTTGTGTGGTATTGTCGTCAGTGATTAGCCCCCCGTGTCCTAATTGGTCCATCAGCGAGCCCCCAAGCCTGGGACCATCGTCTTTCCCAGCACACGATGTACCTGGTGCTGGCAACAATGTATGACTGTGTCTCTGTGAGAAACAATGGACAGATTCTGTTACTGCCATTAGAGCGCTCCTTTCCCATCGCCGCTTGTGTCTGAGTTGTTAAGAATTGGTTGCAAGAGGGGTCCCAGACATGGGACACCAGTGCTTCTTCAGTCTTCGGAGATTGGCATTGTACCAGGTCAGCCTGGTCACGTGTTGGGAGACCATGTTTGTGGCAGAATTATGGGGGTTTAATTTGTATTTTGCTTTGGATAGTCACAGCGGTGGCGGGTGTCACTTTGGCGGAATGTGGATTGCAACATCACAACCTTGGCTGCGGTGGTTCCAGCCAGGGGCTGTTCTGCATGCTCAGCACCTTGTAGCTCCGTAGTTTCTGTGAGCTGCTTCTGGCCTGTCGGCTCTGTCCTGAGACCTACTTCGGCCTGGGCCGTATGTCGTGGCATAATGTCCATAGGGCAATGAGGTGTGATGCGTAGTGTGATTCCTTGTGCATCGGTCCATCTATAGGGTCTTGTCCTAAGGGTTAGTAGCATGAAGCCTCTGCAAGCATATACATGAACTCTTCCAGCATCTTGCGTTTCTGAGATGCGGTTGCTGGCCTATGTGGAAAATAATATCGATGCACGTTTGTGAGTGTGCGCGGTCCGCTAAGTCATAGCACTGAACGTGTTCTTTGTGTGGATTGGTGTGTGAATGGTCCAGGTGTGCGATGGCACATATGTTTTCTGTCTGTCGTGGCTATGTCGTCATGTCATCTCTAACGATGGCAGCTTAGGTTGGGAAGCGTTTAGTCGAGCTGGTCCATGTGATCGTTCCCAGCTATGTCTTGGTTCCCTCTGCGTATCTTGCGCGGGATGCAGTCTGGTTTCGCATGTTGAGCATGGTCACAGTGTATGTTGACATTCGGGGCAGTGGGCAAAGGTGCAAACTCGTGTGGCCGTTTGTTCTGTAGTCGTGATGTCATCTTCCAAAGTTTAGGAGTGGCTTGAGGGAAGGGACACTCCTATTTTTCCTCTTCAGTCCCCCTTCTGGTCGACTTGTCGACCACAAAATTATCTACTCTTTTATCATCTTTTAGGCACCACACCTTTGTTATTCCTGCCAGATGTCCATAGTGGTTAACATGATCTTCGAACGACCAATACATGTACACATTTCCACCACCGGGTTTACAATAAACCCATTTCCCAACATATGACTTCGGATTTCGTGGATTTTCAACTTTTATTGATGGTGGGTACAAGTCTGCTTCCACTATCTGCTGGCGTAGTCTTTCACGTTCCTTGAAGATCACGTCCATGTGTAATTCGTCGTCTGCAGGCATAAGGACATGCAATCCGATAATTTCTTCTGCCGTCTGTTTTGAATTTGGAATCCATATTCTTATTCCCAGAAACGCCTCCAGTCCCAGTAGTATACACCCGCTAACACCTTGAGACCGTCTGCTCGTCATGATGGCATCCATGACCAGAGGTACGAGAACCAGCTTCTATTCTTTTTTGTTCCCTTAGCTTCTTCCTCCATCTTCACGTGCATCTTTGCCAATTGCGATACCGCTTCTGATAGTGTACCATTATCTTCGACATTCGCGGGATTGAATGTGCAGCAGGAACTCCCAATCTTTGCGCAAACTCCTCCTTCCATTGCAGTGAGGAGATCCAACATATATCTGTTCTGTAAGGCCACCATTCGTATAGCTCTGAGTTCTTTTATGGCGTTGAATCCATTCACCTTGGAGTTTATTGTCATCATCAGCTCTCACCTGGTTATCTGCAGCCACTTTGCATTCGCATATGCTTGTACCCCCGGATATATTATCGACGAGAAGAACATAGCCGCTCTACTGAACAGTCTGTGAGGTGCTGGGATGTCACTGAGGGCTGTTTCTGATTTGCCCCAGAGGTATTTCCAGTGAGGGGTTCTCCTTGTTGTTTTACTCTTGTCAGTGTCTTGTCTGGGGGGCGGTGGTGTGATCCTGGGATGTGCGGGCAGTTCGTCCCAGTGACCTTCTCCTCCTCCTGTTCGCTTCATCCGTTTTGGGGAAATCTTCCATTTTGATATGTTTCTGTGGTGTACGTGTACCAGAGTACATGCTCCTCCCTATGATTGTGGTAGACTGTGATATGCTTTGGCTCTGCAGGCCCAATAGTGATCCATTAGTACTGCTGTTCCCGCTTTTGCATCGTTCGTTCACTCCTACAGCAATCTCTCCATCGTGTTTGTAACATAGTGTGGGGGATGTCACGGTAATTATTGTTAATGGCTCCTCTTCCTTATCCAACTTGGTGAGCAGTCCTGCACTCTTCCTTGTAGCATTTGTAGTTTTCCTCTTGCACAGTCAATACTGGAGCCTCTGCCAATGTTAGTATATTGCTCCCTTGCTTACTACTCCATCCACCCATCCATTCTTCGTGTAAACTTTGCCGAAAATTAGTATCAGCGGTCTTTCCCAGCATCCAGGTTCTCCTCCTATCTCTCTTGCGCTCCATTTGCATGGCAGAAAGTTCAGTGTCACTTCTTTTGTCTCCCCTTTTTCTGGTCCGTCTGTTATATACTGCAGTCCTTCTGTGAGCTGCCAATAGTTGTCAAACATAGGCAGTGTTTTGATGAAGTTATCTTCGCATGGGTATGTTGACCTTGATTTCCATCTAAGTGTTGCCGTTTTACCTTGGAACCGTCCTCGTGTCTGAATACAGGAGGCACTGTGCTGTGGGCGCTGGTACTTTAGTGGCAACAAATGTTCGGGAGGCACTCATGGCCAGGGTTGGACAGGGACAAGAAATAGGCCCGGTCACCCAAAAAAAAGTGGCCCACCCCTCACCTCACGACCCTTGACCTCTGATGACATCACCAGAAGTAATTTCATTTGACCCCACCCCAAAGTGACATCCCGGGAAGTGATGAAACACGACCTTTCACCCCTTGACAAAACAGGAAGTGGCATCGAATAGCATTGTTCCAAGTACACTAAATTACTGTGAATCCAAGCAGACGTCCAAGGCCAAATATTATGTTATTGCATAGGACTTACGCTTAAGCTCTTTTTTTTTAGAACAAATATGCATACAATATCACCCAACCTGTGTTGTTACTCATTTATCGACATAAGAAGGATGAAAGGCTTTTAGAAAAACGAAGAAAAACAAATTGAAAAAAATATATTTTTTTAAACATTTTTTTTCTTCTTCCAAACCGGCCTAGGCAGGACCAGAAACCGGCCCCCACTCCCCAGGGATGATTTCGGCCCGGCCACGGGCCGAAAGTCCGAGGGGCCAATCCGACCCTGCTCATGGCATACGGGATGAACGAGCAAACATAACAGCTGTCCCTTGCTGTATCTTTACAAATATTGAACATGTTGTTTGAGATGTGTGCAGATTCTGTGAGATATGTGTCAACCCCATTTACATCAGTGGAAACACTACGTTTACCTCTTCTTACCTTTTTGTTCTGGGTTATCTGTACCACCTGACACAGTGATCCTGGCAGCCGGGGTAGGGGAAATATTAGTATTGAGTGTCGCAGGTACATGCAAAGCACAGTAGGCCTGCCAGACAGCGGCAGTTATCAGCCCAGTGGTCAAAAATACCCACATTTTAATCACAATCGTTGCGACCACTGGCATGTTTGTCTTACCTATGCTGCCGTCCTGCAGCTATTGGGTCGAGATGATATAGGTGCCCGTCTGAAATTGTCTAAAATTTTGCGTTATTATTGTTAGTATTTGTTACTTATTTAAGCCCTGCCGATCAAATAATCATTCAATACCCATGCAAAAAGTTCCTCTCACACCTTCTTAGGGCGGGTAGGGCCTCACGGAGGCGTGGGCAGGGCTCCAGATAAGGCGGGTACCAGGCCTTTTTACGCATGAAAATCTTGTAAATACGCCAGCTTTATTATTTTCCTGGGTACATTTACACACCGGTTTAGAGCAGAGGGCAGTGCAAAGGTCAGGTTACTTGACAGAAACCAGAAGGCTTCTTGTGATTTTTATCTACATATATGTAATTGCACGCCACCTTTGAAACATAATGTATTTCTCTGAAGCCTTTCAAAAAAATAAACTGCACACTGATAAAAAGGAATTGTTTCTTTCCATTCAGCTTCAGAAGCACTGTGCATGTTTTCCTAGAATTTTAGGATTGTATAATTAATAAGAGCGTGTGCATAATCATGCAGAGGCAGATCATTTTTACACTTCTAATTTAATTTACAGTCTAATTATAAAAACAGTGTGTAAAATGATGACTATGCACAGTCTAGTTTACATCCATTCAACCTTGCAGTCAATGGGGTACATGTGTATAAATGGTAAGTGGCAGCAGAGTCTTTGCTCATGGATGAGTAGTTGTCATTAAACTGATCACAGGTGTTCTAGCCTCTCAACTCGTCAAGACTACAAATAAAACATCCAAAACCTGACTCAAGAAAGTGCAAGCGCTGTTCAAAAACAAACAAATGAAAGTTACATTGGTAATTGAAATAGGAACTCAGCTAAAACTGTCCCTGTGATAAGCCAGATAGGTATTTAACTTTATGTAGCGCTTCATAAATGGTTCATCATACTTCTAGGTACTATGATCATTATACCTCAGTCGATACTCAGGTAACCAACCTCTGAAGGATGTTAGCCAATAAGATAGCTCAGCCGGTTGAGCACTCTTTGCTGCAATCTCTGCGCAATCTGTGGGTTGCGGGTTCGAATCCCGGCAAGTCCAACTCAGCCTTTCATCCTTTCGAGGTCGATAAAGGAGTACCGACTTTGGTTCAGTGGTAATTGTGATAAATATGTTCTATGTACAGTGCTTTGCCAAAAGAGCTATATAAATAACCATTTGACTACTAGATTAGATATAGAATTTAGCATGGAGTCCTTGCCTCTCTGCACTTTTGTATCATAACGTTGGCATACCATTAGGTAGTAATAGCTCCAAGAAATTAGGACTTTCATTAAACATCAAAAGACAATTCTGCTATCGAATCTCAAAACACACAATACAAATTCATGTATGCTTTACTATATAATTGACTAGGTTTTTGTGATTTCAACATTTAAATATATACAGGAGAGATCAAATGGCCAGAAATAATGAAAGCTGTATTCTGTCACAATGCAGAAAGCTGCCGCATAGTAATGATTTCCATACAGTTTTTTCACACGTTGGCTGGATGTCGCATACATTTTACTCTTTTGCGAAGGAGAAAAGTCATGTTTACTCTCTTAAAATCACATTTACTCTCAAAGTTTAAAAATAGAGAGTAAAATACTCCCACCTCAAAATCTTATCTGGAGCACTGGGCGTGGGTCTGACTGTACTATGAATTGAACAAAGGCGTTATAATAAACGCGTGGCGGTCTAGGCCTTGAATGGGTTGGCCTTCTAAGCCCGTATATGAACTGGTGTGACAATGCTTCTGAGTGCTCAATGGGAGGTAACATTTAAGCCTGGGCAGTTTTTAGTGTGTTTTCATTATACATTCACATATACCATTACAATGTGCAAGACCTGCATGTGCAAGACAAAAGGAGAAGAGAACATGCATGTGTTACACAGTGTGGTGCGCATTGCCGATAGCCCTGCCAACATTCGTTGTTTATTAATGATTGTCAGTTGCTTATTTTATTGCATTCTGTATTATTTCAATAGCATCTTCATATCAAATGTCTATCAGTTGTGCAGTGGGGACAGTTTGTGTCTGCGATCTCCTGAGCATGGGGTGGGCTGTGGGCTGTGACTCGCTTGTGTCCTTAGGGGTATGCAGTGCTTGTGATATGTCGTTTTCGCCGTCCGTCATCACTGTTGCCGATGCGTTGGCCGTGTCGCTGCCTGGTGGGGCGAGGTCAGTGCTTTGTAGGGCTTGATGTCGTGAATATGTGTCCAAATGTCTTTACCTACTAGTTTCACAGCCCTGGGTGCCACTCTTTCTACTACATGTGGCCCTGTGAACCTGGGAGTCTTCGATTTACGGTTGAAACTTCTTAATAGCACACTGACCCCTTATTTTACCGTACACTGTCCTGTTTGATTTTCGTTGTTAATTGTTTCTTGTTGATCGTTCTCTGACCTGCCCTGTGCCCGTCGGATCTGTTGAGAGATAAAGAGAGATAAAAGGAGGCACTAGTAACAAGGGAAGTAACATAGTCATACATTTCTTGTCCAAATACATCATTACTTCCTTTCGCAGTCGTACATAGCCCTTGTGGGTAGTGTTAATGGGAGGTGCATTTGGCGCCCGGTCACCACCTCGTGGGGCGTGAGGTGGTGGTCTGATTCAGGCTTGTTTCACAACTCGAAGAAGGCAGTACAGCCAATTCTTCTTAGTAGCCTGCTGCGTTTTCGCAATGGATTCTTTTAAGAGGCCGTTGAGACGTTCACAGATTCCATTGGCTTGTGGGTGGTACGCACAGGCAAACTTATGTTTGATCCCAAGTAACGCAGTGATGTGCTGGAATAGTTCATTCGTGAAATGGGGATCATTGTCTGATCTTAGTACTTCACAAACCCCCCAGCTCGGGAACACCTCCCTCACCAGAGATTTTGCTGCCCCAGGTGCATCGGCATGGTAGCACAGGCCAGCCTCGATCCACCTTGAGAAGGGGCACACTACCACAAACATGTATCGATAGCCTTGGCATACATTAATCACATCAACGTAGTCGATGTGTAGGTGTAGGAAGGGTCCTTCAGGCCGTGGTATTATACCTTTGATCACTTGTAATGTGTGACCGGCCATAAATTGTTGGCAGGTTAGGCAATTGCTGATGAAGTTTGCTACATGTGCATTTAATTCGGGGCAGAACCATGACTCTTTTATTTGTGACGCAATGACCTCTTTTCTTGTATGAGTGGGGTGGTGCAGTTGGGGTAAGGCTTTCTTTAGTAGAGCCAGGGGCATAACTACTTTTTCTGTGTTATTTTGTCTCCATAGTGCATCTGTTGGGGACATTGTGCATCCTCTTTTTACCCACAATTCTTTTTCTGCTATTGGTGCTGCCACCTGCAGCTCCATAATCTGTTTCTGGGAGGTGCGTGTACCCTTCTTTCATTATCATCTGTCATCTCACCGAAGTATGCAGCATACATCGCGTGGGAGTCTGCTGCTTCATTAACTCTAGATATTGGATCTTCACCATTTGTATGTGCCTGACATTTCACCAGTGCTAGTTCATGTGGGTATGTTATGACTTCTATTAGTTCACCCAGGAGGAGAGCATGTTGCAGCGGGGTACCACTTGCTCTCCTAAATCCCCTTCATAGCCATTTTATTAATCCTGAGTGTACTGTTGATGTGACATAGGTTACTCTTTTGCCGTTGCTTTCTTCTAGGGCCAGTATGAGGGCCACTCGTTCTGCTGCTTGTGCTGAGTATTGTGGGGGTAATTTGACACATCTTACTGGCTCGCTTGGCCAGTCCTCCCTTAATCGCACCACAGCTGTGCCCGTTCTTCTTATGCCATCACTCTGATCAATTGTGGCGGACTAATCAATGTACAACACATCACCCCCTTCTAGTGCATCTTCCTCTACTTTACGAGTGGATGAGTAGTACTCAATGGCATGTGCACAATCGGGAGCGTGTCCCCCCTCTGATACTTCTTCTGCTATGAAATGTGCTGGGTTAACATTGTTGAATCTCACTATTTTCAGTTCTGGTCTTGATAGTATTATCTCATACCCTGTCGCCTTTTGTGTATCAAGTGTACTTTTTGGCATGTGCAGAATTGCAAGGAGGGCGTGCTCTACATACCGTGTTGTAGAGCATCCCATCGTTATGGATGATGACTTTTCTACGGCGAACGCTGCAGTAGCCAGGTGTTGTTCGCACAGGAAGTGTCCCATCATTACTGGGTCTAGGTGCCCGCTGTAGAATGCAAGAGGTTTGTGTCCCATGCTTGTTTTTTAGGTGAGTACTGCTTTCATTACTGCACCATCACAATGCGAAAAGATGTAGGATTCACGTGAGCAATTGGGAGTGCCCAGTACTGGCATAGCTTGACATTTCCCTGGTGCATCTGTATGACCCCGTTAAAAATGGACGGCAAATCAGTTTCCCTGGCGTAGCCTAGTGTGTTTCCATTTTGTGTTGCGGTATGTGAAACTTGTCAGATCTTGTGATTCTGGTTGTAGTGCTATTGAAAAGAATGCATTTTTTAGGCTAATGACTGTAAATCGTGAGGCTTCTGCTGGTATCCCGCACAGTATAGTGGCCGGGTTAGCTGCCACCGGGTACTCTGCCGCTAAAATGTGGTTGAGAGGTCTCAAATCTTGTATGAAACGCCAAGACCCTCCCTTTGCCCTGCATACAGGGTACACCTCAGTATTGCATGTTGACTCTGATGCTACCAATATGCCCCTCTCTATTAAGGCACTTATTGTCTCATAAATCCCTTCATCAGCTTCTTTAGACAGTGGGTATTGTCTGACTCTGGGTAGTATTGCTCCCTTTTTCAATTTTATCTTCACACCACCAATGCTTTTCATGCATCCTACTTCATAGGAACTAGTTGTCTATAGTGAGGCAGGTACAGTAGCCAAGTCTTCATCGCAAAAATCAGGTGGTGCCTCTAGTGCCATTGCCATTTTCTGTGCTACCTCTTTGTATGTCACTTTTAACCAGAGATAGACGCTCATTCCGAACACCATCTCGCCCTCTCCTTTCTCGTCTGAGAACAGTTCGTCTGACACCTGCGTTAACCTGCACTCTTCTGCCACTGCTATTACTGCTCTCCATGCGTTACCCTCTTCATCCACAGCGTGAACGGCAATCCAGTCCTGCCTAGCCACCACCCTTTCGATATCCACTGATATTATTGTCCCTTCTCCCTCACCTGTGGGCGTCTCTGGTCTGAATAGATAGGCGGCTGGTCTCCGCCATACTTTTCCCGCAATACCTGGCAGCCATGCTAGTGCCATGTTTGTTCCATATTGGAACACTTCGGGGTCCACTGGCTCTGCTCTTGGGACTGTCTTGCCACAATAAGCCTGAGGTATGTGCTTCGCCGTGAGCATGTGTAAGCCTGGTGTAGAGCATATTATGCCTTTGTCAGTGAAGGAAATGGTCATGTTCAATCTGCTCATGATGTCACGCCCGAGCATATTCACTGGTGCTTGTTTTGAATATAACAATGGCAGGGATAGATTGTGATCTCCGACAGATAAGGAGATGTTATCAGTAAATGGAACCACCCCTCGAGACCCAGAAAATCCTTGAGTGTGCATGGCTTATCCTGACAATTTGAACTTTCCCTCCCTGATGCAGGCCCTAGTGACCCCTGTGTCAACTAGGAAGGAGAATGTCTTGTCACCTATCGCCACCTTTATGCCTGGTTCCTCCTCAGGGTTAGGTGTTACCGACAGGATGGGACACAACAGGGAAGTCTGTAGGCTGTCCTATTGGGGGTATAATGATTGTCCGTTACTTGTGTAGGGGTTGTGTCCCATGATCGTCCCCCCCATTCGCGTCATCGGTATTGTGGTGTCCATGGGTTGTTGTGAATCGTCTTGTAATTGTGTTCGTTGCTGCACTGTGTGGACATGTTGTTGTGTTGTTACCATTTGCTGTTGTGCCTGTTGTTGAGCAGGTTGGTGTGGCATCTGTTGTCTATTGGGCATTATGTGCGGTTGCTGTTGTGGCTGTGGCATGTTATATTGCTGTCCCATCTGCACCTGACCCGTCTGTTGGGCTTCTTGTTGGTAATAAACGTTTGGTCCCACTTGGTAGCCCTGTTGTCCCTGTTCACCCCGTCCAGGTTGTGCCGGTCTTGCCCTGCATGTGCGCGCTACATGTCCTACCACCCCACAGGTCCAACATCTGGGCGGCTCCCGTGCCTGCCATGGAAATCCCCCTGTGCCATCCATGTATCCCTGTTGTCCGTATTGGGAGTAGCCCCGGAATCCACCCTCCGGGTGGTGTGCCAATGGTCCAAGTCCCCTACCCCTGTTAAATCCCCCTCTCCCTCTGTAGTTCTTCGTGTAGCCATTGCCCATGGTCATGTATCCTCCCCCACATGAGTTGTGCATTTTGTCGTGGTACTCTGTATTGTGGCAGAGGTGGTAGTTGTTGAGGCATGGGCTGTAGTTGTGGTTGTTGTATGGTTCGTTGTTGCTGTGCGAGTGGTTGCGCCTGTGGAGCGGGGCTTATTACGAGCGCTCCCTCTAGGGCATATTTTGATTGTTTTTTATGAACCAACTTTGCCTTGTCTGCCTTCCTGTCTTCTTATTTCTGTTTCATCTTTTCTTGCCATAGTCTACAATGGTGAACTATAGTCAGTTGGCTCTCTGGCCATGCCTTCGCTTCCATCCCCACCAACTTTTTTAGTTGTTGTTGCATGGGTTCGGGCAGTCCCTGTATCAATATGTGGTAGAAGATAGCTAATGTTTTGTCCCACGGCTCCCGCGTTTCCAGGCGCCATTTCTCTGAATACCTTGGATGTAATTAACAGGATCCTCATTGTCACGCATTTTGTGTGATGTAATGGCCCCTATATCTGATGTGTCAGGGTATTGTCCCCTTAATGACTGCCATACAGGGTGCCTACAGTTTGCAAATGACAACCCATTGTGCAATGTGTTGCTGATGGTCATCCCAGGGAACCCCGCCCTGTTCCATATGTCATCTGCAGCGTCACCCAAAATTGAAATCAAGAACCCCTTGACATCGCCAACCGCTAGCCTGTGCCCTGCTGTCAATTTTTCCATTTTGTATATCCATTACCCCGCCTCTCCACTCAAGGAGGGCAGCCTACACTTGACGTTTTCCCTGTCTGCATGCTTCCAGGGTACATATTGTGGCATTGCCCCACCCCATTCCAATAAGGGCATCTGCATGTATTCTGCTATTTCCTCCTGTGTGGGCCTATGCTGTGTTGTATGTACATCTTCCGTGTCATCCTCCATGTCGGACAATTCGTCAGGGAGGTCTATATTGTTGTGTGCAGGAGAAGTGTCCCCCGTTCCCCTGTGTCCTTCCCATTGGTATAAATGATCCTTGTTGTGCTCTATCACCGACCCCTCCCTTCTGCGCCCCAGGCGGTCTCTGAGCCTGTTGAAATATGGTGTGTGTGTTACTGACGATGTTACTGTCTGTAGTGTATCCTCCCTCCGCGCGCTTGTACCTTCCTGTCCTGCTGTTTTCCCTTCTTGTGTTCTGCATTCCCATGATGACCCTGTGCCTGTATGTATGATGTAAGGTTTGCTGAGCCCCTCTCCGTTTACATCACCTGGTCCTCCGCACACTTCTTCCTCATCCTCATCACTTCACACCCCCCTCAGAATATGAGCTTTGTGCGTGGGCGTGGGTATCGTACTATTACCGTTTCCAAATCTATATCTACGCAATTACCTGCATCTCCAGTATCCGCCCCTACCTTGCTTGCTGCCCCTAATTCACTATCGCGTGTACTCAACTCACTCCCCGATACCCTTTAATTTCCCTTTCGCGCTCGTTCACCTGGCTGCTCATCCTGATCTTCCTCGTCCGCCCTGACCCGGTTTAATTCCCTCATTTCTGCGTCACTCACTTTTCTTAATGTCTTAGCGTCCCGATCCCTCGTGCTCTGGTCTCCCCTGCCCCTTGCTAGTATGCAGTCTATTATCTTGCCTTCTTCGTACTTACGTGCGCTCTCTTTTATGATCTTTTTCTTCCAGAGTTGTCAGCCTCCTCCCTCTCTTCTTCCCTTCTATTCTCTTGCTGTTCCATACGCGCTGCCCTTTCTGTGATGCCCCGTATGAATTCCTCCTCCTGCGCCCTTTCTTCTTTCCCGTGTTGTTCTATTTGTATCCTCTCTCCCTCCCCAGCTGCACCTGCCTCTCCAGTTCTTTTAGCTCAAGTTGCTTAATGAGTATGTTTCTTTTTCCTTTTGGTTCTGCTACCTTCGCTTCCAAACTTGCTTATTCCTCCCTCGTTGAGTTCTCTTCCTCTCTGTTGCTTACCTCTTCCTCCTTTTGTGTTTGTTCTGCTGCCGCTCTTTCTATTGCCTTGATCGCCCCCTCCTCCTTCCCCGTGGTCGTCCCCTGTAGCTTTAATAGCACCTGTGCTGCTATCCATTTGTCTGGCCCTATCCCTGCTAACTCAAGCTGTGCTTTCCCTATGCCGTCATCATTCAATTGTGTCCCCTCCATACCTACTGTGCCCTCTTTAAGTGATTTGTTTCGGTAGTGCTCTCCCGAAGCATACAGTGGTGGGTTGTACGTAGGGTTTGAATATCCCTCTGCGGGTGTCAACTCTCGGGGCTTGGCTGCTTCCTTTAATTCTCTCATCTGGTACAGACCTTCGGTCTCTTCCTTGCTCTCCTCAGCGCTGTCTGCAACACCGCTGCAAGGGGCCTGAAGCACACCCTTCTCCCTCACCATCCTTTTCTTCCTTTACTTCTTGTACGCTCATCATCCTTGGGCCATATCCCTGAACCATTCATTCAAAGCTGAAAAATTTCTAAATGGTTCGCCAACTTCTTCCCCTTGTGTGTGTTGTGTAAGTATGCTAGCAATGAATGTTGAGTCTCCTTGCAAAAACTACCATTAGGCGGCCAAGCAATTCTTATTCTCTCGTCTGTACCTTTAGTCCATTCTACACTGTACTTTACTATCTTATCTCTGTAGGTGGGCAAAGTTTAACAAATATATTGGAATGGTGTTGTCAACGTGTGGTTCCCCTGCTGGGTCTCTCCTGCATAATATGTCATTTTCAATGCATACCATCTTTACCTAGCCCCTAATTGGGGACTTTCGACTCTCCGCTGTCAGCATGAAGGAAACAATGTGCGTTAAAATTCTCTTAATAGCTTCAGTGTCTATTTCTCTGTTGTCTTGCACTGAGCTGCCGTCCTCCGACACACCCCTCTGTGCTTCTAGGCCCCCCTTCGGCCTGTGGCGTGCAAGGTCCCCTGTGACCCCAAACCCAGCGCGGCGTGCTCTTATGCCGCCCCGCCCTTCCAGGTAGCCGCTGCTCGGCACGCCTGTGCTACCGTTCAAGCTCCTCCTCTCCTCTACCACTTCACAGCCTGCGCTGCGTAGTCCCGTACCGTCCCGCCCACACGTGTGATACCGCTACCCGGCACCCCCCCTCGAGGAAGTGTCGGCGTTCTCCATGCGCGGCCGCTTGCTCACCTGCTTCCGACCTAGCCGCTGGCCGCGGCTCCAATATTTCATAAAATACACGATGTCCAATGCAATACTCTATGGGTGACGTCACCGGCTGACCACAACCTACTACTTACACACAGTTTGGACATATAAAGTGTGCCACTTTCCCCATAAGAAAACCCCACAATCCCCACAGCTGTCTTCCCACTAAGCCTGGGGTGGAGTATCCATTAATCACCTTTCTCAATATAGTTAGTCTGCACCCGCTGCGTCGCCTCGCGTGTGATACATTCCCTCACCAGAGGAACTTAACCGGCCAACTATCTTCCGCAATCTAAGAGAGACTCTAGCTACCTCCTGCGGGAATCCGTCATCTATTCACCTAGCTAAAACACTCAATTAATAGGAATCCTCATCGAACTGCAACACCGACTCATAGGAATACCAAACCCCCATACATGTGTTCACCATCCAGACCAATTAGCGCGGCACTCCGTCCAACACGTGGGTACTCGTTACCCCACCCAATAGGCTCATCAACACAAGAAGGAACTACCTACGCTCCATTCCCTACTACAACTCACGTGCAGAGCACCACCGATAGACCAAATCTTGCGACAATGTAAAACCACCTGCCATCCTATTTACAATTCCTCCCCCGCCCGTACATCACAATATTGCTTGTTGTGTGATCCATGCTCACATTAGGCTCACGTCTGCCACTGCCGCTAGGCTGTGGTCACCCCTCCCAATCAGCTCACCACTTCCCCTCTTCTGGACAGCGTCTGGATACTCGCCAACCACGGGCGAGAACATTTTGAAGTTGGTTCCCGACGACCAAACTCTGGTTGCGCAGTCCGGTTTTCTCGCAGTTCCGCGATGGTCCTGCAGTCCTCCAAGGGGGCAATGGTGGAGGGGGCCACGTTGCCGGGCCACCTTATCACAGACTATCTCTCTCGGGCCTCCAACGTGTTAGGGTAATTTCTAGTGGTCGGCAGAGCAGCACCCGGGGTCGGCGGACCTCCAGCTCTCAGAAGGCCCTAACTCCTTCCACTTCCCAAACAAGTAGAGGGGTCACACAAGAGTAATGAGTTACTGCTGTTTATTAGAAGAAACAAGCAGGGACTCATTCATGGAGCGTAGGTTCCAGGCAACTTCTCATCCAAGTCGGGCTTGCAGGCCCATTTTCTATCTGTGTGACGTAACAGTTTGCGTCATGTGCGAAAGCTCATCCCCAAACCTATCGCCACTCCGGGTTGGTTCCCAGAGTGGTAGGTTCAGTATAGGACCATATAGTGAAACGGGTTATTGGTGGATAAGAGGTCAGGTGGTACGCTTGGTTCGTCCTTAGAAATTGTTACTTGGAAAATGACACATGGAGAGAGTTAGTGATTGGTTGTGTGGTATTGTCGTCAGTGGTTAGCCCGCCGTATCCTGATTGGTCCATCAGCGAGCCCCCAAGCCTGGGACCATCGTCGTTCCCAGCCTGCGATGTACCTGGTGCTGGCAACAATGCATGATTATGTGTCAATGAGAAACAATAGACCGGTTCTGTTACTGCCATTAGAGCGCTCCTTTCCCATTGCCGCTTGTGTCTGAGTTGTTACGACTTCGTTGCAACAGGGGTCCCAGACATGGGACACCAGTGCTTCTTCAGTCTTAGGGGATTGGCATTTTACAAGATTGGCCTGGTCACATGTTGGGAGACCATGGTTGAGGCAGAATTATGGGGGTTTAATTTGTATTTTGCTTTGGATAGTCACAGCGGTGGCGGGTGTTACTTTGGCGGAATGTGCATTGCAACATCGCAACCTTGGCTGTGGTGGCTCCGGCCAGATGCTGTTCTGCGTGCTCAGGACCTTGTAGCTCTGTAGTTTCTATGCGCTGCTTCTGGCCTGTCGGCTCTGTTCTGAGTCCTACTTCGGCTTGGGCCGTATGTCGTGGCATAATGTCCATAGGGCAATGAGGTGTGGTGCGCAGTGTGATTCCTTGTGCATCGGTCCAATATAAAGGGTCTTGTTCTCAGGGTTAGTAGCATGAAGCCTCTGCAAGCATATACACAAACTCTTCCAGCGTCTTGCATTTCTGCGATGCGATTGCTGGCCTATGTGGAAAATAATAACGATGCACGTCTGTGAGTGTGCGCGGTCTGCTAAGTCATAGCAGTGAACGTGTTCTTCATGTGGTTTGGTGTGTGAATGGTCCAGGTGTGCGACGGCACATGTGTCTTCTGTCTGTTGTGGCTATGTCGTCACGTCATCTCGAACGATGGCAGCTTAGGTTGCGAAGCGTTTAGTCGAGCTGGTCCATGCGATCGTTCCCAGCTCCGTCTCGGTTCCTGCTACGTATCTTGTGTGGGATGTGGTCTGTTTTCGCAGGTGGAGCATGGTCACAGTGTATGCTGACATTCGGGGCAGTGGGCAGCGGTACAAACTTGTGTGGCCGGTTGTTCTTTAGTAGTGATGTCATCTTCCAAAGTTTAGGCATGGCTAAAGGGAAGGGACACTCCCATTTTTCCTCTTCACCCTCAACCAGGTGATCCTCCCGCACTGGTCCACCCCCAGGAACTGGATGCAAAAGCGATGGCAGTGTCCTGGCCACCTGGATGACAGATCTCCCAGGGACTAGTGGGTGAGACACCTTCTGGTTTCTCACACTTCCCAGATCCTGCCCCCATCGGACCCTGGCTGGAAGTGGGTCCCTGGGTTCTGCCAATTACATCATCTTGCATAACCCCGAGATCGATCCCCTGGAAGCGCTTACCGTTATCAGGAGCCATGCGAGATCGGTTAGTTCCCTCCTTAAATTGTCAACCCACTGGGCTTCTGTCAAAACCCTTTCAACCGCAAGTATCGGAATGGTGATAACTTTCCAACATTCAGACACTCTAGCCGGTTTAAAGATATGAAGACACCCACAGTTGCCCAGCCCTGCTTAACCCTGCTTCATACCAGAGCTGTAATGCCAACAGGTCCTCAATTCCATCCCGCAGAGGTGGGGCCCAAATACAACTCAAGGGCGATGGCCACATGGACAGCCCTCCACTCCTTTCAGATCGACCACAGGACCTCCAGCATCGGGTGGAGCAGCACCCTCTTGGGGATACGGGATCTGGGACCCACAACCATTCACCTAATGAGACCAGGCCAGGATTACATTGTCCAATGGTACTCATTGCTTGTCGGAATGCTGGTTTAGGTGCTGCACCATAACCCATAGCTGAGTCACGCTGTAGTAGGTCTCGAAATCTGGCAATCCAAACCCCCCTTCCTCTTTAGGTAAGATCAGTGTCCTATAAGCTACCTGTGCTTCGCCCTCACCCAGAGAAATTTCAACATAGCTGCCCTCACTTCAGCAAAGAAGGACGATGGGATCATCACAGGCAGCATTTGGAATAAGAAAAGAAATGTAGGCAGCACCGTCATCTTAATACAGTTTAGGCGCGCCATCCACGAGAGTCCTAACCTCGACCACCTCTCCATGTCTTTTCTCACCTCCGCCCATAGTGGTAAAAGGTTCTCAGGACAAGGTCACCCTATTGGCACGTTACCTGTACCCCCGGATATCGGAAGGAATCCTTCTTCACCTGAATCAGCAGCCACCAATATACCCCTCTTCCTTCTCCGACAGTCCCCCTATCTTGTAGGCTACTGACTTTGCCAGGTTAACTTTAAAACCAGATAGCGCCCCATATCTAAGCTTTCCAACAGAGGGGGGCACCGACTGGACCGTCTTGGTAATGTAAAGGCGGGCGTCATCCGCGAAGATGCTGACCTTGCATTCTACTCCCCCCACCGAGACCCCTCTTATTCCTGCCTCTTCCCTGACCACCACCGCCCACGACTCCATAAACAATCAATATGATCTTTTAAAGTAGATCCCCCCCGTAGATACCTCTCTGGAGTATACACTTGGCACCCTTCATTTTGCTTGTCTGGGCGGCTGGAGCCCTCACCACACCAAAGCGCCTAATTCAATTTATTAGTACCAGAGCCACCTAGGCTGTACCAAACTCATCTCCTAGACACTCGCTAGGGGTGAACAAAGCTACGAGAGGGCCCAACCTCACCCACTTAACCATTTTTATTCTGTCATTATCCTACTTGTGAGAGCCATGTATTTCTTTAGGACCACGAGAGTGGGCCTCTAGAGATCGTCTTTCCCTGGAACTCTTTTATGCGGAGTGCCAGACCTGCCTGCCTGCCTGAATCAGAGTAGTTTTCCTGGGACGCCTGGGAATTGTACTTGGCACTCCTTTTGGAAGTGGATCAGTAGCTTGGCATTACCGTGCCCCATGTCCTGCAACAGTTTATCATCCAACCCCTTCCCTAGTTGAGCACCTGTGATTGTGCATCTGGGAGTGCCTGTGAGTGATTGTGAGTGCCCTTGAGTAACCCTGGATTAAAGACTTAGATAGTAGGGACTCAGTGGTGCTGACCTATGCCCTGTAGTGATTTAGTATTTGTCAAGACTTATTAGTTTGTGTACAACATCTTTTTGCCTGTCAGAATGGGAAATTCTGCAAGCCAGGGAGTGAGCCTTTCCCCCAAGATACTCATGGCAACAGTGCATGGCCCAGCCATTATCAGATGGATGCCATTATGACATAAATTGACCAAGCGTCAGATCCTACTGGTCTGGACCATAGAAGGCTCCTTTAATGAGACTCAACTAGCTGCGGTGCGCAATGTTCTTAAAAGAGGGAAAGGAAACTCAGCAATTAGGCGGACGGAGGCCTACACGGTGTGGTGCCTGCAGAGTGTGTCTGTGGCAAGGAAGAAGTGGCTGGAATAGCAAGTGACCGTAGAGTGGAAGCTATAACAGCCTAATATAGAGAACATGAGAAATGATCCCAGTTATGGGTGTAACCCCTGCCTGTTCCCAGTGTTGCCGCCAGTGACCCCTTCTGCCCCAGAGAATGTCCTAGATTTGTCTGCACTTGCTCCCCGACCCAGCTATTCTGCTCCCTTCCGAGTTCCTGCCCCTTGGGTGCACTCCCCTGCTGCATCAGCCCCCGTACTGTCACCATATGGGGGCCATTATGGGGCATTTAGAGGACAGCACGAATTTAGCAGGGGAGGAGGATTAATTTACCAATCCCAGATGCCTCCTCTGAACCTTAAGTACTGGGTATATCAGAACCCCTAGTACATGCCTCAGCATGTCCCAAGCCAGTATCCAACCCCATCAGGACCAGTGCGCCTGCTTGAGGAGAACCATCTCCGGTTCCGGAAGCACCTCAAAACCTTCCTCTTCGCTTCTGCCTTCTCTCTCCCTCTCCCCTGCTAATCCTGCTTAACTCCCCACTGAACTCAGCTCAAACCTGCATCTGGGCCACTCTCAGCAACCTCGGTCCAGGGCCCAGCCACTCTCCACCTGCACTGCCTCCCCGGCTCCCCCTGCACTGTGGGACTGTCACTGTATCCCTACAGCCCCTTTCCCAGCACTTGCTCTGCACTTACCTCGCACTTGCCACCAGCTGGCCCTTTCTATTTATTATTTATTATTATTATTATTTTTTTTTTTTTTACGCTACTTACCTTGTACTGCACTTCCCCCCCCACCTCCTCCCCCCTGCACTTCCTCCTTTTCCCCTTACCTCTGCACTTGCGCGATCTGAATGACACCTGGCCTAGTAGGATCGTTTGTCTGTTTTCCCCTTGTTTCCCTCCCTCCCTGCCTCGTCGCGCCTTGAAACACTTGTGTATAGGCGCGTTACAAATACCATATCATATCATATCATATCATAATGGGGCCACTTGAAGTTCAACTGTCCTCAGCTGATTCAGCATCAGCAGAACAAGGCCACAGCCCTGTCTGCTTAGAGCAAATCACAGCTCCATGCAACATGCCCATCTGGTCCCTTTCACCTTCCCGCTCAAGCTAGACCACCAGATCACAAAGCCGGTTCTGGCCCAGAACCCCAGCCTGGACAACCCCATGTCGGATCCCAGACCAATGCCTCTCATCTCCCAGCCAGTAGCAAAAAAAACTGCCAGGATGTCTCTTCTGGCACCGCCTTGCAACCCTGGCTCCAGCAGTGAGGCCAGATCCCTTCCAGTTCCCTCAAGCTTGACGGGAACTGGACCCAGACGATGTACCCCTGGCACCCCAACTCCTCAACGTAACCATCCCTTTCCCATCCAGTAGCCCCTATCTGACAGCACAGGTAGGTATTGAGTGAGCCAGGATGCTGATGGATACAGGAGCCACTGAGGCTGGGGGAGCTTCTGGATGCCCCAGTGTCTGGCCGGACTGTCACAGCTGTGGGAATAGAGGACATCCCATCTAAGGTGCCTGTATCACTGTGGTGCACTGTGTCCTCTGGCCCACTACAGCACTCCGCTTGGCCCTGTCGCTACTGCCCTAACCTTTTGTCTGCGCGCTGTTATGAGTTCTGTGTCCCTGGTTCATTCTCCCCAATTCTCCAGTTCAAGATCCTGTAGCAAAACCAACACTATTGCTTTACACCCTAGAGGAGACACAGCTTGGGGAAAAGAGAAAGAAAGAATGGGGAGCTACAAGCTGGCAAAAGTGTGCACACAGACAGGACTAAGTTAGCCAGATGCGTTGCCCCTTGCCGTCATGTACATGAAGTATGCCCAGCCGCTTTGCTGGACTCTATTTGAGAGCATGGTGGCAAGAACAATGCCTCTGCCCACTGCAGCTCCTCCCTGATGATTCAGTTCTGGCATATTTCAAACACCTTACTTCAGTCATGAGACAGATCTACTGTCAGGTTAGCGAGGGACAACCTGTAGCAGGACTGCAAATATTACATTTAGTTCAGGATTGGGAGCTAGGACACTGCACCCCCCTTGAACACAGACTGTTTTCCCCCAAATTCTGCCCTCAACCCTGCTCAGAAATCCTGCCAGCACAGGAACAGTCTATCAGATATTTTCCCGGACCATGGACCCTTGAACTGTGATTTTATTGTACCTTACTATTGTGACAGTGAACATTTTGTATTTTTTTTTAAAAAAATGCTTAGAATACTTTTTGGCATTTTCAACTTTTATTTTTTGTTTTGCATTTTAATAATTTTTTTTTTACTTTGGGTTTTATTAGCATTTGTTAAGAGTACAAAACATAGTGGTGTTTTTAATTTCAAAACCACATAATAAGCAACATTCTTAGTCCCCTCTAGCCCCCGTCACCGTCTGCATCCTCACCATTAGCTAACCACATATCCCTTTCCCCCTGTGTACTAGAACCCCAATACCCTCCCCCACCAGGTCCACCTAATACCTCTGGAATGTCTGCCTCCCCTCCAGACGGGCCTCGTTCATGGCTTTATAAAGTCTAGACAAAATACCCCTTCTTGTGGTGGAGACGTCCATGACCTTCTCAACATCAGTAAACCCTCTCACCTCTGAGTCTCCCCACTTTGTTTTCTGTTAATTGGCCCTTGATGCAGAGTTACTCAAACACTGAAGCCACATCCTTTCTCAGTGCCTCTCGGATGGACTCCAGGTCCCAGAAAACCTCGTCCTTAAACAGTTGTCCCACCCGTTCCAGTCCCCCGACTGACCATTTCTGTGAGCAGGCTAGCCCCTGCCGTTCTAGTTGAAATGGGGTCCCCACACCGAGGACATCGGGGAGGGCCACATTGAAAACCTACGGTTACCCTCGTTGTCACGCCATACGGACCAAAACACCCCCAAGGTAGGGTGCCACCTGAGACGCTTTGCGATGGCCCCAGGTGGGGACCAGAAGTAGTCCCTCACCGTCGGCGGGTGAGCTGCCAAGTCTTCCAAATAAGTCCAATAGGTGCCCAGATCATCCCTCATGTGCTCAAGCATCACCCTCAGCTGTGCCGCCTTGTAGTATAGTTGCATGTCGCGGAACCCAAATCCTCCCCTATCTCTTGGGAGCGTCAGAGTCGCCATTTTTACCCTCAGTGTCTTATTACCCCAGATAAACCTTTGGAGTTCTCCTATGACGTCTAGAAAAAACCTCTCTGGGAGCTGTCTCGGGATGGCTGTAAATAAGTATAGCAGTCATGGGAGTACATTCATCTTAATAGGTGTCATTTGTCCGTACCAAGTCATTATAAATCTGCCGTCAGCCGTTCACGGAAAGGGTCATAGTTAGCTGACACCATCTCCTCTAAGTCCCTAGTCACTTAAATGCCCAGGTACCTTAAGCCCTTGTCATCAACTCTCATGCCCTGGTATCGCTTCTTGGAATCAAGTAGGGGACTGTCCTTAAGAATCGGCATAATTAATGATTTCCCTACATTAATTTTTAGCCCAGAGAGGCTTCCATATTCCGTCATCTGTGTCATGAGCACTGGGAGTGAATGCTGGACATTGCTGAGGTATCCCAGTATGTCATCCGCAAAAAGCAATAGCTTGCACTCTTATCTCCCCAGCGCCTATGCCCCTGATCTGCCCATTAGAACGGATCGCAATTGCCAGCTGCTCCATCGTTAAGGCATAGAGTAGCAGGGGGAGGCGGCACCCCTGTCTTGTTCCTCTGGTCAGGGTGAAGATCTCAGAGAGTCCTCCATTAGCATTGACTCTAGATCTAGGCTTATTATAGAGCTCAGCTACCCATCTCAGGAAGTTTGGACCAAAACCCATCTTCTCCAGGACCTTCCTCATCAAGGGCCATTCGACTCTATCAAAGGCCTTCTCGGAGTCAAGCGATACCAGACAAGCATCCAGGTCGCCCTCATGTGCCCCATGCATCAAATATAGAGGGCCTCATTACACGGAATGCGGTAAGGGTTTACCGTTACCGGTAAGGGTACTGGTACTGGTAAACCCTTACCGCCTTACTACGAGGTCCCTTTGCGGGACCCGACCTCAACAGCTGTTTTTACCAGCCGTTAAGGAATGGGCCCGCAAAGGGACCTTGGAGGCAATTACGGTACCGCAATTTGCGGTACCGTAATTGCCGCCTTCCCCATTCCAATTGAGCCCTATCGGGGCTCAAATGGGAATGGGGAAGTGCCATGGTGAATGGGGAATTACCGCCCTCACACACCTTGGAAAGTGGTGGTAATTCCGCCATTCACCATGGCAGACTCAGTACGGTTCCGCCGGCAACCATGGCGCTAATAGCGCCATGGTTACCGCCTACCGTGTAATGAGTCCCATAGTCTTTCGAATATTGTCGGAGCCCTGTCTCCCTCTGATGAAGCCCACCTGGTCTCCATGTACCAATTTTGGCATTTTCCCCTCTAGTCTCGTTCCCAGGACTCGCTAGAATCTTTACGTCACTATTAAGGAGTGAGATGGGTCTATAGGAGGAACACATGCTTGTATCCTTTCCCTCTTTCGGGATGGCTATTATTGCTGCCACCAACATCGTCGAGGGCAAGACTTCCCCCTGCAGACATGCTTTGTACACCTTCACTAAGCATGGGGCCAGCAGCGACCTGAACAGCTTATAGAACTTAATGGTGAACCCATTTTACCCCAGGGCTGCCCCAGCCTTCATACCCTTTATAGTCATTAAGACTTCCTCCGCACTTATGGGGCATTCAAGGTTCTCCCTTCCATCCTGGGGGAGCCCTGGAATGGGTAGACCCCTCAGGAAAGCATCTTTGCGACTCCTCCCCTTCCATTCTGACGCATAGAGGTTTCTATAGTACCTAGCAAATTCTTTCCCAAGGCCCTTGGGGTCGAAAACAGTCCCACCCTCCTCTGCCCTCATAACCCCAATCATTCTCCGTTTCCTCTCTTCCCTCAGTCTCCATGCCAGAATCTTGTCTGCTTTATCCCCCCTCTCATGGTATTTCGGTTTCAGGAACAGAAGCTTCTTTTCTGTGTCTTGGGTCATAATAGCCTTCAACTGTGTTTTATAGCGCCAGAGCTCCTTCGCCTCTGGTGGAGAGATATAGTTTCCCTGGGGCCCCCCGGCTGTATCTGCGCTATCTTATGCCGTAGTTCGCTCTCCTTCTCCCTCTCTCTTTTCTTGTTGGAGCCTATCCTAATCAGCACCCCCCCGGATCGTTGCCTTGAAGCCCTCCCACACAGATTGGATTTTCACCTCCCCTGTATCGTAAGAAAAATATTCCTTGATTTCCGTGAGCAGCTCCTGTTGTACCTCCCTATCTTTTAGTAAGAAATCGTTACATCTCCAGCTCCCCCTCGAGTCACCTCCCCACCCCATGTTGAGCGAGACCACCACCATATTATGATCAGATCATGGAATCAGGGCTACTTGAGACTCCAAAACCTGCGCTTTCAGGATCCAGGTCAATGCGTGAGAATGAATTGTGGGCCACCAAGTAGAAAGTGAACAGCCTATCCCCTTCTGAAAGGGGCCCCTAGGGGACCCTGACGTCTATGGAAACAAGGCGGGTCACCACACACGATAGAGACGCCAGACACAAGGTTGTATTCCCAAAGCTAGGGTTTTATTGCAAAGCAAAAGTCTCAGTTGGCCAACTCGGTCTCAACGCCCCGCAACGTGTATCTCTAGACCTCGAGGGACGCAAGAGAGTGAATTACGTACATCAGTTACATATATACAAATTGCATATCAAACAATCAGCTATGACATATATAACACCCCCCTTTATTGGGTTTCTTTGAACTTGGTGTGATGATGGACATCTCCGACCACTATGACACCTTCAAACATCTATTCTAGTAACAATTTGCAATTCGTGAGTGCGTAGGCATCTTTCGGTTATTGAATAGAACATGGCGCTTCTGTTCTTGGAAGCGAACTACATACAGAGGGAGTTACATTCCAGACCTCGCTATCTATCAGGTGCTATTCGTGTCCTGGGAGCCGACATGCTCTAAGCGGGCTCAGCAAAGGGGGGCCGTTAGAAAAGCATAATTCAAGCCCTTAGCAGTATTATTCTAACATATTCTACCATATAACTAGACTGGCTGGCAGCTGTGAAATGATTAAATGCCCTGCGGCTCTGCTTCAAGGCTACATTAAGGAGGGAGCCGGGCATTCTTCCTGGCGCTGCCTACGTTTGTGTTTCAGCGAAACTCTTGTTATCCTCTCGGCCCTGTGGCCTTGTCCTTTTCATATACAGACAACAATGTTCCACAGTCGAGCAGTCTAAGCGGAAAATATACTGTGAAGCAATAGGAACAGAAAGGAATGAGCAATGGTTAGAAAACAAAATGGCGATTCTTGTTACATAAAAATGGTCGTTCATTGGAAAACTCGAAATCCTATATTCTGTCGTATCGTGCATGAGACGGTTGGCCCACGGCCACCAAAATGCGTTTGCGGTCTCAAATTAGATTTCTAGACTGACACTTCCGCGGGGGTGTAAGGGAGTCGACCAGGCCAAAAATCTAATTTATTTGCCTATAACGCTCCGACTCCCCTGCCTTTGCCCTCACCGTCAGTCCCTGACCCATCCTCCTGCGATCTTTCTCTGGGTCTAGTACCACACTGAAGTCCCCGCCAACCATCAAGTGACCCTCCATGAACTCAGTTTGTCCCGGACCCCTTCCCAAATGTCACCTTGAGCCACATTTGGAGCATAGACCGAACCCAGTGTGAGGCGGTTGTTACGCCACAGATCCTTTATGAACACGTATCTCCCAGTGTTATCAGCGAGAACTGACACCACAACGAATCCCAAATGGGCTAAAATCAGGATCGCTACCCCCTGCTGTTTCCCCACATCAGAGGCTATGATCACTTCTCCCACCTCCCGGGATCGCATTCGGTGCTCTTGGCCCCTTGGCCAATGCGTTTCCTGAAGGCACATGAAGTCTAACTTTGCCTGCTTAAATTCACGGAGGACCATCGATCTCTTATTTGGCTAGTTGAGGGCTCGCGTATTGAGGGAGCCGACGCTCATCTCACCCGATCCAGACATTACTCTGCCGTTGGACCCCCACACAACAACCCCAGACAGAAGCATATCACCAGTTGTCCTCCCAAACTCAAAATCAAGCACTGTTCCCTGAGCCCATCCCATCTCCAGATAGCCCCATAGGCCCCACCACTCGTTCCTTACATAGCAAAAGATCCCAGGGATATCTTTCCCCAGTGTACTCATTTGTTTCCCCTTCCCCCTGGGGAAGTATTGAGTTTTCTTAATTTTCCGAGACTTAGGGATCTTCTGTCTGTCCATCATTTGGCCACTGCTGCATGCTCCTTATGTCACTTCGCCCGGGCCCCTTGGAGGGGACCGAGTGTCCTCCATGAGGCCGGTGATCGATCTTTGAATGTCATCTTCCATTATCAGTCTGTAAGAGTAGCCCTTGTGTTCAAAGGATATTGAAAAGGGAAAGATCAGTATCTCACCCCCTTACCAGTGAGCCATTTCGTCAGGGGGCTGAATTGCTTCCTTCTAGCCAATGTAAAGGCTGACAAGTTCTGCTAGATAGCTATCTTTGCAGACCCATAAGTGACTGGACCCGCCTTCCTCGCCTTTTCAAGTATCTTCACCTTTTCCAGGAAGTAGTGAACCTCGCCAACACAGTTCTAGGTCCCCCCGCTCGGTGTGCTGTCTATCATGGGCTCGTCGATCGCATCTGAACCGAACACTCAGTACCTCCATGATCAACCTCTTTATATCCCCCTCGGCTTCTCCCTCTCTTTCCGGGAACCCAAAGAAACAGAGGTTGTTCCTTCGCTCCCTGTTTTCAAAGTCATCCATTTTTTGTTTCACTTCAGTCTCCATCCTTTCCAGTTCCGAGAGCCTCATGTCCATCTGTGTTTCCAATGTATCAAGTGAAGTTTGATTGTTCTCCAGGCTGTGAACACTCTCATCGATGGAGTCCATCCTCTTGTCCATATTATCTAGCCTGGGGCCCAGAGCTGAGCTCATCCACCGGATTCCCTCCATCATGTCCTTCTTGGTAGACACGGAGTCCTCCTCCATGGCTCTGGCCTGGGTGGGCTAGGTCTGGGGTGCACTGGCTTCTGGGGTTTGAAATTGGAACCTCTCCAGGGCGTTTTTCCAGCTCATATATCTTTAGGCTACCTGTGCTCTTAGTAGGCCCCTCAACGGCCTGTCCGCCTTGCTCTTTTACAAACCATTGTTCAGATTTGGTGTTGGACTGTTGTACTCCCGGCACACGCACAACCCCCCTCGTTCTGGCGGGCGGGTGGAGTCCAGGGAGGGCAGGACTGGACCTTGCACTTCTTTCTGTAGTTGGCCCTCTCCTACTATGGCCCGGGGGCTCTGTGGTTCTCCCCCAGGGGTCCTTGTTGTGGCAGCTTCTCCCCCTTGCTTCCAACAACTCAACCATTCTCCCCTCCTTATCCCCAGGCACTCGCCTGCGGCAGACCTTGTGAAGCGGGCACATGCCTCTCTTCCAACTGAGCGGTCCCTCACCTCTCCCTCTGTGTCCTGTGCCGATCCCACCTGTCCCTGGCGTTGTCTACCTTTTTAGTGGATTGCAGGGCCCGGCTGCTCCCAATTTGCCTTTAGTTCAATGGGGCCTTGGTGGCTGCCCCAGGTCTCAATCTCTCCTGGGACCTTTTCACAGTACTCAGCTGTGGCCCTTCACCTCTTCTCCTCTTCCCCTGATCACTGGTCTTCTCTCTCCTGGGGTGCAGTGCCTCGGGGGGGGGGGTCTTCAGTCCCTCTTCACCTCGTGTTTGATAGGTGCACTCTCCTGTCTTTCCGGTCTACCATGGTAGCGTCCTCTCCCTCCTTCACTGCCTTACTCCACACAGGGCCTCGGTGGCGTCTCTAAGGGCCCCCTGTCGGTTTCACCCGCTCTTGTCTCCCCTTGTGTTGTCCCTGTCTCCTCTGGCCCGGCAGCAGGCGTCCTCCCCTTCCAGATTTCTCTGTGCTTGGGCTCTCACTGCGATCAGCACACTCCTGGGGCGCCCCTTCAGCTCTGGTCCCTGTTAATACTGTGCTCCTCTCAGTCACTTCACCAGTGGGGTCTCCCGTTACTCCTCCAGGGGCTCCCTCCTTCTGCTATTGGGCCTCCTGACACTGCCCTGCCGGGGTGCCGCCAGCTCCGTCCTTCTACACTTCTTGCCCAGAGGGGTAGGGGCACAGACAGCGTGGGCACCATGGGGTGGGCACTCTTCCCACTTCGCCTTCTCTCTGCCCCGGGGCTCTCCCCACCACAGGGTCCCAACTGGCTTCTGTGGAGACTCCTTTCCTGGGTCTTCCTTGGTCACACTCTCCTCTCTGCTCAATCATTGGGTATGCGGTGTCCTGCCCCCAATGCCTCTGCCCTCCGTTGTAGTTCCTCCTATGTGGGTGGATGTAAAGACCGGAGGGGGGTCTGCACTTCCGCTCTCTATATGGTAGAGGGGGGGCACAGAGACCCCTGCCAAGATTCTCTATTATGGTAGTGTAGTCGAGCAATCAAGGCCTAGCTTTTCGGGAGGTGATGCGAGCTGGGTCTTAAGTACAGTGTAGTCCCCAAGCCCACACAAAGGAATTTCCACGCACAATATTGGTTAAAACACAGTCTTTATATAATTAATATGCAAAGTCATATACACAATCACGATAACTCACTTTGTGCTCCGAAAATCAACAATGGTAAATATGTACAGTTCTAAAGTGGTACAACTAACGGTACTCGATCTTATTAAAATGCATACGGTCAGAATGTCACACAGATCAAAATAAAGAGGAAACCAGCAGTAGAGAGAGGAAGGAAGGCAGGATGGTTGAGCAATAGGCAGAATACTGGTAACTACCGTTAAACACAGCTCTGTGTGGAGATCCCCCCACCTGGGCAACCTGTAGAAGAAAGATACAAGCCCAGTCCATATATTGTTCACCCTTAGACTTCCCAATAGTTCTGCAACCCCAAAGTACCTTGGTGTTGTAGCGTTCCGCGTCGGGGAAATCGACAACCCTTCTTGAGTGTCCTCCCTTTCAGGCAGGAGTCACGGGTCGTCGAACGTCTGACGGAGAACAGGTCGAGCTACGATGGTGAAGTGGCCGCGTCGTTCCTAGCGGTGCTCATTGACAGGGAAGCGTAAACGTCCTGCAAGAAAGAGGCATGCGGGGCACCTCGACGTCGATAGTTCTGGACTGCAAAGAGTTGAAGAACTGTGGCCCAGCAACGACGTCGAGTCGTTGGCGTCTCTATGGTCTTTGGGTGGCGGGAAACCCACCGATGGATGCTCCTCGGCGCGCCGACGGTTGGGCCTTTTCCAGCAGGATACAGCGGCGACGATACGGACAAGAGCGTCCTTGGATCAATGAAGTTCCTAGGCAACGGGAGCACGGCGGCTCCGGTCGGCGATGGCAGTTGGCGACAGTGGCGGACAACAGTCCGGGCGCTTCTCCTTGGAGTTCCGGAGCAATCCCCGTATCGGGTCGGCAGCCTGTCGAAGGTCTGTCTACCAGGGAGTGTAGGCAAAGATCAGCTGTGCACGATGGTCCCTCGTAGCTCGGGAAGACGGCGCATTAACAGGTCCTCTCTGGGTCAGTTCTTGAAGCACAGCAGCTTTCAGATTGCGAAGGAGAGCAACAGCAATTCTTCTCGTCCAGCAGGGCTCAAGGTTAAGCTTCACTCCAGTTACTCGTCGTAGTGGACTTCAGCTTCTGAACACGATTCCTAGCAGTGAGAGGTCCCCGGATATACTGTTGATCTCCCATTCATTCCGCTGGGTCGCACTCAAGCATCCAATCACGACTACGGGCATTCATGCAGGCAGGCAACCAATCAGGTACACAAGGTATTCAGGCCATTCACTTCTCTCCAGACACTCACAGCAAGTTATGTGTATTGGGACAAGTACCAATCCATTCAACACTCCAAACTGCATTCATACCGGTTTCGGGCAGGGCAGTCTCAACCATTGTGTCAAACACCAGATACTAGACAATCACAACATAGAATGTATATTCGTCACACACTCCATTCACCCAGGTCCAACCCACAGGCGTACCCACAACATACGGTTGTTGAGAAGGCTCCAGGCAGTCTGGTCGGCACTTCCCCACACTACCATATACAGAACTTCCACCCAACAGCCAGTCACGGGGAAGGGACAGAGGCAGGGCTTCCCGGGACTTCGGGAAGATCAGGGTAACAGGTGATGGAAGGCAAGAGGCCATGGGGGCCATTTTGTCTCCATCAGGAATCTACCGATTCCAATGACAGGGCCTGGGCATCCCAAAATGGAGGACGCTTAGGGCACCAGTCATTTCAGCACGGAGCCACCACCAGCCCATACCCTGCTCTGTGGGTCACACAAAGGTGCCCAAAAACATACACTAGGGGCACAGGGTTGTACCCCTACCCATGGGTGCCATAAGAGTATCCCATGGGTCTGTTCACCAAACCAAAAGAGAGAGAGCTGCACCGCCAGGAGTCCCACACGAACTCCTGTGCGGAAAACACGACAGAACACACGATAAAAAGCAGTAAAGGACAAGGATACAGAGGCCCTGTCCCTCCAATGCATTTCCAGCATCACAGTGGGGACTTTCCTAGGTGGGCTCACGCCCCAGCATAAACCCGGGGCCCTCACCTAGTTGCTGTCCTGCACTGGCTCCACGTGGCCTTCCACCACAAATCAGTGGAGCACAATAGCACTGCTGAGCAGGCCCACACCTCTTCTCCCCCTGGGGGTCCCAGCCTTCACCTACGCCTGTCCTGTGCCGGAGAGGGCCCACATCTGTGCCCTGTGTGGTCAGGGACTTCCTCAACCTCTTCACGTGCACTGGTGCTCCCCCGCTGCTCCTCTCACCTCTGTATCTTGGTGAGGGATGCTGTCCTCTGCCCTCCGCTATGCACCCCCGCATGGGTCCGCCTCTGCTGGGGGTTGAGGAGGGGGTCAGGATGCACCCTCCACTCCTTTGGGGCTTCCTTACTGCGGTGTTCTCGTGGTGGTCTGGGCCGCCGTTGCTGCTTATACTGTCAGCAGGATTACTTTCACTTTCCCCTTGACAGTCGCTGTGTTGCTTTCTCCTCTTTCCCTGGCTCGATCCGTTCCCCTTGTTGTACCGGAGTAGGGACAGAGATGTCAGGGACCACCTTGTCTTGGCAGCCACCGTCGCGGGTGGGAGCAGAGCTCAGACCACTTTTCGGGCCATCGGGACTGGAGAGAGGCGCTCAGGCTGCGTCCATGCACGCGCCCCGTAGTGGCCTCATAATTTTGAATTTTATAATGGTTTCCCTCTTTTTATTTTGGATTTTTTTAATTTTAATTTAACATTTAAATTTTATTTATTTACATTTTATATTTTTTTCCTCTTTTTAATTTTGGATTTTGTTTCAAGCTTTATCTCTTTTGGAGTATTAGGTTTGGAGTTTGTCCTGTATTTGAGGAGTAACAGATCAGCTTTTGAATGCCACCTGGTATCTCAATGTGACCATCATACGGCTACAGTGTACCAAGCCCACTTTGTTAAAAGTGGATTTTATTATGCATTTTCTGTTCCAGCAGAATAGCCTTGCCTTTCATCTTTCATTTTTGCACTATGCCATCATCCTGTCTTTATGTACTGGCATTGAGTTCTTTCCAGCTTGCTTTCTTTTGAGATCGTTTCATCTGCTTCCTGAAGGTCTTGGAGGACAGAGAAACACAGAATTCTCTGAACACGCTCTTCTCCAACCAGGTGTTCTTGCTCCCTGTGGGTCCCCAAAGCCAATCCGTAATGCCATCAGCCTGTTAATCACGCTTGCTTTGCTTCTCCCTCCTGCATTAACGGACTACCAAGAGAATTCTTTTCTCCAGATCTGCCATTTGGCGGCCTGCAAACTAAATCAAACCAATTGCTTGGTCTGTGCCCATATGCCTCCCCATCAGGGCGCAGAGTTCCCACTCTAAGCCGTACCTGCCAGCATCTCTGAGCTATTCCTCTGCCATTCTGGGAAGGCCAGTGCACACCTGCAAAAGTGGTTCTAACAGTGCGGTACAAGGACACCATCCTTGTGTGCTTCAAGTGGGAAAGAGAAGAAGTGGCCGAATTTGTGGGCCACACCACGGTTGCACAAGTGACCCTGGCTATGCAGCGAACTGGACATCCTCTCCCTGTGAGACCGCCTTCTACCTTACATTGCCTGCCAGATATGAAAGATACCCTTACCTGAGTGCCAGCCAACAGAGAACTGGTTGCACCTCAAGAACTCTTCTAGATCTGGTCACCAATGAAAGACATCATGGCAAGATCCAAAATGCCCGTGAACTACAACAATTCCATGACCTAATGACGCACCTACACTCCTCTGATGGATGCACAGCTGTATGGTACCGCATTAATACCATAGATGATTATCATGATAGTAGGTTGGGCTAAATATCTGTTGCAAGAAATTCTGGAAGTGGTGGCAAATGAAACTACTGCCTCACTGTGAATATTGGCTGCCGAGCAGAGGGAGTTGAGAAAACTGGCTCTCAAAAACCACAACATGATATTGGCTTCTCATGGCGGAGTGGGTACACTTATTGGATTAGAGCAGTGTGTACTGAACAACCGAACAAACCAGTTGCCTGGTCTCCCCTTTCCTGGAGACCACACACAAAAAGATGCATCCCTGGCAACCACGTGTTGTGTTCCTGGGTGGGAGCGACAGCCTTCTGTAAGAGCTGTGGAGAGAGAACAGGGCACTCTTTTTTTATTGCTGGCGGTGGTGCTGAAGGAGGCTAGGTAGCAGAGCTAAGGAGGCCCCTTCCAAAAGTACCCTTGTTTTCCACCTGTAGGAGTCCTGGCCTGTCCGCCTTGCCCTCCCTGTGTCTCTCTCTCTCTCTCTCTCTCTCTCTCTCTCTCTCTCTGTTTGTGTCTCTGTCTCCCTGTGTCTCTGTTCCTGTGCCTGTCCTCTCTCCATGTCTGTGCCTGTCACCCTCTCCCTGTGTGTCTCCCTGTGTCCGTTTCTGTCTCCCTTTCTCTACCCTCTCCAACCCTTCCCTTTGTCCCTTGGGTCCTCCTTGTCTCTCCCTCTGTCTACGTGCCTGTCCACCTCTTCCTATGTCTCTGTGCCTGTCCCCCTCTCGTGGCGTTGTCTGTCTCCCTGTGCCCCACCTGGTCTGTCTCTCCCTGTGTCTGTGTCTCTCTCTCTCCCTGTGTGTCTCTCTGTGTGCCTGCCTTTCTTTCACTTTCCCCCTCACCATCTCTACCAGTTTATCTCCCTTTCCCTCCTCACCATCTCTACCAGCCCCCTCCAACTCCCTCTCATCCAAGGGTACTCCCCAGGTCCCGGGTTCCATGCCAGTGGGTGTGCCTAGCTAGTCCAGTGTGTCTAATGTATCCTGATGGCAATGAGTTTACTCCTCTTCCTGTAATAAATATGTTCCTGGTTTTTACAAAGACTTTGGTGCCTTTATTGTGTTCCCACTTTAATGTGAACCTGGCCCTCCTCCTCCTCTCCCTGGGAATTCAGAGTTGTGTGCCACAGGCCTGTGAGCCTCTCTCTCTTCTTTGGGAGTCTGTCAAAGGTGAGGAATACGTGGGAGGACACAATCCATTCGAAGAACAAGTTACTTACCCCTGGTAACATTCTTTCGACTGAATGTTCCTCCCACGTATTCCTCATTGCTCCTCCCAGCCTAACCCTCTGTACAATTTACGTGCTTTACACTCTGCGCTTTCTGAGAGCTTGCGGTCTTGGGTTATGCCTGGTGAATCCCTCGATTGATGGGTATGAAAAAAACAGAACTGAAGCCAACGTTCTCACATCTCTGACGTCTCCAAGAGGTCACACTACCAGCTGCACCTCCTTAGAGGTATTCTTCCTTTCCTATCCTTCCCCCAGAAGCTCACTGTCTCCAGAGCCCTGGTCCTCTCCAAGCTGGACTACTGTAACAGCATCTATCTAAATCTTCCTGCCTCCACTCTCCGCCCTCTGCAACTTATCCAGAACAGGACTGCAAGACTTGTCCTTGGCCTCAAGCCCAGGGATCGTATCTCTCCAGGACTGAAATCTCTGCACTGGCTCCCAGTGGCTGCGAGGATTACATTCAAAACCCTCTGCATTTTACACAAGGCCTTCTGGGGTCTGGGGCCGAAATACCTTCAACTCTCTCTTCCTAAATACCTTCCTTCTCGAGCTCTTCGCTCATCTGCCTCCAACTCCCTCAGGGTCAGTCGCTTCTCCAAGCAACGAGTTGGTGGCAGATCACTCTCTTCGGCAGGGGCCTCTCTCTGGAACAGCCTTCCTGCCTCCCTGAAACTCAAAGAGAACCACCTCTGGTTCCGGAAACACCTCAAAACCTTCCTCTTTGCTTCTGCTTTCTCTCCTCCCCTCCCTTGCTGAACTCATGACTGAAATTGCACTGGTTACTTGGCCACCCTTCTGATCTCTGGCCCAGGCCCTGTCAACTGCCCACTTGCACTGCCTCCCTGGCAACCTCTGCCCTTGGGGTCTGTTTTCTGTATCCCTTCAGTCCCCTTTCCAGCACTTTGTCCGCACTTCCTTGCACTTTCCTGTTTTTTTAATGTATTTTATTTATCTTATTTATTCCACTTCCCATGTACCGCACTTTCCCCCCTCCCTTTCCCCCCTTGCACTATTCCTTACCCCCTTCCCATGCAATTGCACGATCTGAATGACACCTGGCCTAGTAAGATCGTTGTCTGTCCTCCCTTTGTTCCCCACCCTTGCCTCGTCGCGCATTGAAACACATGTGTATAGGCGCGTTATAAATGCCACATCATATCATATCATAATGTCGCGGCTCGAGCTATTTGTAATGCTGATAACGTTGACACTCTACGGCAATCCTCGAGGGACATTGACGCCACGACATCGAGCACAGCGCCTTCTGGTGTGAACGTTTAGTTTCTTTTCCCGAAGCAGCAAAGCTGACGATACATATATCAGTTTGAAAAGATAGGAGAAACAGTAAGCACCATGGGGGTGGTAGCAAGGAAAGGAGGGAGAAGCAGGTGGGAAGGCAGATAGGAGTGGAACAAAGAGAGCAGTGAAGTCATGAGCCGGCAAGTTACAGAGAAGCAACAGTTACAAGCAAAGTGCAGAACAAGTAAGCAAAGTACAGCAAGATTTGACTTTTAAACCAAAAGCAAAAACAGCAAGATTTGACTTTTAAACCAAAAACAGCAATATCGTTGGGTTGTGAATAAAATGTGTTACCACATGGGGAGGTGAGGTGATGGGAAGCTATTGCACTGTTTGCCCTAATGACGCTTTCACAAATTAATGTAACTATTGATGAGTTGGAGATTGCAAACCAATCAAATCTCTGGGAAGCACAGAAAAATTATTTTTCCAACTTGCAAGTTAATCCTGATTTACGACTATAGTATTTCTTGCTATAAAACTACTGTTCATAGTCCATTCAGATGTCAACCTCTCGATCAGAGCTAATCCACTATTCTCCAGCATAGGGTCTGGCATGGATTCACATGCTCATGAATATTCCCCGTCGTCAGGCCGGGAATCCTCGGTATAGAAAAAAATCAGTATCAGTTTCGTTTCTGATCTGTCTTTCTTAGTAGTAACCAATCACTGGTCTCTGGGTCATACTGCCCCCAGCCAATGACTGCCCTCTCCCTAAGCCCCGCCTCTGGCAGCCATCCTCAGATTTTTACCGCGCGTTCAAGTGTTGGGAGTCTTCGTGCTGTAGCTCTCAAGCTTTTGCTGCGTTTTCGTGCTTTTTCAGGAGATTTTTCTAATTTTTCAGTTAAATAGAGCCTCAAGCTCCACCGTTTCTACATCCGATCAACGGGGATCCGTTTCGGAGTTTTCTACGCCCCTCAAGGGTGAAGATTTTGTCGAGTTACACTTTTGGAGGATTCCAGAAGTTCCGAGGCCTACCCCGGCCATGGCCCAGGAGAAAGGAAGCTCGACGCCCGGGAAGCTGTTCAGGACCTGCCCTGGATGCCAGCTTCAGAATGTTTTCAAGGAGGACGAGGATTCGTTATGCCTCTACTGTCTCCATGAGGACAAGACGCACACGGAGAAGGACTGTGCGTTTTGTGGGAACATGTCGGAGCGGACCATGAAGGATCGCCACCTCCGTCTCGCCAACTGGCTGGAAGGGAAGAGCCCGTCAGGCGAGAAGAAGAAAAAGAAGTCCGAGCGGTCTTCTAAGTCCTGTAAGGGTGCCCCGGCGACGGGGGCCCAACAAAAGGCCAAGCACCGCGAGTCCGCGGGCACAGGGAGCACCGAACGGTTGGGCTCCTTGGCTGCCAGGCAGGGCGCATCCTCCCCGGCGCCATCAACCACGAGCCAATGCTCTGGCTCTGGTAAGAGGAAGTCCGAGAACCCGGCAAAGCTTCTGGAGAGGCCCCGGTTGATCTCGAAGATTCCGGCAGAGGGGGAGTGAGGCTCGGACCCTCCCCCCAAGGTGAAGGCCCCAGGCGTACAGAAGGTGACAATGGCCTTAATTCACCCTGCTAAGACCTCGATTGAGGATGTCGCAGCGGCCCTGGCTCAGCCTGTGGAGGCTACGCCAGTGGAGGTGACCTCAGGACCCAGAGTCTCCCTGCCACCGCGGAGGGAGTCATCTTTCTGGCCCATTGAGAAGACCCCCACGAAGTCCTCGTTGGAAAAGGTGGGGGAGGGGCAGGTGGCCATCGTGGATACGGACACGACCTCTGAAGAAGAGCTCATCAAAGTCGTGGAAGAGGCCCAGCCCATCGGGAGGGATCCCGACGAGGGCGACGACGAGAGCGACGGTGTTGCCGACGAGGTTCCTCAAGAGACCTCGCGCCCGTCGTTTCCGGCTCCGCAGGACACTTCGGCGGCCATTTTGTCATCGATTCAATCCTTATGCTCGGAGATAAGGACAAGGTTGCCCCTCCCCCCGACGGAGGTACCTGAGCAAGACCCGCGGGGGAACCGGAGCCAGGACCTTCGGAAAGTCCACCGCATAATAGGAGGAGGACGCATCCTACGCCACCTCTCCCACCTCTGTGGCCTGCTCTGCCTTCCCCCCGGTCTACTACCCATGGGGATGATACAGGCATGGACACGGCTACGACAGGTACAGATGACGACGGAGGCGGCAACGGGACGTGTCCACCGTCGCCCCCGACGAGATTGGATCCTTTCATGCCATGATTTCCAGGGCATCCGAGCTCTTCCAGCTCTGCCCAGAAGAGAAGAAGAAGGAAGGGTTCCTTTACCAACGGCGCAAGGCTAAAAGGAAGACAGTCCTCACTGTACCACTTCTTGATGACATCTGGGATGAGGGGCTCGCCCTCCTTAAGAACCCTGCCACGGCGCCGGCAAAGAGGGACCGGTACGAGAAGAAGTACCTGGTCCCCGACGCTGCCCCCTTGTGCCTTCGGGCGCAACCTACACCGGATTCGGTCGTTTCGGCTGCGGCAAAGAAGAAAGCTGGGGGGGCATCGGCCTCAACATCAACTTCCCCGCGGGACGGCGAGGGCAGGAAGCTGGACACGATGGGACGACGGGTCATCTCATCCGCAGCGACGACTATCAAGGCGGCCAACGCCCTGGCTATCGTAGCCCACTACGACCTGGGAGTTGTGGTTCAAAATCGCCCCGCTGTTGGACTTCCTTCCGTACCGCAAAAGGGATGAGGCCCTTGAAATCCTACAGGAAGGTGAGATTGCTTCGGACCACGCCATCACGGTGGCAACGGACATCGCCGACACCGGTTTCCGTCAGTTGGGCAACGGTGTTTGCCTGCGACGACGAGGATGGCTCAAGGCGACGGATTTCCGCCAGGACGTACAAACCAAGGTTTTGGACATGCCCTTCGACGGGAACAACCTGTTTGGGAAGGCGATTGGTCCCTTCAGGCCATCAAGACAGACACAGAGACTGCCCGGGCACTGGGAGTGCTCCAACAACGACGGCCGTCCTTTCGGAACTCCGGAGGCAGACAAGGTGCCTCCAAGGGATCCGGCAGTGGCTCCTCCACGTACCGCCAAGCGGCAAGATCTTCGTCCCAGGAAGCCTACAGGGGACGCGGCAAGTCAGTTGGTGCCCGTCGTCGTCGACAGGGAGGTCAAGGAGGCAAGGCGGCCTCCAAGCAAGATTGAACCGACCGTGGGGTTGGGCCCCCGCCGAAGCACCCCGGTGGGAGGCCGGCTGGTGAGGTTCGTCAGCGTGTGGGAGTCCATTTCCACCGACCGTTGGGTGCTGGACGCCCTGGCCCAAGGGCACACCCTTGAGTTTCAGAAGAAGTGCCCTTGCGTTCCACCCGTGGCCAGGAAGGAAAATCACGTCCCTCAACTACTGTTGGAAGTAAGGGCGATGCTCAAGAAGGGTGCCATCGAGCTCGTCCCAAAGAGGCTTCAGGGGTCCGGAGTTTACTCAAGGTACTTCCTCGTAAAAAAGAAGACACGAGGATGGCGCCCCATACTGGACCTACGACGATTGAACAAGTACATCAAGGCACAGAAGTTCTAGATGGTCACCCTCCAGCATGTGCTGGGACAGCTGGAGGAGGGCGATTTCCTGTTGTCGTTGGACTTGGAGGATGCATACTTCCACATCCCCATTCTAAAAAGACACCGAAAGTTCCTCAGGTTCGTGGTCCAGGGGCGGCACTACCAGTTCAAGGCCCTCCCGTTCAGATTGAAGTCGGCACCCAGGGTGTTCACCAAGTGCCTCGCACCGGTGGCGGCGCGGCTGCACCTACAGGGGATCCACGTCTATCCCTACCTGGACGACTGGCTCATCCGGCAAGGACAAGGGAGCTTGCCGTGGAGCACACTGCGAAGACCGTCCAGCTTCTCACGGACCTGGGATTCTCCATCAACTTTCCAAAATCCCACCTGGTTCCTTTGCAAGTCGCCCTGTTTCTGGGAGCCAAGCTCGACACAGTGGCGCGGCTGGCCTTGCCGTCGGAGGAAAGGACCAGGACCATTCTGGGCAAGGTGCAGCGTCTGCTGGCCACGGACATGGCCAGGGTAAGATCTATCAAGTCCCTCCTCGGGATGATGTCCTCCTGCATTTATCTGGTGCGCCTTTGCAGGCTTCGGATGCGCCCCTTACAAGAGTTCCTCGACGCCCGCTTGGTCCAGTCAAGGGGCAGCTTCGAGGACAGGATCCCTCTCAACGAGACGTTCCGTCAGGCGATTCGGTGGTGGGGTACCCGCTCTCATCTGTCGGCGGGCACAGACTTTCAGACCCCAGCTCACCAGGTGACGGTGACGACGGACGCCTCCCTGGAAGGTTGGGGAGCACACTCCGGAGATCTTCACGCGAGAGGCCTTTGGCTCCCGGAGGAGAAGTCACTCCACATCAACATCTTGGAGCTCCGCGCAGTGTTCTGGGCCCTCAGGTCTTTTCTTCCGTCCCTCAAGGGCAAGGTGGTAAGGATCTTCACCGACAACACCACCACGATGTTCTACATCCGGAAGCAGGGCGGAACCAGATCCCCTGCCCTATCCAAGGAAGCCCAGGATCTGTGGCACTGGGCCGTCGCCCAGGGGATGTTTCTGGTGCCTCTTCAATTGGCAGGAATAAAAAACACGATCACCGACTCACTCAGCAGAGAGCTGCGCTCGTGCCACGAGTGGGAACTACGCCAGGATCGACTCTTCCGACGATGGGGCGAACCCCAAATCGATCTCTTCGCGACGGCAACAAATTCCAAGTGCCGGAGGTTCTCCAGCAGGTTCCCCCAGCCGAGGAGCATGGGCGATGCTTTCTCGTTCCCCTGGGACAGCCTATTTCTTTATGCGTTCTCTCCGCTTCCTGTTGCTGCTCCGGCTCATCAACCAGCTCAAGAGGTCCCGGTGCAGGATGATCCTCGTCGCACCGGCGTGGCCGAGACAGATCTGGTTCCCGAACCTTCTGGACTTGTCAACGTCCACACCAGTCAAGCTGCCGACGGACGCAGATCTCTCCAGAGAAGGAGGCGCCATTCTTCACCACAACCCGGAGTCGCCGAACTTGCAGGCCTGGCTCCTGCAGCACTAGAGTTTGGAGGGTACGACATCCCAGCCGACTGCAGAGAGGTTCTTGCAAAGGCCAGGGCGTCCTCAACTCTCAAGTGCTACGGACATAAATGGAAGAGGTTCTCTGTCTGGTACCGTGCACAGAAGATTAACCCTCTGCGGATTACGGCCCCTCAAGTATTGCCGTACCTACTGTCATTGGCCAAGGCTGGACTAGCTCACGCTTCCATCAAGATACATCTGGCCGCCATCTCACGATACACCAGAACTACGGGACGGGCGTCCTTGTGGTCTCATCGACTGGTGAAGGAATTTATGAAAGGATTGTTCCGATCATTCCCGCCGGTGAAGGCCCCTGCTCCGGCGTGGGAGCTCAACATGGTGCTGACCAGGCTCATGGGGCCCCCATTTGAGCCTATGCATTCTGCACCGTTGAAGTTTCTGTCGTGGAAGACAGCGTTTCTCGTGGCCATCAACTCCGCACGACGAGTGGGAGAGATCCAGGCCCTATCTTGCAAGCCGCCATACTTGACGTTTCACGACACGAGGGTGGTGCTGAGGACGCACCCCTCCTTCATGCCCAAGGTGCCGTCGGACATCCACCTCAACGAACCCTTGGTGGTGCTAGTTTTCTTCCCGTCTCCTTCGTCGCCGGCTGAAAGGACTCTGCACTCGCTGGACGTAGCTAGAGCGCTGAAGTTCCACGTGGACCGCACGAAGAGTTTACGGAGGACATCACAGCTGTTCGTGAACTTTGGACCTGTGAATCAAGGGAAGGCTCTCTCGAAGTCTTCTATTTCCAGATGGCTCTCCGGCTGCATCATGCACTGTCACCGGTTGGCTAACCGACCGCTGCCAGGCCGTCCGAGAGCCCATTCGACCAGAGCGATCGCTGCTACTACGGCGTTCTTATCTGGTGTGCCCCTGCTGGACATCTGCAGGGCTGCTACGTGGAGGTCGACGCACACCTTCACGAAATTCTACTGCGTCGATCGGGATTCCAGGGAGGAGTCCAGGGTCGGCCAAGCAGTGCTGCGCAATCTGTTCGCCTAAGGTGAGCCTGGTGAGGAGGTAAGAATTGCTTAATGTTGAGTTTGATGTAATGCTTAATGTTGAGCCTTTGCCACCTCCCGTGGTTGTGCATGTGTGTACTGCTATGTATTCTTTATTCATGAGCATGTGAATCCATGCCAGACCCCATGCTGGAGAAGGAACAAGTTACTTACCTGTAACTGTTGTTCTCCAGCATGGGTCTGGCATGGATTCACATGCGAACCCTCCCGCCTACCCCTCTGCGGCTCTTCACTTGGTCATACTGCCACTTCACGTGCTACCAAATCTGAAGATGGCTGCCAGAGGCGGGGCTTAGGTAGAGGGCAGTCATTGGCTGTGGTCAGTATGACTCAGAGATCAGTGATTGATTACTACTACGAAAGACAGATCAGAAACGAAACTGATACTGATTTTTTCTTTACCGAGGATTCCCAGCCTGACGACGGGGAATATTCATGAGCATGTGAATCCATGCCAGACCCATGCTGGAGAACAACAGTTACAGGTAAGTAACTTGTTCCTTATGTGCTACCAAGTCTGAGGATGGCTGCCAGAGGCGGGGCTTAGGGAGAGGGCAGTCATTGGCTGGGGGCAATATGACCTAGAGACCAGTGATTGGTTACTACTAAGAAAGACAGATCAGAAACGAAACTGATACTGATTTTTTTCTTTACCGAGGATTCCCGGCCTGACGACGGGGAATATTCATGAGCATGTGAATCCATGCCAGACCCATGCTGGAGAACAACAGTTACAGGTAAGTAACTTGTTCCTTCTGTTTGATTTGTGCTCACCCAGCTGTAATAAACAGTGTTGCTTCTTGCCCGGTTTGTTCTCCATTGTTTGAGCATGTGGTCTTTATTATGCACTAATTGGCGGACCCCTGACTAGAGTTTTTGGAGCCCCCCGCGAGATATCTCAGTCCTCCCCGACTAGTTAGGGTATCCCGGGCGCCCTCCCTGGGGACTCATGCCTGCATGAAAACATCCTAATAAAAAGAGCTGACAAAGGAGGAGGAATAGTTATCCTGAACAGAAAGGACTATATAGACGAATGTCTCGGCCAACTTGAGAAAACGGAATGTTACAAGGTGCTAACTACTGATCCAACCCCCCACGTGCTTAGAATTGTAGAAAGTCACAAAAACAGAGGAAAGAGGGGGGATTAATAAACAGGGAGCGAGTTTCCTTATCAACAAAAAATCCTGGATCCCCACGTTTTACTGTCTACCAAAGATATATAAAACCCTAAACAAACCACCTGGTAGACCTATCGTGGCAGGAATGAACTCGGTATTGGAATCCCTCTCAAAGTTTGCAGACCACTATCTGAAAAGTTTTGTTAAGAACATGACATCTTATCTGAAAAACACCACGGATGCAATTAGAAAATTTGAAAATACTGATTTCAATCCGCAAACAAATCTGTTAATAGGATTGGATATAGTTTCTTTATACAACATTCCTCAACAAGCTACTCTGAAAGTGGTCAAAGAAATACTCCATAACAGAATTGATCAGGATCCTGTCCCCAGCACTTTCATTATGTGGTGCATATAAATGGCCCTTACTAAGAATTATTTAGAATGTTTGGGCACATTTTACCAACAAATAGAAGGCACCGCTATGGGTGCTACCATGGCCCCGGGCCTCACCAATCTCTACGTAGAGATGTTCGAGAATGCTACTATATATGCTCCCATGAACCCCTATGAACAGCATATTATCAAATGGAATCAGTATATTGACGTTATTTTCATTATCTGGGAAGGCTCCAATGAGAAAGCAGATGGATTTTTCCAATGGCTCAACAAACAGAATCGCCATCTTAAATTTACAATGAGTAAAAGTAATGAATCTACAAATTTTCTCGACTTTCATGAGGACAATTGACTGCTAGTTAAACCGTTTCATAAAGCCAGAGATTGTAACTCGTTGTTGGACTACAATAGCCACCATGTTAAACACCTGAGAGTTAATCTACCGTTTGGCCAATTTCTCCGACTCAAGAGAAATAGCAGTCACAAGGCAGCATTTGAAGAAGAAGGTCACACTCTGACAAACAAGCTGAGAAATAAAGGATACCCTAAAAAACTGCTAAAGAAAGCTGCTACAAGAGCTTACAATAACAGGGAAGCCCTTTTGGAAGAAAACATAGCACACAAGAAAGATGAGCGCCTGGTTTGTGTTTCTATTTCCCCAATCAAAGCTTAGCCATCGAAAACATTATCAACAAACATTGGAAAGTTTTTGCCCCCTGAGAACCTAAAACGACCAGACCGATTTTTGCATACAAAAAAGCACCTGCATTGGAAACTATGTGTCACAATCACACTAACTGGAAGGAAGAGAGATCGACACTCTCCCCCGAACTACGGAAGCCGAATGAACTCGACCCTCCCACCATGGTTGGCACAGGCGCCTGAGTTAGTAAACAGGTCGCCACGTGGCAGCCAATGGGGGGAAGAGGGGTTAGGGAGAAGTTGTGGATAGGGAGGGGAAATTAGGAACAACGGAAACAGGATAAGGAAACTCCTAAGGTGGATGGGACTGGGGAAACACAGGAAAAAACCCTACTTTAACTCACATAGAATGAACAGAACAATCACCTGCACAATTAACATATACCTGATTCCTGAATAGCACACCTTAATACGTGCACTGTATCCTACTCTGAAATATCATTCCCATACAACACATAAGCAAGCAATATGACCACACATAAGGGAAAGCTTCCCAAAATGATTAGACAATACACATGGCCCTTCGGGCAGCGTTAGCAACATACAACATAAATGCATTTCCTTTAGTTCCTGGCACAGTGAAATGCTGTTGTCCATATGCAGTACTTCCTGCATTAACCCATACGAAATTGGCAAAGTTCTTGAATTATACGAGTAACAAACACACTTTCATTTCTCATACGAATTGAATTCAAAGTGATTAGGGCGTTACTTATCTCAGGTCTGGGGAGCCCGTGGGACTTCCCAGACAAATAATGAAACAGCGGTAAATCATTCCAAGCAGTTCAGGAAATATATTGCCCTCACGAGTACTTATCTTGAGTCTGGGAGCCCCGTGGGACTTCCCAGACAAAGAACAGCAAGCGTTGTCTCTGCCGGCTACTCAGCGCCCCTCCTGCTCCTACCGCACTGTGAACGCGTGCGATCAAGCGTTCCTCCTCTGCATCTCGTTTCGTCGCACGCGGACGCCTTCCTCCTGTTGCCGAACGCGGCAGCCTGACTCCTGCTCCCAATCAACAATAAGCCACACCTGCCGACCGCCGTTGCCTGCCTTTAAGCTGCCTAGATTCTTGATGCAGTACAGCTGGCAAGGTGCGCACGGGCCAAACTACAAAATAACACAAAGGATGCTGGAAACTGAAGTTTCCTTATCCTTCCAGCACAAAATGTCTCAATAGGCGTATTTTAGCACTCCACGCCTGTGCCAACCCTGATTCCTGACATTACCTCCTCTTCCAGGGCTCCTCCCAGGACCTGGTTTACCTGGGTTGCGTAAATGAAACTGTTTCACTAACCTGGGAGCATGAACCTCTCTAGCTGGTTCCCAAGAACAATCCTCAGGGCCGTAACCTTCCCAGTGGATCAAATACCATAGTTGTCGATATCTTTTTCTGGAATCCGCAATGCGTTTTACTTCGTATTCCATGTTCCCATCTTTCACTATGGCTGGGGGTTTCTTCGTAGTTGTCCCTGGAGCTGCGGGATTAAGCAAAGAAACATGGAATACCGGGTGTATTTGTAGAGTTTTAGGCAAACGCAGTTTCATAGCTGTTGGTGACACACATGCAATGATTTCATAAGGTCCAATAAATCTAGGTATACATTTACGAGATCCAACTATGGATAGATTTCTGGTTGATAACCAAACCCTGTCTCCTGCTTTATAACGTGGACTCTCCTGTCAGTGTTTATCAGCATGTCTTTTGTAGGCTTTCTTAGCCTGTTCCAAATTGGTGTGTGCCTTCTGTCGGATCTTGAGAAGCAACTGTTTTCGATCTTGCAACGCAGGTAGATTCTCCACTTCAGGTAAATGTTCTGGTATCATATTTTGCTCATACCCAAATAAGCATTCATTAGGAGACATACCCAATGACGTGTGCAGTGTATTGTTATATGTAAATTCAGCCAACCAGAGTGCCTGTACCCAAGACTCTCGGCCATCACCTAATTAGCCTCTCAAATATTGTTTGAGTGTTTGGTTGACCCGTTCTGTCTGACCATCCATTTGGGCATGATAACTCGTAGAGAGAGCACAGTTGATTCCCAACATGCGACAGAAAGCTCGCCAAAACCGTGAGGTGAATTGAGGTCCTCTATCTGAGACAATACTTTTTGGCAAACCATGTAGTCTAACCACATGTTGAAGAAACAACTCTGCTAACCTGCCTGCTCCAGGTATTCCTTCACAAGGATTGAAATGCGCTTGTTTGGACAAGAAATCCACCACTACCCAAATAGTGTCAAGCTGCTTATCAGGTGGAAGGTCGGTAATGAAATCCATTGATATATGGGTCCATACCTTCTCAGGAGTGGGTAATGGTTGAAGTAACCCTCTTTTCTTTACATGATCTGCTTTTGTTTCTCATACAATTCTCACATTTTAGTAGATAGTTGCTCACATCCTGTCTCAATGTAGGCCACCAAAAATACTTTTCTAGCATAGTTTGCATTTTTCTTTGACCAGCATGTCCCGCTAATGGAGAATTATGACACCAATATAATGCTTTTTTCTGTACTTCTTTAGCAGGTAGAAATAATCGGCCTTGATGGTACGGCAACCCCTGCCGCACCTTTCTTTCTGGATGACTGTCCCGCCACTTCTGGAGTTGCCGAGGTGGTAATGCTTTCTTGACCTCCCCAATTAAGTTGGTGGTAATTGCCCCAATGACTTTCTCTGAGGGAATAATTGCTCTTACTTCACTCTCCACACTCTCCAAATTCTGCTGCCTAGACAGTGCATCTGCTTTGCCATTATTCTTTCCTGGCCTGAAGGTTACTACGAAATCAAATTCATTGAAATACTGAGACCAGCGGAGTTGTCTGGGACTAAGTTTGTGAGCAGTCTTAAAGTATTGCAGATTCTTGTGATCAGTCACCACTACTACCTGATGCTTAGCCCCCAATAGGTAATGTCTCCATTCTAATAAAGCTGGTCGAATAGCTAACAACTCCTTATCCGTGATAGAATAATTCTGTTCACAACCCGATAACTTTCTAGAATAAAATGCCACTGGATGCCACACTCCCTCCATATCCTTCTGTGACAAAATAGCCCCCACCGCCAAGTTACTAGCGTCAGTTTCCACCTTAAAGGCTTGACTCGTGTCTGGATATCTCAACACTGGTGCAGTGGTAAATGCTACCTTTAAAGTCTGAAAAGCCTTTTCTGCTTCAGGACCCCAAACAAATGGTGTTGCCTTCTTAAGCAATCGTGTAATTGGTGTTACAATGGCTGAAAAATTACTAATAAAACGCCGATAGAAATTGGCAAATCCTAGAAATGATTGAACGTCCTAGATACTTTGAGGAGATGGCCAATCTGTCACAGCTTGTACTTTCTTTGCATCCATTACTACACCCTCTGGAGTGAGAATAAACCCTAGAAACTCCACCTGCCTAGTGTGAAAAGCACATTTCTCCAATTTTACACAGAGCTGATACTCCTGTAACCTCTGAAGCACTGCCCTCACATGCTGAACATGTTGTTCTGGTGAAACTGAATAAATCAAAATGTCGTCAATGTAAACTATGACAAACACATCAATAAAATCTCTCAAAACTTCTTGCATAAAGAATTGAAATGCCGCAGGACCGTTGCATAATCCAAACGGCATAACCAAGTATTCAAATAAACCAAACCTTGTCCGGAATGCCGTCTTCCACTCATCCCTCTCCCGCACTCTGATCAAGTGGTATGCCCCCCTTAAATCCAATTTCATGTATATTTTTGCCGCCCGCACCTGATCCAATAACACTGAAATTAGAGGTAAGGGAAACCTATTCTTAATGGTCACCTTATTCAATGCGCGGTAATCAATACAAGTTCGTAATGTCCCCTCTTTGTTAGGGACAAAAAACAAGGGAGAGGAGACAGGGGACGTGGAATGTCTAATGAACCCCTTCTCCAGCATTTCATCCAGATACACTCTTAAATGTTCATTTTCTGTTTCTGTCAGGGCGTAGATTCTGCTACAAGGCAACTTCGCCCCCTCCTCCAATTCAATGACATAATCATACGGTCTATGGGGTGGTAGTTGCTCTGCCCCACCTTTGTCAAATACTTTTGCGAACTCTCGGTATTGCAAAGGAATCCCTGCTTCCACTGCTCCTACCACTTGATCCTTTCTTTCTTGATCAACCAACCACCCCGAAGGTTCCATCTCAGATATCATGTGTCCTTGACACTTCTGCTCCGTAAACTGTACAGTTTGCTTTTCCCAATCAATCCTGGGATTATGTTGCACTAACCAGGGCATTCCTAAAATTAAACCAAACTGTGGTGTAGCTATTAAATCAAAAGCAATGTCTTCTCTGTGTCCTGATGCAAATGTCATCTGTAACTTATGCGTTTGTTGTTTGATAGGACCAGATACTAACGGAGAACCGTCCACTGATTGAACCCCTTCCACTCTTGGTTTATCTTGTACAGGTAGTCCTAACTGGTGTGCCAATGTAATGTCCACAAAATTACCTGTGGCTCCTGAATCCACCATAGCCAACACCACTTGCTTAGACATCGCCCAACATAACGTTACCAGAATATACAAATGAGATGTCTTGCTCCCAACTGTATTTGCCACTAATTTGGGGAACCTTGCTTTCTTTCGGGCCTGTCACCTGAGTTCCCCCTAAGGTCGGCCCAACTCTTTTCCCGCTTCCTTCTTGCCTCGTTCCCCTCCAAGATTCTTTTGCCGAGTATTAGGACAGGTACGAATAAAATGACCTGCCTGTCCACAGTACAAACATAATTTATTAAGTTTCCGTTGTTCTTTTTCTGCCTCAGATAACGGACCTCTGATACTACCAATCTGCATTGGTTCTACATCGCTACTGCTTCCTCCTCTACTCCTGTCCAATCTCACAAACGGGACTGCTTCTGGTTTCTTCTTGTCTCCCCTTCTCTCATTCATTCTATGATCTAACCTAAGGGCTAGGTCTATCATCGCTGTACAAGTACTGGGTTGCGGTTCTACCTGTGCAATGGCATCTTTCATTTCTTCCCGTAGCCCTTGATAAAACAGTACCGTCTGTTTTGCTTCTGGCCATTCAGTTTCAATCACTAATCTATTGAACTGTGTCACATATGTAACCAAATCTCGTGATCCCTGTCTTAACCCTAACAACTCCTTGTCTTGGGCCAATGAAACCTCCCGTCTATCAAACAGTCTACCAAATTCTCCTAGAAAATTATCTCAGTTATATAACAAGGGGTCATTTTTCTGTACTAAGGGCATCGCCCAGGCTGCTGCATTGTCACGCTCACCTGATTCCCACGGAGGCGCAGGTCTGGCTTCGAGTGCTGATGCTTCTTCTATGGTGAAGCGCAGGACTCTGAAGATGGACTCACTGGCTCGCAGGAATATTCCCCTGTGCGTGAAAAGGGAGTATTACCTTAGGGTCTGGAAGGATGAGTTCTCCATCCTGCTTCTGATGCAGGGGCGCGTTGAAACCCAGTTACTTCACTGGATTGAGGTTTGATGGGAGTTCAAATAAGCTTGACTATTCAGGTAAGGCGCTGTAAGAGTTCTGTAGCAAGTTCAAAAGTTCAAGCCTTATAATAATGTTCATTGTCTTATTGCAGCAAGCGCTAATCGCTTATGTCTTTTTTCCCCTTAGGGGCCGGGGTTCGGAATGCCGGAGATATGGCGCCGACCCGAAGTGAAACGTGCAGTTCCAGTAAATGACAGGTAAGTTCTGGATGAGCGTTCGGGTAATGTCTTTGCATTCGCTCATTCAATGTCTTTGTCTTTTTTCCCCATAGGGGCCGGGGTCCGGAATGCCAGGAAGGGGCAGGACCCGAAATGAAATGGGAATGACCCAACAGGTAAGTCTTAGAAGGAAACTGAGCTTTTCCTATTCCCTTCCTTCTCTCACCTTGTGTTCTTGTCTTTTTCTCTCTAGGCTCTGGGAAGTGGCTGCGGATCCGGATGATCGCTGCTGAAGATGGAGGTGCCCAGGAAAGGTGAGTGAAATGCAGCGCTGCAGCGATCGAAGCGAAATGCTTTTAAAATGATGTCTTCCCTTTCAGGATCGTCGGTGTGAAGTCTCCGTGATGCAGCTTTAGCAGGTAAGGTCTTCTTTCTCTCCAATTCTCTCTTAGCAGGTGACCCAGGATGCTGACAGGCGTGGCTGAAGTCCAGATGCAGGAGCTGACACGGTGAGCGTCCAGCTGCGAGGAGCAGAACAACGCGAAGCGTGAGTTGCTGATCGGGTGTGGTTTAAATAGCTTTGGAAGAAGTTGCAGGTATGTATCCTTCCACCGATCAGGTATGTATCCTTCCCCGACCACACCCAGGGGAAAGTAGGTCCACAAGTAAAGTAGTTCCATTCAGGCCTCAAGAGGGCCTGGATGTAGCAGCATGGTCTGCATCAGGTAAGTGCCCCTTAAAACACTTGAACACATGTCTAGCTTTATGAGCCAGGACAGGGGTCCAACATGAGCCTGGCGCCTAAGGCACCAGGACTGTGTCCAAAAGGCCCCAGCTTGGGCCCGCTGGCACTTCCCTGGGGGAAATGATGCCTGCCTCTGGGGTTGCTGGCTCGGACCTGGCTCCTTGGAGGTAGGCATCATGACATGCATCCCCTGTCAAATAGGATATTACAAAAGCGATTCTGGCTTGGATGATCTCAAATGCCGCAGGTTTGCACAATAAAATGGAGTCTACATTGGGTAAGAAAGGTCATGTATTTCCTAGGATTCCCTGAAAAACGTTCTGGTGAGGCCAATGGTACACTACTCGGTGGTTGGACAATGACCGTAGGATTGCCCCTAATGGAAGTGCCCTCCGTACTGGAGGTACTGGGCCCCTCCAAAGGGGTACCTTGCGCTACCAACCCTTGTACCTGGGCTTTCAAGGTGGTAGCTTCCTGCCTAGCATGTGCTAATTCCAACTGAATATCCTGTAAAACCTTTAGCACATCCGCTAAAGGTGGAGGTGTCGGGTCCATTTGGCTTAGGTGGTTGTGAGTATCCCAATATGGGGGTGGCTTATTATGTCACAATCACACTAACTGGAAGGAAGAGAGATCGACACTCTCCCCCGAACCACGGAAGCCGAATGAACTCGACCCTCCCACCGTGGTTGGCACAGGCGCCTGAGTTAGTAAACAGGTCGCCACGTGGCAGCCAATGGGGGGAAGAGGGGTTAGGGAGAGGTTGTGGATAGGGAGGGGAAATTAGGAACACCGGAAAGAGGATAAGGAAACTCCTAAGGTGGATGGGACTGGGGAAATGCAGGAAAAAACCCTACTTTAACTCACATAGAATGAACAGAACAATCACCTGCACAATTAACATATACCTGATTCCTGAATAGCACACCTTAATACGTGCACTGTATCCTACTCTGAAATATCATTCCCATACAACACATAAGCAAGCAATATGACCACACATAAGGGAAAGCTTCCCAAAATGATTAGACAATACACATGGCCCTTCGGGCAGCGTTAGCAACATACAACATAAATGCATTTCCTTGAGTTCCTGGCACAGTGAAATGTCGTTGTCCATATGCAGTACTTCCTGCATTAACCCATACGAAATTGGCAAAGTTCTTGAATTATACGAGTAACAAACACACTTTCATTTCTCATACGGATTGAATTCAAAGTGATTAGGGCGTTACTTATCTCAGGTCTGGGGAGCCCGTGGGACTTCCCAGACAAATAATGAAACAGCGGTAAATCATTCCAAGCAGTTCAGGAAATATATTGCCCTCACGAGTACTTATCTTGAGTCTGGGAGCCCCGTGGGACTTCCCAGACGAAGAACAGCAAGCGTTGTCTCTGCCGGCTACTCAGCGCCCCTCCTGCTCCTACCGCACTGTGAACGCGTGCGATCAAGCGTTCCTCTGCATCTCGTTTCGTCGCACGCGGACGCCTTCCTCCTGTTGCCGAACGCGGCAGCCTGACTCCTGTTCCCAATCAACCATAAGCCACACCTGCCCACCGCCGTTGCCTGCCTTTAAGCTGCCTAGATTCTTGATGCAGTACAGCTGGCAAGGTGCGCACAGGCCAAACTACAAAATAACACAAAGGATGCTGGGAACTGAAGTTTCCTTATCCTTCCAGCACAAAATGTCTCAATAGGCGTATTTTAGCACTCCACGCCTGTGCCAACCCTGATTCCTGACATTACCTCCTCTTCCAGGGCTCCTCCCAGGAGCTGGTTTACCTGGGTTGCGTAAATGAAACTGTTTCACTAACCTGGGAGCATGAACCTCGCTAGCTGGTTCCCAAGAACAATCCTCAGGGCCGTAACCTTCCCAGTGGATCAAATACCATAGTTTTCGATATCTTTTTCTGGAATCCACAATGCGTTTTACTTCGTATTCCATTTTCCCATCTTTCACTATGGCTGGGGGTTTCTTCGTAGTTGTCCCTGGAGCTGCGGGTTTAAGCAAAGAAACATGGAATACCGGGTGTATTTGTAGAGTTTTAGGCAAACGCAGTTTCATAGCTGTTGGTGACACACATGCAATGATTTCATAAGGTCCAATAAATCTAGGCATAAATTTACGAGATCCAACTATGGAGAGATTTCTGGTTGATAACCAAACCCTGTCTCCTGCTTTATAACGTGGACTCTCCTGTCGGTGTTTATCAGCATGTCTTTTATAGGCTTTCTTAGCCTGTTCCAAATTGGTGTGTGCCTTCTGTCGGATCTTGAGAAGCAACTGTTTTCGATCTTGCAACGCAGGTAGATTCTCCACTTCAGGTAAATGTTCTGGTATCATATTTTGCTCATACCCAAATAAGCATTCATTAGGAGACATACCCAATGACGTGTGCAGTGTATTGTTATATGTAAATTCAGCCAACCAGAGTGCCTGTACCCAAGACTCTCGGCCATCACCTAAATAGCCTCTCAAATATTGTTCGAGTGTTTGGTTGACCCGTTCTGTCTGACCATCCGTTTGGGCATGATAACTCGTAGAGAGAGCACAGTTGATTCCCAACATGCGACAGAAAGCTCGCCAAAACCGTGAGGTGAATTGAGGTCCTCTATCTGAGACAGTACTTTTTGGCAAACCATGTAGTCTAAACACATGTTGAAGAAACAACTCTGCTAACCTGCCTGCTCCAGGTATTCCTTCACAAGGAATGAAATGCGCTTGTTTGGACAAGAAATCCACCACTACCCAAATAGTGTCAAACTGCTTATCAGGTGGAAGGTCGGTAATGAAATCCATTGATATATGGGTCCATACCTTCTCAGGAGTGGGTAATGGTTGAAGTAACCCTCTTTTCTTTACATGATCTGCTTTGTTTCTCATACAATTCTCACATTTTAATAGATAGTTGCTCACATCCTGTCTCAATGTAGGCCACCAAAAATACTTTTCGAAGGGATTGTGTCCTCCGACGTATTCCTCATCTTAGATATCTCCTTCCAGCTCTGCTGGCCTCGGAAATTTCTTTCTCTAGAGGGCGCTGCGCGTCGACGTCCTTCGAGTCGATGTCCCTCGACAGCCGCCGTATCGACGTTCGACGTCATCCTGCCTATAAAGGCCGCGCGCAGCGTCCGTTGCTCAGTTCCGTTTTTCCGCGCTTACTCGGTGCCTCGGAAAACCGTTGCTCAGTTCTTAGTCAGATTAATCCTATTTACCTCGAGTTATTCGATCCGTACTCGATGGCTTCCTCGTCGGAACCGACAACTCCTCGATCCGGCTTCAAAAAATGTCGAGATTGTGGGAAAAAGATGTCGTTGACCGATCCTCACAGAATTTGTCTGTGGTGCTTGGGAGCTGAACACCATTGTTCGGAATGCGAGGACTGTATGTCCATGACAGCTAAGGCCCTGAAGGAGCGTCGGGGGAAGCTGGAGAAAGGTAAGACTTTTAAAGCTTCTTCTTCGTCGACGAAGTCGAGACATTCGTCTCCTCGTCACCATTCGCGCTGCAGGTCTCGGAGTGGGTCTCATCACTCCTCGAGATCGAAGCACTCGAAGAGGAGACGTCGAAGATCCCCTTCTCCGTCTTCCTCTTCCTCTGTTTCGCCAAAAAGAATCCCTTGCCCCACGAAACATAGTTCCCGGGCTGAATGGGAGGAATTCCGAAAGAATATGATGAGCGTCTTCGAGAAAGCGGCCTCGACCCCCTCGAAGACTGCTGAGAGCGATGCTCTGGTCGAAAGACCCGAAGGTCAAAAACGCCGCGAGTCGCAGTACCCGGCGAAAGAAACCTCTCGAGCGCGTTTCGAACCCTCGAGCAGGACTATGACCTCCAAACCTTCCTCGAAGGTTCCGTCGACGCCGTCCACGAAGGTCCCGTCGACGTCGAGGTCGATGTCTTTGACGCCGTTGTCGAGGGGACCTTCGACACACGGGTCTGTCGACTCGACGCCGGCCTCGACACCGGCGTCGACGCCAAGAAAAGTCACGGTTACCACACATCCAGTGACTATCCCCAGGCCCTCGACGTCGATGGCTTCGATATTGTCGAGTAGAATTCCAATTCTGTCGAGGTCCTCGAGGCCTCCACCTCTGTTTTCGACGCCACGCTCGAAGCCTTCGACGTCGACGACATCGACGCTTTCGAGGCCAATAATGACAAGTTCGGCACCCTCTGCCTTGGAAATGGGATTTACTCCCTTTATGAGTTCAGAACAATTGAGAACTATATCCTCAATTTTAGAATAGGGTGAATTGTCTGAACAAGACACATTTGAGTTACAGGGACCTGTAACCCCAGTTAGAGAGGAATTTTCATCTGAAGAGCGCAGATTAAAGGATCTTCATGATTCTTTACATGAGGCAAGTGGGTTAGACACTTCCCCTGAGGTGGAGTTTGCTAAGCCAGACCCGGGAGAGCATGCTGAAACCCCCTACAGAGCCTTAATGGCCAGGATTACAGAGTTCATGGGGTGGTCTGCACCTTCACAATCTTTCCAACAAGATGACCTCACGGATATTCTTGACAAAGGCCCACAAGAGGATCCTGTGGTGCCCTTTCATAAAGCTCTTCAGAGAAAGATCATGACAAACTGGGAAACCCCAGATGTAATACCAGCAGTAAATAAAAAACTGTCTACAAAGTACAGGGTATCTTCCACAGACCCAGAGTTTTTGCCTAAACACCCATCCCCAGAAAGTCTGTTGGTACAAGCAGCATCCTCTACCGATGTCAAGACGGCTTATCCTACAGTCCCACAGGACAGGGACGATAAAAAATATGATGCTATGGCAAAGAAAGTCTTTTCAGCATGTAGCATGGCGTTAAAGTCTGTTAATGCTACTTGCACCCTTGCTAGGTTCAGCCATACACTTTAGGAGTGTGCTTCTACAGCGGCTGACTGCATCCCGGAGGGAGAAGAAAGGGATGCGTTCCTGAATATTATACAGGACGGTAAAGACGCTATGTGCGAATCCCTCCAGACGGGCATTGATTCGGCTGACAGTATCAGCAGAGCAATGGCGGCAAGTACATCAACCAGGAGATTCGCTTGGTTGAGAAAGTCGGGTTTTTCCCCAGATGTGCAAGCCAGGCTCTTGAACATGCCATTCGATGGCTCTTCTTTGTTCGGGAAAAAGGCGGATGACAGTTTAGAGAAACTGCAAACTTCAAAAGCTGCAGCAAAATCCCTAGGAGCTGCAATCCGTCAGACTCCGTTTCGTCCCACAGGAACCTCTGCGAGGGGCAAGTCCTTAAGCTTCTACTCCGCATTCGGAAGAGGTAGAGGACGACCGGCTCAAAGGGGTCAAAGAAAAACTACCCGAGGTGGACGGGGTAGATATTCTAAAGCCGCAGCAACAGCAGGTGCCTCTTTACCATCGGCATCTGCATCAGCCGCCCCAAAACCACTCTGAGGACTCCCCTCACAGGACACCTGTAGGAGGCAGGTTGACTCAACATCTGACGGTATGGCAGGCTATCACGTCAGATGCTTGGGCATTGGAAACAGTCGCCCAAGGTTACTGCCTGCCTTTCCTACGTATACCTCAGAGTCATCCACCGGGGATCAGCTCTCAGAAAGCTCCAGATCCGCTCCTCTTGCAGGAAATTTTGGACCTGCTAGAGAAAGGTGCCATAGAACCGGTACCTGTAGCGGAGAGGAACAAGGGCTGGTACTCCCCTTACTTTCTCATTCCGAAGAAAGACGGAGGACTGAGACCCATCTTGGACTTGCGAGTATTGAACAAATTCCTCAGAAAAGACAAATTCAAGATGGTCACTCTTTCTCAGATCCTCCAGGCCCTTCAGTTCCAGGACTGGTTGGTATCTCTGGACCTTCAGGACGCTTATTTCCATGTGCCTATCCATCTCAAACACAGGAAATACCTGAGGTTCGCAATTGGCAACTCTCACTATCAATTTCGAGTGCTGCCATTTGGGCTGATCTCCGCCCCGAGGGTCTTCACCAAGTTAATGTCGGTAGTGGCTGCAAGTCTAAGGAGGGAAGGGATTCACGTCTACCCCTACCTGGACGATTGGCTGATCAGGGCTGTTTCTCCGGAGCAAGCTCAGATCCAGCTAAATCACATGTGCCACTTCCTTCACAGACTGGGCTTCTCCCTCAATTTAAAGAAGTCACAAATGATACCATCGCAGAGACTCCAGTTCATAGGAGCGATCCTGGATACTTCCCTGGGAAAAGCCTTGCCACCAGAGGTGAGGGCTCAAGATATTCTACAGATGGTTACCAAGTTCCAGCATGCCCAACGTCTCCCAGCCTTCGACTTTTTGAGGTTGCTAGGCCTCATGGCATCCTGCATTTTCCTTGTGCCAGAGGCTCGCCTGAGAATGAGATCCCTCCAGTGGGCACTGAGGACTCAGTGGTCACAATTCTCAGGGAGAATGACAGATCTTCTTCAGGTTCCCGGCAAGGTGGCTCGAGACCTTCAGTGGTGGGCCTGTCAGGAGAACATTCTGAAAGGAGAACAGTTTTGGCAACCCTGGCCGGAGATAACAGTAGTCACGGATGCCTCACTCACGGGGTGGGGAGCCCACGCCAACGACTTGACCATCAGCGGTCGTTGGTCTCCATCGGAGTCCAGACTACACATCAACCTGTTAGAGCTGAGAGCCATCAGACTTGCGCTGAAGGCTTTCCTGCCAGCTGTACAAGGGAAGAACGTCCTGATAATGACGGACAACACGGTGGCCATGCATTACCTCAACAAAAGAGGAGGCGTAGGATCACTACCCCTGTGCAGAGAGGCGATGCAGCTCTGGTTTTGGGCAATCCAAGAAGGAATCTCTCTATCGGCAGTTCACCTAGCCGGAGAGAAGAACTTGACAGCGGACGCTCTGAGCAGGCAGAACACAGTCTCCCACGAGTGGGAGCTAGCTCAGGAAGTCCTTCAAGAGATCTTCGCCCTTTGGGGAACCCCTCAGGTAGATCTGTTCGCCACCAGCCTAAACAGGAAATGCGACCTGTTCTGCTCAAGGGAATTTCCTCCGAGAGGAGCTCTGGGAGACGCGTTCATAGTGGACTGGGAGTTTCCGCTTCTGTACGCGTTCCCACCGGTCCCTGTCATTCCTCAAATGATCAGGAGGTTGAGAAGATTCCGGCGAACCATGATCCTAATTGCCCCGGATTGGGCCAGGAGAACGTGGTACCCGGACCTTCTAGACTTGTCCATCTGCCCTCCAATTCGACTTCCACTCAGAGAGAACCTACTCTCACAGAAGGGAGGTCAGGTTCTCCATCCAGACATCAAAACCCTCAACCTTCACGCTTGGCTTCTGAACGGCTGAGGTACAAGGATTGGGACCTCCCTGATGATGTTATGGAGGTGTTGCTTTCGGCAAGGAGGCCAGCAACAAAGTCTTTATACCGCTGCCGTTGGAACAGATTTTGCAGCTGGTGTAGAGAACAGAATATCGACCCATTTTCATGTGGTACACCAATGGTTCTGTCCTTCCTACTATATTTGGCAAATTCAGGCCTTCAAGTTGGCACCATTAAGGGCTATCTCGCAGCGCTATCCATCTTTAAGCGTACTGCGGAAGAACCATCCTATTTCTAATTACCCTTGGTAATACAATTTCTAAAGGGGTTAACCAATGTTTATCCCCCAAGACCATTCCAAGTTCCCCTATGGGATTTAAACTTAGTACTAACTTTCCTGATGGGTACACCTTTCGAACCTCTCCATTCTTGTTCGTTAAGATTCCTTACCCTTAAAACTGTTTTATTAATAGCACTTACATCTGCTAGAAGGGTGAGCGAATTACAAGCTCTTTCTTGTAAACCCCCTCATACAATCTTTCACAAAGACAAAGTTGTCCTGCAAGTGAAGCCTAATTTCCTCCCAAAGGTGGTTTCTGAATTCCATATCACTCAGAAGATTACCCTACCATCTTTCTATCCTCCTCCTCACCCGGGGAAAGAGGAAGAGAGGTTACACAGACTAGACCCTAGGAGGGCTTTAAGTTTTTACATTAGTAGACTAGCCAGGATAAGACAGGCAGACCAGCTGTTTGTAGGTTACACAGGTCACAAGCTGGGGTTACCAATAACTAAGCAGACCATTTCCAGATGGATCATTCTAGCCATTCTGGAATGTTATAAACTGGTAGGGAAAGAGCCCCCTCAAAACCTTAGGGCTCATTCGACCAGAGGTATTGCAGCTTCATCGGCCCTCAAAAGAGGCGTGCCGGTTAAAGACATATGTGCGGCCGCTACATGGTCGTCTGTCCATACCTTTACACGTTTTTACAATCTGGATTCCTCCTCCAGTCAAGAGACTAGGTTTGGAAGGGCTGTACTGCATTCTATTCATCAATAGAAGACAGCGTGAAGTCAGTACTCCCTCCTCCGAATATAGAATACTGCTATGGGAGCCTATCTAAGATGAGGAATACGTCGGAGGACACAATCCCTTCGAAGAACAAGTTACTTCTTACCTTGTAACGTTCCTTCGACGGGATGTTCCTCTGACGTATTCCTCATCGACCCTCCCATCCATCCCCGCAGTTCTACTTCCCTTGTTGTTGCAGCTTACGCTCCTTCAGGGTGATTAGTCTAGTCCAGACAGTAATACTGTGGGCTACAAAACGGAACTGAGCAACGGACGCTGCGCGCGGCCTTTATAGGCAGGATGACGTCGAACGTCGATACGGCGGCTGTCGAGGGACATCGACTCGAAGGACGTCGACGCGCAGCGCCCTCTAGAGAAAAAATTTTCCGAGGCCAGCAGAGCTGGAAGGAGATATCTAAGATGAGGAATATGTCGGAGGAACATCCCGTCGAAAGAACGTTACAAGGTAAGAAGTAACTTGTTCTTCTAGCATAGTTTGCATTTTTCTTTGACCAGCATGTCCCGCTAATGGAGAATTATGACACCAATATAATGCTTTTTATTGTACTTCTTTAGTAGGTAGAAATAATCGGCCTTGATGGTACGGCAACCCCTGCCGCACCTTTCTTTCTGGATGACTGTCCCGCCACTTCTGGAGTTGCCGAGGTGGTAATGCTTTCTTGACCTCCCCAATTAAGTTGGTGGCAATTGCCCCAATGACTTTCTCTGAGGGAATAATTGCTCTTACTTCACTCTCCACACTCTCCAAATTCTGCTGCCTAGACAGTGCATCTGCTTTGCCATTATTCTTTCCTGGCCTGAAGGTTACTACGAAATCAAATTCATTGAAATACTGAGACCAGCGGAGTTGTCTGGGACTAAGTTTGTGAGCAGTCTTAAAGTATTGCAGATTCTTGTGATCAGTAACCACTACTACCTGATGCTTAGCCCCCAAAAGGTAATGTCTCCATTCTAAAAAAAGCTGATCGAATAGCTAACAACTCCTTATCCGTGATAGAATAATTCTGTTCACAACCCGTTAACTTTCTAGAATAAAATGCCACTGGATGCCACACTCCCTCCATATCCTTCTGTGACAAAATAGCCCCCACCGCCAAGTTACTAGCGTCAGTTTCCACCTTGAAGGCTTGACTCGTGTCTGGATGTCTCAACACTGGTGCAGTGGCAAAAGCTACCTTTAAAGTCTGAAAAGCCTTTTCTGCTTCAGGACCCCAAACAAATGGTGTTGCCTTCTTAAGCAATCGTGTAATTGGTGTTACAATGGCTGAAAAATTACTAATAAAACGCTGATAGAAATTGGCAAATCCTAGAAATGATTGAACGTCCTTGATATATTGAGGAGATGGCCAATCTGTCACAGCTTGTACTTTCTTTGCATCCATTACTACACCCTCTGGAGTGAGAATAAACCCTAGAAACTCCACCTGCCTAGTGTGAAAAGCACATTTCTCCAATTTTACACCAAGCTGATACTCCTGTAACCTCTGAAGCACTGCCCTCACATGCTGAACATGTTGTTCTGGTGAAACTGAATAAATCAAAATGTCGTCAATGTAAACTATGACAAACACATCAATAAAATCTCTCAAAACTTCTTGCATAAAGAATTGAAATGCTGCAGGACCGTTGCATAATCCAAACGGCATAACCAAGTATTCAAATAAACCAAACTTTGTCCGGAATGCCGTCTTCCACTCATCCCCCTCCCGCACTCTGATCAAGTGGTATCCCCCCCTTAAGTCCAATTTCGTGTATATTTTTGCCGCCCGCACCTGGTCCAATAATACTGAAATTAGAGGTAAGGGAAACCTATTCTTAATGGTCACCTTATTCAATGCGCGGTAATCAATACAAGTTTGTAATGTCCCCTCTTTCTTAGGGACAAAAAACAAGGGAGAGGAGACAGGGGACGTGGAATGTCTAATGAACCCCTTGTCCAGATTTCATCCAGATGCACTCTTAGATGTTCATTTTCCGTTTCTGTCAGGGCGTAGATTCTGCTACAAGGCAACTTCTCCCCCTCCTCCAATTCAATGACACAATCATATGGTCTATGGGGTGGTAGTTGCTCTGCCCCACCTTTGTCAAATACTTTTGCGAACTCTCGGTATTGCAAGGGAATCCCTGCTTCCACTGCTCCTACCACTTGATCCTTTCTTTCTTGATCAACCAACCATCCCGAAGGTTCCATCTCAGATATGATGTGTCCTTGACACTTCTGCTCCTTGAACTCTACAGTTTGCTTTTCCCAATCAATCCTGGGATTATGTTGCACTAACCAGGGCATTCCTAAAATTAAACCAAACTGTGGTGCAGCTATTAAATCAAAAGCAATGTCTTCTCTGTGTCCTGATGCAAATGTCATCTGTAACTTATGCGTTTGTTGTTTGATAGGACCAGATACTAACGGAGAACAGTCCACTGATTGAACCCCTTCCAATCTTGGTTTATCTTGTACAGGTTGTCCTAACTGGTGTGCCAATGTAATGTCCACAAAATTACCTGTGGCTCCTGAATCCACCATAGCCAACACCACTTGCTTAGACATCGCCCAACATAACGTTACCAGAATATACAAATGAGATGTCTTGCTCCCATCTGTATTTGCCACTAATTTGGGGAACCTTGCTGCCTTCGGGCCTGTCACCTGAGTTCCCCCTAAGGTCGGCCCAACTCTTTTCCCGCTTCCTTCTTGCCTCGTTCCCCTCCAAGATTCTTTTGCCGAGTATTAGGACAGGTACGAATAAAATGACCTGCCTGTCCACAGTACAAACATAATTTATTAAGTTTCCGTTGTTCTTTTTCTGCCTCAGAGAACGGACCTCTGATACTACCAATCTGTATTGGTTCTACATCGCTACTCCTTCCTCCTCTACTCCTGTCCAATCTCACAAACGGGACTGCTTCTGGTTTCTTCTTGTCTCCCCTTCTCTCATTAATTCTATGATCTAACCTAAGGGCTAGGTCTATCATCGCTGTACAAGTACTGGGTTGCGGTTCTACCTGCACAATGGCATCTTTCATTTCTTCCCGTAGCCCTTGATACAACAGTACCGTCTGTTTTGCTTCTGGCCATTCAGTTTCAATCACTAATCTATTGAACTGTGTCACATATGTAACCAAATCTTGTGATCCCTGTCTTAACCCTAACAACTCTTTGTCTTGGGCCAATGAAACCTCCCGTCTATCAAACAGTCTACCAAATTCTCCTAGAAAATTATCCCAGTTATATAACAAGGGGTCATCTTTCTGTACTAAGGGCATCGCCCAGGCTGCTGCATCCCCTGTCAAATAGGATATTACAAAAGCGGTTCTGGCTTGGATGATCTCAAACGCCTCAGGTTTGCACAAAAAATGGAGTCTACATTGGGTAAGAAAGGTCATGTATTTCCTAGGATCCCCTGAAAAACGTTCTGGTGAGGCCAATGGTACACTACTCGGTGGTTGGACAATGACCGTAGGATTGCCCCTAATGGAAGTGCCCTCTGTAGTGGAGGTACTGGGCCCCTCCAAAGGGGTACCTTGCGCTACCAACCCTTGTACCTGGGCTTTCAAGGTGGTAGCTTCCTGCCTAGCATGTGCTAATTCCAACTGAATATCCTGTAAAACCTTTAGTACATCCGCTAAAGGTGGAGGTGTCGGGTCCATTTGGCTTAGTATCCCAATATGGGGGTGGCTTATTATGTCACAATCACACTAACTGGAAGGAAGAGAGATCGACACTCTCCCCCGAACCACGGAAGCCGAATGAACTCGACCCTCCCACCGTGGTTGGCACAGGCGCCTGAGTTAGTAAACAGGTCGCCACGTGGCAGCCAATGGGGGGAAGAGGGGTTAGGGAGAGGTTGTGGATAGGGAGGGGAAATTAGGAACACCGGAAAGAGGATAAGGAAACTCCTAAGGTGGATGGGACTGGGGAAACGCAGGAAAAAACCCTACTTTAACTCACATAGAATGAACAGAACAATCACCTGCACAATTAACATATACCTGATTCCTGAATAGCACACCTTAATACGTGCACTGTATCCTACTCTGAAATATCATTCCCATACAACACATAAGCAAGCAATATGACCACACATAAGGGAAAGCTTCCCAAAATGATTAGACAATACACATGGCCCTTCGGGCAGCGTTAGCAACATACAACATAAATGCATTTCCTTGAGTTCCTGGCACAGTGAAATGTCGTTGTCCATATGCAGTACTTCCTGCATTAACCCATACGAAATTGGCAAAGTTCTTGAATTATACGAGTAACAAACACACTTTCATTTCTCATACGGATTGAATTCAAAGTGATTAGGGCGTTACTTATCTCAGGTCTGGGGAGCCCGTGGGACTTCCCAGACAAATAATGAAACAGCGGTAAATCATTCCAAGCAGTTCAGGAAATATATTGCCCTCACGAGTACTTATCTTGAGTCTGGGAGCCCCGTGGGACTTCCCAGACGAAGAACAGCAAGCGTTGTCTCTGCCGGCTACTCAGCGCCCCTCCTGCTCCTACCGCACTGTGAACGCGTGCGATCAAGCGTTCCTCTTCTGCATCTCGTTTCGTCGCACGCGGACGCCTTCCTCCTGTTGCCGAACGCGGCAGCCTGACTCCTGTTCCCAATCGACAATAAGCCACACCTGCCCACCGCCGTTGCCTGCCTTTAAGCTGCCTAGATTCTTGATGCAGTACAGCTGGCAAGGTGCGCACAGGCCAAACTACAAAATAACACAAAGGATGCTGGGAACTGAAGTTTCCTAATCCTTCCAGCACAAAATGTCTCAATAGGCGTATTTTAGCACTCCACGCCTGTGCCAACCCTGATTCCTGACATTACCTCCTCTTCCAGGGCTCCTCCCAGGAGCTGGTTTACCTGGGTTGCGTAAATGAAACTGTTTCACTTACCTGGGAGCATGAACCTCGCTAGCTGGTTCCCAAGAACAATCCTCAGGGCCGTAACCTTCCCAGTGGATCAAATACCATAGTTTTCGATATCTTTTTCTGGAATCCACAATGCGTTTTACTTCGTATTCCATTTTCCCATCTTTCACTATGGCTGGGGGTTTGTTCGTAGTTGTCCCTGGAGCTGCGGGTTTAAGCAAAGAAACATGGAATACCGGGTGTATTTGTAGAGTTTTAGGCAAACGCAGTTTCATAGCTGTTGGTGACACACATGCAATGATTTCATAAGGTCCAATAAATCTAGGCATAAATTTACGAGATCCAACTATGGAGAGATTTCTGGTTGATAACCAAACCCTGTCTCCTGCTTTATAACGTGGACTCTCCTGTCGGTGTTTATCAGCATGTCTTTTATAGGCTTTCTTAGCCTGTTCCAAATTGGTGTGTGCCTTCTGTCGGATCTTGAGAAGCAACTGTTTTCGATCTTGCAACGCAGGTAGATTCTCCACTTCAGGTAAATGTTCTGGTATCATATTTTGCTCATACCCAAATAAGCATTCATTAGGAGACATACCCAATGACGTGTGCAGTGTATTGTTATATGTAAATTCAGCCAACCAGAGTGCCTGTACCCAAGACTCTCGGCCATCACCTAAATAGCCTCTCAAATATTGTTCGAGTGTTTGGTTGACCCGTTCTGTCTGACCATCCGTTTGGGCATGATAACTCGTAGAGAGAGCACACTTGATTCCCAACATGCGACAGAAAGCTCGCCAAAACCGTGAGGTGAATTGAGGTCCTCTATCTGAGACAATACTTTTTGGCAAACCATGTAGTCTAACCACATGTTGAAGAAACAACTCCGCTAACCTGCCTGCTCCAGGTATTCCTTCACAAGGAATGAAATGCGCTTGTTTGGACAAGAAATCCACCACTACCCAAATAGTGTCAAACTGCTTATCAGGTGGAAGGTCGGTAATGAAATCCATTGATATATGGGTCCATACCTTCTCAGGAGTGGGTAATGGTTGAAGTAACCCTCTTTTCTTTACATGATCTGCTTTGTTTCTCATACAATTCTCACATTTTAATAGATAGTTGCTCACATCCTGTCTCAATGTAGGCCACCAAAAATACTTTTCTAGCATAGTTTGCATTTTTCTTTGACCAGCATGTCCCGCTAATGGAGAATTATGACACCAATATAATGCTTTTTTCTGTACTTCTTTAGTAGGTAGAAATAATCGGCCTTGATGGTACGGCAACCCCTGCCGCACCTTTCTTTCTGGATGACTGTCCCACCACTTCTGGAGTTGCCGAGGTGGTAATGCTTTCTTGACCTCCCCAATTAAGTTGGTGGTAATTGCCCCAATGACTTTCTCTGAGGGAATAATTGCTCTTACTTCACTCTCCACACTCTCCAAATTCTGCTGCCTAGACAGTGCATCTGCTTTGCCATTATTCTTTCCTGGCCTGAAGGTTACTACGAAATCAAATTCATTGAAATACTGAGACCAGCGGAGTTGTCTGGGACTAAGTTTGTGAGCAGTCTTAAAGTATTGCAGATTCTTGTGATCAGTAACCACTGCTACCTGATGCTTAGCCCCCAATAGGTAATGTCTCCATTCTAAAAAAAGCTGATCGAATAGCTACCAACTCCTTATCCGTGATAGAATAATTCTGTTCACAACCCGATAACTTTCTAGAATAAAATGCCACTGGATGCCACACTCCCTCCATATCCTTCTGTGACAAAATAGCCCCCACCGCCAAGTTACTAGCGTCAGTTTCCACCTTGAAGGCTTGACTCGTGTCTGGATGTCTCAACACTGGTGCAGTGGTAAAAGCTACCTTTAAAGTCTGAAAAGCCTTTTCTGCTTCAGGACCCCAAACAAATGGTGTTGCCTTCTTAAGCAATCGTGTAATTGGTGTTACAATGGCTGAAAAATTACTAATAAAACGCTGATAGAAATTGGCAAATCCTAGAAATGATTGAACGTCCTTGATATATTGAGGAGATGGCCAATCTGTCACAGCTTGTACTTTATTTGCATCCATTACTACACCCTCTGGAGTGAGAATAAACCCTAGAAACTCCACCTGCCTAGTGTGAAAAGCACATTTCTCCAATTTTACACCAAGCTGATACTCCTGTAACCTCTGAAGCACTGCCCTCACATGCTGAACATGTTGTTCTGGTGAAACTGAATAAATCAAAATGTCGTCAATGTAAACTATGACAAACACATCAATAAAATCTCTCAAAACTTCTTGCATAAAGAATTGAAATGCCGCAGGACCGTTGCATAATCCAAACGGCATAACCAAGTATTCAAATAAACCAAACTTTGTCCGGAATGCCGTCTTCCACTCATCCCCCTCCCGCACTCTGATCAAGTGGTATCCCCCCCTCAAGTCCAATTTCGTGTATATTTTTGCCGCCCGCACCTGGTCCAATAATACTGAAATTAGAGGTAAGGGAAACCTATTCTTAATGGTCACCTTATTCAATGCGTGGTAACCAATACAAGTTCGTAATGTCCCCTCTTTCTTAGGGACAAAAAAACAAGGGAGAGGAGACAGGGGACGTGGAATGTCTAATGAACCCCTTCTCCAGCATTTCATTCAGATGCACTCTTAAATGTTAATTTTCCGTTTCAGTCAGGGCGTAGATTCTGCTACAAGGCAACCTCGCCCCCTCCTCCAATTCAATGACACAATCATATGGTCTGTGGGGTGGTAGTTGCTCTGCCCCACCTTTGTCAAATACTTTTGCGAACTCTCGGTATTGCAAGGGAATCCCTGCTTCCACTGCTCCTACCACTTGATCCTTTCTTTCTTGATCAACTAACCATCCCGAAGGTTCCATCTCAGATATGATGTGTCCTTGACACTTCTGCTCCTTGAACTCTACAGTTTGCTTTTCCCAATCAATCCTGGGATTATGTTGCACTAAGCAGGGCATTCCTAAAATTAAACCAATCTGTGGTGCAGCTATTAAATCAAAAGCAATGTCTTCTCTGTGTCCTGATGCAAATGTCATCTGTAACTTATGCGTTTGTTGTTTGATAGGACCAGATACTAACGGAGAACCGTCCACTGATTGAACCCCTTCCAATCTTGGTTTATCTTGTACAGGTAGTCCTAACTGGTGTGCCAATGTAATGTCCACAAAATTACCTGTGGCTCCTGAATCCACCATAGCCAACACCACTTGCTTAGACATCGCCCAACATAACGTTACCAGAATATACAAATGAGATGTCTTGCTCCCATCTGTATATGCCACTAATTTGGGGAACCTTGCTTCCTTCGGGCCTGTCACCTGAGTTCCCCCTAAGGTCGGCCCAACTCTTTTCCCGCTTCCTTCTTGCCTCGTTCCCCTCCAAGATTCTTTTGCCGAGTATTAGGACAGGTACGAATAAAATGACCTGCCTGTCCACAGTACAAACATAATTTATTAAGTTTCCGTTGTTCTTTTTCTGCCTCAGATAACGGACCTCTGATACTACCAATCTGTATTGGTTCTACATCGCTACTCCTTCCTCCTCTACTCCTGTCCAATCTCACAAACGGGACTGCTTCTGGTTTCTTCTTGTCTCCCCTTCTCTCATTCATTCTATGATCTAACCTAAGGGCTAGGTCTATCATCGCTGTACAAGTACTGGGTTGCGGTTCTACCTGCGCAATGGCATCTTTCATTTCTTCCCGTAGCCCTTGATACAACAGTACCGTCTGTTTTGCTTCTGGCCATTCAGTTTCAATCACTAATCTATTGAACTGTGTCACATATGTAACCAAATCTTGTGATCCCTGTCTTAACCCTAACAACTCCTTGTCTTGGGCCAATGAAACCTCCCGTCTATCAAACAGTCTACCAAATTCTCCTAGAAAATTATCCCAGTTATATAACAAGGGGTCATCTTTCTGTACTAAGGGCATCGGCCAGGCTGCTGCATCCCCTGTCAAATAGGATATTACAAAAGCGTTTCTGGCTTGGATGATCTCAAATGCCGCAGGTTTGCACAAAAAATGGAGTCTACATTGGGTAAGAAAGGTCATGTATTTCCTAGGATCCCCTGAAAAACGTTCTGGTGAGGCCAATGGTACACTACTCGGTGGTTGGACAATGACCGTAGGATTGCCCCTAATGGAAGTGCCCTCCGTAGTGGAGGTACTGGGCCATTCAAAAGGGGTACCTTGCGCTACCAACCCTTGTACCTGGGCTTTCAAGGTGGTAGCTTCCTGCCTAGCATGTGCTAATTCCAACTGAATATCCTGTAAAACCTTTAGCACATCCGCTAAAGGTGGAGGTGTCGGGTCCATTTGGCTTAGTATCCCAATATGGGGTGGCTTATTATGTCACAATCACACTAACTGGAAGGAAGAGAGATCGACACTCTCCCCCGAACCACGGAAGCCGAATTAACTCGACCCTCCCACCGTGGTGGGCACAGGCGCCTGAGTTAGTAAACAGGTCGCCACGTGGCAGCCAATGGGGGGAAGAGGGGTTAGGGAGAGGTTGTGGATAGGGAGGGGAAATTAGGAACACCGGAAAGAGGATAAGGAAACTCCTAAGGTGGATGGGACTGGGGAAACACAGGAAAAAAACCTACTTTAACTCACATAGAATGAACAGAACAATCACCTGCACAATTAACATATACCTGATTCCTGAATAGCATACCTTAATACGTGCACTGTATCCTACTCTGAAATATCATTCCCATACAACACATAAGCAAGCAATATGACCACACATAAGGGAAAGCTTCCCAAAATTATTAGATAATACACATGGCCCTTCGGGCAGCGTTAGCAACATACAACATAAATGCATTTCCTTTAGTTCCTGCCACTAGTGAAATGTCGTTGTCCATATGCAGTACTTCCTGCATTAACCCATACGAAATTGGCAAAGTTCTTGAATTATACGAGTAACAAACACACTTTCATTTCTCATACGGATTGAATTCAAAGTGATTAGGGCGTTACTTATCTCAGGTCTGGGGAGCCCGTGGGACTTCGCAGACAAATAATGAAACAGCGGTAAATCATTCCAAGCAGTTCAGGAAATATATTGCCCTCACGAGTACTTATCTTGAGTCTGGGAGCCCCGTGGGACTTCCCAGACGAAGAACAGCAAGCGTTGTCTCTGCCGGCTACTCAGCGCCCCTCCTGCTCCTGCCGCACTGTGAACGCATGCGATCAAGCGTTCCTCCACTGCATCTCGTTTCGTCGCACGCGGACGCCTTCCTCCTGTTGCCAAACGCAGCAGCCTGACTCCTGTTCCCAATCAACAATAAGCCACACCTGCCCACCGCCGTTGCCTGCCTTTAAGCTGCCTAGATTCTTGATGCAGTACAGCTGGCAAGGCGCGCACGGGCCAAACTACAAAATACACAAAGGATGCTGGGAACTGAAGTTTCCTTATCCTTCCAGCACAAAATGTCTCAATAGGCGTATTTTAGCACTCCACGCCTGTGCCAACCCTGATTCCTGATACTATGTAAGCAAAAGTAGACTTGAAACAAAGGCTGCAAATTCAGAAAGCTTGACATCCCTATGAGGATTTAACCCAATCATAGGACACTACCCTTGTGGTAAATGTGCTATATGTAATAGCAGTCACACTCCCTCTTGTCAGAAACAAATAATCTGAGGGACCTCGACGTGTGAGGGATCATTGGTACAGGGTACGTCACACTAGGGATTGTATTACAGTCACGCCCCTGTCAACGTCCCTTTTCAAACTCCGATGTGCAATGCTCCACACCTTCCACTAAATGTCGGCCTATGCAAAGCATGTGAATCTAAGTAGATACAAACATCAGAAATATGATTACGGTGAGTAATGTATCCCATATCATGTTTGATAAGTGTTAAAGACATTCCATTTGCTATTAAATTTAGGGAGAGTCCTAGTTGACAGAACATGCATTTTTTCAATCCTATGATACGAACAGATAGAATTCTACCATAAATGCTGAGATAATGTTTTTGAATTTTTCCAATTAGAAGCAATGAGATGAAAGGCAATATAGACATAAAGGTTTAACAACTCGGGTGAAGAGATAGATATCATGAACGGATTGACTAAAACACCAATCATTAAATTGCACAATGATAAAAGGTGTTTGAAAAGAAAACATATTTTGTGGCAATTCCTAATTTTCCCCCAAAAAGAAAAACATATTTGTATCTGAAAATAGAATGAATGAAGTGAGCGGAATGGGACTGGCAAGACAAGCAAGCATTGTGAGTTGCTTTGGAGATTTTTGCAATCCTGAAAGGTGTAAGGTATGCTCTATATAGAATAAAGTAGTGTGATTTATTTTATTGGACATGTGTATGGCGCCTATACACAAGTGTTTCCAGGTGTCAAGTGTGCTACAATTAATGTGGAAAAACACAGTTTAAAAATTTAACCCAAGTGTCAGGAGAAATATGCAAATCCCATTCTAATTCCCATTGCTGGATAATTTGGAAAAGATAACACTACCATCTTTGGGATGGTTAAGTATGGAATATAATTTAGAGGCTTTAGCGGAGGGAGAATGCAAGTCTGATTCTTAATATTTTGAGGGAATATTATGACAATAGGAAGGGATAGCTTTAGTTACTAATGTACTAAGGGTCATGTACGTATTGTAATCAGTACCATTGAGATTAAATCAAGTGCACAGTTCAGGAAATGGTATAGGTAAGTTATTATGAAATAAATGTGCGACAAGAAAGATTCCGGCAGAGTACCATCTTTGCAGAACATCTCGTTTGGGTCTAAACAGGTAGAATGTATTAAACCATAAAAAGGCATTAGAGAAAGCTTAGGGGATAGAAGAGCAGCAGATGTTTTTTAATGCCAGGCCATGAGGATGTTTGAAGGAAATGAGACAATGAAAGGGGGGCAATTAACTTTAATTCTAACTTGACCCAGGAAGGGGCATTAATCAAATGAAGTTCATTAGGTTGAAATAAAATAATCTGTCACAGTAAAAAGGATTTTAGATATTTGGGGAAATCAGGAAATCTAACCCCACTATTATTCATGTTGGTTTTAAGTTTATGAAGAGCAATTTTGGGGGGTTTATTATTCCAAGGAAAATTAGGCGAGAGTCTATCTATTCTTTTGAAGAATGCTGCTGATAATAATACAGGGATCATTTATAAATAATAAAAGGATAATGGGCCCTAGGGTTATTTTAATTGAATCTAGATGACGCCACCATGAGAGAAACAAGGTAAACCACTGGTTAATATAATAATTGATTGAATCTATAATAATATTTTGATTCAGGGTTAAAGTAGATGAAATATCTTTGGCAATAAAGATACCAAAGATGAAGGGTGCCATTTCATACTGTAAAGAGGGGTATTAGCCATTATGCAAGAGTTGGTCAAGGGAAGGATTTCTGATTTGTCACAATTCAATTTGGAACTGGAGACGTTAGAAAACTGATTTATAGTTGTCATTAACACAGGAATGGAGGTGACAGGATTTGCTAAATAAAGAAGAATGTCATTGGTGTAGGCAGAAAATGTAATGGAAATGCCATTTATGATAATACATTTAATATTGTCATTTGTGGAGTTGCTTTGAAGAAGGGGTTCCAGGGTTAAAATGAACAAAAGGGGAGAGAGAGGACAATCTTGCCTGGTACCATGAGAGATGGGAAAGGATTCATAAAGAGTTTTATTAACAAGATAACAAGAAGTCTAGTGGAGGTAGAAGAACAAAATCAATTTAGAAAATGTAAGACTAAACCCATTCCATAATTAAGATTCAAACATAAAGGGCCAAGAAACTCTATCAAACGGTTTCTCAGCGTTTCTAGGTCTATGCAATTACTGCAGAGCTTGGGTATTCGATTATGCCACATTCACAATACCCCTATTGTAGGACCTTAAGGAAGCGCAGAAAGAGAAGAGGGACGGACATAAAATGGACATCTGACATGGATGAGAGTTTCGCAGAACTAAAAGACGCACTATAGCAACACCAAACTATAGTGAGAAATTATATTTTTTCCGCATTCAGATGGTTCAGTGATGACGGCTGTCCTCTCAAAAGCCGCAGGGACATCAACTACTAGATTACTACAGTGGAAGCTTAGACCCAGTAATGCAAGGACACTTCCCTTGTGAACAATAATTTGTGGCTGCAGCATTTGCAATTAAGAAAGCATCAACGATTACCATGGGGTGTCTCGTAGTATTGTACATGGAACACTCATTATTTGCTGTTGTTGAGAATCAAAAGGCACACGCACCACCCAAAGGGCATCAGGATATGTACATGACTGTGCAGCACACATTAACAGGATGGAAGGGGACAAACCATTAAAAGAGAAAGTCCAGCCGGACTCGTAACACTGTTTCCGCCGCAAACACTGTTTGCTAACTGTACCAGTGCTTCCGTGAAAGCTCTGCGGGTGGGTGCCGTTACACCCAGCAGATCAGACCTGTCGGGTACAACAGCCTCTGCCTGCCGAGTTGTAGTGTGGCGGTGCCCTTATTGCCAGACTGCCACACTTGTAATGAGGCCCGTGGTCTATATTGACGGGTCCTCAGGCATTGACCCAGAGACAGGAAGAGGACATACTGGTGCAGCAGTAGTATGCTGCATAAATGGGGAGTATGTAATAGCCTCACAGCAGCGGCTACCTTCATACTATTCAGCACAGGCAGCAGAATTAGTGGCGGTGATAAGAGCACTAAAAATGATGGAGGGGCATGCAGCAAATATTTTTTTTTATTCTGCCTATGTAACATCAACTATCCATTCCGGATTAGCACGGTTGGAAAAGAGGGGATTTAAAAGAAGTGATGGTTCTTCTGTACAACATGCAGAACTATGGAAGGATTTAATTGAAGCATTAAAATCTCCAGTAGAGGTAGCAATAATAAAATGTGCCGCCCATACAGGAAAACAAGACAGGGTATTAATGGGGAATGAAATGTCTGACACGGGGCAAAAGCAGCAGCATATATACCAGAAGAAGGGGGAGTGCTGAGGTACCCCAAGGAAGGGGAAAGGGTGCCACTGATTGCAGTGGAAAGAAAGAAGAGTGGGGGGGCTGGGAGAAAGGAAGGAAGGTTTCAATATGACCCCTGTAGTACACATTAGGGGTGTCACGGTATTAGTTTTATGACAGTATGATAACCTTCTTGCCAAATGACGGTATATCATGGTTATCGCGGTATAGCAGGTGATGTTAATTAATCTTAACAAATATTTTCTAAAAGGTCATAAATTGTCAGATTTATCATCACAAACAAAATCAGGCACCCAGGGCCAGAATTGGGCTTTTCAACATACTTTCCACTGAAATGCCACCCCTTGCTTCCACCAAACACACGTGTGGAGAGGAGGAGGGGGGGAGCCCTGCTGCGACTGGCAAAGCAAACTGAATAGCTTTTCTTAAGTGGTCATTAAGGCTTTTAGCTCCCCCACTGGCTACTGGTGAAGATGAACATGTTGCCATCTTGATAACCTGCATGCCACAGATCAATGGAGGCTGATGGTAGTATACGCTTGTGCGCATACACACCCACCCACACACACACACTCTCTCTCTCTCTCTCTTTCTCTCTCTTTCTCCCTCTCTCTCTCTCTCTCTCTCTCTCTCTCTCCCTCTCTACGTTACAGCCTTTAGTTTACTTGCGGGCCAAAAGGTGTTCAGTAATCACAGACATGTTACCCTTTGGTATGGCTGCAGGGAATACCCACAGAGCTGAGTGAATTTAGCAGTGTGACTTATTATATGTAAATTCAATGATGGAACCAGGGTAATCCACCATTGTCATATGTTTAGCAAACTTTATCCATTATAAATATATAAACCCCAAAACCGCCATCCCAAAGTAAACCCTTTTCGTTCTTGGCACTGTATTTATTCTTCCTATTGCTAACATATTTATTTTATGTCAGGCACGTGTGATTTATGGAATGGCATTAAAAACTGCTCCAACTGAAACTACTTGGCAGACGGCACATCCAACAGTGCAAGACCAAGACTGTGCAGCACTTGCTTACTGCAGCCTTTCCAAATCAGATTGAAAAGCACACTTAACGGTATAAACGGTATACCGGTATAAACAATGTGACGGTTATTATTGTTCAATTAAGTGGTTCACGGTATCTTTAATGGTATACCGTTATACCGTTACATCCCTAGTACACATGATAGAATTTCAAGATGAAGTACCAAAAGAGGGAAAAAAATGATGGATACACTGAGGGTGCTCACTGTTACCAACAGTCCTGATTTGGCAGCAGAGTAACATAGGGAAGACTGTGATTCCCAGAAGATTGTTAAATGTAGCTTCAGAACAGCTGCATTTCCACACTCATGCGTCCAAAGAAGCATAGCAGCAGAGCTGAGTGAGGGATGGTACATTACAAACATGCATTATTATAATTATGATTAATAATTGGTTATTTATAACACGCTTAATACCGAAGAGGTTTATAAGCACGGACAAGGTATTCCAACCTGTGTAGCTCTGCATTGTCTTGTTTCGAAGACAAGCGTGTTGCCACTGAGTTATACCACCTGTGCCTGAACAAGTAAATGAGTTTGTGGGAAATTGTATGGTTTGCAAACAGTTTGTCTGGTCACACATTAAAGACATTAAGGGGAATGATACCACGTCCGGAAGGGCCCTTCCAGCACTTGCATATCGACTATGACAACATGCAAGAGAGGTGTGCCTCCTACAGGTACCTAATAATAGTAGTATGTCCATGTTCAGGTTGGATCTAAGCAGGACCCTGTGCAAAGAATGCCGCCAAAACACGACAAGGATTTTAGTGAGGGAAATATTCAGAAAAAGGGGCTGGGATTAATGGGAAGAGTGGGGGAAAAGTAAAAAAGTATTCTATTGATGTGCATCTTTGTTTTCTGTCTTCTTCTCCTGGTATTTGACACAAGTGGTTAGATTGAAGAAATTGGGACGGGGAGCACCAATGATACCTACCACGTGTGCTCACTGATTCCACACCTCACAGGAACGCCAAAGCAATTATTTCCGCACGAAGTAATAGCCGAAGAGGGAGGGTGTCTGGTACATCTGGCCTTGTGCAAAATCAGGGGTATGTTTCAGGGACATGCGGAAGAAGTAACATGGATTGATGGGGAAGGGGGAGGTGCACGAAGACAACTTTATACAACTGAAAAGCATGGCCCAGCAGGAGAAAAATAAGCACATGGTTCTGGAATATGTAAAAGAGGGGGAAAACACATGGTCACTGTCCATAAAAGAATGTACTGTAAAACCTCCACAGGGTATGATGTGGCCTGGTGCAAATGTAGGGTTCGGTATTACACAATGGGAAAGAGGGATGGCACAGCACCATGCAGAAGGGCTGGTGGGCTTTGAAGAAAGAGTGGGTAAGAAAATAAATGCTAGATGTAAGAACATTTGGAACAGTTATGTACATGCTTTGATGTGGATAAAGGAAAGTACACGTCCAGAAAACATAAAGCCAATAACACCATACTCTCTATGATTTAGAGCTAATCGAACAGTGATGCTGGGGATGAATACTGGTTGCAGGAGGACGATGGACATCGCAGCATTGCAGAAGGGTGCCGCTGCTGTGATGGACACTTAGTGGGCATGCAGAGAAAGAGCATATGCCCAGCAACCACCAGATTGGAAAGGAGTTTGTGCCCTGGTGACCCTTCATAACCTGACATTAGTGGTGCCCTGAGCAGACTTGATACTGCTCAGTGGACTGTCCACAGATAAGGAGAAAACAGCAGCAGAAAAACAAATCCGCAACACAAGGTAACAAGGAAGAACAGGTCCAGTAGTAACTATATCTCGGCGGAGTCCACCAAGAGCCCAGAGAACATTCCATCTCATTTAAAACTGTTCAGCTCAGCATGTGTCTTCTTTACTTCTCTTCTGGTTCCTGGGGTGCAAATGGCAGCCAATGCAAAATGGCTGCAGATCACCCGCTACAAACTACTCCAACTGGCAAATGCAACTGAAAAGAGACTCAATGCAGTGCGTGAGGAACTACGAGCCCTACAGTTGATGATCCTCCGAAACCATTTTTTTATCGATCTTATGACGGCAATGGAGGGAGGAGTGTGCCATAAGATAGGCAGCTCATGCTGCACTGAAATTCCCGCCAATGATGCTACAGATGGAACAATCGCAGAGGCGGTAGAGGAAATAAGAACAGTGCATGAGAGAATGACGAAAGAAACGCAATAAATTTCACCAGATTCCTGGATGGATTAGTTGTTCGCCTGGGCACCCAACTGGCATGTGGCCATGTTTAAGATAACTGTCCCTCTGCTCGTCGTGATCCTCATCGTCACATGCATCAGTCGTCTAATCATCCAGTGGTATAAATGTCACCAATGCCACCAGCGCACAAAAGGGTATGCAGTGGGAATGCAAAAAATGCAAGTAAAGGAGGTATTAGATGAGGAACACTGCATAGTGAATGGAAGAGAGAGTGAATAAGAAATATGTTCAGCACCACCACCAGACCTAGAGTATTAATATGGATTATGGGGGGAGTGTTAACCTGATGGGCCAAAAATATAGATTTTTTTGGGAGTACTTAGACGGGTACGAGGAAGAGGGGGACATGACCAGGGAAACAAGGGTGTGGGTGTGTAAAGAAAAGGAAAAGGAGATGAAAGGGGCAGAAGTATCGATCGAAAGATCGATCAAGGGGGGATAATGTATTACAAGCGCTAATTCTGCACCATATAGGGCGGTGCACCTACCAACTGCAGGAGTATAGAAGATGCATGGTGGGGGTGGCCACATCGGGTATAACACAGATATTCTGAGCCGCAAACACACTGTATAAAGAACTTCACCAGGAATGTTAGGGGGTGATACATGGGATGTAAATTTGGTCCAAAACACTGCTCTAGGATTAGCAAAAGGAGGAGAGGGATACAAATAACACAATCTCAACTACGCGTAGTGAAGAATCCCTCGGGAGGGCTGTCTCTGGGAACTTTCAATTGAAAACACATGACCACAACAACAGGGATGTGCAAAGGGGGAGGAGGCTCAATTAACTCGTCATATGGGAATTAACATAACAGGCACTGCAGGGTGGTCAGCCAAACAAGCCGCCCTGTACGGCAGCGAGGAGGGAGGATCTGTTCCAGTGTGCCGGTCACGTGAACGCTGATGCCCATGGGCAGGCGGCCGTGGGAAGGGAACACTGTACGGAGTGGCGTTCCTAGGAGGACAAAAAGTTCTTGAGCTTTGACGAGTTGGCCAGCCCTCAAAATATCTACCAGTTTGTGAAGGTCATTGTCTAACAGGTATCATGTGAATTTTCCTTTTCCCACCAGCTTGTAGGGTGTCTTGTGTCCTGTTCTCAAAGGTGCTGACCAATGGCAGTGTATAAACGTTCTGGCGGTCAGCACAAATATTGCTTCATTAAATAACAAAATGTTCAGGGGTGGGTTTTGAATAAAATGTGGTACCACGTGGGGAGGTGAGGTGATGGGAAGCTATTGAATTGTTTGCGTCAATGACCGATTCACTAATTAATGTTTCGAATGGATTGTGTCCTCCCACGTATTACTCATCTTTTGATATCTCCAATATCCAGCTTCAGCTGCTTCGGAAATATTTTCGGCAGAAGGCGCTTTGCGTCGATGCGGTCGACTCGATGTCCCTCAGGGGCCTCTGTCTCGAGGATGATGTCATCGAAGGTATATATATATTTATTTTTTGTTTTTTTTGGTTTATTTATAAACCTTTTCAAAATCGAAAAATGTATAAAACTTCATCAATAATCCATACACAATAAAACAATTGTCAATATTGTTTGACAAAAAGAAAGCAATTACAAAACCAACATTAGTGTCCTGACTAGGACTTTCTCGCCCTCCTTCCTCCCCACTCTCCTCACCTGATGATAGGTTATCCAAATCTTCTGGGTCGAAGTTCCTTCGAATGAGGTAATCCTTCTCCTTTTTATGTGGAGGGGGCCTGCCGCAAGAGGAAGCCACAGTGACCGCTAGCTATTACAGCAGTCCTGTGGCCTTGTTCCCGCGGGCAGCCAGGAATAAAAAGGGAAAAAGCCGAACGGCAGAAAAAATCTTTTTTGTCCGTAGTGTTGTTCCGCTCGAAGGAGATCCAGCAATGGAATGAGGTCCGGAGATGGCAGGAGTACTGGTAGGTGGGAGAGGCTCCAAGACAGGCGACCTCTGAGGCAGAGGCAGGGCTAACCACAAAGAAGGCGTGGAAAGGTAAGAAGCCACCGGAGAGAGCGCCGGCAAAGCGGGAGGCAAAGCGGAATGTGAAGGCAGCGAGGCAATGAGAATAAGGGAAGGAAAGACCAAAGAAGGGCGTATGAAGAGGAAAGCAGGAGGCGGCTAAAGGAAAAGCCAAAAGAGGAAAACAGCGTCTGACCCAAAGGAGAGCGAAGCGCTAATCTAAGGGGGTTGCAACAAATGGTCCTCCGGAAGTAAACAGAATATATACTTCCGGGCGGCCGTCAGGACGCAACAACTAGACCTGCACAGAGAGGAAACTAACCCCGCACTCTTCCGTGACGAAGCCGCCAACGTGGAAGTAAACCCTGTAGGGGAGGACAGGCCTTGAAGGCCCCCCCCTCTCCTGCATTATCCTCCCCAGGTGAGGACCATGGCTCGATGAGCGTCCCCTCATGCCACCCGGGCCCAGGTGGAGGAGGGCTCGCCCGCCGATGACATTGCCCCCACGTATCCATCATACACACACACACACACTAAAGTTTAGACAGGCCTAGAAGCCATCGTGCCCAGCAAAGATGGCGTGAGTTCAGCACACTGTAGCGCGGCCCCCACCTTTGGAGGGCTTTCCAAGCATCCCTGCCGCCGCAGCACCATGGTAGATCCGCTGCGAGCGCGTTCCCATGAGAAAGCCGGGTATGAGCTAACCCGAGATGCTAACACTGTAACATTTCGTCGTTCACAATGTAATACTGCACCCCGCATGACCTGGTCCGCGAGGCCGGGGCGACGGGGAAGAAACTGTAGCATCACTATCTGAAGAAAGTAGAAAATAATTCAAGTATTGGTATTAATGAACTACCTCTTTTTAAACAGGTTCTGTAAACTGTGAATTGATCATAAAGATGTAACGTTTATATGATGTCACCCCAGGTCTGGACTAATGCTGCTATAACCACAGAGAAAGATGTCGACGAAACGTATAACCTTTATATGTATAAGTGTTCTTTTAGTTTTATGTAGAAACCTGAACTCGTATATGTTTTCTTAGTCCCCCGTAGCGGCTAGTATCAATCTCTGTAGGCCATAACCTAGAACTACCTCATGTAACGTCTAATGTACATAAAATAACCAAACAGTGAATATAATGTTAGGTAACGAAAAGGTACTCAGACTGAATATATGAACGAAATGCTCAATGAACTTGAAGTATATATGTATGGCACCGTAGTTTAAAGAAGACAAATGATATAGAAGTTTTTGTATTCAAAATTCAGCAACACACGAGGAAAATACCTTTTGTGAATATATGCAAGGCCATTCTCCCTCCCACCCTACGAAGCCTGCCAAATAGAAGAAAGCTAAGGCCTGTGCCGTGCTCCCCCACCTCCCCCGACCAAGCTGGAACCGCTTCAGAGAGTCAGAGGCCCCAACACAGCATCCAAGGCCACCGGCCGCCACCTGTGTTATTTACAGCACGGTAATAAACTCACGTTTGAATCCACTGATCTACCAGCACCCTCTCGTAAATCCCACAATCCCCCAGACCACCCCAAGAAGTCTGACCCCGCACAAACACTACCCCCGACAATGGGACAAGACACAGAGCCCCCTTCATAGTAGCCTCTAACGTAGTAATAAAACATGTACCACCCGGCCCAAGCCCCCAGAGCCCAGCCCCTCGACCTGAAATACCAGACGTCAGAACACCGGTAAATCCAATAGATGACCACCAGACCCCTCACAAGATGCATTCCTCCTGTGTTGTATTTCATTGATTGAAAGATTTACTGTAGAAGTTAGATATGGGGTTTTAAGTAACTGCAATGTGCATGATCTAGGGCACCCAAGTCAGGGAAGGTATTCATCTTTGTCACAGGCTGCCCCAGCGAACCAACACCGCCCGGATGACCTCAAGCCGGCCTGCCAGGCCCAACCCTACCCACGAGGCTGACCAGTGACGTCCTCCCACCCGGACCAACCAAGCTGCAGCAACACCTATAGTTAGTCGACGCCACCCAATCCCAATTAACTTGTGCCCCCTATAGTGTGTAGGTTCTGATGACGTTTTTTGTATTAGAAATACGCCTGCCTTTGCGATTGTCAGGCAGAGCGCTCTCGGAGGTTGCAGAGTTCTTTGCATGCCATATTCTTTTGATAAACTCCCACTTACGCTCACCCGCACTCTGTCTTGGCCTTATTCCCATTGCGGGAGTGTCCATTATTGTCTCCCATTGCGGGGAGGATCGTGCTAACTTGGGGGCGCTTCCACTCAGTGGTGACCCCGATAGCGTGATATTTCCAAATTATTTTTCCTGAACTCCTTTGAACGACCCCCTTTTGGCACGAGAATCTCCGGTCAAAAAGGGAAACGCACGGTGAGCCGGCTCTGGGAAGCTTCCTCGCCAACGGCGACCGGTACGCTTAGAAGTGCGCACTCAAACTAGAAGGGGTACGGGATCCCGGTTGCAAAATCCCCTTTGAGTACCGCTCGCCGGAGCCGGGGCTGACTGTTGAGCAGAAAGGCAACACCGCCTGGACGGACCCAGTGTCGGAGACTATCGGTTCAAGACGGGCACGTGAGTACCGAGTGCGAGCGATCATAAAGGGAGAGGGAGGGGAACTTGTGAACAGGAGAACGTGGGCAGATAGAGGAGGGAATCACGGGTGTCTACTAAAGACAGGTCTTAAAACTTTCTTTATCTTTTCTTTGCATATGGCCATTAGGAGTAAGAAGTAAGTGAAGAAGTAGAAGTGACGGAAACCTAGCTCCGAAAGGGGGTGGAAGGCGGCGCCGCATAGTGCTATCTAAACTAGTACTGGGAATATATGAAGAAGTAAAAAATAAGTTATTGGTGTCTGGCAAAGGGAGACACTTAGGATACTTTTAGTGATTGCTACTCTTTCTATTTCTTTTGTTTCCGTTCCACGGGGTAAGGGGTGAAAGTGAAAAGGGTATAAGATAAATATACTTGTAGAAGAACTATAAAATAGGGAGCACATTTGTAGGAGTGGGGATTAAGTAGTGGCACGTACAGACGTGAACACAGTAACCTTAGCAGAAAAACAGGGACAGCTGGCCAGGGAGGAAAGGGAGGAAAAAGACGAGGTGTGAGTGGGAAAGTATTGTGAGGGGTGCGCGCACCGTGTGAGTATTGGAGACGAACGGTTGACCGCGAGGGGGTGCCAGAGAGTGTTGGCCATAACTAGTAGTTGATTAGTTGTAAGTGAAATCACATGAGAGTGTATGGGAATGGGAAGGAGATGAGTTGTGGTGAGTGAGAAAGGATTTGCGCAGTGAATAAATTTGGGTGATATCGTTGAGACGTCCGCTCTTGTCTGTGCCATAAAGGTATACATACACATATCTACACCTAACTAAAGGTAAAGGAGGTGGACACGGTCGTTGCTAGTGATTTAGAATATGGGGGCAGAAACTCCCTTGTCACATATTTGTAAGAGCCTACCGGGGTACGCTGAACGAATAAATAAATATCACGATCAATGGGTAACAGAATTAAAAGGGGAGGGATTGCCCCAGATTTGGCCCGAGGGAGGGTCTTTTGACAAAAGCGTTCTTGATATGGTACGAACATGCATTAGCCTCAAGTACAAGGGAAAACAATGGCAAAACAGGAAGGAGATATTAGACCTCTGGAGACTGTTTGAGGAAGTACCCCCACCCAAAGATCCGGCACCAAATGTCGATCTGCCGTCCACAACAGACAACCCACTCATGATCCCAAGAGGGGAAAAGGACCAGTTAAGTACAGAACAACCAACGGAGGTGATTAGTTTGTACCCAATATTGAACAAGCCAGCCCCTGCAGCAGGATATAGTGATCCTACTTATGTGCCTCCCCCCACAACTGTTACACCACAACGACCAACAGCCCCCCCACCATACGAAAGCACTAGAGAACGTGCCCAGGCAAGCACACAGAGAGTGAATATAGAAAAGCTAACGAGTGACTTAGAATCGAGGCTTTCTGTGGCCAGGGATGAACTTTCGAGAATAAAGGATATATGTGAGCGCACAGCATGCGCCCCTACACTGTCAGGACATACGTCTAGAGCGTCAAGCGAAAGTAGACATATTGAGGACGGATGGAAAAAGGGGGAAATACTGTTCAGAATTGAGGAAGAGCCGACACGAATAATAGAGATGGGAGCAACAGAGGGGAGCATTGGTGATGTATCGCGGCAGAGAGGGATCAGAGAGGACTTGCTATGTGATGTTAGAGGAGAGGTGGACGAGAGTGATAGGTTGAGCATGGCAGTAGGAGGGGAAAGCGAGGAGGTGGACGGTGCATGCTCGCTAGGGACCATAGATGATGAATGGATGGGACGACTAAGAAATAGAGTGGGGAGGGTGGCGTCATTGAAGTCAGCAGCGACCAAAGTAGGGGAGGGTGCAACTCCAAAAGGGAAGTTACAACTTCCGTTGATACACAGAGGGGGGGGGAGACCAAACTATATACCCTGGGCCCAGATGGACAAGGCTAATTTAATGAAATTATTGCCCCCGTTGTCAGGAGGGGCGAGTAAGTGGATATATGCATTTGAGAAACATACCGCCGGGATACCGTTGGCAGTAGGCGATGTGAAAAGCCTACTGGTATCCGCAGTAGGAGATCAAGCTGACAGAGTATGGGTTAAGGCTGGTTTCCCGGGCGTGACGTTGGATTGTGATCGCCATGACGGGGCTTCCTTTAATACAGTGCGAGCAAGGGTGTGGGACGCACTGCGGGAGACATTCCCAGATACCCCTGATTTACAGTCAGTAATGCAATGTACAATGAATGACGGGGAAGATGCTATGGATTACATTCTCCGGGTGCAGGAGATGTGGAGAGCGGAAACGGGTACGCCCTGGCATCAGTCAACGTCTCTGTTTTATTTTATCATCAAGAGAGGGCTCCCAAAAGAGGTGCAGAAGGCACTCGACAAAATAGCAGGCGTCGAGGCGAAGGGGTGGCCAGAGATCCAAAGCATAATAGTACACCATTGCAAAAGAATAAAAGAAAGAGAGAGGGAAGTAGCACAGAAAAGGTTGGCAGACGAAGCGAAGTTGGTACAATCAAAACTAGTGAAGGTTGCAGCAGCGGTAGCCGGGCTCCCACTCATGAGGGAGGGAGACGAAGGGGAGGAGGGGCAGATAGCAATACAAGGGAGAATAGCAGCTAATTGGGCCGGACAAGGCCAGCGACAGTGGAACGAACAAGAGCAGAACGGAGGTCTAGCGTGGCAAGAGTGGGCCCCACGAGGGGGAAGAGGTGGGTACAGGGGCCGAAGAGGAGGACAAGGGTATGGAGGAATGGGAGGAAATGGGTGGCAGGGTCCCAGAGGTCCACAGGGGAGCTGCTGGAATTGTGGGAGATGGGGACATTACTCAAGGGAATGCAGAAGCAGACAAAACAACGGGTTTCAGGAGACAGAGCAGTACGGTCACCCCCACCCAGGAAGCCCATACGGCCTCCCCATGGGACAATACCAACAACCAGAAAATGCAGAACAAAGAAGTAACGCACAACTACACGGACATCAGTACAGAACACAAAACCACCCACAGAATAATGACAATATACAATACACGCCAGGTAACACTTTCGCCACAGTAGCTAATGGAGCGCCTGCCCCCGCACCTTATAGCGGCGTGTCAGTAGTTTCGGGGAACATTTTTGATCAAGGGGGGGCAATGAGACACCCCGCATAGGACAGCCCACAGAGAACACTTGCGTGTCCAGTACTATCTACGACCCACAATGCATCAGAGGAACCATTGATAGGAGCGCAGATAGGAGACAAGCAATTCATATTCATGGTGGATTCGGGAGCGGAAAAATCATGTATTAAAGAGGGCCGGTTCCCGTTATCTAATAAAACGTTAGAGACGCAGGGGTTCTCTGGGGCTGTAATTGAAGTTCCTTACACAGAGGCATTGGATGTGACAGTGGGGGGTAAAACAGTGAAAGCACCCTTACTGTATTATGAACGCTCTCCCATTAATTTGCTGGGGAGGGATCTCTTAAGCAAACTAAATATGACAATATCATTCACAGAAAGTGGTATCGTATGTTCAACACCTGGCATATGTCCCCTCCGCATAATGGCAGTGATACATGGCCACACAATCATGCAAGAGATCAGAGGGTTACCAAGAAACGAGGAGATGTTTATTGAGGGCATGAGAACATTGGCTCTTATAGTACCAGAACTAAAAAGGATGGATTGGAGGATCCCAGCCGAATTCCTTTTCCGCCCCATAGTGAGCCCCGACACAGCTCCCGGGTCAGTGCTATCGTTGGATTTACACGCAGTACACGTGTCAGCAAACAGAATATGTGTGATTGGCATTGACATGGAAGGATGCGAGTGGCGGACAGTACTGTGTACAAATGCAAATATCCCACTGCGGGAGCTATCGGACGAGGAGCTATTTTCCGACACTGAGACAGATGGCGAAATAGTGATGGAACTAGCAATGCCGTGCGACATTGTAGTTACAGCCAGAAAAACTCAAGTTGAATTAATGGCAGTAGTAGGAGCACCACATACATTTTTTGATGACGACATGAGGGTAGTACCAACTAACATATGGACAAATGGCCCCCACGATGTGGGGTTACTACATGGGGTTCAGCCTGTGGTAATAAAACTGAAACAGGGAGCAATTCTACCCCGGGTAAAACAATATCCATTGTCACGCGAAGCAGAAGAAGGGATCAAAGAGACAATAGATGCACTGCTAGCGCAAGGAATAATAGTGCCCTCAAACTCCCCATGTAACACATGCATTTACCCGATTAAAAAGGCGAAGGGAGGTTCCTGGAGGATGATACAAGATTTACGCCCACTCAATGATGTGATTCAGAAGGAGTTCCCTCTAGTGCCGAACCCGGCGACAATACTATGCAGTATTCCAAAAACGGCGTCCCACTTCACGGTCATTGACTTGAAAAATGCATTTTTCTCGATTCCCTTAGCAGAAGAGAGCAGGTACTTAACAGCATTTACACTAGGGGGGAGGAGGTTCGAACATTGCAGACTACCGCAAGGATATTGCGAGAGCCCAAGCATATTCAACAGGATACTACATGAAGATCTGGGGAACTTGTCTGTAGGAAGCACGGTGATTCAGTACGTTGACGATTTATTGGTTTGTGCACAAACTGAGGAAGAGTGTAGAAAGGATTCAATAACACTTTGATATTATTGGCCAATAAAGGGTACAAAGTGGACAAGGGTAAGTTACAATACTGCCTGACAGAGGTCCTATATTTGGGACAACTGATATCAAAGGATGGCAAGCGGATCATACCAGACAGGGCACAGGCGATTAGAGCAGTTGGGGAGCCCAAAACAGTAAAAGAGATGCAGAAATTCCTGGGTATGTGCAACTACTGCCGAGCATGGATATTGGATTATGCAGCATACACAAGGCCCTTATTACAGGCACTCAAAGAAGCCCAGCAGGAAAACAAACACATAGAATGGACAGAAGAAATGAACACATCATTTAACTCACTGAAAGAGCTGATATCAAGCGCTCCAGTACTGGCAAATCCAGATTATGGGCGCGAATTCTTCTTATTTTCGCACTGCAAAGGAACAGTGATGACAGCAGTGCTGACACAAAAGACATCGTTAGGGCACAAGCCACTGGCTTACTATAGTGGCACTCTAGACGCAGTAATGCAAGGTCATTTCGCGTGCGAGCAATCACTAGCTGCAGCCGCGTTCGCTATTGAAAAAAGTGCCACGATAGTAATGGGCTGTCCTGTGACACTATTTGTGGAACACTCACTCTTTGCAATATTAGAGCGATCAAAGAGCACATTGACAACACAACGCGCCACAGCATATGAAATAATATTGTCCAGTGCAAACATCCATATAGTAAGATGCAAAACAGTGAACCCAGCCACATTCATCACAGAGGCGTGCACCATAGAAGACATGCAGAACCACAACTGTGCAACATACACAGGTGACGAAGGTCAGGACCAGGTGGTTTTTGAGAATGCCCTAAACGAGGGAGAGGTGTATTTCGTGGACGGGTCAGCCTCAATAGACATGGAGACAGGAGAAAAACATGTGGGTATGGCAGTGGTACGATTAGAGGAAGGTGAATACGAAACACTAGTGCAACACCGCCTCCCATCACACTATTCAGCCCAAGCAGCCGAACTAATAGCACTAATAGAAGCATTGCATGCAGCTAAGGGATGCGCAGTGACAATCTATACAGACTCAGCATACATGACAACAACAGTACACGGAGGGCTGGCACGGTGGGGGCGGAGAGGGTTTCGACGAGCAGATGGAACACCGGTTCAGCATGCAGAATTATTGAAAGAACTGATTGAGGCCCTGCAAGACCCCACGGCAGTGGCCATCGTAAAATGCCAAGCCCACACTACAAATACAGATCTTATATCTTTGGGGAACGCGGCAGCAGACGCCGCCGCCAAAGAAGCTTCATATTTTCAGAAAAGTGAGGTAGGAGAGTACATGTTGCACCACACAACAAGCCAAGAGGTCCCCACAGGATACAACATGATGCCCACACAAGAAATAATAGAGCTGCAAGAGGGAGCTAGTGCAGAAGAAAAATTGCTGTGGACTAAGAGGGGATGCAGCAAATCGCCGACGGATTTATTGTGGCGACAAGAAAGTTCAGGAAAAGCCGTGATGCCAGTCACATTGTTAGAAATAGCATTTCAACAACTACACTTCCCCGCACATAACGCAAAACAACACATAATGGCGGAGATACAAGAAGATTGGTTTGCACCTTGCCTCCAGGAACACATCACAAGGCTGACATTGGAATGCACGACATGTCAAATTTATAACTCAGGTATGACATTGCGCACACTGAGAGGTACGATACCAAAACCAAATGGCCCATTCAGAGAGCTCCACATCGATTATGTAGACATGGGAGAAAGATGTAATGGGGCTCGCTACATGAATGTGGTTGTATGTCCATTTTCGAGGTGGGTGGAGGCAGGTCCCTGTGCGCGTCCTGATGCGAAGGGCGCCGCAAAGTTCCTAGTACGGGAAGTATTCCCACGCTGGGGAATTTGCGAAGTCATTCGCTCAGACAACGGCACACATTTTGTTAATGAACTATTCAAAGAAGTGACTACGTTATTGGGAATAAAGCACAAATTATGCTCGATTTATCATCCTCAAAGTAATGGCGTAGTGGAAAAGATGAACGGCCTGTTAAAAAGCAGATTGTCAAAACTGTGTTTTTCCCTTAAAAAGACCTGGATGTACTGCCTACCTTTGGCCCTGTTCGAATTGCGCAATCAGCCAAGTAAAGACCACCATTTGTCCCCACATGAGATCGTCACGGGAAGGAGAATGCACACAGCGCATTCGCCTCTCCGTGAGCGTTCTGATGCACACAGAAGCGCAGCGATATTGGGAGAGGAGTTCACAGAGTACTTGAAAAAACTAACACGGGCAGCGCGCATAATAGCGAAGCAACTCGCCCCCCCCTCTACAAGAGAGGAGGGGAATACAACAGAAACAGTAACACTACCTGACAAACCATTACAGCTAATGCCCGGTGACTTTATATATGTCAGAAGTTTTGTGCGAAGGTGGAATGCGCCACGTTTCCATGGCCCTTATGAGGTAGTGTTTTGCACGCCCACAGCAGTAAAGGTGAAGGGCCTAAGATACTGGGTGCATTTGACAGACGTACGCAGAGCCTATAGCGCCGTGGAAGGTGAGGTGCAGGACGAGGCACAGGCAACAGCAGACAGTGGTGTTATGGAGAATGAGTGAAGGTGATTTTGTGTATGTGCAGCGATTGACAATGAATGCAACTGATGACATGGCATTCGTACGGAAAAAGAAAAACCTTTTTTTATTTTAATGTTTTTGTTCTCTCATTTCTTGAAATTTTTCTTTCTTTTGAAGAAGATTTTATATATATTATACAATGATCTAAACGTATTTATTGCAAATACCTTTGTCTGTGGAAACAAACCCTTCCCCTACCCACGTCCATTCTTTATGAAAAAAAAAAAAAAAAAAAGTTAACGTCAGGGAAATGTTTACATGTCTGTACTTAATGCACTTTTGTATCTCAAACAGGAATTACCATGGCATCTAATGGGCAGCCTGCAACTAATAGATTTGTTAGGATTAGAGAAGTGTTGATAGATAGACTTACATATTCATACGAATGCGGATTGTCAATTTGTGTTATTGTGTTCTTCCTATCAATATTTTGCCTGGTGACATATTGGTTTATAGCGTTCATCTCTATCGAGATGACCGAGGGGGGAGGGGGGAGTAACATCACCCGAGCTCCTGGGAGCAATACAACCACAAGTGTAAATATAAAAGAAGGTGATTTTTTAGTATGGGATGGATCACACTTTGTATGGGGTTACTACACTGAACCACCAACTGTCGCCCTGTCAAACTCAAGAGGTATACAAACAGAGATGGAAAACAACACAATGTCCACACCTGAAATGTATAGCAGCCCCACTACCCTCCCCACCCCATTAGAAGAAAGTGATTTGTTGTTTATTGAGGAAGATGGGAATGTTATAACTATGACAGAACATAAGGAAACATATCAGAAGTTTGAAAAGGGGGGTGGGAAGGAGGAAGGGGGGCCCATTTTTTCATTTACCAAAAGCAGACGTAGGAGAAGCAAGGATAGTAGGCGGAGAAGAGAGACAAGCAGGAGAGGGTATGATGAGTACTATGGGTTAGGCTTAGACAAAATGGAAGACCCTCGGCACCCCCACCAAGCAAATAAATGGTATGCTGATATGAGTGCCACAGCCAAACAAACGACAAATGAGAGCTGTTATGTCTGCTCGCTCATTCCCCATGCATCAGGCACACCTAAAGTGTTGTTGCCCAGAGAATTGCCCATTGTAGATGCCCAGTGTCTCCTTCATCTCACGCTATGCCGAATAAAAAACACCTTCCAGGCACACGACGTCACTTTCAAGATTATACAGACGGAAAAAACGTGCTACCCAAAAGCAGCTGGAGTGGTATGTCTCAAAGAACCATTTTTTGTGATACAAGGGACACTATTTTCTGAAAATAAATGGAAAGATGAAGAAGTACTGTGCAAAGCGGAAGCACTGAGAAGTGTCCAACCAGCCAGAATGCGATGGATAGAAGAAACATGCACACCAGTATGGAAGGAGCACATTTCCAAACTGACATGGGTAACAGCAATGGAGAAACCCTTCAAACTACAAAGTGAGATCAAGAACGAACTATGTTTTAAGGGAGAAGGAAAAGTGGCAATAGGGACGAATAAAAACTGCAACAAAACTCTCACCATCCCAGACATGAGAAAAGGAACAGCCGCATTAATGGACACATACTGGGTATGTGGGAACCAGGCCTACTTGCACCTTCCCCAGGCATGGAGCGGCAGCTGCTCGATGGCCACTCTGCACTCAGCCCTAATGGTGATTCCAGAAAGCCACGTTGATGAAAATAAAAGGACGCCAGGGAACATGCACCAGGGTGCGGTTCCTCCCACTGCAAAATCCCACCTCTATGTCCTGTCCTCCGGAGGGAAGGGAGAAGAGCTATCACGGAACAGACGGGCATCAAATTACATATCTCAAGCTTCATCCGATTTATTGGCACAGATCCCAGACAGGTACCGACTGTTCAGCTCTGTAGAAACATTCTTTGCCTCGCTGATTTCAAGTGTCCAAGCAAGGGCAAATGCAAAATGGCTCCAGATAACACGGTGGGAACTAATTCAGTTAGCCAATGACACTGAAGAAGGGTTCAACATAATAAAAGTAGAACTGCGAGCTCTACGCCTGATGACCATGCAGAACAGGTATGTTCTGGACCTGCTGACAGCGATGGACGGAGGTGTTTGCCGAAAAATAGGAAGTGCCTGCTGCACTTTCGTACCTTCTGAAGACGCGGAGAATGGTTCCTTATCCCACGTGATCGAAGCAGTACACAATCTGGGAGAGAAGATGAAGATGGAAGGTGGAGCAGAAGCCAGCACGTGGTTCGACAATATCTTCTCCTGGGTTCCCTCTTGGCTTGGAATGACGATGAAATTTCTGGTACCAGCTGTGGTGTTTCTCCTCGTGGCCTTCTGCCTGTGCCAGGTGGGCCTCCGATGTTGTGCAAATGCGGTCCCTAACGGCGCAATGATGATGTTGACAATGGGCAACTCTGGTGGTACAATGAGGGCAACACAAGAAGTACAGGTGCAGACAGGAACAGACAACACCCCCCAGTACCGGTTAGTGCCTATGTACCGTGACAAGTACATAGTAGACAAACTATGGCATACCACTATCAAGGAACCCCGAGAAGTGGAATTAGAATGGTACACAGAGGTCTGGGTAGATTTGGAGGAAAGTGGTGACTGTATATATTTAACGTGCACACCAGACGAATATGCTAGAAGAGGGGAGAGCTTGAGGGGGGTGTGCAGGGCATGGATGCCCATCAAGGGAACACCTGCATGGGATGACGCAGTAATAGAGGAACAAGAGTGCAGAAGGTTGGAAGGCCTGAAGAATTCGTTACTTTAGTAACGAAAGGGGGGAAATGTAGGGGAGGACAGGCCTTGAAGGCCCCCCCCTCTACTGCATTATCCTCCCCAGGTGAGGACCATGGCTCGATGAGCGTCCCCTCATGCCACCCGGGCCCAGGTGGAGGAGGGCTCGCCCGCCGATGACATTGCCCCCACGTATCCATCATACACACACACTAAAGTTTAGACAGGCCTAGAAGCCATCGTGCCCAGCAAAGATGGCGTGAGTTCAGCACACTGTAGCGCGGCCCCCACCTTTGGAGGGCTTTCCAAGCATCCCTGCCGCCGCAGCACCATGGTAGATCCGCTGCGAGCGCGTTCCCATGAGAAAGCCGGGTATGAGCTAACCCGAGATGCTAACACTGTAACATTTCGTCGTTCACAATGTAATACTGCACCCCGCATGACCTGGTCCGCGAGGCCGGGGCGACGGGGAAGAAACTGTAGCATCACTATCTGAAGAAAGTAGAAAATAATTCAAGTATTGGTATTAATGAACTACCTCTTTTTAAACAGGTTCTGTAAACTGTGAATTGATCATAAAGATGTAACGTTTATATGATGTCACCCCAGGTCTGGACTAATGCTGCTATAACCACAGAGAAAGATGTCGACGAAACGTATAACCTTTATATGTATAAGTGTTCTTTCAGTTTTATGTAGAAACCTGAACTCGTATATGTTTTCTTAGTCCCCCGTAGCGGCTAGTATCAATCGCTGTAGGCCATAACCTAGAACTACCTCATGTAACGTCTAATGTACATAAAATAACCAAACAGTGAATATAATGTTAGGTAACGAAAAGGTACTCAGACTGAATATATGAACGAAATGCTCAATGAACTTGAAGTATATATGTATGGCACCGTAGTTTAAAGAAGACAAATGATATAGAAGTTTTTGTATTCAAAATTCAGCAACACACGAGGAAAATACCTTTTGTGAATATATGCAAGGCCATTCTCCCTCCCACCCTACGAAGCCTGCCAAATAGAAGAAAGCTAAGGCCTGTGCCGTGCTCCCCCACCTCCCCCGACCAAGCTGGAACCGCTTCAGAGAGTCAGAGGCCCCAACACAGCATCCAAGGCCACCGGCCGCCACCTGTGTTATTTACAGCACGGTAATAAACTCACGTTTGAATCCACTGATCTACCAGCACCCTCTCGTAAATCCCACAATCCCCCAGACCACCCCAAGAAGTCTGACCCCGCACAAACACTACCCCCGACAATGGGACAAGACACAGAGCCCCCTTCATAGTAGCCTCTAACGTAGTAATAAAACATGTACCACCCGGCCCAAGCCCCCAGAGCCCAGCCCCTCGACCTGAAATACCAGACGTCAGAACACCGGTAAATCCAATAGATGACCACCAGACCCCTCACAAGATGCATTCCTCCTGTGTTGTATTTCATTGATTGAAAGATTTACTGTAGAAGTTAGATATGGGGTTTTAAGTAACTGCAATGTGCATGATCTAGGGCACCCAAGTCAGGGAAGGTATTCATCTTTGTCACAGGCTGCCCCAGCGAACCAACACCGCCCGGATGACCTCAAGCCGGCCTGCCAGGCCCAACCCTACCCACGAGGCTGACCAGTGACGTCCTCCCACCCGGACCAACCAAGCTGCAGCAACACCTATAGTTAGTCGACGCCACCCAATCCCAATTAACTTGTGCCCCCTATAGTGTGTAGGTTCTGATGACGTTTTTTGTATTAGAAATACGCCTGCCTTTGCGATTGTCAGGCAGAGCGCTCTCGGAGGTTGCAGAGTTCTTTGCATGCCATATTCTTTTGATAAACTCCCACTTACGCTCACCCGCACTCTGTCTTGGCCTTATTCCCATTGCGGGAGTGTCCATTATTGTCTCCCATTGCGGGGAGGATCGTGCTAACTTGGGGGCGCTTCCACTCAACCCCATCCGGCACGGCGGATGACAATTAGTTACAATCAAAGAAGGAAATATATAGACAATGCAAGTACCAAGAATCAATAGAGGAAAAAAAACAAATATAGTGTCATTCAAAACCCAAATCTACATAGTTCAAAACACTTTCAAGTTAAATTTGTCAGAATAACTTTTCCTTTACAAAATTCACATTAATATCCAATTCATTTAAGAGAACGGAAAAATAAAACACTCTTTCTTTAACTCAGGTCACACACATTTCTCAAAAAGGTTGTCACCCGATTTTTTAACCTAAAAGAATCATCATGTAACATTCTGTGCCATATAAACTCTCTGTTTACATCATGGGGTGTCCTTACAAATTGGGCAAAATACCTAAGCCTTTGTGCCTTAAGTCCGGAACAAACCAAAAGGATGTGTTGCAGAGTTTCAACTACCCCGACTTTCTTACAAAATCTGCACCAGGGCCATTGATCTTTGTTACAATTTCTGGTACCTCTGATTTGGTTTGTTTGCAAGACATTAAAGCGAAACCTCATAAAAAAAAAAAAAAACAGTGAAAGCATGGAGACGCCATCATGCGCGGCCGTAACCAGCACACAGTTTGAAATCATGCAAGGGAGCGGATTAGTCAATAAAACACACCGGAGGAGTCCAACGGCCGCCAAATGAGTCTCCATGGGAACGAACAAAGAAAGCAAATCCTCCTGTCCAGACTGAACAGCTGTAGATCAATGTCATTCCCGCCAGGTTTTCGTACGACAAACGTACCTCGAAGCAGCAGCCTCGCCTGCCTTCACTCCGCATCCATGACCACCAGACAGAGGATCCAGAGACTCGGCCAACTTCCACACCAACTCGGGCAGCGGCAAACTTGAACACAGGAAGTCACAATCACTTCCTGACTACGGTGCGAGCATGTGACAGTCACGTAGCGGGGTACTTTCCTCAAATTCACAGAGCTCTTCCTGATTACGGCGCAAGCACGTGACAGTCACGTAGTGGGGTACTTTGCTCAAATTTACAGAGCTCCAAAGTTCTGAAAACAGACGCCGAGTCCGCGCAAGGCAAGTGTACATTTAAAACATGCGAACAGTCTAAAAACATAACGGTCTAGCGGTCTGAGCGCCATTTTAAGTCCAAATATATAAACAAGGGGAATCCAAAAATACAAAAAAACAAACTGATAATGGCAAAGTCTAAGTCACTAACAATGTCAAGCACACTTATCTCTCAGCGGCTCCAGCCAAATCAAGGCTTCCTTAAGTGAGGGATGTATATATGAGGAGTTCTGTTTCGGTTGAAGTGGTGATGGAGATGCTTGGATATATATGTGTGAGATGGATAATTCTAGGGATTTGGGTGGCTGTGACTGAATCTGGTGGGTGCTTTTCCATGTTGCGGGGTGCTGATTTGTATTGCGGCTAGTCTTACATGTATATGTTTTGAGGGTTATATGCCTGGTATGTGGCTCTGTCATGTGCAAGGTAGGTTGTCAGGATGTTGTATCTTTGGATAACTTGTTTGAGCATGTGGAATATGTTCGGCTTTGTCGGGTGGGAGTGTGATGATTGAATAGATGGTTTGAGTCTTACTGGGTCTTGTTTCCCTTTCATTGCAAGGGTACACCTTGGGATGAAGATGTACATTTCTAAACTTTCGATTTCAGACAAGGTGGCGTCTGTATTATATTGGGGTTTCCTGTGGATATTGAGTGATTGCGTTCATTGGTTAATAGGAGAGGTGTCCAGGACATTGGACTATTAGTTATGTTCATTAGGGTTTTTAAAACATTATTAATATTGTTGTTGTTGCTGACTTGCTTTCTTTTCAGAGGGGGTGGGGTACGGTTCACATCTGTTGGTCAATTTTTGGGTTCTGTGCATTTAGCTGAGGCTGCACTATTGGAGCATTTGGATTCATTTATTGGAATAATAAGAATGGAGGGGGATTTGCATGTAGTCACTTGGAATGTGAATGGGTTAAACAACATAAAGAAGAGAATGAAGATTTTGTCCTATTTGAGGAAACAAAAATGTGATATTGGTTTTATTCAAGAGATTCATCTGCTCAAAGATGAAATTGAGACCCTAAAAAAGGGGTGGGTTGGGAGGGTTTACGGTTCATCCTTTTCCTCTCGTTCTAGAGGAGTTGCTATTTTGATCAGGAGGAATGTCCCAATAAAAGTGTTGAAAGAGGTGTCAGATCGGGACGGGAGGATGGTGGCATTACTAGTTAACATATGGGGGATTGTAGTGACATTATGTAATATCTATGCCCCTTCTGTGGATGATGGGTCATTTTACAGGGGAGTGGCTCAAATATTACAGGATTTGGGCACGAATAATATCATTTTAGGCGGTGATTATAATACTGTCTTAGACAAGAACATGGATAGGAGTGTGTCTGTGGCGAGTGGTCATGTTGATCGCCATTATCAATCCTTACGGGACTTACTAGAAGAGCACGCCTTGCAGGATTGTTGGAGGTTAAGTCATCCATCGGCAAGGAAAATAGTTTTTATTCGGGAGCACGCTCGGTACACTCTAGGCTGGATATGATTCTGACAGCTGGGAAAATGACGGAATGTCATAAGACCAGTACATTAGGTGATATACTGTTAACGGATCATGCTCATGTATTGATGCACATTGCAATAGATGGTGCAGATCGGAAGCAATATACTTGGAGGATGAATACTGCAATTTTAAAGGATGATGAGGAGGTTGAAAAATTAAGGTCTGAAATAGACTTTTTTGTGTCTGTGAATTATAAGGATGGCATCAAACCTGGAATTGTGTGGGAGGCTTTCAAATGTGCTATGCGTGGTTACTTGATTGGCTTAACGTGTGGTCTGAACAAGAGGCGCACTAGTAAGCTAATGGATCTTGAGAGGAGAGTTATTGAATTGTCTAAAAAAGTTATGAAGGACCCGACAGACTTGGAGTGAACTAAGGTCTTGTTGAAGTTGAAGAGGGAACTTAGACATGAATTTGATGAACAAACAGAACGGAGATATCATAATCAGAAATGTGTGTACTTTGAATATGGAGAAAAGTGCAATAGGTGGATGGCCTATCGGCTGAAGAAGAGGGAATCTGAGAGATCAATATCTTCGATTCAAGCTCAGGATGGTCGGGTCACGTTTGATCCTAAGGAGATCAATGATATCTTTCAGGATTACTATGCTACTTTATATAGGAAGGACTTAGGTTCACCAGCTAGCTATGGGGACTGTCTGGAAAGGGCACAATTGTCCAGGCTCTCTGAGTCAGACTCAAATTTGCTTGATGGGGACTTGGGTTTGGATGAGATTAACAGGGCAATTTTCAGGCTGAATGTAGGGCAGACGCCAGGGCCAGATGGCTTCCCTGTAGAATTCTATAAATTATTGCCAAACTCGGCACTTGAATTGTTGAGAGATATGTATGTGGATTCCTTGAGGGAGGGACTTTTACCAACTACCACGAGACATGCGTCGATAACAGTGCTTCTGAAAAAGAGGAGAGATGAAACGCTGCCCATGAGTTATAGACCAATCAGTCTTCTTAATACGGACAATAAAATTTTGGCAAAGGTCCTGGCTATCAGACTAGAAGTTTTACTACCTGATTTGATTGATGTGACCCAATCAGGTTTTGTGAGAGGCAGAAAGACTTCGAGTAACATTCGGAGGCTGTTACACACGATTTCTAAGGCTTCTGATTCTCTAGATGGTGCTGCTGTCTTCTCGTTAGATGCTGAAAAAGCGTTTGATCGTGTATATTGGAATTTCCTCTTTTGTGTGTTGGAGAAAATGGGTTTTGGAGTACGGTATAGATCGTGGATTGAACTGTTATACAGAACCTACAGCTGATGTGAATACTAACGGCAGGCGCTCAGACCCATTTAGACTAGAGAAAGGGACTAGACAAGGGTGCCCACTTTCACCGCTACTGTTTGTTATTGCTGTTGAACCGCTGGCAGCAGTGATCAGAAAAGTTCTAGATATTTGCAGAGTCTCGTGTTGGGGGTTGCAGCAGAAGCTATGGATGTTTGCAGATGATATCCTTTTGGTCCTCCGGGACTTGGAGAAATCTTTACCGGTTCTTATGGAGATCTTGGCTGAGTTTCATGATTTTTCTGGCTTTAAAATTAATTGGACAAAGTCAGAGGTACTTCCCTTGAGTTCTTGCTGTAGTAAACAGTATATTACAGGTTTGGGGTTCAGGTGGTATCGTGATAAAATGCAGTATCACGGAATCTGGATTACTCCCAATATTAGTGGGTGGGTGAAGGAGAACATGAACATAATTGTTGTAGCTCTAGAGAGAGTCTAGAGAATGACCTAGAGAGGTGGGGACTATTGAATCTCTCGTTATGGGGGAAAGTAAATGCATTAAAAATGGTTTCAGCTCCCAAAATAAATTGTTTTAAGCATGCTACCGCTTAATATTGAGAATAGCTATTGGAAGGAGTTGGACAGGCTTGTTCAAGGTTTTTGTGGGATAAGAAGCCCCCTAGGTTACGATTATGGAAGTTACAATTGCCCCTAGAGAAGGGTGGCTTAGGTGTCCCTAATTTCAGGGCCTATCATCTTGCATATACTTGTGATTTTATTGTTGACTTCTTGTCATCCTCGCCCGACGATTGGGTTAGGGCTGAAACGAGTTGCAATGGCCCATTATCACCAAGGGCGTTACTGTCTTTGGAATGGGGGGGGAGGAAGGGAAATGATCCACTGACGGCCTGTTTGAGGATCTAGTGGTCGAAGCTGGCTGAGTTTTTGGGTGTGGATGCATACAGGAAAATGGATGCTTCCATTTGGCTGAATCCCTCTGTTAAGTTGGGGAATAAATCTTTGTTCTGGCCGGATTGGTTCTTGGGGGGTGTTCATTGGATTGATGACTTACTCTCAGAAGGTAATTGGATGTCTGCCAGAGAGGTGCAACAGCGATTTATGATTGACAACTTTAGGGTTTTGGACTATAGACGGTTGAAGGCTGCTATTGGTGGGCCTGTTCCTAAAGAGAAGGTGGATGTGGACTTTCTCACTAGGAAATCAATGGTGGGTGAGAGTGGCCGGGCTAGCCGGGTGTACAAACGGATTGTGAGTGAATATAAGGGCAACGATGGGCTGAGAGTCGAGTGGAGCAAGAGGCTTGGTGTTGTGATAACAGTAGATGCTTGGACGAGGATGTGTGCTAATGTCAGTCTATGATCCCTGAGCCTTTCTGAAAGAACGAGACGAATAAAGATCCTGAATATGGTGTACTGGACCCCGGAAAGATTGTGGAAGAGGGGTTTGAGGGATGGGCCGGAGTGTTGGACATGTGTTGTTGAAAATGGTGCTTTCGAACATATGTTCTGGACCTGCATGAAAGTTAAAGTTTTTTGGAATGATATAGGAGGTGTTATGGAAAGTGTCTTGAATGAACATGTTTGTTTGGATTTTGAAACTCTAATTCTGGGGAATGATGTCAATTTGGAGGAGTTTACTAATTGCCAGAAGAAATTGATATTTCGGGGTGCCTTGATGGGGGAAAAAAATCATCCTACGAAATTGGAAGTCTAGTGTAGCACTATTAAAGGAAGATTGGTTGAATGAAATGCACAGTCTTGCAGCAGTTGAGAAATGCATATATAGGAAACATGGCAAGGCGGGATTGTTCGAAAAGATTTGGGGTAGATTTCTGGCAATACACTGAACCTGAAATTATTATTATTATTTTATTTTTTTGGGTACTTTTAAATGTGAACTGTGTACATACTGGGGAAAGGGGGGTAGGGATTTTGGAGTTATGTTATAATGGTTTATTCTTGTAATTTGTATATATTTGTACCTATTATTGTTATTGCTTTTCTGTATGTAAATCATAAATAAAGTTTAAAAAAAAAAAAGCGAAGCCTCATAAAATCATTACGTACTCTTTTACTAGGATATTGAGTCAAGTAACCTTCTATAACTGGAAACCATTTCCAAGTGGAACAAGCTTGCTTATATAATTTGGATTCTAAGATTTTCTGATTGGTGTCTTGCCAGTCAAAGCCCATAAGGCTTTCTTTCATTTTTTCTGGTTTCTTACACAATGAAGTGACTGACATACCTAGCTCGGCTAAACAGTTCATGCACTCCACGTTGAGAGTATGTATGAAAGGATTATTTGATTCTAAAAAGGCACAGACATATAAAGTGTCGTCCAATGCTATTTTACACTTTTTCCATAGGGACAATCTTTTCCATGTGGCGTAAATTGACAAAGATTGCAATCCTAATTTGTATTTAATTAATTCCAGAGGAATGGATTTAGGCAGGAAGAACAGACCTCCAAATTTTACCTTCGATATACTTTAGTCATGTAACCAACTTGAAACCAATTCAATGCCATACATCAGACGAGGTACTATTTTTTTCATATAGAATTCTCTTAAAGGAACCATGGAGAATTTCCCGAATTTGTTATCAATGGCAAGCAATTGTCTAATGGCGATTTCAGATTTTAATTTCAACGGACTTTTTATCAAGATGGAAGAATCAGTACCAGAAACCTAGAAACCCAAGAACTTAAGTGTGGATTGAGCTTTAATCGTCTTGGCCCCACAATGCCATGTAAAGGCATTCTCTCTTTTGTTAGGACTGCCAAAACGGATGATGACTGTCTTTGATGGATTAACTTTAAGTTGTAAATTGTTTATAAAGATTTCAAATTCCTTTAGTAGTCTTTGGAGACCAATTTTAGTGTTATCCATCAAGAGAAAATCGTCCGCATAGGCAAACCATGACAGACAAACATTGTTGAGTTTGGGACACAACAGACCTCTACTACATAGGGCATTACTTGCGCCACAAACATATAAATTAAATACTGTGGGTGTCAACATACACCCTTGTCGTAGGCCATTAGGGATAACAAGTTCCTTGGAAAGTAAAACATCAAAGTTTGAACGTACCTTCCGCCTTGTGTCGGTGTATAAAGCAATGATTATATCAAGTAGGGGAGCTGGAATATCAAGATCTTTTAGCTTCTGCCTTAGAAGTTTCCTGTCCACCAAATCAAAAACAGAGCTCGGGTCCATCGAGGCCACAAACAAGGGTCTTTTGCCCGGTTTCATAGATCTAACTATTAAAGATTTTAATATTAGGCCCCCACAGTCGGTTCTAATGTTTTTTTTTTAAACCTATTTGTTTTGGATCTAAAATAGATTTTTCAATGATCCAATCCTGCAATTCCAATAAAACCAAGGAACAGAATATTTTTGACGCTGGGTCCGCAATAGCGATGGGTCTATAACTAATTGGACACAAGCGGGAGCCTTTCTTAAAGACTGGTATAACGATTGATACTTTCCAAGATTGCGGAATACTCTTATGTAATAAAATATTGCCATAAAAAACATGCAATATATTGGCCCATGTAACTGGGTCAAGTTTCAGCAGTTTATTGGAAAGGTTATTGGGGCCAGTTGCACCTGAATTTTTGGATGGATTTATTAATAAGAGTAGTTATGTCATCCACATTCCCTTTCAGTGTCCAATTGGAACTATCTGAGATCTTAAGTATGTCGGAATCATTGCTAGCAGTATACAATTTGGAAACATGACCCCGCCATACTTCCTCATTGATTACATTCATTAGGATGTCTTTCTGTAGTCTTTACAAATCATTAATCAGATACCAGAAGTTTGTACAACTATACCCACGAAGAGCTTTCAGCATTTCTTCCCCGTCATATTGAGACCTGCTACCTTGATGTTGGATTAACCAATTTTTGTAGCTCTGTCTGATTTTCTTTTTCATATACAAAGCATCTGAATGAGATAGACCAGCTTTCCTTAGCTGTCTAAGTTCTCTTCTAAGTAGGTTCTTACGGTCATGAACGGCCGTGTCTGTGTGATGTCTATAACAGTTATTTACTTTAGGGTTCACATGAGGGCGTACATTCAGATTATCAATGACAAGTTTGATATAGTTGGAAAAGTTTGGCACCGAATAGCAGTGTTCACATTGGAAATTAGACATAGTATAGTAGTCTTTAACCATCATATCAGTAAATTTGACGTTTGGTCTATGACACCATTTGATTCTATTACCTCTAGAATTGGCCATCACCCCGTGTGTGTACGTGTTCGTTGTTGAACCTTGATAGGTAACTGCCATTTCAAAGGTAAGGTAACAGTGGTCACTCATTCCGGAGTCCTTAACTTCAAACTTAGACATAGGTCTTGAAAGACCAGCAGAAAGAAAAACATAATCAATAATAGATTCCGAACCTCTGGCCTTCCAAGTATAGTGATCATTGTGTTGGGGGTCCAGCCCCAAGATACAGCAAAGTGGATCCACATTCTTCCCCATGTAATACTGTTCCCGCCCAGTCTAACCTGTAAGCCAGAGTTAGCAAGAGCAGTATCACCGAATAGGTGATCACAAAGGCAATTGGCTTTCATGTCCCCTGCCACTATAAGCTGCCCTCCCTGATTAGTTTCAAGCCATAGTTCCATTATAGATCCCAACTTGGTCAATTCTTTCTCAAGATGAGAATCAGTTAGTTCGCTAGGATTCTAGTACACATTAATAACGAGAACAGAAAGACAGTCATTGTTCACCCCTAGCTTAAAGGAGGCCACAAGGAAGTGGTGAGCACAGCACCATTCCCCAGTTTTAATGAATCTTTTGGCTTGTTTGGCGGCTATAAGTAGACCACCCTTGGGCCGTCCCCTGTTGGTGCCGTGGGCACAGGAAGAAGTAACAGTAAATCCCTCCCAACACAACGGTACTCTGGACCAGGTCTCCTGTATAAGTATAAGGTTGAATTGAGCAAGTTGGCTCATAAGTTTTTCATTATGCAATAAATTGAAACAACCCCTCGAGTTCCAGCACACACATTTAAGAGGGTGGTGGTGAGCTAGAGGGGCTTACCCAATTGTTTGAGCGTGTCAATGGACTCCCTCAAAGACAAGGCCAACCACCTTCACTCCTGTTTGTTCAGGTCCGAGTTATCCTTGGAGATCTCTTTACCAGAGTATTGTTCTTGGTACCCCACAGCCTGTAACATCGGCTTCTGTAAAGGTTGCTGAACAGGTGATACAGGTTTATATTCATATATGTCCAAACCACGTACTTGAAATTGTTCAGCCTCCTTTAAAAGCAACGACCTGACCAAAGGAGAGGGAATAACAAGTCGCACAAAATCATACCTAAATCTGTTTATGAAATCCACCAGCTTGATGTACAGAGAGGAGATCAGGCTGAGTTCCGGTATGGTCTCTAATAATGACAAGATGTAGGGTCTATTCAAGGATACATGGCCCTTGTCCCTAAATAAGACTTTTAAGATTAGCCCAGGTATTTCAGGGTTAGCTGGCTTTCTCAGGCCGTTATCCAGATTGCGGGGGGCCTGATTCACAGATTCCCACTCAGTAGAATTTGCACCCTGAGCACCATTATTGGGCCCTTCCGTGGCCTTCCCTATGTTTATAACACGGACCGGTTCTTGAATCATCCTTGGGTATGTTGGTGCTGACTTAGGTTCCAAGGGGTTTTCCCCGAGCACCTTAAGAATAAGTCTGCGTAATTCATTTTCCTTCAGATCACCCCCCATGGCCATACCACCCACAAGTACTTCACCATCAACATTGGGAGGGGAAAGTGTTTGTGCCAGAATAGCATTTATGGTAGGTTCGGTGTCATTTTGTTTGCTGGGCAGCAGCACCCCTTTGTTATTTTTCCAGTCAGAGCTACTCAGACCTGTATTCACAGTGACCCTAGGGGCTTCAGTAAGTTCGATTATGGTGGGTTTGTCACAAGGGGCCCCTAAAGGACCAGCTTTAGCAGGCTCCACCGGTTTCAATACACTCCTAGCACCTGTGTCCCTACAGTCAGTGTATGGATTTAACCCCCATGTAGCATTGGAATTGGGAATTTCGTTATTGGTGCCTAAAGAAGGGACAGTTTTAAAGATTTTGACCATGGCTTCTCTCTTCTTTTTCATAGCGTCACTCAAGGAATACTCACTCGAAGGTATATATTGCCCGGTGGCTTCAGTTCTGTTTTTCCAAGTAAGCTTTCACTTTGTGAATTACGGCGTGCTTCAGATATTTCTTCGAGAATTATCAAGAAATGTCTTCGGCTCCGACAACCAGGTTCAAAAAGTGGCAAGACTGCAACGCCAAGATGTCACTGACGGACTCACATCAAGTATGCTTGTGATGTCTCGGGGTGGAGTACAAGAACTCGGCCTGTCAAAAGTGCCAGTCGATGACCGGGAAAGCTCTGACTGAGCGTAAAGGGAAATTGGTGGTAGGTAGACTCCCCAAATAATCCCCTTCGACTACCCGGTTGAAAAAACTTTCTTCCGACAAAGCGAGAAGTGACTCTCCTCGACTGAAGAAGACTAAAAGGTCCAGGTCACAGAGTGGCTCCCACCACTCGTCTTCGTCAAGGAAATCTAAGAAAAAACAATCGCTTACTTTGACATCCTTGTCCGACTCCTCTCCAGAGAGGACTATATCTGTCCCACTAAGGCCTCTAATCTGGCTAAATGGGAATCATTCAGGCAGGAATGCTCAAAACGTTCGAGAGCTAGAAACCCTTGAAGCAAGTAGGCCATGCTACTACCACACATTCAGAAGCCGGTAAGGAAAGGGGCTTGAACCAAATCCTGTGTGCTTTCGAGCCCGGGACCAAGGCAAGATTCCATTGGAGAGCCATTGATGCCTTGACACGATGAAAAGTCATTGAGGAATCCTTCAAGCCATCGAAGTCTGTCACGGACAAAGTCCAATGACAAGTCAATGTCGAAGTCGTTGACCCCATCAATGCCATCGACCTCAGAGGTGCTATCAACGCCATCGGTACCATCAACGCCACCTCTGGCATCGACATCGAAGGCATTGATGACTCCACGGGCATCTGGCTCAAAACCTTCAGAGCCATCGACCCTTTGCCTGAAATTCAGAAAACCTTCACTCCTTTACTTTTCCTAGGAAGGATTTCTTTAAGCCACTCACTTCCATTTATGAGGAGAATTAGCTGTCTGATGATAATGATGCACCCTTTGCATTTTGAATTGCAGTATGGCACTTCAAATGTCCCGGATAGTTTCATATCAGAAGAATCCAGGTTAAGGGACCTGCATGAAAATGTACAGACGCGTCACCAGAATTGGATTTTGGAAAGCCAGAATCAGATGAGCACAGCAATTAATGACCAAGGTGGTTGATTATCTGGGATGGAGCAGGCCTGCCCTCCCATTTGAACAGGATGACCTCACAGATATCCTGGACAAAGGTCCTCAAAAGGGATCCTATACTATCCTTTCATGTCACTGTTCAGAAGAGAGTAACTGCTATTTGAGAAGCACCGGAATCAAGTCCGGCAGTAAATAAAAACTTGACAAAGAAATACCGACCGTCAAGTAATGACCCCAGATACTCAAAACATCCTACCCCAGAAAGTCTGGTGGTGCAGGCAGCAACCGTTAACTCCAAGCAGGCTGTGTATCCGACCATCCCACCAGATCGGGATGACAAACGTTTAGACGCCTGGTCTAGGAAAGTCTTGTCTGCTGGGAGCATGTCTCTCAAATCAGCCAACTCCACATGTGGCCTTGCAAAATTCACTTACACTCTATGGGACTGTATATCCATGCCGGCCGAACACATTCCCGAAGGGGAGGAAAGAGACGGCTCTTGGCCATTGTGAAAGATGGCAAAGAGGCCATGTGTGAGTTAAGGTGCTGCTATTGGGCAGCCCCAGCCTTTTCACTCCAGTGGAACATCTTGGAGGGGTAGCTATTTTCGCTACTACTCATCAGTTGAAAGAGTGAGAGGAATAGCTGGTCAAAGAGGCCAAAGAAGATTCCCTTGTGGTGGATGAGGGAGAGGTGCAAAGCCTGCACAAGCAGTGGCATCTTTATCTGCAGCCACTGCTTCAGCTGCCTCAAAACCTCTCTGAGGTCTTGACTCATGACACTCCAATGGGAGGCAGACTGCCTCAGCATCTGAAAGAATGGTGGGGAATTACTTCAGATGCCTGGGCATTACAAACCATAGCCCAAGGTTACTGCCTCTCCTTCATTCAGAAACCTCAGAATCTTCCACCGGGGAGCCATTCTTTAAGGGTTCCAAATCCGTTCCTTGTGCAGTAAATTTTGACCCTGCTAGAGAAAGGTGCTATAGAGCCAGTACCTGTAACGGAGAGGAACAAAGGATGATATTCTCCATATTTTCTCATTTGCAAGAAGGACTGAGAACTGTCAACCTTGGACTTGAGATACCTGAACAAGTTCCTCTGGAAGGACAAGTTCAAGATGGTCACACTTTCTCAGATCCTTCAGGCCCTCCAGCTCCAGGATTGGATGGCGTCATTGGACCTTCAGGATGCTTATTTTCATGTGCCAATCCATCGCAAGCACAGAAAGTACCTGAGGTTAGCCGTTGGCGGTTCTTATTATCAGTTTCGAGTTCTGCCATTCGGGCTGACCTCCGCCCCAAGGGTTTTCACCAAACTGATGGTGGTGGTGGTGATCTCAGGAGGGGCAGGGATTCCCGTCTACCCCTACCTGAACAATTGACTGATCAGGGCGCATTCTACCAAACAAGTCCTGTATCATCTCAGCGTGACCTACCACTCTCTTCACAGACTGTGCTTCTCCCTTAATTACAAAACGTCCCACATGATATCATATCAAAAGCTCCAGTTCATCTGGGCTGTACTGGATACATCCTTTGGAAAGATCTTGCTACCCGAGGTGAGGGCTAAAGACATTCTGCAGATGGTCAACAGATCTCAGAGTGCCCAGCCTCTCCCAGAGGCTCATCTGAGAATGAGATCACTTCAATGGTGTCTCAGGACACAATGGTCAGACCTACTTCAGGTTCCAAACAGGGTCGCACAGGATCTCCTGTGGTTGACCTGCGAGGACAACATTCTGAAGGCCGAACCTTTTTGGTAACCATGGCTGGAGATAACAGTAGTGATGGACGCCTCACTCACGGGTGGGGAGCCCACGCCAACAAGCTGACAATCAGCGGTCGTTGGTCTCCATCCGAGTCCAAACTACACATCTGTATGGGGAAAGAATGACCTGATAATGACGGACAACACAGTGGCCTTTAGAGAGGAGGTGTAGGCTCACTACCACTGTGCAGAGAGGCAATGCAGCTCTGGTACTGGGCAATTTAAGAAGGAATCTCCCTGTCAGCATTTCACCTAGCCGGGGAGGAAAACATGGCGTGGATGCTCTGAGCAGGCAGAGCACATTCTCCCACGAGTGGGGACTAGCTCAGGAAGTCCTTCAAGATATCTTCACCCTTTGGGGGACCCCTCAAGTGGATCTGTTTGCGACCAGTGTGTTAGGCAGAAACCTGTGCAGTTCCCTTTGGGAACACTGCAAAAGATTTAGGACTACAGGTGTTAGCAGTAAACCCACTTGGTAGCAGTCTGTACCACCCAGATTTACCTGGTAGCTGTGGCTGAGCAGTCAGACTTCTCTCAAGAAGAGTTAGGCAGTATGCAAAGTATACACAATAGGCACTCAGACACAATAGCACAAGCAAACACTGACCAGAGCTTTGGTATCAATTATTTATTTAAAAACACACTGTTTGAAACACTCCAGCACTCCAGAATATGTGAAGATACACCACTCTAAGATTTAGGAACACTTTTAGCAAGGCAGAAGAGCAAAAGTCACTGGTGAGCCAAAGTCCATAGGCTGGGCCCACTCTTAGAGAGAGCAGAGCACAAATGCGCCCAAGATCACACAGTTACACTAGGCTTTGAAAGTCTTGCAGAGAGTTCGAAAAGAGTTTAGAGAGGCTCAGAAAAGTTTAGCCAGGGTGTCCCAGGCTAACCCAGTTTCGAAAGTGCCGGGGGCTAAATCTACCCCGTACAGTTGGTGGCAAGGGAAGCCAGGCGGAACACGGTACCTTAAGTGGGAAGGATCCTCCAGCGGTGGCAGTTGTTCCTGGCAGCGGGTGCAAGTCTCTGCGTCGTCCAGAGGAAGAGAACATCTCGACTTGGAGGAAAGATTAAGGTTGTTGCACTGCCAGGGAAGAGACCAGCCGTGGAGTTTACCGGTTAAAGGTATTACCTTTATTTCGCGGCCATGGTAAAACGTGGTATTCCAGTTGCTGGGGTGCTTGGCACAGGCAAGGCGGCCACGAGATGCGTCGGGAAAGCGAAAAGACGGTGAAACTGGTTATCCCCACCAGTCAAAGGAAGAAGACTCTCTGGCGGGAGATCTCTGTCGTTGGGAAAAGTGGTGAGACGGTTCAGCAGGGTTCCACCGGTGGTGTCGTCGTAGCAGGTCGGCTCAGCTTCTCCCTCGTCGGATTCTTAGGTCCTGTGGCGACTTCTGAAGTTCCCGTCCCCAAAGCCCTGCTTTTATGCAGAAAACCCCCATTCACTCAGCCTAGCTGTCACTCAAACATGCTAAGTGGTGAGCCGGCCGGCTCACCACTTGGGCCAATCAGGACGGAGTGCGACTTGAGTTGCCTAGGCAACTCAGTCCAGGGTGCCTAAATCCCCCTGCACCCCTCCTAAGTACCCCAGACAGAGTGGCAACACTTTGGAGGGCTTCTGTGGAGAAGCCCGCCAAAAAAGTGGAACAAAGGGCTTGACTTGGGTTGGAGTTACAGAAGAGAACACAAACGCCATTTTAGAACCGAGTTTTGGCAAAAAATACCAACCGGAGAATTAATAATAATTAAATAAACCGGCGGTATGTTCGAGGCTATCGTAATTAAATAAATAAAGATAGTAGCCTCGAACAATGGGAAAATCCCATAGAGAAATATTCGCGGTTGAATATAAAAAGTAGTATCCACTGCCACCAGCCAAAAACTCGATCAGGGGGGACGGAGACGTGCCCCCTCGACTAACAGACCCCGGGGCAATCGAATTGCCCCGGCCAGGACGTCCACAATATGATGGTTTGTACTCGTTCTGTTCAGAATTCAAGACTAGTAAAGTCAATGGTGACTTTACATACCCTGGGAGACAGTCAGTCCCAGGGTATGGAGTCTATACTGGGGGGTCGCTAAGACACCCCTGTGTTACTGCACGGAGGGTGCTGTGTAACACACATCACAAAAACACATGAAGCCCTATGGAGTAAAAGACCCCATAGCCCATTAAACACATCTAGAGTCAAAGGAATACACTCAAATCATGTCCAAGAGTGAGGGTAAAAGAGTCTCCCTCTTGGCAGGAGAAAAAAATAAACCCCAAAAATCCAGCAAAGCTGCTGGGGGACTCACCAGGTTAGGAAATTCAGCCTAAACAGAGAATTCTCCCTAACACTCGCCCCCCCCCCAGACTAAGGCACAGGAGGATTTAATCCACTCCTGGATGAACCTCATACCTCTAGTCGATGACATACATCCTAGAGAGTCTATCAGCATTTTGATGGTGACACCCTGACCTGTGCTCAATGGTGAAATCAAACCCTTGCAGGCAGATTGACCATCTCAATAGTTTTGGATTTTCTCCCTTCATTTGCATTAACCATCTCAAGGGTTGGTGGTCAGTCTGAATGACAAAAGTAGAACCATACAAGTATGGCCTAAACTTCTTCAGTGCCCACACAATAGCAAAGCCTTCTCTTTCGATTGTTGCCCACCTTGTCTCAGGATCCTTCAGCTTACGGCTGATGAAGCAAATGGGGTGCTCCCTACCCTTCTCATCCAGTTGGCTTAGAACTGCACCTATACCTGCATTGGAAGCATCAGTTTGTATAATGAAAGTTTGGTGGTAGTCAGGAGCTCTCAGTACTGGAGCCTGGCAAAGAGCTTTCTTCAGTTTTTCAAAGGCCTGATTGCACTCCTCATTCCATTTGACCTTTGTAGGGAATTTTGGAGAGGAGATTACATTCAGTGGAGAAGCTATGGTCCCATAGTTCTCAATGAAATTCCTGTAATACCCAGTGAGGCCTAGGAAGGCTCTCACCTGGGTTTGAGTAGTAGGTGTTGTTCAATTTTGCACAGCTTCAATTTTGCTGAGCAAAGGCCTTATTTCTCCACCTCCTACCTCATGCCCAAGGTAGCCCACTTTACTTTGACCAATCTGGCATTTACTTGCCTTGATTGTCAAATGGGCCTGCTCAAGAGCCTGCAAAACATGTCCTAGGTGGTTCACATGTTCCTCCCAGGAGTGGCTGAAGACTGCAATGTCATCCAAGTATGCCATGCAGAAGTCCTCCATCCCAGCTAGAACTTGATTCACCATCCTTTGGAATGTAGCAGGTGTATTTTTTAATCCAAAAGGCATGACCTTAAACTGGTACAAGCCAACTGGGGTTGAAAATGCAGTTTTCTCCTTGGCATGGTCTGTCAAGGCTATTTGCCAATAGCCTGACATAAGGTCAAATGTGCTGAGGTACTTGGCTGCGCCAAGTTTATCCACCAACTCATCTGTCCTTGGCAAAGGGTGGGCATCAGTCTTAGTGACTGCATTAAGAGCTCTATAGTCCACACAGAATCTCAATTCTTTGGATCCTGCCTTTGGTACTAACACAACTGGGCTAGACCATGGACTAGTAGAGGGCTCTATTACCCCGAGATCAAGAATCTTCTTGACCTCCCCTTTGATATGGGTTCTTACATTTTCTGACATTCTGTATCCTCTGCTTTTGACTGGCAGACAGTCACCAGTGATAATATCATGCTGTCCCCAAGGGGTCAAGCCTGGTGAAAGTGAGAACAGGGAGGCAAACTGATTTAACAGGGATTTGCACTCCTCTTGTTGCTCAGGTGTCAGATCTGAAGAGAGATTGACTCCTTCAATTTTCTCATCTAAAGGTACACCTCTGAGGAGATCAGGGAGAGATTCACTCTCTTCCTCCTCTGCTGCTGAAGCTAGAAGCAAGGCTCCTACTTCAGGTCCGGAGACGTACGCTTTCAGTCGATTGGTGTGGAAGACTCTAGGAGCTTCCCTGGGTCTGCCCAGATCCACCAGATAGTTGACCTCTCCAAGTTTTCCCACAACTTTGAAGGGTCCCATCCATTTGTCTTGCAAGGCCCTCTTCCTTGTTGGGAGCATAACGAGAACTAGCTGGTCTTGAGTGAACTCAACCATGTTAGCCTTTTGATCATGCCAATGCTTGACCAAAGCTTGTCCAGCTTTCAGGTTATCACTAGCTTCTGCCATCATGTGTGACATTCTCCTCCGGAGACCTATCACATAGTCAGTCACTCTAACTGGCTTGAGGGGAGGAGCACCTTCCAATCCCTCCTTAATCAGGGCCAACGGACCTCTGACAGGATGGCCAGAGAGAAGTTCAAAGGGAGAATAACCTACTCCCTCCTGAGGGACTTCTCTATAAGCAAAGAGAAGGCATGGCAGTAGAAGGTCCCACTTTCTTTTCAGGGGCTCCTCTAAAGCACCTATCATGCTCTTCATGGTTCTGTTAAACCTTTCTACCAATCCATTTGTCTGTGGGTGGTATGCGGTTGAGAACTTGTAAGTAACTCCACAGGTTTTCCACATGGCTTTCATGTAGTGGGACATAAAGTTTGACCTCCTGTCGGATATTACCTCCTTAGGAAACCCAATTCTGGTAAAAATACCAAGGAGGGCCTTAGCCACAGCCGGAGCTGTAACAGTCCTCATAGGCATTGCCTCAGGGTACCTAGTAGCATGGTCTACTACAACAAGGATAAACCTGTTGCCTGAGGAGGTTGGGGGATCAAGGGGACCAACAATGTCAATCCCTACCCTCTCAAATGGGACTCCCACAACCGGGAGAGGCACTAAGGGTGCCACATTCTTGGAGCCAACCTTACCAGAGGTTTGGCAGGTATGGCAGCTCTTGCAAAACTTATCTACTTCAGCCCCCATTTTTGGCCAATAGAAGTAGAGTGAGAGCCTTTCCTTGGTCTTCTTGAAACTCAAGTGACCAGCCAAAGGAATCTCGTGGGCTAAGTGCAAGAACTGTTGTCTGTTTTCTTGAGGTACTACAAGGCGCTTGTAGTCTCCAGGTTCAGACTCAGTTGGTTAACTGTAGAAGAGGCCATCTTCCCAGTGCAACCTATACTTCCCAGGCTCTTGCCCATCAGCCTGAGAAGCTGCCTGATGGCGGAGACCCTCCAGAGTTGGACATTCTCTTTGTCCCTTACGGAAAGCTGCCCTGCTGGGCCCACCTTCTGCCAGTAAAGACTGCAGCTCAGGATGGTCCTCAGGGTCCAGATCTCCAATAAGTTCTTGCCTCCTACTAGCTCTTCTTCAGAGTCTAGTTCAACCACACAGGGTTGTACCTCCCTCTCAGCCTCAGCTGGAGGTGGAGTTACAGTTGTAACTGTGGACAACCTAGGGGAAGTCCTTGTCGGAAGCTCTGGAGTGCTTGCTGCTGTTTTTTTTTCTAGGAGTCTTGGGTTGCCCCTTTGCTCCTGATCTGGTAGTTACTGCAGTAAGTTGCTCCAGTGGGAGAGGAGTGATCTCTGTCATCATCTCCTGAGATATCCCTCGCAGGGTTTTCTCTCTTGCAGGTTTTGTGAGCTCCTATAACCTTTTACTAGGAGGTCTGGGGGTATGTGACACAACTCCAAGAGCTTTCAGGTCATTACCCAGCAGGACCCTACCTGGTACTTCACATTGTATACTGACAGGTATCTTTACAGCCATATCATTACACTGGATGAGAACTGGTAACTGGGGACACATCTGCACAGGCCCTCCAGCTAACTTGGTGAGGCATTTGGGTGCCTTAGCAACATCCTCTGCCTTGAAAAATGATTCATCCACCACAGTTATGCTGGCCCCAGTGTCCCTAATGGCAGGAGTCTCTTGACCATTCACCTGGACACTGTCTTTATAATACTCTTTAGTATTATCTGGGATAGAATTATACACATCTAAATTCTGTTGTTCCCACAACCCCAGAGAGACTAAAGAAACACTGGCTGAGACAGCAATGGGTTCATCAGCCAGCAGTAGAAAGTTTCCACTTGCCATTGGGACTTCCTCTTCTGGAGCGAAGGCTAAGGAGGCAAGCTGGATCCCTGGAAGTTTACCTTTGCATCTGGGATCTCCTTTCACATGGTCAGTGGCCTTACAAACATAGCATGAGCCAAAGGCTCGCTGGAATGGAGGCTTGTTCTGACCTCCTTCTGGTTTTGTACCAGAAGGTACACTAGCCTGAGTTGGTTTCCCTTGTGGCTTACCCTTATGGTTTTGTTTGGGGCCCTCTTTGGAATTGCAGTATTTGAATTCTCTTTGGAGTCCTTTATAGGCTGTTTCCCCTCATCCTACTTCTGAGTTACCCCAGAATCCTTGTGAGTGGCCCTGTTGGCAACCCACAAGTCAGCAGCCTTAGCTAGCTTCCTGGAATCTAATTCCTTTGAATCAGCCAAGTGCTGTCTGAGCTCAGGAGAGCAGGCATCATAAATTGACTCCAACATAAAAAGATTTTTCATACCTTCATAAGTGTTCACCTTGTAACCCTTAATCCATCCCTCTAAGTTTTTCAACCCTTCACTCACCCAGGTAGCCCAAGGGGTACCATCATGCTTTTTGAGGGTTCTAAACCTCTTAAGATACTGGGAAGGGGTCTTCCCAAATCTAGCTATCAAAGCTAGTTTCACACATTCATACTCTTTCCTATCCTCCTCCCCCAACTCCATTACCACATCAGTTGCAACAGGGGGAAGCCTAGAGAACAACCAAGTGAGTAAGTCATTTCCTGTGATGTTCTGGAGCCCATGATTATATTCAAACAGAGACAACCAATCCAACACATCCAACTTAGGCTCATACATACCAACCAATTCTTTAGGCATCCGGGGTCTTTTAGGAGTGGAACTTCTAGAGGAGCCAGAGAGAGAAGCATTTTCAACTGACAATTTCTTCATTTCTAGCTCATGCTTGAGCTCCATTTCCCTTAGTCTTAGTTCTTTTTCAGTTTGAGCATTACGTTTCTTATACTCCAATTCTAGTTTCATTCTCTCCAGTTCTAAGTATTGAGGACTATATGTGGGACCTGGTAAAGGTCCAGTAGGTACAGCAGGTAGAGCAGACAGAGGCCTAGGGGGGACAGTCACAGCAGCCTCACCCTCCTCTTCTGACTCTTCCTCAAGATCATCAACATTTTGTTCCGTTTCAATCTCAATAATGTTATCTACAGTTGCTGGAGTGGTAGGTTCCCCTGAACCATCATCCAGGCTTTGGTTAGCTAACAGCCTTTCTATTTTCTCTTGCCTTTAGTCAGGAGATTCTTATGCTTACAGAGAACTCTTAAACAATCAGCAGTTTTTGTAGCAAGGGACTCTTGACTATAACTTTCCATAGTTAACAGGTTAGAAGATTACTTTTTCAGTGCTAAGCTTTGTGGTTAGTTGCACTAAGGTATCCTCAAGCACACTAAAATGTATACTCAATACAAATCCCACCGCTGTACACCAGTGTTAGGCAGAAACCTGTGCAGTTCCCTTTGGGAACACTGCAAAAGATTTAGGACTACAGGTGTTAGCAGTAAACCCACTTGGTAGCAGCCTGTACCACCAAGATTTACCTGGTAGCTGTGGCTGAGCAGTCAGACTTCTCTCAAGAAGAGTTAGGCAGTATGCAAAGTATACACAATAGGCACTCAGACACAATAGCACAAGCAAACACTGACCAGAGCTTTGGTATCAAAGTATATAATTATTTATTTGAAAACACTGTTTGGAACACTCCAGCACTCTTATTGTAAAACACTCTAAACACAGTTACTATTATGATATATACAACCCTTATTCCTTATCAGACAAGTCTTAGTTAACATCACTTATTTCCAGACAGAGGTGAGCGCTTAACTATAGATGGCACTCCAATAAGTTCATGAAAAAGGGAGGGAAAAAGACAGAATATGTGAAGATACACCACTCTAAGATTTAGGAACACTTTTAGCAAGGCAGAAGAGCAAAAGTCACTGGTGAGCCAAAGTCCATAGGCTGGGCCAACTCTTAGAGAGAGCAGAGCACAAATGCGCCCAAGATCACACAGTTACACTAGGCTTTGAAAGTCTTGCAGAGAGTTCGAAAAGAGTTTAGAGAGGCTCAGAAAAGTTTAGCCAGGGTGTCCCAGGCTAGCCCAGGTTCAAAAGCCGGGGGCTAAATCTACCCCATACAGTCGGTGGCAAGGGAAGCCAGGCGGAACACGGTACCTTAAGTGGGAAGGATCCTCCAGCGGTGGCAGTTGTTCCTGGCAGCGGGTGCAAGTCTCGGCGTCGTCCAGAGGAAGAGAACATCTCGACTTGGAGGAAAGATGAAGGTCGTTGCACGGCCAGGGAAGAGACCAGCCGTGGAGTTTTCCAGTTAAAGGTATTACCCTTTATTTCGCGGTCGTGGTAAAACGTGGTATTCCGGTTGCCGGGGTGCTTTGCACAGGCAAGGCGGCCACGAGATGCGTCGGGAAAGTGAAAAGACGGTGAAACTGGTTATCCTCACCAGTCAAAGGAAGAAGACTCTCCGGCGGGAGATCTCCTCTGTCTTTGGGAAAAGTGGTGAGACGGTTCGGCAGGGCTCCACCGGTGGTGTCGCCGTAGCAGGTCGGCTCAGCTTCTCCCTCGTCGGATTCTTAGGTCCTGTGGCGACTTCTGAAGTTCCAGTCCCCAAAGCCCTGCTTTTATGCAGAAAACCCCCATTCACTCAGCCTAGCTGTCACTCAAACATGCTAAGTGGTGAGCCGGCCGGCTTACCACTTGGGCCAATCAGGACGGAGTGCGACTTGAGTTGCCTAGGCAACTCAGTCCAGGGTGCCTAAATCCCCCTCCACCCCTCCTAAGTACCCCAGACAGAGTGGCACCACTTTGGAGGGCTTCTGTGGAGAAGCCCGCCAAAAAAGTGGAACAAAGGGCTTGACTTGGGTTGGAGTCACAGAAGAGAACACAAACGCCATTTTAGAACCGAGTTTTGGCAAAAAAAAACCAACTGGAGAATTAATAATAATTAAATAAACCGGCGGTATGTTCGAGGCTATCGTAATTAAATCAATAAAGATAGTAGCCTCGAACAATGGGAAAATCCCATAGAGAAATATTCACGGTTGAATATAAAAAGTAGTATCCACTGCCACCAGCCAAAACTCGATCAGGGGGGACGGAGACGTGCCCCCTCGACTAACAGACCCCGGGGCAATCGAATTGCCCCGGCCAGTACGTCCACAATATGATGGTTTGTACTGGTTCTGTTCAGAATTCAAGACTAGTAAAGTCAATGGTGACTTTACTTGCCCTGAGAGACAGTAGTCAGTCCCAGGGTATGGAGTCTATACTGGGGGGTCACTATGACACCCCTGTGTTACTGCACTGAGGATGCTGTGTAACACACATCACAAAAACACATGAAGCCCTATGGAGTAAAAGACCCCATAGCCCATTAAACACATCTAGAGTCAAAGGAATACATTCAAATAATGTCCAAGAGTGAAGGTAAAAGAGTCTCACTCTTGGCAGGAGAAAAAAATAAACCCCAAAAATCCAGCAAAGCTGCTGGGGGACTCACTAGGTTAGGAAATTCAGCCTAAACAGAGAATTCTCCCTAACACAGTGTCAACCGGAAGTGTGAACTGTACTGTTCCATGGAATTTCCCCCAAGAGGAGCTCTAGAAGATGCGTTCTTAGTGGACTGGGAGTTTCCACTCATCTAGCGTTTCCTCCAGTACCTGTCATTCCTCAAGTCAGTTGAAAAAAGTTCGGGAAACCATGATCCCAATTGCCCTGGATTAAGCCAAGAGGACGTGGTACCCGGACCTTCTGGACATGTCCATGTGCCCTCCAATACGTCTTCTGGAAAGAGGGGACCCTGTCTCTATCCAGAGGTCAAGACACTGAGCCTTCACACATGGTTTCTGAGAAGCTGAGGTACAAGGATTGGGACCTCACTGGATGATGTAATGGAGATTTTACTCAGCCAGAAGGCCAGCAACAAAGTGTTTGTACCGTTGCCGTTGGAACAAATTCTGCAGCTGGTGCATGGACAAGATTGTTGACCCTTTGCTATGTAAAACACAGGTGGTGTTATCTTTTCTGCTGTACTTGGCCAATCTGAGACTCCAGGTTGGGACCATTAAAGGTTATTTCCATCTTCAAGCCCTCGTCTGAGGAAATGTCATATTTTCAAATTCCTTTGGTGATCCAATTTTTGAAGGGACTCACTAATGTGTTCCCTCCATCTGCTTTTCGGGTTCCCATTTGGGACCTTAAACTTGTTTAAAGTTTCTCATGTGTGTACCATTTGAACCGCTCCCTTCATGTCCCTTAAGACTTCTAATATTCAAAACCATCTGGTTGGTAGCGCTAACATCAGCCCGTAGCGTGAGTGAGCTGAAGGCACTATCTTCTAAACCACCTTTCACAGTATTTCATAAGGACAAGGTCGTCCTTAGGGTCAAAACTTCATTCCTACCTAAGGTCATATCAGATTTTCATTTGAGACAAAAGATAGTGTTACCTACTTTCTACCCTCCACCTCATCCTGGAAAAGGAGAGACTACACAGACTCGACCCACGAAGGGTTGTGGGTTTCTACATTTCAAGGATGTCAAAGTTGCATTTGGATGCCCAACTGTTTATTGGATGCACTGGACATAAATTGGGACAGTCTGTAACCAAACAGACTTTTCCCATATGGATTATTTTTGCTATTTCCGAATGTTATAGGTTGGCCGAGAAAGATCCCCCAGAAGGCTTGAGAGCCCATTCCACTATGGGCATGGATACTACTTCTGCTCTGCAAAGAGGTGTTCCTATAAAGAAACATTTGTGAGGCAGCAACTTGGTCTACAATTCACACTTTATTATAAAGCATTACTGCCTTGATTACACCTTAAATCAGGATGGAAACTTTGGGAAATCAGTCTTTCATTCCGTTTGACAATCCCCGATTTCAAAATTCATACTCCCGCCTCCAAATCAAACACTGCTTTGGGAGTCTATCAAAAGATGAGGAATACGTGGGAGTACACAGTCCATTCGAAGAACAGGTTACTTGCCCGTGGTAACGTTCTTTCGACTGGATGTTCCTCCCACGTATTCCTCATCGCCCCACCCAGCCTACCCCGCAGTAGAATTTCCATTTTATTGCAGTTTGCGCTCCTTCAGAGTCTAGTATAGTCAAATCCTCTTTAATGCAGGTAGCTCTACCTAATAATGACACGAAAAAACAGAACTGAAGCCAAAAGGTGCTGTGCGTGCTATATATACCTTCGATGACATCATCCCTGAGACGGAGGCCCTCGAGGGGCATCGAGTCGACCGCATCGACGCACAGCACTCTCTGCCAAGAAAATTATTCTGAACCAGCTGAAGCTGGATTTTGGGAATATCAAAAGATGAGGAATACGTGGCAGGAACATCCATTCGAAAGAACGTTACCAGGGATAAGTAACTTGTTCAACTATGAAAGGGAAGGAGATTGCAAACCAATCAAATACCTGGAAAACACAGAAAAAACAAATTCTCCAACTTGCAAGGGTTTCTCCTAACTTCCGACTATTGTATTATTTGTAATAAAACCTTTTGTTGTAGTCCATTCAGATGTCAGCCTCTCGATTAGAGCAAATCCACTGTTCTGTTTGATTTGTGCTCACCCAGCTGTAATAAACAGCTTTGCTTGTTGCCCGGTTTGTACTCGATTTTTTGAGTATGTGTTTTTTATTATGAACTTAAGAGTGGACTCCTTACTACACTGTTAGCAATTACTTTAGCCAGAATTAAATGAGTCGATATTTTTTTACAAAACATGGATCTTTGTCTGGTTTGGGAAATAATAATCAAAATGCGTCACCAAAGAACCAGAGCTATGTCCCACTGTTGTAAAATGATTAAATAACTCAAGGGAGAGAGTAAAGCAGAAAAGGAGCATTAAAAATCAATAGGGAAACCGTCGGGCCCCAGGTCTTTACCAATTTTGAGATCTAAAATTGTTTTCATTTCTTGTAACGATTTAGGGGTATCTAGAAATGATAAGTCTAATGGGTGATCAGTAATTTTCTAGTTTTGATAGAGTTGGGAATAACATTTTATTAAGGCATTATTAATTTGCTGTGAACTGGTGATTCGAATGCCTTGATGATTAACAATAGAAGTACTAATAGCCTTTACTTTTCTTCTTTTAAGATAAGAAGCCAGATTTATTAGAACTCCCGTAAAACTTAGCTTTAGCTCCTAACAGGGATGAACATGTTTTATTTATACTATATTTATTGAATTCAATGCGTTTTGAGAGAAGTGATTTAAAGGGATCATCTGTGGGGTTATTGAAATAGGATGCTTCAAGTATCTTGATCGAATGGAGAAGATCCTGTGTTAATTTTATTTTCTTTTTTAAAGCGACATATTGTATAATGAAACCTTGCAGAGTGGCCTTAAATGCATCCCAATCATTAGAAATAGTGGTGTCCTGTAGGTTATTGTTAACAAAGAATTCAATATAGAAGATATTAATTTGCTGTATGAAAGATGAATTGTTTTGTAGAAAAGGATTGAATCCCCATCAACAAGAGGGGTTAAGTTGAGGTTCCCATTCAAGGATAGTAAAGACAGGGGCACTGTCAGATATAAAAATAGGGCCGATTTCTGAGTGAAGAATATTAGAGGCCAGTGATGAATTAATAAAGATGTGATCTAATCTAGATAATGATATTTGAGGGCGGAAAAGAAGGTACATTATTTTGTACCAGGATGATAAAAGCACCAAGCATCCAATAGGGAAAGATCATTAATGAATTTAATAAACTGCTTTTGCGATTTAGAATGAATTAATTTGGTCAGATTTCTGGTCCAGATTGAAATCACTAATTGAATTATAATCACTGCATGCGATAAGGCGATCATAGTCTTCATTGAAAAGGATTTGTTTCAAGTTTGTCCAAAATAATGGGCCAGGGGCATTAGGACCATAAATGTTGAGGATAGTGAATGACATTCTATTAATGATAGCTTCAATGATGGACTAACGAACAGACGGGTTGTGTTGTTCACTAATTAATTGAAAAGAGGCTGTTTTGTGGTTAAGAATACTAACTCCACACTTTTTTCCCGCAGAGCTTGCACAAAAAAATACATGTTTGGCCTAACACATTTATTATATTCTTCATTTGATTTTAAGTGACTTTCTTCAATGCATGCAACATCTACTTTACTTTTCGCAATGTGAGTAAAAATTCTTTGCCTTTTAATAGTGCTATTTAATCCCTTAACATTCCATGACAAGACTTTAATATTAATAACAGTGAAAGATAAGATACTTGACAATCAAGGGAGCATCTGACATGATACAAACAGTATACCTGTAAAAGAAACAACATATTTAAAAATGACATATGCATATGGAAACCTACAACATCGTGAGCGAACAATTCCAGAGTGCGATGAATCATAATGGAAGGAAAGGTAAACACGGAAGGATAGGGAAGACAACACTGAAGATAACAACAAAGTAGATAATGAATAAGAATGCACAATTTGTGCAGAAAATGTTAAGAGCGCAGAAAAAAGTTAATAACCATTAGGAGCTGCCACAGGGGAAAACAGGACAGTCCACTGTAGACCTATGAACCCAAACGGAGCAGTTCAGTATAGGGGGATAAAATAGTCAGCAGCTCTTTAAAAAAAAAAAAACAGTTGTAATAAGAAGTAAAGAAAAATAGTGAATTGGTTGGAATCGCCTCATCCGGATCAATCTGTTTTATAGCGGACCTAGATGTGTCTCTGTGTTTGTCTGACCCATCAAAGGGGTTTTAAGAGGTAATGTGATCCAACCTATTCCTAGTATAATGGGGTTTACCAGGTTTAAACTTATTACGACTAGATGCGTTAGGAACATGAAGCGGTTGTTGCATATTGGAGCAAGTAGCAGATGACGTGTCCATCTCTGAAAATTGAAGAGCTTTAATGAGAGCATATAACTCAGCAGGATCCAAGTATTCTTTAATGATACCTTGTGAAGGTGGTGATGAGCATTCTAGCTGGTTCTAATAGACCGTATTTAATGTTCAGACTTTTCAGTGCAGGACTCATATCCAAAAATATTTTCCATTTGTCCTGAGTGGCTTTTGAAAAGTGTGGGGAGATTAAGATGTTGATCCTTGAAAGGTTAGTGGTGGTGATTTTTTTTTACAGCTAATAAAATTTGTCTCGCTTGTTGGTGCCGTACTAGACGAGCAGTGAGAGGTCTTCGTGAAGCGTTATTTCTACTAAAGCGTGGACTTATTCTGTGCATAGAGACACTGGAAAGAACTCCCAGATATCAACATTCGGCACCTGATTGCACCATCGCTAAGCTGCATGGGAAGTAAATTAGTGGATTCAGTTGTTCATCTTGTGGTCATTGACCAAGCACCTATGCATGGCTGCTCTGATGCAACACTTATCGCCTTTACACAGGAGAGTGTGCAATTGGATGAGGTCCACCTAGTTAGAAGAGTGGCTGGGCCGGTGCCTGATGAGCTAGACCCTGAACTTTTACTTGTTACTGAGCCTAAGAGACCACTAGCTGGTGCTGAACTAATAATACATTCAAGCACGCTTGCTAATGCAAACAAAGCCTTTTTGCGGTCCCCAATGACGCCTATACTTAATCCCACCCTTGACGGCCTGGGCACGATTATTTTAGCTAATTCACCTTGCTTTGATCTTGGGACTATTGAGCATCGGAGATCGCCTGTCCTTTTTGGAACAAATCCTTCTTCCAATCCCTTAATGGAAGGGAACTCTGCATTAAACTTTATGGCACTGGAACGGCTGCTCTCTGTCATTTTGGACAAATACCATCTCGACTACTAATTCTGTGACTCTCGAAACTTCTAACTTAAACAAGGTTGAAAGACCAGTAACAAATGTTGCCAGACCACCTGACTTACAAATTCAGGCCACTCCTGTTCTTATTAAAGCTGTGAATAGCCAATTAACGGCACCTGTTAAATAAGTGTCCAACGTCTTGGGGGCTGAGGCTGATAATTGGCTGAATAGTGGGTCTCTCAGGCCATTGCATGTTGCACCCGATTTGATTGGAACTATGAGGATGCTAGTATTTCCACTCATATTCAAGATTGCCAGACTGAGGACAGTATGGAGCTTGCACCTAGTGACAAAATCTCACGAAGGGATTCCAAAATGACCAGTAAGAAAGGTTCTAGTCTAAAAAGCAATCGAGAGAAGGCTTGCTTACCACTTAAACCTACTCTAGGGAGTACATATATTTGCAATGTTAGAACCTTGAGTTAACTAATCTTGTTGCGCAACGAAAAATAGTGTTACTAATGGGAGGAAAGCTAAAAATCCTTCTGGAGTCCCAACTATTGATAACGAAAAAGTCATGTTTTTGCTGCATAAAGGTAGGCGAAAGCGCTGCAAAGTGAGAGCTGACTGTTCAGTTAATATTGAATCAAAAACTGTTGATCTCAAAATTGCATCTATGCATTTGCATACTATTCCCCAGATTGCTGCATGTTATTGTAATAAGGCTATACCCAATGCTACAAAGCCATAAAATAGACCAGGGTTTGAACATTCCACACCTCCTAAAAATATTTACTCGGACACAGAATGAATCACTCTTTCTGTGATTGATTTGCTAGTAATTGACAATGGGAGAAGGGAAAATACTAAGTCCGAGAGGAGCAACCTGTTTAGAACAGTGAAAATACAAATTCTTTTTCACAATTCAGACATACTTATGCTCAATCGATCATCAGTTCTTTATTTATGTAAATATGTGCCACAATTACGGGTGATGTAAGATTGATTGAAATTCCTGATTGTATTGGCCTCGCTACTATTTATGTTGATTTTGATAGGAACTGTATAGTTGACTATTTAGCAGCGGCTGAGGAATAACTTTTTTGCCTTGGGTACTCTTGCTCTATTGTTCCTTCCCCTGATAGGAGGGGGATGGACTTTCCAACACCTTTGTCCCAAATAATAGAATGGGAAAAGAGGTTTCTATTGTGGAACACAATGAAGCCTGCCCTTGCCTGAACCAACCAAACATCTATAGACCCGTTGAAAGAGGTGCCACTGGCAAAACTAATCCCTCTCCTCCACACCCCCTTCGGATTGTTTCTAATAGAAAAGGGGATAGCGATGTAACCTTTTTGTAATAACCTTAAACCAAGGCAGGCCCCCCCTTGACGACTGGACTTGGCTAACTACTTTCCTTCCCTGCAATTTGAACAAACAAACCTAACCCTTTTTGCATAATATAATCCTGGAACACTAGGGGTCATTCTCATTTGTATCAGGAGGATGGGCTGTTTAATATTCTGACCCCATTTAACATTATAGCACTACAGGAGACCTGGTGTATTAAGACGATTCACTTAGAGGGACGAAACATCATTCAAAAACAAGCCGTTAAAGTCGCAGTTGGACGGCCTAAGGGAGGACTTTTAATAAGTTGTCCTTTTAGTAGTTTGGGGAATTTGAATGTGGATTCTAATTACATTGTGGGGGGAGACTTCAGTTGTGACTCTGAAGGGACATGTCCCAACAGGTGGCTCGTAATACCCATCTATGACCCACGTGTTATGGCACAGCCTGCCATCACCTGGGAAAAGATGGCTGCCTTGATATCTGGTTTTGACTCTACCTGCCCCATAATCTTCTTCGGAGACTTTAACTCACGTATTCTCACAATGAGTTTGACCCCGAGTCTTTGCCTTTCGCTGAACATAAGCAAACTCACTGCAATAAGAAAGGTAGAGAATGCTCTGTGTTTAACTGACCTTAATGTGTTTATGTTAAATGGTAGATGTAGATTGGATTTTCCTGGTTATTATACAAGGGTTACTGCAAATTCAGTAGGCATTATCTTTATGAGCCCCTCTCTACCTCGAGGATGCTGATCTTCTCGACATTGCTCGAGACGAGAGTGATCATTTCCTTATGTTTGTAGTATTGAATGCTGCCATCATAAGCCTTCAAATTGACCATAGACACTTGCTGAATTCGAATCATGCCATTAATAGGATTACATGGAACAAAATGAATTTGACAAAAGCAAATCATTTCACTCTACAAAATGTGTTACTGCAACTTGTGAGAGATGTGATAGACCCGCCTGAAACAGAGTGCTCTGAATCAACTTCACATTTCATTGTGTTGTATTGTATTATTTATTTATAAAGTGCGTATACACAAAAGGAGTGCTTTAAAGCTCTCCAAGACGGGAGTGGAACATGTGATACAATAATTCATAAGGCCTTAGAAATTTCAGAATGATATACAAATGATATACAATAATTATAGGCATACTAGGCCTGACGACATTTCTGCTAATTTAAGTGCGTTACCAGGTAGTTGGGGGGTGGGAGACGGGGGTGCAAGCATAACAAACTGACAATAATGAAAGTGCGGGACCAGCAGTTAGAATAGAAGGGGATATGAGCAGGTTATTGTGCCTTTATAATGTGCCACTAACAAAAGTGTTTCAGGTGCACAATGCAAGTGGACGGGGGGAGGGCAAGGGGAGACAAAGGAACAGACAGACAACGAACGTACTGCATTACAGTGCAGTATCCATTAATTATAGCTGAGATTACTGAACTGTTGATATCTAATCCTAGATGTAGCCCCATAGCTGGCCCCTTGTACAAGCCCTTCGAGCAGTAGAAATGTTAAAAGAGAACTACAAAAAGATCGAAGAAATATCATTGGGATGAGTGGCAAGAAAGAGATCGTAGGTAGATTGCACTCTCCTAAGCAGGACTATCGCAAGTGGTTGAAGTAGTATCAGCTGCAAAAGAGACATAATAAATGGGGGGAATTAACTACGGCCATATCAAACAATAATAATAATACACTTTTTGGGACAAGGTAAACACTTGGTGCTACATATCAGAAATAACAAGTCTGATTGGCAAGAATTCCTGTCTACGAACATAGTCAAATGCCCTGGTGAACTAGCTCCCCTCAACATCAACAATGCTAATTGGGAACTTAAGCTATCGCCTAGTGAGATTAGTAAATGTATTTAATATCTTAAAGCCTTGGGGGCCCCCATGCTGGACAGGCGCATCAACGCCTTGCTGAAGCTAAATCCAGACTGGTGGGGTGGCCTTATCCATAAATGATTGAAACACATTTCACTTACCAATATCTTCTCTGGAACATGGCAGTAGAGCATCATCGTCCCTATACACAAGAAAGGCCCTCATAACGACCCAAAAAAATATCACCTTCTGGCGATGCTCGATGTCACCTCTTAAGTTATTTGCAAAGGTCCTTCTTTTAGAACTTGACTCATGGGCAACTGAAAACAACATCTTACCTAAATTCCAGATGGAGTTCACAAAAGGTGCAGGAAGATTGACTTAATCTACTGACACTTTCAAATGTGCTACCTTATACTTGGAAGGTACATTCTTGCCCTGTCCATGCAATTTAAGTGCACTTTAGCGCCGTGTTTAATTCAGTCCCTAGAGATAAAGTTCGGAAAAAGTTATTAGCTTGGGGGAATCGCTTTATATTCCGACACTAAGGTGAAGGTGAGAGTCGATGGACTCTGTACTGTTAGTGACCCCATTGCCACTTATGAGGGACTGAAGCAGGAGTGCATCTTAGTACCCCTTTTGTTTAATCTATATTTGATTGACCTTCCAGCTGCCTTGGGGAATCGGTCATCCGCGCCCCCTCCCAACCAGGTTGGGTATTGTCAAATTCTGTGGCTCGGGTAGGCAGATGACCTGATATTACTTTACATGAATATATTGGAGCTGTAGAGTACTTTTGGCTTGTATTAAAATGGGACTACTTAATTGGAACATGTAAAGCACCTTTGAATATCTTGGTTTAACTATTGATAGTGGGCTGCCTCGAGACCTTCATTTGGAGCGGCTCTGTGCCAGGGTCAAGTCAGCAATCTTGGGCTTAAAATAATTGGCTGGAGAGAAACTGTAGTGTAAGGTATTTCCAAAGCTGTCGGAAGCAGCCAATACCCTTGAGTCATAGTCTTCGGTGCGGTTTGACGGCAAAGTGAAGGTCTAATCGCTCTAATTTCCCTGAGCCTTCCGGAATTCTCGCCGAAGCCTGAAGCGTTCCTGAGTTCCTGAGTTGTACTGTACTTCACGCCTTGGGCAGAGAAGCGAAACGAGGAGGAGGAGCGAGAGAGGCGAGGGGGTGAGCGTCCTGAGCACAGTGGATGCCGTGACTGGAAGCAAGCAGCTCCGATGTTACCCTGATCTGACCTGACCCTGTCTCTAGCCTGCAGGTATATTTTCAGGTATATTGTCTCAAGCCTAAACGGACGAGGCTTGGAGGTTGGCAGTGACTCAGGCGACCTCTGCTTGTTTAACTCACCTGCACGAGCTTACTAGAGCTCAGTAGAGCTGCCGAGTGCTAGAAGCACATTGGTGGTCTAGTGGAGTGTGGGCAGTGGGAGTTCTCTTTTCTGCTTATTCCAGCCTTGCATTTTTTACCTTCTCCCGCAACCTGCAACTGCTCGGGACCCTGCACCCACATCTAAGCCTTACTACTATCCCACCTTAACAAGTGTGTAAGAGAGACTGTGGGCAGAGTGCCTTTGATTACGACCTTACTCAAGAGAGATGGGCCCAACCTTTTGAGTATCTGTATTGTATCTGTATACGCCAAAAACAGCTCCAGAACTAGCCTTAAACTGATAAAAAGGCTGGTGAAGTGGAGAGGAAGTGCTTCTGTGGGCTAACTTTGGAATCCACTGTAAATTCTTTACTGTAATTGCATTTGAATTTTAAATTTTGCTGGTTCCTGTTTGTGACTCCAGGTCTCAGCCGCCCCAAGTCTCACTTACATGTCACTTACGTTTGGATATGTATCGAGGACGACTCAGACTTTGTGAGTTCTATGGCTGAATCCACTTTTGAGGACAGCCACACTGTATTGGGGAATGGTGGGGGGGAGGGTATCACAGCTAACAGTATAGCTAATACAGAGGATGAATGTAGCTTGCCCCAAACCCCACAAATCCTCCCCGACAGCCTTCAAGTGGCCTCCAGTTCTGAGTGCACTGGACCCCTACAGTGGTGATAACAAGAAAACACTGACACACGAAAACGCCCTCCAAAAGGAAGGGAGCGCGAAAATTCCCCATTGAGCCCAATGGGGAATGGGGAATTCCCGAATGGGCTCAGTGGGGAATGGGCAGTACCCGTTCTGCCAAACCCGTGATCCCGTGATATTAGCACTGGGGGGTCTGACGGTAAGGATATTAACGCCGGCGCTAATAGCGCCAGCGTTACTGCCCAACTCATGATGAGGCCCTGTATCTCCAAGTGAGGAAAAGAGCGACAATGTGCATGATCCCACGGCAGACATCAATGGACTTACTTTGGGGGAGGCATAAAAACACCAGCAAGCCTCAACACTAGTAAGAGTAAATCTACACCTCCCCCATATGCTGGAGTGACAGAAAATCACAAAGTAGAGACTGCCAAAGCACGTCAAGACACCCAAGATACCCATGAGGAATATAGGGGAGCCACATTAACCTCCTCATATACATTTGGTACAAATGCCAAACACCACTACACAACCACCCGGTTCAAGGTACTCTGGGAACTACCCAGAGACCCCGGGGAATCACGCCCATCCTGTTGAAAGGGAACCAGCGTTTCCACTATTACAGGAAAGAGGATAAACAAGGATGGGATTGGGGCCATGCTAAAAGCGCCTCGACTGCCAAGGACAACGGTCTAATGCCCTCAGAAAGAGGTGGAAAGGGCAGAGAACTTTCACCCCGTCCAGCTCCCGGGACTAAAGGTAGTTTGTCAGAAACACTCCTAGGTGTAGACACCACAATGGAGGGGGAGGCTGTTCTGGATAATGAACCAGACTCAATGGTTTAGCTTGCCACTTGATGCTGCGGTGGCCTGCCGGCTCCTGCTTTGAAGCAGAAGGAACCAGTGACTACGGACCCTGGTGTAAAACAACGCGCTTTAGCAGGCGCAAAAATGGGCAATACACAGCGGGCAACACTATGCTCAATATCCACAAAGACAACCCCTGCAAACAAACGACAAAGGACTAACTTGGATAAAGGAACACCTTATTTCCTCAATGAGGATCTACTGATGTATTTAATAGCCTCTCAGGTAGAACAAAGCAAAGATGAATCCAATATTCAAAGCACAATTGACCCTAAACTAAAAGCAGCCTTTTCTCTCACCATGGCACCTTTTATGAAGCTGATTGAAACCCAAAACGATCAGATAAGAGACCAAACCACAGTGATTGCAATGCTGCACAGAAACATTAACTTTGTATAAGGATTCATCACAGCTATCCAATCAAAAATGGACAAAAATGAGGAACAAACTACTAACATCTTGAAGAATATATTAGAGCCCGTAATTCGAGACAAAGAAAGAAGAAGATCAGAAAGCTTCTTTTCACTCACTCACCCACAACATCTGTTGGCAGGAGAGTCCTTGAATATGGATGGCCTCAACAAGAAAGGGTAGTGGGTAGGAGAAATTGAGACCTTTAATAAATCAGGGAAAACATACACAACTGTATCGACACTCACAGAGCCAATGCCCCCTGTAACTATAGGTATTGCAGACACAGGCTGAACAAACAAGTGAAACTCAAAGTCAATCCATGGCCCTCATTACAAGTCAGGCGTTAAGGGGTTAACGGCGCAGTAAAGAGCGTCGGCGCCGTTAAACCCTTAACGCCTGATTCACACTTTAATGCCTGCTTTTTGCAGGCGTTAAAGTCCAAGGCGCTAAGCGACCTTGGTGCTAATTACAGCACCGTAATTTACGGTGCCGTAATTAGCGCCTTCCCCATCCCCATTATGCCCTATGTGGCAAAAATGGGAATGGGGAAGGGCAAATGGTGAATGGGGAATTACCGCCCCACTCACCTTGGAATGGGGCGGTAATTCCACAATCCACCATGGCGGAATCCGGCATGGACCATGGTGCTACTAGCACCATGGTCCACCGCCTGACTTGTAATGAGGGCCCATGTCTGAACAGACCCAATGTGTTGATACCCCCGGTTGAAAACAACAAAAAACCAACAAGCGAACCCCACTTGCCCCCAAAGATCTTCAAAATCTTTGATAAACTAGGTGAGGGTGAGAAAGGGTTAGTAAAAAAGGAGGACTCCCCACAGTCGAAGAGATTAGCTTTCCGGAAAAAACTTGAGCAAGCAAAAAAAACACTGACGAAAAAGACACCAGCTAAGCCACAAGTTGATGTGAGGAAAACTGGGGGAACGGTAGTGCCCATCAAGAAGGGGACAAGACTAAACGCAAGCACTACTATTCGAAACATTCAGAGACCCAAAACTCCAGACATGTTTGTTAGAGGGTCAAAGAAGCCTACTGTCAATGAAAGTGCGAAAGACATCCCAGACGTGGACCCCCAAAAAACTCTAACACAATTATCCAATGCTCAAGGGCAGCACGATATACTTACTAAATTTGTCTACTTATTCTGATGATTCAGAGTCAATATGCTCAACCGGGCCTGAAAACCAGTCACAGAATGGAGAACCTGACTCTAAACTCTCTGACGAGGAGGATGGAGAACAGGTTGAGGAACTGGAAGAGGAACCGGAGCAATGTAACAAATGGGCCCATCACGAAAAAGACTATAAAGGTCAGATTCTCTAAAGACTGCAGAATTGTTGAAACAACCAACTTAAGTAGTGGAAAAACACCAAGCACTAGTGGTCAGTCAGATAAGAATCATGATGAAACCACAATGCATAACCTTGACCCAGAGCAATTGGTCATAGAAGAGTACAAAATCTGGAACCAGAACAGACACAGTAACCAGGAAAGAAAGGAGGCGGAAGACTTGTCACACAAGAGAAAGACAGTATTAGAATAATTATGGTGGTTGAGAATTGTGACAACAGGTCTCCCTCGCGCTCTAGGTTGATCGAGAATTGCGATAACAGGTCTCCCTCTCGTTTTCTGTTAGAAAGGGTCTTAAACATCAAAGCCAACCTGATCCTGAATAGAACCAACATTATGAGACTCATTGGATCAATTGAGGAATTTAAAAAAATACAATCGAGGGACATACTGCTAATTGAATTTCCAGAGGACAAGTGCCTAGATAGAGCTCTGATTTACATATCGGATCACAGAACTAAAGACACTTTTACTAAAGAAGGCCACAGACGCCTCACAATGGGTTTTGGTTAAAAGAAAGAGAAATACCATCTCCCACATCAACATTTACATCCGAAGAGGATCGTCATCGTTTTATCAAATCGTTACACGTGGAGCCCACAAGCCTGAGAGGTAGGGAGGCCCACCCGGAGGAACTATTAAATAAGAAGCAGGCAATAGGAGACAGACAAGCACCACGCTGGGTAGGACCAGGTGATCTGGGAAGCAAATTGCTGCCGTTTAAATAGCTTGAAGCGACACGCCCGGGTAACCCAAGAGAAGATTGGAGCTGGCTAGCGGGCACACTGGCCAGGAAGTCATAATGCCAAACGATGGTCCTGGATCATTAACAAAGGAACAAGAGACACATTTAAATCATTGGCAAGTCTAGGGTCAAGTGAAAACAAACTAAATACGCCAGCGAGATTTCTGACACGATGTCCCTCAAGGCACCACTGCATGCAGTTTTTGAGATTAAAATTAAACACACTAAGAACAAAAGAAACATTATGGAGACAAAAAGACTCAACAATAAAGGACAGCTTTTGTAGATTTTGTAACAGCGGTATTGAAACCACTAAACATCTAATTACAGAGTGTACAGGAACAATCTCTCAGCGAAAAACACATTTACTAAAGTTCACTCCATTGAACAATGACATCGAAAGATGGTGGAAAAACCTGTTATCAGGTGAAAATATACGACTAATATGCGCAGTAATAAATTACATGGATACGCTGTTAAACCAGTAACCTCGAAAATAAACTAGAAAGTTGGCAAAGCGCAACTACAGGCAAAACAAGTATGAGGATGAAGAGTGACGGACAAAAAATTGGAAACTGTAACAAAAGTTTTTGACATTAAATATGTACAAAACTGTAGTTTTACAATAAAAAAAAAAGAATGCCAAAAGCGCACAGAAACCGCTCTCTTCCAGAACTTGACCATCTGTTCTTGGAATACCAGGGGATTCACGCACTTATTTGGGGAAGGGGAACTCGTAATTGAGAAATATGATATACTTTGCCTCCAGGAGACTTGGCTGAATAAGGAACCATCTCTGGAAGGCTACGAAGTTTTCCTGAAACCCGCTGTCAAAGGGAACCTTTGACGACCCATGGCAGGACTATTAGAGCATGTAAAAGAACAAACGGCTGGACCAAGTTCTGTGTACAGAACCCTACGCCATTGATTCAGTTTGTGTTGCTGCTAAAAAGGTACAACCAATACTACTGGCACCTCCTGATATGTAACACCTAGGAATAGGAATCCCGCATCACCATTTGCAGTACATTTTCCAGAGAATGTTATGAATTACATCGATGAAGTCAGAATTACCTACAATAACATTGATGTTCTGGTATGTGGGGAAATGAATATGGAATGCTTCGACTCCACGAATGAATTGATAATTAATCCACCAATGTTAGGCACAATCCTGTGCAGTGCCCTTAGGGTCCACTACAAACAATTAAGACTACAAGTGGTGGTAGGTTGCCAGTGATAGGGTCGAAAACAAAAGGATCGAATGCCTTTTGATCGACAATCAAAGGATCTAAAAAAAGGGTCGATTTTTTTTCCCCCATATATTGGGGGGGGGGTTCCCCCCGAACCCCCTGTTTTCTTTATTAAATACATTTTTTTACCAACCCAAACTAAACAATATATATAAATAAATTTTAAAAAATCGACCCTTTTTTTTCGATCCTTTTGCATTCGAGCAAAAGGTCATTCGATCCTTTTTTTTCGATCGTTTGACTGGACACCGTGGTAGTACAATTTCACCTTTGGTACAAGCCTGTGCTACACAGAAAAAGTGGTAGCAATGGCTGAGCAGCCAGACTTATCTCAAGAGAAAATGAGCAGTAGTAGAGATTACACCAAGGACTACAATTACTGTGACTCAAGCAAACACTGACTCAAGATTTCTGGTTAAAATATATAAGTACATTTATTTTTAAACCATCTGTTCACAAAACGCATTTCTACTAAATTAAAACCACACTTCAAATATACTACACACAACCAATTCCCCTTGTGCAGATCAATTCAAGGTAAGTACATTAGGATTTGACAGACCGGTGTTGTGAAACAAAGACGTTACCGTGGGTTACTACGTGATCACTTTTTGACAGTAATGATAGTCCAGTCTTATGAAAGAAAGGCGTACCCGCAAGAAGAAATGTTACCATAGTCAAACACACTTAGCACATGAATTAACACAAGAGAATAGGGGATAAAAATCATAGGCAATACTTTTGTCAAGGCAGCTAGAATCAGAGGACACTTTCTAAAACGTAGATAAAAGTCAATAGGCCTGTGCCAGTATCAAATGGGACAGGACCCTTTTGTCGAGGATAACAAGTTTAGAACAGTTCACGATTCGAGATTACACTTTCTAAAACGTAGATAAAAGTCAATAGGCCTGCGCCAGTGTCAAATGGGACAGGGCCCTGTTGTCGAGGATCACAAGGTTAGAACAGTTCACGATTCGAGATTACAAGGAGTACTTGGATATTGTCCAAAGGGAAGCAAAAGTTAGAAGAGGGAAGGAAGACGAGGGCAAGCCTTGGGTGAGGAGAAAGGGTTCTCCCCAATTCCTCGAAGCTGGACACAGTACCTTATTCATTTGAAGAAAAGCTGGTGCTACGGCAGTTGTTCCTGGTAGTTCCTGCAGACTCAGGGTTCCTGGAGCTTCAGTCGTGGGGACAAGGAGGACGTCTGGAGCGATCTGCACTACCCAGGGATGAGGCCAGCAGCAGCGAAGCAACAGTGAATAAAAGGTGCGCTCCTTTAAAACAGGAGAGGCTCTTCAGATGGCTATCCGTACCACTACAGCTGTTTGCAGCGATTTCGACCAAGAAGAGGATCCTCTGGCTGTGGAAGGTTAGCTGGTTGATCCCACCAGGCTCAAGGGAAGAAGACTCCGGACTGGATCTTCTCTTGTCGTTGAAGGGTAGATAGCTCAGGACTGCAGCAGGGCTTCACCGGGACTCGGGTGTTGCAGCAGCCGTCTTCTTCTCCGCTTCTCTTCGGTTCTTTGCAGTTCCAGTTGCAACTCTGACTTCCCGTCCTGCCTTTTATGCCAAAATCCCCCATTCACACAGCCTGGCTGTCAATCGCTCAGCAGGGGGGTTGTCCGGCTCAGACAACCACCTCAGCCAATCGACACAAAGTGCGACTTGGGTCTCCAAGGAGACCCTGTGCAGGAGGTGACTAAACCCCTCCCTCGCATTCAGCCCACCTAGACACCCAGACGCCAAAGGGCTTCTGGACAGAAGCCCGCCAAAGGTCGGCGAACAAAGAAGGCAAACCTGGATTGCCACGCAAAGTAAAACACAAGAAGGATTTTAACAAAAAGAAATGGCGATAAAACCCGACCCGGAGCCAAAATAAAAAGTATTTGGTCAAGCGGGTTTAAGTTCGAGGCAAATACAATAGCCTAAAACAGTATCATGTTTATATACTATAATCACGGTAGAAAAGATAGGGTAGGTACCACTGCCACCAGCCAAGTCTTAGTGTTAAGGGAGCGAAACAAAGCTCCAAGAGGCGCAGACAAAAGGAGTAGGAATTAACCCTTTCCAATACTCCATGTAAGATGGGGTGTATTGGGTCTGCAGCTTAAATGACTACATACAGTAAATGGCAACTTTACCTGTTTCTGGGGGACAGTCAGTCCCAGAAAAATAAAGTCAGTGGGAAGTCTTAGAGACAACCCTGTGTCACTGCACAGAAGGTGCTGTGTAACACACACAAAACGTTGGGCTCATGGAGTGGTGCGGCTCCAGAGCCCAAGATCACACAAACAGTAGAAGTACACATGGCAAAACACATGTAAGAGTGGGAAAAAGGTTCACACTCTTACCAGGTGGAAAGAATAAACCCCAGAAATCCAGCAAAGCTGCTCAGGGACTCACTAGGTAAGGCAAATTAGCCATCAATGAGAATTCTCCCTAACAACCAAGAGCTGCCACTTCGAAGATACTAAGGGGTATAAATTGGAGAGAAGATCTACAAAAAAGAAACATAAATTTGATGAATGGCAATATAAGGGGTGGTATTCCACCGAAAGCAACCTGGAAAAGAGGTCCCCACACTAAGATCTTGGACTACATTTTCGCGTCAGAGACTCGTTTTGGCCAGATGAGTCACTTAGAAGTGATATCTTGCAACAACGGTGATCATAATTTGTTGGAGATGGTGGGAAGCAATGCCGAAGACAGCGTTGGGCAGCTTTCCCACTTATACAATACTGCCATCATTGAGGTCACACCGGGTCTCAACCGGTTAAGAATCTTTCCCACTGACCTCAGTAAACTAACTACGTCCCAGTTTAATGGCAAAAGCAGGGACGCTTCTGGAAACATTATACAACCACTCCATTAGCCATTAGCCTTGAAAATCTTTCAGGCCAAAGTCGGAAAAGGTTTAAAAAGTGTGTTTACAAGGAAACAGGTCTTTAACAAGGACATCTACGAAAAGAAAAAGTCCATCAAAAAACAATCTATGCAACTTAAAAAAGGTGCGCTCCCTTATGTAAGAGAAAAGTTGAGAAAAGAGAAACAATCACTCAAAAACTGGTTGAAAATGCACCAACATCAGCTCTTGCAGGTTGACGGGGAGAGAATGTTGGGCCTGATGGCCAACAAAAACACGGTCGAGATTTGGAAGTTGCTGAACTCTACAACAGCTCCACAAGGCGCGATCCTTGAAAACTCAATACCATCGTCAACATGGGAGAAACACTTTGCGGGTTTGTTCTCCAATAAGTTGGGGGAAGGACACGAAAAGGTTACACTCTCCAACTTACCTTGGACTTTTGAATTTGATAGGAAGGAGATACTTACCCTTATAAAAAAAAGCAAGCCCATCAAGGGCAGCGGTCCCTGACAGTGGTCGAAGTGTACGAAAAAAAGTAGTGTAACTATGTTCCCTGCTGGTCTGCCCTGCTCCCTACAAACCCCATCACTGTGCCCCCTCCCACACACAATCAAAACTCCCAAACAAACACACCTGCTATTTATGGGAATGTGCAGTGCAGTGCTCTGAAAGGCAAGCATAAACTTCTTCCTATACTTTTATTTTAAAACGAAACCATTCCAGAACGGTTTCTTTTTAAAATAAAAGTATAGGAAAAGTGAAACTTAAAAATATAAAGTATGGGAGCACTGCTTCCGACCGCTCACGGCCACTTCGACCTCTGGCCCTGACGGCCTAACAAATGCTATTCTGAAGCAACATCCAGAGCATTGGGCCGATTTCATGCTGTCTCTGTTCCAGGAAATTAAATCAACAAAGAAAATACCCACCTCTTGGACCAAGTTAATCGTGGTCCCGATTTATAAAAAGGGCAACAGGTCTGACACTGCCAACTAGGTCTGACCCTGCCAACTACAGACATATCGCCCTTTTGGATGTGGTAGGAAAGTTGTTTTCAGCTATACTCCTGAAACATCTGAACACATGGTCTCAACAATCACACAACCAAGATCGTTGGCAATCCGGGTTTAAAAAAGGGACGGGAACTGCCCTAAACCTTTTCCTCATAAACTTGTTGAAATGCAGGGCAAAAGTAACTAAGCAAAACAAGACCTATAGCGTCCATAGACTTGGCCCACGCATTCGACTCAATAAAAATCCTATGGGAAAAACTGTCAAAATTGGGTTGTCCGATAGATCTGAGGGTAGCCCTGGAACTCCTGCACTCTGGAACAACATTAAGAATACGGTTGGATAGGGCAGGAACTCTGTCGGGTGAAATTGGAACATCATCGGGGATAAAACAGGGTTGTAGACTGGCACCAGCCAGATTTAATCTTTACATATCCAACATTGAGGAGGCATTTGAAGATGTGAGATGCAGGATTGCAGCTATTCCAGTAGGAAGGTTACTTTATGCTGATGACCTTCTAATCATGGACCAAACTGAAGTGGGTCTGCAGAGACAGCTGAATGCCTTATCTAAATACGTGGGTGCCAACTCATTAACCATCAATCCTAAGAAGTCCAAAATCATGGTTATAGGAGAAGCAAATAGAACCCGCAGAACGAAAAGAAGCTGGAGCCTCCAAGGGGTAAAAATACCCGAGGTTACATCAATGCAGTATTTGGGGTTAACAGTGAACACTAGTATGGTAGACTCCTATGGGGTAATGGCCGTGAAGTCAAAAGCTAAGAACCTAGCAACTCAGGGTAGAATAATCAATCGCAAGTACGGCAAATTCACCGTACTACCCATCATCAACTTCTATAAACTGAAGGTGACTCCCATTTTGACATACGGTTCTGAAACTCAGCTACAACTTGCAGGCTTTCTGTGGCGGCAGGTTGAGGGAGCATTTTGGCGACGTGTTCTGAACATGCCAAGCTCCCTCCCGGTAGAAGTAATCAGGAGAGAAATGGGAATGGTGTCACTGTACACCATTATGGTCTGGAGATCACTGTCACTGTTGAGGAAAGGTTTGCAACCGCCAGGCGAAGGAGGGTACGAAGTCCTTCACAAGGCCATTCACTCAAAAATTGAGAAGTCTCTAACTGAATGGAGATATACATGTGTGGATATACTAAAAAGTCTTGCACTGTATGAAGAGCTCCTATTGGAAAATCCTGATCACGTCATGAAGAAACTTTACGATCAGGACTGGATAAATACAGGTGAGCGGATTCTGAGCATGAAAAGTTATATGGGGGATAACGAAAGACACTAGGAAACAAGGCCAAGTTACAAGATACCTGACAAAATTCCCCTCTCCCACTTTGAGACAAGATTTCATGAGGTTCCGCTTTAACCTGTATCCAACAAATGAAGTTCTTGAGAGACGTAAAGTAGCCTCAACGCGAAATTACACGTGTCAGCTCTGTAAGGGCACGTTTGAAACCCTTGAACACCCAACTACTGAATGTGAGTCACTGAAGGACTTAAGAACACTTGTTACAAAATTCAACTACAATATCCCCCAACTCACTTTGGGCTAATTTGTGTCAAGGGAGGAGAAACAGAGATTCTAGCTTTGTTGGCCTTCGTCAAAAAAATCTTTGATAGACTGATGGTGGAAGAAGACAAAAGGAAGAGACCTATTGAGACAAGAGGAAAACACCGATGAAGACTTGGAGCTTTTATCAGACTGCTGGGAAGGGGTCAGGGTTTTTTTTTCTTTTTCTTTCCTTGATTTTATATACTTTCTATGAGATTTTATATATCTTATCTTGCCAGCAATTTAATGGAAGTTTTTTTGTTGTTGTTGTAAATAGCATAACAAAAGTTTAAATGTAAACTATAAACATGCTAATAAAAAAAATATAAATAATAATTGTCTCTCTCGTATGCTGGTTACTCTCTGATTAGCCTTATTTGATTATACAGGGCTTAAGTGCGTGCCATGATAATGAATGGGGCTGACATCTGGGCCCCTAATGTTACCCTATTGTACTCCTATTCAATGCATATTATTGTAAACCAAACTGTACTCTATAGATTGTGCAAACAGGATGGCACATACTAACCTATACTTTAAGATTATTAGGGCCACAGTGGAATTCCTTCTTCATAACTGGCTCTTAACTTTAATTGATATTGATGAATGCAAACGGCTCCCATTTTGTCGTTTCTTTGAGCTATTGAATTCTTGGGTTTCTAAAAAGGTTAGCCATGCTGCCAATCCCATTTGGGGGGTGTATTCCACTACAAAAGATATTGATGGCTATAAATAATGAGCAAATGCTTTCTAACCTCGCTACTAAGGCCAGTTCTACCGATTTTGTTACACATTGGATGTCCAACTCCGGAAGTGCATGCTACCTAGTGGCTTTTCCCTATAATCTGATTATAGCAATTTATAAATGCACTATGTTCAATCTAAAATATGCCCTTTATGGAAAAATTGAGATCAGTAGAACTTGCTCTTACTGTTGGTTATGTGGCGGTTATGTAGTGATAAACTTAATGAAAGCTTAAAACATCTACTATTGGAATGTGGGGGTTGCAACCCTATTTACTGGCATCTGGATATAAGACTGAGGAGCGTGGACTGGAGTGTGTATGACAGGCTTACTTGGATGGGGACAATGGGCCTCATTACGAGATTCGCAGTAATGGAAAAACGATGCTGGTAAGGGAATACCAGCACTGCACACCGCTCCGGCCCATTACGAGTCGACAAACCGGTATCGGCACCACCGCTGAGACTGTGCTCCTCCGTGCCAGCATGCGCGCGGGCACGCAGCCCTTTGGGCCGGCCTACCGGGATGCCGCTAACAGGAGGACATCACAAGTCACGTGGACATGCACCTACCGGCATCCCGGAGGCGGTAATAAGGGATACCACGATGCCGGCATCACTGGCATCGCGGATCACCCGCTAATAGCAATGTGCTGTGTTCCCAACTGCCACAGGTGCACACAATCAGCACAGGTGGAGGCAATGAAGTCTGGCCCAGCACAAAAGGAGCACACCCACACACCACACCCCTTCCCACACCAAAATGATCCCACTTGCAGTTGCGATATTGGGGCTGGAGGACATGCTTGCATTGCTACTCCATGAGCAACAACTACAACAGGCACTACAGAGGAGACGCAGGAGGAGAAGGAGGGTGAGACAGGCGCAGCAAGACCCACCAGTGTAGCCAGTGGTACCACGCAGGCAGTCTCCAATCCCTCGCATCAGAGCCAGTCCTTTCAACCTAACTCCTGAGCATATCCACACCCTGTACTGCCTGGACCGGGACACCATCACCACCATTGTGGACATGATACACAACAACATTGTCAGCCTGATTGAAATCTGCACCGCCATCCCTCCTCTACTGAAGGTAGTGTCTGTGCTCCACTTCCTGGCCACAGGCACCTACCAGCACACAGTGGGGCAGATGCATGGCATATCACAACCTTTTTTTCATGCATGCTGAACCAAGTGCTGGATGCCCTCCTGAAGCACTCAAGCGACTACATATCCCTACCACAGACTGCCCAGGAGATCTTTGACACTAAAATTGACTTCCATACACTGGCAACCATGCCAAATTGTATTGGTGCCCTTGACTGCACCCATGTGGAATTGGTGGTCCCACATGCTATGGAGCTGGCGTACCGCAATCGTAAACTATAACACTCCGTCAATGTGCAGATGGTATGTGACTCCAGCAAGTTCATCACACATTGTTGTGCCCGATATCCCGGATCAACTCATGATTCAATGGTCCTGCAGAACTCCACGATGCCACGCTACATGGAGCTACATGCTAGACGACGTGCCTGGCTGCTTGGTAAGTTGCTTGACAGGCACATGGTAGTGTAATGGGGGGAGGAGATGCACACACCACCCAGGTGAGTTTGGGGTGGTGACTGGACAATGCCCATACTGCAAAACACTGTGCCCCAAAATATCCCAAACTGAACATTACACATAGACATGATGGAAACTGCACACCAATGCCAATATGCCAGACTTGCAACCAGCCCACATCCCTCAACACGTCCACTGCACATCATCAGACCGTACCCTCTATAACACAATGCAGCAACATGCTGCGAGTATGCACAATGTAAATGACTGCAGCAAAACACAACACAGGACATGCATCCATTAGTGCGCACAAATCAATCCCACAAAGGGAATACACTGATTGTCTCTGGCCCACCACCACAGTAGCGCTGCATGCCACCATGGGAATATTAACCGATGAATGACAAATCATGATGAAACTTGTGCCAATGCTGCTCGTAAAAATACATACGAATCACTCCACATCACATATATGATTGCAAATACAGCGGTAGGCATCCACAGTGCATGAATACCAGCAAGGAAGTGAACACGCTGCCTCATCTGGACGACGCAACCCACACCTGTAGACCATGGAACAGCACACATTGTGGCAAATTAAAATGTGTGCAGACATCCAGGGACATGTGCATGTGAACAACAAATATCTGCAGGCATGAGAGTGATAAGTACAGGTGTGATGGTAGGAATTGACTCACATTTGCTCCCATGCAGGTGATGCTGGCTATCCCTTGAACCCACGGCTCCTCACCCCTGTTTGGAACCCGCCGAACAGGCACGAAGAGGACTACAATCGGGCCCATACCCGTGTGGTGATCGAGCAGACCTTTGGCCTGTTGAAGGCACGGTTTCGCTGCTTCAGAAGGTCGGGTGGGGCACTCCTGTACGGGCATGAGAAGGTGGCCAAGATCATCATGTGCATCAGACTGAACGTGCCTCTGCCCCCTGACAATGACCAGCAACCACCAGGTGAGGATGAAGATGATGATGAAGAAGAAGGGGTTGCACATCAGCCAGGTGGCGATGCACAGGAGGGACTTGCTGTGCGCCAGTCTGTGATAGGCCAATATTTCTAAGACACATGAATGCAGAGGGGCCATGGATGTGGGACTCTGGGCACTGGGTGTGGGGGTACATGGACACTGTGCACTGTAAACCAATAAAGCACAGATACACAATAAGCAATGTCCAGTCATGTGATTTTTTTTCTACACCACGGGTGTATTAAACATGTGATATATACAAAGTGCATTTTCCCTCCAACTCCCCCACACACCCCCTCCCTCTACAACACCCCCACACACTCCCTCTCCCCCCTCCCCCCACAACACCCCACACACCCCTCCCCCACAACTCCTCCACACACCCCTCCCCCAAACATGGTGTGCAATAGTCATTGTATGCAACATGAGTCTAAATTAGTCCGCACATGCAGGCTGCCCCTGCTACTGGCGGCCTCCGGGGGCTGCATGTCAGATCGCTGTGTTGTGCGTGAAGACCTAGGAGGGGGCTCGTCTGGGTGGAGCTGGCCGATGACGCTGTGCCCACATGCTCCACTGTCGGGGCAGGACGCTGAGCCTCCAAGGCCTGGGCAATCCTGACCAGGACCTGCCTCACCGCTGACAGCTCCTCACAAATGCGCCTGGTGCTTGACTCCATGGCCCCTGTCATGGCCGCAGTGTTTTCATGGGCCTCCTGCCTTGTCAGGCCACCATCAGAAACCTACTGCTTCACGATGCACTGTGAGCTCCTGATGCCGCCCCTCCATTTATGCCATGCACCACTCTCCGTCCCGGATGCCTGTTGAGGTGGATGGGACATCTGCCAAGGGGCCCAATGCAGGTGTGTCCTCTGTGGGGCTCCAGGCCTCTTGTATTGCCTCTCCTCCTGACTGGTCAAGTGGGGTGCTATTGGGGGTGCTCAGTGGGGTGTGCTGGGGTGTTTTCCTGGGGCTGGGTGTGCATACCACATCCATGGACAGGTTGTCGTCCTCAGGGAGACATACCTCAGCCTGGCACTGTCCTTCATCACCACTCTGTGGCAGCTGCCTCCCCTATGGAGCTGTTTGCAGCAGACAGGGTCTCATCTGCCACTGCCGCAGGATCAGTGGATTCCACCAGTTTAGCTTCTGTTGCTGCCCCTGTGCCTTGGCATCTTGTGTTGGCATTGGCTTGAGTGGCTGTTGTTGCTTGCCTGTGCCCTTAGATGTGGATGGCCTGGTGCCCTCATCCCTGCCCTGGCCTTTTTGGATGGAGTCCTGGCCTGTGCAGCTGTGTCCTCAGCATCGCTATCGGAAACTGTGCCTGTGGTGGACCGAGACGGGCACGGCATCAGTGATGGTTGTACATGCATACATTGGTATTCGTGCAGTTGTACGCATGTGATGATTTGCTGTCTTGGAGTTGTGACATACAGGTTGCTTGCTATATGGGGGGGTTAATCAGTAATACGTCAGGTTCACACATTTGTAAGGTGGTGTATGCTGTGTGACATGCCTCTATGTTGTGGACTGCGTGCAGTGTGACACAAGCCGTTTATCTGTTTGTGGGGTGTGTCTTAGGTATGGCATTGGCATGCTGCATGCATGTTGATGTGACGGTTCAGGGGACAGCATCTAGGCAGTGATGTTGTCCATTTGTGTGTGATGGCCCATGCATTGGCTTATGTCACAGTCACATTTGTGGCCCATCATCATGGTTTGGATTCCAGTGGCTTGTGTGGACACTCGCCTCCATCTGCCGATGACGGGACTCCACGCTCCATGTCTCCCACTCCCTCAATGGCCTCCATGCCAATCGTACTGGCACATGTTTCCTCCCATCGGGTGACCTTTATGGGGGAGTTGCACCCGCCGCTTCTATCCAGACCCTGGCTCTGATTGGCCGATAGAATATTGCGCACATGGAGGCACAGGTCATCCCACCTTTTTTTAACATCTTTGACGGTGCAGGGGGGTGGTGGTGACCGCACTGACCTTTTGGGCCACTTTCGCCCATAGTTCTTCATTCTGGGCCAGAGTGTCTGCCAGAATATTTAACTCATCCTCCGAGAAGCACACCTTTCGCTGACGGGAGGCACCTTTTTTGATGGCCTTAGGCATTGTGCTGGAGATGTAGCTGGTGGTGGTGTGTGGATCCAGGTCCTGTGTCTGGAGGATTGCAATGGATTGTGTTTTTCAAGATGGCAGCCATTGCATTTCCCGTTCCGGCGCGATGACGTTACTTCCGGTTCCGGTATTGCCAGACCCGTTATTGCTGGTGCCCATTATTGCCGGTGCTCATTATTTAGGGGTGGACGAAGGCGGAGGAGGTGTCAGCGCTTTGCATGATGCCGCTAACGGGGGTTTTAGGGTCATTAATGGCATGCCGGTACAGACGATACCGGCATGCCGCTACGTGCGTGCACGTATTCTCGTAATCGGCTGCTGTTAGCGTCGTCAGTGCTACCCGGACGCGGTATTGCCTCCATGCCAGTAAGGTTTGGTTTTTACCGCGAATCTCGTAATAGGCCCAATGTATGTTTATCATATGACCACATTTTGGAACAGTGTCATCATCTGTATAACAAGAATTTTCCACAGGTGTCACATGTTGGGGATGACTATGTGCCTTGTAAATCAACTGGTTGCACCAAAACATGGAGTTTGATACTAAGTTTCTGTTAGGACATGAAGCTGTGTTGACGATATACACCGCTTTGCTGTTAGAGGTTTTTAATGATTGATATATTTGAAAATGTATGTTTTTATGGATTTTTAAGAAATTGCCTGACTTGTATGAATGCACTGTGTTGTATATAAAGCCTAATTGGCTGCATTATACTGAAAAATAAAAAAAAATACAGTTTGGACATACATATAAAAATTCAGTGTATAATATGTTTGGCTACATTGTCTACCCGCTTGGGTTTAGGATAGAAACTTTTGAAAGGGTCACACACACAGGAATATCATTTTGAGATAGCAAAGGAATCAACGTTTCATTTTAATTGGCATCGGGAGTAGGGCAGAATCCTTTTTTTCTGTGCGATGTATTTTGGAAAAATTACAGTGTTTTTTACAATTTACTTCATTTTTTTTTAAATAAAGGGGATAAACTAATGTCCTTCCTATTCCACTTTAAGGGGGTATACAACTCTTCAGGATTTCTCTTTTTATATAAACAATGGTTTTAACAGGTCGAGAAGTCTTATCAATTCCTACCAATCTGAAACACGTTGTGCACAACGTCACAAATCCAGGTATAAATTGCTCTTGTGAAAACCTGGGATTGAGTCTATTTGGTTGCTGTCAGAGAATATTACGCCATGTGCAATCATAGTTTCTGGTGCATACTATTTTAAATACCTCTTCAAAGTTTCCCTTACAGCCAAGTCATGATTCAGTGACATAGCTTGTAAGGATTCCCCAAAAGACTTTCAATTGCTATCAGGGGTTTAGCTAGTTATTGTGACATATCTAAATGCACAGGGTTTATTGTTCTCACTTTTAAAGGCCCAGGACAGGTAGGAACATCAATAGCTCCGCTCCAGGAATCTCTACCAATTAAGCATTGGTCCTAAATTGTCCCCTGATTTCAAACTCCATCTCAGGAAATTTGCTTTTGTCCTGGGATAGGCTTGTGTATGTGAAAAGGGCTTCTTAAAGGGGAAATTCCACCAACTACATCCAGGTGGAATCCCCAATCAGCACTTCTGTCAGACAAGCTACTTTGTCTGCCGATTTCCTAAGAGATCTCCCAATTTCCTATGTGTGTGTCATTAATTACTTGATAAACTCCACTCATGCAGCTTTGTTTGGCACAGCAATTTCTCATTGGATGGGGGCCATGATAGGTTCTTATTAGATGCTGACACTCCCAATTAGCCTTCCCTTTATTTTGGTTAGTCCAGTGTATTTTGACTTGGACGAGGGGAGGTTTTTTTTCCTCCTATACTCCTCCCACCACTACTACTCTCCCCTCTCACTACTACACTTCTCTTACCAATTCTACTCTCTTCCTCCTACACCACTACTCAATCATCCTCCTTTCACTCTGTACAGCATTCTCACACGCACACCTTATACTACCTTTTCTGCACACTTCTCTCACAACCACACACACTCACAGTGCAGAACCACTATCACTCCTAAACCAATACCTAACCTTCTGTTCTGTTGTTTATGTTTATAAATGTATAATGCGCAACCCGGTACCCAAGGGCTTAAGGGCGCAGACAGAAAACATAAAAGACACACCACACAACATAAGTTTGGGCTAAAGAGCTGAAGAATCGCAGATAGGTTCTAAGGAAAGAGCAAAGGACTAGTAGAATAATAAAGTCTTCAGTTTTCTTTTGAAGACTTCTGTAGATTCAATGCTTCCGATGTCAGGAGGCAATGCATTCCATGCTTCTGGGGTGGCGGCAATGAATGCTCCATTTCAGGTTTGGGGCAGTTTACACCGAGGGATGATCAAGACATTCATATTATTTGACCTGAGGGACCTAGTATGTTGTTTCCTTTTAATCACTTCCATTAAGTATAAGGGCATTTGACCTTTAAGTCATTTGTGAGTGAAAAGAATCAGCCTAAAGCATACTCGGGCCTGCACAGGAAGCCAATGCAGGCTTCTTCTGACGTCCGAGACTTGATCTCTACGCCCAAGTTCTTTCACTGCTCTCACCGCTCCATTCTGAATCACCTGGAGCCGGTGGAGGTCCTTTTGTTCGATGCCCACAAAAAGGCAGCAGCCATAATCCAGTTTAGAGCCAATAATGGCTCTGGCAAGAATCTCTGCGTTCTTCTCAGAGATAAATGGGCGAAGGTGCCTGAGCAGTCTGATGAAGTAAGACGATGACGAAGCTAGACTATTAACCTGGGCCTCCATGGACAAATTCTTTTCCAAGTAGATGCCCAGTGTTTTCACTTTCGTCATCACCTCAATCATACAATTGTCAAGACTGAAAGCTTTATATGCTGAATCAAGCTTAGCAAGTCTTGGATTGTCCCCACTAGCATAAGCTCTATTTTAGAGCTGTTCAAAGCCATGCCATTCATGACCATCCAATTTTGAAAGGCTTAGTAGACCCTGTTGATGTTAAATTCATCCTCTTTATGCACACCTGTAATGGGGATGACACATTGTGTGTCATCCGCATAGTTTACAAAGAAAATCCCTTCTTGTTCCAGCATATCAAAAAACAGAATCATGAAGATGTTATAAAAACAAGGGGACACGCACGCTCCCTGTGCGACTCCATATAGCAGAGGAATGGGATTAGCTTCAGCTGTTTCGCTTGCCACCCTTATATGTCTGTCGGACAGAAAAGAATTCACCCATTCAGCGGCTTGAGGTGAAAAATGGGCATACTGCTTTAACCTGGTGGACAACATGGCATGGTCCACCAGGGCAAACGGCGCCGAGAGGTCCAGTATCATTAACAAGGCATTTTGGTGAGCATCCATTACTTGGAGCAATTCCGATTTTAAAGATACCAGAGCAGTCTCGGTCCCATGGGCCTGCCAAAAATCTAACTGAAATTGGTGAAGGATCTGGACGTTATTGAGGTGCTGAGCAATTTGGTTGTATGCCACTCTGTCCAGAATCTTCAACATAAATGTAGTATTAGTTATCGGACTATAATTGGCTGGGGTTTTGGGTCAAAGATTAGGTTTTTTCAATAATGGGGTAATCCATGCTGGTTTGATGTTATTGGGTATGCAGTTTTGTTCGAAAGAAGCATTAACAAACTTTGTAATGGCTGATATTAGTAGAGGTGAGCACTTCTTAATAACCACTGTAGAGCAAGGATCCCCTTTACCACTTGTGACTAAGTTGAGCAATTGTTTTGGCTAATTCAGCCTCTGAAATAGGTGAAAAATTAAAAGTCAAAGCATAACAAACTTTGTAATGGCTGATATTAGTACAGGTGAGCACTTCTTAATAACCACTGTAGAGCAAGGATCCCCTTTACCACTTTTGACTAAGTTGAGTAATTGTTTTGGCTAATTCAGCCTCTGAAATAGGTGAAAAATTAAAAGTCGAAGCATTCAGATCACTCCTGATCGGTGAAGGGGACATGACTACAGAATTATTTAGGTTCAAGAGCAACTTATTTTCATCCATAGACTCTTTAATCTTAACCAATTTGCTAGCCAAGGCATCCTGAATGCTTGTGCACCATCTTTCTGAATAGGGTCTTGAGTGGGGCCTGTAGGCTGTTCCTGCTCTTTTAATATTCTCAACAACTCTTTACTATTAGAAGGTGCACTAGCAATTCTAATGTTCAGGGAGTCTTTTTTTAGCTTGAAAAATGGCTGGTTTATAAATCCTAGCTGCTTCCTTGTAGGCGTCTAAGCTATGAGAATCCCTATTATGCCGCCATATATAAATAAGTTTGATTTTTGTGCCTTAAACTCTCCAAGAGAGTCATTAAAAAAGTATTACTTTGGTGTTTTCTCTGATAAACCATTTTGGGAGTGGCTAGGCTCTCAGCGACTTCCTTTAATGAGTTCATCAGCGTAACTGATATCTCGTCCAGTCCTGTTATGTTAGAGATTTCTATATTCAGACGCGAAGCCCAGGTATCAAGATTCGCCAAGTTTAGTTTCTTGGAACTTCTTATTGGAACGAGAACTTTAGGCTCAACACATCTTTGTGAGAAGTAATTTATACAACTCTGAAAATATACACAGAAGTGATCCGACCATGGGCAGGGTGAAACTGCCACATCTGTTAGTTCAAGATTGTGAATTATGTCCCTTTATATGAGTCAGTTCTTTTATAGCCTGAGAGAAGCCCAAGGCACCCAAAGCACTAATCAGGGACTCTGCTGAGGTATCCAAGTCACTGCCTAACCAGAGATTGAAATCTCCTAAAAGGATCAATTTTGTCTTGGTTTTAAGGAGGGTTATAATATAGTTACAAAGTTGAGATGAAAACGTGGGTGATGGTGATGGGGCCCTATACACGAGAAGAATATTAAGCGTTTGCTTCGGCACTTATACCTATTTTTAGTATTAAGGATTCCACTACTGGGATATCCTCTGTTTTACATTCCCAGACTTTAAGATTTGATCTAATGATCAAGGCCACTCCTCCTCCTCTAGTCTCCACTCTGTCCAGTCTAATCATAAAGTAGGGCAAACTCTAATAGAGGTCCAGCTGCCTCATTACCCCAAGTTTCCGTGAGGGCACAAATATCAAGCTTGTGCTCCTCAATATGTGTAGCTACTTCCAGAGCGTGTTTTAATAATGATCTTGTGTTAGTAGCATGAATTTCAGAATACAAGAGGGAGAGGTCCCAACTGGGGCATCCACTTGAGGGGACTGAGTTGTATTTTTGGCAATTTAAGTCACTACTAACCCATCTTTTCTATGTACTTTATCCTCTATCCTTCCAGTAAATTTGGAATGATCATAGCCCTGGTTGGCTTCAGTGTTCATAGTAATGTCTGCTACCGTGGGGATCAGAACATTAGACATTAGGCCGACATTCTTTTTAGTAGAAATTCTCCTCTGGTTATATTGATCCAAAAAGATCAAACTGTTAGATGCAGATTGAAGGCGCTCTGAATTGCTGCCAAGACGATAACCATAATAAAACCTTTAAACTTACTAGAGTAACTGGCAACGGTAGATGCCTGCTCCCTGTGTCCCCGAGTGACGTGCCTGACGTGTGACTAAATACACGCGAAAACTACAAGTAGCTTGGGAGTTGTAATTTCCAAGCGTTAAATCGCTAACACGCCTCTCTGAGGGCAGAGAAACCGTGGATCGTATCTCAGTAGCTGAGAACAACCCCAAAATTGCAGAACAACTTCCTTAAATAAAAAATGCAATCTATAAGCCCCAACTAGGTAAAAAAGCAGCTAGCTAATTTTAAAATATGGTGCAATGAAGATTGCCCATGCTGTGAGCGCTGGACTTGATTCTATTAAAGACAAGGAGGTGAGCATTGTGCTTTCTTTCTTTATTACTGCATAAATCAGCATCTTAAAATTCAAACATTTTTTACTTTTGCAAACTGATCAAACATTTTGTTCATATCGCTTTCCTTGAACTAAAAGGGTTGTTAGTTTGTATTCTTTAAAAATGTTTCTCTAAAGACTACCAAATCACATTAGTCTCTGCTCTCCTGTAGTCCTGCCTGAACCAGAGTGTCCAATCAGGCTGTGTCCTCCAGTATATGAAGCCCTTTCGTGTGCCAATCCTCCTCTTTCTTTGGCGGCCAATGTCTAAGTAACTTTCAACATCAACTGTCAACTTCAACTGATTGAACTGTAGCCATTCCCTGAACTCTCAACAATCCCACAGAACTTTAGACCTGCATTCCTGCTCCTGAAGACGTGGGCATCTCATGTTTGTTTCTGGTCTTCTCCTGTAACCAATAGAAAAACAATCATAAGGGCGGGTTCTCCTCCATATATGCAATTTACGCTGTCACAAAGCATATACATACTCATTACTACGTATTCAACATTACGTATATCTGGGCGGGATATAATGCTAGCCTCCTTGTCTTTAATAGAATCAAGACTGTCCAGTGCTCTCAGCATGGGCAATCTTCATTCTATGTCGAGACAGGAGGCAAGCATTATGCTTGTTCAAAGCTGTCAATCACTGTATTCGCTATTTGGGAGATAGGCTTGAAATAAAAGGTTTTGAATGTGGATAAATTCGACCAATCAGCATCTTTTATAATATCCTGCAATGGCACCCCCGCTGAAAATGCTCTAGAAGCCATCGCGCCTCTCACAGAATGAGCTCCGAACTGCGATAAATCAATGCCAGCCCGGTGCAAAACTTTTCTAACCCACCTTGCTATCGTGCCTGTTGCTACTGCGTGAAATGATTTCCTAAGCGCAATCAAAAGCTGAGTAACCCCTCTGGGCCTACAATGCGCTGTAGCCGCTTCGTAATCTTTAATGCATTGCGCTACGCATAATTTGCTGTTATTGGGAAAACACGGGTATGATATTATCGATGAATAGGACTTTGTCCTATTTGCTACATTGAATGCCACCCCTTCTGGGTAAAATATCTTTCTGTCCACTTCTAAGGCTTTCACGTCCGAGACTCTCCTGCAAGCTATGAGACAAAGAAGCATGGCTAGTTTCCCCGATAGTTGCGATCGGGAAAGATCCTTATTATGTGGCCATGTCAGGAACAATTTAGAGACTTCCTGTACGTCCCAAAGTGCTGCGTATTTGGGCCCTGGCTGTTTGCGCATCTACATACCTTTTAAGGAGCCGTAAAATAGTTTGGTGTTCTCCTACTGGTTTACCTTCTACCTTATCATGCCCAGCTGAAATAGCCGATCGGTACATCCCAATTGTCCTATATGCCGCTCCTTCCGCGAAGCGCTGTGCTAGGAAGTTTAGTATTTGCACTACAGGGGCTGAAACTGGATTAGTATTAACTCCCGCGCAGAATGAGCTCCACCGCTTACACGCAGCACCATAGCTCCTGATGGTAGACGGCGCCCATGATTTCCTGATACACTCGGAAGCGAGTGGCTTAATTCCTGGCAGCTGCCATCTCTGCCCAAAACCTTGCAAGCCATCAGGCGCAGTGTATCTCCCAGGACTAGTGGATGGAACTGCCCGTTCGGATCCCAAAGGATGTCGACTCTGCGAGGAATCACTCTCGGGAAATCCGTACAAAGTTCCATCACTACTGCTGCGATTTCCAGATCGGAACCACTAACACTAACTCTGCTTGCTCCCTCCGAACTCGCCAGTACTCTTGTTAAGATCGCGTAGTGGATTGCTCCCTTCCACTGTTGCAGAAACGCGTCTGTCCCCGGTGCTGCTGGGTCTATCCTCCAGCTGAAAAATGTGGGATCTGTGCCTTCAGCCTGGATGCGAACAGGTCGGTGTCTAGGGGACCCCATAAGGTCTGAAACTGTTGGAAAACATCTTGACGGGAGACTCCAGTCGCTGGAGTCTATCAAATACTGCAAATTCCAGTCCGCTATCGTATTCTGAACCCCTGGCAAACAGTCATTTTTTTTTAACTTTGTTTATTAATGGTCTTACCAGATACAACAAGGCGTCAGCTCCCACAACACAAGTCACACATCTCCAAAGGATACATCATATGATCACAGTAGTACATTTCAGTTTACAAAGAAGTTTCATCATCAGAAAGCATTTTGCACAGATACATTCTAAAAGGAGCCCAGATGTCCTTGGGGCGACTTGTCTGAGGTTGAGTCAATACGTATTGTTCCTCGCATTCATTGACATAAGTCAGTTCTCGAAGGAAGTGATTCATGTGCGGTAGGGAGGGGTTCTTCCAGGATTGTAAAATGAATTTTTTGGCTACCGCACATGAAATATTAAATAGCCTTCTAGTGGTTTCAGTAAACTTGCTGATATCGCCAAACAGGTACTTTTGAGGACCCAGTGAGGCTGGGATTTGTGTGATTTCTTTCTACAATGTCAGTTACTGTTTTCCAGAATCCGGCAACCACAGGGCATACCCAATACATGCAAAATGATCCCACTTGGGGTGATTTACATTTGGGACAGTCCCCCGTACAGTCTGTTGTGAATTTGGCTACTTTAGCTGGAGTGTAATGCAATCTATTCAGGATCTTAAACTGGATCAGGTGTAATCCAGCATTAAGGGATATAGTTTTAGTAAGTGTCCAATACCTGGCCCATTTCTCTTCATCGATGGGTACAGTCATGTCTTTATCCCATTTACCCTTAATGTTGTTTAACGCAGGGGTGTGTGTCTGGGTCAATGCATACAGCTTAGAGATCCCAAGACCCTCCCCCGATGTAGCCAATTGTAAACAAGGACGCAAAGGAGGTTCATCGGGAAAGAGTGGCCAGCATTCATTGAACGCGAATCTCATTCGGTAATATTGGAACGCTCTGAGTGGACCCCCACCAACCAGATTTATAAAGTCCTCAAGGGTCACGAATTTCCCACTGGGGAACATGTCCCTCATCTTAATTTCTTTGTGGGGATCCCAGGTTTTCTGGAGGTTTACATCGAAAGTTGGAGGGATGCCAGGGAAGTTCCAGAGGGGAACGTCCGGATCATAGGGCGTCACTATCTTTAGTATTATATATCGCACCCCAGGCTCGGACTGTGCAGTTTACAGGATCAAAGTCACATGAATCTTTATGGTGTATACTAAAAATAACAGAGCGGAGGTCGGTAGGAGATGTAGTATGTTTTCCTATCTATGTATGGGGCGACCTGTCCATTGTGTCATACAAGTATTTCAAAAATTGTGCCTGAGAAATCAAGTAATAAAGTTTGAAATCAGGTGCAGCAATACCACCAGAGCAATAAGGTTCGACCATTTTTTACCAACCCATCCGAGCTGTTTTCCCGTTCTAGAGAAACGTTGTTACCATGGAACAGAGCTTCGCTAAGAAGGCCCTGCATTGCCATATGGGTATGTTCACAAAGAAATAGAGTAATTTCCGGAGAACAACCATTTTAAGGATTGCGACTCGACCGTGCAAGGGGATGGGAAGCTGGGCCCACATCAGAAAATTAGTATTGAGCAATTGTAGTGCATGTTTGTGATTGTCTGAATACAGAGTTTGTCTATCTTTAGAGACTAGGACACCCAGATATCGGATATGTTGAGCTGACCAATTAAGTCCACAGGTTGTCAGCGGGCATGTGGTAGCTGGGAATATCTCAGATTTAGCGTTGTTTATTTTATAGCCGGAATAGTCCGCAAAATCGTGTATTTCGAAGGGATTGTGTCCTCCGACGTATTCCTTATCTTGATAGATTACATTCCAGCTTGATGGCCTCGGAAATGTCTTCAGTAGAGGGCACTGCGCATCGACGTCCCTCGAGCTGGTGTCCCTCGACAGCCCCCGTCTCGGCGCCGACGTCATTGTGCGTATAAATAGACTCGCGCAGCGTCTGTTGCTCAGTTCCGTTTTTTCGCGCTTCATGGGCCCCGGAATCGTGTTGCTCAGTTCTTTCTTCAAGAAGATTCAACTTATTCTTTGAAGATATCATCTTTATTCAATGGCTTCCTCATCCGAACCGTCAACCCCACGGTCCGGCTTCAAAAAGTGTCGTGATTGTAGGAAGAAAATGTCATTGACATATCCTCACAGGATCTGTTTGTGGTGCCTGGGATCGGAGCATCACTGTTCGGAATGCGAGGACTTTATGTCCATGACGGCGAAAGCCTTGAAGGAGCGTAAGGGGAAGCTTGAAAGAAGGAAGACTCTTAAAACTTTTACTTCCTTGAAAGTTTCTTCGGCAGAGTCGAGACATTCGTCTCCTCGCCGTCACAGGAAACATTCCCGTTCAAGGTCTCGAAGCGGTTCCCATCAGTCTTCGAGATCGAAACACTCTAAGAAGAGGCGTCTTAGATCTCCCTCTTCTTCGTCTTCTTCTGTCTCCCGGAAAGGGTCACCTGCCCCACGAAACACAGCTCTCCAACTAAGTGGGAGGAATTCCGTAAGAAAATGCTTAGCGTCTCCGAGAAAGCGACCTCGACCCCCTCGGAGACGGCTAACGGTGATACCCTGGGTGAAAGACCTGAAAAATCAAAACGCTGCGAGTCGTTGCACCCGGCGAAAGAAACTACATGAGAGCGTCATGAACCCTCGAGTAAAGGCAGTAAATCCGCATCATCAATGGCGAAGTCGAAGGTTTCTTCGACTCATAAATCTGCGTCATCGACGCCTTTGTCGAAGGGTCCGTCGACGCATAAATCGGTTGCATCGACACCTTCTTCGACGCCTATGTTGACGCCGATAAAAGACAGACTTACAGCTGTCACTACATCTCAGACATTAGAGGTGTCGAGGACCTCGACCATTACCTCGAGGATGTCGTCGACAACCTCGACGACTCTGAGTAGGATTCCGATCCTCGCGAGTACTTTGAGGCCTTTAACTTTTTCGATGCCCTTTTTGGGTTTGTCGAAGCCTTTGACTTCCACGTCGACAACTTCGACGTTTTCTCAACCGGTGACCACCAATTTGGCCCCCTCTGCTCTAGAAATGGGTTTTAAACCATACCCTAGGTCTGATTACTTTAGAGCGTTGTCCTCTATATATGAGGAAGAGGAGGATTCCGACCATGAGAGACCTTTTGGTTTACAAAAGACTACAACACCTATACCAGAGGAATTTATCTCTGAAGAGAACAGGTTAAAAGATCTTCAAGACTCTTTACATGAAGCAAGTGGTTTAGATACTTCTCCAGAAGAAAAGTTTGCTAAACCAGACCCTGGGGAGCATGCTGAGACCCCTTGTAGAGTTTTGATGGCTAGAATAATAGAATTCATGGGGTGGTCTACACCTACACCTTCTTTTCAGCAGGATGACCTTACTGATATTTTAGTTAAAGGTCCACAGGAATATCCTGTTGTTCCTTTTCATACTGCTCTGCAAAGAAATATCTCTGCTAATTGGGAAACCCTTGAAGTTATCCCTGCAGTTAACAAGAAACTATCTGCCAAATACAGGGTATCTGCTACAGATCCTGAATAGTTGAGCAAACATCCAACTCCAGAGAGTTTGGTTGTACAAGCAGCAACTTCATCAAATAGTAGATCTTCATACCCTACTATTCCACAGAACAGGGACGATAAAAGGTTTGATGCTATGTCAAAAAAAGTCTTTTCGGCATGTGGCATGGCGCTTAAATCTATTAACGCCACTTGCACACTTGCAAGATTCATCCGCACACTTTGGGAGTGTGCTTCATCTGCGGCTGACTGTCTCCCGGAAGGAGAGGAAAGAGAAGCATTTTTAAACATCATCAAAGATGGGAAAGATGCAATGTGCGAGTCCTTTCAAACTGGCATTGACTCTGCTGACAATATCAGCAGGGCCATGGTGGCAAGTACCACAATCCGCAGATTTGCGTGGTTGCGGAAGTCTGGTTTTGCTCTAGATGTACAAGCCAGACTTTTGAACATGCCCTCTGACGGCACTTCTTTATTTGATAAGAGGGCTGATGACAGCCTGGAGAGATTACAAACATCCAAGGCAGCAGCGAAATCCCTTGGGGCTGCAATCCGACAGACTCCGAATCTCCTCTCAGGAACCTCCTGGAGGGGTAATCCTTTCGCTTTTACTACGCATTCGGAAAAGGCAGAGGACAGCCAGCTCAAAGGGGCCAGAAACGATTCACCCGTGGTGGACGGGGAAAAGGTACAAAAACCCCAGCAGCAGGTGCCGCTTTACCCTCGGCATCTGCGTCAGCCACTTCTAAACCCCTCACAAGACACCAGTAGGGGGCAGGTTAACTCAACATCTGGCAGAATGGCAGGCTATTACGTCAGATGCTTGGGCATTGGAAACAGTTGCCCAAGGTTACTGCCTGCCCTTCCTACACACCCCTCAGAGTCATCCACCGGGGAACAGCTCTTTGAAGTTTCCAGACCCGCTCCTTATGCAGGAGATTGTAGACCTGCTAGAGAAAGGTGCCATAGAAACGGTACCTGTAGCGGAGAGGAACAAGGGTTGGTATTCTCCCTACTTCCTAGTACCAAAGAAGGATGGAGGACTGAGACCCATCTTGGACTTGAGGGAATTGAACAAATTCCTCAGGAAGACAAGTTCAAGATGTTAACCCTTTCTCAGATCCTCCAGGCCCTCCAGCTTCAGGACTGGTTGGTATTTCTGGACCTTCAGGATACTTAATTCCATGTGCCAATCCATCTCAAACACAGGAAATACATGAGGTTCACAATTGACAACTCTCACTATCAATTTCGAGTCTGCCATTTGGGCTGACCTCCGCCCAAGGGTCTTCACCAAGCTAATGTCTCTAGTGGCTGCAAGTCTAAGGAGGGAAGGGATCCACATCTACCCCTACCTAGATGATTGGTTGATCAGAGAAGTATCCTAGGAACAAGCTCAGATCCAGCTAGATTATGTCTGCCACTTCCTTCACAAGCTGGGCTTCTCCCTCAACTTAAAGAAGTCTCAGATGATACCATCACAGAGACACCAGTTCATTGGAGCAGTCCTGGACACTTCCCTGGGGAAAGCCTCGCCACCAGAGGTGAGGGCTCAAGATATTCTACAGATGGTCACCAAGTTTCAAAATGCCCAACGTCTAACAGCCTTCGACTTTTTGAGGTTGCTAGGCTTCATGGCATCTTGCATCTTCCTAGTGCCAGAGGCTCGCCTGAGAATGAGATCCCTCCAGTGGCCACTAAGAACCCAATGGTCACAATTCTCCTTCAAGTCCCGGATAGAGTGGCTTGAGACCTTCAGTGGTGGGCCTGTCAGGAGTACATCTTGAAAGGAGAACATTTTTGGCAACCATGGCCGGAGATAACAGTAGTGACGGATGCCTCACTAACAGGGTGGGGAGCCCATGCCAACGACTTGACCATCAGCGGTCGTTGGTCTCCATCAGAGTCCAGACTACACATCAACCTGTTGGAGCTGAGAGCAATCAGTCTAGCGCTGAAGGCTTTTCTGCCATCTGTACAGGGGAAGAATGTCTTAATAATGACGGACAACACAGTGGCCATGCACTTCTTCAACAAAAGAGGAGGCATAGGATCACTGCCACTGTGCAGAGAGGTGAAACAGCTCTGGTTTTGGGCAATTCAAGAAGGAATCTCTCTATCGGCAGTTCACTTAGGCGGAGAGAAGAACTTGACAGCGGACGGTCTGAGTAGGCAGAGCACAGTCTCCCACGAGTGGGAGCTAGCTCAGGAAGTCCTTCAAGAGATCTTCGCCCTTTGGGGAACCCCTCAAGTGGATCTGTTCGCCACCAGTATCAACAGGAAGTGCGATCAGTTTTGTTCAAGGGAATTTCCCCCGAGAGGAGCTCTAGGGGACGCGTTCGTAGTAGACTGGGAGTTTCCACTTCTATATGCGTTTCCTCCAGTGCCTGCCATTCCTCAGATGATCAGGAGGTTGAGAAGATTCCGGAAGACTATGATCCTAATTGCCCCAGACTGGGCCAGGAGAACGTGGTACCCGGACCTTCTAGACATGTCCATCTGCCCTCCGATTCGTCTTCCGCAAAGAGAGGATCTTCTCTTGCAGAAGGGAGGTCAGGTTCTCCATCCAGACATCAGAACCCTCAACCTTCACGCTTCGTTTCTGAAAGGTTGAGATACAAGGATTGGGACCTCCCGGATGACGTCATGGAGCTGTTGCTGTCAGCTAGAAGGCCAGCAACAAAGACTTTATACCGCTGCCGTTGGAACAGATTTTGCAGCTGGTGTAGAGAAAAGAATATTGAACCCTTTTCATGCAGTACACCAATGGTGTTATCTTTTTTTCTCTATTTGGCGAATTCAGGTCTTCAAGTTGGTACGATCAAGGGCTACATCGCAGCGCTGTCAATCTTTAAGCGCACTGCGGAGGAGCCATCATATTTCAAATTACCCCTAGTAATCCAATTTCTGAAAGGGTTAACTAATGTCTATGCCCCAAGGCCATTCCAAGTTCCCTTGTGGCACTTAAATCTAGTCTTACATTTTCTGATGGGTACTCCTTTTGAACCACTCCATTCTTGTTCATTAAAATTTCTCACCCTTAAAACAGTCTTCCTAGTGGCTCTAACATCTGCCAGAAGAGTGAGCGAATTACAAGCTCTATCTTGCAAACCGCCTCATACAATTTTTCACAAAGGCAAAGTTGTTTTACAAGTGAAGCCTAATTTCCTCCCAAAGGTGATCTCTGAGTTCCCCATCACTCAGAAAATAACCTTACCTTCATTCTATCCTCCTCCCCATCCAGGGAAAGAGGAAGAAAGGCTACATAGGCTGGATCCAAGGCGTGCCTTGAGTTTTTATATCAACAGACTTGCTAGAATAAGGCAAGCAGACCAACTGTTTGTAGGTTATGCAGAACACAAATTAGGATTACCAGACCATTTCAAGATGGATTATTTTAGCCATTCTAGAATGCTACAAATTGGCAGGGAAAGAGCCCCCTCAACACCTTAGGGCTCATTCAACCAGGGGTATCTCAGCCTCTTCGGATCTCCAAAGAGGGGTACGGATTTGGGACATATGTGCGGTTGGTACATGGTCGTCCGCACATACCTTTACAAAATTCTATAGTCTGGATTCCTCCTCTAGCCAGGAGACAAGATTTGGCAAAGCTGTGTTACATTCTGTTCATTCTTAAAGGCGCGCATCCAAGTGTCGCCAAGTGTCGCCAAGTGTGCTGTTTGGCGTTTGGACAGGACTCTGCAGTGAGCCACGACCGTCAACCTCCTTCTGCTAAAGGCTGTATGTACAAGAGGAAGTTTTCATCTTCTTAAATGCGGCGAAACGCTGCCTGGATGGACACTTTATGAAAGGACTTCATCTTCCACAATCCTCTGCAAGCTGTGCACACGCCCCCTTTTGGAACCCGCCTCGGATTCTTGGTTAAAAGCTCCACGCATGCGCATCCTGCGCGCGCATCCAAGTGTCGCCAAGTGTGCTGTTTGGCGTTTGGACAGGACTCTGCAGTGAGCCACGACCGTCAACCTCCTTCTGCTAAAGGCTGTATGTACAAGAGGAAGTTTTCATCTTCTTAAATGCGGCGAAACGCTGCCTGGATGGACACTTTATGAAAGGACTTCATCTTCCACAGTAAACACTTATTTATTTTAGTGTGTTAAACGTGTCTATGGGCTGGGCTGGGCTGGGCCATTGAGTGCACCTGAGAATTGGGCTGGGTTGGGCTGGGCTAGTGTTTCCTCCCCCCTGACTGCACCGCCTCTCCCATTAGTCCTCTGGTCTTGGTGCCTGCCTCCTGACACGTGTCTACTCCATTCTTTCTGTAGATCCTCTGCAAGCTGTGCACACGCCCCCTTTTGGAACCCGCCTCGGATTCTTGGTTAAAAGCTCCACGCACGCGCATCCTGCGCGCGCATCCAAGTGTCGCCAAGTGTGCTGTTTGGCTGTTGGGCTGGGGGCTGGGAGTATGGGGTAAGGCCACTTTCTAAGCTCTCAAATCTATCGTTTAACTTATATGTTTAGGCTAAATGGTGGCAAGTTTGCGCAGTGGACGGCCTTTGGAATCAGGCTCTTTCAAAACCACGAAAAAAAATCGTAAAAATAAAAAAATGGCATCGCGAAATGAGAGTGTTAAGGGCAACGGTGCAGTTTCAGTTGCAAGCACCGCACTAGCTGCACATTGGGGGCCAGTTACTGATCAGGACTTAATTAAACATGAAGTAGCGTTTGCATACGCGCGGGCTCAGGAACTTGAAAAAACATCACTCGGATCGCTCCCGGTAGAACCTAATATGCCCATTAGGAAACACTCACCAAACACACCTCGTAAAAGTTTCCTGAGTATGCGTATGGATACTGGACCCTCTGATCCTCGACACCTTACTGATGATATCTTTATTTCGCCCTCAGACAACTCGATTCTAGCGCCAGTAGTACTTGATACACTGGAAAAACGGATAAGGTTGTCAGAAGGTCCTTCAACACCAGTCACGTTCCCTCAATTCAAACGGGCTGACGTGCACATTCACTACAAAGAAGCCACCCATATGGAGGACCTGAATACCTCCCCAGTGCCCTCCACAAAAGTACCACCCTCCACCAATCATCCGGTGACTAGTTCGTGGCCATCTTCTCCTAACCGGCCTGCTTCTCCCCCAGTGCCTTCACCCAGTATCAACCAATTGACAGCGGACCCTTACCACTCCCCTAATAAACAGTCTTCACATAATCCGCTGGGCTTTGACATATTGGAACCAACTGGTGACATACAATCTCTTGAAGCATCATATCCGGTGCTAACAAGAATATTAAACCTACTGGATCGCGGCCATGAATATACACACTACGAACTGAGGGAGTGCAAGACAGCACTCTCTGAAATCTTACTAAAACTCAATAAATTAGAGGGCTTTATTTTTGCTGACAGCCTTAGACATGAACTGGGACGTCAAAATCCTATACACAAAGAAATCTCAGCAAATAACTCCATATCCACTCAAACAGATCCGGATTATCTTCCAGGGAATGACTTTAAAACCACGATGCCTCCTCAGGTTACATATGCTTTTCCGCAATCTTTTGCACAAGCTGTAACCGCTCCGGCACCTGACACTACATGTTATATCCTTACGCATGCCCAATTATGTAAGACAGTTGCATCCCACGCCGAAAAATTAGAGCAGCTCCTGTTTTTCTTACAACCCAATCAGGGGGAGGAAAGAATGGGGCCCTCTTCACCTAGCGTGGATAGGGGGCAGGAGCTTTATCCTGATAGCCCCTCGGCTCTAATCAAATTATTTGAGACCACAAACTCATTGGATGTTTCATCTGCGAATGTTCCAGCTACTCCTCCACGGATCCAACCTGTAGCTGGTAAAAATTCGTCTTCCCAAGTGGAGCGTTCATTCATATCAAGGAAGGAAAAAAGGCTATTCCTTCGGGCTATGAAAAGAAAAGCTGAATGCAAAAAGCTTGATAAAAACTATCAACAGGAACTGAGCATTAAACCAAAACTAACTGGAGAAACAAATCCAAAAACTGAGATTAACATTGCAACTAAATCAAAGAAAAAGCCTGCCAGGATGAAAATCTCCGCGAATGATATGGGTAGTGGAGATAAAATAATCAACAAAAAACTCAAGAATTTGCACCTCCAGACACCAAAGACTCTCATTGAAGAGACTGCCCACTCCTCATCCCAGACGCAATTACCTAACTTCTTTAAACCTATTGAGAACAAAACACTAAAACTAGGAAAGGAAGTAGAAGATTACGCTGGCTCCACGGTCATAATGAACGACTTGGTGATTGCTGCTGGGCCTTCTGTGCCCAACGACAAACTTTTGCTGCAACCACAGTCCGATAACCCTTGTGAATTTGATAAAAAAATCTTACCCCACCAGGATATACTATCTATAGGGGGTAATCATAATCCTCACGAGCCAGTTCCGGAGGGGCATACGCAGAATTCTGAACCAGTGGGGGAACTAACCAAACTTTCCTCTACTATCATAGGTTGGGAAATTATATCCTTTAGTAATGGCACTAAGCGACTTAATCGCTCGGCCCTAATGCAAGCTTTTAACCGCATTCTTGGTCTTCGTACCCTGCACACAAATGATATTGAATGGATAACATTGCCACCAAAACCATCGCATGGTGTGCAAGGTTCAATCAGCCATCATAACAAATCTTCTTGTGCAATATATGGAAGAGTTACGCTCCATTGGATTAATGCTTTATCCGTTTGACTCAATTGATGATGCTATTTCATTCAATGAAACGCCTCTGGTGCCCCCGCCAGTTCACTTGCCAAATATGGCTTCTGGGGCTCCTTTGACTGGTGTAAACACTGATATAATTGCACAATTGGTAAGTCTATCCAACTCCAGCAAGGACTGGTCATGGTTATCTGCCCTTCAAAATACTCAAAACTCAGCAATGAATAATATTCCTCATTAAGTAGCCTGCTGATCTAGCTATCCTATCATGGAACTCATGTGGATTCAATAATCTGAAGGCATGGTTCAGCAATCCACATAAAGGAATCAAATGTGACATTATGATATGTCAGGAGACTGTGTATACACGAACTTTTGTTGCCCGGATTCACTGTTCTTCAAACTAAGGCGAAACGGGGCACAAATGGTCAGCCGTATGGGGGGTTGGCGATATGTATAAACACTAACTTAAATATATTAGTTTTGGATGTTTTTTATGCAACTGTAATGATGGCGGCTTTAATTATGTTCCGAGGCTTGCCACCAATGCTTATCTTATTGATATCCTTATACCATAACCCAGCAACACTTAATCAATCTGATGCCTTCCAAGAACTTGGCACACTATTTGATAAGGTTCTGACCCAACATCCCACATGTGAAATTATTCTGGGAGGAGACTTTAATGCCCACTGGATGGAAGTTAATTTACCCCACACAAATCCTGTGATACTTAGTCAAGCACACCACAGAGGGAATTTATGGCACGAATACCTGAAGTCTTGGGAACTAGATATTCTCCCCTTCGTTAATAGTGATTGTTGTAACACCTGGCGAAGAGGGCATAGAGTTACCTGTATTGACTATTTTGCCACCTCACGCGGTATTCAGGGATGTGCTGATACCATCTCAATCTATGATACAGGGGCTAGCGACCACCATATGATACATCTAAATTTACACCTATACGTGGCCCGCCTCCCAATTGATCCGCAGCACGAGTTTTTAATGGGGGACCGCCCCGGATTGTCACTTCGATGGGATACCAAACTTTGTAATAGGGTAAATGACATGATTGCTGCACGATTACATTCATGCTACGGTTCTTGCTTCCTTCAGAACACCCTGACTCAACAGGTTTACATTATAAATAATCTAATAACTGTGATAATGAAATCGCTGAGGACTAGACCAATATATCCACGTGGGTGCATGCCTGGGCAACATTCAAGTTTTATTCATGAAGCAAAAAGAGCTAAGAGGGTAGCTTTGCGGACACTTCTTAAAACTTCACTGACATGGGAGCATTATATGATTGAGAAAAAAGTGTCCTGAACAATTATCGTAATAAATGCAGGGATCACAGGCATTTTCTCCATACTCAGGAGAATTTAAAAATGTTTAGTACATTATGCCATCGAGATAGACGCTCTACCTGGGGTCTGCTTAGGGCCGGAACCACTGTACTCTCTTCTGTCCAGGCCTTGTCCATTTCGGCCCAGGCCTGGGGAACCTACTTCGAACACAAATTTGCCCTCCCCCTGATATATAACGAAATCGAATTCAAATGGACCTGTCTGGCTCCTGCATCCTTCGCGCCTTGGGATTTTGCGCATATTGAGGCTACGTTAGCTGCACTTAAATTCTCGAAGGCAGCAGGCCCAGATGGGATCCCCCCGTGTGTTATCAAACAGCAGCCAACAATGTGGGCTGGTTACTATGTAAAACTGTTTCATAACATGCTGACAACCCCACTTACTCCGCCGTCATGGCTAAACTCTATAGTTGTGCCAATTTATAAAAAAGGGTTAAGATCACAACCATGTAATTATCGTCCAATAGCATTAATTGATACTGCTGCCAAAGTGTTTGCCATCTTGCTGTTGGGAGAGTTACAAGCGTTAGTTGAAGAGCGTAATATTTTATCAAAATATCAGATTGGGTTTCGTGCAAGGATGGGTACGCCATTAAATGCAACAATTATGGCGCATCTTATAGCAAAACACAAAATTAAAGATTCAGGACCGCTATACATGGCTTCTATAGACCTCACTTCTGCCTTCGATTCTGTTATTCGAGCATTATTGTGGAAAAAAATGATTGCAATGAATATCCCTTTGTATGTTATACAACTGTTATCAAAGCTCCACACGAATACTACCTATTTAGTAAGAGTGAACAACGAAGGTGCAACGACCCACCCAATACAGATACATATTGGTGTTAAGCAGGGATGTAATCTGGCTGCCACGCTGTTTAATCTCTATCTATCCGGAATTAATGATATTTGGGAACAACAAATCTCTTATCCAGCAAGGCTCGGTCATCTCAAAATTCAATGGCTGGCATTTGCGGACGATATTGTAATATTTGATCGGACGCCAAAAGGCATGCAAATCAAATTAGATTTATTTTCAGCCTACTGTTTTGCGCACAATCTAAAATGTAATGTTGGTAAATCCAATATAGTAGTATTGAGAAACTTCAAGAGGAAGAACATCACTCGTAATTGGAGAATTGACAACTTCCCTCTAACCATAGTTCCCCAGATCCGCTATTTGGGCTATAATATAACAGACTCGCAGTCCTTAGCAATGTGGAGGGATGTACTTAATAAAAAAGCTGCTCCACTCGCCACGCAAATGCGGATAGTCTATTTGAAGTTTTGTAAATTTTCCTTGCTTCCCTTACTGCAATTTTACATCCTGAAAGTAGAGTCTATTATTCTTTTTGCTTTAGATATGTGTTTAGTGAATATCAATTGCTACCTTAATCAACTTCAAGGGTGTATGTGGAAGGGGGCAATGAGGATAGCCAAGTCCACACCTAATATTGTGATAAGGCAGGAATTGGGTATCACTGCTTTGTCTGCACGTAGGAATTGGCGTATGCTGGCTAACTTTGCAAGGATGCTATATCCACCCGCTAATTGTCTTTATGAAGACTTGGGACAACTAATGATCACATCCGAAAGATCGTCCCTTACGACCTACTATGCGAAAATGATTGCTCTTCTCGACGAAATTGCACTTGCACCAGCTGACTTAGAACATAGACCTAATTATGTGAAATATCGCATTATTGAGAATGATTGGTGTAAAACGGTAACTGGTATGGCGGCGCTTAAGGGCTACAAAGAGGCAGCTCGTTTTTGTTCATCTAGACGGCCACACAAACCATACCTAATTCAATTCCCTTGTAGCAAGGCAAGGGACACCTACTTGCGCTTTAAAATGAATCAATTCCATACCCTAGAACGAATATATGCCTGGAGCCTGCAATGGAAACAACAAGCAGGGCTAGGATGCAGATTGTGTTAGGATGGTTCGATTCAGGAAACCTTAAAACATATGGTTCTATTCTGTCCTTACTTTGAGGCAGAACGAGCATTAACAATCGCACCTTATTGTATGGAAACTGATATAACAAGGGAATGGTTATGGCTAGCCTGTATGTGGGGGACTCGAACAAGCTTCATTTTAGCCCTTTGTCGTTTTTTAAACTCCATAAATAATCAATTGGAGAAATTGTTTAAATTGAAAAACAGATAGACAACTTATTGACGTGACCCCAACACAATTACATATTACCTGTTGTTCTGAACCCAAGAAGTTTGAAAAACTGTCGTAACACTCCTCTAATGCAAGCATCATGTAGGTCCTTATAATATAATAAAACTTGAAGTCTACAGATGAGTTTATGTGGCCCCATTATATTTCATCCTGAAAGCATGAAGTTTGGAAACTGTTGGAATACTCCTCTAATGTAGGCACCGCGTAGGCCTCTCCACATAACTAAACTTGTAAGCTATGCATGAGTTGTTTGCTTTTTCCATTTGAACCTCTGTTACGAATGATTGTACAACTAGGATCCCACAACTAAATGCAAATGTAAGGATGGCAAACAAAATACAGCTTATGAATTGATGGTTACATGAGTAAAATATTAGACCAGGAATTAGGTTGACTAGATTTAGATAATGTATTTATAGATAAAACGAAATTTATGACTTAGAAAACATTGTTTTTAAATATGCAAAAGGAAGAAAATGTATATATTATACAAGTTGTAAAAGTTTGTTGATCGAACTAATAAAACAACGGTTTGAATTTAAAAAAAAAAAAAAATGCCATATCAAAGGGGAATATTCCAATTTTACTCCCACCTCTTCTTTCACACCACTGCTATGGGAGTCTATCAAGATAAGGAATACGTCGGAGGGCACAATCCCTTCGAAGAACAAGTTACTTCTTACCTTGTAACATTCTTTCGATGGGATGTTCCTCCGACATATTCCTTATCGCCCCTCCCATCCATCCCCGCAGTGAAACTTCCCTTGTAGTTGCAGTTTACGCTCCTTCAAGGTCAATAACCAATTCATGCACAGCTAATTTCAAGCTTCAAAACAGAACTGAGCAACGGACGCTGCGCGAGTCTATTTATACGCATGATGATGTCAGCGCCGAGACGGAGGCTGTCGAGGGACACCAGCTCGAGGGACGTCGACGCGCAGCACCCTCTACTGAAAAAATTTCCGAGGCCAGCCAGCTGGAATGTAATCTATCAAGATAAGGAATACGTCAGAGTACCATCCCATCGAAAGAACGTTACAAGGTAAGAAGTAACTTGTTCATCTGCCATGATGGGTGCCAAGTTCGTTTCAGGTTCCCGGACATATAGGAGAGTATCGTCTGCGTATAATGAGATTAATTGAGTTGCGCCTTTCGTTTTTATCCCGTTGTCCGCGTGTTTCAATCTGACAGCCGCAGCCATAGGTTCAATGGTTAAGGTGAACAAAATGGGCGAGAACGGACAGCCCTGTCTGGTACCCCTTCCCAGTAGGAACAGATCAGAAATAGTGCGATTGGTTAGGACTCTGGCTCCTGGTGCCGTGTACAGTAGTTTCACGTACCTAATAAAGTTAGGGCCTATTCTAAATGCCTCCAGCACTGCGAGAAGGTAAACCCAGGACACCAAATCAAAGGCCTTTTCGGCATCAAGGGAGACAGCCACCGCACATGTATCGGGGTATATCTGTGCCATTATTCTGAAGATTCTCTGTAGAATCAAGGCAGTGGATCTCGTGGGGATAAACCCACAGTGGTCGGAGTGGACCAGGGTCGGCATGTTTGGCAGTAACTTTCTCACCAGTACTTATCTTGGCATCTGCATTGATTAACGATAGGGGTCTATAAGATGACATGTCCTGCGGAGGGGCTTTGGCAATACAGTGATTATGGCTTCTCTCATTGTCTGGGGCAGCACATTCCTTTCTAGCGCTTCTTCCCATGTCTTTAAAAATATTGGAATTAACTCCGTCCGGAATTCCTTATAAAATTCGGCCCCTAGTCCGTCCGAACCTGGTGCCTTTCTGGATGACAGTGCCTTAATTGCTTCAGTGATTTCCTCAGCGGCTGATCAATAGCTAATTTAGTTTCTAATGGGAGCTTCGGGAGTTCAAGAGTATTAAGATAGTTCCGTATTACTAGGGTTGATTTATTTTATCTATATTTGCGTATAGCTCCTGATAAAATTTTGTGAATTCCCTGTTTATTTCTTCCTCCCTCGTGGTCACCCTTCCATGCATCGTTCGGATGCTTGCGATTGGGTTCCATTGCATTTCAGTTCTACGGAAGTTGGCCAGTGATTTCCGGCCTTGTTATCCTCCCCATAGCTATGCGCCCGAACAGGGGCAGCGATATAACATATATCCCTAGTGGCCAGATTGTCAAAGTCCCTGAGGAGTTTACTTATATCAGCAAGTGTATCTTTATTGTGTGTGTGGCCATAGGCTATTTCCAGAGCGCTCAGTCGTGTCTCAACCTCTGTGAGCTCCCGATGTACAGATTTGAGGATGCCCGTAGTTTTGGATATCAGAACTCCCCTAACCCATACCTTTAATGATTCCCAAAGTGTGGAGTATTGGTCTACCGTTCCCACCTTCTTAGTGAAGAACTCTGCTATCTCACTGTGCAACGAGTCAACCACGTGAGGGTCGGTCAATATCCTGTTAGGCATTCTCCATCTCCTTGCAGGTACGGGGGCATCCCGTAGCATAAGCTCGAGTGATATAGGGGAGTGATTGGATAGTGTGCGGGGAAAAATCTCACATTTCTTCAGTGCATCTAACATATTTGAGGAAAGGAACCAGTAGTCGATTAGCAACTCTGAGTCGTGTACTGAGGAGTAATATGTATATCGTCTAGTGTCTGGGTGTAGCTCCCGCCATGCATCTATCAACGATAGTGGTGGCAGAATTTGGCCAAGTGCGAGTGCTGCTTTGGTGGATGGTCTTACAGTTGTTGCAGATCTGGACGCTATGCTGGACAGAACCACATTAACCATCCCCCTCAGATTATGGTGGACACATCTAGCGAGGTGAGTATGTCTAGTATGTTCAAATAGAAACTCGGGTCGTCTATGTTAGGACCGTAGGTATTGACTAATGTGACTGGTTTACCCGCAATTTCTCCCCAGACCACCACATATCTCTCCAGAGGGTCCGCCTTGTGGCCTCTAGATTGAAACCCCAACGAAGGGTGTATAATTGTGAGCACTCCTCTGGATTGAGTACAGTAATCTGTATGGTACCTCTGTTTACACCATGCAGCCAGGATATTCGAGTTGCTTGCCCCCTATTTGTGGGTCTTCTGTCTGTAACATTAATATGTGTGGAGCGTGTCTAGTGACGTAGGACCCAATTTTCCCGGACTTCATCGGGTTGTTCAGTCCACGGACATTCCATGACAGTAAATGTATTTTTAACCCATCACCTGCATCTCAGTTGTGTGTATTTGTGCGAAACCACTGGCTATATCATTGTATGCATGTGTGCAACGAGGGCAGCGCCAGCATCTGAAAGACCATAACTTTAAAAAACATTTACTACCCATGTCCCAAAACAGTCAGCGAGAGCCCAACATTGTCCAGTAGGCATTCCTGGAACATGCCCATCCTCACCCCTTACCCGCATTATCCACCCCAACTTGACGATGGTTCCTTACAAACGTTTGGAGCTCTCCTGAGGCTGCCATGTTGCTTTTGACATGGCTACCAGACCAGGCTCACAACCCAGTTTCAAGGGTAGTGTGTAGAACCACCCACAAAAGCATGGACAACACTTCAATTGGTATAAAGGATATTCGTTCATTTCTTGTTCAGTCAGCCGGATCGCGTCTCTCCTCCTCCGGAAGAGGTCTGCCATTTTGATACGGTCTCCGCTCTCTGGGGGGTAGGGGTATGGAGGTCTCAACATAGGCCATGGCTGCGGCTGGATTTTCAAAGAAATGTGCTCTCCCCCATGCTGGATTCTCATCTTAGCCGGGAATATTAATGCGTACGGTACCGGGCGTGTTCTCAACAGTCTTTTGACTGGTTCATACAATCTCCGATTTGCCTGGACTCCTGCCGCAAAATCCGGATATATATGGATGCGATTCTCCTCGTATTGCAGCATACCTTGCTCCCTTGCCACTCTGAGTATTGTATCTCTGTCTCTATAATTGAGGAGGCGTGCAATGATCATGCGGGGCGGCACCCCTGGTTTCAGTGCAGGAGCCAGTGTGCAATGTGGTCTTTCAACTAAAAAGTGATCTGAAAAGGATTCTGTCCCAAAGAGAGTTTTAAGGAGGGATTCACACCTTTACCAATTTTTTGGGAAATTTGGAAACACCCACATCCGAACATTATTTCTCCTGGATCGTGATTCGAGATCCTCACATTTGTTCTGCATCTTGGATAGGTTATCCTTAAACTGGGCAATGTCCAGGCTGTGGTGGGCGATGGTATCTTCGTTAGTGCTGATCCTGCCCTCCGCCTCAGTAATACGTGAACTTTCCTTGTCCACTCTTGCATTCAGGGATCCGATAGTAGCAACAATGTCACCAAGCTTAACATTGATTGCCATGAAGCCATTTTGTACTATGGTCGTTCGCCGGTCCTCTCCATCACCACCCTCCACTTCAGCATGGGCATTGGATGCAGCTGGTGTCTCAGACGCAGGGCTTGGTGTCTGAATATTCGTAAACTAGTCCATGGGGCCCTTCTTTTTAGCACCTGGTCCCTTCGTCATTGTACCTAATTTCTGCGTGTCTCTCGTATTGAATGTCCCAATGCACAGAAGTATGCCGCAATTACTAGTTGAAGCTAGTGTTACTAGAAAAGAGTATATAGCCGGCACTGTGTTGTTTGATCACCAAGTCATCAATACTCTGTGCGAGTCAATCGCCGGCTCCCGGTCCTTTATGGAGTAGACCTCATCCGGGTTATGAGTCTGATGGGGCATCGTAGTGGTATATTTCCCAGGTCTGTTGACCAAACCTGCGTGTGTTGGGACTAGAGGGTGTGTATTACTGGAGTGTCTATCCTATGCGTCTTTCCACGCACAGGGTGGAGTGCTCAGGTCAATGCATGGGCCACCCAGGGGGCTCACAGGGCCACGCACCGACAATTTCGTGAACAGAGTAAATCCGCAGCCTTGTGGTCAAAAGGACAGTGCGCCACTCCCACCTGTCTCCTCTGGTGTTCTATCGGAGTTTTCAGGCCTTACGAGTGGATTGCATTCTCCCACGTAGCAGTTCACCTCCCAGGAATCATGCGCTTAGTGTTCATTATGTCTACCACAGCAGTTTGGGATCTATTTCTCGGTATCAGGCCCTGACTGTGGCAGTGCTCTCTGGTATTTCCTACAGCCTCAAAGTTATTTAGTGCAGTGTGCACACACCACGGCGCACAAACTAACAACCCTTTTAGTTCATGGAAAGGGAAATGAACAAAATGTTTGATCAGTTTGCAAAAATGTTTGAATTTGAAGATGCTGATTTATGCAGTAATAAAGAAAGAAAGCATACTGCTCGCCTCCTGTCTCGACAGAATAAAAAATGAACAGGCACAGTGTAGAATACAGCAGACTACAATTACAATACAGCTATAGTATTTCAAGTACACAAGGTTCTAAATTATGTTAATCACCTTAACAAACTCAACAGGCGGTTTAAGTACTCGGAGCAAACCGGGCCCTACAGGCAGGCGCTTGCGTGCCTCACGTGTGACTAAATACACGCAAAAACTACAAGTAGCTTGGGAGTTGTAGTTTTCAAGCAAATCGCTAACACGGCTCTCCCAGGGCAGAGAAACTGTGGATCGTATCTCAGTAGCTGAGAACAACCCCAAAATAGCAGAACAATTTCCTTAAATACAAAATGCAATCTATAAGCTCCAATTAGGTAAAAAAGCAGCTAGCTAATTTTAAAATACGGCTCAATTAAAAATGAACATGCACAGTCTAGAATTACTAGCAGACGACAATTACAATACAGCTATAGTATTTCAAGCACACGAGGTTCTAAATTATGTTAATCACCTGAACAAACTCAATGGGCGGTTTAAGTACTCGGAGCAAACCAGCCCCTACGCGCCGGCGCTTATGCGCCTGACGTGTGACTAAATACATGTGCAAACTATCTCCAAAAATCTCATCCATAATCTGCCGCTCTTCCCTTCCTCCTGCTGGCCTCTTGGTCTACCTCCACCACTGACCTTATCCGGTAAACCTACACTTTCTCCTTCCTGTTCCTGTCTTATATTACTCCTCATATCTAGTGATTGTTCTCCTTTCCCACGCCAGTAGTCTGCTGTGTTTTGTCCCAGGGTGGTGTCCAAGTTCGTAGAAAGTAAGAGCTTAGCATCCGCACCACCAAGAAGGACCCCTTGGGAGGGTAAGACCTTTCCCTCAGACAGTGTTGGAGACAGGCTAAACTTACTACACTACAGACTTAAGTGAAAGGTCGGGAGGAATGCCAAACATGCTCTTTTCCTGGCTGTAACAAAAGACAATGAACACGGCAGGATTCGAATAAGCCGGAGACCAGTATGTCTTACCTGATGTGCGCCCCCTTTTCTGAACACGTACCTGCAGGATGACGAAGCAACATGGAAACACCTTACTGATGATCCATTTCCCATGCCAGGCCAATAACAGTATCAATATGAAATTCAAAAGCAGTTCCAAAAGGTAATCCAGGTCAGAATCCAAACAGAACCAAAATCCAGGGAAGGGAAACCAGAGGCACAAGAGCGGGTGTAAAAGAACGAGCAGCAGGAGAAAGTCCCAGAAGACAAACACAGAATGGCCAGACAATGCAAGAACGCGGAGAAGCGTTGCCCGTGCCGCCAGGGCTCTGCTTCAAGCTTCTGAGTAGCGGAATACACTGTGTGATGAGATCACATGACTCCATGAGAGTTGCAGTCTCCCTGGTTTGAAAGATTCTGCAGGTGCCACCGAGGCCTCCAGCTGGGCAGCAAACTCTAGCGCCGAACCCCCAAAGACACAAGGGTTGTAGACACTCAAGACTTTTGGATTTGTGTCTTTGTTTCACGCCATCTGTATTGATTGGGCATGGTCTGTCACCAATTTGAATCGTCTCGCAGTCAAGTAGTATCTAAGGCTGTACACAGCCCATTTGATGGCTAAGGCCACCAGCTCGATAATGGGATAGTTTATTTCTATGAGTGTAGTTTCCAACTAGTGTACATAATGGGCTTTTCTTCTCCGTTGTCTACTTGCAATAGCACTGCTCCTATCCAAACTGTCCAGGCATCTGTTTGCATTATAAATTCCTTTGAGAAGTCAAGCATGATATGAATGGGGCTTCTTCAAAGAATCTCTTTAAGCCGATGAAAAGCCTTCTGTGCCTCGGCATCCATTTTTAGAATGTTGCGTTGTTCTTTCTTTAATTGAGCTGTAAGTGCGGTCTGGTTCCCTCTGCCCTTGAAGGTAAGTATTAGAATCGGGACAGTCCAGCTCCCGTAACATGTCCCTTGTGGTCTACGGCATCCAAGGCAATGATGCCGGCGCAGCTGCCAGGACGCTGCTTTGAACTGCTACATATGTGGCAGCTTTGTAAGTCCTGCGGCTTGAAGCGTCCCCGGATTGCCAGCACAGGATGTCAGGTACACCACTCCTTCAGGTTGGTCTCTCCCCTGGTTGCATTATCTTTCTCTGTTGCTCTAGATAGAATGAAAAAAGACTGGTGAGTATCATGTAATGGAGACATGATGGGAGATAAGGGTCTTCATGCAAGCATTCTAGCACAATGTTGGACAAGAATTGGGCCATTCTGCTTCCACAGTCCACTTCATGGGTAGACCGGGCTCTGATTGCCTTTGTGGTAGGCATCCCACCCCGGGCTGAGAGGGCTGTATATCCCCTCTAATTACTGCCATTGTCACAATATAGGTTTTCTTTGTTGCTTGTATGATTCTTTTTTAAAAGGCCACCCTTTTACAAAGCTTGCTCTATAGAAGGATGACTTTGCAATTGACAAAGAAAATACGATTCACCAACACAGAAATTGTTTTCCTCAACTGCAGCATCTCGTTTATCAAACCACTACCAGGTTCAACGAGTGTGTGCACACTGTGTGCTCACAGAACGAATAAACGTCAATAGGGACTGCAACAGTAAAAAAGTGAATGAGAAATGATATAGCAATGTTGCTGATGAGCTTTAAGGATGTGACAAAGCTGGTTACCGATTGACCTCTTTGTCCTTCAGCGCTCCATGGGCCTTATTTACAAAAGCATTTCTCAATGGGGAAAGCCCCATTAATAAATGCTTTGTAAATCAGGCCCTATGTATCATAAATAAGAAGCCAGAGAGAGAGAGATGACATGAATGTTGGACAGTGAAATAGTTACTGTATGGGCTTTCCTAGGTTGTCTGGTATGCCTATTATCAATATATGCATACAGAGAAGGTTGGCATTTGTGAGGTGTTCCATGTGAACTCTGGGGGCAGGGGAGGAGGGTCATTTTCTTTTGAGACCTAAATTGCATGGAGAGGGCGACTTTCTTTTTCAATTGTACGGAAACGGTCCCATCCGTGAAATTGTAATCCTTTCAACCACATAGTGCTACAGTATAAATCACAGGCTTAATCGTTTATACATCTAACTTTTTCACTAAGTGATTGACGAGCATAAGTGACTCCCAGATTTAACTATTCAGGCGACCTTTGGAATGGATTCCTATGAAATCCATTGGTCACTTTTACTTCCTCTTGGCAAGAAAGCTCAAAACAACGTCTGAGCTACTTGTGAGATATATTATTCGCTAAAGCAGTACCTCTAATGTGACACCACCTACTGATATAGACCCACCCACAGTTCTGGGCAAGAATTACAGTGTTTCAAAAAATTAAAATGTTTTTTTTTTTAAATTAAAGTTAAATCCAAACAAAGATGGTCTCCAGCTTTATGCCAGGAAAGTCATCACAATGATATACAATCACAGAGACCTGGTCTACAAAAACTAACATTTTATTTATTTATTTTTTTGCATTTTTAAAGCGCTCACAGGGCCCGGGGGGCAACGAGGCGCTGTTACCGGAATATGTCTTAGTTGCGTATTTATAACACGCTTAATACCCAGAGGTTTCTAAGCGCGGACACGGGGATCGAATCTGTGTTGCTTCGAGTCGTCTTGTTTCCAAGGCGAGCACGTTGCCGCTGAGCTATCCTCCCGTACTGTGCCAGCCTGCATGACTCTCCCTATTCTTCACCCACAAGCACTCGTTTCGGTAACAAATTCTATTAATATGTCAAACTTGAAATAATACTGGACATTCTAACTATAATTCTATCATTTCACGAGAGATAATTCTCACAATGCTTAACTTCACAAAATCATAACATGGCGCATAACATTTTATTTTAAAATGCTTCAAAATACAGCTTTTTACAAAGACACTCTACATTTACACAATCAGAAAACTATTGTAAAATTCACAGCTTATCAAAAATATGTGGTGCAGGGGCTTCCAAACATGTATACAATTTAAACCATGCTTACAATAAACAATAACTTGGAAATTCAGTTTTTACATTCAGGAAGTAATTCTATCAATTCTAAAGTCTACACAATTTCACTCCCCCCTTTCCAACCTGGGAGAGTGTTCAGATTACTTTAAATGAATCAAAGCACCCATAATCTTTCACTTTACAGAGGAATACACCTGTGCAGGAATAAGGGGTTGCATAATATTCATACTTTTTCCTCTAAGTTATCTTTTTGTCCACAAATATCATTTTATGACTGTCTCCCACCGGCGGCAAATTATTAATATACCATCAGGCGATGAAGCTTCATAACTTCCCCGTGGCACAAGTCAATGACTATTCCGGTTGGACACACAGTTTCCGTTTTAATTTGGTTACATTTTTTACAAGAATCAACTGCATTTAAACAGCACAAAAACACTGTCAATTTTAAATTGCACTCCCAAAACAAAAATGCAGTGGATTTTATAGAAATTAAATGCTCCATTTACACTTAACTACAAAGGAAAAACACAATATATGTTTTATATTACACTGAGCAAGTGCTCCTTAAAGAGTAGCATCCCCCTTTTGTGCCCATTCCCCCCTCCCGCCTAGGGAATTATCATAGAAAGGACTTTAGGGCAATCTGGATTTACATTGAGGCTTAGTACTTACATTCAAATGTTGCTTTGTATTTTTGGAAATCAGCCTGGACCCTCTCATTATGGCTTTCCTCTGGCTGCAAAGTACAATAAGCTGTTGTGGCCATGTTTCAATATGGACTGCTCATTATTATTGTTATTCCATTTTGATTAAGCTCGACATGCCAATGGACCTCAGAGCACACAAGAAACAGGAAGGACAAAACAAAAGACAAACACATCCAAATCAAAGGCGGGGAAGAGGAGCAGAAAATAGGGTAGCTGTTCAGCTGGGTTTAAGATTGAAAAGGTGATGCTTAACTAGCTTTTTAAAGATGTAAATTGTGCATGTGGATCTAATCTATCTCAGGAGAGCATTCCAAGCGAGTGGGGCCTGTACATCGAAGGTTGTGACACCAAACCTTACAAGTTTGTACCTAGCATGGTCCAATTTCTGATTGTCATGACCACGCAGCTGGCGTACTGGTTTGTTTACTTTGAGATATTTTGGGCTTATGTCATTCGAACATTTATAGGACAAAGTCAGAATTTTGTGAGTAATGCAGTGCCCTATGGGAAGCCAGTGAAGCTCCCTTTGTGTCACGAGACCTGATTCCATCTTGACATGACAAAGATGGCACAAACTGCACAGTTTTGGGAGACCTGCAGCAAGTGGATATTGGCTTGCGGGGTACCAGCCAGCAGACTGTTGCAATAGTCCATCCTTGAGTTCACAAGTGCAGTGGCTAGAAGTGAGCAGTTGCTGACGGAGATAAAGGGTTGAATACGATTCAGCAGCTTTGTGGTATAGCCGCATACAGAGCAAGTGCATGAGACATGATTTTTCATAGATAGTTTGGCGTAAAGATGGACGCTGAGTGCCTTCACACTCTTGGAGATATTAATGGGAATGCTCCCAATACTGAAACTACTGTAGGCTCGGTCAAGTTTCTTCATGCAAGGGCTTGACACTACAATCAACAGCTGCGTTTTGTCTCGATTGAGAGCTAGAGAGTTGTCTGCCATCTAGGTTTGTACAGCATAGTACACTTTATTAATGGCATCAGTGTCATTGATGTAATTTCTAGGAAGCTCAAGGACAACCTGGGTGTCGTCAGCATAGTTGGTGTACTGCACACCAAGGTGGTCCAGCAGACTAAGCAGAGGCCTGATGTAGATGTTGAAAAGTGTGAATATGATACAGGAGCCCTGGAGGTTAGTGTGGTGGGTGATGAACTAGCCTTGCCCACTGCCACTCTTACAGAGCATGGACCAAGAAAAGATGATATCCAGTGGGCGGCCTGGTCTGAGCAACAGGCCTGGTCCCTAAGTCTGGCAACCAGCAGGGAATGATCGACCAGATCAAAGGCCGCCAAGAGGTCCAGCAGCATCAGCAGGTCAGGGTGCCCATGGTCCACTATACTGGCTAGAGTAGATTTAAGTTCCACCATGCTGGGTTCTGTACCATCCCACGCTCTGAAGCCAGATTGGCGAGCCCACGAATGCTGTGTTCTTCAATGTGGCCCTGTAACTGTCCAAAACCTTAAGGAAAAAAAAGGAACATTTGTGATGGGCCAATAGCTGTTGGCCAGTGCCGGCTCCTTTAGAATAGGGACCATCCTTACAGCAGTATCTATAAAAATACCAGCTCACCCAGTAGGTGTCTCATCACTCCATTTTCCTCCTCATTCTCCCTCTATAGCTAACTGCAAGGATTTTTTATAATCGAATGTATCCTCCTCTTTAGAATCCACCCCTAATTTCCATTGGAGGCTGTTTTGTGACTTGAAAAAGGGGGTGGTGGAAATCATTCCTAGTCTTTTAGATAGCAATTTGGTTTCATCTCCCCATAACTTTTGACATGATGTGATGATTTAATAATGCAAAAAACAATAAACTCTGTGTTGCCCTGCACGCAGAGACATTAATCAACTCTCTGGCATATTTCTATCGGAGCGTTTTGAGTTTTCCTAATTTTTATCATTGTAAACCATGCACATTTTATATTTGCTGAACACATCAAGACCCACCTCTACAAGGAATCTCTCCGCCTCAACACTTAGGCCATCACATCGCCCCTCGCGCCACTTGACTCGCTAGACGCCGCCAGCCCGTCTTCTCCCCGCCACCCGGTACAGCTGTACCCCTCCTCTTTGCACCTCTGTATCCCACCCCCCGCTGTATATCTGTTCTGTTGTTACCTCTGAAAAGTGCTCAGTTATGCATCTGTGCTGTTGTATACCCCTGTAAAGTGCTCCGTTATGTATCTGTACTGCTGTATACCTCTATAAAGCTCTCTCTTGCTTCTCAAAGCTAGGTCTGTGCTCAATAAATACAATAATAATAATAGTAGTAACATATTTTTATATCTACAAATCATCATAGGTTTCAGGTTCCTAGCATTTTTTACTGTAAGGTTATTGTTTTGTAGTCTATTATATCTTTGGTTACTTGGAAAGACAAAGCTTTTTGTTAATTTTGACTTGAATGCATTTAAATAAAATGCTGTTTTACGACCCCAAGCTGTCCTCGGTATTACATTACCAACAAGCTCTTTTCCATGATACTAGTATAGGGACACTCGGGCATGTAATTTTCTGGGGACACCAATTCATAATTTGAAGTCTTGTGACATGTAAACGTTGATAACTGGTTTAAACAAGCCCAGGCATGTCATTTTTAATGAAGAAAAGCAACCTTGGGATCTGCAGTCTTATGACACACAACTCATGACTTTGAGAATTCCTGGGGAGGGGGTTAAAACTGTTCCAAGCTAAATCCCAGTTTACATATATGAATGGCTCTTATTATTGAGTTTTTAACATTATTTCACCTGATTTAAATTGAATGCATTGCAGAATACAATACACTTATCATTTTAGTCTCGTTTCAGTTGCATGAAAATAATATCTTATTTTGAAATTGACAAGTTCATTTAGTTCTTGTCATAGCCTTTGAAAGCATGGCAACTTCCCATTGAATCACACCTGGACTTCTAGCTTTCCCAGTTCTTTTCTTGGAGCAGAGGCTGTGTAATTTAGCTAGCTGAATATCTTTCTCACCCATTTAGGCCTTTGTTCGTTTGAATGAAAAAGGAGCTTTTGATGACAAACCTCTTTTGAACCTTCCAGCATGAATGTTCCTGGTGAGTGTGAAATCATCAGTGTGTGGGGTATCTCCACAGCACTCGTTAGTGCTGTTGATTATGTATTCTCTTCTGTATTTATACAAGATTTTCCATTTAGTTTCCAATATGCGCCACATTAACAAGAAGTAGCACAGTTTTTTAGGGTCAGTTTGATTTAGATGAGAAATTCCATTTATCTCCACATCGTGAATTCCTGTAGTACAGTTCATACATGTGGTGCTGAGACTGCAGTATTAACCCAATGGAACTTGCCTGTCCTCCATTAAGATTATTGTTTAATGGGGATTCTGGATAAACATCACGCCATTCATTTTATATCATTTTCGTCAATGCATATCAACAAATAAAAAACCTGATTGGATTAGGATGCCAATTAGAAGCCTCGTGTCAGATATGTTTTCCTGAAAATGAATCTCACTTTATGAGCACTGTTACATGAATCTATGGAAATTATTGCACAAAGATGGGAACTCAATACAACCATTGCAATCTAGAGAATTCTGTTCTAATTGACATCTCTATACAAGCAAGCTTTTTATTTGCTGGAGTGCATAGAGACATATTATATACTGAATTGAAGGGTGTTCAACCAAAATCCCCACGTTACTATGGAATTCGCCTGTTTTTACCAGGTACAAAAGTCACACGGATTTCATAGGAATCTAGTGGTTTTCTGCAAGCTTGAAAATATGCTGACGACTAACGTGACAGATTTGTCAGGCGGATTGTAGAAGCAGGCAGATGTCTGAAGTATACTGCGCTCTTAAAATCTGCCTGCCAGATTAATGAAAATCCAGCAGATCGGAAAAAGTGGCAGTAAAAGTGTATGATCACTTATACCGTCTTTTTTTCTGAGGCATCTGGCCTGGAAAAAACCTTCTAGATGTCATCACAGTCTATTAAGTAAAGTATGTTAACAACTGTCAACAGTGTCCTAGATTTCAAATGAACATATTTTTCATATTGTATTTATAAACATTGCAAGCAGCATAACACATTGTTTAGAAACCATCACTCAGAGAAACACTAATAATGTGGTTAGCATCATGAAAGACAAAGGCGCCCTATATCCAAATATAACTGAAACATAATGCCTCTATCAGCAAAGAGAATTGGGGTCAACATATTTAGGGGCCGATTCATGGAACAAACGTGCGCCGAAAATCTTCGCGCAAGCAGGCGCAAGCAGAAAAAAACAGGCGCACGTGCACGCGTGCGATTCATGGAAGTCCCTGCGCGTGTTTACCTCGGGATGTGCGCCAAACCCGTGCATGGCGCACACGTCACTGCAACATCCCAAAAGACGTGCGCGACGCGCACAGTGAAAGCGCACAACCTCGGCGCATACACCAGAAAATGGGCGGAACACGGGGCGTAACGCGCGGAATGGGGAACAACTCGCGAAAACAAGGGCGTTACTGTAACTGGGGATGTACTGCAGGGAAGCAGACGGAACGCCCACACGCACCCGAACCACACGTATTCATGGAATCGAATAGGGCAAAGCCACGCACAGCGAAAGACACGCACAAGCCGATACACGTCCGCCACACGAAGGCAGGCGGTAGCGTCCCTGCGCATTACAAAAGTGGCAACATACAGCAATTGTGCGAGCGGGGCACGTGTATTTCGGGGTTGCGCGGGAAGTTACACACGCGATTGAGCGGGGTACGTGTATTCCGGGGGTTCGCGGGAAGTCACACACGCGATCTGGCCTGGGGGAGCGGGCTACGTGTATTTCAGGGGTTCGCGTCTCACGCGATCGGGCCTGGGGGAGCGGGCTACGTGTATTTCAAGGGTTCGCGTGAACTTTTTCACGCGATCGGGCCTGGGGGAGCGGGCTACGTGTATTTCAGGGGTTCGCGTGTACTTTCTCACGCGATCGGGCCTGGGGGAGCGGGCTACGTGTATTTCAGGGGTTCGCGTGAACTTTTTCACGCGATCGGGCCTGGGGGAGCGGGCTACGTGTATTTCAGGGGTTCGCGTGTACTTTCTCACGCGATCGGGCCTGGGGGAGCGGGCTACGTGTATTTCAGGGGTTCGCGTGTACTTTCTCACACGATCGGGCCTGGGGGAGCGGGCTACGTGTATTACAGGGGTTCGCGTGAAGTTTTTCACGCGATCGGGCTTGGGGGAGCGGGCTACGTGTATTACAGGGGTTCGCGTGAAGTTATTCACGCGATCGGGCCTGGGGGAGCGGGCTAAGTGTATTTCAGGGGTTCGCGTGAAGTTTTTCACGCGATCGGGCCTGGGGGAGCGGGCTACGTGTATTTCAGGGGTTCGCGTGTACTTTCTCACGCGATCGGGCCTGGGGGAGCGGGCTACGTGTATTACAGGGGTTCGCGTGAAGTTTTTCACGCGATCGGGCCTGGGGGAGCGGGATACGTGTATTACAGGGGTTCGCGTGAAGTTTTTCACGCGATCGGGCCTGGGGGAGCGGGATACGTGTATTACAGGGGTTCGCGTGAAGTTTTTCACGCGATCGGGCCTGGGGGAGCGGGCTACGTGTATTACAGGGGTTCACGTGAAGTTTCTCACGCGGGGCCTGGTGGAGCGGGCTACGTGTATTTCAGGGGTTCGCGTGTACTTTCTCACGCGATCGGGCCTGGGGGAGCGGGGTACCACTCACCGTCTGCCTTGCGTGTAGAAGAACGCGTAGCCAACACCCGCTGTGAATTAATAGCGTGTGAACCCCAACGGATGGAAAACACACGCACCGCACGAAAAGCACATACAGAACATAAAGGCACGCGGGATCACCAAGCCCTGCCAGGGCAACGCCCGTGCGCAAAACGTCACAGACGCGCTTACGCTGTAAGGGACTTTGGTCCAATGAAATCGCGTACGCGTGCTGACGCGCTTACGCGCTAAGGGCCTTTCCTCGATTTTCACGCTGACGTGCAGGATTTTCATGTGCCAAATCACTCCGTATCAAGCTGGCCACGCGAAAACACACGGAAGACCACGCTCCTGCCCAGAAGGCCGAATTACTGCCCCCCCAGTGCCCCGAGCAGCCTCCCACGTGCCATCTGCTGCTGCCTGCCTGCCTGCCTGCTGCCACCGTGCCCTGCCATTTGGTGCCTGCACATCAGCCATCTGCAGGTGTCCAGTTGCTGTGTCCACCCCTGCTGGAACAGAAGACTCCCGACTCGGATAACATCGCTCCACAGCCCAGCCCCAGGACCCAGTTGCCCACCCACTCCTGCCCCTGGGGTTGCCATGTCAGGCACATCCACATCTGACCCCAGTGGCAACCCCCGGCCAGAGGGGCAGAGGGGCACCAGCTTCACTGCCACCGAAGTTGGTGTCCTGGTGGAGCAAGTCCTGGGGCAGTATGATGCCCTCTTCGGATCGTCCCGCGCCAACAGGGAAGGACGGGAGAGGATCTGGGCCGACTGTGTGGTTGCCATCAACGCGGAGGGGGTGGCAACCCGCACCATCCAGAAGGTCAAGAAGCGCTGGGAGGACTTGAGGTCCAGGACCCTCGTGGAGGGGGGCCGGGGCCGCATGAGTTCCATCCAGTTGAGGGTCCTGGAACGCGCACACACAGTGCTCCACGCCCAGGTCCTTGAGAGGGAGACCCGTCTGGAGTTGAGCGGTAAGTGGCCAAGCATTGCTGTGTGAGACAGGGCATGTTGCAGTGTGCTGGTTGTCTGATACTTGCCTGCATGTGTGACATAGGCCATGTACGCATGTATGTGTGCAGGTGTCATGATCTCTGCTTCCAAAAGGTCAGGGTTTTCCCAACTCTCTTGGAAGCAGATCCATAACCCAGGTTCCGAGTGCCAACCAGTCCCAATTGGGACCTTTTGGACCCAGTCCTGGCGCCAGTGGCACCAGGCTCATAAATATGCCCAGTCCCAGCGCTGGAAGCGCCGGGCTCAAAATGCTTGGGTGGACTTACCTGCAGCAGACCATGCTGCTTACTTGCCTGCCAGTTGAGCCTCTGATCCTCTTCTGTTTGGAACTACATTTCCTGTTGGGTGGGGCTGGAGCCACTCCCTAGATTTAGAACACTGGAACTCTTCTGGAAGGCAGGAACTCTTTTCTTACCAGGAACTCTTTTCTTACTTAGGCGTGGCTGTGGAAGGAGACACCTAAGCACTACAGGAGGCTATTTAAACCACACCCGGTGGATGAATCTTGCTTTGCGCTATTCTGCACCCTCTGCAGCAGGACGCTCATCGTGTCTTCTGCATCCAGTCCTGGGCCTAAGGAAAAAGGCTTACCATCCTGAATCCAGTCTTCAGCAATACCTATAAAGACAAGAAAGAACAGGTTAGCATTCCGGCATCTGAAAGGCAAAGGCTTACCTACTCTTCGTGCGCTCCGGAGGTCTTCACACTGCATTCCGGCATCTGAAAGACAAAAGCTTACCAACTCTTCGCACGCTCCGGAGGCCTTCGGCGCTGCATCCGCATCTGAAAGACAAAACAAGGTGCGTTTAAAGACATTGGGGAACTTTAATACTCACGTGCCATTACTCCTTTCCGCATCTAATCCAGTGGGTATTCCGGCACCCTGCAGCCGCTCCGAACTCGTACCTGCAAAATAAAAAGACAGTTAGAGCGCATCGTGAAGCAGGCAACAAGCGCTTACTCACGTGCTTCCAGGCGCTTCTATTCATCACACGGGCTCCATCTTCAACTCACTTCAGCCCGTCATCCGCCATCGCCGGAACCCTGCAAAACAAGAGACATCATTACTAAAGACTTTAAAAAGACATTTGAATGACTCGAAACTTACCGTTCGTGCAGTAAACGACGGACAGCAGTCCTCTGAAGTCAAGAGGCCTGCGCTACCTATCCAGTGAAGAAACTGGCTACAGCACCCTGCCCCGAGGCAGATGGAGAGCTCGGCATTCACTTACCTAAGGTGAGAGCGTTAACCTTTGGGGGTCTACAGGAGAGGAGAAGAGGAAAGAGATAGGGACACCCCAATAACCCCAGTTCATTAACCCCATATTTTCTATCTGCAGACATCTTACTCTACACATCAGGCATACAGTGCACAGAGGTCCAGCCCAAAGAGCCAACCGAGTGCTACACATCACCTTTGAAGATACGGTAGTCGCCCAGTCAAGACCGGCGCCTCTGCGAGAATCAGGTGAGCGTTACAGAACGCAAAGCCTACCGCAAAACTCTCGCCCAGGCGCTATGGAAACCTCGGATACTGACCCCCTAGCCCGGTTACTTGGGGAACTAAGGGCAGAAGTGCATGCAACTCGTCAGGAAACGAATGCTCTAAGAAGGGAACTAATTATTTCCAAGGAGGGAACAGACAATCTTGCTAGACAAGTGCTACAGTCACAAGCCGGACAGACCCCGTTACCCGCATCAGGGGCAAATCTTCCTTCAACATCCTCTATGAATCCAGTGCAGATCAACCTACCTGGGAATGTACCTCTGGCTCCGCCCGAGCGATTTTCTGGTGACCCAAAGAGGTTTGCAGTATTCATCAACCAGTGCCGGTTGCACTTCTTATGCCGGCCAGCAGCCTTTCCAACTGATCAAGCTAAAGTAGCTTTTGTACTTTCGTACCTTAGTGGCAATGCGGCAGAGTGGTCGATCCCTCTAGTTCATCAAGATGATCCGGTTCTCCATGATTTTCAAGCCTTTCAGCTTAGTATGGAAAAACTGTTCGCAAGACATTCACAGGGGCAGGCCTTGGACAATGAGCTTCTTTCGTTGCGATAGGGTAATCAAGACCTTTTGGCTTATATTGCATCTTTCAATAGACTAATAGTGGAAACTCAATGGCCTGAGGACAAAAGGATTACGCTGTTTTATAGAGGTCTACGTGGAGAGCTCAAAGACGTTTTAGCCCAAGTAGTGAATCCCCCACAGGACTGTTCGGATTACATAGACTTGGTCATTCAAATAGATCACAGGCTGCAGAACAGGAAGGCCGATCGTTCCAAGTTTGATGCTCGAGTATTTTCCAAACCGCCAACTCCTTCCAAAGGAGTAGACTCCGGGGAACCCCTGCAAATAGGGGGTCTGAAAGGTCCTCTAACACAACGGGAGCGGGAAAGGAGGAAACAGTTGCAATTATGCCTATATTGCGGAAACTCAGGGCACTTTCTTCGAGACTGTCCGGTGAAACCTGCCAAGAAGGCAGTAGGAGCTGCAGTTACCAAAGTTACAAACTCTGAGCAGGGAAACGACCTCGCCCGACAAGAATAGAGGTCCTCTTGCCGAGCGTAAAAACCAGTTCCGTGACCTCGCATTTCGTGATACCTATGGTCCTCATTAGCCCTGATAATCCGGATCGATTACATGCAATTGAAGCTTACGTCGACAGCGGTGCCATCGGCAATTATGTGGATCATGAAATGGTTTTGAGGATGAATGTAACTCTTTGTCCCAAGGTTGTAAAGGACGTCATTACTACGGTGGATGGTACGGAGATAGCCTCCGGGCCAGTAACGCATACCACTCAAGAAGTGACGCTAGTAAGTCAAGATGGACACCATGAGAAGATCGTGTTCGATGTGATCAAGGCCCCTCAGTTTCAGATTATTCTAGGAATACCTTGGTTAGAGAAACACAATCCTCTGATCGATTGGCGAGCAAGAACGGTCCAGTTTCCAGAATGTGTCTCTACTTGTCACCCTCCACCTGGTGTTGCACTGGCCGCAATTTCTTCAGAGACTCCCCAGTTACCTCCCGAATACCTAGAATACCAAGATGTTTTCCGGAAGGATCAGGCTAACTCTCTACCTCCTCATAGGTCTTATGACTGCCAGATAGACCTGATACCTGGATCTACTCCTCCTTGTAGTAGAATTTATGCCCTCACCGAGCCTGAGAACCTTCACCTTCGACAATACCTGGATCAATACCTGGCAAATGGGTTTATTCGTCCTTCCAAGTCCCCTGCTTCTTCAGCTTTGTTCTTCGTTCCAAAAAAGGAAGGAGACCTTAGAACTTGTATCGATTATCGCTCCCTGAACCAGATCACCGTTAAGAATAGATATCCGTTACCTTTGATCCCTGAACTCCTGGACCAAGTCAGAAAAGCATGCACATATACAAAGCTGGATCTTAGAGGAGCTTACCACTTGGTACGAGTAAAAGAGGGCGATGAATGGAAGACGGCCTTCCGCACCAAGTATGGGCTATTTGAATATCAGGTCATGCCCTTCGGACTTTGCAATGCCCCGGCCGCCTTTCAATATTTTATGAACGATGTCCTCAGAGAGCTCATAGATGTATGTGTTGTTGTTTACATTGACGACATCCTCGTTTATTCTTCATCGGAATCTGAACATCGGAAACACGTGAAAATGGTCCTCGAAAGATTGCGTCAACACAAACTTTTCGCTAAATTGGAAAAAAGTGTTTTCAACGTGACTGAAGTTGAATTCTTGGGATTCATATTATCACCTGGCGGAGTGCGTATGGATTCAAAGAAGGTCGATGCAGTTCTCAAATGGCCATCACCATCCTCCGTAAAAGGTGTGCAAAGCATGTTAGGCTTCGCTAACTTTTACCCCAGGTTTATCCCCGAGTTCTCTCGAATAGTCCAGCCCATCACTGCCTTGTTAAAGAAAAACAAACGTTTTGAATGGTCTACCGAGGCGGAACAAGCTTTCCAGGATTTGAAGACTAAATTTATCTCTGCACCAATCTTAAAACACCCTCGCCCCGAACTCCCCTACATCGTGGAAACTGATGCTTCAAGCCTTGCCATGGGGGCAGTTCTATCACAAAAGGACCCGGTAACCAATCAGTTGCATCCTGTGGCATTTTGGTCCCGCAAATTCTCGCCTCCTGAAGTCAATTACACGATTACTGACAAGGAACTTCTGGCTATCAAGTCTGCCTTTAAGGCTTGGCGGCATTATCTGCTGGGGGCCCGACACACCGTTACTGTGATTACGGATCACCGAAACCTGCAATATTTGAAAACCACAAAAGCCCAATCCTCTAGACAACTCCGTTGGGCATTATTCTTTGCCGAGTTTGACTTCATAATTACCTATCGACCTGGTACAAAGAACGGTAAAGCCGATGCCCTTTCTCAGATGGCAGTGGAAGAACACTTGATCAACCCTAAACCGGTACCAATCATTCCCGAACAAAGAATTCTGGGTGTGATCGCCACAGAATCCATAGAGGAAGTTAAGGATAAAGCCAGGCAACGTGTAACTCCAGCAGATATACAGAATTGGCATCTGCAGGGAAAGAACTTTGCAGTAAAGGACAACTTATTGTATTTCCAAGAACGATTATACCTACCCAGCACAGATTTACAGAAAAAAGTAATCTCTTGTTATCACGACTCTTTAATGGAAGGTCATCCCGGTATAGCCAAGACCTCAGAAAAGATCAAGCGCTACTTCTGGTGGCCGTCTTGGAAAAAAGATATCAGAGACTTTATAATGTCCTGTGGAGTATGCGCCCAAAACAAGAGTCAAAAGGAAAGACCAGCAGGCCTCTTACGCCCTATTGACATCCCACCTCGCCCTTGGCATACGCTTTCTATGGACTTCATCACCGATCTACCTCCATGCTCCGGATACAATACGATTCTAGTAATCGTGGACTTATTCTCCAAGATGGCGCATTTCATTCCGCTCAAAGGCTTGCCAACAGCAGCAACTCTGGCCCGAGAATTTCTCGAAAACATCGTCCGACTGCACGGTTTTCCTTCGGTTCTAATTTCGGATCGAGGTAGTCATTTTATTTCTCATTTTTGGCGAAGTTGCTGTCGGTCAGCTCAAATTGATGTGAGACTATCGACCAGTCACCACCCTCAGACCGACGGACAAACCGAGAGGACCAATCAAACTCTGGAACAGTATTTACGCTGCATGCTGCAACAAACTGAAAAAACTTGGAAAGATATCCTTTGGATAGCCGAGTATGCCTACAATAACTCTGTCCATTCGGGAACTGGGAAAACCCCGTTTTTTCTTTTGTACGGCAGTCACCCTCGAACCTCGGAGTTGGATCCCCTCCAAGATCTTGAAACACCTGCAGTAGACTACCTGCATTCTACAATCACCCAAGCCTTTAAGGAAGCTGTTTCTCACCTTCAAAGGGCTAAAGAACAATACAAGAAGGGAGCAGATCAACATCGGAAGGAAGCCCCTCTCTATCAAGTAGGGGATCAAGTCTGGTTATCCACCAAATACCTATCTCTAAAAGGGCCACGCACATTCAACCCAAGATACCTTGGTCCCTATTCCATCACTACCATAGTAAACCCAGTAGCGGTCAAGTTGGACTTGCCCCCGCACATGAAGATACATCCGGTCTTCCACGTCTCTCTATTAAAACCCGTGCAACCTCAAACCCGACTAACCAAATCTCCAAAACCTATCCTAGTGGATGGAGAACTCGAGTTTGAAGTCAAAAGCATTCTGGACTCCAAGATCTCCAAATCTAAACTATTCTACCTAATTGACTGGAAAGGCTACGGCCCCCAAGAGAGATCCTGGGAACCTGCTGAATATGTCCACTCTCCTCGCCTAATCAAAAGATTTCACCGAACATTTCCTGACAAGCCAAAACCCCCGGAGAAGCCCGGTTTGGGAGGGGCCTTGAGGGGGGGTACTGTCATGATCTCTGCTTCCAAAAGGTCAGGGTTTTCTCAACTCTCTTGGAAGCAGATCCATAACCCAGGTTCCGAGTGCCAACCAGTCCCAATTGGGACCTTTTGGACCCAGTCCTGGCGCCAGTGGCACCAGGCTCATAAATATGCCCAGTCCCAGCGCTGGAAGCGCCGGGCTCATAATGCTTGGGTGGACTTACCTGCAGCAGACCATGCTGCTTACTTGCCTGCCAGTTGAGCCTCTGATCCTCTTCTGTTTGGAACTACATTTCCTGTTGGGTGGGGCTGGAGCCACTCCCTAGATTTAGAACACTGGAACACTTCTGGAAGGCAGGAACTCTTTTCTTACCAGGAACTCTTTTCTTACTTAGGCGTGGCTGTGGAAGGAGACACCTAAGCACTACAGGAGGCTATTTAAACCACACCCGGTGGATGAATCTTGCTTTGCGTTATTCTGCACCCTCTGCAGCAGGACGCTCATCGTGTCTTCTGCATCCAGTCCTGGGCCTAAGGAAAAAGGCTTACCATCCTGAATCCAGTCTTCAGCAATACCTATAAAGACAAGAAAGAACAGGTTAGCATTCCGGCATCTGAAAGGCAAAGGCTTACCTACTCTTCGTGCGCTCCGGAGGTCTTCACACTGCATTCCGGCATCTGAAAGACAAAAGCTTACCAACTCTTCGCACGCTCCGGAGGCCTTCGGCGCTGCATCCGCATCTGAAAGACAAAACAAGGTGCGTTTAAAGACATTGGGGAACTTTAATACTCACGTGCCATTACTCCTTTCCGCATCTAATCCAGTGGGTATTCCGGCACCCTGCAGCCGCTCCGAACTCGTACCTGCAAAATAAAAAGACAGTTAGAGCGCATCGTGAAGCAGGCAACAAGCGCTTACTCACGTGCTTCCAGGCGCTTCTATTCATCACACGGGCTCCATCTTCAACTCACTTCAGCCCGTCACCCGCCATCGCCGGAACCCTGCAAAACAAGAGACATCATTACTAAAGACTTTAAAAAGACATTTGAATGACTCGAAACTTACCGTTCGTGCAGTAAACGACGGACAGCAGTCCTCTGAAGTCAAGAGGCCTGCGCTACCTATCCAGTGAAGAAACTGGCTACAGCACCCTGCCCCGAGGCAGATGGAGAGCTCGGCATTCACTTACCTAAGGTGAGAGCGTTAACCTTTGGGGGTCTACAGGAGAGGAGAAGAGGAAAGAGATAGGGACACCCCAATAACCCCAGTTCATTAACCCCATATTTTCTATCTGCAGACATCTTACTCTACACGTCAGGCATACAGTGCACAGAGGTCCAGCCCAAAGAGCCAACCGAGTGCTACACATCACCTTTGAAGATACGGTAGTCGCCCAGTCAAGACCGGCGCCTCTGCGAGAATCAGGTGAGCGTTACAGCAGGGACATCATGGGAATGCATGTGCGACCTGTAATGTGTGAACCGCACGGTTGTTGCATGTGTTTGAATGCGACATGGGGAGCCCTGTGCAGATTGCACACATGAGAGCATGGCAGTCTCTGTTCCTGGACATGGGTGGGGGCGAGGGATGGGTGCTGATGCCAGATACATATGTGGTATCCATGTCTGTGTGCCTGACCTGCGTGTCTGTGACTTGTGAGTGCCATGGATGCATGACACATGTCTGTGACAATGTACAGATTCACTGATGCAGCCTAGTCATCCTTGTATGCACTGTGATTGGGGTGTACGGGGCCAGATGGATGTGACTGAGGTGAAGTGTGTGCATGTGATAGGCATGACCCATGATGCATGTGAGTCCCATTACATTGTATGATTCGAGAGTCCATTGGACATGCATTGAAATGTCCATGGCACGCACCATGACTGTCACTGTGTGTGTTTTGCCTGGACTGACACATGTGTTGTGGTGTGACATGATGGAAGTGTACTTTGACAGTGGCACTCATCTGCTATTGCTTCCTGTCTAGGGGACCATTGTACAGTACCCTGATGCTTGTGTTCTATGTCTCCCTCTACGCAGCGGCTAGTGAAGGAGAGGGCGGAGACGGCGCTGTGGAGCAAAGCGGCGGGGATGCCCCCACGGCTGCAGCGGAAGGGGTGGGTGAGCCCCCACAGGGGCCTGCTACGGCGGTAGACGGCGAGGAGCCATCCAGGTTGGTGGTTTCCACAGAGGAGGAGGAGGCCGCCACTGAGGCGCACATGGGGCCTGGTGGAGGCATCCCTGCTGGTGCAAGTGGTGCAGTCCAGGGGCAGGGGCAGGAGGCAGCACAGGTCACCGTGGAGGGGCCTGTGCATGTCGCTGTCCCTGAACCTGTGGGTGCACCACCTTGCACCAGCAGGGATGCCCCGTCCCAGGCCCGTCCGCAGGTAGAGGGGATGTCCATGTCATCTGACTCCCCTCCACCTGCGGACGAGGGGACCCCTGGCCGTGTGGAGAAGGTCCTGATTGGGGTTGCAATGCGCACGGCTGTGATTCGTGATGCCGTGCGTGCTTCCCAGGAGGAGCACGCACGTCATCACGAAGAGCACCGCGCCGACGTGGCCCAATTGGGATCGGCCATGTTCGGGGGTTTCCTGCATGTGTCGGCCAATCTGGCGGCCCTCTCCTCCTCTGTGGAGACTATACGCCAGTCGTTCTCCTTGCCGTCTTCCGGCCCAGCTGCCACCAGGGCCCCCTGTGGACCTGCCCTGACCAATGCAGCCAGCTCAGTGGGGATCCCATCCCTGCCACAGTCAGGAGTCAGAGGTCCAGCAGGGGTGGACAACACAGCAACTGGACCCCAGCAGATGGAGGATGTGACGGCATCATCGGGCAGGGCACGTGCACGACGGCGTCGGTGGTTTCCATCATCCTGGATGCCGTCGTGCTGGCAGAGGCAGTGGCGTCGGAGGCAGCAGCAGGCTCGACGTGGGAGGCATCATGGCTCGGGGCCATCAAGATCAGAGGGGCAGGCATCGGCCGGAGGGCAGGAGAACCCTGGGATGGTAGTGTCTTCCGTGTGGGAGCAGTTGGTCCAGCGGATAGGTGCGGAGCGGCAGCGGGCGGAAGAGGAGCGGCTCACCATGGTCAGGGCGGAGTTCTCCATGCGTCGGGCGTTGAGGCGGGCTGAGTTCCTCGAGGAAGCTCGCAGGGAGTTTGAGGTGAACATGGGGTTATCCCTGTGAGACCTCGGGGCCAGGACAGAGTCCCGCCTCCAGGACATCGACATGGAGTTCGATGATGCTCTGGCCGGCAACATCACAGAGTGAGCCGCAGGACTTGCCCGCTGCCATTGTATATAGTTCTTTAGTTAGTTAGTGTTAGGTTTCCTTTATTTTTTGAGATTTTTTTGGACCGCTCGGACAATGGCCACTTTTCTGTATATAGTTTTTTTATTAGGTAGTAGTAGGTTTCATTTATAGTGTTGGGCTCATGGACCCTGGAATATTCTTGTGTATAGTTGGATTTTTTAAAATACATTTTTTTGATTTATATTTGTGTTCACCATGAGGCAATGGTTTTTCCTTATTTTTTTTCACCATGATTTTGCTTTGGACAACATTAGTTTTTGGATTCCTTTGTTTTTTGGATTTTTACATTACTTATCGGACATGGACAATTTATTTTGTTATCCCCATTGTTGTATGTTTGATTAGTTTACTTCATTTTCTTCGAGAATACATGTTTTTATAACTTTCTTTTGTGGTATTTTCTCATTGGTTTCATGCATGTCATGATATGGGTTTTGACATTCACTTGCACCCATTGTGTATGTGTGTGTGACAGACATGTGTTCATTTACATACTTGCCATTGGGGTAGTATCATGTAATTGCATTTGCTATGTGGGTGGATGCAATCCTTGGCTGGGTGTTTGTGCTGGGTATGCTGCCCATTACTGCCATGATTGTGTATCGTCAGGACCTGGAGGCAGGGGGACATGGTTGGGGGCCTGCTGGCAGGTGCCCCACAGTGCTGGGGGGTGGGGGTGCAAGGGGACATGAGTGGGGGCCTGCTGGCAGGTGCCCCACAGTGCTGGGGGGTGGGGGTGCAAGGGGACATGAGTGGGACATGAGTGGGGGCCTGCTGGCAGGTGCCCCACAGTGCTGGGGGGTGGGGGTGCAAGGGGACATGAGTGGGACATGAGTGGGTGCCTGCTGGCAGGTGCCCCACAGTGCTGGTGGGTGGGGGTGCAAGGGGACATGAGTGGGACATGAGTGGGGGCCTGCTGGCAGGTGCCCCACAGTGCTGGGGGGTGGGGGTGGTGGGGAACATGAGTTGGACATGGGTGGGGGCCTGCTGGCAGGTGCCCCACAGTGCTGGAGGGTGGGGGTGGTGGGAGACATGAGTTGGACATGGGTGGGGGCCTGCTGGCAGGTGCCCCACAGTGCTGGGGGGTGGGGGTGGTGGGAGACATGAGTTGGACATGGGTGGGGGCCTGCTGGCAGGTGCCCCACAGTGCTGGGGGGTAGGGGTGGTGGGAGACATGAGTTGGACATGGGTGGGGGCCTGCTGGCAGGTGCCCCACAGTGCTGGGGGGTGGGGGTGGTGGGAGACAGGAGTTGGACATGGGTGGGGGCCTGCTGGCAGGTGCCCCACAGTGCTGGGGGGTGGGGGTGGTGGGGAACATGAGTTGGACATGGGTGGGGGCCTGCTGGCAGGTGCCCCACAGTGCTGGGGGGTGGGGGTGGTGGGAGACATGGGTGGGGGCCTGGTGGTGGGTGCCCCTGCACTGCTGGGGGGTGGGGTTGGTGGGAGACATGGGTGGGGGCCTGGTGGAGGCTGCCCCTGGTGACTGGGGGGGTGGGGGTGGTGGGAGACATGGGTGGGGGCCTGGTGGTGGGTGCCCCTGCACTGCTGGGGGGTGGGGGTGGTGGGAGACATGGGTGGGGGCCTGGTGGTGGGTGCCCCTGCACTGCTGGGGGGTGGGGGTGGTGGGAGACATGGGTGGGGGCCTGGTGGAGGCTGCCCCTGGTGACTGGGGGGGTGGGGGTGGTGGGAGACATGGGTGGGGGCCTGGTGGTGGGTGCCCCTGCACTGCTGGGGGGTGGGGGTGGTGGGAGACATGGGTGGGGGCCTGGTGGAGGCTGCCCCTGGTGACTGGGGGGTTGGGGGTGCTGGGAGACATGGGTGGGGGCCTGGTGGAGGCTGCCCCTGGTGACTGGGGGGGAGTGGGGGTGCTGGGAGACATGGGTGGGGGCCTGGTGGAGGCTGCCCATGGTGACTGGGGGGTTGGGGGTGCTGGGAGACATGGGTGGGGGCCTGCTGGCAGGTGCCCCGCAATGCTGGGGGTGGGGGTGCAAGGGGACATGAGTTGGTGATCATTGGTGCAAGGAGACAGGTGCCTTTGCTGGGGGGCATGCCCATGTTGGGTGGGCTGCCTGCGGGACATGACCAGGGATGCAGGGTAGTCCCCTTTGGTGTGGGCTGCCTGCAGGGGCCGTGGAGGGTGTACAGGGAACACCTGGGAGGACCCACACTGGCAAATCACATGTAGGACTCCCCGGCACCCCTGAAATACACGTACCCTGCTGAAATCGCGTGTAAAACTTCGTGCGCACCCCTGTAATACCCGCACGCAGCCCAATCGCGTGTAAAACTTTGCACGCACCCCTGAAATACACGCGCCCAGGCCAATCGCGTGTGGAACTTCTCACGCACCCCTGAAATACACACACACGCTCCCCCAGGGCCGATCGCGTGTGAAACCACCCGCAAGCCCCTGAAATACACGCGCCCAGGCCAATCGCGTGTGGAACTTCTCACGCACCCCTGAAATACACGCACACGCTCCCCCAGGGCCGATCGCGTGTGAAACCACCCGCGCACCCCTGAAATACATGCGCCCAAGCCAATCGCGTGTGGAACTTCTCACGCACCCCTGAAATACACGCACACGCTCCCCCAGGGCCGATCGCGTGTGAAACCACCCGCGAGCCCCTGAAATACACGCGCCCAGGCCAATCGCATGTGGAACTTCCCACGCACCCCTGAAATACACGCGCACAGGCCAATCGCGTGTGAAACTTCCCGCGCACCCCTGAAATACATGCGCCCAGGCCAATCGCGTGTGGAACTTCTCACGCACCCCTGAAATACACGCACACGCTCCCCCAGGGCCGATCGCGTGTGAAACCACCCGCGAGCCCCTGAAATACACGTGCCCAGGCCAATCGCGTGTGGAACTTGCCGCGCACCCCTGAAATACACGCGCACAGGCCAATCGCGTGTGGAACTTCCCGCGCACCCCTGAAATACATGCGCCCAGGCCAATCGCGTGTGGAACTTCTCACGCACCCCTGAAATACACGGACACGCTCCCCCAGGGCCGATCGCGTGTGAAACCACCCGCGAGCCCCTGAAATACACGCGCCCAAGCCAATCGCGTGTGGAACTTCCCGCGCACCCCTGAAATACACGCGCCCAGGCCAATCGCGTGTGGAACTTCCCGCGCACCCCTGAAATACACGCGCCCAGGCCAATCGCGTGTGGAACTTCTCACGCACCCCTGAAATACACGGACACGCTCCCCCAGGGCCGATCGCGTGTGAAACCACCCGCGAGCCCCTGAAATACACGCGCCCAGGCCAATCGCGTGTGGAACTTCCCGCGCACCCCTGAAATACACGCACACAGGCCAATCGCGTGTGGAACTTCCCGCGCACCCCTGTAATACGCGTACCCTGCTCGCACGGGGCCAATCGCGTGAGGTACTTCCCGCGCACCCCGGTGATACACGTAGCCCGCTTGCCGTGCTGGTACAGGGTTAGCGCAGCCCTTTGCGCTGGATTGGGGATTTTGATGGCTTTTCCCTGCGCGGAAGGCGTTCTTGGGGGCGTAACTGGCGCTGCTGCAAGGTCGATGCGCCACGGCTGGTTTTGGTGGCTGGAATCCATGAATACGCTGCGCGCGGAAATGGGTTTTGGCGCACGCGGCTGGCGCAGGGATTCGCACGCGCACACTGTGCGCCAGCCACGTGCGCCACTTGTGCGCTGAATTCTATGAATTACCCCCTTAATGTTATTACAGGAAATGGGATGCGGGCAGTGCAAAGATGGAGGACTGTTGGAGCACTTGCAAAAAAAGATGACGTGTTAAGATTAAATTCTGTGTAATATGGAATGACTATGCATCTATGTCCATGGTTTAAAAATGCCCCTTTTAAATTTCAATCATATTCTGCTAAAATTCCGATGTTGTGCATTGTTTATTTCAAGGTTTACTTAATCCGTTTGGCAGGTGCACTATGCCATCATGGGCAGCTTCAGAGTGCTGTACTCATTTGAATTTACCTGGTTTTTACACTTTTGAAAAACTGACTTTGGGGCAGTAAACAGATTTTTGAAGAGACCTCATTTACAAAGCGCAAACGGGTGAAAACAAAGAGGTGAGCAGAGGCGGAGTTGAGGGGAGAGACTTTTGGACAATTCCCGATCGGAGGGGACCAATACGGTAAGGCCTCATTAGCCTGCACAACAGAGGAGCTGGGAGCGGAAGGTGAGAGTGCTCCAGACCCGGTTGAGAAAAGCGAATAGAGAGCCTGTAACATACAAAGTGGGCGGGAGGTGGCAGCTGGAAATAACGCAAGGCCCACATCAGGGCAAGACATTGGTCCAGGAGTTGGGAGGCTTTGGGGGGGGGGGGTCTCCCCACATCAGGAGCAGAGTACAGTGGGGGGGCCTGAAAGGAGGAAGGAAAAGGCCCTCGCAAAGGTGCAATACCCCCCGGGGAGGGGTAGTTTATGTTTATGTGTTTATGTTTATTATTTGTAAGGCGCACCATACCCTGGAGCATCAGGGCGCACAAGACAAGAATATGTTCAACTTCGTTGCAGGTACATCTACATGGTTATAATACAGTAAGCAATAGACAAAAAATGAGAACAGGTACATGTACATGGTTATACTACATAATACAGTGTACAATAAAAAAATGTAAGGGGCTGGAACTGGGTCCAAAAGCACCTGATACAGGTATAGGTATACTTAAGAGTCTAAGGTAATATACAGTGGAGTAAATACAGTAATATACAGTGGTATATATACAGACAGAAGTATTGGTGCTAGGAACGAGCAGGAGGATCAACAGTGGAGCAGTAGGGTCAAGCCAGTTGGAGTGATTAGATGTCATTAGATCTCAGCCACTTGGTCAGATTTTGCCTGAATTTCACGAAGGGCTGGGGTTCTCTTATGTCATGTGGTAGTGAGTTCCACAGCTGTGCTGCCTTGACTGGGAAGCTGTGTCCTCCAATAGTGGCACGTTTAAAGCGCGGGACTTGAAGGCAGTTCGCATTGGCCGTTCTTGTGGGTCTAGATGAGGTTCTTAAATGTAGCCTGTCCATGAGGTAGGGTGGTGCTTTGTTATTAAGACACTTGTGAGTGAGGGAGGCGATTTTGAGTTGGATTTTATCCTGAGTGGATAGCCATTTGTATTCTCTTCTTATAGAGGAAATGTGCTCCTTTCTGTTGATCTTGAGAGCTGCTCTCAGGGCGTTATTCTGTAGGACCTGGATTTTGTGGATGGTCTGTTTATTAGCCCCAATGTATAGACCATTACAATAGTCCAGTTTGGACAGTATGAGTGCTCTGGCTAGCGTGATACAGCTGTCTGTGTAGAGGAATTGTTTGCTAGCTCTAATGAGTTTGCATGTATATGCCGTAGTTGAAGCTAGGGAGTTGACTTGTTTGACAAAGTTTAAAGTAGCGTCAAGGTAGAAACCTAGGGTTTTGACTTCCTTTGCCACTTTGATATTATTCCCGTTGATAATGAAGCTTGCATAGTCGGGGCTGAGTTTGGTTATGTATGTTGGGGTGCCTAAGATTATGAGTTCAGTTTTATCATCGTTCAGGCATAAGCCATATGTGGCCATTCATGCCTGAACGATGCTGTAGATTTTATTCACTAAGGCCAGATCCTCGCCGTAATCTCCTGAAAGCGGAAGGAGGATCTGGGTATCGTCTGCATAGTTAGTGTAGGCGATACCCAGATGATCCATTTCGTCGAAGAGTGGCTTTGTGAATATGTTATAGAGGGTTGGTGAGACACAAGATCCCTGGGGTACGCCGCACGTTATAGGGATCGGGTCAGCTGAGGCTGATGGAGAGCAGACTCTCATGGTACGGTTACTCAAGAAGGATTTGATCCATATTATGGCCTCTTTGGAGAAGTGAGCAGCAGAGTCTAGGTGGCTGCATAAGGCTGTATGGTCGACTAAATCGAAAGCTGCTGAGAGGTCTAGCAGGAGGAGTAAGGCTGCTTGGCCATTATCTCTGCATTGATCTATTTGGGCCTTGAGATCGATAAGGGCAGTCTCAGTTCCATGCTGTGGGCGGAATCCATATTGGCGGGTTCCGAGCAAGTGGTTGGATTCAAGGAAGTTTTGTATTTGCATGTATGCCACTTTGTCTAAGATTTTTAGAAGAAAGGGCACAGTTGTGATGGGCCTGAAATTGGTGGGAATGGCTGGGTCAAGGGTTTGCTTCTTAAGGAGTGGCAGGACCCACGACTCTTTTAGATTATTTGGTACAGTACCGGTGGTGAAGGATGAGTTGATGAGTTTTGTTATGAATGGCGATAATTCTCTCGCCGCATCCTTAATTAATTGGGCAGGGCATTGATCGCCTTTACAGTTGGACGGTTTGAGTCCCAGGATAACTTTTTCGACTTCAACGGTAGATACCTTGGAGAAGCAGAATCGCGATACTTGTTTATGTTTCAGTAAGGGTGTTGAAGTATGAGCGGCATGTGGTGTGAGAGATGCTTTTATAAGGGCAATTTTGGTTTGTAGGTTAGCTACTTTGTTAGTGAGGGCAAACTGTATGTCTGAGCACTACTTTTTGTACTTGGTGCAGTTTTCTTGGGGAATGATAGGGGTTTCCAGCTCTTTCAAGATACTGAACAGTTCTCTGACACTAGATTTGGATTGGGATATTCTGGTATTGAATGTTTCCTGTTTGGCTAGTAAGATATCTTTTTTGTATTGGGAGGATACCTTTGCAAGGTTTAGTTTGTTTTCTGTAGTAGGAGTGAGTCTCCAAATGGATTCTAATTTTCTTTTGGTTAACCTGAGATTTTTTAGATGAGGGGTGAACCAAGAGTTGAGGTGTTTTTTCGATTTGCTAGTTCGTAATTTGAGCGGTGCTATGTGGTCTAAGGCTGTGTTCATAGTTTCATTGAAGTGATCAACTAGTACATTAGGATCTGTGTTGTCTGAGAGTGAGTTTAGTTGTGGTAGTATGATAGGCAACAGTTTTTCTGTGGTCATAAGCTTCTTGTTCCTCGTGGGTATAGGAGGGGCAGGTGTGGATTTGGCTGTGGCTGAGTTAGTTGCTACTGTAAATAGTAGTAGATAGTGGTCTGTCCAGATCTGGGGGACAGTATCTGTGATGGTTACTCCACAGTTGTGTTGAGCTATCCAGTCAAGGATGCAACCTTTGTTATGCGTGGGAAGGTTCACTCTTTGTGAGAAGCCCAGTTCTTTTAGGATCAGGGCCGTAGCTGTAGACTTGGTGTCTTTGGTGTCATTGTAGCCTAGGTTGAAATCACCTAGCACTATTGTTTGGGAGGTACTTTTCAGGTTGTCGGATAGGGTGGTGGAGAGGTCCTCAGCAAAGGTTCCAATGGGACCTGGCGGTCTGTAGACCAGGACGATGTTTAAAGTTTGGGAGCTAGCGGTTGCGATTTTGACCGAGAGGCATTCACAGGATTTCGTAATGGGGGCTGTGGTGATTCTCATGTCGAGACTGATCTTGGCTATGATGGCTAGACCTCCACCTCGGGAGGTGTGTCTGTCTGCTCGTATGATGGTATAGTTGTCGGGAACTGCTAATGAGAGGGCGGGGCCCGCTGCATCATGAAGCCAAGATTCTGATATGGCCAAAAAGTCTAGGTGGTCTGCAAGAATAATATCTGCAATTTCTGTTGCATGCGCGACTAAGGACCTAGCATTTATGAGCGCACCTTTGAGATGATGATTGGTGAGCGTGGTACTTGCTATAATAGTAGGGTTAGAGCATTTTTGTGTGGGTCTTTTGGGAATATGAACTTTCCTGGTGTGTTCTGCAGTTATCTTCGGCTGTAGGTTCTTTTTTAGGAGATTAAGTTGTTCAATTTTCTTAGCTGGTAATTCCTACAGTTTGGGTAGACGTGCACGAAGTTTGAGGTTTCTGTCTACTGTACTACAGGGCCTGAATGTGGTGGTATCCTCTTGATGCTGGTTAGCTAAGGGTCCTATGGTTTGTTGAGAGTCAGGCATGGTTAGGTAAGGGAGTGCCGCTAATATGATAAGGGAGGCGATGTAGAGAGGTGGCTTAACTATCCTATCTTGTGCAGCGGTATTGGGTTTGTTTAGTTTTGGAGAGTACATGCTAACTGACTGAGTCCAAACAGGCTGACTACGCCTAGCGAGCAGTTAGATACTGGGTGTGCTGGGAGGCAGGTGGGGCAGGCTGGGGGCGTCAGATGTGGCTAGGTCTAGTTTTGCCTCATCTCAGATCAGACATCCGCTACTCTGAGCAGCCAAGTTCGAATGTCAATGACGCACTGCGGTTAGGATATGACAATGGGGCTTAGGTAGCAGAAAATCAGGAGCGCAGAAGCAGACACAGCTAAGTTCAACTTAGGAGTTAACCTGAAAATAGGTAGTTACAGAAAGCGACTAAAAGCACAGCTAAATTCAGTTTTAACCTAGGAGTAGGCAATTGCAGAGAGCGACTAATGGCACAGATAAATTCAGCTTTAGCAATTACCCTGAAAATATGCAGTAGCAGAGTGCGACTAAAAAGCACAGCTAAATTCAATTTGAGCAATTACCCTGAAAATATGCAGTAGCAGAGTGCGACTAAAAAGCACAGCTAAATTCAACTTTTAGCAATTACCCTGAAAATATGCAGTAGCAGAGTGCGACTTAAAAAGCACAGCTAAATTCAATTTTAGCAGTTATCCTGAAAATATGCAGTAGCAGAGAGCGACTAAGGCGGCTAAGTCCAACTTTGAGGTTGGCATCAGTAACACAAAATTTTGAGGCACGTTTCTGTCGTGCTTAGCATTGGCCATGCCGGAGATATATCCGGGGTACAGGGAATATACATATCTGTGTTCAAGTTCTTGGGAGGGTTGAGCAGAGATAGGGCTGGGTGAGTAGTGCCCCCCACATATACAGGCGTACAGAGTTCCAGGAATCTATATTTCAGTGCAAGGTGACTGGTGAAGGGGCATAGAGGGTGGCGACCTGCGTCGGTGTGGATTCGGTGTTAGAACGTGGCAGGAGTAGATACGAGGAAGCACCCCAGCACAGTATAGTACTTACTGCGAGCATAATCTGCCGAATGGATGGCGGCCATCAGCAGACAGGGCCCTTATGTTCACGGCCCTTTGGTGTAGCGGCCGGCTTCCGCCTCCGGTCGGGAGGGTCTCGGGAAGAAGGGGCGTACAGCCAATTAGCTGTTCAGCGGGATGGCTGCTATGCGGTCAACGTCGCTGAAGTCGTCGTGGGATGTGAGGCGGCCATATTGGAGCGGATAAGGGAGCCTTGCTATGGAGTGAGAGTTAGGCTTTTCACTCGTGCAGGCTTACCGGCTTGCCGATCGAAACGGACAATACTGCTGATCTTGGGAGGCAAGATAGCCTGCAGGCAGTAGTTTAGCCCGCGCTGAAATCACGTTGCCTTAAAATAAATGGAACGAGTAGGGTCGGGCTCCTGCCCTGGTCGGCGGGGAAAGGAAGAAGGAGAAGTGTGCGTAACACAACCAGGCCTACGGGCTCATCAACCTTATTACTAGGGCCAAAGGCGGATAACAAGATTGGCCAAAGATTGACTAAAAGTTCAATTAGGAGGCAGGGAGTAAAGGCGATACAGTCAAAAAGATACAGTTAGGAACTTTAGACAACTCCCTTGAATAGTCAATCTAACACATACCTCAATAAGAGACGTTGTATTGCAAGGCACCAACCTTGCTCCTAAAACGAAAAATATAAGATATAAGGAGGGGACCATCCTACCTCCCACGTGACAAGAAACAGGTAGAGAAGAGCCTCCATTTAATAGAACTCTAAGTGCCAGAGAGTGAAGAAACACTTACGAAACACTGCGACAAGTAAGAATGTCTAAGACCAGGGGAAAGGACCCACCCTCCAATAATGAAGGGAGCTAAGAAACCTCTGAAGGGTAACCTTCAGAAGATGTGGAGCAAGGAGGTTGGCTCCCCCCCCCCTGGAACCCAAGCCGTTCTTGAACAGAGAGAACAGGGGGGCCCCCAACCGGTGGAGAGTCGAGATCAAAATGTGACGCAGGCTTTGCTTAAGCAATATTTCACCGACTTTGGAGACAGAATTGCCAAAACAGTCCAGAATCAAATGACCAGCATGAGGGAGGACCTGGCGGCGGCCTTCCAGGAGATAAAGCAAGATGTGAACAAAACGGAGGAAATGGTGGACATTAACGAAAGAGCTATACAGGAACTGACAGAGGATTCAAGGAAAACAGATACCTGGATACAGCGAATGGCAACTGCGACCCATAACTTGGAGCTTCAGACAGAAGACCTAGAGAATAGGTTGAGGAGATCAAATAATAGGATTAAAAATATGCCAAAGGAGTTGCTAGATAAAGACCTGGAAGCAGTGGCAACCATCTTCGGAGACCTATTAGATGCAGGGGATCAGTTAGAGGTAAAAATAAACAGAATCCACAGAGTCGGCCCCCGGAGAATGGAACCCGGGGTAAAGCCCAGAGATGTTTTGGCAGCTTTGCAAGACTACAAAACTAAGGAGCGGATCTTACAATTAGCCAGGAAGGTGAAACAAATAACATACAATGGGGCCGATCTGCTGCTGTTCCAGGATCTGCCCCAGACAACCGTGGCCAAAAGGAGTAAAATGGCCCTGGTCGCCCAGGCTCTTCGAGAGAGGGATATTCGTTACATATGGACATTTCCATTTGATACAGTGTTCGAAGGGCTGGGTAGGCAACACCGGATCACTTACTGTGAAGAAAGAGCAAAGATTTTGGGGATCGTGGAGGAAGACCAGGAGGCAAGGGCTCCTCAAGGAAAAGATCAAGCTGTGTTTAAAAGCTGGGAACGGTCAATGGTGGTGAAACCTAAAAAAAACAAGAAGAGGGGGGGATACCAGCCCCAACTGAAAGGCCTGGCCATCTGAGGCAACAAAGGAGGAGACAATCTTCAGTGAAGGCCAGACCCATGTGAAAAGGTCATTGAGGTACAATGGTATAAACAAGCTTTATGCCTGGGTTGGGCGAATAAAGGGATTGACATAGGAGGTCCCGAGTGGAGGGGTGGTGGGGAAGGAATCCAGAATGCTTGGGGGAAAGCCCAGTGGGGCACAGGCTGGGGTGCGTAGAGGGCTCAATTCCCGAGGGGGAGTTTTGGGGGGGGCTAGAGGCCAGTTCATTTCTCCCAGCCAAGGGGAACGGAGGGGAGGGGGGAAGGAAGGCAGAGGTGGGAGAGGATGGGGGTGAGACCAACCAAGGGTGGGGAAGGGAAAGCAGAGAATCTGGAAAAGTCTATGAACATCGATAGTCTCATGGATTTGGGCATAGTATCCTTGAACATAAAGGGATTGAACTCTCCTTTGAACAGGAAAGAATTGGAGAGATATATACAGAGGGAGGGACCAGATATAATTACATTACAGGAAACCCATGTACAGAGATGGTACATGGATCGACTGAGGTTGCAAGTATTTATTTTTTAACTCTTTATTGTTTTTTAATTTACAACTTGTTAACAAACATAACAACCATACAACCATGCATGCAATAGGCAGGGGAGTGCCATACAGCATATTATAGCAACTGAGAGAGCTTTCGGGTCTTGCACTTTGTCCTGTTCACATTATCTTGGATGGGTTGGTGGTATATGTTCCCTTGGGGTGGGGGAGGGGGCAAACTCTGATTTATCGGTTCCCGGCAATCAATGGGCCCGGATGAGTGTTGAACTTCTGCTCTTTGTCCAGATTAATGTCAGTGTCTATGGTTATTCGCTAGGGCCTTCCTGGTCACTCTCTGCTAGGGGGGCAAACATCTCCTATACCAGTGTGTTCCATGCAACTATCCTTTCGCTGCTTTCATGCATACTTCTTTGTAGTGCTCTGTGCCTTACAGTCGACTCGGCTAGTGACCATCGTTTCAGGTCTGCCCACCATGCTTCGATTTCCGTGCCTGTTTTTGACTTCCAGGCTATCGCTATTCGGCGTTTCGCCAATATGCACATGAAGACCTTCATTTTAACCAGATTTGCCTGTTGCCTCTTGGGAACAGCCCCAGCAAGTAGGATTCCGGTAGCCAAGAGTGCATTTGAATGCAGCCCATGGCAGCTCTTGTTTTAATCTTCTCTCAGAATGTCACAATCACTGTGCAGGACCAGAACATGTGCAGCATGTTTGCATCTTCTGCGGCACACCCAGGACATGTCTGTCTTGCCTTGCTCCCCATCCTGAATAGTCTGCTCGGGTTAAGGTATGCTCTTTGTGTTACATACAATTGCGTTAATTGGAATGTAGCATTTCTGGAAACTTACTTTCTTTTTTTTTTAAACTCTTTATTGTTTTACAACATTAACCAACAAAAACAACAAACATAACAATCGCTCTGGCACTCCTTCGTGGATTCCGCCCAACATTATCATCCGTCGTTGCACGCTTCTGTGGCGGTACTACCCAGATCAGTGGCCTCCCATCACATCCAGCCTCAGGTTTGTATCCCATGTCTTTCTCCGTGTCGGGGGTACTCTGCTCGTTCAGTTTCCCTATTAGTGTTATTCCGCTCCTCCGAGGTCATCTGTGCTGCTCTCTTTCCTTTGTCCGAATTAGTCTTGTATCAGGATACCATGCAAGTATCTTAGGTCCATTCTCTCCTCCCCCCCCCTCTGCAAAGCCCTTGTCCACATTGCTGTTTCCGCTACTGACCATTTCCTCACGTCGGGCCAACATGAGTCTATGCTCGGTCCCGAACTGAAGTTCCACGCCATTGCTATGCTGTGCTTTGCCAGAATGCACACCAAGTCCTTCATTTTGGCCAGATGTTTCCTATGTCTGCTCCTCTTGGAAAAAGGCCCAGTAGGTAAGACTCTGGTGTCCACGCTTGCATGCGGATTCCGCCACCCTCTCCTTGATTCCCTCCCAAAAGATCCTTATCACTGGGGAGGTCCAGAACATGTGCGGTATGTCAGCTTCCTCTGCAGTCCACTGTGGACAGTTCTGGGGTTCCCCAACACCCATCGTGGACATTCTCCTGGGTGTGAGGTATGCTCTATGCATGAGGTAAAGATTTGCTTGTCTAAATCTTGCATTCCTAGACACTTTCTTCCGGTATCGCAGGACTCTGGACCATTCCTGGTCGGTGAAGGGCCTCTGGAGCTCCCCTTCCCAACGTTCTCTCGTTTGCAGTTCCCGCTCATTGTTGGTTTTCAATAGCTGTTCATAAAGTCTGGAGACAGTATCTCCCCCTTCTGATACATCGTACAACACATCCAGCATCCCCTTTGTATCCTCTTAATCTGGCAATTCTGGCAATCTCTTCTTAATTGACTGAACCATGCTGTTGTGTAGTATAAATTGGCCACTGTGTATGTCATGCTCCTCCATCAAAGTTTGGAATTCCACCCATTGTCCTTCTTTCCACAGGGCTCCAATCTGAGCTACACCCTTGGCTTCCCAATGGGTCCGGTATGTTGCGAGGGTCCCAGTGCCCACGCCAGCAAATCCTGCAAGGGGGATTTGCGCGGAGCAGGGGTCATGCATCCCCTGGATTTTCCCATGCCTTTTTCCACAGGATCAGGCCCAGTTTGACCATATTGGGTAAGGTTCTGGATCCATATCATTTCTCTCAGGTAGTACTGTCTCAATACCGGCAGGAAGAGCAGCAAGTCTATTGATGTTTCATCCTCTAGCCATCTCACCAGAAATTGCAATTGCCCTGCACGGTAATATCGTTCAAAGTCCGGCAATCTGATGCCTCCTGCTTCGTAGTCTCATTGCAGAGTATTCAGGGCACTCCTGTCCCCCCCCCCACAGGAATTCTTTTGCCATTGTGTTCAACTGTGTAAAGAATGCCTTAGGTATGTCATGTGGGATGTTTGTTTGTTTTATTCGTATTTATATAGCACACAACAGCCCACAGGCATCGTGGCACTTGTTACAGAAACATGCTTAGTTACAGAAAATATCACGTCGCATTTGTTACATAGCGTGAGCAGTTTGTATAAAATAATATTACATTTGTCATGTGAATGTAGAGAAAGCATAAGATATATGGACATAGATTACATTTATTACATTTATATTACAATATACATATTAGGAACAGTGGACGTGGTAACAGCGTTAGTTCAGGAGAGTGGTCTTGAGGTTTTTACGGAAAGCAGAGATGGATGCTTCTGCTCTGAGGGGGGCAGGGAGTGAGTTCCATAGTTTAGGTGCAATGTATGAGAAGCCTAGCCCTCCGGCTGTAGCTCTCCTGATGCGTGCTATGTGTATCTGGTTGGTGTACTGAGTTCTGGTAGGGCGCGTTGAGGTGGTTCTTGATACAGCTTCAGCTAGATATGTGGGAGCTGTGTTGTTGATGCATCTGTGTGTGATAGTGAGGATTTTGAGAGTAATGCGGTCTTTGACCTGTAGCCACCACGCCGCTTGTCTGGCTTGGGATATATGTTCTCTTCTGGGGATGCTCATAGTGGCGCCTAGGGCATTGTTTTGTGTGGTTTGTAATCTGTGTATGTTTTTGGAGGAGGTGCCAGGAGAGCGTTGCAATAATAGAGTTTGGCGCCTATTGTTGCTTTGGCTATTGCAAGGCAGTTAGGTGCGGATAGGTAGACTTTAATGGCATTGATAAGTTTGGTGCTGTAGGCTGATGCAGAAGCTATGGCGCTAACTTGTTTGTTCATAGATAGATTTGCATCGATGTGGACACCTAGAGTCTTGACAGATGGAGATACAGTGATGGTGGAGTTATCTATGTTAAACTTGGCATATTGGGGACTTAGTTTTGTTATTGTGTTTGTCTGTCCGAGGATAAGGATTTCAGTCTTGTCCCCGTTAAGACATAGGCCATTGACAGCTATCCTAGCTTGGATTGTAGCATAGATATCGTGTAAGGCGGTGGCGTCTTGGTGATAGGAGCCCGATAGTGGTAGGACTACTTGAGTATCAGCAGCATAATTGGTATATGCTACATCCATTGAGTCAAGTAGGTCGAAGAGGGGTTTGGTGAAGAGGTTATAGAGGGTGGGGGCTGTACACGAACATTGGGGTACTCCGCAATATATGGTTGTAGGATCGGTGTTTGCTAGGTTAGAGAAGATCTTCATGGCTCTACCTTCAAGGAAGGACGTAATCCAAGAAGCTGCTTGTTTAGAGAACTGGGCTGCCTGAGTGAGATGATTGTGATCAACCAGATCAAAAGCTGCTGATAGATCGAGAAGGAGGTGCAGGGCAGGTTTACCTTTGTCCATGATCTGGGAGATTTGATTTTTTAGGTCTAGTAAGGTGGATTCTGTTCCATGCCCTACACAGAAACCAAATTGCCTTTTACCCAGTATGGAGTTGGCTTCTATGTATGATTGGATCTGGTTGTAAGCTGCCTTGCCCAAGATTTTCAGAAGGAACAGTACTGTCGTTATAGGCCTGTAGTTGTTGGGCTGAGCTGGGTCAAGTGTGGTCTTTTTTAGAAGAGGGCGTACCCAGGCTTCTTTGAGACTGTTAAGTACGGAGCCTGTTTTGAATGAAGCATTAATGAAGGCAGTAATCTGAGGGGCGAGATCGTTAGCACATTCCTTGATAATTTTGGGGATGCATATGTCTCCTTTGCAGAGTGATGGTTTGAGGTGTTTGATGAGTTCAAGGACCTTGGATTCGGTAGTGTCTCTAAAGACGAATTGGGCGTGATGGGGTTTACTACGCTTGGCTTGTGTTAGAGGGTTAGTCTTTTGGTTAGGGAGGGCTTTGCAGTGGTTGTGAATTTGTTTTTGGAGGAGCTCTATTTTATTGAGCAGTGCGGACTGGATGCTAGCGCACCAAGCCTTGTCTTTAATTATCTCATCTGAGCTAGCCGGGGGTGTGACCAATTCGTTAAAGATTGTGAATATCTCTTTAGCTTGCAAGTTAGCCTTGGAGATCCTCTCATTAAAAGAGTTTGCTTGTGCTGCGATGATAGCTTTTTATATTGGAGAGCTATCTGTTTGAAGAGGTTCTTATTTAAGTCATTTGGGTCCGCTTGCCAGTTTTTATGTAACTGACGCTTTTGTGCGCAGAGCGTTTGGAGTTCGTCCGAGAACCAGGATTTACAGTGAAATGATTTTTTTTCTTTCTTACTTTCAAGTGGGGCTGTTGTGTTTATAGCATTGGTAAGTGTATCGTTGAAGATGTCTGATAGCACATTAGGATCCTGAGAGAATGGTGGTGCTAGACAAGGGTTGTTGAGGTAAGGTCGGAGGTTGTCTGCGTAAAGTTTTTTTGAGCTTCTTGTTATGGCTGGTGGCGCATGGGTGAGAGCTTTGGGACTTGGGATCGTGGGGATAAGGAATTCAGTGCTGGTGTGGTCTGTCCAGGGATAGGCAGTGTTTGAGATAATGTTGGATGCACAGTTGTGATGCATGACCCAGTCAAGGGTACGGCCCTTGGAGTGGGTGGGAGTGTGTACTCCTTGAGAGAATCCTAGGTTTGCTAGTTCTTTTGCTAGGGTTGAGGCGGATTCAACTAGTATTGCATGCGTGGCAATACCGTCATCTTCAGCAGGGCCGTCCTCCCTATCATTCCTAGCTGGAGTGTCTTCCATAAGTCCATGACTTTCTGTGGCTTATCGAGAGCTACCTGTGTATTGAATTTGTGTGTGTCAGTGATATTGTGATGCACATCTATCCCCATATAGACGAAAGAGCGCGGTGCACATGTGAGTCCCAAGTCTGGCAGTTGGTTCGGGGGGGACCCATCTCAGATCAGCCAAGGGGAATAGGGAGGACCTATCCTTGTTAATAGCTATACATGATAGTCTGGTATACGCATCTGTTGTTTCTAGTAGGCATGGTAGGTGCACCCGTGGGTTCCCCACAAAGAGGAGCATGTCGTCTGCATATGACGAGGTTTGGTGTATAACTCCATCTAGGTCTATCCTAGTGTCCTTATTTTCAGCCCTGAGGAAGACCGCCAGCGGTTCGAGGGCCAATATGTACAACATCAGTGATAGTGGGCACCCCTGCTTTGTGCCTCTGTAAATCCTCCAGACCTCGAGATGTGCCTCCCAGTTTTCACTCTTGCTCTGGGGTCTTTATAAAGCAGCCTAATCTAGCGGGCAAACTCCTCCCCTATTCCAAAGTGGGTTACAACACACAGCAGCCACTCCCAATTCACGGAATCGAAAGCTTTCACAGCGTCCAGTGACGCTATGGCGCATTCGCCCCATCTGTGATTCGTCTGGTCCACCACATGGTGGAGTCTTCTCAGATTCCATGTTGTTTTCCATCCCGGGACATAGCCCGTTTGGTCCGGATGCACCAGCATTGGTATCACCGGTTTAAGCCGATTGGCGAGCACTGCTGTTAGGATTTTGGAGTCTTGGTTAATCAGGGAAATCGGCCTATAGGAGGAACAGTCTAGTGGAATTTCCCTGGTTTGAGGATGGGTATTATGACAGATTCCGACATGCTGTCGGGCAACCGCCCCTTCTCGTATGCCTCTTCATAGGTCTCCAACAGTCTAGGTGCTAGGGTGCCCTTGTATTTCTTGTAAAACTTGCCTGGGAGCCCGTCGGGTCCCGGGGATTTGCCAGATGGAAGGTCAGCAATTACAGTCTCTAGTTCCTCCACTGTGAGGGGGGCTTCAAATATTTGTGCCTGGTCTTCCTTTAACTTTGGTAGTCTGATCTCGGCCAAGGCGTTGGCAATATCGCCCGTTTCCACTGCTGGGTTGGGGGCGTACAACCGCTCATAAAATTGTGAAAATATTTTGTTAATACCTTCTTGGGTCCTGACCTCTTCCTCTGCTTCGTCTCTTGTTGCATTAATAGGGTCTCTCCTACTCTCCTGCTTGGTAAGCCAGGCCAGGTGCCTGCTGAGTTTATCTCCCTTGGCGTGTAATCTCTGTATATACTTCCTGTAGTCCAATCTCCCCAGTCTCTCCCAGACTGCTGCACATCTCAATCTCAACGTTGTGAGTTCCCCAGATTCACCCCTGTTATACCTGCTTGCCGTTCCGCTAGTTCTATCTCCCTTTCTACTTCCCTGAGATCCGCTACAACGCTCCCTCTTAGTCCCCCCGTTTTCCCTATCACCGCCCCCCTGATCACCACTTTAAAGGCATCCCAGATCGTACTGTTGTTATCTACGCTTCCCATGTTGTGCTCAAAATAATCATCTATCGTGTCTTGCAGATATTCTTAGAACTCGCCCTCCATCAGCGCCTCTGCCCTCAGCCGCCATGTTATTTTATTTTATTTATTTATTTGCATTTGTTAAGCGCGCTTGCAGCCCGTAAGGCATCGAGGCGCTGTTACAGAGGATACGCAAACTTAAGATTACAGACAGGTGCCAGGAGGGCTCTTAGTTACAGATTGGTAGGCATATATGCAGTGGACGATACAGGTTCAGGTTAAACAAAGAGTCTGGTTTTGATAGCCTTACGGAAGGCTAGGTGGGATTGAATGAGTCTTAGGTGAGGTGGCAGAGCGTTCCAGTGCGTGGCTGCTAGGGTGGGGAAGCTGGAGCCACCAGCGCGCACTTTCCGAGTAATAGGCGTGACGATTGTGTTGGCATAAGGGGACCTGAGAGGTCTCGTGGCGGTGTGCCTAGTAATTCTGTTGGTCAGGTAAGGAGGGGCAAGTTCGTGAAGGCATTTGTGAGTGAGAGCAAGAGTTTTAAAAACAATTCTCTCTTTGACAGGGTGCCAGTGTGCTTGCCTTCTGATTTCGGAGATATGGTTTCTTCTAGAGGTGCCGGTAGCTGCCCTTAGCGCATTGTTCTGGGCTAGCTGCAATTTGGCCAGGTTTTTGCTGGATGTCCCCACGAGAAGGGCATTACAGTAGTCAAGTCTTGACCCGATAATTTCCCTGGCAATCGTGAGGCAGTTTTGACGGGCCAAGAAGGGCCTGGCTGCGTTGAGGACTTTGGAGTAGTAGGCTGAGGATGCAGCGATAGCATTGACCTGTTTATCCATGGACAGGTCGGAGTCAAGGTAGACTCCGAGTGTCTTAACATGGTTCGAGACCTTGATTTGAATGTTATCAATGGAGAAGGAGGCGTACTGATCTCCGAGGTTACCCAGAGTGAAGGGTGACCCAATGAGGAGGAGTTCGGTCTTTTCGCTGTTGAGGCACAGCCAATTCTCCGCCATCCAGGATTGGATGGTAGTGTAGATAGAGGTGAGGGTGTTGGAATCTGCTAGGTAGTCGCCCGTGAGTGGGATCAGTACCTGCGTATCATCAGCATAGTTGGTATAAGAAATACCAAGGGCATCCAAGATGCTAAACAGGGGCCTTGTAAAGAGGTTATAGAGTGTTGGGGCGATACAAGATCCCTGGGGGACACCGCAGGTGAGGAGGCTAGGGGTGGCGGCAGCAGCTTCAGAAAAGACTTTCATGGCCCTTTCTTGGAGAAAGGAGGTGATCCACTGGCAGGCTTTCGGGGAGAAGTTGGCTTGGGTGGCTAGGTGGTGACACAAGGTGTTGTGGTCAACCAGATCGAACGCTGCAGAAAGGGCCGTTTCAGTGCCATGTCGGGGGCGGAACCCAGATTGCCGCAGGCCGAGGAGACGGTTGTCCTCTAAGAACTTTTGGACCTGCAGGTAGGCTGCTTTGTCCAAGATTTTGAGCAGGAATGGTACAGTTGTGATGGGCCTGTAGTTCCCCGGGACGGTTGGGTCGAGTGAGGGTCTGGTATGTTGGTATAGGGGCCTTCCTATAAGTATGTGCCCATGTTGCTAGTAATGGTGCGTGATCTGATAGTGTTCGTGCTTTGATGTTTATCCCCGTGAACCCCCTCAGAGATTCAGTGCCCGTGAATAAATAGTCTGTGCGTGTGAATATCCCTTGGGGGGCGCTATGAGTATACCCTCTCACTTTTCCATGTACCTTCCTCCAGACGTCTACCAAATGCAGTCGGTTCAGGATCATTTGTAAAGCCTTGGCTGGCGGTGCAGGTTTCCTATGCTCGTCATCCGATCTGTCCAGAAGCGGGTCCAGGGTGCAGTTGAAGTCGCCTGCCCAGATGAATGTGCCTCTATGTATGGGGCCAGTTTGGGTGCTTTTTTCTTGAAGAACTCTGTTACGTCGTGATTCGGGGCGCATGTGTTTATCAACCATATTTCCGTGTTCTCCAGCATTCCATGTACTATAACGAGTCTGCTCTCTGAGTCGCTTTCTTGTTTTATCAGCTGGAATGGGATCCCCAGGGCAATTCATATCAGCAAAGCCCTAGCATAGTTGGAGTACGTTGAGCTGTACATTTGGCAGCCCCATTTCTTGGCCACTTTGGTTTGCTTCTCTGGCGTTAAGTGAGTCTCTTGTAACAGAGCCATTTTCACTTTCATCCTGTTCAGCCAGGTGTATAATCTGAGTCTCTAGACGTAGGCGTTCATTCCCCTGACGTTCCAGGTTGCGATAGTTACTTCTTCCTGACCCGTTTTTTTGGTGTGCCTTGTGGCCAGGCCTCTCCCATAGTCTTATGCGAGCACGCTTGCCTGATTCCTGTTTCTCCGGCCCTGGTCCATGCTGTCCTTCCCCCCCATAGGCATATCTCCTTTTTTCCTTTGTTAATGTGTTAATATGCCGGTCAAGTGGCACAGTGAGTAGAGCGCTTGCTTTGGCATGTGCAGAGCCTGCTGATGCAGGTTCAAATCCCGGCAGTGCCAATCTCAGCCTTTCATCCTTCCGAGGTCGATAAATGAGCACCACACACCGTGGGTAATAATAAGCAGCGCTCCGATACCTTAGGGTTCGTAGCGCTATATAGATGCAAAATTATTATTATTATTATTAATGTCATTCTGTACCGGTGTCGCCTGGGACCTCAGACTGGGGATATTTTTCCGGTCTTGCTTCATTTGATCCTCATCGATTCTGTCGCCACTCATGCCTTGCCATCTTCTTCTTTGTATGCTGCTTCCTCCACTTCTCGTGCCTTTCACCAACCGACTAACTATAAAAACGCCAAGCCACCCTCCCCCTGCTCAGGCATCGCTGCTTCTCTTGCACTGCCCACCTATGTGGGGCAGGCCCGCCGCAGTGTGAGCCCTTAGAACTGACATCTGAACTAGTAGAACTCTTTGGGGTTTTGAGTCCCGTCGTACTGTGCGGCAGAACCAAAGCTTGTCACTCCATTATTTGTATTCCTTCTGGCTTGCGTGATAACTGCAGTGTCGTAACATTCTTTCCCCATGTTGGGTTCACACGTGTTGTCACCGGAGAAGGTTCTCGTCATTATTGGCATTTCTGGGTCTCTGTTGAGGGATACCCTGTTGGTCCATCTTCCGTTGTCTCAAAGAAGTACGATCTGTCTTCTCGTATCACCTCCAGTTTGGCAGGGTACAGCAGCATGTAACGTATGCCCGCTACTTTGAGGCGTACCTTGGTTGGGCCAAAGGGTGCCTGTTGTCTCTGGACCAGGACAGTGTAGCCCGGGTAGATTGTTCTGGAGGAGTTCCTGGTTATCACCCCCTCCTTCTCTTGAAAATGTCAATATTTTCTCCCTCTGACCACTCCTCTCTCCTGGAGCGATCACTCCCTACTCACTCCCTACTCTCCTCTCATCTCTCCCTCTCTTCCGCACAAGCCAAGTCTACCCCAACACTGCCACCTACCTTCTCGGACATCCGACCCATGAAGCACGTGTCAGTTGAGGCTTTCGCCGCCACCTTCTCTCCTCCCCCCTCCACCTCTGGCTGTCTCACATCCTGACACAGCCCTGTCTCTGCTCCACTCTTCAATTTCTGATACTCTTTATGCTCTTGCCCCTGTCATGAGGATCCGTTTGAAGTCCAAAACCAAATGCAATTCCTGGTATGACTCTGACTAGCTACACTTATAAGTGTAGGGTGGCTGAGAGGAAATGGAGGACTTCTTGTTCATCCTCTGACAAACTGGCCTGTCGCCTGCTCCAAAGGCAATACCTCACCAAGAAGAGAGTCCACATTCAAGCTTGTGTCTCTGCGGCATCTAACAACTCAGCCGAACTCTTTTAAATCTGCAAGGAGCTGACCAACCCTGCTGAAGTCTCTACCCCTCCTGTTCCCTCCCATGCTCTTTGCAATGCCCTTGCCTCTCACTTGATCTCAAAAACCCAGGACATCTTGTCCATCCTGTCCACACTCTCCACCTCTCCCCCTCACTTCCCCTCTCCATCTGTGCTTTCTGACCCTTCTTCAGCCACCCTCCTTCTTGTTCTTTCCTCTTTTCTGCCCTGATGAGGTCGCTAGACAAGTCCGATCTATGAAAGCCTCATCAAAACAGGTTCATCCCTGTTCCTCTAAAACCATCAAGGACCACATTGACACCCTCGCTCCGGCCCTTGCTGTTTTTTGCAACCACTCCTTTGCCTCGGGATCCTTCCCCTCCCTCTGAAGCACTCCCTTGTGCATCCTCTTCTCAAGAAACTCACAGCTGATCCTTCTTGTCTGGCTAACTATCATCCAATTTCCATGACCCCCTTTCTGGGCAAACTCCTGGAAAAGTTGGTCATCTCTCAGATTGACCTTCATTCCAATTCTGTTGGCTGTCTCCATTACCAGCAGTCTGGCTTCAGAGCTGCCAGAAGCACGGAAACTGCTCTCCCGAACATCCGTGAAGATCTGCTTTCCAACCTTGACTCTAACATTCCCTCTGTCCTCATCCTCCTTGATCCCTCTTCGACACAGTCAACCATACCATCCTGCTCAACCGTCTCTGTGATAACCTGGGTAACCTGGGTATCACTGATCAGGCTCTGGCCTGGCTGACCTCTTTCTTCTCTGAACGACCCTCCCACGTCCAATTTGGTTCCTTCCTATCATCTATCTACCTCTCTACCTGTGGTGTTCCCCAGGGGTCTAACCTCCTGCTCTGGCTTTTCAACCAATACCTGGTAATTATCGCCCATTGCATTGCTATTTGGTGCTCAAATTTCTAGTGCTACGCTGATGACACAACCCATTTTCAGGCTGCCCTCGGCCACCTCCTCTCCTCTCTGATTGCCTAACTAACATTCAAGATTGGTGTGCCGCCAATGATCTTTGTCTGAATGCCAGCAAGACGGAGATCCTCCTCATCGGCACACCTTCACCATCCTTTCCCCTCACTCTCTGGCTGGGCTCCTTTGACCCTCCTACCCCCACCTGCGAGGCTAAGAACCCCGGGGTCATCTGACTCCACACTTTCCTTTTCTGCCCACATCTGTGATGTCCTTCTGCACCTCCTCAGAGGTACTCTGCCTTTCCTCTCCTTCCCCAGAAGCTCATGGTCTCCCAAGCTCTGGTTCTCTCTAGGTTGGACTATTATAACAGCCTCTTTCTAAATCTACCTGCCTCTACTCTCCGCCCTCTACAACTAATCCAGAACAGGACTGCGAGACGTGTCCTTAGCCTCAAGCCCTGGGATCGTATCCCTCCAGCTCTGGAATCTCTCCATTGGCTCCCAGGGGATGCAAGGATTAAATTCAAAGGCCTGTAAATTGTCCACAAGGCTTTCTGGGGCCTGGGTCCAAAATACCTTCAGCTACCCTGCCGCAAATACCTCCCCTCTCGAGCTCTTCGCTTCTCTACCTCTAACTCCCTCAGGGTCAGTAATTTTTCAAAGAAATGAGCTGGGGGTAGAGCTCAGTCTTCGGCTGGGGCCTCCCTCTGGAACAGCCTCCCAGCCACACTAGAACTTGAGGAGAACCATCTTCGGTTCCGGAAGCACCTCAAGACTTCCACTTTGCTTCTGACTTTGCTCTTCCTCTCCCCTGCTGATCTGTCCTCTTGGCCCTGGTACCTGCTCACCCTGCCACCCTTCCGCACTGCCTCAGGGCCACCCCTTGCACTGGGGTCTATATCTGTACCCATACAGTCCAGCCCCCCTTTTTTTTTCCTGCACTTATCAGACCTACCCATTCTGCTGCCTTAAACCCAGCACTTGCCAATTTCTGGCTGCACTACCACGGATTGTTACCTTTATGATCATTTATCCATTTCTCCTTTGCTCCGCACTTTCCACTTCTCCCCCCTTCCATGCACTTTTCCCCTCCCCCCTCTCCCATGCACTTGCGCGTTCTCAATGTCACTGGGCCTAGTAAGACCGTTATTTTGTTCCCCCCTCTTGCCTTGTCGCGCTCTGAAACACTTGTGTACGAGCACGATAGAAATAAAATATCAATATCAATAGTGGGCTGTGTTGCTGCTCCCCCACTCACCTGAATTCACACCTTTTCGCCGTCCTTCAGTGTTGCAGGGGGAGGACTCTACTCTCCCTGTCGTGTTCACGTGCACCTCAGGGTGCCCTGTATAACTTCCTCTCCTGCGGGCCAGCGGACGTGGCAGGTGCCTTTTGGAGTTTCCCTGCCTTTGTGAGACGTACCAACAGCACTATGCTGCTGCAGCGGTGCGCTTGAGGGTCAGTTCCGTGGGTCCTTATCCCGTGTCTGCCGGCCAGGCGGCATGGATGGGATTCAGTTAAGCATGCTGGTCTAGACTGGCGGTGGATTGTGGCTTCCCACTTCTCTAGCTATATTTGAGGACTCTGCAGTGCTATGTGTCCATCCCAGCTGAGCTGGAGCTCATGTCGCTCACCTGCGCCTCGGGATGTAATCCTCTCGCCATCACAGGGAACTGCTGGTGCACGGGGGCCCCTCTGGTTCTTTAACTCGCCTCCAAGCGCTGTTATGGTCATGGCATAAGCACCGGGCTTCGGTTGCCTTGTAGGCGGGCGGACCGGGATCTCGTATGGTCTTGCCTCAACTCCTGGTGGACCCGTCCGGTCTTGAAGGGAGCAGATGTTGTTTTAGCCCCTGTGTGTCCTGGCAGAGGGGGGCAACACTCTGCTTTTGCCCCAGGGGGAGGGGGTCTGTGGGGATTGCGGTTGCTCCCTGCAGGGGGAGATGAAGTCCGGGGAGTCCAGGTGCGCTCAGCGCACCTCGGGTTTCAGGGCCAACCGGGGCATCCGCCCAGGCGCCAGGTTGCTCGCCTCGCTTTTCTGGTGAGGTAGCCGTCGGGCTGCTTCCCGGATTCTGATCTGCCGGTTCTTACTGGCCCGGCGACCATTGCCTTCCGCTGCAGTCTGTCTTCCTCCTGCCTTATGTGCTATGTGCGCTTTCTGGGCAGATTGCGGCTCGCCACGCCCCTGTGTCCTTCTCCTGCTCCGCCGTTCTAGTCGGACAGCTCTTGCTGGAGCAGCTGCCCCCACGTAGTCTTGCCAACGCGCCTTTGTTTTTACTAGGTCCCCCTCAGCTCTGTGGCCACACAGCCTTCTCAATGAGCCACTCTGCTTACATACGCCAATTTGAGATCGGTGGTACAGGTCTGCGTCCCTCTTCTCCGTCGTGTTCTGGCCTGCTCCAGACTCCAATTTCAGGTGAAAAATCCTCACCAGTGTGCACTGGACCTTAATGCACCCTCATGTCGCGTTTTGGCTGTGATTTGTTCAGATCTTGTCAGCTTTAACGCATTTGGTCTTAGGATCTCGGCAGAGCTCTGAAATTCAGCTGCCTAACACATGGCCGCCAAGCCACAACCTTCACTTTCTTAATATACAGTAGGGCTCTTCCCCATTCTGCGTTCGTTAGGGCTTTCCCCAGTTCAGTTTCCCCATTTGCTGTGTGTGTGTAATACTGCAGTATTCTGATTATCCAGGAGCAATTCGTACAGTCTGGACACAGTATGCCCTCCTTCCGCCACATCATATCATTTTGTATTTGTTTATTATTTGTATCACGCACCAAACCCTGAGGTAACTGGGCGCTTAAGAACTTAGTGGTTACATACATACAGGCATATTACAGTTCAATAAAGTGACAAAAGTGAATGACCCTGGTTACAGGTGGGTCAGGAAGGAGAATAATTCAATAAATTGACAACAGTGAGGGACCTTGGTTACAGGTGGGTCAGGAAGGAGATAATAAGCATAGTATCAGGTATAACAGACACAAATCTTAAATAAGACAGTGGTCAGTTTACATGGAAGAGACCTCTTAATGAATAGACTTGTTGCTCAGCCATCTTTTTATATTAGCTTTAAAGGTGAGGAAGGAGGGTTCCTGTCTGAGGGGGATGGGAATGGAGTTCCATCGTTTGGCAGCTTGTACTGGGAAGCTGGCTCCTCTGGCTGTTTTTAGATTGAATCTTGGTACCACCAGGTTGTGGGAGTGAGAAGATCTGGTAGTGCGTGTGGGTTGGTGTTTACAGATTTTGTCCGGCAGGTATTTCGGGGCTGAGTTTGAAAGGCATTTGTGCGTGATGGCCAGGGTGCGATTCTGTCACGGATGGGTAGCCAATTGGCATTTTGTCTGTGAGAGGAGATCTGGGAAGGCTGAGAGCTGCTCTGAAAGAGCTATTCTGGAGTACCTGGTGTTTGTTTAGGTTGTGTTCAGAAGAGCCCTGGAATAAAGTGTTGCAGTCGTCGAGTTTAGATAGAGTGAGTGCTCTAGCCAGCGTTATGCAGCTGCTTGTGGATAGGTAAGCTTTACAGCTGTAGATCAATTTATTGGCATAGGCCGTGGAAGACGCCACGCAGTTTTTTTTTTTTAAACGTTTTTTATTAATTTTTAAAACAAACAATACAAACCAAACTGGCAGCACTTTTTGCAACAATCACATGAACATCAATTAGTCAAAACCACTGCTCCCCCAATCCCTCCCCCCTCAAGAGGTTGTTTGTCCTTCACTTTCCGTATCTGCTACATGTGGCAGGATATCACCTCCTTCTGAGTCTGCAGAATCCGTTATTGTTCCAAACAGTCCTGCTATTAGTACTCTCCATTCCATCAGGGTACCCACTTCTTCTTCCCCACTCATGCTACATGCCTCCTGCCATACCACCGTTTCAGCCTCCGCCCATTTCTGCAATTCCCGCCACCATACCTCCACCCGTGGCTTATGACACTTCTTCCATCCCATGGTAATCCTCTGTTTTACGAGCACATATGCCAAGTCCTTCAATTTCCCAACATGTTTAAGTTTCCGTGGTCTGGGAAACCCTCCCAACAGGCAGGTCCAGGCCGTGTCTATAATGAGCGTGACCCCTTTGTCCGCTAGTTTTTGCACCACTTCTCCCCAGAAGCTCTCAATCATTGGACAAGACCAAAACATGTGTGTCATATCAGCATTTTCCTTGTCGCATTTTGGGCACGCTTGTCATCCCGCATTTCCGAACTTAGGTATTCTCATCGGGGTCATATAAGCTCTGTGCGTTATATACAACTGTATTTGTTGTAATCTAGCATTTCTTGACACCTTCTTGTGGTATCCCATAGCACGCTCCCACATCCCATCCTCCATCTGTGCTCCCACCTCAGTTTCCCAAGCCAACCTCAAATGCGTCAACTCCTTCCCGACTCGGGTCATCACCATCTCATACAATCTAGAGATCTCATGCCCCCCTTCTGATATGTCATATATTGTCCCCATAGTGCCGTCTGGTTCTTCCGCCAATACTGTCTCAGTCCAGATTTTACCAATATTCTGCACCAGTCTTAGATACGTGACATACTGGCCCCTATGCAAGCCCGCCTCTTCCCCTAGTCCTTCAAAATCCCTAATGGTTTTAGGTAGGTCCTGATTATCATCCTTAGTTGCTTGTCTTCCCCTGCCAAAGCAACCAACGGCACCTGCGGGGAACACGGGTACGGGACCTCCATCATTTGACACACTCTACGCCACATCTTCCACCCCAGCAACATCATTCCCGGGCGCTCCTTCATTTCTGAACTAGGCAACCAAATAATTTCCTTCAGGTAAAACGGAGTACAGTCCTGTCCAAACAGCCTAAACTTGGGAGTTGCCTCATCAGAGAGCCATTTGACCACATACTGCAACTGACCAGCTACATAATAGGCCTCAAAATTAGGCAGCTTAATACCCCCCCTCTCATGGAAATTCTGCAACTTCATAGCGCCACTCTATTCCGGGTGCGATGCCATAGGAAGTCTCTGCACATACTATTCAGTTTAGCAAAAAACTTCTTAGGTATCATAAACGGAATATTGCTGAAAAAATGCAAGAGCCTAGGCAGGACCACCATTTTAAGCATCGCCCCCCGTCCCATCATTGCCAACTGCAACTTCTCCCAAAACTTCCTGCTTTTACGACTTTTTCCCACAGCCACCTCGGTGTTATGCAAATGTTCCTCCTTTACCGTGTGATATACATCTATTCCGAGGTAGCGGAAGGAACCAACCGCCCATGGTATCGGAAGCACTGGCAACCGCTCCGGAAGGGTTCCTCTGTAGCTACCCAATGGAAATATGCTCGATTTTTGGGGGTTCACCGCTATGCCAGACAGTTCCGCGTACCTTTCCATTACCTCCAGAATATATTGAAGATTTTCCTCCGGATATTTCAAATATAATAGCAAGTCGTCAGCATACAGGGATATTAGGTGTTTCTCTCCCCCTACCTCGATGCCTATCATGTCATATTGTTGCCGAAGGTATACTGCCAGGGGCTTCAGGGCCAGAATATATAACATCAGGGACCAGGGGCACCCTTGTCTGGTGCCTCTGCTGAGTTGCCACCTCTCGGATATCACCGCTCCTGTACGAACCCTAGCTAATGGCTCACTGTACAGCAACTTCGCCCACCTAATGTAGCCCGGCCCCATCCCATACTCCCTCAGGGCCTCCAGCAACCACGACCACCTGACTGAATCGAAAGCTTTGACTGCATCTAAGGACACAACTGCCATTTCACCCTCGCTCTTGTTCCCCCATTCAACCACCCGGTGGAGTCGCCTATGGTTGTGGGTTATATTCCTGTTGGGGACATAACCTGTTTGGTCCGGATGTATCAATTTACTAATAACTCTCTGCAATCTATTAACCAGGACCTCCGTCAATATCTTGCCGTCCTGATTCAGCATTGACAAGGGTCTGTAGGAGCCACAGCTATGCCCTGGTTTGTTGGCGATTATGATCGCTTCTCTAAGCGATTCTGGCAACCGGCCCACCTCAAACAATTCATTAAGCATTTCTAGCATGTACCTCCTCTCTAAATGCTTTATAAAATTTGCTAAGAAGTCCGTCCGCTTCCGGGGTCTTACTGGTGGGCAGCTGCCACACCACCTCATCCAATTCCTCCAAAGTAATCGGTGCATCTAGCTCTTCTCTTTCTTCGGCACTAATCTTAGGTAATCCAATATCTCTTAAAGTTTCCCTTATCTCCTCTCGGCTGCCCCCCCCCCTTTGTCCTCATATAGTGCCCTGTAATAATCCAAGAATGCCTCATTGACTCCTTCTTGGGTGTCCGCTACCTCTCCATCCTCTCTGGTTATCGTCCTAATCGGGGGCCTAGGGGTTTCACTCTTGTATAGCCACGCCAAGAGGCGGCCCGTTTTATCCCCACCTGCATGCTGCCTCTCAACATACTTCTTATAATTAAGGTTGCAGAGCCTTTCCCAAAGTTCTGCACACCTCTGCTGTAGTTTAAGTACTAGCTCCGCATCCCCCCTCCACTATTGAGCTCCCTTTCTAGTTCATCCTCAGCTCCCCCTAACTCCGTCAGGACCCCACCCTGCAGGCCCTTTGATTTAGCGATGGCAGCACCCCGCAACACCACCTTAGAGGCTTCCCAGATCGTGCCCGCCGAGTCCACACTGCCAGTGTTCTCTTCGAAATAATGTATAATCTCAACTCTGATGTCCTCACTGAAGACCGGATCCTTGAGCGCCTCAGCACGGAGGCGCCACGTCGGTATCCGCGCTCTGGGGCGTCAGTACTGCCACCCCAGGACCAGAGGCGAGTGGTTCGACAGGACCCTCGCTTTGTACTCTGTTTGGGTGGTCTCTACCACCTCATCTGGCATGGCAAAAAAATAATCAAGTCTCGTATGCAGTTGTTGCGGGGCTGAGTAATGTGAATACTGCTCCCCATTAGGATGTTTCAGTCTCCAAACATCTGCCAGCCCGAAGTTGTCGAGCAGCGTCTGCAATGCCCTGGCTGCTGGAGTGGGCCTATCAATCTTATCATCAGATCTGTCTACCCTGGGGTTCAGTACACAATTAAAATCCCCCCCCCCCAAAATAACCACCCCACCCACACACGTACCCAGGTTGGTACACAGAGTCCTAAAATATGCCGCCGTGTTTTGATTGGGGGCATACGTATTTACAATGCACACCTCTTTATTCTCCACCAGCGCCTTCAATATAACCATCCTCCCCTCTGTATCCACCACCTCCTGTGTAAGTCGGAGCGGAACGTGCGGTGCCACCCAGACCAACACTCCCCTAGCGTAGGCAGAATACGGAGAGCACACTACAATACCTCTCCACTTCTTCCCCACCAGCTCCAGCTTTTCCCGCGTCAGATGCGTCTCCTGCAACAGTGCAATATCAATCTTCTGTCTTTTCAAATACATCATGACCTTGTTCCTCTTGAGGTAACTATTGAGTCCCCTGACATTCCACGTTACGATCTTAAGATCCCCCATAGCTCATAAATATCCTCCCTCCTTCCGTGCAGCCAATCCCACCTGCCCACGCGATACAGATACAACCCTCTAGCTCTTTCTTGTAGCCTCATATAGAAACTCGAACTCCCCATAACTATGTACACCCCAAACTCCCCACTTCCCTCCCCACCCTCCACCCATCCCATCCCCAACACCACACTCCCAAACTGCTGCCCAGCTCCTTCCATGGAACTCAGGCACCCCCACATCTAGCCCTGCAAGCACCAACCAATGCCCAGAGCTCAGTAGGGTGAAGTCGCCCTAATGGCCACTTAACTAAGATTACTAAATGGGGTAAAGAGATCCGCTCTGCAAGGCTCCCCTAAAAAACAGCAATAGTCACAGTGCTCATAACATGTTGTTTAACGGTCTGGCCTTCTCTGCCTAAGGCCGCTCAAATGTCATATAATCAAGTCCCAGAGTCCTATTCCGCGCCATCTTGTGGCGCCCTCCTCGTGCACTACTTATCTCCTCCATCTCCTCTTCCCGTCCGAACGTCAGGCTCCTGGGGGCATCCCTGCGCGTCAAGCCATCCCATGGCGTCCTCCGGAGTCTCAAAAAACAAAGTCCTGTGTTTATGAAAAACTTTCAATTACGCCGGATACAGCAACATGCATTTATAGCCCGCCTCTCTCAATCTCCGCTTTACCGTCCCAAAGTTCATACGACACCATCAGGGTATAGTCCGAGTTGGCCGTTATGTTTGCCGCCCCTTGTTTAATCGTTCCACCCTTGCGGAAGTGTTCTAATATCCTCTCCCGATCCCGGTAATTAAGGATTTTGGCAATTACTGGCCTAGGTGGATTTCCCGGCAGCGGCTTCCTTGTCAGAGCTCTATGAGCACGTTCCACCGCGAATCCCTGAGATAAAGCTCCTCCGGGTATCTCCTGCAACAGCATAGATTCGATGAACTCCGTGGGATCGTGGCCCTCTGATCCTTCTGGCAGGTCCACGATGCAAATGTTATTCCGTCGGGCGCGTCCTTCCGCCTCCTCCGCCCTGTTCTCCAAATTGCCCACTCTCTGCACCAGGGCGTGCAATTCGGCCTTATGGGAGGCACAATCCGCGGTGTTCAGGCTCACCTCTTTCTCGAGGGTCTCAGTGCGCTCCGCCAGAGACCTGACGTCCTGTCGAAGTAAATTCACCTCTTCCTGCACCTCACCGACCTTAAGGTCCAATGCCGTTTTCAGCTCAGTAACGGCCAATTCAAGTTTAGCCTCCCAGGCCGCCTTCAGGTCCGCAATTGCAGCCAGGACCTCCTGGTTAGTGCCCGTCACAGGCATGCCGCCTGCAGGCGATTTATCCTTGCTCTTGGAACTTTCCGGACCAGGGGACGTCTTGGCGAAGTCGTCCAACGTGGGCTTCTTCGCCTTCGGTCTCACGGTTCTATTAGACATGATTCTGCATCCGCTGGGCACGTTCCAGGGGGCCACTCTCGAGACACCCCCAGGCGAGACCTGTCCGCTACCATGGGCCGTGCTTTCCGATGTAGCCGCATAAGCCCCACTCCGGCAGCTCCACGGGGTGGGGAGGGGCACGCACAGTCCACAAACTCTGTGAGCTTCTCAAAACAAGCTTTCCATGCTCAGTGTCTCGCTACTTCGATGTGTCGTAGTGCGGCCTCAGCCCTCTGTCACATGCCCAAAGGCCTACGCCAATAATAGAACACTCTAGAAATACAGGCTGATTCGCGCTAGTATCCCAACATAGGGGACCTGCGTTCCGCGCCAGTTACAAATACGCACACAGTCCGCTCCTATCGCCCGACCACCATGCGGCCTGCTCCTTCCTTTGTTCCGGTCGTTGATCGGCCATTTTGTTTCGTCTTCCGTCTCCGGCGCTCCTTATCCTTTTTGCACAAAACTCCTCCGCCATTCCTCCCACGCATTCCAAAAGTTCACCAAGCGCAGTCAGTCCGTTCACACACTAACATGTGTGTTTTCAGCAGTCATAGGCACGTCGTTATGCACTATTTCACCAGGATCATTTCAGGATCTCGGGAGCTCCTCCAGATGGCGTCCTCCTACATGGCTCTCGTAGCCACGGCCCCAAGACGCCACGCAGTTGACCTGTTTTTGAGGGAGAGAGTTGAATCGAGATAGATCCTTTGTGTTTTTATCTCTTTCGAGACATTGATTCTGTTACCGTCAATGATGAAGGATGAGTATCTGGTGTCGAGTTTATTCAGGCGTGCCTGAGTGCCCACGATCATCAACTCTGTCTTGTCGTTATTGAGGCAAAGACTGTTGGTAGCCATCCAGGCTTGTATTTTGAGGTAGATAGTGTTTAGCAGTTTGGAATCTTGGTCATAGCAGTCAGTAAGGGGGATGAGGACTTGAGTGTCATCTGCATAGTTAGTGTAGACGACACCCAAGTTATCCAGGCGGTCGAAGAGAAGCTTTGTAAATATATTGTAGTGTGGGCGACACACAGGATCCCTGAGGGACGCCACAGAGTATCGCTATAGGGTCGGCTGAAGCTGACGGGTAGAAGACTCTGGTGGTCCTGTTTGATAAGAAGGATTTGACCCAATCAGATGCATTGGTGGAGAATGCTGCCGCAGTGTTAAGGTGGTGAGAATTTGGTGTTCGACGAGGTCGAAGGCAGCAGATAAGTCTAAGAGTGGAGGATTGCTAACTTACCATTGTCCTTCGCCTCGTCCATTTGGATCTTTAGATCTAGGAGGGCTGTCTCAGTTCCATGTCTGGGTCTGAAGCCTGATTGTCTAAGTCCAAGGAGTTCATTCTCCTCTAGGTGCTTCTGTATTTGCAAATAAACCACCCGATCCAGAATTTTTATAAGGAAAGGGATGGTGGTGATGGGCCTATAATTAGTAGGGACATTTGGATCGAGATTGGGTTTCTTTAGTAGGGGCATCACCCAAGCTTCCTTGAGGTTGTTAGGTACTTGATTAGAGGTGAATGAGGAGTTTATCAGTGCGGGGATGAAGGGGGCTGGGTCTTTGGCACCTTCTTTGATCGCAGTGGCAGGGCAAATATCGCCTTGGCAATGAGAGGCTTTCAGACTTTTTATGATGTCCTCAACTTCCTTAGAGGTTACTTGAGAAAAGCTGAAAGGGGTGCACGGGTGAGGGGTTTTCTCTGGGTCAGAGGTATGCTGGGATACGATGGAGAGGCTTGCCTTTTTAGCATTGATCTTATTTTGGATTAGGGTGATTTTTTCTGCGAGTGCTTGCTGGATTTTAGTGCACCACTCTGCCTCTTTGATGCAGTCTTATATAGGCGGTGCAGGGGATTCAAGCTCTTTTAGGATGCCGAAGAGTTCCTTAGTGCTGGATTTAGCATTCTGGAGTTGTAGGTTTCTTTTTTGGCTGAGAGGATCGCTGCTTTGTAGGTAGCAGAGGCTGACAAAAGTGCAGTTTTGTTGATGATGGATCGGGATTTGCGCCAGGTCGATTCGGCTGATCTTTTTGTGTTTCTAAGACCTTTTAGTTCGGGGGTGAACTATTTGTTGAGGTGATCCAAGGGTTTGGCTTTCCTGAGTTTAAGCGGGGCCACGATATCAAGTGCAGATTTAAGAGTGTTATTATAGAGGTCTACCAGGTCAGGCGGGTCAAGGTTGCTGAATTTAGACTCATTAAGGATGTCACTAATGAGGGGCTGGAGGTAGCTATGGATATGTTGCAACAATTTCTGGATAGCGATGGGGGTGCTAAAGTGGTTTTGGGTGGAGATGGTCCAGGGATGGAGAATAGGATGAGATGATGGTCAGATCAGGCGACAGGTTCATTTTGCATAATGAGATGGAACAGTTCAGGTCATACCCAGTCCAACGTTCTGCCTTTAGAATGGGTGGGTGTTATGATTCTGTGTATAAAGCCCAAGTTAGTAATGGAGTTGTCCACAGCTAGGGCATGATGATTGTGAGGGTCTTGGAGGCCGAGGTTCATATCTCCTAAGAGGGTGGTTTGGGATGAGTGAAAAGGAGGTTCAGGATGTCTTCCTCAAAGGAGGGAGAAGGGCCAGGGGGCTGGTAGATAAGATCCAGGAGTATTGTTTCGGTGGGTGAGAGAGTTAGTTTCACCGAGAGGAGTTCTGCAGAGGGGAGGCTGGCAAGGTAGATGGCTCTAAGGGCTAGTTGGGTTTTGGCAATGAAGGCCACTCCTCCGCCTTTGCCCGAAGTTCTATCTGCCCTGATGATGGTATAGCCTACAGGTATGGCTAGGGAGAGTGCAGGTCCTGCTGCCTGATGAAGCCAAGTTTCTGTGACAGCCAGGAAGTCTAGACTATTTGCTATAATAAGATCAGAGATCTCAAAGGTATAGGCCACGAGTGATCGAGCATTGATAAGGGCTCCTTTAATATTCGAGGGTTGTGGAGTGGTGATGGGTAGTTTCAAGGTCTCATTGGGGGAGGGGTGTGGTATGCCGTGTGGTGGTACAGTTTTGGGAATTGAGTTGAGGATTTTTAGGCATAGCAGGGACTTTGTGGATGCGGAAACGGGAGCCTAATCTTTGGTTCTTGGAATGGACTGAAAGTGGGATAAGAGGTGTTGGTGGTGTGGCGAAACGATGTATCCACTCGAGAGGGCTCAGTGGCACACTAGTAGCAGTGTTTGAGAGTGCTGTGCTAGTTGGTTTGAGGTAGAGTGTGGGTGGGAGAGGTGGTAGAGAGTATGATGGGGTGACTGAGTGGACTAGGGGGAGGAATGAGGCCAAGGCCAGAGTGGCTCTATGGAAAGAGGACATGGTGGGTTGTCAGTAGGCTGGGTAGGGTTGGCTCAACAGTTACCCCAGGCAAGATATCAGTGGGCTGCCTCATGTGTCAAGCACTTCATTTGTTCCTTCTCTGGTTTGGAGTCCCAGCCATCTTTCGTTTATTGTATTCACCATACTTTTGGATACCATGAATTGGCCTTTGTTTATATCGTTCCATTCCATTAGGCTGCGGAACTCAACCCACTGTCCTTCCTTCCCTAGGTTGCCTACTTGGGCTATTCTTTTGGCTTCCCAGTGTCTTCGATATGCGCTAAGCGTTTCCGGTAGGCTATCAATTAGTCCCGCTAGGGGGACATGTATGGAACAGGGGTCCGGGGTTTTCAGAATCTTCCATACTCTTCGGCATAGGGTTAGGCCCAATGTGACGAGAAGGGGGTGGGGTTTCTCGTGTAAAGCCTTTTCCATCCATATGCCCTCTCTTAAATAGCAATGTGGCAGTGTGGGTTGTAGGAGTAGTGTGTCTAGGGAAGGTTTGTCTCCCAACCAACTTTCTACAAACTGCAACTGCTCTGCCAGGTAGTACAGCTCAAAATGTGGTAGTTTGATCCCTTCCAGGCCGTAGTCTCTCTGCAGTGTGCCTAGGGCGACTCTGTTCCTGCACCCTCCCACCCCCGCAGGAGTTCCCTTATAGTCGTGTTCAGTTGTCTAAAGAATTCTTTGGGTACTATCGGTATGTTGGTAAAATGGTACAGAAGGCGGTGGAGTACTATAATTTTCAGTAGTGCTGCCTTACCCGGATTTCCCAGGGGCAACGTCTTCCAGAAGGGCATGGAGTTTGTGAAGTTTTGAAGCGCCACTAGTGTGTTATTTCAGTGCAATGTTGTTGGGTCATGGTAGCAGAAGGAGGCCTGCATCCATTTTAAGCCCAGGTCAGGTAACTATTCTATATTGCGCTCTTTAAGTGCCGCCAGAGGAAACAAGGAGGATTTATCCTTGTTGATATGTATGCCCGATAGCTTGGTGAATTCTGTTATAACATCTAGTAAGTGCGGAAGGTTGTCTTCCGGTCTGTTGACATATAGAAGCATGTCATCGGCATAAAGCAAGATTAAGTGAGTGGTGTTATCTATGCCTATCCCTGCGTTTACCTATTCTCATCTATACTTATCCCTGCGTTTACCTATTCCTTCCTGAGGAAGGCGGCCAGTGGCTCTAGGGCTAGTATGTAGAGCATTGGTGACAGTGGGCAGCCTTGCTTCGTGTCTCTGTGTATTTCCCATTCTGCTGAGACCTGTCTGCCTGTCCTAACCCTGGCTTTGGGTTTCCTGTAGATCAGCGTGATCGATCTCAGCAAGATTGTTTACATCTGGAAGTGTTCCAACACGTGTAGCAGCCAGTCCCAGCGTACTACTGAAAGCGTTTACAGCGCTAGGGAAGCGACTGCAATGTCTTCCTGCCTATGGTTGGTTCGGTCTATGACGTGGTGGAGTCTCCTCAGATTCCATGTAGTATTGCGGCCTGGGACATATCCTGTTGGTCCATGTGTACTATGGTATGTATGACCTGTTTCAATCTGTTGGCCAGGGCTGCCGTAAGGATTTTGCTATCTTGATTAATCATAGAAAGGGGTCTGTATGATCCGCAGTCGAGGGGTTGTTTCCCTGGTTTCAGAATATGTATTATTAGCGACTCTCGCATGTTATCTGGTAAGAGGACTTGTTCATATGCCTCTTTATGGACCTCGAGGTGTCTGGGTGCTACAATAGCTTTGTATTTCTTATAGAACTCCCCCGGAGGTCCGTCTGGGCCCTAGGTCTTGGCTGTTGAGAGGCCTGCAATTATGGTTTCCAGTTCCTCTATTGTTAATGGGGCGTCTAGTACTGCTACCTGCTCCTCAGTCAGTTTTGGTAGCTCAATATGAGTTAATGCCTTGCCTCGTGTATATCCCTGTCTTCTGTGCTCAGATTGGGGGGGGGGGTAGTACAGTTCCTTGTAGAAATGGATGGGAGAAGACCTGGTTGATACCCTTCTGGTTTTGATGGTTTCGCCTTCCTGATTCCGTATTGCGCTGATCGGGTCTCTCTGTACTTCTTGCTTAGTTAAACAGGCAAGTAGCCTGCCGTGCTTGTTGCCCTCAGCGTGCAGTCTCTGTATATATTTCCCATAATCTAGTTTCCCTAATTTCTCCCAAGTAGAGATGCATTGTAATCTCAATGGTGCCAATGCGATTGGTTCTACTCCAGTTAATCCTGCTTCTCTCAGCTTTCGCTATGTCCTCTTCTATTCCAGATAGGTCCCCAAGCATGCCCTTTTTGAGGCCCCCCATTTCCCTATTACAGCACCCCGTATTACCACTTTGAAGGCATCCCACAGGGTTCCCGACCTATTTAAACTCCCTGTATTAAGTTGAAAGTATTCCTCTTTGGCATCCAGCATGTGGCTATGGAATTCATCATCCAACAGTGCTTCTGAGCGCAGTCTCCATATTGGTATAGGGGTTCCTGTGGTTGTGTGCATCCATGTCACCACCAGCGGGGCATGACCTGAGACGGTCCGTGCCGTAAATTCAATTTCTGTGATTTCACTTAGGGTCTCTGTTCCCGTGAAAAAATGGTCTATTTGTGTGTGTGTGTGTGCCGTGTGGTGCACAAAAGTGGGAGAAGCCGTGGCTCTTGCTGTGCTTTTTCCTCCAGACATCTGCCAGACTTAGTTGAGGATTTTTAAGTTTTTCGCCGGTGAGGCTGGTTTCTTAAATTTGGTGTCCGATCTGTTTAGTAGTGCGTTAAGTGGCAATTGAAATCTCCACTCCAGATATATGTCGTGCCCCTATATGGTGAGATTTGGGGAGCCAATGATCTGAAAAACACAATGGCGTTGTGGTTGGGTGCGTACATGTTTACCAGGTACACTTGAGTAGGCCATGTACTAACACGGGCCTGCCTTTCTTCTCCGTCCTTGTCGACAGCTATGAGTTGGAAGGGGACATTGGGGGCTACCCACGTCAGCATGCCTCTGGCGTAGTTGGAATAGGTTGATCCGTATAATTTACCCCCCATTTTCTTGCTATCATGTTCTGTTTTTCATTTAGGTGCGTTTCTTGCAGCAGTGCCACTTTCACCTTCATTTTATTTAACCTGTGTACACCCTTAGTCCTTTCACATAGTTGTTCAGTCCCCTTACATTCCTTGTGACAATGTTTGTACCTTCAAGACTTGTCAGTCCTGCTCCTCTCAGTGACCTCCGGCTTGTTTCCTCGCCCCTTTTCGGACCATGGCCCCAGGATCTACCCCTGCTCTCCCTGGGACTCCCCGGCACGGAGGCAGGGAATGTCCTACATGCTTTTCGGCCATCAAGGAGGGTTCCTTCGTACCTGTTTTGTGTGCAGTTTCTTTGCAGTACGACCCATGTCTGCTCTGTGTTGATGATGTGTTCTCTCGCCTCAGCTTCAACTGTCAACCAACAAACTTGAACACAAATGTCCAGCCACCCTCCCTCCGCTCAGGCTCCACTGCTTCCCTTGTCCAGCTCAATTTTCCTGGTGATGGCTTGCAGCAATGCGATCGCTTGCAACTGCCATCTAAACTTTGTCAAACGTCTTGGTGTTGCTCGCTGGGAATACAACCACCTCTTAGGAGTCCGACAGTCAGGTTTCAGACCCCAACATGGTACTGAGACCGCTCTCGTAGACCTTAAGGCTCAAATAGATGAGCTGAGAGACGAGGGTAAGACGGCACTACTGCTGCTCCTTGATCTCTCAGCTGCATTTGATCTGGTTGACCATGAGATCCTCTGCAATCACTTAGAGTCGGCAGCCTACTTCTCCCAAGAGGCAATCAACTGGATTCAGTCCTTTCTCAATAACAGAACAATGCGAGTCTTCTCCCCATTAGCAGCTGCCAACCCAATGGCCATTACCTGTGGTGTGCCACAGGGCTCTTATGTCGCTCCCACTTTGTACGTCATCTTCACAAAGCCCCTTTTCGATGATCTCGATGGTCTGGGTATCAACTACACGAATTACGCCGATGATACTCAGATCCTCATCCCGCTGACGGGGGATTATGACAAGGATTTGGCCTTTGTAAACAGAGTGTACCTCAGCATCCAGGCATAGATGGCCTCACACGGTCTATGCCTGAATGATGACAAAACGGAACTCCTCATCCTAGGCACTACAGCCAATCTCAACAAACTTGGCCAGAACTACTCCTCGTTTGAAATCGACAATAACATTATTGCCATGGCTAAGGAGGTCAAAACCCTTGGCTTTTATCTAGATTGCACACTTACATTAAAAAAACAGGTAAACGCTATGGCTTCCGCTACCTCCTACACTTGCAAACTCATCAGAGCAGTGAAACCTTTCCTTTCATCTAAAAACTGCATCACCTTAGCTAGAGCCTTGATCTTGTCCAAGTTGGACTGTTGCAATGCTCTCTACGTAGGCAGCAATAAATACATCACGGACAAGATTCAAATCTTGCAAAATAATGCATTAAGAGCAGCCCTAAGTCTCCCGAAGAAAGCCCACATTTCCGATACTAGAAGATCGGTCAACTGGCTCTCTACGAAAGATAAGATCCTCCTCAAATCTGTCTCTCTGACTCACAAATGTCTCCACCATTCTGCCCCTCAAGACCTCATAATGAGATTCACTAGACAAGTATCCAGCCGCCCCTCCAGAAAGGCGAACTCTAACCTCCTACTGGTGCCAAGATTCAAACGCACTATGACTGGAGGAAGTACCTTCTCTGTCAAAGCAGCACAACAGTGGAACTCTCTACCGCCATCCCTAAGGGAAGACCTGCCTTACTCTCAATTTAGATCTAATCTTATTCACTGGATCAAGGAACACGATAACTAATGTACTGGTACCTTACTGACTCTTTTGCTATCGATTTGTAAATTGGGTATATTATATTCTTTATGTAAATATGACTTATCGTATCTGTTCTCAATACTGGTGTTGTGTCCAGCACTATAACCATAGTTGGACTCCATCCACAGTGCCACATGTAACCTAAGCTATACAATCCTCTTGTTGCTCTTGAGCCCTGCTACCTCTGGGTCAGGTGCACATTACAAATAATAAAAACAAACAGACTGTCAGGCAGCAGACTCTTGTGTGGGTGGTTTCCTTTCCCTATCTTCGCTACATGATCGTGTCGGTCTTAGTTTCACATCATTAATGAGGGTTTGCATTTTCTTGTGGACCCGCGGTTCTAGTCGTCGTGGTTAGTTCTTCAGATGCGTTGTTGTTATTGTGCCTGGCCGCCAGTTGAGGTATACCCTGCTGATCCAGCCAGGAATGGGCCTCAGCGGTGCTCTCAAAGAAATAGGATTGTCCATCATATAGCACTTTTAGTTTGGCAGGGTATAACAACATGTATCGTAGGTTTTCATTCCTGACACTCTCCTTTGTCGGGCCAAACAGTGCTCTTTGCTTTTGTACAAATGCTGTGTAGTCTGGGTAGATCGCCAGCTTAGAGGAGTTTCGGGTGATTGTGCCGCCTTCTCTTGATAAAGTGAGGATCTTTTCTCGATCTTTAAAGTTAATGATTTTGGCTATTATGGGCCTCGGTGGAGCGCCCTGAGGGGGCCTCTTAGTCAAGGATCTGTGGGCTCATTCTACTGTAAAGCCCTGTGACAGTATGCCAGCTCTGACCTCCTGCAATAGCAGGTTTTCAATGTAGTTAGTGGGGTCTTGTTTCGTCGGGCTCGTCCTTACACATCTTTGGCTCTGTGTTCTAAGGTTTGTATTCTCCCAAGCATGTTTGCGATTTGGGTTTGGGCGCTGGCAATATTGGTGGCATTGTCCTGAACCTGGTGTTCTGCTGGGCCCATTCTTCCTGCCAAGGCCTGCATGTCCTGGCGTAATAGGCTCACGTCTACAATTGCTGCGTCCATTTTGGGCTCAAGCGCACGTTTTAGTGCTGTGATCGCCTCCAGGATAGGGCCATCTTTTTGGCGCTGCGTCTGCTGATCCGACTGCGTTACGCTGGTGTCTGTAGAAGTGTGCAGGCCGTTTTTGCCCTTACCAGCATAAGATTCCATGCCGGTTTGGCTAGACTTCTCGGGGGGCTTCCCTGAGAGTGGTGTAAGTATTTGGGCTGGTCTCAGTACCAACAAGCTCAGTACATTGCGAAGGTGCTTGTCCCTGTGTCAATGTTTTAGTGCATTGTTTTATGTGACCTGGGATGGTGGGTTTGTGCTCCCAGGAAGCTCCGGTCCTTGTCGCTGGGTTCCATTGTTGCGACCCAGGGAGTGGTGTCAGGCAATGTGCAGGCTTCTTCGGTTCGTCCACCCCTTGAATCTGCTTCCTTAGAGGGGGAGTCGCAGTCCGCATCGCGTGCCCACAACGCTTATCCTTCCAGTATGGCAGGCAGCCTCCGGGGTTCGTGATTGTCCGGCTCAGGTACTACTCAGCCTGCAGTCAGGGGGGGCCGCTGCACCCAAGCACACAGTGCTGCAGGTAGGCCTCGCCACTGAGGCTTGGTCAGGGTGTGTTATGGTGGCGCATCTACCCTTGTGGCCGGGGCTAGGTCTTGAGGGTTATGCCTCTGGTTGGTCATATTGATACTGATGGGATCCCCGTGCCGCTCGCGGCAGCATAGTCAGCCTGTAGGACCATTACGGGGAAGGGGTCGTTGCCTGCATTGCACTCAGGTTCGCTCACACAGCGCTCATCGTTCTTGCGCCCAGACCTGAGCTCTTCAATTCAGTCCCTTTTCCCAGACTGTAAGTAACGCTGTGAGGAGGATCATCTGGCCATGGCTTGTGCCGCTGTAGCTGGACCGCTCAGCTGACATGGTCCGCAGGCACCCCGCTGTGCTGGACTCACGCCACCAGCGGCTCCGGCTCTCCCTTTAGTTCGTGCCTATTTTTCCGGCTCTTCTTACTGTCTTCTGCCTGTTGCGCTGCGCACAGTGTCTGCTGCAGGCGGGTCAGTTTTGGGCCGCCATCTTGTTTTCCGTGCTTCACGGGCACCAGCACTCAGCTGTTCCATGCGCGTGATCTCCTCTCCTCTCCTATTCACCGCGGTTTTCTGAACTGCTGCTCCTGCAGCGTTCGGACACTGTCGTTAAGTTTCAAGTCCAATCTGACCGATTTTCAGATTGTATCTGAGGACCTAGCGGGAGCTCCAGAGTTCTGCTGCCTTACTGCATGGCTGCTGGCCACACCCTGCCTGAGGTTGCAAGGTTATCCCAAAATGTACCAGTCCACAGAAAAGAATAAGAGAGCGGAAGTGCTTTACGGAACACTTTGGATCTCATAGTAACGGACATGGATAATGAGACCCAAAGGAGATATTTAGCTGTGATCTTGAAACGGCGAGGGGCGGGATACACATTAGCAACCATGTATGCCCCAAACACGGGTCAGGATACCTTTATTCAACAAGCCTTGGTTAGACTAGAGAAATTTGCGAAAGGTCCCATAATATTGACAGGAGACTTTAATATGGCATGGGATCCAGAAAAAGATAGATTGACAAAAACCAAGGGAATCCAGGGGAGACCCTCGAAAGAATTAGCAGAGAAGGTTGAGAGACTAGCCCTTGTGGACGTATGGAGGGAGAAAGAAGGGGATAAGGAAGGGTTCACATTCTATTCCCACGTTCATCACTCATCACTAATAGATTATGTGTGGACCTCCCTGAAACTCCTGGGAGGGTTGAGGGCCATAGAAATAGTGGCAATCATTTTGTCTGACCATGCTCCTCTGACATTGATAATAGGTAGAAGGCCAAGTTCCCCAGGACTCTGGAAATGGAGGTACCCAGTGCATCTGTTTAAGGACAAAACTTTGAGGAAGGATGTGAATGAGAAGATTGTGAGTTTCTTTGGGGACAATAAAATTAGTAGAGACATCAGGGCAAACAAGGTGGGACGCCCTCAAGGCAACTGTTAGGGGGAGAATCATTGCAAGTAAGGCCCCTAGAGACAGGGAACTAAGGCTGCTAGAAAGAGAGTTAGAAGGGAAAGTAAAAAAGGTAATGGCCAGGATGGGAGTGGGAGCCAGTGGGGTAATTAGAAAGGATTACAGAGCTGTAAAGGGCCAACTGGAAATTATACAGGCAAGGGCAGAAGAAAAATCATAAAAACAGAAATTGTACATCAAGGCCAATAAAGCCGATAGACTTTTAGCCAGGATGTTGAGAAGAGAAGAGAAGGCTCAAACAATTATCAAAGTAAAGATGGAAGGGGGGACCAGTATGGACACTAAAGACATTGTACTGGAGTTCTCGAGGTTCTATACAGAATTATATAGCTCAGAAGATCCTACAGAACAGAGTCAGCAGGACTACATTTTTTTTTTTACTTTATTTTTGGTATTTTCAAAACAGTAACACGCAAATTCCACATACAGTGGATAAAAGAAAACAGTTTGCCTCTTGGTTTCCCAGCCCGGTCCACCCGTCTCCCTTCCCCATTGTTCCGTGCTCATGTTGGATCTCGCCAGAGCACGGATAATGCGATGCAGTTATTTAATTAATTTAAATAGTTATGCATAGTGTCAGGATGAGTGGTGAGCTGGGAGCTATAATGTTTTTGATAAAATGAATGGAAGGTGTCGACAATATCTTCTTCTGTGTGCACTAGTGTGCCTTGAGCATTACGCATTATCTCTACGCAGGTGGGCTTCCTGTCGCCGGCTATCAGGCACGCTTGGAGGGCTCCTGGTTTCTGACCCTCACCATATTGGCGAATCCGAAGTCTGTGACCAAGGAATTTTAGCTCACGTTCAGCTGTGGCTTCGAATTTCAAGAGTTCTTCCTTAAGGCCAGCTCGAGTACGGGGATTGTTCGAGTTTGTGCACTCGAGTTCCGAGTCCTTTTAGGTGGGTTTCGTTGGTAGTCAGCATGCGTCTAATCAGTTTGAGGATCCCATTCTCCTTTGCTGTACACACTCCTCTGATGTAGCATTTTAGCGTCTCCCAGAGTGTACCCGCTGAGACGGCAGATTTTTGGTTAAGTTCTAGAAACGTGGTGATCTCGTGCCGAAGTTCAGTTGCAAACACCAGATCCGATAGAGATCCTGCTTTGAATTTCCAGTGGGGTGGGTTCTGTTTGCTGTGAGAAGGTCGAATTCGAGCACTAGGAAGTATCTGACTTGTTCCCCACTGAAAGGGGCCTTCTGTGGACACCAGGAGGTAGTCAGTGCGTGAGCTAGTGTTGTGGACTGTCGAGAGTAAAGTGTATTCCTTGGTTTCCCAGTTAGAGTGTCTCCATATGTCTATCAAATCATGCGCTTGACAGATTTCCTTAACCTGGAGGCTTGCTTTGGATGGTTTTAAGTGCACATTTTGTGATTTGTCCATTTGGGAATTCAGCGTTGTATTTAAATCGGCTCCCCAGATAATTGTTGCAGGGTCTGATCCTCCGAGGTGAATCCAGTTGAAGTTATCCGAGCCGTCATCATTGGGGCCGTAGGAATTCGCGAAAACCACCTCCTTGCCTGCTAGGATTCCTCTTACCATAAGTGCTCTGCCCTCTCTGTCCTTTTCGGCTTTTATTAAGCTGAAGTTGGCTCTTTAATCTATCAGGATAGCTACCCCCCTGGCATATGAGGAAAAAATATCTGTGACACCCCCATTCTCGGGCCCAGCGGTGTTCCGACTCCGGGAGGAGGTGAGTTTCTTGTATTAGGGCCACTTCAATGTTATGCCTCTTAATGTATTGGAGAATCTTTCGGGTTTTCACTGGTATATTGCCCCCCCTGGTGTCAGGGTGTTGATGTTGGGTCCTGGTGTTTGCTGGGGTTGGTGCGGTGTTGAGGCAGAGCGCAGGGAGCACATTGTTGCATCTCGATTTGTGGAGTGCATCGCCACGACTGTTGGTAGTCAAGGTATATGAGGCGGTAGGGGTACCGGGTCCCAGAGGCATATTCCCACTTTGCTTGCAAAAAACCCACCCATGCTCGGGCAACCCCGCATAATTCCCTCCCCACAAACTGTAAGCAGTAACATGGCTGCGCTTGGGGCGCTAGTGGCTTTCCAAGGAAATAGGCTCCTCTCGCCTTTTAGAGTAGTGTACCATTGGTGGTAATCGTTAGTGTTGGAGGCGGGCTGCTTCACGTCGTCTCATGGCGGATTCCTTCTAGCTTGCTCCCTCGGCAGTGGATGTGGGTTATTGTTTGGGGGTCTACATGTCAGTCTAGAAATACAGATACCTCTACTTTGAGACCGCAAACATATTTTGGTGGCCGTGGACCAACCGTCTCATGCACGATACGACAGAATATAGGTTTTCGAGTTTGCCAATGAACGGCCATTTTGATGTAGCAAGAATCGCCATTTTGTTTTCTAACCATTGCTCATTGCTTTCTGTTCCTATTGCTTCGCAGTATATTTTCCGCTTACACTGCTCGACTGTGGAACATTGTTGTCTGTATGTGAAAAGGACAAGGCTGCAGGGCCGTGAGGATAACAAGAGTTCGCTGAAACACAAACGTAGGCAGCGCCAGGAAGAATGCCCGGCTCCCTCCCGAATGTAGTATTAAAGCAGAGCTCCAGGGCATTTAATCATTTCACAGCTGCCAGCCAGTCTCGTTATATGGTAGAATATGTTAGAATAATACCGCTAAAGGCTTGAATTATGCTGTTCTAACGGCCCCCCTTTGCTGAGCCCGCTAGAGCATGTCGGCTCCCAGGACGCGAATAGCACCTGATAGATAGCAAGGTCCGGAGTGCAACTCCCCCCGTATGTAGTTCGCTTCCAAGAACAGAAGCGCCGTGTTCTATTCAATAACCAAAAGATGCCTCCGCACTCACAAATTGCAAATTGTTACTAGAATAGATGTTTGAAGGTGTCATAGTGGTCGGAGATGTCCATCATCACACCAAGTTCAAAGAAACCCAATAAAGGGGGGTGTTAAACATGTCATAGCTGATTGTTTGATATGCATTTTGTATATATGTAACTGATGTACGTAATTCACTCTCTTGCGTCCCTCGAGGTCTAGAGATGCACGTCGCGGGGCATGAGACCGAGTTGGCCAACTGAGACTTTTGCTTTGCAATAAAACCCTAGCTTTGGGAAAACAACCTCGTGTCTGGCGCCTCTATCGTGTGTGGTGACCCGCCTTGTTTCCATAGACGTCAGGGTCCCCTAGGTGCCCCTTTCAAGATGGCGCCCGAATAGGGTCCCTCCCCCACTTGTTCCTTCGCGTAACGTTGTAATTGAGAAAGGCAGAGAACGGCGAGGACGGGACGATCGAGCCGGGATCAAGAGGTGTTCGGGGCGCCCTGTAAAAGTGATGAGAGACTCCTTTGCAGATCTGCACACATCTGATCCCTGATCGACGTGCCTGGCTAGAGAACAAGGAGGCGAGGGTCCAGAAACGAGGCAGAAGCCAAGAAATGCAGACATGACGTCCTTTGGTGCGTCAGTATACAGATGACTTGATTTATCAGGTGAGTCATTCCCCGATTCAAAGCATCCTGATGTTGGTTGAGAGTTGACTTTGCAAAATCAAACGCCCTAGGTAAGGTTGATTAACCAGGGGGAAGGTTGAAATATGCCTGGGGTATTGTCCACCCTAGCACGGTTTTTCCGTTGTGGTAGACAATCTTTGGAAGATGGCCAAATTGTACCACCTGGGGGAACGACGGCATATGAGATGTATGTGAAGTATGGAGTGGGTGCGATAATATTCTGTGAGACTTGGCATAGGCAAACCAGAAAGCAACAAGACCATCAGTGGCCGATTAATGGTAGTTTTGAGATGGCGAGGATAGATAACTTGGAAAGGGTGTTGATAAGAAAGAAAGCGTGTCCTGCAGCATTTGAGACTATTAAAGACTGGAGAAAGGAAGCAATGCTCCGATTTAAAAGCAGAGCAAAGCATGCGCGCAGGCATAAATCAAAAGGTGAGGTAGCGGAAGAAAAAGAAGAGGAGGAGTGGACTGAGAGTCTAAGAAGGGCAGGCAGGCGTGACCAGTTGAATATAGAAAAGATATACCCACAGCGAGAATTACACATAGCAGATGAATTGATAGAAAATATATTGACCCATACAAAACAAGGCCCAAGATCAGAAGTAAGACCAGACACGTCAGTAGCTATTGCCCAGACCCCGCCCGTAGCCCAAGCTCCCCCTCCGGTAGCTCAAGCCCTTCCACAGCCACAGACCGCGCATGTAACACTTCCTATTAGCCAACCAGGCCCACAACAGACACTCCCTGTTCCCATTGTCCCATCCGCACCTCCTGCCTTAGACACAGACTCAGTACCGTCCGTTCCTCCCGGGGTTGAAGTTGAAGCCGCAGGGGCAAGAGGCGGGACTGACCAAAGGGGGTGCACGAGGGTAACCCGCAGCGCAATCAGCAAAGAAAGGAAGGTGGAATTGCAGCAACAGGCAGAGATGTATATAAACGGGAATGATGGGACAGCAACATTGGCTTCGATATATGACTTTCGTAGAAGCAACGAAAGACAGGTAGTGTTGGAATGCATGGGTGCATATTTGGTGGAGAAATGGGAACAGCTAATTGGGAAATTACCACCGCAACGATTGTTAGATTTGAATGCATTGGCACACTGTAGGGAGAGGGATGAAGAAGTGAGAGAACATGTGTATAGACTTTTTGAGCTTAAAGATGAATTAGATAATGACTATGCCGAAATGTTTACTGCACCTGGGTATAGGAGTAGAGATATCGGGAGAAATAGGAAGGAAACTGTAGAGCCATATATACAACGACGACATTCGATGTCCTCAGTACAAAGGGGCGACAAGTTAAAAGTATGTATGCGAGAAGCGTTTAGATGAATGCCAGATCCTAGTATTCCCACAATGGAGATACACGAGATATTTGATGAATATTCCATGCCTTTGAAAAGAAAAGCGCTACAATCGATGGTTGAACATTTATTAGATAAAGATATAAAAAACGATAAGGCCAGCCCGCCCGAAATAATGGCAGTATATAGAAGAGCACTAGAGCGAGGGACAGGAGAAACATCCCTATCATTGGATCTGGGAATATTGTTACATCTAAGAGAAGGGGGAGGGACGGTAAGTGGGGCATTTCCTATGAGAGAGGTCCCACCTACCTTTGAGCCCAAAGTGGAGGTTCCCGCAGTGGGCGGTGCAGCGGCGCAGGTGACACCAGCCCATTACACCGCCCAATATGTGCATGTCCCCTTTTCCAGACAGGAGGTGAACAACATAAAGCAGACGATTCCTGATATAAGAAAGAATCCTGCAGGGTTTTACAAGGAAGTAGAGTCCTGCCTACAATCATCCGTGCTTACCATGGGTGATATAGACCTAATATTCCCGGTGATCCTGCCAGCAAACATATGGAAACAAATAAGGAAGGTAGATGACACAACGGCCTTTGGCGCCACATGGGCGGACTTGATAATAGAAGATAGAAATAAAGCGGTTGGAGGGACACCAAGAGCGAACCTGGTGGCGTTACCAGCACGTATAGTACAGAAGTTAAAAACAATTGTTCCAGAGAAAAGAATCCAATGGGACAAATTGACTGCATGTGTACAAGGCAAAGATGAGTTGGCTACAGATTATTTTAATAGATTTGAAGAAGTATTCACAGACTTCAGCGGGCAGGATGTGGGTTCAGAAGCAGGAAAGAGGTTATTTGTTGACAAATATCTGAGGGGGTTAAAACTTCCAATTCAGGATCTAAAAATGACATCAGAGAGTGCATGGCAAGCAAAAACGTTGGGCGAAGTACCGCATATGGCCCAATATTATGAGCGCAGAGTGACTGCAGGAAAAGAAAAAGAAGAGATGGATAGGGTAAATCTAAAGACACGAGTATTAATGCAGCAAGTAGTAGGACATAATTGTCATGATCTCTGCTTCCAAAGGGTCAGGACTTACCCAACTCCCTTGGAAGCAGACCCATAACCCCGGTTCCGGGTGCCGGCCAGTCCCAATTGGGACCTTTTGGACCCTGTCCTGGCGCCAGTGGCACCAGGCTCATAAATATGCCCAGTCCCAGCGCTGGAAGCGCCGGGCTCATAATGCTTGGGTGGACTTACCTGCAGCAGACCATGCTGCTTACTTACCTGCCAGTTGAGCCCCTGATCCTCTTCTGTTTGGGACTACTTTTCCTGTTGGGTGGGGCAGGAGCCACTCCCTAGGTTCAGAACACTGGAACTCTTCTGGAAAGCAGGAACTCTTTTCTTACCCAGGCGAGGCCGTGGAAGGAGACACCTAAGCACTACAGGAGGCTATTTAAACCACACCCGATGGATGAATCTTGCTTTGCGTTATTCTGCATTCTCTGCAGCAGAACGCTCACCGTGTCTTCTGATCCTGTGCCGAAGGGAACAAAGGCTTACCATCCTGGAATCCAGTCTTCAGCAGCACCTTTAAAGACAAAGAAAGAACAGATTAGCACTACGGTCTTCAGTGGCAGCGCATCTCTTACCTGGTCCAGCGGCTGTCACCAACGCCTCGCACTGCATACCTGCATCTGAAAGAAAAAGGCTTACCGACTCTTCGCACGCTCCGGAGGTCTTCGCGCTGCATTCCCGCATCTGAAAGACAAAAGAAGATGCGTTTAGAGACATTGGGCAACTTTACTACTCACATGCCATCACTCCTTCCCACGCCGAAATCAGCGGGTATCCCAGCACCCTTCAGCTTCTCTAAAGCTCCGAACTTGTACCTGCAAGGTAAAAGAGACAGTTAGTGCGTATCGTGAAGCAGGCAACAAGCGCTCACTTACGTGCTTCCAAGCGCTTCTATTCCTCACGCGGGTTCGATCCTCAACTCTCTTCAGCCTGCCATCCGCCATCGCCGGAACCCTGCAAAACAAGAGGTATCATTACAAAAGAACTTTACATAAGTCAAAAGCCATACTCACGTGCTCCTCGGCACCGCTCCACAGCAGCTACGCCTTACGCACTTAAAGACTTTTAAGACATTTGAAGTGCCCAGAACTTACCGTTCGTGCAGTAAACGACGGACAGCAGTCCTCTGAGGTCAAGAGGCCTGCACCCTTATCCAGTGAAGAAACTGGTTACGGCACCCTGCCCCCGAGGCAGATGGAGAGCTCGGCGTTCACCTACCTAAGGTGAGATCGTTAACCTTTGGGGTCCTACAGGAGAAGAGAAAGGGAAGAGGAGAGAGGCACCCAATAACCCCAGTTCATTAATCCCATATTTTCTATCTGCAGACATCTTACTCTCCGAGTCAGACACACAGTGCACAGAGGTCCAGCCCGAGGAACCAACCGTGTGTTACACATCACCTTTGAAGACACGGCATTCACCCAGTCAAGACCGGCGCCTCTGCGGGAATCAGGTGAGCGTTACGGAACGCAAAGCCCACCGCAAAACTCCCACCCAGGCGCTATGGAAACCTCGGATACCGACCAGCTAGCCCAGTTACTTGGGGAACTAAGAGCAGAAGTGCATGCAGCCCGCCAGGAAACGAATGCTCTAAGAAGGGAACTGATTATTTCCAAGGAGCGAACAGATGATCTCGCTAGACAATTGCTACAGTCACAAGCCGGACAAACTCAGTTGCCCGCATCAGGGGCAAATCATCCTTCAACATCCCCTACGAACCCAGTGCAGATCAACCTACCCGGGAATGTGCCTCTGGCTCCGCCCGAACGATTTTCTGGTGACCCAAAGAGGTTTGCAGTATTCATTAATCAGTGCCGCTTGCACTTCTTATGCCGGCCAGCAGCCTTCCCAACAGATCAAGCTAAGGTAGCTTTCGTGCTTTCGTACCTCAGTGGCAGTGCGGCAGATTGGTCGATCCCTCTAGTTAATCAGGATGATCCGGTACTCCATGATTTTCAAGCTTTTCAGCTCAGCATGGAAAAACTGTTCGCAAGACATTCACTGGGGCAGGCCTTGGACAATGAGCTCCTTTCATTACGACAGGGTAATCAAGACCTTTTGGCTTATATTGCATCTTTCAACAGACTGATAGTGGAAACCCAATGGCCTGAGGACAAAAGGATTACGCTGTTTTATAGAGGTCTACGTGGAGAGCTCAAAGATGTGTTAGCCCAAGTAGTGAATCCCCCGCAAGACTGCTCGGACTATATTGACTTAGTCGTTCAAATAGATCACAGACTACAGAACAGGAAGGCCGATCGTTCCAAGTTTGATGCTCGAGTGTTTTCCAAACCACCAACTCCTATCAAAGGAGCAGACTCCGGGGAACCCATGCAAATAGGGGGCCTGAAAGGACCACTAACCCAAAAGGAGCGGGAAAGGAGAAAACAGCTGCAATTATGCCTCTATTGCGGAAACTCGGGGCACTTTCTTCGAGACTGTCCGGTGAAACCAGCCAAGAAGGCAGTAGGAGCTGCAGTTACCAGGGTCACAAACTCTGAGCAGGGAAACGACCTCGCCCGCCAAGAATAGATGTCCTCTTGCCGAGCGTTAAAACCAGTTCCGTGACCTCGCATTTCGTGATACCTATGGTCCTCATTAGCCCTGAACATCCGGATCGATTACATGCGATTGAAGCTTACGTCGACAGGGGTGCCATCGGCAATTATGTGGATCATGAAATGGTATTGAGGATGAATCTGACTCTTTGTCCAAAGGCTGTAAAGGACGTCATTACTACGGTGGATGGTACGGAGATAGCTTCCGGACCAGTAACGCATACCACCCAAGAAGTGACGTTAGTAAGTCAAGATGGACACTATGAGAAGATCGTGTTCGATGTGATCAAGGCCCCTCAGTTCCAGATTATTCTAGGAATTCCTTGGTTAGAGAAGCACAATCCTCAGATCGATTGGCGAGCAAGAACGGTTCAGTTTCCAGAATGTGTCTCCATTTGTTACCCTCGATCTGATGTTGCACTGGCAGCAATTTCTTCGGAGGTTCCCCAGTTACCTCCCGAATACCTAGAATTCCAAGATGTCTTCCGGAAGGATCAAGCTAACTCTCTACCTCCTCATAGGTCTTATGACTGTCAGATAGACCTGATACCTGGATCTACCCCTCCTTGTAGTAGAATTTATGCCCTCACCGAGCCTGAGAATCTTCACCTCCGACAATACCTGGATCAATACCTAGCGAATGGGTTTATCCGTCCTTCCAAGTCCCCTGCTTCCTCAGCTTTGTTCTTCGTTCCAAAAAAAGAAGGGGACCTTAGAACTTGTATAGATTATCGCGCCCTGAACCAGATCACCGTTAAGAATAGATATCCGTTACCTTTGATCCCTGAACTCCTGGACCAAGTCAGAAAAGCATGCATATATACAAAGCTGGATCTTAGAGGAGCCTAACACTTGGTACGAGTGAAAGAGGGCGGTGAATGGAAGACGGCCTTCCGCACCAAGTATGGGCTATTTGAATATCAGGTCATGCCCTTCGGACTTTGCAATGCCCCGGCCGCCTTTCAATATTTTATGAACGACGTCCTCAGAGAGCTCATAGATGTGTGTGTCGTTGTCTATATTGACGACATCCTCGTTTATTCTTCATCGGAAACTGAACATCGGAAACACGTGAAAATGGTCCTCGAGAGGTTGCGTCAACACAAACTTTTCGCTAAATTGGAAAAATGTGTTTTCAACGTGACTGAAGTTGAATTCTTGGGATTCATATTATCACCTAGCGGAGTGCGTTTGGATTCAAAGAAGGTCGATGCAATTCTCAAGTGGCCTTCGCAATCCTCCGTAAAAGGTGTTCAAAGCATGGTAGGCTTCGCTAACTTTTACCGCAGGTTTATCCCCGAATTCTCTCGAATAGTCCAGCCCATCACCACCCTGTTAAAGAAAAACAAACGTTTCGAATGGTCTACCGAGGCGGAACAAGCTTTCCAGAATTTGAAGACTAAATTTATCTCTGCGCCGATCTTAAAACATCCTCGCCCAGAACTCCCCTACATTGTTGAAACTGATGCTTTGAGTCTTGCCATGGGAGCAGTTTTATCACAAAAGGACCCAGTAACCAATCAGTTGCATCCCGTGGCATTTTGGTCCCGCAAATTCTCGCCTCCTGAAATCAATTACACTATTACTGATAAGGAACTTCTGGCTATCAAGTCCGCCTTTAAGGCTTGGCGGCATTATCTTCTGGGGGCCCGACACACCGTTACTGTGATCACAGATCACCGTAACCTGCAATATTTGAAAACCGCGAAAGCTCAATCCTCTAGGCAACTCCGTTGGGCACTATTCTTTGCCGAGTTTGACTTCATAATTACCTACCGAACTGGTACGAAAAACGGTAAAGCTGACGCCCTTTCTCGGATGGGAGTGGAAGAACACTTGATCAATCCTAAACCTGTACCTATCATTCCCGAACAAAGAATTCTGGGTGTAATCGCCACACAATCCATTGAAGAAGTTAAGGATAAGGCCAGGCAACTGGTAACTCCAGCAGACATACAGAATTGGCATTTGCAGGGAAAGGACTTTACGGTGAAGGACAATCTATTGTATTTCCAAGGACGGTTATACCTGCCCAGCACAGATTTACAGAAAAAGGTAATCTCCTGTCATCACGATTCTTTAATGGAAGGACATCCTGGTATGGCCAAAACCTCAGAAAAGATCAAGCGCTACTTCTGGTGGCCGTCTTGGAAAAAAGATATCAGAGACTTTATAATGTCCTGTGGAGTATGCGCCCAAAACAAGAGTCAAAAGGAAAAACCAGCCGGCCTCTTACGCACTATTGACATCCCACCTCGCCCTTGGCATACGCTTTCTATGGACTTCATCACCGATCTACCTCCATGCTCCGGATACAATACGATCTTAGTAATCGTGGACCTATTCTCCAAGATGGCGCACTTCATTCCACTCAAAGGCTTACCATCAGCAGCAACTCTGGCCCAAGAATTTCTCGAAAACATCGTCCGACTGCACGGTTTTCCTTCGGTTCTAATTTCGGATCGAGGAAGTCAATTTATTTCTCATTTTTGGCGAAGTTGCTGTCGGTCGGCTCAAATTGATGTGAGACTTTCGACCAGCCACCACCCCCAAACCGACGGACAAACCGAGAGGACCAATCAAACTCGGGAACAGTATTTACGCTGCATGCTGCAACAAACTGAAAAAACTTGGAAAGATATCTTTTGGATAGCCGAATATGCCTACAATAACTCTGTCCATTCGGGAACCGGGAAGACCCCGTTCTTTCTTTTATACGGTAGTCACCCTCGAACCTCGGATTTGGATCCACTCCAAGATCTTGGAACACCAGCAGTAGACCACCTGCATTCTACTATCACCCAAGCCTTTAAGGAAGCCGTTTCTCACCTTCAAAGGGCTAAAGAACAATACAAGAAAGGAGCAGACCAACATCGGAAGGAAGCCCCCCAATATCAAGTAGGAGATCAAGTCTGGTTATCCACCAAATATCTACCTCTAAAAGGACCATGCACATTCAACCCAAGATACCTTGGTCCCTATTCAATCACTACCATAGTAAATCCGGTAGCGGTCAAGTTGGACTTGCCCCCTCACATGAAGATACACCCGGTCTTCCACGTCTCTCTACTAAAACCCGTGCAACCTAAAACCCGACTAACTAAATCTCCAAAACCTATCATAGTTGATGGAGAACTCGAGTTTGAAGTCAAAAATATCCTGGATTCTAAGATCTCCAAATCTAAACTATTTTACCTGATTGACTGGAAAGGTTACGGCCCCCAAGAAAGGTCCTGGGAACCTGCAGAATATGTCCACGCGCCTCGTCTAATCAAAAGATTTCATCGAACATTTCCTAACAAGCCCAAACCCCCGGAGAAGCCCGGTTTGGGAGGGGCCTTGAGGGGGGGTGCTGTCATGATCTCTGCTTCCAAAGGGTCAGGACTTGCCCAACTCCCTTGGAAGCAGACCCATAACCCCGGTTCCGGGTGCCGGCCAGTCCCAATTGGGACCTTTTGGACCCTGTCCTGGCGCCAGTGGCACCAGGCTCATAAATATGCCCAGTCCCAGCGCTGGAAGCGCCGGGCTCATAATGCTTGGGTGGACTTACCTGCAGCAGACCATGCTGCTTACTTACCTGCCAGTTGAGCCCCTGATCCTCTTCTGTTTGGGACTACTTTTCCTGTTGGGTGGGGCAGGAGCCACTCCCTAGGTTCAGAACACTGGAACTCTTCTGGAAAGCAGGAACTCTTTTCTTACCCAGGCGAGGCCGTGGAAGGAGACACCTAAGCACTACAGGAGGCTATTTAAACCACACCCGATGGATGAATCTTGCTTTGCGTTATTCTGCATTCTCTGCAGCAGAACGCTCACCGTGTCTTCTGATCCTGTGCCTAAGGGAACAAAGGCTTACCATCCTGGAATCCAGTCTTCAACAGCACCTTTAAAGACAAAGAAAGAACAGGTTAGCACTACGGTCTTCAGTGGCAGCGCATCTCTTACCTGGTCCAGCGGCTGTCACCAACGCCTCGCGCTGCATACCTGCATCTGAAAGACAAAGGCTTACCGACTCTTTGCACGCTCCGGAGGTCTTCGCGCTGCATTCCCGCATCTGAAAGACAAAAGAAGGTGCGTTTAGAGACATTGGGCAACTTTACTACTCACGTGCCATCACTCCTTCCCACGCCGAAATCAGCGGGTATCCCAGCACCCTTCAGCTTCTCTAAAGCTCCGAACTTGTACCTGCAAGGTAAAAGAGACAGTTAGTGCGCATCGTGAAGCAGGCAACAAGCGCTCACTTACGTGCTTCCAAGCGCTTCTATTCCTCACGCGGGTTCGATCCTCAACTCTCTTCAGCCCGCCATCCGCCATCGCCGGAACCCTGCAAAACAAGAGGTATCATTACAAAAGAACTTTACATAAGTCAAAAGCCATACTCACGTGCTCCTCTGCACCGCTCCACAGCAGCTACGCCTTACGCACTTAAAGACTTTTAAGACATTTGAAGTGCCCAGAACTTACCGTTCGTGCAGTAAACGACGGACAGCAGTCCTCTGAGGTCAAGAGGCCTGCACCCTTATCCAGTGAAGAAACTGGTTACGGCACCCTGCCCCCGAGGCAGATGGAGAGCTCGGCGTTCACCTACCTAAGGTGAGATCGTTAACCTTTGGGATCCTACAGGAGAAGAGAAAGGGAAGAGGAGAGAGGCACCCAATAACCCCAGTTCATTAATCCCATATTTTCTATCTGCAGACATCTTACTCTCCGAGTCAGACACACAGTGCACAGAGGTCCAGCCCGAGGAACCAACCGTGTGTTACACATCACCTTTGAAGACACGGCATTCACCCAGTCAAGACCGGCGCCTCTGCGGGAATCAGGTGAGCGTTACAATAATAGAGGGCGAGGGAACGCACAAGGAAGGAGTAGTTTGAATATGCATGGGGGACCAGTGGGGCCGAATCAGTGTGCATATTGTAAAGAGGAAGGACATTGGTGAGCGCAATGCCCGCATCTACAGAATAGAAATGGGTCTGGTCAGAGGAGACAGCATAGAGGACACCCAGGAGCAAATGGACCAAATAGGAATAGTATGCAGCAGCATCATAATAACAGAGGTAATCAAAACCAAGGCCAAAACCAAAATGCCCCAAACCAGAATCAGGGACAGCAAAATCAACAATATGGAAATCAGAGTGGGGGAAATAGAGGGAAGAGTGGAAATGTTTTCGAAACACAGCCAAACATGTATTACAGTAATAGTAATGATTACACATCGGACGATGTGTTATTTCCCCAATAGGACAGCCCAGGACAGGGGTCAGAACCAGTGTATATTCCCGTGAATCAGAGAGGACCCTACGTAGAAATGAGAGTCGGGAATGAGGAGCACCGCTTTCTTGTAGATACAGGAGCACAGAAGTGTTCAATAGGCCATCACTTGGTTCCGAATATACCACTGTCAGGGCAAAAGAATATTTCCTTAGGGTTCGCAGGTACACCAGTCATAAACCCAGTGTCCAAACCAGTCCCAGTTACCATAGGACCATTTACCGAACATTGTCCTTTCCTTCTAACAGAAATTTGTGGAGAAAATTTATTGGGATTAAATTTGTTGAAAAAACTAGGTTCTGTTATACATTGCACGACAGACGGAGTGTTTCTAACGATATGGCCACACGATGCCCCGGTGTCAGAATTCATGTCTGAAGCGTTACCAGGGGAACTAAGTAAAGTACCAACCTGTATATGGGCAATGCATGACAACGATGTAGGATGTTTAAAGATAGAGCCAGTAATGATTATTTTGAAAGAAGGTGTTACCCTACCGCGAATACCCCAAAACAAAATTTCGGTTGAAGCTGAGAAAGGATTGAAGAGTATTGTTACCGATTTGGTGAAATTAGGGTTAATAGAGGAAATCACAGGCAGTACATGCAACAGCCTGATTCTTACGGTTTATAAAAAAGGAGGTAATGAGGTACCATACCGTTTCATAATTGATCTACGCGCATTGAATAAGGTAGTAGAACCGCAATTTCCTCTAGTGCCAGACGTCACTACAATATTGACAATGGTACCTGTTTCAGCAGAATATTTTAGTGTAATAGATTTGAAAAACGCATTCTTTAGTATTCCAGTGGACAAGGACAGTAGATATTTGTTCGCGTTCACATTAGGAGGACGATCATTTACATTTACGCGGATTCCGCAAGGTTATACGGAAAGTCCAAGTATTTACAGTAGAGCATTAAAAGAACAGCTAGACATGCTGGAATTACCCATGGGTTGTGTACTTTTGCAATACATAGACAATTTATTGCTAGCTGCAGACACAGAGGAGATTTGTAAAGAAAGCACTGTATTACTACTGTCACACCTAGCGGCACATGGCCATAAAGCTAGTTTGAAGAAATTTCAGTATAATCGAAAGGAGGTGGCTCATTTGGGCTACCTACTTTCGAAAGGAGGGAGAAGACTAACGCCAGAATGCATAGAAAGTATTTCTTGAATGCCTATTCCAAAGACACAAAAAGGAGTCAGAGCCATAATAGGCATGGCTTCATATTGCCGACAATGGATTGGTAATTTTGCGTTAATTGTGAAACCATTAGTGAATTTAACTAGAAAAGATGCGGTTATGCCTTTGCAGTGGGATGAGGAATGTCAGAGAGCATTTGATGGATTGAAAACTGCATTATGCTCGGCTCCAGTTTTGGGTACGCCGAACTATGAGAACATTTTTAGACTATTTGTGTGTGAAAGTGAAGGATGTGCATTGGCGGTTTTGACACAGGAACAAGGTGGAAGAAATAGGCCGTGCGGCTATTTTTCTTCTGCGCTGGACCCTGTAGCGCGCACTACCACGATGTTTGCGATCTGTCGCGGTTGCTGCTGCGTCAGTGAAACAAACGGAAGGGATGGTATTGGGGCACACTTTAATTCTGATGGTGCCACATGCCATAGAGGTTCTATTAAATAGGACACAGACGCAACACCTCACCTCTGCTAGATTGACAAGATATAAGATTATCTTGTTCGCGCCCCATATCCAAATTATGAGGTGTAGCGCTTTGAATCCTGCAGAATTAATGCCACTAACCATAAAAGAAATTGGGAAGAATGAATCACCCCCCCACGATTGCTTAATGGTCACTGAGGAAGAAACCAAGGGAAGAGTTGATTTAAGTGATATTCCACAGAAAGAGCCGGATGGAGAGTTATTTTGTGACGGCTCATGTTTGAAATTACCAGATGGCACGACAACTGCCGCATACGCTATCACTACCCTAGAGAGTGTTGTAGAAAGTAAAAGAATCCCCTATAATTCAGCACAAGCCGCGGAAATAATAGCATTGACCAGAGCCTGCGAGATTTCTGAAAATTAGAATGTGAATATATATACTGATAGTATGCTTTTGGAGTGGTTCATAACTTTGGTCGACTCTGGGCTGAGAGAGGGTTTCTGACATCACACGGTGCCCTTTGATTGTACGATTGCTGTCTGCACTCACGTTTCCAAAGCGCCTAGCAATAGTGATATGCGAGGCACATAAAAAAGTAACATGCAAAATAGGAGAGGGAAACGCGTTTGCAGACAGAATTGCGAAACAAACTGCCACTGATTTGAATACCAAGATGATGACGGTTCAGACAGAGGAAGTACCCTTTATGATAGAAGATGGAGTTGCGACTGTCAAAGAAATGCAGGCCGAGGCTACGGCCAATGACATACAGGGATGGGCAGAGGGATCTGCTGAGTTGGATTTGGAGGGTTGTTGGGTGGACAAGGGAACTAGAAACTGGATGTTGCCAAATTCGTATGTGACTGCAATGGTCACAATGGCCCACAGCCCTACGCACATCTGTGCCAAGAAAATGATACAGCACCTTTCTACAGTATGGCAGAATGTAAACATAAAAAAGAATGCAGAGAGGTTGGTGCAGAAATGTATCACGTGTTTACAACACAATGTAGGAAAGGGAACAGTGACTCCAACAGGCAGTTTTGGCCCGCCCTCCATGCCGTTTGAGGTAGTTCATTTTGATTTCATAGAGATGGAGAGGTGCCAAATCTTAAAATACGTCTTGGTGGTAATCTGTGCATTCAGTAAGTGGGTGGAGGCTTATCCTTTGAAAGATTGCACGGCAATGAGTACGGCAAAAGTAATGTTGAAGGAGTATTTTTCCAAATTTGGCTTGCCCCTGGTCCTATGGTCTGATAATGGACCGCATTTTGTGGGTGCAGTGGTATTACAGATATGTGCTGGTCTCCAGATTGATAAGAGATTCCATAGTTCAAGGCATCCGAGTTCTGCCGGTCTTGTGGAGAGGCACAACGGGATTCTTAAATCAAAGATTAGCAAGATTTGTGCGGGAAGCAAGTTGAGTTGGGTGGATGCATTACCAATAGCACTATTATGCATGCCTACGTCTGTACAGGCTAAAACTGGGCTCTCCCCGTACGAAATGGGGAGGCCGGCAAATGTTTGGTGCGCACCTCAGCCAAAACGCCTTAGTGAGATAGAACATCCTGTGCTTAGTACTTATTGTGGCCTTTTTTTTTTTTAAACTTTGTTTTATTAGCATTTTCATATTGTAACAAACGGACTCAAAGCATTTTCAAAGGTCATACAAATGACTGTCCCAATAACCCTGACCCCCTCACCCACCCAAAACAAGCCCTCCCCCCAAAAAAACTTAGTCCTAGGTGAACCCTCTTTTTAGGGAGACGCGTTGAAAGCTCTGTATGTCCGGAGCACGGGAAGGAGCGTGAGCGTTGACTGCATGTATGGCTATATTTCGACCGCCGTTCCCCGGGCCGTGGGCGCCCGTTCCATCCATGTATCCTCCCTGTGGATCAGTGGACGTCCCATCCCCATGCCTGCTGTACCCCATACCAGTTCGCTTGGAATGAGCCCAAATCATTGTTCATCATCGCCGTTAATTTGTCCATCAAGAACATACTTTTGACCTTTTGTAACCAGGCCTCCCTCGAGGGGGTCACCGGGCTCTTCCATTTCTGGGCTAGGGCCACCCTCCCCGCCCTCAACATTGTCTCCCACATTCTTGGGTATCTGATTATGTCCGTGTCCTCTGGAGGGAGGCCCAGCAACATTGTCAGAGGGTTCTGGGGAAGTAATTCCTCTGAGACTTCAGCAATCCAGCCCCTAACCTTCTCCCATTATGCCTGTACCTTCGGGCAGTGCCACCACATGTGACCTCTCGTGCCGACCTGATCACATCCCCTTGGGCATGTGTGGGACACTCCCGTGAACATTTTCGACAATTTTGCCGGATCTCTATGGCACCCTTGTAAAATCTTGAAGTTGTGTTCCATGTCCGCTGTAAATAGGTTCCCATGGAAAGCTATTTTAAATATCCTTGACCAGGCGTCCTCCGAAATCTCCTCCCCCGCCAGATCATTCCAAAAAGTGTGGAACCCCCCCTCTTCCCCAAATTAACAGTATTCAATATTTTATACATCCCTGATACCGCCCCCTTCCTGGAGGTCGCTGTGTCCAATAGCTTTTCAAAGGGGGTCAGCTGTCTTTTCAGGTTTTGGCCCCATGATTGGTCGCAAAGGATTCCCTTCAAGTGGAGATATTCAAATATGGAGAGGGACCCCTGCCCGAGGGCGTCTCTCAATTCCTCGTATGGCAGGAATTCCCCTTCCCTAAACATTTGCCCCGCCCACTCTATCCCCGAATCGGACCAGGACTGTGCGTTACGGAACCCCCTGCCTCCCAGTTTGAGGGGGTGGCCCCAGAGTGATGACATCGGGGACGGCCACAACGTTAAGTGTGCCATCTGGGGGCTTTCCCTCCAGATTGCCCAGCAAACTACCAGCGTAGGGTGGGATTTGAGTCTGTTCGGGATGAACCTGCTTGGGGCCCAGAGGAGATCCCGGACCTTAAGTGGATGAGCGTCCATGTCCTCCAAGTATGACCAATATGTGCCCATCCCCTCTTTCATGTGTCCCAGGAGGACGCACAGCTGGGTATCGCAGTAATAGAGTTGAAAGTCTGGCAGCCCGAACCCTCCCTCTTCCCTTGGTAAGGTCAGGACGGCCTTCGCAGTCCTCGGGGTCTTGCCCTGCCATATGAACTCACTCACCGCGTTCTGAAGGGCCCTGAAGGTTTGGTCGGGGACACTAGTTGGGAGAGCGGTAAAAAGATATCGTAAACGCGGGAGTATGTTCATCTTCACTGCTGTCATGCGGCCATACCAGGACAGAATCATTGAGCCCCATCTCCTGAGATCGCCGGAGACTCTCGACACCACAGGATCGTAGTTGGCAGGGGCGAGATTGAATAGGTCCTGGGTGAGGAGGACACCCAGGTATCGGATGGAGGTCTTCCCTACTGTTATCCCTTCCAGCCTGTCCGGGGAGTCCAGACACGGGTCCCGGGCTCTCATGGGGAGCAGGACTGATTTAGCTGCATTAATCTTTAGACCCGAGAAGCGCCCGAATGAGGCCATCAGGGACAGAAGGGGGGGGAAGTGAGGATCCAGGGTCCACCAGGTAAGCCAAAATATCATCCGCGAACAGGGAAAGCTTGAATTCTACCTCGCCTCTCCTAATCCCCTTGATGTCTGGGTGTGCTCTGACTGCTATGGCCAGGGGTTCCATGGTGAGGACATAAATTAGGGGGGAGAGTGGGCAACCCTGCCTCGTGCCCTTCGAAAGGGGGAATGGTTCTGATAACCTGCCATTCACCTGAACCCTGGCCTTTGGGGCCCTGTATAGAGCCACCACCCAATCCCTGATGTGTGACCCGAAGCCCATTTTCTGGAGGGTGAGTTCCATGAATCTCCATTCGACCCTGTCGAACGCCTTTTCCGAGTCCAGGGACAGGACGCTCGCATCTAGGTCCGACACCTGGGCATAGTGAAGCAAATCTATGGTTTTACGGATGTTGTCCGAGCCCTGTCTTCCCCTAATGAACCCCACCTGGTCACCGTGGACCAGTTTCGGCAGGATCCCCTCCATTCGCCCCCCGATCACCTTAGCCAGGATCTTAACATCAATATTCAACAGAGAGATTGGGCGGTAAGAGGAACAGTCAGCGGGGTCTGTGCCTTCCTTGGGGAGAACCACGATAATTGCCTCCATCATCGAGTCCGGGAGGGACCCCCCTCCAGCACCGCGTTAAACACCTTAACCAAATGAGGGGCAAGGGTCGAGCGAAACCTTTTATAGAAGAAGACGGAGTAGCCGTCCTCGCCTGGGGAAGTGCCCACTTTCATACCTCTGATCACGCGCTCCACCTCATCCTCGGTCACCGGACCCTCCAACCCCTCTGCCACCTCCCTGGTCAGGGCCGGGATCTGTATAGAATTCAGGAACCCCTCGATTTCCGCCTCGTCCCCACTGTATTCAGACGAGTATAACTTTTCATAGTATCGGCGGAAGGCCTCTCCAATGTGGGGTGTGTCATAGCCTACCTCCCCTACCTCATTCTTTACAGCTTTCACCATCCTGCTTTTCTGTACCTCCCTCAGTTTCCATGCCAGAATCCTGTCCGCCCTGTCCCCTTTTTCATAATACTTTTGTTTGACCAGTTGGAGACTTCTCTCTGGAGCCTATAGTCGTCCAGAGCGGCCACCTGATTGCGGTCTAAGGGTTCCGTAGGGGGGCCCCCCGGCTGGAGTTGGGCGATTTTCTCCCTCAGAGACCTTTCCTGGGCCTCCCTTTCCCTTTTTTTCTGGGCTCCCATTATTGATCAGGACTCCCCGTAGGATTGCCTTGAAAGCATCCCATAGGGAGTGCGGACCTACCTCCCCGTTATCATTGAGCTCGAAAAATTCCGTAATGGCCTCAAGTACGTCCTGAGCTAGGACCTCATCCTTTAACAGGGAGTCGTTACACTTCCATCTCCCCGTGCGTTCGTGTAGCCCTCCCCTTGCTACAGTGACACGGACCAGATCATGATCGGACCAGGGGACGGGGTCAACCCTGTGTCCAGGGATGAATGGGTGCAGGGCCTCGTCCACCAAGATGTAATCTATCCTGGGAAACGAGGTGTGGATGGCTGAGTAATATGTGAAAGCGGGGGTGTCCACTCTGGGGAACGGGACCGTGTCCACAAAGCCCAATTCTGAGTTGACCCTTTGAAAGTTACATGCAATGGTCTTATCGGCCGCCCTGGAGGGCTGAGGTCCAGCTCGCTTCCTGTCCCGGGTTGGATCCAGGACCATGTTGAAGTCCCCCCCCCCCACCACCACCGTGCCATGGACAAAAAAGTTGAGTTTATCCCTCACCTTCTCCCAAAATTGAATTTGGCCTTCGTTTGGGCCATAGACGACGGCCCCCTGGGTCTTTCAGCATGGCCTCTTTCTCAAAGCCCACATTCCTCGCTAGTAAGATGGCCACCCCTCTCTTTTTGCTCTTATGGGAAGCACTGAAGACCTCCCCATTCCTCCTCCCCGCAATTTAGGCTCCTTCCCCCGAGGCCAGTGAGTCTCCTGGAGGAAGAGAACGTCGAGGTTGGCCCTTCTGAACTCCCTACAGGCCAGGGATCTCTTTGTGGGGTGTTTAAGAACGTTAAGGGAGCCCACACCCAGGGCGGGCAGACTGTCGGCCATGATCTAGAATTTATTCCCTCTCGGTCAACGTCTTCACAGTGCTCTTCCTTGCGCGCTCCCTTAGTTCTGCTTTATGTTCCCCTTCTCCCCCCTTCCCTCTCCCCCGGGTGGGCCTAGAACAAATCCCCAACTGCCCCCCTTCCCCAAACCAGAACTGAACGAACCCCACTTCCGTGAACTCCCCCGCCCCCCACCCCGGCGTCCAGCCAATTAGTTCCGCCATCGCTGGCTTTTGGCCGAACCACCAGCCTGCCCACCTCGGCCAGGCGATCCGCGTATGAAGCTCATCATCTTGAGCCCCCGTTGTCCCCCCACGGCTGCGTCCCCTCCATGAACCCCATATACTTGCTGTTCGTGGGGACGGTGTTAGTGGTCAATTCACTGCCTCTGCGCACATCTGTCCAGGACTTAGCGGGTCGTCCCCGTTCTCAGTCCTCGGAGTCATTCCGTTCTCCGTCCTTCGCTGGGGAATGAGTGTTCATTTTCCTGAATTTCCTTGCACCGGTGTGCCTTCTTCTATCGCCAGACGGGCCCGGGCCAGTGGGTCTGCCATTCTCCGGCCCCAATGGACCCCTCCGGGGGTTCGTGTCCACTGTGTACTCTTGGATAGCTCCCCTTATGTCTTCTTCCGTAATCAAGGTTGATCATTGGCCCATGTATTCAAAAGTCAGGGAGAAAGGGTAGCCCCATCTGTAGCGCACCCCCTTCTCCTTAAGCAGCTGTGTGATGGGGCGACACATTCTGCGCTTAGCCAGCGTGTAGGCAGAGAGGTCCTGATATATAGAAACCTGAGCGTTATTGTAGGTGATTTCTCTGGATTTTCTGGCTTCCTCCAGCACTTTTGTCTTCTCCGAGTAGTAATGAAACCGGACCAAGATCGACCGGGGGCCCCCGCTCTGCCCCCTGCCCTGTGCACCCTGTCAAATGTGAGCTCTGTTGTGATCTCTTCTGCGAACAGGAGGGTGATGATGTCACGCACCGCTCGGGTGACATCCCTTTCCGTTTCCCCTTCCATTTCAGGCACCCGACGATTCTGAGGTTATTCCTCCTCTCCCTGTTTTCGAAATCGTCCATCTGCCGTGCCCTTTCTCGTCCCTCTTCTACAGGGCCTCCAGCCTCATGCTTATCTGAATGTCTTGGGCTGCTGTTGACGATTGGTTGGTCTCGACCTGGAACAGTCTGTCCTCGACCTTGCCCACCCTTTGTTCCATTTTTTCAAATTTCTGGGCAATGTCGGAGCGCATGTCCCTAATTTCCTGCAAGATCGAGGCGCAGCCCCTCTCCATTGCCGCTGAGGAAGGTGCTGCGTCTACCGATTGGGCCATGGTTCTTTTGAGGCTCGTGCCTTTGTTACCCCCTGCAATCTCCTGGAAGCGGTATCCCTGTAAGGCTTCCCGCCAGTTCATCTGGTGCCTCCCTGTGCCCAGCCGTCCAGGCCACCGCGGCCCCGGCTGGGGGTGAAGGGTCCCTTCCAGGCAAGTCCTCGGTGTCCTTCCTGGGGTGGCCCGAGGGGATGCGTGTAAGGGGGGGAAAGTGGGGCAAGGTCGCCCCTCACTTGAATTTGAAGTTTCTTGGGTGCCCCTTAGGGGTTGTTATTATCTGGGGGTGGGGGGGGCGGGCACACGCCCCACCTGTCCCCAGACGGGGGCCTCACACCCGTCAAAGGTCGTCGCGGCAGTCAGGGGGCTCCTCTGGCAGGTGTTGAAAACAAACGGGCCCGTATGGCCAGCTCAGGAGGGCCCTTCACGTTGAGCAGGGGGGGGGAAGGACATTGTGGCTCTCGTGCCCAGGCTGGAGGCCCCCGTCTCGAGGGGGCAGGGGAGGGGGGCCACTCCCGGGTGGGCACACGCCCCACCAACAGCAGGTGGGGGCCTCGCACCCGGGTGGCTCCCAAGTCTGGACGCGCTGTCTCTGTGTCGCGGGGGGGGCCTGGAGTGTCCAACCAGTCCCTCTTGGCGTTAGCCCATGTATTCCAGGGGGCCCCCACCGCCCGAGTAGAACTCGCGGATGCCCTCTCCCCGCCGCTCGCTCACCTGGGGGGGGGGGCGACTCCTCCGTGTAGCCGCCGCCGCGTTCGCCCCTAGGCTGCGGATGCCCGCGTTAAGGATTCCTGGGGGTCCCACTCCGCCTCCTCCTCTCTGTCCGAGCAGACCCAGGGGGGTGCCGGGGCTCCGGCTGCGCCTTCCCAGACCCCGAGTGTCGGGCGTATTCGCGCCTCCTGTTGTGCGGGGCCCCCGGCGTGTTGTGCTCCGGCACGGGGTGTGGGGAGAAGGGTGGAGGAAACCGACCTCCGCGCCGCGGCCGCCTCCTCGTTCCGTCGGGTCCACGTAGCCAGAGGAGGGGACCAGTCGCGGGGGAGGGCAGGCCGGCAGAGAGACCGTGTGAGGCCAGGGGGTGCCGCCGCTCTCCCGACTCCGCGGCCGCCCAGGCCCCGCTGCGTTTCCCGCCCGGGAGCCCCGGGTCTCGTTCTCGGGATCCCCGGGGTTCCCGAGCTCCGCTCCTTCGCTCACCGGGTGCCCGGGGGGGCCACCAAGTCGATCCGCCAAGTTGGGCCTGCCAGGGGGGTTCGGGGGGGCCTCAGTCCCCTCGGATCGCCTGGCTTCGGCGGGAGCTGTGCACTCAGGCAGCCATTGCCTGTGCGCCCCCTGGTGGCCTCCCTATTGTGGCCTTTTAATGCAGAAATTGCGTTTGATTCATCAGCAGGTGCAGGAGGCATTACCAGTAAGGTACACCGATCCGGGGCATGCACTGGAGCCAGGAGACTGGGTGCTGCTAAAAAACTTTGAAAGAAAGTCATCATTAGCACCCAGGTGTCGCAGGCCCCATCAAGTACTTTTGGCGATGCAGACGGCAATACGGGTGGATGGAAGGAAGTCGTGGATCCATGCCACCCATGCCAAAAAGATTCCAACTGCATTGAAAGTCTTGCCTGACACTGATGACCGGAAAGAGACAGCGGTCCCAGAAACGAAAGAAACTGTTGCCAGTGAGCAGCCACCTAATCTGCCAAAACGAGAAGTGAAACTCGAAACAAAGCCTGAGACGATTGCCAAAAAGGGGGAAGGGCAAAGAGTGCCCCAACGTTGCCCAGCAGAATCGACATCACTGCTGACCGACGTGAAATCTGCCTTGCAGATACCAGCAAAACCAAATCGTGTACCCCTTTGGCGCCCACCAGCACTTGCCAGCATGCCAAAAAAAGGATCTGCATCATTGGCGCGGCGCACACAAGCACCTGCAGTAGCGCCACAGGCTGACTTCAAGCCTGAATCTGAAAGTGCACCGGCACTGTTCACGGATCATACGATACCAGGAGCAAGGCGATACAACCTGCGGCCTCGGAAGACAAAGTGATCCGCAGTCTTTTTTGGTGTTTATGTCAACCTCTGGTTCAGCTCATGGACGGAGAAGGAACCAGGGGTGTAGAGGAGAGAAGCGTGAGAATTGTGCAAATCGGCCAATTCAAGACTCGCGGCTCTTCGGTGCGATCATAAAAAGTACATGTGTCCGGAACCAGAGCGGACAAGCTGGGCGCACATGCTACTATGGCAAGTGAGATAACTGATTAACAGTACATGTGTCCGGAACCAGAGTGGACAAGCTGGGCGCACATGGTACTATGGCAAGTGAGATAACTGATTAACAGTACATGTGTCCGAGACCAGCTGGGCGCACATGATACTGAGGCGATAACTGATCAAAGGTCCTCTGAGCAGTATAAGAAGGGACAAGTGATCTCGCCTAAAAACGAATAATCGAATCCAGGCTAAAAAGGACAGGCAAAACTGAACTGTGACAATTACATTGAACTTATTAACATCAGAGCAAGCGCGACGAAGAAAGATATCCACAACGAGCTGTAAAAAAAAGAAGGACGACGACGAGAAACATGCCGGGACCGGTTCCAGCCTCCTCCTGCACCACCACCGCTGAGAATGAGTCAGTTATAAAGACTATAAGTTTAAGAAAAACACATGGTAAAACAAATTGTATGATGGCACTAACGATAATAATGTGCTTTATGAGCGTGGTAGCACCAATATCGACAGCCCTAATATTATGGTGGGTAGAAACAATACACCCATTAGAAATGTTTTTACCAATAATTAATATATCCACTACTGAAAGCCCGGTTCAGGTGATCACTTATACCCTACTCCCAATGGAAGAAAAACACAGGTAAGGTTTTGGAAATAACACCTTACTGCTGATAATGAACATGACACATGCAATCCTGAAGAAACTGCTGGGTATGTGCCCATTTACCACAGAATGCCGGAAAAGGAATAGGGTGGTATGTGCAGCCATTACCATTAAGTTCTGCATGTAGTGCATCTTTAGGTGCAATGTTCTATGGGAAATGGAATGAGAGTAATACGGGTCAATTAGACAGAACCAACATGAATGAGTTTGAGGAGATAATAATGAAGCCTGTGGGTTGTTCCATTTTCCATAAAGCACAAGTAATAGGCCCAGAGTCCACGAGGGAAAGCACACGGAAGATAACACGACAAAATAGACGAGATAGATTGTCCCCGCCAGAAAAAACATCTGTAATGACGTTTCGTGTAAGAACAGAAGGGGACAAAGATGCAATTCCCCCATCTTACACAGTGAATTATAGCCCAAGAACTGTCCCTTTTTGTCTAAAAAAGAAAGGCTCTTTTTCAGTCGGAACATATACTGGTTGTATGAATACAGTGGTACTAAGATGGGAAATAGAACCAGTATACGTAGGTGATCCAGTTTATTTTATATGTGGAGAGAAAGCATACCCTTGGTTGCCCAGAAACTGGGGAGGTACATGTTACCTAGGGCTACTGTTCCCAGGAGTATTCCTCTTAGAAACAGCAGCCATGGCCAGATTATCCAGAACTAGAGTCAAAAGGACTGGCAAAGGTATTTTAATAGCAACTGATGTAGCAAAATCATTCATTCCATTCTTAGGACAGATAGTGAACTCCTATAATATAAGGCAACTGTCCAGAATCCTAAAGAATACAATAAACACAACAACAGATATATTATTTAACATGACATTGGAAGAAAGAGGAATAAGGTTAATGACGCTGCAAAATAGAATGGCTCTCGATGTAATCCTGGTTGATCGTGGGGGAATTTGCAAAATAGTGGGATCAGCATGTTGCGTTTATGTCGATGACTATTCCCCCACGATCTTTGAAGCAATAAAGAAAATGCACGTTCTAAGCTCTGAACTCCCCAAAGGAGAAGGGAGCTGGGGAATAGGATCTTGGTTTTGGGGACTACTAAGATCTTGGGGATGGAAGTTGATCTCAATATTAGTAGTGGTGTTCGGAATATTCCTAACGTGCTGTTGTTGTATACATTGTTTACCCATAGTTTGCGCAGAGGTAACTGAGGGATGTACGGAAGGATGAATGCATATGATAACAAAGAAAAAAACAACTTCATGATCGAACTAGCCCAGACCCAAATGAGATGAGAGCAGTAAAAGAGTTGATGGCAATAGATATTGATGAAGACAAGGATGTCCACGATAGCATGCAAGACTCAGACATAAGTACTTCACATTCATCATCACTAGAGGAGGTTTCAATAAATAGATGAGACGTTTGGCATGCGGCCAAAGGAGGGTTTGTCAGTCTAGAAATACGGATACCTCTACTTTGAGACCGCAAACGCATTTTGGTGGCCGTGGACCAACCGTCTCATGCACGATACGACAGAATATAGGTTTTCGAGTTTGCCAATGAACGGCCATTTTGATGTAGCAAGAATCGCCATTTTGTGTTCTAACCATTGCTCATTGCTTTCTGTTCCTATTGCTTCGCAGTATATTTTCCGCTTACACTGCTCGACTGTGGAACATTGTTGTCTGTATGTGAAAAGGACAAGGCCGCAGGGCTGTGAGGATAACAAGAGTTCACTGAAACACAAACTTAGGCAGCGCCAGGAAGAATGCCCGGCTCCCTCCCGAATGTAGCCTTGAAGCAGAGCTGCAGGGCATTTAATCATTTCACAGCTGCCAGCCAGTCTTGTTATATGGTAGAATATGTTAGAATAATACCGCTAAAGGCTTGAATTATGCTGTTCTAACGGCCCACCTTTGCTGAGCCCGCTAGAGCATGTCGGCTCCCAGGACGCGAATAGCACCTGATAGATAGCAAGGTCCGGAATGCAACCCCCCCCCCGTATGTAGTTCGCTTCCAAGAACAGAAGCGCCATGTTCTATTCAATAACCAAAAGATGCCTTCGCACTCACAAATTGCAAATTGTTACTAGAATAGATGTTTGAAGGTGTCATAGTGGTCGGAGATGTCCATCATCACACCAAGTTCAAAGAAACCCAATAAAGGGGGGTGTTAAACATGTCATAGCTGATTGTTTGATATGCATTTTGTATATATGTAACTGATGTACGTAATTCACTCTCTTGCGTCCCTCGAGGTCTAGAGATACACGTCGCGGGGCGTGAGACCGAGTTGGCCAACTGAGACTTTTGCTTTGCAATAAAACCTTAGCTTTGGGAATACAACCTCGTGTCTGGCGTCTATATCGTGTGTGGTGACCCGCCTTGTTTCCATAGACGTCAGGGTCCCCTAGGGGCCCCTTTCATACAGCCAATTTTGTCGAGGAAGGTATTGGCCTCCTCGGGTGAGGTGAAGAATTGGGTTTTCCCATCATATTGGATGCAGAGTTTTGCTGGGAAGATCATTGAGTACGTCAGAATGTTATCTTGCAACCTACGCTTGACCCCTGCAAAAGATTTCCTTTGTGCCTGGACTGCCGGGGAAAAGTCCAGATAGATTTGAATGGTGTCGCCGTCGAACTGGAGATCTCCCTTCTCCCTGGCGAGTCGCAGAATTGTGTCCCGGTCCTTATAATTAAGCAGTTTGACAATGATTGGTTGCAGGGCTGCTCCCAGAATGGGTTTGGTGGTTGATATTCTATGAGCTCTTTCCACCACGAACAGTTGGAACAACGCCTCGATTCCGAAGAGTTTGGTGCACATTTTGTCAACATAGTCTTCCATTTTTACTTGTAGTTGTTGCTCCCTAACCCAGACTAGTCTGATGTTATTTTGTCAAGAGCGTCCCTCCAAGTCCTCGTTCTTTGCACTTACCAACTTCATCTGCCCCTCCAGTGTGGAGAGCCTGGCCATTAGTGAGGTCGAGTTATCATCCAGGTTGGAGACTCTTTGTTCAACTGAATCGAGTCTGTCTTCATGCTTGTCAAGACGGTGTTGTAGCCGGTCCACTTTGGAGGATAGGGTATCGATCTTACAGTCCAGGTTGCCTATTCCGGATTTCAATTAGAGTAGGATCTCCCTGATGTCAAATGGTTGGAGGGGTTGAAAGGGGTCTTCCTCTTGATGTGCGGTTTGTATTGGAGAGCCTGGTCTGCTATTTGGTTTAGGTGTCCTGGAGGAGGGTCCTTGCTCAAAGTTGAGCTTGCGCTGTGATTTATCGGTTTTCCCCATTTTAGAGGCTGAGGAGGTCGAGGGCTGGGCCTCAGATGCTCGCTCTACTGCAGGGCTTGGTACACAACCGGGCTGATCCGGCCGTTGCCGTCGCCAGTGTTCAGGGTAAGAGGGTGTGGGTGATGGTAAGTCCCAGGATATTCGGGGCGCCGGGCGTGACCGACTGTATGACTACGTTTCGTAGCTGTACTGGTCCTCTGCAGTGTCCAGCGGCGCTCAAGTGGCCCGCTATCCTGCCCACCGCGACTCAGAGGTGGACCTCACTACCTTGGGGATAGTGGGGGTAAGCTGTGATGCTCAGCGATGCTGCGACTAAACCCTTGTGTTGCCAGGATCGCTGGCCGTGGTGTTGGTACCAGCGCCCGGTGGTGTCTGGTGATATTCAGCGTGCTGGAGCGGTGTCACACTTTATTTTGCCTGGGGGGGTGGGAAAAAAAACAAAAGCAGTTGTCAGGCCTGTGCGTGCTGTGCCCTGTTGTTGCTGAGGGTTGTGGGGGGCTCTTGGTCCGTTGGGCTCTTTGCGCTCTGTTGTCCGATGCGTTTGGGTTGCTTCTGGGTCTGTTGCGAGGCTGCCCGGGCCGCGGAAGGCGTGAGGTTCAGCGCTGGTCGAGGGCTGCGGCTTATTGCCAGGGAGGATTGTTCTTTATGCTGCGTATTGATGAAGTTCGGTGAGCCGATCCCCGCCCGGCGCCCGCCCCAGGGTGCCAGGGGCTAGCTCCAGACTGTGCCTGCTCGGGCCGCCCGGATCCCGGCATCGCAGGCTTTCCTCTACTGTGGTTGGGAGGGGGCGAGCAGGAAGATCACCGCCCCGCCACACTCCCACGCGGCCGCTCATAGCGTGCTATTCGGTGCTTGGCCTCAGTGCCGTCCCTCGCCCACAGCATCGGAGGGGTGGGGGGCCGTTCCCCCAGTCTCAGGCCGGGTCTCTCCAGCACCGCTGCCCCGTCTCCGCGGGAGGCACCGATCCCCCGTCTCCGCGGGAGGCACCGATCCTGCCGGCGTGGTCCACGAGCAGGTGCGCCCCCTCTCCTCCTGGGCAATTTGTCTTCAGCCGCGGGCGCTGGGGGTTTGTTCGTGGTGACGCAGCGCCTGGTTCTCCCCCACGTAGCCTGCTCTCCTTCCGTAGGGGCCGCTGTTCGGTGCTGTCGGGTTGCAGCCACGCAGCCCTGGCACCGCTCTTTCAGGTCCTCCCTCTGTTGCACCCGTCTGGACCAGGGAGATCGTTTCTGGAGGAGAGCGTAACGTGTCGCCGGTGCCGCAATGTTCTTCATATATTTTCCAGGTCAATTACCAACCAGTTGTGCGGCGATTACACAGGATTTATATGGAGCTCTGTAAAGAGCCGCTATCTTGGTCGGCCCTCTAGCACCCTCTGTCAGCAGGACTACATAAAAGCAAGGGATTTGGCTCAAATAATAGCACAGGATAGAGAAGCACTAGATCGGACGAGGTGTGGAAGATCATCATGGCCCTACCCAGCAAGTCCCTGGGTTCAGATGGTTTTAACACAGAATTTTATGAAACGTTCAGGGAAACTTTGATTCCATATTTGGTCCCACTATTCAATGAAATTGGGAGCAAGGGAAGAATAACAGCAACAATGGAAGAGGCTAAGGTAGTCCTCCCTAAAGAAGGCTCTAATGAATGTGGATGCAAAGATCTTTACAAATGTCCTGGCAAATCGCCTGGATCAAATTCTTCTAAGCATAGTTAGCCCAAACCAGTCAGGGTTTATCAGAGGCAGGCAGACTATAATACAAGGAGGATAGCTCACCTTATAGAAAAGGTCAATGAAAAGAGAGCCACTGCGATTTTAGTGGCCTTGGAGGCGGAAAAGTCCTTTGACAGGGTGGAGTGGCAGTTCTTGTTCATAACAATGAAGCAAATTGGCTTGGGGAGAATTTTCTAACAATGATTGAGGCCAACTACCACAACCCCTCTCTAAGGTTAGCAATAAATGGTCACTTATCCGAGCCCATTAATGTCCAAAGGGGTATGAAGCAGGGTCCCCCTTGCTTTATGCTATTTATTTGGAGCCACTTTTGGAAGCAATAAGAGCGAATGGCGAGATTGAAGGGCTAATATTCTGGGGGGAGGGCTCATAAGTTAGCTGCATTTGCAGACGATCTGCTATTAACCTTGAGGCACCCGGAAGGCTCCCTGAGAGCAATGGAGAGAGAGGCGAAATGCTTTGGGATGGTAGCAGGGAAAAACTGAAATTCTGAACCTCACAATACCATGAGAGACGTAGAGGGGCTCAAGGGTAGACTTCCATATAAATGGGTTGAGAAGTACATAATCTATCTAGGTATAAAGCTAACTAAAACAGTGGAGGAACTCTTTTGGGTCAATTACACACCCTTGCTAGAAACAATTAGAAATAAGCTGTTGGACTGGGGACCCTTAACGATAACTTGGATGGGCAGAATGAATGGGTTAAAGATGGTAATTCTTCCACAGTTGTTGTATTTTATGACTCTTCCTATCCAAGTTCCAACCAACTTTTTTCGAGCGGTCCAAAAGCACACTGGGAGATTCATCTGGAATAATCAAAAAACAAGGATAGCTAGAAAGGTGATGATGATGCTGAGAAACAGGGAAAGGATGGAAGATCCAGACCTGAAAATATATTTCATGGCAGCACAAATAAGGGTATTGTGGGACTGGTTGAAAGATGATCGGGAAAGGATGTGCAGGGCAATGGATAGTGCAGTAATAGGGGAAAATATTGAGGAGGTGTTGTGGAAACCGCAGGGAGACGGACGAAAAAAGATGTATTACAGTAAGATACTGACGGTGAGAGGTGACTCCTCGGATGAATTGATAAGGCGGGCCCAAATTACTACTTCGAAGGGATTGTGTCCTCCGACGTATTCCTCATCTTAGATATCTCCTTCCAGCTCTGCTGGCCTCGGAAAAAATTTTCTCTAGCGTCCGTTGCTCAGTTCTGTTTTTCCGCGCTTACTCAGTGCCTCGGAATACCGTTGCTCAGTTCTTGTCAGATTAATCCTATTTACCTCGAGTTATTCGATCCGTACTCGATGGCTTCCTCGTCGGAACCGACAACTCCTCGATCCGGCTTCAAAAAATGCCGAGATTGTGGGAAAAAGATGTCGCTGACTGACCCTCACAGAGTTTGTCTGTGGTGTTTGGGAGCTGAACATCATTGTTCGGAGTGCGAGGACTGTATGTCCATGACAGCTAAAGCCCTGAAGGAGCGTAGGGGGAAGCTGGAGAAAGGTAAGACTTTTAAAGCTTCTTCTTCGTCGACGAAGTCGAGACATTCGTCTCCTCGTCACCATTCGCGCTCCAGGTCTCAGAGTGGGTCCCATCACTCCTCGAGATCGAAGCACTCGAAGAGGAGACGTCGAAGATCCCCTTCTCCGTCTTCCTCTTCCTCTGTTTCGCCAAAAAGAATCCCTTGCCCCACGAAACATAGTTCCCGGGCTGAATGGGAGGAATTCCGCAAAAATATGATGAGCGTCTTCGAGAAAGCGGCCTCGACCCCCTCGAAGACTGCCGAGAGCGATGCTCTGGTCGAAAGACCCAAAGGTCAAAAACGCCGCGAGTCGCAGTACCCGGCGAAGGAAACCTCTCAAGCGCGTCTCGAACCCTCGAGTAGGACTATGACCTCCAAACCTTCCTCGAAGGTTCCGTCGACGCCGTCGACGAGGGTTCCGTCGACGCCGAGGTCGGTGTCTTCGATGCCGTTGTCGAAGGAACCTTCGACACACGGGTCTGTCGACTCGACGCCAGCTTCGACACCGGCGTCGACGCCAAGAAAAGTCACGGTCACGACACACCCAGTGACTATCCCCAGGTCCTCGATGGCGATGGCTTCGAGATTGTCGAGTAGAATCCCAATTCTGTCGAGGTCATCGAAGCCTCCGCCTTTGTTTTTGACGCCACGCTCGAAGCCTTCGACGTCGGCGTCGACGACATCGACGTTTTCGAGGCCGATAATGACAAGCTCGGCACCCTCTGCCCTGGAAATGGGATTTACTCCCTTTATGAGTTCAGAACAATTGAGAACTATGTCCTCAATTTTGGAAGAGGGTGAATTGTCTGAACAGGATGACACATTTGAGTTGCAGGGACCTGTAACCCCAATTAGAGAGGAATTTTCCTCTGAAGAACGCAGGTTAAAGGATCTTCATGATTCCTTACATGAGGCAAGTGGGTTAGACACTTCCCCTGAGGTGGAGTTTGCTAGGCCAGACCCGGGGGAGCATGCTGAAACCCCCTATAGAGCCTTAATGGCCAGGATCACAGAGTTCATGGGGTGGTCTGCACCTTCACAATCTTTCCAACAAGATGACCTCACGGATATTCTTGACAAAGGCCCACAGGAGGATCCTGTGGTGCCTTTTCATAAAGCTCTTCAGAGGAAGGTCATGACAAACTGGGAAACCCCAGATGTCGTACCAGCAGTAAATAAAAAACTGTCTACTAAGTACAGGGTATCCTCTACAGACCCAGAGTTTTTGTCTAAACACCCATCCCCAGAAAGTCTGGTGGTACAGGCAGCATCCTCTACCGATGTCAAGACGGCTTATCCTACCGTCCCACAGGACAGGGACGATAAAAAATATGATGCTATGGCAAAGAAAGTCTTTTCAGCATGTAGCATGGCGTTAAAATCTGTTAATGCTACTTACACCCTTGCTAGGTTCAGCCATACACTTTGGGAGTGTGCTTCTACAGCGGCTGACTGCATCCCGGAGGGAGAAGAAAGGGATGCGTTCCTGAATATTATACAGGACGGTAAAGACGCTATGTGCGAATCCCTCCAGACGGGCATTGATTCGGCTGACAGTATCAGCAGAGCAATGGCGGCAAGTACATCAACCAGGAGATTCGCTTGGTTGAGAAAGTCTGGTTTTGCCCCAGATGTGCAAGCCAGGCTCTTGAACATGCCATTCGATGGCTCTTCTTTGTTCGGGAAAAAGGCGGATGACAGTTTAGAAAAACTGCAAACTTCAAAAGCAGCAGCAAAATCCCTAGGAGCTGCAATCCGTCAAACTCCTTTTCGTCCTACAGGAACCTCTGCAAGGGGCAAGTCCTTTCGCTTCTACTCCGCATTCGGAAGAGGTAGAGGACGACCGGCTCAAAGGGGACAAAGAAGAACTACCCGAGGTGGACGGGGTAGATATTCAAAAGCCGCAGCAACAGCAGGTGCCTCTTTACCATCGGCATCTGCATCAGCCGCCCCAAAACCACTCTGAGGACTTCCCTCACAGGACACCTGTAGGAGGCAGGTTGACTCAACATCTGGCGGTATGGCAGGTTATCACATCAGATGCTTGGGCATTGGAAACAGTTGCCCAAGGTTACTGCCTGCCTTTCCTACGTATACCTCAGAGTCATCCACCGGGGATCAGCTCTCAGAAAGCTCCAGATCCGCTCCTCTTGCAGGAAATTTTGGACCTGCTAGAGAAAGGTGCCATAGAACCGGTACCTGTAGCGGAGAGGAACAAGGGCTGGTACTCCCCTTACTTTCTCATTCCAAAGAAAGACGGAGGACTGAGACCCATCTTGGACTTGCGAGAATTGAACAAATTCCTCAGAAAAGACAAATTCAAGATGGTCACTCTTTCTCAGATCCTCCAGGCCCTTCAGTTCCAGGACTGGTTGGTATCTCTGGACCTTCAGGACGCTTATTTCCATGTGCCTATCCATCTCAAACACAGGAAATACCTGATGTTCGCAATTGGCAACTCTCACTATCAATTTCGAGTGCTGCCATTTGGGCTGACCTCCGCCCGAGGGTCTTCACCAAGTTAATGTCGGTAGTGGCAGCAAGTCTAAGGAGGGAAGGGATTCACGTCTACCCCTACCTGGACGATTGGTTGATCAGGGCTGTTTCTTCGGAACAAGCTCAGATCCAACTAAATCACGTGTGCCACTCCCTTCACAGACTGGGCTGCTCCCTCAATTTAAAGAAGTCACAAATGATACCATCGCAGAGACTCCAGTTCATAGGAGCGATCCTGGACACTTCCCTGGGAAAAGCCTCGCCACCAGAGGTGAGGGCTCAAGATATTCTACAGATGGTTACCAAGTTTCAACATGCCCAACGTCTCCAAGCCTTCGACTTTTTGAGGCTGCTAGGCCTCAAGGCATCCTGCATTTTCCTAGTGCCAGAGGCTCGCCTGAGAATGAGATCCCTCCAGTGGGCACTGAGGACTCAGTGGTCACAATTCTCAGGGAGAATGACAGATCTTCTTCAGGTTCCCGACAGAGTAGCTCGAGACCTTCAGTGGTGGGCCTGTCAGGAGAACATTCTGAAAGGAGAACATTTTTGGCAACCCTGGCCGGAGATAACAGTAGTCACGGATGCCTCACTCACGGGGTGGGGAGCCCACGCCAACGACTTGACCATCAGCGGTCGTTGGTCTCCATCGGAGTCCAGACTACATATCAACCTGTTGGAGCTGAGAGCCATCAGACTTGCGCTGAAGGCGTTCCTGCCAGCTGTACAAGGGAAAAACGTCCTGATAATGACGGACAACACAGTGGCCATGCATTACCTCAACAAAAGCGGAGGCGTAGGATCCCTACCCCTGTGCAGAGAGGCGATGCAGCTCTGGTTTTGGGCAATCCAAGAAGGAATCTCTCTATCGGCAGTTCACCTAGCCGGAGAGAAGAACTTGACAGCGGACGCTCTGAGCAGGCAGAGCACAGTCTCCCACGAGTGGGAGCTAGCTCAGGAAGTCCTTCAAGAGATCTTCGCCCTTTGGGGAACCCCTCAGGTGGATCTGTTCGCCACCAGCGTCAACAGGAAATGCGATCTGTTCTGCTCAAGGGAATTTCCCCCGAGAGGAGCTCTGGGAGACGCGTTCATAGTGGACTGGGAGTTTCAGCTTCTGTACGCGTTCCCACCGGTCCCTGTCATTCCTCAAATGATCAGGAGGTTGAGAAGATTCCGGAGAACCATGATCCTAATTGCCCTGGATTGGGCCAGGAGAACGTGGTACCCGGACCTTCTAGACTTGTCCATCTGCTCTCCAATTCGACTTCCACTCAGAGAGAACCTACTCTCACAGAAGGGAGGTCAGGTTCTCCATCCAGACATCAAAACCCTCAACCTTCACGCTTGGCTTCTGAAAGGTTGAGGTACAAGGATTGGGACCTCCCTGATGATGTTATGGAGGTGTTGCTTTCGGCAAGGAGGCCAGCAACAAAGTCTTTATACCGCTGCCGTTGGAACAGATTTTGCAGCTGGTGTAGAGAACAGAATATCAACCCTTTTTCATGTGGTACACCAATGGTTTTGTCCTTCCTTCTATATTTGGCGAATTCAGGCCTTCAAGTTGGCACCATTAAGGGCTATCTCGCAGCGCTATCCATCTTTAAGCGCACTGCGGAAGAACCATCCTATTTCAAATTACCCTTGGTAATACAGTTTCTAAAGGGGTTAACTAATGTTTATCCCCCAAGACCATTCCAAGTTCCCCTATGGGATTTAAACTTAGTACTAACTTTCCTGATGGGCACACCTTTCGAACCACTCCATTCTTGTTCGTTAAGATTCCTTACCCTTAAAACTGTTTTATTAATAGCACTTACATCTGCTAGAAGGGTGAGCGAATTACAAGCTCTTTCTTGTAAACCCCCTCACACAATATTTCACAAAGACAAAGTTGTCCTGCAAGTTAAGCCTAATTTCCTCCCAAAGGTGGTTTCGGAATTCCATATCACTCAGAAGATTACCCTACCATCTTTCTATCCTCCTCCTCATCCGGGGAAAGAGGAAGAGAGGTTACACAGGCTAGACCCTAGAAGGGCTTTAAGTTTTTACATCAGTAGACTAGCCAGGATAAGACAGGCAGACCAGCTGTTTGTAGGTTACACAGGTCACAAGCTGGGGTTACCAATAACTAAGCAGACCATTTCCAGATGGATCATTCTAGCCATTCTGGAATGTTATAAACTGGCAGGGAAAGAGCCCCCTCAAAACCTTAGGGCTCATTCGACCAGAGGTATTGCAGCTTCATCGGCCCTCAAAAGAGGTGTGCCGGTTAAAGACATCTGTGCGGCCGCTACATGGTCGTCTGTCCATACCTTTACACGATTTTACAACTTGGATTCCTCCTCCAGTCAAGAGACTAGGTTTGGAAGGGCTGTACTGCATTCTATTCATCAATAGAAGACAGCATGAAGTCAGTACTCCCTCCTCCGATAATAGAATACTGCTATGGGAGCCTATCTAAGATGAGGAATACGTCGGAGGACACAATCCCTTCGAAGAACAAGTTACTTCTTACCTTGTAACGTTCTTTCGACGGGATGTTCCTCCGACGTATTCCTCATCGACCCTCCCATCCATCCCCGCAGTTCTACTTCCCTTGTTGTTGCAGCTTACGCTCCTTCAGGGTGATTAGTCTAGTCCAGAAAGAATTATTGTGGGCTACAAAACGGAACTGAGCAACGGACGCTGCGCGCGGCCTTTATAGGCAGGATGACGTCGACGTCGATACGGCGGCTGTCGAGGGACATCGACTCGGAGGACGTCAACGCGCAGCGCCCTCTAGAGAAAATATTTTCCGAGGCCAGCAGAGCTGGAAGGAGATATCTAAGATGAGGAATACGTCGGAGGAACATCCCGTCGAAAGAACGTTACAAGGTAAGAAGTAACTTGTTCATTTCTGTCACCATTCACACCAATCTTTGATAATCCAAGTTTTTCCCCAGGCCATGGGGAAAAGGGGCTTTGGGGCATGGCGGGAGTGGGGTTGCCTGAAGATTCGGGATATGTTCAGGGGAACAGATATTAAACCATTCTCCTAATGCAAGGAGGATTTTGGTTTGGAAGAATCAGATACTTCTATTAAAAGGGGCAGCAACACGCAGTCTAACCCCCTTCGAGAAATATCTAATATCTGATTCCGATGACAAACATTTAGTGGGGGCAATTTATGCACTCAAACAAGGGGAGGAACCAGGGGAAAGTAAATATATCACACTCTCTGAGGGGGTCACTGGCCAAGGGATAGAAGCAAGAGAATGGCAGCAGCTGTGGGCCAACATACCCAAGTTAACAAGATCTCTACAAATTCAAGAGATATGGGTAAAATGTATGCTACAATGGCATTTAACTTCTGAGAAAATAAATACATTTTACCCCTCAGTGTCTACGCTTGGTTGGAGACAATGTGGAATGGTGGGGACCTGGTACTACATCTGGTGGGACTGCCCTCATATCCAGGAATATTGTAAGGGAATAGGGGAAGCACTTGGAGAGGCATTGAGTCTGAAGGGAAGAGGCAAGAGAGGTCTGTCCACATTGGGGGTAGGGGGACAATTGCAAGAGCTAACCTCCAGAAAAGAGTGCAAAATATATGTGATCTTGATGATGGCAGGGGCTCTAAGGGTGGCGGAAAAATGAAAATCAAAAGGACCCTCTAACCGAATATAAATGGGTGGGAAAAGTTTGGAACTTTGTTCTATTGGAATGAGCAACTTACTCATTGCAAGGCGATCATCAAGGTTTTCGGGGGGGACTGGTCACGGATCATGGGCGTTCTGCAAAAAGGGGAAAGGGGGAACTGGTGCCTTAGGAGAATGAAACTGCTAGGCCTGGTGGACAAAACCTAAACCAGGTTAACGGTTACTATGATGCCAAGACTTAATGGACTTTAAAAAGAGGAATCTCCATCGATGGTCGGACTCTCGGGGGCAGGGGGTCTACATTGTTTGGAAACATTTGTGAAAATGCTAATAAAAAGTTATATGGAAAAACAAAATGAAAAGTTAATAAAATTTTGGCCTGCCATTTTTAACCTTTCAGATATTTCTGCAGCTTTGGAAGGTTCCCCACTGAGGCCCAAAAGCAACAAACATGGAATGTTAGGTTTCTGGTTGCTGCATGCTGGACATCATCACTGTGTGCCAGAGAGATGTTTAAACATTGAACTGTGGGTGATGTAGGTAGCTAAGGCTAAGTCAAGCGGTTGTACTGGCATAACCTGTTTTAACAGATGTAGAGCCTTTTACATATCTGAACCTATGGACAGTGGTATAAGTGTACCGAAAAAGTGGTTTCGGCAGGGTACGTGGATGCATAGTGGAACATGTGACAATGTGGTGCGACCAGGGCATTACAATTGTCTAAGTGACTAGTTAAGACACCAATTACAACTTTACACTTGCACACAGACATGAATGGACAAATCCTCTATATAGAATGGTGAATATGGTCGTAAAATGTAGAGGAATGGTAAACAGAAAAAAATAAAAGTAGTGCAACACCGCTCATGACCTGTCCCGCTCATTTTGATCACTGCCTATGGAGCATCTAATGTGCATTGTCTCCATTCTGAGAAATGACTGGCTCCCGCCTCCCAGTAGTGAACTGGCTCCCTCTTGGCAGACCAGCACCCCAGATGACCGTCTAGTGATCACACTGGACAACCGCTGTCGTTAGGTCAAGGGAATGTTTTTCACTCAGTTTCCCATATTTGAAAGTTGTAGCGACCCGTTGGTGGCGAGATGTACAATCGAGTCTGTATTCAATTTGTGAATCACATAACAGGTTTTCTAATCCATTTCCGTGATGAAGGGTGGGGGACAGGGGGAGACGGCGAGAGCAGGGCTGAGGTGAGCAGAGGCCCATTTCCAAGGTCTGCTTGGGGGGCACCTGCAAAGACCACGGCCCAGGACCAGTTAAAGGTGTTACTCCTACGTCCCGTCCCCTTTGCTCCATACTTATGGGACATCTCTCCGTCCTGTGGGATGGGACCGGAGCACTTTGTAAAAAGCATCCAAATTTTTTTCAAAAATGTGTCCCTCCTCTCTTTCCTGCGCGGGGCCAGGCACGCGGCCGTAACCCCGCCCGCTTGGCTCTGCCCCGCGCATCGCCCATCAGTCCTTTTCTCTGCACGATCGGGGCCGGACGCACTTGCATCCTCGGAAGACTTTCTTCCCTTTTCCCTCTCTGACTCTCGCTAGCGTTCGTTTACTAGTTCATCGTATCACCGTTGCTTCGCGAGGGCGGATCCCCATCCTCTTTGTTTAGAGTGTTTGGGTCCGGAACACCGTTGGGACTCCTGTTTTTACTGTGACTCCCTTTCGGTCCGGGCACTTCAACGTCGGTTGGAGCGGTGGGAGGAGGTGTTTGGACGGACTCCTCCTTTGCATTTTCAGGTGTTCATCGACGAGAAGAAAATACGCCCAGTAAGTTCTTTACTTTTCAGAGCACCCTGGCCGGGTTCCTCTCGAGTCGGGAGGGGCGTTGATCGCTCTGTTACCGGGGTTTGCCCTGAGGTGCCTGTCGGGCCTAATAATTCTACCGGAGTTTTCTCTGAGGGTCTCCGTAAGGGGCCTGTGTCCACCGGAGTACGCTCTGAGGCCCCTCCTGTGGGGGCTGTTTGTAGACCCAGTTCTACTGAGTCGTGGGGTACCAGAGCTTGCTCTGAGGCCGCTCTTTCGGCTTCCCTCAAAAACAAAACCGGGGTGCGCCCCGAGGTCTTGGCTGGGCTTGAGGTTACCGAACGGATGTTCGAGGCCCCTGCCGATAAGGCTTCTACCGGGCCTAGGTCCAAGGTCCCTCGTACAGAGGCTAAGGATACCAACAGTTCTGAGGGGCCGGGCAAGGCCCTGTCGGTGAAAGCGCACCGTTCCCGCTCTTGTGGTGACACCAGATCTGTTGAGGGGGCAAAGAAGAAAGTTTCTTCTTTTACCGGCAGTGCCGAGGCCCTTCCTTCGAAGGCTCAGTTGGCGGTTGGCATGTCGCAGAAAAATTCCAGGCCTCATAGTACCGGCTCTGCCGAGGTTCCTGACGTTAAGGCTAAAATTAAGACCCCTGACCCATCGATGGGGACCCCTGCCTCACTTCCTCACGTGCCGCAGTTCCCCTCAGATGAGGACAAAATGGTGGCCGTTCCTGCCACGACCACGGCGGCCATTTTAGGTACTACCCCTACAACTACGCCATCGGCCCCTGGTGTAGGGTTCGGTCCTTCGGGTGAACCTAAGGTCCCTTGTGCGCATCCTTACCGGCCGGTTTATGATTGTTTTGTTGCCCGCGGGGGCGGCTCCCTTAATTTATGTGGATTCGTCAGTGGAGGGGCCGGTGTGGCCCTTCTCCGTTACGTCCCTGGATTTGTCCACCTCATGAGAGGCCTCCTCAGGTTCCGAAACAATCTCCTGAGGATGCTTTTTTCGGTAAATTTCAAGCGCTTATGCGCACCGACCCCATGAGGGAATATTTCAAAGGGCTTTTCAAGGAGATATGTACACCCGCGCCTCCGGCTCCACCCGTTCCGCCGGTGGTTCCGCCGGCGCCTTCCTTGCTCGTGGTGCCTCCCCCTGCGCTTCCGCCTGTGCCTCCATTGTCCCCAGTGGACAAGGCAGTGCCTGACACGGCTCAGCAGGATCCTGACCTGTCAGATGACCCTCAAGGCGATCAGGACAACGAGGACCTTCCCCCGCTCTATCAGAGCTTTCCATGACCGGGTGCTGGACATGATGAGTTTTTAGATGTTCCGGTGCCCGAGGCACCTGCCCCGCAGGAGGGTGTGCTTTCTGGGGTGTTCACCTTTTCTCCTTTGGAGCGTACTGGCCTGTTCTTGCAGAAGGAAGTTCTGGCCGAGGTCCGAAGAGTTTGGGAAAAGCCACACTCGGGACTTTTTGTCAATGAAAAGATTGACGCGAGGTACAGGCTGCATTCTTCGGAAGAAGTGGCCTTGTCGTCTTGTCCGCCTCCCTCCTCCACAGTGGTGGCTGCGGCTACGTTGCAATCCAGGCCTGCAGCATCCTCCTCTGCGACGGCTACTCAGGTCTTGGGAAAGGAGGACAAGCTCCTGGACTCCATAGGGAGGAAAATCTTTACCAATTGAGCCTTGCAGCTCAGGCAGGCCAATGCAGAATTGATTTTGGCGGGAGCTAACATGCGGATGTGGAGAGGTCTGTCGGAGTTGAGGAGCACATTCCGGTCGAGAAGTTGGAGGATTTCAGAGGAGGCCTTTCCGATGCCAGGGTCTTGGCCCAGGATCTCCTGGAGGCTGTGGCTCATCACGTAGACACCTCGGCTCGGAGTCTGATGCTCGGGGTTGATACCTCACGGCAAGTGTGGCTGCATGCCACTAAGTTCTTGAAGGAGGTGCAAGACAAGGTTCTGGACCTTCCATTCGATGGTAAGGAGCTTTTTCACTCCTCTAATGATGTAGAGCTCACCAAAACCAAAGACAGCACTCAGACGGCTAAATCATTGTCTGTTCTGGTTAAAGCTCCCTTCAAGTCTCAAAGGCCATTGTTACAAGGTCGACCTTCCTCTGGTTTTAGGGGCTTCCTCGACCGCAAATCTCGCAGAATGGATACTCCTGCAGGGAATAACCGCTGTAGACAACAGCGTATGCGGTATTTCTCCAGCTCCTCAGCCTCCTCATCAGGTTCAGGTGGCACTGCCAAATGAGGGTTTTCCGCGCTCACACGAGACCCCGGTGGGAGGACGCATTGCGTCTCATTGGGAGGCGTGGCAGGCCATCACAAAAGACAGATGGGTCTTGTCAATCGCTCGAGCGGGCTACCGCTTACCTTTACCCCCACCCCTCAACCCTCCTTTTCAGCTGTCGTGCTCACCCTCCCTCAAGGCCGAGGTTCAGAAACTTCTGCTCCTCAGAGCTGTGGAACCCGTTCCCCTTGGGGAGCGAGGGGAGGGCTTCTACTCCCGGCTGTTTACATTGCCCAAACCCAACAAGGCTGGCCTGTGCACCATCCTAGACATTTCCCAGTTCAATCTTTTCCTACCCCAAGAGAAATTCAAGATGATCACGCCCGGCCAGATTTGCTCCTCTTTGCAGATGGGCAATTGGCTCAGAGTGGTGGATCTTCAGGATGCGTACATGCATATCCTGATTTGGAATCCACACAGGAGTTACCTCCGCTTCTCTTTGGGAGAGGAGCACTTCCAGTTTTGAATGCTTCCTTTTGGCCTCAGTTCGGCGCCACGTGTCTTCACGAAGATGATGTCGGTGATTGCGGCCCATCTTCGTCTCCAGGGTATCCATGTGTATCCCTATTTGGACGACTGGCTCCTACGCAGCCCTTGTCCGTTGGCAGCAGCGGGCAACCTCCAGTCTCTCCTTCAGCTCCTGTTCCATCTTGGGCTGTCGGTGAACTGGCGGAAATCCTCCATGACGGTCTCACAGGACCTGACTTTCCTGGGTTTTCGTTGGAACACGATCGACTGCCGAGTGTATCTGACCGGGGACAGAATGGCGATCTGTTGGCCACGTGTCAGATGTTTGCGCAGTCGGAGAGCATGTCGGCCTGGTGGTTCCAGAGGCTTCTGGGCCTCATGGCCTCATGTGTACTGGCTCTTCCTCTTGCTCGTCTCAAAATGAGACGGACCCAGATGGCTTTTCGGAGTTCCTGGCGTCAGGCTGTGGACCCGGATTCCAAGCGGATAATGATTCCGGATTTCATGAGAGTGGACCTGGACTGGTTGTCATCTCTCAGCAACCTGTCGGTGGGCGCAGGGTTCCAGGACCCAGCCCCCATGGTGACGATCAAAACAGACTCCTCCCTTTTGGGGTGGGGTGCGACGTTAGATCTTCAGGTCTCGGACCTCTGGTCACCTCAAGACAAGCTCCTGCACATAAATCATTTGGAGCTTCTGGCGATCAAGGCATTCAGACCTCTCATTGTCAACAAGGTGGTCCGCATAAGAACAGACAATGTGGTGTCGATGTATTACATCAACAAGCAATGGGGAACTAAGTCTCCCCCCCCCTCGTGGACCTGTCCATCCAGATATGGGAGTGGGCCGTGCTTCATGGTGTCTGGCTGCTTGCAGTGCACATTCCGGGCCAGCTAAATGTCACTGCGGAGGCCCTCAGCCGGCGGACAGCGGTCAGCTACGAGTGGGAGTTGAAGGCGGAGATCCTCTCATGGATTTTCTTGCATTGGGGCACACCGGAGGTGGACCTCTTCGCCACGGCGGTAAACAAGAAGATTCCTCAGTATGCCTCCAGACGGGTGCTGGGAGCCTCCTATCTGGGGGACGCACTCGAGATTCCATGGCACAACATGAGAGCTTACGCCTTCCGGCCTCTTCCCCTAGTTCATGGAGCAATTTGGAGGTTGAAGAACTCGGTGAACTGTTCTCTTCTACTGATAGCTCCGTGGTGGCCGGCCAGGTTTTGGTTCTTAGAACTTCAACACCTGTCAGTGTGTTCGCCGATCAGGTTACCAGTTACTCCAGATCTTCTTCACCAAGGGGAACAGCAGATGTGGCACCCCTCCCCACAATCACTCAACTTGGCGGCATGGTGCCTGAGTTCACGTCTCTAGAGCATTTGGGTTTGTCTGCGGATAACATGCGCATTATCCAGGCAGCCAGGAAACCCTCGACAAGATCTCAATACAAGGGTAAATGGCTCAGGTTCTGTCATTGGTGTTTGGAGAAAGAGTTGGACCCGAGGGTGGCAACGATTGACACGGTGCTGTCCTTCGTATCCTCCCTAGCAGATTCAGGGGTTCATGTTCTGTCTTGCAGGACTTATCTCTCGGCGATTTCCGCTTACCTCTCTACAGACCGGTGTTCTTATTCTTTAACTAACCCGGTGGTGAAGAGACATTTTGCTGGCTTGACACGCATCTACCCTCCTGTTCGTATTCCGCACCCGCCTTGGGAACTAAATGTAGTCCTGACGGCGCTGTGCCATAAACCCTTTGCGCCAATGGCTACGGTTGACCTCAAGTACGTGTCCTGGAAAGTGTCCTTTCTGGTAGCCGTTACATCAGCGAGGAGAGTGAGTGAGTGAGTTCTAGGCATTGTCGGTGGAGCATCCTTTCTTGGTCTTTCACAAGGACAAGGTAGTCCTTTGGACGAACCCAGCTTTCCCACCAAAGATAGTGACCGAATTCCATCTGAATCAGTCGATTTCCCTTCCGGTCTTTTTTCCGAACCCTGCCTCGGAGGCGGAAAGGGTTCTACACTGCCTGGATGTCCGAAGAGCTCTTAAGTTCTACCTGGACAGGACTTCCGAGCTTCAGAGCTCTTCCCAACTGTTTGTGACCTTCGGTAAGCCTCAGGGCAGGCCGGCGTCTAAGGCATCTATTTCCAGATGGATTGCCGCCTGTATCACAGAATCTTTCACCGTCCAGAAGCTGAAACCTCCTAAAGGTATCCATGCACACCAGGTGCGAGACAAGGCAGCCGCGGTTGCTTTTCAGAAGTATGTTCCCTGGGAGTCCATCGCTAAAGCGGCTACTTGGGCCTCTCCATCTGCTTTCTGTAAGCATTACTGCCTCGATATGAGCTCTAGAGCTGACGCTCAGTTCAGCCAGGCTGTGCTGAAGAACCTGTTTCAGTAAGGGGTATTTCCATCCACCCATAGTTCCTGTAAGGAGTGCTTGGGAATCTCCCATAAGTATGGAGGAATGGGGACGGGACGTAGGAGTATTACCAGGTTACTCACCGTAGTGACCACATTACTCCTAGTCCATAGTCCCCTTTCCTCCCTGCGCACGCCCGCCGTCCACTCTAATAAGGTTCCTCTATTATTGCTAATGGGTCTTTGACCCTGCGATAGAAAAGGACTGATGGGCGATGCGCGGAGCGTAGCCAAGGGGGGGGGTTACGGCCACGTGCCGGGCCCCGCGCAGGAAAGAGAGGAGGGACACATTTTTGAAAAAAATGTGGATGCTTTTTACAAAGTGCTCCGGTCCCGTCCCACAGGACGGAGAGATGTCCCATAAGTATGGAGGAAAGGGGACTATGGACTAGGAGTAAGGTGGTCACTACGGTGAGTAACCTGGTAATTATCAGCTATTGGGAGCCCATTTCAAAATGATGTGTGGGCCCCTCCATGCTTAGAGCAGAGGATAACAGTCTGGAGCACCCCAGATGTATTTCATTAGAATTAGGGTGACCAGATTTTCAGACAAAAAACAGAGATGGCTAACAACATAGAAGTAGGACTAACCCACTCCCCCACCCCAAACTCCCATAACCCGACCTTTGACCCTCTGACCCCATCCCACAGTGTCTGCATACAAACTGTGTGGTTTTGGCTGTTAAGAACAGCACACAAATAACAAACATGATCATTTTAAATGATACTGACTGCATGTTGTATTTTAATGTTATATGTATGCAATTAACTTGATTGCTATTTAGTGTGAAAAGTTGAGGATCTCAACAATAACATGTGAAAATGTAAATTAAAAAAACTCTATGGACAGAGGGCCCAGTTCAGGGACATTCCTGGCAAAACTAGGAAGTCTTGTCACCCTAATTATATCAGAGACAAAGAAACAGATTATCACGAGACGCCCACCCAGGAAGTAGCTGAAACAGTAAACGTCCACTCAAAAGTTGTTAATGCTTCTTTGCCAGCAACGGGCGGACTCTTTGCCAGCAAGAGGCGGACGCAGAAAACCAGAGTAAAAGGACGACGCATTGCTAAACCCACTTCTCCAGCATTGGATCTTTCATGGATTCACATGCTTAGAATATTCCCCGTCGTCAGGCTGGGAACCCTTGGTATTTTGCTTGTATACTGTTTCTTCTCTGTAACTTGCCAGCCCAGTGACCTCGCCACTCTCTTTTGTCTCACACCTACGTGCCTTAGCCCCTCCAGTATCTCCATCCTCTCCTTACTTCCACCCCAATGGCGCTTTCTGTTTCTCCTATCTTCTCCAACTGCTTCTCCATTGACTATCCTTCCCTTCTCACTAAGTCTGGTAGGAAGAAGTTCAAAAAGGATATCTTGGCCTCTAATCCTGGTCTTCCTATCGCCGACACCTACTCCAATGCTTCCCCCAGACAGACCCTTACCGACATCCTCTTTGTCGTTCCTTCGCCAGATCTATGGACTCCTCATATGGTCTCTGTGCTCTGCCCTATCTCCTCCTCTGCCATTAATGGTGGTACTCGCTGGGAAGTTCTCATGGCTTCCTTCGACTCCTCTAAAGTCATCATTAATGTCTACCTAAATGGCACTGTCATGGTCCAAGGCCCTCAGGCCAATCTCCTCCTCTTTGATAGGCGCTTCCCTCGCCTCATCAATTTCCTCTCATCTCCTGCTGTCCCCTCCTCTCCCCCCTTGACTACCTTGCCCTCTCTCTCCTCCTCCTCCTCCTCCTCTGCCCTTCCTAGGGCTCTTTCTCCTCCGCAGGGCGTACCTCTGATCTGTACCCCTCCCCGGAAGGTCTTTAAGGATGGCAACCTTCTTCATATTGCCTCTCTCAACACTCGCTCTGCCGTCAAACACTCCTCTGACATCTGCCACCTCCTTGAAGAACTAGACCTTGATGTCCTTGGTCTTACTGAGACATGGTTCACGGCCAGCTCTGTTACGAGCTTTGACACTCTCCTCCCTGATGGCTACAAGATCCTCTCAGCACCTAGATCTTCCCGGTCTGGTGGGGGGTAGCCCTGATCTTTCCTGAGTAGATTCCTGCCTCTATCATTCCCACTCAGACCTACTTCTCTTTTGAATGCCTTGTCTGTAGGCTTTCTCTCTCGCCTACCCATTCTCTTACTGTGGTTACCATCTACCGGCCTCCTGGTCAAATCACCTAATTTCTCTCTGAGTGGGCAGACCTCTCCTCCTCCCTCCTGGCCTCTACCACTCAACTCCTCCTCCTCGGGGACCTAAATATACATTTAGACTCTCCTTGCTCCTCCTCTGTACTCTTCCGTGACCTTTGTGACTCCCTCTCCCTTCCATCCTCCCCTCTGGCCCGACTCACTCTGCAGGGCACACACTCGATGTCTTGATCTCCTCTGACCTCCCCCTCTCCATCCCTCTGACCACTCCTCTCTCCTGGAGCGATCACTCCCCCCTCTCATCTCATCTCTCCCTCTCTTCCCCCCAAGCCAAGCCTACCCCAACACTGCCACCTACCTTCTCGGACATCCAGCCCATGAAGTGTGTGTCAGTTGAGGCTTTTACCACCACTTTCTCTCCCCCCCTCCACATTTGGCTGTCTCTTATCCTGATACAGCCCTGTCTCTGCTCTACTCTTCAATTTCTGATACGCTTGATGTTCTTGCCCCTGTCATGAGGATCCGTTTGAAGTCCAAAGCCAAGTGCAATTCCTGGTATGACTCTGACCTAGCTACACTTAAACGTAAGTGGAGGGCAGCTGAGAGGAAATGGAGGACTTCCTGTTCATCCTCTGACAAACTGGCCTGTCGTCTGCTACAAAGGCAATACCGACTCTCTGTCCTCACCAAGAAGAGAGTCCACATTCAAGCTTGTGTCTTTGTGGCATCTAACAACTCGGCCGAACTCTTTAAAATCTGTAAGGAGCTGGCCAACCCTGCTGCAGTCTCTACCCCTCCTGTTGCCTCCCAGGCTCTTTGCAATACCCTTGCCTCTCACTTCATTTCGAAAACCCAGGACATCCTGTCCACCCTCTCCACCCACACTCCTCCTCTTCCCTCTCCATCTGTGCTTGCTGACCCTCCTTTAGCCACCCTCCCACCATCCTTCTCGTCCTTTCCTCTTTTCACACCGGACGAGGTTGCTAGACAAGTCCAATCTATGAAAGCCTCTTCAAAACAGGTTCATCCCTGTTCCTCTAAAACCATCAAGGACTACATTGACACCCTTGCTCCGGCCCTTGCCTCTGGATGCTTCCCCTCCCCTCTGAAGCACTCCTTTGTGCATCCTCTTCTCAAGAAACCCACAGCTGATCCTTCTTGTCCAGCTAACTATCGCCCAATTTCCATTACTCCCTTTCTTGTCAAACTCCTGGAAAAGTTGGCCATCTCTCAGCTTAACCTTCATTCCAATTCTGTTGGCTGTCTCCATGACCACCAGTCTGGCTTCAGAGCTGCTAGAAGCACAGAAACTGCTTTCCTAAACATCCGTGAAGATCTGCTCACCAACCTTGACTCTACCATTCCCTCTGTCCTCATCCTCCTCGATCTCTCTTCTGCCTTCGACACAGTCAACCATACCATCCTGCTCAACCGTCTCTGTGAAAACTTGGGTATCACTGATCAGGCTCTGGCCTGGCTGACCTCTTTCCTCTCAGATCGACCCTCCCAGGTCCAACTTGGGTTCTTCACTTACATCTATCTTCCTCTCCACCTGTGGTGATTCCCAGGGCTCTAACCTCTCGCCCTGGCTTTTCAACCAATACCTGGCAACTCTCGCCCACTGCATTGCCATTTTCTGCTCAAATTTCCAGTGCTACGCTGACGACACTCAACTCATTTTCCGGCTGCCCTCTGCCACCTCCTCTCCCTCTCTCATCTCTGATTGCCTAACTGCCATTCAAGATTGGTGTGCCGCCAATGATCTTTGTCTGAATGCCAGCAAGATGGAGAGCCTCCTCATCGGCACACCTTCACCATCCTTTCCCCTCACTCTCTGGCCGGCCTCCCTTGGCCCTCCTCCTACCCCCACCTGCGAGGGTAAGAACCTCGGGGTCATCTTTGACTCCACCCTTTCCTTCTCCGCCCACATCTCTGAGGTCTCTAAAAAGTCAAATTTCCGACTGCACCTCCTCAGAGGTACTCTGCCTTTCCTCTCCTTCCCCCAGAAGCTCATGGTATCTCAAGCTCTGGTTCTCTCTAGCTTGGACTATTGTAACAGCCTCTTTCTAAATCTACCTGCCTCTACTCTCCGCCCTCTGCAACTAATCCAGAACAGGACTGCGAGACTTGTCCTTGGCCTAAAGCCCTGGGATCGTATCTCTCCAGCTCTGAAATCTCTTCACTGGCTCCCAGTGGATGCAAGGATTAAATTCAAAACCCTCTGCATTGTCCACAAGGCTTTCTGGGGCCTGGGTCCAAAATACCTTCAGCTATCCCTCCACAAATACCTCCCCTCTCGAGCTCTTCGCTCCTCTACCTCCAACTCACTCAGGGTCAGTTGTTTTTCTAAGAAACGAGCTGGGGGTAGATCTCTGTCTTCGGCTGGGGCCTCCCTCTGGAACAGCCTCCCTGCCACTCTAAAACTTGAGGAGAACCATATCCGGTTCCGACAGCACCTCAATACCTTCCTCTTCTGCCTTCGCTCCCCCTCTCCCCTGCTGATCTGTTCTCTCTTGGCACCGTGCACCTGGCCACCCTCAGTCTTTTGGGCCCAGGTACCTGCTCATCCTGTCACCCTCCCGCACAGCCTCCGGGCCACCCCTTGCACTGGGGTCTGTATCTGTACCCATACAGCCCCCCCCCCTTTTCGTCCTGCACTTATCGGACCTACCCTGTCTGCTGCCTTAAACCTAGCACTTGCAAATTGCTGGCTGCATTACCACTGTTTGTTGCCTTTATTATTTATTTATTGTTATTTATCTGTTTCTCCTCTGCTTCGCACTTTCCACCTCTCCCCCTTCCATGCACTTTTCCTCTCCGCCCTCTCCCATGCACTTGCACGTTCTCAATATCACTGGGCCTACTAAGATCGCTGTTTTGTTCTCCCCTGTTCCCCTCCCTTGCCTTGTCGCGCTCTGAAACACTTGTGTACGAGCTCGATAGAAATAAAATATCAATCAATCAATCAATTTATAAAGACGTTTTCCATAGGAAAAATGTCCACACTTCTGTGTCCTATCTACGTTGTTTTGGGCCGCTTACGCATGCCCCAATAGGACGTAGCGGTATAAATGCCCCGCCCTCGTGGCTCCTTTCAGATTTCAACCGTCTTCCAAAGTAGTGGGACCACCTCTTGTCATCTGCTATTTTACAAGGTTGTTTTTTCGTCTTTTTCCCAATGTCTGGGAAGCCTCTATTTCGTCTGTGTGCTACATGCGTATTAAAAAAGGTCTACGAAGGAGATAGACTGTCTATATTGTCTCCACCCTCACCATTCGGCTGACAATTGTGAAATTTGTAAAGGCTTCTCGCAGAAGACCCTGAAAGACCGAAATAGACGGCTGGTGGCGTGGCTGAATGACGGAGCAGGAGCGTACCCCGCCTCGGAGCTAGGCTCTACACATAGTTTGGCCTCGAGGGCTAAATCTCCGATGGTCCCCCGCCGTTCTGTATCTGCGGAACCTCCGGCGAAGAAGGCGCGTTCGACGGAGAAAAGTTCCTCTGAGAAACATTCTACGAGGGAATCGTCATCGAAAACAAAAGTTTCGTCTTCTTCCTCCTCATCAAAAAAGGAGAGAAAAGACCTGTCAAAAACCTCCTCAGGTGACCATCATAGGTCATCCTCGAGTCGAGATTCGTCGAAACACAAGTGAAGTTCAAAAAAGGCAGGAGCGCCTCAGGATTCTGCGCAACATCCACTGTTGTCGTCGACGGGAGTTCGATTGTCGACGCCCTCATTGCCATTGACGCAGATCGTCCCTTCAGTAGTTCCGTCGAGTCAGACGACGGCGACGGCCGGGAAGTTGGCCTCGTCGATGGAGGCTCCACAGGAAAGCTGGCGACCGGAAGTGTATGATCCGATCTTACCAGAGACCCGGTTGCAACAGGAGGCAGCTTGTTGCATATCATCCGTGGAAGATGACCGTGAACCAGTGGTTGGACCTACGGAACTTGGATTACAAGGGGTCAGCTCGCTGACGCTTTCGAGTGGGCGAAGTATCCCAGTTACAGCTCCGTTGCTCAATCCTCAGGCTGTGTTATCCCTGGAGGTATTATCTACATTACAGACTCTATTGAGTAAACTGGATGCAAAGTTGCCTCAAGTTGGTACTCCGGCAGGGCTACATACTAAGCCAGCCGACGACGAGCCAGGCCCTTCCCGCCGGCTGACGACTATGGCATCAACAGCCGTTGCGGGTCATGAAGATCCTCCACGCTCGCGCCCAGAGGAAGGAGAACTACCAGAGTCCGAGTCTGAGCGAGAAGAATCCTTATCAGATATATCTTCCTCCCCTTCTAGGGACCCGACATAGGAGTCGGAGGCTGAAATGGAAGCTCCAAAAAGTCTGGCTTATCCGTCACCGCCGGATGACATTTGTTCCTTCCACACAATGATGGGGAAGGCATGTACCGAGTTTGGCCTGGCTCTGGAGGAAGAAAAGAAAGACTGTTTCTTGTTTGATCATATGGGAAAGAGGAGAAAGTCGGTATTTTAGGTTCCCATTTTAGATCATGTATGGCAAGAGGGGTTACGGACAATGCGCCATCCATTCTCGGAGCCTGCGGTTAACGGCAGACTGGAAAAGAAATGTAAAGCTCCTGAGTCTACTCCAAAATGTTTGTCTTCTCAACCTTCTGCGGAATCGGTGGTATCGGCAGCTGCTGCAAGAAAGGCAAGGTTCCAACATAAATGTACAACTCCTCCAGAAAGCGAGGCCAGGAGACAAGATGCCTTTGGCAAGAAGGTAGTGTCGATAGGAGCAACAACGGTGAAGGCGGCCAATTCTCTGGCTATTATGGCGAGATATGACAGAGAGATGTGGCATCGTTTAGCACCCATACTGGAACATCTACCGGACGAACATAGAAAATCTGCTATGTTGCTTGTGCGTGAGGGGGAAGAGGCGTCAAATCACTCAAAAAACATCGCCGTAGACCTGGCGGAATCAGGTTTTAAACAAATTAACAATGGAGTGGTTTTAAGGAGGCAAGCCTGGCTCAAATGCACCAACTTTCGACCAGAAGTACAATATAAAGTACTTGATATGCCCTTTGAAGGGGAACAGCTATTTGGAGAGAAGGTGGACGAGGCCTTAAAAGACGTGAAAGAAGACTCGGACACGGCACGCTCTCTTGGAGCCCTTCAGAGTGGCAGAAGTTTTCGTTTGTTTCACCCCTTAAGAGGACGGTCAGGAAATTGTCACAAACACAGACCTTAATCCCATAGGCCTGGTCTCCTGTCCCCGTCTTTGGGCCTCAAAACATCATTCAAGGCATTGTAGTTGGCCCCAGTCCAAGTTACGAGTAGGAGTAAAGTGGACCACAGCGTGGAGAGATTGGTGGCATACTAGAAATTATTGAGAAAATCAGCAGTGAGGGCTTTCATGGGTTCATATTGGGCCTGGGTCAGACTTTCTGGGGTTATTGAATGACATTCATACATCCTATGGCTCTTTTCCCCCTTCAAGATGGAGGTATGGCTTTGTGGGGGATCCTGGGTACAGACCAGTCTTCTGGGCGTGGCTTCTGGCTTACTATATATAGCCACGCCCAAGCCGCGATCCTCGCTTCGCGTCTTTCTGCTTTAAGCAGCGTGACGCTCCCGGCATCGTTCTGCAAAGAAAAATAAAACAACAAGTTAAAGGCTGCAGGTGCGCGGCCCTCTGCTTTCAAGCTGCTGGTTTACCTAAATCTGCTCTTCGATCTTCGCCGCAACGCCTCAGGAATCCCTGACTCACGATCTGCTACAGCCTCCAGCATTACACCGGTGCCTCAAAGCTTGCTCCTCCCGCCAACTGTTTGAGCCGCGCCCCGTCCTCCCCCTCCAGCGAGCATCTTCCTCACGGTTGCATTCGGATGGCACGGCACGGCTCCCTGCATTAGAAAAAACAACACAACAAGAAAGGTTAGTGAGCTGCGAAAGTAACATTAGCGCTCCCCATCGAGATTGCATTCCAAGATAAACAGTTCCGAGGCAGCTCCGATTGCAGCACTTAACTGCATATTAAACAAGCGCTTCATTAAGGTACAGATTCGGACATGAATGACACTGCTTCTAATATCTAACATCAATTTAGTGGCGCCGGGACAATTAGGAAAGGCGCAGGATCACAAGCCAGAAAATGATATCAAAAGGAGGGGTTCTCCTCGGAACTTTGGCATCCAACCGCCTTTGAACTACTAGAACTAAAGAACATTAAAAGACTTACACGCCACAGTTGGACTGGGCGGAAAACAGCTAGTGAAGTAACTGGCTGATTTGAAAAAGCACCCTTGTTGAGACACAACAGGATGGAGAGTTTCCTGTAACAGTAACTCAGGTGAGAGGGAACCCTAGAGGCTGGTGTTGGGTGGTACTGGGTGGTAGTGTAGTTCAGCATCCGCAGTAGTTGACATCTTATACTTCTCTTTCAGATATATGCTCCAGAGACCCGTTTCCAGCCCATTCCATAGGATACACTAGAGGAGGATTCCAGGTGCCCCTGCAGAGCAAAGGGGAGCGTTACAGAAATTCCCGATTCTCGTCATCCAGGGACCAGACCTTCAGTAGGCCGTTGTACTCCTCTCAAGACTATAGGCGGGCTTCCCAAACTGCTAGAAGAGGTTGAGACTATCAAGCCTCAAGAAGAAGAGGAGGTTATCCTTCGTCGACGAAGGACAAACAATCAAAGAACCAGCAATGGCGAGTTTCAGAATGTCCTGGGAGGCAGGGTGTCTCACCGTGTCGATGAGTGGGAGAAGATAACACCAGACCGGTGGGTATTGGTCACAGTGAAGTTAGGCCATTCTTTGCAGTTCAAAATCAAGCCGTCACACATTCCACCAGTGTTTTCGGTTCAGCCCCATCTGCAAATATTACAACAAGAAGTAGTGCTTATGCTACAAAAAGGGGCTATAGAATTCGTCCCGGTGTCCGAAAGAGGTCAAGGAGTTTACTCCCAATACTTCGTTGTGAAATAACCCAACGGCAAGTGGCGTCCTATTCTCGATCTCCGAGATCTCAACAAGACACTAAAAAATCTGAAGTTCAAGATGCTTACACTTCAGGAAGTGATCCTGTCTATCCAGCAGGGGTACTTTCTGGCATTGTTGGATCTCCAGGACGCATATTTTCATATACCAATGCGTCGACGACACAAAGTTCCTGAGGTTTGTAGTCGGACGAACCCACTATTAGTTCAAAGTACTCCCATTTGGATTAAAGTTATCTCCCAGGACGTTCACAAAGTGCTTAGCTCCGGTAGCAGCTTGGTTAAGAAAACAGGGTCATCATGTTTACCCTTATCTGGACGATTGGTTGGTAAGGGGGTCGTCCCCTATAAAGACACAAGCAAGTCTAAAGGCCACCATGCAACTTCTGCGACAGTTAGGATTTGCGGTCAACTTCGAAAAGTCCTCCTTAACTCCCTCAAGGAATTTAGTGTTTTTGGGTGTGGAGTTCGAGACTCAGTCAGGGTTGGTGAAACCATCTGTGGAGAGGATGTACAAGCTCAGGCTACAGGCAAAAGAGTGGAAAGTCAACACCAGAGTGTCAGTGAGGAGATATATGTCACTACTGGGGGCCATGACATCGTGTATCCCCTTGGTAAACAACTGTCGTCTCTTCATGAGGCCAATTCAATAATTCCTGGCAGACCGATGGTCCCAGAGTCAGGGGCTATGGTCGGACAAATTGACTATCAGAAACAAGCTTGTACAAGCACTTCGATGGTGGCAACTCTTTCAAAATCTATCGAGAGGGATGCCCCTGCAGGAGCCAGAATTTCACATAACGAGAGTGACGGATGCATCTCTGACTGGATGGGGAGTGCATCTGGGATCTCTACAAGCGCAAGGTCTGTGGTCGTCGGAAGAGTCAGCCCTTCATATCAACGTGCTGGAGTTGAGGGCGGTACGTTGGGCCCTGAAAGTTTTTCTACCACACATAAAAGGATCGGTAGTGAGAATATTGACAGACAATACGACGACAATGTTCTACCTGAGAAAGCAAGGAGGTACTCGTTCCAGGACTCTCTCGACCGAAGCTCAAGAAATATGGCATTGGGCTCTAAAACAAAATATAAGTATATTGGCCTACCATCTGCCGGGAGTAAAAAATGGACAAGCAGACTCTCTCAGCAAGGAAATGAATCAGCTGCACGAATGGGAATTGGACGACCAACAGCTGGCGAAGGTTTTCAAAAAATGGGGACAACCTTTCCTGGATCTCTTTGCGACGAGGGAGAACAAGAAATGTGCACAGTACGCGAGCAGATGGCCACAACCCGATTCGTTGGGGGAAGCATTCTCCTTCCAGTGGACGGAAAAGTTTGTGTACGCTTTTCCCCCCGTTTCCACTCATACGACGGACTCTGCAATGGATTCACAGATACCCATGTCAAGTGATCTTAGTGGCTCCTTATTCGGCAAGACAGTCGTGGTTCTCCGACCTGCTCCAGCTATAGATAGCGCAACCGGTGAGGTTCCAGAAGATTCCGAACCTTCTGTCTCAGGACAAGGGAACAGTGCAGTGTGGCATCACGATCCGGACAGTCTCAGCCTGACAGCCTGGCTCCTGACTTCTCAGAGTTTGGTACCCTAACTATTTCATCGGACTGCCATCGCATTTTGCAAGCCGCACGGGCTCCGTCCACGAATACTTTGTATGCATGTACGTGGAGGAGATTCTGCATGTGGTGTAAGGATCAACCAGGTTTGGAGCCTCTGAATATCCTTCCGGAGCAACTTCTTCCATATTTGCTGCATTTAGCAGAAAGAGGTCTGTCTTTTTCATTGATAAAGGTTCATCTGGCAGCCATTTCGAGATTCTCGCGTAGAAGGCATTCATCACCACTGTTTAGTGATCGGCTGGTTAAACACTTTATGAAAGGCTTATTTCGTACTTTTCCCCCAATTAAAAAGTTTCCTCCGAACTGGAGTCTTAACCTAGTATTGACAGAACTAATGAAAGCTCCTTTTGAACCTATGTCGTCTTCGTCTTTAAAATTCTTATTGTGGAAGTTGGCTTTTTTGGTGGCTATCACTTCGGCACGACGACTTTCGGAAATACAAGCATTAGTCATTGATCCTCCATACTTGAGATTTTTCAAAGACAAGGTGGTGTTGGCGACCAACCCTCATTTCATACCAAAAATTCCAACTGTCTTTCATATACATACGTCTATTGTACTACCGACATTCTTCGCGACCCCTTCATCTGTCGCGGAAAAAGCTCTCCATACATTGGATGTGAAAAGAGCTCTAAAGTTTTACCTTCATCGTACTCAAGTATTTAGAGATACAAAACAACTATTTGTGACTTATGGGCCTTCGGCAAAAGGAAAAGCGATCTCAAAACAAGGACTGGCTCGGTGGGTCTCGTCGACGATTGCCTTTTGTCACTCGAAAGCGGGAAAGCCGCTGGACAGGCGTCCGAGAGCCCATTCCACGAGAACCACTTCATCTTCGGCGGCATTGCGGGCCGGGATTCCGCTGGGAGATATCTGTCAGGCGGCATCCTGGTCAGTGCCACATACATTTACCCGCCATTATTGCCTCGAACAGCAACATGCAGAAGATATACAGATGGGACGAGCAGTCCTACGTCATCTGTTTCAGTGAGGTAAGCCCTATACAGGGGTATATCCTTCGATCAATATATATTGTAATGTATTTTGTTGTTTAAAGCTAACGTGTAACCGCTGAAGTTTCTCAATGAAAAAATAAATAAATAAAAATACATGTGTGGTTATGATCTTATTGGTTTGCATTCACACCGCCAAATCAGGAGTACTGCTATACAATCTATTCTAAGCATGTGAATCCATGAAAGATCCAATGCTGGAGAAGGCAATAGTTTCTTAACTGTAACTCCATTTCTCCAGCATTGGTATCTTTCATGGATTCACATGCGCCTGCCTGCAAACAATATATACCCCATACTACTTTGGGGGGTTAAAGTCTGAAGGGAGCCGCGGGGGTGGGGCATTTTATACCGCTACGTCCTATTGGGGCATGCGTAAGCGGCCCAAAACGACGTAGATAGGACACAGAAGTGTCGAAATTTTTCCTATGGAAAACGTCTTTATAAATGTACCGAGGGTTCCCAGCCTGACGACGGGGAATATTCTAAGCATGTGAATCCATGAAAGATACCAATGATGGAGAAATGGAGTTACAGGTAAGAAACTATTCCCTTCTGTATGTCCCGAGGGAGAATAACAAAGCCTGAAGGGCTGCAGTAAATGCACCTTGTAACAGGCGCGATGCAAAGCGCACATTTAAAGCCATGAATGAAAATAATATGTTGCCTTGTCAGAAGCTGACTGCCAATATGGGGGCTGTTGCTGCCACCCACCCCCTTTGAGGCCCGAGCCCAATTATATTTGAAAAGGTTGAAAGGCTCTGCCTCCGTCCCTGGGGGAATGTAATAGGTGCGAAATGTTTTAACAGCCGTCACATTATTTTGTGGATGGAGCATCCCAAAGAGTAGCCTCAATGCTAAAATGGACATTCTCTTATTGGACATCCACACTTCCTTTTTGCAATTTCATATTTCTCCAGCATGGGGTCTGGCATGGATTCACATGCTCATGAATATTCCCCGTCGTCAGGCTGGGAATCCTCGGTAAAGAAAAAAACAGTATCAGTTTCGTTTCTGATCTGTCTTTCGTAGTAATAACCAATCACTGGTCTCTGCGTCATACTGACCACAGCCAATGACTGCCCTCTACCTAAGCACCGCCTCTGGCAGCCATCTTCAGATTTTGACCCCACGTTCATGTGTTGGGATCCTCGTGCTATTGCTCTCGAGCGTTAGTGCTATTTTTTCACGTTTTTTCTCAAAAACTTCGTTTTTTCGGTCAGAAGAGCCTCAAGCTCCACCGATTCTCCATCCAATCAACGGGGACCCGTGTCGGATTCGCCTGCGCCCCTGAAGGGTGAAGATTTCGTCGAGCTACGCTTTTGGAGGACTCCAGAAGTTTCTCAGGCCCGGTCATGGCCCAAGAGAAGGGGAGCTCGACGCCCGGAAAGCTGTTCAGGGTCTGCCCTGGATGTCAGCTGCAGAACGTCTTCAAGAGGACGAACACTCTTTTTGTCTTTACTGCCTACATGAGGACAAGACGCACGTGGAGAAGGACTGTGCGTGTTGCGGCAACATGTCGGAGCGGACCATGAAGGACCGCCATCAACGTCTCGCCAACTGGCTGGAAGGGAAGAGCCCGTCCGGCGAGAAGAAGAGGAAGAAAGCCGAGCGGTCTTCTAAGACCTTTGAGGACGCCCCGGCGACGGGGTCCAATATAAGGCCAAGCACCGCGAGTCCGCTGGCACCGGGAGCGCCGAACGGTTGGGCTCTACGGGCGCCAGGCAGGGCGCACCCTCCCCGGCACCATCAACCACGAGCCAACGCTCTGGGTCGGGTAAGAGGAAGGCCGAGCACCCGGCGAAGCTCCTGGAGAGGCCCCGGCCGAGCTCGAAGGCGGAGGGGGAGCGAGGCAGTGTCCCCCCCTCAAGGATAAGGCGGTGAGCGCACCTAGGGTGGTGAATGCCTTAATCCATCCGGCCAAGCCCTCTATCGAAACTGTCGCGGCGGCCCTGGCTCAGCCTGTGGAGGCTACACCAGTGGTGGCGACCTCGGGGCTCAGAGTCTCCCTGCCACCTCGGAGGGAGTCCTCTTTTGTGCCCATCGATAGGACCCCCGTGAAATCCCCTGTGGGGAAGAAAAAGGGGGGGCAGGGCGTCGTCGTAGATTCGGCCTCAACCTCGGAGGAGGAGCTGGTCGAAGTCTTAAGCCACGGCCTCGGCGTGGAAGAAGACCGGCCCGTCGGGATGGATCCCGACACAGGTGACGACGACATCGTCGAGGGTACCGACGGGGCCCCTGATCGCCCGTCGGATTCCCCTCTGCCAGCGCCGCGAGACAACTCGGCGGCCATTTTGTTGGCTATACAGTCCTTATGCTCAGAGATAAGGACGAGACTACCGTTGCTGACGGAACCTCTCCCGTCGGGGGACCCAGAACCGGGACCTTCTGGTGTTCCCCCTACCAAGAAAAGAAGGATCAACCCTCCGCCTCCTTTTCAGCCGTCGCGCCCCTTCCAGCCCTCCTCCCCGTCCACCCGAGGGGATGATACGGGGACTGACACGGCAGCGACGGGTACGGACGACGAGGTATACGACGAGGATGTACCGTCGTCGCCTCCCACCAGGGCTTCTCCGCCCGACGAGATTGGTTCGTTCCACTCCATGATCACCAGGGCATCCGAGCTTTTCCAACTCTGCCCTGAGGAGAAGAAGAAGGAAGGTTTCCTTTATCAGCGGCGCGAGGCCAAGAGGAAGACTGTCCTCTCAGTGCCTCTATTGGACGACATTTGGGATGAGGGCCTCACCCTCCTCAAGAACCCTTCCACGACGCCAGCTAGAAGAGACCGGTACGAGAAGAAGTACCGGGTCCCGGACACGGCCCCCCTGTGCCTCCGGGCGCAGCCTACCCCAGACTCCGTCGTCTCCGCGGCGGCCAGGAAGAAAGCGGGGGGGGTGCGGCCTCCACATCGCTTCCCCACCGGACGGCGAGGGAAAGAAATTGGACGCTATGGGACGCAGAGTCATCTCGTCTGCGGCGACGACGATTAAAGCGGCCAATGCCTTGGCTATCGTGGCCCGCTACGACAGGGAGCTCTGGTACAAACTGGGTCCCCTACTGGACTTCCTGCCGGACGACAAGAGGGCAGAGGCCCTGGAGATCCTGCAGGAAGGTGAGGTGGCTTCGGACCACGCCATTACCGTTGCGACGGACATCGCCGACACTGGTTTCCGCCAGTTGGGCAACGGCGTTTGCCTTAGGCGGCGTGGATGGCTCAAGGCTACGGTCTTCCGTCAAGACGTCCAGACCAGAGTCCTGGACATGCCCTTCGATGGGAACAACCTGTTTGGGAAAACAGAGGACGATTCCCTTCAGGCCATTAAAGCGGACACCGAGACGGCCCGGGCCCTTGGAGTTCTGCAACAACGACGGACGCCCTTTCGGAGCAGCGGAGGCAAGGGCGCCTCCAAAAGTTCCGGCGGCGGTTTCTCCACCTACCGTCAAGCGGCCCGCTCGTCGGCTCAGGAGGCCTACAGAGGACGAGGCAAGTCTGGCGGACCCCGCCGTCGTCGCCAAGGAGGTCAAGGCGGCAAAGCCTCGTCGAAGCAGGATTGAACCGACCGTGGGGTCGGGCCCCCACCGAAGCACCCCGGTGGGAGGCCGGCTGGCGAGCTTCGTCAGCGTGTGGGAGTCCATCTCCACCGACCGTTGGGTGCTGGACGCCTTGGCCCGGGGCCACGCGCTCGAGTTTCAAAGAAGGTGTCCGCGCGTCCCCCCCGTGGCCAGGAAAGAACTTCACGTCCCACAACTTCTCCTGGAGGTAAAGGCGATGCTCAGGAAGGGCGCCATCGAACTCGTCCCAAAGAGGCTTCGGGGCTCCGGAGTTTACTCGAGATACTTCCTCGTGAAGAAGAAGACGGGGGGATGGCGCCCAATCCTGGACCTGCGACGTCTGAACAAGTTCATCAAGGCGCAAAAGTTCCGGATGGTCACCCTCCAGCACGTCCTGGGTCAGCTGGAGGAAGGAGACTTCCTGTCGTCGTTGGATTTGGAGGATGCCTACTTCCATATTCCCATCCTAAAGGGGCACCGAAAATTCCTCAGGTTTGTGGTCCAAGGGCGTCACTACCAGTTCAAAGTCCTCCCCTTCGGACTACGGTCGGCACCCAGGGTATTCACCAAGTGCCTTGCACCGGTGGCGGCGCAGCTGCGCCGCGGGGGGATCCACGTCTACCCCTACCTGGACGACTGGCTCATCCGAGCCAAGACGAGGGAGCTCGCCGTGGATCACACGGCAAGGACCGTCCGACTTCTCACGGACCTGGGATTCTCCGTGAACTACGCCAAGTCTCACCTGGTACCCGCGCAAAACGCACTGTTTCTGGGAGCGAAGCTCGACACAGTGTCTCTTCTGGCCTCCCCGTCGGAGGAAAGGACCAGGTCCATCCTGGGCAAGGTACAGCGGATGTTGGTTTCCGACGCGGCCAAGGTGAGGTCCATCAAGTCCCTCCTCGGAATGATGTCTTCCTGCATCTACCTCATTCCCATGTGCAGGCTCCGGATGCGCCCGTTGCAGGAGTTCCTGGACGCGCGCTGGATCCAAACGACGGGCAGCTTCGAGGAGAGGATCACACTCGACGAGAGTTTCCGCCGAGCGGTCCGGTGGTGGGGCAACCGCACGCATCTGACGGCGGGCATGGACTTCCAGACCCCAGACCACCAGGAGACAGTGACCACCGATGCCTCCCTGGAAGGGTGGGGAGCGCACACCGAAAATCTGCACGCGAGAGGTCTTTGGCTCCCGACGGAGAAGTCCCTCCATATCAACGTCCTGGAGCTCCGTGCAGTGTTCTGGGCCCTCAGGTCCTTCCTTCCATCCCTCAAGGGCAAGGTGGTGAGGATCTTCACCGACAACACCACCACCATGTTTTACATCAGGAAACAGGGCGGAACCAGGTCCCCAGCGCTGTCCAAGGAGGCGCAGGACCTGTGGCATTGGGCCGTCGCCCAAAGGATGTTTCTGGTGCCGTTTCATCTGGCAGGGATAAAAAACACCATCGCCGACTCACTCAGCAGGGAGCTGCGCTCGTGCCACGAGTGGGAACTACGGCAGGATCTAGTGGATCGCCTCTTCCGACGATGGGGCACACCCCAGATCGACCTGTTTGCGACGGCGACGAACTCCAAGTGCCGGAGGTTCGCCAGCAGGTTTCCCCAGGCGAGGAGCATGGGCGATGCTTTCTCGTTCCCCTGGGAGGGCCTGTTCCTCTATGCATTCCCTCCTTTGCCACTGCTAATCCGGCTCGTCAACCAGCTCAAGAGGTCACGGTGCAGGATGATCCTCGTCGCACCTGCGTGGCCGAGGCAGATATGGTTCCCGGACCTTCTGGACTTGTCAGCGTCCCCGCCAATCAAGCTGCCGGGGGACGCGGATCTACTCTCCAGGGAAGGAGGCGCCATCCTCCACCACGACCCGAAATCGCTGAACTTGCAGGCCTGGCTCCTGCAGCGCTAGAGTTTGGAGGATACGACATACCGGCCGACTGCAGAGAGGTTCTTGCAAAGGCCAGGGCGTCCTCGACTCTTAAATGCTACGGACACAAATGGAAGAGGTTCTCTGTCTGGTGCCACGCACAGAAGATTAACCCTCTACGGATTACGGCTCCCCAGGTACTGCCGTACCTGCTGACGCTGGCCAAAGCTGGACTGGCACGCGCGTCCATCAAGATTCATCTTGCTGCGATCTCCCGATACACCAGAACCACGGGCCGGACGTCCTTGTGGTCTCATCGTCTGGTAAAAGAGTTCATGAAGGGACTGTTCAGATCGTTCCCGCCGGTGAAGGCTCCGGCCCCGGCGTGGGAGCTCAACGTGGTGCTGACCAAGCTCATGGGACCTCCGTTCGAGCCTCTGCACTCGGCCCCGTTGAAGTTTCTGTCGTGGAAAACAGCGTTTCTTGTGGCCATCACCTCCGCACGACGGGTGGGAGAGATCCAGGCCCTTTCATGCAAGGCCCCGTACTTGACTTTTCACGACACGAGGGTAGTGCTCAGGACGCACCCCTCCTTCATGCCCAAGGTACCGTCGGACTTCCATCTCAACGAACCCTTGGTGTTGCCTGTGTTCTTCCCGTCGCCTTCGTCGCCGGCTGAGAGGACTCTGCACTCGCTGGATGTGGCTAGAGCGCTGAAGTTCTACGTGGACCGCACGAAGTGTTTTCGGAAGACGTCACAACTCTTTGTGAACTTTGGACCTGTCAATCAGGGGAAGGCTCTCTCGAAGGCTTCCATTTCCAGATGGCTCTCCGGCTGTATCATGTACTGTCATCGGTTGGCAAACCGACCGCTGCCTGGCCGTCCGAGAGCCCATTCCACCAGAGCGATCGCAGCTACCACGGCGTTCCTTTCTGGTGTGCCCCTGCTGGACATATGCAGGGCTGCTACGTGGAGGTCGACGCACACCTTCACGAAATTCTACTGCGTCGATCGGGACTCCAGGGAGGAGTCCAGGGTCGGCCAAGCAGTGCTGCGCAATCTGTTCGCCTGAGGTGAGCCTGGTGAGGAGGTAAGATGCTTAATGTTGAGTTTGATGTACTGCTTAATGTTGAGCCGTTGCCACCTCCCGTGGTTGTGCATGTGTGTACTGCTATGTATTCTTTATTCATGAGCATGTGAATCCATGCCAGACCCCATGCTGGAGAAGGAACAAGTTACTTACCTGTAACTGTTGTTCTCCAGCATGGGTCTGGCATGGATTCACATGCGAACCCTCCCGCCTACCCCTCTGCGGCTCTTCACTTGGTCATACTGCCACTTCACGTGCTTCCAAATCTGAAGATGGCTGCCAGAGGCGGTGCTTAGGTAGAGGGCAGTCATTGGCTGTGGTCAGTATGACGCAGAGACCAGTGATTGGTTATTACTACGAAAGACAGATCAGAAACGAAACTGATACTGGTTTTTTCTTTACCGAGGATTCCCAGCCTGACGACGGGGAATATTCATGAGCATGTGAATCCATGCCAGACCCATGCTGGAGAACAACAGTTACAGGTAAGTAACTTGTTCCTAATCAGGAATTAATTTATTTTACAACTATTTAAACTCTTTGCTTATGGTCGATATCAAGGACTGGTTTGATTGTCTCGGGCAGGTAGCTCCTCATTTGCCCTCAAACGAAAAACGACTTGTTGTTAACATCGTCTTGGAATTCTCTTAACTCTTCGTCAGGCGCCGTACGGCTGCCGTGTCCCTCCCTTCCCAGCCTTAACATCGCCTAAAAAAAAATACTTAACATTTTAAGTTTGTTTTTCTCCTCTCTAAAGTGGGCGCCTACAGTCTTTCGAAAGCCATGCCACGTTACTCAGATAAAGATACTTAAATTAATGTATATGTTTTAAAGCTTAATATACCAACCCAGCACAGAACGGTTTTCCTTCCGAGATTCCCATTTCGGCTCGCTGGGCCGGTGTTAGCCGATCAGTTTTCAGTGCCACTGGAATAGTGAAGCAGCTGTTATGTGTTACATTTAAATAGCACAAGAATGTACTCCGCCTTTCACTTTTCACCATAATTGATCCTTTTTCACTTAGCAGGCACAGCCCTGCGAAACTAATGATGTGAATGTATCGCTTTGCGCTGTCATTTGTAACCGCTCATTTCGTGTTCAAAACAAACCACTGTTCGAATTACTTAAGCACAATCCTCGTTTTTGTTTGAATATCTGTTTTAATTAATTAAATGTGATAGTAACTGAAATGCATTTTAATTGGGCGTCACCGAATCCAGCTTCTTAATCTTCATACGTTTCATGTTACACAAACAGACTTCAACGGACCACAATTTTAATGCCGGTTTAAACCAGAAAACTGAAAATCCTGCTAATCTTAGATGTACGCTGGCTGGCTACTCCAGCCAGTTTGCTACAAAAGAAAACTTAACAAAAAAAATCGATAATGTTCCGAATGGTTTTCTGTGGTCAGAGAGAAACATTCCAGAAAGACCCTGCAATATACATTATCAGGAAAAATTAAAAGAAGAGTTTGGGTCCGTAAAATAGCTGATATACACGTTGATAGTTAAATAAATGCACTTTCTTCTAAGGACGAACAGCCTAAATAACGAGCGCAAGGGGAGTATCCCGCATTGCAAGAGGGCAGCGGAAGGGACAGAGGGGGGGAGGGGGTCGAACCGCGAAAAAAGTCCTGCTACTTTCCCCCTCAAATTCAGTGCACGCATTTCCATGCGGTCTCATTTGCGCCGCCAACCCAGCACCAATCTACTTTTTTGGTAACATTAGTGGCAGATGGCATTTTAATACAGAACAGAAATAAATAAAACTGCAGGGTCATTACAGATGTAGGAAACTCGTCTGTCATAGCTCTGGAGGCACCATAGAAGTGACTTTAGACTAGGGTGCCATAAGTAAGCCAAGTGGAAATAACTGTGTGGTGCAAAATATCTAAATTGCACTATTATGCATGGAACAACTCTATAGTCATTAGGCCTTTTTATTAAATAATAGCATGATATATGAACATAAGCTATGGAGTGAATCAGAATCACTTACAGAGCTGCAGATAAGGCACAGTGCGTTTACATGATTTGACCAGGATCACACACTTTGGTTAAATGGATCTTCCCAAGTCTAGTTGATATAGATATTTATTAAGGTTTTGCTTTGCATTATACGTGCTTAAATAATACTTTATACTAAACTAGCCTTTTATAGTAAACTAACTATACACTATATACATTGACATAGAAATATGTTGAGTTTGGCTTTAGTTTTATTCTCTACATCCTGCAAAGTCACAGCAGCATCATGCAGATTAATGGGAGCCTAACAAATCCCCCTCGGGTATTAAAGCCATTGCAACATCATGCACCCTTCTCACTTCTCATCACTCCCTCCCATTCCCAAAATCGAAAGGGACAAAAGTCTCTGCTAATAGGTCCCTTCTAATGGTTCATATTTTAATGCTCTGTTGACACAGAGCAATGCGAGAGCCCCTCTGCTGCCCGGAGCTCCTTGGGACATTGACCTGGCAGCGGGACACCTTACCCTTTCCGAACGGGCAGTGTTTGCTCGGCACACATTGTCCTGCCAGTGGCACCCCTATCCCGTTTGGCACCCTCATTGAGGTGCAGAATGGCAGAGGTATCCAACTGACAAATGCTCCGGTCTAGCTCCCCCACAGGGGGGAGGCAGCTTGCCCCCCTGGCCTCTGCCCGCTTGGTACGACCCTGACGAGTGTGGGTGGTGGAAATGGAAATGCAAGCTGTAAAACCATCTCACCTGAATATGGAGATCATTTTATATGGGGGGTTTCCGTTAACGGCTTTTACGCCTTCCGTTAATGTTACCACAAATTTTTTCTTTATTTTGTTTTGTTTTATTGGTTTTAATTTTTTTAAACCTTTAACAATTTTTTTTCCACAGGTTTAATTCCATTTCCATCATCCTTATCACAGTCTAAAAATAACCAATAACTCTCCATATATCAATCATTGTAAAAGTATAAAACTTCGAACCATCTCCATATTCTTAGTGTTAATCTTCATTTCATACATCTGTGCTAGTTTTTTAAAACACCAACCTTAATCTCACAGTCATTTTATTTCAAATATTTTGTTCAGAAACGTAACCACTCCAAAAACAAGCAATTGATTTTCCCCCAACCGCAGCATATTCCACCTTTCCTCTGGATCCAGAGTATTTACCTGGTTTACACATATCCCCATATACAATGTCCTCTGGTTCGTCAAACCTGTACAATACACAATTAGGTGTTTTAAGGATTCAACCAGGTCATTTTGAGCACATTATCTACAGGACAACTCAGATTTGTCAATGTGTCTTCGAGCTCCGAGAACCTCCTTGGTTTCTAATAGATTCACGTGCTTTCGCATACATTGCTCCCTAAATCTTCTACATGGAAACGTAACCAGGTATTTCGGCAGAATTCGTACACTTATACTTTCTCGGTTATAATCTCTCATCAATTTACACAAGATCCTCTTTTCCTGAGTGACAATCCAGTCAGCTTCGTACACTTTAAATTTTACTCTCCCAGGATTAATAATGAAATCTTCTGTTGTTACATCTAAGTGTATCAAACATTTAATACATTTCTTTAAAAAAAAATCAGGGGGCAACTCTGGTTGTCTTCACGGAATAGTTCCCAAGATTTTTAAGGACGGGACGGAGACAGCAATTAGAGATTTCCCAAACAGTGTTAGAGACTTACTGAGTACATGAAGTAAAGTCCTAGTTCAAATCTTATCAAAGCGATGGGAAGCCCCTTTGGTAGTCTCAAAACCTTCTTCCAGAATATTCCCTCTAGGACATCCCAGTTCTGCCATGGTAGATTCAATCCTGCTTCAGCACTGATATGACTTTCATATTATAAAAGGTCACAATCGGGATCATCGAAAATCTACCATATCTGTTGTTTAGTACCTGGCCCTAAATGGCCAGATATTTTGCTTTTATTCTCAGAGTCATAGCGCATGGGGCTTCCACCATACTCTGGTTTACACATACTCCCAGATATTTGATGTTGTCGATTCTTTCCAGATGTCCTTTCCCTATGTGCCATCTAAATTTCTGAGTGCCTTCATGTGCATTTGTTGACATTACTTTCGATTTTTTAGCATTGATACGAAGATCGTTAATTCTGATATAGGACTCCAAGGGCGCAAGTCTTCCCTTGAGTCCTATAAGTATTTTAGCTATCAGGATTAAATCACCAGCATACAAGACCCAGGGTATTAATACTCTATTGACTTTAGGTGGAAAGGCCCTGACTTGAGTTTGGTGTGCTGCCAAGTCCAACATATATAAGTTAAACAGGATTGGTGCCAATGAGCAACCCTGCTTAAGATCTCAATTGTTCTTAACTTCCCTAGTCTACCCCCCATTGTATTCATACGTACTTGCATAGAGGTTCATCAGTACAGCTCCCTAATCGCTTGTAGTAGATGTTTGGGACACCCAAAGGCCTCCATTTTTTTCCACAATCTCTCCCTGTTGGATCCCATCAAATGCCTGTTCAAGGTCAACCAAGGCTATATAGATTTGGATACTTTCCGGTTTGCCTGCATTTTCAGGCAATTTATCAGGAAGAGGTTGACAGATGTTCCCACCCCCTTAACAAACCCTGTCTGTCTGGGATCAAGAAGTCCCTTCTCATTTGCCCATCTTGTGAGATGACCCGAGATCAGAGAGGCAAAACGTTTCCCAAAAATATCAAGAAGTGCAATTGTTCGATAGTTCTTTGGATTCGACCTATCACCCTTCTTGAAGATTGGCACAATAACCGCCTTTTTCCGCGACAGTGGAACCTTCTAAGTTCTCATTATTTGTTGAAATAAGCCATGGGCAAAATCTGACCACTGCTCGGGGTTCTGTCTGAGGATGCTATTCGTTAAACCATCTGGTCGTGGTGCTCTAGATGTACTCAATTTCAGAATGAGAATCAAGATGTCACTTTACTCAAACTTCCAGGACTATGGTTCACTATCACCAGCTCTCTTCATTTTGCAATGGGATGTGGGAGCAAACAGTCTACAAAAGTGGTCTACCCAACTTTCTTCTGACACTGCTAATAGTTGCAATGCTTCCTGGGGCATCCCTAAGGAATTAATTATTTCCCAGGTCAGTCATCAATTTTTTTTACTCAAAGTCTTCAACATAAGTTCAGCTTCAACTGAGATCTCCTTTGTTTAAAAGCCAATTTCCAGTTTTTATACTGTTGAGACCGTTGCTTTAGTTTTTGCTCTCTTATCACACCCGGGAGCCTCTTCAATTCTCTTATATCATCTCTATACAGTTTCCTAGTTTCCACCAGTTCTTTGTTATAACTATGTTTATGAGCATAGTCTTGCTTTTTACAACCTTCTTGTTTTACCACAAATGAAGCTAGCAATAGGACATAATCCAAGTTTTCCTCATCCCCTAGATGGCCTTTATGCCACTGTCAAGTGAGATCTAAGACTTCTCGCGTTTCCATAACCAATTGAATTTTCTGCCTTGCAAGATTGACAACTTTACATTTGCGATTTGACTCCCTATTATAGACAATTTCTTCAGTCATAGCATAAGTAAAGAATGATCACTAGATGGCATTTTGATAATGTCCAGTGAAGTCACCTCCCGCTAGAAATCTGGAGAGACAAAGAAGTAATCAATGATATTCTTAAAGCTGTTACTGTGCCATGTGGAGTTGGCGGGAATGTCACCTCTTGTCTGTCCATTCAGTAGGTGTAACTCCCTGGCGTCCATCTCCAAAAGCCATCTACTCGCTCTTTTATTCTTTTGTAAACTCTGAGTTTTTAGCTGGTCTCAAGTCTGATACCCATTTCTTAAACACCTCATATTCAAGTTTCCACACAGTACGATATATACATTATTCCTATCACACTGGGCAGAATCAATAAAACTAGTGATACTCTACACAAAAGCCAATTCTTTGATTTCTGCTGGGTTTATGTATACATTAAATATTTGTATGATTTTGTTTAGACCCTCACCACTCTCTCGTAGTTCTAAAATTAGCATTTGAATCCAGGGATTAGGTTTATGACGGTCCAATACATCAAATATCTTTTCCCATCTTGATTAATTTCAACAGTCCAGCATGAGGTCTGCCTTTAGCTCCCATTTCTGCAGGATTTAGTATGCTTATGAATCCATCACAGAAGGGAGGCTCTCTCAACCAACATTCCTGAAAGCATAAGATGTCATAGGTTTTTAAATTAAACTCCTTGCTTACAAAGAGATGCCGAAAGCCCCTTGTACACAGGTCCTCTTGAGTCTTTGCGTCCTCAGGCTATTCCCAGTTCTCTTTAATAAGTGCTCCCGACAGTCAAGCCCAATCTGACATCGACTCCCTCTCTGGTGATTCATCCTGCTGATTGTTCACTACTCTTGGCTTTTTCCTTAGAGCTGAGAAGGTGATCGTCGGGGGCTTCCAGACCTTTTTCCAGGACCTCTGATTAGCTTCTTCCATGGATCTCACTTTGTTAATCTCATGTGGAGAAGGTTTTGGCAGTTTTATGTCAGCCACCTTCTTTACATTTCTCCTGCAGTGAACTTTTTTCCTGTGGAAGTACAAGTTGAGGCTTCCATAACGTACTATCTACTTCTTTTAAGTCAAAACCCAATGGTCACTCTAAGTGCTTTACCTCGCACAGCATCTTTTTGATCAAACTGGTTTTAAGATGCAATATCACCCAGTCTGTTCTTGATTCTTTGATGAATTCTACCACTAGGATGTCATCCGAGGTAAGTGCTTGAAGTGAAGGGATGTGATGTAATCATTTATTTATTTATGCATTTATTTACAGCGCACAAAACCAATAGGTACCTGGGCTCTAGTTTCATTGTGGAAGGGTAGGTAATTAATAACGCACTCGTTTTCAAAATGGTTTTATTTATTATTTCTTTTTTCTTCGAGTTTTCAAGCCCGGGTCCGGGATTCGAACCTGTTTGCTCAGCATGGTCTTGCTTCCATGACCTGCGCATTGCCATAGAGCTATCCTCCCGTCCCTAACATTTCTTCTGTTTTAAAATTAGATCATCCTTTGTTCTTAACATAGATTGCAATGATAGTCATTTCTTCGTTGGTTGACCTCTTCAGTGGTGTCCGATTATTAAGCTCATCTTCTGATTTTCTATGGGGCTTATTTTGCTTTGTCTGTTTTTCTTCTCTGTAGTTTTTATCCAGTATTTTCCCTTTTTTATCCATGGTAAGAAAATCATTAATTCTCTGATTTGTCTGTGTTTCTTCTCTGTAGTTTTTATCCAGTATTTTCCCTTTTTTATCCATGGTAAGAAAATCATTAATTCTCAGGTTTTTTATTGGGTTCTCCTGCAAATCTCGAGGTTCCGTTCTTCGAGCACAACCTAATTCAGTGCACTCATTGTCACTAGCTTCTGACAATGATTCACCACCTTCATCAATGGTTCCTGTTGAATATACTGAATAATTCAAGATCGATTCCTCAGAGATTTCAACAGACCTATCGATGAGCTTTCTTGCTGATTGATCTTTCTCTATTTCCACATTTATTTCAGTTCCTAGTTTTTTTCCACACAATGAGCTAATCTTTTTAGCATTGTTTCTTTGAGATGAATGCACTGTTAACAGCGGAGGAGGGGTTTTCAAATTTCAAATGACATTTCTGGCTGCATTTGATCTTGGTGGCTTCGGGTCGGGCTTATTTTGGGGTTTCTTGCAAGGGGGTATTTATCCTGGTCGGACTATTTGATACCTTTATCAAAAATGGTGTCATTTTCCTTTAAATTGTTGCCTTTTTCTTTCTTTCCGGGGTTGACTCTCGGGCACATCTGTTCGAGGTGTCCAATAGGCGTCCAAATGTTCTTTGTCTACAACTCCATCTGTAGGGGCCCACCCTTCTGGTTGCAAATTTGGTAACTGGCCCACCTTTTCCTGTAATATAGTTTCACCAGATTTCACCTCCCCCCTTCACAGTGTGATTATATGATAGACTTCGGTACTTTGAAGATCCATCCTCGAGGGAGGCGGCTCCGGCTTTCCTTTCGCCGGTTCTACTTCAGTGGCCCTGGGATGCTGGTTTTTTGGTTGCATAGAAACATACCATACATGACCTGAAGACAGTTTTAGGATTCTAATATTGATTCCTTGAGTGTCGATTTGTCCACTAGTTCCTCCCTTGCCAGGTCACATAGGCGGTTTTGCCATTGCGATGACTGCTCTGCTTCTCTATCTAATCTCGCTTGAACGGCCGTAGTGAAGGACTCTAAGTAGATCATTTTCGAATGCATCATGGCTTACAGGGTAGCTTTAGCCTTATAATTCTCGCTCAATATTTCATAAAGTTCCATGAATGGCGCCAGGGAGATATAGTGTTGGATCTAGTTCCCTGTACATTTGCCACCAGGTGTTCATTTCCCAGAGTGTGAGGTTGGGTCACTTTTGTTGAAAAGACTAATTCATTCAGGGATGAATGTGATGAGCAAAAGGATGTAGATGTTAATGTCCTTTGGGGACCCTCTCCTCTAGTTTGCAAATTTTGATAGTTACACTTTGTAGAGTTCAAGCAGATAGATTCTCTCCTTGCGCTCCAATTTCTCTCCCTTCTATCTTCTATTTCCATTGTGTCCTGCAAGCTGACGGCTGTCAATTTGGACGTTTTGGGGCTATTATCTCTTTTGAGCCTTTTTACTGTTGTAGCCATTCAGCTGAAATAGTTGGTAATAGCACCACACTGTATATACATTTTTGTGCTTTACGATCCTGATTTTCTAGAATAGCTGCTATGTCTTTTGACAGTTGTAAAGCTAGAGTTGAGGTGGACCGTTTTTTCCTCCAACTTCCACTTCCAGTGTCCCTAACTCCTCCGCAGATTTGCTTCTGGACATTTGGGATAACTGGGTTACTCTCTATTTTTTTAGGGTTACAACTGCTGCCTTTATAGCCCCGTCCTGCATTTCAGTTTGGAGGTGTACTTGCTTTTGAGAAGGGGGCATATTTGGCTCATTTCCTCTTATATCACTATTCAGCGGGTCACCCATTGGGAATTTAACTTCTGTGAAGTAACTCCTCGCATTGTCTTCCTGGTTTATCCCTCGAGGCGGGCTATACACTTCTTCCTCTGCTAGCAACATTTCTCGATCAGTTAAGTCCAGTTGACCTTGGCTAACTTCACTTTGGGGATTCCGACTATTCTCAGGTATTCCGGATAGATCAGATACTTCTGCTACTTTTCTTATCTCATTGTCCACATGGCCTATGTTCTGGTCCTGATTCTGTTCAGATTCTGACATCCATCTTGCAGAGGCCATACCTTGCAGCTTTAGTTGACTGTGTGTGCATTAACTCATTGTACTATGGGAATCTAGCTGAGTTGGTATCAGACAGGCTATGCTAATAGTGCAAGAATTAGATCTCTCTGGACAGACGTCAAATGCCTCCACTCAATGGATTTAGAGCGGGTGAAGCATAGTAGAATAACCCGTTTAAAGGTCGATTGTCGGCTTAAATCCCAGAACCCACAGTCGCCAAGCAATCGCAAACCGCTTTCTGGTTGTTTCCAATGATGAAGTAACGGCTGTCTGGTGTTGGCCGGCTCAAAGGCTTTAAGCTTTAAGTCACCGGCCCATTGGTGCGTGTTTGTTGTTTATTTGTTCCACTTAGAGATTTTATCAGCTGGTGCCGCTTCTGAGTTTTTTCCACAGTTCTTGGTGTAGCACTGGTTGGATAATTATATCGACGATTTTATCAGTCAGCAGCCAGAAGCAAACTCTGGAGCCACACCAAAATACAAGATCCGTGGTTTCTCTTGTAGACAATAGTCATTGCGATCTGACAGGGGTGATTGCACTCATTCTTTCCCACAAGCAAAATTATGTATATTGTGTTGTGTCGTGTGCTGGAGTGTACCGGAGTGAGTGATTTCCAACAACACCTCTACCTCACCTCACCTTCTCTCTGTCGCAGCAGCTTTTTGATGTCGAGCTCCCCCGAGTTCCTCAATCTTTTCAAGGCTCAGGAGCAAAATATAGAGTCTGGTGTCGGTAGCTGACGATCACCAGTCTAAACGTAGCATGCAGCCCTTGCAGCCCTGCATGGACTGCAAAGACTGCTTCTCGCATGTCGCTGACGACGAAAGACCCAAAACAAAATGGAGGAGGCAGCATGGTAACCGCTGCGGGGTCATGTCGCCGGTAACCTGGGACCCTCACCCTGGGAAAAGGAGGGCAGGGGGCGGAGCGGCGCCAGGGCGCCAAAACAGCCCAAAAGCCCGCGAAGGGCTAACAAAAGGAAAAAGGCGGGGCGAGCGCCTTATAAGCGGCAGGGCCGGGCTGCAGAGTCAACTCGCTCCTGCAGTGGGACCCGGCCGCCGACTCGCCGCCACAGAAGGCTTTCGTTTTCAAAAGTGGAGGACTTCGTTTTTTCGTGCCATAGAAGGAGGATTTCGTTGGGGGAGAAAGGACCGATTGCAGTTTTCCTGTTCATCCACGAAGGAGACTGTTCGGGGGTTATGGAGAGAGAAGCGGTCCGGTTGAAGCGGCGGCAGAAATTCCAGTCCAGGGAGGAATCCAGTTGCTCACGAGGCGGAGAGACCAGGGCGCCTATTCGGGAGTTCGGCAGATTTACCTAAGGTAGGGTGCGGAGTTGATGGGTGGCGCTAGGCGCCACCTATGCCGCGAGGCCAAGAGTCCGCTGGCATTTCCTCCGCTGGAATTGAGTTGGGGGACTTTATGGCACTTGCGGGGCAGGCAGGAGATAACGCCGCGGGGGTTGTTTTTTCCGGATGTTTTCATGAGTTTGCGGCACGTGAAGGGCAGGCAAGAGATAATGCGAGCGGGGGTTGGTTTTCCGGCATGTTTTCATGAAGGCGATCGAATGGCAGGGCCGATTTGAAACGGCCCACCCGTTTTTTTAATAGGGGCGGAAAATAAATAGTCCTCGAGCCTAGGCTTCATCGCCTCATATTTACAGATTTGTGTACTGGGGTTCTGCAAATGCCCGAGGCCCCCATCCAGCCAGTCAGGTGGCACAGCGAGCAGAGCGCTGGCTTTGGACATCTGTGCAGAGCATGCGAACGCAGGTTTGAAACTCGGCGGGGCCCAACTCTGCCTTTCATCCGTCGAGGTCGATAAATGAGCACCGCACACTGTGGGTAAAAAGTCGTAGCGCTATAAAAATGCACACTGTGCTAAGCCTGTTAGGAGGCTCTGTTGCGCAATGGTTAGCGCGTTGGACTGCTAAGGATGCTGTAAAGCAATTTAAAGGTTGTGGGTTCGGGTCCCACCAGAGTCGATGTATTTTAGAAATACAGGCGTTTGAAACTGCTGTGTATATTTCGTATCGAGGCTCGCCTCTTTCTCGCTCCCCCCTCTTTCTCTGCATTATGACAAATCAAGGAAGGCAGCTGTGCCCCGAGCACACCAGAGTAAGGAAGCTAGAAGCAGGGCGGAGGGGGGGCGGAGGGGTGCCGCAGGGAGAGCACGTTCAACGGGGGGGCGGGCGGCAACGCTCGCTTTGCGTGAAAAGCACCTCATAGTCCTTTTGTTATTCCCCTGCCTTTGTTTACCCGTGGAGAAATGGAACAGAATCTTGCACTGGCAATACTTGAGTCGAAGCCTACTCATGCTCGGAGTAGCCATTGGCCTGAGGGCTTGGTGGCTCAGGGGTTCTGCCACAGGCTGTGCAGCTATGCTCTAGAGGTTCAGCTGCTCCATCCAGCAGTCAAAGTGCCCAGGTTCAGCGCCCCTTTGCTCCTAACGCTAATTTTAGTTACCTCTCCACAGGCAGCTTGGGACACCTTGTTCACTTTCTTTCCGTTAATTATGGTTTTTGCCACCTTTTTAATTCCTCTTGTTAGTTTCTCAGTTGGGTGGTTGTGGGGTGAGGGTGTTCGACTTGCCCTCGTTCAAGTAGTACTGTGTAATCCACCATCGTGGGACACGGGGGCAGGGGGAAAGTATTGGAAAATGTACATGATAGAGTAGTGGTAAGTGCGAACAGTATTTTGTACACGGTTTAAAGTATATGGCATGTGTGCACCACCAATATAGGGAAAGGTGCATGTAAAGTAGTGGTAAATGCGAGCAATTTTGAAGAGGGGATATGAAGGATGGCTGCCTATTATAGTGTTAGTTGTATGACCGCACACCAAACGAGAGGCCTTTTGAGGGAATCGGGACAGGAGAGATCAATGCGAACAAGCAGGTATCGGGCCTTGCATATCGTTCCCACAGGATGGGGTGACTCCAGGGAGAAGCAGCATGAGGAGGAAGGTTTGGTTAATGGGTTCACACAAGTAGAGTCTGTTTTTATAGGAGTATGCGGTGCAGGTCAGAGCGAGGATCAGGGTTTATTACAGTGGCCGGAAAGCGCGCAAGATTCAGGATGAACCAATAATGTTGTGAACGCGAGCAGGTCGCACCGCCTTCCGCCCCTAGCCAAAATTGTCCCTGGGGGCACTGGGGAGATAGAGGTCTCCCTTTGTGTGGGCTATGTCACTAATAAGGGGTTAGTGGCACATGGGGCATTACCGAATTTTGTTTGAGGGAGTGAACTCAAGGGGCGAAACCGGTAAATGTGCAGTTGTAACAAGATGTATCTGCAGGATAGTAGGCTGGCGCGAAAACAGCAATGGGTTCAATTGCATGGTAGCTGACCGAACTTTAGGTACGGTGGATTTGCAAACGAGAAATCTAAGACAGTAAGGTTGGGCTTGTTTTGTTAAGATTGTCACACGGCGTGGATGGCCAGCCGTGCTCAGATGGCACCTGTCTCGGGTCGCTGTACCATAGCGTGGACTCCTCTGCTGGTCTGGAGGCGAGCGGTGCCACCGCCTGTGGGGCTTTTAAATCGCCGTTTCACTGAAGGTCCATATACAGCCGGTGCGATTTTAATTCCTTTTATAATGTTATGATTTGCTGGCAGGTTGGCAGCTTCTGAACGCAGCGAAACGCACACCGACACGTAACCACTTTCTCTGAGGGATCTTGCCCAACTCAGGGGGTACTGCTCCATCGTTGTCAGCGTGGCCATAATGGTTTGGGGCCGAGTGCGAAAAAGTGGCTGCACACCCTCCCCAAGGGACAACATCCCCACAACCAAACTCAACCTTTAAGTCGATAAATGGTCATCACACACCAGGGAGATGAGCAGCGCTCAGAAGTCTGAGGGTTCATAGTGCTATATATATGCTAATTTATGATATTCACCCAGGGCGGGCACTTTGCATCAGTGATGTCTAGCGACTTAAGCGGGTGCTGGTCATAGGGCTGTGCAAGCATGCTGCATGAATAATGACAGATAATTGGCTAGTCTCTTCCAACTAAACGCCTTGCTAACTACAGACGAACCAGGTGAAAGCAGTTGTTCAGAAGCAGGGGTTGCAGAGAATGGGGATTGACTTTGTGTTGGTGATTTACAAGTAAGGGGCTTGGCTCTGAGCTGAGCTATGTGGAAGGGACATTGTTCTCTTCAACGGTGAGGGGAAAAGAGGAGTTTTGACATTCTATCTCGTTGTAGGGTCGGCTACGGGCGGGTGTCTCGTAGCGGAACCAGGCAGGTTGTAAAGGTGCTGTTCGGTAGCAGGAAAGGGCTGCGCGATCACATGGGGTGGTTTGATGGCAGCGATAAGGGGAAAGAGAATTATTCATTGCGGTCATTTTGATTGTGTTGCCCGGTTGCAGGCTATTGTGAGTTCAATAGCGAGGTAACTTCTCTGACTTATTGCGGTGTATCCAGTTTACACGTTAGGCTATGACCCTTTGGAGGGCTCTAGTGCTTCAGGCGCAGGAGTAAATCTTTTGCAAGGTGGATCAGGCACCATGCAGCGGTGGGAAGACAATTGCGCGACAGACCAAGGTGTAACAATGGACTAGCATATGAACTGCGTGGGCGTCGGCACCACATTCTCTTGTTAAGCTGAAGAGTCCGTGTCGCTCACATGGGGCCGTTTTGGGAGTAAGAAGGGGTGCTGTGGTGCCGCTGGCTTCTGATTATAGTATGGGGAATGTTCAGAGCAGGCAGTTAACAGCAAGGATACGCCGGCCAGCGGAATGTTCCGTTTACAAACGGACTGGGGGCGGATGGCAACAACATAGCGCCAGGGGGACGCTCGGAAGTGTGGGTCGCTTTTAGGGCGTGGTCAGTACAGGTTGGTAAGATCAAAGTACAAACGCTAGAACAAAAGGGGTGTAGCAAGCCAGGGGGCAGCAACGGGGGTGAAGGTGAGGGGGCTGTGCCCAGGTTGGGGGTGAACCATCTTGGGGCGAAGTGAAGGTGAGGTTGACTATTGCTGTGCTCAGTTGGGACGCACGGCAGTGCAATTTGCGGCTGGGGCCAAGTCCTAAAAATTAAAGTGGGGGGACGCATTGACAAATACAATGGGAGGTGCATCACCTGAAATTAGCAGGTCAAGGTGGAATATACACATTTCAGTTTATTTGTGTTACATAAACACCCAAATTGAACGGTGCGAATAGCAGTGGCCATTCATAAAATCCACACACTCACAAAATGAAGAGGATGTTTTTCGTCCAAAAGTGGGTTGAAAGCAATTAAAGGGTGCAAGTTCTACCCCCAAGAACCAATACAATAGTGTTCCCCAAAACTCACAGTAGCGGAATGGGTTTTTTCACTGTCGCGTGTTTGTAATTTTCTCCATGTTATGTAGTGCAGTGGGGAGGTGTCTGGCTGCAAACCTAGCAACTGCGGTTCACGGCCTGTACTAGAAGGGCCTCAGTTGCTGAGATGGGGGGCAAGGTAGGCAGTTGGGGGCTCGACTAGCAGCCAGTGAGTTCAGGATTAAGGGCACAGGGTGCCAGGGATGAAGTGGGCTCAGCTGAAAGGGCAGTGCAGGAATTGCCGAAGCCAGAGGTGTTGGTGATACACTTGGGAGGGAACGACCTGACCAGCCTGGGGAAGGGGGTCTGGTTGAGGGACATTACGAGCTCATTGCAGGAGATCTCGGCACAGTTGGGCGAAACAGAGATCATATGGTCGGAAGTTATCCCCAGGGCACAATGGAGGGGGGGCGAGAACCACTCAGCAGTGGAGAAATCAAGGAGGAAGCTGAATGGGGCCATTGCAAAGTTCTGCAGGGGCAGAGGGGTCCTTCAAATCAGGCATGGCCTGAGAAACGGAAAGGCGCCCAAGTAGTTTCTTAGTGATGGGGTACACCTGGCCGCAAAAGAGATGGAGCTCTTTTCTGGAACATTTGTACCAAATTGCTGGAGTTACGAGTGGGAGAGAGGAAGGAGGGAGCCACAGTGGGCGAGAACCCACTTAGTGGCGTGGCGGTGTTTGGGCAACCAAGCACAAATGATAGACTCCGGACGAGCCAGAAAGAAACGGAATGGGTCTTCGCTCTTCCGAACCAGCGCCTCTTGGGGGCCTAATCGGCGGGGGCGTCTGGTGGTAACGAAGGAGGCTCAGCTTCCCCCAAAACAAACGGCGCTCTCCCCACCCACGGACACCTGCACGGGCAGGATAGGCTCAGGTACAATGGGTCGGGGGAGTTGGGGGCCTACTATACAAAAGTATAGGGGGAAGCTAGGGAAATCCGGCAAGCAAGCGCCACACTTGCAGACTGAAGTTCACAAATGTGTACAAATAATTCTGTTGTCATGGAAATAAAACTGCGGCCAAGTTTGCCATTTGAAATACTGTGTCATGCCAATTGATTGTGTGAAAAGAGCAAACGCAGTGGGGTGCATGCGGAAAGGAATAATTGGCAGGAAAAGGCAAATGGACAAATGCAGTGGTTATGTCGCTGACGACGAAAGACCCAAAACAAAATGGAGGAGGCAGCATGGTAACCGCTGCGGGGTCATGTCGCCGGTAACCTGGGACCCTCACCCTGGGAAAAGGAGGGCAGGGGGCGGAGCGGCGCCAAAACAGCCCAAAAGCCCGCGAAGGGCTAACAAAAGGAAAAAGGCGGGGCGAGCGCCTTATAAGCGGCAGGGCCGGGCTGCAGAGTCAACTCGCTCCTGCAGTGGGACCCGGCCGCCGACTCGCCGCCACAGAAGGCTTTCGTTTTCCACCCGCCCACCCACGAAAGGGCAAGGAAGGAGGGTGACACCTGGACGCCGCTGTCGCAGGACGGCCAGGGCTACATGGGACAGTGTTGGCGGTGTTTGGGCAACCAAGCACAAATGATAGACTCCGGACGAGCCAGAAAGAAACGGAATGGGTCTTCGCTCTTCCGAACCAGCGCCTCTTGGGGGCCTAATCGGCGGGGGCGTCTGGTGGTAACGAAGGAGGCTCAGCTTCCCCCAAAACAAACGGCGCTCTCCCCACCCACGGACACCTGCACGGGCAGGATAGGCTCAGGTACAATGGGTCGGGGGAGTTGGGGGCCTACTATACAAAAGTATAGGGGGAAGCTAGGGAAATCCGGCAAGCAAGCGCCACACTTGCAGACTGAAGTTCACAAATGTGTACAAATAATTCTGTTGTCATGGAAATAAAACTGCGGCCAAGTTTGCCATTTGAAATACTGTGTCATGCCAATTGATTGTGTGAAAAGAGCAAACGCAGTGGGGTGCATGCGGAAAGGAATAATTGGCAGGAAAAGGCAAATGGACAAATGCAGTGGTTACTGCTCTGCGACTCTCTGCGGGTAGCTAGCTGATCCTTTTGAGTTAAAGATCCGCCTCCAGAATAGTAGACAGCAAAAACAGACCGCACACCAAGAGTAGCTGCAAACACTTCTACTCACGCTGCTCTGTGCCGCACTGTGGGGAGCTGATCCTTTTGAGTTAAAGGTCCGCCTCCAGAACAGTAGACATCAAAAACAGATAGCACACCAAGAGTAACTGCAAAGACTGCTACTCACGCTACTACGTGCCACTCTGCGGGTAGCTGATCCTTTTGAGTTAAAGGTTCTCCTCCAGAACAGTAGACAGCAAAAATAGACCGCACACCAAGAGTAGCTGTAAAGACTGCTACTCACGTTACCACCCATTTTTATTCATATGCCTGAGAGGAGGGGTGGAACGCAGTCTGCATTTCTGCCACATTTCTCCTTCACCTTTATACACATGCTCCAGCATTTGCGCTGCATGGACTTTCATGACGGCGCAAACGCTGGAGACCGCTCTGGGGTCCACCAGCTTTATGCACCAGGGTAAAGCAGATGGACCCCATAGGGATCGATTGTACATGCTGTCTGCCATGCTTGCATGATATGCTCGCTTGTAGGACAGCGTTTATTTGTAATTGTGAACACTGCATGCACGCATGGTAAGCAAAGTTCACAATGAAAGTTCAATTCTGCTAAACATGCGAGCATGTCAGCCAGCATTTATTTGTAATTGTGAGCGCGACTTGCCATGCGAGCATTACAAGTGCCACTCACAATCAAAAGTAAACGCTGCCTGGCATGCAAGCTAATTTTGCATGGCAGAGTGCAAAAGTGCAGGGCAAAAGGTGGCGTACAAACGTCTACACAGCTTTTTTCCCTGCACCTTTGCACTCTGCCATGCAAATGACGAAAATCTCACAGCAAGGAACAGCACTTTTGATGAACACTTTTGATGAACACTTTCGATGAACATGAGTTCCTTAGTGTATGACAAATACAAAGAAAACTTAATCAAGTGTATGCTATGGAAAAAGAGGGTCCGGGGACATGTGTCAACATATTCCAAAAATCATGGACAGCAGAAATATAGCTGATGTTTCTATGAAAAAGTCCTCTTTTTTAAGTTCATGGACAAATCATGATTGCTTATGGTTTTATACCGGACAGCATATAGACAAAGTCCTTGGATAACAATTGTCTGTCCATGATTTTCAACATGAGCTACCACTGACAACCACAGATGGTAAATGGCTCAGCGGTAGCCCATGGACAACCATGCTCTGTTGGTGTACATGGTACCACAGAAATACATGTTTGTCCATTCTCCTTCAGCTTTTGGATATCTATGGACAACCATTGATAGTCCATGAATGATCATGCTTTTATGTGGTACCATGGGGATAAATGATTGCCCCTGATTAATTTGGGCTTCAACATTAAAGCCAGGTACTACCATGGATGACCATTGCTAGTAATAGTCACCCCAGAATAACACAGTTCCTGGAGGCATTCCTGGTAAGAACAGACGTCCACCTATGCCATTTACCTGTCCACAATACCAGGGCATTCAATCCATAAAAACTACGACTGGGAAAGCAGACCCCATGCAAAACCATGGAAAACAAACCTTTTATGACATCAGATTTTTTTTATGTTCACTAATAATTAGCTTTGTAGTCAGGCGCACATCTTCGAAAGACTCTAAAAATATCCGGATGACTTCATGGATTGTATATTGAAGATATTTTAACAGACATTTTTTAACAGTGTTACACAGAAAAAGCATATGTGTGTGCACTAAACTATTTTAGATGTATATTCACCTTGGAATGAAAACTTCACTAGATGTCATATTGCAAAGAATTGTGGGTATGCAAATAAGATCAGCAGTAGGAAACGGAAGATGCAGTTCTCTATCCTGATAGTAGGGGGTCCTGGTCTTCCCACTACATGAACCCTACTCACATTTCACACTGGTTGCGCTAATAAAATGTTACTAGATTTGGAGAGCGTGCAGGGAAAGGGGATTCGTTCGGGTTGGTGTGAAATTCATTTGAATTTTAAAGGTGTATGGTTTAAGATTTTGTGTTTTTGTGGGGCTGCCGAAAAACAGGAAGTAAATGTTAATAGAAATAAACATTTTCTTTCAAGATAATAACTCCTCGTAAGACCTAATAATTAGCCAAAAACCTAAGAGATGAACACAATCAAAGATGCATGTTCTCATCAAATTACAGTGAACATATCAAGGCTGACCACATATGACAATGGACAGCTTTGGTTGCCTCCCCTTGTATACAGCTGTTACATGCACTAAGATCATGAATGTATTTACACTGATTCATGGATATACCATGGACAGAAAAGTAACTGGGACAGACGGAACAGTGATGACCATGTATATACATGGACAACTTTGTTTATCTATAATATCATGGACAACCAAAGATTGCTTGTCCATGCATACCCCTCTTACGTAGACAGATACCATGGACAAAAGGACTATAAATCATGTATAGACCATGTACACAAATACCATTTATAACAGAGACAGTACAGTATTTTACAATTTGAAAATTACTGGTGTATTTGAGTATTTTGCTAATAATTATCCATTGAGCCACTTTATAGTTGGTTTGCACACAAAGCCACAATGACTAACAGCCAATTCTAAGACATGGCTGATGTATTGTACAGCCCTTTTCTATCTTTACACTTTTGGCAATTGACTGCTTGAAAGAGAGAAAGGACCACGTCCATTGAAACCATAGAGTTTCCAATAACCCACTTTCGTTTGTAGATCTAAGGTTATCTGTACACCCAGTGAGTCATACGTGAACAAGCAACCAGTTGGTTATGAAACAAATAGTTTTTTCTATCACTTTCTTCTGTCTATTATGACGCCCAAATAAAATTGGATTTTTTGCAAACACTTGAAAGAAGCAGCCTCTGAGTTTGTATTTGCCCGCAGTATGTGGAGAGCCGATTTGGAGTGCAGGTCCCCAGCGCTTGTGAACTCAAGTCTTTCTCATATATATATATAGGGCAATTATTTCCACAATAACTGAAGAACGGGGCTCCCTTTTGCACATTAACTCCAAAGATTAACTAGCTGCTTACTGAGCTCAAGCAAGCACAAATGCCCCAACAGACTTTTAATGGTGTGGCATACAGAAGGCTACCTTGTATTGTTCTTTTGTCTGTCTCAGTGCACAAGTAAAGGCAGGCACAAAGACAATTCTTCGTTACATTAATGCTGCAGAAAGAAGATCTACAAAACTCTATATAACATAAAACAGATATTTTCATTAAAATAAGAAGGTATGCCTACTTCAAAACAAATGTTTTCAAATGCAAAGATATTCCTATCACTGGGATCCTTCCAGGCTTCTACAGTACTTGCATTTCATGCCTTATCTAGATCTTATTGCACAGGTACTTTGTCAGGGAGAGGTACAATTTCATACTGGAAAGCATTCATCGCCGCAAGGTAGGAAAACAAGAAAGAAATCATGAACAGGTACTAGATAAACTGGAAGCATTGAGCGGCCCACTTTATGTTTTTACATTTTTGTATTGTTTATTTGCATAACTAGTTCAAGGAAAAAACTTTTTTGCAAAACGTGTCAACACGTCAACATCAAACGTGTCCAAAAATATTCCATCCATCCATTTAAGAGAGCCACATCAGTTTTGATTAACACATTTCCCTCTTAGGACAGCAAAACCTGGACAATCCATTAGAAATGTTACTGCTGCAATAGTCTGAGTTCTTTCTCCTCTCAATAATTGAGACCACCATTTGTCTGGCAACAAAGTAGAACATCTATCGACAAAGTTTGAGAAATATCTTGTTCTCTGCAAAGTTAATGCCGGACATCGAGACATGCAAGTGTGGCAAGTCTTCCAATAGATCATCACCCTTGCAGAATCCACAAAACGCCCTTTGCGTGCCCAGACCAGCCCTAATTGATAGGATCTCTATTATATTACAGAGGTTAAGTCTAATCCTCATATATTGAGACCTGTAATGAGGGTCAGGGAATTTCTTTAAATAGACAGGAATGTGGCTGTAAGCTGTTATCTTGTTTACTAAGCTGCAGAACAATTTATATTTATTGGCCTCTTCACAGGTTAAAATCCATCTTTTTTCCCACAGCTTCTTTTTCACCTTGTACGGATTGGCCAACAGTTCTTAATGTGTGGAGCCCACGTCCTCCAAAAAGGATTTACAGTCAGATTCCCAAAGCCGCCCCACCACACTAGCTCCGGTCTCCATCTCTGCTTTTATAAGAGCCAGAGCGGCCCACTCTTTCGAAGGGATTGTGTCTTCCGACGTATTCCTTAACTTTGATAATTCGTCTCCAGCTTGCTGGCCTCGGGAATTGTTTCTCTGTAGAGGGCGCTGCGCGTCGACGTCCGCCGAGTTGATGTCCCTCGACAGCCACCGTATCGGGACCGATGTCACCATGCCCATAAATAGCCATGCGCGGCGTCCGTTACTCAGTTCAGTTTTTCCGCGCTTCGTGGGGCCTCGGAATATCGTTGCTCAGTTCAGTCAGATAAACCTTCTACATTTACTCGAATATACCAACTCGTTCTCGATGGCATCTTCATCAGAACCGACAACGCAGCAATCCGGCTTAAAAAAATGTCAAGACTGCAGTAAAAAAATGTCAATAACGGATCCACACAGGATCTGCTTGTGGTGCTTGGGAGCCGAGCACCATTGTTCGGAGTGTGAGCTCTGCATGTCCATGACGGCGAAAAGCCTTGAAGGAGCGCAAGGGGAAGCTCGAGAGAGGTAAGTCAGTCAAAACCTCCTCAAAAGTTTCTTCGGCTGGGTCGAGGCATTCGTCTCCTCGCCGTCGAAAGCATTCCCATTCTAGATCTCAAAGTAGCTCCCACCATTCGTCGAGATCGAGACACTCAAAGAAGAGACGTTGAAGATCCCCTTCCTCGTCATCTTCTGTTTCCCCAGAAAGGGTCTCCTGCCCCACAAAACACAGCTCTCAGGCTGAGTGGGAGGAATTCAGGAAGAAAATGCTAAGCGTCTTCGAGAAAGCGGCCTCGACCCCCTCGAAGACAGCTGAGGGTGATATCCCGGGGAAAAAACCAAAAAATCGAAACGCCGCGAGTCGCTGCACCCGGGGAAAGATTCCACCCGAGAGCGCCACGGGTCATCGGGTAAGAAGGCACTGTGTTCGACACCGTCGTCGAAGATCCCTTCGACGCATGGATCGGCGCCATCGACGCCGTTGTCGAAGGGTTCTTCGACGCATCGGTCGATCGACTCGACGCCATCGTCGACATCGACGCCGATGAAAGAGAAAACCACGGCTACTTCACAGCCAACAGTGATACCAAGAGCCTCCGGCACGACACCGAGACCGTCGTCGACATCCTCGAGTAGGCTCCTTCTGCCTTAGAAATGGGTTTTACACCATTTCCGAGGTCAGAGTACCCAGGATTATCTTCAATCTGTGAAGAAGGGGAGGATTCTGACCAGGAAACCTTCGGGTTGCAGAGGACCACACTACCTGTTTCAGAGGATTTCACCTCTGGGAAAGAAGGTTGAAAGACCTACAGAAGTCATTACATGAGGCAAGTGGGCTGGACACTTCCTCAGAAGTGGAATTTGTTAAACCAGACCCAGGGGAACATGCCGAAACACCCTATAGAACCCTGATGGCAAGGATTATTGAATTTATGGGTTGGTCTGCGCCTTTGCCTGTTTTTCAACAGGATGATCTTACAGACATATTAGACAAAGGTTCACAGGAGGATCCTGTGGTCCCCTTCCATGCAGCCTTACAAAGAAAGATTTCATCTAATTGGGAAACTCCTGACGTTATCCCTGCAGTCAATAAAAGATTGTCAGCCAAGTATAGGGTAGCTGCGTCTGACCCTGAATACTTATCAAAACACCTGACTCCAGAGAGCCTGGTGGTTCAAGCGGCAACTTCATCAAGCAGCAGGTCTACTTACCCTACTGTCCCACTGGATAGAGATGACAAGAGGTACGATTCTGCTTGTAGTATGGCGTTGAAGTCCATCAACGCCACCTGTACGCTCGCCAGGTTCAGTCACACACTGTGGGAGTGTGCTTCATCAGCGGCTGACTGCATACCCGAAGGAGAGGAAAGGGAAGCCTTCCTTAACATTATTAAAGATGGCAAACATGCCATGTGCAAGTCACTTCAAACTGGCATCGATTCCGCTGACAGTATCAGCAGGGCCATGGCGGCAAGTACGACAATCCGCAGGCATGCGTGGTTGCGAAAGTCTGGCTTTGCTCCAGATGTACAGGCCAGACCTTTGAATATGCCCTTTGACGGCTCTTCTTTATTCGGTAAAAGGCTGATGACAGTCTGGAAAAGATGCAGACATCTAAAGCAGCGGCGAAATCGTTAGGAGCTGCAATCCGCCAAACTCCTTTTCGCCCCTCAGGAACCTCTGGAAGAGGAAAGTCCTTTCGCTATTATTCCACATTCGGGAAAGGCAGAGGACAGCCGGCTCAAAGAGGCCAAAGGAGATTCACCCGAGGTGGACGGGTCAAAAGTACTAAAGCCGCAGCAGGTGCCTCTTTACCCTCGGCATCTGCATCAGCCGCCCCCAAACCACACTGATGTCTTTCCACACAAAACACCTGTAGGGGGCAGGTTAACTCACCATCTGACGGAATGGTAGGCTATAACGTCAGATGCTTGGGTATTGGAGACAGTTGCCCAGGGTAACTGCCTACCCTTTCTACAGATCCCTCAGTCATTCACACGGGGCACAGCTCTCTAAAAGTTCCAGATCTGCTCCTCTTGCAGGAAATTATAGACCTGCTAGAGAAAGGTGCCATAGAACCGGTACCTGTAGCGGACAGGAACAAAGGCTGGTACTCCCCCTACTTTCTCATACCAAAGAAGGACGGAGGACTGAGACCCATCCTGGACTTACGAAAATTGAATAAGTTCCTCAGGAAGGACAAGTTCAAGATGGTAACTCTCTCTCAGATCCTTCAGGCCCTCCAGCTCCAGGACTGGCTGGTATCTCTGGACCTTCAAGATGCTTATTTCCATGTGCCAATCCATCTCAAACACAGGAAATACCTGAGGTTCGCAATTGGCGACTCTCATTATCAATTTCGAGTTCTGCCATTTGGGCTGACCTCCGCCCCGAGGGTCTTCACCAAGCTAATGTCGGTAGTGGCTGCGAGTCTAAGGAGGGAAGGGATCCACGTCTACCCCTACCTGGACGATTGGCTGATCAGGGCTGTATCTTCGGAACAAGCTAATATCCAGCTAGATTATGTCTGCCACTTCCTTCACAAATTGGGCTTCTCCCTCAATTTAAAGAAGTCACAGATGTTACCATCACAGACTCCAGTTCATTGGAGCGGTCCTGGACACTTCCCTGGGAAAAGCCTCGCCACCAGAGGTGAGGGCTCAAGATATTCTGCAGATGGTCAACAAGTTCCAAAATGCCCAACGTCTCCCAGCATTCGACTTTTTGAGGTTGCTAGGCCTCATGGCATCCTGCATCTTCCTTGTGCCAGAGGCTCGCCTGAGAATGAGATCTCTTCAGTGGGCACTGAGAACTCAGTGGTCGCAATTCTTAGGGAGAATGACAGATCTCCTCCGGATTCCGGACAAGGTAGCCCATGACCTTCAATGGTGGGCCTATCCAGAGAACATCTTGAAAGGAGAACTGTTTTGGCAACCATGGCCGGAGATAACAGTAGTCACAGGCGCCTCACTCACAGGGGCGGGGGGAGCCCATGCCAACGACTTGACCATCAGCGGTCGTTGGTCTCCATCGGAGTCCAGACTACACATCAACCTATTGGAGCTGAGAGCGATCAGACTAGCTCTGAAAGCTCTCCTGCCATCAGTACAGGAGAGAAATGTCCTGATAATGACGGACAACACGGTGGCCATGCACTACCTCAACAAAAGAGGAGGCGTAGGGTCACTGCCACTGTGCAGAGAGACAATGCAGCTCTGGTTTTGGGCAATTCAGGAAGGAATCTCTCTATCGGCAGTCCACCTAGCCGGAGAGAAGAACTTGACAGCGGACGCTCTGAGCAGGCAGAGCACAGTCTCCCACGAGTGGGAGCTAGCTCAGGAAGTCCTTCAAGACATCTTCGCCCTTTGGGGAACCCCTCAGGTGGACCTGTTCGCCACAAGCACCAACAAGAAGTGCAATCTGTTCTGTTCAAGGGAATTTCCCCCGAGAGGAGCTCTAGGAGAGGCGTTCGTAGTGGACTGGGAGTTCCGACTCCTTTCTCCAGCATGGGGTCTGGCATGGATTCACATGCTCATGAATATTCCCCGTCGTCAGGCTGGGAATCCTCGGTAAAGAAAAAACCAGTATCAGTTTCGTTTCTGATCTGTCTTTCGTAGTAATAACCAATCACTGGTCTCCGCGTCATACTGACCACAGCCAATGACTGCCCTCTACCTAAGCACCGCCTCTGGCAGCCATCTTCAGATTTTTACCGCACGTTCATGTGTTGGGATCCTCGTGCTATTGCTCTCGAGCGTTAGTGCTATTTTTTCACGTTTTTTCTCAAAACACTTCTTGTTTTCGGTCAAAAGAGCCTCAAGCTCCACCAACTCTCCATCCGATCAACGGGGACCCGTGTCGGATTCGTCTGCGCCCCTCAAGGGTGAAGATTTCGTCGAGCTACGCTTTTGGAGGACTCCAGAAGTTTCTCAGGCCCGGACATGGCCCAGGAGAAGGGATGCTCGACGCCCGGAAAGCTGTTCAGGGTCTGCCCTGGATGCCAGCTGCAGAACGTCTTTAAGGAGGACGAACACTCCTTTTGTCTCTACTGCTTACATGAGGACAAGACGCACGTGGAGAAGGACTGTGCGTTTTGCGGCAACATGTCGGAGCGGACCATGAAGGACCGCCATCAACGTCTCGCCAACTGGCTGGAAGGGAAGAGCCCGTCAGGCGAGAAGAAGAAGAAGAAATCCGAGCGGTCTTCTAAGACCTTTGAGGACGCCCCGGCGACGGGGGTCCAACACAAGGCAAAGCACCGCGAGTCCGCTGGCACCGGGAGCGCCGAACGGTCGGGCTCTACGGGCGCCAGGCAGGGCGCACCCTCCCCGGCACCATCAACCACGAGCCAACGCTCTGGGTCGGGTAAGAGGAAGGCCGAGCACCCGGCGAAGCTCCTGGAGAGGCCCCGGTCGAGCTCGAAGGCCCCATCGGAGGGGGAGCGAGGCAGTGTCCCCCCCCTCAAGGATAAGGCGGTGAGCGCACCTAAGGTGGTGAAGGCCTTAATCCATCCGGCCAAGCCCTCTATCGAAACTGTCGCGGCGGCCCTGGCTCAGCCTGTGGGGGCTACACCAGTGGTGGCGACCTCGGGGCTCAGAGTCTCCCTGCCACCTCGGAGGGAGTCCTCTTTTGTGCCCATCGATAGTGCCCCCGTGAAATCCCCCGTGGGGAAGAAAAAGGGGGGGCAGGGCGTCGTCGTAGATTCGGCTTCAACCTCGGAGGAGGAGCTGGTCGAAGTCTTAAGCCACGGCCTCGGCGTGGAAGAAGACCGGCCCGTCGGGATGGATCCCGACGCAGGCGACGACGCGGGCCCCTGATCGCCCGTCGGATTCCCCTCTGCCAGCGCCGCGGGACAGCTCGGCGGCCATTTTGTTGGCTATACAGTCCTTATGCTCAGAGATAAGGACGAGACTACCGTTGCCGACGGAACCTCTCCTGTCGGGGGACCCAGAACCGGGACCTTCTGGTGTTCCCCCTACCAAGAAAAGAAGGATCCACCCTCCGCCTCCTTTTCAGCCGTCGCGCCCCTTCCAGCCCTCCTCCCCGTCCACCCGAGGGGATGATACGGGGACTGACACGGCAGCGACGGGTACGGACGACGAGGTATACGACGAGGATGTACCGTCGTCGCCTCCCACCAGGGCTTCTCCGCTCGACGAGATTGGATCGTTCCACTCCGTGATCACCAGGGCATCCGAGCTTTTCCAACTCTGCCCTGAGGAGAAGAAGAAGGAAGGTTTCCTTTATCAGCGGCGCGAGGCCAAGAGGAAGACGGTCCTCTCAGTGCCTCTATTGGACGACATTTGGGATGAGGGCCTCACCCTCCTCAAGAACCCTTCCACGACGCCAGCTAGAAGGGACTGGTACGAGAAGAAGTACCGGGTCCCGGACACGGCCCCCCCTGTGCCTCCGGGCGCAGCCTACCCCGGACTCCGTCGTCTCCGCGGCGGCCAGGAAAAAAGCGGGGGGGGTGCGGCCTCCACATCGACTTCCCCACCGGACGGCGAGGGAAAGAAATTGGACGCTATGGGACGCAGAGTCATCTCGTCTGCGGCGACGACGATTAAAGCGGCCAACGCCTTGGCTATCGTGGGCCGCTACGACAGGGAGCTCTGGTACAAACTGGCTCCCCTACTGGACTTCTTGCCGGACGACAAGAGGGCAGAGGCCCTGGAGATCCTGCAGGAAGGTGAGGTGGCTTCGGACCACGCCATTACCGTTGCGACGGACATCGCCGACACCGGGTTCCGCCAGTTGGGCAACGGCGTTTGCCTTAGGCGGCGTGGATGGCTCAAGGCTACGGACTTCCGTCAAGACGTTCAGACCAGAGTCCTGGACATGCCCTTCGATGGGAACAACCTGTTTGGGAAAACAGTGGACGATTCCCTTGAGGCCATTAAAGCGGACACCGAGACGGCCCGGGCCCTTGGAGTCCTGCAACAGCGACGGACGCCCTTTCGGAGCAGCGGAGGCAAGGGCGCCTCCAAAAGTTCAGGCGGCGGTTTCTCCACCTACCGTCAAGCGGCCCGCGCGTCGGCTCAGGAGGCCTACAGAGGACGAGGCAAGTCTGGCGGACCCCGCCGTCGTCGCCAAGGAGGTCAAGGCGGCAAAGCCTCGTCGAAGCAGGATTGAACCGACCGTGGGGTCGGGCCCCCACCGAAGCACCCCGGTGGGAGGCCGGCTGGCGAGATTCGTCAGCGTGTGGGAGTCCATCTCCACCGACCGTTGGGTGCTGGACGCCTTGGCCCGGGGCCACGCGCTCGAATTTCAAAGAAGGTGTCCGCGCGTCCCCCCCGTGGCCAGGAAAGAACTTCACGTCCCTCAACTTCTCCTGGAGGTAAAGGCGATGCTGAGGAAGGGCGCCATCGAACTCGTCCCAAAGAGACTTCGGGGCTCCGGAGTTTACTCGAGATACTTCCTCGTGAAGAAGAAGACGGGGGGATGGCGCCCCATCCTGGACCTGCGACGTCTGAACAAGTTCATCAAGGCGCAAAAGTTCCGGATGGTCACCCTCCAGCACGTCCTGTGTCAGCTGGAGGAAGGAGACTTCCTGTCGTTGTTGGATTTGGAGGATGCCTACTTCCATATTCCCATCCTAAAGGGGCACCGAAAATTCCTCAGGTTTGTGGTCCAAGGGCGTCACTACCAGTTCAAAGCCCTCCCCTTCGGACTACGGTCGGCCCCCAGGGTATTCACCAAGTGCCTTGCACCGGTGGCGGCGCAGCTGCGCCGCGAGGGGATCCACGTCTACCCCTACCTGGACGACTGGCTCATCCGAGCCAAGTCGAGGGAGCTCGCCCTGGATCACACGGCAAGGACCGTCCGACTTCTCACGGACCTGGGATTCTCCGTGAACTACGCCAAGTCTCACCTGGTACCCGCGCAAAACGCATTGTTTCTGGGAGCGAAGCTCGACACAGTGTCTCTTTTGGCCTCCCCGTCGGAGGAAAGGACCAGGTCCATCCTGGGCAAGGTACAGCGGATGTTGGTTTCCGACGCGGCCAAGGTGAGGTCCATCAAGTCCCTCCTTGGAATGATGTCTTCCTGCATCTACCTCATTCCCATGTGCAGGCTCCGGATGCGCCCGTTGCAGGAGTTCCTGGACGCGCGCTGGATCCAAACGACGGGCAGCTTCGAGGAGAGGATCACACTCGACGAGAGTTTCCGCCGAGCGGTCCGGTGGTGGGGCAACCGCACGCATCTGACGGCGGGCATGGACTTCCAGACCCCAGACCACCAGGATACAGTGACCACCGATGCCTCCCTGGAAGGGTGGGGAGCGCACACCGAAAATCTGCACGCGAGAGGCCTTTGGCTCCCGACGGAGAAGTCCCTCCATATCAACGTCCTGGAGCTCCGTGCAGTGTTCTGGGCCCTCAGGTCCTTCCTTCCGTCCCTCAAGGGCAAGGTGGTGAGGATCTTCACCGACAACACCACCACCATGTTTTACATCAGGAAACAGGGCGGAACCAGGTCCCCAGCGCTGTCCAAGGAGGCGCAGGACCTGTGGCATTGGGCCGTCGCCCAAAGGATGTTTCTGGTGCCGTTTCATCTGGCAGGGATAAAAAACACCATCGCCGACTCACTCAGCAGGGAGCTGCGCTCGTGCCACGAGTGGGAACTACGGCAGGATCTAGTGGATCGCCTCTTCCGACGGTGGGGCACACCCCAGATCGACCTGTTCGCGACGGCGACGAACTCCAAGTGCCGGAGGTTCGCCAGCAGGTTTCCCCAGGCGAGGAGCATGGGCGATGCCTTCTCGTTCCCCTGGGAGGGCCTGTTCCTCTACGCGTTCCCTCCTTTGCCACTGCTAATCCGGCTCGTCAACCAGCTCAAGAGGTCACGGTGCAGGATGATCCTCGTCGCACCTGCGTGGCCGAGGCAGATATGGTTCCCGGACCTTCTGGACTTGTCAGCGTCCCCGCCAAGCAAGCTGCCGGTGGACGCGGATCTTCTCTCCAGGGAAGGAGGCGCCATCCTCCACCACGACCCGAAATCGCTGAACTTGCAGGCCTGGCTCCTGCAGCGCTAGAGTTTGGAGGATACGACATACCGGCCGACTGCAGAGAGGTTCTTGCAAAGGCCAGGGCGTCCTCGACTCTTAAATGCTACGGACACAAATGGAAGAGGTTCTCTGTCTGGTGCCACGCACAGAAGATTAACCCTCTACGGATTACGGCTCCCCAGGTACTGCCGTACCTGCTGACGCTGGCCAAAGCTGGACTGGCACACGCGTCCATCAAGATTCATCTTGCTGCGATCTCCCGATACACCAGAACCACGGGCCGGACGTCCTTGTGGTCTCATCGTCTGGTGAAAGAGTTCATGAAGGGACTGTTCAGATCGTTCCCGCCGGTGAAGGCTCCGGCCCCGGCGTGGGAGCTCAACGTGGTGCTGACCAAGCTCATGGGACCTCCGTTCGAGCCTCTGCACTCGGCCCCGTTGAAGTTTCTGTCGTGGAAAACAGCGTTTCTTGTGGCCATCACCTCCGCACGACGGGTGGGAGAGATCCAGGCCCTTTCATGCAAGGCCCCATACTTGACTTTTCACGACACAAGGGTAGTGCTCAGGACGCACCCCTCCTTCATGCCCAAGGTACCGTCGGACTTCCATCTCAACGAACCCTTGGTGTTGCCTGTGTTCTTCCCGTCGCCTTCGTCGCCGGCTGAGAGGACTTTGCACTCGCTGGATGTGGCTAGAGCGCTGAAGTTCTACGTGGAGCGCACAAAGTGTTTTCGGAAGACGTCACAACTCTTTGTGAACTTTGGACCTGTCAATCAGGGGAAGGCTCTCTCGAAGGCTTCCATTTCCAGATGGCTCTCCGGCTGTATCATGTACTGTCATCGGTTGGCAAACCGACCGCTGCCTGGCCGTCCGAGAGCCCATTCCACCAGAGCGATCGCAGCTACCACGGCGTTCCTTTCTGGTGTGCCCCTGCTGGACATATGCAGGGCTGCTACGTGGAGGTCGACGCACACCTTCACGAAATTCTACTGCGTCGATCGGGATTCCAGGGAGGAGTCCAGGGTCGGCCAAGCAGTGCTGCGCAACCTGTTCGCCTGAGGTGAGCCTGGTGAGGAGGTAAGATGCTTAATGTTGAGTTTGATGTACTGCTTAATGTTGAGCCGTTGCCACCTCCCGTGGTTGTGCATGGGTGTACTGCTATGTATTCTTTATTCATGAGCATGTGAATCCATGCCAGACCCCATGCTGGAGAAGGAACAAGTTACTTACCTGTAACTGTTGTTCTCCAGCATGGGTCTGGCATGGATTCACATGCGAACCCTCCCGCCTACCCCTCTGCGGCTCTTCACTTGGTCATACTGCCACTTCACGTGCTTCCAAATCTGAAGATGGCTGCCAGAGGCGGTGCTTAGGTAGAGGGCAGTCATTGGCTGTGGTCAGTATGACGCGGAGACCAGTGATTGGTTATTAATACGAAAGACAGATCAGAAACGAAACTGATACTGTTTTTTTCTTTACCGAGGATTCCCAGCCTGACGACGGGGAATATTCATGAGCATGTGAATCCATGCCAGACCCATGCTGGAGAACAACAGTTACAGGTAAGTAACTTGTTCCTTACGCGTTTCCACCAGTCCCTGTTATTCCTCAAATGATCAGGAGGTTGAGAAGATTCCGGAAAACCATGATCCTAATTGCCCCGGACTGGGCCAGGAGAACGTGGTACCCGGACCTTCTAGATATGTCCATCTGCCCTCCAATCCGTCTTCCACTCAAAGAGAATCTTCTCTCGCAGAAGGGAGGTCAGGTTCTCCATCCAGACATCAGAACCCTCAACCATCACGCTTGGCTTCTGAAAGGGTGAGGTACAAGGATTGGGACATCCCTGATGACGTCATGGAGGTGTTGCTTTCGGCCAGAAGGCCAGCAACAAAGTCTTTATACCGCTGCCGTTGGAACAAATTTTGCAGCTGGTGTAGAGAAGGGAATGTCAACCCTTTTTCATGTGGTACACCAACGGTGTTATCGTTTCTACTCTTCTTGGCAAACTCCGGCCTTCAAGTTGGCACTGTAAAAGGCTATCTCGCAGCGCTTTCAATCTTCAAGCGCACTGCGGAGGAACCATCGTATTTCAAACTACCTCTAGTAATACAATTTCTCAAGGGATTAACTAATGTTTATCCTCCAAGACCATTCCAAGTTCCCTTATGGGACTTTAAATTTAGTCTTAAACTTCCTAATGGGTACTCCATTCGAACCACTCCACTCTTGTTCGCTGAGATTTCTCACGGTTAAAACTGTCCTATTGGTAGCACTAACATCTGCTAGGAGGGTGAGCGAGCTACAAGCTCTCTCTTGTAAACCCCCCATACAATTTTCCATAAGGACAAAGTTGTCCTACAGGTGAAGCCTAATTTCCTCCCAAAGGTGGTTTCTGAATTTCATATTACTCAGAAAATTACCTTACCTTCGTTCTACCCTCCTCCCCATCCGGGGAAAGAGGAAGAAAGGCTACATAGGCTGGACCCAAGGCGAGCTCTGAGCTTTTACATCAGCAGACTGGCTAGGATTAGGCAAGCTGACCAACTGTTTGTAGGATACTCAGGTCACAAGTTGGGACTACCCATAACAAAACAGACAATTTCCAGGTGGATTATTTTGGCCATTCTGGAATGGTACAAACTGGCAGGGAAAGAGCCACCCCAAAATCTTAGGGCTCATTCAACCAGGGGTATCGCAGCCTCTTCGGCCCTCCAAAGAGGGGTACCGGTCCGAGACGTATGTGCGGCTGCTACATGGTCGTCCCCACATACGTTCACAAAATTTTGCAACCTGGATTCCTCCGCTAGTCAAGAGACCAGATTTGGAAAAGCCGTATTACATGCGGTTCATTCCTAAAAGGGATACATGACATTATTACTCCCACCTCCAATTACATGCTGCTACAGCTCTAGCTACTCTTGCATGTCTTTCAGCTTTCTCCAAATTACTTTCTCCTCCCACACCATTCTGCAAAAGGTCCTTCCTTTCGTAGGGTGTTGGCCCATGTTCCAGCCTCTCTCTCTGATGTAAGAGAACTCAGGTGTGTCTTTTTTTGCATCTGGTGTGGCGACTGGCAGATGGGCCCTACCCCTGGGAATGGTTTCCAGTTCTGATGTGTGACTTGGGGTTGGCTAGTCCCTCTCATTGGGAGTTACTCTCTCTGATTGTCAAATCCTAGCCCTGCCGTTGGGATATACTCCCTTGGCGTATCTGACCTTAAGTGGAGACCTTGTGAGATAACTGGCTTACTCGCATTCTAAATTCCCATCTTTGTTCTTGTCCTGCTCTTTCTTTCATCTCTATAGATAGGATTTCTGCACTCGCGCAAGGGGATCCATGCATGCAAGCGCCGTGTGATCCGTGGGGCCACCACGCCTTGCTTGCCCTAAAAGGCCAGGATCTCCTAAGGTGGCAATGTGATGTCATATGGCTTTCTTGACACCTGGCCCTACATGGTCAACCTAACATTCACCAGCAAGTTCAGCAATGAACTTCGTCACAGGCACTGTAGTAGACCTGCAGTCACTATGGCATGGTACCTAACTTTTACTTATATACCTATGAATGTATCTGTTAGTGAACCTAAGCCACAAGTAACAAACTCACCTGCACAGATAACCCGAGAGTCAAGAATGCATCATTATAAAGGATTCCTTCTTCCCTAAGATTCCTCATCTTGGATATTATTCTCTCCAGTGCCAGCTGTCTTTGAAAGAAAATTCACTGGTGGGATGCAGTGTGGCTTTGCGGCTGCTCCGCCTGGTGTTCTTGCACATTCAGGTGATTTGAGCAAGTATATATGGAGGCGTCATAACTTTATTTCATTTTTTTTTATCAAACTTTATTTTCCAGTTTTACAAGTATACTTCAATAAGCACAACAAAACAAACTAATACACTATACACCAATTACTAGGACTTATTATAGTAAAAGCAAGAAACTCAAATTAAAGAACAAAGGGGGGATACAATAAACAAAACATAAAATAATGATTTAATGTTTCCACAGAGATAGGGCAAGCGCATATGCCTCTTCCACCTGGGGTTAGCGCTCTCCAACGCACATAGGGGGGGCAATCACCATCTATAACAATTGTAGGCCATCAGAGAAGTGAGAAATTGGGCATAAATTGTTGGGGCTTATCATACACCTGTTCCCTGCCCTCGGCTTTTGATATGAAAGGTACCCATGTGTCTAAATATTTGGCATATGTACCTGATAGCCTCAGTTCCTTTTTTATGGGCACTCAGTGCGCTCTTGGAATGCTATCTGACTTTTTCTAGCTTGTTGCATCATGCCTATCTCCTCAAAGGCTTTGAGCTTTTAGCCCTACTGGGACTGCAGGAGACAAAGAAATGTGTCAGACGCTCACAGGGTGTGCTCTCTACTACCAAGGGAAGGACCACAAGATGGAAGATTGCAGGTCCTGTCTATGCATTCAAAGGCAATTATCAAAAAACAAGAATTACCCAACTATGCGCTGTTTATTAGATTTATTGTATTCAAAACTCATTGTAATTCATTTGTTCATATGTCCAATGTTGCTAATCTTGTTACATATATATATATATTTCTGAGGCTTGTGGAATCTGCTTAGATCACATGCTGTGCATAGGCCGACATCTAGTGGAAGCTGCGGAGTATTACAGTTTGTTTTTCGAAACTCGAATATGGGCGTCGACACAGGCGTGCCAGTAATACTATCCCTAGTGTGACGTCCACTGTACCCAAGATCCCTCACGCGTCTAGGATCCTCAGATTGTTTTTTTCCGCCATACTGGTCGGAAGCATCTTGCGGAGTCCCCTGGCCTTAGCCATACTTTAACTAATAATTGAAATTTAATATTCTTTATTGACATCCTTCCCCACCCCAACGTCGACCCTCGACACTCGACGACGGCTGGAGAAGACATCGACCGTCGGCTGCTGCACGACGGATCTGGGCCTCGGAAGGCCGCTGGCCTCGGCCCGGGCCTAGTAGGCCGCTGGCCTCGGCCCTGCAAGTAGGGAGAGTGGGGGGTGGTACATACTCTTCACTCTTGGTATATAGATACACTTATATATTTCCTACACTTATCAGCCCGCTGCCTCAAGGTGCGTATGGAGGGTACCCCTTTCCAATTCTGCCCCAAGTGCAACCGCAAATACCCTTGGGTCGACAGGCACGCCACGTGCAATCTCTGCTTGCCGAGGGACCACCCCGAAGCGAACTGCAGAGTGTGTAGTAGGTTTAAACCTAAGACACTCAAGGACCGTTCGACAAAGCGTTGGGCCCACCACGCCAGGCAGGCGGCCATGGCAGCGGAGGGTGCCTTCAGCGATGGCAGCGACGCCGTACTTTCGGACGGCGAGGGCATTACGGCGTCGAAAGACAGCCGAGCGCAGGTCCCCGACCTCGGAAGGTCGTCCGGCAGGGCGGCTATGGGGAAGACCCCCGGCGACGCAAGCGCTACACACCCTACACACACTAAGCACACCCGAACCTCGACGACGTCGACTTCTCGGAAAGAGGCACAAAAAGAACGGTCCGACTCGGTGTCCTCTGGGCGCTCTCGATCGAGATCGCCGCATGACGCAAGGCAATCGTCCACTCTTGCCAAGAGTGCCTCGCTCCCTAGACTAATGGAAGTTCGATCGTCGGAGGACAAAGACGACTTCCACCCCCAGGCCGCGCTCCAAGAGACGGAGCCCGCAGTTAACACCAGCGAGGCCCCACGCTCGAAAGACACAGATACCTCTCCCGATCCTCGACGCCAGGCGTCGAAAGTCTCCGGGGCCTCCAAGGGACAGGGAAAACATTTTTCCACGCACGGGGAGGGGGGGAAACAGCGGAAAGCACATTCTTCCACTCCTGTAAAACCATCCTTCCCCCCTAAGCAGACAAACAAATACAAGTCTACTGAGAGATCAACATCCAGCAAGGGTACCCTTGATAAGTCCCCTAAACTGCCTACTAAAGTCATCCCCTGTTCCAAAGAATGGTCCAGCGAAGAAATAGACAGGGTCATGTCAAGGATGTCTTCCTTGGCTGATTTTTACGACAAAAATCCAGAGCATTTCCTCTCGTATGACCCTCAGGGAGCCACACCCTCAGGTTCCACTGATCCCATCCCCCTAAGTAAAAGGGCCCGGTTCGAAAGACCTGAACCCTTCGAGGTACAGCCTTACTCTACTCCCTACTCTACTCCACACCCCAGGTACCAAGGAGAGCCTTTCCCTGAGGGGGACCAGGAGTTTGAAATTATGGAGGAACAAACCGGGACGGAATACTATGCGGAGAGTAGATTCCCCGGTAGAGAATGAAGCCCCAGTTACCGACTCGCCAGTCGATAACCAGCCCCTCCTTAATGAGGTTCTCGCTCGCGCGGCAGAACATTTTCACATCGACACCCAAGGTGTACAGGAGGAAAGGGACTTCGCAGAAGAGTTGGTAGTAGAGAGGAGGCCAGTCGCTCAGACCATCCCTATCCTTAAATCCATCCAACGAAGAATAGATCCGTCCCTGGTGAACCCAAACCTCACCAGAGCAGTTAACCCCAGGGTCGAAAAACTTTTCCGGGCAGCCCAATCTGACCCTCTCTATATAAGAGGACATCTTAAACCAGACTCCCTAGTGGTTACCAACACTCGGAAGAGGGCTGGAACACCCCTATCTTCATCAGAAGCTCCTCCCGACAAGGAGAGCAAGAAACTTTACGGCTTTGGCAGAAAGGTAGCCTCAACGTCCGCCTACCAAGCAAGGATTGCTAACTCCACCACCCTGTTGGCCAGCTACAACTGCCATCAATGGGAAGAGGTCGCGGCACTCATAGCCTCTGCTCCGGAACCCTTAAAGGGCCAATTGGCTTGGATCTCGGCAGAGGGGAGAGCCGTGTCTGGTTGCATATTGAAAGCAACTTTCGACGCCGCGGACAACGCAGGGAGATTGATAGCAGAGGGTACTGTTATCAAGAGACATGCGTGGTTACGGCAGTCGGGGTTCAAAACAGAAACTCAGGCTTCTTTAATAGATAAGCCGGTGGAACCCGATCTATTGTTTGGGAAAGCGGTCGAAGACGCACTGAAAAACGCCAAGGACGAATACGAAACACTTAAATCCCTTGGCCAACTAACCAACAAACCCCCTAACCAGAGGGGGAACAGTAATTTTCGTCGCCCACGCGGCCAAAATTCACAAAGAGGCAACTATGCCCAGGGACAGGGTATACAGTGGAACAACAGCCAGCAGTCTACCCAAGGTTACGGCAGGGGTAACAAAAGAGGTCGTGGGAAAGGCAGTGGCAGCCCCAACAAGGGAGGTGGGACGCCTCCACCAAAGCAGTGACGCTCAGTTCAGGGTCCCTTCTCATGCAACCCCAGTAGGGGGACGCATTTCCAACTTCACCCAGGCTTGGGAAGGGATCACCTCAGACAGATGGGTGCTGTCAACAGTGTCCACAGGATATTGTATAGAATTACTGCAGCGTCCCCGGAACCATCCTCCACGACAAAAAGTACACTCCCTAGAACATCAGAAGATCCTTCTCGAGGAGATCGCCATTCTGCTAGAAAAGGACGCGATAGAACTCGTCCCAGGACACCAGGTAAACAAGGGTATCTATTCAACCTACTTCCTTGTTCCAAAGAAAGATTTGACAATGCGCCCAGTATTGGACCTACGGCCTGCCAACAAGTATGTCAAGCCCCAAAAATTCCGTATGACCACGCTACAAGAGGTAATCCCCCTCCTAAAAAAGGGGGGATTACATGGCAACCTTGGATATGAAAGATGCTTATTTTCATATTTCCATGCTCCCGGCGCACAGAAAGTACTTGCGCTTCAAGGTGGACAGTCGCCACTACCAATTCAAGGTAATGCCCTTCGGGATAGCTTCAGCACCAAGGGTATTTACCAAGGTACTGGCGGTGGCAGCGGCACACCTACGCAGGGAGGCAATCCCAGTGTACCCTTATCTGGACGACTGGCTCATAACGGGGGAAACCCCAGGAATTTGCAGGACAAACATTCAAAGGACTATCGACCTCCTCCACGAATTAGGCTTCTCAATCAACGAGAAGAAGTCAAGCCTGGTGCCAAGCACCTCAAAACAGTTCCTAGGAGCAATGCTAGATACTCAGGAAGGGTTGACCTTCCCTTCGGAAGAGAGAATTCGGAATATACTACTGCAAATTCCACATTATCAGTCCGGTCAACAAATAACGGTACGCAAAGCAATGCGGTTACTGGGCATGATGGCGTCATGCATTTACCTGGTCCCCCATGCGCGACTGCGCATGCGTCCCATGCAGGAATGGTTGGCGAAACAGTGGTCTCAGGCAAGTGGTCAGTGGGACGATCTAGTGGTCATTTTGCCAACACTTGTACAGAGCCTACACTGGTGGACAAGAGAGAATCTCGCAAGGGGAAAACCCTTTTACGATCCCGAAGTACAGGCAGTGGTGACTACAGATGCATGCCTGACTGGGTGGGGAGCTCACCATCTCCACCACATAGCTCAGGGTCTCTGGTCTCACTCAGTAGCCAAGAACCACATCAACCTCCTAGAGCTTCTGGCAGTATTCCGAGCGCTTCGGGCGTTCGAGCCCCATCTACTAAACTTGTCGGTGCAGATCCGGACGGACAGCACGACAGCCATGTTCTATTTGAACAAGCAAGGAGGGACTCGTTCGCCAAATCTGTCCAAGCTTGCCCAGAAAATCTGGATATGGGCACTCAGACGGAACATCTTCCTGTCATCGCAACATGTTCCAGGGGAGCTCAATTCCCTAGCGGATGCTCTAAGCAGAGACTCCCTCCCAGAAGAACACGAATGGGTCCTTCACAGAGAGATCGTAGAAGATCTCTTCTCTCAGTGGGGTTTCCCCACTATAGACTTATTCGCCACAAGCGAAAACAAACAATGCCCAGGATTTGCATCCAGGTTCCCCCAGCCAGACTCCCAAGGGAACGCCCTGTGGATGAACTGGTCAGGGATGTTTGCGTACGCTTTTCCACCAACTCCTCTCATCAGGAAGGTGGTGTACAAGATGAACAAGGAATCGATGACGCTCATCCTAGTTGCTCCCATGTGGGCGAGACAACCATGGTTTCCACACCTACGCAGAATGGCGGTGTGCGAGCCCATCAAACTTCCAGCCTGGTACAACCTTCTGTCCCAGCAACAAGGTCAAACAGTGCACCAACAACCCAACTCAATGAACCTGGCAGCATGGCTCCTGAAGTCATAGAGTTTGGACATCTCAATCTACCACAGAGGTGTATGGACATCCTAAAAGAATCCAGGAAACCAAACACAAGGCACTGTTACTTTGACAAGTGGAAAAGATTTGTTATTTGGTGCCAGAATAAACAAATCAACCCTGTTGATTGCACTCCTTCCAACGTCGTGACATACATGCTCCACCTGCTGGATGCAGGATTGGTTTTTAACTCTCTGAAAGTACACCTGGCAGCCCTCTCGGCTTACACCACATCCCATAACAAGGTGGTGTGGTGGAAGGTACCAGTAGTTAAAGCCTTCATGGAAGGAGTAAAGAGACTTCACCCTCCTATTTCAAACCCACCGCCAGGGTGGGACCTTAATGTGGTGCTAGCTAAGCTCATGGGCCCCCCGTTCGAACCCATGCATAAGAGTAGTCTCAAACACCTGACTTATAAAACGGCCTTCTTAGTAGCCATTACCTCTATAAGAAGGGTCAGTGAAATTCAGGCTCTGTCAGTGCAGGATCCTTTCTTTACTATTCACAAGGACAAACTGGTTTTGCGCACACACCCAAGGTTCTCACCTAAATTTATATCAAAGTTCCATGTAAACCAGTCCATCGAGCTTCCGGCTTTCTTCCAGGACCCGCAAAGCTCGGCTGAGGTGAAACTACACACCCTAGATGTGCGTAGGGCGGTCCTCTACTATGTAAATAAAACCAGACCGCTAAGGAAAACAGATCAACTGTTTGTCTCCGTAGCTACAGGCAGAGAGGGAGATCGCGTCTCTAAAGGCGCTATCTCGAAGTGGATTATCAACTGTATACAGCTGTGTTACTCTCTTTCTGAAAAAACTCTGCCTTTTACGCCAAGGGCCCACTCTACTAGAGGCATTGGGGCCACTCTGGCTTTCATTGCAAATGTTCCCCTCGACACAATTTGCAAAGCAGCTACTTGGAGCTCTATTCCCACTTTTACTCAGCATTTCTGCATTGACACTCATTCCAAGACAGATACACAAGTGGGACAAGCGGTTCTAAGACACCTGTTTGCTCATGACCCTTCTCACATCCCACCTCCTTCTTCGGGTACTGCTCGCTAATCTATGCACAGCATGTGATCTAAGCAGATTCCACAAGCCTCAGAAGGGATACATTACTCACCGTAATCGTATTTCTGATGCTTGTATCTGCTTAGATTCACATGCGACCCACCCTTCCTCCCCTCCGAGAGAAGGCGCATGATTGCTTGTAGTCTTACCTTTCTGTCTATCTGCTTGGATTATCTGTACTCGCGCTACTCCTCATGCTTCCTCATGTCAGAAAAAAATACAATCTGAGGATCCTAGACGCGTGAGGGATCTTGGGTACAGTGGACGTCACACTAGGGATAGTATTACTGGCACGCCTGTGTCGACGCCCATTTTCGAGTTTCGAAAAACAAACTGTAATACTCCGCAGCTTCCACTAGATGTCGGCCTATGCACAGCATGTGAATCTAAGCAGATACAAGCATCAGAAATACGATTACGGTGAGTAATGTATCCCATATATAGTAGCTAAGAAATGCCACATCCAAGGACGATATCCATTTCCTTGGTTGCATATCTACAAATTTCCACTTTAGTAAACGTCTACACGTGTTTAACTCTTAGGCCACTATCCTATATGTGGACCTTAAGTGATCTGCTTCAGTGCTCTTCGGTATATCCTTCCATTTCCCTTCTGCATACTCTTTCATTTGAATTTTATATTTAACCTCCCAGTTTTTTATTGCTGGTAATTTCTTATTTTCATTGCACAGTTTATTTATCTTTTTCTGTTTCATTTCATCTTCAAATTCTCTTAATATCAGATCTAATGTGTTAAATATATTTTTCATAGTGTCTGGACGATCTATTTGATGTAATTCATCCTCTAATTCCATATGCATTCTAACTAAGGCCCCTGGAGAGGTGTGCTCTTTAGATATTTCCACAAGTTTGGAAAGCAGAGTACCCAGGGTAAAAGAGGGTGACGGTTGGAGAACCAATGGAGGAGCATTCTCCAGTGAGAAAGGTCACGAGGAAGAAGCAGTATAGGAAGAGGTTTGCTCTCCTAGTAACTCTTCCAGGCATCACTGTTCTTCGTCATCCAGCAAGCGATGCACCATTCCAGCTCCAGGCTCTCATCATGGATCTCAGCCTCTTGAACTTTAACTTGCGCAAGGACAAGTGCAAGATGGTCAGCTTGGCCCAGGTCATCCAGGCCCTCGATGTGCAGGATTAGGTGGTGTTTCTGGACCGACCTTCAGGATGCTTATGTCCATGTGCCAATCAATACCAAGCACTGGAAGTACCTGAGATTTGAAGATTTGTGTTTGAAAACACCTACTTTCAGATCTAAGTTCTGCTGTTTTGGCCTTTTCTCAGTGCCTAAGGTCTTCACCAAACTTGGCGGTGGTAGCAGTTTGTCTCAGGAGGGAGACGATTCAGGTCCTACCCTACCTGGACGATTGGTCCATTTGAGCTCATACCGCAGACCTGGTGACAGCACATGCGTACCTCACCTGCAGCCTGTTGCACAGTTTGGGCTTCTCCCTGAACTTCATAAATCTCCATGTTTGGCCATTCCAATTCCTCTGGGTCATCAGAGTGGTCTTGGCCACCTTCCTGGGCAGCGCTATCCCTCCCGAGGATCGGGTAGCGAACATCTATCACATGTTGCATGTCTTTCAGTAAATCAAAAGAGGTGATGACTGGAAGGCTTAGAATGAATCTTAACCTGTGGCATTGCTCCAAGCAACCGTCCAGACTATCGTTCTTCACCTGCCAAGCCATTACAAAAGGGGAAAGACCAAATGGCAATCAGGCTTGGTCCTACTCTAAAAGGGGCAGGCCAGCCCAAACTGCTTTGTCTCATCCTTTCTGCACGAGACCACAAGCATCCCCAGACATGTTTTGGCCTTACTGGGCCTTATCAGTGACAAGTAGCTTGGATCTCTAGGCGCAGCAGTCCAGAGAACCACGTCTGGGCATACCCGGTCTGCTCGGGCTGACTACAGCAAAACAAAAGAGGCGATAGCTGGAAGGTTTAGAATTGATCTTAACCTCTGCCATTGCTCTGGGTAACCCTCCAGACCACTGTTCTTTGCCTGACAATCCATTAGAAAAGGCGAAAGGTCATATGCAAATCAGGCTTGGTCCCACCCCAAAAGGGCAGGCCAGCCCGAAGTGCTTGGTAGCATCCCTTCTGCACGAGGCGACAAGCATACCCATACATGTTTCGGCCGTATGTCTTTCAGTCCCAGATGCTGGTTTTAGCCTCCTTTTTGCATCTTCTGGCCTTCATGGCCTGCAACATCCTACTGGTGCCAGATGCACAGTTACGCATGTGGTTGCTCCAGGGACTACATCATTTTGCATGAGCTGCAGGCTAACAGGCAGGCTCAGGTTGACTCCCCACACCTCCAATATATATATATGCAAAGCAAATGTTTGCTGGTCCTGACGGACAACACAGTGCCAATGCCCTACCTCAACAAATGGGGTGGTGTATGGTTGTTGCCTCTGCAGGAAAGCAATGTGTTCTGTGGTTTTGGGCTCTGGAGGATGACATATAACTGACGGCAGCCCATCTTGCCAGTACAGAGAAGCTCCTGGCGGATACTCTTGAGCAGACAAACTTCACCACTCACCAGTGGTAACCCTCCCAGTTAGTTCTTGAGGAGATCTTCACCCATTGATGGACTCCTCAAATGGACATGTTTGCTATCAGTGTGAACAGGAAATGTGAGTTGCTGTGCTCCAGTGAATACTCTTCAAAGGAAGCCCTGGCAATGCATTGATTGTCGAATGTAATTTCAAAAATCTCTTTGTGTTTGCACTGATTCCTGTCATTACACTTTCATTCTGAGTGGTTTGGACCTGTCTCTGAGGGCGTATCACCCAGGGCTTCTGGACTTGTCTATCTGCCCTCCCTGTCCCTCTCTTCTACTCAGGGGCTAAGGGGGCAGGGCTAGAACCTTCATCCGAACCTTAGCAGCTTGACCGTGCTCTAGCCAGTTACCCATTCTCAGTGTCAATCAGTGTCAGCCTTCACACTTGGCTGCTGAGAGGCTAAGGTATAAGGAGTGGGACTTGTTGGATGACATCCTGGATGGGCTCCTTAGACCTGGCACCAAGTCTATCAATGCCTGCAGTTGGTCTATGCTTTCGACTTGTCAGGAGAGAGGTCTGAACCCTTTGATTTGACCAACTTTCTCATTTCCTGCTTTCCTTGGCCCGAGCGGGTCTGCAGATTGACACTGAGAATGGGTACCTGGCTAGAGCACTTAATTTGTAAAAATAAGAAGTGCCAGGTATAATCATATTTCTTTGGCAGCCATCCTGCTGTATATGGCAAGGGGGCAGTTTTGGCTTGGAACCTTGTGGCTATTTGACAAAGTCCTTTTTTCCATATTAGGATCAGTATCATTGTAGAATCAGTGGCAACCTGTGGTGAACTTGCCAAGAGACATGGTGCAAATAACCACTGAATTCCATGAGGAAGTGAAGTGACTGAGCAGGTATTTCTTCATCCGGGAGGTTTTGAGGGGGTTCATGGCCATGAAAATCTGTCGAAAAATTGAACCTAATAGTTCATTTTAAAGCATAATTTCCACCAGAAATTGGCTTAACAGGGATGTGGTTTACAGACACTTTTAACGGGAATGTAGAACACATACAAAACAAGTAACAGATATGCAATCTCCATAGAGGACAGGTACAGCAGAAGAACTGGTGCAGTACGGGCAGCACAGCAAACTTCCTTCAGAAATAACAGCTGAAGTTGCAGGTGGAGCAGTACAAGCTTTCTTTGGCATGGAGGTAGAACATGGAGGTCTCCCTACCAGCACTCATGTCTGCACTTGAGAAGAACCATATCCGGTTCCGGAAGCATCTTAAAACCTTCCTCTTTGCTTCTGCTTTCTCTCCCTCTCCCCCCTCTCGCTTGCTGAATTCCTGGCTGAAACTGTACTAGTTACCTGGCCACCCTTCTGATCTCAGGCCCAGGCCCCGCCAGTTGCACACCTGCACTGCCTCCGTGGCAACCCCAGCACCTGGGGACTGTTTTCTGTATCCCTTACAGTCCCCCTGCCAGCACTCATGTCTGCACTTACCTTGCACTTGTCACCAGCTGGCCGTTTTCTTATTTATCTTATTTATCCTAGTATCCCATTTACTACACTCCCCCCGCCTGCACTTTCCCCTTGCCATGCACTTGCGCGATCTGAATAAAACGTGGCCTAGTAAGATCGCTGTCTGTCGTCCCTCTGTTCCCCTCCTTTGCCTCGTCGCGCCTTGAAACACTTGTTTATAGGCACGTTATAAATGCCATATCATATCATAACTGGTACAGCATGGGCAGCGGCAATCCAGTAGCAGTGAAGCTTTCTAATGTTTCCTTTGCACAGAACAGGTCATCTTGAGCAGGGCAGCACATCCACCTATAGAACAGGCAATTCGCGGCCATCAACATGACACATTTTAATCGTGGTAGAAAAAGAGGTTTTACATACAGAATTGGCTTCAGCAGTGCACACAAACACAGAAAAGGTCAAGATGAACTGCCCTTACATAGAGTGGGGAATCATAGGCATCAGTAGAACACGATTTCCTCAAAAAGAGTAGGTACACCATGTGCCATAATTCTTCATGTAAAGAAGATAAACATGGACAGCATAAGTGAATGTTTCCCACGAACAAGTCACCATGGACTCCAGCAGTGCACGCTTCCCCCATGGAAAGCTTCCCACAAATTGAAATTGGGACTGAGGGCTGAACTGGAACAAATCAACTTTCTCTTTACACAGACTGTGTGTTGCATGTTCCCCAGCAGTGCAAGCTTCCATCATATAGAATAGGCAATGCATGGGACTTAACAGTGCACGTTTCCATCACATAGAATGAGCACAGAATAGGCTGCATTAGTGCAGGCTTCCCCCACATGCAGCAGGTATAGGACTGGCCATAGCTGTTCAAGCTCCACTCATAAAACAGACATATGATGGCCTCAGTGTTGGGGAGAATTCTCTCTTTAGGCTGAATTTCCTAACCTAGTGAGTCCCCCAGCAGCTTTGCTGGATTTCTGAAGTTTGTTTTTTTCTCCTGCCAAGAGTGAGACTCTTTTTCTCCCACTCTTGGACATGATTTATGGTGTTCCTTTGACTGTTAATGTGTTTTATGGGCTATGGGGTCCTTTACTCCATAGGGTCTCATGTGTTTTTACTATGTGTGTTACACAGCACCCTCCGTGCAGTAACAGGGGTGTCATAGTGACACCCCACCATAGACTCCATACCCTGGGACTGACTACTGTCTCCCAGGGCATGCAAAGTCACCATTGGCTTTACTAGTCCCAAATTATTAACAGAAACCAGTACAAACCATAATATTGTGGACGTACTGGTCGGGGCAATTCGATTGCCCCGCGGTCTGTTAGTCGAGGGGGCACGTCTCCGTCCCCCCTGATCGAGTTTTGGCTGGTGGCAGTGGAAACTACTTTTTATATTCAACCGCGAATATATCCCTATGGGATTTTCCCATTGTTCGAGGCTACCAACATTAATTATTTAATTCTCATAGCCTCGAACATACCGCCGGTTTATTTATTTAATATTAATTCGCCGGTTGGTATTTTTTGCCAGGTCTCAATTCTAAAATGGCGTTTGTGTTCTCTTCTGTGACTCCAACCCAAGTCGAGCCCTTTGTTCCACTTTTTGGCGGGCTTCTCCACAGAAGCCTCCAAAAGTGGTGCCACTCTGTCTGGGTATCACAGGGGGTGCGAGAGGGGGTTTAGGCACCCTGGCCTGAGTTACCTTGGTAACTCAAGTCGCACTCTTGTGTGATTGGCCCAAGTGGTGATCCGGCCGGCTCACCACTTAGCATGTTTGATTGACAGCTAGGCTGAGTGAATGGGGGTGTGCTGCATAAAAGCAGGGCTTTGGGGACTGGAACTTCAGAAGTCGCCACAGGACCTGAGAATCTGACGAGGGAGAAGCTGAGCCGACCTACCACGGCGACACCACCGGTGGAGCCCTGCGGAACCGACTCACCACTTCCCGACGACAGAGAAGATCTCCCGGCTGGAGAGGCTTCTTCCCCTGACTGGTGGGCACAACCAGTTTACCTTCTTCTCTTCTGACCCCAGACCGGTCTGTGGTCGAATTGCCCGTGCCAAGCACCCCGGCAGCCGCATAGCCACTTACCACTGGACCGCGAACCAACGGACCGCTCCTTGTACCTGAGAAACTCAGCGGCTGGTTTCTTCCCTGGCAGCGCAATGGACTCCTGTCTTCCTCCCCGACGAGATCCTCTCTTCCCCCGGACGAAGCACCGACTTGCATCCGCTGCCAAGAACAACTGCCCCCGCTGGAGTATTCTCACCACTTTAAGGTACCGTGTCCGCCAGGCCTCCCTTTCTAAAGATTGCTACAAGGTAATAATAACCGCTTAGCCTTCTGGACTGGGCTTGCCGCCTTGACCTTCTAACTGGTCCCTTTCTTTTGGTCCAACTCTTTTTGAACCTTTGCAAGACTCTTGTGCACTTCAACCGTGTGACCTTGGACACATTTCGTTCTGATCCTCTTAAAGTGGATCCGGCCTACTGAACTCTAAACTCACGGTTTTACTTTGCCTTCCTCTCTTGTTGTGTTCTTAAAAAAAGTGTTGAGATCTGTTTCAATTTATACTCTGCTTTTTTCTCCCTTTTAAAACGAATTATTAGAGTGCCTTCTGCGTTAAGCGCTCACCACTGTCTGAAAATAAGTGGGGCTTTACTTAAGACTTGTCTAATATTCTTTTAAGGGAATGTATATCTTTTAGTGACCGTGTTTTTAAATTGCTTACTATTAGTGCCTGTGTGTTTTTTCTAGATGTGGTTTTAAATAAATAATTATATCTCTTTTACACCAAGCTCTGGTCAGTGTTTACTTGTTCTACTGTGTTCTTTTGACCTATTGTGAATACTCTGTATACTGCCTAACTCTTCTTGAGGGAAGTCTGACTGCTCAGCCACAGCTACCAAGTGAATCTGTGTGGTACAGACTGCTACCAAGTGGGTTTACTGCCAAACACCTGTAGTCTTAAATCTTTTGCAGTGGTCCCAGAGGGAACTGCACAGGTTTCTGCCTAACACTCAGCAGTGCAAGCTCCCATATATAGAACAGTCACAGCCTGAGTCTCAGAAGTGGAGATTTCCATTCTGTGGATAAGGCTCTGCATGGCCCCTAACAGTGCAATCTCTCTACATTAAGAACAGTCACATTATTAGCCTTGGCAGTGCCTGCTCCCCTCATAGTGTAGAGCAGTCACAGTATGGTCCTTGAAAGTCCATTCCCTTCATGTGGAGCAGACACAGGAGTGGCAGTGCAAACGCCCCTTATGTAGAACAGTCATGGCATGAGCCACCGCAGTGCACATTTCCTTCTGATATATCATGCACAGCCGGAGCATCAGCAGCATTTTCTCTCTTCATGTAGAACATTTGGAACAACTTGCTAAGGGAGTGTATGTTCATCCTGAATGTCCATAAGTAAACATTGTAGGCTCTGCCCACTCCAGCCGTTAAGCGTCCCTATCAAAGGCTAGCCACAGCCTGCGCGTCAGCATGGCTCACTTCATGCATATAGGTGCTCCACCCACCTCTGCCATCATCACGTTGGGCAGCCAGACGCCTAAAATACAAGTTAAGGCCCATCAAGTGATTTGCCAGTCCAGCAGCCGACCAGGATGTCAATTTTAACAAGGGCTGTACATTCTTGGCATGCCTTTTCTTATTTGCTCGGATAGATGACACGTAGACACATGGAATATGTTTGCAAAAGTAGTATTGTAAAAAGTGCATGCAGAATTCTACCCATGACGACAAAATGTAATAATTTTAATAAAAATGTACAGAACACTGCGGGGGGAAAAACACGTATTTAGTCCTGCCATTTATTTCTAAATATAAGTTCGGCACATGCTGTATGCCAGCATGCCAAATAGACTGTAACGCGCGTTCATGATTGCACGGTCTCTCTCTCATGCCAAACAAACACACACACACACACACACATTAATTTGTTCTTGCACACCTATAAACACATTGCATTCACAGCACACACACCCACATACTTTCATTTCAAACTTATGTTTTCACACAGTAATGACAGATTTCCATCAGGGCTCCTGTTTGAAGTGGTGCAAATCAAGGCATCAGATGTTTGGAGAGGAGGCACTAGTGTCTTTAGTAAAGGGGTTTAATAAAGGACACAGTACAATTTGCGTGTGCGTGGCCTTGTAATAAAGGTCTCCATCCTGCAAAGGGTTGATTGCGAAACGTAGCATTAACTGGATAACTAGTGAAACAAACTCGCGGCATGTAAACATTTCTCTGGATTATCCTGCAACTATAAAAGTTGTTTCACATAAATACTGGAGATCCTCTTTTTTTTTTTTGCATAAGGAGGAACGCATTTTCAATGGGAGTGAGCCTAGGATAGTGCCCTCTCTTTCAGCAGAGTGCCGCTCTGAGATGACTACGTACATTTGTAATTAAGAAAACCTCAAATAAGACCGGTTATTTTACTTAAGAGGGCGCAGCCAGAGCACGGTTTCCCTTAACGAGTCAGAAAACAGATGAAAGGGGTGAACAGATCAGCAGGAGAAGCCCACACGGCTTTTGAAGTTTTTCCTTTCATCAGAAGGAGAAAGCTGCAGGGGTCTCAGCCAACAAGTCACCCGACTTCCTTTAGCTTCCAGCACAACGCCTGAGAGATACTTTCACCCTGAACTGTGCGCTGCAGCAGGCAGGCGGTAGTGCGAGCCACACGCTCAACAACTTTACATCCATCTGAGGTACTAAAAAGGTTATATTTATTGATAAAAGACACAGGGAAAGCAATGCATTTTTAGCACAAAAACGCGTACAGATTTTACCATTGTTAACTGAGCTGAGGATTTGGGCCCTTTACAATGGGTTGAGAATGGGACTTAAAGACCAGATGTTGCAGCAGAAGTTGGAAACATAAACCAGGGACGAGGACAGTGACATACTTCACGCACCCAGGCCAGTGTAAGACAACACGTCTCTATTGCACACCAGTGTACAGTTAACTGAACTTCCTCTTTCCACCAACCCCCTCCCTAACCCAACATCACTTCCCTCTGTCCTGGCCCAAACGTGGGCGTTCCCCTCACAACGATGAGGGAGGGCTACATGTCCTTGTCACAACATGACATCTTCCCCCCTTTTTTAGCATGCCAGCACAACTTACAGTTTACCCCATCTCTTCAATTAGTCTCTGAGGCTTTATGCGGCATTGTTGGGGTCGCGTCGGTAGGCTGGGCGCATTCATCTGTAGTGTGCCCTCCGATTCTCCACCACTGGTCTTTTCCTCTGACTGTTCTTCCTCCCCTAGATACGAGTTAAGTTATCAGCGAACAGATCACTTTGACTGCTTCAGGGTGATTCCCACTCAGGGGGTGCCATGCCCTGAAGTTTCTTTTTTACATTTTATTTTTTATTTTTATAACTTTATTGGTTACACAACATAGATAACTTTTTAGCTTTTATCAAAATTCATAATTTAACATTTCGGTAAAAGACAGAAACATACACATGATCTATCTACAATTACTCAATTTGTCGAAAGACCATCTCTTGATCCCAGTAGATGATTAAAGTCTATGGGCCTCATTACACGTTGTGCGGTAAGGGTTTAACGTTACCGGTAAGGGAATACCGGTATCGTTAAATACCCATGCCAATTACAACCCGGGTTACTGCTATTAGCGGCACCGCTAAGTACGGTGCCACTAATAGCGGCTAGTTCGCGGGCGCGCGACCCTTCATCCCGTAAATAGCGACATGGTGCTCATAGCACACCATCACAAGCCATGCGGACATGCTAACAGTAGCATGCTAAAGCCCCAAAAACCCCTTACCGGCATGGCGCTAATACCGGCAGCGCGAACCACCCGTTAAGAGAACTGAGCAGTGTTCCCACCTGCCACAGGTGGACACAATCAGCACAGGTGGAGGCAATGGCGATTGTGGCAGCACAAAAGGAGCACACCACACCTCTTCACACACCCCTTCCCACACCAAGAAGGTTCCAATACTAGCATCATTACATGGGCTGGAGGACATGATTGCAGTGCAGCAGCAACAACAACAGGCAGCACAGAGGAGACGCAGGAGGAGGAGGAGGGCAAGACAGGCGCAGCATGCACCACCAGGGCACCTAGTAATACCACAGAGGCTGCCACCAATCCCCAGGATCCGAGCCAGTCCATTTAACCTAACCCCTGAGCAGATACACACCCTGTAACGTCTGGACCGGGATACCATCACCAGCATCGTGGACATGATACATGACGACATTGTGAGCCTCATAGACATCAGAACTGCCATCCCCCCTCTACTGAAGGTGGTGACTGTGCTCCACTTCCTGGCCACAGGCACCTACCAGCATACAGTGGGGCAGATGCATGTCATCTCACAAACAGTATTCTCACGCACGCTGAACCAGGTTCTCGATGCCCTCCTGAAGCATGCACGTGAACACATTTTCCTGCCACGGACTGCCCAGGAGATCGCAAACACCAAAGTTGGCTTCTATTCACTGGCAGGCATCCCAAGTTGCATCAGGGCCATCGACTGTCCCCATGTGGAATTGGTGGTCCCACATCACAATGAAGTAGTCTACCGAAACAGAAAGCAATTCCACTCTATCAATGTCCAAATGGTATGTGACGCAAACAAGATAATCACACATTGTTGTGCCCGATTTCCTGGATCAACCCATGATTCAATGGTCCTGCGGAACTCAACCATACCACGCTACATGGAGCGACAAGCCGGACAACGTTCGTGGCTACTTGGTGAGTAGCAGGGCAAGCACATGGCAGTGTGATTGGGGGGGGAGATACATACTAGAACTGGGTGTGATTGGGGGGGGAGAGATACATACTACAACTGGGTGTGATTGGGGGGGAGAGATACATACTACAACTGGGTGTGATGGGGGGAGAGATACATACTACAACTGGGTGTGATTGGGGGGGGAGATACATACTACAACTGGGTGTTGACAGTTGTCCGTACGACAAATGGACATACAGATGTACGCCAGTGTCCACCACGGAAGGCCACAATGTACTTGAGAAGTACCCACATGCAATTTGAAGCTGCACAACATTGAGAACAATTCAGGTTTCCAAATATTACACATCCATCCACATCCACATTGCACATCATGCCACACCACATAATACACAAATGAGCAACATGGCGTCAAGATAGTAATACAGACTTAGCGCAGCACAACATAAATACAGCAATGCGCCCTTGAATGCATGCAATGGGATCACCCCTAGCCATAGCACTGAACCACACACCTATAGCACCACTGAAGTGATGCCTCACAGCATGGCATCATCAATGTCGGAATGGCAGTACACTAGCAGTGTGGTACCAAATTTGCGTGGCCCCAGGGACACCTAAGACCTGGCCTCACCCAGGACATGTCAATTACTGTCGGAGGCATGAATCGGGCATGTCCACTTGCAGGGTCGAGCTCACCTTTGCACATTGCAGTCACACAGATCGTCTGCATGCATGCTGGTAATCGTGGATTCCAATCACAATGCAAAGTCGATTTGTGTGATATGTACAGGCGGCACTTGAGGTGAACAGTAACAGGTCCCCATTCTTCCCCCCATACAGTTGATGCTGGCTATCCCCTGAAGAGGTGGCTCCTTACCCCTGTACGGAACCCACAGAACAGGCACGAAGAGGACTACAATTGTGCACATACCTGTACCCGTGTCGTGATTGAGCAGACATTTGGCCTTTTGAAGACACGGTTCAGGTGCTTAAGCAGTTCAGGTGGGGCTCTCCTGTACGGCCATGAGAAGGTGGCCAAGATCACCATGGCATGTGTCATGCTGCACAGACACATGGTTTAACTCTGTAGGATGGATATGGGTATTAGTGCACTGGTGTCTGTGGTGAAGCGCACAATGGACCCTGTCACCAATAAAGTACACATACACAATGACGAAGGCCAAGCCTGTGTTTTAACTAGTCACCAGTGTATTGAGGTATAATGAGACGAAAAAGTGCATGTCCCCAACTATCCCACCACCCTTTCACCCACCCCCTCACCCCACAACACTCCCAAAACACACTTTCCCCCCTCCCCCACAACACTCCTGAAACACCCTTTCCCCCCTCCCCCCACAACACTCCCGAAACACCCTTTTCCCCTCCTCCCCCCACAACACTCTCGGAACACCCTTTCCCCCTAACCCCACAACACTCCCGAAACACCCTTTCCCCCCTCCCCCCACAACAACCCCATGTGTGCCTTGCACAATGTTGGTTTCCTGCTGCACACGTGCCGGCTAGACCCTGCTGTCCCTAATTCCCATTGCCACCACCACCATTGGGAGGTTGGGATGATGTGCGCCTCGTGGTGCGCATGGAGCGGCGGAGGGGGCTTGTCTGCCTTGAACTGGCAGATGATGATGAGAAGGCTGGCTGTCCCTGTGGTGGTGGTGGGAACTGGCGGTCCATCACGTCCGCTATGCGCGTGAGGACCTGCCTCAGTTGGCCAATCTCCACGCACAGCCTGTTGGTACAGGCTTCCATCGCCTCCCTTGACTGCCTTGCAGTCTCCGTGATGTCCCCCCTGAGACGGGCAGCCTCTTCCACATGCTGCCCAACCAGCACTGTAGTGTCCTCCTGGCGCTGCCTGATGGTGGCCAGGTCATGGCCACTGTGGCCAGCTCGTGGTGTGGCTGCTGCGCCTGCCTCTAAGTCCCGGACATCAGGTGAGGCCACCGGTGGGCTCCAGCACCCTCCCATGTTCTCCTCGCCAGACTGGCCATGGACACTGGATCCTTGGAGTTGCTTCTGGTCTTCCTGGGGGGTCAGGGGGTGCATTTGCATGGTGTACTCTAAAGGGTCCTCCACATCTGACAGCGGCACTGTGGCTGCTGCCTCACCAGTAGAACTTGTGGCAGCGGAGGGTGGGCCCTCCGTGGGTGTAACCTGTGGTGGGTTGTTCACATCAGTGGGTGTGGTGATTGTTGCTGGCGTAGACTGCGGTATTGTTGCAGTGGCGCTCTTGCAGTGTTTGGCCCTCTGCAGGGGCTCACTCCTCCCTGTGCCCCTTGATGTGGTGGGGGTGTCCTTTGTCTCCTGTGCCCTGGGCTTTTTCTTGGCAGGGGGGGCCTGAGTCGCAATGTCAGGTTCTTCGCTGTCTGTATGTGAGCCTGTGGGGGACAAAGAGGGGGATGGTATTGGTGATGGTTCAACGTGCTTCATGCAGAATCAGTTCATCATGCTGTTCTGTGCATTGGGACTTCATTGGTGGGAATTCAGGTGATGGGGCTGTTGAGTGGGTCATCCATGCATGGGTCTGTGTGGCACTTGTCTGTGGTGATGCATGCATGTGTGTGTGTTGGGGTGTGACACTGATATGGGCAGGTTTGTGTGCATGTATGATTGTGGCCGCATCCATGAGGTGAATCTGGGCTCGCATTTGGAGGGTGCCTCAACATTCACAGTGCATTGTTTCATGTGTACACTCACCTCCATCTGATTTTTTATTTTCAAATTTCTTTATTGGCATTTATATAATAAACAGTTGCATTGTAGCCTCAAGCGATCCCAGTGGTATAAACCAGGAATAATCAAAATAAGCCGTTTAGAAATTAACGATTAAGCAGAAACAGCAAAACATAAACAATATTAACAAGTCTCCGGATGGTCAATAATGAACGCAACGTAGGGAGGTCAGGAAACAAATAAGTTCAGGTTAGGGACTGCGTAAGTATTCTGTGGCAGATAACATGTATCAAGAGGGGCGAGTTTCTCAAGGGGGTTTATCATCTTTGGGGGGGTTAAGTAAGGCCCAGGTGAGAGTTTTCCAGGCTTCAAGTGCTAAGCTCGTGTCTTCAGGGGATGTGGCAACACCATCCTCCCAAGCTGAGGTTTCTGCCCCTATCCAGCGTTCCAATTCGTTACGCCATACTTGGTATCGTGGGCCCCCAGGGCGCTTCCAAGCCATAGCAATGGTCCTTTTGACCAGAATGCATACCAGGTCCATAAGCTTAACTGAGTGTTTGAACTTGGCCAGTCTGGGATACGTTCCAAGAAGGCACTCTTTCGGGGTCCACTCGTATCTGGTCATGTCTGCCTCGCTACAGAGGAGTTCTGCTCTCGCCCAGAGTTGTCGGGCCTGGACGCATCCCCAGAACATATGCATAAGATTTGCTTCATCTCTACCATACCAAGGGCAGTTATGTTGGGGTAGCTCATATATTTTGGCTATTCTAAGTGGTGTCAGGTACGAGCGGTATAACATATTGAGCTGAATCAATTTAAATCTAGAATTTCTAGATACCACATTAGGAAACGCTAGTGCTCTCCCCCATTCAGCTTCAGACAGTTCATGTCCCAAGTCCTCTTCCCATTTGAGTTTGAGGTCCCGACTACGGGGATTGGGCCTATCGATTAGGTGACTGTATATACGGGACACAGGCCTCCATCCATCTCCCAAACTATATAGGTGCGTTATGAAGGGGTCAGTTTCAGGTTCTTCTGGCCACGTGTCCCATTTAGTCCGAGCAAATTTACGGATCTTTAGGTACCAAAGAAATTGGCCAGCTGGCACGCCATCGTCAGATTGCAAGGAGGAGAAATCCCGGAAGGAGCCCTCAATATATAGATCCCCCCAAGTGTACACACCTAGCCTTTCCCAGTATCTAATGGAGGCAAGGTCTACAGAGTTCTGACACAGGTCGGCAAGGAGCGGTATGTCCGGAGTATATACATGTTTCAAGTGAAGAAGCATTTTAACCCTTTGCCATATCTGACGACCCAGGACAGCTAAGAATGGAATCCCATCCACAAAACGTTGAGGGGCCCAGATGAGTTCATTTAGCCGGATCGGAGCAATTGGGCATTGTAAAAGCATTGTTTCGGGGGTGTCATCATCGGCTAGCCATTTAGCCACGAAGCTTAGTTGGGCAGCCAGGTAGTATCGTTCCAGATCAGGGAGCCGAATGCCTCCCTGCTCGTAAGGGAGGGTCAGCGTGGATAATGCGAATTTGTGCCTACCAACTCCCCACAAGAAGTCTTTAAGTATCTTCCCCAAAAGACGAAAGAAGGGAGTCCTAATATAATAAAAAATATTTTGAAAACCATAAAGAAATCTGGGGAGAACAATCATCTTAATGATGGAAGCCCTACCCATCATGGATAGGGGGAGGCGAGCCCAAAACCCAATCGACTTGTGCAAAGGGGGTAGCGCTGCTGCCGTGTTGTTGACATGCATAAGTTCAGGCGTGTGATAGATATTAATGCCCAAATAGCGAAACGTGATGGGGCACCAACTTATTCCCAGCAAGGGCAGGTCATCAACGTGTGTGTTTTGGAGGGCACCTAACGGAAACAGACAGGATTTATATCTGCTAAAGTGTATGCCTGATACCCTGGCAAAGTTGCCGAGGACCTCCAGCATGGTTGGGACATTCAGCTGTGGGTCCCTCACATAAAGGAGGACATCATCCGCATATAGGGAAATTATGTGGTCTACCCCATCAAGCCTTATACACACTCACCTCCATCTGATGTAGTGGCCACACCATGCTCCATGCTCCCGACTCCCTCGTTTGATTCGACGCAAATCGTGCTGGCGCAGGTCTCCTCCCACTCCTTCAATTTAATTGGTGAATCAGCGCCACCTCCTGTGGCCATGGCCAGCTGGTGGTTCGCAGACAGTATGCTGCGTCCCCGGAGGCAGAGATCGTCCCACCGCTTCCTGCACTCCCTGACGGTGCGGGTGGTGGTGCCCACCGCACTCACTTTCAGGGCGACCTCTGCCCAGATGGCCTTTTTCTGGATCAGGGTCTCCTGCCGCATGTCGTTGGAAAATACCACATCAGAGTTTGCTGCAAGGGTCTCTGTCAGCATTATGAGTTCCTCGTTGGTAAACTTCTCTTTGCGCTGGCGGTCAGTGTTTATTTTATGGCCTTTGGCATGGTGAGGGGGTCCTTGTGGCTTTGGGATGGCACAGTTGCCGAAACAGGTCCAGGGGGCAGAGGATGGCAATGGAATGTGTTTTTAAAGATGGCCGCCGTGCTCTTTCCCGTTCCTGTGCGATGACGCTATTTCCGTTTCCACTATTTAACGGTGACCGCTAATAGCGGTGACCGCTATTTGCGTGCTTCAGGAGGTCGGAAGTGCTATCAGCGCTCTCGTTGGTGCCGCTAAGGGTTTTATTGGGGTCTTTAACGGCATGGCGCTATGCTCGTATCCGCGTACTCGTAATGGTACGCAATTAGCTGCCTCTTGCCTAGGCGGACACGTTATTAGCGCCATGCCGGTAATTGCCGTTTTTTACCGCGTACCGTGTAATGAGGCCCTATATCTCTTTCTCACATTGGGATCACGTAGCCAATTGTTCTATATCTTTGATGTAACTGAAGATTTTTAGCACAAGTTTTACCAATGGTATGTGCGTTCCTCTTAGTAGCTCGGCCCACTATTCTGTCATTGTCCAATGACCATTCTTTACCGTGAATTCAGTCAGGAGCGTGATTCTTGCATCTCTCATGACTGAGCAGTCCAGCACCAAATGTTCTAACGTTTCGTATGAATCTTCTTCTTTACACAATCTGCAGGTGATCAGCTTGTTGTTCCGTTTCCTCCTGCTTAGAATTTCCCTTGTCAGGAATAAATTTAACCAAAATCTTAGGAACTGATCCCTAATGTACCAGTTCGGACATTTTCTTAAGTATTTAGACTGGCTGTTCAACTTCTGGATTCGTGTACTGATTTCCCGTACAGTTTACATTTTAGACATTATTCTTCCGTAATTATCCAATCTTGGATGTACAGTTTGTTTTTTACCTTGCCAGGGTTCTCCCATAAGCTTTGTTTTTCCGACTTGCCCAACTCTTCCAGAATTCCTTGGCAGATTTTTTGCCATTCCGACAATGTTTGCTCTTCGTTGGCCCTTAGCACTTTTCCTAGTGCCACAAAGCCTCCTTGTTTCGTGTCGTCTATGCACTTCTAAAATAGACTGAGGGATTTCTACACGACTATTGTGCTCATTGCTGTCAGGCCCAGCTCCCTCCGAATGGATCGGACAGGGGTGCTTCTAGGCAGTCGAAGTACCCTCTTCCAAAAAAGCCCATTGAGCCTGGCCCAGTTGTCATGGGCGAGTCTGAAGGAGGTTTCTGCTCTGTATGTAAGTATAGGCAGTCTTCATACAGTAAAAGGTTATCAAAGGAAGCATTGAAAAGCCTCAGAACTTCTTCAATAGGATTCGCCCCTGACTGGCCAAGTTGAAAGCTTTAGCTCTAAGTAACTCCACCCTAGGCAAATCTCTTTTGTTGGTGTTCAAACACAGTCCAAGATATATTAGAGACTTTACCTCCGGTATCTTTTGACCTCGAAAATACCAGATGTTTGTTTTCTGAGACTGCCTCTTGTTACCAGGTCTAAACGTCAGAATCTTAGATTTCTCTGGGTTAATTTGTAGATCGTTCATATCAACATAGTTCTGCAGCGCGTTCAATTGTCTTTGAAGACCCACTGGGGTCTAGTCAAGAAGGACCACGCCATCTGCTTAAAGGATACAAGGTATTTTTACAGAACCAATCTTCGGTGGAAAACATCTACTGTTATAGAAGGCGTTTTCTAGATCTGAGATGAACAATTTAAACAATTCAGGGGCCAATGGGTACCCCTGTTTGAGGCCTTTGTTAGTTCAGATGTTTGAGGCCTTTGTTAGTTCAGATTTATTTTGTCAACTGGCCCATTCTGTCCAGCCTAATTTGCAAGGAAGTTTTGGCATGTAGGTCTTCTGTAGCCTCTAAGATATAATCCAGCTATCCCCAACTTGTCAGTTTATGCAGTGTGCCAGCAGTGTGTTTAGGTGTATCTTGGTGGAGGACCTGTTTGCCGTGGGCTCTGTGTTTTGTCTTTGGAGATCTGTTCCATAAGAGTCCTCTTTCTATCTCTACGGACTTCTAAGTTCCAACTATAAACACACCACGCATGCGCGGAGTGCTACGCGGTGTTCCACCAGCGTGTTTAGGTGTTTGGGAGTTTGCGAAGCAGTGGTGAAAGAGTGGATGCTGTAGATCTGCTCACGCATTACTTTGGGAAGGTAAACACTACACGCCCTCACGTTGAAGCGGATGGAGTCCAATTGAGCTTTGTGAGTTACGTAAACTGGGTAAGAGGTTATATTGTATCCTGCATAACCGGCAGGGGAACTTTATTTGTTACCTGTTACTGCTTACACTATGAAAGGTGTGAACGCTGCGCTATATTACTCTTTGAACTTTGAACTAATCTTGAACTTTAAAGAAGTTGTGAATTGGTGCGAAACGCTGTGCAATAACATGATCATCCTGTGACCAAGGGAAGGTCACATTGCAGAAATATCAATCATTGCTATTGAATTGCCCAGTCTGTTCAACGTTAAATCCGGGATTTTTAATTGAAGTGTGCACATCACGTGGCGACAGAGAGGTGACTGCGGGGCTAGAGCCTTGGAACCTCCCGGCGAACCATTTCGCAGAGTACACTATAGGAAAAATAGCAGTTTGTTAGTTTGCTGGTACAGGTTCTGATATATGACCTGAGGCAGAAGCTGGCCCATGAGCCTTGGAGCCTCTATGTCATCCAGCATAGAGTGCACACTGCATGTAAAGTGGGTTTCTGTTTATTTTCCTTGGTGTCTCATGTTCTTGCGGTGACTGCGGGCCGTAGTGCCTTTGAGCCTCAAGACTTTCCATCATTGAGAGTACATTGACACTTCTCCTGAGAATGACTTTGGTAGACCAGATCCAGGAGAGCATGCCAGTCCATCTTACCGTCAGTTAATGACCAGGGTGGTAAATTACTTGGGATGGGCTAGACCACCAGCCCAATTTGTCCAAGACGATTTAACAGACATATTGGACCATGGTCCCACTGAAGACCCAGTACTACCTTTTCATGTAGCCTTACAAAACAGGGTGGCCAAGAATTGGGAAACTCCGGATTCTATTCCTCCGGTAAATAAGTCCCAGCCATTAGCGACCCCGGCTATCTGTCAAAACATCCAACTCCCGAGAGTCTGGTCATACAGGCAGCCACAGCTTCCAACAAACTTGCATACCCGTCTATCCCTCCAGACAGGGACGATAAGCGTGTGGAAGGTATTTCAGCCGCGAGCATGGCATTAAAATCTGCCAACTCCACATGTGCCTTGGGAACATTTTCGTACACTCTGTGGGAGTGCATCGCAATGGCGGCAGAGCACATACCAGAAGAGGAATAAAGGGAAGGTTTCCTAGCCATCGTTAGAGATGGAAAGGAAGCCATGCAGGAATCCCTTCAATCTGGGTTGGACACTGTGGATAGTGTAAGCAGGTCCATGGGCACTAGCACGGTAATGCGCAGGTTTGCGTGGTTACGGAAGTCGGGTTTTGCACCGGACGTACAGAACCGCCTTCTGAACATGCCTTTTGACGGGTCTCGCCTTTTTGGCAACAAGGCTGATGAGAGCCTTGAGAGGTTGCAGACCTCAAAAGCAGCGGCCAAATCTTTAAGGGGTTGCTATTAGGCAACCTCAGCCTTTTCGTGCACAAGGGCAATCATAGAGGGGACGATCCTATCGTTATTACACTTCATATGGAAAGGCGAGAGGAATGGCCAGTCAAAGGGGCCAAAGAAAGGCCACTCGCGGAGGACGAGGAAAACGTGCTAAGCCAGCTCCAGCTGCAGCCTCTCTGCCATCAGCGGCTGCAACATCCGCCACAAAACCACTTTGAGGACTTGCACCACAAAACACCTGTAGGAGGCAGGCTGTCACAGCATCTGCAAGAATGGCGAGCCATTACTTCAGATGTTTGGGTTCTAGAAATAATAGCCCAAGGCTACTGCCTTCCTTTTCTAAAGCAACCTCAAAGCAATCCACCAGGGAGACACCCGTTGAAGTCTTCAAACCCGCTCCTACAGCAGGAAGTTCTAACCCTACTGGAGAAAGGTGCCATAGAACCAGTACCTGCAGCGGAGAGGAACAAGGGATGGTACTCCCCATATTTTTTGATCCCCAAAAAGGTCAGAGGACTGAGACCCATCTTGGACTTAAGAAACTTGAACAAGTTCCTCAGGAAGGATAAATTCAAGATGGTTACCCTTTCTCAGATCCTTCAGGCCCTTCAACTTCAGGACTGGTTGGTGTCATTGGACCTCCCGGATGCTTATTTTCATTTGCCGATTCATCTCAAACACAGAAAATACCTGAGGTTCGTAGTTGGCGACTCACACTATCAGTTTTGAGTCCTGCCATTCGGGTTGACCTTTGCCCCGAGGGTCTTCACCAAGTTAATGGTAGTGGTGGCAGCGCACCTCAGGAGAGGGGGGATTATTGTCTACCCCTACCTGGACGATTGGTTGATCAGAGCGCGTTCTGCCGAACAAGCACTAGATCATCTGAAAGTCACCTGCCACTAAGTTCCTCCACAAACTGAGCTTCTCCCTCAATTTCAAGAAGTCACAAATGACACCTTCCCAACAGCTTCAGTACATAGGAGCTGTACTAGACACATCCTTGGGAAAGAGCTTGCCTCCCAAGACGAGGTCTCAAGACATTCTTCAGATGGTTTCCAAATTCCAAAATGCCCAAAATCTCCAGGCTTACGACTTTTTAAGGTTGCTCGGCCTCATGGCATCCTGCATCTTCCTGGTGCCAGAGGCACGTTTGAGGATGAGATCCCTTCAATGGGCTCTAAAGACTCAGTGGTCCCAGTTCTCGGGTCAAATGATGGATCCTCTTCAGATTCCGAACAAGGTCAGACAAGACCTTCTATGGTGGACCTGTACAGAGAACATCCTAAAAGGAGAACCTTTTTGGCAACCATGGCCGGAGATCACAGTAGTGACCTAGCCTCACTCCTGGGGTGGGGAAGCTCATACCAACGATTTGACAATCAACGGTCGTTGGTCTTCATCAGAGTCCAAACTGCATATCAACGTTTTAGAGCTGAGGGCAATCAGACTAGCGCTGAAGGCCTTCCTGCCATCTGTCAGGGGAAAGAATGTCCTGATAATGACGGACAACACAGTGGCCATGCACTACCTAAACAAAAGAGGAGATGTGGGGTCACTACCCCTGTGCAGAGAGGCAATGCAGCTCTGGTATTGGGCGATTCAGGAAGGAATCTCTTTAACGGCAATTCATCTAGCCGGAGAAGAGAATATGACGGCAGATGCTCTGAGCAGGCAGAGCACGGTGTCCCACGAATGGGAACTGGCTCAGGAAGTCATTCAAGAGATCTTCGCCCTTTGGGGAACCCCCCAGTTAGACCTATTTGCAACCAGTACCAACCGAAAATGTGAAAGGTATTGCTCTAGGGAATTTCCCCCGAGAGGAGCCCTGGGGGACGCGTTCGTGGTGGAGTGGAATTTCCCACTATTGTACGCGTTTCCTCCGATTCCCGTCATTCCTCTGGTCATCAGGAGGCTGAGACGCTTCGGGAACCGCATGATCCTAATTGCCCCGGATTGGGCCAGGAGAACGTGGTATCCGGACCTTCTAGATATGTCCATCTGTCCTCCAGTACGTCTTCCTCAGAGAGAGAACCTTCTCTCTCAAATGGAAGGTCAGGTCCTCCACCCAGAGGTCAGAACACTCAACCTTCATGCTTGGCATCTGAAAGGCTGAGATACAGGGATTGGAACCTTCCAGATGATGTTATGGAGGTGTTGCTTTCGGCAAGAAGGCCAGCAACAAAGTCTCTATACCGTTGCCGTTGGAAAAAGTTTTGCAACTGGTGCAGGGAAAAGAATGTCGATCCTTTTCTATGTTCTATTCCGGAAGTACTATCTTTCCTTCTGACCCTAGCACATAGAGGTCTGAATATCGGAACAATAAAAGGTTACCTTGCAGCGCTTTCCATTTTCAAGCGCTCATCGGAAGAATGCTCCTACTTCAAAATTCCTTTGATAACACAATTCTTAAAAGGTCTCACTAATGTGTTTCCTCCTCACCCATTTCAAGTACCGATTTTGGATCTAAATTTAGTCCTAAAATTCTTAATGTGTGCCCCTTTTGAGCCTATGCACACGCGTCCATTAAGATTACTAACGTGGAAAACGGCCTTTTTAGTTGCTCTAACATCAGCAAGAAGAGTGAGCGAATTGCAGGCACTGTCTTCTGGGCCACCCTATACTGTGTTCCATAAGGACAGAGTTGTATTGAGGGTTAAACCACCATTTTTACCAAAAGTAATATCTGATTTTCATTTAAGTCAGAAAATTGTTTTACCCTCATTCTATCCTCCACCTCATCCTTCTAAGGAGGAAGAAAGAATACACAGACTGGATCCAAAAAGAGCTTTAAGCTTTTACATCTCTAGACTTTCTAGGCTTAGAGTGGACAACCAGTTGTTTATAGGCTACACAGGAAGGAAACTGGGTCAATCGGTAACAAAACAGACAATTTCACGCTGGATCGTACTTTGCATTTCAGAATGCTACAGGCTAGCACAAACAGACCCACCAGAAGGGTTTAGGGCTCATTCCACCAGAGGCATCGCCTCTTCCACGGCCCTTCAAAGAGTTGTCCCAATAAGGTCCATTTGCGAAGCAGCAACTTGGTCTTCACTTCACACCTTCTCAAAATTCTATAGCCTGGATGCTTCCCAGTCTAGGGAGCTGACTTTTGGAAAAGCAGTGCTTTATTCCGCCATCTAAAGGCATTGGTGGGGAAAAAATCTGACCCCTCCTCCAGAGAAAGTATGCAAAATACTGCTTTGGGAGTCTATCTAAGATGAGGAATACGTTCGAGGACACAATCCACTCGAAGAACAAGTTACTTACCAACTGGTAACGTTCTTTCGATTGGATGTTCCTCCAACGTATTCCTCATCGCCCTCCCAACCTACCCCTCTGTAGATTTTTCCGGGTTATTGCCATCTAAAATCTCGCAAGGCTGATACCTGTCTGCCGGCACAATCTACACAGTACAAGATCACAGGCAAAAAAAGGGGGAAAAACAGAACTGAGGCCAACGGGCGCCACGCGTGCTACTTATACACCCGATGACGTCACCCTCGACGGAGGCCTTCGAGGGACCATCGACTCGACGACATCGACGCATGGCGCCCTCTGCCGAAAAAATTTCCGAAGAACAGCAAGGCTGGATGGAATACATCTAAGATGAGGAATACGTTGGAGGAACATCCAATCGAAAGAACGTTACCAGTTGGTAAGTAGCTTGTTCTTCTCTTTGATAGAACGCCATATGGGCTGCAAACCACATTGAAATTGTTCTCTGAATATGCGAAAAATAGCAATCTTGCCATTAATCCTAGCAAATCGAACATGCTGGTATTTGCGAATAGAAAAAAAGTTTGCAGATTTACTTGGAAGAAGAATCAAGTGGTATTCGATCGGAAACTGGCAACCAGGTACCTGGGATATAACCTATGTGATGTTAACTCTTTGGCAATGTGGAGCAGCACACTAAATACGAAAGTAATACATCTCATATCCCAAATGAAAATCATCTATCATAAGCACTAGAAATTGTCTCTATCACCTACCATTGAATTCTATACGCTAAAGGTTGAACCAATAATATTGTTTGGACTTGATCTATGTACATTGGACTTAACAAAAATATTGAATAAGCTTCAAGGTAAAATCTGGAAAGCAGTATTAGGCCTCCCTAAATCATTACCAAATTCATTGATTTTACATGAACTCTGTCTCAATTCCTTGGCAGCTAAATTTTGGTTCCGGATGTTAACGAATTACGGGATTGTTGTATCCTCCCCTGAATTCGTTATATGGGGATTTCGGTAGAATGGTGTTACAGGAATATCCATTGTCGATTAAGTATTATGTCATGAAGTGCAAGATGTTATTACACCTGATAGCAATGGAACAAAATGAATTATATGAAAGGCCAGGTGTGGTAAAGAAATGGGATTGGGCTAACATAATTGATCTAAATGGAAAGTATAAATCCTATGGAGAGCAAGCAAGTTTTTTTCACAAACAAGTCCCCCGCCTTCAATACTTGGTATTGTTTCCCTGCCCTAAAGCAAGAACTTTGTATATAAGATTTAAGTTACATTTCTTTCATACCAAAGCTAGAACGATGCACTGGATCAACAAACTAAGTGTGGTTGACTTGTATGGCTGCAGATTCTGTGGTGATAGTCAAAGCTCTGAGACATTACAACATGCATACCCTCATGGGCAAGTTCTATAATAGTGAATTGTTATCATCTAGAGACCTATTGTGGTCCCAATGTATGTGGGGTAATAGACAGACGGTAATACTTGCATTAGTCCGATTTCTCACAGTTATTCAAGAACATCTTATTGAAATTGAGTTCAAGGAGCCTGATTAGGTTCAAGGTACTTCTCAAAACACATCAGGGACCTATTGTGGCTGCCACCTGGTTGGGAACTTATTTACTCAGCAGATGCCATCTCTGTCCCGCTTGCAGAAACATCAGATGGGGAAGGGTGGTTTCTGCTGGACTAAAGAAGCAGCAGGAGCGAGTGGCTGCCCCAGGACTACAAGTCCCCAGCTCCCCCGGAAGCAGCATGCCAAGATACAGGCACACAGGGCCTGAAAACACCACGGAGAACGCCCAGGACAACGCCCAAACTACTGCGCATGCGCGAGCCGGGATCGCGCATGCGTAGACAGCGAAACCCTGTTCGCGCTCGACTTCCTTACGGGCGGACGCATCCAGGAGAGCTCCGAGCAGACAAACTCTATTGCAGGGCCATTCCTCGCCCAAAACCTAATCACTGCGGCCCCCGGCATGAAAGATAAGTACTTTCCATTTCTTTCTTTTGGAACTTGAGTATGCCGACCCAAAACTACTAACTGCATGGCAGCTAGGGGGGTTGAGACCCGGGAGACACCCGATCATTGAACAGACCGTGAGGCGCATCAGAGCACCAGGCGCAGGGAATACCCATGGAGTTTAAAACCATACGTTACTAATCGCATGGGAGAATGTGTGCAAACTAATCGTAGAAGAAACTGCGTTACCTAGAACACGCGAACTAATAATTTCTCATTTGGCAGACGCAGCTCACAGTTTCCAAGGCACCGCTGGCGCCAGAGACAAAACTGGACATCAGGTAAATCACTGAAGCTAAGTTAACTTTCTTTTACTTCTATAAAAACTGTCTGCATTGTGCTATTGAGTAACTGGCGCTGGGCCAGCACAAGACCAGACACCTGCGTGCACAAAGCTCCTCTTTCGAAGGGATTGTGTCCTCCGACGTAATCCTTATCTTTGATATACGTTTCCAGCTTGCTGGCCTCGGAAATTTTTTCTGTAGAGGGCGCTGCGCGTCGACGTCCGCCGAGTCGATGTCCCTCGACGGCCACCGTATCGGCGCTGACATCACCATGCCCATAAATAGACACGCGCTGCGTCCGTTGCTCAGTTCCGTTTTTCCGCGCTTCGTGGGGCCTCCGAACGTCGTTGCTCAGTTCAGTCAGGTTTATCTAAATCTATTTCGACGAATATTCCTTATCGTTCTCGATGGCTTCTTCATCAGAACCGACGACGCCGCAATCCGGCTTCAAGAAATGTCGACACTGCGGTAAAAAAATGTCAATAACGGATGCACACAGGGTCTGTTTATGGTGCTTGGGATCCGAGCACCATTGTTCGGAGTGTGAGGACTGCATGTCCATGACGGCGAAAGCCCTGAAGGAGCGAAAGGGGAAGCTCGAGAGAGGTAAGTCAGCCAAATCCGCCTGGAAGGTTTCGTCAGCCGAGTCGAGGCATTCGTCTCCTCGCCGTCGAAAACACTCCCATTCTAGATCTCGAAGCAGCTCCCACCATTCGTCGAGATCTAGACACTCAAAAAAGAGACGTCGAAGGTCCCATTCCTCGTCTTCGGTGTCCCCAGAAAGAGTTTCCTGTCCCACCAAACACAATTCTCAAGCTGAGTGGGAGGAATTCAGAAAGAAAATGTTAAGCGTCTTCGAGAACGCGGCCTCGACCCCCTCGAAGACAGCTGAAGGTGATACCCCAGGTGAAAAACCCAAAAAATCAAAACGCTGCGAGTCGCAGCACCCGGCGAAACATTCCACCCGAGAGCGCCATGAGCCATCGGGTAAGAAGGCACCGTCTTCGACGCCATCATCGAGGGTTCCTTCGACGCCATTGTCGAAGTTTCCTTCGACGCACGGCTCAGCGCCATCGACGCCGTTGTCGAAGGGTTCCTCGACGCATCGGTCGATCGACGCCGATGAAAGAGAGGACCAAGGCTCCACAGCCAACAGTGTTTTCAAGGGCCTCCGGCACGACGCCGAGACCGTCGTCGATGTCCTCGAGTAGGATCCCGATCCTCTCAAATTCTTCGAGGCCCCTTCCAGTTTTTTCTACGCCGTTTTCGGCGCCTCGAGGCAGGTTACATCGGCTTTGACGACTTCGACATTTTCTCGTCCAATAACGACGAGTTTGGCTCCTTCAGCCCTAGAAATGGGCTTTACTCCATTTCAGAGATCAGAATACCCTGGTCTTTCTTCAGTTTATGAAGAAAGAGAAGACTCTGACCAAGAAACCTTTGGTTTACAGAGATCCTCACTGCCTGCTGCAGAGGATTTCACCTCTGAAGAAAGGAGGCTGAAGGAACTACAGGACTCACTTCATGAGGCCAGTGGACTTGACACTTCTCCAGAAGTGGAATTTGTAAAGCCAGACCCAGGGGAATATGCCGAAACACCATATAGAACCCTGATGGCAAGAATAATTGAGTTTATGGGTTGGTCTGAGCCTTCAGCTGTTTTCCAACAGGATGATCTAACGGATATATTGGACAAAGGCCCACAGGAGGACCCGGTGGTCCCCTTCCATGCAGCCCTACAAAGAAAAATTGCATCCAATTGGGAGACTCCCGAAGTCATCCCAGCAGTCAATAAAAGACTGTCGACAAAGTATAGGGTAGCGGCTGCTGACCCTGAATATCTGTCAAAACACCCAACCCCAGAGAGCCTGGTGGTTCAAGCGGCAACTTCATCCAGCAGTAGGACTGCTTACCCTACTGTCCCACAGGACAGGGATGACAAGAGGTACGACTCTATGGCAAAGAAAGTCTTCTCTGCCTGTAGTATGGCGTTGAAGTCCATCAACGCCACCTGTACGCTCGCCAGGTTCAGTAACACATTATGGGAGTGTGCTTCATCAGCGGCTGACTGTCATGATGCCTACCTCCAAGGAGCCAGACCAGGCCCAGCTACCCCAGAGGCAGACATCATGTCCCCGAGGGAAGTCTCAGCAGCCCCAAATAGGGGCCCTTTGGACTCAGTCCTGACTTTGTGTAGAAAGGTGCTTGGTGTAAACTTACCTGATGCAGACCATGCTGCAACATCCAGGCCATCTAGAGGCCTGAATGGGACTACTTTATCTTTGGGGACTACTTAACCACACGAGTGTGGCCGGAGGAAGAATACATACCGGAGAGGAAGGATACATACCTGGAACTACTTTGAAGGCTATTTAAGCCACGCCCAAGCAGCAACTCACGCTTCGTGTTGTTCTGCATCTAGCAGCTGGACGCTCACCGTGCATCCTGACTTCTGCCTCGCCCGCCAGCATCCTGGAACACCTGCAAAGGGAGAAGAGAAGAGAATAGAAGAAAGAAGAGTCCTTACCTGCTAAATCCGTATCCCGGAGACATTTCGCTGACGATCCTGAAAAGGAAGACATTCATTTTAAAAGCACATCGCATCGATCGCTGCAGCGCCGCATTCCACTTACCTTTACTGGGCGCCTCCATGTTCATCAGCGACCATATGGATCTGTAGCCACATTTCAGCGCCTAGGGAGAAAAAGACAAGAACAAAGGTGAGCTAGGGAAGAGAATAAGAAAACCTTAATTTTCCATCATAAGACTTACCTGTTGGGTCATTCCCACTTCATTTCGGGTCGGTGCCGCATCCTGGCATTTCCGGACCCCGGCCCTAAGGGGAAAAAATAGACATCAGCGTTAGTGAGCGAATGCTGTGACATTACCTGAACGCTCATTAAAGACTTACCTGATATCTACTGGAACTGCACCTCTCACTTCGGGTCGGTTCCATATCTCTGGCATTTCCGAACCCCGGCCCCTATGGGGAAAAAAGACACAAGGATTAGTGCATTAATGCAAGGACACTAAAGGAACCTCTCATCAAACAACTCACCTGAGTTTCCTTCTTCGGTTCCATTGCTCATCTCGGAATCTTTGTTCTGCACCTGAAATAGAGACAACGGACAATTATTATTTAGGGCTCATACTTATAAACAGAATTCTCACAGTATTTTACCGGGAAGTTCAAGCAAACTTGAACTCTCTACAATCCAAGATCCAGTGAAGTAACTGGATTACAACGCGCCACTGCATCAGAAGCAGGATGGAGAGCTCGTCCTTTCAGACCCTAAGGTGAGACTTCACAGGGAATCGCAGAAGGGTTTCGTGGAGGGTGAGAAGGGAGTGGGAGGCTTACACATTATCCCGCAGATTGTTAATACTCCCTTTTCACACACAAAAGGATAATTCTGCGAGCCAGACAAGCCAGATTTGAGGGTCCGGTCCTGTCCATCTTCCGAGTTCTGCGCTTCACCATAGAAGAGGCAACAGCACTCCAAACCAGGCCTGCGCCTCCGTGGGAGTCAGGTGAGCGTAACAGAACACGAAGTCTACCTACAATTTCCCACCCGGGCGCTATGGAAACTTCCGAGACAGACCAGCTGGCCCAGCTTTTGGGGGAATTACGGGCAGAAGTACACTCCGCCCGCCAGGAGACTAATGCTCTCAAAAGAGAACTGATCCTATCTAAGGAAAGAACTGATGACCTGGCCCAACGGTTGTTGCAGGGTCAGGCAGGACAAACTCCTTTACCTAGTTCCGGGGGTAATCCCACTTCAATGATTTCGAATAACCCGGTACAAATCAATCTACCTGGAAACATGCCTTTGGCCCTGCCTGAACGTTTTGCTGGGGACCCCAAGAAATATGCCGTTTTTATGAACCAATGTCGCTTACACTTCCTATGCAGACCCGGGGCCTTCCCTAATGACCAGACCAAGGTAGCTTTTGTATTATCTTATCTCAGCAGCAGTGCTGCCGATTGGTCAGTTCCTTTGGTAAATCAAGATGACCCAATTCTCCAGGATTTTCAAGGCTTCCAGGCAAGCATGGAAAGATTATTCGCTCGACACTCTCAGGGACAGGCCCTAGACAACGAACTGCTTTCCTTACGACAAGGTAACCAGGATCTCTTATCTTAAATCGCCACCTTTAATAGGTTGGTTGTGGAAACTGGGTGGCCAGAGAATAAAAGGATCACATTATTTCATCGAGGTCTGCGCGGAGAACTTAAAGACGTGCTAGCCCAAATGGTAAATCCACCCCAAGTCTGCGCGGAGTACATAGACCTTGTGGTCCAACTTGATCACAGACTTCAGAATAGAAAAGCAGATCGATCCAAGGGAAACCAGAGTGTTGATCAAAACTCACGCTAACCCCAAGAGTACCGACGTTTCAGAACCTATGCAAATCGGTGGAGTTAAAGGACCGTTAACGCAGAAGGAACGGGAGAGAAGGCGACAAAAGCAATTATGTCTCTATTGCGGGGCTTCTGGTCACTTTCTACGAGACTGTCCGGTAAAACCACCTAAGAAGGTGGTTGGAGTCACTGACAACAATTTAACAGAACCTGATTCGGGAAATGACCAAGCCCGACAAGCGTAGAGGTCCGCTTGCCGAGCTTGAAAACAAACTCTTTGACCTCACATTTCATCATGCCAACGGTCCTCTTGGATCCGAAACAGCCTCGGCGGTTGCATGCTATAAAGGCATACATCGACAGTGGAGCTATTGGAAACTATGTAGATCGTGAATTGGCCTCCAGGATTAATCTCCCTCTCCTTCCGAAAACTAACAAGGATGTCATTACTACAGTTGATGGAACCGAAATAGCCTCAGGGCCGGTAACTCATTCCACTACAGAAGTGACACTAGAGGGTCAGGGTGGACATCGGGAAGCCATTGTGTTTGATGTAATCAAGGCCCCGCAGTTTCAAGTAATCCTAGGAATTCCTTGGTTAGAAACACATAATCCTCGAATAGACTGGCGAGCAAAGAGAATAACCTTTCCTGATTGTGAACAAACTTGTTATCCAAGAAATCCAAATATGGGCCTGGCCTCAGTAACGTCCGCCACTATACAACTACCGGCTGAGTACCAAGAATTCCAAGACGTTTTCCAAAAAGAACAGGCCAACACGTTACCTCCCCACCGGTCGTACGATTGTCAAATCGATCTGGTACCCAATGCTCAACCGCCTTGTAGTAGGATTTATGCTCTTACTGAACCTGAGAACCTTCACTTGCGTCAGTATTTAGATCAGTACCTTGCAAATGGTTTTATTCGCCCGTCAAAGTCTCCTGTTTCCTCAGCTCTGTTCTTCGTGCCGAAAAAAGAAGGCGACCTTAGAACATGTATTGACTACCGCAAACCTAAATCAAATAACGATTAAGAATCGTTATCCTCTGCCTCTGATCCCTGAACTTCTCGACCAGGTAAAAGATGCTTGTATGTTCACCAAGTTAGATCTCCGGGGAGCTTATCACCTGGTGCGTATAAAAGAAGGCGACGAATGGAAGACTGCATTCCGCACCAAATATGGGCTCTTTGAATATCAGGTGATGCCCTTCGGATTGTGCAACGCACCTGCCCCCTTTCAATACTTTATGAATGATGTTCTTCGGGAACTTATCGATGTTTGTGTCATCGTATATATCGACGACATTCTGGTGTACTCCTCTTCGGAATCCGATCACAGAAAACATGTCAGGGCAGTTCTTGAAAAATTGCGCCAGCACAAACTGTTTGCAAAACTCGAAAAATGCGTTTTTCATACCACAGAAGTCGAGTTTCTCGGATTCATCCTGACACCTAAAGGAGTCCGAATGGACTCGCGAAAGGTTGACGCCATCCTCAAATGGCCATCTCCTAGCTCTGTGAAGGGGGTTCAGAGCATGCTTGGTTTTGCCAATTTTTATCGAAGATTCATCCCGGAATTTTCTCGAGTGGTCCAACCCATCACAGCTCTCTTACGGAAGAATAAACGCTTCGAATGGACTCATGAGGCAGAACAGGCCTTTCAAGACCTAAAGACTAAATTCACCTGCGCACCTGTGTTGAAGCATCCACGCCCAGATCTCCCTTACATTGTTGAAACCGACGCATCCAGCTTAGCCATGGGAGCTGTCCTGTCTCAAAGGGATCCAATAACTAACCAACTACACCCTGTAGCCTTTTGGTCCAGAAAATTCTCGGCTCCTGAAATTAATTACGCAATCACCGACAAGGAGCTACTAGCTATTAAGTCTGCCTTCAAAGCTTGGCGTCATTACCTCCTCGGCGCAAGACACACCATCACGGTGATTACAGATCACAGAAATTTGCAATATTTAAAGACGGCCAAAGCCCAATCATCACGTCAACTCCGGTGGGCCTTATTCTTTGCGGAATTTGATTTTGTAATCACATATCGCCCTGGTTGCAAGAATGGCAAAGCGGACGCTTTATCTCGGATTGGGATGGAAGAAACAAATTCGAGCTTAGAACCAGTACCAATTATACCTGAACAGAGAATTTTGGGTTTGACCTCTTTACAAACTATTGAGGACGTTCAAACTCGAGTTAAACAACTATTAGACTCCACAGCCTTACAAGAATGGAGCCAAAAGGGGTCACACTTTTCCGTTAATAACGATTTACCGTACTTCCAGGGGCGATTATTTCTGCCTAACAAAGAACTGCAAGAACTCGTTATTGCCCATCATCATGATACATTAATGGAAGGACATCCTGGTATCGCTAAAACTGAGGAAAAGATCAAACGACAATTCTGGTGGCCATCCTGGAGAAAAGACATAAAATCTTTTGTGATGTCTTGCGGAGTTTGCGCCCAAAATAAAGGTCAAAAGAAAAGACCAGCCGGTCTTCTACAACCTTTGGATATTCCACCGGCACCTTGGCACACCTTGTCGATGGACTTTATTACCGACCTGCCTCCTTGCTATGGATACAACACTATCTTGGTGATTGTGGATCTCTTCTCCAAAATGGCCCATTTTATCCCTTTAAAAGGGCTACCCTCAGCCTCCATCTTGGCCAAGGAATTTCTGGAGAACATAGTTTGTAGGCATGGTTTTCCATCCATATTAGTCTCAGATCGAGGAAGCCAGTTTATTTACCACTTTTGGAGGAAATGTTGTCAACTGGCACAAATTGATGTACGACTATCCACCAGTCACCATCCCCAGACCGATGGCCAAACCGAGAGAACTAACCAAACCCTTGAACAATATCTTCGGTGTTTGTTGCACCAATCTGAATGCAATTGGAAAGACATTCTTTGGATCGCAGAATATGCATATAACAATTCTGTACATTCTGGAACAGGACAAACCCCTTTTTACACCTTGTATGGTCATCATCCTCGAACCTCAGACCTGGACCCTCCTCAAAACCTGGAAATGCCTGCGGTAGATCATTTGCATTCCACGATAACCCGAGCTTTCAAAGAAGCTACGACTCATCTTCAGCAAGCCAAGAGAAAGTACAAAGAAAATGCTGATTTACATCGAAGTGAAGCACCTCCGTACCAAATAGGGGACCAGGTGTGGCTAGCAACTAGACATTTACCTCTCAAAGGACCGCAGACGTTCAACCCCAGATACATAGGACCCTATCCCATCAAAGCTCTAATCAACCCGGTGGCCTTTAAACTCGATCTACCAGCGAACATGCAAATTCATCCCGTTTTTCACGCCTCACTGTTGAAACCGGTGCAACCAGGAACCAGACTGATCAAACCACCAGAACCAATTCAGATTGATGGGGAATTAGAATTTGAAGTTAAAGACATATTGGACTCCAAGGTGTTAAAGTCAAAACTCTTCTATCTAGTTGATTGGAAGGGGTACGGACCTCAGGGAGATCTTGGGAACCAAGCGACCATGTACACACGCCGCGATTAATACAAAAATTCGACTGAAAATTCCCAAACAAGCCAAAACCCCCGGAGAGAACAACCTTGGGAGGGGCTACTGTCATGATGCCTACCTCCAAGGAGCCAGACCAGGCCCAGCTACCCCAGAGGCAGACATCATGTCCCCGAGGGAAGTCTCAGCAGCCCCAAATAGGCTCATAATGGACAACAGTCCTGGCGCCATAGGCGCCAGGCTCATAAAAGATGACTTTGTGTAGAAAGGTGCTTGGTGTAAACTTACCTGATGCAGACCATGCTGCAACATCCAGGCCATCTAGAGGCCTGAATGGGACTACTTTATCTTTGGGGACTACTTAACCACACGGGTGTGGCCGGAGGAAGAATACATACCTGAGAGGAAGGATACATACCTGGAACTACTTTGAAGGCTATTTAAGCCACGCCCAAGCAGCAACTCACGCTTCGTGTTGTTCTGCATCTAGCAGCTGGACGCTCACCGTGTCTGCTCCTGCATCCTGACTTCTGCCTCGCCCGCCAGCATCCTGGAACACCTGCAAAGGGAGAAGAGAAGAGAATAGAAGAAAGAAGAGTCCTTACCTGCTAAATCCGCGTCCCGGAGACATTTCGCCGACGATCCTGAAAAGGAAGACATTCATTTTAAAAGCACATCGCATCGATCGCTGCAGCGCCGCATTCCACTTACCTTTACTGGGCGCCTCCATGTTCATCACCGACCATCTGGATCCGTAGCCACATTTCAGCGCCTAGGGAGAAAAAGACAAGAACAAAGGTGAGCTAGGGAAGAGAATAAGAGAACCTTAATTTTCCATCATAAGACTTACCTGTTGGGTCATTCCCACTTCATTTCGGGTCGGTGCCGCATCCTGGCATTTCCGGACCCCGGCCCCTAAGGGGAAAAAAGAGACATCAGCGTTAGTGAGCGAATGCTGAGACATTACCTGAACGCTCATTAAAGACTTACTTGATATCTACTGGAACTGCACCTCTCACTTCGGGTCGGTGCCATATCTCCGGCATTTCCGAACCCCGGCCCCTATAGGGAAAAAAGACACAAGGATTAGTGCATTAATGCAAGGACACTAAAGGAACCTCTCATCAAACAACTCACCTGAGTTTCCTTCGTCGGTTCCATTGCTCATCTCGGAATCTTTGTTCTGCACCTGAAATAGAGACAACGGACAATTATTATTTCGGGCTCATACTTATAAACAGAATTCTCACAGTATTTTACCGGGAAGGTCAAGCAAACTTGAACTCTCTACAATCCAAGATCCAGTGAAGTAACTGGATTACAACGCGCCCCTGCATCAGAAGCAGGATGGAGAGCTTGTCCTTTCAGACCCTAAGGTGAGACTTCACGGGGAATCGCAGAAGGGTTTCGTGGAGGGTGAGAAGGAAGTGGGAGGCTTACACATTATCCCGCAGATTGTTAATACTCCCTTTTCACACACAAAAGGATAATTCTGCGAGCCAGACAAGCCAGATTTGAGGGTCCGGTCCTGTCCATCTTCCGAGTTCTGCGCTTCACCATAGAAGAGGCAACAGCACTCCAAACCAGGCCTGCGCCTCCGTGGGAGTCAGGTGAGCGTAACACTGACTGCATACCTGATGGAGAGGAGAAGGAAGCCTTCCTTAACATCATTCAAGATGGCAAAGATGCCATGTGCGAGTCTCTTCAAACTGGCATCGATTCCGCTGACAGTATCAGCAGGGCCATCGCGGCTAGTACAACAATCCGCAGGCATGCGTGGTTGCGAAAGTCTGGCTTTGCTCCAGATGTACAGGCCAGACTTTTGAATATGCCCTTTGACGGCTCTTCGTTATTCGGAAAAAAGGCTGGTGACAGTCTGGAAAAGTTACAGACTTCTAAAGCAGCAGCAAAATCCTTAGGAGCTGCTATCTGCCAAACTCCTTTTCGCCCCTCAGGAACCTCTGGGAGAGGAAAGTCCTTTAGCTATTATTCCGCATTCGGAAAAGGCAGAGGACAGCCGGCTCAAAGAGGCCAAAGAAGATCCACCCGAGGTGGACGAGTCAAAGGTACTAAGACTGCAGCAGCAACAGGTGCCTCTTTACCCTCGGCATATGCATCAGCCGCCCCCAAACCACTCTGAGGCCTTTGCACACAAGACACCTGTAGGGAGCAGGTTAACTCACCATCTGACGGAATGGCAGGCTATAACGTCAGATGCTTGGGCGTTAGAGACAGTTGCCCAAGGTTACTGCCTACCCTTTCTACACATCCCTCAGAGTCATCCACCGGGGAACAGCTCCCGAAAAGTTCCAGATCCGCTCCTCTTGCAGGAAATTATGGACCTGCTAGAGAAAGGTGCCATAGAACCGGTACCTGTAGCGGACAGGAACAAGGGCTGGTACTCCCCCTACTTTCTCATACCAAAGAAGGACGGAGGACTGAGACCCATCCTGGACTTAAGAGAATTGAACAAGTTCCTCAGGAAGGACAAGTTCAAGATGGTAACTCTCTCTCAGATCCTTCAGGCCCTCCAGCTCCAGGACTGGCTGGTATCTCTGGACCTTCAGGATGCTTATTTCCATGTGCCAATCCATCTCGAGCACAGGAAATACCTGAGGTTCGCAATTGGCAACTCCCATTATCAATTTCGGGTTCTGCCATTTGGGCTGACCTCCGCCCGAGGGTCTTCACCAAGCTGATGTCGGTAGTGGCGGCGAGTCTAAGGAGGGAAGGGATCCACGTCTATCCCTACCTGGACGATTGGCTGATCAGGGCCGTATCTTTGGAACAGGCCCGGACCCAGCTAGATTATGTCTGCCTCTTCCTTCACAGACTGGGCTTCTCCCTCAATTTAAAGAAGTCACAGATGATACCATCTCAGAGACTCCAGTTCATTGGAGCGGTCCTGGACACTTCCCTGGGAAAAGCCTCGCCACCCGAGGGGAGGGCTCAAGATATTCTACAGATGGTCACCAAGTTTCAAAATGCCCAACGTCTCCCAGCCTTCGACTTTTTGAGGTTGCTAGGCCTCATGGCATCCTGCATCTTCCTTGTGCCAGAGGCTCGCCTGAGAATGAGATCTCTTCAGTGGGCACTGAGAAGTCAGCGGTCACAATTCTCAGGGAGAATGTCAGACCTCCTCCGGATTCCGGACAAGGTAGCCCACGACCTTCAATGGTGGGCCTATTCAGAGAACATCTTGAAAGGAGAACTGTTTTGGCAACCATGGCCGGAGATAACAGTAGTCACAGACGCCTCGCTCACAGGGTGGGCAGCCCATGCCAACGACTTGACCATCAGCGATCGTTGGTCTCCATCGGAGTCCAGACTACATATCAACCTATTAGAGCTGAGAGCGATCAGACTAGCGCTGAAAGCTTTCCTGCCATCAGTACAGGGGAGAAATGTCCTGATAATGACGGACAACACGGTGGCCATGCACTACCTCAACAAAAGAGGAGGCGTAGGATCACTGCCACTGTGCAGAGAGGCAATGCAGCTCTGGTTTTGGGCAATTTGGGAAGGAATCTCTCTATCGGCAGTCCATCTAGCCGGAGAGAAGAATTTGACAGCGGACGCTCTGAGCAGGCAGAGCACAGTCTCAGGAAGTCCTTCAAGAGATCTTCGCCCTTTGGGGATCTTTTCGCCACAAGCACCAACAGGAAGTGCGATCTGTTCTGTTCAAGGGAATTTCCCCCAAGAGGAGCTCTGGGAGACGCGTTCGTAGTGGACTGGGAGTTTCCACCAGTCCCTGTTATTCCTCAAATGATCAGGAGGTTGAGAAGATTCCGGAAAACCATGATCCTAATTGCCCCGGACTGGGCCAGGAGAACGTGGTACCCGGACCTTCTAGATTTGTCCATTTGTCCTCCAATCCGTCTTCCACTCAAAGAGAATCTTCTCTCGCAGAAGGGAGGTCAGGTTCTCCATCCAGACATCAGAACCCTCAACCTTCACGCTTGGCTTCTGAAAGGTTGAGGTACAAGGATTGGGATCTCCCTGATGACGTTATTGAGGTGTTGCTTTCGGCCAGAAGACCAGCAACAAAGTCTTTATACCGCTGCCGTTGGAACAAGTTTTGCAGCTGGTGTAGGGAAGAGAATATCAAACCTTTTTCATGCGATACACCAACGGTGCTATCGTTTCTACTCTACTTGGCAAACTCAGGCCTTCAAGTTGGCACTGTAAAAGGCTATCTCGCAGCGCTTTCTATCTTCAAGCGCACTGCGGAGGAACCATCGTATTTCAAAATTCCTCTAGTGGTACAATTTCTCAAGGGTCTGACTAATGTTTACCCTCCAAAACCATTCCAGGTTCCATTATGGGACTTAAATTTAGTCTTAAACTTCTTAATGGGCACTCCATTCGAGCCACTTCACTCTTGCGCATTAAGATTTCTCACACTTAAAACTGTCCTACTTGTAGCACTAACATCGGCTAGGAGGGTGAGTGAGCTACAAGCTCTCTCCTGTAAACCCCCACATACAATCTTCCACAAGGACAAGGTTGTCCTCCAGGTGAAGCCTAATTTTCTCCCAAAGGTGGTTTCTGAATTCCATATTACTCAGAAAATTACCTTGCCTTCATTCTACCCTCCTCCCCATCCGGGGAAAGAGGAGGAAAGGCTACACATGCTGGACCCTAGGCGAGCTCTCAGCTTTTACATCAGCAGAATGGCTAGAATCAGGCAAGCAGACCAGCTGTTTGCAGGATACTCAGGTCACAAGTTGGGACTACCCATAACAAAACAAACCATCTCCAGGTGGATTATCTTGGCCATCCTGGAATGTTATAGACTAGCAGGGAAAGAGCCACCCCAAAACCTCAGGGCTCATTCAACCAGGGGTTTTGCAGCTTCTTCGGCTCTCCAGAGAGGGGTACCGGTCCGGGACATATGTGCGGCTGCCACATGGTCATCCGCACATACATTCACAACATTTTACAATCTGGATTCCTCCACTGCTCAAGAGACCAGATTTGGCAAAGCCGTATTACACTCGGTCCATCCCTAAAGGGTTACATAACACTATCACTCCCTCCTCCACTTACATGCCACTGCTATGGGAGTCCATCAAAGATAAGGAATACGTCGGAGGACACAATCCCTTCGAAGAACAAGTTACTTTCTTACCTGGTAACGTTCTTTCGACGGGATGTTCCTCCGACGTATTCCTTATCGCCCCTCCCATCCATCCCCGCTGTGATAACTTCCCTTGTGGTTGCAGCTTTCGCTCCTTCAAGGTTACTAACCAATTCAGGCATGTCTTTCTTATACTACAAAACGGAACTGAGCAACGGACGCAGCGCGTGTCTATTTATGGGCATGGTGACGTCGGCGCCGATACGGTGGCCGTCGAGGGACATCGACTCGGCGGACGTCGACGCGCAACGCCCTCTACAGAGAAAAATTCCGAAGCCAGCAAGCTGGAAACGTATATCAAAGATAAGGAATACGTCGGAGGAACATCCCGTCGAAAGAACGTTACCAGGTAAGAAAGTAACTTGTTCATTGATAGCGCAGGCCACATTGTTTGTCAGTGCAGAAGGCACTGCAGTAAGTGTCCATGTCACATTGTGTGTTAATGCAGAAAGCACTGAAGTAAGAGTCCATGTGACATTGTGTGTTAATGCAGAAGGCACTGAAGTAAGTGTCCATGTCACATTGTTGGTTAGAGAAGGCACTGAATTAAGTGTCTTTGGGGTGCAGACTTCTGAATCTGTGTCAAGAAGCTTAGCACTGTGTACCATAGGGGGAAAAAATTCAGTGCTGCATAACTGAGTGGTGAACCCCCAGGAGTGAATCTGCTTGTTGGTATGAATGCATGAAAGTGTTGCTTAAATCTCCAAGGTGCTTCAATGTATCCAACCAGCAACCAAGAAGAGACAATGAGCATGTTTTCCCCAATGCCCCTACCTATCCATAACTCCTTCCTCATCCTCTATCCGGTGTTCCTACTACCCCATACCCATCCAATCCGTGGACCCTAACCCTCTTTCCCCGTGGTGGTTGCTGTGTCCTGTGTGCATTAAGTCCCAGGCGCCAAAACTGCTAAGGGGAGGTAGGAGGTGTGCTACTTCTGCGCTGGACCAGGCAACTACGACAGAAGCGCGAACCCACGTATTGTAAGCGCTCAGCTAGATCCCCAACCAGATACCTGTACCCGTATGATAGACCTAACGTTGCTTTTGGACCACCGTCAAGGAGAGAGACGTCAGGATAAAAGGAGATGGAAGGGCAAACAAAACAACCCAGCACGCTTAGACTATCAGAAGTCTCCAACAATGGGGAAAAGCGATAAAGCACCAGAAGCCGAGCCCATGCAAATAGGTACAATAAGAGGCCACATTACTAAAGAAGAAAGAGAAGCGGAGACGGGGGAAAGTCTGCACGTACTGTGGTAAGTCAGGGCATTTCGTCAGGGAGTGTGGATCTTAGCCCAAAGCAAGTTCACCACAGGGAAACGCCAATGCTCGCCAGTGAACGGGGTGGATCTGTCGAGCCCAAGCCTTTATGACGCCTCTTCTCATGTCTTAGCCAATGCAACCCACACTCACAGAGCTCATGTCACCGTAACAGGTATCCTGAAGACGCGCTTAAGTATCAGTTTGTCACTCTAATGGTAGACTCAGGAGCTACAGGTAATTTTGTGGCTGCAGCATATGCACAAAACCTAGATTTACCTATACGTCTAAAAGAGAATCACAAACCGGTCTGCTCTGTGGATGGATCACCACTGAAGTCTGGATCTGTAACCCAGCATACCGAGAGGTAGTTTTGGACATACAAGGTCATAGAGAGATTCTCACCTTTGATATTATTGCTGCTCCGCAGTTTGGTTTTATCCTGGGTTTACCATGGCTAGCCCCACATAATCCTGCTATAGATTGGACATGCAACACAGTTGCATTCTCTTCAGAGCATTGCGCTCATCATTGTGCCAAGAACGGGGGAAGACCAGTGCAAGTATTGGGTACAACACAACAAACTGACATTGAAGAATTGGCAAACCTTCCCTCTGCATACGCTGAGTTCCGGGACGTTTTTAGTAAGGCGGCGGCAGAGACACTACCCCCACATCGTTCCTTCGACTGTTGGATAGATTTGGAGTCGGGAGCAACACTACCATGTAGCCGGATCTACTCCCTAACAGAAGCAGAGAACAAGCATCTGGAAGAATACATCAATACCAACCTACGAAGTGGCTTTCTATGGCACTTCACCTGGCCCGTCTCATCACCACTTTTTTTTGTGCCAAAGAAAACGGGTGATTTTAGGACCTGCATTGACTATCGTGCAGTAAATAGGATAACGATAAAGAATCGTTACCCTCTACCTCTCATCCCAGTCCTTTTAGACCAAGTGCGGGGAGCAGCTATCTACAGCAAGCTGGATCTACGAGGGGCATACCATCTGGTGGGGGTGCGGGAAGGGGACGAGTGGAAGACCGCGTTTAGAACGAAATTCGGACTGTATGAATACCAGGTCATGCCATTCGGACTCTGCAACGCACCCGCCGCCTTCCAGCATTTTCTTGATGAGGTTCTTCACGGTCTTCTCAACAGTTTCGTCGTGGTGTACATTGACATCTTGATTTATTCGTCAACCGAGGAAGAACATATACAACACGTCAGGACGGTCTTGCAGCGCCTAAGGGAACACAATTTATACGCCAAGCTCGAAAAATGCAGTTTCCACAGCACTACAGTAGAGTTCCTAGGATTCATCCTGTCCCCTAACGGAATGAAGATGGATAACCGTAAGGTTCAAGCCATTTTGGATTGGCCAGCCTCTAAGAGCGTCAAGGAAGTCCAAGCAGTCCTAGGTTTTGCAAAGTTTTATCGGTGCTTTATTCAAGACTTTGCGAAAAAGGTGCTTAATATCACCAAATTGCTAAAGAAAGGCACGGCATTTGTTTGGGGACCAGAGGCATACCATAGCTTCAGTCAATTGAAAGAGGCTTTCACGTCAGCTCCTGTTTTGTTACACCCAGATCCCACACAGCCATTCATAGTGGAAACGGACGCTTCGAGTTACGCTCTGGGGGCGATCCTGTCTCAACGTGATCAAACGGGTCACTTACACCCAGTGGCATACTACTCTAGAAAGCTAAACCCTGCAGAGCAAAACTATACAATAGCGGATCGAGAGTTACTAGCCATTCGAGCCGCATTTGCTGAATGGAGGCACTATCTGCTTGGGGCACGACACACCATAACTGTGCTCACGGACCACCACAACCTCCAGTTCCTGAAATCTGCGCGTGCTCTAACACCTCGTCAGTTACGATGGGCCATGTACTTTGCGGACTATGATTTCGTAGTAACATACCGATCCGGACAAGAAAACAAAAAGGCGGACATCCTATCAAGATACCCCGAGGTTCATACGGTGGTGAGTCCGGAGGATCAAGCAAAACCCATAATTTCTTCAGTGAAGATAGTGGGGAGTGTCACCAACAAGCTATTCGAGCAAATTGGGGAAGCAATGTCGGCGCAAGAGCTGCTCCAGTGGGACGATCCGAAAAAAGAACAATACTTGCGAGACGGGATACCATATCGTGGAGCAACAGTGTATCTGCCCTCCGCCGCATTGCGAGCACAAGCTCTAAAGTGGTGCCAGGATTCACTGTTAACAGGGCACCCAGGGATCAATAAAACCCAGGAGTTGCTGCAACAACATTATTGGTGGCATGGGCTCCACAAAGAAACACAAGCATACGTGCAACAGTGTGAGGTGTGTACACGGAACAAAACAGACCATCGGAAACCAATGGGACTTTTACGACCCCTGCCCACACCTACACAGCCATGGCATACCATCTCCATGGACTTTATAGTGGAGTTGCCCCCGACCAGGGTTACACAACAATATTCGTAGTAGTAGACTCTTTTTCCAAGTTAGCTCACTTTGTTCCTTGCAAGGGGCTCCCAACTGCGGGTGAACTAGTGGACCTATTCCTGCAGCACATAATCCGCTTACACAGGGCATCACAACACATTGGTTCCGACAGAGGGGCACCGTTTACTTCACAGTTCTGGAGGTTGTTTTGCAAGAAGGTGGGAATCACACTGCAAATGTCTAGCAGATACCATCCCGAGACAGACGGGAAGACGGAGCGTCTAAACCAAACTTTGGAACAATATCTTAGGTGTTACACACATAGTACCGAAGGTATATGTGTAGTGGTTCTTTGGATGGTTGAAATAGCGTACAATAACTCTCGCCATACCTCAACACGGTATTTGCCCTTCCACATCACATATGGATACGGTCCACAAATTCAGCCCACCATCCCTCAAACCACCTTGGATACTTTCCCATCGGTTCAGGCGCGGTTAGATCTTTTGACACAAACATGGGTAAAGGTACATCAACATTTAATCACGGCAAAAGATACTAGTAAGAGATATGCTGACATGAAAAGACGAGCATGCCCCACTTACAAGGTTGGGGATAAGGTATGGTTGTCAACACAACACTTGAAGTTACCTGGGTCACGAAAGTTCAAGCCCAGTTTCCTTGGTCCTTTTCGTATTACACATGTTGTAAACCCAGTGGCCATGAGATTGCAATTACCTGCCCATATGAAAGTACATCCGGTGTTCCATGTTGCCCTTTTAAAACCTGCGGCACCACATATTCGAATGGTAAGGCCTCCCCCAACCCTGGTGGAAGGGTATCCCAAATACGAAGTACAAGCTATCCTCAATTCACATAGGAGGGATGGGGAGTTATATTACTTTGTTGACTGGGTAGGGTATGGTCCTGAAGAAAGAACCTGGGAACCAGCCTCTAATATACATGCTCCTCGCCTCTTGCGGTTGTATCACTGCAATTACCCAAATATGCCAGGCCCTTCTGTGGGGAGGGGATGTACTGTCAAAACACATCAGGGACCTATTGTGGCTGCCACCTGGTTGGGAACTTATTTACCCAGCAGATGCCATCTCTGTCCCTCTTGCAGAAACACCAGATGGGGAAGGATGGCATCTGCTGGACTAAAGAGGTAGCAGGAGGGAGTGGCTGCCCCAGGACTACAAGTCCCAGCAGCCCCGGAAGCAGCATGCCAGGATACAGGCACACCGGGCCTGAAAGCACCACGGAGAACGCCCAGGATAACGCCCAAACTACTGCGCATGCACGAGCTGGGATCGCGCATGCGTAGATAGCAAAACTCTGTTCGCGCTAGACTTCCTCACGGGCGGACGCATCCAGGAGAGCTCCGAGCAGGCAAGCTCTATCGCGGGGCCATTCCTCGCCCAAAAACAAATCACTGCGGCCCGTGGCATGAAAGATAAGTACTTTCCATTTCTTTCTTTTGGAACTTGAGTATGCCGACCCAAATCTACTAACTGCATGGCAGCTAGGGGGGTTGAGACCCGGGAGGCTCCCGATCATTGAACAGACCCTGAGGCGCACCAGGCGCAGGGAATACCCATGGAGTTTAAAACCGCATGTTACTAATCACATGGGAGAATGTGTGAGAACTAATCGTAGAAGAAACTGCGTTACCTAGAACACGTGAACTAATAATTTTGTCATTTGGCAGACGCAGCTCACGGTTTCCAAGGCACCGCTGGTGTCAGAGACAAAACTGGACTTCAGGCAAATCACTGAAGCTAAGTTCACTTTCTTTTACTGCTATAAAAACTGTCTCTATTGTCCTATTGAGTAACTGGCGCTGGGCCAGCACAAAACCAGACACCTGTGCGCACAAAACTCCTCTATTGATAGCGCAGGCCACATTGTTTGTCAGTGCAGAAGGCACTGCAGTAAGTGTCCATGTCACATTGTGTGTTAATGCAGAAGGCACTGAAGTAAGTGTCCATGTCACATTTTTGGGTAGAGAAGGCGCTGAATTAAGTGTCTTTGGGGTGCAGGCTTCTGAATCTGTGTCAAGAAGCCCAGCACTGTGTACCATAGGGGGGGAAACTCAGTGCTGTATAACTGAGTGGTGGACCCCCCCGGGAGTGTATCTGCTTGTTGGTATGAATGCATGAAAGTGTTGCATGAATCTCCAAGGTGCTTCAATGCATCCAACCAGCAACCAAGAAGAGACAAGGAGCATGTTTTCCCCAATGCTCCCTACCTATCCATAACTCCTTCCTCGTCCTCTATCTGGTGTTCCTACTACCCCGTACCCCTCCAATCCGTGGACCCCGACCCTCTTTCCCCATGGAGGTTGCGGTGTCCTGTGTGCATTAAGTCCCAGGCACCAAAACTGCTAAGGGGAGGTGGGAGTTTGTGCTACTTCTGCGCTGGACCAACTACGACAGTACTTTTACACACCTGAAACTTGCGATAAAATGGTTACTTTGAGATAACCTATGAATGAGTTGTATAAAGTAATGGACATTTTATAGGAGGAATTCAAGGAAAATGAAGAATAGATGTTGTTTTTGTCTTTATGAGATGGTTTTATTTGCTTTTAAGTTGAATATGTATTTGTAAATGTGAATATGTTGATTGTATATACTGTATATGCTGTTTATACATTTGTACAAGTGATTGTTCGAAATATTTGTAAAGACGCTTTGTGCCAAAAACAAATAAAGACTTAGTTGGTTTATGCCAGAGTTTTGGTCGGCTGATGGTATTGAATGCCTGTGAGAGGTCTATGAAGGCCAGATAGATATATCTCTCCAAACTTCTTTCTGCCTGTGCTTTTAGGGTGTTTATAAGGAAGATGTTCAGTGACGTTCCCACGCCCTTCACAAAGCCAGACTGCCAATCGTCTTGACGATTTGTGTTAGTACTCCAATTTGCCAAGGCTTTGAGGATGATAGAAGCAAAGACCAACGTCCAACGTCCAACAGCGTTATAGGACGATAGTTCCCAGGGTCAGAGCGGGGGCCTTTCTTATGTATGGGGACTATCACAGCTTTTTTCCACGAATTTGGAACTGCCTTGATTTTTATTATGTGATCAAATAAACACGAAAGGAATTTAGACCACTGGTCAGGATCTTCTTTAAGTAGGGCATTTGACATCCCATACGGACCTGGTGCTCTTGAGTTCTTTAATTTCAGTATGATGTCTTTTACCTCCTCCTGATTTATAAGTACATTTTCCCATGATTGACTACTCTTTATCTTCATCCCTTGCTCCGAGATGTCAGCATCATAAAATTTTGAAAAATGCGGTATCCAGCTCGAGGCCGAAACTGGATTCGACATCAGAGCTTCACGAGGTGTGTCCAGTTCGATGATCATGGTCCATATTTCACAGTGTTTTTTTGGCTTACTTTTTGTAGCATCTTCTCTGCAGTTCGTAATAGATTTTATTTGTGGATTTCACACCAGTTTTTATGATGTTGTTTCTATTTTTGAATCTTCTCGCCAAGGATGTTGGTTGTTTTTTAAGCTCACGGATCAAGTTATTCAATATCCTTTTCTTTTCTCTAATTACTTGATTGAATACGTGTCGATGCTGCACAATGGTTTTATTGACCTGCTGTTTGCTGGTTTTGTATGCCTCAAGGAGTTTCGGATAATCAACACTATCCATTACGGGTACACTTGGCCTTCGATCGATTTCCAGTTTAAGTGTTTCAGTAACGTAGGCTACTTGCTTTCCCTTGATCTTCAGTCTGTTTCTTCCCAGCATTAAATCCAGGTGGGTGGTGTATGCCCGTGCTTCGGCTCGCCTTGCTTTTTCCCAGGTCATTGTTAACAAATTGTGATCACTGCTTTGTTTGGCTGTAATCTGCAATGCTAAAACCCGCCTAAACAAATTGGACGATACACAAATGTAATCTATTATACGGGATCCCACCACTCCTTACCATGTAGCCTTTCTCGGGATATCGCCTTCCGTGATCCCGTTTAGGATTACAATATCTCTTGAGTTAATTGCCGTTATCTAGCGCTGGCCTCTTATTTCAGAGCTTGTTGCTAGATTCCGATGTCCCACAATTTCCGTCCCATTCTGGGATAAACACTGGGAGTTCAGATCTCCACAAATCAGGAATTGTGCGTGGGTCCGCTTAGCTCTTAAATCGTCAATTATACCCGTTATCTGATCAGGAACGTTGTTCAATTCCTGTTTTTTGGGTTACAATACAAATTCATAAGAATTAAGGTTGTGATTAATCTGTTGGACATAGATGGCAAACTTCCCACCAACACTTGAATGAATGGACTAGGATTAAGTTCGTCAAGCAGAGTCAATTCAATCTGGTTATTGATTGCGATCATTAGTTCAGACATCAGTCTTCCCATTGTGCCCTTTATGGCTGGGTTTAAATGGATCATGTAACCATAAAGCAATGGTGGGTTCCTCAGCCAGGTTTGTTGGAGATAAATTAGGTTGTATTTTACTGCGAAAAGATCTTCCTTTGAAAACAGGTGGGCATAGCCCAGTGTGTTCCAGCTTTCCACCTTCCTTTCCCTGTCTTTCATGCTTATTTGGCATTATTGGTTCCCCGTTCTGTCTGCCAAAATGTTTGCAAGCCATCTCCAATTCTCCTCGTCACCTTCTGATCCTTTAACTGGTTTGCATGTTTCTTTTTGTGTACATCCTGTTTTGTCCGACCTTGCAGAATTCCACCTATCGGCTTCTTGATCATTTAATCTTCTGTTGTTTCTTCCATTTGACATAATGTCCCTAGGTTGATCACAACTTAATCGAGGCACAGAATGCAAGTGATTCCGCTGAGCATTCAGTAAGATTGAATCCCATCGGTCTCAGTTGAGCTGCCTCTTCCAGTTGAAGTTTGGTAATCCATAGAGTTGCCAAATGTAGGACTACCCTATCCGTTCTTTCTTCGTCTGGGAATTCCAGTGTTAGTAGGTCAGTTGTAGTAAAGGATCTCCAGCAAGGGATGTGATGCCAGATAACGTTGGCCGTGTTTAAAATCAAACCATCACCTATTGTCAAAATCCTTTCCAGTTGCAGGGATTTACTTGCTTTATTAGGCCTAATAGCCTGTCAACGTGGGTTTCAGTTGGTTGTTTCAACACTGGGGACTTGGTCGTTCTGTTTGGGAATCGGCACCTTTTCTCCTCCGTTGTCCATTTTTACTGTCGATACAATGCTATTCCCCGGCCTTCAATCCAGTGTCCCACCACTGGCTGTGCAGGAACACTTACAAGGAGTCTTTCATGATGTTGTGCCTATAGTCGCTTGTTCGATTTTCCTAAGCAACTTAAATCTTTCTTCAGGGGATAGTATGCCTTTAGGCAATTGACCTTATAAAATACAAATTATCCTCCTCTTTTTTTCGAGGGCTACTGGACCAACCTTTTGGACTATTTACAACCTTGGTCGGTCTCACTTAATCCCTCCGATTCTTATGTCGAGGCCTTTCTGACCCATGTCATGTTCAAGGTTGTGTGTTTAGGTCCATGTAGTATCATAGCTCTATTCCACTGGGCCCATGGCCTGCCCACCTATGTATATTTGTCAATCAGATCGCTAAATATACGTGCTCTTGATGCTCTTAAGGGGTTCTGGGGCTGTGAGCGTGCGAGAGCCATGCATTCCATCTGGCATGTTTTCGATAGGAGTGAATTTCGTTCCGCAGCCGTAGGGGGATCCTTGGATTTCCAGTGCGTAATGAGGAGTTTTCTAGCCGTAAAGAGTAGAATGTTTATCAGTTTGCGTGTGAGCCCCTCCATGTGCCAAGAGGCAGCATCCCCCCCCAGTAGCATTATCTCAGGTGAGAATGCAACGTTGGCCCCATCTATTCCCCTTATCTGTCTGTGCACCTCATTCCAGTACTGGGAGATCATTGGGCAATGCCAGAGAATGTGCCCCCATCGTGCCCAGGACGCCACATTCTCTCCAGCATGTATTAGTCTGGGATATCCCCATCCGTTAGAGAGTAGTGGGGGTCAAGTATGTCTGCTGTATTATTTTAAATTGGATCTCTCTATTCCTGAGGTTGCTGGATATTGAGGGTATATCGGCGTAGTACTCGAGGATGTCGGTTGTCTCTATTTGGGCCCCTAAGTCTGCGGCCCAGTTGCATGCAAGCATATGGTTCTGCCCCCGGTTGTCTGGGATTGCCATTTGATAGAATGTACGAGATGCGGGAAAACGTCAAGGTGTTGTTCCATCTCGGCCTCACAGGGAGCGAGTACTGCCGGGTAGGGGGGTCGCGCTGTGTGGTGCCTGATCGTGTTGCAGAAAGTGTTGTATGAGAGCGAATCACCCCTCCCCAGGCTCAGTTTCGCACGGGCATCTTGGAATGTCTGAAGTGTCGCCCCCTCATGTATGTCCATTATCCTTACGTTAGCCCAGTCGTGGTCTTGTCTAAGGTGTATTTTCCCTGCGTGGCCCCAGTGCAGTACTGCCCGAATGCTGGACCATGGCGGGGCAAGTTTTGTTTGGATCCCCTGAGCTGTCCTGAGTTTATGCCATTGGATGAGCGTGGGCCCATAACCGGGTGTTTCCGGCCTCCAGATGGGAGCCTCTTAGGGGGTATGGCCATTATTTTGATTGGGTTCAGGGGTTTCATCATCTCGATCTCCATTGCCCTCCAGCTGGAGTCGTCTGATGTGTCCAGCCACTGTTTCACCCAGCACACTTGCGCCGCTTGGTAATACGCTTTGAGGGATGGGACTGCGAGGTCCCCGTTCGGTTTAGAGGCTTGTAGGGTCGGGAGGCGGATTCTCGCCTTCTTCCTCTTCCAAATGAATTTAGATATTGCTTTATCCAAATCTTTTAGGGAAGTGGTAGTTCGGCTGACCGGGATCATCATATCGACATACGTGAGCTTGGGGAAGGAGTTCATTTTTAGAGCGTTAATTCGCCCGGTTAGAGAGAGGTTCAGGGTGTCCCATTTTTTCAGGTCTTGACATATGTCTGATATTTTCTGTGTGGCGCTAATGTGGATGCCGAGGTAGTGGATGTGCCGCGTTTGTAGTGAGAAGGGGGCCATTCCCCGGGGTCCTATGGTATGTCTGGGCGCAGTAAAGTAATATTTTTAATAAATTATCTACAACCATTTTATTTTTGTTTGGGTTTAGCTGGTTGATTTTTTGTTCTTTTTGCGTTTTGTCTACTTCTCCAGCATGGGGTCGGGCATGGATTCACATGCTCATGAATATTCCCCGTTGTCAGGCTGGGAATCCTCGGTAAAGAAAAAATCAGTATCAATTTTGTTTCTGATCTGTCTTTCTTAGTAGTAACCAATCACTGGTCTCTGGGTCATACTGCCCCCCGCCAATGATTGCCCTCTCCCTAAGCCCCTTCCCTGGCTGCCATCCTCAGATTTTTACCGCACGTTCAAGTGTTAGGAGTCCACGTGCTATAGCTCTCGAGCTTTTACTGCGTTTTGCGATTTTTCAAAGAGTTTAATCTAATTTTTTCGGTCAATCGAGCCTCAAGCTCCACCGTTTCTACTTCCGATCAACGGGGACCCGTTTTTGGAATTTTCTATGCCCCTCAAGGGCAAAGTTTCGTCGAGTTAGGCTTCTTGGAGGATTCCAGAAGATCTGAGACCTAACTCGTGGACATGGCCCAGGACAAGGGGAGCTCGACGCCCGGATCCAAGCTGTTCAGGAACTGCCCTGGATGCGGTTTACAGAATATTTTCAAGGAGGATGAGCATTCATGATGTCTCTACTGCCTTCACGAAGACAAAACGCACGTGGAGAAGGACTGTGCGTTTTGCAAGAACTTGTCGGAACGGACTATGAGGGATCGTCTGATCCGCCTCGCCAGATGGCTGGAGAAGGGCCCAGCAGGTGAGAAGAAGAAGAAGTCTGAGCGGTCTTCTGAGTCCTGTGAGGGCGGCCCCGGCGATGGGAGCCCAACAGAAGGCAAAGCACCGTGAGTCCGCGGGCACCGGGAGCGACGAAGGGTCGGGCTCCTCGGCTGCCAGGCAGGGCGCACTTTCACCGACACCATCAACCACGAGCCAATGCTCTGGCTCGGGAAAGAGAAAATCTGAGAACCCGAGTAAGTTTCTGGAGAGGTCCCGGTCGAACTCGAAGGAATCAGCTGAGGGGGAGCGAGGCAGTGACCCTCACCCCAACGTGAAGGCCTCAAGCATGCCCAAGGTGGTGAAGGCCTTAATTTACCCGTCTAAGGCCTCTATCGACGGAGTCGTGGCGACCCTGGCGAAGCCTGTGGAGGCTACCCCTGTGGAGGCGACCTCGGGGCCCAGAGTTTCCCTGCCACCGCGGAGGGAATCCTCTTTTCAGCCCATCGATAAGACCCCCGTGAAGCCCCCAGTGGAAAAAGAGGGGGGGCCAGTGGCCATTACGGACACGGATACAGCCTCTGAGGAGGAGCTGGTTGAAGTCGTGAAAGGCCTCAACAAGAGGTTTGAGGAGGTCCAGTCCCACGGGAGGAATCGTGAGGAGGGGGACGAAGAGAGTGAATGTGGCGCCGATGAGGCTCCAGTGGAGGAGGAGCAACCATCGCGCCTGTCGCAGCCAGTGCCCGAACCTCAGGACAACTCGGTGGCCATTTGGATGGCAATCCAAACCTTATGCACGGAGATAAGGACAAGGTTGCCTCTACCCCCAACGGACGACCCAGCAGAACCGGGAGTTCATCCCCCCCCGCCCTTCCAGCCCTTGCGGCCCGCTCCGCCTTCATCTCCTTCCCCTGATCCTAGGGATGACTGTCATGATCACTGCTTCCAAGGAGTCAGGAACAGCCCAACGTCCTTGGAAGCAGGCCCCTAACCGTTATCTTAGGCACCAGCCGGTCCCCACTGGGACCTTTTGGACCTTGTCCTGGTGCCGGTGGCACCAGGCTCATCAAAGCCATCGGGCCCGGCACTGGAAGCGCCGGGCTCATAATATGGATGGAGATGCTTGGGTGGACTTACCTGCAGCAGACCATGCTGCTTACTTACCAGCCACATAGGAATCCTCTGTGAACAGGAACTACTTTCTTACCTGGGTGGGGCAAGCTCCACTCCCTGGATACAACACGGGAACTCTTCTGGAACTGGAACTCTTTTCTTACCTAGGCGGGGCCGTGGAGGAAGACGCCTCATCACTCCAAGGCTATTTAAACCACACCCGATTGAACAAACGTGCTTCGTGTTATTCTGCATCTGCAGCAGAACGCTCACCGAGTCTGTTCCAGCCTTTCTTCCTTCCGATCCTGAACCTGCAAGAACAATACTTACCACTCCTGTATACAGTATTCAGCAGCACCTGCAAAGACAAGAAACAACAGGTTAGCACTGCAACCTTTACACGCAGCGCTTTCCTCACCTGATCCATCGGCAGCGAACATTTCTTCACGCTGCACCTCCGCCTGTGAAGACAAAAGCATTGTTATTACTTACCGGCATTCCGCGAATTCCGGATTTCTTCAACGCTGCAACCCAGCATCTGAAAGACAAACGAAGAGACATTAGACAGGTATTTACTCACGTCCATCGCGCTCGCCACAGTAGAACGCCTGCAAATACTCCGGCGTTTTCCAGCATCTCTTCAGCACGAACTCACAGCTGCAAGGGAAAAGAGACAGTTAGAGCGCTTGCATTTACTTACGCATTTCCAAGCGCTTCATTCCAAGGCTCTGGCTCCAACTTCGGCTCTCTTCACACCATCTCCTATCTCAAGAGCCCTGCAAGACAAATAGGAAAAAGCATTATACAGAGTCCTGTTCTATATTAACGTGCCCGCGCACCTAAAGACTAAAAGGACTAAAAAGGTGTCCAGAAACTCACCGCTCGTGCAGTTAACGACGGTAGCGATCCTCTGATTTCAAGAGGCCTATGTTTCACCAGTGAAGGAACTGGCAATGGCACCCTGCACCAGATGCAGATGGAGAGTCCAGCATTCACCTATCTAAGGTGAGCACGTTGACCTGGGGGCTCTACGGAGAAGCTAAGAAGAGAGAGAGAGAGAGAGGGACATTCAACAACCCAGATCATTAACCCCAATATTCTTTCACCTGCAGAAATCTCACTCTTCGAGTTCGACACACAGTGCGAAGAGGTTCGGCCCCAGAAGCAAATCGAGTCCTGCACATCACTTTTCGGGTCACAGACACCTTCCTGCCAAGACCAGCGCCTCCGTGGGAATCAGGTGAGCGTTACAGAACGCGAAGCCCACCGCAAAACTCCTACCCAGGCGCAATGGAAACCTCAGACGACACTGATCAATTAGCCCAGTTGCTTGGGGAACTAAGAGGAGAAGTACATGCAGCTCGTCAGGAAACAAACTCTCTAAGAAGAGAGCTGATAATTTCCAAGGAGCAAACAGAGGACCTCGCTAGGCAATTGCTACAAACGCAGGCAGGACAGACACCTTTGCCCGCTCCAGGAGGAAGTTATCCTTCTGCATCATCCTTAAATCCTGTGCAAATCAATCTACCCGGCAATGTGCCCTTGGCTCCGCCCGAACGCTTTTCTGGTGACCCAAAGAAATTTGCAGTGTTCATTAACCAGTGCCGCCTACACTTCTTATGTCGACCAGCTGCCTTCCCAACAGATCAGACCAAGGTGGCTTTCGTGCTTTCTTATCTCAGTGGCAGCGCCGCAGATTGGTCGATCCCTTTAGTCACTCAGGATGATCCGGTTCTGCATGATTTCCAGGCCTTCCAGTCCAGCATGGAGAAACTGTTCGCAAGACATGCACAAGGGCAGGCCTTGGACAATGAACTTCTTTCGTTACGACAGGGTAATCAAGACCTCTTGACTTATATAGCCTCATTCAACAGACTTATAGTAGAAACTCAATGGCCTGAGGATAAGTGAATAACGCTCTTCTACAGAGGCCTGCGTGGAGAGCTCAAGGATGTGTTGGCTCAAGTCGTGAATCCTCCACAAGAATGCTCAGACTATATTGACTTAGTTGTCCAATTGGACCACAGATTACAGAACAGGAAGGCTGATCGTTCCAAATTTGATACCCGAATGTTTTCTAAACCACAGACCTCTACTAGGGGAGCTGACACTGTGGAACCCATGCAAATAGGGGGCATGAAAGGACCTTTAACCCAAAAGGAGCGGGAAAGAAGAAGACAGCTGCAATTATGCCTCTATTCTGGAAACTCGGGGCACTTTCTTCCAGACTGTCCAGTAAAACCAGCTAAGAAGGCTGTAGGAGCCGCAGATACCTGTACCACAAATTCTGAGCAGGGAAACGACCTAGCCCGACAAGTGTAGAGGTCCTCTTGCCGAGCGTTAAAATCCGTCCCGTGACCTCGCATTTCGTGGTGCCTATGGTCCTCATTAGTCCTGAACGTCCGGATCGTTTGCATGCAATTGAAGCTTAAATCGACAGCGGAGCAATCGGTAATTATGTGGACCGTGAACTAGTATCAAGGATGAATCTACCCCTTGTCCCTAAGGCAGTAAAAGACGTCATTACTACAGTGGATGGCACGGAGATAGCCTCCGGACCAGTAACGCACGCCACCCAAGAAGTGACGTTAGTGAGCCAAGATGGACACTGGGAGAAAATAGTGTTCGATGTGATCAAGGCCCCTCAGTTCCAGATCATTCTGGGAATCCCTTGGTTAGAGAAGCACAATCCTCAGATCGATTGGCGAGCAAAGACGGTTCAGTTTCCAGAATGTTTTACCACTTGTTATCCTCGGCCTGATGTTTCACTGGCGGCAATCTCTTCTGAGGTTCCCAAATTACCTCCCGAATACCAGGAATTCCAAGACGTCTTTCGGAAGGACCAAGCTAACACCCTGCCTCCTCATAGGTCTTACAACTGTCAAATAGATCTGATACCCGGAACAACTCCTCCTTGCAGTAGGATTTATGCCCTCACCGAGCCAGAGAATCTTCACCTCAGACAATATCTGGACCAGTACCTAGCTAACGAGTTTATTCGTCCTTCAAAATCTCCAGCTTCCTCGGCTTTGTTCTTCGTTCCGAAAAAAGAAGGAGACCTTAGGACTTGTATAGATTACCGCGCCCTGAATCAAATCACCGTTAAAAACAGATACCCGTTACCTTTGATCCCTGAACTCCTGGACCAAGTCAAAGACGCATGTATATATACAAAGTTGGATCTCAGAGGAGCCTACCATTTGGTACGAATAAAAGAGGGCGATGAATGGAAGACGGCCTTCCGCACCAAGTATGGGCTGTTTGAATATCAAGTTATGCCCTTTGGACTTTGCAACGCTCCTGCCGCCTTCCAGTATTTTATGAATGATGTCCTTAGAGAACTCATTGATGTGTGTGTTGTTGTCTACATTGATGACATCCTCGTCTATTCATCATCTGAAGAAGAACATCGGAAACACGTTAGAGAGGTCCTCGAGAGATTATGTCAACATAACCTTTTTGCTAAGCTCGAAAAATGCGTTTTCAACGTAACTGAAGTTGAGTTCCTGGGATTCATATTGTCACCTAACGGAGTCCATATGGATTCAAAGAAAGTCGATGCAATCATCAAGTGGTCTTCACCAACCTCTGTAAAAGGAGTCCAAAGCATGTTAGGCTTCGCTAACTTTTACCGCAGATTCATCCCTGAATTCTCTCGAATAGTCCAGCCCATCACCGCTCTGTTAAAGAAAAACAAACGTTTTGAGTGGTCTACCGAGGCAGAACAAGCTTTTCAGGATTTAAAGACTAAATTCATTTCTGCACCTGTTCTAAAACATCCTCGCCCAGAACTCCCCTACATCATAGAAACAGATGCTTCTAGTCTTGCTATGGGGGCAGTTTTATCACAAAGGGATCCGGTCACAAACCAATTACATCCTGTAGCCTTTTGGTCCCGCAAATTCTCGGCTCCCGAGATCAACTATTCAATTACAGACAAGGAACTTTTAGCTATCAGATCGGCCTTTAAAACCTGGCGGCATTATCTTTTGGGAGCCAGACATACAGTCACCGTAATGACTGATCACCGCAACTTACAGTATCTGAAGACAGCCAAAGCTCAGTCTTCCAGGCAGCTTCGCTGGGCTCTGTTTTTGGCTGAGTTTGACTTTATAATTACTTATCGACCAGGCAGTAAAAATGGAAAAGCAGATGCCCTCTCCCGGATGGGAATAGATGAACATTTGACCAATCCAGAACCAATACCCATAATCCCAGAACAAAGGATTTTGGGCTTGGTCAGCGCTCAATCCTTTGAAGACATTAAGACTACAGTCAAATCACTTTTAACTCCGGTCGACTTACAGGACTGGCAATTAAAAGGAAAAGAATTCTCAGTGGATCTAGACCTACCATATTTCCGAGGACGATTGTACTTGTCCAGTGAGAAAATACAAAAACAGGTAATCTCCTGTTATCACGATTCACTAATGGAGGGTCACCCTGGCATAACCAAAACCATGGAAAAGGTCAAAAGACATTTCTGGTGGCCATCATGGAAGAAGGACATTAGAGACTTTGTAATCTCCTGCGGTGTGTGTGCCCAGAATAAGAGTCAGAAGGAGAAACCAGCCGGTCTCTTACACCCACTAGACATCCCTCCCTGTCCATGGCATACCCTGTCCATGGATTTCATCACGGACTTACCTCCATGCTCAGGGTATAATACCATTTTAGTAGTCGTGGATCTATTCTCCAAGATGGCTCACTTCATTCCCCTGAAGGGCCTACCTTCAGCTTCAGTATTAGCCCGAGAATTCTTAGAAAACATCGTTCGGTTACACGGTTTCCCATCGGTTTTGGTCTCCGATAGGGGAAGTCAATTCATCTCCCACTTTTGGCGAAGTTGCTGTCGTTTAGCCCAAATTGATGTGAGACTTTCTACCAGTCACCATCCCCAAACTGACGGACAAACCGAGAGGACAAATCAAACTCTAGAGCAATATCTACGTTGCATGCTCCAACAAACTGAAAACCCTTGGAAGGACATTCTTTGGATCGCTGAATACGCCTATAACAATTCGACTCATTCTGGAACCGGGAAGACTCCCTTCTTCCTATTATACGGACACCATCCTAGAACCTCTAACCTGGATCCTCCCCAAGAATTCGAAACACCTGCTGTGGATCAATCGCACTCGGAGATCACTCGTGCTTTTAAGGAAGCCACTGCCCATCTGCAAAGAGCTAAAGCTCAATTTAAGAAAGGAGCAGATCAGCACCGTAAAGAGGCCTCTCACTACGCAGTGGGAGATCAGGTCTGGTTATCCACTAAGCACCTACCTCTAAAAGGACCCCGCACTTTCATCCCGAGATACCTTGGACCCTATCTTATCTCTACCATAATTAATCCGGTGGCTGTTAAATTGGAATTGCCTTCGCATATGAAAATACATCCAGTATTCCATGTCTCCTTACTAAAACCAGTGCAACCAGGAACCCGATTGACCGAACTCCCGGAACCTGTTTTAGTAGATGGAGAACTTGAGTTCGAAGTAAAGAACATCCTAGACTCCAAAATCTCCAAATCTAAATTATATTACCTGGTTGATTGGAAAGGATACGGCCCCCAGGAAAGGTCTTGGGAACCCTCAGAGCATGTCCACGCACCTCGTCTGGTCAAGAAATTCCATTTGAATCACCCCGACAAGCCAAAACCCCCGGAGAAGACACGCTTGGGAGGGGCCTTGAGGGGGGGTGCTGTCATGATCACTGCTTCCAAGGAGTCAGGAACAGCCCAACGTCCTTGGAAGCAGGCCTCTAACCGTTATCTTAGGCACCAGCCGGTCCCCACTGGGACCTTTTGGACCTTGTCCTGGCGCCGGTGGCACCAGGCTCATCAAAGCCATCGGTCCCGGCACTAGAAGTGCCGGGCTCATAATATGTATGAAGATGCTTGGGTGGACTTACCTGCAGCAGACCATGCTGCTTACTTACCAGCCACATAGGAATCCTCTGTGAACAGGAACTACTTTCTTACCTGGGTGGGGCAAGCTCCACTCCCTGGATACAACACGGGAACTCTTCTGGAACTGGAACTCTTTTCTTACCTAGGCGGGGCCATGGAGGAAGACTCCTCATCACTCCAAGGCTATTTAAACCACACCCGATTGAACAAACGTGCTTCGCGTTATTCTGCATCTGCAGCAGAACGCTCACCGAGTCTGTTCCAGCCTTTCTTCCTTCCGATCCTGAACCTGCAAGAACAATACTTACCACTCCTGTATCCAGTATTCAGCAGCACCTGCAAAGACAAGAAACAACAGGTTAGCACTGCAACCTTTACACGCAGCGCTTTCCTCACCTGATCCATCGGCAGCGAACATTTCTTCACGCTGCACCTCCGCCTGTGAAGACAAAAGCATTGTTATTTCTTACCGGCACTCCGCGAATTCCGGATTTCTTCAACGCTGCAACCCAGCATCTGAAAGACAAACGAAGAGACATTAGACAGGTATTTACTCACGTCCATCGCGCTCGCCACAGTAGAACGCCTGCAAATACTCCGGCGTTTTCCAGCATCTCTTCAGCACGAACTCACAGCTAGGGAAAAGAGACAGTTAGAGCGCTTGCATTTACTTACGCATTTCCAAGCGCTTCATTCCAAGGCTCTGGCTCCAACTTCGGCTCTCTTCACACCATCTCCTATCTCAAGAGCCCTGCAAGACAAATAGGAAAAAGCATTATACAGAGTCCTGTTCTATATTACCGTGCCCGCGCACCTAAAGACTAAAAGGACTAAAAAGGTGTCCAGAAACTCACGGCTCGTGCAGTTAACGACGGTAGCGATCCTCTGATTTCAAGAGGCCTATGTTTCACCAGTGAAGGAACTGGCAACGGCACCCTGCACCAGACGCAGATGGAGAGTCCAGCATTCACCTATCTAAGGTGAGCACGTTGACCTGGGGGCTCTACGGAGAAGCTAAGAAGAGAGAGAGAGAGAGAGAGAGAGGGACATTCAACAACCCAGATCATTAACCCCCATATTCTTTCACCTGCAGAAATCTCACTCTTCGAGTTCGACACACAGTGCGAAGAGGTTCGGCCCCAGAAGCAAATCGAGTCCTGCACATCACTTTTCGGGTCACAGACACCTTCCTGCCAAGACCAGCGCCTCCGTGGGAATCAGGTGAGCGTTACAATGACACGGGAACAGATACGGCCACGATGCGGACGGATGATGACGGTGGTGACGACGGGATGGGCCTTCCATCACCACCCCCTCGGGCCTCCCTGACCGACGAAATTGGCTCCTTCCACACCATGATTGCCAGGGCATCCAAGCTTTTCCAGCTCTGCCCCGAAGAACAGAAGAAGGAAGGCTTCCTCTATCAACGGCGCAAGGCCAAGAGGAAGACGGTCCTTGCGGTGCCGTTTGTTGACGACATCTGGGACGAGGGACTTGCTCTCCTGAAGAACCCGTCCATGACGCCTGCCAAGAGGGATCGGTATGAGAAGAAGTACCGGTTCCCCGATTCCGCCCCTTTGTGCCTTAGGGTACAGCCGACCCCGGATTCGGTCGTCTCGGCGGCGGCCAAGAAGAAAGCGGCAGGGGCGACGGCTTCAACTTCACCTGACGGCGAGGGAAAGTAACTGGACGCCATGGGACGACAAGTCATCTCGTCTGCGGCAACGACAATTAAGGCGGCCAACGCCCTAGCGATTGTGGCCAGCTACGACAGGAAGTTGTGGTATAAGATCGCTCCCCTGCTGGACTTCCTACCGGACGACAAGAGGGCGGAGGCCCTGGAGATCCTGCAGGAAGGTGAGGTGGCGTCAGACCATGCCATAACGGGGGCCACGGACATCGCTGACACCGGGTTCCGCCAGTTGGGCAACCGCGTTTGCCTTCGACGGCGAGGATGGCTCAAGGCAACAGATTTCCACGAGGACGTGCAAACCAGAGTTCTGGACATGCCCTTCGACGGGAACAACCTGTTTGGAAAGACAGTAGATGAGTCACTTCAGGCCATCTAGACCGACACGGAGACGGCTCGGGCCTTGGGAGTTTTGCAGCAATGACGGCTGCCCTTTCGGAACTCCGGAGGCAAGCAAGGTGCCTCCAAAGGATTCGGCGGTGGCTCCTCTACGTACCGCCAGGCAGCCCGTTCCTCATCGCAAGAGGCCTACAGAGGGCGCGGCAAGTCAGGAGGATCTTGTCGCCAAGGAGGCCAGGGCGGCAAGGCCTCCTCCAAGCAGGACTGAACCGGCCGTAGTGTCGGGCGCCCACCTGAGCACCCCAGTGGGAGGCCGGCTGGCGAAGTTCGTCAGCGTGTGGGAGTCCATCTCCACCGACCGTTGGGTGCTGGATGCCCTGGCCCACGGGCGCACTCTCGAATTCCTAAAGAAGTGCCCCCGCATTCCTTCCGTGGCCAGGAAGGAAAATCACGTCCCTCAACTGCTGTTAGAAGTAAGGGCGATGCTCAAGAAGGGAGCCATCGAGCTTGTCCAGAAGAGGCTCCGGGGCTCCGGAGTATACTCAAGATACTTCCTCGTCAGAAAAAAGACAGGCGGTTGGTGCCCCATCCTGGACCTGCGTCGGTTAAACAAATCCATCAAGGCCCAGAAGTTCCGGATGGTCACCTTACCGCACGTGCTGGCACAGCTGGAGGAAGGTGACTTCCTATCGTCGCTGGACTTGGAGGATGCTTACTCCCACATCCCCATTCTAAAAGGACACTGAACGTTTCTCAGATTCGTAGTCCAAGGACGGCACTACCAATTGAAGGCCCTGCCATTCGGATTGAAGTCGGCGCCCAGTGTCTTTACCAAGTGGCTAGCACTAGTGGCGGCGCGGCTGTGCCTGCAGGGGATCCACGTTTACCCCTACCTGGACGATTGTCTCATCCGAGCAAGGACAAGGGAACTCACTGTCGAGCACACAGCAAAGACTGTCCAACTGCTCAGGGATCTGGGATTATCCATCAACTTCCCCAAATCCCACCCAGTTCCATCGCAGGTCGCACTGTTTCTGGGAGCCAAGCTTGATACAGTGGCACGATTGGCCTCTCCGTCGGAGGAAAGGACAAAGGCCATCCTGGGCAAGGAGCAGCGCCTGCTGGCCACGGACGTGGCCAGGGTGAGGTCCATCAAGTCCCTTCTCGACATGATGTCCTCTTGCATCTACCTGGTGTGCCTATGCAGGCTGCGGATGCGTCCTCTACAGGAGTTCCTCGACGCCCGTTGAATGCAAGCGGCGGGCAGTTTCGAAGACAAGATCCCGCTCAATGAGATCTTCTGCCAAGCTATTCGGTGGTGGGGCACCCGCGCGCATCTCGCGGCGGGCACTGACTTTCAGACCCCAGCACACCAGGAGATGGTGATGACGGATGCCTCCCTGGAGGGATGGGGAGTGCACACCGGAGATCTTCACGCGAGAGGCCTTAGGCTCCCGGAGGAGAGTTCACTCCACATCAACATCCTAGAGCTCCGAGCAGTGTTCTGGGGTCTCAGGTCGTTTCTCCCGTCCTTCAAGGACAACGTGGTGAGGATCTTCACTGACAACACCATCACGATGTTCTACATCCGGAAGCAGGGAGGAACCAGGTCCCCGGCCCTATCCGAGGAGGCCCAGGATCTGTGGCATTGGGCCGTTGCCCAGGGGATGTTTCTGGTGCCCTTCCATCTAGCAGGGATAAAGAACACCATCGCCGACTCCCTCAGCAGGGAGCTGCGCTCGTGCCACGAGTGGGAACTGCGTCAGGACCAAGGTAATCGACTTTTCCAACGATGGGGCAAACCCCAGATTGACCTGTTCGCGACGGCGGCGAACTCCAAGTGCAAGAGGTTCGCCAGCAGGTTTCCCCAGCCGAGGAGCATGGCAGATGCTTTCTCATTCCCCTGGGATGGCCTGTTCCTCTATGCGTTCCACCCGTTGCCGTTGCTACTGCGACCCGTCAGCCAACTCAAGAGGTCCCGGTGCAGGATGATCCTCGTCGCACCTACGTGGCCGAGACAGATCTGGTTCCCTGACCTTTTGGACTTGTCAGCGTCCCCCCCAGTCAAACTACAACTCTCAAGTGCTATGGACACAAATGGAAGAGGTTCTCTGTCTGGTGCCGTGCACAGAAGATTAACCCTCTGCAAATTACGGCCCCTCAAATGCTGCCGTACCTGCTGTCGCTGGGCAAGGCGGGGCTGGCTCATGCTTTCATCAAAATACCTCTAGCGGCGATCTCCCGCTACACCAGAACTACGGGACGATCATCTCTGTGGTCTCATCGCCTGGTGAAGGAGTTTATGAAGGGACTGTTCCGTTCATTCCCGCAGATGAAGGCTCCGGCCCCGGCATGGGAGCTCAACGTGGTGCTGACCAGGCTCATGGGGGCGCCTTTTGAGCCTCTGCATTCGGCACCATTGAAGTTCCTGTCGTGGAAAACAGCATTTCTTGTGGCCATCACCTCCGCACGACGAGTGGGAGAGATCCAGGCCCTATCCTGCAAGCCTCCATACTTGACTTTTCATGAGACGAGGGTGCTTCTTGTCTGGTGTACCCCTGCTGGACATCGGCAGGGCTGCTACGTGGAGGTCGACGCTCACCTTCACGAGATTCTACTGCGTCGACCGGGATTCCAGGGAGGAGTCCAGGGTCGGCCAAGCAGTGCTGCGCAACCTGTTTGCCTGAAGGTGGGCCTGGTGAGGAGGTAAGAGATGCTTAATGTTGAGTTTATGTAATGCTTAATGTTGAGCCTTGCCACCTCCCGTGGTTGTGCATGTGTGTACTGCTATGTATTCTTATATTCATGAGCATGTGAATCCATGCCAGACCCCATGCTGGAGAAGGAACAAGTTACTTACCTGTAACTGTTGTTCTCCAGCATGGGTCTGGCATGGATTCACATGCAAACCCTCCCTCCTTCCCCTCTGCGGCTCTTCACTTCGTCCTACTGCCACTTTACGTGCTACCAAATCTGAGGATGGCTGCCAGGGGAGGGGCTTAGAGAGAGGGCAGTCATTGGCTGGGGGCAGTATGACCCAGAGACCAGTGATTGGTTACTACTAAGAAAGACAGATCAGAAACGAAACTGATACTGATTTTTTCTTTACCGAGGATTCCCAGCCTGACGACGGGGAATAGTCATGTGCATGTGAATCCATGCCAGACCCATGCTGGAGAACAACAGTTTCAGGTAAGTAACTTGTTCCTACTTTTGAGACCACCCTTTGCCGTTGGTTTAGCTGACTTGCTTCATGTTTTTGTCTTTTAAATTAGCAATTGTCGGTTTTGTGAAAATCTCGCCCATTTTGGGCAAGCTGTCGGCTGTCTGTTGGGTTCGTTCTCTTTCCACATCTTCAATCGGCGAACCGCTTTTTGTAAGTTCAGAGGGCCAGAATCGGTTGTAGGGGCCCTCGGGTGAGCAACCGCTGCAGGTGTCTCGGTCTCTTTGGTCTCTGGTAATCTCCAAGTTCTTGTTGGCATTTAAATTAGTAGATGTAAATCCAATCAAATCAGTTCTAGCAGCACCATTCAGATTTGGAGATATAATAGTGCCTAGAGATACGTCGTTTAAATTGACTTGCTGATTCTGTTTTCCAGACTGATTATGTGAACTGTTCCTCTGACTTGTTTGTGTTGACGAAGATGTCTGTCGTATAGTACGCACAGTCGATGGTTCTTGTGTTAGAGAAAGTTCAAAGTCCCTTGGCAGTCTCCTTTGTTGTTTTTCCCTGATTATAGGGTCTAGTATCGTGTGTAAAAGACTAGCGACTTTTGCGTTGCTATTTTCCATATTTGTTTGGACTCCTGAGACAAAACCTGCCACATAAATCATTTTGGAATGGAGCATTGCCAGCATGGTGGTCTGGTCCTTCATTTGATCTTACATTTGTTCATGCAGCTTCATAAAAGGGGCAAGTATTGTTGTTAAGTTTAGTCTAGTTTAGTTTCTTTATTTGTACCGCGCGCCGAACCCTGAGGTAACTGGGCGTCAGAGACTTAGAGGAGGTTACAACAGAATATAGACATACAAGATGATAACAGTAAGTGCAGTTGACCGGGTTACATGGTGGTCGAGAGGCAGACATAGGATAAGAGTGCATTAATTAGTGCGTCAGACAGAGGTGGAGTTCTTGTTGGCGAGCCAGGACTTCACTTTTGCTCTGAAGGTCCAAAAGGAATGTTCTGCTCTAAGGTTCAGCGTTATAGAGTTCCATTGTTTGGCGGCTAGGACCGGGAAGCTGGAGCCACCTGCTTTTTTTAGGGAGAATTTGAGGATGGATAGGCAGTGAGAGTACAGCATTCTGGTTGGTCTGGTTGAAGTGAACTTGTCTGCCAAGTATTTGTGGGCGTCATTAGAGAGGCATTTGTGGACAATGACGAGAGATCTGAGGGTGATTCTGTCACGTACAGGGAGCCAATGGGCATCTTGTCTGAAGCTGGAGATGTGCGAATGCCGCGGGATACTCAGAGCCGCTCTGAGGGCATTATTCTGCAGCACTTGCAGTTTGTTCAAATTGCGTTCTGAGGTGCCAAGAAAGAGAGTGTTGCAGTGTCAATTTTTGAGAGCACTAGCGCTCTGGCTAGTGTAATGCAACTGGAAGGCGAGAGGAAGGATTTGCAGGCATTGATGAGCTTATTTGCATAAGCTGTGGAGGAAGCTGTGGCGTTCACCTGTTTTTTTAGCGAGAGTGTGGAATCTAGATATTCCCCTAGAGTTTTAATTTCTTTGGCCACAGTTATTAGGTTACCGTCTATGTTGATAGAAGCGTAACAGGGGTCCAGTTTGTTTAGCCGTGGTTGGGAGCCGACGAGAAGGAGCTCAGTTTTCTCATCATTGAGGCATAAGCCGTGTTCTGCCATCCAGGCTTGGATCTCCAGGTAGAGGTTGTTGATCCGAATGGATCCCTCTTCATAGCAACCTGATAGGGTGATGAGTACCTGGGTATCGTCAGCATAATTTGTGTATGTGTATCCCAGGTTATCAAGGCGGTCGAACAATAGCTTTGTGAAGATATTGTATAAGGTCGGCGAGACGCACAAACCTCGTGGGACGCCACAGAGTATGGGGATGGGGTGGGCTGAAGACCCGGGTGGTTCGGTCGGCTAGAAAGGATTGGACCCAGGCGCTCGCCTGGCTAGAGAAAGCAGCTGAGGCCGTCAGATGTTCCGTGAGGATCTGATGTCGACGAGGTCAAAAGCTGTTAAAGTGGATACTAGGACAACATTTGCGGTAGTTTGTTGGTCATTGGACGGACCAAATGTAGGGACTACAGGTGCTTCCTTTGTTATGGGAGTTCGCACCGTTTCAGTCTCTTTATATTTAAATGTTTTACGAGTTACCTCTTTCCCATCTAGACTTTCGTATCTTCCTCTTTTTGTCGGTCCCTGTCGATTGTCCACAAGGATGTTTGTTGGTTGAAGTTCAGTTTTTTAATGTAGCTGCCTTCCACTGCATGGTTGTCCTATGGCAGCTGTTGGTCTAGTGCGCTCCACTAGTTCCTGACCATCCATGTACGATGGCCCTTCCTAGGAATTGCGGGATGTGCTTAGCTTCCATCGTCCATGATGTCTCCAGGAGTAGTTGGTCTGATATCTCATTTAAAGTTTCTAACTGTGGGACTGGGATGGTGAAACAATGTCTAGAGGCTTGCACTCTTGATATCAAATCAATTGCCTGTTTACCAGATCATTGGTAGAATTTGTGCATTTTTAGACCTCCATAAGGGTTAAGACGGGATGGCTCCCATCCAGTTCTTTACATCTCTCCACTTTTATAGGCGCTTTTATCACCTTGGATGATTAGTACTAAGGTTGTTGTACTTGTGGACTTGGCTTTCGGGGGTTCATGTAATTTAAGTTTGGTCGGCCTGTAGATAAGAGGTTTGCTCATTTGATTTGGTTTTGCTAGAATTTAAATCCGTTTGAGCGAAATGACATGTTCCATTTGATGTGTTTAAATCCATGTCCAATGTATTCTCTTTGTCTGTGGCAAGATCCTCCTTTTTTTGTATCGTTATGTTGCCCCGTTAACAAGGGGGCGCCTTGTAGGCATAATTCCCCAACCTCAGCCAACTCGTTTCTGTTGTTTAACATGCCTGGGAAGGGACTGCTGGTTCTATTGGCGTCAGGTGTGTGTATCTCACCCCTCTGTTCCTACTCACCCAGCAGCTGTTCGTACAATACAGCCTCTGATGATTGTTTACTATTCAATCCCTCACACCCCTTATGTTCAAAATTCGGGCTTGGTCCGAAGCAGCCTCTACCGGCTGCATTAGACAGGCTTACCTTACTTCAAACCGTGCCGTGCTCACCCCAATTACCACATTCACATGCAACGGGGATGGGGGATGAGGCAGTTTCTCTAACGGTTTGTGTAACTGTTGCCCTCTGACCCCTCCTGAGTTTGTGCCTTTGACATTTCCTGCAGTTCAAAAGGATCCTCACTCTTTTTATCCTCTGCCTCTGTTACCGCAGCTACATTTTTTTCAGTTAGCTCTATCAAATTGTCACGAGTTCTTTCATGCACCTCCGGATAACCCGTTTCATCGGAGGCGCTCCAGCGTTCCCAGTCCAGCTCCGGCTGCTGTAGAGTTGAGTCCATATCTCCACCCATCGGTGACATTTCTTCTCGCTGGGTGGTAGACAGGGCCTTAACCCTTGCATTCCCCTGCTATGATTTACCAACACTGCACCAGGCGAACACAGCCAAGGTCCCAATTGAAAATCCACCAATCCACGTCGGGACCAGTAGGCGGGACAAAAGGGTTGCTCTGACAATCTCCCGCTTTACGCTCAGTGCTCGGAAAGTTCAAAGCACATACCCTTCAACGCAACTGTGTTGAAGTTTCTAATCCACATGCAAAAGTAAGTTTAAACGGTAATGCCGTCAGACCGAGTGTCCGTCTCCACCATAGCCGAACGCTCTGCCAAACACGCCGCAACTACGCTCCGCTACAGCTGGGGTCTTTGTAGCTGCGGGCTCCTCCTCTAAAATTCACTCGGCAGCAAGGACAGACTGCGAGTGATTTCAGGATCACAATAACATTTTCTCTGTCCGTCCACATTCTGCCAAACACTTTCTTGAAGTGGGAGGAGTTCCATTTTATTTTTATTTTCAAATTTGTTTATTGGCATTTATTAATTAACACGCTTGCAGGAAAACATATGCCAAGGTATAAGGATGTTGAAAGTTAATGAGGAAAAAACAACAACAACAAAACAAACCATAAAACATTAATTTTCTCCCAGTGATTCTGCGTGCTGAGTTGGGTCGGTGTCACCAAGTGGGTCAGGAGGGAAGAGTTCCAGGTGGTTTGGAGTGAGGGGGAAGGAGAAGGAGGGAGACATCTTAATAACTGGCGAACTATGGTCTCAGGTCCATTGTGCGGTTGGCTCTTGTTAATTCACGGGGGCTTGTCATCAGAGGGATAAAACAGGGAGTCTGTAAGTTCTCTCCAAGCCTCCAGGGGGAGGAGTTCCATTTTATAGAATCGTTCAGCTCACCGCAAGCGGTTATCATGGTTCCTTTCTTGTTGGTTACGACCAGCCGTTCCGGTGTGAACGTGGGGTATTCTTTTCTCGTTCTTGGCTGACACACCAGTACTTGATCTCCTATTTCTATGTCACACTTTTTAGCTCCTCGACGGGAGTCTGCTCGGTCTTTCATCTTCCTTTTCTCTTCTTGGTCTCCGGTCCTGTCTTGTTGTTCTAATACGCCTGTGGGACGCTGTGTAGCGCCTTCTGGTAGCCAGGTTTGTGCAGTTCTTTGGAACATGAGGTCAGATGGGCATACTCCCGTGGTGGTCTTGTGAGTGTGTCGGTATTCGTGCAGGAGTTGATATAGGGCTTGCTCGAACAGTTTGTTAAGGACATTGGCCACTTGTAGAGCTCTTTTGATGTTGGCCATAAACCTCTCGACGATGCCATTAGCTTGAGGCCATCGTGGTTTTATTTTCCTGTGTTGCAACCCCGTCTCCGTGATAACCTGGGTATCACTGGTCAGGCTCTGGCGTAGCTGACCTCTTTCCTTTCCAATCGACCCTCCCAGGTCCAACTTGGGCCTTCCTCTCTGACATCTTTTTCTCCACCTGTGGTGTTCCCCAGGGATCTAATCTCTCTCCATGGCTGTTCAACCAATATCTGGCACTCCTTGCCCACCGCATCGCCGCTCTCTGCCCCAACTTTCAGTGCTATGCGGACGAGACCCAGCTCATTTTCAGGCTACCCTCGGCCTCCTCCTCTCCTTCCCTCATCTCTGACTGTCTGTCTGCTATCCAGGAATGGTGTGCCGCCAATGACCTCTGCCTTAATGCCAGTAAGACTGAGATTCTACTCATCGGCACACCCACTCCCTCCTTCCCTGCAGCTCTCTGGCCAGCCTCTCTTGGCCCTCTTCCTGCTCCTACCTGCAAGGCAAAAAACCTCGGGGTCATCTTCGACACCACACTCTCCTTCTCTCCTCATATATCTGACGTCTCTAAGAAGTCACACTACCAGCTGCACCTCCTCAGAGGTATTCTTCCCTTCCTCTCCTTCCCCCAGAAGCTCACTGTCTCCCGAGCCCTGGTTCTCTCGAAGCTGGACTACTGTAAAAGCCTCTATCTTAATCTGCCTGCTCCACTCTCCGCCCTCTGCAACTCATCCAGAACAGAACTGTGAGACTTGTCCTTGGCCTCAAGCCCTGGGACCGTATCTCTCCAGGACTGAAATCTCTACACTGGCTCCCAGTGGCTGCGAGGATTAAGTTAAAAACCCTCTGCATTGTCCACAAGGCCTTCTGGGGCCTGGGGCCTAAATACCTTCAACTCTCTCTTCCTAAATTTCTTCCTTCCCGAGCCCTTCGCTCATTCGTCTCCAACTCCCTCAGGGTCAGCCGCTTCTCGAAGCAACGAGCTGGGGGTAGATGTCTCTCCGCGGCAGGGGCCTCCCTCTGGAACAGCCTTCCTGCCTCCCTGAAACTTGAGGAGAACCATCTCCGGTTCCGGAAGCACCTCAAAACCTTCCCCTTTGCTTCTGCTTTCTCTTTCCCTCTCCCCTGCTAAATTCTTCATTGAAACTGCACTGAATCTGCAACTGGGCCACTCTCACCGACCTCGGTCCGGGGCCAAGCCACTCTCCACTTGCACTGCCTCCCTGGCAACCCCTGCACTGCGGGACTGTCTCTGTATCCCTACAGCCCCCCCTTCCCAGCACTTGTCTGCACTTACCTTGCACTTGCCACCAGCTGGCCCTATTTATTTATTTTATTCTACTTACTTGTACTGCACTTCCCCCCCTCCCCTTGCATTTTTCCCTTCCCCTACCCCTGCACTTGCGCGGTCTGAATGTCACCTGGCCTAGTAGGATCGTTGTCTGTCTTCCCCTTGTTCCCCCCTCCCTGCCTCGTCGCGCCTTGAAACACTTGTGTATAGGCGCGTTACAAATGCCATATCATATCATATCATGTATCGTGCAAAGTTTGCAAAATCCTGGCTGGTAAACGGTGGCCCGTTCACTGACTTAATTACCTTTGGTATCCCGTATGTTGACAGCATGCGGTCAAGAGTGGGTATGACGCAGGTGGCTGATGTGGATTCTATCATTTGAGCGTCTGGGAAGCGTGAGTGCTCATTGATCAGAACTAGCACGTACGCTTTGTCTCGTAGTGGCCCAAAGAAGTCCACGGCCAGTTCTTCCCATACCGCTTCCCGAAAAGGGTGACATTTGTAGTGCGCTGGGATTTGGGCCACCTGCATGCAAGTGGTGCAACGACTTATGACGTCTTCTACTGTGGCGTCCAATTTGGGGAACCATACTTTCTGTCTCAGGAGACGTTTTGGGGAGACTCTCCCCAGTGGCCCTCATGCGCCAGCATCAACATGTCTTTATTGCACATCAGTGTACAGTTAACTGAACTTCCCTTTCTCTCAAGCCCCTCCCTAACCCAACGTCACTTCCCTCTGTCCTGGCCCAAATGTGGGCCTTCCCCTCACAACATTGAGGGAGGGCTACACACCCTTGTCACAACATGACATGAAGGGTGACAGAAAAGTGCCATAGGGTACGTTGTCCATGAAGGATAGGGAGAGAGGAAAACAGGGTGATGCACTAGCATAGAGTGCTAGGAAACAGGTCAATCAGCAAGAAGAAGTGCTTTGAGTATGGATTTAAATAATGGTAGGGTTGTAGTAGTATCGATAGGTAGAGGAAGAGCATTCTAGAGTAGGGGAGCAAAGAGAGAGAGCAAAAACGAGAGGGAGCACAGCAGGTGAACTGACGATGATCTTAAATGAGTCAGGAAGAGGGACATGGAGTGAGAGGAGCAGATAGGTAGAGTGCAGTGAGTCCATGGATAGTTATGAAGATGATGATAAGAAGTTTATAATTGGCCCTTTGTTTCAGCTGAGTAGGTAGAGGTAAAACGAGAAAGGTAGACTGTTTCAGCTGAGTAGCTAGAGGTAAAGCGAGAAAGGTAGGCAAGTGTGCTGACCCCAACGTTGATGACTTTGTTCAGAGGTGAAAAAGCATAGTTGGGGAGGCTATAATGATAATATAATGATAATGATGGCCCTCATTCCGAGTTTGGAGGTAAGGGAAAAACCTTAGGTAAGGGTAAGCCCGCTACGGACTATTCTGACCGACCACACCGCTATTTACTGCATCGTACTTAATAATGCCGTAAATAGCGGTCTGGGCGCGCGCGCGTCACACCTTGCTGCCATTAGTGGCATGCCGTAAACCGGAGATGATCACAAGTGATGCAGACATGCATATAACGGCCTCCTGAAGGCCGAAAAAGTGCTTACCGGCATGGTGTAAATACCGGCATCGCCGACCAGGCGTTAAGAACCCTGAGCAGTGTTTCCAAGTGCCACAGGAGCACACAATGAGCACAGGTGGAGGCAATGGAACCAGGGCCAGTACAAAAGGAGCACACCCACACACCACACCCCCTCCCACACCAAGGTGATACCAATAGTAGTAGAATTACTGGAGCTGGAGGACCTGCTTGCAATGCTTCAACAACAACAACAACAGCCGCCACCACAGAGGAGACGCAGGAGGAGAAGGAGGGTGAGACAGGCCCAGCATGCCCCACCAGTGCAGCCAGGGTTACCACGCCGGCAGCCCCCAATCCCTCGCATCAGAGCCCACCCCCTTCAACCTACCACCTGAGCAGATCCATACCCTGTACCGGCTTGACCGTGACACCAGAACCAACATAGTGGACCTGATAAACAACGACATAGTGAGCCTCATAGAAATACGCAACGCCATCCCCCCTCTACTGAAGGTAGTGTCTGTGCTCCACTTCCTTGCCACAGGCACCTACCAGCACATGCATGGCATATCACAACCCTTATTTTCACGGATACTGAACCAAGTGCTGGATGCCCTCCTCAAGCACACAAGGGACTACATATCCACACCACGGACACCCCAGGAGATATTCGATACAAAAGTTGCCTTCCACGCACTGGCAGGCATGCCAAATTGTGTAGGTGCCCTCAACTGCACCCATGTGGAGTTGGTGGTCCCGCATGCCATGGAGGTGGTGTATCGCAACCGCAAGCAATACCACTCCATCAATGTGCAGATGGTATGCGACGCCAGGAAGATCATCACACATTGCTGTGCCCGATATCCCGGATCAACTCATGACTCTTTGGTACTGCGGAACTCCACACTACTACATGGAGCGACATGCTGGACGACATGCCTGGCTGCTTGGTGAGTTGCCTGACTGGGCCATGGCAGTGCATCGGGGTTATGAGGTGGGTGGCTGCATACTACAACTGGGTGTGAATGGGGGGGGTGCATACTCCACCTGGCTGGGAAGGGGGGAATGCATACACCACCTGGCTGGGGAGGGGGGGGAAATGCATACTCCACCTGGCTGGGAAGGGGGTGGGTGATGCATACTCCACCTTGCTAGGAATGTTGACGTCAGTGCATGATGTGCACATCACCAAACACTGTGCCCCAAAGCAACTGAAATGGTACATGACAACCAAATCCCATAGTGATGAAGTAAGGCCGACGCCTATCACTACATGACTTCATGACTAACAGGTAACTAGCCCACATCCCACAACACATGCACCACTCATCAGCGGCCCTCGCACACCGTAAGGTCATCCTGCACTATGCACTACATATGCACTATGTTGCTGTCTCCAGCATATCACCACACAGGACAGTCATCCCTGGGAGTGCATTGAACTGCGTCAACCAGGGATACCACAGTGTGTCACTGGTTCGGCACACCCATAGGAGTGCTGCATGTCACCATGGAACTGATCAGTGCAGAATGCCCAATATAGAACTGACTACAGCCAACGCTCCCTACTACCAAATCCCACAGAACACAACTCATCACTGATTTTACACAAACCTTTGGCCTGTTGGGGGCATGATTTTGCTGCCTCAGCCGGTCGGGTGGGGCACTCCTCTACAGCCATGAGAAGGTGGCCAAGATCACCATGGCATATGTAATGCTGCACAATATGTGCATTCGTCGGAACGTGCCCCTGCCCCCTGACATGGAACTGCTACCACCTGATGATGATGAAGGGGAGGAGGAAGATGTGGTAGGACATCATCACGGTGCCGATGCACAGGAGGGACGTGCTGTGCGGCAGTCATTGATCGCACAATATTTCTGACACACTAGTCAGCAGAGGGTGACATAATGTTAGGACACAGGGCACTGGGTGTGGGGATACATGTACACTATGCATGGTGCAAGATTAAATGACACATGCCAATGATGAATGTCCACTCTGTTTTTTTTGTAACACAGCCGGTGTATTAAAATTGAAAATATGAACGTGAAAAACAAACCCTCCACCACCCTCACCCCCTCCCTCTCCCCACACATCTCCTCCACACACCCTCCACCCACAACTCCCTCACACACCCTCACCCCCTTACCCTCCCCCCACAACTCCCCAATGCACCCTCACCTCCTCCCCCTCACCCCACAACTCCCCAACACACCCTCACCCCCTCCCCCTCCTCCCACAACTCCCCAACACACCCTCACTTCTTCCCACTCCCATTCCCACCACAACAACCCTACACTAGTCCCATAGGGTCCACGTAGCCCACATGAGGCTGCCAGTATAGTTACTCTGCGCTCCCGGAGCCAGCGGGAGGCATGTCCCATCGGCGCTGCGCACGGAGCGACCGAAGGAACGGGCTGGTCTGGGTGGAGTTGCTTGTGGACGGTGTGTCCTCATGCTGTGGCTGTTGGCCGGGATGAGCAGCCTCCAAAGCATCGGCTATGCGGCCGAGCACCTCGCAGAGGCGGTTAGTGTTTTCAGTTCTAGTCTGGCCCAGTGCCCTCAAATCAGCACACCACTCCTCCCTGGCCTGGCGATTTGTCCTGCACGAATTCCATTATCAGGGCAGAGAGCTGGTCAGCCCGCTGTGCACCAGCGGATTAAGCAGTGGCCCTGCTGGGAATCGGGCTGACATGTCCTGCCGGCGATTCCTCAACGAGACTGTACACGGGACTGCCATGTCCCAGTGTCTGTTCTTGGCCAGACTGCTCCAGTGTGTCATTATCACCAGAGTCACTGAAGGATACCTGGGGTTTGTGAAATCTTCAGGGCTGTGCACGACTTCCACAGTATCGTCCTCAGTTGTTCCCCAGATGTCATTGGGCTGTCCTGAACTTCAAGGGGGGCCGTGGCTGCAACCTCGCCGGCCACACTGGACTCCTCAGAGCGTGGCGTTAGGCAGGTGTCTACAGGCAGTGCAAGGAGGGGTGGGGAAGGGCTTGGTGCACCCTCCACGGGCATTGCTGGTGCTGATGGTGTACGTCCCAGTGGTGTCTTTGTCGCTGGGACACGGCGGCCCCTGCCTTGGCCCCTAGATGTGCTGGGACGGTTGCCGTCATGCTCCTCACTGTCATGCATACTGCCTGTGGGGGTGGAAGAGAGGGACGGCATGAGTGATGTTTGGATAGCCAGCATTCATGCATGGCTACGATTGCACATTCAGACAATTGTGGGTAATCGGCATTTGTGTAGGGAACGGCACGTCATTCCATGCATGGGTGGTAAATGCATGCATATCTCGGTGTCACTCATGTTGGCCAGGTACTGTGCTGTCTAACATGCACACTGTTTATATCAACGACCCTGTGTGCCTTATGGAATTAGCAACTTTGTGTGGTATGTGTCATGTACGTTACGGCCTTGCACCAGGCACTGGCTTGGGTCCCACTTGCTTCGGCATGATTTACAGGGGGGGTGTGTGTGGCCGACCATGGCGTCACTCTTTGGCCCGACGTTAGCAAGGACTTTCATCACATTTGCTTTAACAGTATTAACTTTGGACACTCACCTCCATCAGCGGATGACGTGGCGCCACACTCCATTCCTCCGACCCCGTCAATGGATTCAGCCCCTATCAGGGCGGCACATGTCTCCTCCCACGGAGTTTTATTGGCGAACTTGGTCCTCCTCCGGTCTCCAAGGCCTGGTTTCGGTTCACAGAAAAAATTACCCTCAGCCGCAGGTCATCACACCTTTTGCGGCAATCCTTTACGGTGCGGGGGTGTTGCCCACTGCGCTCACCTTCTGGCATACCAGTGCCCAGATTTCTTTTTTTTTTAGCACCGCTGCCCTCCGCATGTTGCTGCTAAACACAGTCCCAGCATGCTCGTGTAGGGTATCCACGAGCATTTGTAGCTCATCTGGGCTGAACAGCTCCTTTCGGAGGCGGGCAGCTCCCTTCTTTGGTGCTTTGGGCATTCCTGGGTGGTTGTAGAAACTTTCCGGTAGGTCACCAGTGTGCCTGGGGTCCTGTGTGGTGAGGATTGCAATGGATTGTGTTTTTCAAGATGGCCGCCATGCTCCTTTCCGTTCCTGTGCGATGATGCTATTTCCAGTTCCGCAATTTAACGGTGACTGTAAATAACGGTGACCGCTATTTACAGTCACCGCTAATGCCGCGTTTGTCTATGGCGGTAGTGTTGTCTACTGTGCGATTCATGCTGGTAGGGGTTTTTCGGGGCCTTTTGAGGCATGGCGCTAGGTCCCTTAACGGCATGGCGCAAAGCTTGTGCACGCTAACTTGTAATAGTGTGCTTTTAGCGGGCTACTGCCAGCTCGGACACGCTATTTGCGCCATGCGGGTAAGGGACAGCACTTACCTCCAAACTCGGAATGAGGGCCGATGTGTTATTTATATAGCGCCTTAATCCAAAGCACTTTACAGAGCACATATTTACATACAATATCACCCAACCGAAATTGGTACTCATTTATCGACCTCGGATGGATGAAAGGCCGAGTTGGCCTTGCCGGGATTCGAACCTGTAACCTGCAGATCACGCTCCGATCACAGCAGCGAGCGCTCAACCCGCTGAGCTATCTTACCGGCATAAAGGAGACGGATACAGTAGTCAGATCTAGAAAGGACTGAGGAGATTAGCTATTTAGCAGTATTGAAAGGAAGATGACAGATTGTTCTGATATTGAGGAGGTTTATTTGGCTGCAGTGGCAGATTTGGAGATGAAGAGCTAGAAGTTGTGTGATGGGTCGAAGATGACACCAAGGTTACGAGCGGAAGCAAAGTAAGTGAGGTAGTCAGGAGAGAAGAGAAGAGAAGAGAAGGAGGCGGAGAGGAAGAGATAGCCTGTTTGGCTGGAAAGCAGAGAGCCCCTTCGATTAACTTCACACAATTATTCTCATCAATCTTCTACTTTCGTTTCTCTTGGCGGAATACCTGACAGAAACTTTCGAATGAGCACATCCACTGTGCCGGATGACTCTGACAATGGTATCGTATTTGTCCTTTTCAAGTTCAAACATTCATCGGCAGTTTAGCTTTACTCCCGTCTTTCATCACATGCATTTAACAATGTTCGTTCCAGCGCTCGTTATACAATGTTGCCGCTTGCAACCTTGAGTTCAACACAGACCGGTCTTGCATTCGTATCCGCGACTCCTCGGCTGTGTTGCTCTTTCTGGCCCTTCTTTTTTCCTGGACCCAAGGACGATTACCACAGCGGTTGCTGCTGCTCCTCCCCGCCTTGGTCAGATACGCGGGAGGGCCTTTGGTATCTCCAACACGCAATGCAGGATTCTTTAGCCTGGATTCCTGGCCTTACACTTTGAAGGTTTCTTGAAAGTAATGGCGTCTGGCTGAAAAGGTCATGGGTAATTCCCTCTTCTTGGTTTGCCGTCTTTCTCCCTTCGTTCAGTTGCCAACTTGAAACTGCTGTACCTTCATGTGCTTTGCCTCACTCTGAGTATGCTTTCCTGCTCCGCCTTTTATTCGTGAGGAGAAGTCTAATGGAAGTCTGGTGAGAGTGTTCGTCAGTAATTGCCTGACCATAGCAACGGGACATATCAGATACCCGTTCAAGTGTGAGTCTGTTTTCTCCCCGAGCGGACTGTCTGTGTCAAAGTGCTGAGAAAGGGAAAGGAGGTGCTAAGGTTCCCACACATCCTACCTGGTCGAATGGGGTAAAGGTGGTGCAGGGGAGGGATACCACGTCTCGCCATCCAGTGTCCCATTCCCACTCCCCAAAGACCCCTCACCCAGGTGATCCTCCTGCACTGATCCACCCTCAGGGTCTGGATCCAAAGGCGATGCCCGTGCCCTGACCACCTGAGGGAGAAATCTGCAGGGACTAGCGGGTGAGACACCTTCTGGTTTCTCACACACCCTTCCCCTGTGCGAAGTAACCGCATCTGTCTCACACGGAAACTGGGAAAGGAAATCGACGTTCCTTTGGTCTTTGTCTTTTCGGTGTTCCACAGTGAAACAGTAGGATTGCAGGTCTAAGAACCATTGCATGACTCGGGGGTTAGAGCCCTTTTGTTGGCTTATCCATACTAAAGGCAAGTGGTCTGTGACCAAGTTTTTGACTAGTGAATATAATAGGGTGTTGTAATCCATCACAAATATGCGACAAGACTACTCCTAACCCTGTGAGAGAGGCATCAGTTTGTAACACAAACTCCTTTGAAAAGTCTACCAACTTTAGGATTGGGTTTTGGGACAAGGTTTGTTTTAAGTTGTTGTAGCGTATATCATCCTCATCAGTTCAATGAAGCTTCTGGGGATCAGCATTCTTTAATTTGTCTGTTAACCTAGCTGTTTTATCTGAGAAATTAGGGATGAACCTATGGTAATAACCAATCAGTTCTAGGAACGCCCTAAGGTCTCTCTTAGTTTTAGGAGGAGGGATATCTAGGACGGCTTTCACTTTTTGTCATTGGGGCTACACACTGCCATTCCCTACAAAGAAGCTGAGGTATTTTACGGCTGATTGGGCCAGCTTACATTTGGATGGATTGGCAGTTAAACCGGCTTCTCTGAGGGTTCTAATGATGATATAAAGATGTTCTTCCCATGTCTTACTATAAATTATCATGTCGTCAATATAAGCCCCATCGAAATCGGAGTAGAGCTGTAATATCCTGTTCATAAGCCATTGGAAAGTGTCTGAAGCCCCGTGCAGGCCAAGCGGGAGGATTTTAAACTGGAATAGTCCCAATGGCGTTGAGAAAGCTGTCTTTTCCTTATCAGGTCCATGTACGGTGACCTGCCAATATCCCTTGGTCAAGTCTAGGGTCGAATGAAAGACAGCACTTGCGAGTTTATCTATTAACTCGTCAAGGAGCGGCATGGAATAGGCATCAAAGGCGAAGAGGGCTTTTAACCTGCCTAAAGTCTATGCAAAACCCCAGGAATTATCCGGTTTTGTTACCAATACAATAGAGGCGGACCATGGGCTGGAAGAAATCTTTGCCTTGAGCATTTTATTGACTTCCTCTAACACTATTTTTTTTCAGGCTTCTGGGAGTCTGTAGGGTTTTAAATTGACTACTTTTTCCTTTGGAGTTCTGATATAATGTTGAGTACATGCACTCTCCCTGGTTTTTTGCAGAATACATCGGGGAATGCCATGACCAGATCGTTTGAGTCTTTTTGCTTCTGTCTAGATAATTCTTGTGGAATAAGCTCTGAGTTGTCTATTTCCTCCGGTATTAAACAAGACAATATCGAGGTAGACGCAGAAGGATTTTCTTTCCACTTCTTTAAGAGATTTACATGGTAAAGGTGGGTCTTTTGTTTCTTAGCAGGTTGGGCTATTTTATTAAGTACAGGTCCTTGTTTTTTCTAGCACCTCATATGGCCCTTGACACTTTGAGACAAGTTTATTTTCAGAGGTAGGTAAGAGGACAAATACCTGTTGTCCTTCTGAAAAAGTTCTTGAATGTACTTTTTTGTCATAGGTGGTCCTCTGTTGGGCTTGAGCTTTATCCGTGTGACTGTAGACTAGATTTCGAACAAGGTTCATATGCTTCCGTAACCGGGTAGCTGTTTGTGAAAGGTGAATAGGTGCCTCTTCCTTTTCTTCCCAGGTCTCTCTGAGCATGTCTAAGACATCTCTTGGTTCTCTACCGTAAAGTAGTTAAAAAGGAGAGAAACCGGTGGACACCTGAGGGGTCTTTCTTACTGCATTTAGGACCATGGGGATGATGCTGTCCCAGTCCTTTCCATCCTGATCTACCAACTTTCTCAATATCATCTTAAGGGTTTTATTGAATCTCTCGACCAATACCTCCGTTTGAGGGTGGCAAACGGAGGTTCTTAAGGTGGAGATATGTAGTAATTCCTTCAGCTAACTCATCAACTTGCTCATAAAATTGGGTCCCTGATCCATTAGAATTTCCTTGGGGTAACCAACCCTAGAAAATACTGGTAAAAGATGTTTAAGATCTGATGGGTTGTATTGTTCCTCATGGGGAATGACTCTGGGCATCGGGTAGCGTAATCAGCGATTACAAGGACATTTTTGTTACCCAGTCTGGAGGTTTTCTGCAGCCCAATTATATCCATCCCAATTCGAGAAAAAGGTACTTTGATGATTGGTAAGGGATTTAGAGGAAGGTAAGGGAATATGTGCACTGGTTTTCTGTCATATTTTACATGTCTGGATGAAGTTCTTTATGTCTGCATGGATACCAGGCCAGTAGAACTTCCCACTGATGTGAGCTTGAGCTTGGGTCTTAGATTGTCCTAAATGTGCCCCTGTCAAATGAGAATATACAATCTCTAACACAATCTTACGGTGGGTTTGGGGATTACTAATTGAACTTTACTCAGGCCTTCTCTGGAGGTTTCCTTTATATATAGTAATCCCTGTTTCAGGAAGAAAAAGGGGTTTCCCCTTTCTTGTCCTTCTCCCTCAGGAATCACCTGTACGAAAGCCTCTGCAAGTGCAGGATCATTTCGCTGTGGAAGGCTTAATCGGGAAGGATGGTAGGTTCTTCTCTCTTGGCCTCAATGCATAAGCTACATCTCTCAGTTTCTTCTGATTCACTTTCTTCCTTAAAACTGGCAAATGGGGTGGGGCCACCAGAGAGCGCACAAATGGAGTCTCTCCTTGTGTGAGCTCCGTTAAGTGGTCCCGACAAAGAGGAATGAGCCCCCACCTCGGGACCCCCACATCGACAGAAAATGGTGATTTGACTCAATGAAGATCCTCCCAACACTCTGGGAGAAAATCCGACGTGAATCGGATGAGAATTCACTGAGAACACTCAAAGGAAACCTGGAACGATGGCGACTGCGTTGCAACCTGGAGACCCACATGGTGATCAGCGGACGTCCTTTGAGTGGACCCCTCACGGAGCAACACAGACCCCCACACGCCTAAAAGTCCAGTGGATAGAAGCACTTCCACTGTTGAAGAACATTATCCCTGACCTGCAGTACGCGACCCCTCCAGCTGACACTGCGGTAGTATGTGAGACGAACCGGAGCACTCAGCCGTCACGCGGCAGAGGAGCAACACGTGTGGAGAAGCAGGGACAACGGATACCCACTGAACTGTTCCATCGGGCTGGTGCATCCTCTCATTGCATGCTCCTCCCAGAGAGCTCCTGGGCAGGGCATCTGCTAACAGATCCGTAGCTGACACGCACCCGAGCAAATCATCCCGCCGGAAAACTGTGAGTAACTGGGGCCCATGAATGCGATAACCCTGGCACTGGAGGAGACCTTAAAGTAACATAGGTCTGGAGGTGGGCAAAGGGGGATATCAGGGCCCTTACTACAGAGAAGTGGGACCACCCAGATCTCCATACCAATAAAACTTGCTGAGCCTCTGTTTCCTGGAATCATTCTGAGGACATCTGAACCCAGGGTTGCTTTTTGGGGTCCGGGTCAACTGACAATGCAGAGGCGCAGATAGGCAAGGAACGGCGCCCACAGGACGCATATGGCAGCAACCCTAAACCGACCAGCATAACACACCAGACAAACCCATGCGGTAAGAGCTGTGATAAACTAACAGCAGAGCACTCTTGCCCCGACCACGGATGGGACAAGGCAAACCTCTCCCCTGAAAAGGAGCGCCTTTTCCGGCTAAGCTGAGAGATGGTTCCCCCTCCCTGCAGCGGAGATCCGACCACACCAGCACATTACACAGACATTTGTATCCACGAACGCAGTGCGTATGACGCCACGTGCGCTGCGCTCCAAGTGCCCACACTAAGGCAAACGGAGAGAATAGCCAGTCAGTGCTGAAAAGAAGGCTAGAAGACATAAAGGAGGGTTTGGTTTAAGAAAGGAACAGCACCGATGCAGAAACCCATACACGCAGATATAAACCATTAGCAGGCCTCATTCCTGGAATCATTCTGAGGTCTCTTGGGCTTGCAGAGGCTAGAATCCAGATACCTACACTCCGCCGGAGATGTCCTGAAGAGGTTAGTGTTTGTTAAGATCACCCACCAACTTAATGTGAGAGGCTCCAGTCAGCAATCTTGATTGAAGGGGATTGCTTCTCCTCCTGCATGGGTGAGATCCACAATAACTGAGATACAGGACAGCGGTGGCGAACCGGGGCGCATATGACAGGTGGAGCTGCAAGACCCATATTGTCTGCGCAGTCAGGTCAAGTGGTTACTGATACAGTTTGAACAAACATTGCTGGTATATTCCACCCAGGCCTACATGAGGGCAATACAAAAATTAGCTAACTTCGCATACTTACCTGCCGCTCCCTATACTGACGACCCCTGCATGGCAGCTATGGCGACAGGAGGCACTGAATCAGCTGTCACGAAAGGTGACATTGCAGCCCTACTAAGTGAAATCATGAAGATGGGGGCCAGTATAGGTGGAAAGATAGACAAAATTACGCAGCGCATAGACAACATAGAGGAGAGACTTGATGGAGTGGAGAGCAACCAAGCATCGATAGACACCCTTGAGACCCAGTTCGAACACAGGATTGTTGAATTGGAACAGAGGGAAGAGGACGTTAAGCTTAAAATGGACTATTTTGAAAAACGGGAAAGACAAAACAACCTGCGATTTTTTGGCATCCCGGAACAAGAAGGGGAAACTGAGAGTGACCTCAGGAAAACAATCCATGACTTCATGAAGCTCCTGGTAGCCGATGACGCGATTGATGAACCCAAAACAGAACGGATCCATAGAGCGGGAGGACTGCCTGGGGTTCTGAGATGGGTCCTTGCTCGATGACACAATTACCAGGACAAGGCCAGGAAACTGTATAAGGCAAGGATTGGTGGGGCGATTACTTTGGGAGGTGCACAGATAACTATTTTTCAGGATCTATCGTCGCAGAGACAAATGTGTGGGCCCCTCATGAAATGGCTGACGGAGCGTGACATTCGATATAGATGGGGTTACCCCTTCTCTCTCTCCTTTGAGCATGGTGGAACGAAGATACGGTTGAGATCTGAAAATGAAATTAGAGAATGCACCTCCGAGCTCACTGGTCCACAAGGGGAGAGAGGAGAGAAGGAGGAACCAAGACAAGATGGAAGGGATTGGCATATCCAAGGCCCAAGGAGAAAGCGGGTGAAGGGCTCGAGAAAGTTCCGAACAGGCAATGTCTCCCCCGAAGGAGACAACTAACTCTGACCGGATTCAGCTGATTTATGGTTATCGTATCCTAAAATGTGATGTTTGATTGACAGATTCACCCAGTTGTTATTGTTTTGTAATGAGACTGGTATGTAGACAGGGGGGGTAGTGGGGGCTCATATGACATTGTGGTTTTTCTCTACGCATGGGAACGTGAAGTAACGGTCTCCACTGGTGGTCCGATGAAGGGCTGGTGTTTTCAACTGGGCTCGATCGGACACCATCATTTGGGTAAAGGGGTGGAGGGTGGAAGAAGGGGGGTAAGTGGGAGGGCTGAGAAGGGTGAAAAGAAAAGAGCAATATTCTCAATGGTACATAAGGTGATATGTGGTGTGATGCACCCATTATGTAACAAATGTCTTCATCATTCTTCTGTAACTAAGCATTGTCCTGTAACAAGTGCCACGATGCCCATGGGGTGTTGTGCACTATATAAATACGAATAAAACAAACAAAACAAAACAATATAACAAACAAAGAGCAGACGACACGCTGGTCACGGTTGGAAAGGCCTTACTACCCTAATGCGAGTTTATGGCGATGATTAATGACTCAAGGGGGTGGGGCTCCCTTAGGGTGGGAACACTTAATTTTAAAGGTCTCAACTCACCAACTAAGAGATCCTTGGTATGGAGAGAATTTCATAGGGCAAAGATTGACATTCTCCTTCTTCAAGAGACTAAATATGTGAAAGGGGAAGAACAACAGATTCTCGGGACACGTACTGGAACAGAGTTCTGGGGTTCTGGGCCGCTGAGGAGAGGGGGAGTTTGGATACTCCTTTGGAAAGGAATAGAGTTTACGGTAGCCAAGAAAAGGTCAGATGTAGAAGGCCGTGCTCTCCTGGTGGCGGGATCTGTTGGGAAAGTAAATGTAACAATCGCCACAATATACTCCCCCTTCTCTGGTCAGGTCCGCTTTCTCGCCAAAACGATCCCTAAAATTATGCTTACAGCCATGGGTCATATATTTTTGGGAGGGGACTTCAGTATGTGGGCTGACCCTACCATGAATCGGAAGCCTGGCAACCCTAATGTGAGAGACCGGAATGAGGGTGGGCGCAATGAGTTTGCAGATATGATGGATGTGTATGGCATGAGAGATGTGTGGAGGGGGATGCATCCAGATGACCGAGGTTACACCTTCTTTTCCACCCCACACAACACCTTGACTCGAATTGGCTACATATACTTTTCTAATGATCTCAATGGTGTTACAACGAAGTCTGAGATTGTCCCGGTCACATGGTCCGATCACAATATGGTTGTTGCCGACACTCAGTTGGAAAACTTACCGGTCCCTGGTGGGAGGTGGAGATGTAATGTGGCTCTCTGGAAAGACCCTATCTTTAAGGCCGAGATGGAGACATAGATTAGTGAATACTTCAAGGTGAACGATACTGGGGAGATTTCCAAACAAGTAGTATGGGAGGCGGGGAAGGCAACATGGAGGGGCATCGTGATGAGAGAAGGGTCCCGCAAAAAGAGGGAGAGGAAGCTAATAGAAAATAGAGTTAGAAAGGAATTTTGCCATCTGGACGGGGAGGTTAGGAGGGATGTTAGTGTGAACCTCGATAAAATCAATGAGGCAAAAAAGAAACGAGAGGAACTCAGACTATTGGAATATTGTCAGTCTAAAAATACGGATACCTCTACTTTGAGACCGCAAACGCATTTTGGTGGCCGTGGACCAACCGTCTCATGCACGATACGACAGAATATAGGTTTTCGAGTTTGCCAATGAACAGCCATTTTGATGTAGCAAGATTCGCTATTTTGTTTTCTAACCATTGCTCATTGCTTTCTGTTCCTATTGCTTCACAGTATATTTTCCGCTTACGCTGCTCGACTGTGGAACATTGTTGTCTGTATGTGAAAAGGACAAGGCCGCAGGGCCGTGAGGATAACAAGAGTTTGCTGAAACACAAACGTAGGCAGCGCCAGGAAGAATGCCCGGCTCCCTCCCGAATGTAGCCTTGAAGCAGAGCTGCAGGGCATTTAATCATTTCACAGCTGCCAGCCAGTCTCGTTATATGATAGAATATGTTAGAATAATACCGCTAAAGGCTTGAATTATGCTGTTCTAACGGCCCCACTTTGCTGAGCCCACTGGAGCATGTTGGCTCCAAGGACGCAAATAGCACCTGATAGACAGCAAGGTCCGGAATGCAACTCCCCCCCCCGTATGTAGTTCGCTTCCAAGAACAGAAGCGCCGTGTTCTATTCAATAACCGAAAGATGCCTTCACACTCACAAATTGCAAATTGTTACTAGAATAGATGTTTGAAGGTGTCATAGTGGTCGGAGATGTCCATCATCACACCAAGTTCAAAGAAACCCAATAAAGGGGGGTGTTAAACATGTCATAGCTGATTGTTTGATATGCATTTTGTATATATGTAACTGATGTACGTAATTCACTCTCTTGCGTCTCTCGAGATCTAGAGATACACGTCGCGGGGCGTGAGACCGAGTTGGCCAACTGAGACTTTTGCTTTGCAATAAAACCCTAGCTTTGGGAATACAACCTCGTGTCTGGCGTCTCTATCGTGTGTGGTGACCCGCCTTGTTTCCATAGACGTCAGGGTCCCCTAGGGGCCCCTTTCAAGATGGCGCCTGAATAGGGACCCTCCCCCACTTGTTCCTTCGCATAACTTTGCAATTGAGAAAGGCAGAGAACGGTGAGGACGGGACGATCGAGCCGGGATCAAGAGGTGTTCGGGGCGCCCTGTAAAAGTGATGAGAGACTCCTTTGCAGATCTGCACACATCTGATCCCTGATCGACGTGCCTGGCTAGAGAACAAGGAGGCGAGGGTCCCGAAACGAGGCGGAAGCTAAGAAACGCAGACACAACGTCCTTTGGTGCGTCAGTATACAGACGACTTGATTTATCAGGTGAGTCATTCCCCGATTCAAAGCATCCTGATATTGGTTGAGAGTTGACTTTGCAAAATCAAACGCCCTAGGTAAGGTTGATTAACCAGGGGGAAGGTTGAAACATGCCTGGGGTATTGTCCACCCTAGCAGGGTTTTTCTGCTGTGGTAGACAATCTTTGGAAGATGGCCAAATTGTACCACCTGGGGGAACGCCGGCGTATGAGATGTATGTGAAGTATGGAGTGGGTGCGATAATATTCTGTGAGACTTGGCATAGGCAAATCAGAAAGCAACAAGACCATCAGTGGCCGATTAATGGTAGTTTTGAGATGGCGAGGATAGATAACTTGGAAAGGGTGTTGATAAGAAAGAAAGCGCGTCCTGCAGCATTTGAGACTATTAAAGACTGGAGAAAGGAAGCAATGCTTCGATTTAAAAGCAGAGCAAAGCATGCGCGCAGGCATAAATCAAAAGGTGAGGTAGCGGAAGAAAAAGAAGAGGAGGAGTGGACTGAGAGTCTAAGAAGGGCAGGCAGGCAGGCGTGACCAGTTGAATATAGAAAAGATATAACCACAGCAAGAATTACACATAGCAGATGAATTGATAGAAAATATATTGACCCATACAAAACAAGGCCCAAGATCAGAAGTAAAACCAGACACGTCAGTAGCTATTGCCCAGACCCCGCCCGTAGCCCAAGCTCCCCCTCCGGTAGCTCAAGCCCTCCCACAGCCAAAGAATGCGCACCTAACACTTCCTATTAACCAACCAGGCCCACAACAGACACTCCCTGTTCCCATTGACCCATCCGCACCTCCCGCCTTAGACACAGACTCGGTACCGTCCGTTCCCACCGGGGTTGAAGTTGAAACCGCGGGGGCAAGAGGCTGGACTGACCAAAGGGAGTGCACGAGGGTAACCCGCAGCGCAATCAGCAAAGAAAGGAAGGTGGAATTGCAGCAACAGGCAGAGATGTATATAGACGGGAATGATGGGACGGCAACATTGGCTTCGATATATATCTTCCATAGAAGCAACGAAAGACAGGTAGTGTTGGAATGCATGGGTGAATATTTGGTGGAGAAATGGAAACAGCTAATTGGGAAATTACCACTGCAGCGATTTTTAGATTTGAATGCATTAGCACGCTGTAGGGAGAGAGAGATGAAGAAGTGAGAGAACATGTGTATAGACTTTTTGAGCTTAAAGATGAATTAGATAATGACTATGCCGAAATGTTTACTGCACCTGAGTACAGGAGTAGAGATATCGGGAGACATAGGAAGGAAACTGTAGAGCCATATATACAACGACGACATTCGATGTCGTCAGTACAAAGGGGCGACAAGTTAAAAGTATGTATGCGAGAAGCGTTTAGATGGATTTCAGATCCTAGTATTCCCACAATGGAGATACACAAGATATTTGATGAATATTCCATGCCTATGAAAAGAAAAGCGCTACAATCGATTGTTGAACATTTATTAGATAAAGATATAAAAACCGATAAGGCCAGCCCGCCCGAAATAATGGCAGCATATAGAAGAGCACTAGAGCGAGGGACAGGAGAAACAGCCCTATCATTGGATCTGGGAATATTGTTACATCTAAGAGAAGGGGGAGGGACGGTAAGTGGGGCATTTCCTATGAGGGAGGTCCCACCTACCTTTGTGCCCAAAGTGGAGGTTCCCGCAGTGGGCGGTGCAGCAGCGCAGTTGACACCAGCCCATTACACCACCCAATATGTGCATGTCCGCTTTTCCAGACAGGAGATGAACAACATAAAGCAGACGATTCATGATATAAGAAAGAATCCTGCAGGGTTTTACAAGGAAGTAGAGTCCTGCCTACAATCATCCGTGCTTCCCATGGGTGATATAGACCTAATATTTCCGGTGATCCTGCCAGCAGACATATGGAAACAAATAAGGAAGGTAGATGACACAACGGCCTTTGGCGCCACATGGGCGGACTTGATAATAGAAGATAGAAATAAAGAGGTTGGAGGGACACCAGGAGCGAACCTGGCGGCGTTACCAGCACGTATAGTACAGAAGTTAAAAACAATTGTCCCAGAGAAAAGAATCCAATGGGACAAATTGACTGCATGTGTACAAGGCAAAGATGAGTTGGCTACAGATTATTTTAATAGATTTGAAGAAGTATTCACAGACTTCAGCGGGCAGGATGTGGGTTCAGAAGCAGGAAAGAGGTTATTTGTTGACAAATATGTGAGGGGGTTAAAACTTCCAATTCAGGATCTAATAATGACATCAGAGAGTGCATGGCAAGCAAAAACGTTGGGCGAAGTACCGCATATGGCCCAATATTATGAGCGCAGAGTGACTGTAGGAAAAGAAAAAGAAGAGAGGGATAGGGTAAATCTAAAGACAAGAGTATTAATGCAGCTAATAGTAGGACATAATAGAGGGCGAGGGAACGCACAAGGAAGGAGTAGTTTGAATATGCATGGGGGAACAATGGGGCCGAATCAGTGTGCATATTGTAAAGAGGAAGGACATTGGCGAGCGCAATGCCCGCATCTACAGAATAGAAATGGGTCTGGTCAGAGGAGACAGCATAGAGGACACCCAGGAGCGAATGGACCAAATAGGAATAGTATGCAGCAGCATCATAATAACGCAGGTAATCAAAACCAAGGCCAAAACCAAAATGCCCCAAACCAGAATCAGGGACAGCAAAATCAACAATATGGAAATCAGAGTGGGGGAAATAGAGGGAAGAGTGGAAATGTTTTCGATACACAGCCAAACACGTATTACAGTAATAGTAATGATTACACATCGGACGATGTGTTATTTCCCCAATAGGACAGCCCAGGACAGGGGTCGGAACCAGTGTCTATTCCTGTGAATCAGAGAGGACCCTACGTAGAAATGAGAGTCGGGAATGAGGAGCACCGCTTTCTTGTAGATACAGGAGCACAGAAGTGTTCAATAGACCATCACTTGGTTCCGAATATACCACTGTCAGGGCAAAAGAATATTTCCTTAGGGTTCGCAGGTACACCAGTCATAAACCCAGTGTCCAAACCAGTCCCAGTTACCATAGGACCATTTACCGAACATTGTCCTTTCCTTCTAACAGAAATTTGTGGAGAAAATTTATTGGGATTAAATTTGTTGAAAGAACTAAGTTCTGTTATACATTGCACGACAGATGGAGTGTTTCTAACGATATGGCCACACGATGCCCCAGTGTCAGAATTAATGTCTGAAGCGTTACCAGGGGAACTAAGTAAAGTACCAACCTGTATATGGGCAATGCATGACAACGATGTGGGATGTTTAAAGATAGAGCCAGTAAAGATTATTTTGAAAGAAGGTGTTACCCTACCGCGAATACCCCAATACAAAATTTCGGTTGAAGGTGAGAAAGGATTGAAGAGTATTGTTACCGATTTGGTGAAATTAGGGGTAATAGAGGAAATCACAGGCAGTACATGCAACAGCCCGATTCTTCCGGTTTATAAAAAAGGAGGTAATGAGGTACCATACCGTTTCATAATTGATCTACGCGCATTGAATAAGGTAGTAGATCCGCAATTTCCTCTAGTGCCAGACGTCACTACAATATTGACAATGATACCTGTTTCAGCAGAATATTTTAGTGTAATAGATTTGAAAAATGCATTCTTTAGTATTCCAGTGGACAAGGACAGTAGATATTTGTTCGTGTTCACATTAGGAGGACGATCATTTACATTTACGCGGATTCCGCAAGGTTATACGGAAAGTCCAAGTATTTACAGTAGAGCATTAAAAGAACAGCTAGACATGCTGGAATTACCCATGGGTTGTGTACTTTTGCAATACATAGACGATTTATTGCTAGCTGCAGACACAGAGGAGATTTGTAAAGAAAGCATTGTATTATTACTGTCACTCCTAGCAGCACATGGCCATAAAGCTAGTTTGAAGACATTTCAGTATAATCGAAAGGAGGTGGCTTATTTGGGCTACCTACTTTCGAAAGGAGGGAGAAGACCAACGCCAGAACGCATAGAAAGTATTTCTTGTATGCCTATTCCAAAGAGACAAAAAGGAGTCAGAGCCATAATAGGCATGGCTTCATATTGCCGACAATGGATTGGTAATTTTGCGTTAATTGTGAAAGCATTAGTGAATTTAACTAGAAAAGATGTGGTTATGCCTTTGCAGTGGGATGAGGAATGTCAGAGAGCATTTGATGGATTGAAAACTGCATTTTGCTCGGCTTCAGTTTTGGGTACGCCGAACTATGAGAACATTTTTAGACTATTAGTGTGTGAAAGTGAAGGATTTGCATTGGCGGTTTTGACACAGGAACAAGGTGGAAGAAATAGGCCGTGCAGCTATTTTTCTTCTGCGCTGGACCCTGTAGCGCGCGCACTACCACGATGTTTACGATCTGTCACAGCGGCTGCTGCGTCAGTGAAACAAACGGAAGGGATGGTATTGGGGCACACTTTAATTCTGATGGTGCCACATGCCATAGACGTTCTATTAAATAGGACACAGACGCAACACCTCACCTCTGCTAGATTGACAAGATATGAGATTATCTTGTTCACGCCCCATATCCAAATTATGAGGTGTAGCGCTTTGAATCCTGCAGAATTAATGCCACTAACCATAGAAGAAATTGGGAAGAATTAATCACCCCATCCCCCCACGATTGCTTAATGGTCACTGAGGAAGAAACCAAGGGAAGAGTTGATTTAAGTGATATTCCACAGAAAGAGCCGGATGGAGAGTTATTTTGTGACGGCTCATGTTTTAAATTACCAGATGGCACGACAACTGCCGCATACGCTATCACTACCCGAGAGAGTGTTGTAGAAAGTAAAAGAATCCCCTATAATTCAGCACAAGCCGCGGAAATTATAGCATTGACCAGAGCCTGCGTGATTTCTGAAAATTTGAATGTCAATATATATACTGATAGTCAGTATGCTTTTGGAGTGGTTCATAACTTTGGTCGACTCTGGGCTGAGTGAGGGTTTCTGACATCACATGGTGCACTCACGTTTCCAAAGCGCCTAGCAATAGTGAAATGCGAGGCACATAAAAAAGTAATATGCAAAATAGGAGAGGGAAACGCCTTTGCAGACAGGATTGCGAAACAAACTGCCACTGATTTGAATACCAAGATGATGACGGTTCAGACAGAGGAAGTACCCTGTATGATAGAAGATGGAGTTGCGACTGTCAAAGAAATGCAGGCCGAGGCTACAGCCGATGAAATACAGGGATGGACAGAGGGATCTGCTGAGTTGGATTTGGAGGGTTGTTGGGTGGACAAGGGAACTAGAAACTGGATGTTGCCAAATTCGTATGTGACTGCAATGGTCACAATGGCCTACAGCCCTACGCACATCTGTGCCAAGAAAATGATACAGCACCTTTCTACAGTATGGCAGAATGTAAACATAAAAAAGAATGCAGAGAGGTTGGTGCAGAACTGTATCACGTGTTGACAACACAGTGTAGGAAAGGGAACAGTGACTCCAACAGGCAGTTTTGGCCCGCCCTCCATGCCGTTTGAGGTAGTTCATTTTGATTTCATAGAGATTGAGAGGTGCCAAAACTTAAAATACGTCTTGGTGGTAATCTGTGCATTCAGTAAGTGGGTGGAGGCATATCCTTTGAAAGATTGCACAGCAATGAGTACAGCAAAAGTAATGTTGAAGGAGTATTTTTCCAGATTTGGCTTGCCCCGGGTCCTATGGTCTGATAATGGACCGCATTTTGTGGGTGCAGTGGTATTACAGATATGTGCTGGTCTCCAGATTGATAAGAGATTCCATAGTTCAAGGCATTTGAGTTCTGCCGGTCTTGTGGAGAAGCACAACGGGATTCTTAAATCAAAGATTAGCAAGATTAGTGCGGGAACCAAGTTGAGTTGGGTGGATGCATTACCAATAGCACTATTATGCATGCGTGCGTCTGTACAGGCTAAAACTGGGCTCTACCCGTACGAAATCGTAATGGGGAGGCCGGCAAATGTTTGGTGCGCACCTCAGCCAAAACGACTTAGTGAGATAGAACATCCTGTGCTTAGTACTTATTGTGGCCTTTTAATGCAGAAATTGCGTTTGATTCATCAGCAGGTGCAGGAGGCATTACCAGTAAGGTACACCGGTCCGGGGCACGCGCTGGAGCCAGGAGACTGGGTGCTGCTAAAAAACAGTGAAAGAAAGTCATCATTAGCACCCAGGTGGCGCGGGCCCCATCAAGTACTTTTGGCGACGCAGACGGCAATACGGGTGGATGGAAGGAAGTCGTGGATCCATGCCACCCATGCCAAAAAGATTCCAACTGCACTGAAAGTCTTGCCTGACACTGATGACCGGAAAGAGACAGCGGTCCCAGAAACGAAATAAACTGTTGCCAGTGAGCAGCCACCTAATCTGCCAAAACGAGAAGTGAAACTCGAAACAAAGCCTGAAACGATTGCCAAAAAGGGCGAAGGGCAAAGAGTGCCCCAATGTTGCCCAGCAGAATCGACATCACTGCTGACCGACGTGAAATCTGCCTTGCAGATACCAGCAAAACCAAATCGTGTACACCTTTGGCGCCCACCAGCACTTGCCAGCACGCCAAAAAACGGATCTGCATCATTGACGTGGCACACACCAGCACCTGCAGTAGCGCCACAGGCTGACTTCAAGCCTGAATCTGAAAGTGCACCGGCACTGTTCACGGATCATACGATACCAGGAGCAAGGCGATACAACCTGCGGCCTCGGAAGACAAAGTGATCCGCAGTCTTTTTTGGTGTTTATGTCAACCTCTGGTTCAGCTCATCGACGGAGAAGGAACCAGGGGTGTAGAGGAGAGAAGCGTGAGAATTGTGCAAATCGGACAATTCAAGACTCGCGGCTCCTTGGTGCGATCATAGAAAGTACATGTGTCCGGAACCAGAGCGGACAAGCTGGGCGCACATGGTACTATGGCAAGTGAGATAACTGATTAACATTACATGTGTCCGGAACCAGAGCAGACAAGCTGGGCGCACATGATACTGAGACGATAACTGATCAAAGGTCCTCTGAGCAGTATAAGAAGGGACAAGTGATCTCGCCTAAAAATGAATAATCGAATCCAGGCTAAAAAGGACAGGCAAAACTGAACTGTGAGAATTCCATTGAACTTATTAACATCAGAGCAAGCGCGACGAAGAAAGATATCCACAACGAGCTGTGATAAAAATAAAGGACGACGACGAGAAACATGCCGGGACCGGTTCCAGCCTCCTCCTGCACCACCACCGCTGAGAATGAGTCAGTTATAAAGACTATAAGCTTAAGAAAAACGCATGGTAAAACAAATTGTATGCTGGCACTAACGATAATAATGTGCTTTATGAGCGTGGTAGCACCAATATCGACAGCCCTAATATTATGGTGGGTAGAAACAATACACCCATTAGAAATGTTTTTACCAATAATTAATATATCCACTACTGAAAACCTGGTTCAGGTGATCACTTATACCCTACCCCCAATGGAAGAAAAACACAGGGAAGGTTTTGGAAATAACACCTTACTGCTGATAATGAACATGACACATGCAATCCTGACGAAAACAAACTGCTGGGTATGTGCCCATTTACCACAGCATGCCGGAAAAGGAATAGGGTGGTATGTGCAGCCATTACCATTAAGTTCTGCACGTAGTGCATCTTTAGGTGCAATGTTCTATGGGAAATGGAATGCGAGTAATACAGGTCAATTAGACAGAACTAACATGAATGAGTTTGAGGAGATAATAATGAAGCCTGTGGATTGTTCCATTTTCCATAAAGCACACGTAATAGGCCCAGAGCCCACGAGGAAAAGTACACAGAAGATAACACGACAAAATAGACGAGATAGATTGTCCCCGCCAGAAAAAACATCTGTAATGACGTTTCGTGTAAGAACAGAAGGGGACAAAGATGCAATTCCCCCATTTTACACAGTGAATTATAGCCCAAGAACTGTCCCTTTTTGTCTAAAAAAGAAAGGCTCTTTCTCAGTCGGAACATATACTGGTTGTATGAATACAGTGGTACTAAAATGGGAAATAGAACCAGTATACGTAGGTGATCCAGTTTATTTTATATGTGGAGAGAAAGCATACCCTTGGTTGCCCAGAAACTGGGGAGGTACATGTTACCTAGGGCTACTGTTCCCAGGAGTATTCCTCTTGGATACAGCAGCCATGGCCAGATTATCCAGAACTAGAGTCAAAAGGACTCACAAAGGTGTTTTAATAGCAACTGATGTAGCGAAATCATTCATTCCATTCTTAGGACAGATAGTGAACTCCTATAATATAAGGCAACTGTCCAGAATCCTAAAGAATACAATAAACACAACAGATATATTATTTAACATGACGTTGGAAGAAAGAGGAATAAGGTTAATGACGCTGCAAAATAGAATGGCTCTCGATGTAATCCTGGTTGATCGTGGGGGAATTTGCAAAATAGTGGGTTCAGCATGATGCGTTTATGTCGATGACTATTCCCCCACGATCTTTGAAGCAACAAAGAAAATGCACGTTCTAAACTCTGACTCCCCACAGGAGAAGGGAGCTGGGGAATAGGATCTTGGTTTTGGGGACTACTACGATCTTGGGGATGGAAGTTGATCTCAATATTAGTAGTGGTGTTCGGAATATTCCTAACGTGCTGTTGTTGTATACATTGTTTACCCATAGTTTGCGCAGAGGTAACTGAGGGATGTACGGAAGGATGCATGTATATGATAACAAAGAAAAAACAACCTCATGATCGAACTAGCCCAGACCCAAATGAGATGAGAGCAGTAAAAGAGTTGATGGCAATAGATATTGATGAAGACAATGATGTCCACGATAGCATGCAAGACTCAGACATAAGTACTTCAGATTCATCATCACTAGAGGAGGTTTCAATAAATAGATGAGACGTTTGGCATACAGCCAAAGGAGGGTTTGTCAGTCTAGAAATACGGATACCTCTACTTTGAGACCGCAAACGCATTTTGGTGGCCGTGGACCAACTGTCTCATGCACGATACGACAGAATATAGGTTTTCGAGTTTGCCAATGAACGGCCATTTTGATGTAGCAAGAATCGCCATTTTGTTTTCTAACCATTGCTCATTGCTTTCTGTTCCTATTGCTTCGCAGTATATTTTCTGCTTACACTGCTCGACTGTGGAACATTGTTGTCTGTATGTGAAAAAGGCAAGGCCGCAGGGCCGTGAGGATAACAAGAGTTTGCTGAAACACAGACGTAGGCAGCGCCAGGAAGAATGCCCGGCTCCCTCCCGAATGTAGCCTTGAAGCAGAGCTGCAGGGCATTTAATCATTTCACAGCTGCCAGCCAGTCTCGTTATATGGTACAATATTTTAGAATAATACTGCTAAAGGCTTGAATTATGCTGTTCTAACGGCCCCCCTTTGCTGAGCCCGCTAGAGCATGTCGGCTCCCAGGACGCGAATAGCATCTGATAGATAGCAAGGTCCGAATGCTACTCCCCCCCGTATGTAGTTCGCTTCCAAGAATAGAAGCGCTGTGTCCTATTCAATAACCGAAAGATGCCTTCGCACTCACAAATTGCAAATTGTTACTAGAATAGATGTTTGAAGGTGTCATAGTGGTCGGAGATGTCCATCATCACACCAAGTTCAAAGAAACCCAATAAAGGGGGGTGTTAAACATGTCATAGCTGATTGTTTGATATGCATTTTGTATATATGTAACTGATGTACGTAATTCACTCTCTTGCGTCCCTCGAGGTCTAGAGATACAAGTCGCGGGGAGTGAGACCGAGTTGGCCTACTGAGACTTTTGCTTTGCAATAAAACCCTAGCTTTGGGAATATAACCTTGTGTCTGGCGTCTCTATCATGTGTGGTGACCCGCCTTGTTTCCATAGACGTCAGGGTCCCCTAGGGGCCCCTTTCAAGATGACCAAACCGTGCGTAAGCTGCGACTGACTCCTGAAGCAGACATTTAATGAAAAAGGAGACAAAGCTGATGCCCTGTTGGCCGCTAGACTTACAGAACAAACGGCTGAGCGAAAAGTACTGGAAGTGGTGGAGGAAGGGCGGTCCCCAGTCGCTACCATACCCTCCATCCCGGAGGCTTTCGCCGCCTCCTACGAGACGCTGTACAGCTTGGCGGTGGAACCAGACTTACCGGGCACTGATAGTTACCTCTTCTCGGTTAATATGGCAAAGATATCAGGATTGGGCTCGCAGTTCCTGGAATCCCCCATAACGGGACAGGAAATCGAAAATGCAATTAAAAGATTGGCTTTGGGCAAATCCCCGGGAGAGGACGGCTATACAGCCAGAACCCTTTATGGTCGAACTCTTTAATGAAATCTTAGACTCAAGGAAGACCCCAGATTCCTTTGTCCGAGCCGTGGTTAAAGTAATTCCCAAGGAGGGAAGGGATCCCAAACGTTGTGGCTCATATCGTCCCATATCTCTACTTAATATTGATGCCAAAATTTACACCCGAGTCCTGGCATCTCGATTAGAGACACTCATGCCCCAACTCATCCATGCTGACCAGGTGGGATTCATATTGGGAAGACAAGGTGCCGACACTATGCGAAAGACATTACATCTTATCAATGCATCCCGGTCTATGACCGACAACCCTGTCCTACTCTCAATCGATGCAGAGAAGGCCTTCGACAGGGTAGAATGAGGCTTTTTAATGGCGGTTTTGCGAAAGGTGGGAATAGGCCGAAGGTTTAGGAAGGGGATACAGGTGGTATAAACATCTCCCAAAGCATCTGTATTTGTAAATGGTGAATACTCTAGGGGATTTGAGCTAGGGCGTGGTACTAGACAGGGGTGCCCTCTCTCTGCTATTCTTTTTACTCTCTCATTGGAACCATTGGCCCAGAGGTTGAGAGAAGATCCTCAGGTAGATGGACTAGGTTGGGTGAGGTTGAATATAAGGTTGCACTGTATACTGATGACATACTCCTTCATGTAGCTAACATGATGACATATATTCCCAGAGCCCTTCAACTTATTGAGGACTATGGTGAACTCTCAGGCTTTAAGGTAAACGGGCCAAGTCCATTTTATTCCCCCTGCGGGACACTGAACAGATCAATGAAAATAAATGTTCCCCACTGGGTCTTACGATTGAACATTGTAAAATGAAATATTTGGGCATACAAATCACCGGGGATCTAAATATTGAGGTCTATATGAGGCCAGTTTCCCCACTCTTCTTCAGGAATTCCATGCAGATCTTACCAGGTGGGATAAATTGACGATATCCTGGATAGGGCGACTCAGTGCAATTAAAATGGTTTGTCACCCTCTATTTCTGTATCCCTTTCAAATGCCCCCTATTAAGATGCCAGGATGCTTCTTTAACGAGGTCAAGAGGGCGATTGTTAGATTCCTCTGGCGGGGGAAAAAGGCTAGGGTTGCCTATGACACTCTAACATTACTCATGGATAAGGAGGGAGTGGGTCTCCCGGACCGTAGGAAATATTATGAGCCAGCCCAATTAAGAGTTCTTATCCCTCACTTGCGTAGCCACAAGGAACCCCAATGGATTGCCATGGACAACCATTATTTATCACCGGCAACAGTCTCAAAATGGTTGTGGGGCCCAAGGCATAAACTCTTAAAAAGATTGAAAAATCACCCCATATTGGAAACCATTTGGGAGATCTGGAGGGAGGGCACAAGGAAGCGGAAAGTATCCACCTGGCCGTCTCCATTGAGCCACCTATGGTCCCCGGGTATCAATGAATACATCCCCATTGTAGATAATTCCAATCATGGTATGGACAGGAGACAGGAGAGGGTGGGCCAATTATTGAAAACTGACTCATTCATCAAACTCCCGTAGTTGGAAGAAGCTCTGGGAATAGGCAATGTATCTGTCTTTCAATTTGTGCAGATTAAGGGTACTTTGACGAGAGCAGAGTGGAAAGATGAACTAAAGACAGACCTTACCCCATTCGAAATACTCTTGAGCTCCAGAACGGAGATGAAAGGCCTGAAATCGGCTATGTACTAGGAATTGATAGAGGCAGGAAATGGGAGCACTGAGACGCTAAAAGGTAGATGGAAGAGAGATCTTGGAGAACACATAGAATCAGGCATGTGGAAGAGAATATGCAGAGCAGCCTCGCAAACCTCGATATCGAGTCAATATAAACTGCATGCGATTAAATTACTACATCGATGGCAGTACGACCCCTATAGGCTCTCTAAGATGTTTAAGTCAACTAGCCCACAATGTTGGTGTGAATGTGGCAGGATTGCAGACTACTGGCATATGTGGTGGGGATGTCCCCGGATTAGAGTCTATTGGGATGAGGTCCTGGGGTGGATTAAAGACCTTGAAGGGATCCATAGAATTGCGGACCCCTATCTAATTTTGTTTGGATTTGAGAAATGCAAAGATGAATGAAGAAGGATTAAAGGCCTGGTTCCACAGTTATTGTTGGCTGCACGTGCCCTGTTGGTGATGAAGTGGAAATCCACGTCTGTTCCGAATATGAGAGAATGGGTCAATGTAGCCTCAAATATATGCATTATGGAAAAAAGAACTTTGTCTCTACATGGGGGATCTACGCAATGTGATGTGTTATGAATGGACTTTGTGGACAAACACATGCCCGGAGTACCAAACTGATATGTGGGAGTGGGGACAGGTGAATATCTCCCCTCTTGTGCTGAACTGAGCTAACTCGTACGCTATGTGAAGATGTATAAGATGGAACTGGAAAGAAAATGTTGGAATGCGAGAAGTGATTTCCCCATTAGGGGAGCCCCTTGAGCTCTAGTCCGTGACTATTTTAAGGTTGACATCCACACGTTTCATATGAGAACTGCTCTACTTGGGCAGAGGGGTGGTTGAGGGTGGTTGATGGGGCAAGTCATTCTAAAGATGTACAGCTCTAAGTTGTTAGAAGTTTAAGGTCTCTATACTGGATCAAATGCAAGGAATTCCAACTTTGTTCTGTGTTTCCTTGCTGACATGTTTTCGCTCATGACTTATATTTGTAAAAACTTAATAAAATTGAATAAAAAAAATTAAAAAAAAACTGGCAAATAGAGCCTTCTCAAAAATACCCTGTGCAATTTTGTCCCCACAACTTATTTCAAATGGAGTTTCGCCATGATTCTATCGAAGAACCTTTACGTCTCCCCGGAAGTCAGGATCTGTGATGCCTGCTAGGACATCCAGACCAAACTTCTAGGCTAAGGCAGATTTTGGGCAGAGATCGATTAGGGGGGTATTAGGACTAAGTCTGTGGGAACCATCCCTCCTTTTCCTGGATGGATAGTAGTGTATCTGCTACTGCAAATGTCAAAGCCTATGGATTCTTTCGTGGCGGTGGAGAGATCTGAGGCTCCGTGACTAGGTTTCTGGTATTTTAGGGTCCCCCAAGTTGTCGTAATTGAGTCACATCCCATTCCTGACACCACATGTAAGGAAGGCATGGTATCAAACAGTGAAGACAGACACAAGTGATCACAGTTCAAGGCTGTTATTGAACTTCAAATGGCTTGGCAGAACGCCTATCCAAACCTAAAGCTATGGATGGGAGCAAGCTATGACCATCAAATAATAATAACGTAGTCCTATTCATGTCTCTGTCAAATAAAAGGGCCTATACTAATAAACCTATTGTCAATCCTTACTTCTAAATACAAAAGAGTGGGTTAATGATATATGTAAAAGAAAAGTGCTCAAGCAATAATATGTCGGGACAGTTGAGCAGTTGGCTTCCCTTCCCCATGTTTTCAGCACGGGGCAAGGCAGCAGGTTCGAGCTTTACACACACTCTGGCTTCTTGGCCATGAGGATACAGTTCAAAGCATAGACATCGGGGCCTTCTGCCAAAGCCTCATTCCAATAACAGTCTCTTACTGCAAAGGATCTGTCGTAACAAAGTCTCAAAGTTCTGTTCCTATCAGGATTTTCACATGCACAAGTTCTCGCTTTCAATGTTCTTCATGGGTCTCCCGCTTCAGGCTGAGACCCCCTTTCTGTCACAATATTCACACTTGGTCTCCCTTGTTCGGGCTGTTACCATGGATCACCCTCATTCGGGCTTGGAAGCCGTTGATATGGATCTCCCTTGTTCGGGCTCCGATCCTCGGGATATTGATCTCCCTCGTTCGGGGTCTGATCCTCTTGATATCAAAATTTAAGACTTTCAAATGTGCAATGGGTTTTGCTTAAACCGTCGCAGGGCCCCTTCGATTAACTTCACACAATTATCCTCATCAATCTTCTACTTTTATTTCTCTTGGCGGGATACTTTACAGAGACTATCGAATGAGCACATCCACTGTGCTGGATGACTCTGTCAATGGTATCGTATTTGTCCTTCTCAAGTTCAAACATTCATCAGCAGTTTAGTTTTACTCACGTCTTTCATCACACACGTTCAACAATGTTTGTCTGGCTGAAAAGGTCATGGGTAATTACCTTCTTACAAACCTTCTTACAAACTCTTCTTGGTTTGCCGTCTTTCTGCCCTCGTTCAGCTGCTGACTTGAAACTGCTTTGCCTTCGTGTGCTTTGCCTCGCTCTGAGGGTGCTTTCATGCTCCACCTTTTATCTGTTTGGGGAAGTCTGATGGAAGTCAGGTGTGAGTGATCATCAGTAATTGCCTGACCATAGCAATGGGACATATCAGGTACACGCTCAAGTGTGAGTATGTTTTCTCCCAGAGCAGACTGTCTGTGTGAAAGTGCTGGGAAAGGGAAAGGAGGTGGTTAAGCTTCACACATATCCTACCTGGTAGGATGGGGTAAAGGTGTTGCAGGGGGAGGGATACCACGTCTCGCCATCCAGTGTCCCATTTCCACTCCCCAAAGACCCCTCACCCAGGTGATCCTCCTGCACTGTTCCACCCTCAGGGTCTGGATCCAAAGGCAATGGCCGTGCCCTGGCCACCTGAGTGAGAGATCTGTGGGACTAGCAGGTGAGACACCTTCTGGTTTCTCACAGGGAGGAGAGCTGGAGTGAAAGTAGTGATGAAGGACTGAGCATTCCAGAGTGCAATGTTCAGTTGATTAAGTAAAGAATAGAGAAGTTTAGTCTCAGAGGAAGAGTGGCGAGGTGGATAGGTGTTAGAGGAGGTATGGTTAGCTCATCGGCTTTGTTTGTTGGAAGGAGGTGGAAGAGAGATGGAGTAGTGGGAGCTTCAAGTTTTATGATAGGGATAGGAAAGGAGGAAGCTGTAGCGTGATTGGAGAACGATTAGGGATAGGTGAATAGGAGGAGCAGCAGGTGGAGCAGGAGAATGCATTATAAGTGAGTAGCACAGTGTGGAGAGACAGTACAGTAATTAGGACGCTTGGGGTACTCACAGATGCAACAGGGAGAAAGACAAAAGCAAAGGACCATAGGCTAAAATGCAAAGAGGCTGGTCAATGATTGGTCTTCACCCTTCACTGTTCTGTCCTTCACTGGGATGCCCCTGGCTGGATGCCCCTAGGAAGTTCAAAAGGGATGACACATGCTCTTGTCACCTGATCACCTACTCTATCAGTGGTTGCTTCTCTGATATTGCCACTGCTTTTGCTGGGATGAGGTTATTTATTCCTGCTTGATATTCCCAAAGGAGCTTATTGTGGCCTTCAGCTGGAGATAGGGCTTTCCTAAGATTGCAGGGACTGCACTCAACAAATTCATGTTTCAGGAAGTGCCAGTGCTCAGCCCAACTTATAAAATTAGTGACAGGGCTGGACACTGGCGAACACTAGCACAAATTAAGCACTGCCTGGCTTCCATGTTGGTCTTTAAAAGGACCCCTGACCGACCAGGTCTAGTTCTATACCATGTGAGGAACCCATGGTGTCAACAAGTAAAACAGACACAAATGATCATAGTTCAAAGGTGTTTATTGAACATTGAATGCTGTATGCAGATTGGAAAAACGCCTAATCTAAACCTAAATCTAAGATGGGAGCAAGCATCGGTCATCAAATGAAAAATAAGACAGTCCTAGTGGCAGCGTGTCAAAATAAAAAGGCCTACACTAATAAAACCTATTGCCAGACCTTACAATTAATAAATAAAGGGTGTGGGATAGTTTTCAGGAAAAGAAAGAAGTGTTCTCAAATAACATGGCAGGATGCGGTAGCCTGGGTCTTCCTTCCACACGTTTTGAGCACGGGGTAAGGTGGGTTCTTGGAGCACAGTACAGTCTCAGGCTTCTCCAGCACGACATGACAGTTCCAATGGCAGCTCTCAGGACCGTCGATGGCCAAGTCTTTTCTCCTTTGAAAGTCTGTTGCCTTTGCAGGCCTGACGTGTTCAATATGCAAAAACAAAAAGTTCCTTTAACCAAAATGAAAGTTCTTTAGGGTGATAATGGTTCACACCCTGGGTCCCCCTCTTCGGGGCGATGACCCTTCTCAATTGTTAACCACAGTTCACGGGTTGATGGCAAAAATATAATTGTGAAATACAATAGGTCAGCGCCGTAAGAGGTTGACCCAGATCCCCCTCTTCCAGGCGCTGACCTTTCACGTATTGTATTTCACAATTATATATTTCAGTTCTTTTCTCAACTGAAGTTTGGATGATAGCCTCACCCCTGGATCTCCCTCGGTCGGGCTCAGACCCCTCTGGACTGCCAATACTTGGGTGAGGGCTTCACTTCTGGATTTCCCTCAGTCAGGCTCGGACCCCTTTTGACTGCCAATACTTGGGGGAGGGCTTCACCCCTGGATCTCCCTCGGTCGGGTTCGGACCTCTCTCTTCCCTCTAGCGGGATTCCTCTTCCCTCAGTTTCTCAAAGTCTTTTCATACAGTTCATAGTACACATCCCTTGGTCAGGGTCACGTCTGTCACCACACTGTTTCTCGCGGCTTCAGACTTTGCCCCTCTCATCACCATCCCTTGGTTGGGTTAACTTCTTGCTAACTTCACATTCAGAATTGTTCAATGTTTACGGTATTCACGTCCCTTTCACACAGTTTGTAGATCAAAGTCTTTCAATTGTACGGGGATTTTGCTTGACCCTCAGTATGACCACTTTGATCTATTCTGCTGGCTCCCCTATGACCTGCTGGTATCTGTAGTTTCTCTCATATGAGGCTCAACCAGAGTCTCTTGAGTTAGCACCCACGTGGTGCCGGTTTCTTTCTGCAGCTGGTCTCCCCTTTAACATTTGTTAAAGTTCTTTCACAGTTCAGAGAACTTGGTTCAAACTTGCCACTTTGCGATTCTCACTCAACACAGTCCGGTACTTTTCATTTTCCCTTTGAACTCACCAGCTGTGATGAACCGCTTGGCTTTTCTTCTTCATTGGTGTCAAGGTCGGTAACACTGTCACGGGAGCTTCCCTCACTCCTGCTTATCAGCGTAGGCTTGCCCCGTGTACCGTTGACATCTGCTGCAAGACACTTGTGCTATTGTTTGCGGTCTTAGGCTCTCTTCCACGAAGGTTCCGCGGGCCCGGGGCAAAAAGGGCAAGGTCGCTTCTCTCCTCGCCACCCTCTCGATTCCTGCCGCCTTTCTCCTTCTCTCGAACTGCTGCGCCTGATTTGCCGTCTCATCGTGCTTGTACTGTGCTCTCTTGCTCCACCTTTTATCCCTGTGGGGAAGGTAAAGGGCTGTCCGGTGTGTGTGATTCTGAACAATTGCCTGACTTTGCCTGACCCTGATATTAGGACATGCCAGGTAAACGGCTCTGGTGTTAGTCCGTTCTCTGGTGTATTATGCAAAAGTGTTCGTGTTGGAAAAGGGGATAGGGGTAGCGGTTTTGAATGTCCTATGTGAGAGGATGGGAAAAAAGGCATCAAAGGGAGGGGGATACCGCATCTCACCGGTTGGTGTGCCACTCCCACTCCTCAAGGACCCCCCATCCAGGTGATCCTCCCTCACTGGTCCACCCCCAGGAACTGGATCCAATAGCGATGGCCGTGTCCTGGCCACCTGGATGACCGATCCTCGGGGTCTAGACAGGGAGACACCTTCAGGTTTCTCACAACCATCTCCACTGTTATGCAGTTTTTTCAGGCTAGTGTAACTGGACCCCCCACACCAGTTTGTTTGAGCCCCTACATTAATGTTCTTTAAGAACTGCTCACCCTTAAGGGGATTTTCCTGGTGGCCATCACTTCTGAGAGACAGGTGAGTGAGCCCCAGGCTCTGTCTGTACTCCTGCATACCGTTCCCTTTACTCCATGCTTATGGGAGTTCCTGCGGTGCTGGGATGGGATCGGAGCCGTAGCAAGTCCAACGCCCTTCCCGTTTAAGAATTTAGAGAGTGCAGTGGCTGCCCACACCCATATCCCTGCCTCTCCTGCTCCTTCCCCTCAGTCCCTTTCTAATCAGATGGGTTGGAATCCTGATGCAGATCTCTTCTTTTTTCTTGTTCTTGTCTTTAGCAACTTGCCCTGCAGTAACTGTTTTAATTTTTTTATTGCTTCTCCTTCCGCTTCCTTCCCTTTTTTGCTGGGTACAGCAGGGTTCTCTGCGTGCACCGGGTATCACAGGTCGTTCTCGGCGGTGGCCCCACACACTATTTGTTTACAGTGTTCAGGCTTGCTTCATCGCTTGGACGCCTGTGCACTCTGTGACAAACTGTATTTTAAGTCCCTCAGGAGTCGACTGAAGCAGTGGAAGAACATCTTTTGGATGAAGGTTCAGGATAACCTGAAGTCCCACATCAAGTCCAATGCAGTAAGTACATCTTTATTTTCTTCAGCGCCCTGCCCAGGCGACACTCTTCGGTGGTTTGGCTGAAGCGGGAGGGTCCAACCAGAACCTTTTGTGGCTAGCCACAGCATTACCGGGGCTCGCCCGAGGTGTCACTGCCATAATCACCAAGGACCTACCAGCGTCTGTCACCTGGGCCTTGTCCCGAGGGAAGTTGGGCTTCTACAAAGGCTTGTACTGGAGACTATGTTGCTGGGCACGTTTCATCTCATAACGGACATCGGAGCGAAGTGTTGTGGGAAGTGTTCTGCTGATCATTGCCATTGCTGTTGCTGCGAGGAGCCAAGCTGGTACTATTGAACTCTGTTTCACCTTGCCGCCTGCTACCTGTACCTTTAAGAGGTGGGATTATAAAAACCACTTCCCCCTCACAAGCCTTGAGCGAAATGTTGTGGAAAGTGTTCTGCTGATCATTGCTGCGCTGGGCCATGCCAGTACTATTGAACTCTGCTTCACCTTGCCACCTTCTACCTGCATCTTTAAGAGGTGTGATTATTAAAACCACTTCCCCTTCGTGTAGCGTTGCGCGAAGTGTTGTGGGAAGTGTTCTACTGATCATTGCCATTGCTGCACAGAGCCACACCGGTACTGTTGAACTCTGCTTCACCTTGCAACCTGCTACCTGCACCTTTAAGAGGTGGGATTATAAAAACCACTTTCCCTTCGCGAAGTGTTGAGTGAAGCGTTGTGGGAAGTGTTCTGCTGATCATTGCCATTTCTGCGCTGAGCCACGCCGGTACTATTGAACTCTGCTTCACCTTCCCACCTTCTACGTGCACCTTTAAGAGGTGGGGTTATAAAAACCCCTTCCCCTTCGCGAAGCGTTGAGCCAAGTGTTGTGGGAAGTGTTCAGCTGATCATTGCTATTGCTGTTGCTGTTGCTGCGCTCAGCCACGCCGGTACTTTTGAACTCTGCTTCACCTTGCCACCTTCTACCTGCACCTTTAAAAGGTGGGGTTTTAAAAACCACTTCCCGTTCACGAAGTGTTGTGGGAAGTGTTCTGCTGTGTTCAGCAGTGGGAGCCGGTGGACGCAGGCTCAATTATTCAACTATACCAACAACAACAAAAATTATAACAGCTTTACGTTTGGATCTAACGAGGTGACACTTGTTTATCTAACTGATTTCTAACTGTAGTTAAACTTCTCCAGCATTGGATCTTTCATGGATTCACACGCTTAGAATATACCCCGTCGTCAGACTGGGACCCCTCGGTACACATATATAGCCTTTTCCTACAGGAAAACTTCCGACACTTTTGTGTCCTATCTACGTCCTTTTAGGACCCGCCTACGCATGCTCCGTAGGCCGTCCCAGTATAAGAGGCCCGCCCCCGCGGCTCCCCTTCAGATTTCAACCGTCTCCAAAGTAGTGGGATCTCCTCGCGTTGTCTTACTATTTTGTTCAAGGTTGTATTCCTGGAGTTTGAGTTAGAGAAAATGTCCTCCATGTCAGGAAAAGCGCTGTTCCGTCCATGCGCGACGTGCGGCTTGAAAAAAGTTTACGAGGGGGACGGACATATGGATTGTATATATTGCCTACACCCTCATCATTCGGCGGATAACTGCGACATATGCAAAGGGTTTTCTCAAAAAACCCTCAAAGACCAGAGTCGACGACTGGTGGCATGGCTGAATGATGGAGCGGGGGCATACCCCCCTTCGGAGGTAGGCTCCACACAATCGGCGAAAACATCACGCCGCGCTACCTCGTCGGAACCACCGGCGAAGAAATCTCGACCGCCGGAAAAAGAGTCATCTGGGAGTCACTCAGCTAGAGACTCCTCGTCAAAGAAATCATCAAAGCATGAAAAGGAAAGGAAATCCTCCTCGGGCGATCATCATAGATCGACCACGAGTCGAGAGTCGAGTAAAAGCAGGCCAAGTGTGGAAAAGGCGGGACCGCCTAAACCACCTGCTAAGTCACCGTCGTCGACGGCGGTCCAGTCATCGGCCTCCACTCTGCCACTTACGCAGGTGGCAACCACCGTCCCACCGACAACGGCGGCGACGATGGCCTCGTCGACGTGGGTTCTACTGGAGGCCTGGAGGCCTGAAGTTTTTTGATTCGATCCCCCCGGATACTTTACTGCAAAAACAGGCTGTGTCGCTGTCCTCGGAGGACGAGAACGAGAGAATAGCTGGCCCAGCAGACCTAGGGCTACGAGTGGCTGACAAGTCGTTGACGAGGGGATCCGGTATACCGGTATCTGCCCCTCTTCTCAATCCTCAATCTGTTTTGTCGTTGGAAATTCTGTCCACGCTTCAGTCCTTGCTACAGTCGTTGGACCAGAGACTACCTCAGGCAAACCTGCCACAGTCACCCGTCAACGAGCCGGGCCCGTCCCGTCCACCGACGCACCTACGCACGTCAATCTCAGCACTGACACAAGAGGAAGGTGAGCTGCCAGATTCGGAGTCTGACAGGGGAGCTATGTCGGATATCTCATCATCCCCCTCCAGGGATCCAACCTGGGAGTCAGAGGTGGAGTTGGAAACCCCTAGAAGCCCAGCTCACCCGTCCCCTCCGGACGACATTGCGTCATTCCATTCTATGATGGAGAAGGCATGCAAAGAATTTGGTTTGTCCCAGGAAGAACAGAAAAAGGACTGTTTTTTGTTCGACCACATGGGTAAGAGAAGGAGATCTGTGTTCTCAATACCAATACTAGACCACGTGTGGAAGGAGGGGTTGCAGACAATGCGTCACCCTTTTTCAGAGCCGCAGTGAAAGGACTCCTTGAGAAAAAGTTTAAGGCTCCAGAGTCTACCCCCAAGTGTTTATCCTCCCAACCAACGCCAGACTCGGTGGTGTCGGCGGCAGCGGCGAGGAAGGCGAAGGCCCAGCACAAGTGCACGACTCCGCCTGAAAACGAAGCGAGACGCCAGGATGCCTTTGGTAAAAAAGTGCTATCCGTGGGAGCAACCACAGTAAAGGCCGCAAACTCTCTGGCGATTGTAGCCAGATACGATAGGGAGATGTGGCACAGGCTAGCTCCGTTGCTTGATCATCTTCCGGAAAAGCATAGGAAGGCAGCGATGTTACTTGTCCGAGAGGGTGAGGAAGCCTCAAATCACGCAATAAACATCGCGGTGGACCTCGCTGAGTCAGGCTTCAAGCAAGTCAATAATGGGGTCGTATTACGACGACAGTCATGGCTTAAGTGTACCTACTTCAGGCCAGAGGTACAATACAAAGTTTTAGATATGCCCTTTGAGGGAGACCTTCTTTTCGTTGAGAAGGTGGACGAAGCCCTGAAGGGAATGAAAGAGGACTCGGACACGGCACGTTCATTGGGTGCCCTCCAGAGTGGCCGAAGCTACAGGTCTTTTCGTCCCTTTAGAGGGGCTTCAGGTAATTCAAGATTCTCTGCGTCTGGAGACAGATCCTTTGGCAGATCGGCTTACCCCTCCCAGGGATACAGACATGCTTCCCAAACGGCAAACCGACGCCGGAATTTCCAGACTTCCAGGAAAAGACCATCATATCCATCGTCGTCGAGAGACAAGCAAAATAAAGATCAGCAGTGACATACAACACACCGTTCTGGGGGGAAGAGTGTCAGCATATGTCGATGAATGGGAATGAATAACGACGGATCAATGGGTGTTGGACACTATAAGAAACGGACGCTCTCTACAATTCAAACACAGCCCTCTGCACATTCCACCTGCGTTCACCGCTCATTCCCATCTGAAGATACTGCAACAAGAGGTAACACTCATGTTAGCAAAGGGCGTGATAGAATTAGTTCCAACATCACAGAGAGGTCAAGGAGTCTACTCAAGATATTTCGTCGTAAAAAAGCCGAACGGCAAATGGCGTCCCATTTTAGACTTACGCAATCTCAACAAGTCTTTAAAGAGCCTAAAATTCAAGATGCTCACTCTGCAGGAAGTGATCTGCGCCGTTCAAGAGGGGGATTTTCTAGCGTCCCTGGATTTACAGGACGCGTACTTCCATATTCCAATGTGTCGGAAACACAGGAAATTCCTGAGATTTGTAATAGGGCGGACTCACTACCAGTTCACGGTTCTTCCCTTTGGGCTCAAGACCTCCCCCAGAACGTTCACGAAATGCCTGGCTCCAGTAGCGGCCTGGCTAAGGAAGCAAGGCCACCATGTATACCCATACCTCGACGACTGGCTGGTAAGGGGATCCTCCCCAGCGTCGACCAACATAAGTTTACAAGCCACCATGCAGCTTCTACAACAGCTGGGATTCGCCATAAACTTCGAAAAATCCTCTCTGCGGCCTTCGAGAACGCTGGTATTCCTGGGGGCACAGTTCGAGACCCAGTTAGGGCTAGTGAAACCTTCTCTCGACAGAACCTCAAGACTCAATCAGCAAGCGAGCCGACTACGGCGAAACACCAGGCTCTCAGTGAGAAAATACGTTTCGGCCCTAGGGGCCATGGCATCCTGCATCCATCTGGTGGAAAACTGTCGCCTATTCATGAGGCCAGTCCAGGAATTCCTCGCGGACCGATGGACGCAGGCTCAAGGATCGTGGTCAGACAAGATAACCGTCGACGACGACAAGCTGCTTCGGACCCTTCAGTGGTGGCAGAGTTTCCACAATCTGAACAACGGTGTACCCCTACAGGAGCCGGAGTTTCGGCGAACCATAGTCACGGATGCGTCCCTAACCGGATGGGGAGCTCACATGGGTGCTCTCCAAACGCAAGGTCGCTGGTCTCCAACGGAGTCACTCCTACACATAAACGTGTTAGAGCTCAGAGCAGTATGATGGGCCTTGAAGGCATTCCTACCACACATCGAGGGTTCGCGAGTACGAGTACTGACCGACAATACAACGGCCATGTTTTATCTGAGGAAACAAGGAGGGACGCGATCAAGAACTCTTTCCAGAGAAGCCCAGAAAACATGGCATTGGGCATTAAAGCACGAAATTTCCATCGTGGCTCACCACCTCCCAGGAGTGAGGAACTCCCAAGCAGACTCCCTCAGCAGAAGCATGGCCCAGATATACGAGTGGGAAATGGACACAATCCACCTGATGAAAGTGTTCGAGAAATGGGGTCACCCCCCTCTGGACGCCTTCGCGACCAAAGACAACAAGAAATGCGAGCAATTCGCAAGCAGATGGCCTCAAGAGGGTTCCATGGGGGAGGCATTCTCCTTCCCATGGATGGACATGTTCCTTTATGCTTTTCCCCCGTTCCCTCTCATACGGAGGACAATACAGTGGATACGCAGATACAATTGCCGGGTAATTCTAGTGACACCATACTGGCCAAGGCAACCGTGGTTCTCCGACCTGCTTCACCTGTCGCTGGAACATCCCATAGCGTTTCCGAGAGTCCCGAACCTACTATCCTGGGACAAAGGCACGGTGTGGCATCACGACCCAGACAGTCTCAACCTTACAGCCTGGCTCCTGACTTTTCGGAGTTCGGTGCTTTAGACGTTTCGGAGGATTGTCAAAAAATTCTGCAGGCGGCTCGAGCCCCTTCTACAAACAAATCTTATTCCTATAAGTGGCAGAGTTTCTGTGAATGGTGCAGAGGACAACAAGGCCTACAACCGTTGTTGGTGACGCCAGAACAAGTTCTACCTTACCTGCTCCTCTTGGCGGAGAGGGGGTTATCCTTCACATCGATAAAGGTGCACCTGGCGGCCATCTCGAGGTTCACGAGGAAGAGGCAGTCGTCTCCTCTATTTAGCGACAGACTTGTGAAGCACTTCATGAGGGGTTTATTTCAAGTTTTTCCCCCGGTAAAACGTTTCCCCCCAACTTGGAGTCTCAACACAGTGTTGGCAGGCTTAATGAAACCGCCTTTTGAGCCTATGGCCACGTCCGACATAAAATTCATTTTGTGGAAGTTGGCATTCTTGATTGCTATCACATCAGCTAGTAGAATCTCGGAACTGCAAGCGCTGGTCGTAGACCCGCCATACCTAAGATTCTTTAAGGACAAAGTGGTCCTGGCAACTAATCCTACGTTCGTCCCAAAAGTTCCGACAGTGTATCACAAACACTCGTCCATTGTTCTCCCTACTTTCTTCGCCCCACCATCATCGGCAGCAGAAAAATCTCTTCATACCCTGGACGTTAAGAGGGCTCTGAAATTTTACCTACATTGTACACAGGAACTCAGGTCTACTCGACAACTGTTCATCGCATATGGTCCGTCGACGAGAGGAAAGGCAATCTCTAAACAGGGATTGGCTCGATGGGTCGCATCGACGATTGCGTTTTGTCACTCTAAGGCCGGAAGGCCATTGCAAGGACATCCTAGAGCCCATTCTACAAGATCGATGTCCTCCTCAACAGCTTTATGGGCAGGAATTCCGCTGACGGACATATGCCAAGCGGTGGCATGGTCAGTGCCCCACACGTTTACCCGCCACTACTGCCTTGCCAGGCAGCATGCGGACGAGGTGCAGATTGGAAGAGCTGTCCTGCGCCATCTGTTTCAGTAAGGTAAGCTCCACGCTGTGGAGAATCTGTTTTATACCTTTTTTGATGACAGTATACTTTATGTGGGTAAGGTTATATGAGTTAACTTATTCCTACTGTACATATGCATTGTGTAGTATGGTGAGGGTATATTACATTACATTCTCACCGCCGTCTCAAGTGTTACTGCTATACAATCTATTCTAAGCATGTGAATCCATGAAAGATCCAATGCTGGAGAAGGGACTAGTTTCTTACCTGTAACTCCATTTCTCCAGCATTGGTATCTTTCATGGATTCACATGCGCCCGCCAACCTCCCCGGGAATGCAATGTATTTGATTGATAAGTTTAACCCTTCCTACTTTGGAGGGGCCGAAATCTGAAGGGGAGCCGCGGGGGCGGGCCTCTAATACTGGGACGGCCTACGGAGCATGCGTAGGCGGGTCCTAAAAGGACGTAGATAGGACACAAAAGTGTCGGAAGTTTTCCTATAGGAAAAGGCTATATATGTGTACCGAGGGGTCCCAGTCTGACGACGGGGAATATTCTAAGCATGTGAATCCATGAAAGATACCAATGCTGGAGAAATGGAGTTACAGGTAAGAAACTAGTCCCTTCATCTACGTGCTCTGCCAAGTCCTACGAAGACTTCATCTGTAACATTGCCAAAGGAAAAATCATTTAATTGCTGGGGGTGACTGTCGGCAATCTTTGCCTTTGAGCCCCCTTGCACTATTACACGGAACAGTTTATAATATTTACCACACGTTTCTGAGTCTTTGTGTTTCTCATCTTCTGTTTGAGGGTGACGGCGGGCGTATTGAGCCTTTGAACCCTAGAACACTGTGATCAGTTTTATGGCATTTGCATCTGTGTTTGGTTTTTCTACCTTAAATATCACAGGTGACTGCTGGTGAGTTCGCCTTTGAGCCTGTGCGCATAAAGGTCAATTACGCTTGTCAATACTATCTAATGCTGACAGATGATTGTTAAAATGTTAGTTGTGTGAATTTACACAGACTTACGCTTTCCAAGTTTAAAAGTCCAGCTGTTCGACATTCATTTGCTTTCTGCTGATTGATTTTTGCCCACATGGTTTACAAATAGGGCTGTTGAGACGCTGGCACTTATTAAGAGAAAAACATAATTTATCTAGCTGGGATACACGCAAAGTATGCTAACAACGTTGAAATAAAACTGAAGCAAAAACAAACAATGTATAATCTGCGCAGTTCGACATTTAAGGATGACTTAAAATCTCCAGAAACAGATCAGTGTGGTGACGTTGCACTCCGCCGCATGCCTTTAAATAAAGGGGGCGTGCCCGAGTCACGCAGTTCGACTGTGGGGCCCGAGCCTACAACACGTCTCTGTGTGAGTCTGTACCACTGGGTGGCTGAGGGTTCACGGAAGATCGCTGGGGAATGGGACACCCCCACAACAGTGGTGACGAGGCCAGAGATGAACCCGGACGCAGTGGTGAAAAATTCTGCAATTTTTCATATGAACGAGGGACGGAATCCACTAGTTTCACGCTTGGGGGAGGGTGCGGCCCACGCGGTGGCAGCCATTTTGTCCTTCATGATACGGATGTTTCGAGGCGCTCCGGAGGGGACCGTGAATGCCATCCATGCATAATCTTTGGACATTTGAATAGCTGACAGCTATTCCTAAATGGACATGCTTGCAATTTCGAGGTGAATCTTGTCGAGTGAAGGTGAGGTGCTGGGGGGATACTTGCTATTCTATGCATCTACCCTAGGCCTCCCTGGCTCAATTTATGGACACTCCTTACTGAACTGTAGGGGCCTGGTAACTTGTCAGTGGCCAACTGCCCTGTCTGGACTTTTGGTGGGTGCTTTGTGCCCTGGAGCTGTACTGGTGTGGATTTCTGAAGATCAGGAAGGCCTGCAAGGGTTTTGTCCTGTGTGTGTCCTGGTGTGGAAGTTCAGAAGATCAAGGTGGCCTTGAGAGACCAATCTGGCTGGGTGAGTTGTGGCCCCTGTACTATCTAAGAGTGCTTGTGCACTTTACCCATGAGTAATCCAGCGAACCAGGACGGAGGGCAGCCAGCAGCACCACAGCAAGGAGTGGCCCCACCTCCAGCAATGGCCCAGATGAGGTCTCCGGCGGCCCTTCCACCCATTCCTGAGTTTGATGTGTCTGGCCCCCCATCCAGCCTGGGGCCTAGGCGGAGGCGATGGGTTGATTGCCTAGGCATGTGTTTTCGGGCAACAATGGAGACCAGTGATGACAGCAAGCTGGCCACGTTACTGTATGCCGCCGGACCTGCGGTGCATGAGATTTTTGATTCCCTCCAGCCTGCAGATGGGACCTATGGCGCAGCAAAGACCGCCTTACACAGTTACTTCCTTCCCCTGGCCAATGTGGAAGCGTTTTGTCATGCTATCCACCCGCCAGAAGGAACATGAGACACTGGACACTTTCTATGGCCACCTCAGGAGGCTGTCAGCTGCATGCGCATGGGACAACCCAGACGACATGGTCAGGAACCAGCTCATCCAAGGGTGTTCCTCAGGAAGACTACGGAGACAAGTGCTGAGAGAACCGGGAATCACCCTACCTTGCATCCTAGAGCTGGGTCGCTGCCAGGAGATATCGGAGGTATGCGCATCAAGGATGGAAGCAGGCACTCGCACTATCAAGTGGGAGGAGGTCTGCGCTGTGGGGCGTGGTGGCAGCGGCACCAGGAGGCCGACTGGAAACTTCTGCGACAGGGGCGGAAAGCGGGAGAGGCATGCCAGAAGTGTGGGTACAACCTGCCCCACCCTGCAGAATGCCCAGCAGCAGGAAGAACATGTGAGCGGTGTGGCCTGGCAGATCACTGCGCCTGGGTGTGCAGAGCCTCCCTGCCGGTGATGGTGCCCAGGGGCACAGTGCGTTCTGGGTTCTTCAGACAATCTCGTCCTCCCAATGTCACCCAGGAGGACCATGGGGAGGAAAGCACACAACCCGATGAGGAGGAGGAGGAAGAAGAGGAAAACATTTTCTTCGTGTCAAGCATTGACTCCCTTAAGTCCAAGGGTCGAAGACAGCCGAGGTGCGTCGTGGCAGTTAACGACTCTCCCATTCCGGTGCTGGTGGACACGGGGGCGTCGATCAATGTGATGGCCCGAGAGCATTATGATGCCATGGACTGCCCCTGAAACTCTCTACCCCAAAGGCTTGAATATTCACGTTTGGGGGTTCACATCCTATCCACTGGACGGTGCATTTGTGGCTGAAGTGGGGCACGGAGGCTCAAAAATAAAAGCACGATTCTACGTGACGCCCGTCAGTGCCAACACCTTACTAAGCTGCGCGGCGGCTGAAGACCTCGGACTCGTAAGTTTTGCGTACTCCGTTTTATGTGGAGGACAAACAAACTCTACTGGAGAAGTATGCAAGACTGTTCCAAGGGATTGGACGCATGACCGGCGACCCATTGAGGCTGCACATTGATGAATCTGTGCAGCCCATTGCCCTCAAGCACTGCAGGGTGCCTTTCCACCTGAGGGAGTTGTTAGACAAGGAATTGGACAACCTGGTAAACTTCGACATCATCGAGAAGGTGGAGGGTTCGACACCCTGGGTGTCCCCGATTGTGGTTGCCAAGAAACCCAAGCAACCCAATTCAGTGAGAATTTGTGTGGACATGAGGCTCCCCAACAAGGCGATCCGGAGGGAGCGATATCTCACACCAATCATAGATGACATTATTGCAGAGCTGCAAGGGGCACTCTTCTTCTCAAAGCTTGATCTCAGGGCTGGATATCACCAAGTCCTCTTGCATCCAGAGTCGAGATATATAACAACGTTCACGACTCTTCAGGGCCTGTACCGGTACTAGCGACTCAGCTTCGAAGTGTCCTCCGTGGCTGAGGTTTTTTCAGAACATCATCAGGGGTGCACTGGCAGACCTGGAGGGCATGCTGAACATCAGCGATGACATTCTTGTGTTCGCCAGGTCGGAGGTGGATCACCTGCACAAATTGGTCAAGACATTTGAAAGGCTAAAATCTTTGGGTCTGAAGCTCCATCGCGAGAAATGTGAATTTCTGAGGACAAACATCGAGTTCTTCGGCTTCATGTTCAAAGAGGGTGGAGTGTCTCCAGACCCCAGAAAGGTAAAAGACATTAAGGATGCTCGACCGCCTGACAATGTGTCCGAAGTGAGAAGCTTCCTAGGCATGGTTAAATACTGTGGCCGCTTCATCAAAAACTTGGAATCCAGGTCCGAGCCTTTGCGGGCCCTTACCAAGGAGACCGCGTAGCAGTGGGGACCACAGGAGCAAGCGGCATTCGAGGACATTAAGAGCGTCCTCACCAAGGAAGAAACAATGGCTTTCTTTGACCCTGCTCTCCAATCTGAAATAATCGTGGACGCTAGCACTTTTGGCCTGGGAGCCGTACTGACACAAGTTGGGCCTGATTCCAGCGTCCGCTCAGTGGCCTACGCCAGCAAGGCTCTGTCAGAGACTGAACAGCGCTACTCTCAGATAGAGCGGGAGGTGTTGGCGGCTACCCCAAATGCCCTGCCACTAGGGGAACTGGAGGTGGCAGCCGCGCAGGACGATTGCTTCCGCATCCTCTGAGCGGCATTGCAACAAGGGTCCTGGAGGAGTGTGCTGGAGTCGCTGGCAGGGCGCACACAGGAGGCGAAGGTGATGCTCGAGAAGCTGTGGTGGGTGCAGGAAGAACTGTCATTCTCAGCAAACAGACTGCTATTGAGAGGGAATTGGATTGTGGTCCCGCAGGCCAAAGTCCAAGAAGTGATTGGCTTAGCCCATCAAGGCCACCAGGGGGCAGCAAAGACCAAGGCCCGCCTACGCCTCAAGGTATGGTTCCCCGGGCTCGAGCAGAGGGTGGATGAGTACGTAGCCTCATGTGTGTGGTGCCAGGCAGCCTCTCCTGCTCAGAGGGAACCCGCCATTAAAGCCATGCCCCGTGGCACACGTCCTTGGGAGGTAGTCCATGCAGACTTTGGTTCCACTTCGTAAGGGACTCACTTCCAGGTGGTGGTTGATGAGTATTCCAGTTACCCGGAGGTGGAATTCATCCAGTCGGTGGCTTTCGAACACGTGGTGGTGGCGATGTAGAAGGTGTTTGCTGCTCATGGTCTTCCCGCAACCCTGTGCTCCGACAATGGGGCCCCTTTCCAAGGTGAGCGATTTGCTGCCCTAATGGACGACTATGGACTGCTGCATCGGAAAGTCACCCCGTTCTGGCCAAGGGCCAACGGGGAGGCAGAGAGGCGAATGCACACGTTGAACAAAGTGTTCCGAATTGCACAAGGGCAAGGGTAGTGCTTGGAGAGGGCCCTGTATCAGTTCCTGCGGGTCTATCGGACAACCCTGCACACCTCGACTGGGGTGGCCCCGGCGGAAGCCCTGTTCAAGCGGTGCCCGAGGGGGCTGCTTCCAGAGGTTGGTGTGAGGGAACCGGGTGTCATCAATGACCAGCAGGTGGAGCAGGACCGACGGCTGAGCATCGAGTAGGAAAATGTGAGGAGAGGTCTCCGACCTCAACAACTTGTGCCCAGGGACGAGGTGCTAATCCGAAACAGGCACCCCCGTGGGAAACTATTGCTGACATAAGAAACTGAGCCGCTGAACGTGATTGCGGTAAAAGGGTCAATGGTGACCGCCTCGGATGGCCGGGCTTCGGTCACGAGGAAAGTCAGTTTCTTCAAGAAGCTGGGGGAGCCCAGGACCGAGGCACCCCAGGACCATGACATTGCGGACATACCCGATGAGGGTGGGCTGAATCCCTCCCTCGGTCTCCTGTCAGCATACCGGCTTCCAGTGGAACTCCCATCCCCGAGGCGAGCAGGAGGTGAGACAGGGCGAGGGAAACCTGTTCATCTCAGTGACTGTTTTGGAACAATGACTGTGCGTGACCCCGGTGCGGTCTGCCAGGCGTGGGGGTGGGAGGGCCCTGGGGTGGCTGTGAATAAAGGGGTTAGTTGGGTACAGTTGTGTGGTTTGACATTGTTAATATGTTCCTAGTGATTGTGTAAGTTCCTATTTGTCATTTGTTGTCCTCATGAAAAAGGAAAAGTGTGGTGCTGCTCCTTTAAGGGCTTCGGCACGCCGTGTGCCTTTAAATAAAGGGGGCGTGCCCGAGTCGCGCAGTGCGACCAGGGAGCCCGAGCCTACAACACGTCTCCGTGTGAGTCTGTGCCACTATGGGCTCACGGAAGATCCCTGGGGGTATAGGACACCCCCACAACAATCAACACTCTTGAATTATATCTAGTTGTGACATTACACCTCCTAACCATCTAGGTGTACCAAGTCATATCTAACTTTCATATTAATGCAAACATGACTATGACAAATCAAGCACAATGCTGTCCGCTGCCATGTTTATTGGTGCCAATTAAAGACCAAGCATGGGCGCCAGTAGCTTCTTCCCAACTAGTGAAAAATACATGAAATTCCAAAATAGAATACACTGTTTCAACTTCCACCATGAAACGTCATATTCACAGTATTGCTCAAAAAAGGAAACCCAGATCCTGGAGCTACGATGCTTTGGAGTTCTTTGCATGGCCAGCTAATCCAATTCAACTGAATTTAAAGAGCAATTTGGAAATGAACAAGTCGCAATCCTGCAACATTATGCCAAATGAAATACAAAACAATGTAATTCAAACACTTGACTTAATGGCTGAAGATAAATCTCAATGCCACGAAAGTGATGCAGGAGTTCCTTGTGTGTCAAGTTTACCCAGCACTCCCCATTTCAACAAGGCTTCAAGATCTTGCCAGAAAAGTGGGTATGATAAAATGTATATTAGTAACAAATCCATTGAAAAAACTATAAATGCACACATTGAGATAGGGCATACTCCTACGTCCCATCCCCTTTCCTCCATACCTATGGGACATTCCTCCGTCCTGTGGGACGGGACCGGAGCACTTTGTAAAAAGCATCCAAAAATGTAGCAAATTATTTTAGTCCTTCCTCTCTTTCTGCGCGGGGCCTGGCACGCGGCCGTAACCCTGCTCATCTCGGCTCCGCCCCGCGCGTCGCCCATCAGTCCTTTTATCCGCTCATTCGGGACTGGACGCACTTGCATCCACGGAAGATTTTCATCTTTTTTTCCTCTCTGGCTCTCGCTAGCGATCGTGTACTAGTCTGTCTATGCCTTTCAAACTAGACTTTCCAGATTGTTCATCGTGTCACCGACGCTTCGCGAGGGCGGACCCCCATCCTCTTTGTCTCAAGTGTTTGGGTCCGGACCACCGTTGGGACTCCTGTTTTTACTGTGATTCCCTTTCGGTCCGGGCACTTCAGCGTCGGTTGGAGCACTGAGAGAAGGTGTTTCGACGTGCCCCTCCCTTGCATTTTCAAGCTTTTATCGACGAAAAGAAGAAACGCCTGGTAAGTTCTTTACTTTTTAGAGCACCCCGGCCGGGAGATACCTTTCCGAGCTCTTCCCGAGCCGGGAGTAGCGTTAGTCGCTCTGTCACCGGCGATTGCCCTGAGGTGCCTTCTGGGCCTAAAAATTGTACCAGAGTTTTCTCCGAGGGTCTCCGTAAGGGGCCTGTGGATACTGGAGTACACTCTGAGGCCCCTCCTGTGGGGGGCGGCTTGCAGACCCAGTTCTACTGAGTCGTGGGGTACCGGAGCTAGCTCTGAGGCCTCTTTATCGGCTTCCCTCAACAAAAAAAAACGGGGTGCGCCCCGAGGCCTTGGTTGGGCTTGGTGTTACCGAACGGATGTTCGAGGCCCTTGCTTGTAAGGCTGTTACCAGACCTGGGTCCGAGGTCCCTCGTACAGAGGCTAAAGTTACCAACATTTCTGAGAGGCCTGGCAACGCCTTATCGGTGAAAGTTGTTTCTCACCGTTCCTGCTCTTGTGGCGACGCCAAAACTGTTGAGGGGACAAAGAAGGAAAGTTCTTCCTTTACCGGCAGTGCCGAGGTCCTTCCTGAGAAGGCTAATTTGGCTATTGGTATGTCGCAGAAACATTCCAGGCCTCATAGTACCAGCTCTCCCGAGGTTCCTTAAGTAAAGGCTAAAGTTAGACCCCTGATCCATCGATGGGGACGCCTGCCTCACTTCCTCAAGTGCTGCAGTTCCCCTCAGCTGATGGCAAAATGGCAGCTGTTCCCGCCACGACCACGGCGGCCATTTTGGGCTCTTCCCCTACAACTACGCCATCGGCCTCAGGGGTAGGGCTTGGTTCTGTGGCTGAACATAATTCCTTGTGCGCATCCTTTTCGCCCAGTTTACGAGTGGAACGCTCGGATGCCCCTTCCGCACAATGTTTTGTTGCCTGTGGGGTCGGCACCTTTGATTTTTGTGGACACTTCGGGGGATGGGTCTGTGGGGCAACCCTCCCCGTTGCGTCCCTGGAATTATCCTCCTCATGAGAGTCCTCCTCTGGTAGCTCCAAAACAGTCCCCGGAGGATGCTTTTTTTGGCAAATTTCAGACGCTCATGCGTACCGACCCGATGAGGGAATATTTCAAGGGGCTTTTTAGGGAGATATGCCCACCCGCGCCTCCGGCTCCACCCGCTCCTCCGGTGGCTCCGCCGGTGCCGCCCTTGCCTACGGTGCCTCCCCCGATCCTTCCACCATTGCCCCCATTGTCCCCTGTGGACAAGGCAGTGCCTGACACGGTTCAGCAGGATCCTGACCTGTCGGATGAGGCGCAGGGCGATCAGGACAACAAGGACCTGCCCCGCTCTATTAGAGCTTTTCATGACCGGGTACTGGACATGATGTGCTTTTTGGATGTTCCGGTGCCCGAGGCACCTGCTCTGCAGGAGGGTGTGCTTTCTGGGGCGTTCACCCTGTCTCCTTTGGAGCGTACCGGCCTGTTCTTGCAGAAGGAAGTTTTGGCTGAGGTCCGGAGGGTCTGGGAAAAGCCACACTCTGGAATTTTCATCAATAAGAAAATTGACGCGCGATACAGGCTGCATTCTTTGGAAGAGGTGGCCCTGTCGTCTTGTCGGCCCCCCTCCTCCACAGTGGTGGCTGCGGCCACTTTACAGTCCAGGCCTGCAGCATCCTCTTCTACAACGGCTACTCAGGTTCTGGGGAAGGAGGACAAGCTCCTCGACTCCCTTGGGAGGAAGATTTTCGCTAACTCAGCCTTGCAGCTCGGGCAGGCCAATGCAGAACTAGTGTTAGTGGGAGCGAATATGAGGATGTGGAAAGGTCTGTCGGAGTTCGAGGAGTTCATTCCGGTCGAGAAGCTGGAAGACTTTAAGGCGGGATTGTCCGATGCCAGGGTCTTGGCCCAGGATCTGCTGGAGGCTGCGGCTCACCACGTGCACACTTCGGCTCGGGGCCTTATGCTGGGAGTTGATACCTCCCGACAGGTGTGGTTGCATGCCACCAAATTTTCAAAGGAGTTGCAGGACAAGGTGTTGGACCTTCCGTTTGATGGTAAGGAGTTGTTCCATTCTACAACGGATGTGGAGCTGACCAAGACGAAGGACTGCACCCAGACAGCTAAATCCTTGTCAGTCCTGGTTAAAACTCCTTTTAAGACCCAGAGACGGTTATCGCAAAGCCGGCCCTCTTCTGGTTTTAGAGGTTTTGTAGACCGGAAATCTCGTAGAGTAGATACCCCTTTGGGTAATAACCGCCGGAGGCAGCAACGGACTTGGTTTTTCTCCCGCTCCTCAGCCTCCGCCTCAGGTTCAGGTGGTAACACCACTGAAAAGCCTACAAAATGAGGGTTCTCTGCGCTCGCACAAGACCCCGGTGAGAGGACGCATTGTGTCTCATTGGGAGGCGTGGCAGACCATCACCGAAGACAGGTGGGTCTTGTCAGTCGCTCGTGCAGGCTTCCGCTTACCCTTACCCCCTACCCCGCCCTTCAACCCTCCTTTCCAGCAGTCGGGGTCATCCTCCCTAAAAGCAGAGATTTAGAAACTTCTGGATCTCAGAGCTGTGGAATCCGTTCCCCTTGGGGAACGAGGGGAGGGCTTCGACTCCCGGCTGTTTACGGTGCCCAAACCCAAGCAGGCTGGCCTGCGCACCATCCTAGACCTTTCCCAGTTCAATCTTTTCCTACCCCAAGAGAAGTTCAAGATGATCACGCCCGGCCAGATACGGGCCTCCTTGCAGATGGGCGATTGACTCAGCGTGGTGGACCTTCAGGATGCGTACAAGCATATTCTGATTTGGAATCCACATGGGAGATATCTCCGCTTCTCTGTGGGAGAGCAGCACTTCCAATTTCGAGTGCTTCCTTTTGGCCTCAGCTCGCTTCTCTGTGGGAGAGCAGCACTTCCAATTTCGAGTGCTTCCTTTTGGCCTCAGCTCGGCGCCGCGTGTCTTCACGAAGATGATGTCGGTGATCGCGCCCTATCTCCGTCTGCAGGGTATTCATGTGTATCTGTATTTGGACGACTGGCTCTTACGCAGTCCGTGCCCTTTGAAAGCCACCTGCAATCTTCAGTCTCTCCTCCAGCTCCTGTTCCACCTTGGGCGGTCGGAGAACTGGTGGAAATCTTCCATGACGGTCTCTCAGGACTTGATTTTCCTGGGTTTTCGCTGGAACACGATCGACTGTAGAGTGTACTTGACCGGGGACAGAATGGCGGATCTGTTAGCCATGTGTCAGATGTTTGCGCAGTCGGAGAGCATGTCGGCCTGGTGGTTCCAGAGGCTTCTGGGTTTCATGGCCTCGTGTGTGTTGGCTCTTCCTCTTGCCCGTCTCAAAATGAGGCGGACGCAGATGGTCTTCGGAGTTCTTGGCTTCAGGCTGTGGATCCGGACTCCAAGTTGATAACGATTCCGGCTTTCATGAGAGCAGACGTGGACTGGTGGTTGTCTTTCAGCAACCTGTTTGTAGGGGCGGGGTTTCAGGACCCAACATCGATGGTAACGGTCACGGCTGTCATGATGCCTACCCCCGGGGACCCAAAGTCCAGCATTCCCGGAAGCAGGCATCAAGTTATTCCAAGCAAGCCCAACAACCCCTGCTAGGGGCTATTTGGGTGCAGTCCTGGCGTCTATGGCGCCAGGCTCATATGGAGAGTCAGTCCTGGCGCCATAGGCTCCAGGCTCATAGATTAAAACTTACCTGATGCAGACCATGCTGCAAACTTACCTGATGCAGACCATGCTGCAAGAGCTCCAAGCCAAATGAGGCTTGGAAGGGACTACTTTACCTAGGGACTATTTTTTACTCGGGTGGGGCTGGGGAGGAATACTTACCTGGGACTACTTTGGAGGCTATTTAAACCACGCCCAAAGAGCAGCACACGCTTCGCGTTATTCTGCATCCAGCAGCGTAACACTCACCGTGCCTGTAAGTCTGTATCCAGTCTACTGCCACGCCCGCCTCGAGTCTGGAGCTCCTAGAAAAAGGGAGAAAGAAGGAGAAAAGGTTAGAACAAGAGCAATACCTTTGATCCTTACCTGAATTCCCGATCCATCGCGCCTTCGAGCTGGAAGAAAGAAGTTATGTTATGCGCGTCGCCTCGCCTGCTGCAGTGCCGCGCTGAACTCACCGGCCTTCACAGCATCTTCACATTCCACCGCATCCTTCTGCATGTTCCCGCCGCACTCCGGCACCTAAGGGGAAGACAAGAACAGCAAGGTGAGCCAAGGGAATACACAGAGGCAAGATTAGTTACCCCCCATAGACTTACCTGATTTTACCACCGGGGGTACTATTCCTCTTCACGGGTCGGCACAGCTTCCACTGCATCCTTGCCGAACACCGGCCCCTAAGGGGAAACAAAAGGACAGCAAGGTGAAACAAAGGGACAAACAAGGGGAAACCTCCTCACCACAATAGACTTACCTGATTTTACCGCCGGAGGCATTATTCCCCGAGACTTCATACTTTCTCTCAGCGCCTGAATAAGGGAGAAAGCAACAGGTTACATATTGAAATTATTTTATCGAACTGTGTTGGATAATACAAATCCTTACCTGAATATTACAGGTTGCCACGAGGAACTCTTCGCTAGGGTCAAGCTGCAACCTGCAAGGAATCGGACAAGAGTGAAAGTCAGACATTTGAACTCTTACGCACTACATACTTACGGCGTCTTGCCGGGAATCTCAGAGTCAATATTGTTCTGGAACTCACCAATTCCTTCGAGCCAGTGAAGCAACTGGTTATCTACGCGCCCCTGCGCTCAATACAATATGGAGAGCTCATCTTTCCAAACCATCAGGTGAGACTATAAAAGGGGGACATCAAAGGTGATCAGTTGGAAGAACAGCGGGAGTGGGGGGGCGGGTTAACGCTCAACTCCACGGGTGGTTAATTCCCTTTCTCCATTTGCAGAAGAATATTCCTATGGGCCAAGCAAACGAAGCTAGGTGGGCCAGTCCAGTCCGTCATCTCGGCACTACTCGTCACATTGGTGAAGACCACAGCTGTCCAGTTCAGATCGACGCCCCTGTGGGAGCCAGGTGAGCGTAACAGAACGCAAAGCCTACCCACAAATTCCCACCTGGGCGTTATGGATACCTCAGAAACTGACCAATTGGCTCAATTGCTAGGGGAACTGATGATTGAAGTGCATTCCGCCTGTCAAGAAACCAATGCTCTTAGGAGAGAACTGATTTTGTCAAAGGAGCGAACTGATGACCTTGCTAGGCAACTACTGCAAAGCCAGGCTGGACAAGCACCCCTACCAGGTCCCGGGGGAAATCCAGCTCCTGTGTCATCGAGTAACCCTGTGCAAATAAACCTACCTGGAAATATTCCATTAGCTACACCCGAACTCTTTGTCTGAGAGCCCAAAAGGTTCGCCGTGTTTATGAACCGATGCCGCTTGCACTTTTTATGCAGACCTGGAGCCTTCCCATGCGATCAAGCCAAGGTAGCCTTTGTATTGTCATATCTCAGCGGCAGTGCAGCTGATTGGTCAATTCCACTAGTTACTCAGGATGACCCAATTCTTCGGGATTTTCAGGGCTTTCAAATGAGCATGGAAAGACTATTTGCCCGGCACTCCCAAGGACAGGCCCTGGATAACAAACTTTTGTCCCTACTACAGGGTAACCAGGACCTTCTATCCTACATCGCAACCTTTAATAGGTTGATAGTGGAAACTGGATGGTCTGAGGTAAGACGAATCACGTTATTTCATCGAGGTCTTCAAGGAGAACTCAAGAATGTCTTGGCTCAAGTCGTGAACCCACCTCAAGACTGCGCTGAATATATAGACTTAATGGTCCAGTTAGATCACAGACTTCAGAACAGAAAGGCTGATCGAGCCAAGTTTGAGAATCAGGGTGTTGGTCAAAACCCACGCTAACCCCAAAGGAGCAGATGCTTCCGAACCCATGCAAATCGGAGGGGTTAAAGGACCCTTAACCCAGAAGTAAAGAGAAAGGAGACGGCAAATGCAATGGTGTCTATATTGTGGAACTTCTGGGCATTTTCTACAGGATTGCCCTGTAAAACCACCCGGGAAGGTGGTAGGAGCTGCTGACAAAAGCCATATGGAGTCAGACTCAGGAAACGACCACGCCTGACAAGCGTAGAGGTCCGCTTGCGGAGCTTGAAGAAGGATACTCAGACCTCGCATTTCATCATACCAATGGTCCTCGTAGATCCAAGGCAGCCATCGCATATGCACGCAGTAAGGACATACATTGATAGCGGGGCCATAGGAAACTATGTGGACTACGAATTGGCTTCCAGGATGAATCTACCTCTATGCCGAAAAACCACCTCCGATGTCATCACCACAGTCGATGGAACTGAAATTGCCTCTGGGCCTGTAACTCATTCCACAGCAGAGATGACACTATTGGGTCAGGATGGGCATCGAGAGACTATTGTGTTTGATCTAATCAAAGCCCCACAGTTCCAAATAATACTGGGGATACCTTGGTTGCAAACACATAATCCTTGTATTGATTGGCGAGAGAAGAGAATAACCTTCCCGGATTGTGCACAAACCTGTTACCCAAAGAAAAATCTGAACGCAGGCCTGGCCACAGTAACCACAGCAGTCGTGCAACTACCTCCAGAATACCAAGAATTCCAGGATGTCTTCTGAAAAGAACAGGCAAACACCTTACCACCTCACAGGTCGTACGATTGTCAAATCGATCTCATACCCGGTGCACAGCCCCCTTGTAGCGGGATCTACGCCCTTACGGAACCGGAGAACCTTCACCTACGACAATACTTAGACCAGTACCTTGCTAATGGCTTCATTCGCCCATCCAAGTCCCCTGCATCTTCAGCTTTGTTCTTCGTGCCCAAAAAGGAAGGTGACCTCAGAACGTGCATAGACTACCGCGCATTGAACCAGATAACTGTTATGAACCGATACCCATTGCCTCTGATCCCTGAACTACTAGACCAAGTGAAGGACGCTTGCATATACACTAAGTTAGATCGCCGGGGGGCATACCATCTGGTACGTGTAAAAGAGGGCGACGAATGGAAGACTGCTTTTCGCACTAAGTATGGGTTATTCGAATACCAGGTGATGCCTTTCGGGTTGTGCAATGCACCACCAGCTTTCCAATACTTCATGAACGATGTCCTTCGTGAACTCATTGACGTTTGTGTTGTCGTATATATCGATGATATTCTAGTAAACTCCTCTTCAGAATCTGACATTGTGAAGCAACTCCGAGCAGTCCTTGAGAAATTGCGCCAGCACAAACTATATGCAAAACTGGAAAAATGCATTTTTCATGCCACAGAAGTTGAATTCCTTGGGCTTATCCTGACCCCAAGAGGAGTCCGAATGGACTCGCGAAAGGTGGACGCAATCCTTAAGTGGCCATCACCAAGTTCAGTTAAAGGAGTACAAAGCATGCTCGGCTTTGCCAACTTCTACCTCAGATTCATCCCGGATTTTCACATGTTGTACATCCCATCACAGCACTCTTGCGAAAAAATAAATGCTTTATGTGGACTGAAGAAGCTGAAAATGCCTTCCAAGAGCTGAAAGCGAAATTCACATCTGCACCTGTATTAAAGCACCCGCGCCCTGAACTTCCATACATAGTGGAAACTGATGCATCCAGTCTAGCCATGGGAGCTGTCCTGTCTCAAAAGGACCCTGAAACTGGCCAGCTTCACCCAGTAGCATTTTGGTCCAGAAAGTTCTCGGCACCCGAGTTAAACTATGCAGTTACCGACAAGGAGTTATTAGCCATTAAATCCGCCTTCAAGGCTTGGCAGCACTATCTTCTCGGTGCCAGGCATACCATTACTGTGATCACCGGAACTTACAGTATTTAAAGATAGCCAAGGCCCAATCGTCACGCCAACTCCGATGGGCATTGTTCTTTGCCGAGTTCGATTTCGTGATAACCTATCGACCAGGTTGTAAAAATGGTAAAGCAGACGCCTTATCCCAAATAGGGATGGGAGAGACAGAAATGAAACCAGAACCAGTACCTATAATTTCCGAACAAAGGATTCTTGGCATGACTACTCTACAGACACTAGAGGACATTCAGGTAAAGATCCAGCAACTCTTTGATCCTACAGCCCTGCAGGACTGGGTAAAGAAAGGCCCGGAATACTCTGTCACCAATGACCTGCCTTATTACCAGGGGCGGCTATTTCTGCCACACAAGGAACTACAAGAGCTAGTCATTTCCCGTTATCATGATACCCTAATGAAGGGGCACCCAGGTATTGCAAAAACTGAAGCTAAAATTAAGAGACAATTCTGGTGGCCCACCTGGCGAAAGGATATTGAATCATTTGTGATGTCTTGTGGCATTTGCGCCCAAAACAAAAGTCAAAAGAAAAAACCAGCTGGACTCTTACAACCTTTAGACATTCCGCCTACACCATGGCACACCTCATTGTTAGACTTTATTACTGATCTACCCCCATGTAATGGATTTAACACCATTCTAGTTATTGTGGATCTTTTTTCCAAGATGGCCCACTTTATTGCTTTAAAGGGATTACCATTGTTTGCATACACAGATTTCCGTCCGTATTGGTCTCTGACCGGGGCAGCCAATTAATTTCACATTTTTGGAAAAAAAGTTGTCAATCGGCGCAAATCGATGTGAGGTTATCGACCAGTCACCACCCCCAAACCGATGGTCCAACGGATAGGACCAACCAAACTCTTGAACAATACCTGCGTTGTATGTTACATCAGACTGAGAGTAATTGGAAAGACATTCTTTGGATCGCCGAATATGCATACAATAATTCAGTACATTCTGGAACTGGACAAAGCCCCTTTTATACCTTATATGGGCACCATCCTCGAACTTCAGACCTTGACTCACCCCAACACTTAGAAATGCCCGCAGTGGACCATCTGCACGCTACGATTACACAAGCCTTTAAGGAAGCAACTGCACATTTAAAACAGGCGAAAGAAAAATACAAGAAAGATGCTGATCGGCATAGAAGTGATACTCCCCAATACCAGATAGGGGACCAAGTATGGTTAGCCACAAAACATATACCTCTAAAGGGAACACAGACCTTTAACCCCAGATATTTGGGACCTTACTCTATTAAGGCCATTATCAACCCAGTGGCTGTCAAGTTGGACTTACCTGTAATATGCGAATTCACCCCGTCTTTCATGTGTCACTTTTGATGCCAGTGAAACCAGGGACAAGACTAACCAAGCCACCAGAACCCATCCTTGTAGACGGGGAACCCGAATTTGAAGTTAAGAACATCCTGGACTCCAAGCTGATAAAGTCAAAACATTTTTATTTAATCGACTGGAAAGGTTACAGACCACAGAAAAGGTCATGGGAACCTAGTGACCACGTTCATGCACCCAGATTGGTGAAAAAATTCCACCGAAATTTCCCAGACAAACCGAAACCACAGGAAGAACGACTTTAGGAGGGGCCTTGGGGGGGAGTGCTGTCATGATGCCTACCCCTGGGGACCCAGACCAAGTCCAGCAACCCCGGAAGCAGGCATTAAGTTATTCCAATCAAGCCCAACAACCCCTGCTAGGGGCTATTTGGGTGCAGTCCTGGCGTCTATGGTGCCAGGCTCATATGGAGAGTCAGTCCTGGCGCCATAGGCGCCAGGCTCATAGATTAAAACTTACCTGATGAAGACCATGCTGCAAACTTACCTGATGCAGACCATGCTGCAAGAGCTCCAAGCCAAAAGAGGCTTGGAAGGGACTACTTTACCTAGGGACTATTTTTTACTCGGGTGGGGCTGGGGAGGGAATACTTACCTGGGACTACTTTGGAGGCTATTTAAACCACGCCCGAAGAGCAGCCCACGCTTCGCGTTATTCTGCCTCCAGCAGCGTAACGCTCACCGTGCCTGCAAGTCTGCATCCAGTCTTCTGCCACGCCCGCCTCGAGTCTGGAGCTCCTAGAAAAAGGGAGAAAGAAGGAGAAAAGGTTAGAACAAGAGCAATACCTTTGATCCTTACCTGAATTCCCAATCCATCGCGCCTTCGAGCTGGAAGAAAGAAGTTATTTTATGCGTGTCGCCTCGCCTGCTGCAGCGCCGCGCTGAACTCACCGGACTTCGCAGCATCTTCACATTCCACCGCATCCTTCTGCATGTTCCCACCGCACTCCGGCACCTAAGGGGAAGACAAGAACAGCAAGGTGAGCCAAGGGAATACACAGAGACAATATTAGTTACCCCCCATAGACTTACCCGATTTTACCACCGGGGGTACTATTCCTCTTCACGGGTCGGCGCAGCTTCCACTGCATCCTCGCCGAACCCCGGCCCCTAAGGGGAAACAAAAGGACAGCAAGGTGAAACAAAGGGACAAACAAGGGGAAACCTCCTCACCACAATAGACTTATCTGATTTTACCGCTGGAGGCATTATTCCCCGAGACTTCATACTTTCTCTCAGCGCCTGAATAAGGGAGAAAGCAACAGGTTACATATTGACATTATTTTATCGAACTGTGTTGGATAATACAAATCCTTACCTGAATATTACCGGTTGCCACGAAGAACTCTTCGCTAGGGTCAAGCTGCAACCTGCAAGGAATCGGACAAGAGTGAAAGTCAGACATTTGAACTCTTACGAACTACATACTTACGGCGTCTTGCCGGGAATCTCAGAGTCAATATTGTTCTGGAACTCACCAATTCCTTCGAGCCAGTGAAGCAACTGGTTATCTACGCGCCCCTGCGCTCAATGCAGGATGGAGAGCTCATCTTTCCAAACCATCAGGTGAGACTATAAGAGGGGACATCAAAGGTGATCAGTGGGGAGAACAGCGGGAGCGGGGGGGGAGGGTTAACGCTCAACTCTACGGGTCGTTAATTCCCTTTCTCCATTTGCAGAAGAATATTCCTACGGGCCAAGCAAACGAAGCTAGGTGGGCCAGTCCAGTCCGTCATCTCGGCACTACGCGTTACATTGGTGAAGACCGCAGCTGTCCAGTTCAGATCGACGCCCCTGTGAGAGCCAGGTGAGCGTAACAACGACAGACTCCTCCCTTCTGGGGTGGGGTGCGACATTGGACCATCTTCAGGTCTCGGGTCTTTGGTCGCTTCAGGACAATCTCCTTCATATAAATCATCTGGAGCTTCTGGCGATTTTCCTAGCGCTCAAGGCGTTCAAACCGATCATTGCCAACAAAGTGGTCTGTATCTGCACGGACAATGTGGTGTCGATATATTACATCAACAAGCAAGGGGGAACCAAGTCTCCCCCCCTTGTGGACCTGTCCATCCTGATTTGGGAGTGGGCGGTTCTTCATGGTGTCTGGCTACTTGCAGTACACATCCCCGGGCCAGCTGAATGTCACGGCAGATGCCCTCAGCCTGCGGATGATGGTCAGCTACGAGTGGAAGTTGAAGGCTGAGGTCCTCTCATGGATTTTCCTGCATTGGGGCACACCGGAAGTGGACCGCTTTGCTACGACGGCAAACAAGAAGCTTCCTCTGTATGCCTCCAGAAGCGGGCTGAGAGCCTCCTCTCTGGGGGATGCTCTTGAGATTCCATGGCACAACATGAGGACTTATGCTTTCCCGCCTCTGCCTCTAGTTCACCGGACGATTTGCAAATTGAAGAACTCGGTGAACTGTTCTCTTCTACTCATAGCCCCATGGTGGCCGGCCAGGTTTTGGTTCTCAGAACTTCAACACCTGTCGGTGTATCCGCCGATCATGTTACCGGTGACCCCCAATCTTCTTCACCAGGGGGAACAGCAGATGTGACACCCCACCCCACAATCGCTCAGCTTGGCGGCATGGTGCCTGAGTTCAAGTCTTTAGAGTATCTTGGCCTGTCTGCGGATAACATGCGTATTATCCAGGCAGCCAGAAAACCCTCGACTAGGTCCCAGTACAGAAGCAAATGGCTCAGGTTCTGTCATTGGTGTTTGAGCAAGCAGCAGGACCCAAGTGGGGCTACAATTGACACGGTACTGTCCTTTGTATCCTACTTAGCAGAGTTGGGCGTTCACGTTCTGTCATGCAGAACTTATCTTTCGGCGGTTTCCGCTTACCTATCTACGGACCAATGCTCTTACTCTCTTTCTAACCCAGTGGTTAAGAGGAATTTTGCAGGCTTAACTGTCTTTATCCTCCGATTCGTAGTCCACACCCGACGTGGGATCTAAATGTGGTCCTGACGGCGCTGTGCCATAAACCTTTCGAACCAATGGCCACGGTGGACCTCAAGCACCTGTCGTGGAAGGTGTCCTTTTTGGTCGCCGTTACTTCAGCAAGGCGTGTGAGTGAGCTCCAGGCTTTGTCGGTGGAGCATCCCTTCTTTGTCTTTCACAAGGATAAGGTGGGTCCTACGGACAAATCCTACTTTCCTGCCGAAGGTGGTATCTGAGTTCCATCTGAACCAGTCAATCTCCCTGCCGGTCTTTTTTCCGAACCCTGCCTCAGAGGCAGAGAGGGTTCTGCATTGCCTCGATGTTAGAGGGGCTCTTAAGTTCTACCTGGACAGAACATCCGAGCTTAGGAGTTCTTCTCAACTGTTTGTGACCTTTGGTAACCCACAAGGTAAGCAGGCCTCTAAGGCGACTATTTCTCGATGGATCGCTGCCTGCATTACGGAGTCTTACACCGTCCAAGGGCTGAAGCCTCCTAAAGATATTCACGCACACCTGGAGCGGGGCAAGGCAGCCGCGGTTGCCTTTCAGAAATATGTCCCCTGGGAGACCATCGCAAAGGCGGCTAATTGGGCCTCCCCATCTGCTTTTTGTAAGCATTATTGTCTAGACATGAGCTCAAGATCTGATGCTCAGTTTGGTCAGGCTGTGCTGAAGAACCTTTTTCAGTAAGGGGTTTTCCATCCACCCATAGTTCCTGTAAGGAGTGCTTGGGATTCTCCCATAAGTATGGAGGAAAAGGGACGGGACGTAGGAGTATAACCAGGTTATTCACCGTAGTGACCACCTTACTCCTAGTCCATAGTCCCCTTTCCTCCATATGCCTGTCCGCCTTCCCTTCTAATAACGTTCCTCTGTTATTGCTAAGAGGTCTTGGACCTAGCTATAGAAAATGACTGATGGGCGATGCGCGGGGCGGAGCCGAGATGGGCGGGGTTAAGGCTGCATGCAACATTTTTGGATGCTTTTTACAAAGTGCTCCGGTCCCGTCCCACAGGACAGAGGAATGTCACATAAGTATGGAGGAAAGGGGACTATAGACTAGGAGTAAGGTGGTCACTACGGTGAGTAACCTGGTTAGTATTCGTCCTCAATTCCTTGGTTAATGTTTTTGAATCACTAAAGGAAGAGGTCCATACTTACTCCGGCATTGTCATGGAGCTGACTAAAGAGGTCAGCAGTTGTGAGTCCACCCTTGTCGGTCTGAACACTGCAATCCATGCTCAATTTAAAGAAATTACAACGCAACTATCCCAGAATGAGAACAATCACACAGATACTTTAACTGTCCTTAATAATGACCTCAATCAGTTAAAAAACCATAACGACACCACATGGTCGAAAATTAAAACAATATCAGCCTTAAATACAGATGTGGCTTTTATAGGTGTACAGAAGCCAGCTTATACCACAAACTCTTATGGTAAAGATGATACTCTCTTATCAGCATCAACTTTAGAAGAATATTTGAGCTTAGCACAGATTGCAGAAGATCAAGAGTTAAACTGCCCATCTGTGCAAGGTAGTCTAGATCTGAATTGTTCAAGACAGCCTCAAAAAGAAATACCCTCTTCTAATTGCATTGACAATGCTCAGCTAAAGATACAAGTCCAATTCCCAATAACAAACTCGTGGATGTTCAAAATTCGACAAAGTACACACAACGAAAAAGCTCATAGAAAGCCAACTTAAGCAAATCCCTGAGATCACCCCACAGGAAGCTCCCAAAGCAGAAAGCAAAAAAAAGTGGTGTAAAAGGAACTTTTTCAAAGCCTTGGACAATGTCACAAATGCGAATGGAAAAAAGTAGAAAAACCTGAAGGAACCAACAGCTGAAGTACTAATCAAGTAGTAAGTCAATCCTCCAAGTTCTCTACAACCATCAATTGCAGTAGTACCAATCAAAATACTTATTGGATGCCTAACAGAGGATTTACTCAAGAAACAACATACTCCTGTGAAAGTCTTGAAATGAGTACCAATTTTTTGCAAGAAGATTCAAACAAAGTCTTTGGTAACAAACGCAAAGCTCAGTTCAAATAATATGCCATCTTCACAATCTGTTGAGTCTATAGTAATATTTGAAACTGTCATGATGCCCGCTCCCGGGGAGCCGGTTCAAGCCCTGCGTCCCCGAAAGCAGACATCCAGTCCCCAAGGAAGGACCCAGCAACGCCATATAGGGGCCCTTTGGACAGTGTCCTGGTGCCTATGGCGCCAGGCTCATAAAAGACATCTGTCCTGGCGCCATAGGCGCCAGGCTCATTATGGAAGTGCTTGGGTGCACTTACCTAATGCAGACCATGCTCAGGATCCCGGCCTCCTTGAGGCCTAAAAGGAACTACTTTACCTGTGGGACTAATTTACCATCCGGGCGTGGTCGGGGAAGGATACATACCTGATTGGAGGAAGGATACATACCTGGAACTTCTTCCAAGGCTATTTAAACCCCACCCGAACAGCCACACGTGCTTTGCGTTGTTCTGCATCTAGCAGCTGGACGCGCTCACCGTGTCTGCTCCTGCATCCTGACTTCTGCCACGCCTGCCAGCATCCTGGATCACCTGCAAAGGAAGAGAAGAAGAGAACAGAAGAAGGAAAAGTCCTTACCTGCTAAATCCGCATCCCAGAGACATCTCACCGACAATCCTGAAAAGGAAGACTTTTATTTAAAAGCTCATCGCGTCGATCGCTGCAGCGCTGCATTCCACTCACCTTTACTGGGCGCCTCCATGTTCAGCAGCGATCATCCGGATTCGCAGTCACGCCCCAGCGCCTAGGGAGAAAAAGACCAGAACAAAAGGTGAGAGAGAGAAGGGAATAAGGAAAGCTAAATCTCCATGTTAAGACTTACCTGTTGATTCATTCCCTCTTCATTTCGGGTCCGCGCCGCATCCTGGCATTTCCGGACCCCGGCCCCTAAGGGGAAAAAGAGACATCAGCGTTAATGAGCGAATGAAAAGACATTACCAAAAAAACGCTCATTAAAGACTTACCTGATTTCTACAAGGATTTCACCTCTCATCTCGGGTCGGTGCCTGTTCCCCGGCATTCCGCACCCCGGCCCCTATGGGGAAAAAACACTAGCATTAGTACATTAATGCATGGACACAAGGGGAACCTCTTATCAAAAAACTTACCTGGAAGCCGAACAAGTTTGGTTCTCACCAATCCGAAAATTCAGTGAAGTAACTGGATACCAACGCGCCCCTGCATCAGAAGCAGGATGGAGAGCTCGTCCTTCCAGACCCTAAGGTGAGACGCTACGAGGAATCACAGAAGGGTTTCGAGGAGGGTGAGAGGGGAAAGTGGGAGGCTGATTGCATTACCCCGCAGACAGTTAATCCCCTATTTTCGCCTACAGAAGGATACTTCTGCGAGCCAGACAAGCCAGATTTGGGGGCCCGGTCCAGTCCGTCTTCCGAACCCTGCGCATCACCTTAGAAGAGGTCACAGCAGCGCGAACCAGGCCAGCGCCTCCGTGGGAATCAGGTGAGCGGTACAGAACGCGAAGCCTTCCTACAAATTCCCACCCAGGCGCTATGGAAAGTTCTGAGACTGATCAGTTGGCCCAATTACTGGGGGAATTACGGGCCGAAGTACATGCCGCTCGTCAAGAGACTAATGCCCTCAGGAGGGAATTAATAATATCAAATGAAAGAACTGATGACCTGGCCATACAGCTTTTGCAAGGTCAAGCTGGGCAAACTCCTCTACCCGGTTCCGGAGGGAACCCCGCTCCTGTGGTTTCCAGTAACCCTGTGCAGATTAATCTACCTGGAAACATGCAGCTGGCCCCACCCGAACGCTTTGCTGGGGACCCCAAACGATTTGCCGTATTCATGAATCAGTGTCGTTTGCACTTCCTATGCAGACCTGGGGCCTTCCCTACTGATCAGACCAAGGTAGCCTTTGCATTGTCATATCTCAGCGGCTGCGCTGCCGATTGGTCAGTTCCACTGGTTACTCAAGATGACCCGATTCTCTGTGATTTTCAAAGGTTTCAAGCAAGCATGGAAAGGTTATTTGCTCGACACTCTCAGGGGCAGGCTCTGGATGATGAACTTCTATCCCTGCGACAGGGCAATCAGGACCTCCTATCCTATATTGCAACCTTTAATAGACTAATTGTGGAAACGGGATGGCCAGAGGATAAAAGAGTCACGTTGTTTTATCGAGGCCTACGCGGAGAACTTAAAGATGTCTTGGTCCAAGTTGTAAATCCGCCCCAAGAATGCACAGAGTATATAGACTTAGTGGTCCAATTGGATCACAGACTTCAAAACAGAAAAGCAGATCGGTCCAGGTTTGAGACCCGGGTGTTGGTCAAGACCCATGCTAATCCCAATGGAGTTGACGTCTCTGAGCCTATGCAAATTGGAGAGGTTAAAGGACCCTTAACTCAAAAGGAACGTGAAAGGAGGCGGTAGTTAAAATTATGTCTTTATTGTGGGAATTCTGGACACTTTCTACGAGATTGCCCGGCAGAACCTCCCCGAAAGGCGGTAGGAGCCGCTGATAAAAACCATGAAGACTCTGTTTCGGGAAACGACTCCGCCCGACAAGTGTTGGGGTCCGCTTGCCGAGCTTGAAAACTAACTCTCAGACCTTGCATTTCATTGTGCCAATGGTTCTCGTAGATCCAGAACAGCCTAAGCGGTTGCATGCAATAAAGGCATACATCGATAGTGGGGCTATTGGAAACTATGTGGATCGTGAATTGGTCTCTAGGATTAACCTCCCTCTCCGTCCTAAAACCAGCAAAGATGTCATCACCACAGTCGATGGAACTGAAATTGCCTCTGGACCGGTAACACATTCCACTACTGAGGTGACTCTTATTGGTCCTGACGGCCATCGGGAGGGTGTTGTGTTTGATGTAATCAAGGCTCCACAGTTTCAGGTTATTCTTGGAATCCCTTGGTTAGAGACACATAATCCTCGAATTGATTGGCGAGCTAAGAGAATAACCTTCCCGGATTGTACACAAACCTGCTACCCAGAAAACCTGAAGATTAATCTAGCATCTGTAACCTCTGCCTCCATGCAACTACCTCCGGAATACCAACACTTTCAGGACGTCTTCCAAAAGGAACAGGCCAACACGTTACCTCCTCACAGATCGTACGATTGCCAAATCGATCTGGTGCACGGTGCACAACCCCCTTGTAGCAGGATTTATGCCCTTACCGAACCTGAGAATCTGCATTTGAGACAATATTTGGATCAATACCTAGCTAATGGTTTTATTCGCCCGTCAAAGTCCCCGGCATCCTCGGCTTTGTTCTTCGTGCCCAAAAAAGAAGGCGACCTTAGAACTTGTATCGATTACCGCGCATTGAACCAGATAACGGTTAAAAACTGTTATCCTCTGCCTCTGATCCCTGAACTCCTTGACCAGGTGAAGGACGCTTGCATATACACCAAGTTAGATCTCCGGGGGGCTTATCATCTGGTACGAGTTAAAGAAGGCGACGAATGGAAAACTGCCTTCCGTACTAAATACGGATTATTCGAGTACCAGGTGATGCCTTTCGGATTGTGTAACGCGCCGGCTGCCTTCCAATACTTCATGAATGATGTCCTTCGGGAACTCATCGATGTTTGTGTTGTCGTATATATCGATGACATTCTGGTGTACTCCTCTTCGGAATCTGATCACAGAAAACACGTCAGGGCAGTACTTGAAAAACTGCACAAACACAAACTATTTGCTAAATTGGAGAAATGTGTTTTCCATACCACAGAAGTCGAGTTTCTAGGTTTCATCCTGACACCCAAAGGAGTCCGAATGGACTCAAGAAAAGTGGATGCCATCCTCAAATGGCCATCACCTAGCTCTGTAAAAGGGGTTCAAAGCATGCTCGGCTTTGCCAATTTCTATCGCAGGTTTATCCCGGAATTTTCACGCGTGGTACAGCCCATTTCTGCACTCTTGAGGAAAAATAAACGTTTTGAATGGTCTGAAGAAGCCGAGCCGGCCTTTCAGGATTTAAAAGCTAAGTTTACCTCCGCACCTATATTGAAACACCCGCGTCCAGATCTCCCTTATGTCGTCGAGACTGACGCATCCAGCCTAGCCATGGGAGCTGTCCTGTCCCAAAGAGATCCCGAAACCAACCAACTGCATCCCGTAGCATTTTGGTCCAGAAAATTCTCGGCACCCGAGGTTAATTATGCAATCACGGACAAAGAACTGTTAGCCATTAAGTCCGCTTTTAAAGCCTGGCGGCATTATCTGCTTGGCGCTCGACATACCATCACAGTGATCACTGATCACCGGAATTTACAGTATTTGAAAACCGCCAAGGCTCAGTCATCACGGCAGCTCCGATGGGCTTTGTTTTTCGCTGAATTTGATTTCGTGATTACCTATCGACCTGGCTGCAAGAATGGCAAAGCAGACGCCTTATCCCGAATTGGAATGGGAGAGTCTGATACAAACTCAGAACCAGTACCAATAATTCCCGAACAGAGGATTCTAGGCACGACTTCGTTACAGACGCTTGAAGACATTCAAGCCAGAGTGAAACAACTCCTGGACCCTACAACCTTACAGGATTGGATACAAAAGGGATCAGACTTTACCATAGACAATGGTTTACCTTATTTTCAAGGACGCTTATTCCTGCCACATAAGGAATTACATGAACTAGTTATTTCCGGTTATCATGATGCATTAATAGAGGGACACCCCGGTATTGCCAAGACAGAGGAAAAGGTGAAACGACAATTTTGGTGGCCCTCTTGGCGAAAAGATGTTAAATCTTTTGTGATGTCCTGTGGTGTTTGTGCCCAAAATAAAAGTCAAAAGAAAAGACCAGCCGGTCTCCTTCAACCTCTAGACATACCGTCAGCACCCTGACACACCCTATCAATGGATTTTATTACGGACCTGCCTCCTTGTTCGGGGTACAATGCTATTCTGGTAATTGTGGATTTGTTTTCCAAAATGGCCCACTTTATTCCTTTGAAGGTTTACCTTCAGCTTCTGTCGTAGCCAAAGAATTCCTCGAAAATATTGTTCGGCTACATGGATTCCCATCTATACTAATCTCTGACCGGGGAAGCCAATTCATTTCCCACTTCTGGCGCAAATGTTGTCAAATGGCGCAGATCGACGTAAGATTATCGACCAGTCACCACCCTCAGACCGATGGTCAGACCGAGAGGACAAATCAGACCCTTGAGCAATACTTACGGTGTATGTTACAGCAATCTGAAAGCAACTGGAAAGACATTCTTTGGATAGCCGAATACGCATATAATCATTCGGTACACTCTGGAAATGGCCACAGTCCTTTTTATACTTTGTTTGGGCATCACCCTCGAACCTCAAACCTTGACTCACCTCAGAACCTCGGAATGCCTGAAGTAGAACATCTGCATTCTACAATTACCCAAGCCTTCAAAGAGGCACCTACGCATTTACAACAAGCCAAGAGAAAATACAAGGAGAATGCTGAGATCGACATCGGAGTGAAGCACCGCCGTATCAGATTGGGGATCAAGTGTGGTTAGCTACCAGACATTTACCACTCAAAGGGCCTCGAACTTTTAACCAAAAATATCTGGGACCTTATTCTATTACGGCAATAATTAACCCAGTGGCTGTTAAACTTGATTTACCAGCTAGTATGCAAATTCACCCTGTTTTTCATGTGTCACTTCTGAAACCAGTGGTACCCGGAACCCGACTACTCAAACCTCCAGAACCTATTCTAATAGATGGGAGCCCGAATTCGAAGTGAAGAACATTTTAGACTCAAAAATGTTTAGGTCAAAACTGTTCTACCTAATTGATTGGAAGGGGTACGGACCTCAGGAGAGGTCGTGGGAACCCAGCGACCATGTGCATGCACCTCGATTAGTCAGGAAATTCCACCGACTCTTCCCAGACAAATCAAAACCCCCGGAGGGAACAACCTTGGGAGGGGCCTTGGGGGGGAGTGCTGTCATGATGCCCGCTCCCGGGGAGCCGGTTCAAGCCCTGCGTCCCCGAAAGCGGACATCCAGTCCCCAAGGAAGGACCCAGCAACCCCATATAGGGGCCCTTTGGACAGTGTCCTGGCGCCTATGGCGCCAGGCTCATAAAAGACATCAGTCCTGGCGGCATAGGCGCCAGGCTCATTATGGAAGTGCTTGGGTGCACTTACCTAATGCAGACCATGCTGCAGGATCCCGGCCTCCTTGAGGCCTGAAAGGAACTACTTTACCTGTGGGACTAATTTACCATCCGGGCGTGGTCGGGGAAGGATACATACCTGATTGGAGGAAGGATACATACCTGAAACATCTTCCAAGGCTATTTAAACCCCACCCGAACAGCCACACGTGCTTCGCGTTGTTCTGCATCTAGCAGCTGGACGCTCACCGTGTCTGCTCCTGCATCCTAACTTCTGCCACGCCTGCCAGCATCCTGGATCACCTGCAAAGGAAGAGAAGAAGAGAACAGAAGAAGGAAAAGTCCTTACCTGTTAAATCCGCATCCCGGAGACATCTCGCCGACAATCCTGAAAAGGAAGACTTTTATTTAAAAGCTCATCGCGTCGATTTCTGCAGCGCCGCATTCCACTCACCTTTACTGGGCGCCTCCATGTTCAGCAGCGATCATCCGGATTCGCAGTCACGCCCCAGCGCCTAGGGAGAAAAAGACCAGAACAAAAGGTGAGAGAGAGAAGGGAATAAGGAAAGCTAAATCTCTATGTTAAGACTTACCTGTTGATTCATTCCCTCTTCATTTCGGGTCTGCGCCGCATCCTGGCATTTCCGGACCCCGGCCCCTAAGGGGAAAAAGAGACATCAGCGTTAATGAGCGAATGAAAAGACATTACCAAAAAACGCTCATTAAAGACTTACCTGATTTCTACAAGGATTTCACCTCTCATCTCGGGTCGGTGCCTGTTCCCCGGCATTCCGTACCCCGGCCCCTATGGGGAAAAAACACTAGCATTAATACATTAATGCATGGACACAAGGGGAACCTCTTATCAAAAAACGTACCTGGAAGCCAAGCAAGTTTGGTTCTCACCAATCCGAAAATCCAGTGAAGTAACTGGATACCAACGCGCCCCTGCACCAGAAGTAGGATGGAGAGCTCGTCCTTCCAGACCTTAAGGTGAGACGCTACGAGGAATCACAGAAGGTTTTCGAGGAGGGTGAGAGGGGAAAGTGGGAGGCTGATTGCATTACCCCGCAGACAGTTAATCCCCTATTTTCGCCTACAGAAGGATACTTCTGCGAGCCAGACAAGCCAGATTTGGGGGCCCGGTCCAGTCCGTCTTCCGAACCCTGCGCATCACCTTAGAAGAGGTCACAGCAGCGCGAACCAGGCCGGCGCCTCCGTGGGAGTCAGGTGAGCGTTACAGAAACAGACCCACCAATTCCTTCCTCTGCACTTGATTTCGAGATCCTCGCCGATATCAGTCCTGTCAACAATCCCTTTGAGGTACCAAAAATGTGGCTTCAACTGATTAATCAAAGAAAAGGACAACATGCGCTGCACCGAATTATTATTTTGTCTTACTCAAAAAGAATACCGGATCTCTATCTTTTTTGATCTAATGATATAGACCGCCTTTCTTTTCCATATGACAAGATTACACACACTGTTGAATTAATCTTGAAATCAACCGAAGGCGCCCACGTACTCCTTTAATGTGCCACAGACTTTAAGAACATCGGTGTAGAGATCTTTACTCACAAACCACAGTTGTATGAAACTATGCCACAGGGTCCGACTTTCAACCATTCTATTACTACTAAAACAACAACTACATTGGGCCAACACCAAATTGAACTGGAAGCAATCCGAGCCCAAGGAATTAGCGAAGTCCATGCGCATAAAGATAATGCCAAACTACTGACTTTACTCCCACATATCATAACCCAAGGGTTTCTGCGTTTGAACATCACAAACCACAATCTTTAGACTGATGATACTATCAAGGTGGTGAGTTGGAACACATAGGGTCCGCTATCATTTCAATACAAAGAGAAGAGTGACATCATTTTTAGAGAATTTGACGTAGCACTCTTACAGGAAACCTGGCTTACTTCCCCATTTTGCTTGGATGCTTTCACTGTGATTTCGCAAAATGCATTTTGTTTAAATCGAGGACGCCCATCCGGCGGACTTGTCACAGCAGTCCATAATTCGATATTTCGTAATTTACAATGCATAAGTAATGACATCCAAGGAATTCTAGTGACTAGATGCAATATATTATGGGGTGGTACGACAAGAGGCCTACAGTTAATTAATGTATATTGGAATCCAGTCATGCGTGTTCTATCTATGTTTCTTGACGAGCTATCTGTCATTCTTAATGATTGCAATGCACAATTTCAAATGATCTCATATTAATTGGTGGAGATTTTAATGCTACGTGCTCTTTAGAAGCCAAGCTCCTATCTAAATCTATGTCTAGCAATACTAATGGTGAACTGTGGGAACAGTTGTTTACATCCCGGAATCTTAACACCTTGAATGGTAATATAGATACCAACTGCCCTCCGGCTGTGACTTGGTCAAATGGGAAAAGCTAATCTGTTATAGATTATATAATAGTCTTATCTGATCTATTTCAGCAATGTAAGAACTTTGTAGGCACCCCTTTGACTCATAGTGATCATAAGTCGCTACAGGTGTCTTTCTCTTTAGAGAAATATGAAACTGAAAACACATATTATCATAATGTGCAGTTTTTTTTTTTTTTTTTTTTAAACTTTTATTTTTAGTTGCACACGGTCAATACATCACTTTGTTGCAGTATCTATGTGGTCGTATATAACATTTTTGAATTACATTTAAATTTACAATCACAATGCAGTATCAGACTGTTCTTGTTCAATCTTTTCGGTCAAGTATTGCTTGTATCCGTCCCATATGTTCTTTGGACGCGAGGCAGGGAGTACAGTGTCCAGGTATAGTTCCTCCATGTCATTTGCCCAGGCCATGTCTCTGTCCCAGTCTGCTTTGGTTGGGGGATTTGCACTTTTCCACTTGAGTAGGATCGCCCTCTTGGCTAAGAGCAGACCTACATTCAATAGTTTCCGACATGTCGGGTTCATTTTCTCTATTGCTCCCAACAAACACATTAGAGGGGTCCACTCCATTGGGTGATCTACCATCTCGTCCAGAGCCTGACACACTGCATCCCAGTATCCCCTTAATTCGACGCACGCCCATAACATATGGTAGATGTCTGCGTTGTCAGTGTGGCATCTCGGGCATTCCCCAGTCATGGTCGGGTATATGTGCTTGAGTTTCTTAGGGGTATAATGTGTTCTCTGTAGTATTTTATACTGAATTAACCTGTATTTAGAGTTGCAGGAGATCTGTTTTACCAGTGCACAACGTTGGGCCCAGTCCTTATCTTCTATCTCTACCCCCAGATCTTGTTCCCATTTGGTCTTAGCTGTGCGCTGCTCTAACGGGCGTGTTTGGAGTATGGTTTTATATAGTGTGGATGCTGTTATTTTCTGAAATCCCCCCGTGAACATGTACCCCAGGCCCATATTAAGTGGGGGTTCTTTGGGGAAGGTCGGCCATATATTCCGTATGGCAGCTAGCATGCAAGCATATTGTTGTCTAGTCCTTGAAGTGTCTCCCACAACCTCCCTGATACCTTCCCATTGTATGAATTGGCCGTCCACAAACATTTGACCCCATTGTGATATTCCCTTGGAGGACCAATGGCGTGCTATTTCCCCCTCAATGTTGAAAGGAGCTTGAGGCGTACCCCAGAGTGGCATACTAGGGTGGTATATCTTTTCAGTGTCATATATTTCTACTATCCTGGCCCATGCAGTAATCACCACTTTGGAAGGTTTTATGGAGTTGTAATGCTTGCGATTAGACCTCGTGAGTTGATGGAGTGCTAGCATGGCATCTCTTTCAGACTGATTCGGTACAGGGCCCTCCGGGTTAATGAATGTCGTGGCCCATTGGGAAGCATATTGGGCCTGTGCAGCTAGATAATAAAGTTCGAAGTCTGGCGCCATTAAGCCCCCTGTCGAGTAGTCGTTTGTTAGTGTCTTCCAGCTCACCCTGGGGTGCCCGCCCCACACAAATGATGCGCACACCCCCGTCATTTTAGTGAATAGAACCCGCCCCGGCCAGACCGGCACCGTGGTAAACAAATAAAACAGCTTTGGGAGAATTATCATTTTCACTAATGCGATCCTACCCATCATGGAAATAGGGAGGGCACCCCACCTCTTTAATTTCAAACATATTGAGTCCGCCAATATGCTATAATTTAGTGTCCGAGATAGTTGGGCATTCCGGGCTATGCATGCTCCCAGATACTGGATATGTGTTGGGCACCATTGTAGACCGTGGAGGTCCCGTGGTTTACCAGTGGTTTCGGTGATGGGGAACACCTCAGATTTGTTAGGGTTAAGTCTTAGTCCTGAGAATCTACCAAATTCCTTTACTATAGCTAAGACCCTCCCCAATGTCCGGTCTGGTTCTCTCAGATATAGCAAGATATCATCAGCGTATAGGTTTATGATGTGTAGTGCAGCCCCAATTCTTAGCCCATATGCGTTGGCGTGAGCCCTTAATATATCTGCCAATGGTTCTATTATTAGAGCGAACAATAGTGGTGACAGTGGGCAGCCTTGTCTGGTGCCTCCACGGAGTTCTAACATTTCCGTCAGGGCATTGTTAATTCTAATTCTAGCCTTTGGACTTGAATATAGCAATTTTATCCATTTCACAAAATTCGGCCCGAACCCGTAATTTCGCAAAACCCCAAACAGGAAGGGCCATGACACTGTATCGAAAGCTTTGCGCATGTCCAGTGACACCGCTACTGCCTGTCTGCCCGGGGGAGTCGTGGATAGGACCTCATAACATCTCCTTATATTAGTAGCCGTGGACCTGCCGGGGATGAATCCAGCCTGATCCTCATGGACCATATAAGGCATCCAAGGTGTCAACCTTGTTGCTAGTATTTTTGCTAATAATTTTGCATCTGTATTGATTAGTGAGAGAGGTCTGTAGGATCCACAGTCCTCCGGGGGTTTGCCTGTCTTAAGTAGCAGTGTAATCACTGCTTCTCTTGTGTTCTCAGGGAGTTCTCCCTTCTCCAGAGCTTCCATCCACATTGCAAGCAACCGGGGCGCTAGTAGGAGCTTATATTCTTTATAGAATTCTGCGCTTAGGCCATCGATGCCCGGAGCCTTCCCATTCGGGAGAGCCTCGATTGCTCTGATCACTTCCGCTTCGGTTATAGGGGCCTCTAACACCTCTCTTGTACTGTCAGCCAGAAGTGTCGTCGGTATCCGGGAGAGATATTGCTCAATATCAGCTTCCGTGGCATCAGATTGGGGCGAGTACAGGTCTTCATAAAATGCATGAAACGTGTTGCGTATCATGCCCTGATCGGTAGTGACCGTCCCTCCTGGGAGTAGTAGGCATGGGATATCTGTCGAACCTCTCTCCCCCTTTACTGCTCTAGCCAGCAGCCTTCCCGGACGTTCGCTTTCACCGTAGCGGCGTGCTGCCGCTGGTCTGTCAAGGTAGCGGATTTCTTGATCCGCTGCTTCTTTAAATTCGTCTAGTTTATTTCTTATGTCTAATGTGGTTTGTGATGATGGTTGGAGTGCATATTGGGTTTGCATCAATTCTATTTGCTTTTCGAGACGTTGTATCCTATTCCTAATGTCTCTGAGAATGCCGCTTTCTTTAGATATGGATGCGCCTCTAATATATACCTTGAAAGCTTGCCATAATGTCGCAAGAGTGGGTACTGAGTTATCATTAAATTCAAAGTATTCCTGTATGTGCTGACCCATTGCGTCCCTGTATACCTGATCCCTCAGTGCGGCTGATTTGAATCTCCATGGGGGTCTACTCACTGTTTCACCGGGTATTCGTAACTCTAGTAGGATTGGGGAGTGGTCTGAGTATGTCCTAGGGAGCATCTGCGTGTCTATAACCCAGGATAACACCACTTTATCCACTAACCACAGGTCTATCCTAGAGTGCATATCATGTACCGTGGAATAATACGAGTATCCCCGGTCTGTAGGGTGCAGTGTCCTCCAGGCGTCTTTCAGCCCTAGATCAGCCATGTATGCAATGATTGCCTGAGCGGCTTTAGACAGCGATCTCGCTTTTGTTGAGGTACGATCAATGTCTGTGTCCAAGATGGTGTTGAAATCCCCCCCGCATATAAGGTGGGCTGTTGGATAAAATGCCAATTTCCCAAAGATTTCAGCATAAAACTCTGGGTCGTCCATATTGGGGCCATAAACATTGAGTAAAACTACCTCTTTGTCCCGCAGTGTGCCATGAACCAAGACATATCTGCCCCCAGGGTCACAAACCGCCTCCTTACATACAAACCGGAGGGTTCTGTGCACCAATATTGCCGTACCTCTAGCTTTTTTCGAATAGGTTGTAAAGTATTGGTGGGTTCCCCAGTGCGGTATCAGGTGTCCCGCCTGTTGTGGGCCCATATGTGTTTCCTGGAGGAAAAGAATCTGTGGATTATGTCTATTAATGTATGCCATAATTTTCCTCTTCTTGACCCTGGCGCCCAGACCTCGAACATTCCAGCACATGATTTTAATGTTGTCTGTGCCCGTGCCCGCCATCCCCTCCGTGGTGATAACAATGTGTATCTACAACCGTTTGCTTCTCAGTGTTTTCAATTCTGTTAATATGCTTCAACCGTGTGCTTTGAACTTTCTTCCCATATGGAACATAACTGTTTCCCAATTCCCTCATTTCCCCCCCCTCCCCCACCCTCACAGTACCCCAAACTTCTACTGTGCTTATTGGATCCCCATCCCTCCCTCCAACTTGTGGCATATGCACCTGCAATAGGGGGGGCTGCGGTGACACCCAGGGCCTATGCTATTTTTCATTTTCTCTTATTCTAAAACCTCAAGTGTAATCAACAGGATCCGACATTGCTCTCTCGAATGTAAGTGGCAGCGGGAGCTTTGCAGTGCAGCTCATCGTATTCACGATAGTTTCCCGCCTCCGTGCGGAGCTCCCGAAGGGGAGCGTTGGTGGTAATGGGGGAGATAGCCCAGCATTTGAGCTTTCTATTGATCTGCTTCCAGAAATATCACTCCTGATCGTTGATCTCAGCGTTCCCCGCGGGTGCAGGAATATGCCCTTCTACAAAATTGGCGGCTTCCTCAGGAAATGTAAAGAAGTGAACTTTATTTTTGTAAAGGATCTTAAGCCTTGCCGGGTACAGCATGGCATATTGGACTTGTCGGTCTCTCAGTAGCTTCTTGACGCCAATAAATTGTTTCCTCTCCTGCTGTACCGCTAATGTAAAGTCGGGGAAGATCCGTATCACACTTGTCTCCCATCTCAGCTCCTGCTTCTCCCTTGCCGCCCTCAGTATCAGGTCCCTGTCTCTGTAATTCAGCACACGAGCAATTATAGGTCTTGGGTATGCTCCAGGTTTCGGCTTTGGAGCCATGGATCTGTGTGCGCGCTCAATAATGAACATGGGTGACCACCCGGGGTCCCCCAACAGTGTACGGAGGAGGGTCTCGACACCTTTCTCCATGGAGCCCTTCATTGCTTCCTCGGGCACCCCTAAGATGCGGATGTTATTACGTCTTGACCTTGCTTCTAAGTCCTCACATTTGGATTTTACTGTTCCTAATTCAATCGCCATTGTTGAGACCGTACTTTTCAGGGCTTCAAGCGCGTCTTCAGTGCCAGATATTCTAGTCTCCGCCTCTGTTATACGTGTCGTTGTTTTATCTAATTTTGTTTTGATGGAGGCCACATTTGCTGTAATCCCGTCTAATTTCTCATTCAGGGCTGTGAACGCTTGTTGCATTGCCAGAAAGACAGCTTGTGGGTCCATCTGTGTAGGGGGTGGCGTATGCTGATCAGGCGGGGTCGCTGGATCCTCCATCTGTGGTACTGTGACTTTCTGAATAGCCGTGGTATATTTTTCAATGGCCCCCTTGTTCTTCTTGGGCCCAAAATTCTTGGGCATTATTCCCCTCGGCTCCCTCTGTTTAGGCTTGGATATTGTCTCGGGGGGGGGGGGATCAGATTAGTGGGCCGGCCCCCCGTTGCTGCGTGGGGGGTCTGCAGCCCAGTTGTGGCCCCCAACCCCTTCAATCCTCTGTATTGTGCAGGGCCCTAGGGTTGGCCCTGCGTTAAGCGTGGCACAGCCAAAGTTGTGAAGGGGGTGTCCGAATGGCGCCGCAGTGTCTATCGGTTCTGAGGGAGGGACGGCAGGAGTATCCAACGTGGCCCGGGGATCCCAAGCCTCTCGGTCCACAACGTCCACTAGTACTGGTTACGCGTCGCTCCGCAGTTGATTGTCTCTGGGCAGGGGGCCTGTGTTGTTCCTATCCGCTCTCAGCGTGATCGTGATTACACTGGCCTCATGTTTGGGGCTCGCGTATCGCTTCCAGATCCCCCCACAGCCCCACTTATCTGCGTCTTGTCGCCTTCTCCGCCGCCGCGCCGACGGCGCCTCGACAGGTTCGTTCCGCCAGGTGGTGGCCAGGATCCCCCTCTCTGCAGTGTCCGTCGAGGTATGGGGGGGGGTGGGGGGGGGACGGGCGCTCAACGCGGAGCGGAGCACCCTCAACAAGGATCGGTGGCCGTGCCTCCTCCGCGTCTAGGCGCGGCTCGCGCTGGTGTTCCCCAGGCTCCTCCTCCTCAGCTCCGGCCCGTTCCGAGGCCCCGCCAGCGGTCCCTCCGCACGTCACTGTATCTTCGGATCGCAGACACCTTTAGCTTCCAGATTTCACTCCAGTGTGGAGAAAGCACTGTCCTGCAATCCCTGCTGTATTTTTGGCAAAAATCGGATCCTTTATGCGAATATTTCTGCAATTCGGCCCTGGGTCTCTCCGGAGCTTACACAGGAGCGGCCATTTTCTCCTGTGGGCAACAGCGCCCCCCCATCATAATGTGCAGTTTAATTCAAAAGGAAACCGCATTATGTGTTTTCCGAGTAGAGGTCGTATGTTGAATAAAAATGGTTCTGACAATGAATTTGGAAGGCTAAGTACACCTGGCTGTTTCATAGAATTCATCTGGGGTTTAAATCCACCTCAAAGTAAGAGAAATGTGCCTAGAAAGTCTCACATACATACCTTTGATCAAATAAGCCATATTCACAAAAAAAAAGTAAACAAAAGACTTTGTGAATTAAAAAACATGCATGTAGAGCCATGTACTTATATTACTGAGAAATACAAAATACAAAATCAATACAAATTTTGGTCCCGTGGGCATCGACAATTACGTCACATCAAAGACGGGCAAAATATATTAGAGAAACTCTTACCTCCACAAACAAAAACTTTCTGGGGCTTAATAAATAACCAACACGCTTCTCAAACTGTCTGTCAAACATGTATTTTGTCTCCAACAATGTGGCAAGACTACTTCAAAGAACAACAGGTTACACTTGATACATCTGAGTCCCACATAAATACCTCTGTGAAATGGACCCTGCAGGTGGAGGAAGATGATGTTTTGAGTTTGATTCTTCTCTCCTCTAAATCACAAGCTGCAGGCACAAATGGCTTAACCAACAAGATGTTTAGATCTGACCATCCCACTTGGGCAATACTTCTCACTTCTCTATTTAGGAAAATCGTGCAAACCAAAGAAATATCTACGTCCTGCATAAGAGCTATAATAATCCCAATTTATAAAAAAAAGAGATAAATTAGATCCAGCAAATTATTGGCTAATTAGTCTAATGGATTGCGATAGTATGATCTTTACACGACTGGTCCAACAAGACTTAGAAAAATGGGCCGTTAGTCAACAGATCTTGTCCAGATATCAGGTAGGATTTCTAAAAGGTCTGTCAACGATCCTCAATGGATTGACTCTTAGTACTGTGCAAACTCAAAGTCAGAAAAAACATTCCCTTCCTACATTTATAACCTTAAGAGATCTATCCAAGGCTTTTGATTATGTACATAGATCAAAATTATGGAAAAAATTGCATATCATGGAACATCCCTCCCAGTCTTCTACAAATAATTATTGCTCTTCATCATAACACCTCTATACAAGTAAGACTGAACCTACTAGGCGAATTCTCTATAGCCATACCTACTAATAATGGTGTTAAGCAAGGATGTATACTGGCAGCGCTCCTTTTTAATTTATATCTTGCCAACCTGGTTCCTACTCTATTGAAACACACTTTTGTCTCGCCAAAGATTAGAAAATCTAAGATCCACATATTGGGATACGCAGACGATTTAGCCCCCATAGAAAACTCTCCATTAGGGCTAACCCATCTAATTTCATCTTTGGAAGCATATGCAAAGACCAATGATCTGATAATCAATCCCTCAAAATCAAACATCATTATTTACAGGAAACCACTAAACTTAAATCAAAGTGGAGAATAGATAAACAGGAAATACAAACAGTGAAAAAAGTAAAATATTTAGGTTTCACGCTTAGAAAGAAGATGGCAAGTGTGAAACCGACAGAGGGATGCCGAAAGAAAGCTAGGGAAAGGGAAATCCCTGCTTTCTGACGAGTTGAGACGAACTATGGTAAAGATGGCTATGTGAACCCGACAAAGGGATGCCAAAGGGAAAACCAATGAAAGTGAATCCTGCATTGGGATAAAATAAAGTGAACTGTATATAACATAAAGTGAACTGTATATTTGGCAAACGTGAACCCGGTTTGAGGGATGCCTTTGAGTTGGGCTGGAAAGTAATCTACCCGTGAACCCTGTGTAGACAAGAGTGAACCTGGTCGAGGGTTGTCCGCAGTGGGAAGTTGTAAGCTGCATTCGAGAGGCCGTAGTGAACCCGAACAAGGGAGGTCCAAGTTGCAAGAAGGATCCGAGCCCGGGAGAGGGAGATCCAAGGGGCAAGGAGCAATCGCCCGAGGTACAAGATTACAGAAGGAACTCTTGGTTTGTTTGTTGTTTTAATTGATCTGGCCTTCCAAGGCAAGAGATTTTGAATAGAAGAGACTGGTCCCCAGGAGGTTCTGCTATCGTTGAACTGGAATTACGAGCCTCATGCTGGAGAGGCGTAGGAGTGTGCTGTGCTCAGAAGTCCTGCATTATCCCGTGCTAAAAACGTGGGAAGGGAGACCAAGCCATACCATGCTGACTTATCATTTTGTGAACACTTCTTTCTTTTCTGTGAACATTATTTGACACTGTTTTTGTAACTTAGTGGTAAGGATTGGCAATCGTTTTTCTTTTAGTATAGGCCCTTTTTATTTGACAAGACGCCACTAGGACTGCCTTATTATTATTTGATGGTCGTAGCTTGTACCCATCTTAAATTTAGGTTAGATTTGGTGTTTATCTCACCCATTATAAAGTTCAATAAACACCCTTGAACTGTGATCACTTGTGAATGTCTTTACCGTTGCCACCATGAATTCCTTACATGGAGTGTCAGGAGTGGGATATGATTCCACTGATAAAATTTGAAGCCCATGCTAATAATTGTGGTACCGACAGAAGGGCAAAATAAAATAGTTGATCTCCTTGATTCTAACCGCTTATCCACGTTGAAAGAGGTGTAGTTCTCTCAATTACGTGTCCCACCTGGTCAACAGGATCTGTTCTTTAAAACTCAAGTTTTGGTAGATACCCTTCCTCTCTCCCTTTGTAACATACAACTGTGGGACCGGATAATCTGAAAAGTTGAACCTGTCTTTTCCTTTTTTTTTTTTTAATTTGTTTATTTATAAATCCACACACAGGAGAAATTATACAAGAGCAGTACATGTAGCATCTCATGTCATGTAACCCAGAGTCCCCATCTCCCACCCCTTACGTTCCCCGGCAAGCATAGTTCTCAGGCCTTAGTCAGGCTGACTTGGCGGCCCTGGTGGGTCCTCCATAGCGTGAAGGGCCCTTGCGATCAGGCGTGGTTTGTGGGTCAGGGCCGGATAGTTCCGGTCATAGTCTAGCACTGGCTCCCAGATATCCCGAAATCGATGAAGCAGTCCCGTCCTGGCTGCCGTGACTTTCTCGGCTATTAAAATATCCCAAAGTTTGACCCAACAAAGGGCCATCAAGGGCCCGTCCGTGGACTTCCAGGTGCGGGCCACCGTAATCTTAGCCGCTAACGAGAACTGGGATACCAGGGCTGCTCTTCTCCCCGACCGCGGGTATGAGTCTGACAGTAGGATCCCTAAAAGGACCTGTTCGGGCGCGAGCAGAATGGTCGTCTGAGTGATGTCTTTTATGGTAGCTAAACAGAGAGACCAAAACTCTTGCACCCGGGGGCAAGTCCACCACATGTGAAAGTAGGATCCTGGGAGGCCGCAAAGTCGCCAACAGTGAGGGTTTAGTGCTGGTTGGAAGTGATGAAGGCATAGAGGGGGGTAATACTAGTGCAGGAGTAGTTTATGGGCACACTCCTGGTTGGTAATACAGCGGGAGGTCGTCCGCGTTCTTGTCCAAATGTCCACCCATGTATGATCCTCAATGGCGTGTCCGAGGTCCATTTCCCATTGGGACATATAGGAAGGCCTGGACTGGAGGGGGTCCTCCTGCAGCAGCCTATACAGGGCCAATATCTTCCCCCGGGCCGGTAGGTCGCTCACCGTCAGTTCCAGTGAGGTAAGGGGCATTGTGGCCGCCACTCGGTTCTGTGGGTGGGAGCACCAATGTCTGAGCTGAGCGTAGGAGTACCTATCCGTTTCCGCTAACTGAAAAGTCATCTTGCAGTGTTCAAAGGTTAGGGGGGAGTCCCTTTCAAAAAGTTGCCCTAAAGTGGCGAGGCCCCCTGCGACCCAGTTTCTAAAGTTTTGGGGACGGGCCCCGGGGGAGAAAGCTGGGTTGAGGAAGATTGGGTAGAGCGCACTCAGGTCTCCTGGGACGCCCCGGTGTCTGTGAGCCCACTCCCAGGCCTTAATCGTTTGTTTTGTAGCTGTGAGAGTGCCCGGCCAGCTGCGGCGTAAAGCTGTGGGTAAGAACGGCAGGAAGCGAAGGGGGAGGGAAAGGCAGGATTGTTCGATCTCCACCCATTTTGGTCGACCCGTAGCAAGCCCCCATGCCTGGAGGTGGGCCAGATGTGCCGCCATATGGTATTTACGGAGGTCGGGAACTCCCAGGCCTCCCAATCTCGTGCTGGCCATCATTGTTTTCCGCGGGATGCGCGCTTTCTTCCCCTTCCAGATAAAGTCCACCATCTTCCTTTGGAGCCGCTGCAAAGGGGGAAGCGGAATGGTGATCGGGAGGGTGGCACAGGCATAGAGGAAGTCCGGCCTAGGAGGGAGATCTCTTGGGGTTGCCAGCGGGTCAGATCCTTTTCTAGTTCCTCGAAGAGTGACGGGAAGTTAGCTCGGTAAACTTCTGTTGGGTGTGCAGGGATCTGAACCCCCAAATAGGGGCTCGATTTGATGCTCCATTCGAACTGACCTTTCTTCACCAAGGCCTCCCGTTCAGCTGGCGTCATGCCCACTCCCAGCGCCGCCGACTTTTGAAAGTTAATCGCGAATCCCGAGACCGTCTCAAAGTTGTGGATTTCAGTTAAAGCCTCACTCATGGATCTTTCAATGTTTGTGATGGTAAGCAGAACATCATCCGCGTAGAGGGCCACTTCATGTAGCGCAGAGCCGGTGCTCAAGCCACTGATTCAGGGTTTTTTCCGGACTCATTGAGCCAGTGGCTCCATGGCCAGAGCGAAGAGCAGAGGGGATAGAGGACATCCCTGCCGCGTTCCGCACGTGAGGGAGATTGGGTCCGACAAGTGGCCGTTGACTCTCAGCCTCGTCCTGGGGGACTGGTAGTTCGCCAGGATCATCTTCTGAAAGGTCGGACCGTAGCCAAAGGCCCCCAGAGTGAGGCGCAGATAAGACCAGTCCACCTTGTCGAACGCTTTAGTTGTGTCCAGTGCCAATAAAGCTAGCTGTTGGGAATCCCGAGTGGCGATTTCAATGAGGTCCAGGGCCCTGCGGATGTTGTCTTTCGTCGACCTGTGGTTTATGAAGCCTGTTTGATCCGGGTCTATAATATTAGGGAGGATAGGTGCCAGACGGTTGGCCAAGACTTTAGAGTATATGTTGGCGTCCAGATTCAGCAACGCAACGGGTCTATATGAGCTAATATCATGAGGGTCTTTCCCGGGCTTGGGGATAAGGACTGTAATAGATTCTTGCATCGTTGGGGTGAGCGTACCAGTGGCCACGAATGAGTTGAAGAGGCGGGCCAGGGGGGGCCACTAGTTGGGGCCGGAAGATTTTGTAGAAGCGGGTGGAAAATCCATCCGGGCCCGGGGCTCTAGATTTTAAGCTCTTAATGGCCGCCTCCACCTCCTAAAATTGTATGGTCTTCCCTGGCCGCCGGGGTCAGGTGTGGTAGGGCCGCCTCTTGGATGTATGAGTGCTGCTTGATCGGATCCCTTGGGGCCGCCGTCATTATTTCCAGGTGGTGGGCGGTTACCAAGCGTACTTTCTCATGGTCAGCGTAGTGGATCACCCCCTGCGGATCACGGAGGCCTAAAATAGTATTCCTGCTCTTCGCCTTTGCCAGTTTGTTAACCAGGAGCTTGTTGGCCTTATTGTTGTGGGCATAGTACCATTGCTTAGACTTGATTAGCAGGTTCGCCGTAGCCTCAGCGTAGTGGGCTTCTAGCCGTTTCCTGGCCATTTGCAGGATCCTGTAAGATTTAGGGGCCCAGCCCTTCCTTTTATGTGTAGCCTCAGCCTGGCGGACTGCAGCTTCCGAAGCAGCGCGCAACGCCTTCTTTCTTTTGTGAAATGCGGCACCCTGGGCAATCAGCTCGCCTCTGAGGACCGCCTTCATGGCGTCCCAGGTGTTGGCCGGGGAAGTGTCCTCGTCCAGGTTTTCAGCGAAAAAGTTCTTAATGGAGTTGGCGATTGAGTCCCTCACTGCCATGTCTCCTAGGATAGGGTCATAGAGGCACCACCGGCAGCGCGGACGGGGGTCTGGGTCATGAGACCGCAGGGTCAGAGTAACTGGGGCATGGTCAGAAAGGATCCGGGGGCCAATTATCACATCATCAGTGAAGGACAGGATCTGTGGGGAGGTCAAGATCAGGTCAATTCTGGAAAAGGTACGATGCACATATGAATAGAAGGTAAAGTCCCGTTCGCCTGGGGACAGAACCCTCCAAGAGTCCACAATGTTTAGTGTGCGAAACAGGCGGAGCAAGCCGGCGGCCAGCTTCAAGTCTCTAGAAGACGGGGGTGAGATCTGTCCTTGAGCGGGTCCGGAGCCCCGTTAAAGTCTCCTCCCATGACGACATGCCCCTCGATGAATGGGAGGAGAGAGTCCTCCAGGTCCTGGTAGAAGCTCTCCTGATACTCATTTGGGGCATACACCGAGATGAGGGTGTCTAGCTGGCCATGGATGGAGCATTTGACTGCAATAAAGCGACCCTCCTGGCACCGTAGTGAGTCAAGGATCTGAGGCCTCAGGTCTTTTGTGAATAAAATAGCGGTGCCACCCTTCTTAGTGCCGTTAGAGGCGAGGAATTGTAGCAGAAAGAGTCTGCTTCGCAGGCGTGGAAATTCCGCCGGAATCAGGTGCGTCTCTTGCAAAAAAGCGATCGACGACCCGTCGTCTTGTAGCCTCTGTAGGATCGATTTCCGCTTCGGGGGGGGAGTTCAGGCCCCTAACGTTCAAGGAGGTGAACTTGAGTTTCAGGTGAGGGGGTTGCTCCGGGCGATCCTCTTGCTGAGGGGAAGGGGGTCGTGGGGGGGTTAGGTCAGCCATGGACGTGAGAGCATGATTGAATTGCAGTCTCCTGTGGTCGAGGGTTTTTGAACTGGTCTAACTGGTCTCCAACGGGAGAAAGCACATTCAAAAACGACCTCCAACGGGAGGACCAAAGTGCGGCCAGGGGGGTCGATTTAGAACTATCGACATGGCCCCTAGGCGACAGGGCTGTCCTTTGACAGCACAAACATATTTGAAAGTCTCTCCAAGGGTAAAGTGATGACATCCGCCTTGGAGGGGGTTATGGACCACGTCAGATCCGCGGCAAAATGTGAGGCTTAAGGTCGTTCCAGAGTCATGGCTCCAGTGCAGGCGTTAAGGCATGTCATTTAGGTTTGCGATTTCTCTGGACCATGGGGCCCGTTTTGGCTTTGGGGAGGTTGCGTCTGAGGCCAGGCTTGATCGGCCCTGAGCAGAGAGGTCTGAGGTCTCTGGGGAGTCTGGCCAAAGGATCGACGCTGCATCGTCGAGGTGGCTGATGGTACGCTGAGTGCCCTTGTACGAAAACTGTACAGCCGTAGGAAAGAGCCATCGTTAACGGATCTGCTGATCCAGAAGAAAGAGTGACAAAGGCCGGAGCAAGAGTCAGCGGGGAGAGATCTTGGAAGATCTGTATCGGGATTCCCTGAAATGAGAGCTCATCCTTAGAACGGCCAATCGTTGCTATGGCCTCCTTGGTGGAGTAGAAGTGGACCCTAGTAATCACGTCCGGGGGGGGGTCCGTATCAACCTCTCGGCGAGGGCGCAGCCTGTGGGTCCGATCCAGCAGCAGTTGAGTCTCGTCCAAGTCTGGCAGGAGGGACTGGAAGAAGGTGCTAACGTATTCCGGGAGCTCCCGGTCGGAGATTGAGTCGGGCACCCCGCGAAGGCGTAAGCTGTTGCAGCGGGAGCGGTTCTCCAAGTCCTCCTGTTTATGTTCGAGGATTTCGGTTCTTGCCACCAACGCTTGGACGGTGCGTTGAATTTCCGTCAATGAAGTGGAGTGGTCCGTGGTCAGGTCCTCGACCTCGCCAACCCTATGTTTGATGCCGGCGACTCTTTGCTCGGTCTGCTCCAGTTTGGCGGTGAGTACCGACATGCAGGCTGTGAACTCCGATTTGATATTGCTCATGAAGGCTTGAAGATCCTCCTTAGTTGCAAGCGTTCTGCTGCCATCGGACGTTTTCTGGGGGGTGAGCTTGGGGGGGTCCGCTTTCCCACCCTTCCCCGAGGCCTGTAGCATAGTAGAGATGTCGGCTGATTTAGGAGGCTTCAGTGCTTTGGCCATCGCTCCGCAGGGAGGGGATGTCACTCGAGGGTGACTCCCAGTTCACGTTTTGCAAGGGGCTGAAGAGGGCGGCCAAATAGATGTGCGGGGTGGGCAGAGCCCGGGGATCCCAGGAAGTGGAGCGGACAGGTTAAGAATCCAGCTTCGCGCAAAGCAGAACAGTTCCTCAAAGTTGGGCAGTCCAGCAAGAAGACATGGGCAGGGGCGCCCCAGGAAGTCGCAGGGGGGGGATGTTGCGGTAGGCCTCAGGGCAGCCCCGGGGGGCGGGGCAGAGAGCAGGTAGCAGAGGTTTATCCCTTAGCTGAGGGGCCAGAAGACACGGAGTCGTCCCAGGGCGGTATGTGTGGCTCCACGCAAATCAGGGCCACGCTGTAGCTGGAGGGCATCCGGGGTGAAGGCTGGTAGGGCCCCCTCAGGGGTCGGGGGGGGTGCTGGGGCAGGGCCGAGGGGCAGCCCACCTCACCTGTGCGTGGTCGACCCCCGAGCTAGGGCCACGCTGCAACAAGTAGGTCTTCGATGGTAGCCGGAGGAGGCAGGGCCCTACCCCCGAGAGCAGCAGGCCGAAGATGGGCAGGGGCGCCCCAGGAATCGGAGAGCGTGTTGAGGTAGAGCTGAAGGGCTGCCAATCTCAGCCAGGTGACGTGTGTGGCTCTCACTTGAGCCGGGACCACGGGGGGCCTCCGGTGGTGGCTGGGGGAGGCAGCAGGCAGAAAATGGGCAGGGGCGCCCCAGGAATCGGAGGTGGGGGGTCCGCAGAGAGAGCCGGGATCCCAACGAGGCGGCATGCCGGGAGCCGCCGAGTCGGATGATCACGGGGCACCGGTAGCAGGCGTCACACCGTCCAGGACCAGGCACAGGGGGGGGGACGCTCCGGTGCAGGGTGTCGGGCGGGACAAGCCTCATGCGTGGGCCGGCGCGTCTCAGGGGCAGATGATGGCAGCCAGCCGCCAGCCTGGAGCGGGTCGCGAAGATGCGGCGGCCATTTTAGGCCGTGTTACGGGAGCGGACCCTCAAGCTCCCTGTCGCATTTACGCCATCAGCGAAGGCGTTATTCCCACAAAACGCTGCTAGCCATAGCCCAGGACCTCAGCAGCTGACAGCTTCCCATCACGACCAACGAACTCAACTGGACACAGGTAAAATTATCGCTGAACCGCGGATCCGAGCGGAGGCCATTAGAGGAGCTGCCTCATCGCTGGCGCTCCAGCCTGTCTTTTCCTTTATCAGACCCAGTTCTCTGAGGCCCCCCCCTCCTTCCGAACCTTTTTTTTTTTCCCATGGCCCCCAATCATTATCTGTTGTGGGTTCATTAGGCTTACTTTAATTCATTTATTTATGCTTTGTAATCGATATATGTATGGAGAAAAGGGAACATGGCATAGGAGTGAGGAAATGTTACTCACCTAAATGACTCTTACTCCATAGTACCCTTTTCTCCATATGGCTCGCCGTCATCACCTGGAATGGGCATCGTGCATCCTTATGCTACAAAAGGGCTAACAGGAGGTGCACACATCCGCAAGGGGAATCCCTATACATGATGTGGCACATGTGCGCTGGTGCCCTACCCTAAGGGAAAAAACGGCTTATAAATATGTAGGAAAGGGGACTATGGACTAGAAGAACAGTGGTCTTATTTAACATTTATTTTCTGCACCATACTCCTACGTCCCATCCCCTTTCCTCCATCTTGTATGGGCGTTTCTCGATAGGGACGGGAACTGAACCTTTTTGACCCGAGAAAATGGTCTTTCCCTTTAAACATATGTGCGTGTGGGAGCGCAGTCCCAGGAGCATGCGCTCACTTGACCACCGGCGCCACACCCCAGTCCTTTTTTCCACGAGAGCGGACCGACTTCACCAGCGCTGGTGGTTGAGTGCTTACGACACGTAATTCCATGTGTTTTTCCCTATTTTCATAACCTTTTAGTCTTACTAACTCCTAATTCTTACAGGACACTGTCCACAGATGCCCCATCTGTCCCCGGCACATGTTGGCCATAGCGGGCCACAGCAGATGCCCGTCTTGCAACGGTTCATTTCCCACATCAGACCCACATGCCCTCTGACTCTGGTGCCTTGGCAAGGACCATGAATGGGACGGCTGCTCGGCATGTTCCACGGTCCCTGAAGAATCGGTTGGCGCGTTGGAGGGAGCTGTTTGCGAGCTCTCCACCAGACCATATAAAGGAGTATGTGAAAAGGAAAACCAAGAAGGCAAGTATCTTATTTTCTAAAGCACACCGCAAGGGTGACTCCTTCCCAGTGAAGCACACCAGCGGGAGGCGACAATCAGGCTCTGTTGCAGGCAAGAAGGGTACTAAGGCTCATGTAACTACCAGCCTAACAGCTGAGGGATCTAAAGATCCTCCCGGTCCCATTGTCAAGGAGCCAAGCGTCTTAAACACTGGGACACGTCTCGAGGGGCACTGCTCTATTATCAGGCCTAGGCCTGAGGGGGCACCTCTACGCACCGTAGACAGCGGTACCGGCTCTATGGCCGAGGGCCAACAGCCTGCCAGGCATGTGCCTGAGGTACAGGGAGGGGACAAGCCTACGCGTCCAAGCAAACAAGCCGACCCCAGGCCCAGTACAACCACAGAAACACGTGGAGCATGGTCGGACATAATGGCGGTCCACGCGGACAAAATGGTGCCCCGACTAGATGCGCTTATCCACGTCTAAGGTCACATGGTGTACCACCTATCTGACCACAGTGGGGAGATTGCGTTACACAGAGGCTTTTTACACTGCATGGGCACATTACAAGTGCATGACTCCCCTAAGGAGGTGCTGAGGCAGGAACGTGCTAGCCTGTGAGGAGCGCTTCTTCAATACATTCCTGACACTCATGCTGTTCCCACAAATGAGAAGCATTCTTAAAGGTATCATCCGGGACATGATCCCTCCCATGCCCCCTCCCTGCAACCAGCACCAGTACAGCCACGATCTCCAAGCGGAAGCGCATCGTTCCCTCAACTGACTCTCCTGACCACACCGGTTGGCACTGCATTGCCTCCGCCTCCGGTCGCCACTCCTCTGTACATTAGCACACCGCCAGCGGACCACGCAGACCCCGTAGACACTGGGGATCAACAGGACACAGAGGAAGAGGAATTTTCAACATGCCTTCCTCAGCGAGAGCATTTCACGGCAGGATTGCCGGCCCGGCTGAATACCTTGGCATTGCCCAGCCCCATAAGGAGCAGCCAGAAGCAGGGGTCTTGGTGGAGGTCGTCACCATCCACGCAGACGCTAGATCCGGTATACCTCTGCAGAAGGACGTGGAGACCCTGGCTAGAAAGGGATGGCCCAAGCCACACTCCACACGATCAGTCAACAAAAAGCTGGATGCTAAGTATAGGCAAGTGGAGGGCAACTCGCGTGCACCCTCAGCTTCTATCATCAGTCATAGCAGCAGTGTCCATGTATGCCAATCCCAGGCATCGTCGACCAACACATTCACATCGGTGTTGTTGGGCAAGGAGGAGAAGGTCTTCTCCAACTCTGGGCTTCACCTCAGGCAGGCCAATGCCAACACCATTTTGGTCGCAGCAAATCAAAGGTTATAGTGGAAAATCGCTGACTTCCTCCCAGACCTACAATCTCACAAGCAAGCCTCATTTAAGGCTCGCTTGGCAGAGGCCAAGATAGTGGCACAAGACCTCATGGAAGCCAGAGTTGCACACATCGATACGGCAGGTAGAGCCATATGTGTGGCAACGGCATGATTAAGCCCTGATGTCCAGGAAAGAATTCTTGATCTTCCATTTGAAGGGGGTGACTTGTTCCACTCCACCACTGATGAGGAGCTGGACAAAAAGAAAAGCAGCTCTGAGACAGCCAAATTACTGGCCATTCTTACGAAGCCAGCAGCTAAAAGCTTTGGGCAGGTGCAGGCTCGAACAGATAGGGGTCGAATGTTTGGCGGCTTTTGGGGTTTCCAGGCAACCAGACTGATCTTCCAGTCAGCATCGGCGAAAGCAACATAAAGCATCCCATAAAGTGTTCTTCCAGTCCCCCTCCCAAGCCCAAGCCTCTAAGCAAAAGAAACAATGATGGGTTGCGTCATATCCACAGCACACCAGTGGGAGGCAGGTTAGCTCCCCACAGTTAGTCCTGACAGACTCTGTTTGCAGACCTGTGGGTGATATCGGTAGTCTCTCAGGGCTTCCATTTTCCCATTCTGTACCCTCCCTGTTGTCCCCCTCACACCCAGATTGGGACACCATCACTCCTAGCAGAGATATGGTCACTTATCACGAGCAAGGCAGTGGAGGAAGTTCCAATCCCGCAACAAGGGTTGGGATTGTATTCTTGTATCTTCACTGTTCAAAAGAAGAACCAGGAAGGCCTGTGATTGGTCCTAGATCTATCCTTTAGAAACATGTACCTGCCCTTGCAAAAGTTCAAAATAGTTATGCAGGCTCTGATAGCGAAGTCGCTGTGTGGGGGAGACTGGGCGTGCTCCCTGGATCTGAAGGACGCTTACTTACATGCCCCGATTTGGCAGTATCATTGTGAGTTCCTCATATTTTAGATCATGGGACTGCATTTTCAATACAAAGTACTACCGTTCGACCTCTACTCTGCCCCAGGGGTCTTCACGAGGCTCATGAACACGGTGGCCGCACTGCTCCAGACAGACGGCCACCATGCAAATCCATACCTCGACGACTGGCTAATCATAGCGCAGTCGCCAGAGCAGGTCAGGAGCACAACCTGCAAATTAATGAGCACACTATAGGACCTGGGCTTCTCAATCAACTTTCAGAAATCACAACTTCAGCGTACACAAACTCTAGTGCTCTTAGCACTCTTGTGGGACATGCAGAGACAGAGGATATTCCCCACAAGGGAAAAAGTAGCAGCAATCAAGGCCGCAGAGGAATACTTCCTCAGCAGAGCGGTAACCACGGCATGGTTTTCTTTTCAGGGGGATTTCTTTCAGAAATACTTTCTCAGTGTTGTGGTGTGCCACAGGGATCGGCTCTCTCCCCACTTTTGTTTAATATGTATCTCCGTGCCTTGATGAACATCCTGGAAAAATATAATCTCAGGTTTCATTCTTATGCTGATGATACTCAGTTGTACATCAGACTTGATGATGTAGAGGATGCTCTTACTGTGGTTACTAGTTGCCTAGACGAGATAAGCACTTGGATGGAGGAAAATTGGCTGCAATTGAACCCAGAAAAAACGGAGGTGATTTTGTTTGGGCCTGAAACATCTCCTTGTAGGAGGAAAATGTCCCCCTCCTCCTCAGTTTTTGGGAGCTAGCCTTAAATATTCCACCAAGGTCAAGAATCTGGGCTGTATTTGGCAGAATGACCTGGGATGTAATGCCCAGGTCTCAGCCAAGGTACAGTCTGTATTCTATAACATCCGCCCTTTGCGCCAAGCTCTACCCTACGTGCCTAAAGTAGATTGTGCTGTAGTGGTGGGAGAACTGGTCATTTCAAATCTTGATTACTGCAATGGTCTTCTGGCCGTAGCACCAAGCAATCAAATCCATTGTCTCCAGAAAGCACAAAATGCCGGAGTCAGACTGGTCTTTGGTGTACCTAAAAATACTCATACAACCGGTCTTCGCCGATCACTACATTGGCTGACAGTCGAAGATCGGATTAAATTTAAGACCGGTTGTCTGGTTTATCAATGCTTGCATGACATGGCACCAGCATATCTAACAGACAAATTGAAACAATAACAACCCACTCGCACTCTTAGGTCGGAGGACCACCTCCTCCTTGTAATTCCTAGGATGAGGTACAGGTCTAGGGGAGATCAGTGTTTTTCAGTGACCGAGCCCAGATTGTGGAACAGTCTTCCGCTATATCTGAGACAAGCCAACACCCTCATGACCTTTAGAGCAGGTCTCAAAACTTATCTCTTTAAATAAATCTGTGATTTTTATTATTTTTGTCTGTTGTATAGTACTGTCTACCCAGTTGGTCCTCCTGGCCTTCTAAGTCTCATCTCTCTGTTCCATCTGCGCCAGGATACGATTTGGTTCGTTGTGTGCGTGTTTATAAATGCTTCAAAATTCAAAAATTCTAAATTCATGGTGCGACCAGCACCTGTTAGGGATAATGGCCACATTCCTCCTGGCGGTTCCTCACCCCCGGCTCAAAATGAGGAAGCTGCAGCTGCATTTTTCGGCTTGATGGAGCCAAGAAACCGGGGTTTAGTCAGCAGCAGTTACCATATTGTCTCACCTCCACCAGGATCTTGGGTGGCAGAGTCAGGAAACCAACCTCATGGCAGGCAGACTGTTCAGGCAGCCGAAGCTGGAATATATACGATTACCACAGACTCCCCTCTCCAAAGGTGGGGAGCCACTCTGGGCAGCCAGGTGGTACATGGTCTCTTGTCCAAAGAGGAACAGCAGAATCATATCAACTGGTTGGAGATGATGGCCATCTGGTTAGCGCTCAAGGCTTCCCTTCCTATGGTCAAGGGCACTTCAGTTTGTTTTCAGACAGACAACTCCACTTGCATGTACTACCTCAACAAACAGGGGGGCACAAGGTCCCCCACCCCTGTGCAGGCTTGCCATCAACATCTGGGAGTGGGCTATCTCGCAGAACATATAGATCTCAGCAGTCCATCTCCCCGGGGAGTCGAACCTAGAGGCAGACAGACTCAGCAGGCTGGGTTACGACAATAATGAGTGGCAGTTGAGCAGGAAGGTACTTGTGGAAATTTCAAGCAGGTGGGGGTCACCCTCACATAGACCTATTCGCGACGGAGCACAACCCGACATGTTATCGATTTGCGTCTTGAGGGGGCAGTCCAATGCTCAATGGGGGACGCACTGCAGATACAGTGGGAGGGAATGCGGGCTTATGCATTCCCTCCGACCCCCCTCCTTCACAAGGTCATTCGCAAAATCAGAGAAACTCGCCAACTGTGACTCATCCTAATGTCACCTATAGTAGCCAGCCAGGCATGGGTACTTTGACCTCCTGCAAATGTCGGATCAAGCTCCATTTCCCCTACCGGTCAGCACGGAACCACTCCTGATACAGCAGACAGGCACGTGGTTCACCCCTGCCTAGAGAGGTTAGCACTAGCAGCCTGGTCCCTGAGCAGATAATGCCACAGCACCTCAATCTGTCTCAAGACAATGTAGAAGTCACCCAGGGCGCTACAAGCCATTCTACATGCAGGCAATACAGAAGCAAATGGACCAGATTCTGCTTCTGGGCCTGAGAGGCAGGAGTGGATCCCCTCTCATGCACTCTAGATCAAGTGTTATCATTCTCAGCGCACCTAGCTAGATCAGGAGACCAGCTGGATACATGCTGGACCTACCTGGCATCCATCGGCCTACAGAAACTCAGATAGGAATTCTTTCTCTACCTCCAAACCAGTGGTGAAAAGACATCGGGTGGGGCTGATAAGGATGTTCCCACCTGTCAGGCGCCCACACCCAGTCTGAGACCTCAATATAGTCCTCAGCACCCTTGTGCTTAAACCTTTTCAGCCCATGGCGGCCACAAATATCAAAATAGTCACAATGAAAACAGCAACAGAGCCATATACTACATTTCATCAGGACAAGGTAGTGCGTTGCACTCATCCTTCCCTTCTCCCAAAGGTGGTTTTATCATTCCACCTCAACGAGGAAATCGTACTTCCTTCCTTCTTTCCTAAACCCGCAAGAAGCATATAAGGTTCACCGTAAGGAGTTTCCAAGAAACATACACGCGCACGCTGTCAGGACCAAGGCAACAGTGGTCGCTTACCAAAGACATGTACCATGGCAAGCAATTAGCAGGGCAGCCACATGGGCCTCCCCATCACCCTTCTTCAAGCATTAGTGCCTGGATGCCAGTGCATGTGCTGACGCAGCCTTCCTCCCCAGGGCTTCAATCTGTGGTAATCGCCCATACAGGATGGAGGAAAGGGGACGGGACGTAGGAGTAGTTACAAGTTACTCACTGTTAGGCAGAAACCTGTGCAGTTCCCTCTGGGACCACTGCAAAAGATTTAGGACTACAGGTGTTTGGCAGTAAACCCACTTGGTAGCAGTCTGTATCACACAGATTCACTTGGTAGCTTTGGCTGAGCAGTCAGACTTCCCTCAAGAAGAGTTGGGCAGTATACAGAGCATTCACAATAGGTCAAAAGAACACAGTAGAACAAGTAAACACTGACCAGAGCTTGGTGTAAAAGAGATATAATTATTTATTTAAAACCACATCTAGAAAAATACACGCACTAATAGTAAGCAATTCAAAAACACGGTCACTAAAAGATATACACTCCCTTAAAAGAATATTAGACAAGTCTTAAGTAAAGCCCCACTTATTTTCAGACAGCGGTGAGCGCTTAACCTAGATGGCACTCTAATAATTTGTTTCAAAAAGGGAGAGAAAAGCAGAGAATCAATTGAAACAGATCCCAACACTTTTTCACGAACACAACAAGAGAGGAAGGCAAAGTAACACAGTGAATTCAGAGTCAGTAGGCCGGACCCGCTTTAAGAGGATCAAAACGAAATGTGTCCAAGGTCACACGGTTGCAGTGCACAAAAGTCTTGTAACGGTTCAAAAAGGAGTTGGACCAAAGAAAGGGACCAGTTAGAGGGTCAAGGCGGCCAGCCCATTCCAGAAGGTTAAGGGGTTATTATTACCTTGTAGCAATCTTTAGAAAGGGAGGCCTGGCGGACACGGTACCTTAAAGTGGTGAGAATACTCCAGCGGGGGCAGTTGTTCCTGGCAGCGGATGCAAGTCGGTGCTTCGTCCGGGGGAAGAGAGGATCTCGTCGGGGAGGTAGACAGGAGTCTGTTGCGCTGCCAGGGAAGAAACCAGCCGCGGAGTTTCTCAGGTACAAGGAGCGGTCCGTTGGTTCGCGGACCAGTGGTAAGTGGCTATCCGGCTGCCGGGGTGCTTGGCACGGGCAATTCGACCACAGACCGGTCTGGGGTCCGAAGAGAAGAAGGTAAACTGGTTGTGCCCACCATTCAGGGGAAGAAGCCTCTCCAGCCGGGAGATCTTCTCTGTCGTCGGGAAGTGGTGAGTCGGTTCCGCAGGGCTCCACCGGTGGTGTCGTCGTGGTAGGTCGGCTCAGCTTCTCCCTCGTCGGATTCTCAGGTCCTGTGGCGACTTCTGAAGTTCCAGTTCCCAAAGCCCTGCTTTTATGCAGCATACCCCCATTCATTCAGCCTAGCTGTCAATCAAACATGCTAAGTGGTGAGCCGGCCGGCTCACCACTTGGGCCAATCACACAAGAGTGCGACTTGAGTTACCAATGTAACTCAGTCCAGGGTGCCTAAACCCCCTCCCACGCCCCCTGTGGTACCCAGACAGAGTGGCACCACTTTTGGAGGCTTCTGTGGAGAAGCCTGCCAAAAAGTGGAACAAAGGGCTCGACTTGGGTTGGAGTCACAGAAGCGAACACAAACGCCATTTTAGAATTGAGTCCTGGCAAAAAGTACCAACCGGCGAATTAATATTAATTAAATAAACCGGCGGTATGTGTGAGGCTATGATAATTAAATAATTAAAGTTGGTAGCCTCGAACAATGGGAAAATCCCATAGGGAAATATTTGTGGTCGAATATAAAAAGTAGTATCCACTGCCACCAGCCAAAACTCGATCAGGGGGGACGGAGACGTGCCCCCTCGACTAACAGATCTCGGGGCAATCGAATTGCCCCGACCAGTACGTCCACAATATGATGGTTTGTACTGGTTTCTGTTAATAATTTGGGACTAGTAAAGCCAATGGTGACTTTACATGCCCTGGGAGACAGTAGTCAGTTGCAGGGTATGGAGTCTATGGTGGGGGGTCACTATGACACCCCTGTGTTACTGCACGGAGGGTGCTGTGTACCACACATAGTAAAAACACATGAGACCCTATGGAGTAAAGGACCCCATAGCCCATAAAACACATTCACAGTCAAAGGAACACCATAAATCATGTCCAAGAATGGGAGAAAAAGAGTCTCACTCTTGGCAGGAGAAAAAAACAAACTCCAGAAATCCAGCAAAGCTGCTGGGGGACTCACTAGGTTAGGAAATTCAGCCTAAAGAGAGAATTCTCCCTAACACTCGCCCCCCCCAGACTAAGGGACAGGAGGATTTAATCCACTCCTGGATGAATCTCATACCTCTAGTCGATGGCATACATCCTAGAGAGACCATCAGCATTTTGGTGGTGACACCCTGACCTGTGCTCAATGGTGAAATCAAACCCTTGCAGGCAGATTGACCATCTCAATAGTTTTGGGTTTTCCCCTTTCATTTGCATTAACCATCTCAAGGGTTGGTGGTCAGTCTGAATGACAAAAGTAGAACCATACAGGTATGGCCTAAACTTCTTCAGAGCCCACACAATAGCAAAACACTCGCGTTCAATGGTTGCCCACCTTGTTTCAGGATCCTTCAGTTTTCTACTGATGAAGCAAATGGGGTGCTCCTTACCTTTCCCATCCAGTTGACTGAGGACTGCACCTATTCCTATATTTGAAGCATCTGTTTGCACAATGAAAATTTGGTGATAGTCAGGAGCTCTGAGTACTGGGGCTTGGCAAAGAGCCCTTTTCAGGGTTTCAAAGGCCTGACTGCATTCCTCATTCCACATAACCTTTTTAGGCAATTTAGGAGAGGAGATGACATTCAGTGGAGAAGCTATGGACCCATAGTTCTCAATGAAATTCCTGTAGTACCCAGTGAGGCCTAAGAAGGCTCTCACCTGGGTCTGAGTAGTAGGTTTTGTCCAATTTTGCACAACTTCAATCTTACTGGGCAAAGGCCTGATTTCTCCATCTCATACCTCATGTCCAAGGTAGACCACTTTACTCTGTCCAATCTGGCATGTACTTGCCTTTATGGTCAGATTGGCCTTTCCAAGAGCCTGCAAACCATATCTCAGGTGGTCCACATGTTATTCCCAGGAATTGCTGAACACTGCTATGTCATCCAAGTATGCTATGCAGAAGTCCTCCATCCCATTCAGAACCTGGTTTACCATCCTTTGAAAAGTAGCAGGTGCATTTTTCAATCCAAAAGGCATAACCTTAAACTGGTATAAGCCAACTGGGGTAGAAAATGCAGTTTTCTCCTTGGCATGGTCTGTCAGGGCTATTTGCCAATAGCCTGACGTCAAGTCAAATGTGCTGAGGAACTTGGCTGCACCAAGTCTATCCACCAACTCATCTGTCCTTGGCAAAGGGTGGGCATCAGTCTTAGTGACTGCATTAAGAGCTCTGTAATCCACACAGAATCTAAGTTCTTTAGATCCTGCCTAGTAGAGGGCTCTATTACCCCGAGATCAAGCATCTTGTTGACCTCACCTTTGATGTGGGTTCTTACATTTTCTGACATTCGATATCCTCTGCTTTTGACTGGCAGACAGTCACCAGTGAGAATGTCATGCTGTCCCCAAGGGGTCAAGCCTGGTGAAAGTGAGAACAGAGAGGCAAACTGATTTAACATAGACTTGCACTCTTCCTGTTGCTCAGGTGTCAGATTTGAAGAGAGATTTACTCCTTCAATCTTTTCGTCTAAAGGTAAGCCTCTAAGGAGATCAGGAAGAGCTTCACTCTCTTCTTCTTCCTCTGATGATGCTAGAAGCAAAGCTCCTACATCAGGTCTGGAGACATACGCTTTTAGTCTGTTGGTGTGGAAGACTGTTGGAGCCTCCTTGGGATTGCCCAAGTCCACCAGATAGTTGACCTCTCCAGGTTTACCCACAACTTTGAAGGGTCCCATCCATTTGTCTTGCAAGGCCCTCTGCCTTGTGGGAATCATAACGAGAACTAGCTGGTCCTGAGTAAACTCAACCATGTTAGCCTTTTGGTCATGCCAGTGCTTGACCAATACTTGTCCAGCTTTCAAGTTATCACTTGCTTCTGCCATCATTTGTGACATTCTCCTTCGGAGACCTATCACGTAGTCAATCACTCTGACTGCCTTGGGGGAAGGAGCACTCTCCAACCCCTCCTTGATCAGGGCCAAAGGACCTCTGACCAGATGACCATAAAGAAGTTCAAAGGGAGAATAACCTACTCCCTCCTGAGGGACTTCTCTATAAGCAAAGAGAAGGCATGGCAGTAGAAGGTTCCACTTTCTTTTAAGGGGGTCCTCTAAAGCACCTATCATGCTCTTCATGGTTCTGTTGAACCTTTCAACCAGCTCATTTGTCTGAGGGTGGTATGCGGTTGAGAACTTGTAAGTAACTCCGCAGGTTTTCCACATGGCTTTCATGTAGTGGGACATAAAATTCGACCCCCTGTCAGAGATTACTTCCTTAGGAAACCCAACCCTGGTAAAAATACCAAGGAGGGCCTTAGCCACAGCCGGAGCTGTAACAGTCCTCATAGTAATTGCCTCAGGGTACCTAGTAGCATGGTCTACTACAACAAGTATAAACCTGTTGCCTGAGGAAGTTGGAGGATCAAGGGGACCAACAATGTCAATCCCTACTCTCTGAAATGGGACTCCTACTACAGGGAGAGGCACTAAAGGCCACATTCTTGGAGCCAACCTTACCAGAAGTCTGGCAGGTGTGGCAGCTCCTGCAGTATTTATCTACCTCAGCCCCCATCTTTGGCCAATAAAAGTAGAGCGAGAGCCTTTCTTTAGTCTTCTTGAAACTCAAGTGACCAGCCAAAGGAATCTCATTGGCTAACTGCAAGAACTGTGGTCTGTTCTCTTCGGGTACTACAAGTCGTTTGTTGTCCCCAGATGCAGACTCTGTTGGTTCAGTGTAGAAGAGGCCATCTTCCCAGTGCAGCCTATACTTTCCAGGCTCTTGCCCTTCAGCCTGAGCATCTGCATGGTGGCGAAGACCTTCCAGAGTTGGACATTCTATCTGTCCCTTACTGAAGTCTGCCCTGTTGGGTCCACCTTCTGCCAGTAAAGACTGCAGCTCAGGAAGGTCAACAGGATCCAGATCCCCAATGAGTTCCTGGCCTTCCACTAGCTCTATTTCAGAGTCTAGTTCAACCACACAGGGTTGTACCTCCCTCTCAGCCTCAGCTGGAGGGGGAGTTACTGGTGTAACTTTGGACAACCTAGGGGAAGTCCTTGTTGGCTGCACTGGAGTGCTGACTGCTGGTTTCTTGTTAGAAGTCTTAGGTTTCCCCTTTGCTTCTTGTGGCTTAGAGACAGCAGCTGACATCTCCAGTGGAGCAGGAGTGATCTCTTTCTTCATCATCTCCTTGGGAGTACCTCTCATGGTTCTCTCCCTTGCAGGTCTGGTGAGCTCCTGTAACCTTTTACTAGGAGGTCTGGGGGTATGTGGCACTACTCCAAGAGTGTTCAAGTCATTACCCAGCAGAACCCTTCCTGGCACCTCACTTTGTATGCTGACAGGTATCTTCACAGTCATGTCATTACACTGGATGAGAACTGGTTATTGGGGAAGCATCTGCACAGGCCCTCCAGCTAACTTGGTGAGGCGTTTGGGTGCCTTAGCAACATCCTCAGCCTGAAAAAACGATTTGTCCACCACAGTTATGCTGGCCCCAGTGTCCCTAATGGCAGGAGTCTCCTGACCATTCACCTGGACACTGTCCTTATAATACTCTTTAGTATTATCTGGGATAGAATTATAGACATCTAAGTTTTGTTGTTCCCACAAACCCAGAGACACTAAAGAAACACTGGCTGAGACTCCAATGGGTTCATCAGCCAGTAATAGAAAGTTTCCACTTGCCATTTGCACTTCCTCCTCTGGAGCGAAGGCTGAGGAGACAAGCTGGACCCCTGAAGGTTTACCCTTACATCTGGGATCTCCTTTCACATGGTCAGTAGAGCCACAAACAAAGCATTTACCAAATGCTTTCTGGAATGGTGGCTTGTTCTGACCTCCTTCTGGTTTGGCACCAGGGGGTACACTAGCCTGATTTGGTTTCCCTTGTGGCTTACCCTTTTGGTTTGGTTTGGGGCCCTCTTTGGAATCGGAATTATTAGAATTGTCTTTGGAATCCTTTTTTGGCTGTTTTCCCTCATCCTTTTTCTGAGTAGCCCCAGAATCCTTGTGAGTGGCCCTGTTGGCAACCCACAAGTCAGCAGCCTTAGCTAACTTCCTGGAATCTAATTCCCTTGAATCAGCCAAGTGCTGTCTGAGCTCAGGAGAGCAGGCATCATAAATTGATTCCAACATTACAAGATTCTTCATTCCTTCATAAGTGTTAACTCTGTAACCCTTAATCCATCCCTCTAAGTTTTTCAAACGTTCACTCACCCAGGTAGCCCAAGGGGTACCATCATGCTTTTTGAGGGTCCTAAACCTCTTAAGGTACTGGGAAGGGGTCTTCCCAAATCTAGCTATCAAAGCTAGTTTCACACATTCATAATCCTTCTTATCCACCTCCCCCAACTCCATTACCATATCAGTTGCAACAGGGGGAAGCCTAGAGAACAACCAGGGAAGTAACTCATTCCCGTGATGTCCTGGAGCCCATGATTATATTCAAACATTTTCAACCAATCCAAAACATCCAACTTAGGTTCATACATACCCACTTATTCCTTAGGCATCCGGGGTCTTTTGGGACTGGAACTCCTAGAAGAACCAGAGGAGAGAGAAGCATTTTCCACAGACAACTTTTTCATTTCTAGTTCATGATTAAGCTCTATTTCTCTGAGTCTTAACTCAGCTTGCTTCTGCTCAGCCTGGACATTCATTCTTCTGAACTCAAGCTCTTGGTTTCTTTCCGATTGAGCAATAAAACGTTTGTAATCTAATTCAAGCTTCATTTGTTCAAGTTCAAAATAAGCAGGGTTACATGTAGGACCTGGGATAGGCCAGTAGGTATAGTAGGTAAGGCAGACAGAGGCTCAGAGTGGCTAACTTCATTAGGTTCACTTTCTTCTTCTGACTCATTATCAACGCTTTGATTCAGATCAATACCATCACTGTTTTCTACATTTGCTGGGGGGGGGGGGGGGTAGATTCCTCTGTACCACCCAGACTTTGGTTTTCTAACAATCTTTTTATAAGTTCCATTTTCTTGCCCTTCTCAGAGAGATTCTTATGTCTACACAATACTTTCAAGCAATCAGCAGTTTTGGCAGACAATGATTCTAGGGTATAAATCTCCATAGCAGACATAGTTAGAAAATCAGCTTTTTAGTGCTAAGCTCTGTGGTTAGTTGTCCTAAAGTGTTCAAAAAGCACTCTAAAGTGTATACTCAATACAAATCCCACCGCTGTACACCAGTGTTAGGCAGAAACCTGTGCAGTTCCCTCTGGGACCACTGCAAAAGATTTAGGACTACAGGTGTTTGGCAGTAAACCCACTTGGTAGCAGTCTGTATCACACAGATTCACTTGGTAGCTGTGGCTGAGCAGTCAGACTTCCCTCAAGAAGAGTTAGGCAGTATACAGAGCATTAATAGGTCAAAAGAACACAGTAGAACAAGTAAACACTGACCAGAGCTTGGTGTAAAAGAGATATAATTATTTATTTAAAACCACATCTAGAAAAACACACATGCACTAATAGTAAGCAATTCCAAAACACTGTCACTGAAAGATATACACTCCCTTAAAAGAATATTAGACAAGTGTTAAGTAAAGCCCCACTTATTTTCAGACAGCGGTGAGCGATTAACATAGATGGAAAGGTTAGTGGGGTTCGCGGGAACCCCACTCTACTTTAAGATCAAGCGGCACAGGGTAAATAATGAGTGTACACAAAAGGTATTTGAATTTGAAAATTATATTTCAGAAAAAATGCCCTATAAGAGATACGTGTTCGGCGGATACATCGCCTTTTTCAATCAGGGCTAAGATAGTTTACCCAAACAGGTCATAAAACATATTAGTAAGTACAAGACGGTTCGGTGAAATAATAAGCAGTTGAAAAAACAATGTAAATCAGTATTGCAAAAATTAGTGCACAAAGAGACAAGGAAGGGGGAAAAGGGGAGGATTGTTAGGGACGGTAGAGATATCAACAAAAGGGAAAGAAAAGATGAACATCATAATGTTAATTGCAATGTGTGTACAAGTTCAGCTAATTAGAAGCAGATTTTTTGAGGCGAATACAGTTGTCTTATTCATCACACTCGACATTTTACCCGATTTGGTGCAAGCTATAAGTAAAATCATTGGTTGTTTGGAGGTTGTCATGGGATAAATCCCGCCTGTAGGGAAATTTACACATATTACTATGTGGTTTCTTTATGGGTTGCTTATTACAGAGAGTCCATTGGTTGCGGGTGCTGGGTAACATAGGAGTATACAGACTAATAATTGCGTGATTCGGACTGGGAGTGAAAATAGCGCTTTATCTGTGTTACAAAGACCGTCGGGTTACGGGTTGTGGCAAATGGAGCCAATCTCAGGATCGTGAGACATTTGTTTGTTTTATTACAACATATAGTGGTAATTAATTTGCGGTATGCCAGTGTAGGGGAAAGCAGTCTAGTAAGATCTTGAGAATAATGCAAAAAACCGTACATTTGTTGGTTTTAGCTATTACTAATTACATCCTCGTATTGTGATTTACATTCGTGAATGAAGAAAAACATGCGAGTGTGAGCGAGAAATTCGGGAGGCTGTAAGCAAGGTTTACGCGAATTAGGTGCGCTCGTGATTTGCGCGAGTTAGGTGCGTTCGTGGATTAGGGGGTTTAGGGCTTACCTCGCAAGAGGTGGTCTTCGTCACAAGCGTCGGCGTCTGAATGCGAGCACAGACGCCGTGCTTCAAAGTAGTGTTATGTTGCAGTCATCACCATGACGACTGTAGTCCTTTTTCCTTTTCATGGAGTCATGCGAGGGCAGGGCGCCATGTTTGACGTTCTGAGTTGGACATTGGGTCGCTTATATCATTTAAACTTGGCAGTATAAGGTTGCCTTAGTAACAATGTAAGTATTATTCAAAATACTCACATTTTGTTAAAAAACCCGGGGGAGAGAAAGATCAAACTACCGTGTTCGTAACTTGGAGATTGATATGGTATATGTAAACAACAACTATTGGCGAGAATAATTAAGGGGAAGTCTCCTTTGAGTAAGGGCTTGCCTATAGTAAAGGAAAAATATGTGTCATAGTAAATAGATATGCATTGTATGTATATTCACAGATATCCTGAATTCAGACGTCTGATAGATGGGGTGTCACTGGTATCATTATCAAACCTTCATTATTTACGTTCATACATGTCGCTATCCGACAATATTTTGAAAGGTAAAGTAAATATACAAAAGAGAGAGAGCGGGATCTCAATGATTCAGAGGAAAACTCCCATCTCAGTGCCTGTGTTCAAGCCTACTCTTGTGGTTCTGAAGTGACATATAGTACGGGCTTCTTGTTGTCTTAGTGCAAGTTCTTGGTTGCCTCCTCTTCTTCCTGGGATAATTTTTCTAAGACCAATATATTTGATGTCATTTTTATCGTCCATTTGATGGTTCGCTTGCCAGTGTACTGCAAGTGGTAATGAGGAATCTTGGCTTCCTATCGATGAGAGATGCTCTCTTATCCTTATCCTCAGTTCTCGTATAGTACTGCCCACATATATCTTGTGGCAAGTGCAGATGATTGTGTAAACCACAAATTTCGATTTGCAGTTAATGTTATCTTTAATCATGGTCGAGGTACCAAAGTTATCTGTGAATTTCGTAATTGGACAGTCGGCATATTTACACATTGTGCAAATCCCACATTTTCTGAAACCAAAAGACAGTCAGGGTAATTCATAGAATTTCGCAGAAAAGTGTCGCAAGCGGCTGGCGCAGAGTGTCCGCGTGCGATTGTCTGCGCCAGGCACGTGCGCTAAAACCGATTTCCGCGCACAGCGTATTCATGGATTATAGGCTCCCAAACCAGCCGTGGCGCAGAGTATCGCAGCGACCCTGCAGCAGCGCCAGTAACGCCCCCAAGGACGCCCTCGCGCAAGGAAAAGCCATCAAAATCGCTAAATCATCGCAAAGGGCAGCGCTAACCCTGGACCAGTCCACAGGGCTGCCAAACAAGGAACACAAAGCGGGTAACGTGCATATCAGGGGTACGCGTGAAGTTATACACGCGATTAGCCAGGGTACGTGTATTACAGGGGTACGTGGGAATTATCACACGCGATTTGGCTGGGTACGTGTATTACAGGGGTACACGGGAAGTTCTACACGCGATTCGGCTGGGTACGTGTATTACAGGGGTGCGCGGGAATTCTCACATGCGATTTGGCCAGGTACGTGTATTACAGGGGTGCGCGGGAATTATCAGACGCGATTTGGCTGGGTACGTGTATTACAGGGGTACACGGGAAGTTCTACACGCGATTCGGCTGGGTACGTGTATTACAGGGGTGCGCTGGAATTCTCACATGCGATTTGGCCAGGTACGTGTATTACAGGGGTGCGCGGGAATTATCACACGCGATTTGGCTGGGTACGTGTATTACAGGGGTACACGGGAAGTTCTACACGCGATTCGGCTGGGTACGTGTATTACAGGGGTGCGCGGGAATTCTCACATACGATTTGGCCAGGTACGTGTATTACAGGGGTGCGCGGGAATTATCACACGCGATTTGGCTTGGTACGTGTATTACAGGGGTGCGTGGTAATGATCAGACGCGATTTGGCTTGGTACGTGTATTACAGGGGTGCGTGGGAAGTTCTACACGCGATTGGCCAGGGTACGTGTATTACAGGGGTACGTGGGAATTATCACACGCGATTTGGCTGGGTACGTGTATTACAGGGGTACACGGGAAGTTCTACATGCGATTCGGCTGGGTACGTGTATTACAGGGGTGCGCGGGAATTCTCACATGCGATTTGGGCAGGTACGTGTATTACAGGGGTGTGCGGGAATAATCACACGCAATTAGGCTGGGTGGGTCCTCACAGGTGTTCCCTGTACACCCTCCACGGCCCCTGCAGGCAGCCCACAAAACAGGGGACTACCCTGCACACCTGCTCATGTCCCCCTGCACCCCCACCCCCCTGCCACCATGGGCAGCCCCCACCAGGCCCCCACTCATGTCTCCCACCACCCCCACCCCCCAGCAGTGCAGGGTCAACCTCCACCAGGCCCCCACTCATGTCCCCCTGCACCCCCACCGCCCAGCAGTGCAGGGGCACCCTCGACCAGGGACCCACCCATGTCTCCCACCACCCCCACCCCCAGCAGTGCAGGGGCACCCTCCACCAGGCCCCCACTCATGTCTCCCACCACCCCCACCGCCCTGCCACCATGGGAAGCCCCCACCAGGCCCCCACTCATGTCTCCCACCACCCCCACACCCCAGCAGTGCAGGGTCAACCTCCACCAGGCCCCCACTCATGTCCCCCTGCACCCCCACCCCCCAGCAGTGCAGGGGCACCCTCCACCAGGCCCCCACTCATGTCTCCCACCACTCCCACCCCCCTGCCACCATGGGCAGCCCCCACTCATGTCTCCCACCACCCCCACCCCCCAGCAGTGCAGGGGCACCCTCCACCAGGCCCCCACTCATGTCTCCCACCACCCCCACCCCCCAGCAGTGCAGGGGCACCCTCCACCAGGCACCCACCCATGTCTCCCACCACCCCCACCCCCCAGCAGTGCAGGGGCACCCTCCACCAGGCCCCCACTCATGTCTCCCACCACCCCCACCCCCCTGCCACCATGGGCAGCCCCCACCAGGCCCCCACTCATGTCTCCCACCACCCCCACACCCCAGCAGTGCAGGGTCAACCTCCACCAGGCCCCCACTCATGTCCCCCTGCACCCCCACCCCCCAGCAGTGCAGGGGCACCCTCCACCAGGCCCCCACTCATGTCTCCCACCACCCCCACCCCCCAGCAGTGCAGGGTCACCCTCCACCAGGCACCCACCCATGTCTCCCACCACCCCCACCCCCCAGCAGTGCAGGGGCACCCTCCACCAGGCCCCCACTCATGTCTCCCACCACCCCCACCCCCCTGCCACCATGGGCAGCCCCCACCAGGCCCCCACTCATGTCTCCCACCACCCCCACCCCCCAGCAGTGCAGGGGCACCCTCCACCAGGCCCCCACCCATGTCTCCCACCACCCCCACCCCCCAGCAGTGCAGGGGCACCCTCCACCAGGCCCCCACTCATGTCTCCCACCACCCCCACCCCCCTGCCACCATGGGCAGCCCCCACCAGGCCCCCACTCATGTCTCCCACCACCCCCACCCCCCAGCAGTGCAGGGGCACCCTCCACCAGGCCCCCACTCATGTCTCCCACCACCCCCACCCCCCTGCCACCATGGGCAGCCCCCACCAGGCCCCCACTCATGTCTCCCACCACCCCCACCCCCCAGCAGTGCAGGGTCAACCTCCACCAGGCCCCCACTCATGTCCCCCTGCACCCCCACCCCCCAGCAGTGCAGGGTCAACCTCCACCAGGCCCCCACTCATGTCCCCCTGCACCCCCACCCCACAGCAGTGCAGGGGCACCCTCCACCAGGCCCCCACTCATGTCTCCCACCACCCCCACCCCCCAGCAGTGCAGGGTCACCCTCCACCAGGCACCCACCCATGTCTCCCACCACCCCCACCCCCCAGCAGTGCAGGGGCACCCTCCACCAGGCCCCCACTCATGTCTCCCACCACCCCCACCCCCCAGCAGTGCAGGGGCACCCTCCACCAGGCACCCACCCATGTCTCCCACCACCCCCACCCCCCAGCAGTGCAGGGGCACCCTCCACCAGGCCCCCACTCATGTCTCCCACCACCCCCACCCCCCTGCCACCATGGGCAGCCCCCACCAGGCCCCCACTCATGTCTCCCACCACCCCCACCCCCCAGCAGTGCAGGGGCACCCTCCACCAGGCCCCCACTCATGTCTCCCACCACCCCCACCCCCCTGCCACCATGGGCAGCCCCCACCAGGCACCCACCCATGTCTCCCACCACCCCCACCCCCCAGCAGTGCAGGGGCACCCTCCACCAGGCCCCCACTCATGTCTCCCACCACCCCCACCCCCCAGCAGTGCAGGGGCACCCTCCACCAGGCACCCACCCATGTCTCCCACCACCCCCACCCCCCAGCAGTGCAGGGGCACCCTCCACCAGGCCCCCACTCATGTCTCCCACCACCCCCACCCCCCTGCCACCATGGGCAGCCCCCACCAGGCCCCCACTCATGTCTCCCACCACCCCCACCCCCCAGCAGTGCAGGGTCAACCTCCACCAGGCCCCCACTCATGTCCCCCTGCACCCCCACCCCCCAGCAGTGCAGGGGCACCCTCCACCAGGCACCCACCCATGTCTCCCACCACCCCCACCCCCAGCAGTGCAGGGGCACCCTCCACCAGGCCCCCACTCATGTCTCCCACCACCCCCACCCCCCTGCCACCATGGGCAGCCCCCACCAGGCCCCCACTCATGTCTCCCACCACCCCCACCCCCCAGCAGTGCAGGGTCAACCTCCACCAGGCCCCCACTCATGTCCCCCTGCACCCCCACCCCCCAGCAGTGCAGGGGCACCCTCCACCAGGCACCCACCCATGTCTCCCACCACCCCCACCCCCCAGCAGTGCAGGGTCACCCTCCACCAGGCACCCACCCATGTCTCCCACCACCCCCACCCCCCTGCCACCATGGGCAGCCCCCACCAGGCCCCCACTCATGTCTCCCACCACCCCCACACCCCAGCAGTGCAGGGTCAACCTCCACCAGGCCCCCACTCATGTCCCCCTGCACCCCCACCCCCCAGCAGTGCAGGGGCACCCTCCACCAGGCCCCCACTCATGTCTCCCACCACCCCCACCCCCCAGCAGTGCAGGGTCACCCTCCACCAGGCACCCACCCATGTCTCCCACCACCCCCACCCCCCAGCAGTGCAGGGGCACCCTCCACCAGGCCCCCACTCATGTCTCCCACCACCCCCACCCCCCTGCCACCATGGGCAGCCCCCACCAGGCCCCCACTCATGTCTCCCACCACCCCCACCCCCCAGCAGTGCAGGGGCACCCTCCACCAGGCCCCCACCCATGTCTCCCACCACCCCCACCCCCCAGCAGTGCAGGGGCACCCTCCACCAGGCCCCCACTCATGTCTCCCACCACCCCCACCCCCCTGCCACCATGGGCAGCCCCCACCAGGCCCCCACTCATGTCTCCCACCACCCCCACCCCCCAGCAGTGCAGGGGCACCCTCCACCAGGCCCCCACTCATGTCTCCCACCACCCCCACCCCCCTGCCACCATGGGCAGCCCCCACCAGGCCCCCACTCATGTCTCCCACCACCCCCACCCCCCAGCAGTGCAGGGTCAACCTCCACCAGGCCCCCACTCATGTCCCCCTGCACCCCCACCCCCCAGCAGTGCAGGGTCAACCTCCACCAGGCCCCCACTCATGTCCCCCTGCACCTCCACCCCACAGCAGTGCAGGGGCACCCTCCACCAGGCCCCCACTCATGTCTCCCACCACCCCCACCCCCCAGCAGTGCCGGGTCACCCTCCACCAGGCACCCACCCATGTCTCCCACCACCCCCACCCCCCAGCAGTGCAGGGGCACCCTCCACCAGGCCCCCACTCATGTCTCCCACCACCCCCACCCCCCTGCCACCATGGGCAGCCCCCACCAGGCCCCCACTCATGTCTCCCACCACCCCCACCCCCCAGCAGTGCAGGGGCACCCTCCACCAGGCCCCCACTCATGTCTCCCACCACCCCCACCCCCCAGCAGTGCAGGGGCACCCTCCACCAGGCACCCACCCATGTCTCCCACCACCCCCACCCCCCAGCAGTGCAGGGGCACCCTCCACCAGGCCCCCACTCATGTCTCCCACCACCCCCACCCCCCTGCCACCATGGGCAGCCCCCACCAGGCCCCCACTCATGTCTCCCACCACCCCCACCCCCCAGCAGTGCAGGGTCAACCTCCACCAGGCCCCCACTCATGTCCCCCTGCACCCCCACCCCCCAGCAGTGCAGGGGCACCCTCCACCAGGCACCCACCCATGTCTCCCACCACCCCCACCCCCCAGCAGTGCAGGGGCACCCTCCACCAGGCCCCCACTCATGTCTCCCACCACCCCCACCCCCCTGCCACCATGGGCAGCCCCCACCAGGCCCCCACTCATGTCTCCCACCACCCCCACCCCCCAGCAGTGCAGGGTCAACCTCCACCAGGCCCCCACTCATGTCCCCCTGCACCCCCACCCCCCAGCAGTGCAGGGGCACCCTCCACCAGGCACCCACCCATGTCTCCCACCACCCCCACCCCCCAGCAGTGCAGGGTCACCCTCCACCAGGCACCCACCCATGTCTCCCACCACCCCCACCCCCCTGCCACCATGGGCAGCCCCCACCAGGCCCCCACTCATGTCTCCCACCACCCCCACCCCCCAGCAGTGCAGGGGCACCATCCACCAGGCCCCCACTCATGTCTCCCACCACCCCCACCCCCCAGCAGTGCAGGGTCACCCTCCACCAGGCCCCCACTCATGTCTCCCACCACCCCCACCCCCCAACAGTGCAGGGGCACCCTCCACCAGGCCCCCACCCATGTCTCCCACCACCCCCACCCCCCAGCAGTGCAGGGGCACCCTCCACCAGGCCCCCACTCATGTCTCCCACCACCCCCACCCCCCTGCCACCATGTGCAGCCCCCACCAGGTCCTCACAATCCCCAATCATGTGCGTAATGGTCAGCCTCCACAGCCAAAAAGCCCTACCAAGTAACCCATTCACCCACATGGAAATGAAAACACATGTTACACCCCCAATGTTCATGAAGCAAATGAACCCATGTCCGTCACACACATATTTTCAAATTGAATGGGAAAACACACAACATGACATGCATGAAACCAATGAGATGAAACCACACAGTGAACAATGGTAAAAAAAATGTATTGGACAAAAATACGAATGGTAAAGAAAGAAAAATAACTACAATGTAAATGTGAAAAAATAAGCTGCATTTCCGCATAAAAACACAAAAGTAGAAAATCAAATCCAAAAAATTTTGTCCAAAGTGAAATGTAAAAACTCTCCATGCAACAAAGAACTATGTACAAAAATAACAAGGGTCCATCATCACAACTGAACTAAGGAAACCTCCTAAAAAACCTACCTAAATATCAACTATATACAAAAAGTGGAGCAGTGTCCGTCGACTCCAAATCATAAGAAAAAACAAAGGAAACCTAAAACTAAAGAACTATATACAAAGGCGGCGGGCAAGTCCAGCGGCTCACTCCGTGGTGTTCCGGGCCAGGGCATCATCGAACTCCTGTTCGATGTCCCGGAGGCGGTCCAGTTCCATGGCCCCGAGGGTCCGCAGGGACGACGCCGTGTCCTCCTCCAACCCCCTGCGGATTGCCTCGAGGCACTTGGCCCGCCTCAGGGCCCTCCGCATGGAGTTCTCCGCCCTGACCATTGTGAGCCGCGCCTCTTCCGCCCGCCGCCGCTCCGCACCTATGGCGTGGCCCAACTGCTGCCACACGGAAGACACTCTCTGTCCTGGGTCCTCCTGCCCTCCGGCCGATGCCTGCCCCTCCGATGTCGAAGGCCCCGAGCCTTCATGGCTCCCACCATGTTGCTGCTGCTGCTCTGCCTCTGCCCGTGCACTGCCTCCTGCTGCCTGCACATCCTCCGCCGGCTGGGGTGCAGTTGTTGATGTGGCCACCCCTGCTGGACGTCCGACTCCCGACTGTGGCAGGGATGCCTCCTCCACCAGCCTGGCCGCACTGTCAGAGGCAGCTCCACAGGGCACCCAGGTGACTGATGGGTGGGAAGATGGCACAGAGGACGACTGGCGCGTAGAGGGTCCAGTTGAGGAGGGGGTCGGAACAAGCCCCATCAGACAGAGGAATCCGGTCTGGGTGACCTGTCCCAGCAGGCTGACGTGGTCAACGAGCCATTCGAGATGACGTGCAGTCTCTCCATGAAAAGACTGCAGGTCACCTCGCATGGCCCGTTGACGCAACGCCACACCAGCCAGGACAGGCTCAACCCGGACCTGGATAGCCACGTCCGCAGGCAGAGGAAGGCCAGTTGACGTCAGCTCATCCCCTGCCTGGAAACGGGTCTGGACGTAGGCATCCCTGCTGGTGCAAGATGATGCAGGGACAGGATCGGGGACAGGATTGCACACAGGCACCTCCGCGGCGGCCTGTGCTGCCTCCTGTCCCTGGTCCTGGACTGCACCACTAGCACCAGTGGGATCCCCACCTCCAGACCCCGTCTCTGGTGCTTGCACGGCCTCCTCCTCCACCAGACCCCCCACCAACCTGGATGACTCCGTGCCATCTTCCCCTGTTGGGCCCTGTGGGGTCCCAGCTGCCCCTTCTGCTGCCGAGGAGTCCAACTCCAACCTCCGCCTCTTGGACCTCCCCCCGGCAGCTGCGGCCTGGGACGCGGCACCGGACTCCTCACTCCCCGACGAGATGACAACACGGGAGGGGAGCCGGGCCTTGCGTCTCCGGCTGGCGGTCGGATCCCCGCCGCTGTGCTCCACAGCACCTTCTCCGCCCTCTTCATCAGTTGACGCTGCAGACAGGGAGAAACAAAACACAGGCATCAGGGCACTGTACAATGGACACATACACACATGACAGTTTCACATGAGTGGCATTGGCAAACCTCAGACATGTCATCACAATCCCCAACACACATGTCATTGCAACTCGCACACATGAGCCATACCACAGCCATATCGCAACTGCCACCACCATCCATACACATACAACAGCATGAGCAGCCAAAGGTGACCCAGACATCACATGCAACACAGGAAGTGCACCACACATGTACACACACCACCACACTTGCATGCATGTGTACACCTCTGCCAAGTGTCGCACTGTTCAGACGGGCATCCATGTCACATCTGCCAATCAGGCTTACACATACCGCAGTCACATGCATCCATGTTGCATCACTGTTGCACCCTTGTCAAATACACACACATGCACATGTACACAGTGCTCATACATGCAGCCCTAAACAACATACATCACGGACATGTCTACTTACATACACATACATACAAACATGTGTGCACGCACAACTGCATTTGCCATGCAAGCCTACACACACAAGCACCATCCATGTCTCACACATTACAGCCCTCGCATGTGTCAGCCCCACGGCCATGTACACCCCCACCCATACTTGACCCCATACAAACAGATGTGCAACCTGCACAATACCGAATAATCACCACACGCACTGCTCACAATCAGGATGCATGTACACTCACCGCTCGACTCCAGACGGGTCTGCTTCTCCAGGACCTGGACGTGGAGCGCTGGGGATATGCGTTCCAGGACCCCCATCTGTTCTTCCGACAAGTGGCCCCGGCGCCCCTTGGCATCCGCTGCCTTCAAGAGGCGCCGGGCCTTGTTCAGGGTCCTGGACCTGAAGTCCTCCCAGCGCTTCCTGACATGTTGTAAGTCCCGGACTGCCACCCCCTCCGCGTTGATGGCAGTCACGATGTCAGTCCAGATCCGAGTCCGTCCTTCCTTGTCGGCGCGGGAACTTCCGAAGAGGGCATCATACTGCCCCAGGACTTGCTCCACCAGGACACCAACTTCGGTGGCACTGAAGCTGGTGCCCCTCTGCCTCTCTGGCCGGGGGTTGTCAGTGGTCACAGATGGTGTTTGCTCCGACATGACAACCCCAGAGGCAGGAGTGGGTGGGCAACTGGGTCCTGGGGCTGGGCTGTGGAGCGATGGAATTCCAGTCGGGAGTCTTCGGTTCCAGCAGGGGTGGTCACAGCAACAGCACCCCTGGCTGATGTGCAGGCAGCAAATGGCAGTGCACGTGGGCAGCAGGCAGTCAGGCAGCAGCAGATGGTAGGTGGGAGCGTGCTCGGGGCTCTGGGGGGCAGTAGTTCGGCCTTCTGGGCAGGAGCGTGGTCTTCCGTGTGCTTACGCGTGGCCAGCTTGGTACGGAGTGATTTGGCACGTGAAAATCCTGCACGTCAGCGTGAAAATCGAGGAAAGGCCCTTAGCGCGTAAGCGCGTCAGCACGCATACGCGATTCTATTGGACCAAAGGCCCTCAGCGCGTAAGCGCCTCTGTGACGTGACCCGCACGGGTGTTTCCCACACAGCACGTGATGACAGAGCACACGTGGAAAGAGTGCACGTCAGAGTCTCATCGCGTGTGATTGGTGGAAATGGCCCTACACGCAGAAGTGACAAAGCGTGTAATTGGTGGAAATGGCCCTACACGCAGAAGTGACAAAGCGTGAAATTGGAGGAAATGTCCCTACACGCAGAAGTGACAAAGCGTGTAATTGGTGGAAATGGCCCTAGCGCGTACACGCCGCGTAAGTGACGCTGGACGTGTGGGCCTGTATAAAAGGTACGCGTAGAACACCACTTCCTTGTACGTGCTTTTCGTGGAGAGCGAGTGGGTGAATTCTGTACTTCTTGTCGTTTCACACGCGATTTACTTCACGGCGTTTCAAGTTCGTATTCTCTGTTACCTCTGACAGCTTTTTCTCTTCTTTCGCTTTTACTGGTTTACCTGGGCCTGTTCCCTCAAACAGTGTTCCCTTCTACTGTTGTCCTGTCTCCTCAGACAGCGTACAAATCTTCTTTTGGCGGGGGTGTTGCCAACCAAACGTGCTCCTTTTACACGCTCGTTTACCAGGCAGATGGTGAGTCACGCACGTATCTAACATCTGTGCTTGCCCCGTGTGTAGCCTACCCCTTCAGAGGTCATTCTAGGCTGCGTGTGACACGCATACGTTCATTCTTGTGTTACTGGGTGCCACAGCGTAGTGCAGGTTTTTCTTTCTGCACACGTGGTCTAGGAGGGGTTGCGTGCACGTCATCTCCCTTTTTTGGGGCTCCTGTGCGTAGCGTGACCCGTCATCTTTCCCCAGGGGTTACAATCAGCCTTGCAAGAGCACTAGGGTACAATTAACATCTGGTACCCAACCCCTTTGACCCCCTATTGCCCAGGACAATAGTTTCCAGCCACTCCCATACGCACATTTACATCAGTGCCATGGCTGGGAAGCGAGGATTCCGTAAGGGTGGCAAAGGTGGAAGAGCCACAAGTGGTGGCCGTGGTGGATCCGGTAGGGGACGTGGTCGTTACTTGCAGGGTGAGCCTGTCCCCCCATGTGTGGAGGACCAGTCAAGGGCACCCATAATCACCCTCCCCCCTCCTCCCGTTGAGGCTGATGTGGCTGACACCATTCATGCTCAGCCCTTGTTGGACCAGCCCATTGTGGCACCAGATCTGGCTGACTCCATGGCTGACTTCCAGGTCAGCAGGCCTATGACACGTGCGCTGGTGCACGTTGATGTCACCATGCCACGTGCATCTGGGCCAGCAAGGTCATCTGCTGCACCAAGGAGGCAGGGCGGAGAGGCTGCAGGGGCAGCTGCGGCTCCATCCACCCCAGCCCTCACACACCCAGCCAGGACAGTGTCGGTCCTAGTCCATGCTGCTGACATTCCCCCTGACACCATCACACTAGAGCCAATGCCTGCACCAACTCCCATGCTGAGTGTGCAATCCCACACTCCTGATACAGAGTCCACCAGGGCTCCTGCCCCTAGTGTCCAGAGCGGCGCAGGACACTCAGGATCACCACCACCTTCCAAGCGGAAGAGGAAGAGTGCTCGTCCGGCACTGGCTGATGCCCCAGACACGGCTACACAGTCCGGCCCATCCAGGAAGCCCAGCTTCACGGATGACGAACTGAATGCACTTGTCGAGTATGTGTCCGGACATGACAACGAGATGGTCATTGTTGCAGGATCCAAGACCACACCTGCACAACGCCAGGCACACTGGCAGACCGTTGCGGACATCGTAAGTGCCCTTGGAATCGTGAGGCGCACAGCCAATGATTGCTATAAGCGCTGGAATGACCTAAATTGCAGGGCAAAGAGTAAGCTGGCCTCAAGTCATGCCGCAACTCTAGTGACTGGAGGTGGGTCTCCAGTAGTAGACATGGAACTCACTCCACATGAGTCAGTCGCTGGGACCTACGTCACGGAGGAACAGATCCAAGGCGTGGGAGATCTGGCTGATTACGAGGCATTGTCCGGTGAGTGCACATGCATGTGTGTGTCATCCATGTGCATGGTGTGTGTGTGAGGGCTTCTGTTTGTGTGCCAGGTGAGAGTGTGTGCGCCTGAGTAGTATGGGTCAGCCATGTGCTTCATGCAATCCTTCCTGCGCAGCTGCATTTGGCCATAGCAGTATCCCTTCTGCCAACAGTAGACATCAAGCCCAACTGCACGCCAGTTGCCCTTGAAGTGTCACCTTGCCACAACATATTTGCTTATTTTTCACTGTTCATTCAGTCAGTTTGTTTGCATTCCACCACTTTCACTAGGCATGTCGCTGTCCACTAGTCACATGTCTGACATGGGTATGGTAAAGTGGAGTGACTTTGTTACCTGGATATCATTTGTACACACATGTCCCTGTGCAATTGGACCATTTCAGACTGGCAGCTCCAGGTGAATAATCTGACCTGTTAGAATTAGAAAAGCGATTACATGCGGGAACTGGACTGAATGAATAGGTGCTGCCCTCCTCTCCATCTTCACTCAATAGCAATGGTACATGCCATCTGTGTGATGGCATGTGTGTTTCACCTGGCAATCACAGGCCAATGTGTGATGCCACTGCCAGGCAGCATGCAGAAAATGTGTTCATCTTCCATCTTGGTGTCATCAGTGTGTGCCATTTGCCTGCACTTCATACGCAGTGAGGGTGCATGCATGGGAGGGTTTTAGTCATGTGGGACATGTGTCAATCAAGTACTGGTTCTCTTGCTTCTCAGCCCTCATTGTGTGCCATGGTGCTAATGCCTGTTTCCATTTCTTTGTTTTCATGTCTTTGCAGGGGAAGACGCACCTGATACTGCTGGGGTTGTGGAGATGGTGCAGACCCAGGAGGGGTCCGAGGGCCGACCAACCACCAGTGAGGGACGTGGTGTGGTGGTGGGGGAGAACCCACAAGTGCTGCAGGTCGTGCTCTCAAGGGGTGTCTCTGGCTGCACCTCCCCCGAGCTGTACTCAGGTGTTGATTCGGATGAGACCTACGTGCCGTCGCAGGTGAGTGTTCCAGGGAGGGATTCTGTTCTGTCTCACCCACCTGCACCAGGGTCAGAACCCTCCATGTGGATGTCAGTGTTGGCAGCTACGCCTTCGGTGGTTACAGATGCAGGGTCACACTCCGCGACATCTGATCCTGTTCCTGGGCCAGCAGATCAGAGGGGGAATGCAGTCCTGCAGCCTCAGGCAGTGCCGGCACAGCAAGGCGCAGTTCGCCTTGCCCCAGACAGGTGTGGTGCCCGCCGACGTGGTGGCCGTACGCCACCCGGCAATACCGCATGGGAGCAATCCATTTACGGTATGGCAACCCAACAGGCTGCATCATCCGAGATGATGGCTCAGGCCATGGATAGGGTGGCCACTTCCATTGTCCCCCAGAAAGGCTGATGGAGCGACTAGAGCAGGCAACCGACTCCATCTGCCAGTCACACAGGGAGGACATGTTGGGGTCCAACAGGGACAGGCGGGCGGCACTGGCGACTCTGCAGGAGGCCATCTCCATTGAGTCCCAGGGCCACAGGGAAGCCCTGAGGCAGGAGCTCCTTCACCTCAGGACGACTCTTGTTGAGCTTGAGGCTTCAACACACCAAAGGACAGAACAGCAGCTGGAGCGTCTCACCCGTACGCTCTCAGCTGAGATGCAGGCAACGAGGGCGGAGGTCCGGGCATCCCGTGAGTTGTTGCATGGGGACCTCCGCACACTCATCCTCCAGAACCAGACCTACCACACCCGCATGCTTGCAGCCATGGAGGAGCAGACTAGGGCCTTGCGTGGGCTGCCTCCCATAGTGCAACCACCTCCGGATGCAGCTGCACAGGGTGATAATAGCGACAGCAGTGATACTCCCACAATAGGGTAGCCGTGTGGGCCATGAGCCCATGGAGGTGTTTTATCTTCCCAGGATCCACGCAGGTGGGTTCTGGTGTGCATCCTGTCCTCGGACCTCCTGGGTGGCCTCCCCAACCCCCCCGGGCCCATCAATGGCCATTTTTGATTGTTTCTTATTTTTATTTTTATTTTTATTTCTTTTATTCCCAATTTTTTTGGGACGATTTGTTGGCTTCCGTGGTTCCTGTGGGCATACGCTGCATTGTGGCTGGGCACATGCAGGCTTGTTATGTATTTGGTTCAGATGCTTGTGTTTGAGTCACACACACCCCTCCTGCTTCCCGTTTCCATGGGCTTGCAAAGGGTGTGCCCAAGTGACAGTGAATTACACAGTGACGTTGGACTCCCATGAGCTGTGTGGGCAGTCTGTAGTCAATACTGTGTATACATTCCTAGTGCATATTGCTGTTGTGTTGTACACTGCATGTTGCATTGATGTGTAACTCTTCTTCTGTGTCTACCTCCCAATTTGCAGGTCCCTTCCTCATGTCTACACAAGGACCTCTAGTCTGGAGATGGGGTCCATGTTGGCAGCAGTGCACCTACAACTCTACATGGCGCCAACACTGCACAGTTGGTAGTGGTGGGAGACATGAGTGGGGGCCTGGTGGAGGGTGACCCTGGTGGCTGGGGGGTGGGGGTGGTGGGTGACATGAGTGGGGGCCTGGTGGAGGGTGACCCTGGTGGCTGGGGGGTGGGGGTGGTGGGTGACATGAGTGGGGGCCTGGTGGAGGCTGCCCCTGCACTGCTGGTGGGTGGGGGTGGTGGGAGACATGAGTTGGACATGGGTGGGGGCCTGCTGGCAGGTGCCCCACAGTGCTGGGGGGTGGGGGTGGTGGGGGACATGAGTGGGGGCCTGGTGGAGGGTGACCCTGCACTGCTGGGGGGTGGGGGGTGGTGGGAGACATGGGTGGGGGCCTGGTGGAGGGTGACCCTGGTGGCTGGGGGGTGGGGGTGGTGGGTGACATGAGTGGGGGCCTGGTGGAGGCTGCCCCTGCACTGCTGGTGGGTGGGGGTGGTGGGAGACATGAGTTGGACATGGGTGGGGGCCTGCTGGCAGGTGCCCCACAGTGCTGGGGGGTGGGGGTGGTGGGGGACATGAGTGGGGGCCTGGTGGAGGGTGACCCTGCACTGCTGGGGGGTGGGGGGTGGTGGGAGACATGAGTGGGGGCCCGGTGGAGGGTGACCCTGGTGGCTGGGGGGTGGGGGTGGTGGGAGACATGGGTGGGGGCCTGGTGGAGGGTGACCCTGGTGGCTGGGGGGTGGGGGTGGTGGGTGACATGAGTGGGGGCCTGGTGGAGGGTGACCCTGGTGGCTGGGGGGTGGGGGTGGTGGGTGACATGAGTGGGGGCCTGGTGGAGGGTGCCCCTGCACTGCTGGGGGGTGGGGGGTGGTGGGAGACATGAGTGTGGGCCTGGTGGAGGGTGACCCTGGTGGCTGGGGGGTGGGGATGGTGGGAGACATGGGTGGGGGCCTGGTGGAGGGTGACCCTGGTGGCTGGGGGGTGGGGATGGTGGGTGACATGAGTGGGGGCCTGGTGGAGGCTGCCCCTGCACTGCTGGTGGGTGGGGGTGGTGGGAGACATGAGTTGGACATGGGTGGGGGCCTGCTGGCAGGTGCCCCACAGTGCTGGGGGGTGGGGGTGGTGGGGGACATGAGTTGGACATGGGTGGGGGCCTGCTGGCAGGTGCCCCACAGTGCTGGGGGGTGGGGGTGGTGGGAGACATGAGTTGGACATGGGTGGGGGCCTGCTGGCAGGTGCCCCACAGTGCTGGGGGGTGGGGGTGGTGGGGGACATGAGTGGGGGCCTGGTGGAGGGTGACCCTGCACTGCTGGGGGGTGGGGGGTGGTGGGAGACATGGGTGGGGGCCTGGTGGAGGGTGACCCTGGTGGCTGGGGGGTGGGGGTGGTGGGTGACATGAGTGGGGGCCTGGTGGAGGGTGACCCTGGTGGCTGGGGGGTGGGGGTGGTGGGTGACATGAGTGGGGGCCTGGTGGAGGGTGACCCTGGTGGCTGGGGGGTGGGGGTGGTGGGTGACATGAGTGGGGGCCTGGTGGAGGCTGCCCCTGCACTGCTGGTGGGTGGGGGTGGTGGGAGACATGAGTTGGACATGGGTGGGGGCCTGCTGGCAGGTGCCCCACAGTGCTGGGGGGTGGGGGTGGTGGGGGACATGAGTTGGACATGGGTGGGGGCCTGCTGGCAGGTGCCCCACAGTGCTGGGGGGTGGGGGTGGTGGGGGACATGAGTTGGACATGGGTGGGGGCCTGCTGGCAGGTGCCCCACAGTGCTGGGGGGTGGGGGTTCAAGGGGACATGAGTTGGTGTTCATTAGTTCAAGGAGACACATGCCTTTGCTGGGGGGCATGCCCATGTTGGGTGGGCTGCCTGCGGGACATGACCAGGGATGCAGGGTAGTCCCCTGTGGTGTGGGCTGCCTGCAGGGGCCGTGGAGGGTGTACAGGGTACACCTGGGAGGACCCACACTGTCAAATCACATGTGGGACTCCCCGGCACCCCTGAAATACACGTACCGTGCAGAAATCGCGTGTAAAACTTCCCGCGCACCCCTGAAATACATGCGCACAGGCTATTCGCGTGTGGAACTTCCCGCGCACCCCTGATATACACGCGCCCAGGCTATTCGCGTGGAAAACTTCCCGCGCACCTCTGAAATACACGCGCACAGGCTATTCGCGTGTGGAACTTCCCGCGCACCCCTGAAATACACATAGCCCGCTCCCCCAGGCCCGGTCGCGTGTGAAAGTTCACGCGAACCCCTGAAATACACATAGCACGCTCACCCAGGCCCGATCGCATGAGAAACTTCACGCGCACCCCTGAAATACACGTAGCCCGCTCCCCCAGGCCCGATCGCGTGAATGACTTCACGCGCACCCCTGAAATACACGCGCCCAGGCTATTTGCGTGTGGAACTTCCCGCGCACCCCTGAAATACAGGCGCCCAGGCTATTCGCGTGTGGAACTTCCCGCGCACCCCTGAAATACACGCGCCCAGGCTATTCGCGTGTGGAACTTCCCGCGCACCCCTGAAATACACGCGCCCAGGCTATTTGCGTGCGGAACTTCCCGCGCACCCCTGAAATACAGGCGCCCAGGCTATTCGCGTGTGGAACTTCCCGCGCACCCCTGACATACACGCGCCCAGGCTATTCGCGTGTGGAACTTCCCGCGCACCCCTGAAATACACGCGCCCAGGCTATTTGCGTGTGGAACTTCCCGCGCACCCCTCAAATACAGGCGCCCAGGCTATTCGCGTGTGGAACTTCCCGCGCACCCCTGAAATACACGCGCCCAGGGTATTCGCGTGTAAAACTTCCCGCGCACCCCTGAAATGCACGTAGCCCGCTCCCCCAGGCCCGATCGCGTGAGAAACTTCACGCGAACCCCTGAAATACACGTAGCACGCTCACCCAGGCCCGATCGCGTGAGAAACTTCACGCGAACCCCTGAAATACACGTAGCCCGCTCCCCCAGGCCCGATCGCGTGAATGACTTCACGCGAACCCCTGTGATGCACGTACCCTGCTGCAATCGCGTGTGAGACTTCCCGCGCACCCCGGTATACACGCACACGTATTTTTTGTCAGCGGATGTCCGTGTTTGTTGGTACCCCTTTGAACGTCATTTTTCCTGGAGGGCCACAGTATGGGACATTCATCATGGCAGTATATAGGTGCTATTTGTTGGCACACCTTTTGGCGCACATTTCTTACAGCCGCAGAGACGCTACCGCCTGCTTTCTTGTGGCGGTCGTGTTTGTGCCTGTGCGCTGGTTTGAGCGTGCGCTTTTTTGCCCTATTCTATTCCATGAATACGTGTTGTAGGCGAGCGTGTGGGCGTTCCGCGCACTTGTGCCCTGTACTTCCCCCGTGACGCCCACGTTTTGGCAAGTTGTTCCCCATTCCGAGTGTTACGCCCGTGTTCCGCCTACTTTTGTTGCGTGCGCCGCGCTATGTGCGAATTTCGCTGTGGCCTGTGCGATTTTCGCTGTGACCTGGCGCACGCTGTTAGAAGGCCTGTGCGCCAACGTGCGCCGCGCACTTTTTTATCGCACATCCGCTGGTTTTCTTGCGCACGCCCTTCCATGAATCGACGTGCGCTGCTTTTTGTGCCATTTTCGCACTTGCACTGCGATTTTCGCTATTCCACTGCGAATCGCACGTTTTTGCCCACTTGCGCCGCACTAATTATTCCATGAATCGGCCTGAGTGTTTGTAGCCAAGTGTGTTGCTGTGGTTGATCTCCTTCTGGCAGCATTGAAGAGCTGATAGTTGACTTAAGCGTTCTGGCCCTCCGATAGATGATTGTTGGGCGGACGTCAATGTATTTCTGGATATGCTCATAGAATTTAAGGAGATGCCAGTTCTTACGTAATATTGTTCGCAGTGTACCATTATTTGCACAGTAAGTAGTGATGAATTTAACTGTTTCTGGTCTTTTATCTGAGGATCGGTTTGTGGATATAAGAGTCAAGTCCCTTGTTATCAAATGAGCTTTATCAAATGCTGCTTTGATAAATCTGGTTTTGTATCCTCGTGCTTTAAATCTGGTGTGCAAAGTTTGGCATTCTTGTTCAAAGGTTGTCGAATCATTGCAATTGTGACGTGCTTGGATAAATTCTCCTTTGGGAATGTTATTTTTCACAGGATCAAAATGGCAGCTTGTTGCATACAGGGTTAATTCACCTCTGTCTGTTTCCGATATGTTTTAGTTAGCAGGTTATTGTCTTGAACATAGATAGTAAGATCTAGGAAATTAATGTGTGTTCTGCTGTGGGTGCCGGTGAACACTATTCCCAAAGAATTGCAGTTTGCTCTTTTCATGAATTCATTCAGACCATCTGATGTTCCTTTCCATATTAATAGCACGTCATCTATATAGCGTGTCCACATGATCACATTTTCATTGTATGCTATGTCAGTATAGATGTATGTGTCTTTTCACAAAATTACGTTCTTTTGTTGCTTCCAATGCTTGTGTGTTGGTTTCCGCCGCCTTCCTCTTCTCCTGGTGTAAACGTTTTCTTGTTGGATTGGGCTGGTAGTTGAAAACGGACTTGTTTGGTAAGAATTGCATTTCGAGTTCCTTTCTTGTATCTACGGATCTGATTGAGGAAGCCTTGTTGTTTAAAGGGTGTTTGTTCTGTGGCGCTTCCTTCTTGGTCTTTTTCTGGATCAGACTCAACATCTGAGCTACCGGATGATGTGTTGGGAGTACTACTTTTGGAGAGTGGTTTGTTGAACTGATTATATTTGTCTTGAAACGTATAGACACGATCATCACGGTAATCTCTTAGGTATTTTCTAAGTTTGCAAATTTTTATCTCCTCTTGGTAGTCACTTAGGATTTCATACATTTTCACAAAATTACGTTCTTTTGTTACTTCCAAGGCTTGTGTGTTGGCTATTTCTTTTTTCCAGTTCCCAAAGCCCTGCTTTTATGCAGCATACCCCCATTCACTCAGCCTAGCTGTCAATCAAACATGCTAAGTGGTGAGCCGGCCGGATCACCACTTGGGTCAATCACACAAGAGTGCGACTTGAGTTACCAAGGTAACTCAGTCCAGGGTGCCTAAACCCCCTCCCAGACCCCCTGTGGTACCCAGACAGAGTGGCACCACTTTTGGAGGCTTCTGTGGAGAAGCCCGCCAAAAAGTGGAACAAAGGGCTCGACTTGGGTTGGAGTCACAGAAGCGAACACAAACGCCATTTTAGAATCGAGTCCTGGCAAAAGTACCAACCGGCGAATTAATATTAATTAAATAAACCGGCGGTATGTTCGAGGCTATGAGAATTAAATAATTAAAGTTGGTAGCCTCGAATAATGGGAAAATCCCATAGGGAAATATTCGCGGTGGAATATAAAAAGTAGTATCCACTGCCACCAGCCAAAACTCGATCAGGGGGGGCGGAGACGTGCCCCCTCGACTAACAGACCTCGGGGCAATCGAATTGCCCCGACCAGTACGTCCTCAATATGATGGTTTGTACTGGTTTCTGTTAATAATTTGGGACTAGTAAAGCCAATGGTGACTTTACATGCCCTGGGAGACAGTAGTCAGTCCCAGGGTATGGAGTCTATGGTGGGGGGTCACTATGACACCCCTGTGTTACTGCACATAGGGTGCTGTGTAACACACATAGTAAAAACACATGAGACCCTGTGGAGTAAAGGACCCCATAGCCCATAAAACACATTCACAGTCAAAGGAACACCATAAATCATGTCCAAGAGTGGGAGAAAAAGAGTCTCACCCTTGGCAGGAGAAAAAAACAAACTCCAGAAATCCAGCAAAGCTGCTGGGGGACTCACTAGGTTAGGAAATTCAGCCTAAAGAGAGAATTCTCCCTAACACTCACCGGAGTGACTAATGTAGTCCTAGTCCATAGCCCCCTTTCCTCCATACGCCTCACCATCCTTCCCCCTAAAAAATAGCAGCGTCCATAGGCAGTTCAATACAGCCGACGCGCCAAAGGGGACTGAGGTGTGGTGCCGGTGGGCGGGGCCAAGGGAGCGCATGATCCCTGGGCCGTGCCCCCTCACAACTACATTTAAAGGGAAAGACAATTTATTCTGGTGAAAAAGATTCTGTTCCCGTCCCTAGCGAGGGACTCCCATACAGGATGGAGGAAAGGGAACTATGGACTAGGAGTACGTTATTCACTCTGGTGAGTAACTTGTAATTTAGCCACCTGTCATATGCTGCTCGCATCGCTTCTTGAAGGCATGCCACAGAATTACTATAGACAGATGGGTCCTACAGATTTTGGACGAAGGTTACTGTCTTTCTTTTTGCAGAATCCCACCTACAATCTCCTCTGCTTGCCTTTGCTTCATCCAGAATTGCTCTTCCTTCAAGGAAGCACTCATCATTTGCTCAAGGGAGTGGTGGAGCTTGTTCCAGCAGAGGAAGCTGTGAAAAACTGTTATTCCCATTACTTCCTGCCAATGAAGAAGGATGGAGAGCTCAGAGCCATTTTAGCCTAGTGCCTCCTAGACAAGCCTATTCAAGATAATCCTCCTGGTGCAGATCCTTCATGCTTTGGAGTTTCTTAATTTGCTTGTGTCTTTAGATCTGCAGAACGTGAACTTACACATCCCCAGCCACCCCAAACACTGGGGGTACCTTTTTTTTGTGGCAGAAAGTACTCATAACCAGTTTTGAGTGCTTGCATGTGATTATTCACAAAGGGCATGGTGGTGGTGGCATGAATAGAAGCAGCCAGCTTCATTGCATTACCTTCTCCACCTGATCATTGTTCTCTTTCACCTTTGAGACAGGTGGAATTTCTAGTGGCACTCACTTCGATCACAGAGGGCCTTGAACCTAAAGGGCCTTCAACATCTCCCCACGTTTTGCAATTTTCCAAGAAGTAAACCCTTACTTCGAATGGACTGTGTCCTCCCACGTATTCCTCATCTTTGATATATTCAAGTCTGCTTGCAGCTTGCTTCAGACTTTTTTTTTCATAGGGTCAAGCGTAGTGCAGCATCGAGTCTTGGTCCTCGATCGCCTCCACAGCGTCCCTTGTGACGTTGACGTTGGTATATGAAACTCGTGCGCTCACCGTTACCTCAGTTCCATTTTTTACGCATGGCTGCGTGCTTCGGAGCTACTCGCCTCCGTGAAATTTTGATTACGTTTATCTACAAATCTTCATATAATGTCCTCAACACTGAAGACAGGCTACAAGTGGTGTTCAGACTGTGGACGGAAAAAGTCTATCACAAACCCTCACTCGATCAGTCTATGGTGTTTTGGGGTCCGGGCCACAAAGTCGATGACTGTGGCTTGTGTCAATCCATGACTGTAAAGGCCTTGCGAGAAAGGAAGCGGAAACTCGATGCAGGTAAGCCCTCTCCCAAATCCCTGCTCCTTACACCATCTAAAAGAAAATCATCCTCCAAATCGAGAGATGTTTCTCCCGTTAGAAAGCGTCCAAACAAAGAAAAAGTTCGAGGTCTAGTTCACGACACTCGTCGTCCTCTTCTCATAAGAAGAGTCAAAAACAACGCGATAGATCCTCATCGTCATCATCTTCCTCTCCCGAAAATGTTTCTTTTCCAAAAAAGAACTCGACGCCCGCTGAATTAGAAAACCTCTGTTTGACAATGCTCTACGTTTTCCAAAGGCAGGCTCCTCCGGGTGCTCCTCTGAAGGAGTCCGAGAGAAAAAGCCCCCCCATCATCTATTAAGAGGAGTAGGGAGTCTCGTGTGTCTCCTTCAAGCGTGCCTCGAGGCCCAGGAAGAGAGACTCCTCGACATAAGTCGAAGGAGTCTTCTTCGACGCACAAGAAATAGTCTGTGTCTGGCCCACGAGCATTTATCTTCGGTATCGAAGCCTTCACCGAAGGTATCGAAGTCGTTATGTTTATCACCTGAACCTCCGAGGCCTGTAATCCATCTACAGCCATCGAAGCATAATACATTTTCGGTCCATTCACTGACTGCTTCGAGGAATTCAACACCTTCAACTTCGTCAGAGCAGTCAGTGCTCTCGAAGAATGCAAAGCCTATGGCAGATATAAAGTGCTTTAAACCCATTCCTCGACCTGATTTCTTCAGTCAAATGGGATCTATTTATGAGGAAGATGAAGATGATGATCAGCCCTCTTTTCGGTACAAATATGGTACACCAAAATGTCCCAGAGGAATTGATCTCTGAAGAGTCTAAAATGCAACGTCTGGTGCAAACTGTCATGATCCCAACACAGACACCTGCTGACATCATGGTCTGAGCTCAGGCACACACAGTAGGCAGGATTTTGACCCAACATATGGCTGGCTGGCGAAGGGAACAAATGAGCACTGCAGCCCACACCAAAATGGCGCCCAGATCAGGATGCCAGGCTGGACCCAAAATGGCCCCAGATATCCATGCTCCAAGATACATGGTGGTCTAGTGGTGCTGGGTGGTGCTCAGGGCTATTTAAACCCCACCCTGGGCCACACCCAGCGCTTTGCGTTCTCACTGACTGCTAAATAGGAAGCGTAGTGCTTATCTCGGCGGTGGACTCCACGTGCCTTATCAGCACGCGGCAGGAATCCAACAACTCCAGCAACATCTTGCCTTAGGATTCCCTGACACACCGCGTTTGTAGCTTCAGCTGCATCCGACGTACAGAAGCCATCAAGAGCTCCCGCAGGCTCCTCCTCGTCACTGCGTTAGCAGCTCCAGCTGCATCTGGACTCACAGGAAGTCTTCCGAATCGCCTGCAGGCTCCTCCTCTTCACCGCGGCAACCTGTAAAACAAACAGTGAGCATTAACTCCTCATCCACCTGCACATTGCAGCCTCTGCTACCCACGCACCGGAAAGGCTTGCCCCGCTCACCTGGAAAGCTGGCTCTAGGACACACCAGAACGCTGTCCCGACACAAGCGTTCATTCAGCCGCACCAACGCTGCATCAGCATTCCAGCCCGCCGCATCTGTGACCATTCCACCGCGCCTGCAAAGGAACAAAGACAACAGGTTGCAGGAAACATTCAGAAGGAAGGCTTTGCCATTACAACAAGATAAACACAGAAAGATTATGCAAACAGCAGGACTCGCTGTTCAACAAGGACAATAAGGGCACTTACCTCCAGCATCACGCCTCAATACTGCATCCTGTGTGCCGCAGCAGGTCTGGGCCACGGCCAGTGACGAAACTGAACCCGGATGCCGCCTCATGCCTTACTCAACTGCAAGACCCACTCCTAGAACGTCGCCCAGCTGGACCACCTCCACATTGAGGCTCTTACCAAACACTCCCAACCATACTGCACGCTGGGCAACTGCCTTTCAGCGGCGCAGAGGGGAGAGAGTGTTTTGGGTCCAGTGTCCACCTCAGAAGGTACGTATCCAACTCCTGGGAACCCGCTTCTGACGATCTGGGTAAGGCACTCCTGCAGGGCACCAGAGGTAAGCGTTACAGATACTTTAAAAGAGACCAGTAGCTGGGAAACATCACCATTAACAGAGTTTGGTAACCCAGAGATGGCTGGTCATGCTGACCCTTCATACAGGGCTGTAATCTATAAAGTGTCTGAGTATCTGGCGTGGTCCAAACCCGCAGCTACTATGGAGACTAAGGAACTCATTGATATTTTGGACAGTGGTCCGGTTAGGGAGGCTGTGTTACCATTCCATGCAGCCTTAAGAGTAAGCGTTTTGGAAAACTCGCAAAAACCAGATTCCATCCCACCGGTTAACAAATTGTTATCAATGAAATATAGAACTGCTTCTGTGGGCCCTCCTTTTTTTGAACAGGCACCCTACACCTGAAAGCCTGGTGGTTCAAGCAACAATAGCTTCAACAAAAGCTGCAGCTTACCTTTCCGCTCCAGCAGATAAGGAAGATAGATCTTTCCCAGATCCTTCAGGCCCTTCGACTGCAGGATTGGTTGGTGTCATTGGACCATCAGGATGCTTACTTTCATGTGCCGATATATCAGAAGCACAGAAAGTACCTGCGGTTCGCAGTTGGCAGTTCTCATTATCAGTTTCGGGTTCTGCCATTTGGGCTCACCTCAGCCCTGAGGGTCTTCATCAAACCTATGGCAGTGATGGCAGCAAGTCTGAGGGAAGGGATACACATCTACCCTTCTTGCCTGCCTTGAATTTCTGTGTCTTGCGCCTCCCTTTCTCGCAACGTCAAGATTGTCTCATCCTGTGACACAGCATGCAAGTTAAAGAGGGAAAAAAATAAGAACTGAGGTAACGGTCAGCGCGCGTGCTTCATATACCAGCGTCAACGTCACAAGGCACACTACAGAGGCCATCGAGGACCAAGACTTGATGACGCTCGACTCTATGAAAAAGAACCTCTGAAGCAAGCTGCAAGCAGGCCTGAATATAAGATGAGGAATATGTGGGAGGAACATCCAGTCGAAAGAACATTACCACAGGAAAGTAACTTCTTCTTCTATACCCAAGGTATTGTCAGAAATCCACTTGTAGTAGAATATTAAGAAGCATAAGTGTGTTCCCCTCCTCTTGCATCTAAGTTGGAGAAGAGACTTTGTCGTTTGAACCCTAAAAGGGCTCTCAAGTGTTATCTCTCCAGAAGTAATAATTACTGATTATATGATCAACTATTTCCAGTTTTGACTGAGTCTTAGGAAGCAAGTGCAATCACCAATCATACCAAGAAGGATTATCCTTTGTAGCTAACTCGAGGAATCTGGGAGGATTGCATCTTTCAGAATTATAAATACTTACTTTTGGTTATGGTCTTTCTGATGGATAGATTCCTCATTGGCATCCTTTCCACCCCTCTAAATTTAGTCCTGTAAGGGGTATATTTGCAATTATCTTCAGAAGGTATTTGAAGAGTGACATTTCTGCCATACTTGGGGTCAAAAGGCAGAATTGAGCAAAATTGGGGCAGCAGCTTCAAATATATGAAGGATTGATCTTGCTTCCAGTGTGGGACTGCTCCAAGGACCCACAATGAAGTCAAACTCCGAGCCAAATGATGCTAGCTGGTGACTGAGAAAACCTCCCAGAGCAGAGTTCATCTGAGGTGTATGTCAGCAGATGAAAAATATGTGGCATGAATCATCGCATTCAACAGAATGAACATTACCAAAGGTGAGTAATTTGTTCATTGATACTGGAGTGCAATGCATGCACTCACCAGCAGAACATTAAGATCTCTTACCTTCAGATGGCAAACCTTCCACACATCAACCAATCGCTGGGATTCCTTCATAGAACTCAAAGCTTTACTTACACAAGTTCTCATCAGAGCGGTTAATGTTGACCTATACAGTTTTGCACCCATCAAAGAATTATAGTCGCATTATAGTCTTCACCAAGAATAATCTTTTCCACTTTTAGCTTAGTTGCAATTCTTATTACATTCTTGTTATTTACATTACATTAAAAACATCATTAAAATACATCTTCTAATACATCTTATCTATTTACAGCACCGTTCTTGTTCTATTCCTGTTACATATATTAATGTTAAAAACCTCATAAAAACATGAAACTTCCACTGACAAGCATTTCAGTCATTTCAAAGCCTTCCAACCTAATAATAGAGACTTTTCACATGCATTCAAGCAAAGACAGTGTGATGTATGTGGATATTATCATTGATACACTAATGTAACTCAACTCTTAATGCAAAGATATTAGACATCAATTTTCAATCAATACTTCCCACTTCATATATCAATCTCATTATGCCCAATTTTATCTCGGTTTACAGTATATTATGATTCGAGGCTTACAACTCCAAATTTTAACAGAAATCGTGTAGACGCTATGTTCAATGATATTTGATTAGCATTGAATATTTTCAGCCACCCTATTAAGTGAGTGCTCAGATACAAATGCATAATCTAAGATTGCCATGGAAAATTCTCTAGCCCAAGTGGGATTGGGGGGCGGGGGGGACTCTTTGCGATGTGCCTTTTAACTTTAGAACATTCCTTTCTTTCATTAAGTTTAGCCATTCTCGAACACAAGTTGATAATTTGTTCTTTTTAATGCCAATGCGTTTTATAGTGAGATAACTACAATAATGGTTGTACTGATGTCAACGTTCATAGCAATAAGATCTAACATTTTGCTTACCAAACGTAGAAAGTGTGTCTCATTTATCATTGCCGGATTCCAATATAAATTGAGTATGTCCATTTGAGTGCCCAGCACATTGCCTTCTGACCATGATGTTATTTTTTTTTAATCAATTGAATGCATGGGTGGGAAGATTTCCATGCTGTTAAGGTGCTATTTAGGGCCAACTTTACTGCAATCAGCAGCCCAGCAGATGGTCGGCCCCTACTGCGAGATATGGCAGGAATCCATGCTATTTCATACCCTGACCAAGTTGGTTCTGATAAAATCCATGTTTCTTGGAGGGTTATGATCTCATAGTTCAATAAGGGGTTTTCTAGCTTTGAGTTTGTTAGGTGCTTAAATCCCCTTGTATTACAACTCGCCATTCTCACTGGCCTTGCTGATGCGGGTTCCTGGCATTAATTCCTTTTTGGTCTATTTGTTTCATTAATGGCTTTTGCTAGCCATGGCCAAGTTAATGCTCTGCACGGTTTCTTGGGGGATTCAAAATAGACTCTGCAGTAAAGTTGCCCTGCGTCTGCTTGGCAATCAATGTGTAATGGGTCGTAGCTAATATGGCAACATTGCTTCTGGTCTTTTTTTGTGTTATTTGATTTAGGTATATTCTATTCTTTAGGTATATTCTTTTTTAGGTCTATTTTGAAGCCTTCCTGATGTAGGCTTCGTTTCGCATTCCAAATTATTTCCTTGATAATAAGCGAAGGAACCATTAGAACGACCATGTCAATGTTTTTATCATTCGTAAACTGAATGCATTCGATATCACACAACCGAATCAGCTTTAGTTTGGGTATAGTTTTAAACACTGTGATAATGGTTGTTCTATTCGGAAACTGATATTTTTTGTTTTGATTGATCATAGGAGTAAAGTGTCTGATTGCTTTGGGTGCGTCTCCACACTTTCCCTCTCTTTGACATTGTCTGAGGCTTCTCCATGATCTCGGTTGGAATTTGTCTGATCTGGTTTAGCTTGTGTGATGTACTTACTTACAATCTTTCTTTTTTTAACGTCATGAAGTTACCCTCATTTATGTCCTCCATATTTCCTAACATGTCGTCTCTATGCACCTGTTTAATTCTTTTTGGAGATCCTATGTCTCCAGTCACTTCTACCATGCGATTCAGCGGGGTATTACCCAAATTGTTCAAGTACAATTGCTCGAATGACACAATTGACCGTTTTGCAGTGGTCCAAATTGACCTTCTGCACAATTGACCGTATGGTCATTTATACATATATAATGGGTTGGGATGGGGTAATAAATATATATAGGGATTGGGTGCGGGGTTTTGGGGGGGTATCTTGGGTGCAGGGTTGCGGGGGGGGTTTCCCCCCGCATATATATCCTAATTGACCGGTTATATTCGGTCAATTGTGCAGAAAGTCAATTGTCATTCGGACAATTGTAATACGAACAATTCGTATACAACCATTCAGCGGCGGTAGGGATGAAATAGAATATGTAGATAGATTCATGAGTATTTCCTCTTGGTTCATGGAGTTAGTGTCAGACACTATAGTCACGACTTCATTGTTATCTATAAGCTTGGGCTCTATTGCACAGTTAGCAGTGATCTTTTTTAGCTTTTTGTTTTCTTTTTTTTATTTGATTTCACATTTTTAGTAACTTGTGCATTTTTCATTTTTTTCTTCGAGTTTCCATACGGTTTCATTTTTTTCTTCCCTTTCCGGGATTGAAAAACTTCATATACTGGTTCTTGGGACTCTATTACTTCACACTCATTCATCTCAATTGAAGATATCAGCACTGGGGCATTAGTGCTCGTGTCCAAGGGGTCCACAGTTTCACATGCCTCCAGTGTCTACAAGCCCACCTCTTTCAATATCCTGGGTTGATTCTCTGGGTCCCGATTTTTGTTTGGCAAGTTTACTGGGTTAATCATAGATCGAACTTGACTTGTTTCATTAGCTAACCAGTTTTCTTTGGCTCAAAATTAATTTGGAGACAATTTCCTGAGTCTCATTTTTTTCTTCCAATGTTTCAAATAGTTTGGTTAGAACAAAGATGCCATTATTTATGGCATTTAAAGTTACTTCATGTGATAACATTGTTGGTTGTCTCAACCCAAAAGATGGACGAGGGGTGGGCTTGCCATATGACATAGGTGAAGATGCAGAGGTATTAATTGATGGGTTCCTTGAATGTGGATACAATATTGGTGAATGAGACAATTGTATAGATTGGGCTGATGCAGGATATGTCTCTTATAAATGATTGCAGATTCATTACACATGTTTACATCTCTTTGCATTTCCTCACTTATTTTTAGATCATCTGCGCATTGATGTACTCTGGGGAATAGTAGCGTATCACAGTTATCTCCCCCTTTATTTGTTGATTTCACCACCTGTGAATATAACAGCCGTTGCGTGTCGTCCGCCGAATGGAGCATTGCCACAGTTGTATTTGGCTCACACTCCATTGCATCAGACACTGAATCGCCGCCTTTATCTGGTGCAGCCAATTGTTTGGGCACGTGTGGATAAGGTGTGATCAAAATTGGTGGTTTGCTTTCAACGTTTGTTGGAATTCGCATGCTTACGGTCAGAATGTCGTTGTCCGTGATCTGTGCTTTCATCTGAGGCACACTTTCAATATGTCTGAAGCACGCTGCCCACTGGATAGGATGTTAGTGGAGCCAACATTCACTAGGGGTGCATTCCCATTCCACGACAATTCAAAGAAGGTAGCAGGTGCTCCTCTCCAGAACGAACATGGCATGATAACCTGTTCTGAGATGAGAGTTGAGAGTTTGCAGCACATGGTTTTTTGCGGGACAAAGACTGATATGCAAATAGATATTTCCCATCTGTGAAAAGTACAGTGAGCAAAAAGATGGGAAATATCCATTTGCATATCAGTCTTTGTCCCGCCCACATGGGCAGTCCAGCACCAAAATGCTATGGCAATTCCCTTCTGAACAAGAATACCAACAGCAACCCCATACACGTTTCATTTGTTTGTTCCAGTGAGGTGGAGCTGTGTATTTCTGAGCATGGTGAGCAGGGAGTCCATGGCTGGGTTCCCCCAGGTAACTCAGGATGACCAACCCCAAGTTCATTGCTAACAATTTTCAAAAAAGGTAGCATGCTCCCCTCTCCAGAAAGAACATGGCATGATAACCTGTTCTGTGGGTAAAAACCACTGAACATGTTATCATGCTGTGTTCTTTTGAGAGAGGGGCGCCGCTACCTTTTTTGTATTGTTGAAGGCTTAGTTAAATGGAATATCAAATTGCTGTGGCCGTTTAGGCCCGAGGCAGAGCAGGTTGCTTGACCATCTCGCCTTAGCCTGGTGCTCGCATTGTCCATCTGTTTGTCCATCTGTTTCCAAAGAGACAGGAAACACACCCAATCACATGTTAGACAAATGCATTTCGAACGCGAATTAGGCCATTGGGCATTGTTTTAGGTAAATTGTGATTTTTTTTATTAAAAAAGTTAAAACAATACACCAGAGAGGCATTTTAATTGCATCATTGGCTTCAAATGAGAATAGAGTTTCCTCTTTTGTAAAGTGTTTTGAGGTCTGCCACCGATATAGTCTTTATGAGTAAAACAAATAACCAGTTTTGAGTGCTTGCATGTGATTATTCACAAAGGGCATGGTGGTGGTGGTGACATGAATATAAGCAGCCAGCTTCATTGCATTACCTTCTCCACCTGATCATTGTTCTCTTTCACCTTTGAGACAGGTGGAATTTCTAGTGGCACTCACTTCGATCAGAGAGGGCCTTGAACCTAAAGGGCCTTCAACATCTCCCCAGGTTTTGCAATTTTCCAAGAAGTAAACCCTTACTTCGAATGGACTGTGTCCTCCCACGTATTCCTCATCTTTGATATATTCAAGTCTGCTTGCAGCTTGCTTCAGACATTTTTTTTCATAGGGTCAAGCGTAGTGCAGCATCGAGTCTTGGTCCTTGATCGCCTCCACAGCGTCCCTTGTGACGTTGACGCTGGTATATGAAACACGTGCGCTCACCGTTACCTCAGTTCCATTTTTTACGCATGGCTGCGTGCTTCGGAGCTACTCGCCTCCGTGAAATTTTGATTACGTTTATCTACAAATCTTCATATAATGTCCTCAACACTGAAGACAGGCTACAAGTGGTGTTCAGACTGTGGACCGAAAAAGTCTATCACAAACCCTCACTCGATCAGTCTATGGTGTTTTGGGATCCGGGCCACAAAGTCGACGACTGTGGCATTTGTCAATCCATGACTGTCAAGGCCTTGCGAGAAAGGAAGGGGAAACTCGATGCAGGTAAGCCCTCTCCCAAATCCCTGCTCCTTACACCATCTAAAATAAAATGATCCTCCAAATCGAGAGATGTTTCTCCCGTTAGAAAGAGTCCAAACAAAGAAGAAGTTCGAGGTCTAGTTCACGACACTCGTCGTCCTCTTCTCATAAGAAGAGTCAAAAACAACGCGATAGATCCTCATCGTCATCATCTTCCTCTCCCGAAAATGTTTCTTTTCCAAAAAAGAACTCGACGCCCGCTGAATTAGAAAACCTCTGTTTGACAATGCTCTACGTTTTCCAAAGGCAGGCTCCTCCGGGTGCTCCTCTGAAGGAGTCCGAGAGAAAAAGCCCCCCCATCATCTATTAAGAGGAGTAGGGAGTCTCGTGTGTCTCCTTCAAGCGTGCCTCGAGGCCCAGGAAGAGAGACTCCTCGACATAAGTCGAAGGAGTCTTCCTCGACGCACAAGAAATAGTCTGTGTCTGGCCCACGAGCATTTATCTTCGGTATCAAAGCCTTCACCGAAGGTATCGAAGTCGTTATGTTTATCACCTGAACCTCCGAGGCCTGTAATCCATCTACAGCCATCGAAGCATAATACATTTTCGGTCCATTCACTGACTGCTTCGAGGAATTCAACACCTTCAACTTCGTCAGAGCAGTCAGTGCTCTCGAAGAATGCAAAGCCTATGGCAGATATAAAGTGCTTTAAACCCATTCCTCGACCTGATTTCTTCAGTCAAATGGGATCTATTTATGAGGAAGATGAAGATGATGATCAGCCCTCTTTTTTCGGTACGAATATGGTACACCAAATGTCCCAGAGGAATTGATCTCTGAAGAATCTAAAATGCAACGTCTGGTGGAAACTGTCATGATCCCAGCACAGACACCTGCTGACATCATGGTCTGAGCTCAGGCACACAAAGTAGGCAGGATTTTGACCCAACATATGGCTGGCTGGCGAAGGGAACAAATGAGCACTGCAGCCCACACCAAAATGGCGCCCAGATCAGGATGCCAGGCTGGACCCAAGATGGCCCCAGATATCCATGCTCCAAGATACATGGTGGTCTAGTGGTGCTGGGTGGAGCTCAGGGCTATTTAAACCCCACCCTGGGCCACACCCAGCGCTTTGCGTTCTCACTGACTGCTAAATAGGAAGCGTAGTGCTTATCTCGGCGGTGGACTCCACGTGCCTTATCAGCACGCGGCAGGAATCCAACAACTCCAGCAACATCTTGCCTTAGGATTCCCTGACACACCGCGTTTGTAGCTTCAGCTGCATCCGACGTACAGAAGCCATCAAGAGCTCCCGCAGGCTCCTCCTCGTCACTGCGTTAGCAGCTCCAGCTGCATCTGGACCCACAGGAAGTCTTCCGAATCGCCTGCAGGCTCCTCCTCTTCACCGCGGCAACCTGTAAAACAAACAGTGAGCATTAACTCCTCATCCACCTGCACATTGCAGCCTCTGCTACCCACGCACCTGAAAGGCTTGCCCCGCTCACCTGGAAAGCTCGCTCTAGGACACACCAGAACGCTGTCCCGACACAAGCGTTCATTCAGCCGCACCAACGCTGCATCAGCATTCCAGCCCGCCGCATCTGTGACCATTCCACCGCGCCTGCAAAGGAACAAAGACAACAGGTTGCAGGAAACATTCAGAAGGAAGGCTTTGCCATTACAACAAGATAAACACAGAACGATTATGCAAACAGCAGGACTCGCTGTTCAACAAGGACAATAAGGGCACTTACCTCCAGCATCACGCCTCAATACTGCATCCTGTGTGCCGCAGCAGGTCTGGGCCACGGCCAGTGACGAAACTGAACCCGGATGCCGCCTCATGCCTTACTCAACTGCAAGACTCACTCCTAGAACGTCGCCCAGCTGGACCACCTCCACATTGAGGCTCTTACCAAACACTCCCAACCATACTGCACGCTGGGCAACTGCCTTTCAGCGGCGCAGAGGGGAGAGAGTGTTTTGGGTCCAGTGTCCACCTCAGAAGGTACGTATCCAACTCCTGGGAACCCGCTTCTGACGATCTGGGCAAGGCACACCTGCAGGGCACCAGAGGTAAGCGTTACAGATATTTTAAAAGAGACCAGTAGCTGGGAAACATCACCATTAACAGAGTTTGGTAACCCAGAGATGGCTGGTCAAGCTGACCCTTCATACAGGGCTGTAATCTGTAAAGTGTCTGAGTATCTGGCGTGGTCCAAACCCGCAGCTACTATGCAGACTAAGGAACTCATTGATATTTTGGACAGTGGTCCGGTTAGGGAGGCTGTGTTACCATTCCATGCAGCCTTAAGAGTAAGCGTTTTGGAAAACTCGCAAAAACCAGATTCCATCCCACCGGTTAACAAATTGTTATCAATGAAATATAGAACTGCTTCTGTGGGCCCTCCTTTTTTTGAACAGGCACCCTACACCTGAAAGCCTGGTTGTTCAAGCAACAATAGCTTCAACAAAAGCTGCAGCTTACCTTTCCGCTCCAGTAGATAAGGAAGATAGATCTTTCCCAGATCCTTCAGGCCCTTCGACTGCAGGATTGGTTGGTGTCATTGGACCATCAGGATGCTTACTTTCATGTGCCGATATATCAGAAGCACAGAAAGTACCTGCAGTTCGCAGTTGGCAGTTCTCATTATCAGTTTCGGGTTCTGCCATTTGGGCTCACCTCAGCCCTGAGGGTCATCATCAAACCTATGGCAGTGATGGCAGCAAGTCTGAGGGAAGGGATACACATCTACCCTTCTTGCCTGCCTTGAATTTCTGTGTCTTGCGCCTCCCTTTCTCGCAACGTCAAGATTGTCTCATCCTGTGACACAGCATGCAAGTTAAAGAGGGAAAAAAATAAGAACTGAGGTAACGGTCAGCGCGCGTGCTTCATATACCAGCGTCAACGTCACAAGGCACACTACAGAGGCCATCGAGGACCAAGACTTGATGACGCTCGACTCTATGAAAAAGAACCTCTGAAGCAAGCTGCAAGCAGGCCTGAATATAAGATGAGGAATATGTGGGAGGAACATCCAGTCGAAAGAACATTACCACAAGAAAGTAACTTCTTCTTCTATACCCAAGGTATTGTCAGAAATCCACTTGTAGTAGAATATTAAGAAGCATAAGTGTGTTCCCCTCCTCTTGCATCTAAGTTGGAGAAGAGACTTTGTCATTTGAACCCTAAAAGGGCTCTCAAGTGTTATCTCTCCAGAAGTAATAATTACTGATTATATGATCAACTATTTCCAGTTTTGACTGAGTCTTAGGAAGCAAGTGCAATCACCAATCATACCAAGAAGGATTATCCTTTGTAGCTAAGTCGAGGAATCTGGGAGGATTGCATCTTTTAGAATTATAAATACTTACTTTTGGTTATGGTCTTTCTGATGGATAGATTCCTCATTGGCCTCCTTTCCACCCCTCTAAATTTAGTCCTGTAAGTGGTATATTTGCAATTATCTTCAGAAGGTATTTGAAGAGTGACACTTCTGCCATACTTGGGGTCAAAAGGAAGAATTGAGAAAAATTGTGGCAGCAGCTTCAAATATATGAAGGATTGATCTTGCTTCCAGTGTGGGACTGCTCCAAGGACCCACAATGAAGTCAAACTCCGAGCCAAATGATGCTAGCTGGTGACTGAGAAAACCTCCCAGAGCAGAGTTCATCTGAGGTGTATGTCAGCAGATGAAAAATATGTGGCATGAATCATCGCATTCAACAGAATGAACATTACCAAAGGTGAGTAATTTGTTCATTGATACTGGAGTGCAATGCATGCACTCACCAGCAGAACATTAAGATCTCTCACCTTCAGATGGCAAACCTTCCACACATCAACCAATCACTGGGATTCCTTCATAGAACTCAAAGCTTTACTTACACAAGTTCTCATCAGAGTGGTTAATGTTGACCTATACAGTTTTGCACCCATCAAAGAATTATAGTCGCATTATAGTCTTCACCAAGAATAATCTTTTCCACTTTTAGCTTAGTTGCAATTCTTATTACATTCTTGTTATTTACATTACATTAAAAACATCATTAAAATACATCTTCTAAAACATCTTATCTATTTACAGCACCGTTCTTGTTCTATTCCTGTTACATATATTAATGTTAAAAACCTCATAAAAACATGAAACTTCCACTGACAAGCATTTCAGTCATTTCAAAGCCTTCCAACCTAATAATAGAGACTTTTCACATGCATTCAAGCAAAGACAGTGTGATGTATGTGGATATTATCATTGATACACTAATGTAACTCAACTCTTAATGCAAAGATATTAGACATCAATTTTCAATCAATACTTCCCACTTCATATATCAATCTCATTATGCCCAATTTTATCTCGGTTTACAGTATATTATGATTCGAGGCTTACAACTCCAAATTTTAACAGAAATCGTGTAGACGCTATGTTCAATGATATTTGATTAGCATTGAATATTTTCAGCCACCCTATTAAGTGAGTGCTCAGATACAAATGCATAATCTAAGATTGCCATGGAAAATTCTCTAGCCCAAGTGGGATTGGGGGGGGGGAAGACTCTTTGCGATGTGCCTTTTAACATTAGAACATTCCTTTCTTTCATTAAGTTTAGCCATTCTCGAACACAAGTTGATAATTTGTTCTTTTTAATGCCAATGCGTTTTATAGTGAGATAACTACAATAATGGTTGTACTGATGTCAACGTTCATAGCAATAAGATCTAACATTTTGCTTACCAAACGTAGAAAGTGTGTCTCATTTATCATTGCCGGATTCCAATATAAATTGAGTATGTCCATTTGAGTGCCCAGCACATTGCCTTCTGACCATGATGTTATTTTTTTTAATCAATTGAATGCATGGGTGGGAAGATTTCCATGCTGTTAAGGTGCTATTTAGGGTCAACTTTACTGCAATCAGCAGCCCAGCAGATGGTCGGCCCCTACTGCGAGATATGGCAGGAATCCATGCTATTTCATACCCTGACCAAGTTGGTTCTGATAAAATCCATGTTTCTTGGAGGGTTATGATCTCATAGTTCAATAAGGGGTTTTCTAGCTTTGAGTTTGTTAGGTGCTTAAATCCCCTTGTATTCCAACTCGCCATTCTCACTGGCCTTGCTGATGCGGGTTCCTGGCATTAATTCCTTTTTGGTCTATTTGTTTCATTAATGGCTTTTGCTAGCCAAGGCCAAGTTAATGCTCTGCACGGTTTCTTGGGGGATTAAAAATAGACTCTGCAGTAAAGTTGCCCTGCGTCTGCTTGGCAATCAATGTGTAATGGGTCGTAGCTAATATGGCAACATTGCTTCTGGTCGTTTGTTGTGTTATTTGATTTAGGTATATTCTATTCTTTAGGTATATTCTTTTTTAGGTCTATTTTGAAGCCTGCCTGATGTAGGCTTCGTTTCGCGTTCCAAATTATTTCCTTGATAATAAGCGAAGGAACCATTAGAACGACCATGTCAATGTTTTTATCATTCGTAAACTGAATGCATTCGATATCACACAACCGAATCAGCTTTAGTTTGGGTATAGTTTTAAACACTGTGATAATGGTTGTTCTGTTCGGAAACTGATATTTTTTGTTTTGATTGATCATAGGAGTAAAGTGTCTGATTGCTTTGGGTGCGTCTCCACACTTTCCCTCTCTTTGACATTGTCCGAGGCTTCTCCATGATCTCGGTTGGAATTTGTCTGATCTGGTTTAGCTTGTGTGATGTACTTACTTACAATCTTTCTTTTTTTAACGTCATGAAGTTACCCTCATTTATGTCCTCCATATTTCCTAACATGTCGTCTCTATGCACCTGTTTAATTCTTTTTGGAGATCCTATGTCTCCAGTCACTTCTACCATGCGATTCAGCGGGGTATTACCCAAATTGTTCAAGTACAATTGCTCGAATGACACAAATGACCGTTTTGCAGTGGTCCAAATTGACCTTCTGCACAATTGACCGTATGGTCATTTATATATATATAATGGGTTGGGATGGGGTAATAAATATATATGGGGATTGGGTGCAGGGTTTTGGGGGGGTATCTTGGGTGGGGGGTTGCGGGGGGGGAGTTTCCCCCCGCATATATATCCTAATTGACCGGTTATATTCGGTCAATTGTGCAGAAAGTCAATTGTCATTCGGACAATTGTAATACGAACAATTCGTATACAACCATTCAGCAGCAGTAGGGATGAAATAGAATATGTAGATAGATTCATGAGTATTTCCTCTTGGTTCATGGAGTTAGTGTCAGACACTATAGTCACGACTTCATTGTTATCTATAAGCTTGGGCTCTATTGCACAGTTAGCAGTGATCTTTTTTAGCTTTTTGTTTTCTTTTTTTTATTTGATTTCACATTTTTAGTAACTTGTGCATTTTTCATTTTTTTCTTCGAGTTTCCATACGGTTTCATTTTTTTCTTCCCTTTCCGGGATTGAAAAACTTCATATACTGGTTCTTGGGACTCTATTACTTCACACTCATTCATCTCAATTGAAGATATCAGCACTGGGGCATTAGTGCTCGTGTCCAAGGGGTCCACAGTTTCACATGCCTCCAGTGTCTACAAGCCCACCTCTTTCAATATCCTGGGTTGATTCTCTGGGTCCCGATTTTTTTTTGGCAAGTTTACTGGGTTAATCATAGATCGAACTTGACTTGTTTCATTAGCTAACCAGTTTTCTTTGGCTCAAAATTAATTTGGAGACAATTTCCTGAGTCTCATTTTTTTCTTGCAATGTTTCAAATAGTTTGGTTAGAACAAAGATTCCATTATTTATGGCATTTAAAGTTACTTCATGTGATAACATTGTTGGTTGTCTCAACCCAAAAGATGGATGAGGGGTGGGCTTGCCATATGACATAGGTGAAGATGCGGAGGTATTAATTGATGGGTTCCTTGAATGTGGATACAATATTGGTGAATGAGACAATTGTATAGATTGGGCTGATGCAGGATATGTCTCTTATAAATGATTGCAGATTCATTACACATGTTTACATCTCTTTGCATTTCCTCACTTATTTTTAGATCATCTGCGCATTGATATACTCTGGGGGATAGTAGCGTATCACAGTTATCTTCCCCTTTATTTGTTGATTTCACCACCTGTGAATATAACAGCCGTTGCGTGTCGTCTGCCGAATGGAGCATTGCCACAGTTGTATTTGGCTCACACTCCATTGCATCAGACACTGAATTGCCGCCTTTATCTGGTGCAGCCAATTGTTTGGGCACGTGTGGATAAGGTGTCATCAAAATTGGTGGTTTGCTTTCAACGTTTGTTGGAATTCGCATGCTTACGGTCAGAATGTCGTTGTCCGTGATCTGTGCTTTCATCTGAGGCACACTTTCAATATGTCTGAAGCACGCTGCCCACTGGATAGGATGTTAGTGGAGCCAACATTCACTAGGGGTGCATTCCCATCCCACGACAATTCAAAGAAGGTAGCAGGTGCTCCTCTCCAGAACGAACATGGCATGATAACCTGTTCTGAGATGAGAGTTGAGAGTTTGCAGCACATGGTTTTTTGCGGGACAAAGACTGATATGCAAATAGATATTTCTCATCTGTGAAAAGTACAGTGAGCAAAAAGATGGGAAATATCCATTTGCATATCAGTCTTTGTCCCGCCCACATGGGCAGTCCAGCACCAAAATGCTATGGCAATTCCCTTCTGAACAAGAATACCAACAGCAACCCCATACACGTTTCATTTGTTGGCCCTCATCAGTGAGGTGGAGCTGTGTATTTCTGAGCATGGTGAGCAGGGAGTCCATGGCTGGGTTCCCCCAGGTAACTCAGGATGACCAACCCCAAGTTCATTGCTAACAATTTTCAAAAAAGGTAGCATGCTCCCCTCTCCAGAAAGAACATGGCATGATAACCTGTTCTGTGGGTAAAAACCACTGAACATGTTATCATGCTGTGTTCTTTCGAGAGAGGGGCGCCTGCTACCTTTTTTGTATTGTTGAAGGCTTAGTTAAATGGAATATCAAATTGCTGTGGCCGTTTAGGCCCGAGGCAGAGCAGGTTGCTTGACCATCTCGCCTTAGCCTGGTGCTCGCATTGTCCATCTGTTTGTCCATCTGTTTCCAAAGAGACAGGAAACACACCCAATCACATGTTAGACAAATGCATTTCGAACGCGAATTAGGCCATTGGGCATTGTTTTAGGTAAATTGTGATTTTTTTTATTAAAAAAGTTAAAACAATACACCAGAGAGGCATTTTAATTGCATCATTGGCTTCAAATGAGAATAGAGTTTCCTCTTTTGTAAAGTGTTTTGAGGTCTGCCACCGATATAGTGTTTATGAGTAAAACAAATAACCAGTTTTGAGTGCTTGCATGTGATTATTCACAAAGGGCATGGTGGTGGCATGAATAGAAGCAGCCAGCTTCATTGCATTACCTTCTCCACCTGATCATTGTTCTCTTTCACCTTTGAGACAGGTGGAATTTCTAGTGGCACTCACTTCGATCAGAGAGGGCCTTGAACCTAAAGGGCCTTCAACATCTCTCCACATTTTGCAATTTTCCAAGAAGTAAACCCTTACTTCGAATGGACTGTGTCCTCCCACGTATTCCTCATCTTTGATATATCCAAATCTGCTTGCAGCTTGCTTCAGACTTTTTTTTTCATAGGGTCAAGCGTAGTGCAGCATCGAGTCTTGGTCCTCGATCGCCTCCACAGCGTCCCTTGTGACGTTGACGCTGGTATATGAAACACGTGCGCTCACCGTTACCTCAGTTCCATTTTTTACGCATGGCTGCGTGCTTCGGAGCTACTCGCCTCCGTGAAATTTTGATTACGTTTATCTACAAATCTTCATATAATGTCCTCAACCCTGAAGACAGGCTACAAGTGGTGTTCAGACTGTGGACCGAAAAAGTCTATCACAAACCCTCACTCGATCAGTCTATGGTGTTTTGGGGTCCGGGCCACAAAGTCGACGACTGTGGCTTGTGTCAATCCATGACTGTCAAGGCCTTGCGAGAAAGGAAGGGGAAACTCGATGCAGGTAAGCCCTCTCCCAAATCCCTGGTCCTTACACCATCTAAGAGAAAATCATCCTCCAAATCGAGAGATGTTTCTCCCATTAGAAAGCGTCCAAACAAAGAAGAAGTTCGAGGTCTAGTTCACGACACTCGTCGTCCTCTTCTCATAAGAAGAGTCAAAAACAACGCGATAGATCCTCATCGTCGTCATCTTCCTCTCCCGAAAATGTTTCTTTTCCAAAAAAGAACTCGACGCCCGCTGAATTAGAAAACCTCTGTTTGACAATGCTCTACGTTTTCCAAAGGCAGGCTCCTCCGGGTGCTCCTCTGAAGGAGTCCGAGAGAAAAAGCCCCCCCCCAGCATCTATTAAAAGGAGTAGGGGGTCTCGTGTGTCTCCTTCAAGCGTGCCTCGAGGCCCAGGAAGAGAGACTCCTCGACATAAGTCGAAGGAGTCTTCCTCGACGCACAAGAAATAGTCTGTGTCTGGCCCACGAGCATTTATCTTCGGTATCGAAGCCTTCACCAAAGGTATCGAAGTCGTTATGTTTATCACCTGAACCTCCAAGGCCTGTAATCCATCTACAGCCATCGAAGCATAATACATTTCGGTCCATTCACTGACTGCTTCGAGGAATTCAACACCTTCAACTTCGTCAGAGCAGTCAGTGCTCTCGAAGAATGCAAAGCCTATGGCAGATATAAAGTGCTTTAAACCCATTCCTCGACCTGATTTCTTCAGTCAAATGGGATCTATTTATGAGGAAGATGAAGATGATGATCAGCCCTCTTTTCGGTACGAATATGGTACACCAAATGTCCCAGAGGAATTGATCTCTGAAGAATCTAAAATGCAACATCTGGTGGATACTGTCATGATCCCAACACAGACACCTGCTGACATCATGGTCTGAGCTCAGGCACACACAGTAGGCAGGATTTTGACCCAACATATGGCTGGCTGGCGAAGGGAACAAATGAGCACTGCAGCCCACACCAAAATGGCGCCCAGATCAGGATGCCAGGCTGGACCCAAAATGGCCCCAGATATCCATGCTCCAAGATACATGGTGGTCTAGTGGTGCTCGGTGGAGCTCAGGGCTATTTAAACCCCACCCTGGGCCACACCCAGTGCTTTGCGTTCTCACTGACTGCTAAATAGGAAGCGTAGTGCTTATCTCGGCGGTGGACTCCACGTGCCTTATCAGCACGCGGCCGGAATCCAACAACTCCAGCAACATCTTGCCTTAGGATTCCCTGACACACCGCGTTTGTAGCTTCAGCTGCATCCGACATACAGAAGCCATCAAGAGCTCCCGCAGGCTCCTCCTCGTCACTGCGTTAGCAGCTCCAGCTGCATCTGGACTCACAGGAAGTCTTCCGAATTGCCTGCAGGCTCCTCCTCTTCACTGCGGCAACCTGTAAAACAAACAGTGAGCATTAACTCCTCATCCACCTGCACATTGCAGCCTCTGCTACACACGCACCTGAAAGGCTTGGCCCGCTCACCTGGAAAGCTCGCTCTAGGACACACCAGAACGCTGTCCCGACACAAGCGTTCATTCAGCCGCACCAACGCTGCATCAGCATTCCAGCCCGCCGCATCTGTGACCATTCCACCGCGCCTGCAAAGGAACAAAGACAACAGGTTGCAGGAAACATTCAGAAGGAAGGCTTTGCCATTACAACAAGATAAACACAGAAAGATTATGGAAACAGCAGGACTCGCTGTTCAACAAGGACAATAAGGACACTTACCTCCAGCATCACGCCTCAATACTGCATCCTGTGTGCCGCAGCAGGTCTGGGCAACGGCCAGTGACGAAACTGAACCCAGATGCCGCCTCATGCCTTACTCAACTGCAAGACCCACTCCTAGAACGTCGCCCAGCTGGACCACCTCCACATTGAGGCTCTTACCAAACACTCCCAACCATACTGCACGCTGGGCAACTGCCTTTCATCGGCGCAGAGGGGAGAGAGTGTTTTGGGTCCAGTGTCCACCTCAGAAGGTACGTATCCAACTCCTGGGAACCCACTTCTGATGATCTGGGCAAGGCACTCCTGCAGGGCACCAGAGGTAAGCGTTACAGATACTTTAAAAGAGACCAGTAGCTAGGAAACATCACCATTAACAGAGTTTGGTAACCCAGAGATGGCTGGTCAAGCTGACCCTTCATACAGGGCTGTAATCTGTAAAGTGTCTGAGTATCTGGCATGGTCCAAACCCGCAGCTACTATGGAGACTAAGGAACTCATTGATATTTTAGACAGTGGTCCGGTTAGGGAGGCTGTGTTACCATTCCATGCAGCCTTAAGAGTAAGCGTTTTGGAAAACTCGCAAAAACCAGATTCCATCCCACCGGTTAACAAATTGTTATCAATGAAATATAGAACTGCTTCTGTGGACCCTCCTTTTTTTGAACAGGCACCCTACACCTGAAAGCCTGGTGGTTCAAGCAACAATAGCTTCAACAAAAGCTGCAGCTTACCTTTCCGCTCCAGCAGATAAGGAAGATAGATCTTTCCCAGATCCTTCAGGCCCTTCGACTCCAGGATTGGTTGGTGTCATTGGACCATCAGGATGCTTACTTTCATGTGCCGATATATCAGAAGCACAGAAAGTACCTGCGGTTCGCAGTTGGCAGTTCTTATTATCAGTTTCGGGTTCGGCCATTTGGGCTCACCTCAGCCCTGAGGGTCTTCATCAAACCTATGTCAGTGATGGCAGCAAGTCTGAGGGAAGGGATACACATCTACCCTTCTTGCCTGCCTTGAATTTCTGTGTCTTGCGCCTCCCTTTCTCGCAACGTCAAGATTGTCTCATCCTGTGACACAGCATGCAAGTTAAAGAGGGAAAAAAATAAGAACTGAGGTAACGGTCAGCGCGCGTGCTTCATATACCAGCGTCAACGTCACAAGGCACACTACAGAGGCCATCGAGGACCAAGACTTGATGACGCTCGACTCTACGAAAAAGAACCTCTGAAGCAAGCTGCAAGCAGGCCTGAATATAAGATGAGGAATACGTGGGAGGAACATCCAGTCGAAAGAACATTACCACAGGAAAGTAACTTCTTCTTCTATACCCAAGGTATTGTCAGAAATCCACTTGTAGTAGAATATTAAGAAGCATAAGTGTGTTCCCCTCCTCTTGCATCTAAGTTGGAGAAGAGACTTTGTCGTTTGAACCCTAAAAGGGCTCTCAAGTGTTATCTCTCCAGAAGTAATAATTACTGATTATATGATCAAATATTTCCAGTTTTGACTGAGTCTTAGGAAGCAAGTGCAATCACCAATCATACCAAGAAGGATTATCCTTTGTAGCTAACTCGGGGAATCTGGGAGGATTGCATCTTTTAGAATTATAAATACTTACTTTTGGTTATGGTCTTTCTGATGGATAGATTCCTCATTGGCCTCCTTTCCACCCCTCTAAATTTAGTCCTGTAAGTGGTATATTTGCAATTATCTTCAGAAGGTATTTGAAGAGTGACACTTCTGCCATACTTGGGGTCAAAAGGCAGAATTGAGCAAAATTGTGGCAGCAGCTTCAAATATATGAAGGATTGATCTTGCTTCCAGTGTGGGACTGCTCCAAGGAGCCACAATGAAGTCAAACTCCGAGCCAAATGATGCTAGCTGGTGACTGAGAAAACCTCCCAGAGCAGAGTTCATCTGAGGTGTATGTCAGCAGATGAAAAATATGTGGCATGAATCATCGCATTCAACAGAATGAACATTACCAAAGGTGAGTAATTTGTTCATTGATACTGGAGTGCAATGCATGCACTTACCAGCAGAACATTAAGATCTCTCACCTTCAGATGGCAAACCTTCCACACATCAACCAATCACTGGGATTCCTTCATAGACCTCAAAGCTTTACTTACACAAGTTCTCATCAGAGTGGTTAATGTTGACCTATACAGTTTTGCACCCATCAAAGAATTATAGTCGCATTATAGTCTTCACCAAGAATAATCTTTTCCACTTTTAGCTTAGTTGCAATTCTTATTACATTCTTGTTATTTACATTACATTAAAAACATCATTAAAATACATCTTCTAATACATCTTATCTATTTACAGCACCGTTCTTGTTCTATTCCTGTTACATATATTAATGTTAAAAACCTCATAAAAACATGAAACTTCCACTGACAAGCATTTCAGTCATTTCAAAGCCTTCCAACCCAATAATGGAGACTTTTCACATGCATTCAAGCAAAGACAGTGTGATGTCTGTGGATATTATCATTGATACACTAATGTAACTCAACTCTTAATGCAAAGATATTAGACATCAATTTTCAATCAATACTTCCCACTTCATATATCAATCTCATTATGCCCAATTTTATCTCGGTTTACAGTATATTATGATTCGAGGCTTACAACTCCAAATTTTAACAGAAATCGTGTAGACGCTATGTTCAATGATATTTGATTAGCATTGAATATTTTCAGCCACCCTATTAAGTGAGTGCTCAGATACAAATGCATAATCTAAGATTGCCATGGAAAATTCTCCAGCCCAAGTGGGATTGGGGGGGGGGAGACTCTTTGCGATGTGCCTTTTAACATTAGAACATTCCTTTCTTTCATTAAGTTTAGCCATTCTCGAACACAAATTGATAATTTGTTCTTTTTAATGCCAATGCGTTTTATAGTGAGATAACTACAATAATGGTTGTACTGATGTCAACGTTCATAGCAATAAGATCTAACATTTTGCTTACCAAACGTAGAAAGTGTGTCTCATTTATCATTGCCGGATTCCAATATAAATTGAGTAGGTCCATTTGAGTGCCCAGCACATTGCCTTCTGACCATGATGTTAATTTCTTTTAATCAATTGAATGCATGGGTGGGAAGATTTCCATGCTGTTAAGGTGCTATTTAGGGTCAACTTTACTGCAATCAGCAGCCCAGCAGATGGTCGGCCCCTACTGCGAGATATGGCAGGAATCCATGCTATTTCATACCCTGACCAAGTTGGTTCTGATAAAATCCATGTTTCTTGGAGGGCTATGATCTCATAGTTCAATAAGGGGTTTTCTAGTTTTGAGTTTGTTAGGTGCTTAAATCCCCTTGTATTCCAACTCGCCATTCTCACTGGCCTTGCTGATGCGGGTTCCTGGCATTAATTCCTTTTTGGTCTATTTGTTTCATTAATGGCTTTTGCTAGCCATGGCCAAGTTAATGCTCTGCACGGTTTCTTGGGGGATTCAAAATAGACTCTGCAGTAAAGTTGCCCTGCGTCTGCTTGGCAATCAATGTGTAATGGGTCGTAGCTAATATGGCAACATTGCTTCCGGTCGTTTGTTGTGTTATTTGATTTAGGTATATTCTATTCTTTAGGTATATTCTTTTTTAGGTCTATTTTGAAGCCTGGCTGATGTAGGCTTCGTTTCGCGTTCCAAATTATTTCCTTGATAATAAGCGAAGGAACCATTAGAACGACCATGTCAATTTTTTTATCATTCGTAAACTGAATGCATTCGATATCACACAACCGAATCAGCTTTAGTTTGGGTATAGTTTTAAACACTGTGATAATGGTTGTTCTGTTCGGAAACTGATATTTTTTGTTTTGATTGATCATAGGAGTAAAGTGTCTGATTGCTTTGGGTGCGTCTCCACACTTTCCCTCTCTTTGACATTGCCTGAGGCTTCTCCATGATCTCGGTTGGAATTTGTCTGATCTGGTTTAGCTTGTTTGATGTACTTACTTGCAATCTTTTTTTTTTAACGTCATGGAGTTACCCTCATTTATGTCCTCCATATTTCCTAACATGTCGTCTCTATGCACCTGTTTAATTCTTTTTGGAGATCCTATGTCTCCAGTCACTTCTACCATGCGATTCAGCAGGGTATTACCCAAATTGTTCAAGTACAATTGCTCGAATGACACAATTGACCGTTTTGCAGTGGTCCAAATTGACCTTCTGCACAATTGACCGTATGGTCATTTATATATATATATAATGGGTTGGGATGGGGTAATAAATATATATGGGGATTGGGTGCGGGGTTTTGGGGGGGTATCTTGGGTGGGGGTTGCGGGGGGGGTTTCCCCCCGCATATATATCCTAATTGACCGGTTATATTCGGTCAATTGTGCAGAAAGTCAATTGTCATTCGGACAATTGTAATACGAACAATTTGTATACAACCATTCAGCGGCGGTAGGGATGAAATAGAATACGTAGATAGATTCATGAGTATTTCCTCTTGGTTCATGGAGTTAGTGTCAGACACTATAGTCACGACTTCATTGTTATCTATAAGCTTGGGCTCTATTGCACAGTTAGCAGTGATCTTTTTTATCTTTTTGTTTTCTTTTTTTGATTTGATTTCACATTTTTAGTAACTTGTGCATTTTTCATTTTTTTCTTCGCGTTTCCGTACGGTTTCATTTTTTTCTTCCCTTTCCGGGATTGAAAAACTATACTGGTTCTTGGGGCTCTATTACTTCACACTCATTCATCTCAATTGAAGATATCAGCACTGGGGTATAAGTGCTCGTGTCCAAGTGGTCCACAGTTTCACATGCCTCCAGTGTCTACAAGCCCACCTCTTCCAATATCCTGGGTTGATTCTCTGGGTCCCGATTTTTGTTTGGCAAGTTTACTGGGTTAATCATAGATCGAACTTGACTTGTTTCATTAGCTAACCAGTTTTCTTTGGCTCAAAATTAATTTGGAGACAATTTCCTGAGTCTCATTTTTTTCTTTCAATGTTTCAAATAGTTTGGTTAGAACAAAGATTCCATTATTTATGGCATTTAAGTTACTTCATGTGATAACATTGTTGGTTGTCTCAACCCAAAAGATGGACGAGGGGTGGGCTTGCCATATGACATAGGTGAAGATGCGGAGGTATTAATTGATGGGTTCCTTGAATGTGGATACAATATTGGTGAATGAGACAATTGTATAGATTGGGCTGATGCAGGATATGTCTCTTATAAATGATTGCAGATTCATTACACATGTTTACATCTCTTTGCATTTCCTCACTTATTTTTAAATCATCTGCGCATTGATGTACTCTGGGGAATAGTAGCGTATCACAGTTATCTTCCCCTTTATTTGTTGATTTCACCACATGTGAATATAACAGCCGTTGCGTGTCGTCCGCCGAATGGAGCATTGCCACAGTTGTATTTGGCTCACACTCCATTGCATCAGACACTGAATCGCCGCCTTTATCTGGTGCAGCCAATTGTTTGGGCACGTGTGGATAAGGTGTCATCAAAATTGGTGGTTTGCTTTCAACGTTTGTTGGAATTTGCATGCTTACGGTCAGAATGTCGTTGTCCGTGATCTGTGCTTTCATCTGAGGCACACTTTCAATATGTCTGAAGCACGCTGCCCACTGGATAGGATGTTAGTGGAGCCAACATTCACTAGGGGTGCATTCCCATCCCACGACAATTCAAAGAAGGTAGCAGGTGCTCCTCTCCAGAACGAACATGGCATGATAACCTGTTCTGAGATGAGAGTTGAGAGTTTGCAGCACATGGTTTTTTGCGGGACAAAGGCTGATATGCAAATAGATATTTCCCATCTGTGCAAAGTACAGTGAGCAAAAAGATGGGAAATATCCATTTGCATATCAGTCTTTGTCCCGCCCACATGGGCAGTCCAGCACCAAAATGCTATGGCAATTCCCTTCTGAACAAGAATACCAACAGCAACCCCATACACGTTTCATTTGTTGGCCCTCATCAGTGAGGTGGAGCTGTGTATTTCTGAGCATGGTGAGCAGGGAGTCCATGGCTGGGTTCCCCCAGGTAACTCAGGATGACCAACCCCAAGTTCATTGCTAACAATTTTCAAAAAAGGTAGCATGCGCCCCTCTCCAGAAAGAACATGGCATGATGACCTGTTCTGTGGGTAAAAACCACTGAACATGTTATCATGCTGTGTTCTTTTGAGAGAGGGGTGCCTGCTACCTTTTTTGTATTGTTGAAGGCTTAGTTAAATGGAATATCAAATTGCTGTGGCCGTTTAGGCCCGAGGCAGAGCAGGTTGCTTGACCATCTCGCCTTAGCCTGGTGCTCGCATTGTCCATCTGTTTGTCCATCTGTTTCCAAAGAGACAGGAAACACACCCAATCACATGTTAGACAAATGCATTTCGAACGCGAATTAGGCCATTGGGCATTGTTTTAGGTAAATTGTGATTTTTTTTATTAAAAAAGTTAAAACAATACACCAGAGAGGCATTTTAATTGCATCATTGGCTTCAAATGAGAATAGAGTTTCCTCTTTTGTAAAGTGTTTTGAGGTCTGCCACCGATATAGTGTTTATGAGTAAAACAAATGAAAATGAGGAAGTGCTTTCAAAGTATAGCCAGTCATTGCTATATATATCGGAAAAAATAAAGACTCTGGATTGCATCCGTTTATTCAGTTGAAAATCGAAACCAGTACCTACTGCAGAAAAGCAAACTACTTAGCAAATGCTTTCTAGAGTTGGACAAGTGCATCAAATCATACCATGTTCAAAATATTTCCAAAAGACCTTTGGGGCTAAGGCAGAAAAAAGTATTTTAGAGAAATGTGGGGATCTACTGACTGGTCGACCCTCATAAAAGTTTTGGGGGAGGAGGTAGGAGGGGGTGGAGTCAGTTGTACACGCTATAGGCCTTCCTACGTCAAAGTCATCCTCATCTCAAGGATTCACTTTTGTACTTGACATGCAACGGACTCTTTCCTAGCATTGTGAGCCTTTTAGTGGTACAGATTTGGCCTCTTAACCCCAGTCCCATTGCTTTTATGAGGCATTAAACTCGACAGCTCTGCTCGTTTGTCACCCTCCGGAATGCTGGCTTGCTCTGCAGATAAAGATACCAGAATTCTTCACCCGACCTTTTTATTGGTAAAATTGTAGCTGAGCAGGTGCTAAGTGTAACACTACACAGCCTTCTGCATCACTGTCTCTTTAATTGGACTTCCACCACGACGACTGAAAGAGGAGGTCAAGTGATTGGACGAAAGAAAATACAGGGCTGTGATTTAATGTTAGCAACAGTGAGCTGGGAGGCAACTGGGTTCCTCGTAAATCTACTAGAGTCAAATTTTCATGTTTATGAATGCTACATTGTGATTCTTTCACTGGCTACTACATGCAGATGACATTTTAGTTTCCTGTTACAAAATAGAAAGATATGTATATATATCCTTTTATTGTTATTCAATACAGATCCTAACTAGCTCCACGGAGAAGTAGAGATATTTACAGTTAACCTTTATTGTAGAACGAGCCCCCTGAGCATGAGAAGCTGTAAACAGAAAAATATGGTGCATGGAGTCCTCTTGACACCCTACCACCAAAACCGTATATGATGCTCCCTAATTAATGTGTGGATGCACTTTAATATTTGTCACTTTACTTATAAAGCCCTATACGTGCATGCACTATATTAAACTGTGACAAAATATGTAGACACGCCACTTCTCGCCATTCATGCTCAATGAACCTGGCCCTCCTGTGTCCCTGTATTTGCCCAAGAATATTTAGGCAAATGACAATTTAAGGTACATGGCCCCTAGCTATGGGATCAATTCCCCTGCCCGACAAGGTGTGAAAGACACCTAAAGACCCATCTTTTCGCTTAACCACTTGCCCTCCTATCACACCCCCTTCATACAAAGTCCATTGGCAATGCTTTTAGATCGATTCACTTTCCACAACACAATCCTGGACATACTGTGATCACACTTTTGCCCCAAATCACATATTTGTTTCGGTCAAGCTGTAGTTGTGATCAAAAGCCAGTTCTCTAGGTTTCAAAGTCAGCAACCTAGCCCCTCAGAACCTTGTCTTCTCACGAAATATATTCAGAAATTAAATGACCTTGCAGGGGGTTGAAAACTGGGCTCAGAACACGTCACACCACTTGATGCTTGCAATAAATAAAATGCCTCATTTATATTCCTTGTGCAATCATGCACAAATCGAGCACATCAGCACTGCACCATCAATTGCCGGAAGAGCACAACTGTAAAAGGTAGGTCCATTTTACATGAAGCTTTATACTAGTGCAAAATAGGACTGCCCTTTGCCACCAAGTTTTTTACTTTTGTTTTTCTTTTTAAAAACAGTTTTAATTAACATTTTAAACTAGTACAAACAACTTGCAATCAGAAAAAGGAGGCAACACACTAGAATCCCTTACACCCCTCCTCACCCCCCATCAAGACAGCCTAGAGTAGTAAGTGAGAGAAAGGACTAAAGGATACTAATTCCGTTCGGGGGATATTCTGCATTCCAAAGATAAGCTTCAGAGCGACCTAGCTACTACGCACATGCATCACAAATGATACACATGCATCAAAATCAAGTAATTTAGTTAAGTGTTTCTCGATAAAACAAAAGGGCATCTTGCATTGAACACCGAGCATCCATAGTTCCCCTCACCCCTGGATGTTCCTACCAACATGACTTTAAGGCACTTCTGGGTCACACTTTATGAGTTAGATGAGACAGGTGGGTCCCCTGCCCTCGTGAACATGTATGATCTAGTCGGCCGTTGGGTGGGAGCGTCAGGGCATACTGTGTTTCCCTCCTCTCGCACATTGACATGCTGTTGAGCCACTCATAAAAATTAGGGGCCCTGTCAGCCCCCATGTCCTGGCGATAAGTGATCTAGCCACTACCGACGCCATTCTGACCAAACGTTTCTTGGACCGTAGGCCCTCCTCCACCAGGGCAAGCAGCCATAATTCGGGGGAGTGCCGTATCTGGGTGCCCAACATCTTACATCTTAGAGATCGCCTCCTCAATTTTGTGCCAGAGAACCTGCACCCAAGGGCAGGACCACACCATATGGTAAAAGTCTGCTGTGTTCTTGCCACATCTCTTACAACTTGGGGACCTATCTGGGTAAAACCTGTGCATGCAAGCTGGCGAGTAATACATCTGGTGTAAAAATTTAAAATGTATCAGACGAAACCAGTTATTTATCGATACAGTTCTGGTTTGCCAGCATACCATATCCCACTAGTCCCTGTTCAGTGTCTTCCCCAAAGGGTTTTCCCACCTGCCCATGTAAGCTCCCGTTTGGCTGAGACAGAGTATCTGGATAATTTTGTAGAGAGAGGAGACTAGCTTACTAGTGGTTCGCGGGGGGGGGGGGGAGTAACATACTGCATTATAGGGGAGGTTGTGGGAAAGTTTGGCAAGTTCAGCCATATGGGTCTAAGTGCCTCGCAAAGTCGAAAGTACAGGAGCATCGTGATGGGGGTCCATTCTCCCTTATCCTTCAAGTCTGCCCACGAAATGAACTGGCCGTTGGGTGCCAGGTCTCCCAGGGCATGAACATTTCGTTTTTCAAAATGTCTGAAAATTGCCTTGTGAGTGAGTGGAATGCCCCTGACGTGGTATATGGCCATAAGAGGGGAGTACCATAGCGTCAATCCGGCTGGCCAGGCCAGATGATCCCAAGCTTTGAGCGTGACGGCTAATGGTTGCACCTCAGATCTCGACTGCCTCCCCAGGGTGCCCAACAGCAGCCCCCTCACATCATTGGGTTGCAAGATCTCCCTCTCAAGGAGGGTATGCAGGTGGTCCACCGCGGGGGACCACCACCAGGTTGAATATTGAACTTGCCCTACCAGAAAATACATGTATAAGTCTGGGAGTGCTAGTCCACCTTGGACACACAGTAGGGACATTGTGTCAAGAGATATCCGGGCCTGCCCGCATGCCCATATTAACCTGTTCATCAGGCCTCTGAGACGTGCCCAGAATCCCTGAGTGGGCCAAATCGGGTCATTGCTAAAGATATATACAAATTCTCCAGCATGGGGTCTGGCATGGATTCACATGCTCATGAATATTCCCCGTCGTCAGGCCGGGAATCCTCGGTAAAGAAAAAATCAGTATCAGTTTAGTTTCTGATCTGTCTTTCTTAGTAGTAACCAATCACTGATCTCTGGATCATACTTCCCCCAGCCAATGACTGCCCTCTCCCTAAGCCTTCCCCTGGCAGCCATCTTCAGATTTTTACTGCGCGCTCAAGTGTTGGGAGTCCTCGTGTTTAGTTCTCAAGCTTTTGCTGCGTTTTCGCGCTTTTTCAAAGAGAATTTCTCATTTTCCAGTCAAATAGAGCCTCAAGCTCCACCGTCTCTACATCCGATTAACGGGGATCCGTGTCGGATTTTCCTACGCCCCTCAAGGGTGAAGATTTCGTCGAGTTACGCTTCTTGGAGGAGTCCAGGAGTTTCCGCGGCCTACCCGAACATGGCCCAGGAAAAAGGAAGCTCGACGCCCGGAAAGCTGTTCAGGGTTTGCCCTGGATGCCAGCTGCAGAATGTGTTCAAGGAGGACGAGCACTCGAAATGTATCTACTGCCTTCATGAGGACAAAACGCACGTGGAGAAGGACTGTGCGTTTTGCGGGAACATGTCAGAACGGACCATCAGGGACCGACACCTTCGTCTCTCCAACTGTCTGGAAGGAAAGAGCCCGTCAGGTGAGAAGAAGAAGAAGAAGTCTGAGCGGTCTTCTAAGTCCTGTGAGGTCGCCCCGGCGACGGGGGCCCAACAGAAGGCAAAGCACTGCGAGTCCGCGGGCACCGGGAGCGCCGAATGGTGGGGCTTCTCGGCTGCCAGGCAGGGCGCATCCTCCCCAGCGCCATCAACCACGAGCCAACGCTCTGGCTCAGGGAAGAGGAAGGCCGAGAACCCGGCAAAGCTTCTGGAGAGGCCCCGGTCGAGCTCGAAGGATCCGGCCGAAGGGGAGCGAGGCGGTGACCCTCCCCCCAAGGTGAAGGCCACAGGCCCACATAAGGTGGCAAAGGCCTTGATTCACCCGGCCAAGGCCTCTATCGAGGAAGTTGCGGCAGCCCTGGCACAGCCTCTGGAGGCTACACCAGTGGAGGCGACCTCGGGGCCCAGAGTCTCCCTGCCTCCGCAGAGGGAAGCATCTTTCAGACCCATCGAAAAGACCCCCGTGAAGACCCCGGCAGAAAAAGAGGGGGGGCGGTGGCCATTGTGGACACAGACACAGCATCTGAGGAGGAGCTGGTAGAACTCTTAGAGGGCCTCGGCGAGGGCGTTGAAGAGGCCCGTTCCCATGGGAGGGATCCCGACAAAGGCGATGACGACAGCGGCACCGGCGAGGGTCCTAGTCACCCGTCGCTTCCAGGCCCGGCGGGAAGCCCCCCGAACAAGAGAAGACGGATCCATACAGCCCCGCCTTTTCAGCCCTCGCGGCCTACTCAACCTTTGCCCACTTCCCCAGGCCTTGGGGATAACATGGGCACGGACAGGGCCACGACGAGACGGAGCTCCCATCACCCCCAGCCTGGGCCTCCCCGCCCGACGAGATCGGATCTTTCCATGCAATGATCGCCTAGGCATCCAAGCTTTTACAGCTCTGCCCCGAAGAGAAGAAGAAGGAAAGTTTCCTTTACCAACGGCGCGAGGCCAAGAGGAAGACAGTCCTCGCCGTGCCTCTGCTGGATGACATCTGGGACGAGGGCCTCACCCTTCTCAAGAACCCGTCTACGACGCCTGCCAAGAGGGATCGGTACGAGAAGAAGTACCGGGTCCCCGACGCGGCCCCTTTGTGCCTTAGGGCACAACCGACCCCTGACTCGGTCGTCTCAGCGGCGGCCAAGAAGAAAGAAGGGGGGGCATCGCCCTCAACGTCAACTTCCCCGCCGGACGGCGAAGGAAAGAAGCTGGACGCAATGGGACGACGAGTTATCTCTTCGGCGGCAACAACGATTAAGGCAGCCAACGCCCTCGCGATCGTGGCCCGCTACGACAGGGAGTTATGGTACAAGATCGCCTCCCTGTTAAACTTCCTACCGGACGACAAGAGGGCCGAGGTCCTGGAGATCTTGCAAGAAGGCGAAGTGGCGTCGGACCACGCCATTACGGTGGCAACGGACATTGCCGACACCGGTTTCCGCCAGCTAGGCAACAGCGTTTGCCTCAGATGACAAGGGTGGCTCAAGGCGACGGATTTCCGCCAGGACGTACAAGCCAAGGTTTTGGACATGCCGTTCGAAAGGAACAATCTGTTTGGGAAAACAGTGGATGAGTCCCTCCAAGCCATCAAGGCAGACATAGAGACAGCTAAGGCCCTAGGCGTTCTCCGGCAACGAAGGCCGTCCTTTCGGAGCGCCGGAGGCAAGCAGGGTGCCTCCAAGGGATTCAGCGGTGGCTCCTCTACGTACCGCCAAGCGGCCCGCTCCTCGTTGCAGGATGCCTATAGAGGACGAGGCAAGTCGGGTGGACCCCGCCGTCATCGCCAGGGAGGCCAAGGCAGCAAGGCGTCCTCCAAGCAAGATTGAACCGACCGTGGTGTCGGGCCTCCACCGAAGCAACCCGGTGGGAGGCCGGCTGGCAAAGTTCGTCAGCATGTGGGAGTCCATCTCCACCGACCGTTGGGTGCTGGACGCGCTGGCCCAGGGGCACGCCCTTGAATTTCTAAAAAAGTGCCCCCGCATTCCACCCGTGGCCAGGAAGGAAAATCACGTCCCTTAACTGCTATTGGAGGTAAGGGCGATGCTCAAAAAAGGTGCCATCGAGCTCGTCCCGAAGAGGCTCCGGGGCTCCGGAGTATACTCAAGGTACTTCCTCGTGAAAAAGAAGACAGGAGGATGGCGTCCCATCCAGGACCTGCGACGACTGAACAAATCCATCAAGGCACAGAAGTTCCGGATGGTCACCCTCCAGCACGTGCTGGGACAGCTGGAGGAGGGCGATTTCCTGTCGGCGTTGGATTTGGAGGATGCGTACTTCCACATCCCCATTCTAAAAGGACACCGAAAGTTCCTCAGGCTCGTGGTCCAAGGGCGGCACTACCAGTTCAAGGCCCTCCCGTTCGGATTGAAGTCGGCACCCAGGGTGTTCACCAAGTGCCTCGGACCGGTAGCGGTGCGGCTGCGCCTGCAGGGGATCCACGTCTACCCCTACCTGGACGACTGGCTCATCCGAGCAAGGACAAGGGAGCTCGCCGTAGAACACACAGCGATGACCGTCCAGCTGCTCACGGACCTGGGATTCTCCACCAACTTTCCCAAATCCCACCTGGTCCCGTCGCAAGTCGCACTGTTCCTAGGAGCCAAGCTCGACACAGTGGCGCGTCTGGCCTCGCCGTCGGAGGAAAGGACGAAGGCCATCCTGGGCAAGGTGCAGCGTCTGCTGGCCATGGAAGTGGTCAGGGTGAGGTCCATCAAGTCCCTCCTCGGGATGATGTCCTCCTGCATATATCTCATGCGCTTGTGCAGGCTTCGGATGCGCCCTCTGCAAGAGTTCATTGACGCCCGCTGGATCCAAGCGACGGGCAGCTTCGAAGACAGGATCCCTTCAACGAGACCTTCCGACGAGCGATCCGGTGGTGGGGCACCCGCGCTCATTTTACAGCGGGCACAGACTTTCAGACCCCATCTCACCAGATAACGGTAACGACGGATTCCTCCCTGGAAGGGTGGGGAGCGCACACCAGAGAACTTCACGCGAGAGGCCTTTGGCTCCCCGAGGAGAAGCCGCTCCACATCAACATCCTGGAGCTCCGTGCAGTGTTCTGGGCCCTCAGATCTTTTCTCCCGTCCCTCAACGGCAAGGTGATGAGAATCTTCACCGATAACACCACCACGATGTTCTACATCTGGAAGCAGGGAGGAACCAGATCCCCAACCCTCTCCAAGGAAGCCCAGGATCTGTGGCATTGGGCCGTCGCCCAAGGGATGTTTCTGCTGCCTTTTCATCTGGCAGGGATAAAAAAACACCATCGCCGACTCACTCAGCAGGGAGCTGCGCTCGTGCCACGAGTGGGAACTACGTCAGGATCAAGTGGATCGACTCTTCCGACGATGGGGAAAACCGCAGATCGACCTGTTCGCGACGGCGACAAACTCCAAGTGCCAGAGGTTCGCCAGCAGGTTTCCCCAGCCGAGGAGCATGGGCGATGCTTTCTCGTTCCCCTGGGACGGCCTGTTCCTATATGCGTTCCCTCCGTTACCGTTGCTGCTACGACTCGTCAACCAGCTCAAGAGGTCCTGGTGCAGGATGATCCTCGTCGCACCGGCGTGGCCGAGGCAGATCTGGTTCCCGGACCTTCTGTGCTTGTCAGCGGCCCCACCAGTCAAGCTGCTGACGGACACGGATCTTCTCTCCAGAGAAGGAGGCGCCATACTTCATCACGACCCGGAGTCGCTGAACTTGCAGGCCTGGCTCCTGCTGCACTAGAGTTTGGATGGTACGATATCCCGGCTGACTACAGAGAGGTTCTTGCAAAGGCCAGAGCGTCCTCAACTCTCAAGTGCTACAGACATAAGTGGAAGACGTTCTCTGTCTGGTGCCATGCACAGAAGATTAACCCTCTACGGATTACGGCCCCTCAAGTGCTGCCATACCTACTGTCGCTGGCCAAGGCTGGACTGGCTCACGCCTCCATCAAGATACATCTGGCTGCGATCTCCCGATACCCCAGAACCACAGGACGGGCGTCCTTGTGGTCCCATCGCCTGGTGAAGGAACTTATGAAGGGACTGTTCCGATCGTTCCCGCCGGTGAAGGCCCCTGCCCCGGCGTGGGAGCTCAACGTGGTGCTGACCAGGCTCATGGGGGCACCATTCGAACCCCTGAATTCGGCACCGTTGAAGTTCCTGTCGTGAAAGACTGCGTTTCTTGTGGCCATCACCTCCGCATGACGAGTGGGAGAGATCCAGGCCCTATCCTGCAAGCCTCCAGACTTGACTTTTCACGACACGAGGGTGGTGCTGAGGACGCACCCCTCCTTTATGCCCAAGGTGCCGTCTGACTTCCACCTTAACAAGCCCTTGGTGTTACCTGTTTTCTTTCCGTCGCCTTCGTCGCCGGCCGAGAGGACTTTGCACTCGCTGGATGTGGCTAAAGCGCTAAGTTCTACGTGGACCGCATGAAGAGTTTTCGGAAGACATCACAGCTATTTGTGAACTTTGGACCTGTGAACCAAGGGAAGGCTCTCTCGAAGGCTTCCATTTCCAGATGGCTCTCCCGCTGCATCATGCATTGTCATCGGTTGGCAAACAGACCGTTGCCTGGCCGTCCGAGAGCCCATTCGACCAGAGCGATCGCTGCTACTACGGCGTTCCTGTCTGGTGTGCCCCTGCTGGACACCTGCAGGGCTGCTACGTGGATGTCAACTGACACCTTCACGAGATTCTACTGTGTCGATCGGGACTCCAGGGAGGAGTCCAGGGTCGGCCAAGCAGTGCTGTGCAACCTGTTTGCCTGAAGGTGGGCCTGGTGAGGAGGTAAAAGTTGCTTAATGTTGAGCTCATGTAATGCTTAATGTTGAGCCTTTTGCCACCTCCCGTGGTTGTGTATTTGTGTACTGCTATGTCTTCTTGTATTCATGAGCATGTGAATCCATGCCAGACCCCATGCTGGAGAAGGAACAAGTTACTTACCTTTAACTGTTGTTCTCCAGCATGGGTCTGGCATGGATTCACATCGAACCCTCCCTCCTACCCCTCTGCGGCTCTTCACTTGGTCATACTGCCACTTTGCGTGCTACCAAATCTGAAGATGGCTGCCAGGGGAGGGGCTTAGGGAGAGGTCAGTCATTGGCTGGAGGCAGTATGACCCAGAGATCAGTGATTGGTTACTACTAAGAAAGACAGATCAGAAACAAAACTGATACTGATTTTTTCTTTACCGAGGATTCCCGGCCTGACGACAGGGAATATTCATGAGCATGTGAATCCATGCCAGGCCCATGCTGGAGAACAACAGTTACAGGTAAGTAACTTGTTCCTTTTGGTAGGATCACCATTTTAGCCAGCGAGGTCCTGGTTGCCTGAGTAATGGGCAGGCGGATCCACGTGTCCACTCTGTGCTCCAATTTCTCCAGCACTGCCATATAGTTGTCCTTATACAGAGCCCCTGGGGATATGGACACACGTATGCCCAGCTACCGAATACCCTGAGGGCACCATCCAAAGGCTTCCCCAATTTCACACTGGTCTACACAGGGGGTCAGGGGAAGGACCTCTGATTTAGTCCAGTTGATCCGCAAACCCGAGAGTTCTCTGAAATCAGAGATCTCATCGACCATTGGTTGTAATTCTCTTTTGGGTGTTTAACATATAACAACATGTTGTCCGCATACATGGAGACGATGGAGTGTGGGAGTGTATCCTTATTCGCCTATGTGCATGATGCTCGCGCAGTACACAGGCCAGGGGCTCGATTGACAACACAAACAGTATGGGGGAGAAGGGGCAACCTTGTCGGGTACCTTGCGAGGGATAGATCGCCTCTGATTGCATACGGTTAGTACACCATGGCCTTGTGGGCAGTGTACAGTAGACATATCCACTGTATATAGGATGTGCCTAGACCTGTGCGACTGAGTACCTTGAACAGAAACGGCCATTCAACCGAATCAAAACCCTTTTCGCCATCCAAGGCGGCCACCACAATCGGGATCTCTCAGTTCACGTTATGCTTTAATGAATAACCTACGTAGATTATTTTGGGTGGAGCACCCTGGGATAAATCCGGCCTGGACAGGGAGGACTAGGCTGGGCATATAGGGAAGGAGCCTGTTGGCCATGAGCTTATCCAGGATCTTATTGTCAGTCTTAATTAAAGGGAGGGGCCTGTAGGAGGAGCATTTACAAGGATCTTTTTCAGGTTTCAGCAGTACCGTCACAAGGGCCGTTCTGGTAGATTCCGGAAGTGACCCTGAGATCCTGGCGACATCGAACATACCTCGTAAATAGGGAATTGGGAGATCCGGCTATGCTTTATACAATTTGGCCGTGATCCCATCCGTGTGGGGCCTTATCATTGGCGAGAGAACGGATCAATTTGAGGAACTCCTCGTTGCAAAAAGGGTCATGCATCTTCGCACCCTGCACAGGATCCAGCCACCCCAGGGCTATTCGATCTAAATATTGTGTTTTTGAGTCGTGACCCACCGTGGTCTGGGCGTTGTATAGACGGGCACAGAATTCTCAAAAGGTTGCGTTGAGCCTTTCCGCTGTCGCAGGTGAGTACCCAATAGCCTTCTTCGACCTCAATTATGGTGTCCAGTTGTCGTTCTTGCTTAATGGTCCGGTGCAGCGTCCAGCTCTGGCGGTCACCCTCGCCATATGCAGCTGTCGCTATAGGATCACCCAGAAATTGCTCCTCCCTTGCCATTAAATTACCCATTTCTTCTCGTTGTTCCCTTAATAGGGCCTGTACGTCTGAGGAATCCTGGAGGCCTTGTTGGATCTCCTGTCTTTTAATGTCCCGTTCTAGAGCTGCAATGGACCTGCGGATACATTTCAGCACCCCTCCCCCTTCTTTGGCCATACAGCATCCCCGGATGTACACCTTAAAGGTCTCTCACACCACCCTGGGGTCAGGGACTTAACCTGCATTAATTTGAAAAAAAGAAGCAATATATTGACGGATCTCCTCCCGAAAGACAACGTCTTCCAGGGCGCAGGCTCTAAATTGCCAGCAGAGCTGACTGGGAGGACGACTGGGGCTGGAAAAGTGCACTATAACTGGGGAATGATCGGACAATGTCCTAGGGAGGATTTGGCCTCGTTGAGTAACACAGCCAGCTCAGGAGATAGCATGACATAATCTATTTTGGAGGAGCTACCGTGAACCCCTGAGTAAAAGGTGTATTCCCTGCGGGTGAGATATAGGAGATGCCAGGAGTCAACAAGCTTGTGATACGCTGCTATAGTTGCCCATTTATGGGCCGCTCTCGAGAGGGTGGTCTGATTGGATGAGGATCTATCCAGGTCCAGCGAGAGAGCCATATTAAAATCCCCGGCCCACACTACTTCGTAATTCGGGAATGTACGCAAATGGTCTGCACAGCTTTGGAAGAAGTCTGGGCTATCAAAATTAGGAGCATACACATTGACAAAGAGAACCCGCCATCCTGCAATTTCCCAGGAGATACCACTCGTCGTCCCCAATCTGATCATTGAGTTTGAACTCCAAGGAAGGATGTATGTAAGTAGCCACCCCCCCGGGAGTGTGTAGTATATGATTAGGTGTACCTCTGGAACCCCACCCCGCCAGGTTGGGGAGTCTATACCCCTTTCCCAGATGAGTTTCCTGTAGGTAGAGAACATTTAGCTTATGGTTCCTAGCGTAGTTTGTGATCAGGCGTGCTTTTTCCCAATTTATAAACCCTCGTATATTTCAGGTTAAGAATGTGACATCATTGCCTGGGTCCTTCGCACCTCCTGTGGTACCCATCACAACCAGCTAAGGTATTGTCTAAAAGAAGCAATTGTGGTATCCTTAGTGTACTTAGCGTGGCCCGTAAAAAACGGGATGGCCTCTCTGTGAGGTCTAAATGCATAGATTCTAAGCATGTCGAGGTATAACCAAACAATATCTTGCATGCCCTGAGAATGTTTCGAATCCCCCCAGCTCTATGCTGCCCGTGAGTGCCACCCCCCCATTGACACCAAACCCCATAACACAACTTGACTAAAACAAACCCCCACATACCCGACCCCCTCCCACGCCAAAAACCAAAAACATACCAGCCACCCAGTCCCATCCCGCCACCATAATCATTTCAGATAAATTCCCCAAACAGTGCTTTCGAAGGGATTGTGTCCTCCGACGTATTCCTTATCTTTGATAGATCATCTTCCAGCTTGCTGGCCTAGGAATTTTTTTATTTTTTTCAGTAGAGGGCACTGCGCATCGACGTCCCTCGACGGCCCCCGTATCGGCACCGACGTCACCACGTGCATAAATAGACTCACGCAGCGTCCGTTGCTCAGTTCCGTTTTTCCGCGCTTCGTGGGGCCTCGGAATATCGTTGCTCAGTTCTTCAGACAAATATATCAATTATTCCTTGTGAATACCGACTCGTACTCGGTGGCTTCCTCACCCGAACCGACGACACCACGGTCTGGCATCAAAAAATTTCGAGACTGTGGAAAGAAAATGTCGTTGACGGATCCTCACAGGATCTGTTTGTGGTGCCTGGGAATCGAGCACCATTGTTCGGAGTGCGAGGACTGCATGTCCATGACGGCGAAAGCCTTGAAGGAGCGTAAGGGGAAGCTCGAGAGAGGTAAGGCAGTTTAAACTTCTTCGAAAGTTTCCTCGGCGGAGTCGAGACATTCGTCTCCTCGCCATCACAAAAGACATTCTCGTTCTAGGTCTCGAAGCAGTTCCCATCACTCTTCGAGATCTAAGCATTCGAAAAAGAGACGTCGAAGATCCTCTTCCTCGTCTTCGTCTTCTTCCATTTCCCCAAAAAGGGTCTCCTGCCCCACAAAACATAGCTCTCAGGCTGAGTGGGAGGAATTCAGGAAAAAGATGCTAAGCGTCTTCGAGAAAGCGGCCACGACCCCCTCAAAGACTGCTGAGGGTGATACCCTGGGTGAAAGGCCCGAAAAATCAAAAAGCCGCGAGTCGCAGTACCCGGCAAAAGAAGCCACTCGAGAGCGTCATGAACCCTCGAGTAAAGGCAAAGTTGCGTCTTCGACGCTGTCGTCGAAGATCCCTTCGATACAAAGATCGGCGTCGTCGACGCCGTTATCGAAGGGTTCTTCGACGCACAGGTCAGTCGAGTCGACGCCATCTTCGATGTCAACGTCGACGCCGAGAAAGGATAAACCCACGGCCACCTCACAGCCAGTGGCCATACCCAGAGCCTCGAGCACGAGAATGTCGTCGACAACCTCGAGTAGAATCCCGATACTCTCGAGTTCATCGAGGCCTCTACCACCTTTCTCAACGCCTTTTTCGATGGCTTCGAAGCCTTTAACGTCCACGTCGACGACGTTGACGTTTTCTCAGCCAATCATGACGAATTTGCCTCCTTCTGCTCTGGAAATGGGATTTATACCATTTTCAAGACCTGATCACTCCAGAGTCTTATCTTCTATTTATGAAGAAGGGGAGGATTCGGATCAGGAAAGACCTTTTGAGTTGCAGGGATCTGCAACTCCTGCACCAGAGGAATTTACCTCTGACGAAGGTAGGTTGAAAGACCTCCATGAATCCCTACAGGAAGCAAGTGGGTTGGACACTTCCCCAGAAGTGGAATTTGCCACACCAGACCCAGGGGAACATGCTGAAACCCCTTATAGAACCTTGATGGCAAGGATAATAGAGTTTATGGGATGGACCACACCCTCACCTGCTTTTCAGCAAGACGACCTCACAGACATCTTGGTCAAAGGTCCACAGGAGGATCCTGTGGTGCCATTTCATGCGGCATTGCAAAGGAGAATATTGGCAAACTGGGAAACACCTGAGGTAATCCCAGCGGTTAACAAAAAATTATCAGCTAAATATCGGGTGTCTTCTGCTGACCCTGAATATTCATCCAAACACCCAACTCCGGAGAGTCTGGTTGTTCAGGCAGCTACTTCAGCAGGTAGTAAATCGGCTTACCCTACTGTTCCACAGGACAGGGATAAGAGATATGACTCTATGGCCAAAAAAGTATTTTCCGCATGTAGCATGGCGTTGAAATCCATCAATGCTACTTGTACGCTCGCAAGGTTCAGCCACACACTTTGGGAGTGTGCTTCATCAGCAGCTGACTGCCTCCCGGAGGGAGAAGAAAGGGAATCGTTTCTCAACATCATTAAGGATGGTAAGGACGCAATGTGCAAATCCCTTCAGAGTGGCATCGATTCTGCTGACAGCATCAGCAGGGCCATGGCGGCAAGTACAACAACCAGGAGATTTGCTTGGTTTGCGAAAGTCTGGTTTTGCCCCAGATGTGCAAAGCAGACTTTTGAATATGCCCTTTGACGGCTCTTCTTTGTTTGGTAAGAAGGCGGATGACAGTTTAGAAAAACTACAAACATCAAAGGCAGCAGCAAAATCCCTAGGAGCTGCAATCCGTCAGACACCATATCGCCCCTCAGCAACCTCTTGGAGAGGAAAGTCCTTTCGCTTTTATTCCGCATTCGGAAAAGGCAGAGGACAGCCAGTTCAAAGGGGTCCAAAAAAATTCACCCGAGGTGGACGGGGTAAAAATACAAAAGCCGCAGCAGCAACAGGTGCCTACCCTCGGCATCTGCATCAGCCGCCTCGAAACCGCTCTGAGGACTCTCCTCACAAGACACCAGTAGGGGGCAGGTTAACTCAACATCTGACGGAATGGCAGGCTATTACGTCAGATGCTTGGGCATTGGAGACAGTTGCCCAAGGTTACTGCCTGCCCTTTCTACGCATCCCTCAGAGTCATCCACCGGGGAACAGCTCTCTGAAAGTTCCAGATCCGCTCCTCTTGCAGGCAATTGTAGACCTGCTAGAGAAAGGTGCCATAGAACTAGTACCTATAGCGGAGAGGAACAAGGGCTGGTACTCCCCCTACTTTCTCATACCGAAGAAAGACGGATTACTGAGACCTATCTTGGACTTACGAGAATTGAACAAATTCCTCAGGAAGGACAAGTTCAAGATGGTAACTCTCTCTCAGATCCTTCAGGCCCTCCAGCCCCAGGACTGACTGGTATCTCTGGACCTCCAGGGTGCTTATTTCCATGTGCCAATCTATCTCAAACACAGGAAATACCTGAGGTTCGCAATTGGCGGCTCTCATTATCAATTTCGAGTTCTGCCATTTGGGCTGACCTCCGCCCGAGGGTCTTCACCAAACTAATGTTGGTAGTGGCTGCAAGTCTAAGGAGGGAAGGGATCCACGTCTACCCCTACCTGGACGATTGGCTGATCAGAGCTGTATCTTCGTAACAAGCTCAGATCCAGCTAGATTATGTCTGCCACTTCCTTCACAAACTGGGCTTCTCCCTCAATTTAAAGAAATCACAGATGATACCATCACAGGGACTCCAGTTCATTGGAGCGGTCCTGGACACTTCCCTGGGAAAAGCCTTGCCACCAGAGGTGAGGGCTTAAGATGTTCTGCAGATGGTCATCAGGTTTCAAACTGCCCAACGTCTCCCAGCCTTCGACTTTTTGAGGTTGCTAGGTCTCATGGCATCCTGCATCTTCCTTGTGCCAGAGGCTCGCCTGAGAATGAGATCTCTTCAGTGGGCTCTTGAGAACTCAGTGGTCCCAGTTCTCAGGGAGAGTGACAGACCTCCTTCAGGTTCCGGACAAGGTGGCTCGAGACCTTCAGTGATGGGCCTGCCAGGAAAACATCTTGAAGGGGGAACTGTTTTGGCAACCAGGGCCGGAGATAACAGTATTCACGGATGCCTCACTCACTGGGTGGGGAGCCCATACCAACGACTTGACCATCAGTGGTCATTGGTCTCCATCAGAGTCCAGACTACATATCAACCTGTTAGAGCTGAGAGCAATCAGACTACCGCTGAAAGCTTTTCTGCCATCTGTACAGGGGAAAAATGTCCTGATAATGACGGACAACACAGTGGCCATGCACTACCTCAACAAAAGAGGAGGCGTAGGATCACTACCACTGTGCAGAGAGGCAATGCAGCTCTGGTTCTGGGCAATTCAAGAAGGAATCTCTCTATCGGCAGTTCACCTAGCCGGAGAGAAGAACTTGACGGCGGACGCTCTGAGCAGGCAGGGCACAGTGTCCCACGAGTGGGAACTAGCTCAGGAAGTCCTTCAGGAGATCTTCGCCCTTTGGGGAACCCCTCAAGTGGATCTGTTTGCCACCAGTACCAACAGAAAGTGCGATCTGTTTTTTTCAAGGGAATCTCCCCCGAGAGAAGCTCTACGGGACGCGTTTGTAGTGGACTGGAAGTTTCCACTCCTGTACGCGTTTCCACCAGTCCCTGTCATTCCTCAAATGATCAGGAGGTTGAGAAGATTCTGAAGGACCATGATCCTAATTGCCCCAGACTGGGCCAGGAGAACGTGGTACCCGGACCTTCTGGACATGTCCATCTGCCCTCCAATTCGTCTTCCACTCAAGGAGAATCTTCTCTCACAGAAGGGAGGTTAGGTTCTCCATCCAGACATCAGAACCCTCAACCTTCACGCCTGGCTTCTGAAAGGTTGAGATACAAGGATTGGGACCTCCCTGATGACGTCATGGAAGTGTTGCATTCGGCCAGAAGGCCAGCAACAAAGTCTTTATACCGCTGCCGTTGGAACAAATTTTGCAACTTGTGTAGAGAAGAGAATATCAACCCCTTTTCATGTGGTACACCAACAGTGTTATCCTTTCTACTCTACTTGGCAAATTCAGGCCTTCAAGTTGGCACTATCAAGGGCTATCTCGCAGCGCTATCGATCTTCAAGAGCACTGCGGAGGAGCCTTCGTATTTCAAACTATCCTTAGTAATACAATTTCTAAAGGGATTAACTAATGTCTACCCTCCAAGAACTTTCCAGGTTCCTTTATGGGACTTAAATTTAGTCTTAAATTTCCTGATGGCTACTCCTTTCGAACCACTCCACTCTTGTTCACTAAGATTTCTCACCCTTAGAAACTGTTTTATTAGTGGCTTTAACATCTGCTAGAAGGGTGAGCGAATTACAAGCTCTATCTTGTAAACCCCTTCATACAATTTTTCATAAAGACAAGGTTGTCCTACAAGTGAAGCCTAATTTCCTCCCAAAGGTGGTTTCTGAATTCCACATAACTCAGAAAATTACTTTATCTTCATTCTATCTGCCTCCCCATCCGGGGAAAGAGGAAGAAAGGCTACATAGGCTGGACCCAAGGCGGGCTTTAAGCTTTTACATCAGTAGACTTGCTAGGATTAGGCAAGCAGACCAACTGTTCGTGGGTTACTCAGGGCACAAGTTGGGACTACCGATAACAAAACAAACAATTTCCAGATGGACTATTTTGGCCATCCTGGAATGTTACAAACTGGCAAGGAAAGAGCCTCCACAACATCTTAGGGCTCATTCAACCAGGGGTATCGCAGCTTCCTCGTCCCTCCAAAGAGGGGTTCCGGTTCGAGACATATGTGCGGCTGCCACATGGTCGTCCGCACATACCTTCACAAGATTTTACAACCTGGATTCCTCCTCTAGTCAAGAGACTAGGTTTGGCAAAGCAGTATTACATTCAGTTCATTCCTAAAAGGAAACATGGCGTTTTACTCCCACCTCCAATTGCACACCACTGCTATGGGAGTCTATCAAAGATAAGGAATACGTCGGAGGACACAATCCCTTCGAAGAACAAGTTACTTCTTACCTTGTAACGTTCTTTCGATGGTATGTTCCTCCGACGTATTCCTTATCGCCCCTCCCATCCATCCCCACAGTAATACTTCCCTTGTGGTTGCAGCTTACGCTCCTTCAAGGTTAATAAATAACCAATTCATGTAAAACAACTGTTAAAGTCAAAACGGAACTGAGCAACGGACGCTGCGCAAGTCTATTTATGCGCGTGGTGACGTCGGCGCCGATATGGGGGCCGTCGAGGGACATCGGCTCGAGGGACGTCAATGCGCAGCGACCCCTACTGAAGAAAAAAATATATATTTCCGAGGCCAGCAAGCTGGGAGATGATCTATCAAAGATAAGGAATACGTCGGAGGAACATCCCATCGAAAGAACGTTACAAGGTAAGAAGTAACTTGTCCTTCGAAGGGATTGTGTCCTCCGACGTATTCCTCATCTTAGATATCTCCTTCCAGCTCTGCTGGCCTCGGAAATTTTTTTCTCTAGAGGACGCTGCGCGTCGACGTCCTCCGAGTCGATGTCCCTCGACAGCTGCCGTATCGACGCCAACGTCATCCTGGCTATAAAGGCCGCGCGCAGCGCCCGTTGCTCAGTTCCGTTTTTCCGCGCTTACTCAGTGCCTCGGAATACCGTTGCTCAGTTTTTGTCAGGTTAAACCTATTTACCTCGAGTTATTCAATCCGTACTCGATGGCTTCTTCGTCGGAACCGACAACTCCTCGATCCGGCTTCAAAAAATGCCGAGATTGTGGGAAAAAGATGTCGCTGACTGACCCTCACAGAGTTTGTCTGTGGTGTTTGGGAGCTGAACACCATTGTTCAGAGTGCGAGGACTGTATGTCCATGACAGCTAAGGCCCTGAAGGAGCGTAGGAGGAAGCTGGAGAAAGGTAAGACTTTTAAAGCTTCTTCTTCGTCGACGAAGTCGAGACATTCGTCTCCTCGTCACCATTCGCGCTCCAGATCTCGGAGTGGGTCTCATCACTCCTCGAGATCAAAGCACTCGAAGAGGAGACGTTGAAGATCCCCTTCTCCGTCTTCCTCTTCCTCTGTTTCGCCAAAGAGAATCCCGTGCCCCACGAAACATAGTTCCCGGGCTGAATGGGAGGAATTCCGCAAAAATATGATGAGCGTCTTCGAGAAAGCGGCCTCGACCCTCTCGAAGACTGCCGAGAGCGATGCTCTGGTCGAAAGACCCAAAGGTCAAAAACGCCGCGAGTCGCAGTACCCGGCGAAGGAAACCTCTCGAGCGCGTCACAAACCCTCGAGTAGGACTATGACCTCCAAACCTTCCTCGAAGGTTCCGTCGACGCCGTCGACGAAGGTTCCGTCGACGTCGAGGTCGATGTCTTCGACGCCGTTGTCGAAGGGACCTTCGACACACGAGTCTGTCGACTCGACGCCAGCTTCAACACCGGTGTCGACGCCAAGGATAGTCACGGTTACGACACACCCAGTGACTATCCCCAGGTCCCCGACGTCGATGGCTTCGAGATTGTCAAGCAGAATCCCAATTCTGTCGAGGTCTTCGAGGCCTCCGCCTTTGTTTTCGATGCCACGCTCGAAGACTTCGATGTCGGCGTCGACAACATCGACGTTTTCGAGGCCGATTATGACAAGTTCGGCACCCTCTAACTTGGAAATGGGGTTTACACCTTTATGAGTTCAGAACAATTGAGAACTATGTCCTCAATTATGGAAGAGGGTGAATTGTCTGAACAGGAAGACACATTTGAGTTGCAGGGACCTGTAACCCCAATTAGAGAGGAATTTTCCTCTGAAGAACGCAGGTTAAAGGATCTTCATGATTCCTTACATCAGGCAAGTGGGTTAGACACCTCCCCTGAGGTGGAGTTTGCTAGGCCAGACCCGGGGGAACATGCTGAAACCCCCTATAGAGCCTTAATGGCCAGGATCACAGAGTTTATGGGGTGGTCTGCACCTTCACAATCTTTCCAACAAGATGACCTCACGGATATTCTTGACAAAGGCCCACAGGAGGATCCTGTGGTGCCTTTTCATAAAGCTCTTCAGAGGAAGATTATGACGAACTGGGAAACCCCAGATGTCGTACCGGCAGTAAATAAAAAACTGTCTACAAAGTACAGGGTATCCTGTACAGACCCGGAGTTTTTGTCTAAACACCCATCCCCAGAAAGTCTGGTGGTACAGGCAGCATCCTCTACCGATGTCAAGACGGCTTATCCTACCGTCCCACAGGACAGGGACGATAAAAAATATGATGCTATGGCAAAGAAAGTGTTTTCGGCTTGTAGCATGGCGTTAAAATCTGTTAATGCTACTTGCACCCTTGCTAGATTCAGCCATACACTTTGGGAGTGTGCTTCTACAGGGGCTGACTGCATCCCGGAGGGAGAAGAAAGGGATGCGTTCCTGAATATTATATAGGACGGTAAAGACGCTATGTGCGAATCCCTCCAAACGGGCATTGATTCAGCTGACAGTATCAGCAGAGCAGTGGCGGCAAGTACAACAACCCAGAGATTCGCTTGGTTGAGAAAGTCTGGTTTTGCCCCAGATGTGCAAGCCAGGCTCTTGAACATGCCATTCGATGGCTCTTCTTTGTTCGGGAAAAAGGCGGATGACAGTTTAGAGAAACTGCAAACTTCAAAAGCAGCAGCAAAATCCCTAGGCGCTGCAATCCGTCAGACACCTTTTCGTCCCACAGGAACCTCTGCGAGGGGCAAGTCCTTTCGCTTCTACTCCGCATTCGGAAGAGGTAGAGGACGACCGGCTCAAAGGGGACAAAGAAGAACTACCCGAGGTGGACGGGGTAGATATTCAAAAGCCGCAGCAACAGCAGGTGCCTCTTTACCATCGGCATCTGCATCAGCCGCCCCAAAACCACTCTGAGGACTTCCCTCACAGGACACCTGTAGGAGGCAGGTTGACTCAACATCTCGCGGTATGGCAGGCTATCACGTCAGATGCTTGGGCATTGGAGACAGTTGCCCAAGGTTACTGCCTACCTTTCCTACGTATACCTCAGAGTCATCCACCGGGGATCAGCTCTCAGAAAGCTCCAGATACGCTCCTCTTTTTTTTGGACCTGCTAGAGAAAGGTGCCATAGAACCGGTACCTGTAGCGGAGAGGAACAAGGACTGGTACTCCCCTTACTTTCTCATTCCAAAGAAAGACGGAGGACTGAGACCCATCTGGACTTGCGAGAATTGAACAAATTCCTCAGAAAAGACAAATTCAAGATGGTCACTCTTTCTCAGATCCTCCAGACCCTTCAGTTCCAGGACTGGTTGGTATCTCTGGACCTTCAGGACGCTTATTTCCATGTGCCTATCCATCTCAAACACAGGAAATACCTGAGGTTCGCAATTGGCAACTCTCACTATCAATTTCGAGTGCTGCCATTTGGGCTGACCTCCGCCCCGAGGGTGTTCACCAAGTTAATGTCGGTAGTGGCGGCAAGTCTAAGGAGGGAAGGGATTCACGTCTACCCCTACCTGGACGATTGGTTGATCAGGGCTGTTTCTTCGGAACAAGCTCAGATCCAGCTAAATCACGTGTGCCACTCCCTTAACAGACTGGGCTTCTCCCTCTATTTAAAGAAGTCACAAATGATACCATCGCAGAGACTCCAGTTCATAGGAGCGATCCTGGACACTTCCCTGGGAAAAGCCTCGCCACCAGCGGTGAGGTCTCAAGATATTCTACAGATGGTTACCAAGTTCCAACATGCCTAACGTCTCCCAGCCTTTGACTTTTTGAGGTTGCTAGGCCTCATGGCATCCTGCATTTTCCTAGTGCCAGAGGCTCGCCTGAGAATGAGATCCCTCCAGTGGGCACTGAGGACTCAGTGGTCACAATTCTCAGGGAGAATGACAGATCTTCTTCAGGTTCCCGACAGGGTGGCTCGAGACCTTCAGTGGTGGGCCTGTCAGGAGAACATTCTGAAAGGAGAACAGTTTTGGCAACCCTGGCCGGAGATAACAGTAGTCACGGATGCCTCACTCACGGGGTGGGGAGCCCACGCCAACGACTTGACCATCAGCGGTCGTTGGTCTCCATCGGAGTCCAGACTACATATCAACCTGTTAGAGCTGAGAGCCATCAGACTTGCGCTGAAGGCGTTCCTGCCAGCTGTACAAGGGAAAAACGTCCTGATAATGACAGACCAGCTGTTTGTAGGTTACACAGGTCACAAGCTGGGGTTACCAATAACTAAGCAGACCATTTCCAGATGGATCATTCTAGCCATTCTGGAATGTTATAAACTGGCAGGAAAAGAGCCCCCTCAAAACCTTAGGGCTCATTCGACCAGAGGTATTGCAGCTTCATCGGCCCTCAAAAGAGGTGTGCCATTTAAAGACATCTGTGCGGCCGCTACATGGTCGTCTGTCCATACCTTTACACGATTTTACAACTTGGATTCCTCCTCCAGTCAAGAGACTAGGTTTGGAAGGGCTGTTCTGCATTCTATTCATCAATAGAAGACAGCATGAAGTCAGTACTCCCTCCTCCAATAATAGAATACTGCTATGGGAGCCTATCTAAGATGAGGAATATGTCGGAGGACACAATCCCTTCGAAGAACAAGTTACTTCTTACCTTGTAACGTTCTTTCGACGGGATGTTCCTCCGACGTATTCCTCATCGACTCTCCCATCCATCCCCGCAGTTCTACTTCCCTTGTTGTTGCAGCTTACGCTCCTTCAGGGTGATTAGTTTAGTCCAGAAAGCATTATTGTGGGCTACAAAACGGAACTGAGCAACGGGCGCTGCGCGCGGCCTTTTTAGCCAGGATGACGTCGGCGTCGATACGGCGGCTGTCGAGGGACATTGACTCAGAGGACGTCGACGCGCAGCGCCCTCTAGAGAAAACATTTTCCGAGGCCAGCAGAGCTGGAAGGAGATATCTAAGATGAGGAATACGTCGGAGGAACATCCCGTCGAAAGAACGTTACAAGGTAAGAAGTAACTTGTTCTTCTATCTATGCCATTGGGCACGGGGGCTGCCGGCAGCTGAATTAGCTCCATGTGGTCGAAGGCTGAGCGCCGTATTTGTAGCTTTATATCCATTGATACGCGGTGGCCACGCTCTTGGCACCGCAGTCGGGGAATGCGCCGGTCATCGGTGCCCAAACGCCACGTGGAATCACCCCAAACTCAGTGTTTGCTGTAAGACAATTATGGTGACCTGTGAGGGGACGCCTTCAGGTCCGGGATGTCCATGGCAAAGCATTCTGCCGCTTCCGGGTTAGTAAAGAAGGAAACCCTGCCCTCGTACACTACCCTGAGCTTGGCAGGAAATATCATAGAGTAGCGTATCTCTTTCCTTCTCAGGTTGTTTTTCACCTTCTGAAAGGTCTTTCTTTGATCTTGAACTTGCTGGCTGAAATCGGGGAAGAGGCGGATGGTCGAAGAACCCCACTGTAGGACCTTCTTGTCTTTGGTGTCTCGAACCAAGATATCCCTGTCCCGGTAGTTACAAATCTGTGCTATGATAGCTCTTTCTGGGGCATCTTAGGGGGTTTAGCTGCCAGGGATCTGTGTGCACGTTCTATCATAAACATGTTTGTGACAGGTGGGATCTCCAGGATATCCATTAGCAGCTTCTCCACAAATAATTCCATATTATCGATTGGTGTGGACTCAGGCACACCCGTTATCCAGATTTTATTTCTTCTACACCGCCCCCCATTCTTGGCTACCACCTTCTAAATCGTTTGCTGCAGAGTGACAACCTCACACTGTAACACCGCCACTTTGTCTTCCCCCTCTCAGATCCTCTGTTCCGCCTCTGACATACGGCCACAGAGCTTGTCTATCTGGATCACCGAAACATCAACCTTGCATGTCAAGGCGTCTATTTTGGCTCCCAAATTGTCTGTACTGTTCTTCAGTGCTAATAGTGTCTGATTCAGGGCAGAGAAATCGAGGTGAGAAGGGCCCGGTATTTCCAACGGTAGGGAGGGTTTTTGGTCGGATTTGGCAAATTGATCCATCTTTGCTTGCTTCTTGGGGTTGCCCATATTGAAATGACGAATAATGGCTGCACCTGGGGCGCCCGATAGACGCTAGTTTCTTAATTTTGTTTTATTCTTCGGATCCCCTTTCCACTTCCTTTACTTTCCCTCTCTTCTCGCTCAGCAGTGTTTTGGTGGTGTCGGGGGACTGCCACGTTGTGCTGAACACCACCCGTCAGCCAGGAGTTATATCTGTGGACTCTTCTTGGCGGCACCACGCCGGTCGTGCACCTGGGCGACTGTAGGCGGGTCCTCCTGGTCCGCAGCTTGTAGGATTCTTTGTAGCACAGGTGGGGGTATTGTCTCTGAATGAGAATGCGGCCAATTTAAATATTTGGCAGTGTCCCAGGATAGAGAAAGGGAGAGGGGGACGCAAGTTGCACCACAGAGTGGGGATCAAGGACAAAGATTCCATTCACCACTGTGCCCAAACTGGTCATAGGCCCCCCCACCCCAAGGCCACATCTGTGAGGAAACCCTTCAGCGTGTTAATGAGTTGTTCGACTTCTGGAACTGCCTCAGTCAGGCCTAAGGACTGGCACCACTATGCTCCTTAATGTCACTGCTTCAGCCCGGGCCCAGCATGGCTCCCACCAAGCCTGCTGCTGGGTTACGGAAGCTGTTCCCTTCCAGATGATGATGGCTAGGCCCCAGGGATTAATCTCCCAGACTCACTGCATATAATGGTTGCGTCCTGCTGCTAGGCTCTTGTGGTTGGCAGGCAGCAGTGCACCTGCCGCTGCAAGGGGTGCAGGGCCCGCAAGGGCAATTTCTTCGGCACAGGACCCACCTCGTCCCGGCGTGGCTCAGTGTCACTGCCACTGTGTGTTAGATCGGATCTTTAACAGAAGTTACCGCCCCAGGTCTGTGCGCAGTTTCTCCCCACCCAGCAACTCCTCTGACCCAGGCCCGGGCTGCATGATATGCGGGACGATAGAGGGTCTGGGAGTTTAGGCGCGGGGTGGGGCAAAACGGCACGAAAGCGTAGGGAGGGGCGTCTGAACGGCGCCACAAGAAACAAAAGCCCAGGAAGGGCAGGAAACAGCACCTGGGAAGGTGCGAAATGTAACAGCAAGGGGTCAGGGGGGTAACCCGGCCGCCCCCAAGAAGGAACAAAAGGCCGGGGGGGGTATAAGTAAGCCTGGAAAAGGAGAGGCGCACAAACCAGGTAAGAGCTCACCTCTCTCGGGTAGGCTCTTAGTGCCTGGATAAGGGGAAGGAAAAACGTTTGCCACCCAACCCACCCTACAATAATCACGGAAGAAGAGGGGTGCAGGCAGGAGCCGGTACACCGAGTACTCTCTCGGTACACAGTCCCAAAAAGAAGGAGCAAGCAGAAGTAAGAACGCTGAGTACTCTTTCGGTACACGGTCCAAGAAAAGAAGGAGCAGGCAGAAGAAGGAACGCTGAGTACTCTTTCGGTACACGGTCCAAGACATGTAGGTGGCATGTGCCCAGGAACGAAGGCCCAGGGATAGCAAGGACTCAGGAGGAGCCTTGGGTAACTTCGGGTCTGGACACAAGGTGCCCAAAAGCATATGGCAGTGTGTGTATTTTGTTGTGTTGTATTTTCTGTAAGAAAATAAAATGCCTACAACCTACAACTTTTCCATACACATAAGTTGTCTGTGATTTATTACTTAGGTAGGGATCTGGTAAGAGAAGCAAAGTGAACCCACACTATTCAGCCTATAGAATATTCCCCGCTGTCTGTTGTACCGGGTTGGGTCCGCTGCCACCTCAGTCGAGAGCTGCTCACAGGTGGGGGGAGGGGGTGGTCAGGGTTGGCTCAGGCCACACCGCAGATCTGGGGCCCCTCCACATCGGGGCAACCTCCGCTCCTCGGCCGTGCACCGGTCGGCGCGTAAGGACCCATTTGCAGGTGGTGGGGCTCATAGAGCGGATCGCTGTGAGGGACGGCCCGGTTGACCCCAGCGCCGCAGGAGACTAATCAGGCCTCCTCCAGGCGGCCAGCACGGACCAGGGCATGCACGGCCCCAGCAGGAAGGCGAGTGCGTGTGGGTGCAGTGTCCTCCCGTGTCGAGGATGTAGGAGGGGCCGGGCTGTAGTCCGTACCATGCAGTGCGCTGAGGCACCCATCAGCCTTTCAGGAGTGTGGCGTCGGGGGCCTTAGTAAGGCACCATCGGTGTTCTCCAGGAAGAGGACCCCCCAGTCCAAAATCAGTTCCAAGTGGTGTCGTAGCATTTAGGCACTTGTTGCACCGCTTCCAATATCAAATGTGCAGGCAAAAGCAGGATGAATACTGCAGGATGTTGCAGCCTCAGGCAGAGCATTCTCAGGCGGCGGCCCTTTATCACCCCCCCCAAGTTTTTTACTTTTGTTAAAAAGAAAAGGACAGAGCAAACTGATATTGTATTCAACAAAGTCCACACAGTCTTTCGCATTTGAAAAGTAGGATGAAGATAGTTTGCTATGTTCCCTAATATACATGCTGGAAAATAGCACAAAATCATTTGTTTCCATTTATATGCTGCAGAATATGTAGTATGGGTCAAAAAAGTCTGGAAAAACCTGTACGCTGCAGGTCTCATAACGTAACTGACCATTATGATTCACAATTTTGTTAAATATGACCCTGCACTGTTTTCTGCTAACTTTTTAATACTTTATGACAAGGTTATATGTCATAGGGAGACATCCCCAGGAGTAAAAGAATTGTGAGAAGAATACCAGGGAGAAAACCACCTCCTTGCCGTTGCAGTGCAATTCCTCCATCGTGCCCGCTGCTGGAGAGCTTAGAGCTGGGTTTTATAATCTGGAGTTGTGGAGAGTGTTGTGTACTGGGTACACGTATTACGCATGCGCGAGACTCACGGAGCTCGCGCATGCGCTGTGGAAAAATAAAGGCGGTGCCCCGGCAGTTCGAGCCGGAGACCGGAGCCATCGCACGTCTCCGGCGTGTGTCCTTGGCGTGCCTGAGTGCGTGTGCCTGTGTGCGTGCTGGATGACTCGCGGAGAGGCCCGCGAGCATACAAAACTGGCGACGAGGATGGGATGTGAACCGCTACCTCGTTCCGACAACATCGCAGGAACGGAGTGCAGCTCCGCAGTCGCAGACCCGCTCGAGATAGCCGGCGGCCATTTTGAGCGCTCGAGTGAAAACATCACACGCAGTGGTTGCGGCCTGTTTTGGGTGCTCGTGCGCCATCTGTTAGTCATCAGCAGCTAAGAATAATTTTTGGACACTTCACAGCCCAGCTGGAGCAGGGCTGTGATAGACAAAGCGACAAAAGACAACAAAGAAGATTTTTGTCACAGCTGGGAGCCGGATCACCCATTTTCAGCCAAGACTTTACTGTGAGTACCCAGGGAGATGGGTGATGAGACAGAAGAGGAGGGTGCCACCGCTCCAGTACCACGTAGAGTGCGCACCACCCTAGCGCCCATGCCTGAATTTGACACTACAGGCCCCCCATCAAAACTCGCCCCCAAATGGCTCACATGGGTCAAAAGACTGGAAATGATGTTCAGGGCCTCGGGGGAAACAGCAGATGAGGCAAAGATTGCCATCATGATGTACTCGGCAGGCACGGAGGTCCAGAAGATATACGACTCCCTTGACATTCCAGTGGCGACATATGACGCAGTCAAGCAAGCGCTAAGGGATCACTTCCTACCATTAGCGAATGTCGATTTTGACAGATTCGTTATGGGGGCTGAAAGACAACGCAGCGACGAATCACTAGACCAGTTTTGTGCCCGTCTGAGACACCTGGCGAGCTCCTGCAGGTGGGCCAATGAAGAGGAAATGGTCCGAAACCAATTATTGCAAGGATGTTGCTCTGGCAAACTCAGGAGGCAAGTCCTGAGAGAACCGGGACTAACCCTCCGGCAGATCCTAGACATGGGGAGGGCGCATGAACTGGCGGAGGCCAGAGGGTCGAAGATGGACGCAGCCACTCATCCCAAATGTGAGGAAGAGGCACTCGCTGTCAGGCGTTTTACGCCGGGAAAGGCCAGATGGACGCCAAAACCGGAGGAAAAGACAACGAGATCGAGCTCCCCTCAATCGTGCTCATACTGTGGGTACGATCTCCCTCACAGGCGTGAGTGCCCAGCTAAGTCAAGGACATGTGGCAGATGTGGGGTCCCCGGATACTATGCCAGGATGTGTAGGGCCACTATGCCCGTGGCAGCCAACAGGGGGCCGGAGAGGTTCGTGAGGAATGGTGCCCGCACTGTGAAGGGTATATCTTCTCTGGAACAGGAGATACAGGATATGAACATCGCAGAGGAAGAAGAAGAAGAAGAAGGAGAAATATTCTGTATCTCCAGCATAGCAAGTGGCCCCGGAACTCGACGAAAACCTACATGCACCGTGAACATTGGGGAAGTTCCCACCCCGGTCCTCATCGATACGGGAGCATCGGTATGTGTGCTCGCGGATAGACACTACAATGCACTTGCGGGCCCGCCGGCACTTTCGCCGTCCAGAGCCCAAATATATGCGTTTGGCGAAGATACCCCTCTACCCATCCAAGGAGTGTTCATAGCCCCAGTATCCCACGGCGGGAGCAGCATCAAGGCTAGGTTTTTCGTTACCAGCGTGAGCCCGCTTTCATTGCTGAGTTGCGCAGCTTCGGAAGCGCTCAACCTAGTGCAATTCACATTCGCAGTATACCAGTCGGATCTGAACAGTCTGTTGGCACGCTTTCATGAACTCTTCAAAGGGATAGGGAAGCTAAAGGCTGAACCTGTACGGCTCCACATCGACAAGTCAGTCAGACCAACGGCACTAAAACATCGTCGTATTCCTTTTCACTTGAGGGCCCAGGTGGAAGAGGAACTACAACTCCTAATAGAACGAGACATCATCGAAAAAGTGGAAGGGCCGACGCCTTGGGTTTCCCCGATTGTTGTTGCCCCAAAGCCCAAGCAACCGCGGGCTGTACGCATTTGCGTCGATATGAGACTGCCCAATCTGGCTATAAAAAGAGAGCGTCATATCACACCAACTCTGGACGACATCGTTGGCGAGCTTCAAGGAGCCAAATTCTTTTCGAAATTGGACTTAAGAGCAGGCTACCACCAGCTGGAGCTCCACCCAGAGTCCAGATATATCACGACCTTCACAACCCATGAAGGACTGTACCAATATAAGAGGCTCAGTTTCGGAATATCCTCCGCGGCTGAGGTCTTTCAAAATTCCATCAGGGGGGCTCTGTCAGGGTTGAAAGGGGTCATAAATATGTCGGATGACATTCTTGTATTCGCCAGGTCGGAGGCGGAGCACATCAAGCGCCTAGAAGATACTTTTCGCAGACTGCACAGCCTTGGTCTAACACTGCACCAGGAGAAGTGCGAGTTCATGAGGGACAGTTTAGAGTTTTTTGGATTCATTTTTCACGCGGGGGGTATATCACCCGATCCGAAGAAAGTGAAGGACATCAGGGAGGCATCATCACCCACGTCCCCGGCGGAAGTTCGCAGCTTTTTAGGCATGGTGACATATTGCGGACGCTTTATTCGTGACTTGGCCTCCATCTCTGAACCGTTAAGAGCTCTCACGAGGAAGGAAGTGGCATGGGCGTGGACTGGAAAAGAGCAGAGAGCGTTCACGGCCATCAAAGAAGCTCTGTCTGAACTAGACACCATGGCGTACTTTAACCCGGCCCGGGAATCTGAGATAGTGGTGGATGCCAGTCCCGTGGGACTTGGGGCAGTCCTTTTGCAGGCAGATCAACAGGGAGCAATGAGGCCCATCGCGTATGCCAGTAAGGCACTGACCAGCACCGAGCGGAGGTATTCTCAAATTGAACGTGAAGCCCTCGCCATATTATGGGGCTGTAAACACTTCAGGTTATACATCCTAGGGAAGCCGGTTGTAGTTGTGACGGACCACAAACCACTACTGCCCATTCTAGCTGGTGCCTCATCCAAACCACCACCAAGAATAGAAAGGTGGATGTTATCCCTCATGGAATACGGGGTAAAACTGGTATACCGCCCAGGGACCCAAAACCCTGCTGACTACTTGTCTCGCCATCCCAGCTCTGGACAGTCAGGGGATACCACGGAAGTTGCGAGCTGTGCGGACATCATTCATTTGGTTGTCGAGTCGGCGCTTCCCATCGCCCTTTCGAGGGAAGAGATTGCCAACGAGTCCAACTCTGACGAGGCATTTCTGAGAGCGAAGGAAGCAGTGGCCTCAGGAGCATGGAAGGACCTTCTCATGAACAATGCCAGGAGAAATGTGGAGGTGCAAAAGGACCTGCAGGCATTGTGGAGTGCACGACACGATTTGTCTGTGACGACCGATGGACTACTGCTGAGAGGACACAGGATCGTGGTTCCCAGAACCCTCACAGCAAAGGTCCTTCAACTGGCTCACAATGGGCATCAGGGGATGACCAGGATGAAGGCACGCCTCAGACTCAAGGTCTGGTTCCCGGATTTGGAGAAGAGGGTTGAAGAATTTGTGAGGGCATGCATCCCATGCCAGGCCACCAGCCCAGCGGAAAGAGGTCCACCAGTACAATCCATGGCAAGAAGTGAACTACCCTGGGGGACAGTCCATGCCGACTTCGGCTCCACCGGTCGGGGTCTGTACTTCCTGGTTGTGACCGACCAGTGGTCCCGTTATCCCGAAGTGGAACTGGTCGAATCCACGGCCAGCGATCACACCATCACAGCGATGGACAAGATTTTCGCCACCCATGGTTTCCCCGTGGAATTGTGTTCGGACAATGGGGCACCTTTCCAGGGGCAAGTGTTTGCCCGATATTGTGAAGAAAGGGGAATAAAACACCGCAAAGTCACCCCGTTTTGGCCAAGGGCCAATGGCGAGGTAGAGCGCTTCATGCGCACCTTAAACGAGATATTTCGCATATCCGAAAATGGAGGGGAAGACCTCCGAAGGAGCCTGTTTGAATTTCTCCGAGAGTATCGTACAACTCCACACCGATCCACGGGAATTGCCCCGGCGGAAGCACTTTTTAAAAGGATACCGCAAGGGCTCATACCTGAGTCCGAAGGGCGGGAACCAGGTGTGATAGACAACGAGCAGGTGCAGTCGGACAGAGTATCCAGGAATGAGAGAGAGACAGTACGGAGAAGGCTCCCCGAGAGGCAGATAGCAGTGGGGGATACCGTACTAGTACGAAATAGAAGGTCGGAGGGCAAGTTATCGACAACCTATGAGACTCAACCGCTGGGTGTAACTCATGTGAAGGGTACCATGGTCACAGCAGCCAATGCCAGAGGTACTATCACACGGAATGTATCATTCTTCAAGCGTATCAAGACAGCAGAAGATGATGCGGCAGCGGACCACGCTCCGGAACAAGAGAGTGGGGCAGAGCACGAAGAGGGCCCTCCAATGGCAGATATGCAGACGGCGGAGGTCCCGGAGGAGACGGCGCCACGATACCCGAGCAGGGCAGGACGAAGGCTACCCCAGAGGTTCAGAGACTTCATCATGGACCCAGCCCCCTAGAAAGGACATTTTGGCTGTTCCTGTTCCTGACGACAAGCAAGTTCTGTTTTGATGTTTTCATGTTCAAATGTTTGTTTCTGGGGGAAGAGGAGGAGTGTTGTGTACTGGGTACACGTATTACGCATGCGCGAGACTCACGGAGCTCGCGCATGCGCTGTGGAAAAATAAAGGCGGTGCCCCGGCAGTTCGAGCCGGAGACCGGAGCCATCGCACGTCTCCGGCGTGTGTCCTTGGCGTGCCTGAGTGCGTGTGCCTGTGTGCGTGCTGGATGACACGCGGAGAGGCCCGCGAGCATACAAAAGAGAGGGGGAAGCAATGCTCCGCAGGTCTCGGGGTTGGACAGCACTCAGCAGAGCCAACACCGTGGCAGCGCTTGTGCTAGACACAAGTTGGGAGGGGAGACCAGGTAGGACGTAGCTCCTTTTCCCAAGTGGACAGTGCATGCTGTTAATTCACCACAAGGATATCATTGCTGTAAAGGGCTGACAAGGAACGGATTGGAAGGACCCTGCTTAGTTAGGCTGATAACCAAAGATGTTGATGGGCAGCGATTCAGAGGCGGGCCCTGGCCCTCAGCGCTGACACCAACCATGGCCACAACGCTATAGGAGAACAGGAAAAGTTAACTTTTTAACTCTACAGATTGCTCTGGTGCCTGAAGTAGTTAATAGAGGCAAGGTTAGGCAGGTGATAAGGTGCTGCTTGGATGAGGTGTTGTGACTAAGGCACGCTACTGGGCAGTCGCGTGTTGCAGTTTTAGTTATCACAGCACGTCTCTAAGTCGGCTGTGAGCACGTGTGATGCGCCTGAATAAAAGGGGCGAGTGGCTTCCCGCTCCCCAGTGGCTTACAATTGCAGGCTGACTCTGTCTGCAATCACTGTGTGCTTGTATGAGTAGGGCCCGGCCTCCCTGGAGCCCTTAACAACTGGCGGCAAGGAGGTTGGAGTGACTCGTGTGTTTGCCGGCCTCCCCAATCCATACTGTGCCTGGCCCTGCGTGAGGGCTTCCGGCGCAGGAGAAATGATGTAATGCGGCTGGTCCCTCCCGGTGTAACGTCGAAACCTTAGGGTGCTATTGCACATGCGTGAATTTCAATGGTAAAGCAAGGCAAAGCAAAATCCGACGGTGCATGTAACGTCGGATTTTGCTTACCCGTCAGAAAATGCTTTCTGGTCTTTGGGGCAGGGGCAGCGCTACATTAACCCTATGTTACCACAGGGCAGGGGTAGCGCTACATTAACCCTTTGTTTCCACAGGGCATATTATCTATTTTAACCCTATGTTGTGCAGAGCAGTGCAACATTAACCCGTCAGAAAATGCTTCCGATGGCATTTTTCGACAGTGCTTTTTGTAGCCAACCCTATGTTGTACGGAGCAGCCCGCATTAACCCTATGTTAGCAATTTGTACCCTATGTTATGTCATGTTATCAATTTTAAACCCGTGTTCTACAGGGCAGTGCAGCATTAACCTTGTGGTGGCAATTTTGTACCCTATATTACGTCATTTATGGTGCGATTTCAAAATCAGATTGCAGCCTAAGCAAATTCTGACGGCACGTAAAATGCCATTTTCTGCTGCCTTGCAAAGCCGCCTGTGAGGAATTTTGGCAACTTACCCTATGGTGGCTTGGCGCCGTCCTTCCCGGGCCAGTGGAGCTGTGCCTCAGCATTTTTAACCCCATGTTGCATCATTTAGGCAACTTAAGCAAATTCTGACGGCAGCCTAAGCAAATTCTGACGGCACTTAAAATGCCATTTTCTGCTGCCTTGCAAAGCAGCCTGTGAGGAATTGTAGCAACTTACACTATGGTGGCTTGGCGCCGTCCTTCCCAGGCAACTGGAGATGTGCCTCATCATTTATTTTTTTTTAATTTGTTTATTTATAAATCCACACACAGGAGAGATTATACAAGAGCATTGCATGAAGCAGTTCAGGTCATGTAACCCAGAGTCCCCATCTCCCACCCCTTGCGTACCCGGCAAGCATAACCCCATGTTGCATCATTTAGGCAGCCTAAGCAAATTCTGACGGCAGCCTAAGCAAATTTTGACGGCAGGTAAAATGCCATATTCTGCTGCCCTGCAAAGCCGCCTGTGAGGAATTGCGCCAACTTAACCCTATGGTGGCTTGGCACCTCCCTTCCTGGTCAACTCGAGTTGTGCCTCAGCATTTTGAACGCTATGATGCCTCATTTAGGCAGCTTAAGCAAATTCTGACAGCATCTTAAGCAAATTCTGACGGCAGCCTAAGCAAATTCTGACGGCACATAAAATGCCATTTTCTGCTGCCTTGCAAAGCCGCCTGTGAGGAATTGTGGCAACTTACCCTATGGTGGCTTGGCGCCGTCCTTCCCGGGCAACTGGAGCTGTGCCTCAGCATTTTTAACCCCATGTTGCATCATTTAGGCAGCCTAAGCAAATTCTGACGGCAGCCTAAGCAAATTCTGACGGCACGTAAAATGCCATTTTCTGCTGCCTTGCAAAGCCGCCTGTGAGGAATTGTGGCAACTTACCCTATGGTGGCTTGGCGCCATCCTTCCCGGGCAACTGGAGCTGTGGCTCAGCATTTTTAACCCCATGTTGCATCATTTAGGCAGCCTAAGCAAATTCTGGCGGCACGTAAAAAGCCATTTTCTGCTGCCTTGCAAAGCCGTCTGTGATGAATTGTGCCAATATAACCCTATGGTGGCTTGGCGCCGTCGCCTGTGTGGAATTGTGCCAATATAACCCTATGGTGGCTTGGCGCAGTCCTTCCCGGGCAACTGGAGCTGTGCATCAGCATTTCTAACCCCATGTTGCATCATTTAGGCAGCCTAAGCAAATTCTGACGACAGCCTAAGCAAATTCTGACGGCACGTAAAATGCCATTTTCTGCTGCCTTGCAAAGCCGCCTGTGAGGAATTTTGGCAACTTACCCTATGGTGGCTTGGCGCCGTCCTTCCCGGGTAACTGGAGCTGTGCCTCAGCATTTTTACCCCATGTTGATCATTTAGGCAGCCTAAGCAAATTCTGACGGCAGCCTAAGCAAATTCTGACAGCACGTAAAATGCCATTTTCTGCTGTCTTGCATAGCCGACTGTGAGGAATTGTGCCAATTTACCCTATGGTGGCTTGGCGCCGTCCTTCCCGGGCAACTGGAGCTGTGCCTCAGCATTTTTAACCTCATGTTGCATCATTTAGGCAACCTAAGCAAATTTTGATGGAAGCCCAAGCAAATTCTGACGGCACGTAAAATGCCATTTTCTGCTGCCTTGCAAAGCCGCCTGTGAGGAATTTTGGCAACTTACCCTATGGTGGCTTGGCGCCGTCCTTCCCGGGCCAGTGGAGCTGTGCCTCAGCATTTTTAACCCCATGTTGCATCATTTAGGCAACTTAAGCAAATTCTGACGGCAGCCTAAGCAAATTCTGACGGCACTTAAAATGCCATTTTCTGCTGCCTTGCAAAGCAGCCTGTGAGGAATTGTAGCAACTTACACTATGGTGGCTTGGCGCCGTCCTTCCCAGGCAACTGGAGATGTGCCTCATCATTTATTTTTTTTAAATTTGTTTATTTATAAATCCACACACAGGAGAGATTATACAAGAGCATTACATGAAGCAGTTCAGGTCATGTAACCCAGAGTCCCCATCTCCCACCCCTTGCGTTCCCCGGCAAGCATAACCCCATGTTGCATCATTTAGGCAGCCTAAGCAAATTCTGACGGCAGCCTAAGCAAATTTTGACGGCAGGTAAAATGCCATATTCTGCTGCCCTGCAAAGCCGCCTGTGAGGAATTGCGCCAACTTAACCCTATGGTGGCTTGGCACCTCCCTTCCTGGTCAACTCGAGTTGTGCCTCAGCATTTTGAACGCTATGATGCCTCATTTAGGCAGCTTAAGCAAATTCTGACAGCATCTTAAGCAAATTCTGACGGCAGCCTAAGCAAATTCTGACGGCACATAAAATGCCATTTTCTGCTGCCTTGCAAAGCCGCCTGTGAGGAATTGTGGCAACTTACCCTATGGTGGCTTGGCGCCGTCCTTCCCGGGCAACTGGAGCTGTGCCTCAGCATTTTTAACCCCATGTTGTATCATTTAGGCAGCCTAAGCAAATTCTGACGGCAGCCTAAGCAAATTCTGACGGCACGTAAAATGCCATTTTCTGCTGCCTTGCAAAGCCGCCTGTGAGGAATTGTGGCAACTTACCCTATGGTGGCTTGGCGCCATCCTTCCCGGGCAACTGGAGCTGTGGCTCAGCATTTTTAACCCCATGTTGCATCATTTAGGCAGCCTAAGCAAATTCTGGCGGCACGTAAAAAGCCATTTTCTGCTGCCTTGCAAAGCCGTCTGTGATGAATTGTGCCAATATAACCCTATGGTGGCTTGGCGCCGTCGCCTGTGTGGAATTGTGCCAATATAACCCTATGGTGGCTTGACGCAGTCCTTCCCGGGCAACTGGAGCTGTGCATCAGCATTTCTAACCCCATGTTGCATCATTTAGGCAGCCTAAGCAAATTCTGACGACAGCCTAAGCAAATTCTGACGGCACGTAAAATGCCATTTTCTGCTGCCTTGCAAAGCCGCCTGTGAGGAATTTTGGCAACTTACCCTATGGTGGCTTGGCGCCGTCCTTCCCGGGTAACTGGAGCTGTGCCTCAGCATTTTTACCCCATGTTGATCATTTAGGCAGCCTAAGCAAATTCTGACGGCAGCCTAAGCAAATTCTGACAGCACGTAAAATGCCATTTTCTGCTGTCTTGCATAGCCGACTGTGAGGAATTGTGCCAATTTACCCTATGGTGGCTTGGCGCCGTCCTTCCCGGGCAACTGGAGCTGTGCCTCAGCATTTTTAACCTCATGTTGCATCATTTAGGCAACCTAAGCAAATTTTGATGGAAGCCCAAGCAAATTTTGACGGCACATAAAATGCCATTTTCTGCTGCCCTGCAAAGGCGCCTGTGAGGAATTGTGCCAATATAACCCTATGGTGGCTTGGCGCCGTCCTTCCCGGGCGATTGGAGCTGTGCCTCAGCATTTTTAACCCCATGTTGCATCATTTAGGCAGCCTAAGCAAATTCTGACGGCAGCCTAAACAAATTCTGACGGCATGTAAAAAGCCATTTTCTGCTGCCTTCCAAAGCCACCTGTGAGGAATTGTGCCAATATAACCCTATGGTGGCTTGGCGCCGTCATTCCCGGGGAACTGGAGCTGTGCCTCAGCATTTTTAATCCTATGTTGCATAATTTAGGTAGTGATAGCAAAATCTGGCGGTGAATCCGCTGTGGAATCGCGGGTATTGAGTCCTTTCATTTATTCTTTTGTTCTTTTAGAATATTAAGGCTGTTTTTGCTTAGAAGTTTACACATTTTACTGTTAATGTGATGATTGTTTTGTAAAGGTAAATTTTTTACCAAACACAATAAAAAAAGTTTTAAAAAAAATATTGAGTCTTTTCCTTTCCTCAGCTGTACAAACTGCAGGCTTGTCCAGGCGCATTTTTAATTCCAAGGGCCCCCCTGCCCCATTTGGTGTTATCTATTGTGGTGGTTGCCCTCCCCGGGCTTTCATTTTGCCTTAAAGTTTAGCCTCCCTGGTGCTTTTATTCTGGTTCTGGGCCTCTCGGGCCCCTCGAGCCTCATGGGGTGGGGGGGGAGAAACCCCTTTATGTAATGTCTTTGAGGCCCGGTCTTGTGGTGATGAGGTGCTGGTGGGTCCCCCTCCTCCACCGGACCTCCTTTTGTGGGACCTATGTTCTGCAGCTACCTGGGGATTCTCTCCTCGTGGAGGTCCATGGGGCTATACCTGGCGGGTTGTCTCTCTCTCTCTTGGACCAGGTCTGCAGGACCCCTAGTCCTTTACTTCCCCCGCTTTTAGGGGGCAATATCTCCCAGCGACCCCCCTGCCTGAGGTGTCAACTTTTCCCCTCTTGATATTAGAGGCTTCATCTTCTGTGGTTGCCACCGTTTGTCTGGTTAGGCGTGCCTGCCCTCCCTGGAAGCTCCACCTTAGCTCCTTTATTCTGCTCTGGGGAACCGGGGTGTCTGGTGTCACTCTTGTGGGCCCTTGATCGGATTTCGCCGGGGCCTCCACGGTGCGGTGCCTTGGCCCTTCCTGGCCTCAATCTTCTCCTGGATGGTTGGTGTGGTGGGGGTTGTGAGGTAGTCCTTTCTGGGTATAGCTGACTGCTCTGTGGCCCGGAGCCTCTTCCCTCCCTTGCTATGTCCTACGGTATCTTCCTCTGTGTGTTCGCTTTAATAGAGGGGCCTCACCTGTTGCACCCGTCGGGGTTGCAGTTGTCGGGATCCTTGTGAGGCTCCACAGGTGCTCCTGCTATCCCCCTGTTGCTCTCCTCTATGCTTGCCCCTTCAAAGCTCCTGCTGTCCCCTTGTTGCTCTCCTCTACGCTTGCCCCTTCAAGGCTCCTGCTGTCCCCCTGTTGCTCTCCTCTACGCTTGCCCCTTCAAGGCTCCTGCGATCCCCCTGTTGCTCTCCTCTACGCTTGTCCCTTCAAGGCTCCTGCTATCCCCCTGTTGCTCTCCTCTACGCCTGTCCTTACAAGACTACACCGGTGCTCCTGCTATCCCCCTGTTATTCTCCTCTACGATTGTCCTTATGAGGCTCCACAGGTGCTCCTGCTATCCCCCTGTTGCTCTCCTCTACGCTTGTTCGTATGAGGCTCCACGGGTGCTCCTGCTATCCCCCTGCTGCTCTCCTCTACGCTTGCCCCTTCAAGGCTCCTGCTGTCCCCCTGTTGCTCTCCTCTACGCTTGCCCCTTCCAGGCTCCTGCTGTCCCCCTGTTGCTCTCCTCTATGCTTGCCCCTTCAAGGCTCAGGGCTGACTCCGGCTGCTTTCCCACTCATAAGGCACTGGATAGACGAAGAGGCTATTTGCAACAAAACTAGCTGCTTAGGTGCTGTAGGCAGATGAAAGTGTCTGAGTTGCCTGGGCCTCCCTTTCACGGCCCGACAGAGGAGATGAGTAGTGCCTTTGAAGGGTTAGTCTTGCCCAAACTACGTAATGGGATGCTAATGAACCTGCTAATAAAACAACTACCCTTTTGTGAGGGTCCAATAAGTAATGATATTGAGAATTGATTTCTAATACTTTAAGGTATGAAGCAAGCACACTGTGTTGTGATATGCAGTTAGCAGACCACACCATTTTTAAAATGTTCGTAGGTAGGCCACCCCCATCAGGTATTAGACCATGGCCATCATGCAAGACACGCCCCCAAATGAACCCCCACCACCTTACTTTCTTACCCCACTTAACGCCCTGGGAGTACTTGAAGCAGGGTATGGGTAATATATAAAACATTCTTGCAGAGGGTTGGTTGTGGGTTCTCGGGATTCAAAGCACCAAACTCAACGCGAGTCTTGGATAGTCTTTCACTGAACGAAAATCGTAAAGTACATGTACCCCTAGTAAGTCTGCATAGCACCATGGATGACACATATGTTACGCTCTCCTGGCTCCCACAGGGGCGTCGATCGGACCCGGACAGCTGCGACCTCCTCCAACGTGAAGCGTATTGCAGAGATGACAGACTGGACTGGACCGCCTAATCTCGTCGGCTTGACCCGTAGAAGTATTCTCCTGCAAGTGGAGAAAGGGATTTAGCCACCCCACTGTTCTCCCCACTAATCACCACCGATATTCACTTTCAGTAAGCTCACCTTAGGTTTGTAAATGATGAGCTCTCCATCCTGCGTGGAATGCAGGGGCGCATAGATACCAGTTACTTCACTGGTTTGAAGGCGTTGGAAGAGTTCCGGATGAATATTTACTCCGAGGTTCCAGGCGAGAACCTGTAAGTATAAAGTTCAAAGAGTTCAATATGTCCGATGTTCACTCTTGTACATTCCTTTCTTGTGTTGCAGCTGGGTCCAAGGGAAGATTGTCTTGTGGCAGCTGATGGTGTTCAGGTAAGAGTATGTATTACCCAACACTGTCCGGCAAAAGATGCGTGTGTTTAAATTGCTGGTTTCACTCTCCTTACAGGTGCGGCGTAAGAAGTTGCGGTTTGTTACGCAATAATGCCTCCGGTTGTTAATCAGGTAAGTCAATGGTGGAGAGGTTGTATTTGTTGGCTCTCTCGGCTCACCTTATGTTTCTTTTGTTTCGCTAGATGGTGGAATTCGGCGGAGAAAATGATGGAGGCTGCGCCGGATCGAAAAATGCTGTGAGGACTGGCGAGTATGGCACGGCGCTGCAGCTGGCGATGCGACGCATGTAGAATAATGTCCTTTTCAAGTTCAAAGACGTGATGGATCCGGAATTCAGGTAAGGATTGAAATAATATCCGTTTTCTAACCTTTCCTTCTTCTTTCTTCTATTGCTAGGGCTCTGGATTCACGACGGGCGTGGCTGAAGACTGGATGCTGACTGCAGGCACGGTGAGCGTTACGCTGCTGGATGCAGAATAACGCAAAGCATGTGCTGCTGTTCGGGCGTGGTTTAAATAGCCTCCAAAGTAGATCCAGGTAAGAAGTCCCTAGAACCACACCCGAGTAAAAAGTAGTCCCTGTAGTAAAATAGTCCCATCCAGGCCTCAAGTTGGCTTGGATTCATTTGCAGCATGGTCTGCATGAGGTAAGTAAAGTCTATGAGCCTGGCGCCTATGGCGCCAGGACTGATTTCTATTATGGGCCTGGCGCCTAAGGTGCCAGGACTGAACCCAGACAGCCCCCAGCCAGGGCTGCTGAGGTTTTATCAAATGTCTGGATGCCTGCCCCCGGGGCTGATGGACTTGATCTGGATGCCCGGGGGTAGGCATCATGACACAGTGATTGTGTAGACCTCTAATGATCTACCATCGCCAAAGCCTGAGATACCCATAACCTTACCTTTCATTGCCCCTCAAGGTAGGGGTATATTCAATCTTGCCCCACAAGGGAGGGGTACACCCAATTTTGATCAATCCAAGCATTCGGCTCTCCTCCAAATGGCCCAACTTTATGGCCAACATTGCTAAAGAGCTACTCCTTTGTAAGGACCCATTTGACCATGGCTTTTTGTTGAGTGCATTAAACGATTGGGTAGCGGACCTATGGGTGCCGAAAGTGAACTCTGCCTCCCAGACACACAAGCATGCTAGCGATGATGCTCTGCTACAGGCAGCGAGGGTAAACACTGCCAGCCAAACTCTTTCACAAATGGAAATGACAGATCAAGCCACTCAAACTGACCTCTGTATTGAGGAATCCCTGAGTTCTATTGGGCCAATATTGGCATGCGATGAAAAGGCAAAAAACCCTAGCGTAGACTTATTACAGGAAACTGTTCCTTCCTTATCTCTGTGTGAGTGCTGGCCATAAAGAGGTTAAACATCCCACAGTCATGAATGCCAAATTGAAAAGCACTTCCCTACAAAATCTGCCAGTAAAAAAAATCACATATGCCTAAGATAATGGACTCAAACACTCATGACTTTGTAATGGATCAAAGAAATTTCATTATAACTAACATTCAGAAAACTAAAGAAAAAGAGCCCAAAGAAGCCCTGCGCAATAAGGTTCTCGCTTGGTTGCGCCAGAGAACTGGCCCAGGAGTAGTCAGACTCAAGGACTTAATGATCATTCAGAGGATAGATCTGAGTGACTGGTGTCTGCTACCCAATTGTGACTGCATTTTGGTGGGCTGTGGGGCCAGCACCTTGCCTGCTTTTCTCAGACGATGCAAATATCTACTCAAAGGGACCTCAAACTGTAACATTATTCTTTGAATTTAGATCTCAGAGAGTTAATCTTATGGTTCTTCCTCTTCCTGATTATTGTTAACATGCTTACTCTGATTTTCTCAATACTTGAACTGCAGTTACTAAGTGGATGGCGATTGTTATGTCTTGCCCATTTTGCTCTTATCTTGTTATCGACCCTTATATGTATTTATGTTGTTTGTCTTGTCTGCGCCCTCCGGGTCCTCAGGTGCCCAATACAAATTCAATAAAGTAAAGTAAAAGTGCTCAAACACCGCCTGGGAACTGTATGGGAACCTGACGCATAAAGTGTTGCTAAGTATCACACACCAGGTGAAAAGTGCGGCTTCTCTCTCGTGCAGTTATCACACCATTGACGAGAAGTCCTGTCCCGCCTCCCCTCACTGAAACAATTACACTCATTCTGAAACTAACGCTACAACTGACTGCACACTACACATCCCATCTCGCAAAACCGCAGCTATTTGGACAATTGGAGACACTCACTGCCATCCTTGATTCCCTCAAGGACCCATCATATGTGCCTGGCTGCCTCTGTACTCGAAACTCTTTAAACTGAAGCACTCCTCCTTTACCTGACAATCATTAACTGCTCACAGCAGGACACAACTGTATTAATTCCGCAGGCAAGTGACCTTCATAGAATCAGAGTTGTCTAGTGTTAGAGAGAATTCTCATTTCATGGCTAATTTCCCTTACCTAGTGAATCCCTCAGCAGCTTTGCTGGATCTCTGGAGTTGTTTCTTTCCACTTGGTAAGCGTGTGAGCTTTTCACCACTCTTACTTGTGTTTTGCTATGTGTTTTTACCTGTTTTCGTGATTGTGACCTTCTTTTGTGCGTCACACAGCACCGTCTGTGCAGTGACACAGGGTTGTCGTTCAGACTTCCCACCGACTCCATTTCTTAGGCTGACTACTGTCCCCCAGAAAAGGGTAAAGTTACCATTAACTTTACTTAGTAAAATTAACCACAGATCCAGTACACCCCATCTTACATGGAGTACTGGAAGGGTTAACTCTTAGCCCTTTTTATCTGTACCTCGTAGAGCATTGTTTTGCTCTTTTAACATTTAGACCTGGCTGGTGGCAGTGCCATCTACCCTAATTTTCTACCGTGGTTATCTTATATAACCGTGTTAACATTGTAGGCTATTGTGTGAGCCTCAAACTTAAACCCGCTTGACCAAATATTTTTTCTTTTGGCTCCGGTGTGGTTTATTCGCCATTTCTTTTTTTTAAAATCCTTCTTGTGTTTTACTTTGCGCGGCAAACCAGGTTTGCCTTCTTTGTTCACTGTCTTTTGGCGGGCTGCAGCCAAGAAGCCCTCCTCAAGGTGCCTGGGTGTCTAGGTGGGCTAAATGTGAGGGAGGGGTGTAGTCACCCCCTGCAAAGGGTATCCTAGGAAACCCAAGTTGCACTTTTTCATGATTGGCTGAGGTGGTTGTCCGGGCTGGACAACCCCCCTGCTGTGTGATTGACAGCCAGGCTGTGTGAATGGGGTATTTTCGCATAAAAGGCAGGTCTCTTGGGCTGGAAGTCAGAGAGTCGCCACTGGAACTACAAGGAACCGAAGAGAAGCGGAGGAGAGGTCGACTGCTGCAACTATCCCGTACCGGTGAAGCCTTGCTGCAGTCCTGAGCTATCTACCCTTCAACGACTAAGAGGAGATCCAGTCCGGAGTCTTCTTCCCTTGAGCCTGGTGGGGATAACCAGTTCATCTTCAGCCAGAGGTCGCCTTCGTGTTCGAAATCGCTGCACACTGCTGTAGTGGTCCGGATAGCCACCTGAAGAGCCTCTCCTGTTTTTAAGGAGCGCACCTTTTATTCATCGTCGCTGCTGCCGGCCTCATCCCTGTGTGGTGTAGACCCCCTTCATCGTCCTTCGTGCCTAAGCCAGTAATCGTGGGTCTACAGGAAACTACCAGGAACAACTGCTGTGGCACCAGCTTCTTCTTTGAAAAGGTACTGTGTCCTGCTTGAGGAATTTTGGGTGAAATCCCTATTTCTCGCTTATAAGGCTTCCCCTTATTTTTCCCTCCTTCTTATAACTTTTGCTTCTGAACATTGGACAATATCTAAAGTACTTTTGGCAACTTTGAATTGCGAACTATTCTACGTATGATCCTCGACACAGGAACCCGGTTCCACTTGACACTGGCTCCGGCCTCTTGACCCTTGTATTTCTGCCTACGAGTGTTCTTCGATTCTGTTTGCCTACCTAACGTATTGGCTATGATTTTTGCCCCCAACTCTCTCTGGATATCTCAGGTGCTAAGTGTTTTTTTGCCCCGGTAGCATTTCTTGCCGCGGATACGTGTTTATTTAGTATACCGAACTGTCAAAAAGTGATCGCAATCGTATTCACGGTAACATGTAATGTTTCGTAACACCGGTTCTCTCAAACACAGGGTACTTACCTTGATTTATACCATACAAAGTGAATTGGTCAGTTGTAGTGTATTTAACGTGTGGTTTCTAATCTAATAGAAGTGTTGGGTTAATAACAAATGGTTTAAAAATAAATGTACTTATATTTTTTACCTGAAACCTTGAGTCAGTGTTTGCTTGAGTCACAGTAATTGTGGTCCCTTTGTGTAATCTCTGCTACTGCTCATATACTCTTGAGATAAGCCTGGCTGCTCCGCTACTGCTACCAATTTAACATAGTAGTTCAGGCTTGTACCAAAGGTAAAACTTGTATTGCCACCTGTGGTCTTAATTGTGTGTAGTGGTCCCTAAGGGCACTGCACAGGATTCTGCCTAACATCTAGCCAAACCCTCCGATTGGGCTTATAGCTCTTTGGTGACTATTATCCAATTAGGAGGGTCATTCTGTTTGGGATATGAGGCACACTGTGACAAATCGACTTCGGTGCACCAGTGGTGCAGGGATGAATATCGGTTTCTAAACCATCAAATAACCCCACAACCCCACAACCTCTAGTACACCATAAGGGATCTGAATAGATTGGAAACATAAGCAAATTATAAACCTTGTTCAATTTTGGTAACATGGACGGAGCGGCAGGCTTATCTGTGAATAGTCGTGGATCGTTGGTTAGTTGCAACACAGCGATAATACAATTATTACCCAATGTCTTTGCTTTGGGTAATAATCGCTTCGTGAAAGCGAGGTGAGTGGAAAGCATCTAAAAGCTCCTCCGAGCCTGTTTTTGCCATTTAATTTTATTAGTCTGTGCTCCGTGCCTCAGTGAATCCCTCTCCCCGCCTTCCCCACCAGCTTCCTCTTCCTGATCCCTGCCCGTCTCCTAGCCCGCCCACCTTCCTGATTGGTCAGATGATTGGTCAGATCACTAGTCTTAACTGATATGAGTTTCTTGACCTACTATCCGCCAGATGTCGCTGTGTACCCCCGCCCTTATTTCCCTCGTTGTCACTGTGTGCCCACAAGGTCCCAATGTTTCACTGTGGGCCCTGACTCCCTGGTTTCCATCTCGTCACTGCCCCTCCACAACCTCCGGTCCAGTGTGATGCTCCCAGCTTCTCGCCTGGTCCCCTAAAATATCGCCATCTACCCCATGCTCCTCTCGTGTCCCATGTTGTCGCTGTGTGCCCCAACCCCCTCTGGTCACCCTTGATGTCGCTGAACACCCCCAGCCCCTCCGGTACTGTGATGTCTCTCTGTACCCTCTGGTCCCCTGCATGCTGTTGCTGTTTGCCCCTATACCCGGTCCCCTGCGATGCCCCTGTGTACCCAACCCCTCCGGTCCTCCTTTAAAGTTCCCAGGCATGCCCTCCTGTCTGTGCCCTAGCACCTGCACTGTCTAGGTTTCTCTAGACCGAGTGCAGTAACTAGTCTTCATATTTGTGCTGTTCATGCCTTGTGGGAGTGTCTTTGCTTTCTCCCTCTTTCTCTCCCTTGTCATGGAACGCCTTTGAAGCGCATTGCGTTTAGGTGCCGTGTGGATGGAACATCATATCATATCAGTATGCTTACTCTCTACTCTACACAACACACAATTAGAGTGCACCTATACCCCTCAATCAATTCGGCCTAGCTGCTCACATACAACCACTACCCCACAAACACGTCATCACTCTAATAAAATGCAGCTATATCCCATTTCAAACCGGCCTAGCTGCACACATAAGCCTCCTACAGGCCTAACGCAGCCAGAATCTAGTCTGGGTGTACACCCAGCAGACTGCACACATTCAAGTGATATCATCAACACCTCATACACCCCAGTCAAATGTGTCATAAAACTGATTCAAATTATATATACTGTATAGCTTTTGAATTATATGTTCTTTAGCACTACCAAGGAGTTCTCCAGGATGACATTTCAAGGCACAGCAAATAGTTCCTACTGAACAGTATGTGATGTTCCATCCCACTCTGTTGCTCCTTTCAGCAAGCATAGATGTATAAGCCCCCATTTGCTTTATTGGCCTACATTCTGTATAGTTGAAGGCCATTTGAAGTTATGCTGATTTGATCAAGGTTAACACAAAGAAGCAAAACAGTACAGAACCAATCAATTTTTACGCTGACTATTTTATTCTTTACAATGAAATATGTATTAACAGAAAATAAATTACAAAAGTCATCAAGAAGACAACTTCGAAGCAATGGCACTCAGAAGGAGGTTGGTGCGAAATTCAGGTCACCCACACAAGCCAACGCTGAATGCTCCAATGAGGATGACTTCTCTGTAAGTGTAAAGAGATGAAAAAAGTAAGGCTCAACAAAGATTGGGATGCATACAATACCACCAAAATGTAACGTATGACAGCATGAACATATTAATCAATAATGTATTGGGTATTTAGAATGCGCCTATACAGAAAATGGTGCATCAAGGCACATATATTTATAATAGTAATGTGAAATTCCAATGTACATGTCATCACAGTAAGCACAATGGTCTGCAAGTTCAGGCCCAGGAATCCCGCGGCAAATTGTACAATAAATTGTGAGCCTAATCTCACAGTTCTTGGGGTCTGTTCGCCTGAGGTGCTCCAGCGGGATAGGACAAAATGACCATATACAAATTACCGACCCCCCCAAAAGACCTAAAATACATACCACCAAAGGCTCGAACTAAATAAAGTTTGAACCTTTTGTGATATGTATTTATTGGTGGGGTCGGTAAAAAAAAAACCCAAAGGCTGTGGGGGTGTCCCCTACAATACCCAGCTCACCATACTATACAGTATAGTGAGTGGGGGTTGCGGGGAAGACCCCCGCAGGTGCCCAACAAAAAAAAAAGAAAATGACCCTGCGGCGCCGGTTCCCGATCACGGAAGTGAAAGGGATCAGGCGTCGCAGGGTCCAGCCAGACGGAAGGCAAAGTAAGGGGGTGGGGGTGAGGGTGCATTGGGGGTGGGGTAGGGGTTGCGCACATCGAGAATGTTCAGGAGAGAAATGATCGAAGATTATTTCAGGCAAATAATCTTCAGTCATATCTCCCTCCAACATTTACTTTGGGGAAAAAAAAAATCACACAGATTCTCTCCAGCACCCTGTTTCCCACAGTTCTGAGGTTCTTTTATCCTTTGTTCTCTGTCCCAGGTGCTCGCACAATAATTGGAGCCTGTGAGTGCATTCTAGGTTTATGGGATATTGTTATTCCTGTCCCATTAACTTAGTAAACGTCCACAAACCTCCCCAAACTAGAAACAGCCGCAGCTGCCCAGAGTGGAGAAAGGGATGCCGAGATGCTTACCAATTGCAGAGTGAGGCAATGAAACGAAGTGTGGCGAGGAAGCCGTGTCTCCAGGTGTAACGGGTCCTCTGTCTGTTACGCAGGGGCAGCATAAACTCATGCATCCCCATAGGGTTATAGCACCTGCACTATAGTAGTACACTGTAACCCCTCAGGGATAGAGGGTTAGGGTCTGTTGGATTGTATAGGCACAGGAAACTAGGGTAACCGTAAAGAGAATTAGGTAGAGGGTGTGGAAAGCAAGGGGGAATTAGGGTAAGGAACACAGTACTTACCTGTAACTGTTGTTCTCCAGCATGGGTCTGGCATGGAATCACATGCTCATGAATATTCCTTGTCGTCAGGCTCGGAATCCTCGGTATAATAAAACAAAGTTTCGCTTTCTTTTATAAACTGTCTTTCTCCTATAAACCAATGACTGAGCTCTGGGTCATACTGCCCCCAGCCAATGACTTCCCTCCCCCTAAGCCCCTCCTCTGGCAACCATCTTCAGATTTGGTTGCACGTAAAGTGGCAGTAGGACCAAGAAGATCCCCAGAGGAGCAGGAGGGAGGTTTTGCATGCAAGACCCATGCTGGAGAACAACAGTTACAGGTAAGTAACATGTTCCTTCTCCAGCATGGGGTCTAGCATGCATTCACATGCACATGGATAAAGAATACATAGCAGTACATACATACACGACCATGGGAGGTGGCAAGGCTCAACAGAAGGATTTAATCTTGCCTCCTCACCTTCAAGCAACCAGGTTGCGTAGCACTGCTTGGCCGACTCTGGACTCCTCTCTGAAATCCCTGTCAATGCAGTAGAATTTCGTGAAGGTGTGGTTAGACCTCCACGTAGCAGCCCTGCAGATGTCTAGCAGGGGCACAACAGACAGGAGCGCCGTTGTCGCAGCGATCGCTCTGGTGGAGTGGGCTCTCAGACGGCCAGCCAGCGGTTGGTTTGCCAACCAGTGACAATGGGAGATGGAAGCCTTGGACAAGGCCTTCCCATGGTTCACAGGACCAAAGTTAACAAAAAGCCGAGACGTCTTCCGGAAACTCTTCGTGCGGGCCACATAAAACTTCAGCTCTCGAGCCACATCCAGTGAGTGCAAAGTCTTTTAAGCCGGCGACGAATGCATCAGGAAAAAAACACAGGCAACACCAAGGGTTTGTTGACATGAAACTCGGATGGAAACTTGGCCATGAAGGAGGGGTGCATCCGCAGCACCACCCTCATTTTGTGGAAAGTGAAATAAAGCTGCTTGCAGGACAGGACATGGATCTCACCTACTCTCCTGGCAGAGGTAATGGCCACGAGAAAACCGGTCTTCCAAAACAGGAACTTGAGCGGAGCTTTATGCATAGGCTCGAAAGGTTCCATGTGTGCCTAGTCTGCACCACGTTGTGTTCCCATGCAGGGGCAGCCCATTCACCGGCGGGAACGATTGGAACAGTTCCCTAATGATCTCCATGACTAGATGGTGCGACCAAAGCAAAGTCTGTCCTGGAGCCCTGGTGTAGCAGGAGATAGTCGCCAGATGCACAAAGATGGCGACGTGCGCCTGCCCTGACGTAGCCAACGACAACAAGTTGGAAGGACTTGTGGGGCCGTGACCCGTGATCTACTGTGATCGGCACCAAGTTGTGAAACGCTTCCATTTGTGTCTGTAACACTTCAGAGTCCACGACGCCCTGGCCTTGGCGAGGACCTCCCTGCAGTCCGCAGGCAGCTCCTAACCACCAAACTCGAATGCTGCAGAAGCCAGGGCTTCAGGTTCAGCGATCATGGGTTGTGGTGCAGGATTGCACCTCCTTCCCTGGCGAGAAGATCCACGACCACTGGTAGCTTGACTGGAGGGGACGCGGACATGCTGAGAAGGTCCGGGTACCCGATTTGCTTCGGCCACACTGGTGCGACGAGGATCATCCTGAACCGGCACTGTTTGAGTGGACTGATGACTTGTAGTAGCAGCAGCAACGGAGGGAACGCATACAGGAACAGGCCTTCCGAAAGGGAAGGTGAATGCCTTCCCCATGCTCCCCGGCTGGGGAAAGCTAATGGTGATCCTCCGGCACTTGGTGTTCATCGCCGTCGCAAACAGATTGATGTGGGGATTGCCCCACCTGAGGAAGAAGTTGTCCACTTCACCCTGCAGAAGCTCCCACTCGTGGCAAGAGCGCAGCTCCCTGCTGAGGGAGTCGTCAATGTTTTGACTCCCGCCAGGTGAAAAGTGAAGGAAGTTACTTACCTGTAACTGTTGTTCTCCAGCATGGGTCTGACATGGATTCACATGCTCATGAATATTCCCCGTCGTCAGGCTGGGAATCCTCGGTAAAGAAAAAATCAGTTTCAGTTTCGTTTCTGAACTGTCTTTCTACTAATAACCAATCACTGGTCTCTGGGTCATACTGCCCCCAGCCAATGACTGCCCTCCTCTGGCAGCCATCTTCAGATTTGGTAGCACGTAAAGTGGCAGTAGGACCAAGAGAAGAGCCGTAGGGGAGTTAGATGGAGGGTTTGCCTATGAATCCATGCCAGACCCATGCTGCAGAACAACAGTTACAGGTAAGTAATATTGTTCCTTCTCCAGCATGGGGTCTGGCATGGATTCACATGGACAACCACGGGAGGTGGCAAGGCTCAACATTAACAATTTCAACAACTCAACATTAAGCATCTCTTACCTCCTCACCAGGCTCACCTTCAAGCGAACAGGTTGCGCAATCCCGGTCGACGCAGTAGAATCTCGTGAAGGTGTGCGTCAACCTCCACATAGCAGCCCTGCAGATGTCCAGCAGGGGCACACCAGACAGGAACGCTGTGGTAGCAGCGATCGCTCTGGTTGAATGGGCTCTCGGACGGCCGGGCAACGGTCACTTTGCCAACCGGTGATAGTGCATGATGCAGCCGGAGAACCATCTGGAAATGGAAGCCTTTGAGAGGGCCTTCCCTTGGTTCACAGGGCCAAAGATCACGAACAGCTGTGACGTCTTCCGAAGACTCTTCGTGCGATCCACGTAGAACTTCAGCGCTCTAGCCACATCCAGCGAGTGCAAAGTCCTCTCAGCCGGCGACGAAGCCGGCGGGAAGAAAACAGGTAAAACCAGGGGCTCGTTGAGATGGAAATCCGACGGCACCTTGGGCATGAAGGAGGGGTGCATCCTCAGCACTACCCTCGTCTCGTGGAATGTCAGATATGGAGGTTTACAGGAGAGGGCCTGGATCCCTCCCACTCGTCGTGCGGAGGCAATGGCCACAAGAAACGCTGTCTTCCACGATAGGAACTTCAACGGTGCCGAATGCAGAGGCTCGAATGGTGGACCCAGGAGCCTGGTCAGCACCATGTTGAGCTCCCATGCCGGAGTCTTCACCGGCGGGAACGAGCGGAACAGTCCTTTCATGAACTCCTTCACAAGGCGATGAGACCACAGCGACAACCGCCCAGGAGTTCTGGTGTAGCGGGAGATCGCCGCTAGATGGATTTTGATGGAGGCATGAGCCAGCCCCGCCTTGGCCAGTGACAGCAAGTACGGCAGCACTTGAGGGGCTGTAATCCGCAGAGGGTTGATCTTCGGTGCACAGCACCAGACAGAGAACCTCTTCCATTTATGTACATAGCACGTAAGAGTCGAGAACGCCGTGGCCTTTGCAAGCACCTCCTTGCAGTCCGCCGGGATATTGTACCCTCCGAACTCTAGCGCTGCAGGAGCCAGGCCTGCAGGTTCAGCGATCCTGGGTCGTGATGTAGGATGGCGCCTCCTTCCCTGGCGAGAAGGTCCGCGTCCGTCGGCAGTTTGATTGGGGGGACGCTGACATGTCCAGAAGGTCCGGGAACCAAATCTGCCTCAGCCACGCCGGTGCGACGAGGATCATCCTGCACTGGGACCGTCTGAGTTGACTGATGAGTCGCATCAGCAACGGTGGGAAAGCATACAGGAACAGGCCGTCCCAGGGGAATGAGAAGGCATCGCCCATGCTCCCCGGCTGGGGAAACCTGCTGGCGAACCTCCGGCACTTGGTGTTCGTCGCCGTTGTGAATAGATCGATCTTGGGATTGCCCCATCGTCGGAATAGGAGATCCACTTGATCCTGCCGAAGCTCCCACTTGTGGCACGAGCACAGCTCCCGGCTGAGTGAGTCGGCAATGGCGTTCTTTATTCCTGCCAGATGGAAGGGTACCAGGAACATCCCTTGGGCAACGGCCCAGTGCCACAGATCCTGCACTTCGTTCCATAGGGCCGGGGATCTGGTGCCCCCCTGCTTCCTGATGTAGAACATTGTGGTGGTGTTGTCGGTGAAGACCCTTACCACTTTGCACTTGAGGGACGGAAGGAACGACGTGAGGGCCCAGAACACGGCTCAGAGCTCCAGGACGTTGATGTGTAGTGACCTCTCTTGCGGGAGCCAAAGGCCTCTTGCGTGGAGATCTCCAGTGTGCGCTCCCCATCCTTCCAGGGAGGCGTCCGTCATCACCGTTTCCTGATGTGCCGGGGTCTGGAAGTCCAATCCCGCCGCTAGATGCGTGTGGTTGCCCCACCACCGGATCGCTTGGCGGAAAGTCTCATTGAGGGAGATCATGTCTTCGAAGCTGCCCGCCGCTTCCATCCATTGGGCGTCGAGGAACTCCTGCAGTGGCCGCATTCGCAACCTGCACAGATGAACGAGGTAGATGCACGACGACACCATGCCGAGCAGGGACTTGATGGACCTCACCCTGGCCACTTCCATGGTCAACAGTCGTTGAACCTTGCCCAGGATGGCTTTCGTCTTTGCGAAGTTGATCGAGAATCCCAGTTCCGTGAGCAGGCGGACGGTCTTTGCTGTGTGATCGAGTTCTCTTGACTTTGCTCGGATGAGCCAATCGTCCGGATAGGGGTATACGTGGATCCCCTGCAGGCGCAGCCGCGCCGCCACCGGTGCCAGGCACTTGGTGAAGACCCTTGGCGCCGACTTCAACCCGAAGGGCAGGGCCTTGAACTGGTAGTGCCGCCCTTGGACCACGAACCGTAGGAACTTTCGATGTCCTTTTCGTATGGGGATGTGGAAGTAAACATCCTCCAAGTCCAGCGACGACAGGAAGTCGCCTTCCTCCAATTGTCCCAGCATGTGCTGAAGGGTGACCATCCAGAACTTCTGGGTCTGGGACTTGATGTATTTGTTGAGGCGGCGAAGGTCTAGGATGGGCCGCCAGCCGCCGGTCTTCTTTCGGATAAGGAAGTACCACGAGTATACTCCGGAGCCCTGGATTCTCTTTGGGACGAGTTCTATCGCACCCTTTCTCAGCATTGCTCGTACCTCCTGGCCACAGGTGGGAAATGGGGACACTTTCTTTGGAACTCCAGGGAGTGCCCGTTGGCCAGGGCGTCCAGCACCCAACGGTCAGTGGAGATGGACTCTCACACGCTGACGAATTTAGCCAGCCGGCCTCCTACCGGGGTGCTCGGGTGGGGGTCCGACGTCACGGCCGGTTCAGTCTTGATTCGCCGAGGCCTTGCCACCTTGGCCTCTTTGGCGACAACGACGGTGTCCTCCTGTCTTGTTGTGGCCTCTGTATGCTTCCTGCGACGAGGAGCGGGCTGCCTGGCGGTACGATGATGCGCTGCCGCCGAATCCTTTGGAGGCACCCTGAGACTTGCCTCCGGAGGTTCGAAAGGACTACCGTCACTGATGGAGAGTACCCAGGGCCCAGGCCGTCTTGGAGTCCACCTTGATGGCCTGCAGCGACTCGTCCACTGCCTTGCCGAACAGGTTGTTCCCGTCGAAGGGCATGTCCAGCACCCTGGTCTGCACGTCCTGACGGAAATCAGCAGTGGTCCTGAGGCAACCGCGCCGGCGAAGGCAAACGCCATTGCCCATCTGGCGAAAGCCAGTGTCAGCGATGCGCGTGGCCACTGTGATGACGTGGTCCAATGCACCTCACCTTCCTGCAGGATTTCAAGGGCTTCTGCCCTCTTGTCATCACGAGGGTGTTGGCTGCCTTGATGGTCATCGCTGCCGACGAGATGACCCGTCGTCCCATGGCATCCAGCTTCTTCCCCGCTGCGTCCGGCGGGGAAGTGGAAGTTGATGCCGCCGCCCCTGCCGATTTCTTCTTGGCCGCCGCGGAGACCACCGAATCCGGGGACGGCTTTGCCCTGAGGCACATCGGAGCAGAGTCTGGGACCCGGTACTTCTTGTACCGGTCCCTCTGCGGCGGGGCCATTGACGGGTTCTTCAGAAGGGACAGTCCTTCGTCCCAGATGCCGTCCAGTAAGGGGACTGAGAGGACGGTCTTCCTCTTGGCCTCCCGTCGTTGGTAGAGGAACCCTTCCTTCTTCTGCTCTTCGGGGCATAGCTGGAAAAGCTCCGATGCCCTGGCGATCATGGCGTGAAAGGAGCCAATTTCGTCGGGAGGGGAGGCCCGGGCACGGGGTGATGGGAGATTCGTCCTGTCGTCACCACCGTCGTCTTCCGTCCCCGTCGTCGCCGTCTCCTTCCCTGTCCCTCGGAGGAGGGGATGGGGTGAAGGCTGGAAGGGAGGTGGACTCACCTCCGCTTGTTCGGTGGGCTTCCCGACGGTCCAGGATTCACTGGATCGTCCGCTGATGGTAAGGGCAACCTTGTCCTTCTCTCTGTTCACAGGGTCTGCAAAGCCATCAAGATTGCTCCTGATTTGTCTTGTGGCATTGGTTGCAACGGGAGCGATGGCTGGGGCGCGGGTTCCTCCGCTTCCTTGACGGTCTGTGGTTCCTCGTCGGCCCCACTGTTGCTCTCTACGTCTGCCTCGTCGGGATCCCTCCAGTAGGTTCTGGCCTCCTCGAACTTCTTGTCCAGGATCTTTTTGACACCAGTGTCAGTTACGACTAGCGTGCCCCCCCTCTTTCTCATCCCAGGGTTTCACGGGGGTCTTTCGATAGGCTGGAAGATGTTTCCCTCCTGTGTGGCAGGGAAACTCTAGGCCCGGAGGTCGTCTCCACTGGGGTAGCCTCCGCAGGCTTCGTCAGGGCCGCCACGACTCCTTCAATCGAGGCCTTCGCCGGGTGAATCAGGGCCTTCACGTTCACGACCTTGGGCGTGTCTGAGGCCTTCACCTTAGGGGGAGGGTCACCGCCTCACCCCCACCCCTCGGCTTTCTCCGTCGGGATCGACCGGGGCTTCTCCAGAAGCTTACCCGGGTTCTCTGACTTCCTTTTCACTGAGCCAGAGCGTTGGCTCGTGGATGATGGCGTCTGTGACATCGTGCCCAGCCTGACAGCCGAGGTGCCCAAACCAACGCCTCTCCTGGTGCCCGCGGACCTGCGGTGCTTAGACTTTTGTTGGGCCCCCGTTGCCGGAGCACCCTCAAAGGTCTTAGAAGACTGCTCGGATTTCTTCTTCTCACCTGCTGCTGGGCTCTTCCCCTCCAGCCAGTTGGTGAGTCGTATACGACGATCCTTCATTGTCCGGACGGACATGTTCTTACAGAACACACAGTCCTTCTCCACGTGCGATTTGTAGTCGTGAAGGCAGTAGAGGCACCGGGAGTGCCCATCTTCCTTGAACGTTCTGTAATCCACATTCTGGGCAGTTCCTGAACAGTTTGGATCTAGTAGGCATCAAATCTCCCTTGTCCTGGGCCATGTCCAAAACGGGGTAGGCCTCAAAGGTCTTCCGGAATCCTCCAAGAAGTGTAATTCGACGAAAATCCGCTCGGAAGAAGAATCGGTGGAGCTTGAGGCTCGAATTGACCGAAAAATTAAGAGTAAACTCTATGGAAAAAAACGCAATACGCAGTAAAAGCTCGAGAGCTAAGCACGAGGACGCCCAACACTTGAACGTGCGGTAAAAATCTGAAGATGGCTGCCAGAGGAGGAGCTTAGGTAGAGGGCAGTCATTGGCTGGGGGCAGTATGACCCAGAGACCAGTGATTGGGCATTAGTAGAAAGACAGTTCAGAAACGACAGAAACTGATTTTTTCTTTACCGAGGATTCCCACCCTGACGACGGGGAATATTCATGAGCATGTGAATCCATGCCAGACCCCATGCTGGAGAATGAGAAACATCCCCTGGGTGACGGAACAGTGACACAATTCCTGCGCCTCTCTGGAGAGTGCCGGGGATCTCGTGCCCCCCCTGCTTCCAGATTTAAATCATTATGGTGGCATTGTCCGTGAAGACCCTCACCACTTGCCCTTGAGGGACAGAAAAAATGACTTGAGGACCCAAAACACTGCCCGTAGTTCCAGGACGTTGATGTGTAGTGTCTTCTCCAGTAGCCACAGGCCTCTGGCGTGGAGACGTCCGTTGTGGTCTCCCCAGCCTTCCAAGGAAGCATCGGACGTGACCGTCTCCTGGTATGGCGGGCTCTGAAGTCTGTGCCCCTTGCTATGTTGGAGCGCACGCCCCACCACCTTATCGCTCGACAGAACTCCTCATCGAGCACAATCCTGTCCTCGAAGCTTCCGGGCACCTGGATCCAACGAGAGTCTAGTAATTCCTCAAGTGGTTGCATGGGTACACATGAATTCCCTGTAGTCACAGATGGGCCGCCAGCCGGGCCAGGCACTTCGCAAAGACTCTGGTCGTCTACTTCAGTCCAAAGGGGAGAGCCGAAAAACTGATTCCTGTTAATCGGATGAAGTAATTATGGAGCACACTGGCTCAATTGAACAAAAATAGAGTTTTCTGAGTCAAAAAGCGCAAAAAAAGCAGAAGGGTCTAAGAGCGGAACACGAGGACTCCCAACACTTGAATGTGCAGTAAAAATGTGAAGATGGCTGAGGAGGGGCTTAGCGAGAGGGCAGCCATTGGCTGGGGGCAGTATGATCCAGAGCTCAGTGAATGGTTTATAGGAGAAAGACTGTTCATAAACGAAAGTGAAACAGTTTTTTCTTTTACCGGGGATTTCCAGCCTGATGATGGGGATATTCACAAGCATCAGAATCCATGACAGATTGCATGCTGGAGAAATGCTCCTCGACAACTTCTGCTTCTCCTCCAATGATCCCATGACTGTTGATAAATCTCTGTGCTCATGAGGCTGTGCGCGTCACACACACACTTCATTACCTCGACACTATGTTGAGACAAGAGACTGCCCAACACCTTACCCAGTGTGTGCTTCACTACTGTGCAGAATGCATATAACACATTAATTATGGCCATTCAGTGCACAGAGACAGTTGTGACTCATACAAGTTACATTGGTATGCACACACGTTATGCATTGATGAATAAACAGGGCTACTTAGCTCTGGCTTGTAGATCTAGGCGGGATTCTCAGTTCTGTGCTTGCATGACGTTCCAAGTGCCATTTCAGTAGATGGTGAAGGGACGCACTAAATAAACAAAGGCTGAAATCAATATGTCAGAGTGTTAGTGCTCTGTTCTTTTAGTACTGAATTCTTTGCTATATGTAAGCGTCTCCTAGGAAACATTTGTTGCGTAACTCACATAAGTAGATTTTTTCTTTTATCTTACATTAAGCACATTAGATTTCTATTTTTGCTTAACAGTCTTTACATTACTGGTTGTTCCAACACTAGCACACATTTTTTTTTTATAACACATTTTATTGGTTTTTTATTTGGGCATTACATAACACAACTTGGACTCCAAGGGAGTCAAACTACAATAACTCACAACCAAGACATGGATCCACGATAACCAATCATATTCATCATATTACTATGTTGTTAACCGTAACACAACAGTCCTATGGGCGTGTATCAAGTCTGTCGGTAACACTTTATTGCGCGTCTTTCCATTTTTGCCAGATTTTTCATGCTTTCTCTGGGCATCCACTGGCGTTATACACTCGCTGCTCCATTGCTATACACATATTTACATCTGTTACCCATTGTTCATATTGCGGGGTCTCTCCAGGTCCCCATAACTGCGCTATGTTCCTTTTGATCAGTGCGGTTGAGGTCGAGAAGAAGGCTTTTTCGTATCGTTTCTTTGCCTTCTCTTCTTTCACTCCTAATAATAATAGTTTTGGGTCCCTTGGGATCGTTCGCCACAGGACTTTTGAAAGTTCATCACAGCATTGCTGCCAGTATTGTTGGATGTTGGGGCAGTCCCAGAGTATGTGACAGAAGGTACCTTCTTCGGTGCGGCATCTCAGGCATCTTGAGTCTGCAATTTCACCCCATCAATGGAGCGCTACTCTCGGGTACTACACCCTATGGAGTATCTTAAACTGGACAAGCCTGATTCTAGAGGATATTGCCGTTTCACGTGGGTACATTATAATTGTGACCAAGTCTTCCGGCAGGATTTCACCTACATATTTTTCCCACTTCGCTTTCAAGCTTAGTAACTAAGGCATGCCAAAGGAGGTTTGTGCACTGTACATAGTAAAGGTGATTTTAGTGTCAATACTTTCTAGAACTATATTTCTCTCTATTGGGGTACAGTCAGGCATATCGGATAGGGCTGGGAGGTGATTCTGTAGTGCATGTTGTAGCTGCATGTGTCTCTATCGCTCAGTAGCGGAAAGATTGAAGCTGGAGGCGAGATCTTTAAAGGGTATCAGTTTGCCATTCAATATAACGTCTTCAACCCTCATTATCCCCGCGTGTTCCCAGCTCGGCCATCTAGGGAGTTTGCCTACCTCGGGGAGGTTCTTGTTTCCACACATGGGTTGCACCGGGGTGATTTTCTTGTCCCAACCAATGTATTTATGTGCTTCTGTACAGATTAGTGTTTTTGGTGTTGCCATTTTCCGTGGGGAGAAGTTTGTTATTTGGTAAAGGCCTTCCAGTGGGGCGGTTCTTGGATTCCCCATTTTGTTGCCCCTGATGCGTGGTAGTGTTTTATCCCCATGTACCATGTCGTTGACTGCTGTCATCTGGCTTGCCCAATAATACGTTTGTAGCCGGGGGAGTCCTAGGCCTCCTTCCCATATGGATCATTGCAGTGTTTGTATCGCTATACGCAGGACGTCCACCGCTCCACAGCAGCTTCCTGATTATGCTTTCGATCTTAAGAAATTCTTGTGTTGGAATATACAGTGGTGCATTCTGGAGAATGTATAGAAAGAGGGGCAGGGTCATCATTTTAAATAGTGCCACTCTGCCTAGTAGGGTCAGGGGCAAAGAGATCCAGTGGCGTACATCTTCACTGAATCTCTCTGTGACTGGGTGCAGACTCCTGGCCACGTATTCGTCTTGCCTTTGGGTTATTTCTATACCTAGATAATGAAAGTGGCTTGTTTCTATTCTGTAGGGACAGTCTACTGGGATTCTATCTCCCTCAACTCCGATTGGGAACAGTATTGATTTGGACCAGTTGACCCAAAGGCCTCTGAATGCCCCATATCGCTCCAGGAGATCTGTCACAATTGATAAAATGAGTTCAAGGGGTCACTTGGGTAGATTAACAGGTCTTCTGCATGTAGGGAAACTTTGTCTTCACACTCGGCCGACCACCAGAAACCTTTCCATGTTTGTGTATTTCTTAACAGAGCGGCTAGAGGTTCTATTGCCAGGGCGAAGAGCATTGCAGATAGTGGACACCCTTGCCTTGTCCCTTTCCCAAGTGTAAAGGGTCTCGGTGGCCAACCATTCACTCTGGGTTCGGCTTCGGGGGAGCTGTAGAGGAGTCATATCCAGCTCATATAGTAATCACGGAAGCCCATGCGATGCATTATCTCCCAGAGTGCCTCCAAGTAGACAGAGTCAAATTCTTTCTCGAAGTCTATTTCCAGTAGCGTCCGGGGGTCCTGTAGGGTAGATGTCTTTTCTATTGCTGCATGGAGCATGTGTATGTTTATGCGCGTGGATCTTTGTGGCATAAATCCGCATTGGTCCGCGTGTATCAGTGATGTTATGACCCTCGGCATTCTATTACCAAATACCTTCGCCAAGAGTTTGGCTTCGCTATTTATGAGGGAGATTGGTCTATATGATCCACAGTTATCTGGGGGTTTATCTTTTTTAGGTATCATGATTATGGTGGCTTTCCTAAGATCTGCGGGGCGATGGCCTCGTTCTCTCGAATGGGTATACATGTGCAGTAGGTGCGGGGCCACCTCGCTCGGTCCTATTTTCTTCCAGGTTTCTATTGGGAACCCATTTGGGCCCAGTGTTTTCCCTGATTGTAACTGCGACATGGCCACTACTTGCTCTTCTTCTGTGATATCCCTTTCAAGCAGCATTTTTTGTTCGTCACTAAGGGAGTGGAGAGGGATTTCATCTAATATCGAGGCATCGAGGGGGGCATTTGGTGATTTGTACAGATCTGTATAGTATGCCGCAAAGCCTTCTGCTATGTCTTCATCAGTTACCAGCGGATCTGCGTTATCAGGTTTGATAACTCTGACCTGACTGTGCCCTTCGTCCCTGCGTTCAAGCCACGCTAGCATTTTGCCCGCTTTCTCCAGCATGGGGTCTGGCATGGATTCACATGCTCATGAATATTCCCCGTCGTCAGGCTGGGAATCCTCGGTAAAGAAAAAACCAGTATCAGTTTCGTTTCTGATCTGTCTTTCGTAGTAATAACCAATCACTGGTCTCTGCGTCATACTGACCACAGCCAATGACTGCCCTCTACCTAAGCACCGCCTCTGGCAGCCATCTTCAGATTTTTACCGCACGTTCATGTGTTGGGATCCTCGTGCTATTGCTCTCGAGCGTTAGTGCTATTTTTCGCGCTTTTTCACAAAAAACTTCGATTCTTTCGGTCAAAAGAGCCTCAAGCTCCACCGATCCTACATCCGATCAACGGGGACCCGTGTCGGATTTATCTGTGCCCCTCAAGGGTGAAGATTTCGTCGAGCTACACTTCGGAGGACTCCAGAAGCTTCTCAGGCCCGGTCTCGGAGATGGCCCAGGAGAAGGGAAGCTCGACGCCCGGAAAGCTGTTCAGGGTCTGCCCTGGATGCCAGCTGCAGAACGTCTTCAAGGAGGACGAACACTCTTTCTGCCTTTACTGCCTTCATGAGGACAAGACGCACGTGGAGAAGGACTGTGCGTTTTGCGGCAACATGTCGGAACGGACCATGAAGGACCGCCATCAACGTCTCGCCAACTGGCTGGAGGGTAAGAGCCCGTCTGGCGAGAAGAAGAAGAAATCCGAGCGGTCTTCTAAGACCTTTGAGGGCGCCCCGGCGACGGGGGCCCAACATAAGGCCAAGCACCGCGAGTCCGCTGGCACCGGGAGCGCCGAACGGTCGGGCTCTACGGGCGCCAGGCAGGGCGCACCCTCCCCGGCACCATCAACCACGAGCCAACGCTCTGGGTCGGGTAAGAGGAAGGCCGAGCACCCGGCGAAGCTCCTGGAGAGGCCCCGGTCGAGCTCTAAGGCAGAGGAGGAGCGTGGCAGTGCCCCCTCCCTCAAGGATAAGGCGGTGAGCGCACCTAAGGTGGTGAAGGCCTTGATCCATCCGACCAAGCCCTCTATCGAAACGGTCGCGGCGGCCCTGGCTCAGCCTGTGGTGGCTACACCAGTGGTGGCGACCTCAGGGCCCAGAATCTCCCTGCCTCCGCGGAGGGAGTCTTCCTTTGTGCCCATCGATAGGACCCCCGTGAAACCCTCCGTGGGGAAGAAGAAGGGGGGGCAGGGCGTCGTCGTAGATTCGGCCTCAACCTCAGAAGAGGAGCTGATCGAGGTCTTAAGCCACGGCCTAGGCGTGGAAGAAGGCCAGCCCGTCGGAATGGACCCCGACGCAGGTGACGACGACGACATCGTCGAGGATACCGACTGGGCCCCTGCTCGCCCGTCGGATTCCCCTCTGCCAGCGCCGCAAGACAACTCGGCGGCCATTTTGTTGGCCATACAGTCCTTATGCTCCGAGATAAGGACGAGGCTACCGTTACCGACGGAGGAACCTCTCCCGTCGGGGGATCCAGAACCGGGACCTTCTGGTGTTCCCCCCACCAAGAAAAGAAGGATCCATCCACCACCTCCTTTTCAACCGTCGCGCCCCGTCCAGCCCTCCTCCCCGTCCACCCGAGGGGATGATACGGGGACTGACACGGCAGCGACGGGTACGGACGACGAGGCATACGACGAGGATTTTCCGTCGTCGCCTCCCACCAGGGCTTCTCCGCCCGACGAGATCGGATCTTTCCACTCCATGATCTCCAGGGCTTCCGAGCTTTTCCAACTCTGCCCTGAGGAGAAGAAAAAGGAAGGCTTCCTTTATCAGCGGCGCGAGGCCAAGAGGAAGACGGTCCTCGCAGTGCCTCTGTTGGACGACATTTGGGATGAGGGCCTTTCCCTCCTCAAGAACCCTTCCACGACGCCAGCTAGAAGAGACCGGTACGAGAAAAAGTACCGGGTCCCGGACACGGCCCCCCTATGCCTCCGGGCGCAGCCTACCCCGGACTCCGTCGTCTCTGCGGCAGCCAGGAAGAAAGCGGGGGGGGGTGCGGCCTCCACATCAACTTCCCCGCCGGACGGCGAGGGAAAGAAATTGGATGCTATGGGACGTAGAGTCATCTCGTCGGCAGCGACGACGATTAAAGCGGCCAACGCCTTGGCTATCGTGGCCCGCTACGACAGGGAGCTCTGGTACAAGATAGCTCCCCTGCTGGATTTTCTGCCGGACGACAAGAGGGCGGAGGCCCTTGAGATCCTGCAGGAAGGTGAGGTGGCGTCGGACCACGCCATCACCGTGGCGACGGACATCGCCGACACTGGGTTCCGCCAGCTGGGCAACGGCGTTTGCCTTCGACGTCGTGGATGGCTCAAAGCTACAGACTTTCGGCAGGACGTCCAGACCAGAGTCCTGGACATGCCCTTCGACGGGAACAACCTGTTTGGGAAGACAGTGGACGATTCCCTTCAGGCCATCAAGGCGGATACTGAGACGGCCAGGGCCCTTGGAGTCCTGCAGCAACGACGAACGCCCTTTCGGAGCGGCGGAGGCAAGGGCGCCTCCAAAGGTTCCGGCGGCGGTTTCGCTTCCTACCGTCAAGCGGCCCGCTCGTCGTCGCAAGAGGCCTACAGAGGACGAGGCAAGTCTAGCGGACCCCGCCGTCGTCGCCAAGGAGGTCAAGGCGGCAAGGCCGCGTCCAAGCAGGATTGAACCGGCCGTGGGGTCGGGCCCCCACCGAAGCACCCCGGTGGGAGGCCGGCTGGCGGGCTTCGTCAGCGTGTGGGAGTCCATCTCCACCGACCGTTGGGTGCTGGACGCCCTGGCCGGGGGCCATGCGCTTGAGTTTCAAAGAAGGTGCCCGCGCGTCCCCCCCGTGGCCAGGAAAGAACTTCACGTCCCTCAACTTCTCCTGGAGGTAAAGGCGATGCTCAGAAAGGGCGCCATCAAACTCGTCCCAAAGAGGCTTCGGGGCTCCGGAGTCTACTCGCGATACTGCCTCGTGAAGAAGAAGACGGGAGGATGGCGCCCCATCCTAGACCTGCGACGTCTGAACAAGTTCATCAAGGCGCAGAAGTTCCGGATGGTCACCCTCCAGCACGTCCTGGGTCAGCTGGAGGAAGGAGACTTCCTATCGTCGTTGGATTTGGAGGATGCCTACTTCCACATTCCCATCCTAAAGGGGCACCGAAAATTCCTCAGATTCGTGGTCCAGGGGCGTCATTACCAGTTCAAAGCCCTTCCCTTCGGACTACGGTCGGCACCCAGGGTATTCACCAAGTGCCTCGCACCGGTGGCGGCGCAGCTGCGCCGCGAGGGGATTCACGTCTACCCCTACCTGGACGACTGGCTCATCCGCGCCAAGACGAGGGAGCTCGCCGTGGTCCACACGGCAAGGACCGTCCAACTCCTCACGGACCTGGGATTCTCCGTGAACTACGCCAAATCCCACCTGGTGCCCGCGCAAGTCGCATTGTTTCTGGGAGCGAGGCTCGACACAGTGTCCCTTCTGGCCTCCCCGTCGGAGGAGAGGACCAGGACCATCTTGGGCAAGGTGCAACGGATGTTGGTGGCCGACGCGGCCAAGGTGAGGTCCATCAAGTCCCTCCTCGGGATGATGTCTTCCTGCATCTACCTCATTCATATGTGCAGGCTCCGGATGCGCCCGTTGCAAGAATTCCTGGATGCGCGCTGGATCCAGACGACGGGCAGCTTCGAGGAAAGGATCAAGCTCGACGAGAGTTTCCGACGAGCGATACGGTGGTGGGGCACCCGCGCGCATCTGACGGCGGGCATGGACTTCCAGACCCCAGCCCACCAGGAGACTGTGACCACGGATGCCTCCCTGGAAGGGTGGGGAGCGCACACCGAAAATCTGCACGCAAGGGGACTCTGGCTCCCGACGGAGAAGTCCCTGCATATCAACGTCCTGGAGCTCCGTGCAGTGTTTTGGGCCCTCAGGTCCTTCCTTCCGTCCCTCAAGGGCAAGGTGGTGAGGATCTTCACCGACAACACCACCACCATGTTTTACATCAGGAAACAGGGCGGAACCAGGTCCCCAGCGCTGTCCAAGGAGGCGCAGGACCTGTGGCATTGGGCCGTCGCCCAAGGGATTTTTCTGGTGCCGTTTCATCTGGCAGGGATAAAAAACACCATTGCCGACTCACTCAGCAGGGAGCTGCGCTCGTGCCACGAGTGGGAACTACGGCAGGATCTGGTGGATCGCCTCTTCCGACGGTGGGGCACACCCCAGATCGACCTGTTCGCGACAGCGACGAACACCAAGTGCCGGAGGTTCGCCAGCAGGTTTCCCCAGACGAGGAGCATGGGCGATGCTTTCTCGTTCCCCTGGGAGGGCCTGTTCCTCTACGCGTTCCCTCCCTTGCCTCTGCTAATCCGGCTCGTCAACCAGCTCAAGAGGTCACGGTGCAGGATGATCCTCGTCGCACCTGCGTGGCCGAGGCAGATATGGTTCCCGGACCTTCTGGACTTGTCAGCGTCCCCGCCGATCAAGCTGCCGGCGGACGCGGATCTACTCTCCAGGGAAGGAGGCGCCATCCTCCACCACGACCCGAAGTCGCTGAACTTGCAGGCCTGGCTCCTGCAGCGCTAGAGTTTGGAGGATACGACATACCGGCCGATTGCAGAGAGGTTCTTGCAAAGGCCAGGGCGTCCTCGACTCTTAAATGCTACGGACACAAATGGAAGAGGTTCTCTGTCTGGTGCCACGCACAGAAGATTAACCCTCTACGGATTACGGCTCCCCAAGTACTGCCGTACCTGCTGACGCTGGCCAAAGCTGGTCTGGCACACGCGTCCATCAAGATTCATCTTGCTGCGATCTCCCGATACACCAGAACCACGGGGCGGACGTCCTTGTGGTCTCATCGTCTGGTGAAAGAGTTCATGAAGGGACTGTTCAGATCGTTCCCGCCGGTGAAGGCTCCGGCCCCGGCGTGGGAGCTCAACGTGGTGCTGACCAAGCTCATGGGACCTCCGTTCGAGCCTCTGCACTCGGCCCCGTTGAAGTTTCTATCGTGGAAAACAGCTTTTCTTGTGGCCATCACCTCCGCACGACGAGTGGGAGAGATCCAGGCCCTTTCCTGCAAGGCCCCGTACTTGACTTTCCACGACACGAGGGTAGTGCTCAGGACGCACCCCTCCTTCATGCCCAAGGTGCCGTCGGACTTCCATCTCAACGAACCCTTGGTGTTGCCTGTGTTCTTCCCGTCGCCTTCGTCGCCGGCTGAGAGGACTTTGCACTCGCTGGATGTGGCTAGAGCGCTGAAGTTCTACGTAGACCGCACGAAGTGTTTTCGGAAGACGTCACAACTCTTTGTGAACTTTGGACCTGTCAATCAGGGGAAGGCTCTCTCGAAAGCTTCCATTTCCAGATGGCTCTCCGGCTGTATCATGTACTGTCATCGGTTGGCAAACCGACCGCTGCCTGGCCGTCCGAGAGCCCATTCCACCAGAGCGATCGCAGCCACCACGGCGTTCCTATCTGGTGTGCCCCTGCTGGACATATGCAGGGCTGCTACGTGGAGGTCGACGCACACCTTCACGAAATTCTACTGCGTCGACCGGGATTCCAGGGAGGAGTCCAGGGTCGGCCAAGCAGTGCTGCGCAACCTGTTCGCCTGAGGTGAGCCTGGTGAGGAGGTAAGATGCTTAATGTTGAGTTTATGTGATGCTTAATGTTGAGCCTTTGCCACCTCCCGTGGTTGTGCATGTGTGTACTGCTATGTATTCTTTATTCATGAGCATGTGAATCCATGCCAGACCCCATGCTGGAGAAGGAACAAGTTACTTACCTGTAACTGTTGTTCTCCAGCATGGGTCTGGCATGGATTCACATGCGAACCCTCCCGCCTACCCCTCTGCGGCTCTTCACTTGGTCATACTGCCACTTCACGTGCTTCCAAATCTGAAGATGGCTGCCAGAGGCGGTGCTTAGGTAGAGGGCAGTCATTGGCTGTGGTCAGTATGACGCAGAGACCAGTGATTGGTTATTACTACGAAAGACAGATCAGAAACGAAACTGATACTGGTTTTTTCTTTACCGAGGATTCCCAGCCTGACGACGGGGAATATTCATGAGCATGTGAATCCATGCCAGACCCATGCTGGAGAACAACAGTTACAGGTAAGTAACTTGTTCCTTATCAACCGTTTCATATATTCTGGCACGCATAGCTCTGTGTGCTTGTTTGGCGCAGTCTAGGGTTATACTCTGTAAGCGTTTTTGGGCTAACATTGATGCTTGGTGTGTGTCACGCAGGTCTAGGGCGAGGTGAATCTCCTCCGCTCGTTTTACGTTTGCCTCTGCTACTTCCAGTGATTTTTGTTGCTTCCTCTTGTGGGCAGTGATCCAGGATAGGATCTCTCCCCGGAGTACCGCTTTGTACGCTTCCCACAGTGCACAAGGATCTCTCACTGATCCAGTGTTTAGTTCAAAGTAATTCTTTGTTGCAGTTTGTATTTGTTCTATAAGGTCTGGGAAACCGAGGTAATAGGTGTTGAGGCGCCAATATGGCGGGGGGAGCGGTCTCTACGTCATCAACTCCATTACCAATGGGGAGTGATCCGAGATACCCCTCGGGAGCAGGGTTGCAGTGATCGCTTTGTGTATATTTATCTATGGGAGGAAGAAGTAGTCTAATCTCGAGGGGGAAGCATGACCACCAAAATGGTATGAGTATTCCCTTGTTTTAGGGTGCAGGTCCTGCCCCATATCCCTCAAGCCCAGTTCAGTCGTGAAAGTAGCAAGTTTGGTATTGGTGCTAGGGTTTCTTCCTCTTAGGTGCGTGTGGTCTAGTTCTACATCCATGACTTCATTGAAGTCTCCCCCCAGGATTAAGCTGTTGGACATATCATTGGTGAGTATGGGCGTAACATCCTTTATTAATGTTCATAATAGTATAGGTGGCACATAGATTGCTAGCATGGCTATCATTTGGTTCCAGAGAGTACCTGTGATGTATACAAATCTGCCACCTGTGTCTTGGGTTACACCTGAGAGTCAGGGGGATCCTTTTATGTATTAATATAAGGGCCACTCTTGAGCCCATCGTAGAGCCTCCGTGAATCGCAGTGCGGTAATTGGTGCGTTTGAACAGGTTACAGGTTGTACCTGCCAAGTGTGTTTCGGTGAGGAAAACTATGTTCGGTGAAGGTCTGTTCAGTAGCTGTGTTACCAGCCTCTTTTCACACTGGTGCCTAGTCCATTGACATTCCACGTTAGTATTTTTAGTGTTTTAGTTTTGTGTTCAGGTGAGGTAATTTTGAGTGCTGTGCATATTCAGGAGCGTAGTGTTAGAGTTCTTGGGTGACCAGTGGTTTGGCCATTACGTGTTGTGATTTCAATGAAGCGTCAGTGTATCGGTTTTTGGATCCGTGTATAACAACGACTAGAACAATAGTAAAGAAAACAAAACCCTCCACCCCCGTCCCCATACTCCACCCAACTTGAAGCATCTGTCGCCCGAACCTTTTCTGGTGATTGAGCAAGAGCACAGTCAGTCGTCAAGCACACATAAATACTCTGTAACAATTTCTATCACCAACAAATTCCAGACTACATTTAAACTTTAGGTCCTGGTGGGGTGGAGATTTGTCTCTGGCTATTGCACCAATATTGTCTATTCTTGGACATCTTAGTTATGTATCTTGATATTGTCTTGCTTTCTACCTCTTTTCCATTCTACAGGGTTCCCGGAGTGTATTTGATTGCACATTTTGGCTCTCACTCTTCTTCCCTGTGAGGCGGCGGTTCTTGGTCATGCTGTGGCAGTTGTCCAGTTCTTTTCTTTCTGTTAAGAATCATTTTAACCCGAGGAGAGCTGTGTTCCTGATCCCAATATCCTCTCGTCTTTTGAGGAGTATGTCGTGGTTGCCTGTGTCGAAGGCTGCGGAGAGATTGAGTCATGTTAGTGCAGAGTTGGCATTGGAATCTGCGTTGGTCTTTAGATCATCTCATATAGATAGTAGTGCAGTTTCCATTTATGTCATGGGTCTGAAGGTACTTGTGCTTGATCTAATAACTAATAGTTTCTACATTTTCCAAGATTTGTTTGTAGACGTAGGTTTCTAGTTGGCAAGACATAGCAATGATGGGAATGTCTTTACCGTAGGATGATGCAGCCTTGTTAAAGTCCAACTGAAATATGCGAGAGCCTAATCATATCACACAAGTACTTGACAAATGATGGTAGCACAAGGACATGAGGTGGCAATCAATCGGAAGTGGAATGAGGAATTCGCCAAATTAAATCAAAATCTAGCAAATAGTGCAAGAATTTCAGCACAATGCCAATGCATGGAAAATGATGTAATCGCTTAGGTATATGATACCAACACCTCACTCTTTCCTCTTCCCAACATCTTTCAGTTGTCATTTGCCCTATGGTTTCCTGTGCTCCTACCCTTTGTCAATCTAGACAAGATACTGCGGCTGATGGGACATGCGACTAGGGGATAGCCTGGCAGAAGATATCTAGGCAAGAGGATGCACAAGAGAGTGCTTTAGAGGGGAGGGTAAGGCTCCTGGGGCAAAGGAGTGGTTGCAGAAATCGGCAAGGGCCGGAATGAGGGTATCAATGTGGTCCTTGATGGTTTTAGAGGAACAGGGATGAACCTCTGTTGATGAGGCTTTCATAGATCGGACTTGTCTAGCGACCTCGTCAGTGGAGAACAGAGGAATGGACCAGAAAGAGGGTGGGGGTGGCTGAAGGAGGGTCAGCGTTCGCAGAAGGAGATGGGAGAGGGTGGACAGGATGTCCTGGCTTTCTGAGATGAAGAGAGAGGCAAGGGCATTGCAAAGGGCCTGTGAGCGACAGGAGGGGGTAGAGACTGCAGCAGGGTTGGCCAGCTCCTTGTAGATTTTAAAGAGTTTGGCCAAGTTATTAGATGCCGCAGAGACACAGGCTTGAATGTGGGCTCTCTTCTTAGTGTGGACAGAGTCGATATTGACTTTGAAGCAGGCGACAGGCCAGTTGTCAGAGGATGAACGAGAAGCCCTCCATTTCCTCTCAGCCGCCCTACATGTACGTTTAACTGTAGTTAGGTCAGAGTCATACCAAGAATTGCATTTGGCTTTAGACTTCAAGCGGATCCTCATGACAGGGGCAAGGGCATCAAGAGTATCAGAAACAGAAGAGTAGAGCAGAGACAGGGCTGTGTCAGGAGGGGAGTCAGCCTAAGGTGGAGGAGGGGGAAGAGAAGGTGGTCGGCGAAAGCCTCCAATGACGCACACTCCATGGGCCGGATGCCCAAGAAGGTAGGTGGCAGTATTGGGGTAGGGTTGGCCTGGGGGGCAGAGAGGGTGAGAGGAGAGGAGGGAGTGATCGCTCCAGGAGAGAGGAGTGGTCAGAGGTATGGAGAGGGGGAGGTCAGAGGAGATCAAGACATCAAGTGTGTGCCCAGCAGAGTAGTCGGGCCAGAGGGGAGAATAGAAAGGGAGAGGGAGTCGCAGAAGTCACAGAAGAGTACAGAGGAAGAACAAGGAGAGTCTAGATGGATATTGAGGTCATCAAGGAGGAGGAGTTGAGTGGTTGTGGCCAGGAGGGAGGAGGAGAGGTCCGCGCACCCAGAGAGAAATGAGGTCATTTGACCAGGAGGCAGGTCGATAGTAGCCACAGTAAGAGAATGGCTAGGAGAGAGAGAGAGGCTGCAGAAAAGGCATTCAAAAGAGGAGAAAGTCTGAGTATGAATGATAGAGACAGGAATCCACTCAAGAAAGATCAGGGCTACACCTCCTCCGGAACGAGAGGGTCTAGGTGCGGAGAGGATCTTGTAGCCATCAGGGAGGAGAGTGCCAAAGCTTGTGAGAGCTGGCCATGAACCATGTCTCAGTAAGACCGAGGACATCAAGGTCAAGTTCTTCAAGGAGGTGGCAGATGTCAGAGGAGTGTTTGACAGCAGAGCGAGAGTTGAGAGTGGCAAGATGAAGAAGGATGCCAGTCTTAAAGACCTTCCGGGGAAGGGTAGAAACGCTACTTCCAAGTCCATAATAAAAACAACATCCATAAAAAATAACCATTGACACCATGACAGTTGGGGGGAGGATCATATATTTCTCATGTTATATATACATACATTTGTCATGTGCCCTGAAAGGAGAAAAAGGTATGGGGGTCATCTTCTATCAGGAGGCATGGGGGTGAACACTCTGTGCAGGCTCCGCAGAAGAATGAGAGGCTACATTTGTTGCATTAAGGCCTCAGTGAGACATGGGCCTTTAGCCATAGTTTCATCATGAAGGGGGAGAGGGGTGAAGGCTGGGCGCTCGTCGTGCGCGGCGCTGCTGGAGAGGGGAGTGAAGGCCCTTTGGCTCTTTGGATTAGGCTCAGTTCGATTAGTGGAGTTATAATCAGACCATTAGAATGGGGTTCGTACATGTTTACTGTCACTTCATTTATAGCCCGTAGAAAGCAGGTTCTGCCTATATCGTGGGCTATATCTTCACTTTTACAATGGTCACCGTGCTAGCCCTGTGGCCGTACGTTTTATGGTGCACGCATACGTCTCTTTACATTTCAATATATATATGCGTGAATACATACTACCAAGAAAACAATTAAGCATGTGGACCATACATTTTTATATCATAACACCATAACACATGAGTTGCCTAATATCTAATACGTCTGCAAATGTATCTGGTACTGGAAGACAGGTAACCTGTATCATAGAACACAAGCATGTGGATCATGATAGCACGTTCATTGCAATCAATTTTAGATTGGCTATTTGTTGATCGTTCTGTTACATCTCTTAGGGACAGCTTCATTACCCGTTAACATAGGAGGGAATATATAGGCTCGGGTGGGATTAGCGTTATGGGTGAAACAGGGTGGCACACAGTCAAGGGGCATGCATCTGCCACATCAAAAGGGGTACGAGGTTGGGGGGGTTATACACGTTATATATCTTATGGGGCCGCATCTGCAAGTAAGGAGGCATGTTTGTGGAGATTAATGGTTTTTTCCAGGCCCAGGCTCTGGCCTGGTTGTCACAGGGCAAAGAGGTAAAAAGGAAGGCGAGAGATACTGTGTTCAGTTTGTAACCGTTCATGCCCAGTCTTCCGTGAGAACAGGGCAGCTGCAGGGACACCAGAAGGGAGGAGGTGGGGGGGTGGGGAGAGTAGCTGATTAACTGTGCGCGGCTCCAGGGGAGAGCTGCAAGCCTGCATGCTGGCTTTGCGGTAGAGCCTGTTTTTAGCATATACAAAATGGAGTCAGTAATCAACCTCATTCAGCCCTCTTATGAATGTTGCACCTGTATGTGTCGTTCCTGGGCTGCCAGGCACCTCTGGCCACAGGCGCATGGGCAGCCGTGGGACAACATTCGTGTGCGCGGGGACAGGAATGGAGGAGAGGGGGCCTAAAAGACCTTTCCTCCCATACAGTAGCCAAAGGGGGAGAGGAGGGGACAGCAGGAGATGGAAATTGATGAGGCGGGGGAAACGCCTATCAAAGAGGAGGAGATTAGCCCATGAGGGCCTTGGACCATGACAGTGCCATTAAGGTAGACATTAATGGGAGAGGAGGAGACCGGACAGAGCTCAGAGATCATATGAAGAGTCCATAGATCTGGTGAAAGAACAACAAAGAGGATGTCAGTGAGGGTCTGTCTGGAGGAAGCGCTAGAATAAGTATCAGCGATGGGGAGACCTGGGTTGAGGCCATGATATCTTTTTTGATTTAGTGAGAAGGGAAGGATAGTCAATGGAGAAGCAGTTTGAAAAGATAGGAGAAACAGAAAGCGCCATGGGAGTGGTAGCGGGGAAAGGAGGGAGCAGCAGGGGGGAAGGCAGGTGGAGTGGATCAAAGAGAGCAGCAAAGTCACTGGGCTGGCAAGTTACAGAGAAGCAACAGTTACAAGCAAAGATGGGCTGGCAAGTTACAGAGAAGCAACAGTTACAAGCAAAGGGCAGAGCAAGTTAGCAAAGTATAGCAAGATTTGACTTTTAAACCAAAAAGCAAAAACCGCAAGATTTGACTTTGAAACCAAAAGGCAAAAACAGCAAGATCTAAATTTACGATAGGGCTCAGATGTTAGCGAAGGGCCAAGAAAAGTAGTGCAAATCAGGATGTAAACATGGAAGAAACAAGCAGAAGGGACAGTGAAAGTCAATAAAAGGGGGTAGGAAGGAGTCCAGAAAGGAGGGCACTAACCCATAGTTCAGGAGGTGACAATATCAAGGCAATCCGGATTTCTTAGCGGGTGAGGTGGCAGCATCATTGAAGTCAAGGTGCTAGGGTACAGAGGACCCCAAGTAGCGTGCTGGTAGCGGACAGGGAGCAGACAGGGGCCTTCGTCGTGGACTTTGTTTGGTGTGCTGGCTTCCGCCTCCCGGTTGTGCTGATTGGGCTATCAGGGTCCAGGCAACCAATGAGGGGAGGGAGTGCAGGCCAGGCAAGGAGCTTATCAGTGTCTCAAGGCTGGTTGGCGGGTCTGAAGTACTTGTCAAGGCGTCTTGAACGACGTTAGCGACTGCAGTGTGACAAGAGTCAGCGATGCAGTCAGTTGCAGCGCGGGAGACTCAACTGGCTCAAAAATGTCCTTTAAGGCGGACGCTGGTTGATGCAGTCTTCCTAGCTTCTTCGCTGGGCTGGTGTCGTCCTTTAAGCTGTGACGAGACCAGACTTTTGGTCTCCGCCAAACCACATACTCTTACCTCTGAACGGGGTCACCTTGCTGGGCTGGCTACTGTAAATACATTGTCCCAGGCCCTTGATACTGAGAGGTTGGAGATGGCTTCAGGTTGACAGTGCATATCAAAGGTTGTTAGGGTTTTATTGTCTCCTTTGTTTTAGCTTCTGCAGCCAGGCCCCATGTGTGCCTGTTTGAAGTATACTCTATTAGTAGGTTAATTGCTGTCACCATCTGCAGAGGGTAAACAGACAGACAGGGCAGATCCATGATGCCTTTGAAAGTTATTTAGGCTCGCCATGGCAGGAGGAAGATGTTGGCCCTCCCCCTTCCGAGATGCATTGTATACTCCACTGGTCAGATCTCAAATAAACATGACGCGGATGACTGCACCTGTAGGCTGTGCCAACCTAGAGTACACAGGTCTATGTGTATATCGTGCAGTGAGCATAGGAAAATGTGTGCCGATTAATCCCACACATTTTCCAAAGGTTGATCTACCATCATTCAATGTCAAAGTTTCAAAAAAGCCCAGGTGAGCACACACCAACAGGTGCTATTATCAGCACTGGGCCTGCACCAGATAGTGGGTGCTATAAAAACTAATATAGCAGAATGCGAAGGTCTAGAAATGTGTTTGTTCAGATGTGGATTTGTAAAAACTATGCAGTAACCTCCAAACGATGAGCATAATTTAATTGTTAGTCTGACGGGTAATCCAAAATCAAGACTGTGGAGCCAAAGTATTGTGAATGCTTTCTTTTTTTTCCCCCATCTGTTCCTTTGCCTTTTTAAAACTATTTTAGTATTGTTTTTATAACTAGGTAAAGAAGGTGTATTTTAATTCTGTTCATATGTATATCTTGTTTTTTGTAATGTGTGTAAAATCAAATGTTTGATCAAATCACAATGAAAAAAAATATGAATGCTTGTATCTGGGCTTTCACTGCAGAGATCCTGGGCAGATATCCTCTTTTTATCACTAAAATTACTGTGCCGTCTTCTGTGAAAGGGTCTGTCTCCTCACGTGGTGGTGGCCCATTGATGCTAATTTTGACGTTGAAAGGCTACTTGTTTATTATTCCGATTACAGAAAGAACGCCGATGTTAAGGGGAGTACATGTGATTGCGGCGAGAGGGGCTCACCAAGATATTCTGGATCCCATAATTCCTTTGGTTCAATGGAAGGGGGCGTCAAAGGTGTCCATGCCACAAAAGTGCTTAAAATAGCCCTGTCTACCCCTGAACAGTTGTCTATCCCATATCAGTCCTTAGCCCCTTCGTGTCCCGGGCCCATTTGACCCATGTCACTTCCAAGCCTTTTCTATATTTATTTCTCCTGAGCATTTCACCCTTAGCACTTTTCTTAGTTTCTCTCCCCAATGTGCCCCTAAACCTCTCTCCTCCCCGTTTCACTCCCTTACATTCTCTGTCCCCTCTTCCCACTGCTCCATCTCCAGCGCATCTCTTCCCCTTTCCCAAATCTCTCTTCTTCTCGCAGTCTGACAAGCTCCTCTTTACACCTCCCCTTTCCTGAGCCTCTCTGCTCCTCTCCCCAGCCAATTGCCCCACTTTGCCACTCTCTGAACCCCTCTTTCCCTTTCGCATCTCCATCCCCTTTCCAAGCATATCTCTGGGCCTCCTCACGTCTTCCCTGGGCCTGTCACTCGCTCCAATGCATCTGTTGCCTCTGCCCCTCTCATCAGCCACTAGCACATATGTGCCCATCCCTATGCCCCCGAACCCCTTTCCCCAGTCTCTCTGCACCCCTCCCCTTTGCCCTTCTCCCCCCAGTGCCATTCCTCTGACCCATAACGCCTTATTTAGCGAGCGTCTCTGCACCTCTCCACAGCCACCTGTCCCAATGTGCCTCTCCCTTGCTCTGAAACCTTCTTTTCAAGCTTTACTCTGCAACCTCAACTACTCACTGATCCTGTCACTCGCTCAAATGCATTCCCTGTGCCCTGAAACCCCTTCTTTCCTGAGCATCGCTCTGCAACTTTACTTCTTCACTGAGCCTGTCACTCGCTCCAATACATTCCCTGTGCCTCTCCCTCTGCCCCAAACCCCTTTCCCCTGAGCATCACTCTGCAACCTCACCTGTTCCCTGAGTCTGTCACTCGCAGCAATGCACTCCCTGTGCCTCTCTCCCCGGCCACCTGTCCCAACGTGCCCCTCCATCTGCCGTAAACCCCTTTATTTGCCCCACGCATCACTCTGCAACCTCACCTGTTCCCTGAGCCTGTCACTCGCCCCAATGCCTCCCTGTGCCTCTCCCCGGCCACTTGTCCCACTGTGCCTCCCTCTGCACTGAACCCCTTTCTTTCCTTTAAGCATCACTCTGCAACCTCACCTGTTCCTTGAGCATGTCACTCGCCCCAATGCATTCCCTGTGCCTCTCGACAGCCACTTGTCCCACTGTGCCTCCCTCTGCCCTGAACCCCTTTCCCCTGAGCATCACTCTGCAACCTCACCTGTTCCGTGTGCCTGTCACTCGCCCCAATGCATTCCCTGTGCCTCTCCCCAGCCACTTGTCCCACTGTGCCTCCCTCTGCCCTGAACCCCTTTCTTTCCCTTGAGCATCACTCTGCAACCTCACCTGTTCCCTGAGCACCTCTCTGTCACTTACTCCACTGCATCCCCTGTTGCCTCCCTCTCTATGGCACATCAGCACCTATCTCCTCTCCACTGAAGGTATATTGTTCCTCATGATGCTGTGGTGTTCTAGTTATGTGTTGGCGTCTTTCAGTTCTTGCAGTTGTACCTGCATGTGTTTTAGGCATTCTATTCTGTTTTCTATTGACTCTCTTCTATGTTTAGTAACCTTGCTGACTGCTGCTGGGGGCTCTTCTGAAGGGGCGTAAATTCCATATAGATCTCTGAGTTGTGAGTATTGATAGTATCCACTGTTTCATGGAGTGCAGACATCTGGTGGAAGAGCTCTTGTAGCGCATATGCCATACTCGGTGAGGTGCCTCCCAGTGTGGAGTTTGTAAACTGTGTGCTAATGGGTATAGCCACCACCAGGGCATCCAATCCTTCCATTGTCCCTCTTGGATACTAGATTATTTATTTATGGCATGTCTACTATTGTAATGAAATGTTGTTTGGAGAATCATGCTACGTGGTGTTATACTTGATAACCTGCCCTAGAAGCCACGTCTATGTCTTCAGCAGTGGTGGCAGGGCATTGTAACTGTTGTCTCACTTTTTAATTGCAGCCCCCCAGAACTCTATTATGCATGTGTGGTTAATATGGGGACCTCTTCCAAGATCTGCACTGGCATGACAGCCTTTAGTGCTCTTTCAGTGTGCATTAGGCCAGTGGTTGTTGTCATATTGCCTCCTCAGTCTTATTTGCCTTCCAATGTCAAAATTCCAAGTTAATAATAATAATAATAATGTGTTATTTATATAGCGCCTTAATACCAAAGCGCTTTAGAGCAAATATTTACATACAATGCATCGTTAACAATTCACAACCCTATATATAATGCTTATGCTTCAGCTTTTCCTCCAGTTTCTGCTCCAGTCAATTATCATGAATATATTAACCCTTCTTGCACCTCTCACCAATGTTCAAAGTGCAGAGCTCCGGGACCCCCTGCACTATTTTTGCAGCAGACACCTCTCCCACCTGAATATTGCGCTTGCTTCAGTGGCAAAATCAATCCCAGTATAACATTCATTTATGCAGCCACCGTTTCATGCATTGTCATCCAATGAGGCCCTTAAAATGCTGCAATCCTCACCTACTGCAAACACTACAGCATTCTTGAGCCACTAATCCTTTCATTAAGCTCTGTCTCATGCTTGATGTGGCTAGATGCCCAGCGTATCCATATGCAGCCTTCCTGTTGTATAATAGTTGTAAGGATGACAGGAGGCGTCTTAGTTATTGTGATGTCCTTTATTCAGCATACGACATCAGTTGTCACATATAGATGTATACGTGGGGAAATCCAACTGGGCAACGTGCCTCTTAACTAATGTGTTGCAGCTGGGAGGCTGTCTTGTCTCTTGTTAGGCTGAGGGCCTAATTCTCGGAGGAGCTGGGAGGACACGTCCACACGCATCCTCTGCTGCTCCCGTAATGCGCGCCGAGCGCGCGGGGGCGGCCCTAGTGGCCGCAGACGAGATCTCGCAAGAGTTGCGGCTCTCGCGATATCTCTACACACCTCCCCCTGATAATGCAAAGGCAGTTCATTGCAATACATAGTCATTGGGCCTCATTACACGGTAGGCGGTAAAAAATGTGATTTACCGTCATGGCGCTATTAGCGTGTCCGCCATCGTAGGAGACCGCTAATAGCGTTCCATTACGAGTTAGCGGACACGCGCATAGGGCCATGCCGGTAAATGACCCTACCGCCATGGCGCAAAAGCACCTTACCGGCTCCGACCAAAGTGCTGATAGCACCTCCGCCCTCATGCTGCACGCTATTAGCGGTCACCGCTGTTAGCGGTCACTGCTATTAGCGGTCACCGTAAAACACCGGAACCGGAAATAGCGTCATCGCACCGGAACGGGAAAGAGCCCGGCGGCCATCTTTAAAAACACAATCCATTGCCATCCCCTGCACTCAGGACCTGCAGCAACACCACAACTGGCAAAACCACATCCCACAAGAACAAACAATGCCCAAGGCCCTAAAGAAAGCCGATGCGCGCCAGCGCAAAGAACGCTTCTCAAACGAGGAATTGAAAATGCTGGCAGACACCCTGGCTGCAAATGCAGACGTAGTGTTCGCTAGCGACATGCGGCGCCCGGCACTCCTGAGAAAAAAGGAAATCTGGGCTGAGGTGGCGCAGAAAGTCAGTGCGGTGGGCTCCACCCCCCGCACCGTAAAGGACATGCGCAAGCGGTGGGATGATCTGCGCCTCCGTGTACGCAGCATTTTATCGGCCAACAGGAATCTGGCCATGGGCACAGGAGGCGGAGGTGGATCCCCGATGAAGATGCAGGAGTGGGAGGAGACATGTGCCAGCACCATTGGCATAGAATCCATCGAGGGAGTGGGCCGAATGGAGTGTGGTGTGGCAACAACGTCAGACGGAGGTGAGTGACCACGCAAAACACAGCAATGCTAAGCATGAGTCCCTCCCCCAAATGTGAAATGGGAATTAGCTAATGGATGGGGTCATCACACACACATGTACACAACCCTGCATATATGCCCTGCACATCTCCACACAACCACATGCATGCAGCACCTCACACACGTGTCACCCTGACACATGTCCGGATGACCCACCCATCTGGCCAACAACCTGCAGGCCCAAACTAGATGTCCAAATCCAAAGAACTGCAGCAACAACAACATATGCATGATGCACGTTGACCCATCACTGATGTTATCCCTGTCTTGCTCCCCCACAGGGTCACAATCTGACAGTGAGGAGCTGGACTCTGCAACGCAGGCCCCACCACCCAAAAAGCAGGCCAAGGGAAAGGATGCAGGCACCAGGCCCAGTACATCGAGGGGCACTGGGATATCTGGAGTGGCCCAGCGTTCAAAAGCCACACACGCAACGACCACACCAAGGGTCGAAATGCCATCCGACACTGTGGCAGCACCCCCACCACCCACCCCCACCACTCAGGAGCCAGTGCCAGAAGGCACGCCGTCCGCAGCCAATAGCTCCGTCGGGGAAGCAGCAGCCACGGCACCTATGAGTGATGTGGACGACCCATGTCCGACACCGGAAGGGCAGCGTACACCCAGCACCCAGCTGTCCCCACTCCACAGCCCATGCAACACATCCAATGGCAGCATCCATGAGGTGCATGCTGGAGATGCAATGGATGGGTCATTCAGTCCCGTGGCGAGCTCCCCTGATGTCGGCCACATGCAGCAAGCTGCGCCGAGGAGTAACAGGGGCAGGGCCGCAGACGACACCATGAGCCTGATACGCCAGCGCCAGGAGGAGCTCAATGCCCTGGTTGCCCGGCAAGTGAGCGAGGCTGCCTCGACCAGGGAGGAGATCCGGGTGTTGTCAAGGGACATGAAAGCTGCCATGGACAGCAACACGACGCGCCTATGTGACGAGATGGCCGCTGTGAGGCAGGTCCTAACGCGCATTGCTGAGGCGATGGAGAGCATGCGTCACTCACAGGGAGCAGATCAACCAGCCACCCCCTCGTCTACTAGCTCCGACCAGACAACCATCCTGCGCAGGTCCAGCCGGTCCTTGCGGCGGTCAGACTCACAACCCCCCAATGGTGGTAGTGGAGGAGGGAAGTAGGGCCAGCCTGTCCCTGTTGACACTTGGGAACTAATGCAGCACTGATGTGCACACCATGTTCGGTGGAGTTGTGGGGGGAGGGGGGTGAGGCTGTTTGGTGGAGTTGTGGGGGGAGGGGGGTGAGGGTGTTTGGGGGAGTTGTGGGGGGAGGGGGGTGAGGGTGTTTGGGGAGTTGTGGGGGGAGGGGGGTGTGGGTGTTTGGGGGAGTTGTGGGGGGAGGGGGGTGAGGGTTGTTGGGGTGGAGGGTACATGCACGTTTGAATGTCATTATGCTCAATACACACGTAATGGCATGGATAATCACATGACTGGACATTGATCATTGTGTATGTGTGCTTTATTGTTGAAGGGTGCACTGTGTTTATGTCCTCCATACACCCCGTGCCCTGAGCTGAACACCAATTGCACCCTCCTAATCCATGTGCATCAGAAACAATGGTCTATCGGGTGCTGCCGCACAGCACGTCCCTCATGGGCATCGCCACCTGCATGACCTGCAGCCCCCTCTCCTCCATCCTCATCCCCGTCATCATCCTCAGACGGTGCTCGCAGTTCTATGTCAGGGGGCATTGGCACATTCCGTCTGATACACATATTGTGAAGCATGACACATGCCATGGTGATCTTGGCCACCTTCTCATGCCCGTACAGGAGTGCCCCGCCCGACCTGCTGAGGCACCGGAAGCGTTCCTTCAATAGGCCGAATGTCTGCTCGATCACCACGCGGGTACGGGTGTGTGCATGATTGTAGTCCTCTTCGTGCCTGTTCTGTGGGTTCCGCACAGGGGTAAGGAGCCACCTCTTCAGGGGATAACCTGCATCACCTGCATGGGTGCAACAATGGGTATGTGTAAGTGTCTACATAATGTGGAGCGTGCACATATCACACAAACAAACATTGCATATTCAACGACATCCACAGATCCAAGCACGCATGGCAATCAGGGTAACTGCAATGTGGGAAGGTGAGGTGGTCCTTGCAAGTGGACATGCACCATGCATGCATACGGCAGGGATTGCCATGTCCCGCCTGAGTTTAAGTGATTTGTGTTTCCTGACCCTGGCAACGTTAGTGCCACACTTCTAGTACACTGCCATTCCTTAGTTGATGTCCCCATGCTGTTTGATGGCAATTCTGTAGTGGGGTACGGGTGTGCCTCACCACAATGGCTACAGGGGATCCATTTGTATGCACTCATGTGCGCGGACCATTTCTGATGTTGTTCAGCGTACATTTCAGTTGTGATTTTGATATGCATGTTGCTGATTTGTGTAATGGGGGGAATGGTGTGTTGTGCGGTGTGCATGTTGTTTGGAATGGCCTGTTTGGCGTAATGGATTGATATGTTTGTCGTGGCACTCACTTCCAGCATGTGGTTTTGTCTCTGGTCCATTGTGGGCTGCCTCACTGTACAGTGATGCAAATATGTATGTCCATTCTTCTCATGACACCAGTTCACGCCCAGTTGGAGTATGCATCTCCCCCCCCCCCATTCACGCCCAGTTGGAGTATGCATTTCCCCCCCCCATTCACGCCCAGTTGGAGTATGCATCTCCCACCCCCCATTCACGCCCAGTTGGAGTATGCATCTCCCCCCCCATTCACGCCCAGTTGGAGTATGCATTCCCCCCCCCCATTCACGCCCAGTTGGAGTATGCATCTCCCCCCCCATTCACGCCCAGTTGGAGTATGCATCTCCCCCCCCACTCACAATCCACATCACACTGACATGTGGTCGGCCTGCTACTCACCAAGTAGCCACGAACGTTGTCCAGCATGTCGCTCCATGTATCGTGGTATTGTCGAGTTCCGCAGGACCATTGCATCATGGGTTGAACCGGGATATCGGGCACAGCAATGTGTGATGATCTTGTTGGAGTCACATACCATTTGGACGTTGATGGAGTGGTATAGCTTTCTGTTACGGTTCACTGCCTCATTGGCATGTGGGACCACCAGTTCTACATGGGTACAGTCGATGGCCCCGATGCAACTTGGGATGCCTGCCAGTGAATGGAAGCCAACTTTGGTGTTGGAGATCTCCTGGGCAGTCCGTGGCATGTATATGTGTTGACTTGTGTGCTGCAGGAGGGCATCGAGCACCTGGTTCAGTGTGCGTGAGAATACTGGTTGTGATATGCCATGCATCTGACCTACCGTATGCTGGTAGGTGCCTGTGGCCAAGAAGTGGAGCACTGTTACCACCTTCAGAAGAGGGGGGATGGCAGTACGGATGTCAATGAGACTCACAATGTCGTTGTATATCATGTCTACTATGGTGGTGATGGTATCCCAGTCCAGACGGTACAGGGTGTGTATCTGCTCAGGGGTTAGGTTGACTGGACTGGCTCTGATCCTGGGAATTGGTGGCTGCCTCTGTGGTATCACTAGGTGCACTGGTGGTGCTTGCTGCGCCTGTCTTGCCCTCCTCCTCCTCCTCCTCCTCTGTGCTGCCTGTTGTTGTAGCTGCTGCACTGCAATCATGTCCTCTAGCCCATGTAATGCTGCTAGTATTGCATCCATCTTGGTGTGGGAATGGGTGTGGGGAGGGGTGTGGTGTGCTCTTTTGTGCTGCCAGTCTCCATTGCCTCCACCTGTGCTGATTTTGTCCACCTGTGGCAGGTGGGAACTCTGCTGTGCTCTTTTAACGTGTGGTTCGCGATGCCGGTATTAGCGCCTTGCCGGTAAGGGTTCTTTGGGTCTACTACATGCCGGTATTGCCATGTACGCATGGCTCGTGATGCCGTGATATTAGCACTATGCCGCTATTTCCGGTCTGAGGGGGCGCGCGCTCACGGACTTGCCGCTAATAGAGCCACTGTACTTAGCGGTGCCGCTAATAGCGGTATGTCCGGGTCGTGATTGGGGAGGGGATTTACCGATACCGGTAATCCCTTACCGGTAACGGTATGTCCCTACCGCCTACCGTGTAATGAGGCCCATTGTATCTCACCGGTCTTCTGTGTTCTCTTCTTGGCCGGTCACTTTTCTCGCTGTGGGCATCCTGATGTTCCAGTTCTCGTTCTGCTGTGGGTGCATCCGGTTCCATCTCTGTTTCTTCCCTTTCTCTGTCATCATTCTCTGGCTCACGTTCTTCTTCTCGCTCGTAGTCCATTCCTCCTTCCGCTTCTGATCTCTCCGGGGTCCTTGCTCTCTCTTGTCTCTTCTGGAATAGGGCTACTCTTTCCAGGTTCCAAGTGCGCCCGTCTTCGGTGCGGACGTGGTTGGTTCCTCTGTGGATCACTTTTATGGGTCTGCTGAACCGAGAGCCGTGATTTGATCCTTTGTCGGTAGTCGTATTTTGATCCAATCTCCCTCTCTAACGTCTGACGCTTGTTTAGTCCTTCTTCTTCTGTCACTCCATGTTTTCATGTGTGCTTTGCTGTTTTTAATTCTCCACACCACCTCTGACATGTCTACTTCTTCATCTTCTCTTACTTTGGTCAACCATGGTGGTATAAGCGTTGAAGCTGCTCTCCTCCCTCTCAACATTCGAAACGGGGATATTTGAGTGATCCCGTTGGGAGTAAGCCTGTGGGCCGCTATGGCCTCTTTGGTTGTTTTGAGCGGGTCCATTCCGGAAGCGGTTGCTAGCTGGATAGCACCTTTTATAAACCTGTTGGCTCTCTCTACCAGCCCATTGGCTTGGGGATGATACAAAGCTGCTTTCTTCTGGTGTATGTGGTGCTTTCTCAGGAATTGTTCCATGTCCCTTGAAATTAGTTGTACTCCATTGTCCGTTACTACTTCGTTGGGGAGTCCTTCCCTTTTAAAAATTTCGGTGAGGACTTCGATAACTGTCACCGTGGTGATGTTTGGAACAAACTCAGCCTCAACCCACTTTGATAAGTAGTCCACTAGCACTATGCCATAGCGATGTTCGGGCGCCATCGCCTCCAAGGGTCCTATAAAGTCTATACCTACTTTTGACCACACCGCTTCTGGTACTTCTGTAGGAATCAGAGGCGCCTGTCTGACCTTTAAGCGCTTGTCACTGTTGAGGCATTCATGACATCTCTCTATCATGGTGCGAATCTCTTGATCCATGGACGGCCACCAGTAGGCTTCTCTCACTCTGCGACGGGTCATAGTGTTCCCTAGGTGGCCCGCATGGGCTCTGCAGAGAATGGTCTTCCTCATACCTACGGGTGGGATTATCTGGTCCGTTTTCAATATTATTCCATCGGTTTCTGATATCTCATCTGCCACCTTCCAATAGGGCCTCATGCCTTCTGGCATCGCTTTTGCATTCGGCCACCCTTCCCTGAACCACTCTCGTATTCTTGCCATGGTTGGGTCCTTTCCGTCTTCTTCCAACCAGTGCTTCTCACTGAGTTCCAAGTAGTCTGGTGCTTTGAGATCTTTGATGGATGCCACGATGCATTCCTCTTGTAGAAACGTGGTGGCCTTGTCTTTACCCTCTGGCAATCTTGACATGCAGTCTGCCTGCGAATTCTTCCATCCTGAGATGTGCTGTACCTCAAACGTGTACTCCTGCAGTTTGGCTGCTATGTGTGCCAATCTGGGTGTTGACACTTTAGTGCCTCCTGGGCTGAGCATGTGGATGAGGGGTTCATGGTCGGTTACCAATCTAAATTTTGTGCCCCACACATATGTTCTGAAATGTTCTACCGCCCATGCACACGCTAACATTTCCTTTTCTATGGTGGAGTAGTTCTGTTCGGCCGAGGATAAAGCTTTCGAGGCAAAGGCTACCACATGTTCCGTGTCACCTTTCTTCTGTGTTAGGACAGCTCCTAATCCGTACGCACTGGCGTCTGTGGTGATGACTGTACCCCATTCGGGGTTAAATGGTTGTAGACACGGCGCTTCCATTATGTGGCACTTTATGCTTTCTACCGCTTTCTTTTGGGGTTCTTGCCACGAGTACTCCGACCCTTTTTTGAGGAGTTCGCGGAGGGGTGCTGAGGTTTCCGAGAACTTGGGGATAAATTTTGCATAGTACTCCGCCAGTCCAAGGAATGACCTTACTTCATCTTTGCTGGTGGGTTCCGGTGCTTCAATTATGGCTTGCGTTAAATTTTGTTTGGGACTTATCCCTTGCTCGGATATTTTGTACCCTAAGTACTCAACTTCTTTCGCTTTGAATACGCATTTCTCGTAGCGTAACCTCACCCCCGCTTCTTGCAGCTTAGTTAGGACTGTTCTCAATGTGGCATCGTGTGTCTGTTCATCCCTTGCATAGACAAGGATGTCATCCTGAAAATAGGCCACGTTTTTGACTTTCCGTAGTAGGACATCCATCATTCGTTGAAAAGCCGATGCAGCAGAAGATAAGCCGAATGGCATCTTGGTGAACTGATAGGTGCCAAATGGAGTGATGAATGCTGTGAGGGGTTTGGATTCCTTGTGCAATTGTATTTGATGGTACGCGTTTCTCATATCCAGTTTTGAGAATATTTTGGCTTCTTTCATCATAAGAATCAGTTCATTTATGCTCGGTAGCGGGTAACTGTCCGTAATGACCTCCAAGTTTAAACTGCGAAGGTCAATGCAAACCCTTAGCTCTTGTGAGTTGGGTTTCTTTATGAGCACGACTGGGCTCAGCCACTCCGAAGCTTCAATTTCTTCAATGACGCCATCCATCCTCATTTTGTCCAATTGACTCCTGAGTGTGTCTCTCGCGGTTGCTGGTACTGGTCTCACGCGATGTTTGACTGGGACCGCTTTCCTTTTGAGCACTATTTTGTGGACGAAGCCTTTGATATGTCCCGGCTCCTCCGAGAAGAGTTTAGGATAATCACATTTGACTATTGGCACACTCCTCCCGCAGACAGAGAGTACCTGATCTTCTGTGCTGGGATCCAGTTTGATTTTCAATTTATCTTGGTCGTCCCATCCTAATACTGCCGGGCCTTCTTGGCTGTAATATACTCTGGTGGTGGTTTCTCTTCCTTTAAACTCCACCTTCCCATTGATATAGCCCAGTAGGTCAACTGACGCCCATCCAAAAACCGTGGGTTTGTGCCGTGTGGTGAGCACTCAAACCTTTTCCGTCCCCAACATTTCTTTGTATGTGCGTAGGGGTATTATGGTGAGGTCAGAACCTGAGTCCGCCATGACTTTTGTTTCCACCCTGTCGATTTTGATTATGCAATGGGGTTTTTCTCTTCTGACCCGTGTACTGTTCACCATGATGACTGTGGGTCTCCCTTCATCTTCCGAGGACAAATCTCTCTCTGTGTTGCGATCCATGTTGACGTTTGTGACTTTCTTGTTTCTCCGCCGACACACAATCGAGAAATGGCCAATACGTTTGCAGATAGAGCACTCTTTATCTCTGGCTGGGCACTCCCTGTCAAACAGCAAATGTTTCGTGCTTGTACACCTGTGGCATTTCAGTGGTTCTTTCTTGCTCCATTTTTCTTCTTTCGTGTTCGATACCTGTCTCTCTTTCTTCGGGCGAAATGCCACTGCTTGTATTTCAGTGGAACTATGGCTTCCCGTGAGTTCTTTTCGTCTCCCAGCTGTTTCTTCGACTGCTCTGGCAATCTCAATCGCTTTCTCTAGCAGCAGTTCCTTCTCCATAATGAATTTATCTTGCACTTTCCTGCTGTTGGTGTGAACTACCAGCATGTCGCAGATGAGGCTCTCGGCATTGTTACCAAAGCTGCACACCGCTGCCAATTCCCGCAGCTTGGTAACGTAGTCGTCAACGGGTTCCGAGGCTTCTTGTTTGCGGCTATAGAAACGTATTCTGTGCAGAACCGTGTTCTCTTTACTGGCAAACCTTTTTACAATTCTTCTTACAGCTTCCTTGAAGACGTCATCGTTGTCACCAACCACCGGGCTCGGGGTGATACTTTCAAACACCCTCTGTCCTTCTACCCCTAGGGCGTTAAGTAACATTGCCCTGCGCCGTGCCGCCGAGAATCCTGCACCGCCCACAGCCTCTACGTACGTCGTAAATAAGGGTTGGCATTGCGGCCACGGGATGGCAGGTTTACCTGGAGTTTATAGGAAGGGCGGTGGTGGTGTCGCGCCTTGCATGGTTCACGTGGGTTATAGCGGTGATCCTCGTCGCCAATTTATGTTGTATAATAGTTGTAAGGATTACAGGAGGCGTCTTAGTTATTGTGATGTCCTTTATTCAGCATACGACATCAGTTGTCACATATAGATGTATACGTGAGGAAATCCAACTGGGCAACGTGCCTCTTAACTAATGTGTTGCAGCTGGGAGGCTGTCTTGTCTCTTGTTAGGCTGAGGACCTAATTCTCGGAGGAGCTGGGGGGACACATCCACACGCGTCCTCTGCTGCTCCCGTAATGGGCGGCGAGCGTGCGGGGGCGGCCCTAGGGCCGCGGGCCGAGATCTCGCGAGAGTTGCGGCTCTCGCGATATCTCTACACTTCCCCCAAGCAGTATACTCTTACCGTTCAAATCCATTCACTGCATACACATTCTAGTGCTGCAATCCGGGTCCCCTTCTCACTGATGGCCCCCGCTTAGGCTTCAGCACGGGTCCCCTTCCCACTGATCGCTCCAGCGCCGAGCTGCTGTTCTGTTGCACCTATCCACCGTGAGCTCGTCCTGTTGGCTCTCGGCCCGTTCTCCCCCCTCATGGCTCTCAACTCACATGCTTTTGGCGGGTGTCACCAAGCCTCCTGTACGCCCATACATTCCAATGGGCGTCTCACCCGCCAAAAGCAAAATCGGGTGATTTCACCCGCCCTTGAAACACAAATGGTTGAGAGCTATGCCTCAGCAGTTGCCAGTCCTACTGCTGTGCTCAACAGCTGACTGGGTAGGGCGCTTGTGCGAGGCGGAGGGGGGGCATGGAGCGGGTATGGTGGGCGAAATTATTGCCCGAAATTATTATAAAATGCCCGTCAAAAATGCTTTCCTGGTGTACCATTACTGCGCATGCGCAGACAACCCATGCATGCGCAGTAAACAGGCAAAGCATTTTTTGACGTTACAGCACGTGGTGGCGCTTCCTGAAGGAAGTGCTGCAGAAATGTGGTGTTGCTCGTCGAGACGACGGGGTGCCTGCCGGCATATCCTGGACCCATGGTGAGTGAGAACAGGGGGTCGGGAATTTCAAAACAGAGGGAAAAAAACAAGCAGCAAGGGAAAATTGTGGACAGAGGTGGACCCTGTGGTCTGCTAGCAACTTGGAGCGGTCACGTTTGGCAATCCCCCTGCACTCCCGCCTCAGTATTCACATTGGCGGCAGCGCGCAGAGTGGGGCAGTGACACGAATATCCACAAGTGCGCCCACCGCGGGTGCTAGCCCTTAGCTGCCGACATTCCCCGCTGCGGCTCTTGTTCAGAGAGTGCACGTGCAGCAGGGTGAGGAGCGACACAACACAGGGCGGGTGTGTGCTGCCCGCGGATGTTGCCCTGGGGCAGGCCCCATATGGAGGAAGGGCAGGAAGACAACCCACAGGCCCAAAAAGCCCCAGTTCAGCACTGTGGCAAGGTGAACAATCGAGGGAAGAGTCTGGAGCAACCGATCAACAGGCAAGTGCCCAACAACTGTATTGGTCATCAAAGGGGCCCAGCACTATCGCCATCTACTTGTGACTGGCACCAAGCCCCTCTCACAAAAGGGAAGGGGCAGTCTAGTGGAAGCACCGGTCCATCCAGCGCAGTCATTTGGAGGCAGGACTCCCAACCCCTTGGCCTCCTTTGTCACGGCCCTCACAAAGGGTGCTCATGTAGCAGGGTTAAAAAGTGTTCCCAGTGGGTACGCTGGTGCAGCAAGAAGGTCAGCAAGGGCCCATCATGCAGCAAGACTCCAGGTTCAGTGCTTTAAATATCTAACAGTTTGGGATAATTTTTCACATTCCCTGTCAGTAGATCCATGTATGGAGCAAGAGTGAAGAATCAATGTAAGCTTGGTGCTCAAGCACCAGTGTGGATTCCATGCTTGTACCTAAACAGAGTTTTTATGGCAGACTCTTAAAGCACATGCAGGGAATGCTTGCAATCTGCCCCACGGACACAGAGCAGATAGACTCCCAGGGACATAGGAGGGAAGCTGGAGCTCCCGGTCCGCAGGCCTCCTTATCCATATAACCTGGTTCCAGCATGGCAAACATAGTATTTGTAACCTTGGGCCACGGGGGGGGGAAGCATACATGCTGACCCTCAGTTGTATAAGAGTTACAATAACTGCAAGGAGGCCAGAGAACTGTAGAGGTGGTGGGTGAATTAAGCCAGGTTAATCACAAAGCAGAAAACTGATGAAGAAACAGAGCTTCAAATCAGAGCCCTCATTATTTTATTCACTCTATCAGCAACTGTAGAAAAGAGACACAAACCTCTTGACTTGGTGAGTAATAGGACAGCATTCATATGGGTGATATAGGGAGGGGAGCTAATGAACGTGAAACCAGCGAGCAGAAAATATGTTGGCTCAGCCAACTTGTGAAAGCAAGAAACCTGAGTTGGCCAAGGAAAGAGGGTCTACCACAGTTGGGGAGGGAAACGGGAGTCTGCTAAGCCAGTGGAGCCAAAGCTCCGGTTGAAGGGGAGAGTACAGAGTGAGAGGCCTGCTGACCTGGGCCAAGAGAATGACGATGTCATCCTAGAATTCCTGAAGAAGTGAGAATGAGGCTAGTGGTGGTTCTACCCCAGACCCTGGTGGGAGCTTAGAGTCCTCCAGACAAAACAAAGAAGTCTTGCTTTTGCTTGAAAACACAGGTAGGGCAGAGTAAATCCTACCAAAAGTGAACAATACCGTGGCACAGGGGATGGTATTACCTACCAGCCTTTTGCACAAATAGACCCCTTGGGCAAAGGCTGTCCCAAACTGGGCTTGTGCTCGTAGCTATTCTGAGGTTGTTGCCTTGCCCCAATACCAGGACCAAGCCACTGAACAAGATCACAGCAAGGGTAAATACATTTTAAAGACAAGCTCCGCAGCCCGGAAAAAGACCCACACCATAACCGTATCCCTTCCTCCCATTTCATCTCCATTACCATACGTGGATTCGGGGCTAGGAGGCCCTTCGTGGCAGCCAGTGGCAATCAAATCCTGGAGGCAAAATCCATTCAGACCAATACCAGCTCTTCAACCCCAACTAAGACATCACTCCCAAGTGGCCTCTTTCACAAAATGTCAAAAACGTATGCACTTGGACCCCATGAAGAATTACTACTTTAGAGATTTCTTATGGGAATTTTTCCTGCAACCCCAGGAGGTGCCTAAAACTCTAGAAATGCCCCTTGCATGGTGGAACACCTAGGCATAACATTCTAGCAGCCACACATACACATTCCACAGTGACAACACTCACTCTGACCTCGCGCATACCAGGCATTCATCCATCCACACACTAAAGAACATACACAACAAAAATTGGGATATTGGACCAAACTGTATAGTTTCCTCCAACCCATGAGCATACACATTCAAAACGGATTTTAGAGACCACAAGGGGGCGCAGGGAAACATGGTCACATAGGTTTTCGGCTCCCGCTCCCTCCAGCAAGTACGAGAGGAGCAGTAGCTGACCCAGCCTGTCTTGGAGTGAAAAAGTGGTGCGGTGGAGCGGCGGAGGGGGTACTGGACCCCCAGGAGCAACAAAATAGGCCAGGCCCCAGCAGGAGCAGTGCTTGGGGTGTGGGCCCGCGTGGACCTGATGAGTGGTGCAGAGCAATGGCAGAGTCCATTCTGCACAACACCCGTTGCACCGAGCCACCTCTGGCGAAGGCCACAGTGCTGAAGGAGAGGCCTGCGCCTGCCAGGGCATTGAGGGAAGAGTGTGGATGGCCCCCGAGGATTGCTGGCTGGGCAGGTGTCTCCCGGTGGAGCCTTGTGGAGGAGGAGCCGGCCCACGACCGGTGAGCGGACCCCCCGGGAGGAACGAGAAGGAAACCAGGGTCTGACACAGCATCTTGCTCTCGCGGCCGGCCAAGCCCGGGCCCAGATGGAGTAGCGCAGAGGGAAGGGAGACCTCCCCAGGGCACCATGACTGCTGCACAGGAGGGGATAGGAGGCAAGTGAAGCAGGAACCACTCCAGCTGAATGGATTGGGCATGGGGTGGTGTGGTAAGGGGCAGCAGGTGGCATCCACATGTTTAAGGAGAGGTACTGTTTGCTGGGGAATATTATAGTACCACAACCAACGCAGAATTTTGGAAGGGAGTCTTGCAGCTACTGACCTCCACCCAAACTCAGGGAAAAGTGTGGTAATAATAAGAGGACCCCCTAGCAGACTTCCCTGTGGCCTAGCGGCAAAAGCAGTGTGGTGAGCGTGGCCAGACCCGGCAGAAAGGAGGCCTGAGTTGGGAGGCAGAGGTGGAGCAGTGCCTTGCCAGCTGTGTGGGGGCCACCCTGAACGTGGAAGAAGGGGCATGACTTTGGGGCTGGTGACCTGCAGAAGAGGGTTGCCTGCCTGCAGCAGGGACTTTACCCTGCGGAGGGGAATCTCACTGCGTCTGCCACTAACCTTACGGGCCCAAGTGCGGATCGACACAGGGGACGAATAGGAACTGAAGAGAGGTAGGCTGTCGGGCCTTCTCTGGGCGCTGCACTCAATGTGAGGAGGTGGTACCAGATAAAACATGCCGGAACACTGAGGGTCCGCTGCAGGGGGTGTGAACCTGCATTGGCTGCCAGCCCCTTGTAGGGATAGCCCACGGGCAATGAATGTGGACACTGAAGTGAAGTGCTATACCTAAGATACATAAAGACGCCCATACACCACCAGGACACCCGATAGTGGCAGGATGTGGCTCGATCTTGGAGCCTATCTGCAAGTACTTCGATAAATTCTTACAGCCTCTAAGCCAAAAAACAAATACCGAGATAGTACATCAATGATGCAACTCGTGGAAGGTAGACCCTTCAATGTGGAAGATGAAATCTTGGTGACCCTTGATATACGGGCATTGTACACCAACATTCCACGAGGGGAGGCCATCGAATGTGTACGCGAAATTTTGGTCACTGAACCACCACCACGTGATATTTTGGCCGAATTTATCTTCGAGTTATTAACCCTGGTGGTGGAGAAAAACGATTTTAAATACAAAGACCAATTTTACTTACAGATCCATGGTACAGCCATGGGTGCAGCATTTGCGCCGAGTCTGGCAACACTATACAAGGCTATGTGGGAATATCATTATGTTCTCACTGATACTAACCCATTTGTCGCTTAAGAAACCATCTCTTGATCCTGATGTTCTGTCTAACTATCGTCCTATCTCACTCCATCCTTTTCTTATGAAGCTGATGGAGGCCTTGGTGTCCCCTATTCTCTCTAACTTTTTTGAGTCTTCTCATTTCTTTGATCCTTTTCAGTCTGCTTTCCGCCCCGGGAGGGGCACTGAATCTGTCTTGAACTCGGTACTTGATGACCTGGTATGTTTGGTGGACAAGGGTGGTGTCGGAGCAGTCCTACTTTTGAATTTATCGGCCGCTTTCGACACCGTCGATCATTCCATCTTGCTCTCTCGCCTTTCCAATGCTGGTCTTTCTGGCCGGCTTCTTGACTGGTTCACATCGTTTCTGTCTGATCGTTCTCAGTCTATTTCTCTTCCCCCTTTCCGATCTAAGTTGGTTACACTTCTTTGTGGTGTTCCTTAGGGCTCTGCAGTTTCTCCTATTCTTTTTAATATCTATATCAGATTTCTTCTGCTTCTTATTCACTCACATGGTTTCCGTTACTACTCTTATGCGGATGATAGATTCTTGTCCGCCTGGATCTTACTCAAGCTGAGACTGCTGCACGACTCAGGAACTGCTTGGAGGATCTGGGGCATTGGATGATGACTAATTGGCTAAAATTGAATGGCAGTAAGACCGATGTCCTGGTTGTGGGAACTTCGTCCCCCCTTCTTTTTTGGACCTCGCAATTCTGGCCATCGAGCCTTGGCCCTTTTCCTCTTCCGGTTCAATCGGTCCACAACCTCAGTGTTAAGATCTCTGCCTCTTTGTCCCTTGACAACCAGGTGGCTAGTGTTTGTAGTGCCGGGCACTTTAAACTCCGCATTTTGCGGAAAGTCTTGTCTTTTATTCCTGCTGAATGCCAAGCTCCGGTAGTGGCAGCTTTGGTCCTCAGCACTCTCGACTATTGCAACTCTCTTTATTTGGCCCAGCCTCGCTACCTCATCCAAAGGCTTCAACTACTGCAAAATGCTGCAGTTCGTTCCATATTTCGTCCTCCCTTCGGATCCCACATTTCCCCCCTTCTCAAGAAACTACACTGGCTTCCTGTGACCAGCCGGATCTTGTTCAAATCACACTGTCTGGTGCACCGTGCCTCCTATGGCGTGGGTGCTGAGTATCTCCAAGCAAAGTTTGTTCATTACACTCCTTCCCGTTTGCTGCGCTCTCGGTCTTCTCATTGTTCCCCGCTATCGGTTGTCACTCCTTCCCGTTTGCTGCGCTCTCAGTCTTCTCATTGTTCCCCACTATCGGTTGTCACGTATGGGAGGCCGTGCCTTTTTAGTGGCGTCTGCTACAGCCTGTAATAAGTTGCCTACTGCTCTCCGTGCAACTGAAGACCATCTTACCTTCCGCCGGCTGCTGAAAACCACTTTGTTCTAGGCCACCTCTTTCTTATGTGGTTGTTGGCCGTTTCTGATTGTATTCCTCTTCTGTAACTAGCGCCAAGATGCCTTTGGGTGTACGTGCGCTCTATTAAGTTTATATAACATAACATAACGTTGCTCATATTCAATTCTGGCGACAATATATTGATGATATCTTTATGATTTGGCAAAGTCCGGCAGACACATTATAACTATTTTTTGAATGCCTCAACTTACGCCATACCGAAATTACATTTACCATTAACACCAGCATTAGTGAGATTCATTTTTTGAATCTCTGCATCTGTGTGAGAAACCAGGGACTTGAATGTTTCTTGTGTTTAGAAAACCTACGGACAGGAACACCTTGCTTCACTTCACGAGTTTCCATCCTAGGACTGTCGACGATAACCTTCCGTATGGCCAGTGTTTAAGACTGACGAGAAATTGCACTTCCACCAGCGATTTCCTACACCATGCAGAATTACTTAAGGAACGTCTGGTAGCAAGAGGGTACCCTTCAAGATTTGCCACTAAGGCCATCAAAAGAGCTAGGTATACATTGAGGGATACCCTTCTGACTGCTAAAGAACCTCGTAAAGAGGAGAAATTGGTATGTGTATTACAGTATACCACGCATACATTTGTGGTAAAAAAGGTAATTAAAAAATGTTGGCCCCTTGTAAGATTGGAGCTTACCGACAAGCTATTGCTTTTATTTGCCATGACGAGACAAAAGAACCTTAAGGATCTATTTGTTCACTCCAAACCACGGGTCAACAGGAATCAAACAACAGGCTGGGACCTCCGACCAATTATGGGTAATTTTCCCTGTGGGGGTTGTTCGGTGTGCAGATTTAGTAAAAAGGACAAAAAATGTGAGGTCAGAGGAAGAAAATAGGCCATACGCACCCACACCAATTGTAAAACTCCTAACTCTATCTACTTTATAGAGTGTCCATGTGGCCTGAAGTACGAAAGACAAACATCTAGACCCTTACATACCAGGATTGTCGAGCATAGATCTCGACTCAGATGCAAAAGTATCAATGCACCCTTGGTTTCCCATTTTATGGAGAAGGGCCACACCATGGATGATTTAGTTTGGTGGGTGCTTGAGGCACTACCCAGAGGCGGATGTACATTAAGACAACTGAATACTGCGGAAGCTAGGTGGATACACCGCCTAGACACTATTGAAAATGGGCTGAATGAGGCAAACCCTCAGTATTGAATGAGGCATGGGCCTTATAATGTGAATAATGTGATATGAAGTGTGGACCTTTTATGTGGAGGATTGGCACAGCTGAGATTAGGTCTTACCATTATAATTTCTAGGCATACCAGGATTTAGGATCACCTGGTTCAGCGTTGGGGACTCCGCACAGGCGCTTATAGATTAATTAATCAAGATTTGTTAATAAGAACCTGCTACATATGCCTTGTTGGGTATTGGTATTATGTTTGGTACCTTTGTGCACTAGGATTTGCTTGCCAGCAATGCAGGATTGATTCAGTATGCCCATTTACAATATAGATATATTGAGGGCATGGGGTTATGTATACGCACTTGGTTTTCCACATTATGAGCATATCTGCAATTGAGTTACTAATATATTTTGGTTTATGGGTTACGCTAATCAGTTGCCAATAATACACATGGTTTTCTAACACGTTGGCTCGTTAGTTTGCAATGCATCCATATGTATATGAATGCCTTGTATATGGCACCACGCAGAGTTACAAACAACTAGTCCCATTTCCATCTCTATTCAGACTGGGTTGGCGTATGCGAGTGCGCTTGGATTACAGTGTGGGCATGTGGCCATTGATCATGTGACGTAGAGTACATCTACATATTCGGACAATTCGGGGCTGATCGCCCTCTAATCCGTCCGGTATGAAAATGGACCACATTCGCTTGGACACAGATTGAAACAAGTAAGGCCGTAGGGGCAAGTGATCGTCATTATTTGTCTCTACAAAGTGGGCGTGACCTATTTAAAAAATAACATTTGTAATCATACGTGTTTGTAAGTAGGATATTCGAGGCATGTGTTTGTACCTTTTGAGAAATTTTGCTGTATATGTGAATAATGTTTGATTTCAAATGGTTCAACATAACGGCACTGATAACACGTGCAGTAACCATACTACCAGCTCACACGCTACGATGTGGGACGTGTTTAGTCCCCTGTGGAGGGGGCAGATAGCAGTTATTTAAATGTTTATGTATTAATGACTGTGCTCTAAATTATGTGACCGACATAGTACCCAATACTTAATGCACGATATTGTTTGTCTTTTTCAGTGACAAATTTATCGGTATTTGGCTGGCAAAACATATAGGTTATCAGCATTTGGAGTTACTCTGTTTGAAATTTTCCAGAATCGCTATTCTATTAGAAAAATAAAAAATGGTGAGTTCTTTCACTACACTATACATTACCAGTTTTGTTGTCACCCTACAGGCCCCAATCTAGTGACTTAGGTTCATAGCAGTAGGGGTCGGTATATGGGTAGGGCATATATTTCTTTCTTTCTGACTTTCTGGATACTCACATGTGGACTATTTTTGGTTGGGCAACCGATTAGGAGACTCAACATTTAAATAGCACGTTAGCATTGTGCCCATACGTGTACTGATATGCATTTCATCCTATGCAGCCATAACACCGTCGGAAATCAAGGATTGTGGCGAAGATCTTTTGGACCTTTAAAGTGACCGTTACAAGCGAATATCAGATTTATTCTTTTTGGTGAACAATCAAGAACTTGCATATTCAGTAAGTGCGATGTAGGGATGTAACGGTATAACGGTATACCGTTAAAGATACCGTGAACCACTTAATTGAACAATAATAACCGTCACATTGTTTATACCGGTATACCGTTTATACCGTTAAGTGTGCTTTTCAATCTGATTTGGAAAGGCTGCAGTAAGCAAGTGCTGCACAGTCTTGGTCTTGCACTGTTGGATGTGCCGTCTGCCAAGTAGTTTCAGTTGGAGCAGTTTTTAATGCCATTCCATAAATCACACGTGCCTGACATAAAATAAATATGTTAGCAATAGGAAGAATAAATACAGTGCCAAGAACGAAAAGGGTTTACTTTGGGATGGCGGTTTTGGGGTTTATATATTTATAATGGATAAAGTTTGCTAAACATATGACAATGGTGGATTACCCTGGTTCCATCATTGAATTTACATATAATAAGTCACACTGCTAAATTCACTCAGCTCTGTGGGTATTCCCTGCAGCCATACCAAAGGGTAACATGTCTATGATTACTGAACACCTTTTGGCCCGCAAGTAAACTAAAGGCTGTAACGTAGAGAGAGAGAGAGAGAGAGAGAGAGAGAAGGAGAGAGAGAGAGAGAGAGTGTGTGTGTGTGTGGGTGGGTGTGTATGCGCACAAGCGTATACTACCATCAGCCTCCATTGATCTGTGGCATGCAGGTTATCAAGATGGCAACATGTTCATCTTCACCAGTAGCCAGTGGGGGAGCTAAAAGCCTAAATGACCACTTAAGAAAAGCTATACAGTTTGCTTTGCCAGTCGCATCAGGCCCCCCCCCCCCCATCTCCTCTCCACACGCGTGTTTGGTGGAAGCAAGGGGTGGCATTTCAGTGGGAAAGTATGTTGAAAAGCCCAATTCTGGCCATGGGTGCCTGATTTTGTTTGTGATGATAAATCTGAAAATTTATGACCTTGTAGAAAATATTTGTTAAGATTAATTAACATCACCTGCTATACCGCGATAACCATGATATACCGTCATTTGGCAAGAAGGTTATCATACCGTCATAAAACTAATACCGTGACACCCCTAGTGCGATACCTGCCTGAGGGGGGGGGGTGAGGAACCCACCTGAGGAGTTATAAGCGCACATGGTGAGGTTTTGGCCCTCCAGCATTTAACACGGGCTTGGGATGAGACTGGCTTTATACAGTGTCATTTTCTCTGGTGCTGGCCTCTCTTGTAGATGGATAGCAATTTGCTCCGTCACTTGGTGGAGGCACTGGTGGTAGACTGTCGGCACACTTAATGGTGGCATAGGGGACTTTCTTCAATTCGGACTGACTTCTTGTCTTGTCTGCACTTTTGTTGTTGAATTAAAAACTTTTTTAGAAAATATCTCTTCCTTTTTTAGAAAAAGAAATTACAATTGTAGCTTCTTTCACATTTTAGTAACTTTGTATATCACATCCACAGAGCTCCATCTTCTCTTGGGGTCCTGATGAAGGCAGCGAAAAAGAACAACTGCCGAAACGTCATGCTGACATTCACGCAGCACTGATTTTGGTCCCTTCTTTCGGTGACCACATCCAGGACGTAGACCTGGGATGTGTGTTCAGATTTACGGGAACCATAGGGCTTTGGTAAAGAAGTCCTTTGCAGTGTATAATCAAGACAGGGACAGAATAGGATTGAGACTACCCATTTTTGGAATCAACCTATACAAAAGGTTTTTTGTATCCATAAACCCGTTTGGTTAATCCCGTTTTTTAGCTCTGTTTTTCTCACAAAAAATACATATTACAGAAAAAAAAGAAAATTCTCTGTTGGGAAACTTTTCAACACTGAATTATAAGTTTTATGAGTTGCACCATATGCTTTTTGCATAGGTGCGTAGGTAATAGGTATTTTGCACTTTAGATATTAAGTGTTGGCCTGTCTCCGAATTGTTCTGATGTATTTTGTGATGTTTTATTGTATGATGTGACAAAGACATTTTTATCACAATTTTATTGTAAAATGTTATAAAACTCGACTACAGTTCAATTAATTGGAAATGTTGTAACATAAGTTTTATATGTGAAGTAATAGGACTTTTGAACTCTGAATTGTATAAAATAAAAAACTATTTTTACTTAACGCCTATATTTGTGTTGACCAATAGATTTAATCAATCTCGAATAGGGGCCGTGCCTGAATAGTGGCCGACAAGCATGAAAAAATAAGAAAATGTGAATGGTTCATCTTGGGGACACCCCATTTTTGTATTTATGACACTGAAGTGAAGGCAGACAGAGCGACTTGGAGAGGAGGTTCGGAGAGGACTGTGCTGCAAGTGCCTGGAGAGGGAGAAGCAGGGGCCTGTAGGCGGGGAGGCTGCTGGCGGGGGTGAATGTGTCGAATTATTCCATGAAAGTTCACATTGGAAGCATTTGGGTTGAAATTAAAGCACTTGGGGAGACCTGCAGATGTCCCTTGCAGACCTAATGGTGAGCATGGTGGAAAGCAAGATCGAGGGCCTGGAAAATAATCAACTCAATGCTGATATGGTGGAAATGCACCTGGATGCCTGAATGACAGAGTTGGAGCTCCATGAGAAGGAAGTCACTCTGAAGATGGACGGCTTGGAGAACAGAGAGAGGAGAAACAACATAATCATACTGGGATTGAGGGAAACAGACAGGAAACCCCCGCCCAAGTGGAGCACAAGGTGCAAGGCATCGTCAATCAGCTATTTAAGGCTGAAGGGGGCACAGAGGTGCAATTTGAAAGGGCTCACAGAGGTGGTACACCATACAGAACCGGGCCGAGATCCATCATTGCCAGGTTCTCGAGGTATAAGGACAAGGTAGATGTGCTGACAAGAGCACGTACGAGGCAAGACCTGGAGTATGAGGGCTCTCACATTACAATTTACTAGGACCTGTCCAATCTAACGTTGTCTCGCAGAAGAGACTGCCAGCCGTTGACATGACACAGTGGCTTCATGAAAAGGGGATTAGGTAAAGATCGGCCTTCCTGCTTTCCCTGCAGTTTGAGATGAATGGAATAGACTACCGGATTACATCGGTGGAGGAAGCGGAGCAGGCGCTGAGCCACCTGACATCAGAGATGGAAGTGGAGCAAGGTCCACAGGTGAGCCCAGCAAAGAAGAGAGGGAAACTAATGCACAGCCAAACCTCCCTAGACACAGAAAGGGGCAAAGCGGGTGCAAATATAGGCATTTAAATGGCATGTATCCTCAAAAGACTTCATGAGGGTTGTTATGGAGGGGAGGTGGCGAGGAGTGTGAGCCCTTGCTGATATGAAGCTACATAGCTGGCAAACTGTGTGGGCTCTTTGTTTTTGTAAGGATGCTGGAGGGAGGGTGGTTGATCTTTTCTCTAGGTGGCCCTCAGTGGAAGGTGGGTGTATCAGAAGCCAGCATTCACTGCCGTTTGGAGGTTTTGTAGTTTATGAAGCTTTTACAGTTAAGGTTTTGGGTGTGTGGGGTAGTTTTTAGGGCGGCCTGGGTAGGCAGTGGATTTTCTCAAAGGAGGCACCACGATTCTGAGGCAAAGCAATGGGGGAGCACTAGTCAAGTACATGGGTTGGATGGTGCAGGTTGGAAGACAAGTTGATGGGGACTAACGTTGGAGGGTGGAGTCTGGCTGTGGGGACCCTGAATGCTAAAGAGCTGAACTCACCCACAAAGAGGTGCCTGGTAGCACGTGAGTTCCGGAATGCAGCCTTAGATGTGCTGTTTTCGCAAGAAACCTGACTCGTAGAGGTGGAGGAGAGGAGGCTGCGAGGGGCTGGGATTGGGCAGGTGTATTGGGCATCAGAGACAGCAAAGAGAGGAGGAGTGGGAATCACATTGCATAAGCAGCGACGGGTAGAGAATTGTGTATTTTTTTTTATTATTCTTGGTTGATGAAAAAAATCAACCTTTCATAAAAGCTTCCAGCATACAACATATGATACAATAGTACAGAGTTTAAAATCCACAATACATTGCTTACAGATAAAAAATCATTTTAAATCAACAGCATTCCTCAACAATACTAAAATTAATCACAATTGGTGAGCATTCTAAAAATACTCTTAAGTTGACAGCTCTAATAAAAGAGGTAATACCAATTACTGAAGATGTGGTGCGGCCTTCAAGACTTTTTTCACAAAGTGCATTTAATTCAACTTCCTAAGCCGAATGAAGAAACTTGACCAGATATAAATCGCGAAGTGCATTTAATCCTGGACAGATCGTTACCCAATGTTTGGTAGTTTCTACAGTTCCTGCAACCTTACAAAACCTGCACCCTCTCAAGTTTGCAGGGATCTTTTTATTTCTTATCCTGATTCGTTTTGTATTAAGCAGGTTCCAACGGAAAGGGATAAAGGTGTCACAGGTCAATGTATCAGGATAAATGCTAAGAAAAGGTGTTAAAACCGCCCTGCTTATATACTCTTCCCTAAGTTAGACTAAAGATGGATACGACTGAAATTGGTCCATAGTCTCCATCCAGTCGTGGCGATATAACAAAGATTTGACAACGCTGGGATACTCCAGCAATACCTCTAAGGAGCAATCAATCTTTTCCAATACTAAAGTACAAAGTGCTTTTAGAGCCCTCATTCTCGGGCAACATTGTTTAAGATAGAGAACTGTAAAATCAACATATAACAAATTCTCGGGTGATATCGGCTGTTTTCCTTAGGAGAAATATAATTCTCCACTCGGCACAAGAAACGATGCCCAAATCATAGTGGATCGCAGCTACAGGGAAGCTCATAGGTATATTTAATATTTGTTTCCAAATGTTCCACTCAATCACTGACAGTTGTTCCAAATGGGTGAGTCTCAATGCCATATGATTCTTGGGAATCATTTTAGCTTCATCATATTTTATGACTGGTTTGAGGGAGAACCTGCTAAACTTTATGTCAATAATTTTGGTTTGAGGTATCAGCTTCTCCGTGACTTGATTCATCCGCATGACACTGTTTTTGATGGAAGCTCTTGCAAATACCGGGAAGCCTAAATAAACCAGGGAGTCAAGACATGAAATTATAGATTTACCTATAGCACACTTAGGAGTAAATTTCTTTTTATCATTGGAGGATCTAATTATTTTAGATTTGGAGGGGTTAACTATCAAAGAGTGATCTCCCATAAATTGGGCAAATGAGGAAATCAAACGCTGCAGGCTGATTTTACTAGCATCGAACAGAAAAAAATTGTCCATGTAAGAGAACCATTGAAAACAGAGCTGTGACAATTTCGGAATGATGAAAGAGGCCCCCTGAAAGGCCTCCATGACATCCGCTAAATATAAATTAAATATGCACGGGCAACCACTCAGCCCTGTCTCACCCCCATGTAAATCGCGATCGACCTTGACGGGGATCCCAAGTTGTTTAAACAAACTTGGATTGCAGTTCTTGCGTGAAGGGCCATGAGCAGACTTAACAGACCCCCTGGAATGCCCCAACTAGCTAGCTTTTGTCCATAATAACCCTTGATCCAGTGCATCAAAGGCAGCAGTTAGGTCGAGGTAGGCCCCATAAACTGCTTCGTACTTGCCACTCCACGCAAGATGCTGAACAGTATTAATGACCAAAGCCAGTTTGCCATTTCGAGAGTCGTCCCGAGCAGTGGTCACAGTGGGCGGGAGCGGTTGGGAGCAGCTTCACTGTTCCTATACTTTTATTTTAAAAAGAAACCGTTCCGGAATGGTTTCATTTTAAAATAAAAGTGTACGAAGAAGTTAAAACTTACACTTCAATGCACTGCATCAGGGGTAGGTGGGAGGGGTGGTTTTAATCTTTAGCATGCCCCTTAAGAGGTGCGAATGGTGGGTGATTGGAAAGGGGAGGGTGCATAAAGCTGCATGCTGTGGGGACAATGAATAAAGGTTTTGGGGTCATTTAAAATGAATTTAGCATTTTCTTTTGCTGTGTTTCTTTGCGCCTTTACACAATGGTGGGGGTAGAATTGAGGAAAAGTGGTACCCAGGTATGGGGTTTGTATTGGGTGTAGGAGAGGTGTGGGGATGGGTTTGTGGGGGGGGCAGGCCAGCAGGAAACATAGTTCCACTACTTCTTTTCTTACACTTCAACCACCCGACCCAACGGCCCATGCTACCAGATGGTATGTGTGAAGATACTGGTGGAGGGTGCCTGTACTTCCGCTCTCTATATGGTAGAGGAGAGGCACAGAGGACCCCAGCCAAGATTCTCAATTGGTAGCAATGGACAAGCAATCAAGGCCTAGCTTCTCGGGAGGCGATGCAGGTTGGTTCTTAAGTACAGTGTAGTCCCCGAACCCCCACAAAGGAATGTCCACACACTGTATTACTGAAAACAGTCTTTATATAATTAATATTCAAAGGTATGTACACAATCACAATAACACACTTTGTACTCGGAAATCAACAATGATAAATATATACAATTCTAAAGTGGTACCACCAATGTTATCAAATCTCATTAAAGTGCATCAACTGTACGGTTAAAATGTCACACAGATCAATAACGAGGAAACTAGCACTAGAGATAGGAAGGAACGTGAGATGGTGGAAACAATAGGCAGATTTCTGACCCCTACCCTTAGGCACAGTTCTGTGTGGAGATCCCCCCACCTGGGCAACCTATAGATAAAGATATATAGCACAAGCCCAGTCCATGTATTCTTCAATAGTCTTATTTCCCCCTATTAAGGTTTTACCCCCCCCCCCAATGTGTCTGGTGGAGTAGAGTTCTTCAAAGACGCGTTGAAGGATCCTTCTTGAGTGACTCCCTTTAAAGCAGGAGCCACGGATCGTCAAGAGGCTTCAAGGAACTCGGCGTTCGGCGTCAGGGAATCAACGGCCCTTCTTGAGTGCCCTCCCTTTAAGGCAGGAGTCATGGGTCGTCGAACGTCCGACGGAGAACAGGTTGAACTACGGCAGTGAAGTGGCAGCTTCGTTCCTAGCGGTGCTCGTCCACGGCGGAGCGTTGCCGTCCTGCAAGGAAGAGGCGTGCGGGGCACCTCGGTGATGATAGTTCTGGACCTCAAAGAGGATGAAGAACTGTGGCCCAGCAAGGGCGTCGAGTCGTTGGCGTCTCTGTGGTCTTTTAGGTGGCGGGAAACCCACCGGCGGATTGCTCCTCGGCGCGTCGACGGTCAGGCCTTCTCCAGCGGGATAAAGCGGGCGACGATGCAGACGAGAGTGTCCAATGATCAAAGGAAGTTCTTAGGCAAACGGGAGCACGGCGGCTCCGGTCGGCGACGGCGGTCGTCGACAGTGGCGGACAACAGTCCGGGTGCATCTCGTAGGGATTCCGCGGCAGTCCCCGTTTCCGGTTGGCAGCCTGTCGTAGGCCTGTCTACCAGGGAGCGTTGGCAAAGAGCAGCTGTGCACGATAGTCCCTCGTAGCTCGGAAGAGGGCGCCTTACCAGGTCCTCTCTGGATCAGTCCTTGGAGACACCAAAGCTTTCAGATTGTGAAGGAGAGCAACAGCAATTCTTCTCTTCCAGCAGGGCTTCAAGGTCAAGCTTCAGTTACTCCAGTTACTCGTCGTAGTGGACTTCAGCTTCTGAACAATTTCCAGTGGTGAGAGGTCCCCAGATATACTATTCTGTCTCTCATCCACACCGCTAGGTCACACTCAGCAGCCAATCATCCAGAAGGGCATTCATGCAGTCAGTCAGCCAATCAGGCACACAGTGCATTCAGGCCATCCTCCTCCCTCTCAGACACTCACAACAAGGAATGTGGATTGGGACAAGTACCCAGCTATTCAACACTACACACTGCATTCAGGCCAGTTTCGGGCAGGGCTGTCTCAGTCTTTGTCTCTCATACCAGAAACCAGACAACCACAACAAGAAGTGCATATTGGTCACACACTCCATTCACCCAGGTCCCACCCACAGGAGGTACCCACAACATACAGTCACTGGGAAGGCTCCAGCTAGTCTGGCCGGGCCTTCACAACAACACCATATATGGCACTTCCATCCAACAGCCAGTCAGGGGGAAGGGACAGAGTCAGGGCTTCCCAGGACTTTGGGAAAACAAGGTAATAGGTAATAGAAAGCAAGAGGCCACAGGGGCCATTTTGTTTTCCATCCGGAATCAACTGATCCCAATGGCAGGGCCGGGGTATCCCAAAATGGTCAAATTCAGCATGGAGCTGCCACCAGCCCATACCCTGCTCTGCGGGCCACCCACAGGTGCCCAAAAACATACACTAGGGGCACATGGTTGTACCCCCACCCATGGGTGCCGTAAGGGTATCCCATGGGTCTGTTCATTAAACCAAAAGAGAGAGAGCTGCACCGCCAGGAGTCCCACATGAACTCCTGCGCGGAAAATATGACAGAACACATGATAAAAAGGCAGTAAAGGACAAGGATACGGAGGCCCTGTCCCTCCAATGCATTTCCAGCATCACAGTATGGTACAATTGAAGCAAAGATCTTACTGTCTGAATTGTGTAATAGTGAAATTGGGGGCGTGGCCAGTGCGCATGGAGTAAAGACATGAACCCACAGAGCTCCCGTCTACGATCCTGCAACAGATCCTGCAGCGGCGGCGAAAGACATAACTTAAAGCAGCCAAAAGTAAATAAAGGTGACTAAACCCTTTTCCCCCCTCACGGAGCCCCTCAGGACGAAAAATGGATTTAGGAAGCCGCAATAGCAGCAGTATCGAGAGGCACCCCTGCACCCTCCAAAATGGTGCCGAAGGTCTCTCCGAGCATTTGAGGCGAGGAAGATCCAGCAGGCAGTTACCCCTGCCCCCGGCCCCCAGGGGACTGACAGTACCTCCGGGCTCAGGAGGATCGAAGGGAATATCCAGCAATGACCCAGTGGAGGCAAGCCTGGAAATGGCCAAACTCACGCCGCATAGAACGCGGCCTTGGAACTGATTCCCCACCCCCACTGAAGCTGCAGACCCATCGGCTGGCAGGCCCAGGACCAGCTCGCCGAGAGGGAAGCCGCTGTGCCGCGTGTTGCGACCTTAAAACTGACGGTCCCCCGTGTGCCCGAGAAGAAGAGCGGGGCCTCCCAGGCCTCCAGAACAGAGGAGCCCTCGGACGCGACCCGTGGCACCGGGCTGCAGCTAAGGAGACTGGAAAGCGATAGAGGAAGGCGGCGCTCCCGAGGACCCCAGCTGCAGGAGGCTGACCCTGATTGCAGGTACCCGGGGACCCGGGCTGGAAGGAGCAGGGAGGAGCAAGGCGACATGACTCGGGGTAGCAGCATTTAGCCCCAGATTGGCGCCCTGCACGCTTCTGCCCCCCTCCTCTGGACGCGGCATAGAAGGCGCACACCGCGGCCCCGAAGGACTCGGCCCTGCGCCCTGCCGCATCACGGCACCTGTGCGGCTGGGTGGCCACCGTCCCCCACCTCCAGCTTGACCACAATCACCTTCGAGACGGCAAGGTGAAGAGGACGCCCCTAAGGAGACCAGGCAACCCTGCCAATAACGCACATAGAGGCACCCAGCGATTGCCCATCCCTTGGCTGGTGTCTAGATCCTCGGCACATGCCTGGTCGTCCCGGCGGGCGATGAGAATATTGGGTGCACTGCTGGCTGGATAAGCCTCCACAAAACATAAACAAATAACGACCAGGCAGCGGTGAACCCATCACACCACCAAAACCTTCTATACTGCAGAATTTAAGGACTCGAAGCCACCCTCCTGAGTCACCCGTCCGAATCAACTGTCCCCTGAGACGCCTACCACCACAACAACAGAACCTGGTTGCCCTGCTCCCGATACACTGGGGTGCTGTCCGCTTCACAGTCACAACTATTCAGGAACTTGGAGATCGCAATCCCCTGCAGGCGAGGTGGCCAGCCCCACAACCAGCTCTCACGGCAATACGACACTACTGCACCAAGTGGACGCCACAGAAGCAACCCAAGTGAGACACTTCAAGATGTCCTCTACAAGGAATAAACCCAAGTCCACGACAATAATGGACTCCTTCACGGAGGCTAGACCCAAGCAACAACCCCACCATGAGACCAATACAAAGACAGAGTTAACCCCATCTGAAGATGATCCCAAGGACACGCAGGTACTGCAGGCCATCGCTGCACTCAGAACAGTTATCAATACTAAAATAGACAAAGTCAAATCTGACATGCAGCTAATGTGCCAAGATGCCCGCAACCTCACTGAAAGAGTGACCACGGCAGAAGCAGGCCTACAGGAAACCACAGAGACCACCCTGGATTTGAAGACTAAGGTCCTCGAATTTGAAAGGCAGGTTGCAAAACTGGAAGCAAGATTGGAGGAGGTGGAGGGGAGGGCCCGCCGCAATAATATACGCATACTAGGAATTCCAGAAGACATGGAAGGAACCAACCCGACCGAATATGTGGAATCCTTGATACTACAGGAAATTGGGCCCAGCAAACTCTCTCAGGGATTCTCAGTGGAGAGAGCCGATAGATCCCTGCAAAAAAGGCCCCCACCTGGATCGTACCCACGTCCAATGATCGCAAAGATCCTAAATTTTCGAGACAGAGAGACAATACTTAAGTTCTCGAGAGAAGGAGGTGAGATCAAACGGAATGACGCCAAGATAGTCATGTACCCTGGCTACACCCCCAATGTACAAAGCGCAAGAAATTTGTTCATACCAGCGAAAGCCAGATTGCAAAAACTCAATCTTAAATATATGTTACTATATCCCTCACGCCTCAAGATACTTTACAAGGGAAAAACGTTTTCCTGGAAACTCCAGCTGCAGCCAACATGTGGCTGGAGCATAATAACTTGGCTGAAGGCGACATACGCACCTCACGAACTGAAGGGCTAAATATGAATCACTGATCCCATAAAGCAAACAACTTCAAGATCTGACATCATGGCACCGAATTCGAAAGACGACCCACCGCTATGACGATGAATTCATCATCACAGACGGGATCTTGTGTGACCGCACATGAGCACTGCTACAACCCTCCCCACTGTAATCTGTGCCGGCCTGTTGCCAGCAATGCACCCGCATCAAATGACCTGGACAGGCCCACAAGATGCGGGAGCCCCGGAGCGCTGCCCCCCAATGCAACTGCTGGGGGCAGTTCACAGTTGTTAAAGTTTGTTAACCCATTCACCGGAATGGACATTGAAACAGTTGAAATGTCTCCGAGATGTAAAGCAGCACTTTCAGCGTGGACACGGGAGGGAGAGGTGGGTGATCAGGGATCAGGCGGCCCAGAGGTGAGGCACCCAAGCTCTGACCACCACACAAGAAGGGCAGGGCAACAAGAAACGAACACTCAAACTCTTCCCAAAACTGTCATGGCCACACATATTAAGGTCTTAACCTGGAATGTGATGGGGCCGAGTACCTACCTTCGACGAAATAGGATTAAATCCTACCTGCATAGGAAGAAGATCGGATTGGCCCTATTGCAGGAAACCCATCTCACAAAGGAATCTAATGCAACGCTGCAAACGCACTGGGGTGGGCAGGGGTTTGGAGCTGCATGCTCCAAATATTCCAGAGGGGTGTTCACATGGATCAGCCCCCAAATCCCCTTCCAACAAACCAAGACTGAATCAGATCCAGAAGGAAGCTATGTGATATTGTCGGGTCATATTGAGCAAACTGAAGTATGTATTGTGAACTCATACCTCCCCAACAACAACATACCAGCACACTTGAACCTGATGTACGCCAAGGTCACGCAATATAGGAGCAGATTTTTTATCTTGGGGGTGGGGGGTGATTTCAATTGCGTAAGCAAACCAGAGCTCGACAGGTCCACACCCCTCCCCGGCGGTCCGAGAGCGCCCACCACGGCACTGAACACCATGCTGAGCCGCCTGGACCCAGTGGACGTCTGGCGAGCGCTACACCCAGATGATCGAGGCTACTCCTTTTACTCATCTCCACACAACCTTCACACCAGGATTGACTATGTTTTCACTGGCAGAGAAAACCTACCACAGATCGACACGGCACAATACCTGGGCCGGACCATCTCCGACCACTCACTGCTAATGGTAGAGTGGAGCATTACAAGACCCAGACCCCCAATACCCACATGGAGAATGCCTATGGAAGCCTTTAAAGACCCGGCATTCAGGGTAGATCTCAGAGATTCCCTAGAGAACTATATAGAAGAGAACATGGGCAGTGTTGATCACCTAACCACGATATGGGAAGCCCTGAAGGTGGTAATACGGAGAGAAATCATAGCAAAGGCCGGAGGCATCAGGAAACATTTACGAACAGAGCTAGAACAGTGGGAAAATGAAATTGAGCAGCTGGAGTCCGACAAACTCAAGCAGATCAGAACTGAATGCAAAGAAGCATGGGGCAGACTAGCCAAGTTTGACTACAACACCAGAACCAACAGGGCGCACACCTAGGCAGACAAGCCCAGCAGACTTCTAGCCTGGCTGTGCAAAAAAGGAACACCCCAGGCACCTAACCACAGCCCTGAAAAGTGAAGATGGCACGCTGCATCAAACCCAGCAGAGCATCAACTACACCTTAAACAATTCTATGCCCAACTATATTCCCACAACGCTCAGGTGCCCCGTGATGAGATCTCAGACACACTAGAGGAGATAGGGCTGCCCAGGCTATCACCACACACAGCGAAGCCCTAGATGCAGACATCACCACGGAGGACATATCTGAAGCAATCAAATCCTTGGCCACGTGCAAGGCCCCGGGCAGCGATGGGCCACCCTCCGAATTTTATAAGACCTACGAACCAACTCTAACCCCGCTGTTGCACGAGGTCTTCCAGGGGCATACGAAGTGGGGATCCTACCCAAGAGCATGCATGAAACGCTGGTGGTCCCGATGCTCAAACCCAACAAACCTGCAGACGATTGTGACTACTACCATCCACTCGCAATGCTCAATTACGACGTCAAAATATTGACCACGATCCTAGCCAAGAGACTCTCCAGGACGATAGGAGAAATAGTCCACACAGACCAGAATGGCTTCGTACCGGGCCGCAACACTACTGCCAACCTTTGCAGGCTCCAGCACGTCGTGTCCCATGCTAATCGAGACAGAGGCTCCTACGCCCTGCTATCCTTAGATGCCATCATGGCGTTCGATTCCATCTACTGGTAATGGCTATTAGCGGTTCTCAGAGAATTTGGCTTCGGGGAGAAATTCATCAGATGGGTCGAAGTGCTCTACACCAAACCAAAGGCACGAGTAAAATCCAGAAGGCTCGTCTCGGTGGTGTGTGACATACAGAGGGGCACTAGGCAGGGATGCCCACTTTCCCCCATGCTTTATATACTTGGGCTGGAACCTATTGCCATTTACTTCAGAAAACAATTCTTCGATGCAGGTATACGAGTAGACGGTGTAGATCACATAATCTCCCTATACGTAGATGATGTCCTCCTGTATGTGAGAGACCCGCACCTGAATGTGTCGACTATGCTCGAGGTCCTAGACAATTTTGCCAAGGTCTCAGGAATACAATTCAGCAGATACAAATCTTGCCTCTTCCCATTGGCAGACCTCAAAGACAAACACATTGATGACTTACCCTCACTGGGTGTACAATGGCAACCAACCACATTTCGCTACCTCGGAGTCAACATACTACATACACCTAAGCTCATGCACAAGAATTAAACCTTGGCGGCACAGCCCCCTCTACGCAAATCAATAGGGTTCTGGTTTAGGCTCCCCCTGTACATGATGGGAAGAGCGTCCATCGCCAAGATGATTGTTCTCCCCAGGTTCCTCTACGGATTCCAAAATGTACAGGACTATATTAAAGCCCCCTTCTTTCGCTTACTCGAGACGATACTCAAGGATTTCCTATGGGGCAAAGGCAGACACAAGATGGCGTTAACCACACTAACCCTCCCGTACAGACAGGGGGACATTCAACTCCCTGACCTTGAGAAGTATTATTTGGCAGCCCAGCTTAGCTTTGTAGCCAAATGGTTAGCTGATGATGCCACTTCTGAAACAGCACTCCTGCAGCACCCAGTCGCTCCAATCCAGCTGAAGGAACTCATTTGGGCACCCCAACACCTCCCAAGCGAAACACCCCTGCTAGCTACCCTGGGAAGACAAGTGTGGCACAGAGCAAAGTCACTTCTTCACCTGCAACACGCATATGCTCTGGAAATTCCACTCCTTTCAGATCTATGTAAGAACAGCGTCGACCTAGCGACCATCAGGCACTGGAAAAGGAAAGGAGTATACACGTGGGAGACTTATACAATGAGGGCTCCTTCCGCAACTTCTCTACACTGCAATCTGAGGATGGCATACCCAGCGGTCAGTTCCTGTGGTATCAAAGGATCCGAAAGTTGGTGCGAGCCAAGTGGGATACATGGCCTGAGGAGCCTGAGGCCAACCCCTTTGTAACACTATTATATAATCTGGGAGAGGGCTGGAGACCGGTGTCCCAAATATACAGCCACTTAATAGACAGGCCTAATCCCTGCAGCTCTGACTTAAAACTCAAATGGGACAGGGACCTGGAGCGCGAAATGACCGACAAGGAAAGGGAGAGAGCCCTGGGGTTCCCCAAGGAGGTATACAGGAACTCCAGATTTTGATTAATCCAACTAAATGTGCTATACCGCTCCTATCTAACTCCATACAGACTAGCGAAGTTCAACAAGCAACCCCAACATAACTGCCCATGGTGCAGCAGGGTCAAAGCAGATCTTTTACACATGTTCTGGGAAAGCACTAAGACTCTGCAGCTCTGGGCCAAGGTGGAGAAAACCTGCAGGAGGGCAGGCATGTCCAGATATGAATGGACCCCCAGTGAATGCCTCCTGGGGACTAACCCCAGATTAGCTAAAATCAAACACACTGTGAAGCTCATGGACATGGCATGCATCCTGACTAAGAGGACCATTGCAATGGCATGGAAACGACCAGGTGGCCCAAAATTCCAAGTATGGCATAGCGAATTGGAGCGCTGGGTGGGGGCAGAAACCTCGCCCTGGGAAGACAGCGTCGCTAAATCCCCTGAAGATGTAAGTCAGGCACTAGACGCTTGGAAAGCCCCGACGTGGGCATTGTTCCCCCCTTCTAACGACGAAAAGCCCCCTTGAACGATTTACCCCCACGTTGTCTGAAACACTTAAACAGACGATTGCCAGAAACAGAACCGGACCCCCATTTCCACGCCCCAGCCCTCGCCCTCTTCACTCCACCCCCGGGTAATTCTCCCATGCTGAACTGTTTATCAACCACAAGGAGACATTCACCTTTATTGTTGAACGTTTATGTTGATTTTGTTTATTGTTTACCACAGTTACCTTTGGCTCTACATCGACCTACCTATACTATTCCGCAGCTGGCAACCGTTGCCACACTGCTGTTGTACCTATAATAAATGTCAATAAAGAAATTTAAAAATAAATAGTGAAATTGATGGGGGGGCGTCTGCATATAATGGAGGGGGTGAGGGTAGTGTTGGTGGCACTTTACACTCCTAACCAAGGCCAAGCAGTGTTTATACACCAGGCCCTGGATGCAATACTGGTCACCAGGGGAGACCTGTACATTGTGGGGGGTGGGAGGGAGTTTAACTCATGGGTGGGGGAAGTGTGGGACAGAAGATCAGCAAGGGGCCCTCCTCTCTGGGGAGAGCGCCGTGAGGGGCATCTGGGTGGCGTCATTAAGGCAGCAGGGTTGGTGGATGTGTGGAGAATGATGCACCCAGCAATGGATGGATATACCTTTTTTTCAGCACCCCACACCACATATACTAGAATGTGTGACCTGATTTTGAATAGGGAGGGGGGGGCTGCTTTGCAGAACCTTTCGACTGGTGGGATGGTCAGGCCATGACATGGTTGTAATGAAACTGGATGTAGGGTGCTTAGCAGCACTGATAGCAGATGGTGTAATGAGGCCCTGTGGCGGGACCCGCTCTTTTCGTAGGAGTTTGAGGAGGACATTTTGGCATATTTTGAGATTAATGATACAGGGGAAGTTGACGTGAATGTGGTTTGGGATGCTGTGAAGCCCGCCTGGATAGGGCTCCTGATGAGGGACGGGGCGTGCAGGAAGAGGGCACGGGGACTACGGGAGGAGTTGCTTAGGGCAGACATTTTGGAGGGGGAGTCACAGATGCACAGGAAGGGGGAGTATAAGGGGGAGTATAACGGGGAGGTGATGGACTCAATACAGAAGAAGAGGGCGGAGCTAAGGGGAATTTGTCTGGGGGATACTCTAGGTAAACTCAAGTATCTTATGCAAACATTCTATGAGAAAGGAGATAAGGCAAATGCACTGTTAGCCGCGAGGCTCAGAGGGCAGGAGGCCAAAAGGTGGTTTGCGGAGCTGGAGGATGAGGAGGTTTCAGTGGAGGACACGCCCGAGGGGATAGCTGAAAGCTTTGCCCACTATTATGCGGGCCTGTACGACACAGAGTGTGCAGAAGCAGGGATAGGGTCTGAGGAATAACTCTGGGCTGTGTACATGGAGGCACTCTCTAGCAAAGAGGTTGAATTTTTGGAGGGCCCCATAGCTGCCGAGGAGGGGCTGGAGATGATCAAACGGCTCTGTAATCGCAATTGCTGAACTGAATATGTTGCCTGTGACTTTGGTGAACTACCACCCATTGTGACACTGTTGATTTCTGCCTTAACCTAGAAATTCGAATCTAGGCGCTGTGATTTTTGCTGAACTGAATATGTTGCCTGTGATTTTGGTGAACTACCACCCATTGTGACACTGGTGATTTCTGCCTCAACCCCAAGAAATTCGAATCCAGGCGCTGTGATTTTGGTTGAATATGATATGCCCACATTCAGCCTGGTACCTACCTTTACCGCTTGTAATGCTGCTATGAATGTGACCACTCACTCACTCAGTATCGCCTAGACTACCGTACTGCTACAATTGCACCTTGTGACTTATCCGAGACCCTTTTGGTCGCCTACCACTGCACCCTGTAACCCATCTGAGACCCTCTTGGTCGCCGACCACTGCACCATGTTACCTATTTAAGACCCTTTGGTCGCTTCCTTGTACGATGCTAACTACGTGAAGCTATGCATTTTAGCTCATATTATGATTCCTTAATCTAGGTTAACCCATCTGCACGTTGCACTCTTAGATTATACTACCACTAGGCACTAGACTGTTACAGGCCAACTTACCTATAAACTCTGTCATGACATCTCCCATGCCTGACGCACTTATTAGCTACTTAGTTACACTTCTTACGCTTTCTGCCTTAGCCATTATGGTAGCCCCATACCACAACTTGCTTACAGAAAGGAAACCAACCAGAAAGATGCATACACAGCTACCACCCCAACAGCTTGCTCCCTTTACCCAGACCCATCCAAATCATGCTTATCCTACTTGACTAAGGAACCTCAGACTAGGCACTAGACTACCTAAACAGCCTGTTCCCTTTACCCAGACCCATCCGAATCATGCTTATCCTACTGGACTAAGGAACCTCAGACTAGGCACTAGACTACCCAAACAGCCTGCTCCCTTCACCCAGACCCAACCGAATCAGGCCTGTCCCACCGGACTAAGGAATTTTAGACTTGGCACCAGGCTGCCACAACCACCAGGTACACACCCACCTCACAGCTACCCTAAGAATGAACTAACACACGCCAGGCGAAACACGCTCAAAAGGAAACCCAGCTGTAACCAAACACCCTGTGCCAAACCAGCTGAACCCCCGCCCAACAAGGACCACATTAGCAATAACACTAAAATAACACAAAACCTCAAGGGAGGTCTCATCAACGCTAGGTCTCTAATAGCCCATGCCCCTGAAATTGCTGACATTATCACCTGTAACCAACTCGACTTCCTAGCTGTTACTGAAACATGGCTACGCAAAGCTGCAGGCCCTAGCCTTATGTTAGCCATACCCCCAAACTTTACCATCTTCAGAAAAGACAGGGAAACATCTAAAGGAGGAGGCATAGTTCTTATCTGCAGAGCTAACCTCACCATCAAAGAAATAGACAGTATTACTATGCCATCAGCTGAACTACTCTCTCTAAAACTTGAAATCTCTGCCTCACATACTATCACGGTACATCTTATCTACAGACCCCCCGGCCTATTAGGCACTTTTGAAGAAGACTTAACCACCCTCTTAAACACTAATGCCAAACCGGGAACACAAATCATTCTACTAGGCGACTTTAACTTAGGCTATAAGGACTTAAAAGACTCCAATGCCTCCACCATAGCCAACACTATTGTGGAATCAGGCCTTACTATACGGAATAATGGCCCCACACACTCTAAAGGCCGCACATTGGACTGGGTTGCAGACATCAACTGCATTTCCCTCATAACGGCAATTGAACCTTGCATATGGACTGATCACTATCTGATCTCAATTGTCCATCTCAGACCCTCCCCAACCAAAATCTACTAAACCTCATGCTCCTCCTGCCCTCATCTGTTGCAAAAAAAACATAACACTCTCGAATCTTCACCCCCTGATCCAGCCTATCACTAATCACTCCAGCCTGATCTCTAACCCTAATGTTCTAGCTGACCTGTACAATAACACCATCGTCTCAGCAATTGACGCCATTGCGCCGCTGAAACTCACCAAATCCAAACCTATTGCCCATCTTAACACCTGTTTGACTCCCATGCTAAAAGCCTTACGCAAAGAGAAACGACACGCAGAAGCCTGCTGGGGAAAAAACCCTTCTCCCCATAACAAAAATCTCCTCGCTACCCTTACTAATAGCTACAAAAAACAAATAATTCAGGCAAAAAAGAGACCTTCAATGACAGAATCAAAAAAGCGAATTCGAATACCAGGGAAATCTTCTCCATCCTGAGAGAATTAGAATCCCCAATTGCACCCATAGACTCCTGTACCAAAGACAAAGCCTGGTGCACAAACATTCAAAAGGCCTTATGCAATAAAATCACAATGTTACAAGACAAAATATCTGCCAAATAATCTGCCCTCCACAACATTGCCCTCTCCACGCAGCAGACCATACTTCAGGAACTTGCCGCCAATAAAACCAAACCCCCCAACCAATTTAGTTTTAGAGCCATTTCTACTGTGGAAACCAAGAACATCATCATGTCTCTTAAACCCTCTCGATGCCTTGGTGACACCTGCCCAACCCCAATTATTAAAGAGGCTGCAAATTAACTAGCCCCCTTCATCACATCATTTATCAACTCATCGTTCAAAACATGCTCTGTGCCAACCAACCTTAAAGATGCCTGGATATTACTTCTCCTAAAAAAGGGTAACCTGGATCCCAAGGTCCCAACGACCTATAGGCCCATAACAACTGTCTCGTTCCTCCTCAAAATTCTAGATAAAGCTGCATATCTACAGATCCAATCTTATCTGGAGATCAATAATCTACTAGGGACTAGACAATCAGGATTTAGACCGAGACATGGAACCGAAACGGCTCTCCTCGATCTTAAAAACCAACTAGACGAGCGCAAAGATAGAGGAAATATTTCTATTCTCCTACTCCTAGACCTATCAGCCGCCTTCGACCTGGTAGACCACAAGGTACTTTGTAATCACCTCAGATCGGCGGCCAACTTCTCCATAAAAGCTACGGCGTGGATAAACTCATTCTTGGACCAGAGAACCATAAGAGTCTTTTCACCTACATCAGCAGCGGACCCAGTCCCCATCACCTGTGGAGTCCATCAAGGATCATGTGTTTCCCCCACTTTGTACAATATTTTTACAAAACCTCTCTGACAAATTGGACAAACTATGGGTCTCATATACCAACTACGCTGATGATACCCAGATCCTTATCCCAATCCAGGGGGACTATGATAAGGACACCAGCCTCATAAATAAAATCTACCAAATCATCCAAACCTGGATGGCCACACACGGCCCATGTCTTAACGACGACAACACCGAGCTATTAATCATCGGATCTACTAGTAAACTTAACAAACTACCCCATCTGTACAACTCCATCACGATTGATGGTATCAAAATTAAGGTAGCCAATGAAGTCAAAACCTTAGGATTCTACCTACACTCAGCTCTTAACCTCGACAAGCAAGTAAATGCCACTGACTCAGCAACTAGTTACACCTGTAAACTAATTCACGCATGTAAACCATACCTCTCCACAGACAGCTGCATCACCATAGCGCGAGCCCTCATCCTCTCCAAATTAGACAACTGTAATGCATTGTATCTAGGCACTAGTAAACATAACATCAGCAAACTCCAAACCCTGCAGAACAATGCCCTTAGAACAGCCTCAGGCATCCCCAAAGGGCAACACATATCTATCCATAGAAGAACCGTCAACTGGCTGGACATCAATGACCATATCAAATTTAAAACTCTGAACATTACACACAATTGTCTGAACAACAAAGCACCTGCATACCTCACAGAAAAATTCACAAAGCACAGGTCCGGACGACCCATCAGAAAGGCCCTCTCTAACAGCATCAAAATCCCCAACTTTAAACTGAAAAGAACTGGTGGGTCCAGCTTCCCAGTTCTTGCAGCTCAGGTCTGGAACTCCATCCCTGACGCACTCAGAGCCACCCCCTCCTTCCATGTGTTCAAAGCTAACGTCAAACTTTGGCTTCATGCCTCAACTGTACCAAATACTCTGTACATTTACTGTAAAATACTTGAAACTGTAACATATCCCATTAGTAAGTCATCTGACATTGTAACATAAGAAATGCTTGATATATGATCCTGTAACAGAAGAAATGTAACATATCTATGTACCTGTAACCCAAGATTTTATTTATTGCAAGCGCCCAGTTGCTTAACGGCCAGGTGCGCTCTATAAATAAGTAAACAACAACAACAAAGACCCCGGGTGAGGACGGCTACATGGCAGGTTTTTATAAACGGTTCTTGGGGTCCTTGTGAGCCAAATGACAAATGTGTATAATAATATATTTGAAACAGGGGCTGCCCCAGCGTCCTTTAGTAATGCGCTGATCCCGGTGATACATAAGGTGGTGAGGGATCCAAAGTGGTGCTCCTCCTACCATCCAATATCACTGCTTAATGTCGATGAGAAAATATCTATACACATACTGGCCACCCGTTTAGAAGGAATGATGCCCCAGCTGATACATTTGGATCAGATGGGCTTTATAGCGGGAAGGCAGGGGACAGATGCCATAAGGAAAACCCTGGATCTCATGGAGCTTGTTCCCGGTGAGTCAGAGGGATTTGCATTATTGAGCCTGGATGCTGAGAAGGCGTTTGATTGAGTAGAGTGGGGATTTTTGTTTGCAGTACTTCGCAAGATAGTGTTTGGGGAGAGAGTGCAGCGTGCAATCAAGGCGATATATGCAGCGCCGAATGCAAGGGTGGTTGTTAATGTGCGGGCGTCCCTGGACTTTTATCTTAGCAGAGGTACCAGACAGAGATGTCCTTTGTACCCCCCTGTTTATGTTATCCACAGAACAGCTGAGCAGCAAGATAAAACACAATGAGCAGGTGGCGGGTATCAGAGTAGCAGACACAGAATATAAGATTAGTCTCTACGTAAATGATATTCTTCTCCATCTTTCGGAGGTGACAACCTCGGTCCGGGCAGTACTCCGGCCACTGGCTGAGTATGGATGTGTGTCAGGGTTCAAAGTTAAAATGGCTAAATAGGTTCTCTATCCACTGGGTCGAGGAATGCGGGGGGCTGGTGACGACCTGACTGAAGTTGGCATTCCGATTGCTACCGATAGTATAAAATATCTGGAGATACATGTTCCCAAGAATCTCAATGATCGTTAAATTATCAATTATCCTCTGCTGTTATGCACGCTCTTTGAGGATTTGGAGAGGTGCTCTAGGATCACCCTGTCGTATTTGGGTAGGTTGAATGCCGTAAAAATTAAGTTTCTTCCTAAGGTATATTTTTATCAGGCGCTGCCCATTGCAATGCTGGAGGCCCACTTTCCTGAAATGAAGCATTGACTGGAGAAGTTTATATGGCAGGGGCAGAAACAGAGGGTACCCTACAGGGTTTTGATAGAACCAAAAGAGAAGGAGGAGGGGGTTGCCAAACACGCATTTACATTATAGCAGCACAGTTTTGGGCGTTGATTCCGCATCTGAGAACAGATAACCGTAAACAGTGGGTGCTAATTGAGAACTACCCTGATACGGCAGGGTATTCGGACCACGCTCGGTTTCAGAAGTTGTATGATGCAGGGCTAGAAAGGGTGGGGCAGGTAGTGAAGGGTGAGGAGTTTGTAGGCCTTTCTGAGTTGGAAGAGGGTTTGGGTATAGGGTCATTGTCAATGTTTAAATACCTTCAATTAAAAGGGGAATTAATGAAGCCAGAATGGAAGGGGCCCTACAGAGGGGCTTGACGGCCACCAAAGAGATATTGGGAACAGAGGTTACTATGAAGAGTTTGATCTCCAAACTGTATCAAGTATTGCTGGCGGCCCAGGGGTTACATAGAAATGCATAAAAGGAGATGGGAGAAAGACATGGGGGTTGAACTGGGGGCTGAACATTGGGAAATGCTATGTAAGAATGCACATAGGACGTCGATTGCCTGTCAATACTGCACAAAATTAAGTTATTATATAGATGCTAGTGGGACACAGTGAGGCTGTCTTAAGATGTATGCCGGAATAGACATCAAGTGCTGGAGAGATGTGGCCAGAGGGCAGATTATTGGCATATGTGGTGGGGGTGTGAGGAGGTGCAGAAGTACTGGAAGGAGGTCCTGGGGTGGATAAAGTCCCTGGACGGCATAGAGAGACCTCTTGTCCCCAGGTTATGATTGATTGATTGATATTTTATTTCTATCGCGCTCGTACACAAGTGTTTCAGAGCACGACAAGGCAAGGGAGGGGAACAGGGGAGAACAAAACAGCGATCTTACTAGGCCCAGTGACATTGAGAACGCGCAAGTGCATGGGAGAGGGGGGAGGAGAAAAGTGCATGGAAGGGGGGAGAGGTGGAAAGTGAGAAGCAGAGGAGAAACAGATAAATAACAATAAATAAATAATAAAGGCAACAAACAGTGGTAATGCAGCCATCAATTTGCAAGTGCTAGGTTTAAGGAAGCAGACAGGGTAGGTCTGATAAGTGCAGGAAGAAAAAGGGGGGGCTGTATGGGTACAGATACAGACCCCAGTGCAAGGGGTGGCCCAGAGGCAGTGCGGGAGGGGGGCAGGATGAGCAGGTACCTGGGCCCAAAAGACAGAGGGTGGCCAGGTGCACGGTGCTAAGAGAGAACAGATCAGCAGGGGAGAGGGGGAGCGAAGGCAGAAGAAAAGAGGAAGGTCTTGAGGTGCTTCCGGAACCGGAGATGGTTCTCCTCAAGTTTAAGAGTGGCAGGGAGGCTGTTCCAGAGGGAGGCCCCAGCCGAAGACGGAGATCTACCCCCAGCTCGTTTCTTAGAAAAACGACTGACCCTGAGTGAGTTGGAGGTAGAGGAGCGAAGAGCTTGAGAGGGGAGGTATTTGCGGAGGGATAGCTGAAGGTATTTTGGACCCAGGCCCCAGAAAGCCTTGTGGACAATGCAGAGGGTTTTGAATTTAATCCTTGTATCCACTGGGAGCCAGTGGAGAGATTTCAGAGCTGGAGAGATACGATCCCAGGGCTTGAGGCCAAGGACAAGTCTCACAGTCCTGTTCTGGATTAGTTGCAGAGGGCGGAGATTAGAGGCAGGTAGATTTAGAAAGAGGCTGTTACAATAGTCCAAGCTAGAGAGAACCAGAGCTTGAGATACCATGAGCTTCTGGGGGAAGGAAAGGAAAGGCAGAGGACCGCCGAGGAGGTGCAGTCGGAAATTTGACTTTTTAGAGACCTCAGAGATGTGGGCGGAGAAGGAAAGGGTGGAGTCAAAGATGACCCCGAGGTTCTTAGCCTCGCAGGTGGGGGTAGGAGGAGGCCAAGGGAGGCCGGCCAGAGAGTGAGGGGAAAGGATGGTGAAGGTGTGCCGATGAGGAGGATCTCGGTCTTGCTGGCATTCAGACAAAGATCATTGGCGGCACACCAATCGTGAATGACAGTTAGGCAATCAGAGATGAGAGAGGGAGATGAGGTGGCAGAGGGCAGCTTGAAAATGAGTTGAGTGTCGTCAGCGTAGCACTGGAAATTTGAGCAGAAAATAGCAATGCAGTGGGCGAGAGTTGCCAAGTATTGGTTGAAAAGCCAGGGCAAGAGGTTAGACCCCTGGGGAACACTACAGGTAGAGAGGAAGATAGATGAAAGGAAGGACCCAAGTTGGACCTGGGAGGGATGGTATGGTTGACCGTGTCGAAGGCAGAAGAGAGATCGAGGAGGATGAGGACAGATGGAATGTTAGAGTCAAGGTTGGTGAGCAGATCTTCACGGATGTTTAGGAGAGCAGTTTCCGTGCTTCTGGCAGCTCTGAAGCCAGACTGGTGGTCATGGAGACAGCCAACCGAATTGGAATGAAGGTTAAGCTGAGAGATGGCCAACTTTTCCAGGAGTTTGCCAAGAAAGGGAGTAATGGAAATTGGGTGATAGTTAGCTGGACAAGAAGGATCAGCTGTGGGTTTCTTGAGAAGAGGATGCACAAAGGAGTGCTTCAGAGGGGAGGGGAAGGATCCAGAGGCAAAGGAGTGGTTGCAAAAATCAGCAAGGGCCGGAGCGAGGTTGTCAATGTGGTCCTTGATGGTTTTAGAGGAACAAGGATGAACCTGTTTGGAAGAGGCTTTCATAGATCGGACTTGTCTAGCAACCTCGTCAGGGGTGAAAAGAGGAAAGGACGAGAAGGATGGTGGGAGGGTGGCTAAAGGAGGGTCAGCAAGCACAGATGGAGAGGGAAGAGGAGGAGTGTGGGTGGAGAGGGTGGACAGGATGTCCTGGGTTTTAGAAATGAAGTGTGAGGCCAGGGCATTGCAAAGAGCCTGGGAGGTTGTTGTTGTTTGGTTTGAGGAGCTAGAGGGGAGTGGAGGATGTTTCCGCAAATGGTTCATTTTCTTCTGCTAGTCTTTCGGGCGTGCTGGGCTTCAGGATGGAAGAGGGCTTTGCTCCCTACAGAGCGACAATAGGCCTTAAAAGCCCGGGACATCTATGAAATGGCGCTTCTGACTGGACAGTTACATGACCAGAGGCCAACATGTGCACTGAAGTGGGCACCCTTTCTCGAAAGGTATGTTCCTCGCCAAGGACCCCCATGGAGAATGTGGGGATGGTTGGGAGGGTAGGAAGAGAGCTGCCTTAGCATCCATGGAGTGGTAAGGAAGAGAGCGTCCTTAGTCTCCATAAAGGGGTAATGTGGGCCCTAGGGGCAGACGCATGACCTGCGGGAGTGGTGCAGACCCCATTGCGAAGGACGAGATGATATGTTGCAATATGTTGAATTTAGGATAATTTTAATCCGCCCAACATGCTGCTTAGGGGAGGTTGCGGGGAGGTTGGGTGTGTTTGTTTTTGTTGAAGGAAGGAAAATGAAAAGGGCATGTTGTTGGAATGTGAAAATATGCGATTTTGACATGTACGTTTGTGCTGTGTGACAACTGCCAATAAAAAATGGAATTAAAAAAACAACTGATTTTAGCAGTCCATCTTTGAACAAGGAATACACAAAAGCAGTACATAACGATCACCCAGTGTGCATATGAGCAATGTCTAGACAAGTGAGCTTAAGCCGGGTTGGAAGAGATACAGTTACAGTTTTACGTAAAAAGGTATTAGACAGCCTGAGATTTCGTCTATGAGTGATTCAGATCTCAGTATGCATTAATTAAGCAATATGCCCCGACCAGCGGGGGCATTACCGACTCAGGTAATGCCCCGGGGCCCATAGTTATAGGCCCGAGCAAAACGCTGCAGCGTTTTGGGTGAAAAAAAAAAAGACGTCAAAGAAAATGCCCGCCATGGAAAGGGAAAACGGATTCCGTTTTCCCTTTCCATGGCGGCCTTCGGGAGCGGACGCGCTGGAAACAGAAGCGTTTCCAGCATGTCCGCTCCCGAAACAAAAAAGAAGGTAAGTGCGGTTGGGAGGGCGGAAGGGAGGGGAAGGGAAGGGAAGGGAAGAAAGAAAGAAATAAATAAAAATAAAAATAAAAATAAAACATACCTGCGTCCCCGGCGGGGGATGATGGAAGCCTCCAGCCTGCCATCGTCCCCCACCGGGGACAAAAGATAGAAGGTAAGTGGGAAGGGAGGTGGGAGGAGGGAGGGAGGGAGGGAAAAAAAGTCAAAGCTTTACCTGAGTCCCCGGCGGGGGGCGAAGGCAGCCTCTCAGCCGTGGGGAGGCTCAGAGGGGGGATGGCCCCGCTTCGAGCATCCTCATTGGCTGAGGGGCTGCCATGCCCCCCGCCGGGGACAAAGGCTGTGGTATCCCGACAGAGGGATTCCCGGCCTGGTAATGACTCGGCGAGGGCCAATCAGAATGGCTCTTTCATTCTGATTGCGCCCTCGCCGGGTACTAATCATAGAAATGCACTCTCTGGCAGAAATATCAGAATTCAATATCATTGGGAGGTGTCCTTTATTGCAGCCTGCAGGTGAGACATGTTAGTAGGAGAGAGAGCCCCCTTTTCTCTCCAGGTTAAATTTTGACAGGTGGGCACGCCCTCTGTTTCCGGTCTTCGCCCTTTCCGATAAGCTTTAATATAAACTTAATATACATTTTATATAGAAATATCAAAAGTTTTTTATATCGAATTTATATCAGATGTATATTTTATATAAAGTGGGCATACATAGTATATAATTTGATATCAGTGAATATACATTTTATATAAAATCTATATAAAGATGGGAGCAGCGGGGGATGGTGTTGCTTGGTCGAGCGCGGAGAGCAAAGTGAGCTCTGAAGACGGGGGCTGTGAATCTAGGGTTTTGCAGATAGATGCAGTGATGACATCACACAGGGTTCTGCCCGAGGTCGTAGGAAGCGGATATAAATTCTTTAGATAGTATAGATGACGTCCTGAATTTTATAGGGGATGTGTAGTTTGCTGCGTCGCTTTGTAACATTGCATTTCGCTATAAACTCAATATAAAAAATGTTACAATCTGTCAACGGGTCCTGAAATGTCCTCCTCTTCCTCTGAGGACACTGTCTCCCCTTCCTCCTCACCTGAAGAAAATCTCTTGGAGTCCGACTTCCTTACTCTTCTCCGAGCTGGTATCTCTTTTTCTTTTATGTAGATATGGCCTGCCACGGGAGGAAGCCACCGTGACCACTAGAAACGGTGGATAGGTGACTCCACTCCCGTAGCAACCCGGGAATGGGGAAAAAGTCTTAGGCACAAAAAACCCCAAGAGGTGGAAGTATTGTCCATAGCAGAATGACCAATAACGGAACTAGAAATCACTATTGGAGTGAGCGCCGGTATACGGGAGATAGGAGGAAGGATTATTGGACACAGGTATGGAAAATCCCTACAGTAAGGTGTAAATAACTCAGCACCACAACTCCGTAAAGAAAAAAGAGAGAGTGAAGATCCGAAGAGGAATACGGGAGGCAAATGCTAAGAAGGGAAAGCAAAATAGTAAGAGCAGCAAAGAGCAGCTGCAGAGCGAAGGGAGGAGGAGCTGCTGCAGGGTTGCAGGGGCGCGGGTAGAAAGGCTGAGCGGTTGAAGCAATAAGAAAAAGGAAAGAAGAGACGAGGTAAGCAGCAAAATAGGAGCGAGGAGAGAACAGTGAGCGGATCACCGCAAAGTAGAAAACTACAGGGGAGAGTAACAACAAAGCAGAAAATCCTGGAAACATTGCAACGCATCCACCACCGGAAAGAAGCTGAGTAAATACTTCCGGCACCGGTCGCGTACCTAAGAACAACTAGATCGCATATAGAAGTGTGGGAATACGTGATGGGTATAGTTAATGGAAGCACCGTTTCCACCTACTCCATACCTTCCACCTCCCAAAGGGCATGACAGTATGCCCCCTCCGGAGACTCGCTCCCCCTGGCTTGCCTGGGTGACATCGCTGAAATCTTCGTACCAAGATAGGGGCATCTACATTAGATTTGGGCTCCCAAGAATTCTCAGACCAAGGGTATCCTTTCCAGTTGACTAGATATTCAAGTCTTCCCCGATGATATCTTGAATCGCATATCTGAGCAACCTCATATTCTTCACCTATTGGGTTGGGAGGAATCCTCATCTTCCTAGTAGAACGGCCCCATAGGTCTGGTTGAAATGGGTGTAGCTGAGAGGCGTGAAATACTGGGTGAATGCGTCGCAAGCCATGGGGAAGCTTAAGACAAAAAGCCACAGGATTGATTTTAGAGGCTATCCCATAGGGTCCTAAGTATCTGGGAGACAATTTGGAGGGGCAAACCCAACGGGGCAAACATTTGGTGGAGAGCATTACCTTAGACCCTACCTTCCACTCGGGTACTGGCCTGCGATGTTTGTCGGCCTGGTACTTATTCCGGTCACAGGCCTCTTGGAGACTAAGCCTGGCTTTATCATGAATATCCTGAATAAGAGCTAGGGAGGCTTCAACAGATGGAATCTTGGAATCTACCTGGAAGGATGGCACGATGGACAGAGGGTGAAAACCATAGGTGCAGAAGAATGGACTTACACCTAGGGCTGTGTGAACAGAATTATTATAGGCAAACTTTGCAGTTGGTAGCAAACCTACCCAGTTGTCTTTTTGCAAGTTTATAAAGCAACAGAGGTATTGTTCCAGAGTGCCATTGAGGCGCTCTGTCTGTCAATTGGTCTGGGGTGGAAACCTGAGGATAGCGCCCCTCGATGCCCAGACTTTCACATAAAGCCCTCCAGAAACGGGAATTATATTGACTTCCTCGATCAGATATTATCTTGGTGGGAAGAGCGTGTAGACGGAATACATCCTTGAGGAAAACCTCTGCCATTTCAGCTGCTGTGGGTATTCCATGCAAAGGAGAAAAGTGCGCTAACTTAGAAAATGAGTCCACAGTCACCATTATACATGAACAACCCTGAGAAACCGGCAACTCCACAATGAAGTCCGTGGAGATCTGACTCCAAGGGCCTGGAGGTACTGGACTAGGCTCTAGCAGTCCCAACGTTCTTTGTGTCTGATACCTGCTCCGGAGACACGTGGTACAGGATTGAAGGTATTGAGTGGTGTCTTTCTTCATACTAGGCCAGTAGAAGTATCTTTTAAGGATATCCATAGTACACTTCAGACCGCGATGTCCGGCCTTAGTAGAGTCGTGGCACCACGCAAGCGCAGATCTACGCAACTCCTGAGTGGGTAGGAACAATCTCCCTTCAATCAAGTACATTCCTTCCTTCTCTTCATAATTGGTGTTCTTGGGTAGGTCCATGGTACTGATGGGTCCGATAGAGGCTTCTCTTACTCGTTGTAAAAAGGAGGGGAGTGCCGAGATGCTCTTAGTCTGAGGAAACATGAATTCTTTTTAGGTATCTTCATTGGTACATTAGTCACAGCGACGTGATAGAGCGTCAGTCAACAAGTTTTGCGTTTCAGGTATATAGGTGATGTTGAAATCGAATTGAGTGAAAAAGTGTGCCCATCTAGCCTGTTGGGTGTTGTAGCACTCGAATTGTCTCAACACCTGCAAATTCTTGTGGCCAGTACAGATGGTGAATGGGTGCTCGCCCCCTTGGAGTAAATGCCTCCATTCTAAGTAAGCCAACTTCATTGCCAGCAATTCCCTTTCAATCACCGAGTAGTTCTTTTGGCTGGCATTGAGGGTCTTAGAGAAGTATGCATTGGGATGCTCCTTGTCCACATACACCTGCAGGAGGACAGCTCCCACTGCTGCGGATGACGCGTCCGTCTCCATGATAAAAGGTCTGGATTGGTCAGGCTGACGCAGAACAGGCGCAGAACAAAAGGTGTGTTTTAGATGACTAAAACTTTCGTCGGCAGCTTGCGTCCATCTAAATGGAGTAGATGACTTCTTTAGTAGAGAGGTGATGGGCAAAACCATCTGAGAGAATCCAGGAATGAACTTGCAGTAAAAGCTAGCCAGACCAAGAAATTTCTGTACTTCCTTGACCGTAGTGGGGGAAGTCCATTCAAGAATGGCTGCTACCTTCCGGGGATCCACGGTGATGCCCTGATCAGATAGGATAAATCCTAAATATGTGATGGAAGATACTGACAAGACACATTTTTCTAATTTAACCGATAGATGATTTTCTTGCAGCCTGTTGAAGACTTCCTTGACGTGAATCTCATGTGGTATCGGATCGCGTGAAAACACCACTATGTCATCAAGATATATGATGGTAGTTTGACCCAGCAGATCCGAAAATAGACGGTCCATAAATCTCTGAAATATGGATGGGGCGTTGACTGGCCCAAAGGGCATCACATGATATTCAAAGAGCCTGAAAGGTGTATGGAAGGCCGTCTTCCACTCGTCCCCCGCCTTGACTCGGTGTAAATGGTAAGCGTTTTGCAGGTCTAGTTTGGTGAAAATTGTAGCTCCCTGGATGGCCTGGATTATCTCAGTTATGAGTGGCATGGGTTAACAATCTCTTATGGTTACCCTGTTGAGTCCTCGGTAATCTATGCAAGGTCTCAAATCCTTGGAATCCCTCTTAGGGATGAAGAACAAAGATGCCCGTGCTGGGGACTTGGAGGGTCTTATCAAACCGTTGATAAGGTTATTGTCCAAGTAATCTCTGAGAAACTTCTTTTCATCCATGAATAGAGGAAACATCCTGCCAAAGGGTAATAGAGCCCCAGGTGTGAGATCAATACAACAGTCTTCGGCCCTATGAGGGGGGAGTTCCAACGGGCTCCTCTCTATGGCTACTCCAGAACTCCATCAAATAGTTTGGTAGACAGTGCATGCTACTGGTCTCAGTACTACACACTGTTCTGATAGTTTCGTACATGGGTTCTGGAAGACAATGAGACTTACAATGGGTGGAGTGAAAACTTAAAACATTCTTGGACCAATCTATTGTGGGATTGTACTTTCGGAGTCAACCTATACCAAAAATGAGAGGGAAGTGTGCTGCACGTATTATATCGAAAGTGAGTCTCTCGGAGAGTTGTTGAATAATCACTGTAAGTTCTTCAGTGGTGTGCGTTATGAGGCCTGAACTCAGCGGTTCACCGTCTACCCCTTCAACCTTTTGGTCTTCCTTCTTGGCAACTCTTGACAAACCCATCTTGTCTGCCCATATAGTGTCCATAAAATTACCGGCTGCACCGCAGTCAAGTAGGGCTTGGGTGGCAATCTCTTGCACACCCACTTTCAACCTTACATCCAACACCATGAGCCGGGAATCCTCAGCTGTCATTGAAGTTGTCACGGAAAGAGTGGTATAAGTACCTTCCAAAGCCCCTTGGTAGTTTGTCCTTCCACCTACCGAGGGCGATCGTTTCCCGATCTCCTGGGAGGTACATCCGGGCAGTCTCTTAACAAATGTGTGGAGGCCCCACAATACATGCAGAGACTCCCTTCTCTCTGCCTCCTTCGTACTTCTGGAGTAAGGGGTGGTCGTGTGGTTCCGATTTGCATGGGTTCATCTTTAGTCGATCTTGTAGACGGTGAGGAGGGTGGAGGATTAGTTTCAATAGGCGTGGCTACTCCTCGGATCTTCTTCTTTTCGGATCGACGTTCTGCCATTCGAAATCAATGCAAAGCACTGGAGTAAGAAGGTCTGTAAGCGTAGGAGGTCGGGCAATGCGAGCAAGCTTGTCTTTCAGCTCTTCTCGTAAGCCTCTGCGAAAGATGGTGTATTGAGCCTGCTCAGGCCGACCGGCTTCTGCTGCCAATTGTTTGAATGAAGTTATATAAGAAAGTAAATCCGAATTCCCTTGACGGATATCTAGAAGATCTTCGGATGCTAGATAGATACTTTCGGTTCTCAGGAAGGTCTGTTCTAGTAGAGCCTTGAACGCGCCGTAATCTTGTAGTACTGGGTCAGACTGGGAAACCAAAGGAGTGGCCAAAGCCAGGGCATTACCAGTCATATGCATAATCATAAAGCCCACCTTAGTACGGTCGGAGGCGAAAGTCCCAGCTCGAAATGCGAAGTGTAGATTACAAGCCTCTAGGAATTCTTTGACCCTTTTGGGTGAGCCATCGAATTTACTGCATACTAAGGGCATTGGAGGAAGATCCGTAGTGGGTTGCTCTTTTGCAGCTATCCTTTGCTGCAGAGCTGCATTTTCATTCTTAAGGTTTTGGACCTCTAAGTTCAAGTTCTGTACTGCCGCAACCAGTTCTTGAACCTGTTGAGGGGTTGCCAAACTGGCTTCTGGGCGTTGCAAACTGTCAATGGGTTCAGAAATGTCCTCCTCTTCCTCTGAGGACACTGTCTCCCCTTCCTCCCCTTCCTCCCCTTCCTCCTCACCTGAAGTAATCCTCTTGGAGTCTGACTTCTTTACTCTTCTCCAAGCTGGTATCTCTTTTTTTTATGTAGATATGGCCTGGCATGGAAGGAAGCCACCGTGACCACTAGAAACGGTGGATAGGGGACTCCACTCCTGTAGCAACCCGGGAATGGGGAAAAAGCCTTAGGCACAAAAAAAATCAAGAGGTGGAAGTGTTGTCCGTAGCAGAATGATCAATAACAGAACTAGAAATCACTATTGAAGTGAGCGCTGGGATACGGGAGATAGGAGGAAGGATTCTTGGACACAGGTAAGGAAAATCCTTACAGCAAGGTGTAAATAACTCGGCACCACAACTGCGTAAAGAAAAGAGAGAGAGAGTGAAGATCCAAAGAGGAATACAGGAGGCAAACTCTAAGAAGGGAAAGCAAAACAGTAAGAGCAGCGAAGAGCGGCTGCGGAGCGAAGGGAGGAGGAGCTGCTGCAGCGGCGCAAAGGCGCGGGCAGAAAGGCTGAGCGGTTGAAGCAATAAGAAAAAGTAAAGAAGAGACGAGGTAAGCAGCAAAAGAGGACCAAAGAGAGAAAAGTGAGCGGATCACCACAAAGTAGAAAACTGCAGGGGAGCGTAACAACAAAGCGGAAAATCCTGGAAACGTTGCAACGCATCTGCCACCGGAAAGAAGCTGAGTAAATACTTCCGGCGGCAGTTGCGTACCTAAGAACAACTAGACCACATACAGAAGCGTGGGAATACGTGATGGGTATAGTTAATGGAAGCACCGTTTCCACCTACTCCATACCTCCCACCTCCCAAAGGGCATGGCGCAATCTCCTTGACACTGTTACGCTCACCTGGTCTCTGCGGAAGCGTTGGGGCACGGTTGCAGCACTCCCTGAACTTGAATCACCCCCTTCAGGCCTCTCCCTCAGTAGAAAAGCTGTGATCGGTGGTACATGGCGATACTGCTCCTGTGAATTATGGAAGACAAGCTCTCCGTCCTGCTACTTCTGGCAGCGGCGCGTCGAATGGGATCTAGTTCCTTCACTGATCCCTGATAAAGATTAGTCCAGTCCAGCTGTGACTATGCTTCACCTTATGATTGGTAAGTATTTCTTGAGCTCTTGTGATTCTGTTCGTTCTGTTTAATGTCTTTATATGTTGCTCCTATTTATGCCCTCAATAATGTCTCTCTTCTGTTGTATTCCCTTAGATAGAAATGTGGCCTCAATCCAGCTGTGAGACGCGAGACGCGACCGGATGGAAGATGGATGCTACCGCAATGTTCGACAGCAGGTAAGTGATGGTTTAAGGAAAAAGCGCAAAGTATGGTGAAGCACAACCTTAAACTGACTGTTTTTTCGATGTCTAACCTTGTCTTCTGTTTTTCCTTGCAGGCGCTGCTGTTGACGATGGAGCGTGTTGTGCTGCGGTGCCAAGATGAAGATCGGCGTTCCGGAAATTGTAAATATGAATACTTGGTTCGCCGAAGAGATGTACAGGTAAGAACAGCTTCCCCCAGTTGGTAAGTATCCTGGCAGGAAGCAGGATGTCCAGGAAGCAGGATCTTCAAAGGTCAGTCTGACCTCAGGTGACGGTGAGCGTTACGCTACTTGCAAATGCAGGATAACTCGAAGCGTCTGTCTTGAGGATTGGGGCAGCTTAAGTAGCTGAGATCGTGGGCACGCCCATTTGGGCCAGCTTACCAGCCACACCCTGCCACTCCTAGAGAGTGAGCACATGTAAAGGCAATCCATTAGCAGCCACACCCAAGAATACATTTGGGGCTGCTTAATGGATGGAATGTTCAAGGTTAATGCATCTGAAGTGCTATGTCCATAATAAAAGCTTTTTGGTGTTAAATGGATGTTCTTGTTTACTTTTGTTCATGAGCTGGTGCCAAAGACGCCAGGACAGTGTCCACTCAGGTCTCCTGTGCATGCCTGTGCCCCTGACTTAATGACCATGATAGACACAGGCTAGAATTGATAGCTTCTTGATATAAAATGATTGCACTATAAATAGAGACAGGGATGGTTTCAATATTTAAATGTTAAAAAATTATTGTTTATAATATCCGGTTGTGTTTTTAGGTTGAGCTGTTATGGGGCGATCATGCCCAGGCATGTTCACCCCATAACTGGGCATGAAGCTGGCTGAAATATATTATGACAAATGAGTTTTAGGAGCCTGTAGCATCACCTGCGAAAATAAATAAAGAACAACATCTTATGTTTAAATTACATGGTGTGATTACAGATATAGAAACTGTTTCTTTAGCCCATAGGGAATTGTTGATCCTTTACAAGTAAAGTGTGGTTTATATTGCTAGTACAAAAGACCCAGAACTCTCGGCGTTGGAAAATGTGTGTTTCTTTGAAATAATGAAAGCAGTATACTTAATAAGTAAAGTGTATTTCCCAGACCCCATACAAAAGTCAAACGGCCTCATCACGAGTTTGGCTGTAACCCTTAAATGCAGCGGTCACGCTATTCCCGCCGCATTTAAGGGTCCGCCAAATCACGGGTTTGGCTGCATTTACCCCCAGCTCTGAGCTGGGGGTAAATGCGCCAGGAAAATTCCCAATTTTCGGGGGCAATTAGCTCCCCGCTATGGGGAATGGGGAATTACTGTTACCGCCAAACCCGTGATCCGGCGCTAATAGTGCCGGAGGGTTTGGCGGTAACGCTATTAGCCCGGGCAGTATCCCGCCAGTAATACCGCCTTGATACCACCCAACTCGTGATGAGACCCAAAGTATTGTTTTTATTGAGTCTACATCACCTCTATGGCAACCTGCATGTGTCCCTCTGCCGCTCTGTGAAATCGCAGGAATGTGGTGACTCACAGAGCAGCATTCTATCCACATCAGCAGAAAACACTGACAGATCTTTATATTTAGCTCACCAGAATTCAGGATGTTCTGCGACAGCTGTGTAAATACACCCCACGAAAATACACAAGGACATTGTTTATCAATTAGGCCCAACTGACGGAATGATGGCACACGGAAATCTCTGCAGCCTGAGGCTAATTGAGATGTTTCCTGGGTCCAGTGTTTTTCAACTAAACCCAACTGTCAGAATGATGGCACAGGAAACATCTGCAGGCTGAGGTTATTTTAGGTGGTTCCTGGGGCCAAGCCACTCTTTAATTTTGCTGAGTATGCACGAAATAGAATGCTGCATGTTGTTGATAAGAAACCCCATTTCTGCAAAGCAGAAATACATAAATCAGTGCATTGGTGATAAGAAAGGTGTACAGGAAAAGATATGTGTTTTCACTGCTTAAATCTGCGGGGAAAACTTGCTTTTTGGCAGAATTCCGATTGTGGATCTGGGGACACTGGGAGACCACATGCAAGGCTTTTTGATTGGACACTGGACCTGGTGTTTATTCGGATTAACACCAGTTAAACTTCCTATGAAATAGGGTGTCGAGGTTATGACCTTGTCATGTTTCAAGGTGCTACATGCTAGTAAAAGTGTAATCCAGGTGTTTTGACTGTGCCTATTGTGTGGTTAAAGAGTCTGATCTGTGTTATCCTGGATCAACTAGTGTTTTCAATTTGTGTAAACAAGGAAAATAATTATTAGGAAACAAAAGCTCTCCTCCTCAACTTTCAGTGCTATGCGGATGACACTCCGCTCATTTTTAGGCTTTGTTCACCCACCTCTTCTCCTTCTCTCATCTCTGACCGTCTGTCTGCTATCCAGGAGTGGTGTGCCGCCAATTATCTCTTCCTTAATGCCAGTAAGACTGAGATTCTCCTCATTGGCACACGCGATCCCTCCTTTCCCGTCACTCTCTGGCCAGCCTCTCTTGGCCCTCTTCCTGCTCCCACCTGTGAGGCTAAAAACCTCGGGTCATCTTCGACTCCACACTCTCCTTCTCTCCTCACATCTCTGACATCTCTTAAGAAGTCACACTACCAGCTGCACCTCCTCAGAGGTATTCTTCCTCTCCTCTCCTTCCCCCAGAAGCTCACTGTCTCCAGAGCTCTAGGCTGGACTCTAGGCTGGACTACTGCAACAGCCTCTTTCTAAATCTGCCTGCCTCTACTCACCACCCTCTGCAAGACATCCAAAACAGGCTTGCGCGACTTGTCCCTGGCTCCCAGTGGCAGCAAGGATTAAGTTCAAAACTCTGCATTGTCCACAAGGATTTCTGGTGTCTGGGGCCTCGATAACTTCAACTCTCTCTGCCTAAGTATCTTCCTTCTCAAGCTCTTCGCTCATCCGCCTCCAACTGTCTCAAGGTCAGCCGCTTCTCCAGGCAACGAGTTGGTGGTAAATCTCTTTCTTCGGCTGGGGGCTCCCTCTGGAACAGCTTCCCTGCCTCTCTGAAAATCGAGGAAAACCATCTCCGCTTCCGGAAGCACTTCAAGACCTTCCTCTTTGCTTCTGCCTTCTCTCCTCCTCTCCCCTGCTGAACTCCTGGCTGACACTGAAACTGCACTGGTCACCTGGCTAGCCTCTGTTCTCAGGCCCAGGACCCCTCCTCGCCAGTTGCACACCTGTACTGCCCCACTGGCAACTCTTGCACTCTGGGGCTGTTTCTGTATCCTTACAGCCCCTACCAGCACTCGACACCTGATGTCTGCACTTACCTTTGCACCTGCCATCAGCTGGCCACACTTCTTATTTATTGTTCTTATTTATTGTCTTTATTTCTTTACTGCTTATCCTATGTACCGCAGTTCCGCTCCCCCTCGCACTTTCACCATTCCCCCTCCCCTGCACTTGAACAATCTCAATATCACCTGGCCTAGTACGATCGTTGTCTCTGTGTTCCCCTCCCTTGCCTCGTCGCACATTGAAACACTGGTGTATTGGCGCGTAATAAATGCCATATCATATCATTTGGGTCACAGAATGAGGTGGTGTAATTTGCGATTTTGTGCAAACATTAATTTTCCTATTCATTAACAAATATATATTCTTTGTGTACACAGCCTGCTTCTTGTCTTATCTGTGGCACAGGGGTGAGAGGTCTGCGTGGTGTTGTATGAACCATAGAAAGGACTAGATTGACCCGAAATGAATATTGGTGTGGCGCTGACTGGGGAGGGAAAGAATTCACTGCAGCGATGGTTGCTGCATAAATATCTCTAACAATCTTATTTGACAATTGGTCTTAAATATTGTGTCAAACTAAAACTGTAAAATATGTTCTACTAGCGGGTACCATTGAGCAGGCCAAGTCACAATTCTTTCTACAAGAGGCACTGAAACACTGCCTTGAAGAGGGTCACAGAGTAGCAGAGTGCATTCCGTAAGCTTCCCTGCTCAACAGTTAACAGCTCAGGAAAACATGAATAGCTCAATGCTGACCAAGCTCACTGGATGTGCACTGTATTACTCCATCCCTTTGTTTGTAGCATCCATTTCCTGCTTTCCCAGCCTCACTCTCAACCTACTACTGTGGCGATTTGACACACTGTAAAATCGGACTAGCATAATACAACACAAGTGAATGAACACTTTACTTTTAAAGTTCAGTACAAAAGCGCGTGTTTCCATGCTTATCGGGATGTCGATAAAGAGGAAAGGGGAAATTCTTTGGAACTGATATATTTTGCAGGTTGCATTGGGTGTGTGGGGCTTTTTATTAAGGTCATAGATCTCATTTGGATATGTGGATTTTATTCCCACTATGGTCACTGCTGATATTGCGGCCTTAGACTTGTCTTTTTCAGTATAACAAATCACGTCTTTAAATAAAAGAAACCTCTCTTTGAATCAGCGTTTAACAATGTTGCTAAAAAATCTGATATTATTTAATGTAAATATCTTGGCAAGAGCCTTACCAAGTAGACTCAATAAAAACAATACTTTGACTTTTGTAAGAGTCTGGGAAATCCACTTTACTTATAAAGTAAACTGCTTCAAAGAAACACGCTTTTTCCAAAGCCAATAGTTCTGGGTTTTTTGTATTAGCCCTATAAACCACACTTTACTTGTAAGCGATCAACAATTTGCTATGGGCTAAAGAAACAGTTTCTATATTTGTTATCACACCGTGTAAGTTAAAACACAAAGTAGAACTCTGTTGTTCCAGATGTTGTTTTTTAAACTCCTTTGTGATAATATATGTGATAATATATTTCAGCCAGCTTCCTGCCGAGTTATGAGGTGAACATGCAATTTTTTATTAACATTTAAAACAACAATTTGTATTCCGATTTTATTCGCATTAAAATACTGAAACCATGCCTGGCTCTTTTTTATAGCTCGATCATTTTGTATAAAAAAGCTATCAATTCTAGCCAGTGTCATTGAGATTCTAAAACAATTTATATTGAGTTTATAGCAAAATTCAATGTTACAAAGTGACGCAGCAAAATTCATGACATCATCTATGCTATCTATAGAATGCATATCCGCTTCCTATCACCTCAGGGCAAAACCCCTCTGTGATGTCATCAATGCATCACTCTGCAAACCCTAGATCCCCAGTCCCCGTCTTCAGAGCTCACTTTGCTCAACCAAGTAACACCGTTGCCCACTGCACCCATCTTTATATAGATTTTATATGAATTGTATATTCACTTATATCAAATGATATAAAAATGTATGCCCACATTATATAAAATATACATTTGATATAAAATCGATATAAAAAAATGTGTGATTTCATTTTGTATATCAAATGTATATTAAGTTTATATCAAAGCTTATCAAAAGGGGGAGGGACTAAGACCGGAAACAGGGGGCATGCCCACTTGTCAAACATGGAGAGAAAAGGGGGCTCTCACTACTACTCACGCTACTTCTAGTAGTTGGCAAGCTAGACTCTTTGAATTGACTGCTCTGCTAGTCACCTGTGTGGTTTGGGATGATGTCCTCTGCCTGACACTTGGGTGAATGGTTGGGTAGACATGAGGCTCGCTCTCTCCCCCTTTTCCAACACAAACACTTTCTCACAGACAGCTCACTGTAAGAGAAAACAAACTAACACCCTAGCCGTATACCTGACATGTCCCAATACAACGGTCAGGCAGGGTCAGACAATTACAGATCATTACACACAGCTGACGTCCATCACACTTCCCCACAGAGATAAAAGGTGGGGCACAAATGCACACTGAGCAAGGCAAAGCACACGAGGAAGCAGCAGTTCCAAGATGGCAGTTTAATACAAGGACAAAGACGGCAAGACCAGAGAGGGTGGCATGCAAATAGTGCCCTTGAACTTTTCAGAGAAAGACTGTTATTTTCATGAGCCTTCGAGAATAGGAACATAAGACCCGGATTTAAAGCTGAAGAAACCTGCATTGTGTGTCGGAGGTACCCAGCGCTATGCTGCGTCGATAGCTAAGGCGCGGAAGATAGTTTGCCGCAGTGGTACTGTCCTTGGCTCCTACAACAATGCAGCGCTAGTAAAGTCAGCACAGCCGGTGAGTTGGGGAGACTGATACCAGAAAGGTCTGTGTTAAAGCCAAGGTTGCAAGCGGCAACATTGGATAGAGAAAACTGAAGCAAACAGTGTGTGACGAGTATGTGGCAAGCGACGCAAATATAATTAAACAGCAGACGAGTGACTGAACTTTTGAAGCCAAGACAGATACTGTAAACAGAGTTGTCTGGTGCCACGTGGGTGCTCATTGAAAGGTCTCTGTTAGGTATCCAAGTGAAAGGTGGGAAATGTAAAATGTATTGTGAAATCGAAGTGGTCCTGCAACCGGTCAAGCTAAACCCTGTGCACATTCCAAAGTCTTCAATAGTTGATGCTAACTGAAATTGGCTGAGGGAGACTAATTGTGTAAGTGGAAGGATCTGAGCATAACTGAGGGGGATCCGGGGTGAACCGTGAGTCACCCCAGAAATATGAACATTGTGAAAGAGGATCTGAGCCCAGAAGAGGAGGATCCAAAGTGACGATCATTGCATTAAAGGGATCTGAGCCGGGCTGAGGGGGATCTAGTTTGAATATTGAATCAACTGAATACTTGTAAGAGGAAAATAACGTTTAGTTTTTTTTGTTGCATCAGGCCCTCTGAATCAAAAGACTTTGATAGCAAAGAGACTTGGGCACAGAAGGCCCTGATACTAGTGATGGAACGGTATCCTCGTGCCAAAGAAGCCAGAGATTGTACTACGCTCGAGTGAACCACATTGTCCCATGCTGAAAACGTGGGGAAGGGAAGCCAATGGCCTGAACATCCTGACATATCATTTTGTGAACACGTCTTTCTTTTTCATAAACACTACCCCCACACTATTATTTATTTAGAGGTATGGATTGGCAATCGATTTTTTAGTATAGGCCCTTTTATTTTGACAAGACACCACTAGGACTGTGTTATTATTTGATGGTCGTAGCTTGCTCCCATCTGTAGATTTTGGATAAGATAGGTGTTTTTCATATCCTTGAAGTACTATACACACCCTTGAACTGTGGTCACTTGTGTCTGTCTTACTGTTGATACCATGCCTTCCTTGCAATTACGTAATGCTGTGAGTTGGTGGGATGCAAGGTCTTCATGACGCTGCTGCCATGCCTTCACGTCCCACAGCCTTGCAAGGATGGCCCCATGATGGGCCTTGTGCATCTCAGGTCCCTGACCTGTTCCAGAGGTCATAGGAGCAAAGGAGGGTCAGCAGCTCATCCTGATAGTGGCACAGGAATGGGATTCGTGTCAGTGACCTCCACAGGTTGTTGCATGGTTCTTCCTTAGAGTTCCCTCCATCATAAACCTGGGAGAATTTTGTGGCAGGTAAAGCTCGAGTTGTGGTGTGTTCTGCAGTGTCCTCAGTCAAAAGACTCACTGACACTAGTTTGTCTGGATGTTGTTCAGCAGGATTTCCTCCGACACCTCAACAGGGGCTGGGCAGGTGTATGTAGTTTGGTTCCCTTCAGGGGCCTTTGCAGTGGCCTTGTTCTTCTCATTTCCACATTTGCCACAGAGTGTGATTCACAAGCCTTTTCAGTGATGAGTTTGCTTTTCTTGGTAGTTGAAAATGTGCTGGTTGTGGTGCCGACAAAGGTGATGATGGTTCTGGGGGCATTGGCCCCAACAGGTGACCTTAGAGTCGCTGGTTGTTAAGATGAGGATGCTCCCTCCTTCAGACTGGAGTAGTCTTCTTTAGGGAAATGACAGAGTCAAGGGTTCAGTTACGTTACTGTACATTGTTGAGCTGATGCGTGCATTCACTAGATTCATGTGTAACAGTGGGCAGCTTTGTAAGCTCGATATCCTACAGGTCTGGCTTGCCTAGTCAAGTGGACATGAACGTTGGTCATCTGTTATGGCTGCCTGCTTGTCTGTGGGCCCTTTTGTCTAGTTGTGGGTTTTGTGTGACACACTTGATCCTTGTGTACCCCTGGTAACTGGCTTTTCTAGTAGGTTGAGAAGTGCTTTCCCCTCCCAGGACACTCTGCAGGCATGACTCCTCTATGGGTGTTACAGGGTGGCATAGTTGTTCAGACTGCAATGTTTGTTAAACAGACCAATTACTAAAAGAGCAGGTACATGTGTATCTTCCCAAATATCCACCGTTGGGGACTCTTAACAATGCAATGGATTGGTTTTCACCTACCTTTATGTTCTAACTTTGGCATCTCCTAACCCTGCCACTCCTGTGATGTTTACAACCAAAGCATCCTTTTGCTCGTAGGGATGCATAAAGGGGTCAGGTACAGACCCACCATCTATGGCCATGCATTCTTTGCAACGCGTTTGACCGAATGCCTTGCATGTCTCTCTTCAGGTCGTACCAGCACTTGTAGTAGTCCTTTGCAGTTAGGGGAATTGTGGAAATAGCTCCCACAAGATCGTAACAGGGTACCACAATTCAGCACTCTGGCGACAAGCAGTTTTGGCCATCAGGCGGCTTACCAGCCTGGGTGCTTCCTAGGCCACTTTCTCTGCCAGGATTATTAGCTCCTGCTTTCTGAATGTAGGTTTTTGTTGCGGCCTGTCAGCATCTTTGCCACCTGCACAGTGCCATTCATTTTTTACTAATTTTTGTCCAAATTCAGAACGGATTCTGTTTCCAGTGATGGGGCTGCAGTGTTTGTCAGTGCATGTGATGGATTTCTGCATCCTGGAAGATTAGAGCCAAACTATAAATAAGACTGATTGGTCCTTATTAAACGTTTGGTGGTATTTAACAGTAAATCTGCCGAAATACCACAAAACGGATTTACCGTTACCGCCACTTGGTCCAGTGGAATCTGCGGTGGATTACAAGTGGTGGTAGGTGGTGTTAGTCCCCATTTATTGGAGTCCACAGGACTCTATGGGCATTTCGTCAGAATTACCACCAGTGTTAATTCGACCGATTTAGCCGATTCTTTGCCAGTAAGGTGGCAGGTTTTCTTCCAGCTTTTAGCAGGAGGAAGATCTTCCACCTCACCACCAAACATATGGTACGGAGGTGAGGTAAACTGTGAGAGGAACAATCTACATTGTGCATAGACAAACACAAGGCTAGGCAGCACACCAAAGATGTATTACCCACTTTTGGTAAAATGGGCAAACAAAATTACTGATATGTAACTCGTCAAAATAAAAAAAAGGAAACATTCATAGATCCCCAATGGAAGGTGTTTTCAAATCGCCAAAATCTAATTAAAGGAAATAATCCCTTAGAATTTCATTTAAAATATATGTATTTCTGAGGCTTGCGTAATCTGCTAAAATCACATGCCATGCATAGGCCAATATCTAGTGGAAGCTGCTGTGTATTACAGTTGTTGTTTTCAAAACTCGAAAAAGGATGTCGACAGGGGGTCCCAGTAATACTTATCCCTATTATGATGTCCACTGTACCCATAGTCCTTCACGCGTTGAGGTCCGTCAGATAGATTTGTTATCCGCCATCATCATCGGGCGTTATAACGTGGAGTTCCGTTTTGGATAACGCCATTAATTATTAATGAATTATTATTAATGTTATTAGAGCTAAAACTCTTTCTATCCTTTATTTACCGACCTTCGACAAACTCTATCCTAACCAATAACCTCAAAAGCTCCTCACAAGTACTTCTTCTTGGAGATCTGAATATGGGCTTCAATGACCAATCAGACCAGCTTGCCACAACCACAGGTAACACCCTATCAGAACTTGAATTTACCCAAAGAAGCAACACTGCCACCCATGAGAAAGGCAGAATTCTTGACTGGGTGGCAGACCACAACTGCCAGGCCAACATCCTATCCATCTCTCCTTTAGCCTGGACGGACCATCACCTCTGCTCTCCACCATTAAACCTCCACCGACTATGGTCCTCAGTGCTCCACCTACACTAACCAGAAATAAAAAGAGCATTACCGTGGATAGGCTCATCCCAATGCTACTCCCCACTCCCAATTCTCTCCATGATAACACTGAGCCTGAGAGATTGGTTGAAGAATATAATAAAATCACCCCACTTCCTTGGATCAGATTGCCCCTGCGAAACTAAGACCAAGTAAGCAGAAAACTCATTTGAATAATTGGTTTACACCTTTCTTAAAAAAATGTAAGACAACAAAAAAGAAACTGCGAGGCTACATGTATAAAACATCCCTCTGAAGCCAATAAACTCAAACTTACTAAAATGTCCTCCCTCTACAAAAAAGAAATATGCCTAGCAAAACAAACATCCTTTGCACAAGCATATCCAATGCCAAATCTAATATAAAGGAACTGTTCACCATTCTTAAAGAAATAGAGACTCCAATAACACCACCCGACACATGCACGAAAGATAAAAAATGGTGTGAGGATATCCAATTCGCCCTAGCCAATAAAATAGCCACTCTACAAAATAAAATTTCATGCAAAAGAATTGGCTTAAATTATCCCCTTGCCTCCAGTACTACTGATAAGGCTAGCAGAGACGAATCTATGCGATTCAACTTCACCAAGGTCTCCATCCTTGAAGTGGAAAGAATTATTCTGACAATCAGGTTTCCGTCCCCAGCATGGCACAGAAACTGCCCTCATCGATTTGCAGACCCAAATCGACGAGCTCAAAGACAGTGGGAAATCAGCACTACTCCTCCTCCTAGATCTCTCAGCTGCCTTCGATCTAGTCGACAACACTATACTCTGCAACCATCTAAATACAGCAGCACACTTCTCTGATGAAGCCATTACCTGGTTTAGATCCTTTTTAAATGGCAGAACAATGAGGGTCTTCTCGCCGCTAGCTGCCGCAGACCCCATACCCATTACCTGGGGTGTGCCCCAGGGATCATGTGTCTCGCCTACACTCTACAACATTTTCACTAAGCCCCTCTTCGATGATCTGGATCATCTCGGTATCACCTACACTAACTATGCAGATGATACCCAGATCATCCTCCTGCATTCTGGGGATTATGAAAAGGATTTGGCCTTGGTGAACAGAGTGTATATTATCGTCCAGACATGGATGGCCACACACGGTCTATGCCTGAATGATGATAAAACTGAACTCATCATCCTGGGCACCGAGCCCAACTTAAAAAAGTTAAGTCCCAAATACTCATCATTTACAATTGATGGCAATATCATAAAAGTAGAGCACGAGGTAAAAACACTTGCTGTCTACCTCGACTCTCACCTCTCATTCACTAAACAGGTCAACTCCTTAGCATCGTCCACAGTCCACACGTGCAAACTGATACGCACTGGCAAGCCATTCCTCTCTGAAAGCAGTTGCATTACTCTAGCCAGAGCCATCATCCTTTCATGCCTGGACTACTGTAATGCCCTCTACCTAGGATCCCCCAAAGCTACCATTAAAAGAATCCAAATTGTACAAAATAATGACCTTAGAGTGCCCTAGGCATTTCCAGAAGAGACCATATTTCCGAGACCAGCCGACAGAATAACTGGCTCCCAACCCTCAACAAAGTCTTCCTAAAAACTCTATCGCTGACATACAAATCCCTTAACAATGCCGCACCCATCTACCTGGCTGGGAGATTTCACAAGCAAACATCCACTAGACCAGTAAGACTTGCCAATAAAAATCATCTTGTCATACATAGCTTCAAACGGTCCACAATTGGAGGTAACAGCTTCCCGGTGAAAGCGTCCAAATTATGGAACACCCTGCCTCCCAGCCTAAGAATAAACCAAACTTACCACAAGTTTAGAGCCAACACCATTATATGGCTAAAATCCAAAAACCAGCACTCCTAACCATTTGCTTACTGTTATGACAACAACAGCTTGTAATTAGCCCTCTTCCAGACTCTATTTTGTATATACCTCCCTGTGTCTATATATTATCCTACTGTACACCATGTTTGTAAATATGCCTTCTCTGTACATCATTTTTACCTGTATGTATCCTGTATAATTCTGTGTAACCAGCTTCGCATATACTTGTAACTGCTGCGCCCTGTTATCCCCGGGTATGATGCACATTATAAATAATAAACAAACATCTTCGACGGCGGAGAAAAGGACGAATGTCGTCGACAAAGTGCTGATTCAACAACACCCCTTCGGCCTTGGAAGGCCGCTCCGGGCCCCGGCCGAGACAGTAGGGAGAGTGGGGGGGTAGACATTTCTTAGGCTATTAAGCGAATGCATATTCCCCTTTTCCCTCTCTATTTTCGCCTAACTTGTTTTCCATCCCATTATGGAAAACACACCATTTAAATTTTGCCCCAGTTGCAATAAGAAGTTCCCCTGGAAAGACAAGCACTGGGTGTGCAACCTCTGTCTCCAGAGGGACAACGACGAGGGCCACTGTAGCGCTTGTCAGCTCTTCAAACCAAAGACCCTAAAGGACAGGAAGACCAAAAGTTGGGCCCACCACGCATTGCAGGCCGAGGCCGCCATGCACGTGGAGGGTGCATACAGTGACTGCAGGAGTGGCATCTTTTCGGACGATGAAGGTGTTAGGGAACCGACCGATTACCATGTGCTAACCCCCGACCCATCAGACAAACCCGCGGCGCGGTTACGGGGACGACACCCGGTGGCAGTAGCACACATACATCAGCCCACACTAAGCACATACCCAAGGGCGGAGATTCGACAACAATGTCGTCTACACGCCCGCACATGCGTCGAGGGCTAGGACCACTAGTTCCTTGTCCTCTGGGCACTCAAGATCCCGATCGGCCACACGACAGGCCCCCAAAGTTGGGAGACGACGCAGATGCCATGTCCAAATCATCAGCCGAGCGTCGGAACACGCGGCTTCGGACCTCCCGTAAGCCAAAGTTCGACACTCTGCACAAACGTCAAAATCAGCAAAAAAGCACCAAGACTTTGAAAATAGCCCATCTGGTGCAAAAGCGTGTCCCAGATATCTGGGTTGCTTAATAAGGGCACATTGTTTTATATTTTGGAAGGTGGTTGGTTGGGACAAGGTTATTTTATGTTATCTGTGAATTTTTGCCCTATACTACAGGTTGGGCCTTAACTTGGTTAGTTAGAGTGTTACCAATTGCCCAAACCAAGATGGGGGAACAGATAAGTGATTTGATTGGTTGAGAACTCCTTTTGTTCAGTTTCAAGGAGTTCTCAACTGTCTTTTATTGTCAACATTCAGCTGAGCTGGTCAGGATTTGTGAAGTTCCAGTTTTTCTAGGCCTTGGTTCACAGGCCTATCCAGGATTCAGGGTGTCAGGAAGGAACTGTCTCAGAAGTGCAGAAGAGCAAGGCTGGCTGGGAGCAGCAAATAGTTCATACAAAGATAAGTGAAGTTATCTGCCCATGGTTTTCTTCTTCAAGCATGTTGGAACTATGAACCGCAAACTTTTTAAAATAACACTTTCTAATGTGTTCGAGTCAGAGAATTAATGCCTATCTGTGCGCAGAGCCTTTTTTATGAAAGACTATGGGCCTCATTACGAGTATGGAGGCAGCCATGCCCTTAATAAGGGCATGGCTGCCTCCATACCGGGTCCCAGTACCGGGTTCCTTCAGTGAGGAATAACCGGGTCATGCCGACTTTGGAGGACCCGGTAATTCCTCCTTGAAGGAACCCATCCGCATTCGAGCCCCCATAGGGCTCAATGGGAATGGGGAGGGAGCTAATAACGGGACCGTTAATAACGGCCCGTTATTAGCTCCCTGGTCCCCTCGCGGGACCCGCTAAGGACGCCTGGTTTTACCAAAGTCCTTACCGGGTCCCACAAAGGGAACCTTGTAATTGGGCACCCCATAATGAAGGGTGCCGGTCCTCGTAATGAGGCCATCTATCTTTATTTCATGGACTGTAGGCTCTCATGGTGTGCGCGCGTACATAACGGTATTTTGTCAAACAGTTATTCACTCGCAGAAGACTTACACTCAGCTTATTGCAAAGGTCTTTTTCTTTATGCCTACCGGATTCATTGTGAGACATTACGTTAGGGAATTAATGGCCCTCAATACGACCCAGGCGGTAAGTAATCAAAATTACCGCCATGGCGTAATGAGCGTTAACGCCATGGTCCGATGGCGATAAGAGCGCCATATTACGACCCATCGCGCACGAGCATTACGCCATGGCGGTAACGTAAACTACGCCATGCCGTAAATAGCCCTTACCGGCCTCGTTAACAGCGCAGGGTGACCTACTGCCACCCATCATTGCGCCGACCGTAGTCAGCGGTCACCGTAATTAGCGGTGACCGCAATTAGGCGGAACCGGAAATAGCGTAATCGCGGCGGAACGGGAAACAGCACAGCGGCCATCTTAAAAAACACAATCCATTGCCATCCTACCCAACCACACCACAACCAACCCTCAAACCCTGTCATTCCCATAACCCACCCATTTCCTCACCCAACCATGCCGAAAGTTGTGAAGAAGGCATGTGACAGGCAGCGGCAGGAGCGCTTCAGTCGTGAGGAACTGCAAATGCTTGCAGACACGCTCCAGGAGAAGGCCGATGTTGTCTTCTCCACTGAGATGACCCGGCCAGCCATAGGCCGCAAAAAGGAGGTGTGGGAACTTGTGGCACAGCGTGTCAGTGCTGTTGCACCACCCCACGCACCTCCAAACAGTGCCGCAAGAGGTGGGACGACCTGCGGATCAGGGTCCGGGGCATTATGTCTGCCAACCGTAACCTGGCCCTGGGAACTGGCGGGGGAGCAGACTCCCCACTGAAGATGCAGCCATGGGAGGAGACATGTGCCTCTCTGATTGGCATTGAGTGCATCGAAGGTGTCGGCGAGATGGAGAGAGGGGCCCCGACATCTGGAGACACAGGTAGGTGCCTCATATCCAGCCTTGCAAGACACCCTGATACACTTGCACGTGACAATCACAATGTGGCAGACGCAACACATCAGCAGATGAGCCACACCCTGCGCACATGCAGCATGTACACTGTACAGTAGGCAGACACACACCTGCATGCAAAACCGAACCTAAAGGGAGGCAACCTGTATGTCACGGGCTACTAACTCCACCATCTATCCATTACACTCTTCACAATGCCTGCTCAATGTCCGCTGAACCATCAATAACAGTCACCCTCCTCTGCTCCACCACAGGCTCGCAATCGGACACTGGCAGGGACGACAACACCAGCACCCCAGCCAAGAAGGCCAGGAAAGTGGGAGAAGGGAACCATGCATCCACCTCTGCTGGACCCAGGCTGAAACCACGCCAGGCTGAAGAGGCCAGGGCAGCAAAGTCCCCCGAGGAAGGGGTCGTGACAGCGCCTGCAGCCCAACAACACCCACTGTTGCCCACTGAGGGCAATGTGTCAGCAGGGAGCAGTACTGTTGGGGAGACTGCAGCCATCGCTGCCTGCTCCGATAGTGATGTGGAGGATGACACTGGACTTGACCACAACACGCAACTTCACTCACCACACCTATCCCCAATCAGCCATCATGGAGATGACACCCAGGGCCAATCGCCTGCTAATTCATGGCCAGCAACTCCAAGCCCAGTGGGAGTTGGGGAAGATGGGAGTAGTCCCATTGGTCCCCCATTGGCACCCTCCATGGGGCCAGATTTCCAGCTGTCGCTGGAGCAGATTGCCAACAGGCAGGAAGTACTGGGCACACTCCTCACGCAGCATGTTGCAGAATGTGGAAGTGCCAGTGCAGCCATGGAGAGGAGTGCTGATGGCATCAGGTCTGCCATCCAAACTGCCAGCAGGGACATATGCACCGAACTTGCTGCAGTGTGGCAGATGATGAGCCAGCTCATCCAGACAATTGTGGACACATGCCGTACTGAGCAGCCCGGTACATCCTCAGCTGCAAGTTCAGCACAATCCACTCCCGTCCGCAGGTCATCCAGGACCCTGGGGAGCACAGGCAGGGGGGCCCCAGGTTCCGGGAGAGGGGGCAGTCAATAGTGTGCAAAACTATACACACTTCACCACGGGCACTGTCACATGTTTGCAGGGTGTTCTTGGGGGGAGGGGGAGGGGGAATTGGGTGTGTTTGAGTGTTCAGGGGGGAGGGGGAGGGGGGAATTGGGTGTGTTGGAGTGTTCAGGGGGAGGGGGAGGGGGGAATTGGGTGTGTTGGAGTGTTCAGGGGGGAGGGGGAGGGGGGAATTGGGTGTGTTGGAGTGTTCAGGGGGAGGGGGAGGGGGGAATTGGGTGTGTTTGAGTGTTCAGGGGGGAGGGGGAGGGGGGAATTGGGTGTGCTGGAGTGTTCAGGGGGGAGGGGGAGGGGGGAATTGGGTGTGTTGGAGTGTTCAGGGGGAGGGGGAGGGGGGAATTGGGTGTGTTGGAGTGTTCAGGGGTAGGGGGAGGGGTTATGTTATACCTATTCAGAAGAACAATACACTTTTTCATTTCTCACAAACGAAATGTGTGGACATTGCTCATTGCGTATGTGTGCTTTATTGTTTTACAGTCCACAGTGTTGACATACCAGACACACACAGTGCCCCAAGTGCCATCCATATGTTACACACACGCTGTGTGTGCTAGAAGTATCGGTCAATGACATTCTGACGCATTATATGCCCCTCCTGTGCATCGCTGCCTCCCTGAGGTGCTGCCCCATCCCCATCATCATCATCCCCATCATCAGGTGGTTGTGGTTCTGCGTCAGGGGGCAGAGGCACGTTTCGTCTGATGCACATATTGTGTAGCATGACACATGCCATGACGATCTTTGTAACCTTCTCATGGCGGTACAGGAGTGCCCCGCCAGACCTGCTGAGGCAGCGGAAACGTGCCTTCAGTAGGCCAAAAGCCTGCTCTATCACCACACGGGTACGTGCATGGGCACAGTTGTAGTCCTCCTCATGCTGGTTCGATGGGTTCCGCACTGGTGTGAGGAGCCACCTCTTCAGGGGATAGCCCGCATCACCTGTAAAATGTGAGAAATGAATGTGTCAGGAACGAGATTGATTTGTGAACATGATGCACAGCCATGCCTTGATTCCGACTGTTACTGTGCACCAATTAGAGTTGTGCTAATGGATTTACACTGTGCAACCAGTATGTGTTCATGGCTCTCATGTACTGTTTTGCATGCAAAAACACAATGCAGGGGGGACGATTGCCTTGTGAATGGCCATCCACTGTGTCTGTTCAGGCCGTCATTCATGTGACCTTGCACGTGTCCTGTGAGCTTGAAGCTCACATGATAGCAACATTGATGTCTGGCTCATTATGACCCCAGTGAGCATCACTGGTGTCAATGGGGACAGTTTGTGGGTCTTGTAGTGGTGCATTGATGTTCCTGTCTGTCATGTGCCTCCTTTGTGCGCAGTTGTGGGGGACAGGCCTTTCAGTAGTTGGTGCATGGTGACGTGCATGTTGGTGGTTTTCTTTAGGGTCAATGCGGTCACAATTTGCACAATGCACTTGCAGATGGTTGTGTCGTTTTTGGGATACACTTTCATTCACATGTTGGGATGATTAGGTCAGGCATAATGTGTACACTACTCTGTTGACGTCAGTGCTGCCACAGGGAATGATCTGGCTACTGCTAGTTGCACCCATGTGACGTATGCATCACCCCCCTGTATCTGCCAGATGAAATATGCATTGGTACGTCATTCAACACCCACTTTGCATTTCCATGCTCATGACATTAGACTCACCGAGTAGGTAGGATCTTGGGCCTGCATGTCGCTCCATGTAGCGTGGTATTGTGGAGTTCCGAAGGACCATTGAATCATGGGTTGATCCGGGGAATCTGGCAGAACAATGTGTGATGATCCTGTTGGAGTCACAGACCATTTGCACGTTGATTGAGTGGAAATGTTTACGGTTGCGGTACGGTACCTCCATGGCATGTGGGACCACCAATTCAACATGGGTGCAGTCAATAGCACCAATGCAACCAGGTATGCCGGCCAGTGCATGGAAACCCACTTTGGTGTTGGAAATCTCCTGGGCAGACCGTGGTAATGAGATGTGGTCATCTGTGTGCTTGAGGAGGGCATCGAGTACTTGCATCAGTGTACGCGAGAATAATGGTTGTGATATGCCATGCAAGTGCCCCACTGTGTGCTGGTAGCTGCCTGTGGCCAGGAAGTGGAGCACGGACACTACCTTCAGTAGGGGGGGGTGACAGTGGGTGTTTCAATCATGCTGACGATGTTGTTGTGTATCATGTCCACAATGGTGGTGATGGTGTCCCGGTCCAGTCGGTACAGGGTGTGGATCTGCTCAGCGGTGAGGTTGAATGGGCTGGCTCTGATGCGTGGGATTGGGGGCTGCCTGCGTGGTGGCACTGGCTGTGCTGGTGGGGCTTGCTGGGCCTGCCTTGCCCTCCTTCTCCTCCTGCGTCTCCTCTGTGCAGCCTGTTGTTGTTGTTGTTGTTGTTGTTGTTGTAGTTGCTGTTGTAGCACTCGCATTGCTATTAGGTCTTCCAGCCCCAACATTGCTAGTCCTATTGGTATCATTGTGGAGTGTGACTGGGTGTGGGAAGGGGTGGGGTGTGCTCTTTTTGTACTTCCTGAGTCTGTATTGCCTTCACCTGTGCTGTTTCTGTGCACCTGTGGCAGCTGCATTCACTTTACATGGCCCTTTACGGTTGGTTCGCGATGGCGTAATTAGCACCATGGCGGTAAGGTACTTAACGGGCTGGGTGATGGCGTTAGGGGCATGTCCGCTTGGGTCGGCATTCACGTACCTTTCCGCCATGGCGCTAAGTACGGTGTGGATGTTCGCGTGCGCGCGCCTTTGGCACAGTCAGCGGCAGCGTTAGCTACGATGCCGCTAATGACATCGTAGTTTACGGTCACGGGTCGTAATTGGCCCTAGCGGAAGACGATGGCGGTAATCGTTTACCGCCATAGTTTTTCGCTTTGCGCCAGGGTCGTAATGAGGGCCAATGTTTATTATCTCTCCGGCGGCCGCTGAGAAGGGAGGCTTTGTCAGGTTTGTTCCTACAGCCTGACATCAGCTGTAGCTCGCGATTGTGGTGCGTGGGAAGCAACTGGCTTCACAGTATTTAATTCTTTGGTTGCGGTCGCTGGCCGCATCTATTTTTCTGTTTACCTTTCATCCGGCTTTGCAGTATTTAATTCTTTGGTTGCGGTCGCCGGCAGCATCGATTTTTCTATTTACCTTTCATTGCGACAAAATATGGAAGGAGGCATTTAGAGGGACTCTTCTATATAGTTTAAAAGTTAATAACCGCAGCGTTTGTTTTCCACAAACCTGATAGCAGCTGAACTGATCCACACAGCGGAGGGCTGGAACTTTGCCAAATAAACATGTTTGGGCCAGGAAGACTTTTCTTACAAAGCATCTGGTTCAGGGCAGAGTGCAGTGACTAAACCCAAATAGGTAGGGATAAGAACACAGGAATTTAGCTGAAACATAGATGTACAATGTAAGTTTCTGAACCAAAGCATTTTCCTTAATCTACCACGTTAAATAAATACTTCACTGGCAATTTAACAGGAGATCTTTATAAAGCAGAGCGCAACTGAAGAGTCAGGTACTAGTTTATTTGTCCTTTTGGAGATTAATTATTTTGAAAACAATTGTTCTGAAAACCAGGTCTGGTTGAATAATCTGTCACTCATCAGGGATTAACTGCACTAAAGGAACACAGTAACCATTGAAATTCCTTGAGTCTGTGCAGATAAAAGTGGGCAAGTTGCAGAGGAACAACAGGTACTTTAGTTTTATTTTTCATGCTTAGTAATTTGAAGGTATTCAGGGAATGTGATAACTGTCATAATATTTGCTTTCCTCCTTTGCTGCAGATTTTCCTGAGGGTCCTGAAGTAGTCTGTTACTTTTTTATTTTCTCCAATTCCCCTTTCCCATGGAGATTGTGGTGTGCTCAGCTATGGATAAGGTAGTTGAGTGTTCCACGCCTTTGAGGGTCTGTCGGGGTTCAGCAGCTTCTGCATATTTTCCGACAAGACTCAGCCTGACACCGGAGACACTCCTTAAGGGGAGAACTTCCAAAAAACACTCTTCAAAGAGTCAACATTCTCATAGAGAGAAAACAAGTACACCACACAAGGAGAAAGACATTGGCCCTCATTAAGAGGTTGGCGGAATGGGTTTACCGGCACCGGTAATGGTGCCGGTAAACCCATTCCGCCCTATTACAAGGTCTCCTCACGGGACCCGCAATGGGCGCCTGGTAAAACCAGGCGTCCTTACTGGGTCCCACGAGGAGGCCAGGGAGCTAACAACGGGCCTGTTATAAACGGGCCCGTTGTTAGCTCCTTCCCCATTATCATTGAGCCCTATAGGGTCTCGAATGGGAATGGGGATGGACCGGATCCGGGTTCTTCGGACAAGGAATTACCGGGTCCTTCGGACAAGGAATTACCGGGTCCGCCAAGGTTGGCATGGCCCGGTAAATCCTCATTTGAGGAACCCGGGCACGGTATGCGGTAAGGAGGCAACCATGCCGCTAAATGTGGCATGGTTACCTCCAACCACCTAATGAAGGCCATTGTTTCCCAAGGGGAGGATACCATAGCAGCAGCCTTGAAAAACAAGGGCCAGCCTACGTCAATAACACCATAAACTCCTATAACTATACCAAGTTCCTCTCAGTGGACCTCTGAAGACATTGATAAGGTGATGAGATGAATGACATTCATAGCAAATGTTTTTGAGAAAAATCCCCAGGCTATGCAAAGCTTACAAAACACGCCACCAACTAGTGGTGCCACGTCTTCCCACCCTCCAGAAAAGAGGCCACGTCCAGACATGCTTCTAGTTACCCCTCAGCAAGACCCAGTCCAAATTGATCTCTATGATCCAAATACAGACTCTGAGGAGATTGAAACCCTAGAGGAGGTGGACCAATACTACGATGAAGATGAAGAGGATGTGTATAACTTACCCTCTCCCGTTAACCTAGACCCACCAGTGGCAGATTCACCGGTGGACAACCAACTTCAGTATAATGATATGCCTATAAAAGCAGCAGAGCATTTCCAGATTCAGACCCAGGAGACGCAATTAGACAAGGATTTTGTAGAGGACATTTTAGGGGACAGGAAGGCTGTTACCAAATGTATACTTATTCAGTCTGTTCAAAGAAGAATCCAACCCTTTCTAGAGACTCCTAGCCAGATGCGGGCAGTGAACGTGCGTATTGGAAGGATGTTCCGCCCTGCGCCCACAGAACCACTATACATAAAAAAAAACAGCTTCTCTAGTAGTGACCACAACACGGAAAAGGGCAGTAACACTTCTAGCCTCATCGGAAGCACCCCCTGATAAGGAGCGCAAGAAGCTTTACAGTCTCTGGAGAAAAGTGGCCACCTCAGCAGCTTTTCAAACAAGGATTGCCAACAACACCACTTTATTGGCAAGATACAACTGCCACAAGTGGGAGGAGATTGCAACCCTAATGGTCTCGGCTCCAGAACCTCTAAAGTTGCACCTAATGGTCTCGGCTCCAGAACCTCTAAAGTTGCAACTGTCCCTTGCAGTAGCGGAAGGAAAGGCATTGTCAAACTGCATCCTAAAAAATAACTTGGATGCTGCAGATAATGCAGGTAGAATATTCGCTGAAGGGACACTCTTAAAACGCCATGCATGGCTTTGCTAATCAGGATTTAAACTGGAAATGCAGGCTGCTCTCCTATCGTACCGAATGTCCTATTCGGTAAAGCGGTTGAGGATGCATTAAAGTCTACTAAACAAGAGTATGACACTCTTAAATCACTAGGCCAGTTAACTAATAAACCACCAGGCCAAACAGTCGGAAACAATTTTTGTCATTTTCGAGGACAAAACTCGCAAAGAGGAGCCGGATATAGCCAAACATCAAAGCTCATCCTGAGGTTCCACTCAAGGACAAGCCTCCCAAGGCTTCCAAAGGGGCCGGCCCAGATCTTGCGGCCGGGGGGAGGTCCTCCACTTCCAGAGGTGGAGCAACACCTCCAAAACAATGACCACCCACCTCAGGTCCCCTCCCATGCCTCTCCAGTCGGAGGGAGTATTACACACTTTACCCACGCATGGAAGGGGATCACATCAGACAGGTGGGTGTTATCAACCGTGGTGAGCGGTTATTGCGTGGAGTTACTGCAGCGACCCTCAAGCCATCCGCTGTGCCAAAAATAAACCACAAAAGAGGGGCAAACACATCCTTCTAGAAGAGGTTGCAACGCTGCTGCTCAAGGACGCCATCGAAATTACCCAGCGAACTAGGTAAACAAGGGTATCTATTCAACGTACTTCCTTGTGCCAAAGAAAGATCTAACAATTCGCCCAGTATTAGACCTGCGCCCTGCAAACACCTATGTAAAGCCACAAACATTCCGCATGACAATGCCACAAGAAGTAATCCCACTGCTGAAGCGGGGGGACTACATGGCAACCTTGGATATGAAAGATTCTTATTTTCATGTTTCAATGTTCCCAGCACACATAAAGTTCTTGCGTTTCAAGATAGCAAACCAGCACTACCAATTCAAGGTGCTCTGCTCCAAGGGTATTCTCCAAGGTACTGGCGGTGGTGGCAGCGCACCTGCGCAGGGAGGCAATCCCAGTGTACCCCTACCTGGACGACTGGCTGATCACAGGGGAGTCACCCCAAATTTGCAGGCAAAATACACAAAGAACAATAAACCTTCTTTTCCAATTGGGTTTCTCAATAAACGAGGAAAAATCAAGCCTTGTACCAAACAAGAACTAACAGTTCCTAGGAGCTTTCATAAACACGGAAGAAGGGCTGATCTTTCCTTCAAAGGAAAGAATCCAAAACATGCTGCTGCAAATACCTCAGTATCAAGCCCGTCACCAGATACGCGTAGGCAAAGCTATGCGATTTCTAGGCATGATGGCATCTTGCATATACCTGGTCTCACACGCACGTTTACGCATGCGCCAGATTTAGGAGTGGTTGCTGAAACAGTGGTCTCAGGCAAGTGGTCAGTGGGACGATCTAGCGGCCGTTTCGCCAACACTAGTACAAGCCCTTCGCTTGTGGACAAAGGAGAATATGTTGAACTTCCTTGATCCAGCGGTGCAAGCTATAGTTACAAGAGACTCATTACTCTCCAGTCGGGGCACATCACCTTCATCTCACAGCACATGGTCTGTGTTCTCACATCACGGCACAGAACCATATCAACCTGCTAGAACTTCTAGCGGTATTCAAAACGCTTGAAGCATTCGAAGCACAGCTGACAAATCAGTTAATACCGATCCTGACCGACAGCACCACTGCAATGTTTTACATCAACAAGCAGGGGGCACACATTCTCCAAATGTGTCCAGACTAGCACAGAAAATATGGAAATGGGCTCTCAGACAGGGGATGTTCCTAATTTCCCAACATGTTTCAGGGGAACTCAACAAACTAGCAGACTCGCTAAGCAGAGATTCCCTTTCAGAAGAACACGAATGGCAACTCGACACAAACGTCGTAGATCACATCGTCTCACAGTGGGGTTACCCCACGCTAGACTTGTTCGGTACAAGAGAAAACAAGCAATGCCCAGACTACGCGTCCAGGTTCCCCAACCAGACTCCAACGTGAACGCCCTATGGATGAGTTGGTAAGGGAAATTTGCCTACGCTTTTCCACCAACTCCTCTAATGAACAGGGTGGTGAACAAGATTCATTCACAGAGAACACATGACGCTCATCCTAGTTGCTCCCATGTGGGCAAGGCAACCATGGTATCCACATCTGCTCCAACGGGTGATTTTCGATCCCATCAAACTCCCGTGTCAGACCAAATTGCTGACCCAGCATGGGGGAATAACATTACACCCTCAACCTCACTCAATGAACTTAGCAGCGTGGCTCCTGAGGTCATAGAGTTTGGACATCTGAATTTACCACAGAGGTGTATGGATATCCTCAAGGAGGCACGTAAACCAAACACCAGACACTGTTATTTTGATAAGTGGAAGCGATTTGTAATTTGGTGCTAGTCTAAACAAATAAACCCCATAGAATGTACTATTGTACTGCAACCCACATTCTTCAGTATATGCTCTACTTGCTAGACTCAGGGTTAGTATTTAACTCTATAAAGGTTCACCTGGGGGCTTTATCAGCTTACACCAATTCTCATAATAAGGTATCATGGTGGAAGGATCCCGTCATTAAGACATTTATGGAGGGTATAAAGAGACTCAACACTCCGATTTCAAACCCACCGCCAGGCTAGGGTCTCAATGTAGTACTTGCAAAGCTCATGGGTCTTCCCTTTGAGCCTATGCATGAGTCATATCTTAAACACCTCACATATAAGACTGCATTCTTAGTGGATATTACATCCATAAGAAGAGTTAGTGAACTTCAAGCATTGTCAATGCAAAGCCCAGTCTTTGTCATCCACATGGACAAACTGGTGTGACGAACACATCCTAGGTTCTCACCTAAATTCATTTCCAAATTTCACGTAAACCAGTCCATCGAGCTACCTGCCTTCTTTCAGAACCCATCAAGCTCAGCTAAGAAAAAACTCCATACACTAGATGTAAGGAGGGTGGTCCTTTACTATGTAAACAAGACATGACCGCTCAGGAAAACAGACCAACCGCTTGTCTCTGTAGCACTAGGCAGAGAAGAAGACCGCATTTCGAAGAATGCCATCTCCAGATGGCTAGTCATATGATAGTCATATGCATACTGTTATGCATCTTTATCGAACAAGACAATGGACCTCATTCCAAGTACGGCGGTAACCGAGCCGGAACAATTGTCAGGTTGCCGCCGGACTTGTAATGAATTACCGGCTCCAGAATTGCCAGAATTACCAGGCATTACAGCCCCAGAGATCCGGTAATTCCAGAGCCAGCATTCCGTTACTCCCCATTCCCGTGGAGTCCACGGGAATGGGGGCCGTGGAAACACCGGCACCATGCAGTAATGGTTCCAGTGTTTCCACATCCGGTCAGACCTGGCGGGTGTAACACCACCGGCCGCAGAACTCGTAGTTAGCCGGTCCGGAAACAGTGCCGGTACGATTTTACCGGCACTGTTAAATCCCGACCGGCTAACTTTTAATGAGGCCCAATGCCTTTTACACCAAGAGCTCGCTCCACAAGGGGTACAGGCGCTACTTTGGCCTTTATCGCAAACGTCCCACTGGACACCATTTGCAAAGCAGCTACATGGAGCTCAGTACACACTGTCACTCAGCACTAATGCATTGCCACTCATTCTAAAGCAGATACACAGGTGGGACAAGCGGTTCTAAAACAGCTATTTGCCGCTGGACTTTCTCACAAACCACCACCTTATTCTTTTTTTTTTTTATTGTGTTTATTGTTTTCATATGTCAACATTCATTCAACATTTTGCAACATCCCCCCCCCCTTTTCCAGTTTTGGGCAATTGATGACCATGCCGCTATGAGCAGGAAGCTTCTCCGTTGTGGCTTTTTGTATTTCTTGGCTGTTTTGTCTCTTATTCCGCATAGCCATACCCCATCCCCCAGTGCCCCACTTCCGGGAACATTTTCCCCATCTCCCCTTTTACTTCCTCCCAGAATAGTTTGATCCCCTTGCATTCCCACCAAGTATATCTCATATTCCCACCTCATCACATTGATTTGATGTTTGGGGGAACATTGTATGCAACCTTTTTAGGGTATATTGCCATTGGGTTACTAGTTTCATCCACATTTCCCGTGTTTGTGCTGAGCGGCTCATTTTGGGGATCTGTGTCCACAGATCCAGCCACCGTTTTTTTGTTGGCTCCTCCCCCAATGTTCTACCCCATTTTATCATATATGTCCATTTTATTTCTTCGTCGCAAGAGTTTATGAAGGAGTATAGTGTCGAGACCCATTTCTTCGCCCCTGAGTTGGAGATGACATACATCTCAAAAGGTGTGAGGTTTCTCGTTGCTGCTCTAGCTATTTCCGGGGATTTTAGCCAGTTGGCCTCATTACGACTTTGGAGGTAGCCATGCCCCTAATAAAGGTATGGCTGCCTCCAAAACCGTGTCCGGGTTCCCTGAATGGGGAAATACCGGGCCATTCAGAGTATGGAGGGCCCGGTATTTCCTCCTTCAGGGAACCCGGGCCCGGTCCTTCCCCATTCCCATTCGAGCCCCCAAGCGGGCCCGTTGTTAGCTCCCTGGTTCCCTCGCGGGACCCACAAAGGACGTCTGGTAAAACCAGACGTCCAGAGCGGGTCCTGCGAGGGAACCTCGTAATATTGCGGAATGGGTTTAACGGCACTGGCACCATTAGCGGCGCCGTTAAACCCATTCCGCAATAGTCATAATGAGGCCCAGTGTCTGAGTTGATCATATTTATATTTGTCTCCCGTTGTGAGGTGTAGAAGGGACTTGCAAGCCTCAAATGATCTGATTTCATTGTCCATGAACATTTCCCCTATTTTCGTGAATCCCGCCTCTTCCCATTTCTCAAATGCCCCTCGCTCCATTCCTGGTGGGAATTGGGGGTTCCGGCAGATGGGTGTAAAAGGGCCTACCGCTATGGTCATTATACCTTTACGTGTTTGGTTGTCCCATGCCTCCATTGTGGTCTTGATAATTTCACTTATACCAAGGTTGGGGTGTCTGTGTTGACTCGGTTTCCAGAGCAGTTCCATCAGTGGGGTTCTCATATTGGCTGCAGGTTTTCCCCCCATCCATTCCCAAAGCACCCTTAGTTGTGCCGCGTGATAGTATTTCTGGAAATCGGGAAGAGCCATCCCCCCCGCCCGGGTTGGTGCAGGGAGGATCGCCCTGGCCACCCTCAGGGTTTTTCTCTTCCATATGAAGGATGATACCACCTTGGAGAATGTTTTGAAGAATAATCTGGGGACCCCCACCGGGAGCGCCTGAAAGTAATACAAAAGCTCCGGGGGGATGGTCATCTTGACCGATTGAATTCTGCCCCACCAGGATATCAATAATGGATTCCATCTTTCCAAGTCTCTGCGTATGTTTGTGAGGAGCTGCGGGTAGTTCTTTTCATACAGCTGCCCTACCTTGTGTGTCAGCGTTATTTCCAGGTACCTGATCCCAGTTTCTGTTATCTTAAGGTCAAGTAATGTTGCTTCCCTTTCTATTGCTTCTCGATCTCCTGCCAGTATCAAGATTTCTGATTTTTTCCTATTGATTTTGAGACCAGATATAGCCCCGTACCTTTCTAGTTCCCAACAATTGCCGCTAGTGTTCTCCCCAGGTCTTCAAGGGCTATTAGCATATCATCCGCGTAGGCAATTACCTTGTGCTGCATTCCCGCCATTTCTATCCCCTTAATATGAGTGGACTCCCTTATTTTCATTAGTAGAGGCTCTAGAAAGATAGCATAAAGAAGCAGAGAGAGCGGGCATCCCTGCTTAGTTCCCCTTGAGATATTTACCCTTCCTGTAACTTCTCCATTGATGGCTATTCTGCTCGTTGGGGAGTTATAGTTTGCTCTGATCCTTGCAATATATTACTCCCCGAATCCCATGCGTTTTAAGATTTTAAATAGCATTGACCATTCCACCCGGTCGAATGCCTTCTCGGCATCCACCGAAAGCAGTATCGCCAGAGTGTGCGTGATACCCGTTTTTTCCACTAAGTGTATGAGCCGCCTAATATTGTCGTGTGTTTGTGTACCCTGTATAAAGCCTGATTGATCAAGGTTTATTAGGTTTGGAAGAAGCGGGGATAGTCTTGCTGCCAGGATCTTTGTGTATATCTTTGCATCTATGTTTATCAGGGATATTGGCTGATATGACGCGGTGTATGTCAGGTCTTTCCCTGTTTTGTCGAAGACTAGAACCTTCGCCTCATTCATTGTTGGGGTCACGTTGCCACTTTCTTTGAAAGAGTTTAAGAGCCTAGTTAGAAATGGGATTAGTATGTCCGCATACTTTTTATAGAAGGGGGCCGTGAAGCCGTTGGGACCAGGTGCTTTATTTATCGGGAGATCTATTATTGCTTTTTTTTACTTCCTCTTCCCTTATCGGGCTCTCCAAGGCTAGTCTATCCTCCTCTAAAATTTGTGGGATGGGTAGGGTCTGTAAATAGGTGACCCGTGCATCCCCATCCGGGAAGTCCGTGGAATATAGTTCCTGGTAGAATTCCCTGAATGCCTCCCCCATGTCTTGTGCACGCGTCAGTAACTCCTCCTTCGTGTTTCGAATGCTTTTGATTGTTGTTTCTTTTTGTTTAGCACGAAGTTGTCTGGCTAACAATCTGTCTGCTTTATTTGTCTTAATATGATATCTTTGTCTGAGGTATAGCAATGTTCTCTCTGCTCCTTTTGTGCACAGCATTTCTAATTGGCCCTGAGTATGTTGCAACGATTTCTTTGATGCCCTTGTGGGTTGGATCGAGATTTTCTCTTGGATGTCTGCTATTGTGGTTTCCAGCTCCCTTTCCCAATTGTGCCTCTGTTTCTCCTTCGTAATCTTCAGCGCTATCAGCTTCCCTCGGATTACCGCTTTAAACGTGTCCCATACTGTCCCCAGAGAGACTTCCCCTGTGTCGCTTTGTTCAAAGTATTCTTCTACCATCTCCCTTATTGATTCCCTTATTATTGGATCTTGAATTAAGTCCACCTCCATAGTCCATTTGTTTTCCCCGGTAGACTCAACTCTAGCCACAGCGGAGCATGGTCCGACAAAGATATTGACCCCAAATCTAGCCCCTGAATCTTACCCATTAGTCCCACTGATGCCAAGAAGTAATCTATTCTCGACATGGAGTTATGAACATGTGAGAATTATGTATATCCCCTCTGTTCCCCCTTCAGTTCCCTCCACACATCATTTAGGGCCATTTGATCCATCTGTTGTTTGAGGCGTTTCGATGGTGCCCCTTGGCCGTGGAGACTCCCTGTGCTTCTGTCTAGTTGTGGGTGCCATGCCATATTGAGATCTCCTCCCAGGATCACCTCCCCCCTTGCGAAGTCTTCCAGTTACCCTAGCATATCCCTAAGAAAGCCATCTTGTCCTACATTGGGAGTGTAAATTGATGCCAGGGTGATGCAGTGTCCCTCTATCACTGCATTGACAAGTGCATATCTCCCTTCTTTATCTGTATTTTTGTCCTCTAGCGTGGCATCTCCCCCCTCCTTTATCGCTATCAGCACACCCGCCTGTGTGTTCGCCTGTGCCCTTATTTTGTACCCCCTTATGCATGTCTTCTGCTTGTCCCGGGCTCTAATATGCGTTTCTTGAAGTAGCAGTATGTCCACTTTTTACCTCTTAAGCAGCTTCTCGAGCGTTACCCTTTTCGTTGGATGATTCAGGCCCCTGATATTGTATGTTAGAATGCGGATCTACCCCATGGTATCATATCCAGGTCCATTGCCCTTGGTTCCCCTACCTTAATGCGTTAGCCTTCTTCTGTGCCTCCGCCCCCCGTCCCCTAAACTTTCCCCCCAACAAATAACATTAAACCAAACAACTTTCCCCCCCGAGTAGGGCGAGGGTTCCTAAGGATGCTAGGGCGTTGCGCCTATCACTCCCTGCCCTCCTTAACCTCGGGGGGGTTCTTCGCGGGGATCCCCACATTTCGGTCAGTTCTCACCTGTTTCCATGCCGGGGGATCTCCCCGGCCGCCGTCTCCTATGACTCTCGATGCAGCTAAGTTCCCTCCACCCTGACCCCCGGTGGTATCCATGATTGGTCTCCTCAGAGTGTTTACAGTCGTCAGCCATGATCACTTGGTTCCATTTATGGCAACTTCCTGCGACCCTCCTTCCCTGTGTTTTTCTTCCTTTGTTTGATCGTTTCCCATCCTCTCGGCTTTCTCATTTGCTCTCCCCTTGATTCCGAATCTCCTGCTTCTTCTTCCTGGAGTCGTCTTATACTGAGGCCTTCTTCCCATGTGGTCGCTCTTCTCTGTTTTCCCTCCCAAGTGAACAACACAAAAACCCAAATGGGAAGGTCCATTTATAGCGGATTTGGCTCGCCACGAATGCTTTAACCATGGGGACCATCACTCTTCTCTTTTGCTGTGTCACCAGGGCTAAATCTTGATATAATTGTATGTCTTGTCCGTTCATTCTGATGTGATCCATTTCTCTTGCCCTCCCTAAGATTTGCTCTTTTAGTGGGGATGAGGAGAGGGCTACCAGGACATCCCATGGTCTTTCTCCCGGCACTCCAGATCTGTTCGGGCCCACCCTGTGCACTCTATCCACCCCAATTTCTTCTGTCTCTTGAGCCTCCAGGACATCTCTAAAAATCTCTTTCACCGCCATCTTGAGGTCCTTGTCTAGAACGGACTCCGCCATGTTTTTTATGCGTATGTTGGACCGTTTAGAGCGGTTCTCTAGGTTCTCGCATTGGATTTCTAAATTGTGGGTGAGTCTCACCAGGTGTTCTTGTGCTTTGCTGACCTGTTGCGTTTCCTCTTCGATGCCTTAGACTGATCTTTCAAGTATGTCCGTTCTCTCCTCTAGTTTGGCCACATCTTTCAGGTCCTGAACCACCTGCTTCATGTCATTCTTCATATTTGCGAATTGTTCCTGTACCGTTGACATTAATTTTTCTTGTAGTTCCATAAACCATGTTTGCATGTCCTCTCTCTCTCGAGGGTAGCTGTTGGTGGTGCGTAGGGGCATTACCCTCGCCTTGGGGGTCCTCCTGGCTCTTTCCTCTAGTTTGTCTTGTGGTGTCTGCCTACCACATTTGCAGGCTATTGGCGTCCTGTTTTGTATTCTGTGCGGTCTGTTGTGTGGTGTTCCCTTTCCCCTTAACCTTTGACATGTTAGTTTGGTCTTCCTGGGGTGCCCGTGGGCACTTCTGCGATATCCTGCCGACTATGTGCTCTCCGTTTGCCGCCCCACCGATGTGTTCTCTTTGGGGTACGGGGCGGGGGGGAGGAGTTGTCCAGGTTTGATGCGAGGATTATAAGTTCTGATCTGAGTGTGCACTCCGCTGTGGCCCACCTCCTGCAGTCCTGTGTTTACAGGTCTGCCCTGGGTCTCCTTTCCTCGCTTTCTCTTTCTTGTTTTCCCAGAGGCGGTCCTCCCTCTTGTTCTCCTTTTCCCCTGCACAGATCCCTCTGTATGTGTCTCTGTAGATAGGAAGGCCTCACCCACCTTTCTTTTACAGGGATTTCTACTTGGGGTGGGGCGGTATGTGAGTTGCAGGGGTATCTGTTCGCCCACTGTGGTGTGTTGGCCGAGGGGGTTCTCCTTCTTTATCCCCCAGCCTGCCCGCCGCTCCTCCTCAGTCTCCTTTGATGAGGGGCCTGTGTCGCACCACTCCACCGTTTGGTGGCTTTGTGTGGGGTGGGGGGCGGGGGCTCCAACACCCCCTCCGATCTTGCGGGTGTGTTGTTTTTCTGCTGCCCCTCTCAGCGCTGGCTACAATATGGGGCCTCTCATGCCGGGCGCTTCCCCCCCAGGGATTTCTCTCATTTGTGGTGGTGTGTGGGGTAGGCGGGAGGGCCCCACGCTGGCTGTTGGCGTCTGTCATGATCTCTGCTTCCAAAAGATCAGGACTTGCCCGACTCCCTTGTAAGCAGACCCATAACCCCGGTTCCGAGTGCCAGCCAGTCCCAATTGGGACCTTTTGGACCCTGTCCTGGCGCCAGTGGCACCAGGCTCATAAAGATGCCCAGTCCCAGCGCTGGAAGCGCCGGGCTCATAATGCTTGGGTGGACTTACCTGCAGCAGACCATGCTGCTTACTTACCTGCCAGTTGAACCCCTGATCCTCTTCTGTTTGGGACTACTTTTCCTGTTGGGTGGGGCAGTAGCCACTCCCTAGGTTCAGAACACTGGAACTCTTCTGGAAAGCAGGAACTCTTTTCTTACCTAGGCGTGGCTGTGGAAGGAGACATCTAAGCACTACAGGAGGCTATTTAAACCCCACCCGATGGATGAATCTTGCTTTGCGTTATTCTGCATTCTCTGCAGCAGAACGCTCATCGTGTCTTCTGCTTCTGATCCTGGGCCTAAGGGAACAAAGGCTTACCATCCTGGAATCCAGTCTTCAGCAGCACCTGTAAAGACAAAGAAAGAACAAGTTAGCATTACGGTCTTCAGTGGCAGCGCATCTCTTACCTGGTCCATCGGCTGTCACCAACGCCTCACGCTGCATTCCGGCATCTGAAAGACAAAGGCTTACCTACTCTTCACATGCTCCGGAGGTCTTCGCACTGCATTCCGGCATCTGAAAGACAAAAGCTTACCAGCTCTTCGCACGCTCCAGAGGCCTTCGGCGCTGCATCCCGCATCTGAAAGACAAAAGAAGGTGCGTTTAAAGACATTGGGCAACTTTATTACTCACGTGCCATTACTCCTTCCCACGCCGAATCCAGTGGGTATTCCAGCACCCTTCAGCTTCTCTAAAGCTCCAAACTTGTACCTGCAAGATAAAAGGGACAGTTAGTGCGCATCGTGAAGCAGGCTACAAGCGCTTACTTACGTGCTTCCAGGCGCTTCTATTCCTCACGCGGGTTCGATCCTCAACTCTCATCAGCCCGCCATCCGCCATCGCCGGAACCCTGCAAAACAAGAGATATCATTACAAAAGACTTTTAAGACATTTGAAGTGCCCAGAATTTACCGTTCGTGCAGTTAACGACGGACAGCAGTCCTCTGAGGTCAAGAGGCCTGCACCCTTATCCAGTGCAGAAACTGGTTACGGCACCCTGCCCCGAGGCAGATGGAGAGCTCGGCGTTCACTTACCTAAGGTGAGGGTGTTAAACTTTGGGGTTCTACAGGAGAAGAGAAAGGGAAGAGGAGAGAGGCACCCAATAACCCCAGATCATTAATCCCATATTTTCTATCTGCAGACATCTTACTCTTCGAGTCAGACATACAGTGCACAGAGGTCCAGCCCAAAGAGCCAACCGTGTGTTACACATCACCTTTGAAGATACGGCATTCACCCAGTCAAGACCGGTGCCTCTGCGGGAATCAGGTGAGCGTTACAGCGTCTCACCTCTTGAGTGCCTGTGTCCTGCCGCGGTCTCTTCCTCCAGCGCCTCTCGCCTCCTCTAATCCGCTGGTGTGTGGGGTAGGTGGGAAGGCCCCTTACTGGCTGTCAGCGCCTTTCCTCTTGAGTGCCTGTGCCCTGCGGTGGTCTCTTCCTTCGGCGTGGCTCCAGGTACCACCGGTGGGGGGGGGCACCTCGCTCTCCCCACGTAGCTGCCTCCCGGGGCTTGAATTCTTGTGCTTATTTCACCTGGGGGCGGGGTTCGCTGACCCCCTACGTCCTGTTTCCCAGCCTCTGCTTCCCCTGCGGGCCGCTTCTCACCTGAGTCTCCCGTCTCCGTCGGCCGGCGGTCTTCTGGTTCGCTCCCGATGGGGGAGGGGTGGTCTCCCTTCCCACGTCTCCGTCCGGCTGCGTTTTCGGATCCAAGGACCGTTCTGGCCACGCCGGGGGTCGCGGAGATGTGGAGGGGGTGTAACGACCTCTCACCGTCTCATTTAGCTACTTTTATTGTGCTTATGTCGGCAGCCCGGGCAGAGAGGGATTCATACGCATCTCATCGCCCTGGCGGCCATCTTGGAATCCTCACCACCTTATTCTAACACTGCTCGCTAATCTATGCATAGCATGTGATCTAAGCAGATTCCACAAGCCTCAGAAGGGATACATTACTCACCGTAATCGTATTTCTGATGCTTGTATCTCCTTAGATTCACATGCTCCTTCCCTTCTACCCCTTGGAGTAGAAGTTGCGTAGATGTTTACCTGAGCTTTATCTGATACATCTGCTTTAAAAAACCTGTACTCACACTATACTTCATTTTACCTCATGTCAGAAACAAAACAATCTGAGGGACCTGGACGCGTGAAGGACCATGGGTACAGTAGACGTCACATTAGGGATAGTACTACTGGCGCGCCCCGTCGACGAACCAATTTTGAGTTTAAAAAAAAAACAACTGTAATACTCCACAGCTTCCACTAGATGTTGGCTTATGTATAGAATGTGAATCTAAGCAGATACAAGCATCAGAAATACGATTACGATGAGTAATGTATCCCATATAAACACACACACATATATATACACCACCACACAGGCAAAAAGAGCAATATGCAGAACATCGAACAACAAAAGGGCACCCCCACCTCACCTGGCCATCTTCAATATGAACAGGTTTACAGTGAACCTTCCCCGCACAATCACCACACAATCCTTCAATTGCGTCAACCCTCTACAGAATCTGGGTTAGCCCAGCACACTGGAACACACTGTAATCAATGGTGGTGGTCTGTGACGAATCCAGGAAATTCGTCCCCTCTCCCCAAGGGGGTGCCATCACCTTTGGGACTAGGGAGGGGAGACTGCTAAGCTTAACAACCCCTAGGGGACAGGGTGGGCAGGATCTCACTTGGGGTGACCCCACCCTTAGAGGACAGGAGATCCTTAGAAAGGGATGTAAGTTATCCTCCCTATCCCCAACATCCCAATATCTTTGTTGGCTACATGGGAGTTAAACTCTATTATTACTCGAAATTTCCCTGAGCCTCTGTAAGCACAGTGCTTGCTCTAAATGAGAGAATATCGGACATTCCCACCCCCATGGCAAAAGGGAGGGTAAAGAGCCAATCAGGATTGAAACAGGGAGAAGGGGACTTCTGTGGCGCTGGAGAAATGTGGACCCCTCCTCCTCCTGGGAACTGCGTCAGGTGACGTAGAGCATACGTTGGACCTGGCAGACCTAGCCACGGTGGAGCAACCAGGATGCAAACAGCTCCGCTGGACCAAGAACAAGGAGACCCGGCCAACAGGAACAGCATGGAACACAAGCCGCTCGATAATCGGCGTGCTAAACAGCCAGCACCAGAGACCCACAGGAAGCTAGCAGGAAAAGGGCACAAGCTCTGATCAAAGTGATGCACCACAAAGAAGCTGGAGAATCAGAGACGTATGGGCCAACCTCATTGACTCTCTGGGCCAACCTCCCTGACTCCCCCAAAGAGCGCCACCATAAGACCAGAGCTCTTGGCAAGCAGCAGACGAGAGGCCCAAAAGACCCGAAGGCAGTGTGAGAGTCTCAAGGAGACTCAAGGTGTGGTAAACAAAGTGAAACCCCAAGGCGGCGTGAGAGATAAAAACCCCAAGACGGTATGAACGAGTGGTTAGAGGACAAGCAAGACCCCAAGGTGGGGTGAAAGGCACAAGACCCCAACACCCAAAGGCTGAACTAAGTGAAACCCCAAGGTTAGGTGAGAGGCCCAACAAGACCAAGAGCAGGGTGAAAGGCACAGTACCCCAAGGCTGGCAGAACGAAGGAGGGTTGAGAGAAACAAGATCCCAAAGTGGGATGAACTTAGTGAAACCCCAAAGTGGGGTGAGAGGACCAGCAAGACCCCAAGGTGGGATGAGAGAAACCAATATCCAAGGTGGGATAACAACCAAGGGCGAGAAGGCCAGGAACGTTCCACGTAAAGATTACCCGGGACATCCTCACAGGAGTGGGGACAGGGACCAGAGGTTTCCAAGTGAGAGGAGGATAAGAGACATTTTTGAGAACTTGATTGACCTACGATACATTTGAAGAGACTATAAGGCTACTTGTTTAGACTGTGCACCAAGGGCGAGGAGCCCTATTGATAGACACACCAGGGTGAGGGTCGGAAGCCAGCCATCATGCACTTGCTAAGGCCAAGAACCAAGTGTATCGTTGTTGGGTTATATGCTTCTTTTTATAGTGGCAGGGTCAGAATTAAGACTTTCTTGACAAGTACCCTGCTAAGCAACACTAATAGCCCAAACCAAAAAGGATCAAGCTTGTTTACAGAACACATCTATATGAAGATTCTGTTCATATTGCCAGGTTAGTCTAACATATTGTGGTGCTTGACAAATGACCTCTACTAAGCACAGAAAACTGGTTCTGTACTTGATGTACAACTCAGAAACAACTGAATGTTGTTGTAACATAAATGGTCATATGGCTGAACTAGTGACTGTCAAAACAGGATATCCGTGCTCAAATCCTAGCTTGTCCACTTAACCAAATTGTGTGATTTTGAGGAAATAACTTTACCTCAAAAGCCCTAAACTGAGAATACCTAGATATGACTTTGTTCATTTTTCATTTTAAATAATATAAACTCAATCATTTATCACTAAATGTGACATTCTCACAGCTAATAGCACCACACATCTGGCCATCCAAAAACCATCACCTTTCCCACCTCCAGACGCTCTGCCTTTATTGACATACCTTCCCATGGGGCCTGTTGGCAAGCATCTGCCACTGCTGGTGCGACAGGGCTTGCCCATTGACACAAAGTTGTGCCTTGACAATTGAGGCCACAAACTGAATATGATGGCAACTCCTAGACATTTGAGCTATACCTTGCACATGACAACAATACCTGAGATATAAGGCTTTATTTAACATAATATGGTTGATTGGGGATGTGCTTTGTAATGGATAGCTATACCTGACATATTATGGCACTGTCTGGCTATATGATGTTGCACTAAGAAAACTATGGCAGGGTCCTGGCATGTGAGGCCGTATTTAGAATTTTTGTCTATACCAAAAATACCATGATTCCGCTCATGGTATTTCTTTGCAGCAAACTAGTTCGTATTTGGTTGGCATCTAAAATAGCCCTTTGTCTGCTTCAGTGATATTTGCTGATTTATTAATGCTAAACTTATTGTAGTTTAAAAAAATATTTTTTGTGATTCCACTTCCTGTGAGGTCACCTGACAACACTATGATTTCATCAGGTCAAAGATCATGTGATGTCACTCCTGTGATGTCCTTGAATGTGTGATGTTGCTCCCTCCCACTCCCCCCCCCAAGGATTTTGGTGAATTGATATACCTGTTTGCACATCAGAAGATATGTTAATAAAGCAGTATTTTGCGCTGCTCTAGGAAAGAGACGCCTACTTGCCACCCCTCCCTCTGTCGCCTTTACTGTTTTTCACCACAAAAGTATCTACATTTAAATTATATTTCCATCTTCCTGGGCTGACTCGTCGCTGACTCGTCCCTCACAAAAATCAATACACGAATACATGATGGCGGATTTCCTTTCTGAAAATGTTCTGCTGTTGAAATACACCATGAGAGATCTATACTAGAATTACAGACACACATTGTTTGAATTAGCACACTGTATGAGCGTAAATTCCCACTAAGGCTTCAACTCATGTTACTGGGCATTAACACACATATACATCTTTCATATATCCTTTTACACAGAATCATACACCATTTGTTCCATACGTTTCTCACACAACCAACGGAAGTTGCTAATAACAAAACATAACATTTCAAACGTTATAAAAATGTGAATAAAAGTAGCTTGCTTCCTGTGAGTGGATGAGTACACATTTAGAGGAGCCCTAAGGAAAGCCATGGTCAACAGCCAATTACGGAGAAACCTTATAATGATGGATTGACTGATGGGTTGTCATTGACTAAACAGTAATACTCCTATGTCCCGTCACCTTTCCTCCATACTTGTGGAACATTCCGCCATTCGGGGCGGGACCGGAGCACTTTTGTCAAAAAGCATCAAAAATGTAATGTGTGTCCTTTTATTTTTAAGCTGGGGTACCGCACGTGGCCGTAAACGCGCCTTCCTGAGCTCCGTCACGCGCATCGCCCTTCAGTCCTTTTCTCTGCGCGGTCGCGGCTGGACGCACTTGCATCGCTGGGAGTTTTTCTTTTTGGCTCCCATTGTCCTTCCTTCTCGCTACGGTTCCTCAGTTTCCAGTCCTCCGTCTATGCCCCAGCGTCTGGAATTCGCTTCCTGTTCTTCGTGCGGGCGTCGTTTCGCAGGGGCAGATCCTCATCCTGTTTGTCTGGAGTGTCTAGGCCTGGAACATTGTTGGGACTCGTGCCTTGACTGTGACTCCCTCTCCATTCGGGCTCTCCAGTGTCATCATCTTCGGTGGGAGGTCGTGTTCAGCGCGTTCCTCCACCACGTTTGCAGCTTTTCATTGATGAGAAGAAGCGCCCAGTGAGTTCTTCACTTTACCTTCCCGGAGTCCTCTACCACTGGGAGGGGCTCTAGTAGCTCTGTCACCAGGGATTTCCCCTGAGGTGCCCCAAGGGACTAACAGGCGTACCGGAGATTCCTCCGAGGGTTCTACGGAACTGCCAGTACCGGACATCGTTCCGAGGTTCACCTTCACAGTGCTAAGGTTAAGCTCAGTTCGGCTGAGTGTTGGGATACCAGGGTTCGCCCTGAGGTCTCTGTATTTGGAGCTCTCCCCGATGATACCAATGCACGCCCTGAGGTCTCCTCTTCTGGAGTTTTCTGTACCGAGTCCTGACTCGAGGCCCCTCTTAAGGAAGTTTTACGTACCAGGTTGAAACCTGAGGTTCCTCTTGTGGAGGCTAAAGTCTGTACCGACAGATCCGAGAGGCCTTCTCAGAAGGTCTTGTTGGTGAGGTATTGCCCTCAACCGTCCCACGCTCAGGGTCGTGGTGGTACTGGTTCTGTCGAGGGGGCAAAGAGGGGGGCCACGGACCACATTCCCTCTGGTACCAGCTCGTCCGAGGTTCCTCCGTGGAGGCTAATTTTGAGAATGGTTCGAAGATGTCCACTAAACATCCAAGACCACCCAGTACCGGCTCTGTCGAGGATCCTTGTAAGGCTAAAGTGTTACTTAAGTCCCCTGACTCTCCTGAGGAGACAATTGCCTCAGCTGCGCATGTGACACAGTTCTCTTCAGGTGGCCCAACCTGCATGGCCTAAGTGGCCATTTTGGATGCCTCTCTTACACCTACGTTTCACAACGTCTGGTGCTGGCGGCATTCCTTTTTCAGGGCTGAGTAGCCTTTTCCTCGCCACATGGACAACAAAATCCGCTCCGCCCTTCTTTCGATTGGCGTGCGCGGACTCCGCTGCCTCCTGCTGTCATGCTCCGCTCCACTGATCTATGTGGACCTAGCCGGTGGTGGACCCTCCTGGCAACCATCCTCTTTGCGTTCGTGAAGGTAGGCCCCTTACTAGCGGCTTCTTCCTCTCCCAACACCTAAGCCCTCGGCTGAGGATGAGTTTTTTGTGAAGTTTCAGATGCTCATGCACTCTGACCCTACGAGGACGTATTTCAATTGTCTATTCACTACTGTTCCAACCCCGGCCCCGGCTGTTCTGATTCAGGTTCCGGTGGTGCTATTCCCTCCACTGCTTCCTTCGGGACCTCCTCCATCCCTTTCTCCTCTGCCCCATTGTCTCCTATAGAGAAGTCACTGGAGGACCAGGGCAATATTTTAAAACCTGAGGCGGTTTTCTGTTCCCGCCTCGTTGGATGAGCCTCAAGCGGATGAGGACAGCTATGAGCAGCCCCACTCTGTGAGAGCATTCCATGACCGGGAGGGGCTTGTGTAGGTCTGTTACCAGGGATTGCCCTGAGGTGCCTCAAGGGCCTAAAAGGCGCACCCAAGGGTTCTCCGAGGCTTCTTGAGAGGGCCTGCCAAAACCAGACGTGGTTCACCATTTGGGTGCTAAGGTTCAGCCCAGTTCGTCTGTGGCTCTGGATGCCGGGGTTCGCCCTGAGGTCTTAACTTCTGGAGCTTTCCACACTGATACTGGGGTACGCCCTGAGGTCTCCGTTTCTGGTGCTTGTCATAACGAGCCATGGCTCGAGGCCCCTCTTGAGGGAGCTACATGTCTCGGGTTAAAACCCAAGGTTCCTCTAAATACAGTACCAACAGAGTCAAGGGATCCTCTAAGGGTCTTGTCGGTAAGATACATTCCTCAACCGTCCCACGCTCAGGGTTTTGGTGGTACTGAGTCTGTTGAAGGGGCAAAGTAGGCGGTCAAGCAACATGCCTTCCAGTGCCGGCTCTGCTGAGGTTCCTCCACTGGAGGCTAATCCTGGAACAGTTCCTAAAATGTCCACTAAACACCCTAGATCTGCCAGCACCGGCTCGGCCGAGGATCCTTGTTTCAAGGCTAAAGTGTTACTTAAGTCCCCTGACTCCCATGAGGAGACAGTTGCCTCATTTTCTCCCTGACGCAATTCTCCTCAGGTGTTGACAAAACGGCGGCCCAACCTCCTTGGTCCTAGGCAGCCATTTTGAATACCTCCATCTTTCATGGCATCTGGTGCTGGAAGCATTTATTTGGGGCTGAGCAGCTTTTCCACGCTATATGGACAACGGAAACCCGTTTATCGGTCCTGGCAAAAGATTCAGCTAAGGCCCCTTATACACAGAGGTCAGGGTCCCAGATTCGGTCCTTCTCTGGATTCAGGGGGTTTCAGGGTCGCCATGCGCGCCGATCTGAGCTTCGGTTGGTGGCCCTGCCTAAAGCGGCGGTGGCAAGGTGGTTGGTTTTTCTCTCAGCCATCAGCCTCCTCTACAGGGACAGGTAGTCTTCCTGCCGACAAATCACCCAAAAGTTATTTTTTGTGGGTCTCACGAGACTCCTGTGGGAGGACGGATCTCGTCTCATCTGGAAGGCGGGCAGACCATCACCGAAGACCAGTGCAGTTTGTACATCACTCAGGCGGGTTTGTCGCTTGCCTTTTCCTCCTACCCCACCCTCAAAGCAGAGGTACAGAAACTTCTATACCTCAGAGCGTTGGAACCTGTTCCCCTCAGAGAGCAGGTTATTACGCCAGTCTTTTTCACAGTGCTCATACCCAACCAGGCTGCCTGCACACTATCTTCGATCTTTCCAAGAGAAATTCAGGTTGATCACGCCCTGCCAAATAAAGTCTTCTCTTCGGAAGGGCGACTGGCATTCTGATGTGGAGCCCGCATGTGAAATATCGGTGGTTCTCCGTGGGAGCAGAACACTTATTTGAGTACTCCCTTTTGGTCTTGACTCTGAGAGAGACACGGGAGACTCCTCTGAGGGCCACAGCAGTGGGTCTGCCAATACCGGATCTTCTTCCGAGGTTCCCCATTTGGGGCTAAGTTTCAGCCCAGTTCTGCTGTAGCTCTGGATATCAGAGTTCGCTCGGAGGCTTCTCCATCTGGAGCTAACTGTTCAGAGTCTTGGCTCGAGACTCCTCTCGAGGTGGCTATATTGACCGGGGTTAAACCTGAGGTTCCCATTCTGGGGGCTAAATCGGACTCCAACAGAATTGAGGGTCCCTCATTGGGGGTCTTGGCTATAAGGTATATCCCTCAGCCTTCCCACGTGCACGGCCGTGGTGATACCAGTTCTGTTGAGGGGGCAAAAGAAGGCGGTCGTGCACCACAGGCCTTCTAGTACCGGCTCTGCCGAGGATCCTCCAGTAGAGGCTAATTCTGGGGCAGCCCCCAAGGTGTCGAGTTAACACCCTAGTACAGGCCTTCTAGTACCGGCTCTGCCGAGGTTCCTTGTTGCAAGGCTTAGATAGCACGCAAGGCCCCTGACTCCCCTGAGGAGACTATTGCCTCTCTTGCTCCTGTGACTAAGTTCGCCCCAGGTGTGTGAAAATGGCGGCCCAACCTGCGCGTGCCATGGCGGATCTTGCCATACAAATTTGGACTGGGCCATCCAGCATATTGTTTGTCTCCAGGCTGTACACATCCGGGTCACCTCAATATGACCGCAGATTCACTCAGTCGCCAGTTGGCATCTGGTACGAGTGGGACATGAACAGTATTGTCCTCTCCAACATGTTCTATCAATGGGACACTCCAGAGGTGGACCTCTTTGCAACTTCTTCAAATAATAAACTGCCCATAGGTTGCTCTGTAAGCCCAGGAGCACATCAAATTGGTGGCCAATCAGATTCTGGTTTTTGTAATACAGCATCTGTCAGTACTCCCCCGGTCAGATTGCTGCAGATTCCGACCTGCTTCACCAGAGCATTCACCCGAGGTGGCACCCCTCCCCACAATCGTTCAGCTTGGTGGCCTGGGGCCTGAGATCAGATCATTAACACAGATTGATCTGTCCGAGGACAGTATGCGCATATCCAAGCGGCCAGGAAGCCCTTTACGAGGGTCAGTATAGGAGCAAATGACTCCAGTTTTGCCATTGGTGTTTAGCTAAACAGCTCAATCCCAGGCAAGCTTCGGTCAACACTGTTCTATCTTTTGTGTCTCATCTGACCGTTTATGGTGTCCATGTTCTGTTATGTAGAACGTATTTATCCGCTATTGTGGCCTATCTGTCCATGGACAGCTGTTACTTTTCATTGACTAATCCAGTCCTCAAAAGGAATTTTGCGGGTCTCTTCATCTCTTCCCGCCGGGGCGTTATGCTACAAGCCATTTGAATACATGGCCACTATCGATCTTAAGTTCCTTTTTTTTGGAAGGTTGCCTTCTGATCGCAGTAGCATCGGCAAGGTAAGTGAGCTTCAAGCTCTTTCTCTGAAACATATGTTCCTCGCTTTCCACAGGGATAAGGTTGTGCTTCACTCTCATCCTTCCTTCCTGCCTAAGGTGGTTGCCGATTTTCATTTGAACAAGCCCGTCTTCTTTCATGAACTGGCATCTGATGCTGAGAGAGTTTTACACAACTTGCACGTCAGGCGAGCCCTGAAGTTTTACCCCATAGAACGAGTAAGCTCAGAAGTTCCTCACAACTCTTTCTCATATTCGGAGACCTGAAGGAGAAACCAGCTCCCAGGGCAACTATTCCCTGCTGGATGGCCTCTTGTTTTACAGTAGCCTAAAGACTTCAAGGCCTTCATCACCGAGGAGTATCCATCCTCATCTACTTTATGGCAAAGCGACTGCTGTTGCCTTCCAAAGTATGTCCCTTGGGAGTCCATCACCAAGGCGGCTCTGTGGGCGTCCCCATCGGCTTTACCTGAGCTCCAAGGCTGATGCCCAATTTGGCTAGGTTGTTCTTAAGAACTTATTCCTGTGAAGGGGTTTTCCATCCACCCATACTACCTATGAAGTGTGCTTGGGAATCTCCCACAAGTATGGAGGAAAGGGGACGGGACATAGAAGTATAACAAAGTTACTCACCGTAGTGACTACCTTACTCTTAGTCCATGGTCCTCTTTCCACCATACGCCCGCCCGCCGTCTCCTCTAATAAGTCTCCTCTATTATTGCTTAAATGGTTTCAGACCTGGCGATAGAAAAGGACTGAAGGGCGATGCGCGGGGCGGAGCTCAGGAGGGCGGTGTTACGGCCACGTGCGGTATCGAACGTAAAAATAAAAGAATAACAAAAATTACATTTTTTATGCTTTTTGACAAAAGTGCTCCGGTCCCATCCCGAAGGACGTAATGTCCCACAAGTATGGAGAAAAGGGGACTATGGACTAGGAGTAAGGTAGTCACTACGGTGGGTAACTTTGTTAAAACATCTCTTGAACATAAAGGATCTGGGACAGCTGGTAAAGGAAAGAGGGAATCAAGAAAGGTATTTATTAGATATGTTTATTTTAATTCAAACAAAATGGAAATGTTTCTATTTTCGGAATTCGGTTATATTAATGAACTGCGGTTCTCAATGTTTATCAAACTTTTAAAAAACACTAACGGAACCCTCTAATCGCAACATTGTAGATGATAATTCTACCATTATACTATCAGCCATTCTACTACACATGCTTCTAGATAGTGTTACGTGTTGAATTGTTAGCTGTTTTGAAGCATTACTTTCTTGATAGAAGCCTGGTCTTTGCAAAGTCAGTCACATGTCTGACCTTGCCTGACATGAGGCTTAAATAGAAAAGTGAAGAGTAGAACTCATGTAAGTCATTCTATCTCACTGGGTTATTTAGCATGTTATTTGGGTCAGATCAGGGCAACTGTTCAGCAATTTCTTTTTTTATTTTTTTATTTACTTGTTTGAATCGCGTTTGCGATTTTTACAAGGTGAACATTGATAATGAAAAAAGTGGCTGTTTAAAAAGTGTGTTGTAAAGAAAGGAAAAAGATAGTTTAGTCTCTAAATAAAATCCTCCTGAGGGGGATGGTCTTCCTAATTGCAATTATCGATTTGTCTCTCTCACTTGCATAAAAGTATCTTTTCCATCATCTTCGCTGTCGCTGTTACCCATAAGGTCTTTTCCCCACTGATCAGGCGAGTCCACCAAAATTCTTCATCGAAGATATGTGATGAGGCAAATAGGCTTTTCAGGTACAGTGCTCTGATGTTTTGGGTACCAGAACATAGCAACAGGATATGCCGCGTTGTTTCAATGTGGTCCTTATTCTCTCAGAATCTACACTTGTTTGAGGTTGAAAGGCCTCTGATCGCCAGAATTTAATTTGTCGCCAAGAGGTTCAAGCGCGCTCTTATAAAGGTGTTCCTTAGTGCTCTACTTCAATATTTCTTCATGATGTCTTGTATTTCATTGAGTTTCCTCATCTGTGGGGGAAGATGGTTTGTCAGTTTGTATTCCAGTGCTGAGTTTAAGGTATTGATCCAGTCAAGTTCTTCCATTGTTCTTTTCACCATTGTTGGATTTTGGATCAATTCTGCTTCCGAGCTTTGGAGTTCCGACAAGATTCCTTTTTGTTCTTTTTCCCACATGTTGAGCATTTTACATCAACCTCCTGCTAATTCTCTGATGATCACAGTGTAAACCCAAGGGCAGTTTAGCAGTAATGTTTTCCTGTAGAGCATTACGCTGGCTAAGTTCACGTCTGATCAGGACCATGGGGACCTATTTTGGCAAGTGTAGGGCGGATCTCCAGAAGTAACTAACACCAACCACGTTTTTTTGGTATGTAGGGCATAGCTTCTGCTCCATACGATATAGCCGGAACGACCTTTGCTCTGTAGAAATTGATGACAGGGAGTAATGAGAATCGGCCGAATTTTTTGTTGACTGCTTTAGCTTGCAATCTTAATTTTTTCATTTTCTCATGTAGGACATGCTCTGTTGATGTTTCTGATTTTGAGCTTTCCAACGTTACTCCATGATATTTAAATTCTGTCACTTTTTCTATTACAGACCCTTTCAAGTACCATTTTAGGTTTTCTGCTTTCCTGCCAGATTTTTCCAACGGCATGATTTTGTCCTTCTCTTTATTTATCTCCAAGTTGTTGGAGTCAGTGTATTTTAGTAAGTTGTCAAGCTATCTCTGTAGACCAATTGCAGTGTGGTCTAACAAAATCATGTCGTCCACGTACAGGAGACGAGGAATCTTGGCTTGACCGATTGTTGGTGGGAATGCTGTAACGTTTTCCTCTGTAGTTTGAAAATCTCCCAGATATGCGAGGAACAGGGCTGGAGCTAGGGGACAGCCTTGTTTTACCCCTCTTGTTGTTGGTATCTCATTGGATAGTTGACCCTGATGACTTAAGCGCACTCGCATTCCGGTATTTGTATGAAGGGCCTTTTTCAAGCCTAGGATTTCGTCCGGGCATTTCCACGATGACAATTTCTTCCAGAGTTTCACTCTGTTGACCTGATCAAAGGCTTGAGTTAAATCAATAAATGCAAAGGAAATCCGAGGTCCTCGTTCCATGATCTTGCTCTTAAGAATACTCAGTAGCATGATGTTTGCACTGGTTCTAATGTTTTTCTTAAATTCTGTCTTAAAAAGGATCTGCGCACGGGGACTTACTTGCCCATGTCTGGAAACGACTTAATAAGAGGGAGCCAACAACCTTCCCAATTCTAACAGTGTGACGGGTCTAAAGTTTCTTGGATCGTCTTTGTTGCCCTTTTTAAAGATCGGAACACCCGTTGAGGAGGTCCAGGATACTGGGATATCCTTAATTTTGTGCATTTTTTGAAGACTGAGCTGATGAAAGTTGCCCATATCTCTGGATATTTCTTTAGGTCAGTGTTAGTGATTCCGTCTGGGCCGGGGGCTCTTTTTTAGATCGCGTATGACATCCACGATGGTGCTCTGTTTGATTGTGTGTCCGAGCACTGAGCTATTCTTTTTATTTTTCGCAGGGCTCTTCTTTTGTCCACCAAGGTTTTATCAAATTTGTGGTTGCTTGGTTTTAAAGGTAACCCGAGTTTGTTTGTCTTTAGCCTATAAATCACAAGTAGTGGCTGGTAGTCAATTTGTTGGGGTTTTCAATTTGAAGTTCTCGCCGCTTCATGACCATTGTAGGTTTTTGTTAAATCTGTGATATTTCTGGCACTCAGTTTAATGCGATTTCCCTGTGTTTTAACTTTGTTTTAAATTCTTTTATGCAAGACAACCTCCATGCATTAGTCAGTAGGTTATGGTTGCTCGATTTAGTTTTTATGACCTCAAAAGATGTGTTCTCTGGGAGCAATGAATGTGATACAAAGATGTAATCAATTGTTGCAAAGAAGTCTCCTCTTTCCCAAGTAGGAATTCGATTAGGACAGGTCACCGAATTGTCCAAGTCAAAGAGATTTCTTGAGGACATTAGATTTGACCAGACAATACCCCTCACTTCTGCTGGAGAGATGTGGGCGTCTTGGGTCCGCTTTATTGCCTATTTTCTGCATGTAGCATTAAGGTCGCCGCAGATGCGTAAGTGTTCAATGTATGCGTCATCAATTGCGTTTTCCATCATCCTGAGAAAGCTGTTATTCGACATAGTCTGCGGGTTCCAAGAGGTGTTCATGATTATAACAGGAGTATGAGACCTTTTGTCTGCTTCCTTATTATATTATCCCCAAAACACTAAAACAGCCAGTAGGGATACATTTGCTATCAGAGTCTTTTCCAGGTGTATACCACTACCAGAGCGATTTGCCAAGAGTAGACCTGAGGAACAGCGTCCTTCGTCCCCTTTTTTAGCCGCTGAGAACGCTATGGTAAAACCATCCAAGCTTGGTTTTTCCACCAGCCAAGTCTCCTGGAGGCAAAGTCTCAAATGATCTGATTTCATTGTCCATGAACATTTCCCCTATTTTCGTGAATCCCGCCTCTTCCCATTTCTCAAATGCCCCTCGCTCCATTCCTGGTGGGAATTGGGGGTTCCGGCAGATGGGTGTAAAAGGGCCTACCGCTATGGTCATTATACCTTTACGTGTTTGGTTGTCCCATGCCTCCATTGTGGTCTTGATAATTTCACTTATACCAAGGTTGGGGTGTCTGTGTTGACTCGGTTTCCAGAGCAGTTCCATCAGTGGGGTTCTCATATTGGCTGCAGGTTTTCCCCCCATCCATTCCCAAAGCACCCTTAGTTGTGCCGCGTGATAGTATTTCTGGAAATCGGGAAGAGCCATCCCCCCCGCCCGGGTTGGTGCAGGGAGGATCGCCCTGGCCACCCTCAGGGTTTTTCTCTTCCATATGAAGGATGATACCACCTTGGAGAATGTTTTGAAGAATAATCTGGGGACCCCCACCGGGAGCGCCTGAAAGTAATACAAAAGCTCCGGGGGGATGGTCATCTTGACCGATTGAATTCTGCCCCACCAGGATATCAATAATGGATTCCATCTTTCCAAGTCTCTGCGTATGTTTGTGAGGAGCTGCGGGTAGTTCTTTTCATACAGCTGCCCTACCTTGTGTGTCAGCGTTATTTCCAGGTACCTGATCCCAGTTTCTGTTATCTTAAGGTCAAGTAATGTTGCTTCCCTTTCTATTGCTTCTCGATCTCCTGCCAGTATCAAGATTTCTGATTTTTTCCTATTGATTTTGAGACCAGATATAGCCCCGTACCTTTCTAGTTCCCAACAATTGCCGCTAGTGTTCTCCCCAGGTCTTCAAGGGCTATTAGCATATCATCCGCGTAGGCAATTACCTTGTGCTGCATTCCCGCCATTTCTATCCCCTTAATATGAGTGGACTCCCTTATTTTCATTAGTAGAGGCTCTAGAAAGATAGCATAAAGAAGCAGAGAGAGCGGGCATCCCTGCTTAGTTCCCCTTGAGATATTTACCCTTCCTGTAACTTCTCCATTGATGGCTATTCTGCTCGTTGGGGAGTTATAGTTTGCTCTGATCCTTGCAATATATTACTCCCCGAATCCCATGCGTTTTAAGATTTTAAATAGCATTGACCATTCCACCCGGTCGAATGCCTTCTCGGCATCCACCGAAAGCAGTATCGCCAGAGTGTGCGTGATACCCGTTTTTTCCACTAAGTGTATGAGCCGCCTAATATTGTCGTGTGTTTGTGTACCCTGTATAAAGCCTGATTGATCAAGGTTTATTAGGTTTGGAAGAAGCGGGGATAGTCTTGCTGCCAGGATCTTTGTGTATATCTTTGCATCTATGTTTATCAGGGATATTGGCTGATATGACGCGGTGTATGTCAGGTCTTTCCCTGTTTTGTCGAAGACTAGAACCTTCGCCTCATTCATTGTTGGGGTCACGTTGCCACTTTCTTTGAAAGAGTTTAAGAGCCTAGTTAGAAATGGGATTAGTATGTCCGCATACTTTTTATAGAAGGGGGCCGTGAAGCCGTTGGGACCAGGTGCTTTATTTATCGGGAGATCTATTATTGCTTTTTTTTACTTCCTCTTCCCTTATCGGGCTCTCCAAGGCTAGTCTATCCTCCTCTAAAATTTGTGGGATGGGTAGGGTCTGTAAATAGGTGACCCGTGCATCCCCATCCGGGAAGTCCGTGGAATATAGTTCCTGGTAGAATTCCCTGAATGCCTCCCCCATGTCTTGTGCACGCGTCAGTAACTCCTCCTTCGTGTTTCGAATGCTTTTGATTGTTGTTTCTTTTTGTTTAGCACGAAGTTGTCTGGCTAACAATCTGTCTGCTTTATTTGTCTTAATATGATATCTTTGTCTGAGGTATAGCAATGTTCTCTCTGCTCCTTTTGTGCACAGCATTTCTAATTGGCCCTGAGTATGTTGCAACGATTTCTTTGATGCCCTTGTGGGTTGGATCGAGATTTTCTCTTGGATGTCTGCTATTGTGGTTTCCAGCTCCCTTTCCCAATTGTGCCTCTGTTTCTCCTTCGTAATCTTCAGCGCTATCAGCTTCCCTCGGATTACCGCTTTAAACGTGTCCCATACTGTCCCCAGAGAGACTTCCCCTGTGTCGCTTTGTTCAAAGTATTCTTCTACCATCTCCCTTATTGATTCCCTTATTATTGGATCTTGAATTAAGTCCACCTCCATAGTCCATTTGTTTTCCCCGGTAGACTCAACTCTAGCCACAGCGGAGCATGGTCCGACAAAGATATTGACCCCAAATCTAGCCCCTGAATCTTACCCATTAGTCCCACTGATGCCAAGAAGTAATCTATTCTCGACATGGAGTTATGAACATGTGAGAATTATGTATATCCCCTCTGTTCCCCCTTCAGTTCCCTCCACACATCATTTAGGGCCATTTGATCCATCTGTTGTTTGAGGCGTTTCGATGGTGCCCCTTGGCCGTGGAGACTCCCTGTGCTTCTGTCTAGTTGTGGGTGCCATGCCATATTGAGATCTCCTCCCAGGATCACCTCCCCCCTTGCGAAGTCTTCCAGTTACCCTAGCATATCCCTAAGAAAGCCATCTTGTCCTACATTGGGAGTGTAAATTGATGCCAGGGTGATGCAGTGTCCCTCTATCACTGCATTGACAAGTGCATATCTCCCTTCTTTATCTGTATTTTTGTCCTCTAGCGTGGCATCTCCCCCCTCCTTTATCGCTATCAGCACACCCGCCTGTGTGTTCGCCTGTGCCCTTATTTTGTACCCCCTTATGCATGTCTTCTGCTTGTCCCGGGCTCTAATATGCGTTTCTTGAAGTAGCAGTATGTCCACTTTTTACCTCTTAAGCAGCTTCTCGAGCGTTACCCTTTTCGTTGGATGATTCAGGCCCCTGATATTGTATGTTAGAATGCGGATCTACCCCATGGTATCATATCCAGGTCCATTGCCCTTGGTTCCCCTACCTTAATGCGTTAGCCTTCTTCTGTGCCTCCGCCCCCCGTCCCCTAAACTTTCCCCCCAACAAATAACATTAAACCAAACAACTTTCCCCCCCGAGTAGGGCGAGGGTTCCTAAGGATGCTAGGGCGTTGCGCCTATCACTCCCTGCCCTCCTTAACCTCGGGGGGGTTCTTCGCGGGGATCCCCACATTTCGGTCAGTTCTCACCTGTTTCCATGCCGGGGGATCTCCCCGGCCGCCGTCTCCTATGACTCTCGATGCAGCTAAGTTCCCTCCACCCTGACCCCCGGTGGTATCCATGATTGGTCTCCTCAGAGTGTTTACAGTCGTCAGCCATGATCACTTGGTTCCATTTATGGCAACTTCCTGCGACCCTCCTTCCCTGTGTTTTTCTTCCTTTGTTTGATCGTTTCCCATCCTCTCGGCTTTCTCATTTGCTCTCCCCTTGATTCCGAATCTCCTGCTTCTTCTTCCTGGAGTCGTCTTATACTGAGGCCTTCTTCCCATGTGGTCGCTCTTCTCTGTTTTCCCTCCCAAGTGAACAACACAAAAACCCAAATGGGAAGGTCCATTTATAGCGGATTTGGCTCGCCACGAATGCTTTAACCATGGGGACCATCACTCTTCTCTTTTGCTGTGTCACCAGGGCTAAATCTTGATATAATTGTATGTCTTGTCCGTTCATTCTGATGTGATCCATTTCTCTTGCCCTCCCTAAGATTTGCTCTTTTAGTGGGGATGAGGAGAGGGCTACCAGGACATCCCATGGTCTTTCTCCCGGCACTCCAGATCTGTTCGGGCCCACCCTGTGCACTCTATCCACCCCAATTTCTTCTGTCTCTTGAGCCTCCAGGACATCTCTAAAAATCTCTTTCACCGCCATCTTGAGGTCCTTGTCTAGAACGGACTCCGCCATGTTTTTTATGCGTATGTTGGACCGTTTAGAGCGGTTCTCTAGGTTCTCGCATTGGATTTCTAAATTGTGGGTGAGTCTCACCAGGTGTTCTTGTGCTTTGCTGACCTGTTGCGTTTCCTCTTCGATGCCTTAGACTGATCTTTCAAGTATGTCCGTTCTCTCCTCTAGTTTGGCCACATCTTTCAGGTCCTGAACCACCTGCTTCATGTCATTCTTCATATTTGCGAATTGTTCCTGTACCGTTGACATTAATTTTTCTTGTAGTTCCATAAACCATGTTTGCATGTCCTCTCTCTCTCGAGGGTAGCTGTTGGTGGTGCGTAGGGGCATTACCCTCGCCTTGGGGGTCCTCCTGGCTCTTTCCTCTAGTTTGTCTTGTGGTGTCTGCCTACCACATTTGCAGGCTATTGGCGTCCTGTTTTGTATTCTGTGCGGTCTGTTGTGTGGTGTTCCCTTTCCCCTTAACCTTTGACATGTTAGTTTGGTCTTCCTGGGGTGCCCGTGGGCACTTCTGCGATATCCTGCCGACTATGTGCTCTCCGTTTGCCGCCCCACCGATGTGTTCTCTTTGGGGTACGGGGCGGGGGGGAGGAGTTGTCCAGGTTTGATGCGAGGATTATAAGTTCTGATCTGAGTGTGCACTCCGCTGTGGCCCACCTCCTGCAGTCCTGTGTTTACAGGTCTGCCCTGGGTCTCCTTTCCTCGCTTTCTCTTTCTTGTTTTCCCAGAGGCGGTCCTCCCTCTTGTTCTCCTTTTCCCCTGCACAGATCCCTCTGTATGTGTCTCTGTAGATAGGAAGGCCTCACCCACCTTTCTTTTACAGGGATTTCTACTTGGGGTGGGGCGGTATGTGAGTTGCAGGGGTATCTGTTCGCCCACTGTGGTGTGTTGGCCGAGGGGGTTCTCCTTCTTTATCCCCCAGCCTGCCCGCCGCTCCTCCTCAGTCTCCTTTGATGAGGGGCCTGTGTCGCACCACTCCACCGTTTGGTGGCTTTGTGTGGGGTGGGGGGCGGGGGCTCCAACACCCCCTCCGATCTTGCGGGTGTGTTGTTTTTCTGCTGCCCCTCTCAGCGCTGGCTACAATATGGGGCCTCTCATGCCGGGCGCTTCCCCCCCAGGGATTTCTCTCATTTGTGGTGGTGTGTGGGGTAGGCGGGAGGGCCCCACGCTGGCTGTTGGCGTCTGTCATGATCTCTGCTTCCAAAAGATCAGGACTTGCCCGACTCCCTTGTAAGCAGACCCATAACCCCGGTTCCGAGTGCCAGCCAGTCCCAATTGGGACCTTTTGGACCCTGTCCTGGCGCCAGTGGCACCAGGCTCATAAAGATGCCCAGTCCCAGCGCTGGAAGCGCCGGGCTCATAATGCTTGGGTGGACTTACCTGCAGCAGACCATGCTGCTTACTTACCTGCCAGTTGAACCCCTGATCCTCTTCTGTTTGGGACTACTTTTCCTGTTGGGTGGGGCAGTAGCCACTCCCTAGGTTCAGAACACTGGAACTCTTCTGGAAAGCAGGAACTCTTTTCTTACCTAGGCGTGGCTGTGGAAGGAGACATCTAAGCACTACAGGAGGCTATTTAAACCCCACCCGATGGATGAATCTTGCTTTGCGTTATTCTGCATTCTCTGCAGCAGAACGCTCATCGTGTCTTCTGCTTCTGATCCTGGGCCTAAGGGAACAAAGGCTTACCATCCTGGAATCCAGTCTTCAGCAGCACCTGTAAAGACAAAGAAAGAACAAGTTAGCATTACGGTCTTCAGTGGCAGCGCATCTCTTACCTGGTCCATCGGCTGTCACCAACGCCTCACGCTGCATTCCGGCATCTGAAAGACAAAGGCTTACCTACTCTTCACATGCTCCGGAGGTCTTCGCACTGCATTCCGGCATCTGAAAGACAAAAGCTTACCAGCTCTTCGCACGCTCCAGAGGCCTTCGGCGCTGCATCCCGCATCTGAAAGACAAAAGAAGGTGCGTTTAAAGACATTGGGCAACTTTATTACTCACGTGCCATTACTCCTTCCCACGCCGAATCCAGTGGGTATTCCAGCACCCTTCAGCTTCTCTAAAGCTCCAAACTTGTACCTGCAAGATAAAAGGGACAGTTAGTGCGCATCGTGAAGCAGGCTACAAGCGCTTACTTACGTGCTTCCAGGCGCTTCTATTCCTCACGCGGGTTCGATCCTCAACTCTCATCAGCCCGCCATCCGCCATCGCCGGAACCCTGCAAAACAAGAGATATCATTACAAAAGACTTTTAAGACATTTGAAGTGCCCAGAATTTACCGTTCGTGCAGTTAACGACGGACAGCAGTCCTCTGAGGTCAAGAGGCCTGCACCCTTATCCAGTGCAGAAACTGGTTACGGCACCCTGCCCCGAGGCAGATGGAGAGCTCGGCGTTCACTTACCTAAGGTGAGGGTGTTAAACTTTGGGGTTCTACAGGAGAAGAGAAAGGGAAGAGGAGAGAGGCACCCAATAACCCCAGATCATTAATCCCATATTTTCTATCTGCAGACATCTTACTCTTCGAGTCAGACATACAGTGCACAGAGGTCCAGCCCAAAGAGCCAACCGTGTGTTACACATCACCTTTGAAGATACGGCATTCACCCAGTCAAGACCGGTGCCTCTGCGGGAATCAGGTGAGCGTTACAGCGTCTCACCTCTTGAGTGCCTGTGTCCTGCCGCGGTCTCTTCCTCCAGCGCCTCTCGCCTCCTCTAATCCGCTGGTGTGTGGGGTAGGTGGGAAGGCCCCTTACTGGCTGTCAGCGCCTTTCCTCTTGAGTGCCTGTGCCCTGCGGTGGTCTCTTCCTTCGGCGTGGCTCCAGGTACCACCGGTGGGGGGGGGCACCTCGCTCTCCCCACGTAGCTGCCTCCCGGGGCTTGAATTCTTGTGCTTATTTCACCTGGGGGCGGGGTTCGCTGACCCCCTACGTCCTGTTTCCCAGCCTCTGCTTCCCCTGCGGGCCGCTTCTCACCTGAGTCTCCCGTCTCCGTCGGCCGGCGGTCTTCTGGTTCGCTCCCGATGGGGGAGGGGTGGTCTCCCTTCCCACGTCTCCGTCCGGCTGCGTTTTCGGATCCAAGGACCGTTCTGGCCACGCCGGGGGTCGCGGAGATGTGGAGGGGGTGTAACGACCTCTCACCGTCTCATTTAGCTACTTTTATTGTGCTTATGTCGGCAGCCCGGGCAGAGAGGGATTCATACGCATCTCATCGCCCTGGCGGCCATCTTGGAATCCTCACCACCTTATTCTAACACTGCTCGCTAATCTATGCATAGCATGTGATCTAAGCAGATTCCACAAGCCTCAGAAGGGATACATTACTCACCGTAATCGTATTTCTGATGCTTGTATCTCCTTAGATTCACATGCTCCTTCCCTTCTACCCCTTGGAGTAGAAGTTGCGTAGATGTTTACCTGAGCTTTATCTGATACATCTGCTTTAAAAAACCTGTACTCACACTATACTTCATTTTACCTCATGTCAGAAACAAAACAATCTGAGGGACCTGGACGCGTGAAGGACCATGGGTACAGTAGACGTCACATTAGGGATAGTACTACTGGCGCGCCCCGTCGACGAACCAATTTTGAGTTTAAAAAAAAAACAACTGTAATACTCCACAGCTTCCACTAGATGTTGGCTTATGTATAGAATGTGAATCTAAGCAGATACAAGCATCAGAAATACGATTACGATGAGTAATGTATCCCATATAAACACACACACATATATATACACCACCACACAGGCAAAAAGAGCAATATGCAGAACATCGAACAACAAAAGGGCACCCCCACCTCACCTGGCCATCTTCAATATGAACAGGTTTACAGTGAACCTTCCCCGCACAATCACCACACAATCCTTCAATTGCGTCAACCCTCTACAGAATCTGGGTTAGCCCAGCACACTGGAACACACTGTAATCAATGGTGGTGGTCTGTGACGAATCCAGGAAATTCGTCCCCTCTCCCCAAGGGGGTGCCATCACCTTTGGGACTAGGGAGGGGAGACTGCTAAGCTTAACAACCCCTAGGGGACAGGGTGGGCAGGATCTCACTTGGGGTGACCCCACCCTTAGAGGACAGGAGATCCTTAGAAAGGGATGTAAGTTATCCTCCCTATCCCCAACATCCCAATATCTTTGTTGGCTACATGGGAGTTAAACTCTATTATTACTCGAAATTTCCCTGAGCCTCTGTAAGCACAGTGCTTGCTCTAAATGAGAGAATATCGGACATTCCCACCCCCATGGCAAAAGGGAGGGTAAAGAGCCAATCAGGATTGAAACAGGGAGAAGGGGACTTCTGTGGCGCTGGAGAAATGTGGACCCCTCCTCCTCCTGGGAACTGCGTCAGGTGACGTAGAGCATACGTTGGACCTGGCAGACCTAGCCACGGTGGAGCAACCAGGATGCAAACAGCTCCGCTGGACCAAGAACAAGGAGACCCGGCCAACAGGAACAGCATGGAACACAAGCCGCTCGATAATCGGCGTGCTAAACAGCCAGCACCAGAGACCCACAGGAAGCTAGCAGGAAAAGGGCACAAGCTCTGATCAAAGTGATGCACCACAAAGAAGCTGGAGAATCAGAGACGTATGGGCCAACCTCATTGACTCTCTGGGCCAACCTCCCTGACTCCCCCAAAGAGCGCCACCATAAGACCAGAGCTCTTGGCAAGCAGCAGACGAGAGGCCCAAAAGACCCGAAGGCAGTGTGAGAGTCTCAAGGAGACTCAAGGTGTGGTAAACAAAGTGAAACCCCAAGGCGGCGTGAGAGATAAAAACCCCAAGACGGTATGAACGAGTGGTTAGAGGACAAGCAAGACCCCAAGGTGGGGTGAAAGGCACAAGACCCCAACACCCAAAGGCTGAACTAAGTGAAACCCCAAGGTTAGGTGAGAGGCCCAACAAGACCAAGAGCAGGGTGAAAGGCACAGTACCCCAAGGCTGGCAGAACGAAGGAGGGTTGAGAGAAACAAGATCCCAAAGTGGGATGAACTTAGTGAAACCCCAAAGTGGGGTGAGAGGACCAGCAAGACCCCAAGGTGGGATGAGAGAAACCAATATCCAAGGTGGGATAACAACCAAGGGCGAGAAGGCCAGGAACGTTCCACGTAAAGATTACCCGGGACATCCTCACAGGAGTGGGGACAGGGACCAGAGGTTTCCAAGTGAGAGGAGGATAAGAGACATTTTTGAGAACTTGATTGACCTACGATACATTTGAAGAGACTATAAGGCTACTTGTTTAGACTGTGCACCAAGGGCGAGGAGCCCTATTGATAGACACACCAGGGTGAGGGTCGGAAGCCAGCCATCATGCACTTGCTAAGGCCAAGAACCAAGTGTATCGTTGTTGGGTTATATGCTTCTTTTTATAGTGGCAGGGTCAGAATTAAGACTTTCTTGACAAGTACCCTGCTAAGCAACACTAATAGCCCAAACCAAAAAGGATCAAGCTTGTTTACAGAACACATCTATATGAAGATTCTGTTCATATTGCCAGGTTAGTCTAACATATTGTGGTGCTTGACAAATGACCTCTACTAAGCACAGAAAACTGGTTCTGTACTTGATGTACAACTCAGAAACAACTGAATGTTGTTGTAACATAAATGGTCATATGGCTGAACTAGTGACTGTCAAAACAGGATATCCGTGCTCAAATCCTAGCTTGTCCACTTAACCAAATTGTGTGATTTTGAGGAAATAACTTTACCTCAAAAGCCCTAAACTGAGAATACCTAGATATGACTTTGTTCATTTTTCATTTTAAATAATATAAACTCAATCATTTATCACTAAATGTGACATTCTCACAGCTAATAGCACCACACATCTGGCCATCCAAAAACCATCACCTTTCCCACCTCCAGACGCTCTGCCTTTATTGACATACCTTCCCATGGGGCCTGTTGGCAAGCATCTGCCACTGCTGGTGCGACAGGGCTTGCCCATTGACACAAAGTTGTGCCTTGACAATTGAGGCCACAAACTGAATATGATGGCAACTCCTAGACATTTGAGCTATACCTTGCACATGACAACAATACCTGAGATATAAGGCTTTATTTAACATAATATGGTTGATTGGGGATGTGCTTTGTAATGGATAGCTATACCTGACATATTATGGCACTGTCTGGCTATATGATGTTGCACTAAGAAAACTATGGCAGGGTCCTGGCATGTGAGGCCGTATTTAGAATTTTTGTCTATACCAAAAATACCATGATTCCGCTCATGGTATTTCTTTGCAGCAAACTAGTTCGTATTTGGTTGGCATCTAAAATAGCCCTTTGTCTGCTTCAGTGATATTTGCTGATTTATTAATGCTAAACTTATTGTAGTTTAAAAAAATATTTTTTGTGATTCCACTTCCTGTGAGGTCACCTGACAACACTATGATTTCATCAGGTCAAAGATCATGTGATGTCACTCCTGTGATGTCCTTGAATGTGTGATGTTGCTCCCTCCCACTCCCCCCCCCAAGGATTTTGGTGAATTGATATACCTGTTTGCACATCAGAAGATATGTTAATAAAGCAGTATTTTGCGCTGCTCTAGGAAAGAGACGCCTACTTGCCACCCCTCCCTCTGTCGCCTTTACTGTTTTTCACCACAAAAGTATCTACATTTAAATTATATTTCCATCTTCCTGGGCTGACTCGTCGCTGACTCGTCCCTCACAAAAATCAATACACGAATACATGATGGCGGATTTCCTTTCTGAAAATGTTCTGCTGTTGAAATACACCATGAGAGATCTATACTAGAATTACAGACACACATTGTTTGAATTAGCACACTGTATGAGCGTAAATTCCCACTAAGGCTTCAACTCATGTTACTGGGCATTAACACACATATACATCTTTCATATATCCTTTTACACAGAATCATACACCATTTGTTCCATACGTTTCTCACACAACCAACGGAAGTTGCTAATAACAAAACATAACATTTCAAACGTTATAAAAATGTGAATAAAAGTAGCTTGCTTCCTGTGAGTGGATGAGTACACATTTAGAGGAGCCCTAAGGAAAGCCATGGTCAACAGCCAATTACGGAGAAACCTTATAATGATGGATTGACTGATGGGTTGTCATTGACTAAACAGTAATACTCCTATGTCCCGTCACCTTTCCTCCATACTTGTGGAACATTCCGCCATTCGGGGCGGGACCGGAGCACTTTTGTCAAAAAGCATCAAAAATGTAATGTGTGTCCTTTTATTTTTAAGCTGGGGTACCGCACGTGGCCGTAAACGCGCCTTCCTGAGCTCCGTCACGCGCATCGCCCTTCAGTCCTTTTCTCTGCGCGGTCGCGGCTGGACGCACTTGCATCGCTGGGAGTTTTTCTTTTTGGCTCCCATTGTCCTTCCTTCTCGCTACGGTTCCTCAGTTTCCAGTCCTCCGTCTATGCCCCAGCGTCTGGAATTCGCTTCCTGTTCTTCGTGCGGGCGTCGTTTCGCAGGGGCAGATCCTCATCCTGTTTGTCTGGAGTGTCTAGGCCTGGAACATTGTTGGGACTCGTGCCTTGACTGTGACTCCCTCTCCATTCGGGCTCTCCAGTGTCATCATCTTCGGTGGGAGGTCGTGTTCAGCGCGTTCCTCCACCACGTTTGCAGCTTTTCATTGATGAGAAGAAGCGCCCAGTGAGTTCTTCACTTTACCTTCCCGGAGTCCTCTACCACTGGGAGGGGCTCTAGTAGCTCTGTCACCAGGGATTTCCCCTGAGGTGCCCCAAGGGACTAACAGGCGTACCGGAGATTCCTCCGAGGGTTCTACGGAACTGCCAGTACCGGACATCGTTCCGAGGTTCACCTTCACAGTGCTAAGGTTAAGCTCAGTTCGGCTGAGTGTTGGGATACCAGGGTTCGCCCTGAGGTCTCTGTATTTGGAGCTCTCCCCGATGATACCAATGCACGCCCTGAGGTCTCCTCTTCTGGAGTTTTCTGTACCGAGTCCTGACTCGAGGCCCCTCTTAAGGAAGTTTTACGTACCAGGTTGAAACCTGAGGTTCCTCTTGTGGAGGCTAAAGTCTGTACCGACAGATCCGAGAGGCCTTCTCAGAAGGTCTTGTTGGTGAGGTATTGCCCTCAACCGTCCCACGCTCAGGGTCGTGGTGGTACTGGTTCTGTCGAGGGGGCAAAGAGGGGGGCCACGGACCACATTCCCTCTGGTACCAGCTCGTCCGAGGTTCCTCCGTGGAGGCTAATTTTGAGAATGGTTCGAAGATGTCCACTAAACATCCAAGACCACCCAGTACCGGCTCTGTCGAGGATCCTTGTAAGGCTAAAGTGTTACTTAAGTCCCCTGACTCTCCTGAGGAGACAATTGCCTCAGCTGCGCATGTGACACAGTTCTCTTCAGGTGGCCCAACCTGCATGGCCTAAGTGGCCATTTTGGATGCCTCTCTTACACCTACGTTTCACAACGTCTGGTGCTGGCGGCATTCCTTTTTCAGGGCTGAGTAGCCTTTTCCTCGCCACATGGACAACAAAATCCGCTCCGCCCTTCTTTCGATTGGCGTGCGCGGACTCCGCTGCCTCCTGCTGTCATGCTCCGCTCCACTGATCTATGTGGACCTAGCCGGTGGTGGACCCTCCTGGCAACCATCCTCTTTGCGTTCGTGAAGGTAGGCCCCTTACTAGCGGCTTCTTCCTCTCCCAACACCTAAGCCCTCGGCTGAGGATGAGTTTTTTGTGAAGTTTCAGATGCTCATGCACTCTGACCCTACGAGGACGTATTTCAATTGTCTATTCACTACTGTTCCAACCCCGGCCCCGGCTGTTCTGATTCAGGTTCCGGTGGTGCTATTCCCTCCACTGCTTCCTTCGGGACCTCCTCCATCCCTTTCTCCTCTGCCCCATTGTCTCCTATAGAGAAGTCACTGGAGGACCAGGGCAATATTTTAAAACCTGAGGCGGTTTTCTGTTCCCGCCTCGTTGGATGAGCCTCAAGCGGATGAGGACAGCTATGAGCAGCCCCACTCTGTGAGAGCATTCCATGACCGGGAGGGGCTTGTGTAGGTCTGTTACCAGGGATTGCCCTGAGGTGCCTCAAGGGCCTAAAAGGCGCACCCAAGGGTTCTCCGAGGCTTCTTGAGAGGGCCTGCCAAAACCAGACGTGGTTCACCATTTGGGTGCTAAGGTTCAGCCCAGTTCGTCTGTGGCTCTGGATGCCGGGGTTCGCCCTGAGGTCTTAACTTCTGGAGCTTTCCACACTGATACTGGGGTACGCCCTGAGGTCTCCGTTTCTGGTGCTTGTCATAACGAGCCATGGCTCGAGGCCCCTCTTGAGGGAGCTACATGTCTCGGGTTAAAACCCAAGGTTCCTCTAAATACAGTACCAACAGAGTCAAGGGATCCTCTAAGGGTCTTGTCGGTAAGATACATTCCTCAACCGTCCCACGCTCAGGGTTTTGGTGGTACTGAGTCTGTTGAAGGGGCAAAGTAGGCGGTCAAGCAACATGCCTTCCAGTGCCGGCTCTGCTGAGGTTCCTCCACTGGAGGCTAATCCTGGAACAGTTCCTAAAATGTCCACTAAACACCCTAGATCTGCCAGCACCGGCTCGGCCGAGGATCCTTGTTTCAAGGCTAAAGTGTTACTTAAGTCCCCTGACTCCCATGAGGAGACAGTTGCCTCATTTTCTCCCTGACGCAATTCTCCTCAGGTGTTGACAAAACGGCGGCCCAACCTCCTTGGTCCTAGGCAGCCATTTTGAATACCTCCATCTTTCATGGCATCTGGTGCTGGAAGCATTTATTTGGGGCTGAGCAGCTTTTCCACGCTATATGGACAACGGAAACCCGTTTATCGGTCCTGGCAAAAGATTCAGCTAAGGCCCCTTATACACAGAGGTCAGGGTCCCAGATTCGGTCCTTCTCTGGATTCAGGGGGTTTCAGGGTCGCCATGCGCGCCGATCTGAGCTTCGGTTGGTGGCCCTGCCTAAAGCGGCGGTGGCAAGGTGGTTGGTTTTTCTCTCAGCCATCAGCCTCCTCTACAGGGACAGGTAGTCTTCCTGCCGACAAATCACCCAAAAGTTATTTTTTGTGGGTCTCACGAGACTCCTGTGGGAGGACGGATCTCGTCTCATCTGGAAGGCGGGCAGACCATCACCGAAGACCAGTGCAGTTTGTACATCACTCAGGCGGGTTTGTCGCTTGCCTTTTCCTCCTACCCCACCCTCAAAGCAGAGGTACAGAAACTTCTATACCTCAGAGCGTTGGAACCTGTTCCCCTCAGAGAGCAGGTTATTACGCCAGTCTTTTTCACAGTGCTCATACCCAACCAGGCTGCCTGCACACTATCTTCGATCTTTCCAAGAGAAATTCAGGTTGATCACGCCCTGCCAAATAAAGTCTTCTCTTCGGAAGGGCGACTGGCATTCTGATGTGGAGCCCGCATGTGAAATATCGGTGGTTCTCCGTGGGAGCAGAACACTTATTTGAGTACTCCCTTTTGGTCTTGACTCTGAGAGAGACACGGGAGACTCCTCTGAGGGCCACAGCAGTGGGTCTGCCAATACCGGATCTTCTTCCGAGGTTCCCCATTTGGGGCTAAGTTTCAGCCCAGTTCTGCTGTAGCTCTGGATATCAGAGTTCGCTCGGAGGCTTCTCCATCTGGAGCTAACTGTTCAGAGTCTTGGCTCGAGACTCCTCTCGAGGTGGCTATATTGACCGGGGTTAAACCTGAGGTTCCCATTCTGGGGGCTAAATCGGACTCCAACAGAATTGAGGGTCCCTCATTGGGGGTCTTGGCTATAAGGTATATCCCTCAGCCTTCCCACGTGCACGGCCGTGGTGATACCAGTTCTGTTGAGGGGGCAAAAGAAGGCGGTCGTGCACCACAGGCCTTCTAGTACCGGCTCTGCCGAGGATCCTCCAGTAGAGGCTAATTCTGGGGCAGCCCCCAAGGTGTCGAGTTAACACCCTAGTACAGGCCTTCTAGTACCGGCTCTGCCGAGGTTCCTTGTTGCAAGGCTTAGATGGCACGCAAGGCCCCTGACTCCCCTGAGGAGACTATTGCCTCTCTTGCTCCTGTGACTAAGTTCGCCCCAGGTGTGTGAAAATGGCGGCCCAACCTGCGCGTGCCATGGCGGATCTTGCCATACAAATTTGGACTGGGCCATCCAGCATATTGTTTGTCTCCAGGCTGTACACATCCGGGTCACCTCAATATGACCGCAGATTCACTCAGTCGCCAGTTGGCATCTGGTACGAGTGGGACATGAACAGTATTGTCCTCTCCAACATGTTCTATCAATGGGACACTCCAGAGGTGGACCTCTTTGCAACTTCTTCAAATAATAAACTGCCCATAGGTTGCTCTGTAAGCCCAGGAGCACATCAAATTGGTGGCCAATCAGATTCTGGTTTTTGTAATACAGCATCTGTCAGTACTCCCCCGGTCAGATTGCTGCAGATTCCGACCTGCTTCACCAGAGCATTCACCCGAGGTGGCACCCCTCCCCACAATCGTTCAGCTTGGTGGCCTGGGGCCTGAGATCAGATCATTAACACAGATTGATCTGTCCGAGGACAGTATGCGCATATCCAAGCGGCCAGGAAGCCCTTTACGAGGGTCAGTATAGGAGCAAATGACTCCAGTTTTGCCATTGGTGTTTAGCTAAACAGCTCAATCCCAGGCAAGCTTCGGTCAACACTGTTCTATCTTTTGTGTCTCATCTGACCGTTTATGGTGTCCATGTTCTGTTATGTAGAACGTATTTATCCGCTATTGTGGCCTATCTGTCCATGGACAGCTGTTACTTTTCATTGACTAATCCAGTCCTCAAAAGGAATTTTGCGGGTCTCTTCATCTCTTCCCGCCGGGGCGTTATGCTACAAGCCATTTGAATACATGGCCACTATCGATCTTAAGTTCCTTTTTTTTGGAAGGTTGCCTTCTGATCGCAGTAGCATCGGCAAGGTAAGTGAGCTTCAAGCTCTTTCTCTGAAACATATGTTCCTCGCTTTCCACAGGGATAAGGTTGTGCTTCACTCTCATCCTTCCTTCCTGCCTAAGGTGGTTGCCGATTTTCATTTGAACAAGCCCGTCTTCTTTCATGAACTGGCATCTGATGCTGAGAGAGTTTTACACAACTTGCACGTCAGGCGAGCCCTGAAGTTTTACCCCATAGAACGAGTAAGCTCAGAAGTTCCTCACAACTCTTTCTCATATTCGGAGACCTGAAGGAGAAACCAGCTCCCAGGGCAACTATTCCCTGCTGGATGGCCTCTTGTTTTACAGTAGCCTAAAGACTTCAAGGCCTTCATCACCGAGGAGTATCCATCCTCATCTACTTTATGGCAAAGCGACTGCTGTTGCCTTCCAAAGTATGTCCCTTGGGAGTCCATCACCAAGGCGGCTCTGTGGGCGTCCCCATCGGCTTTACCTGAGCTCCAAGGCTGATGCCCAATTTGGCTAGGTTGTTCTTAAGAACTTATTCCTGTGAAGGGGTTTTCCATCCACCCATACTACCTATGAAGTGTGCTTGGGAATCTCCCACAAGTATGGAGGAAAGGGGACGGGACATAGAAGTATAACAAAGTTACTCACCGTAGTGACTACCTTACTCTTAGTCCATGGTCCTCTTTCCACCATACGCCCGCCCGCCGTCTCCTCTAATAAGTCTCCTCTATTATTGCTTAAATGGTTTCAGACCTGGCGATAGAAAAGGACTGAAGGGCGATGCGCGGGGCGGAGCTCAGGAGGGCGGTGTTACGGCCACGTGCGGTATCGAACGTAAAAATAAAAGAATAACAAAAATTACATTTTTTATGCTTTTTGACAAAAGTGCTCCGGTCCCATCCCGAAGGACGTAATGTCCCACAAGTATGGAGAAAAGGGGACTATGGACTAGGAGTAAGGTAGTCACTACGGTGGGTAACTTTGTTAAAACATCTCTTGAACATAAAGGATCTGGGACAGCTGGTAAAGGAAAGAGGGAATCAAGAAAGGTATTTATTAGATATGTTTATTTTAATTCAAACAAAATGGAAATGTTTCTATTTTCGGAATTCGGTTATATTAATGAACTGCGGTTCTCAATGTTTATCAAACTTTTAAAAAACACTAACGGAACCCTCTAATCGCAACATTGTAGATGATAATTCTACCATTATACTATCAGCCATTCTACTACACATGCTTCTAGATAGTGTTACGTGTTGAATTGTTAGCTGTTTTGAAGCATTACTTTCTTGATAGAAGCCTGGTCTTTGCAAAGTCAGTCACATGTCTGACCTTGCCTGACATGAGGCTTAAATAGAAAAGTGAAGAGTAGAACTCATGTAAGTCATTCTATCTCACTGGGTTATTTAGCATGTTATTTGGGTCAGATCAGGGCAACTGTTCAGCAATTTCTTTTTTTATTTTTTTATTTACTTGTTTGAATCGCGTTTGCGATTTTTACAAGGTGAACATTGATAATGAAAAAAGTGGCTGTTTAAAAAGTGTGTTGTAAAGAAAGGAAAAAGATAGTTTAGTCTCTAAATAAAATCCTCCTGAGGGGGATGGTCTTCCTAATTGCAATTATCGATTTGTCTCTCTCACTTGCATAAAAGTATCTTTTCCATCATCTTCGCTGTCGCTGTTACCCATAAGGTCTTTTCCCCACTGATCAGGCGAGTCCACCAAAATTCTTCATCGAAGATATGTGATGAGGCAAATAGGCTTTTCAGGTACAGTGCTCTGATGTTTTGGGTACCAGAACATAGCAACAGGATATGCCGCGTTGTTTCAATGTGGTCCTTATTCTCTCAGAATCTACACTTGTTTGAGGTTGAAAGGCCTCTGATCGCCAGAATTTAATTTGTCGCCAAGAGGTTCAAGCGCGCTCTTATAAAGGTGTTCCTTAGTGCTCTACTTCAATATTTCTTCATGATGTCTTGTATTTCATTGAGTTTCCTCATCTGTGGGGGAAGATGGTTTGTCAGTTTGTATTCCAGTGCTGAGTTTAAGGTATTGATCCAGTCAAGTTCTTCCATTGTTCTTTTCACCATTGTTGGATTTTGGATCAATTCTGCTTCCGAGCTTTGGAGTTCCGACAAGATTCCTTTTTGTTCTTTTTCCCACATGTTGAGCATTTTACATCAACCTCCTGCTAATTCTCTGATGATCACAGTGTAAACCCAAGGGCAGTTTAGCAGTAATGTTTTCCTGTAGAGCATTACGCTGGCTAAGTTCACGTCTGATCAGGACCATGGGGACCTATTTTGGCAAGTGTAGGGCGGATCTCCAGAAGTAACTAACACCAACCACGTTTTTTTGGTATGTAGGGCATAGCTTCTGCTCCATACGATATAGCCGGAACGACCTTTGCTCTGTAGAAATTGATGACAGGGAGTAATGAGAATCGGCCGAATTTTTTGTTGACTGCTTTAGCTTGCAATCTTAATTTTTTCATTTTCTCATGTAGGACATGCTCTGTTGATGTTTCTGATTTTGAGCTTTCCAACGTTACTCCATGATATTTAAATTCTGTCACTTTTTCTATTACAGACCCTTTCAAGTACCATTTTAGGTTTTCTGCTTTCCTGCCAGATTTTTCCAACGGCATGATTTTGTCCTTCTCTTTATTTATCTCCAAGTTGTTGGAGTCAGTGTATTTTAGTAAGTTGTCAAGCTATCTCTGTAGACCAATTGCAGTGTGGTCTAACAAAATCATGTCGTCCACGTACAGGAGACGAGGAATCTTGGCTTGACCGATTGTTGGTGGGAATGCTGTAACGTTTTCCTCTGTAGTTTGAAAATCTCCCAGATATGCGAGGAACAGGGCTGGAGCTAGGGGACAGCCTTGTTTTACCCCTCTTGTTGTTGGTATCTCATTGGATAGTTGACCCTGATGACTTAAGCGCACTCGCATTCCGGTATTTGTATGAAGGGCCTTTTTCAAGCCTAGGATTTCGTCCGGGCATTTCCACGATGACAATTTCTTCCAGAGTTTCACTCTGTTGACCTGATCAAAGGCTTGAGTTAAATCAATAAATGCAAAGGAAATCCGAGGTCCTCGTTCCATGATCTTGCTCTTAAGAATACTCAGTAGCATGATGTTTGCACTGGTTCTAATGTTTTTCTTAAATTCTGTCTTAAAAAGGATCTGCGCACGGGGACTTACTTGCCCATGTCTGGAAACGACTTAATAAGAGGGAGCCAACAACCTTCCCAATTCTAACAGTGTGACGGGTCTAAAGTTTCTTGGATCGTCTTTGTTGCCCTTTTTAAAGATCGGAACACCCGTTGAGGAGGTCCAGGATACTGGGATATCCTTAATTTTGTGCATTTTTTGAAGACTGAGCTGATGAAAGTTGCCCATATCTCTGGATATTTCTTTAGGTCAGTGTTAGTGATTCCGTCTGGGCCGGGGGCTCTTTTTTAGATCGCGTATGACATCCACGATGGTGCTCTGTTTGATTGTGTGTCCGAGCACTGAGCTATTCTTTTTATTTTTCGCAGGGCTCTTCTTTTGTCCACCAAGGTTTTATCAAATTTGTGGTTGCTTGGTTTTAAAGGTAACCCGAGTTTGTTTGTCTTTAGCCTATAAATCACAAGTAGTGGCTGGTAGTCAATTTGTTGGGGTTTTCAATTTGAAGTTCTCGCCGCTTCATGACCATTGTAGGTTTTTGTTAAATCTGTGATATTTCTGGCACTCAGTTTAATGCGATTTCCCTGTGTTTTAACTTTGTTTTAAATTCTTTTATGCAAGACAACCTCCATGCATTAGTCAGTAGGTTATGGTTGCTCGATTTAGTTTTTATGACCTCAAAAGATGTGTTCTCTGGGAGCAATGAATGTGATACAAAGATGTAATCAATTGTTGCAAAGAAGTCTCCTCTTTCCCAAGTAGGAATTCGATTAGGACAGGTCACCGAATTGTCCAAGTCAAAGAGATTTCTTGAGGACATTAGATTTGACCAGACAATACCCCTCACTTCTGCTGGAGAGATGTGGGCGTCTTGGGTCCGCTTTATTGCCTATTTTCTGCATGTAGCATTAAGGTCGCCGCAGATGCGTAAGTGTTCAATGTATGCGTCATCAATTGCGTTTTCCATCATCCTGAGAAAGCTGTTATTCGACATAGTCTGCGGGTTCCAAGAGGTGTTCATGATTATAACAGGAGTATGAGACCTTTTGTCTGCTTCCTTATTATATTATCCCCAAAACACTAAAACAGCCAGTAGGGATACATTTGCTATCAGAGTCTTTTCCAGGTGTATACCACTACCAGAGCGATTTGCCAAGAGTAGACCTGAGGAACAGCGTCCTTCGTCCCCTTTTTTAGCCGCTGAGAACGCTATGGTAAAACCATCCAAGCTTGGTTTTTCCACCAGCCAAGTCTCCTGGAGGCAAAGTATGTCGACGGAGCCCAAGTAAAAATCTCTCGGAACCGTTAGATGTTGAAAACCATGCATGTTCCAACAGCCTAACCTCAGCCTAACCTCAACTCTGTAGGAATCGTTGCTTCGAGTCGAGTCGATAGTGCCTTTGGGATCCATGCCCAAAGTTGTTGTAGGGTAATCAGTTTTTCGTTGGCTTGTATGTGTGGAGATGCTAAAGGGAGATCTTGAACAATTGTTCTTTTTAGATTTGTCAGTGGGACGTTTGGGAATCTTCCGATCTCGAGAGGATCCTTGAAAGTTACGGAGTCTGTTTTCTCACGGCGAGGACGAAATGCAACAAGAGGATTGGAGATTCCTTCTTTCTGATGTTTTTTCATTTTACTGGTGATCCAGTTTGGATCAGTCCTTTCTATACTACACTTTCCTTGAGTCTGGTCCTTTAGGCCACTATTGGTTTGGTGATCTATCTTTTTCAGGTGGCTGTAGTGTCGTTTGGGAGTGCTTGGTAACTGTGTTGTTCCTTTATGTTTGTCAGTCGACGGGAAGGCACTTGTGGTGTCTAGTACTTCTATTAGGTCGTATCCCAACCTCAGTAGACTTTCTGCTGAATCTCTGATCATTTTTTCCACCACAGACGAGACTATATACAGGTAAGTTATAGCTTTCGTCCCCTCTTGGCACGGTGCAACTATCTTTACTTCTTCTGTTCTCAATAATCGCAAGTTTGGGACACAATGGAGTAGCGTTAGAACAGTCCTTCTGTTTAGGACGATATACTCTCTTTTGTCTAGGAGTTGCTCCAGTTTGAAGGTACGCTTGGTGTTTTCTCAAACCTCAGGCCCTTTCGTTTGAGTTTTCTCCCCCCTTCTTTGCTTATCCTCAGGTGATTGTGATTTGCAGGGAGCACGAGGTGCTGGGAGATCAAAGTGTTTCTTGATGCTCGCTGATGGAATGTTTTTCTGATTAGGTTAGCTCTTACATTCACATTTCGATGTCACTCTTCGACTCAGTGAGTCTCTCGTCCTAGTATAATAGTGCTTTGGATTAGCCTATTCTTCAATTCTAAGCTTAGGTCGTATTACTGTTTGTTGGCCCCAGTCTGTTTGTGTGGTCAATTTTTTACAACAATCTTCTAAAGTTAGAATGTTGAGAGAATCGTCGAGATCTAAGGCGCGTGAACTGGAGATATTTCCCTTCGGTAGGATAGCTGGCTGATTGGATAGGGTTGTTTACAAAGGGGTGTCTTCCTGTGCGTTAAGTAAGTGTTCACTCAGGTTCATCAATTCTTCATCCGCCATAAACTCCTACACTGTCTTTGGTGAAGTGTGCAGCTGCGTCGGGTTGTTTAGATGGTTTTGGGACCTCTGTGTCGCTGATTCTTTTCCTTTAGGAGCGAGATTACGGCTAGTTCTTGGGGCTGGTGTTGGTTTCTGAAGTGTCGCTCTGTCGGTCACTTCTACACGTGCTCCCTCAGCGGAATGTAGGCAAAGTGTAAGTTGTTGTTTACTTGTTGAGCTTTCCTTTCTCTTTACCTGTCTCATGGCTGTTCAGGTTGGTGTTACTTTGGTGACAATCCAGATGGTTTTTGTGTTCCTTTTCTCGATCGTCAAGGTGAGTCGTAAAGGTTTGGGAGCCTGTCACCAACAAAGTAGTTGGATCTGCAACGCACAATGTGTTTTTCCTCTCCATTGCAGTTGAATTAATGCTGATTAAGTCTTTGCTGGCTTGTTCTTTAAATCTTAGTTCCATGGAAGTTATATACCCTTCTAGGTATATTAATTTAGAATGCATCATGGCTGAGATCGTACTGTGATCTTTTAGTGTGTCATTAATCGATTCATAAGTTTACTGAAGGGGGCAAGGATTATTGTTACTGCAGACATTACCGAAAGGATATCCGTTTTTTTTGCGTTGTGTCCTTTAACCCCTTAAGTGCCAAGGACGAGGTATCTCTGGGGGGGGGGACCCATGGCAGTTTTTTATTTTATTGTTGTTTTTGATGCAAGCACCTTTACAACACAAATACAAAACATAAAAACAAGAATTACATTGAGTCATATAAAATAATGAAGCTACATAAAAACCACTCACATAAAACTACAATTCCATAAATTCTATGCTTTAACATCAAGTAAACATTGATAAAGGCTTTTCATCTAGGTAGTCACAGCAATTTATGAAATAGACAGGCATGACTTTACGCGTCGCACTGAAACAGATTTTTTAACATTTTTTATTCTCGTCTTAATTGGTTAATCCAATGTTTCAAGATTTTGTTTATTGAGGCCTTGATCTTGGAAATGGATACAATTTCGTGTTTGGTCAAAGTGACGGTGGCCTGACTCCACTTCCAGTCTATTTTCCAACTCTGTTATCTGTAGTGTCAGTGGCCACAGTCTCTAGGCCTAGGCTTTGAAAAAATCTTACAACTGCGATTACTGTTTTCGTTGATTTGCCACTCATCAGATGGTTCCACCAGTGTGTTTCGTCAAGGGTGTGCACTCCTTTAAATAAATGACCCATGTGAATCTGTCTGTTTGAGGTTGTGCCTTTAATGACAAGAGTAAGTGTCTTACTGTTTCCATAGTATCTTCTCTCTTGCAAAAACGACATAAATTTGTAGTTCAGATTCCTCTTATTGCTAGGATCGCATTAGTTTTTTTTATCAGGTTTAATCTGGCTCTTAAAAAGGTTGATCTAATACCTTTGTTTGGAAACTTTGCCAGGTATTCTACTGTCACGTTGACCTTTTGTAGGTTTGCTGGGAGGTGCCGAGTTAGTTTATTTTTTTTCCACCTCCTGAAGTGTTTGTATCCAATCCCAAGTTTTTAATCAGGATTTTACTTTATCCGGGTTTTCTTCGAGCTCTCTTTCAGAGCTTCCAATCTCTTGGAGCAGGGCTCGGTTTCTCCGTGTCCACCCTATCAGCATCTCATTGGTTTCTTTTTTTATTTTGTCTTGGATTATCTCAAACAGTTTGAGCTTGGTGGTTTGGGTTTTGCGAAAGAGCATCAGCCCATTGCTTTTAAGGATACCAGACTCAGTTCTCTCGTCACTGAGGCCATCGTTGATGATGGTAAGTTCAAGATTTTTTTCCAGAAGAATCCCTCCAGCCTTGGCCATATACTGTCTGTAATGGCCGGCATCGCTTCTGTACCATAGGTAATTGCCGGAGTGGCTTTCGCTTTGTAGAAATTGATGACGGGTAGTAGGGAAAACGGCTGTATTTTCTGTCAATTTTCTTTGTTTGCGAAGTTAAGAATTTTGTTTTTGCCACAGATTTGAAAAACTCCATCATTATTCGAACCAAATTCATTTCCCATGTTCAAGTCAGCTACCCCTCTTCCTGTCTAAACGTGAACACAAAACCATGGTACAGGCCAGTACTTTACACAATTATACTACGCTGCACCATCACTTTCATATCAATGGGACCTTCCGATGATCACAACACTGTACCCCAAGAGAATAGAGAAAGCATCATCGATTATTATTGCCATTTCCTTGTTCTCATACGGCCCCAAGTATTTAAGCCCACAGTCTAGACTGTGCAAAAAAGACACAGTGTAGAGTCAAGTGCTTTAAAGTTTCAGAATCACTTTTATAAAATCTGCATCCAGTGTAATTGACCACACTGTTTTTTTTCTCCAGTTTTTCGTACGTACATTGGTTGGAAAGAGATGGAGTTTGAATCGCATAAACAATATCCTAATTTTGTCACATGGCATCTGTATGATATAGGGAAGATACGGTTTTTGGTTGTGTCTAAACTTTGCATATTCAACATAATAGCCGTAGGTGCCAATCAAATCAGAGGCTGTAGCCCAATCCCATTGGTAAAGTTGTTTTTTTACAATCAGTGGGCACATTACCAGGCCTATAGCAATTGCATAGCAATTGCGTTCAAAGACAGTAACAGTTGATTATAGAATAGTGTCAATGAGTTTGGATTACCATTTGCTATCATTGCTGATAAGTCCTCGTATAGAGAATTCTCTGGAGGGTGTAACATTTTTGCCAGATTCATCAGCCTTCTCCAAACTAGCCTGGACGCTAGAGAAGACAGGCAAAGTTCATGGATAATTATCGCATTGGGAAGATTGTTCGGTAGATGCAGTACCTTCTTCCAAATCCTACCTTGTATCGAATTAAGGACCGGCCCAATAGATTGTATACATAGGTCAAGCCCATATAAAATTATTGGTTCCACCTTCAGACGGTAGAAGTCAATGAGAGGTAATAAAGAAAACCTAAAAAGCTTGAATAGAATGACCTTCATTTGTGCAATTAATGGCAGAATCTTGATGGTGATCGCGGTTTGCCATTTCAGAATTGAATTGGTGTCGGTCAGGTTATATCCTAAATATGTCACACCAAGTGCTCGCTGAATGGGGTTGGAGTCTAAAACCCATTTGTAAGAAGTAGTCTTTCTCTTATTGGTGAGTACCAAAATATTTGACTTGGCAGGATTAGGAATAATATTGTGATTCTCACAAAATTCTGCAAAATAATAGAGTTTTTTTGTAGCCCAAGCGGTGTGCGGTCAAACAAGATCACGTCGTCAGCAATGGCAAGCCAACTGACTCGCAACGCACCCAGTTTGACCGCAAACGTGTCAGCATTTGTCCAAAGGGTGTCAATGTCAGCCAAATATAAGTTGAACAATATGGTGGCTAAGTTGCACCCTTGTTTGACCCCTATGTACGTAGGTATACGGTCAGTTAATAGCCCCGTCTGATCTATTCTCAATCTATAGTTTGTATTATTATGCAAAGCGGCCATCATGGCGATGATGTGTGGCGGAATCTGGAAACTTTGCATTTTTTGCCACAGGATTCCCCCAATGACGCTATCAAAGGCGCTGAATAAATTAAGAAGGGCCATAAAGATTTTTTCATTTTTTGATTGATGAGCAGATGACAGAAGATGTGCTAGTATTGTGGCATTTAACCAAGTACCCATTGCCTTCCTGAATCCTGTTTGAAAACGCGAGCGAATTTGCTGGACAGAAATAACTTGGTTCAAGTCATTAAAAACCAAGGACGTAAAGACTTTCGCTGCTACATCCAGCAAGGCAATGGGCCGAAAATTTGCCGGATTATCAATCGGTCCCTTTTTATGAAGAGGAATAATAAATCGTTGTTGTCCACGAAGCTGGGAGCAATTTATGATGAAAAATATGATCAAAGCGACGCTTCAGAAATCCAGCACAAAATTTCGGGTCATCCTTTAGGACGCAGGGCGGAATACCATCCGGGCCTGCTACCTTAGAGAATTTCAAGTTCTTAACAACAGCCAATATGTCTTCCACACCCCATGGACAGTGCAGAGGCATGTTAGCCGAGAAAGTGTGTACCTGAGAAAGGTTGAATCTATGAGGCAGAGAGTATTTATTTTTAAAGTACTCTGTCCAAAGCTGGCCACTGACTGCAGATTGGAGCCCCACCGTTGCATTTGCTGCGGGGTCTCTCAAGAGAGCCCAGATTTCACACATTTTATTTTACTTAGTAGACTAATCATGTTTTTTTTTATTTTTTTTTTTTAAATGGAATCAAACTTGATGATTTTAAGGTCATTTTTATATTGTAATACAATTGCTTCGTTTTCAATTTTGCAAGCTGCATAATTGAGGGCCTTCTTCTTCCAATTACGTATTGCTACGTGTTTAGCCTTGCAATCGCTGCATTAAAGGGACCAGGCTTATCAAGGAATTGACACTCCTTTTTTAATGATGCGAGCTGCTTCACGTGATTGCGAATCATTTGTTTGCAAAAATCAATGGACTGGACATCACGATTTACTACGAATGACAATTGCCTACATACTGCTGGTGCCCACCGTATTGATATCATGCATCAGTCAATCTCTGTTAACACCAAATGTAAGGCGGGTTTGTAGGTGTAGCTAAAAAGATCAATGTCACATTTCAAAATACAGTAATCACTCGTATAAGGCCAAGTGAGGTTGCAAGAACTAGCGTTCCTCGCCAGTCTCAGAGAGAGAGCAATTTAGTCTATGGAAGATGAATACACCCCACGAACCCAGGTTACTGATGGAGCGTTAGAGGTAAAGGGATTATATGTATGTCCCATGCAGCCAAAAATTTCACCCAGAGCTGACCTCTCTCGTGAGAAAATGTGAAGTGTTGATGATTCTGATGGACAACATTTTGAGTTTTATAAGCAAGTAAAGTTGAATTGAAGTCCTCACCAATTATAAATTGTACATTCGAGGACTAAATGATTACCTCCATAAACAATGAGTTTAAATTTTGATTTATTGCCTCCAGTTGCAACACACCTGGATTCCAATACAAGGATACAATCACGAGAGTGCAGGTTAGTGGAGAACAAAAAGATACTTCGATTGCCAGTATTTCAGGCGATGCGTGAATCGACTGTGCCATCATCCAGAGGTTATTTTTCACAAAGATCGCTAAGCCACCCCGAGGCCGCCCTGCCATACCCCTTTCAGCATGTTTGGAAAATGCGGTATATCCATCCAATAAAATGTCTCTCATTGCCATGGTTTCTTGTAATAGAAGGAAGGCAGGGTGCTCGTCAGATGGTAGTGTAGAGAACCAAGCAAAAAAATTGTTGAAACCACAACAGTTCCATGAGTTTAAGTTTAAGATGTTATTTTATGATTTTTCATTCTGAGGGTTTACATTGACTATGGATTTAATGAGTGGTTCCAACCATGCAAGCCCATTTAATATTTGTGCAACCGAGTCAGATTGAACCCTTATTTTTTCATTTAAAACAGCTAGTTTTTGATCCATACTCCCAAGATTGCTGACTGGGCTTGATACTTGAGGCATAAAGTCAATGAAGCTAGTTTCCTGGTCCATTGAGTAAAACGCGAAGAGGTTGTATCCTAGCATATCAAGTTCCTTTTGATAGGTCCATATTAACGTTGCAATTATTGGTGTCTGCAACTTACAGATCATTCGATGATTAGGCGTGTGGGGCAACCTGATACAGTCGACGTCGTCAGAGATCAGGTTGCGTAAGGTAGGAATTTGGTGAAAGATTTTCATGTGGGCTGCTGGGTTTAGATTTGGTTTTGCAATCTTATCCAAGTTGGCTCCCCACCCCATCACCAATTTCATCTCCTGTGACATCTCCTGGTCTGTAAATACCGGGACAACTGGCGTAGGGATGGATTGAGTCTTATTGTGTGTGCTGTTGGTTTTCACAGAGATTGGACCTATTGGGACTTGCTCTTTCTTTGCAGGCTGCTCGTCTTGGGCCGCTAACTCTATGGATGGAATAGGTCCCATGATTGCCATCTTGGGTGCACTCTTCATCATATCATTGTTATTAGTACAATTAGGCAGGCTCAAAACTCTCTCTGGATGGACTAAGTTCTCAATGCAGTTGGACAAGTTTGTAGTTTGAGAGGACTTGTCGACATTTATTTGTCAATTTTTTCAAAAAATCTTTGCAGTTGAGTTTGTATCAACAACGGGCTCGACACCTTAAGTTGCGGAGAGCTTGCTGCAGGTGTTAACTTTTCACCCTCTTGAGGAGCAGCTGTCAACTCTTGCGATTGTGCAGCTACCTGATCTTGGGGTAACAGACTGGCATCATCGTTTAGTTTAACCTTGTTGATATTCAGGAGTGACTGACTTTCTGCATTTAATTTATTCAAATCAATGACAAGGTCCTCGGATGAAATCTGACCTAACTTTTTGATTGCAGTGTTGTGACCTCTAACACTTGAGTTTGGCAGATTTTTAGATTTAGTTTTCGGCATGGAAGGAATGGAAGAATTGCTGTTCAACAGACTCGCTTGCTTATGCCTTTTTTGAGCCCTTGCTTGCGATTTTTTTGCTTTTCGTGATAAAAACACAGTAGTGTTTTGTTCACCCTTCTGTGAGCATTGGACCTCAGGAAGTTAAGGGGGTAGTTGCACAAGCCATAATTGAAGTCAATTAAGTCAGTTAGTGCAGACGGACTATCTGGAGTGTCCGTGACACCTTTATTAGATGGCAATGAACCTAAAACCAGCTCACCCGACAACATATCCATTGATACCAAGTTAGCCTTTACTAGAATATTTTCCAACGCCAAGATACGATCATGCTGAAGTTTTGCAACTTCCATATAATTGGGCAAGGGAGTTAAATTTCGCATGTCAGACATTGTTTTGTTGGTGAGTGATTTGAGCAAATGTTTTCATTGGCCGCTCCTGTGTATCACTTGGAGTATATGTTTGTGTGCATTGATCTTGCATAATAATAGTTAGCGAAGTTTGTGTCTTTTGTACGTTAGTGGTGCCATTTGCCGACTGCGTGGCCCAGAAAGAATTACATTTCTCCTGGGCCCGCAAAAACCCCTCAATTCTACTGAGTCTGGTTGAGATATCAGACGTTGCTAGATTCAAGGTGTTGATGGCAGTATGTGTATATTCGTGACCTTTGTCTAGCAAGTTGAGTATCCGCGCCAGAACTGGGAAGTTTTGAAGCTCTTGTTGATTTAAGTCAATAAGTGTGTCTTGCAGTGAATATACGGGCAGTGAAGAATTTGCGGGCCGCCTTTGGTCGGCCGACACTTTGGGCTGTTGCAGGCCAAAGAGCGTCACTGGCGACTGTAAGTAGATAGGTTCACTAGAATTAGCCATTCCATGAAATCCAGGGGAGCTGGCCTTAAGTTGATTATGACTCCCTACATCAGCCAAAACCTCTTCCCCATTAGCCATAAATTGTTTAAGATTCGATGCGAAAGCTGCATGAAAGTGTACTTGTTCCCGCACCCCATTGGAGCTCGTGGCAGGAGTTGGCGGTCCGTTAGATAAACGTGCTCGTCAATGTAATTCTGCCAGTACAGCCGGGGCTACTATGGAGGTATCAGTCGGAGGAATGCCAGATGCGTCACCCACGAAGCCAAGAAGCGAATTATCACAGGGTTTAAAGTATACATATCCCCAACAAATGACTCGCAGCATTTATTTGTGCCGCTTGTTGCTGAATGTGCACTCAACCCCTGAACATGACTTGGTTGAGAGTTGGAGGGATTCGATGGCTGTAGTACCTCAATTGTTTTGGGAATTCCGGAGGGCTCACTTTCCTCCACACCCACCAAGGGATCAAAGCCACATTGGGACTGATTTGGCACTACTTTGGCTGAGACAGCGCCAGACACATTACTAAATGAGCCATTATTGAGGTGTTTGCCACTTCTCAGATTTTTAACCATCTTTGTGCAGTTCACCCCACTTGTCAGCGCCAAGGAATATTTCTATCTGCTAGACACTTTTGGTACAGGGTGTGAGCAGGTGTTTAGGGGCCAATAAGAAGGTTGATACCATAGGCCCGCCCACGTTAGATGCTTCACTCTTAGGATTACGGTACAAGCGCCGACAAGTCATGCATAAATACCCCTTGTCCTTCGATATAGCCTGCAAGGCCAAGTTTAAACAGGCATTCACAGTACCGACAAACAAAACTTCAAGTATGCATCAATTCAAAAAGTAACATTAGAGCACGTTTGCCTCAACCGCCCACCCGAACAGCCAAACAGCACACTTAGCGACACTTGGATGTTGGCAGTTAAACCGTTAATGAAGTCGATGGAAGTTCGCTTTGTCTTCTATTTCTAAGAGGCGAAGCTGGCAATGCTGGCAACATGTCTCTTCGTAGAGGCAAGGTTGTCAGCGGCGTGAAGGGCTCTGTAGGAAGTGAATCTTGAGTTTTGGTTTGGACAGCTTTATCCTTCTTCGGTCTGTCCTCTTTAGGGTCATTTACATTTGCAGCGGTCTCTGTACCTGAAGGGAATGTCAAATAATTTGACTCCTGTGCAGGGGAATGGTGCTCCAAGTTAGTACGCTCGGTCATTTCCCAGAGGCTTTTAGGTTTCTCCTGGCTCTGGTGCGGTGGAGCCTTCCCAGGTGCTTTGGATTTATCGGCCGGTTGGCCTAGGTTTTGGGAGGGCGTTCCGCTCAGTAAAGGCAGCTTCCTGCTTCCATCAAAGACAACTTTGTCTGCAGGTCGCACGGTTTCCGGAGCCAGGATTTTGGTTTGCTCCCCAGAGGGCTCCTCACGCTTGCCAAAGTGCCATCTGGCCTCGCTTGAAAACACGAATCATGAGAGAAGTGTAGTATGATCAGTTTTTCTGAGCTTTGTGGAAGATTCAGGGTCTTCAACAGCTTCTAACAATTCTGCATCAGAAAGTTCAGCTATTCTGTCAAACCTTCTTTTGTATTGTTTGTTGAAAAAGTCCTTAAGAGTATTTGTAGGCAAGGGAGTGCTGGCAAACCTTTTGGTTGAGGTTTTAAATGTGCCAGAATTCCCTTTGATGGACTGGTTAAGTTGTTTGGAGTTTATTGATGTTGGAAGACATGTGTCCATTTTTTTCTTTAGGAGTCGTTTTCTCTGTAGAGAGGTAAAATAAGATTGTTTCCTCAGTCGTTTTTGCCGGTACACTTTTGGAAACAGCTTTTTATTAAGTGACCCATGAGTATTGGTTTGGGCGTCTTTACAAGGGGAATCGTCAGAACAGCTGCTTGAAGCTACATGGTTTTCTTGAACATTGTTTGTGGAATTTGTAACAGGTGAGTTGGAATCGTCCTCGGAGCTCAAGTCTAATAGTGAGTTTGTGTCAGTAGGTTTAGCGTGCACTTGAATTTGCACGTTCGGTAAAACCTTACCGGAATGTGGTGGCACCTCTAACTGTTCTTTTTCCAAGGAGGCGGGAGTTGTAACCGCCTGTCCTGTTTCACTTTCCACTGTTTTTTGTTTCTGGTTCTCGTTTTCCCGGCCGGGATTCAGCGAGGCAGGCGGGAGCCTTATTGCTTGCCACCAGCTTGACGGGCTGCGCCGAAGACGCCGACCTGCTTCAATGGCATTTTTCATGTTCAGCCGGCACATTTGTCACCGTACCAAAGACCACTCCAGAAACCGTCTCCGGATCCAACGCTGCACCCAGTTTACCCGCCGGGACCAACATCGTCTGTCCTCCGACAGACGAAGCGGGCTCGCTGTTCGCAGGTAAGGGAGGGGAACGGGGCGGGACAGGAGGGGTTTTCAGGGAAGTCCATGTGTTGTGTATCAGAGCAGGAGAGGAAGGCAATGCTGGAATTTGATGGTTCTCAATTTTGTTCAGAAAGTTGGATTCGTCATGAACAGGAGGTTTACCCCCCAGATTTCGCTCGCGGCTTTCATCAGGGTGGAGCTGCAAGTGATCTTTAACATGTTGGAACAATGGGTGCTGCAAGACTCTCCCGTCTAGCGCGCTGTGCTGCTGATTTTACTGCAGGGTTAACAAAGGTAGATGATGTGTAGGGGGAATCGCACCCCAGGCCGTTTAGCTGGTTTGAAGGTGAATGATGCTTATGAGCAAGTCCCGGCTCAATTTGGTCCAGTCTCTCTTCTCGTCGCATACGCGAGCTTCGGAGGCACGCCCTTCTTCCTCCACAATAGGACATGCAAAGACAAAGTCTCGGGCAGCCACTGCGTCCATAGCAGCCACAGACTGCCAAGACTGCTACTCTGATGCTACTCTGCGGCGGCTCTGCGGCGACTCTGCGGCCGCTCTGCGGCTCCAGGTTTTTTTTAACAGTGCTCCTCCCCAGCACTAGTAAACACAGGAAACAGACCTGGAAACAGAAGTCAGGTAGAGAGTAGCTGCCAAGACTGCTGCTCTGCCACTACTCCGTGGCCGCTCCGCGGCTCCAGTTTTATTTTAACAGTGCTCCTCCCCCAGCACTAGTAGACACAGGAAACAGACTTGAAAACAGAAGTCAGGTAGAGAATAGCTGCCAAGACTGCTACTCTGCCGCTCCGCGGTTGCTCCAGGTTTTTTTTTAACAGTGCTCCTCCCCCAGCACTGGTAGATACAGGAAGCAGACTTGGAAACAGAAGTCAGGTAGAGAGTAGCTGCCAAGACTGCTACTCTGCCGCTACTCCACTGCGGCTCCAGGGGGTTTTTAACAGTGCTCCTCCCACAGCACTAGTAGACACAGGAAACAGACTTGAAAACAGAAGTCAGGTAGAGAGTAGCTGCCAAGACTGCTACTCTGCTGCTACTTCGCTACGCTGTTTAGTAATTGTGATTGAGAGAATGAAGGGTGCTGAAGCTGTATTCCACATGAATGTACTCTTGCAAATGTTGAATTGCTTTTACCCAAACCCAATGGCGGCATCTGTCAGTGACTTGTAAGCAGAAACATACCTGGTTCAAATCCAGCTTGGAAGTGTAATTTCTTTATAATAAAGGTTATATTCCCATAATTGAAATGACTCACCTGCTGACACACTTCTTAATAGGCGTTCAGGGGTCCACCCGCAACAAAAGGAAAGGGCAGTGCAGAACAACAGCTGCAGCATCTGGGTGAAAGAGCGCTCTCCCCTCTCGCTGCTGGTGCTTTCGTTGACGACCCACTGAACTTGCTGTCACCTGCTGCTGTTTTGTCTGTGCTCGCCCTCGTCAGTGCCCACTAGGAGGCTCGCTGCACTTCCTTTAAGCCACGAGATAGAATGAAGTCGCATGCACTGGCGTCACTAACCTTACGTGACACGTACGATATAATTGATTAGATTGGGTAAGTCCTTTTCAAAGCCTGCAGCTGCCGACGCTGCGAATGATTAATGCCACCAAGCAAAGATTCAAATCCATCAATAAAAAAACACTTTGTCAAAACACAATGATTACATATAAGCAATTCTATAGACTCCAATCTGACGCTCTGTGCCATCACTTCATTTTAGGGTCTATAGGCAATGTTCTTAAAGTGAAAATGTGTTTGTTTGTGGCAGAATGTGTGGCAAAGTGTTGTTCCTTACACAATTCCACAACTGTTCACCAATCTGCAGCAAATGTTGCATAGTTGCCTGTTAGGAACCTCCGGACATTACTGGCTACATGAGATTTGGAAACCCCACTCCGTTCCCTGGATTTCAGCACAATTCAAAATTTGTTTATGGGTTTGTGGCTTGGCAAAGCATTGTTCCTTATAATGTTCCACACCGTTTCACCAATCTGCACCACATTTTGCATAGGTACCTTTTAAGACCTTTCCGGAAAATTACTAGCTACATGACATTTGGACACCCCACCCCTTTCCCCAGTTTTCAGCACCTTCACACATGAGACGGTTGCCTGAAATCTGCAAAAACACCAATGTGGGCGTAGAAGGACTGGTCCGACACTAGGAACAAAACTCGAGGTCCAGGCTCTATAAATCATGGTTTCCAATATTTTTGCAACGCAATGCACTGCTGTGAACTGCACCACACCAGGGTGAGGCGACAGGTGGAGAGAGAGCACAGAATGTCCCAGTATGCATAGGCACACCAACCCTTGCCTCCCCTCAATGTTTGCTCGGGGTATGAGCCAGCCACACGTGCCCATTCTCAATGCAGTTCATGTCAGGGTGCAAAGCACATCAATCGATAAGCGAATCGGAACAGCGACTTACAGGATCAGTGCTATCATGTCTGTCTACAGAACCCGTTCAGAGAACAAGTACTTCTGCTAGTAATACAATAAAAACAAATAAAAGTGCAGATGGTGAACTTTACCTGCTATAAAAACCACATTAATTAACCACTTAACTGCTAAAGAAAATGCTGCTAACGGAGATTCCCCATGAACCTTGCATGAGCATACTCGTCCTTAGCACTTAAGGAGTTAAAACAATCATCTGGCGGCTGCACGCAGATTATTTCATCCGTATACCAACAGAGAAACCATGCGTGCCTATAAATGGATCTGCCAAAATAAAAAAAAATATACTGATAAATTACCAAAAGGAGTTTGTGTAAAAATAAAATACACCACAAGCCAAAAAAGGACCCTTTACCAAAACTAGCTAAAAAACAACATTGTTGCACTTAAAACATACGTCAAAGAAAACTCACTCACCTGTTTCATTTTAAATGGCCCATTCCTGTTCCAATGGTAAAGGAGAAAGCTTCATCCCACACGGATACTGTCATCCATTTCTGAACTAGTTCATGTAACCCTTCGAAAGGATTGTGTCATCCCACGTATTCCTATCTTTGCTATTCGATATCCAGCTTCAGCTGCTGTGGCAAAAAATGTCAGCAGAGGGCGCTGTGCATCGATGCAGTCGACTCTATGTCCCCCGATGGCCTGCGTTTTAAGGATGATGTCATTGAAGGCATATATAGCAGGTGCAGCGCCCGTTTGCTTCAGTTACGTTTTTCTGTGAATGCTATTGCTTTGAGAAATTCGGCACGCTTCGTTACTGCATCGCAAGTATGTCTACTTCGTCGACACCGACTTCCCCGAAGACTGGGTTCAAGAAGTGTCAACATTGTGAAAATGTTGTTGACTGATCCACACTGTATATGTCTATGGTGTCTCGGGGTGGAGCATAAGACCTCGGCCTGCTTCAAGTGCCAGTCGATGACTGGAAAGGCACTGAAGGTATCGAAAGGGGAAATTGGCAGTAGGTCGAAACCCCAAAAAAATCACCATCTACCTCGACCAAAAATGACCGACGAGTCGAGAGGCGACTCTCCTCGGAGGAAGAAAGTTAAAAGATCAAGATCGAGAAGTGGCTCCCACCACTCCTCATCGTCGTCGAGGAAGTCCAAAAAAAGGCACCATAGGTCGCCTTCTTCGACTTCATCCTCAGACATCTCCCCTGAGAGGGTATCTTGTCCCACAAAAAAAATCCACACCTGCCGAATGGGAAGCATTTAGAGCAGAAATGCTGAAAATATTTGAAAAGCAAAAACCTTCGACAAGCCATGCTCCTATCGCACCTCCCTAAGAAGCCGGTAACGAAAAGGGCTAGACCCAAATTCTGCCCGTCCTCGAGCCCGGGACGAAGGCCTGATCCTCATCGAGAACCGTTGAGGCCTCGATGCAATGACAAGTCATTGAAGAATCCATTGAGTTGAAAACATAAGCACAAGTCGAGGTCATCGACACCATCGATGTCTGCTGCTCCTTCAAAGCCAGCTAAGCCCTCGATATGGGTGTCAGCTTCGACGCCAGCTGCGCCCCCAATGCCAGCTGTGCCATGGACATCGACGCCGGCTGCGCCCTCGACGCCAGCTCTACGGTCGACATCGAGTGCCCCATATAAACCTATGGCACAATTGAAAAAGGTTTTGACGACTCCTCGATCGTTGAATCCACAATTTGTCAAACCCTTGATGCCTGAAAAAATGTATGTTCTTTTACCAAGGAAAGAATATTTTAAGTCCCTCACCTCAATATATGGGGAAAATGAACCCTCAGACAACAATGCACCTTTTGGTCTCGAATTTGACACACCAAATGTACCTGAAAGTTTAATTTCTGAGGAATCAAGGTTGAAAGAGAGGCAGGGGAAAACACTAATGCATCTTATAGGCAGCTAATGTCCGAAGTGGTAGAATACATGGGGTGGAGTAGACCTCCATTACCATTTGAACAGGATGATCTTACGGACATCCTGGATAAGGGCCCTCAGATGGATCCTTTACGGACTTTCTATAATGCTCTCCAAAAAAGGGTGGCAGCAAATTGGGAGACGCCAGAATCTAATCTACTGTGAATACAAATCTGACAGAAAAATAAGGCCTGTCCAGTTGTGACTCTGACTACCTGTCTAAACACCCCACTCCAGAGAGTCTGGTGGTACAGGCAGCTACCGCTACTTCCAAGCAGGCATCTTACCCTGCCATCCCTCCAGATAGGGACGACAAAAGAGTAGTTGGATGGGCAAGGAAAGTATTTTCTGCAGGGAATATGGCACTCAAGTCAGCCAACTCTGCATGTGCCCTTGCAAAATTCTCATTCACTCTATGGGACTGCATTTCCATGGCGGCAGAGCACATTCCCGAGGGGGAAGAAAGAGACAGATTCTTGTCCATAATTAGAGACGGCAAAGAAGACATGTGTGAGTCTTTTCAGTCAGTCCTGGATTCTGCTGACAGCATCAGCAGAGCCATGGCTACTAGCACCGTTATACGCAGATTTGCCTGTTTGAGGAAGTCAGGTTTTGCATCGGATGTGCAATCCAGACTCCTCAACATGCCCATTGACGGTTCTCACCTTTTTGGCGGCAAGGTTGACGAGAGCCGTGAGAAGTTGCAGGCCTCAAAGCCGGCAACCAAATCTTTAGGTGCCGATATTTGGCAGCCTCAGCCTTTTCATCCTAGTGGACAAACTTGGAGGGGTAGATCTTTTCGCTACTACTCCTCAGTTGGAAGAGCGAGAGGAATGGCTGGTCAAAGAGATCAAAGAAGATTCCCTCGTGGTGGACAAGGGAGAGGTGCGAAGCCAGCTCAAGCAGGGGCATCTGATCCATCTGCCACTGCATCAGCCATCTCAAAATCTCCCTGAAGTCTTGAGTCACAGTTCACCAGTGGGGGGCAGACTGTCTCAGCATCTGGAAGAATGGCATAGCCCACAGGTACTGCCTTCCTTTCATTCAAAGACCTCAGCGCAATCCACCGGGAAGCCACTCTTTGAGGATTCCAGATCCGCACCTTGTGCAGGAAAGTTTAACCCTGCTAGAGAAAGGCGATATAGAGCCGTTGCCTGTAGCGGAGAGGAACAAGGAATGGTATTCTCCATATTTCCTAATACCCAAAAAGGATGGAGGACTGAGACCCATCTTGGACTTGAGATACTTGAACAGGTTACTCAAGAAGGCCCTCCGAATCCAGGATTGGATGGTGTAATTGGACCTTCAGGATGCTTATATGCATGTGCCAATCCATCTCAAACACAGAAAATACCTGACATTTGCCGTTGGCGGTTCTCGTTATCAGTTTTGAGTTCTGCCATTCGGGCCGACCTCTGCCCAAGGGTTTTCACCAAACAGATGGCGGTGGTGGCAGCGAGTCTTAGGAGAGGGGGGATTCAGGTCTACTCCTACCTGGACGATTGGCTGACCAGAGCGCGTTCTCCCGACAAGTCCTGGATCATGTCAACATCACCTGCCACTCTCTTCACAGACTGGGCTTCTCCCTCAATTAAAAGAAGTCCCATATGACCCCTTCTCAAAAGCTCCAATTCATCAGGGCTGTACTGGATACATCGTTGGGAAAGAGCTCGCCACCCGGGATGAGGGCTCAAGACATTCTACTGATGGTTTCCAAATTTCAGAGTGCCCAGTGTCTACCGGCCTTCGATTTTTTTGAGGTTGCTCGGCCTCATGGCATCCTGCATTTTTCAGGTGCCAGAAACTCGCCTGAGAATGAGATCCCTTCAATGGGCCCTCAGAACTCAAAGGTCCCAGTTCTCAGGAAAGATGTCGGAGCTACTTCAGGTTCCAAGCAGGGTCGCACAGGATCTTCTGTGGTGGCCTGCGAGGACAACATTCTGAACAGAGAACCATTTTGGCAACCATGGCTGGAGATAACAATAGTGACGGATGCCTCATTCACTGGGTGGGGCGCCCACACCAACGATCTGACAGTCAGAGGTTGTTGGTCTCCATCAGAGTCCAAATTACATATCAATAATTTGGAGCTGAGGGCAATCAGACTAGCGCTGAAGGCCTTTCTGCCCTCTGAGCGGGGAAAGAATGTCCCGATAATGACGGACAACACAGTGGCAATGTACTACCTCAACAAGGGAGTAGGTGTAGGGTCATTACCACTGTGCAGAGAGGCAATGCAGCTCTGGTACTGGTCAATTCAAGAAGGAATCCCTCTCTCTGCAGTTCACTTAGCCGGAGAGCAGAACACAGTGGCAGACGCTCTGAGCAGGCAGAGCACAGTATACCACGAGTGGGAACTAGCTCAGGAAGTCTTTCAAGAGATCTTCACCCTTTGGGGAACCCCTCAAGTGGATCTGTTTGCGACTAGTGTCAACCGGAAGTGTGAACTGTACGGCACCAGGGAATTTCCCCCAAGCGGAGCTCTACGACACACGTTCATGGTGGACTGGGAGTTTCCACTCCTGTACGCGTTTCCTCCAGTCCCCCTCAGTCCTCACGTGATCAAGAGGTTGAGAAAGTTTGGGAAACACATGATCCTAATTGCCCTGGATTGGGCCAGGAGGACGTGGTACCCGGACCTTCTGGACATGTCCATCTGCCCTTCAATTCATCTTCCACTAAGAGAGGACCCTCTCTTGGGAGAGGAGGGCTGGGTTCTCCATCCAGAGGTCAAAACACTCAGCCTTCACGCATAGTTTCTGAGAGGCTGAGATACAAGGATTTGGACTTCCTGGATGATGTAGTGGAGATTTTGCTTTCGGCCAGAAGGCCATCAACAAAGTCTTTGTACCGTTGCCATTGGAACAAATTCTGCAACTGGTGCAGAGACAAGAATGTAGACCCTTTTCTGTGCAAAATACCAAAGGTGTTATCCTTTCTACTATCCTTAGCCAATCTGGGGCTCCAGATTGGAACTATTAAGGGATATTTAGCGGTGCTATCCATCTTTAAGCGCTAGTCAGAAGAATGTTCATATTTCAAGATTCCACTGGTGACACAATTTCTAAAGGGGCTCACCAAGGTGTTCCCCCCATCTCCTTTCCAAGTTTCAATTTGGGACCTTAATATGGTACTAAAATGTCTAATGTGTGCACCCTTTGAACCTTTACACTCATGTTTGAACCTTTACACTCATGTCCATTAAGGTTGTTAACTTTGCAAACCATTCTCTTGGTAGCTCTAACTGCAGCCTATAGAGTGAGTGAATTGCAGGGACTTGGTTGGACCCGCGCAGAGCTCTGAGCTTTTATATATCTAGGATATCAAAACTTTGCATTGATGATCAGGTCTGCATTGGCTATACAGCCCACAAACTGGGTCAGGCTGTTACAAAACAGACCTTATCCAGGTGGATCCTTCTGGGAATTTTGGAATGTCCCTGACTGGCAGGCAAGGATCCTACTGAAGGATTAAGGGCCCATTCCACCAGGGACATGGCTACCTCTACAGCCCTGCAAAGGGTGTACCGATAAAAAGTATTTGAGGGGCAGCAACGTGGTCTACTATTCACACGTTCACAAAACATTACTGCATGGAAACTTCGGTCAGGATGGGAGCTTTGAAAAAGCAGTCCTGCATTCGGTTCATGAAAACCAGTCAAATGAATTCTTACTCCCTCCACCAAATCTAATACTGCTTTGCGAGTCTATCAAAGATGAGGAATACTTGAGAGGACATAATCCATTTTGTAGGACAAGTTCTCCAGCATTGGATCTTTCATGGATTCACATGCTTAGAATATTGTAACACTCACCTAGTTCCCACGGGGGCGCTGGTCTAGTCTGGTCTAGTCTGGATTGCTGTGGCCTCTTCTAGCGTGATGCGCAGGACCCGGAACACCGATTGGACAGGACCTCCAAATCATGCTTGCCTGGCCCGTAGGAATATCCTTCTGCAGATGAGAAAGGGGATTAACAGTCTGCAGAATAGTGTGCAAGCTCCCCCCTTTCCTCCTTCCCCCTTCGTTCCTCTCTAACTTCCTCCAAACCCCAGTTTAAGCTCACCTTATGGTTTGGAAGGATGAACTCTCCATCCTGCTTCTGGTGCAGGGGCGCGTGTTCGTCCAGTTACTTCACTGGTTTTCAGAATGGCGCTGGCAAAATCCACTTGACTTTCCTGAGCGATGCGCCGTAAGTATGAAAGTTCAAAGTTTAAGTGAGGCCCTCTTTATGTTGTCTTTCTAACCTGTGATCTGTCCTTTATTTCAGGTGCAGAATGAAGTCGATGCGTCGAGGGGTTAAACTGCCGAGGGGAGTAGTGATGAGGGCCATCCCTCTAAATGTCCTTATCATTCCCCAGAAATGTCTCTTGTCCTTTCCCCATAGGGGCCGGGGTACGGTACCTGCCAACGGGGCGGCGCCGACCCGAAATGTGGAAGAAAAGCCGGTAAGTATTATGGCTGTTAATCAGGCTTTCCTTCTGTGTTCCTTCTGCTCACTTTTTGTTTCTTCCTCTCTCCCCTAGGTGCAGAGATGTGGCGTCCGATGCTGACAGCCGCGATGGAGCCGGGAGATGTCTCGAGGACAGGTGAGTGAAGCGTGGCGCTGCAGCGAGCAACGCGATGCTTTGAAATGGAAGTCTTTCTTCAGGGATGCTGGCGAGAAGATTCCGGATGTAGGTAAGAAGTTTGAAATAGTCCTTGGTTTTCACCTTTCTCTTCTCTTCCTTCCTTGCAGGTCTTCCCGGTTCGAGGCGGGCGTGGCTGGAGTCCAGGAGCAGGAGCAGACACGGTGAGCGTTAAGCTGCAGGAAGCAGAACAACGCGAAGCATGAGCTGCTGTCTGGGCGTGGCTTAAATAGCCTCCAAAGAAGTCCCAGGTATGTATCCTTCCCCAACTAGGTATGTATCCTTCCCTGGCCACGCCCGAGTGAAAAAATAGTCCCTATGAAAAAATAGTCCCTTTCAGGTCTCAGGGAGGCCTGAAGCGTGCAGCATGGTCTGCATCAGGTAAGTGCACAAAACACCTCCCTTTATGAGCCTGGCGCCTATGGCGCCAGGACTGATGTCCAACATGAGCCTGGCGCCAAAGGCGCCAGGACTGAGTCCAAAGAGCCCCTATAAGGGGCCGCTGGGCTTTTACCCGAGGGCATGATGCCTGCTTCCGGGGGTGCTGGGCCTGGCCTGGTGCTCCGGGGGTAGGCATCATGACAGCACTCCCATCCAAGGCCCCTCCCAAGGTCGTTCCTTCTGGAGGTTTTGGTTTGTTTGGGAAATTCCGATGGAACCTTTTTACCAGCCGAGGTGCATGTACGTGATCACTGGGTTCCCAAGACCTTTCCTGAGGCCCGTACCCTTTCCAATCAATTAGATAGAAAAGTTTTGATTTTGAGATCTTAGAATCCAAAATGTTCTTCACCTCGAATTCAGGCTCCCCATCTATCTGAATCGGTTCTGGTGGCTTTGTTAACCTGGTTCCTGGGTGCACTGGTTTCAAAAGTGACACATGAAAAACGGGGTGAATCCGCATGTTAGCTGGTAGATCGAGCTTGACTGCCACTGGGTTGATTATAGCTTTGATCGAGTAAGGGCCTAAATACCTTGGATTAAAAGTTCGAGGCCCCTTGGGTGATAGGTGTTTGGTAGCCAACCATACTTGATCCCCTATTTGGTATGGAGGCGCCTCTCTTCGATGCAGATCTGCATTCTTTTTGTATTTCCCTTTCGCATGTTGCAAATGTGCAGTTGCATCCTTGAAGGCTTGAGTAATCGTAGAATGCAAATGGTCCACTGCGGGCATTTCAAGGCTCAGAGGTGAGTCCAAGTCTGAAGTACGAGGGTGATGTCCACATAGGGTATAAAAGGGGCTCTGACCAGTTCCAGAGTGTATCGAGTTATTGTATGCATATTCTGCCACCCATAAAATGTCCTTCCAATTACCCTCCGATTGGTGCAACGTACATCGTAGATATTGTTCAAGGGTCTGGTTCGTTCTCTCCGTCTGACCATCGGTCTGTGGGTGGTGGCTGGTCGAGAGTCTTACGTCGATTTGTGCCAGTTGACAACACTTTTTCCAAAAATGAGAAATAAACTGGCTTCCCCGATCAGAGACTAGTATGGACGGGAATCCATGCAAACGGATGATATTTTCGAGGAATTCTTTGGCAAGAACAAAGGCTGAAGGTAATCCTTTCAACGGAATAAAGTGGGCCATTTTGGAAAATAAATCCACCACGACCAGAATAGTATTGTAACCATTACAAGAGGGCAGGTCTGTGATGAAATCTAGTGACAGGGTGTGCCAAGGTGCTGGTGGAATGTCTAAGGGCTGAAGAAGACCGGCGGGTCTTGTCTTTTGACCTTTGTTTTGGGCACATACTCCACAGGACATCACGAAAGATTTAATATCCTTTCGCCAGGAAGGCCACCAGATTTGTCGTTTAACCTTTTCCTCTGTTTTGGCAATGCCAGAATGTCCTTCCATCAGGGTATCATGATGACGGGAAATAACCAGTTCTTGCAATTCCTTTTCTGGCAAAAATAAGCGTCCTTGGAAGTAAGGTAAGCCATCCTTGACTGAAAAGTTAGACCCCCTTTTGATCCAATCCTGCAAGGCTGAAGAGTCCAGGAATTGTTTCACTCGTGCTTGAATGTCTTCAAGGGTTTGTAAAGTGGTTATCCCCAAAATTCTTTGTTCGGGAATTATCGGCACAGGTTCTGAGTTTGTGTCTATTTCTTCCATTCCAATTCGGGATAGAGCGTCCGCCTTACCATTCTTATAGCCGGGGCGGTAGGTGATTACAAAATCGAACTCAGCAAAGAACAAAGCCCATCGGAGCTGTCGAGACGATTGAGCCTTGGCAGTTTTTAAATATTGTAAATTTTGGTGATCAGTGATCACGGTGATGGTATGCCGGGCGCCGAGGAGATAATGCCGCCAAGCCTTGAAGGTGGACTTAATGGCTAATAGTTCCTTATCGGTGATCGCATAATTTATCTCCGGCGGCGAGAACTTTCTGGACCAAAATGCTACGGGGTGCAGTTGGTTGGTTTCAGGGTCTCTCTGAGACAGGACAGCTCCCATGGCTAAGCTGGACGCGTCGGTTTCGACTATATATGGGAGATCGGGACGCGGGTGCTTCAAAATAGGTGCGGACGTGAACTTAGCTTTCAACTCCTGAAAGGCCTGTTCGGCTTCCTCGGTCCATTCAAAACGTTTATTTTTTCGCAAGAGTGCAGTGATGGGTTGCACCACACGTGAAAACTCCGGGATAAACCTGCGATAAAAGTTGGCAAAACCAAGCATGCTTTGGACACCTTTCACCGAACTAGGTGATGGCCATTTGAGGATGGCATCCACTTTCCGTGAATCCATTCGGACCCCTTTAGGTGTCAGGATGAATCCGAGAAACTCAACCTCGGTGGTATGGAAAACACATTTTTCCAGCTTGGCAAACAGTTTGTGCTGGCGCAGTTTCTCTAGGACGGCCCTGACATGCTTTCTGTGATCAGATTCCGAAGAAGGGTACACAAGAATGTCATCGATATACACAACAACACAGACATCGATGAGTTCCCGAAGGACATCGTTCATGAAGAATTGGAAGGCTGCAGGCGCGTTGCACAACCCGAAAGGCATAACCTGGTATTCGAATAGTCCATATTTTGTACGGAAGGCCGTTTTCCATTCGTCGCCTTCTTTTACTCGTACCAGATGATAAGCCCCCCCGGCGATCTAACTTGGTGTATATGCAAGCGTCCTTCACCTGGTCAAGGAGTTCAGGGATCAGAGGCAGAGGGCAACGATTTTTAACAGTTATCTGGTTCAATGCGCAGTAATCGATACAAGTTCTAAGGTCGCCTTCTTTTTTAGGCACGAAGAGCTAAGCTGAGGATGCCGGGGACTTTGACGGGCGAATGAAACCATTGGCGAGGTATTGATCTAAATATTGTCTCAAATGCAGATTCTCTGGTTCAGTAAGGGCGTAAATCCTGCTACAAGGGGGTTGTGCACCGGGCACCAGATCGATTTGGAAATCGTACGATCTGTGGGGAGGTAACGTGTTGGCCTGTTCCTTTTGGAAGACGTCCTGAAAGCTTTGGTACTCTGGAGGTAGTTGCACGGGGACAGAGGTTACTGATGCTAGATTAATCTTTGGATTTTCTGGGTAGCAGGATTGTGCACAATCCGGGAAGGTTATTCTCTTCGCTCGCCAATCAATTCGAGGATTATGTGTCTCTAACCAAGGGATTCCGAGAATAAGCTGAAACTGTGGAGCCTTGATTACATCAAACACAACTGCCTCCCGATGGCCATCCGGACCTACAAGTGTCACCTCAGCTGTGGAATGTGTTACCAGTCCAGAGGCATTTCGGTTCCATCTACTGTGGTGATGACATCTTTGTTGGTTTTAGGACGCAGAGGGAGGTTTATCCTAGAGACCAATTCTCGATCCACATAGTTTCCTATAGCCCCGCTCTCGATGTATGCCTTTATAGCATGCAACCGTTTAGGTTGTTCCGGATCTACGAGGACCATTGGCACAATGAAATGCGAGGTCTGAGAGTTAGTTTTCAAGCTCGGCAAGCGGACCCCTACGCTTGCCGGGCGTGGTCCTTTCCCGATACAGAGTTTCCATGGATTTTATCAGCGGCTCCTACCACCTTCTTGGGCGGCTTAACCGGGCAATCTCGTAGAAAGTGTCCAGAGGACCCACAGTAAAGGCATAATTGCATCTGTCGTCTTCTTTCCCGTTCTTTTTGAGTTAGGGGTCCTTTAACACCTCCGATTTGCATAGGCTCCGAGGCATCAGCCCCCTTGGGGTTAGCGTGGGTCTTGGCCAACACCCGGGTTTCAAACTTGGACCGATCTGCTTTTCTGTTTTGCAGCCTGTGATCCAATTGGACCACTAAGTCTATATATTCTGTGCATTCTTGGGGCGGATTTACAACTTGTGCCAGGACATCTTTAAGTTCTCCGCGTAGACCTCGATAGAATAACGTGATTCTTTTATCCTCTGGCCAACCAGTTTCCACAATTAGTCTATTGAAGGTTGCAATGTAGGATAGAAGGTCTTGATTGCTCTGTCGCAGAGATAGAAGTTCGTCATCCAGAGCCTGTCCCTGGGAGTGTTGAGCAAATAACCTTTCCATGCTTGTTTGAAATCCTTGAAAATCACGAAGAATCGGGTCATCTTGAGTTACCAGTGGGACTGACCAATCGGCAGCACAGCCGCTGAGATATGACAACACAAAGGCTACCTTGGTCTGATCATTAGGGAAGGCCCCAGGTCTGCATAGGAAGTGCAAACGACACTGATTCATGAATACGGCGAATCGTTTGGGGTCCCCAGCAAAGCGTTCAGGTGGGGCCAGCGGCATGTTTCCAGGTATATTAATCTCCACCGGGTTACTGGAAACCACAGGAGCGGGGTTCCCCCCGGAACCGGGTAAAGGAGTTTGTCCAGCTTGACCTTGCAAAAGCTGTCTAGCCAGGTCATCAGCTCTATCCTTTATTACAATCACTTCCCTCCTGAGGGCACTAGTCTCTTGATGAGCGGTGTGTACTTCGGCCCGTAATTCCCCCAGTAATTGGGCCAACTGGTCAGTTTCGGAAGTTTCCATAGCGCCTGGGTGGGAATTTGTAGGAAGGCTTCGCGTTCTGTAACACTCACCTGGTTCCCACGGGGGCGCTGGTCTAGTCTGGATTGCTGTGGCCTCTTCTAGCGTGATGCGCAGGACCCGGAACACCGATTGGACAGGACCTCCAAATCGTGCTTGCCTGGCCCGTAGGAATATCCTTCTGCAGATGAGAAAGGGGATTAACAGTCTGCAGAATAGTGTGCTAGCTCCCCCCTTTCCCCCTTCCCCCTTCGTTCCTCTCTAACTTCCTCCAAACCCCGGTTTAAGCTCACCTTATGGTTTGGAAGGATGAACTCTCCATCCTGCTTCTGGTGCAGGGGCGCGTGTTCGTCCAGTTACTTCACTGGTTTTCAGAATGGCGCTGGCAAAATCCACTTGACTTTCCTGAGCGATGCGCCGTAAGTATGAAAGTTCAAAGTTCAAGTGAGGCCCCCTTTATATTGTCTTTCTAACCTGTGATCTGTCCTTTATTTCAGGTGCAGAATGAAGTCGATGCGTCGAGGGGTTAAACTGCCGAGGTGAGTAGTGATGAGGGCGATCCCTCTAAATGTCCTTATCATTCCCCAGAAATGTCTCTTGTCCTTTCCCCATAGGGGCCGGGGTACGGTACCTGCCAACGGGGCGGCGCCGACCCGAAATGTGGAAGAAAAGCCGGTAAGTATTATGGCTGTTAATCAGGCTTTCCTTCTGTGTTCCTTCTGCTCACCTTTTGTTTCTTCCTCTCTCCCCTAGGTGCAGAGATGTGGCGTCCGATGCTGACAGCCGCGATGGAGCCGGGAGATGTCTCGAGGACAGGTGAGTGAAGCGTGGCGCTGCAGCGAGCAACGCAATGCTTTTAAATGGAAGTCTTTCTTCAGGGATGCTGGCGAGAAGATTCCGGATGCAGGTAAGAAGTTTGAAATAGTCCTTGGTTTTCACCTTTCTCTTCTCTTCCTTCCTTGCAGGTCTTCCCGGTTCGAGGCGGGCGTGGCTGGAGTCCAGGAGCAGGAGCAGACACGGTGAGCGTTAAGCTGCAGGAACCAGAACAACGCGAAGCATTAGCTGCTGTCTGGGCGTGGCTTAAATAGCCTCCAAAGAAGTCCCAGGTATGTATCCTTCCCCAACTAGGTATGTATCCTTCCCTGGCCACGCCCAAGTGAAAAAATAGTCCCTATGAAAAAATAGTCCCTTTCAGGTCTCAGGGAGGCCTGAAGTGTGCAGCATGGTCTGCATCAGGTAAGTGCACAAAACACCTCCCTTTATGAGCCTGGCGCCTATGGCGCCAGGACTGATGTCCAACATGAGCCTGGCGCCAAAGGCGCCAGGACTGAGTCCAAAGAGCCCCTATAAGGGGCCGCTGGGCTTTTACCCGAGGGCATGATGCCTGCTTCCGGGGGTGCTGGGCCTGGCCTGGTGCTCCGGGGGTAGGCATCATGACAAATATTCCCCGTCGTCAGGCTTTCCATAGGAAAATCTCAACACTTTTGTGTCCTATCTACATCGATTTGGGCTGCGTACGCTTGCGCCACTAGGACGTAGAGGTATAAGTAGCCCCGCCCCCGCGGCTCCCTCAGATTTCAACCGTCTTCCAAAGTAGTGGGATTACCTCGAGTATCTGCTAGGTTGTGCGTTCTTTTTCTTCGACTTCCTTCGAAAATGTCTGGAAAGGCGTGGTTTCGTCCGTGTGCTACCTGCGGTTTTAAGAAAGTGTATGAAGGTGATGGGCCTATGGACAGAAGACCCTGAAAGACCGAAACAGACGCCTGGTGACTTGGCTGAATGACGGGGCGGGTGCGTACCCTGCATCGGAGGTAGACTCTACTGCCTCGAGATCTAAATCTCCGGTACCCTCTCGTCGCTCTGCGTCAGCAGAGCCTCCGACGAAGAAGCCACGTTCATCGGAAAAACACCCCTCTGATAAGCATCCTGCGAGGGACTCTTTGTCCAAGAAAACGTCCTCTTCTTCCTCCTCATCAAAAAAGGAGAAGAAATTGAAATCCTCCTCGGGAGACCGCCATGGCTCTACCTCGAGTCAAGTGTTGTCGACCCACAAGCCGAGTTCAAAACCGGCGAGTGCGCCACAAGGCAATGCGCCAAAAACATTGTCATCGACGACGGTCAGATCGTCAACGTCTTCTTTGTCATCTGTGCCTGCTCTTCCCGCGATCACTTTCGGTGGGTCAAACAGCGGTTATGGAGAAGATGTCGTCGTCGACGGTGGCACCTTCGGTGGGTTGGCTGCCGGAAGTTTGACCCGATCTTGCCTGAGGCCTTGTTGCAGCCAAAAGCGGCCCTTTCCATCTCGTCGGCGGAGGATGACTGTGGTCCGATCGTAGAGCCGACTGATCTGGGGTTACGTGCAATCAGTTCGGGGGAACTCCCGAGTGGGAGTGCCATCCCAACCGCCTCTTCCTTGCTGAATCCCCAGTCTATATTGTCCCTGGAGGTGTTGAACACGTTACAGAAGCTGTTACAGCGTCTGGACACGCAGTTGCCTCACACTGGTGACCCGACGGTACCGCAGGCTACGCCGGTCATCGCCGAACCAGGCCCGGCTCCGCGCTCGACGACCAGAATACCTACAACTTGCCCGGTGGAGGAGGATTGTTCTCGCCCACACTCGGAGGAGGGAGAACTGCCGGAGTCAGAGTCAGAGCGTGAAGGGTCCCTTTCAGACGTCTCATTATGCCCCTCAAGGGACCCCACATGGGAGTCGGATGCAGAGATGGAAACTCCATCGGGGCTCGATGCAATGATGGGAAAAGCGTGTGCGGAATTTGGCCTGGCGCCGGAAGAAGTGAAGAAAGATTGCTTTCTCTTCGATCATATGGGCAAGAGAAGAAAATCGATGTTTGCCATCCCAATTTTGGACCAAGTCTGGCAAGAGGGGTCGAGGACCATGCGTCATCCTTTCTCAGAACCGGCGATAAAAGGACGGTTAGAAAAGAAATTCAAGGCTCCGGAGTCAACCCCCAAATGCTTGACATCTCAACCTTTGCCGGATTCGGTGGTGTCTGCCGCTGCAGCCAGAAAAGCGAGGTCGCAACACAAATGCACGACCCTGCCGGACAACGACGCCAGGAGACAAGATGCGTTTGGAAAGAAGGTATTGTCAGTCGGTGCGACTACAGTGAAAGCAGCCAACTCCCTGGCCATTATGGCACGGTATGATAGAGAGATGTGGCATCGTTTGGCTCCTATCTTAGACAATCTGCCAGACGAACACAGGAAGTCCGCTATGCTACTAGTACGTGAAGGGGAAGAGGCTTCCAATCACTCCATAAATATCGCTGTCGACCTGGCAGAGGCCGGTTTTAAACAAATTAATAACGGCGTAGTGTTAAGGAGGCAAGCCTGGCTTAAGTGCACGACTTTTAGACCAGAGGTGCAATGCAAGGTGCTGGACATGCCGTGCGAAGGGGAACAACGGTTTGGCGAGAAAGTTGATGAAGCCTTGAAGGGCATGAAAGAAGACTGACACTGCTCGGTCACTCAGAGCCCTCCAAAGTGGCAGAAATTTTCATTCCTTTCGACTTTTCAGAGGTGCTTCCGGAAACTCCTGGTTTGGATCACCTAGAGACCGAGGTGTCAGTCGACCCTCCTACTCTTCCCAAGGCTACAGACGAGCAGCCCAAGTTACTCGTAGAGGCAGAGATTACCAGTCCTCAAGAAGGAGAGGCTCCTACTCATCGTCGGCGAAGGATCGACAGGCAAAAACCCAGAAATGACATGTTTCGAGACGTCCTGGGGGGCAGAGTGTCTCGTTGCGTCGACGAGTGGCAACGCATAACAACGGACCAATGGGTTTTGGACACGATACGTCTGGGTCACTCCCTACAGTTCAAGGACAAGCCACCACACATTTCGCCAGTGTTCTCGCCGCAATCCCATCTTCAGATACTGGTGCAGGAAGTGACGCTTATGCTGCAGAAAGGGGCTATAGAACTGGTCCCGGTGGCCGAACGAGGAAAGGGAGTGTACTCCCGTTACTTCGTGGTCAAGAAACCCAATGGAAAATGGCGTCCCATTCTAGATCGATGAGCTCTCAACAAGCTGCTAAAGAATCTTTAATTCAAAATGCTTACTCTGCAAGAGGTTATCCGATCGATACAACCGGGAGATTTTTTGTCGTCGCTAGACCTTCAAGACGCGTATCCCGATGCGTCAACGACACAAAAGATTTCTGCGGTTCGTCGTCGGGCGAACCCACTATCAGTTCAAGGTCCGCCCATTCGGACTAAAATCGTCTCCCAGGATGTTCACGAAATGTTTGGCACCAGTGGCAGCCTGGTTACGGAAGGAAGGTCATCATGTGTACCCATATCTGGACGATTGGTTAGCGAGGGGTTTATCTCCGGAAAGGGCACGGGAAAGTCTGAATGCCACCATGTCCCTCCTACAGCGCTTGGGCTTCGCAATAAACTTCGAAAAGTCCTCCTTATCGCCATCAAGGACCTTGGTCTTTCTGGGGGCGGAGTTCCAGACGCATTCAGGATTGGTAAAACCATCCGTCGAAAGAGTTCTGAAACTACAACACAAGGCATCGAAATGGAAAGTCAACACCAGACTGTCGGTGAGAAGGTATATGTCCCTGCTGGGGACCATGGCGTCCTGTATACCCTTGATCAACAATTGTCGTCTCTTCATGAGGCCCATTCAGGAATTCTTGACGGATCGATGGGCACAGAGTCATGGTCGTTGGTCGGACAAATTGACCATCAACAGCAGGCTCGTGCAGGCACTTCAGTGGTGGAGAATCTCCAAAAATCTAACAAGAGGGGTGCCCTTACTGGAACCTGGGTTCCAGATGACGGTGGTGACAGATGCTTCTCTGACTGGATGGGGAGCTCATCTGGATTCCCTTCAGGTTCAAGGTCGGTGGTCATCGGAGGAGTCCAGCCTTCACATCAATGTGCTGGAGTTAAGGGCAGTGTGTTGGGCCCTGAAGTCCTTTCTGCCACGCATAAAAGGATCCGTTGTACGGATAATGACAGACAACACAACAACGATGTTTTACCTGAGAAAACAGGGGGGTACTCACTCCAGGACTCTGTCGACCGAAGCCCAGGAGATCTGGCATTGGGCCCTCCGCCTCAGGATATATCTATTGGCGTTCCACTTACCAGGAGTCAAAAACGTGCAAGCAGACTCCACGAATGGGAATTGAACGACCAACAACTACACCGTGTCTTCGAAAAGTGGGGTTGTCCGGTTCTAGATCTCTTCGCGACGAGAGAGAACAGGAAGTGCTCACAATACGCGAGCAGGTGGCCACAACAAGACTCACTGGGGGAATTGTTCTCCTTCCCGTGGACGGACAAGTTTTTGTATGCGTTCCCCCCGTTTCCGCTCATACGTCGGACGCTGCAATGGATTCACAGATATCCATGTCGGGTGATCCTGGTGGCCCCGTACTGGTCAAGACAAGTGTGGTTCTCCGATCTACTCCATCTTTCAGCAGCGGAGCCCATGAGGTTCCAGAGGATCCCGAACCTTCTGTCTCAGGACAAAGGGGCGGTTTGGCACCACGACCCGGACAGCCTCAGTCTGACAGCCTGGCTCCTGATTTCTCCGAGTTTGGTACGTTAGCAATTCCACCAGACTGTCGTCGCATTTTGCAGGCTGCAAGAGCGCCGTCCACGAACGCTTTGTATACGTACAAATGGAAGAGATTCTGTATTTGGTGCGGGGATCAGCCAGGTTTACGTCCACTTCACATCACACCGGAGCAGCTCCTACCATACTTACTACTCCTGGCTCAAAAAGGTTTGTCTTTTTCATCGATAAAAGTGCATCTGGCGGCCATTTCGAGATTTACTCGGAAGAGACATTCAACTCCATTATTTAGTGACCGGTTGATTAAACATTTCATGAAAGGATTGTTCCGAACTTTTCCTCCAAAGAAGAAGTTTTCTCCAATCTGGAGTCTTAACCTGGTTCTAGCAGCACTAATGAAGGCTCCTTTCGAGCCGATGTCATCGTCGTCATTGAAATTCCTATCATGGAAACTGGATTTTCTGGTGGCTATTACTTCGGCTAGACGTCTGTCAGAAATACAAGCGTTAGTGATCGATACACCATATTTGAGGTTTTTCAAGAATAAAGTTGTGTTGGCTACTAATCCTCATTTCATTCCTAAAGTCCCTACCATGTTCCATAAGCACTCTTCTATGGTGCTACCGACCTTTTTTCCAACTCCTTCCTCTGCTGCGGAGAGGACTCTCCATACGTTGGACGTGAGAAGGGCTCTGAAATTTTACCTCCATCGCACTCAAAATCTCAGGGACACAAGACAGCTATTTGTGGCCTATGGCCCTTCGGCTAAAGGTAAAGCAATCTCAAAACAAGGACTGTCCCGCTGGGTGTCATCTACCATTTCTTTTTGCCACTCAAAAGCTGGGAAATCGCTGGAAAGACGTTCACGAGCCCATTCGACGAGGTCTGCTTCGTCGTCGGCGGCATTGTGGTCCGGGATTCCGCTGGGAGATATGTGTCAGGCGGCTTCTTGGTCGGTATCACAGGCATTATTGCCTCGAACAACAACATGCTGAGGATACACAGATGGGTCGTGCAGTCCTACGGCACCTGTTTCAATAAGGTAGGCCCCAGTAAAGGGGGTATATCCTTCGGCTAATGTACTTTAAAGTGTTGTTTTTTTTTTTAGCTGTTCATGTAGTATGATTTGAAGTCTAGCCAGGGCGAATATGCATTCATGGTTATAATGTTATTGGTTTGCATACACACTTCCATCTATGGGGGATACTGCTGTACAATCTATTCTAAGCATGTGAATCCATGAAAGATCCAATGCTGGAGAAGGGAATAGTTTCTTACCTGTAACTCCATTTCTCCAGCATTGGTATCTTTCATGGATTCACATGCGCCCGCCGGCCTCCCCTGGCATGCAAACCAGATGTCCGCCCATACTACTTTGGGGGTCGAAATCTGAGGGAGCCGCGGCGGCGCGGCTACTTATACCTCCACGTCCTAGTGGCGCAGGTGTACGCGGCCCAAAATGACATAGATAGGACACAAATGTGTCGAAATTTTCCTATGGAAAAGGTCTATATAATTTACTGAGGATTCCCAGCCTGACGAGGGGGAATATTCCAAGCATGTGAATCCATGAAAGATACCAATGCTGGAGAAATGGAGTTACAGGTAAGAAACTATTCCCTTACTTACCCCTGATAACGTTCTTCCGACTGGATTTTCCTCCCACGTATTCCTCATCGCCCTCCCAACCTACCCCTCCGTAGAATGTCCCATGCTCTTACAGCTTTCGCTCCTTCAAGGTTGAGTACGGTCAATTCCGTGGTTATGTGGTTATTTCTACTGTAGGAAAAACAGAACTGAAGCCAACGGGCGCTGCGTGTGCTTTAAATGCCTTTGATGACATCCTCGAGACAGAGCCCTTTGAGGACATTGTGTCGACTGCATCGACACACAGCACCCTCTGCTAAAAACTTTTCCGAAGTAGATGAAGCTGGATATCGAATATCAAAGATGAGGAATACATGGGAGGAACATCCAGTCGAAAGAAGGTTACAAGGGGTAAATAACTTATAAATCTAAAACAATCTTTCTTTAAACACATACTAAAATTCACGATTGAATAACTACCTGATAAAATAAAGGTTAAAACCATCCCTACCTATAAAATACATAATGAAATAAAAAATGTATAACAAACAGGAAAGCAAGTGGAACAAAACCTATTGTGTAATGAGAAAATCACAGGGGAAAATGTTCTATTTCCAGTATATGCAATATAGGTATGCAGAGGTACTGATACAGTTCCACTGAAGAAATAACAACCCAATATGCCTTTCAACTGAAAATCACGGATTGAATTGAAGCATAATATGATCCCCAATAAATAACTATTACTCATGCTATCTAAATAATGGCGATAATAGCTCAGGGGCAACATGGTATTCTTGGAAGCGAAAACAATACAGAGCAACAGAGGTTTGAATTCCAATCCCGCGCGTAGAGACTGGTCTCTGATATTAAGTGCGTTATAAAACATTAATTAATACAAATGTGACAGTAGAGCGAGATACCTTTCATCAAGCAGTTCAAGTAACAGATGGCCCTGTCCCTTTAGAACGCTGCTGAACCCCCATACATTTGATTGAACCCCTATAAATGTAATGCCACCCAAAAAAAGTATGTACATTTTATATAAACACGAGAAGAACCCTGCTGCAGTGTATATAACATTTGATTGAGATGTATCCAAACCCCATTACATTTAATTGAACCTCAATAAATGACACCCCAAAAAATGATATACATTTGATATGAATTTTATATAAATTTGATAAGAATCCCAATGAATTTGAAATAGATGTACACAAACCCCTATACATTTAATTGAACCCCTATACATTTGATGACCCCCAACAAAAGTTATATTCATTTTATAAGAACCCCAATAGATTTGATATAAAAATACTACTTTTATAGCACCCCTATCGTTTGATTGGATCTATGTGCTAAATAGTTATGTGTCTATGGGCGGTGTTAAGGCTATGACACTATTAGGTGTGGGGTCTCACAATACCGATATACAGCTGTTATTGTACGCTTTGAAAACAAGTGCGCTCTTCAGACTTCGCAGGGCTATCCAGCATGGTGTCAAGGAAACTGTATTTATGAACAGCTACAGATGAGGAGCAAACAGTCCTGGGTAGCCCCCAGCGATCCCAAAGATAGTTATTGACCTTATTGTCTTAGGAGAAGATACAACAGTCTTGTTGCAATGGATGACTCACAGGCTTTGACGGCAGACAGTGAAGACTGGGAACTCAGTGAGAACTTGTCTACACTTTCTGTGGATAGTCAGCCAGCTCTCATCGCCACTATCGCAGGGCTGTCTGTTGGAGATGTCATTCAAAACACTCAAGCGAGTGCAGTCGAAGGTATGGCTATTTTGCAAATGGCTAACGGCGCTGTGGTTCTCAAATAGTTCATGGTGTAGAGCCTGTGCTATCATGTTTAGATATGCAACATGCTGAAACGGAGTCTGAAGACAACCGTTGCAATTTATTTATTTAATTGGTTTTTTATAACGCGCCTAATACCGTACCTAAATTCGGTTTCTAAGGGCAGATCCGGGATTCAAACCTCTGCTGTTCTACGTGGTCTTGCTTCCAAGACCAGCGCGTGGCCCCTTTGCTATCCTCCGTTTAAGTCTATGATCATGCATAATGATGGACTTGAGGTGGGGCAGAATGACCCAACCCGACCCCCTCAACATTCGGAGAATACAGAAGGACATGGATCTTCGATATTGGATGTCCTGCCAGCCGGTGGGTACATTTTTAAAGCAAACATTTGTACCTTTTTAGGGGTGCGACACCTAACTCTATATTAAAACCATGCGTTTCTGTTTTTGTCTACAGCCTCTAGCTGACAAAATGGATGGCAATGAAGAGAGCCTAGCTGTAGCAGACACGGTCAATATTTACTGCTCAAAACGAGGGAAATCTCAATAATTGACTGTGTAAGCAGCGCATCTCGGTAATGGAGACCGATAGCGTTAATGACGATGCGGTCACAACTGTTGTGACCTGGGCTGATATAGTAGCCGTTTAGGGCTTCACAGCCATAGCGAATGAAAACACATTTTTTTCAAACTTTATTTGTAAATAAGTTCAGATTACAACCAAACACAGAGAGAACATTGCATCCGGGAGGAAAAACACAAATTATACATTTGCGGTCAGAGCCAATCCATAAATGTTTCCCAAACTAACCTCCACCACCCCCCTGTTTCACAACCAAGTCAACTCACAGAATATTGGCCCAGGTTCCGGCCAGAACAGATCATCTAGCAACCGCAATACTGTTGTTAACAAAAAAATAACATTCCATTACACAGTCATAACAAATTAACATATTCACAGTATCCTGTTTCTCCACAGTTTCATCCAGAAGGCACTCAGACTCCCAAATTAATATCAGGGAGGTGCCCATCCCCCTTTGCAACATTGTGATCCGTTTCCCTCGTTAATAAAAATGCATGTACTGAACCCCACTCATCATTTGGTCTAGCATTACTGGGCAATGACTTTACATAGTGCTACTCGACATTACAACACCAGGAAAGGTCCTGCAGCCACTTAGCAATAGATGTAGCAACTTGGCTAGACCAAAGTAATAAAATGCATCGTTTAGCCAGAATCATGCAGATGGACACTAGTTTTCTACCACCCTTGGGTGTCCCCAGGAGCCACCCAAACAAGCAACAAAGAATGTCTTGAGGCACCTAACAGCACACCATTCATCCTGTTATTTCAGTTACTTGCCACCATGAAGGGGCATTCCCACAGCACGTGTATGAAACCAGCGCTATCTAGTTTTCTTCTAGGGCATCTATCCTCATTTGTCAAATTAAATGTCCTCTGAACAGCAGGGGATAAGTTAAAAGCACGATGCAAAATGTTAAATTGGATGAGTTTGAACCAATAGCATATTTGTTTTTCAAATGTTGTACTGTGTTGGTGTTTACCTGCTATATTGTATGCCTTGTTACACTGGTGCTTATTAAGTCAAGTTGAACGAAAATTAGATTCCGATTCCATCTAGATTTGACTTTTAAACAATTCCCGATTTTAGCGGTCTTGAGAAATAGTATACATTTTACTTCACCTTGCTTTTAGAAATGTTAACTTTGATTAACTTTTTTTTACTTAGACATCGCCTGCACCGCTTGTAATCTGCCCAAGATCTCTTGAAGGCTGCTTCCGTATCCACAATACCACTGGCTCCCCTTGTTGGTGATTGCATATCCAGCCTGGTGTCGAATAACAGCCACGGTACCCAGGGGGATGTCGAAGGGATACCCGACGAGCAGATCTCTCTTTTAACGCTTTCCCATTTTAAAACATACCAATATCTGCCCGGGCCCTTCTGTCCCCTTACCTGCAGACATCCCCAGTGTTCCTGTACTTCCAGTATCCTAAATTGTGCAATTTCCTGGGTCGCAGACTGACACTTAACGAGACTGGTCATAGCTTTGTAAAGATATCCTTACTTAATACTAGATCTCTAGAAAAACACGCTATGGATGTTACGCACTATATAGTGGACCATAAAATTATATTATGGGCCTGATTCACAGAACGTTTTCCTATGGGATTGCGCCATTATAAAGTGGCCCTAATATACACCTGGCTACACCGGTGTATTACATCTTCTTTGGCCAAAATAGAGATTGTGGTAAATGGGGGAGCGGTGGGGGCAATTTTGTCTCAGAAAGATCTGCATTTTTTTCAAGCACCCATCGCCTGTAAGGGCTGTGAAATTATGTTGCTCAAAACCACCACAACCCCTATTAACTGTGTGAATATCATTCCCATTTATCGTCCAACTAACGATATGCCATCCTTTTATGAGGAAATGGCAGATTTCCCGTCATTCTTGAACAAACCAAATCACTCCACGATTGTTTTAGGGAATATTAATAGATGGTTTGGTAACCCCCAGGATCCTAAAGCTATTTATCTTGAACAACTCTTTAAGATGAACGATTAAGCTATTTATCTTGAACAACTGTTTAAGATTAACGATTTCACTGTAGTAAAGAACTGACTCACAATATGGGGAATGTGTTAGATTGGGTTGCCAATAAGAACTTGGTGCTTAGCCCATTGCACATAGGACCTTGTATTTGGTCTGATTACTGTTTTGTGATGTTTAACTTCACAGTCCCTATCTTGGTGGTTCACAAAAAGAATATCTTGAAGAAAGTCACAAGTAGGAACTATAATAAGATTTGTCATGGTGATTTGGAACAGTGCCTCATACAGCTTATGAACTGCACATCTGATTGTGACTTTCTCACTCCCTGGTATTGGCATACGGGAAGGCGTTAACCATTCTATTGGAGCGGAAACCACCCATTAAGTCTAAGACTCTTAGAAAAAAGACTAATAGTCAGAAGTGGTATACTTCTGCCTTGACTGCTCGGAAACAAGAAAAGAGAAGAGCTGAAAGAATCTGGTAAAAGATTAATCACAAGCAAAGAAGGACATGTGGAAGTCTCTGGAAAAATGTACCGAACAGAGATCCTGCTGGCCAAGAAAATGTATTTTGACAATCAACGTGTTACATCCATAAATGACTCAAAGAAACTCTTTGAGATTCTTCGGGACTTGGAAAAGCCTAAAGCTCTGATACACCAATTTATTTCCATCTATTGCTGACTGTGAAGCAGTCCAGAAGGCTTTTACTGAGAAGATCACAGCAGCCCACGTTCTTATTAAGAACAACCTAGGCAACATTGACCACGAAGCCTTGTCTGTAACTATGGACGAATTATGCCAGCCAGATAAACCTGTCTTTACCTTCAGACCTATTTCCAAAGGAGCTCTGGCTGAAGTTCTAAAAGAAATTGAACCCACCACATGCGGTGATGAGGTTCTCCCATCCAAAATTATTTTGGACAATAGTGAGCTCTTTCTTCCTTTTCTTGTTCGCTTTACCAATGCAACCTTTAGGGAAAATCAAGTACCTGACTTATTAAATAATGTGTCAGTAGCTCCCCTGATAAAGAAACCAGGGCTGGATCACAAAGTCTATACCAACTTTAGGCCCATTACAAATGTGTCCTTTTTGATGAAAATAATTGATAAACTGGCTACGTTGCAACTGCATGAACATCTGGAAAACTCTGAAGTCTTTCATCATAGGCAATCTGGCTTCAGGTCCTTCCATGGCACAGAAAGTGCTCTGGTGCATCTGCAAACAGAAATGCTAAAAAATCATGGACAAAAGCAAGGCAGGGCTGCTGATGTTGTTAGATCTTTCAGCAACCTTTGACCTTGTGGACCATGAGAAGCTTCTGGGCAGATTGAAGAATATAGGTAATTGTTCCAGTGAATAAGTCACCTGGATAAAGTCCTTCCTTCACAACAGGATGTCTAAAATTGTATGGAGTGATGCTTGCTCTAAACCAGAGCTGCTGAAATACTATGTGCCACAGGGCACATGCCTCTCTCTGGCCTTGTTCAATGTTTATTTCCGCCCATTGTGTGATCTACTGGTTAAACTAGGAGTGCGTTTTACCTACTATGCCGATGACACTCAGCTTATCATAGAATTAAGTGAAGATTATGAAAATGACACTGAGAGGATCTCCCTCATCTATATTTCAATCCAAAATTGGAGGGCGACAAATGGGATTTTTTTGAATGTTTTTGAATGCAGCCACAACCGAGCTTTTGATCTTCGGGTCATCTCAAGCACATGGTAAGTTTGATAGTCAGTACTCTGAGTTCACTATTGACAACCACCTCATTAGTACAGCTGCTAAGACAAAGACGTTGGGAGTAGTCTTTGAATCTTCCCTGAGCTCTGATGCTCATATTCAAAATGTTATTAGCAAAACACAATACCATTTGCGATTATTACATCTGGCGAAACCGTATGTCTCGGCAGCAAACTGCACCACGTTGGTCTGAGCGCTGATTATGCCTAGGATCAATTATTGTAGTGCGCTGCTAGCTGGCACAAGCAAGGGTAGCTTGGGGAGACTGCAGATCCTGCAAAATGATGCAGTGCGTATCGTGAAGGGCATACCTAGGCATGAGCCTATCTCGGTCCACAGGAGGAATTTGCAATGGCTCTTAGTAGAGGCCAGAATCTGTTTTAAGTTTACACAAATATCGTTATGGTCAAGCCAGGTAAACAGAAAGGCAGGAGTCTCTGTCTTCCAGTCTTTGGGAGCAATCAATGGGTTTTCTGAAAAATGAGATCTGGAACAATGGATCAACAATAACTCAATATTGTTGGGAAAAACGTCCTGCTATCCCAAGATGTGGTCTCTTGGAGTAGCAGGAAGTTTTTTACAACAATATTGAGCTTTTCAGCCTTTCGCCTATCTACATACCAAATTATATATTTTCAAATATATATTTTTTTTGGCTTTTACTGTTGTGTAATTCACAACCTTTTCCTTAATGTTGTAATAGTTTTTGTAAACAGTTGTATTGAGTGTATGGTTTAATTGTGTAATTGGTTTGAGTGGGTTTGCTGTATGGTTTGAATTAATTGAATTCATGGTTGAGTAATTCCTTGTTTATTGTGTTATTGTTTGTATCTCTGATGAAATTGTATGAATTATTATTAAAACTATTATTTTTATTCAAGTCAATAATTGAATGTATTGTTGATCCATTGTTCCAGATCAAATTTTTCGGAATACACATTCATGGTAGCCGGTCAAGTGGCCAAGTGGCACAGCGAGTAGAGCGCTCGCTTTGACATCGGTGCAGAGCCTGCGAACGCAGGTTCGAATCCCGGCAGCGCCAAACTCAGCGTTTCATCCTTCCGAGGTCGATAAATAAGCACCACACACCGTGGGTAATAATAAGCAGCGCTCAGATACCTGAGGGTTCGTAGCGCTATATAAATGCCAAATTATTATTATTTATTATTATGGTCAAGCATCCAGGTACTTAAAAGACTATCAAGATACTACATCCCGCGAGAACCACTAGATCCAGTGAAGCGATATGCTTGACCTGTTCTAGGAGCAAGCAGGCCTCAGGCAATGGCAGATAATTTCCGGTACTGGCGGCTTTGGCCTTGAATTAACATAGTAACTTAATGACCTTTAGGAAATGGCTGAAAACGGTTCTGTTCCAAGTATAAACTTCTTTCACTTTCACCCTTGATCTGGCTCTCTTTTTGGTTATCGTTTCTTCTTCTTTTTCTGCACCCTGACTCCTGCGGGCACCGGCGCATTATAAGTAAGTAAGTAAATAAATAAATATAGCCACCTTTTTAGTATACACGCACATGTACTGTCATCGCCTGTCCTCTAGGTCTGTCACAATGTCTCCGGCCCACTGTGATCGGCAAGGTAGCACTGTCCAGAGGGCCAACCCCAGAACCATCTGGTAAATAGTGGACACCACCCATCTCACATTCCTGGAATTAACCAAATATTTCAAAATCACCATTTCAGACGTAAATAAAAACTGAGATCATGCCCGAAACGCCTCACAATGCTGAAAATATTGAAATGCCAGCCCAAATTCCCCCTCTCCCCCATATTTGGCCTCCACCTACTCCCACGAAAAACAAATCTCCCTTCTACATAAAAATCAAACATGTAGGAAATCCCCAATCTCGACCACTCCTTCTTGAGCTTGCCATCACAATTTGGGCAATGCACGGAATATCCCAGACTGACATTTCCAGTGCACATGGGGTTACCACCTTCAGTCTCGAGCATAGCCGCCACCATGTGTGCAGCGTGCACGTCACAGGATCAAATTGACACTTGTCATCTACCTCCCTAGATACCAAGTGCTCTGCAAAGAGTACGGGTAGACCGACCGTCTCTCAATCCGCACATGCGGAAAGGCCTGTGAACCCACCATTCAGTAAAAAGCAAACACCTGGGCTGCCAAATAATGCAATTCTATATCTGGCACATTCAGCTCCCCTTGCTCCCACATACCAGTAGGTGTCTCCCATCGAATTTGAGGGGTTTTGGGACACCAAACCAACCGAATTAAGAACCACTGCAACTTCTTGAAAAATTGCAAGCCCGGCCCCAACAGGATATTGAAAAACAAGTACAGCAATTTAGAAAGAATCACCATTTTTATAACAGCGACTCTCCCCATAAGAGAAATCGGGAGCGAGGCCCCTTCCCTAGCAACACCTCCTAATAAGCCCTGTAATTAAACTTCAGCAACTGCTCCTGGCTTCTGCTGACCGTGATCCCCAAGTATTTGTCACTCCTCTGCTCCCACGGGAACCCCCCGGCACCGGGAGGCCTCAGAGTCGCAACATTCAATTAAAAAAGAATGGATTTAGACTAGTTTAACCGCAGACCAGATATATCTCTGAAGGTCTCGACCTCTCACGAAATCAGCTGTAGATTGCACCCTGGATCCCTAACATACAGAATAACATTGTCCACGTACTGGGAGATCAGTTCCCTGATCCCTCCTAGCTCCAGTCCCCGGTGCTTATGCAGTGTTCTCATGTGCACCGCAAGTGGTTCCATAGCAAGCATGAATAGAGGGGGGGGGACAACGGGCACCCTTGTCGTGTCCCTCGCCCCAACGCGAAGGATGCAGCATGAATGCAAAAAATACCAATCTGTGCTGTCACCCCAGAATGCAGGAGTTTCACACATAGCAGGTAGTACGACAGGAGCCACACTTTAGCCAATACTGCAAATGAGTAATCCCAGGCAACTGAGTCAAATGCCTTTTCCATATCTAGGAGCACTCCATTTGCCTGCACCAATGGGGTTTTCTGGGCCAACACTATGAACAGTCTCTGCTAATTAATCGATGTGGAGCGCCCGGGAATGAAGCCGGACTGATCTCCATGCACAAGAGAAGGTTGGAACCGAAGCAGCCTGTCCGTCAGAATTCTTGAAAATATCTTAGTGTCCAAATGAATTAAGAGGTATAGGTCTATAAGAGGTGCATTCCGTTGCGTCTCTGACAGGTTTTGAAATCAAGGATATAACCCCTTCATGCATCGTGGGGTGGTAGGGACCCCACCTGCAACACCTCCTGCCACACATGGTTTAAGTATGGTGCCACTTTGGAGCCCAATTCCTTATAAAATTTGGAGGTAATCCCATCAGAACCCAGGGCCTTAGACGTCAGTAGACCTTTTATCATGGACATAATCTCACCTACTGCTATAGGGGCAACCAGAGAGACCCTGACAGCCTCATCCAGGCTTGCCAGCTCCACATATGCAACAAAAGACTGCATAGAACCGTTATCCAGCCGACCCCTATCAGCATATAAATTGATAAAAGTCCCGAAATGCACCGAGGAAAAGTCCCGAAATGCACCGAGGATTGCATCAGGCTTGGTGACCAGAACGCCACCCCACCCTCTAATCACTGTAATATCTGCATGGCCCTGCTCACCTCGCACAAACCTTGCCAAATACCTCACGGGCCTCCCCTCTTCTCCACCGACGCGCCACTTGCGGGGCTGCGAGCCACCACACTTCCCTGTCCACCCCCTCCTTCAAGTGGTCAATAGCTGTCCAATTTGCTGCCAAGTTACCACCGGATGGCCGATTCTCACGGACAGACTGAAGCTCTTTAAGCTTGGCCTCCAACCCCACCAGCTTCCTCCGAATAGCCTTAAGAACCCCATTTTCCAACAAAATGCAGCACCCCTCAAAACCACCTTAAACATCTCCCATAAAACTCTGATGGAAGCAACCGAGACTTCATTCGTAGCAAAAAAGGACGTGATAACATGTGGCCTCATTCGGGTACACCACATCCGATGCAAACACTTATCACCAATGTGGCGTACGGACGACCAACTGCTCCAACCAAACCTGCCACAGGATCAGAGAGTGATCAGATAACGCCTATCAAGAACTGCATGCAGTATTGTGTTAAAGTCGCCTGCGACAATTTACTGAGTGTGTGAATACTCCAAACACTTGGTCCAAAGGAGTCAAAGAACCCAGAGTCGTCCACATTTGGGTCATACACATTGATGAATTTAACCGATCGCTGTGCTAGCGTTCTTGACACAATCACATACCGTCCTTCACAGTCACAATCCGAATTCAAAGGACGAAACCCCAATGATTTATGAATAACGGTTATGACTCCTTGTGAATACGTGGGAAAAGAAGTGTAAAGTCGGGAGTACCCACAGGATCTTGCAAACATCTAATTCATTTTCCCCATCAAGTGAGTTTCCTGAAGCATAAGCATTTTAGCATTATGACATTCCCCATAGGCCACCACCCTGCACATTTTAGCGTGGTTATTTAGGCCCTGCACATTCCAACTGATAAGTGTGCAGGATTCTTGCGTTACTGGCCCAGCTGCCATCTTATTCTCAAATCCATGACCTCCATAAACATGTTGAGACTGAATAATACACTCAGACCTACTTCACTTGGCACAGTGCAATGTGAACCCGTTTGCATAAACACCCTTGAACCACCAACTACCCCAACCCTCCCGCACCCCAACAGCTACCCAAAATCAGCCATGACCTTGCCCCACCCCAATCCTCCACTGCCCAGCACCAACGTGCAGGGGACAGCCCCCATCCGGCCCCCACCTTCCGTTCACACCAACTCAGGCTACCTCTGCGGACGTCTGACTCAGCGACCTTCGGCCCAGCCCCTCAATCTCTCCCAGGACGGGGAAGCCACCAAACCAATTAGTAAGCAACTGTGCTATACCGTTACATAAACAAACCTGGCCCTAGTGGGGCCCAATAACACTGCCCCCTCTGGCTAGCACACTTTATATTCCACCAGCAAATAGACCCAGAAGACCAATGACCCACTGGGACCCACAATACATTAGCAATGCAGAACCCCCAGGGCAGGAGCCAGCGGATCAGAGGCAATATCAAATACGACACCCCATAGGCAAAGTCTCAAGGAAGTCCTGTATCTGCACCCGATCTGTAAATAAATGTGTTGTGTTATTGCGGACCATTCGTAGCTTGGCCGCCAGAAAGGACAGGCGAGCCCTCTGAACAATCGGGGTAAAATGAAACTTTCTCCTTTATATTGAAGATCCCCAAGTTCTCTGGCTCTACGCAGGATTGTGTCATGATAATTCAGCAATCTTGCTATCACAGGATGCAGATTCTGTCCTGGCCTAGGCACGTGCGAAGATGTCCCGTGAGCATGCACCATCAATAACTGGGATGAGAGGGAGGGACCCACCAGCATCTCCCTGATAAAGTGTTCCATAAATGACTCTATGTTACGCGGAGGCACAGACTCATGGATCCCCACCACCCGAATGTTATTTCTGCGGGTTGTGCCTCCATTTCCTTGTTTTGGTCTCTGATGGCTTTGACCTCATTTTGTAGAGCCTGTATCATCTGCGTTGTCTCCGCACAGGTATCCTACAGGACCCCCACTCTATGCTCGGCCTCCGATATACACCCATTCTCCTTATTAAGTCCTTTCTGCATACCATCCACTATATATGCCATGCTGTCCAGATTGTTATTAATGGAGGTCGAACTTGCTTTTCATTTCCGCCAGGACAATTCCCAGCTCTGGGGCGGGAGGGACCAGCCATACCACTCAGGCTTGGTACGCCGAAACCCTTATGTGCCCCCTGCTCCATGCTCATCTCAGATGCTGCACCTTTGCACCCAGGCTAGACCCTCCTTGCGCGTGAATTGCAAACGTCCCTGCTTCTTATTTCCCTTGGCCATGACAATTGTGACCACTAACACTTAACTAGCAGCTATCAAGTAACAATTGTAGCAGCAGCCTCCAAGGGTGTTCCACAGGGATAAAAAGGCTCACCATCGCAAGCCAAGCCCCACAGCCTGCACAGAGTCAGCAGTAGATCATGTAGGCACAACAAGCACCAGGGCATCTCCAGAACCCCCTCTTACCCTCCTCCTCGACTTCAATTCCAGCCCGGTGCACCTTCTCAGCAGTTGTTTTCCAGACTCACCACATGCCTGCGTCCCTACAATCACTCCTGGGGTCCACCTTATCCCACAAGATGTGTTCGGAGCTGGTCACTCTTACCTGAGGCCTAATTGCTCCCACACCCTGGCTGGTCTCCATGTAGCGCTCCAGCCCGTCAGGGGAACATCGCTCAATCCACGCGCTCCTCTTGCGTGCCAGGAGGAGCAGCCCTCCGCTTCTTACCTGCTCCCCACAGGGCTCCCTCCAGCCTACTTGCCGCCTTCAAATACACACAGGATCTAAGGGAAGGGTCGCCCCTCCAACCGCAGTCCACTGCACCAGGGACAGTGATCCTCTGTCGAGGGTGATACCTGCCCGTGCCAATGCTTGAGCTATCTCATCCCAGAATTGTCTAATCTTCCCACAGACCCAGAACATATGAACCAGATCGACATTGATTAATCCACACTTAGGGCAGGTGTGTGCTGCCACGTGACAGAACTTCGCTATTCTTCCAGGGGTCAGGTATGCCCTGTGTGTCACATGTAATTGAATCTGCTGTAATCTGGCATTTCTAGATACCTTCTTGTGATAAGCCATTGCCCTGCCCCACATCTCAACTGTCAATTGTTCTTGCAGTTCACCCTCCCAACTCTGCCTGACCTGGTCTATACCACCTCCCAGCCTGACCATCAATAACTCGTATATTCTCGAGGTCTTGTGCCCTCTCTCTGAAATGTCATAAAGAGTCTCTAGCTTTTCATCCTCTTGTAAACCCCCTTCCTCCGTCAGCCATTTTAGCCTAATTTGAGTTAGTAGGCGGGTGTACGTGAGATGTTGTCCCAAATGTATCCCTGGGTCTGTCGGTTCCATAAAGTCCAGAGGCACCCCTTCCTTCAGCACGTCTCCCAATGTCGCCACTCCCCTGAGTTCGCAATACTTCCTCACATTTAGCAATGTCTGCTTATCTTCCTCATACAGTGTAACCAGTGGGATCTGTGGAGAATATGGTGCCTCCTTCCCGAGCAGCTGGCAAGCCCGGTGCCACATCACCCTCCCTAACTTCAATAGCAACGGTGGGCAGGATTCACGAGGTGCAGTTGTCCCTATCACGTCTTTAAGAAAGAACAGAGCTGCCGTCGTCTGCAGCAGCCGTGACTCCTGTGTCTGTACTTCAGACAGCAATTTGGTCACAAATTGCAGTTGGCTAGCGACGAAGTATACCTCAAAATTGGGCACTTTCATTCCTCCCTGCTCATACGGATTCTGGAACTTCATCTCGATTCATGCCACAGGAAGCTCCTACATTTCACGTCCAATCTCTTGAAGAACGTTTTTGGGATAGCATACGGGACATTGGCAAAACAATTAAGGAGTCTCGGTAGCACCACCATCTTTAACATAGCTGCTCTCCCATCATTGACAATGGCAGCCAAGCCCAGAAAGACATGGAGTTCTCTATTTTGTACACCGCTTTCTGCGTGTTCTGCGCATGCTCGGTCTTAGGATCATGGTATCTATCTACCCCGAGGTAACTGAACGTATCAACCTCCCATCTAATTGGTAGCACCGGCAGTGTGCGCGCAGGCTGTCCCATGTATCCTCCCACAGGGAATAGGCTTGATTGTAATACCTGACAAGGCCGCGAAACGCTCGAACACATCTAGGATATATTGCAGGTTGACCTTCGAAAGCTGCAGGTACAGAAGTATGTCATCCGTGTACAGTGAGAGCAGATGCCTTCCTGCCGGTGTAGCACTACCCGATTCTATATATTCTTCTCAGAGATAGACCGTCAATTTCTCCAGTGCCAAAATAAAGAGCATCGGGGACCACGGGAAACCTTGCCTTGTGCCTTTGCCCAGCTGCCACTGTTCTGAGACTTTTTTGCCTGTTTTAACCATCGATATCGGCTTGTTATATAGCAACCACACCCACTTGACATACGTGGGGCCCATGCCAACCCTCTCCAGCATTGCTAACAGCCAAGGCCACCTGACAGAGCAAATGCCTTGACCGCATGCAGCGAGGCCACAGCCATGTGGTGCATGCTGCCCTGGGTATAGTGTATTATGTGGTGCAGTCGTCTCAGGTTACTCCTGATATGCCTATGCGGAGCATATCCCGTTTGATCCTAGTGTATTAGCTTGGCAATGGCTGGTTTATGCCTGTTCACCAGTAGAGCTGTGAGGATTTTCCCATCTTGATTCAGCAGTGACAGGGGCCTATATGAGCCGCAGTCCGTAGCTGGCTTGCCGGGTTTCAAGAGGGGAATAATTATCGACTCACTGAGTGACCCAGGCAGTCGGCCTATGTGCAACACCTTGTTAAGCATTTCCAGCAATGGGGCTATTACCTCCGCTCTGTACTCTTTGTACAATTCGCCGGGCAGTCCATCTGCCCCCGGGACCTTGCCTGTCGGCAGCTCGCGTATAACCTGTTACAGTTCCTCTACGGTTATGGGGGCCTCCAAGTTTATGTACTTCATCTACATATAGCGTGGGGAGATTAATCTGTGACAATGCTTCTTCAATCTCAGACATCGGCCATTCTGTGGTTTCCTCGTGTAGCTTTCTATAATACTTGTAAAAACTTTTATTCACCCCTTCCTGCGTCTCGCACAGTTTCCCACCGCTCCCCATTATTGCTCTAGTCGGTTCTCTGTTGGTCTCACTCTTGTAAAGCCAGGCCAACAGGCACCCAGGTCTGTCTCCTTCTGCATGTTGTCGCTCCACATATTTCCTGTAGTTCAGCTTGCTTAGCATTCTTTCTGCAGTCGGGCAACCTCTTATGCACTGTCTCAGGACCTATCATCTGCCGACTCGGCGGCTTCCGGTTTAGCCTCTGCTTTACTTAGGTCTCTCTCAATCACATCCTGCATTCCTTTTGACTTTGCCATAGCCGCCACACGCACCACCACTTTAAAGGCCTCCCACAATGTACCTGCTGACTCCACACTACCCATATTATGTACAAAATATTCCTTCACCTCTCCCTTCAGAGTCTCGCAAAATCCTGTATCTTTGAGCCCCTCGTCCCTAAACCTCCATGTGGGGATTGTAGCCTGGGGGGGAAGAAGCTGCCATGCAACTACTGAGGGTGCGTGATCCGAAAACACTCTCGTCTTATATTCTGCCCTTGTAAACTGTCCCAATATTTCCTCCCCAGTGAACACATAATCCAACCTTGTGTAAAGATTCTTGGGAGCAGTGTAATGGGAGTATGCTCTCTCCTGGGGTTGTATCGCCCTCCATATGTCATATAGCTTAAATGCCTGTAGTAACATACTCAGGGCCTTAGCCGCCGGAGCTGGATGAGTGTATTTATCATCTGGCCTATCCACCGCCGAGTTAAGTGTACTGTTAAAATCCCCCGCCCCCCCATATCAATGTGCTGTCCCTGTAGGGGCTGATCTTGGGATACAGCGATCAGAGGTATGCTGCTGTGTCCTGATTCGGCGCATACGTATTGATGACACAAATCTTCCTGTTCTCCACCAATCCCTGTAGCACTATCATCCTACCCTCCTCGTCTAGGGAGGTCTTAAGGACTCTAAACAGAATCATCGGCGCCACCCTTATCAGGACCCCCCCTGGCATATGCTGAGTATGGCGAGCCAAAGGTGCGTTTCTTGCAATAGGGCGATATCTATCCTCTGCCGTTTTAAATAGGCCATTACCCTGTTGATTTTCATATAACTGTTTAAGCTCCTGACATTCCGGGGTGCTATTTTAAGTGCCCCCATTTCTCTTTAAAGTTCCAGCTAACAAAACTCTCCACCTGTTGCGAGTCCAGTCTCCTCCCTGAGTGCATCTGTAGGCCTCCTTTCCCCCATTAACTTACCCACCTCCCTCACCACCCCCCCCCCAACAATAGCCCAGCTCGGTTTCAAATGATCAGGCCTTCCCACTGCTCGCCTCTGACCCTGGTTCATGTACTTGTGCATAAGGCACGTGGGCGGATACGTAACTGCTAGTATCCGTGCAGTCCAATGCAAACTTGGGTGTAGGACGTTCCTGCATAGTGTGGTCTGAAGCAAGCACCACGTGGATAGCTCCTGACTTTGGCAACTTTATTCCTGAGGTTCATGATGTCAAGCCTCTGCAGTCCTGTCATGGTTCCTGCCTGTGGTTACTCCTGACTACTTGGATCATCTTCTTCTCCAGTTGTCAAGTTCTGCATGTCCATCCATTTCTGTGCGTCTTCAGGATTATCAAAAAAAAGTGCACAGCCCTTATGGATCACCTTCAGTTTAGCTGGGTACAACAGCATGTATTTCTGATGCGCGCCCGCAGTCTCCTCTTGACCGCTATGTAGCTCATTTGCTGCTTCTGAACCTGCAATGTATAGTCTGGATATGCTGTTATAGTGGCTGACGCCCGTTGGATCGTCCAACCTTTTCGAAAGTGCTAAAGAATCCTTTCTCTATCCTGGTAGTTCAAAATCCAGGCTATTATTGGCCTCGGCAGGGCCCTTGGCGGTGGCTTCTTTATCAGTGCCCTGTGCACCCTTTCAACCGTGAAACCTTGACTAAGGGGCCCCGGGCCGATTTCTTGCTGTAGCAGGGTTTCTATGTACTCTGTTGGGTTTGCTCCTTCTTCTCCTTCCGGGAGCCCGATAATATGTACATTATTGCGTCTGTCCCTGCCATCTGCGTTCTCCGCTCTGTAGTCCAGGTTCCACACTTGTTGGCGCAGTACCCAGACTTCTTCCGTGGTGTCTGACACCACTTGTGTTCTCCAGCACTGACTTTTTAAGCGTCCCTGTATATTCCGCTAGAGACCTCACATCTTGTCTGAGCAAAGACACGTCAATGATGATGGTGTCTATTTTGGCCTCTAGAGACTCTTTCAAAGATGCTATGGCCGCAAGGATCTGTTGGTCTCCTTCCACGAGCTTCTGCTCTTTTTGACGTGTTGAGGTTGCCTGGGGAGGATTCTCCGCTGAGGGCGTAATCTTGGTGCATGCTTTCAGGGTAAATTGTTTCCCTTTACAGTTCTGGTGTTTGGATGCCATAACTTAACAACGCTGCTTGTCTCCGTACTCGAGACACTGTTTATGTGACCCAGGCGTGACAATTCCACTGCTCACCAATCTTTCAGTGCAGGCGAAAGGGGGCGCGCACACACCGCTCACTTCCTGGCTTGTTCCACCTGGCAAGCTCACCCTCAGCACCCTTCTGTATGTTTTGGGAGCCCTTACCTTGCATGTAGTCGGGTGTGCAGTGCCGATGCCTCCCCTTCCTTCTCTGGGTTGCTGCAGCTCCCAGTCAGGGCACCCAGTTCGCCTCAGTTTATCAGGCCCCCAGCAGCATAGGTCTTATCCTCAGTGCTCTGTGGACCTACTGGTGTCCTTGGGGCTTAATTACAGCACATGCAGGTTCTGTCTTCCCAGGCTAGGCTCAGTGTCTCGTTCCCCGTGCAGTACCTTTGTCTCAGCTTACTTTCCTTCCCAGCACACTCCTCACTCCACACGGACTATAGCTAGGCTGGTGATAGTCCCTCGGTGCACTGCAGTGTCACCCTTCTTTCGCAGTACATGGCCACACACGTCTTCCACCACTGTTGTCCTTATTGTACCGCTGCTCCTTCGTAACGGCCAGTTGACACAGTTGTGCGTGTCTCACATCCTCCTTTCAGGTTATTGGGCCGTAACTTTGTCCACACAATTCCGGCAGCGGGGTCATGCGTCCTGCTCCCAACTCGGTCCGCTTCAACAAACTCGTCCGTGCCTCACCCTTATCACACTTCCCCTCGGCTAGCGGGCCCCCAGGGTGGCCTCCGCACATCCTCCTCCTCTCCCCTTGCTCTATTTTGGTGCTTCTCGCTTTGGGCTGCCTTCGCCCGGGCCTATGTTAGGCTGCTGTGGTACTGCTCTTATCTGAAGTTATCCACCCACTCGCCACTATGGGAACCATGCACCACTCTGGTCTAGTGCTCTGCAGCACGCGTATATTCTCCGGTGGAACTAACTGAAAGCTGCACACTGTGCAGTGTCCACCCAGTCAGGGTGGTGTATGTTGCTTATTGTGGCACAGCTACTGTTCGCCATCTCACTGCGGTGCTTATATCTGCGCTCCAACAGTATTCTCTGTCAAAACTTTAATCGGCCAAAAGAGGCCATCAAAGTGCATCCTAAAAAACAATTCCAATACATAATTTACGAATTACAACAAAAAGAAAAACAGCAAAATCTTGCAAAAGGCAACACCCTTCGAGAGTGCCCCCAAACAATTCTTTTGGCCATTGATCAAGCCCTACCGTCCCCTTGCCTCTGATGTCTCCCATAGCGCTTCGGGCCCAAGGAAGTCAGATTAGCCCCTGAATGGAGACTATTGCTAGAGGGAATTCCTATGGGGCACACAGGGGCAGGGATAAGGGGTACGCTGACTGTGATACTACTTTTCCTTGTCCGCCAAAGGCCATTGCATTTTTCTAAAACATCCGTTGCCATGAGGGCGTCCCCGAAAACCAATTTGACAGTATCCGTTCTGGCTGGAAATGTGGACATTCTAGTGCACTCCAGCAAAGAACCCCTAGACACAAACCCACAATCCCCAACAGGACCGTAACTAGTGAAGACATTTATTCCAAAGGCCGTCCCTTGGTTCTCTTGTGTCGGGCGATAGGAGAAGCACCATCGAACTGCTGCAGCCTTCAGGTGTCTTGTGCCCCGGCAGAGGTCTCCCCTGACCAGGGATTAGCCCCTCCCCACTGGGCGCAAATTGCCCTGGGCTCTCCACCCGGAGTTCCGCAAAGATTGGCGCTCGGCCCCAAGACAAGGGTCCCGGAGGATTGCCTCTGTGGGGGAGGGACTGGGAGAGAAGCCACCTCTAATCGGCTCCCCATGGATGGGAGAGTCCTCACCACGGAAGCTGGGGTCGGACAGGGGTGCGAAGAATGGATCCCTTTAGTAAGCTCTAAATTAGGTCCCTCTGACCCCCCTGGGGCAGCCCCTGGTGAACCCTCACCACCTCACCCAGCACCCACTCCCCCCTGACCCCTAACACCCCTTCATCAAAACTAGTAGAAGGTTTTTGATCTCGGCCATCTCCGTAAGCAGCAGGTGACAGGGACAACTTGGCAGTTTTGTAGGACAATGTTCTCCTTTTGTGGGGGTTGGGGGTTTGGACGCCCAGAGAGGGCTGAGATGGGGGAAGGAACAGCCCCCCGAGGGGACATCGAGCGTGGTCACGCTCCCAATGCTGGACAGAACGCTGGAATTCTCTCTCCCACCCAGACCAGCCGATCCCTTAACCCCAGAATCCAAAGACATGGGCACAGAAGAAACAGGGGAGTGTGCTTGGGGATGTGCTTCGGCTTCGACTTTTGGGGGAGCCAATGGCAACTGCGGGACTGTAGAGTTTGGGCCAGAGGATGGACAAGGAAGGGAAGGAATCAACAGAGGGGCCAACAACACATTGGCACATTGGCTCCAGTCAAGTTCAAAATGCCAGTTGAAATCCTCTTGCAACCGTTGGCCAGGGTGTCCAGGAGAATGGCAGTGGCCGCACAGCCAAGACCCCCACCAGGGGTTAACAGATTAACCGGCGTCACAGGTTCATCCAGGAAGGGGCTTGCCGGGCCAGAATTAGGGAGAGGAGTCGAAGCAAGACCATAAGTGAACCCATAGGGCCGAATTAAGGGCCCCACCTGCGGGCCGGAGGTGCAAGGTAGCTTGAATGTAGGCTCCATAAAGTCTCCCTCTTTGACACACACAGAGGCCAGGTGCAGTTGGGCAGGGGCTCCATTCACACAGAGACTCCCAGTACAAGCTCCCATTCCCTGCATTACACTCAAAGCTTTGATCACCATGCCCCCGCTCAGTCTTCTGCCCGTAATTGGCTTCCGTTGCGCCAGTGAGGCTGGGGGGCCCTGTAGATTGGATAGAAGCGAGGATGCAGAAATGTAGAGGGGGGAAAAGGGGAGGAGATGTCTCCTCCTGCCATGGCTCTGAAGGCAACATCCTCAGGGGACAGGGGGGGCAACCATTATACGGCCTTAGTAGAAAGAGCAACAGGAGGGCTCTCCCCTCCCCACACCACACAGGGATCGTGCTGTTTGGGCTACAGCACCAGGCTTTGTGCACATTAAACGCCTTTGTGCACCAGAGTGTGGAAAAAGTCCAAATTTCCCCCTCCCAACATTGTCTGGCAATGACTGGTTCAGGCTCATCTCATGGGCCGGTTTGGGCTCAGTCAGTTCCTTGACCCTTGCAGTCCGTTCGGGCTAGGCTGTATTTGCGCCTCTCCCTCCTGGTGCCAAACACCCTATGGGCGTGCAACACCTGCGCCCTTTACCCCCCGCGGGCTTCAGGCCCTGCGAGGAGATGACAGTGAAGATATGAGTAGGGGGCGTGGCCTCCCCTCCGCTCATCAGGTACGGTGGCCCTCCTGGGCTTTTAGAATCCACAAAACGGGCCGCAACATCCGCGCCCTTCACCCCCTGCAGGCTTCAGTATTATGCACCCCTGTACACACACCCCTGTGGGCCTCTGTCTGGCTGGCATCTCTGAGAGGGCTCCTGTGAACACCGACACCCAGGTATCACACTCTCTCCCTGGGCCGTGCACTATGTCGTGGGGCGGACCGCAGTGGAGCCCGCGGTGCTGTGTCCTTTGTGTGCTGCTATCCCTCACACATTGTCAATATTCACTGATCCCACAACACTCACCGCTTCAATGAGCCGTGTTCATAAATGTGAGGCGGCCTGCAGTGTTTGTTGTGTGCTGTCCTCATGCGCTTCTGCTTACATGCGTTCTGCAGACCGCTCAGAACAGACCCCAGTGAGCACCGTTTGTGCTCTGCATTTCCTGTTCTTGGGCTGTGCTCATTAACGCAGGCCGGCACCAAGCGTACCACAATGCTGATAAACTGAGTATGTCTTGGAACCCCTGTGTTGTTACAGGGTCGGACGCAGTGGGAGCTGCTCGCTAATATTTCTTTTGCCCTTCCAAGCGTTCCTGTCAATATCCGTTTTGGCTGCATCAATCTCCCTCCACCCTCGGGTGGTCTGTGTCTTCTGGCCTCCAGTTGCTACAATGCGCTGTGGTTACACCAGTGTCTCTCGCCGGGGAGGACACCCACACAGCACTCTCCCCCACAGATGAAACTATACAACCATCCCTCACCAATCTGCCCGCTCGCCTTGGGGTTTTGCAGTCCGCCTTCGCCCCCGTCGGGTTCAGTCCACTGTAGCTTTCAATTTACCTGCAGCACCCAGCACGGGATACCATGACCTCCGGTGACATGCTGCCTTGTCACTCTGCTGCAAACATATCTTCTGCTTTGTCCTTTGTTAGGCTCCATCCGCCATTTTGGTTCTCTCGCTCTTTACCGGACCGCCACTCAAAGACCTTCAATCTTTCATTTTTCTGCACGCTGCTTAGAATAAGGACTGCACGGCCCATTCACTTGCGCAGGCTTCAGTTTATGTGCACAATCGCACATTACACTTACTGTTTTCACGCAGGATCATGTCGGATCCACAGGAGCCTTCCAGAGTCCCGTCCTACTGCATGGCTCTTTAGCCACGTCCCCTCCACAGACAACAGAATTAATGTTCAAAATAAGATAATTTATTAAATGAAATGTCAGGATGGTAGAAGGCCTAATTTACCCTATGCTAAGGTGGGATTTCCCTACCTGAACGTATCTAAGGAAAGTCTCAGTCAAAGAGTTCCACTTAAAAGTCTGTCTGTGTCCAAAACCTATCCTTGCCCTCACAACTACAATTAACCAATGTGTAGGGATGTCAAAGTCAAAAGAAAGTGTTCAACTCAAAGTTATGAGCCTCTTCCAGCTTTCTTTCAGTTCCCCTTCCTCAAGCATAAGAATGTTCTATGAGAAAGTCTCAGAATTACCTTTCTCCAGTTCAAAGTTATATAGTTCAAACCCAAACCTCGGGGTTCCCATCCCCAAGTTTCCAGTAGCCCACCCAATCCAAAGCAAAGGGGGTATTGAGACTTTGTTCTCAAGACAACAAGGGCGGTTCCTTTAAGTCTCTGGTTTCACTTCCCCAAGACTTAAACTCTTACACTTATACTTGCTATAGTCTTTCCAAAAAGTCTTCACAAAACACCAGATCAACCTGACCTTCTTTCTAGCTCGCTTCGCCAGTTCGTATGCAGTGGTTTCATTAGGTTGTTGCTCGGTGTCCTTATATTTCACCATGCACGGTTCTCTGGTCTAGGCGCAGTAGTTAGACTGCACAGTCCCCCCCCCCATTACAGGTCATGCAACAAGGGCCCTGGGACTCCTCAGCACACACACAGGTTCCTTGGCACTTGCTCCTGTGCACCTTCACTTAGATCCTTGTATTGGCCTCTTGGCTTTATGGGTATTCTTGCACTGCTGTGGCTTCTCCTTATTAGCCATGTGACCCTGCCACCATGTGTTACACACCTCCTACCAAGCTGTAGCCTTACCGCACTGCATTCACTCATAAAAGTTCACTGTTTGTCTCTTTTACACCTTTAATACTCTTGACTTTGATGTTTAAATTAACACATTGTGCAACATGTACTCAATTCAGTTCAGTGTTCAATGTGCACTTATATTGTTCAGGTTTAAGGTTCTATTCAGTTTGATATTCAATATGACACTTTTGGTTTCAATGTTCATTTACTTCAGTATTCAATAGGCATGTATCTACTCAAAGTTAAGTTTCCCTTTAGTTCGGTATTCAATAAGCATTTAGTTCATATTACAGACCGTTGTTCCCTCGCGTACCTGTTGGAGCGCGCCAGAGACTTTATGCCCTCCCGACACTCACCGGTATTCTGTGCTTCTTCTCCAGTAGTTCCCTCAACTTTCCTTCTGCTTCAGAAGTCGGGAATCCTTACTAGCGCAAGCCCCGCTCGTCTGCCATGTGCCTCTCTCCACACACCGGCAGCCTCAATGCTTTTGTCGACACGTGGGCAGTGTCCTCTCTACGCCGGCTCCTCAGCAGCTCCTGCGGCTCGCTCTGGGGTATGGAGGCTCCCAGGCTTGGGGAAATCACACGGCCCATTCACATCGGGTCCCCCAAGTCCACTGGGATTGTTGCCGGTATCTGGCTCGGTCTCCTGTCCCACCACAGCTTCGCCCTCACATAGGTCATCTGCTGCTCTCTCCGCTGCTCCCTTTGTCGCGCTCCTCTCTCTCTGTCTGGCTGATATCCATTTATACACCTGCAGCCCCTTGTCAGGTTGCATGTGTGGATGTCCAATCAGCCCAGCCTGACCACAATCAGAGGGACATGCCTGACCCTCACAGCTCTTAGCAGGCATCTTCCTTGTCCCAATACTAAAATTGGGTGATCTTCATTGCTCTTAGTGGCATCTTCTTTGTCCCAGTACTGTCAAGTGTAATATGTGGAAAAATGAAGGGAACTGGCATATAAGAACCCATGAAGTTGGGGGAGGGTTAGGTTGGCTGTCAATAGTGAAAAGGGGATACCATGTCTCACACAAGGGTACCCCACTTCCAATCCTCAGGTACCCATCAGCCAGGCGATCCTCCCTCACTTCTCCACCTCCAGGGTCAGGATCCAATAGCATTGGCCATTCCCTGGCCACCTGCGCAGAGGATGCTAGGGGAGTAGGAGTGAGAATACCATCAGGTTTTGGACATAGGCCATAGCAATGCCATTTGCCAGTGTAACAACCCTGTCCCACTGCGGAGCTCATGTTTACTTCTTTTATGGTTCAAGCTTGTCCCTTTACACCTTGCCCCTACTTCAACAACATGTTCATTTGTAACATCGTTCTGTGGCAGGGTTTGAGGCTTTTGTCTTTTGTGAAAGTGGACGGTAAAACAGCGTTTTTTATCTACACACCCCAGCACCTTCTTAAGCTCCATTCTCACCTGAGGTTGTTGAATGCTCTTGAAGGGTCGTTTTAAGACTAAGTGATCCGCCGCCCTGCATGATGGACTTCCAAGTAGTCCCAATCCCATTGCTAACATCCAGTAGCGGGTTGCAGGAGTAAAGGAATCGTTGGTCTACAACGATTGGGTGTTTTGATCTTAGGGCACCAATCAGTGCTTGACATAATGACATCTTGTGGCGTTGTAGGGGTCCTGGCTTCAGTGACCCTTGGTGAAACAAGATTGTGAGCTGCAACAGCTCCATGATGCAGATCAGTTAAGGGTTCTCAGATTGTGCCCACATACCATACAAGGGGAGTCACAATTGGACTGTCTCATGCAACCCTCCAATGACCCTCTGCCGTAGCTTGAGATGTTTTTTTTAAGTGGACCCCACCCTGTAAAACCTAAGTACTGCATATTCTGTTGTTTACAGTAACATCTAAAAAAGACTTATTACTCAAGCCCACAACCAATGTTGTTATATTCTAAACACCCTTAGACACACGCATTTATTAACAGCTATCACACCCACATATATGTAAACAGTTATAACAGTTATGAATCTCTATAAAGAGTATTAATCTGTTTTTAAATATATAGATATAACTGTGTGATGCTCTTCGTGAATATAACATCCTTAACTTGGTGGATGGCGATCAAGTAGTTAAATATGACTGTGAAATGTGTCAGATGATAGAAATAGTACGTATTAAATGTGCGTTTTTTTCATAGTACAATATGAAACTGATCAGGTTGCTCTCAAAGTTGTATTTTTCTATCAGATTCATTGAGGGTCTTATCAAATTCATAAAACATGTATTGGGGACCATCAGATTGGGGTTCTTATCAAATCTATCTTAATATTTTGGGGGTTATCACATTTATTGGGTTTCAATCAAATTTATATAAAAAATGTTGGGGTCATCAAATCCATTGGGGTTCTTATCAAATGTATATAAAATGTATTGGGAGGTCATTACATTTATTGGGATTTGATTAAATGTATAGGGGTTCTTAGTATATAAAATTCATATAAAATGTAATTAAAAGGTTTGGGGGTCATCATATTTATTGGGTTTCAATTAAATGTATAGGGGTTCGGGTAAATGTATATAAAATTTAATGGGATTCTTATCATATTTATATAAAATGTCAAATGTATATACTTTTTGGGGGATCATCAAATGTATTGGGGGTCAATTACATTTATATGGGCTTGAATACCTCTCTATCAAATGTTATACAGTACATGAGGGTTCTTGTGATGTTTATATAACATGTATGTAACATTTCTGGGTGTCATTAAATTTATACGGTCTCAATCAAATATATAGGCGTTCAGGGGTGTGCTGAAGGCAGCGGGGCCACCTGTCACTTGAAACGCTTGATGAAAGGTATCCCTCTGTACTACTTGTGACCCTTCAAAAATGTAATTATGCCCATGCTTCACCACTCACCTGCCCAAAATGCACTATTTATTTGTCGACACTTTCAAATGAATTCCAAAGCCTACTACCAAAAAGTTGTCCAAACCTAAAAATAAAGCAAAACAGATTGCAACCTACTAAATATGACTACTTTAACAAACACAACGTAATGAGTAATCACAACACATAAGAACATAGTTTTAACCCCTTAAGTGCTAAGGACGAGGTATCTTGTTCTCAGCACTACGTTTGCAGTGCTGAGGACGAGATACCTCGTCCTTTTCAGCACTTACCTTTGTGGGGTGGAACGCCCCTATCCCTCTTGGCAGCTCCCATCTCCGCAAACCCATAGGCAGTGAAGGAGATTACTTCCCCTTCCATGCCTGGGGGTCAGGGGCTGGGCGTGATGATGTTGGCGCACACTACATGCGCCGTCGTCATCAAAAAAGTATATTTACATGCTGAAGATATAGCAGACACGGTTTTTTCGTGCTGCTTGGGCATTTCCTTGGGGATATCAGCGAGGTGGGGCCTGTGCCTGTGCGCACTCCCCCAAAAGGATGGGCAGACCTTCCTTGCCCCAGCGCTAGTTTGCCCCAGATTGCCTTCTATGGGGGCAAATTAGTGCTGTTTTGCACCCATTTGCCCCCAAGGAAGGCAAAATAACATAGGGCAATTTTGCCAGAGGCACACTAGGGGGCCTATGCCTGTAGGGCCAGCCCCCTCAGGAATCCCCCCATGGAAGGGCAGTTCCTTTCTGCTTCCCTGGGGGCAAAATTGAGGGTCTGGGCCCATTTTGCCAACGCCGGGAAGCAGTAAGGAGCACTAAGCCACCAGGGAAAGGATTCTTTTGCACATTGCTATTTCGCACATTGCCCGTCGCAGTACACCCGACCGTCCTGGATCTCTGACAGGGCTACTCTAGAGCTTTTCCCTCTGGGCAGGGATGGGGACCCTGTGGGGGCTCCTTGGGACCGTTGCTGGGTGGGGGGCAGTCGACCCACATGCGAGGCAGAGGTCCAAGGCGGGGGCAGCAGCCCCGGCCTTCCTAGAGCTCTGGCTGGGCTAACTTACAGCTTTTCCCTCTGGGGAGGAATAGGAACCCTGTGGGGGCCCCCTGGGACAACCGCTGGGCTTTGTGATGGTCGACCCACATGGGAGACAGGCGCCCAAGCCTGACAGCATTACCCCCAACCGTCCTGGAGCTCTGGCCATGCTGCATTACAGCTTTTCCTTCCGGGGAGGGATGGGAACCCTGCCGGGATGTCCCATGGCCGCCGCTGGGCTGAGGTGTGGTCGATCCACGTGTGAGGCAGACACCCAAGTCCGGGGGCATCATTCCCTGCTGTCCTAGAGCTCTGGCTGGGCTGTGTTACAGGTTTTCCCTCGGGGGAGGGATGTGGACCCTGCAGGTGCTACTTGTGACCGCCTATGAGATGGGGGGCGGTCGACCTATGTGCGAGGCAGACGCCCAAGGTCGGGAGCTGAACCCCTGGTCGTGCTAGAGCTCTGGCTGGGCTGCATTACAGCTTTTTTCCTCTGTGGAGGGATGGCGACCATGCAGGGGCTCACTGGTAATGCCACTGGGCCTGGGGATAGGCGACCCACATAGGAGACAGGCACCCAATGCCGGGGGCAGTACCCTCGGGCTGTCCTGGAGCTCTGGCCATGCCACGTTTTTCCCTCCGGGTAGGGACGGCACCCTGCCAGGTTGTCCGATGGCCACAGCTGGGCTGGGGGAGAAGTCTACCCACATGCAAGGCAGACGCTCAAGGCCAGGGGTTCTTTAAGGGGAAGAGCGTTTGGGCTTGCTATGGCTCCGGTCCCGTCCCAGCTCCGCAGAAACTCCCGCCCATAAGTATTGAGGAAAGGGGACATTGGACTACGAGTACACTACTCACTATGGTGAGTAACTTTTCCTTATCACATCAATGTACAATTTTCATTGTGTAAAATCCTATTAAATGTTACTGAGTGTGTATGTAGTTGTGCCATTTTTTGGGATGGGGATAATGTGCTGGTTTCTGTATAGCTGTAAAGGAATGAACAGTCTCTGTCACCCACTGCTATTAGAAACCTTGTTTCTAATATTTTGTTTGTTTCCCCAGTTTTGCTGCTGTCAAGCCTCGGATCGTCATACCCAGGTGAAATGACAATGGCTTTGGACTCCTGCCCGAAAAACACCTGTTGACACACTTGGATAGCCTAGAGGCCCCATAAAGTCTCTGAAGTTACTTGGAGGAGGACTGTCTGTAAGGTTGGTGTTTTTTCTTGGGTCGCACAAATCCATGCTACTTATCTTTACACATAGCAGGAATAGAAATAATCTGGGGAAGGAATGGCGGTCTAAAACGGACTAATTGTTTAATTGAATAGGAAGGGAGGATACATTTGTGGATTAGCATGAATTTGTATCAATCTGATCTATATATACTGCACATATAGGTAACTGGACTAAAATAGTTTAAGGTGCACCATAGAGGGAAGCTGAGAGTGAGATATAAAATCTGAAGTTTGTTTAGCACTCTTGTGGCTGAGAGCCAAAGAGGAAAGCAAGGTATATTAGAAAGAAATTAACTGAGCAAGGACAAGACGCAGTGCCTATGATGAATGATATCTCTTCCTTTTCTCGGGCTGAAGTTTGGTGCAGTTAATATCCTCAAGTATGAATGAAAGCACCCTTTTTCCCTGCATTGGGCTTCCTATCTAAGCAGCAGCAATAACTGGGAAAGCATAGTCTAAGGGCATGGCAGCTTATTTTATATACACTCGCTGTCGATCAGACACTTGGAAGTAGTTAGGGATTGCCACTCCATAATGCAGTTTCCTGTGGAAGGCACCATTGATTTAATTTAGCTTTTACATTTGAAGCAAGCGCTCAAATTAAAAAGTAGAAAGGCAGCACTGGATCAATGGGAGGTATTTCTTGATTGGTATGGGGAAGCCTCTAAACCAGTGGCCTGCAACCTGCGGTTCCCCAGATGTTTCAGAGTACAATTACCATGATCCTTCAATATTGGCTATTGTGGCCAGGGTTGATGTTATGTTATTGTGAGTTATGCCACACACAAGTGCAATTTTCATAGTCTCCAGGCCCTCTGACGGATCTGAAAAGGTTGGGGGATTGGGAGGGCTTAGTTAGTGAGATTGAGAGGGAAAAGCATAAGAGAGCTTTGATGTGCTGTTGGTAGCTTCAGTTTGGAAAAACCGGTCACTGTGTGCTGGTTTGTTTTTAGTTGGTAGACGTTATGTGGTGTTTGGTGCATGAGTGTGTGTGGGGTGATTTGTGTGCGATTGGTTTAGTTTCCTGTTGGGTGTTGTGGGGTCTGTAGTTTGCAGTGTTTCATTTTGTTTTTTCTTTTTTTCTGGGGCAGAGTTCTGTGTGTGATTTGCTCAATGTTTGAGGATGAGTATGCAGAGTGTATTTAGGACAGTTAGTGGGTTAGTTGTCTGGGTTCTTTATGCACAGTTATGTTGATTGGTCGAGTTATTATTATTCTGTGGTGATTTACAGGAGGATGCCTTATTTCTTTGGGTGACCCTGTTTCGGCTCATCAGGTTTCTGTTTTTCTCTGTGTTTCTATTATGATGTGTTGATGTTTTCCCTTCGATTATTTTTCTTATTTAGTTTGGTGAGTTAAAGTCTTTCTGAACTTTAGGTGGTCTTCTGTTGTTCGTATTTCCCTTTGGAGCAAGTTTAAATTTAAATTCTTGCTGCTATGCAGGAGAATGCTCTGCTCCCCCAAATGTGCACTTTAAGTATTGTTTAGGTTTGAGGCAAATGTCATTGCTGGAACTTAATGTTCGTTTTGATTTGTAGATGGACATTTTTTCCCCATATGAATTCTGTTCCTGGCCGTAGATTGCTCTGTGTGTTATGCATAGTGTTTTGAAGAAGGTTTGTCTTTTGATCGGTAGCCAATAATAGTGTTCTTAGTGCTGGTGTGATGTGTTCTCTCTTAGTGAGTGTGAGGATTAGTTGTGTTATGTTATGTTAGTTTTATTTATAAAGCGCACGTACGCTGAAGCATCTTGGCGCTGAAGGGAACATAGCAGGATCTTAGGCCAATAGAAGGAAAGAATTAGAACAGAAAAGTTTTAAGAGCCCAGCGAAAAGCCAGGTGGTTGTTTATTCCTCAGATAGTCACTGGGAGAGAGTTCCACCCGCTCGAATCAATAGCGATGCCCCGGGAGAAGATAAGCATCCTTTAGGTGGAGCAGGCAAACAGGTACACAGGGGCAGCATTTTTGCCTGCAAATATTCCGCCCGCAGGCCATGCAAGGCCTGGTGGACGATCGTAAGCGAGTTGAACTGTATTCGCTGCAAGCCAGGTAACCAGTGGAGCGATCGAAGCGACAATGAGATGTCAGAACCGTATGCGGAGCGTATGCAGAGCCCATGCATATCCGAGCAGCCTGATTCTGAAACAGTTGCAAACGGTAGAGTAAATAGCAAGGCTGAGCAAGGAATAGGGAATTGCAGTAATCAAACTGGCTAAGAACCAGAGATGCTGTCACTACCGGTCAAACCTGGGCCGGGAGAAAAGGTAAAACCTTCCGCAACACTCAGTTGGAAAAACCCAGTTTTGCAGATATCGCTAACCTGAGCATCGGTGGAAAGCGAGGAGGAGAACCTCAATCCAAGATTCTTAACCTCTGACACCGGCATCGGGCATGGACCAAGCTCACAAGGCCAGAAAGCCGAAGACCAATTTGAGGTAGAAGGAGAAAAGGGGAGTTTGGACCAAAGGGAGAGGGGGAGGGGCACACCACCAGGACCTCTGTCTTCTCTCCATTAGGTTTCAGACAGTTCTCGCCCATCCATCTACCCACCGCCACCAGGCAACCCTTAAACTGAGAAGCTGTGTCCGACTGGGCAGAGTCCAGCCGGAGAATAATTTGAGAATAATTTGAGTATCATCAGCATAGGAGTAACACCTGAAGCAATGGGTGCGGATGAGCAAGAGAAGAGGCCGAATGTAGATGTTAAATAAAGGGGGAGTGCAAAGCCCTGGGGAACCCCACAAAGCAGAGGAATAGCAGCAGAGATAAAGGAAGGAAGTGTTAACGTCTGAGAACAATCCGTCACAAAAGAGGCAAACCAAGAGAGGACCTGGCCTGAAACGGTTGGAAAGACTGGAATGGGTCAAGGAAGAAGTAACGCTCCAAAAAAGATTTAAGGAGGGGAGAAATCAAAGACTTGAGCACCTTCATAAAAAAACGGAGAAGCGAGATGGGCCGAAAAGTAGCCGGTATCAAAGGATCAAGGGAGGGCTTCTTCAAGGGTGGAATCACCACAGCCTGCTTAAGTTCAGTGTGAATAACACCAGACAGGCAAGAGTTGTTAACTGCTTGATTAATCCAGCCTGAGACCATGGGTGCAATTTCCCAAATTCTCAAGGGAATTGCGTCTGAGGGTGATGCAGATTTAAGTTGCCTGATAGTCTCCTCCATGTCTCCAACAGAGAAGATAGGGAAGGTGGACCAATGTTGCACGACCCCCAAAGGGGGGGTTATTGCGTCCCTGGAGTCGGTATCGGGACTAGACAAGTGAATTTGGTTACACAAATTACTGACCTTGGCAATAAAGAAGCTAGAGAGTTCATCACAAAAAGCCTGAGAACAGACTACAACATGGGTTATGGTAAGCCTGGATGATAAAGAGCGTACCACCGAGAACAGCTCCCTAGGTTTATTAAGCACCTTTTCCACCCTCTGAGTATAAAAGGCACATTTATGCAGATGGACTGCTTGATGATAGAGTTTAGATGCCTGTAAAAAGCCTATTTTATCGGCGGGAGGGTATAACAGACGCTACTTCCGCTCGGCTTGACGTGTAGTCTTGCTGCTGTGTTCAGTCTCGTTGTAGTTTTTTGACAAGTTACTGTGGCATTCTGAGATAGATGCTCTTGGCGTAGTCTATTTTTGACATGATGAGAGATGACGGCGAGTGTTCCATGTTGGAAGGTGATAAGGGAAGTATCCGCTTGATTGTGTCTAGGTGGAAGAAGCATTTCATTACTACTGTGCTGACTTGCGGATCGAGTGTTAAATCATTATCCATTAATATCCCAAGCTTTTTGATCACTTTGGATAGTCCTGGTGGGATTACCAATTCAGTAAGCCATAGATTTTGGTGGTGGTTTGACGGGTCATTGGGCGCAATCATGATATCTGTTTTGTCTGAGTTGAGCTTAAGGCTGTTGGTGCTCATCCAGTGGTTTATTTCTCTGAGGCAGTTGGTATGGGTTGGGTGGGAGTTGTAGTCCAAAACATCTGGAGAGCCAAATGTTGCAGACCCTCGAGTAGGGTCTAAAAGTGTAAAGAGAAAAACTGAGAAATAAGATACAAAAGCTGAAAAATAAGCAAAAAAAGATATCTAATTGCCTACCCTGTTGGTGCCCCTTACCTCGCTTTACCTATTGCAGACTTCTGGGGAACCTCCAGAATAGAAACAAACGATAGAGGATATTGTTTATTTTTTTTAGTGCACCCATTTCTTGTCAGCTTGCTGTGTAAATCCATCAGCCACATTTACAGGCATTATTAGGGCAATTGCTGGGAGTCAGTGCGGACTGAGCAGGTAATCTGGTAACACTACATACCCCAGGGACACCAGGGACCTTAGAAATTTGTCAAAGGACTTCCAGAATGTTAGGAAAGATTCAAAACAGTTTGTTGAAGAGTTGCATGTTGTCCTGCAATGTCATAACCTAGCATGGGCAGACACGAACCAACAAATGGCATGTAATAATGGCAGCAGGGGTGTGTCTGTGCCTGGTACAGGACTGAGAATTGCTGGACTGCACAGAATCCAGTGATAGTTGCTGAATTGATGCAAGAGAAAGTAGAATATATTGGCAAAATACCTGTGTTGTGCCGAAGGAAAGCAGACTGGGCAAACATTTATAATTGTAAACAAAATAAGAATGCGTCTCCACGGGATGACTTGGTTCTGTTGAAGATCGTGTTCACACAACTCCCAGGGCTTCTGTGTTTTTGCAACAGTTTCTGCCCAAGCTGCAACAGCAATTGAAGGTTGATTAGTGTTTGTTGCAAACAAAGCTTTTAACGGATTTGACGGTGGTGCTGAATCATTTTGTGTCATGTCAGGTACAAAAACATGAAATAAATTAATGCAAATTAAAGGGGAAGTGCACTCAAAAATGTTATTGTCCTAAAACATGGGCAATAATCAAAAATATATATAAAACATTTTTTTTAAAGTTCCTATGTAAAATTTGGAGCAAATGAGGCTCAAAGTGTTTACATGGGGGCATCTATTTTGTGATTTGAAGCAACCTCCTCTGTGCATGTTAAGTTGTGCTCTGCAGCGCTAATCAAGCAGCAAAAGCCTCCTACTGGGAGCTTTTGCTTACTGCAGCCGGAGCAAAACTTAACATGGAGAGGAGGCTGCCTTCACTTTCATTTTCATTTTCTGTGCTCCCCAACCCTAGGGAAGCACAGAAAAAGTAAAATGAAAGGCAGACCAATTAGAAATACTTCATTGGCTGCCGGCAGAGTTTTCATAATTGCTGCAAGTTTATTTTCTAGTGTCTCGTGCGCAGGAAACTAAAGAAGAAAGTCGCAGCAATTATGAACCTGTGCTGGATGCTAGCGAAGTATTCATAATTGCCTGGACTTGCCTACAAGCAGAGGTGCAGCAATTATAAATAAATGTATTTATAATTGCTGTGATTAGAAAACCACGGAAATCATAAATACAACAACGTTGTATTTATGATTGCAGTGGTTTCAGCTTTGAGTCTCCCAGGCTCCCCCGGCTTGGGGGAGCCCCGTGACACTCAAAGCAAAAGCCAGAGTAATCATTAATCCAACGCGGTTGTATCTATGAATTGCCAGGGGTTTCTTTTTAAGTCTGTGAAACTTAAAAAGAAAACCACAGCAATTATAAATACAGCCACATTGTATTTATGATTGCAGTGGCTTTCGCTTTCAGCCTCCCGGGTTCCCACGATGACCGATGACTTTCAGAATGCACAAGGTTCTCAGATGCATTTGCGGGAAAGCAACACTATTTGTTGGGACTCCTGTTTTTACTGTGACTCCCTTTCAGTCCGGGCACTTCAACGTCGGTTGGAGCCGTGGCAGGAGGTGTTCGAACGGACTCCTCCTTCGCATTTTCAGGCGTTCATCGACGAGAAGAAAAAACGCCCGGTAAGTTCTTTAATTTTCAGAGCACCCCGGCCGGGGGATACCTTCCCGGGTTCCTCTCGAGCCGGGAGGGGCGTGGATCGCTCTGTTACTGGGGTTCGCCCTGAGGTGCTTGTCAGGCCTAATAATTCTACCAGAGTTTTCTCCGAGGGTCTCCGTAGGGGCCTGTGAACACCGGAGTACGCTCCGAGGCCCCTCCTGTGGGGGCTGTTTGTAGACCCAGTTCTACTGAGTCGTGGTGTACCGGAGCTTGCTCTGAGGCCGCTCTTTCGGCTTCCCTCAAAAACAAAACTGGGGTGCGCCCCGAGGTCTCGGCTGGGCTTGAGGTTACCAAACGGATGTTCGAGGCCCGTGCCGATAAGGCTTCTACCGGGCCTAGGTCCGAGGTCCCTCGTACAGAGGCTAAGGATACCAACAGTTCTGAGGGGCCGGGCAAGGCCCTGTCGGTGACAGCGCACCATTCCCGCTCTTGTGGTGACACCAGATCTGTTGAGGGGGCAAAGAAGAAAGTTTCTTCTTTTGCCAGCAGTGCCGAGGCTGTTCCTTCCAAGGCTCAGTTGGCGGTTGGTAAGTCGCAGAAACATTCCAGGCCTCATAGTACCGGCTCTGCCGAGGTTCCTTATGTTAAGGCTAAAATGAAACCCCTGACCCATCGATGGGGACCCCTGCCTCACTTCATCACGTGCAGCAGTTCCCCTCAGATGAGGACAAAATGGCGGCCGTTCCCGCCACGACCACGGTGGCCATTTTAGGTACTACCCCTACAACTACGCCATCGGCCCCTGGTGTAGGGTTCAGTCCTTCGGGTGAACCTAAGGTCCCTTGTGCGCATCCTTACCGGCCGGTTTATGATTGGAACGCCCGGATGCCTCATCCGCACAATGTTTCGTTGCCCGCGGGGGCGGCTCCCTTGATTTATGTGGATACGTCGGCGGAGGGGCCGGTGTGGCACCCTTCCCTGTTACATCCCTGGATTTGTCCACCTTATGAGAGGCCTCCTCAGGTTCCGAAACAATCTCCTGAGGACGCCTTTTTCGGTAAATTTCAAGCGCTTATGCGCACCGACCCCATGAGGGAATATTTCAAAGGGCTTTTCAAGGAGATTCCGCCGGCGCCTCCCTTGCCTGTGGTGCCTCCCCTGCACTTCCACCTGTGCCTCCATTGTGCCCAGTGGACAAGGCAGTGCCTGACATGGCTCAGCAGGATCCTGACCTGTCAGATGACCCTCAAGGCGATCAGGACAACGAGGACCTTCCCCGTTCTACCAGAGCTTTCCATGACCGGGTACTGGACATGATGAGTTTCTTAGATGTTCCGGTGCCCGAGGCACCTGCTCCGCAGGAGGGCATGCTTTCTGGGGCATTCACCTTGTCTCCTTTGGAGCGTACCGGCCTGTTCTTGCAGAAGGACGTTCTGGCCGAGGTCTGAAGAGTTTGGGAAAAGCCACACTCAGGATTTTTTGTAAATAAAAAGATTGACGCGACGTACAGGCTACATTCCTCGGAAGAAGTGGCCTTGTCGTCTTGTCCGCCTCCCTCCTCCACAGTGGCGGCTGCGGCTACGTTGCAATCCAGACCTGCAGCATCCTCCTCTGCGACGGCTACTCAGGTCTTGGGAAAGGAGGACAAGCTTCTGGACTCCCTAGGGAGGAAAATCGTTGCTAATTCGGCCTTGCAGCTCAGGCAGGCCAATGCAGAATTGATTTTGGCGGGAGTTTACATGCGGATGTGGAGAGGTCTGTCGGAGTTTGAGGAGCACATTCCGGTCAAGAAGTTGGAGGATTTCAGAGGAGGCCTTTCCGATGCCAGGGTCTTGGCCCAGGATCTCCTGGAGGCTGCGGCTCATCACGTAGACACCTCGGCTCGGGGTCTGATGCTTGGGGTTGATACCTCGCGGCAAGCGTGGCTACATGCCACTAAGTTCTCGAAGGAGGTGCAAGACAAGGTTCTGGACCTTCCATTTGATGGTAAGGAGCTTTTTCACTCTTCTACTGATGTAGAGCTCACCAAAACCAAAGACAGCACTCAGACGGTCAAATCATTGTCTGTTCTGGTTAAAGCTCCCTTCAAGGCTCAAAGGCCGTTGTCACAAGGTCGACCTTCCTCTGGTTTTAGGGGCTTCCTCGACCGCAAATCTCGCAGAGTGGATACTCCTACAGGGAATAACCGCCTTAGACAACAGCGTATGCAGTATTTCTCCCTCTCCTCAGCCTCCTCATCAGGTTCAGGTGGCACCCCCACCGATAAACCTGCCAAATGAGGGTTTTCCGCACTCGCACGAGACCCTGGTGGGAGGACGCATTGCGTCTCATTGGGAGGCGTGGCAGGCCATCACAGAAGACAGATGGGTCTTGTCAGTCGCTCAAGCGGGCTTCCGCTTACCTTTACTCCCTACCCCACCCCTCAACCCTCCTTTTCAGCTGTCGGGCGCACCCTCCCTCAAAGCCGAGGTTCAGAAACTTCTGCTCCTCAGAGCTGTGGAACCCGTTACCTATGGGGAGCGAGGGGAGGGCTTCTACTCCCGGCTGTTTATGGGTCCCAAACCCAACCAGGCTGGCCTGCGCACCATCCTAGACCTTTCCCAGTTCAATCTTTCCCTACCCCAAGAGAAATTCAAGATGATCACGCCCGGCCAGATTCGCTCCTCGTTGCAGGCGGGCGATTGGCTCAGCGTGGTGGATCTTCAGGATGCGTACATGCATATCCTGATTTGGAATCCACACAGGAGATGCCTCTGTTTCTCTTTGGGAGAGGAGCACTTCCAGTTTCGGGTGCTTCCTTTTGGCCTCAGTTCGGCGCCGCGTGTCTTTACGAAGATGATGTCGGTGATTGCGGCCTATCTTCGTCTTCAGGGTATCCATGTGTATCCTTATTTGGACGACTGGCTCCTGCGCAGCCCTTGTCCATTGGCAGCAGCGGGCAACCTCCAGTCTCTCCTTCAGCTTCTGTTCCATCTTGGGCTGTCGGTGAACTGCTGGAAATCCTCCATGACGGTCTCACAGGACCTGACTTTCCTGGGTTTTCGTTGGAACACGATAGACTGCCGAGTGTATCTGACCGGGGACAGAATGGCGGATCTGTTGGCTACGTGTCAGATGTTTACGCAGTCGGAGAGCATGTCGGCCTGGTGGTTCCAGAGGCTTCTGGGCCTCATGGCCTCATGTGTACTGGCTCTTCCTCTTGCTCATCTCAAAATGAGACGGACCCAGATGGCTCTTCGGAGTTCCTGGCGTCAGGCTGTACACCCGGATTCCAAGCGGATAATGGTTCCGGATTCCATGAGAGTGGACCTGGACTGGTGGTCATCTCTCAGCAACCTGTAAGTGGGCGTGGGCTTCCAGGACCCAGCCCCCATAGTGACGATCACGACAGACTCCTCCCTTTTCGGGTGGGGTGCGACGTTAGATCTTCTTCAGGTCTCGGACCTCTGGTCACCTCAGGACAAGCTCCTGCACATTAATCAATTGGAGCTTCTGGCGATTTTTCTGGCGCTAAAGGCGTTCAGACCTCTCATTGTTAACAAGGTGGTCCGCATAAGAACGGACAATGCGGTGTCAATGTACTACATAAACAAGCAAGGGGGAACAAAGTCTCCCCCTCTCGTGGATCTGTCCATCCAGATTTGGGAGTGGGCCGTGCTTCATGGGGTCTGGCTGCTTGCAGTGCACATCCCGAGCCGGCTGAATGTCACCGCTGATGCCCTCAGCCGGCGGACAGTGGTCAGCTACGAGTGGGAGTTGAAGGCGGAGATCCTCTCATGGATTTTCTCGCGTTGGGGCACACCGGAGGTGGACCTCTTTGCCACGGCGGTAAACAAGAAGCTTCCTCAGTACACCTCCAGATGTGGGCTGGGAGCCTCCTATCTGGGGGACGCACTCGAGATCCCATGGCACAACATGAGAGCTTACGCCTTCCCCCCCTTTTCCTCTGGTTCATCGAGCAATTTGGAAGTTTAAGAGCTCTGTCAACTGTTATCTTCTACTGATAGCTCCGTGGTGGCCGGCCAAGTTTTGTTTCTCAGAACTTCAACACCTGTCGGTGTGTCCGCCGATCAGGTTACCAGTAACTCCAGATCTTCTTCACCAAGGGGAACAGCAGATGTGGCACCCCTCCCCACAATCGCTCAACTTGGTGGCATGGTGCCTGAGTTCACGGCTCTAGAGCATTTGGGTTTGTCTGCGGATAACATGCGCATTATCAAGGCCGCCAGGAAACCCTTGACCAGATCCCAATACAAGAGTAAATGGCTCAGGTTCTGTCATTGGTGTTTGGAGAAAGAATTGACCCGAGGGTGGCGACGATTGACACCGTGCTGTCCTTTGTATCCTCCCTAGCAGAGCCAGGGGTTCATGTCTTGTCCTGCAGGAATTCTCTCAGCGATTTCCGCCTACCTCTCTATAGACCGGTGTTCTTATTCTTTAACTAACCCGGTGGTGAAGAGACATTTTGCTGGTTTGACACGCATCTACCCTCCGGTTCGAAGTCTGCACCCACCTTGGGACCTAAATGTAGTCCTGACGGCACTGTGCCATAAACCCTTTGAGCCGATGGCTACGGTTGACCTCAAGTACGTGTCCTGGAAAGTGTCCTTTCTGGTAGCCGTTACGTCAGCCAGGAGAGTGAGTGAGCTCCAGGCATTGTCGGTGGAGCATCCTTTCTTGGTCTTTCACAAGGACAAGGTAGTCCGTCGGACGAACCCAGCTTTCCTACCAAAGGTGGTGACCGAATTCCATCTGAATAAGTCGATTTCCCTTCCGGTCTTTTTTCCGAACCCTGCCTCGGAGGCGGAAAGGGTTCTTCACTGCCTGGATGCCCCAAGAGCTCTTAAGTTCTACCTGGACAGGACTTCCGAGCTTCGGAGCTCTTCCCAACTGTTTGTGACCTTCGGTAAACCCCAGGGCAGGCCGGCGTCTAAGGCATCCATTTCCAGATGGATTGCTGCCTGTATCACGGAATCTTTCACCGTCCAAAAGCTGAAACCTCTTAAAGGTATCCATGCACACCAGGTGCGAGGCAAGGCAGCCGCGGTTGCTTTTCAGAAGTATGTTCCCTGGGAGTCCATCGCTAAAGCGTCTACTTGGGCCTCCCCATCTGCTTTCTGTAAGCATTACTGCCTCGATATGAGCTCTAGAGCTGACGCTCAGTTCGGCCAGGCTGTGCTGAAGAACCTGTTTCAGTAAGGGGTATTTCCATCCACCCATAGTTCCTGTAAGGAGTGCTTGGGAATCTTCCATAAGTATGGATGAAAGGGGACGGGACGTAGGAGTATTACCAGGTTACTCACCGTAGTGACCACCTTACTCCTAGTCCATAGTCCCCTTTCCTCCATACGCCCGCCAGCCGTCCCCTCTAATAAGGTTCCTCTGTTATTGCTAATGGGTCTTTGACCCTGCGATAGAAAAGGACTGATGGCCGAAGCGCGGGGCAAAGCCAAGGTGGGCAGGGTTACGGCTGCGGAGAGACACATTTTTGAAAAAAATGTGGATGCTTTTTACAAAGTGCTCCGGTCCCGTCCCACAGGAGGGAGAGATATCCCATAAGTATGGAGGAAGGGGACTATGGACTAGGAGTAAGGTGGTCACTACGGTGAGTATCCTGGTAAGACTGTGTGATTGAAGGGAAACACGTGTCTTGCTTAATAAATACAGGAGAAATCATTCAGCAATTTATTTTCCTTCTACTGTGACTGCTCCTCTTTCTGTGGCTTCGGGTCCAATATCACATCAACCTCCTTTTTTATTGAGTCTGACTTCTCTCGTAAATCTGTTGGGAGAAGATTTACTGTGCAAATTAATGCATACATTACATTGTACGCCGGTTGATGTGTTCCAAGAAAATGCAGACATTAGCTACATTGCAAGAACAGTAAATTGAGTCACCCTAGTAAGGTACATTGAGGCAGGATCGTGTTGAATGATCGCCAAAAGTTAATGTTTGTGTACATACCATGATAATGATGTAAGGCACATTTGAAATGCATGGCCTGTTCATATTCGTGTGGCTTCTTCAAAATCCCTCTCAAGGAAATCACAATACCCCTTGAAACCCAAAGCTGAAATGGGAATTAGAATAGTGATAGAGTCCCTATCAAACCAAGTTATAATTGTCCAAACTATAAGCCCATGCAGTGCACTGATTCCTCTGATAAAGTACCCGTGTAGAGACCTTGTGTTTTGTCTAGGAACCGTGAGCTGTAAATTAATTGGTTTCCCAGTGCTGTCAAACCATGTGACAATTTATTCCTGTATCTCTTCTTTTGCTACATGTTTTACTCTTGTTGATTTATCCCAGCTCCTTCTTATGAAGCATGTGAAGAAAACACACTAGTCCTTCTCAATGCTTTTGCTGAAAGGGCAGAAGGCTTACTATTAAATATTGCAACGGTGCAAACCCAGGATTCATTAGGTCATGATATTTCTGCAGGTGCACGCTGTTTATGGTACCATGCAGGCAATGGTACACATGAGTACACCTGACCTGCTTGAGTGGTCTCTCGAGGCTGAGTAGAAATTTACTTTTGTTAAAAGCACGCATGCTAGTGAACCTACACTGACTAGCAAATTACAAAAGCCTTTGATTCTATTCTATATTTGCTGAGAAACACAGTAACAAGCACTGTCCTATAGCTTACTCCAGCACAGCGCGTAAACCTGTTACAGCTAAACACATGCTCCTTGTAGCAGTGCCCCATGAGGTAACAGCCTTACTGTTGAAAACCAAGACTCAGTATTTGTCTGCTCCTCCTTTCACTAAGTATGAACTCATTTTTATTAAATTCCACACTGATTTGGTGCCAAGTTCTCAACCTGTGAAGCACATGATTGCATTACTGTGACCACAGCCTTACAAGTTCTCTGAAGGATCTTTGTGATATACCCCTTCCAAACCCTGACCTTGTATATTTTGTGTGTAGCTCATGTTTGAGAAGCAAACAAGGTAGGCTAACTGATGGGTATGCGGTTTGTACGGCACACAATGGATTTCATAGCACACATGTCCCTGTAGTCTACTCTGACCAGGTGTCTGAACTTATTGTGCTAGCTTGGGCCGTCACACTTTTCGTAAGGTAAAAGTATCACCTTCAAACGGATTGTGTCCTCCCACGTATTCTTCATCTTTGATATCTCCTTCCAGAGCTGGCTGCTTCGTAATTGTTTTTCTCCCAGTAGAGAGCACTGTGTTCGTCGCCGACTCGTGCCCCTCATGGTCTCCGTCCACCCTTGAGTACGATGTCACCGTCTGTATGTATAGCACGCACTGCGCCCATTAGTTCAGTTCTGTTTTTCCACTGTACAGTTTGCTTCGGATTGGTTAATTGAATTACCGTTTCAACACTCAAAATGTCGACTCCATAAACTGAATTTAAGAAATGCAGAGACTATGGGGCCAAGATGTCCATCACTGACCCACTCTGTTTTTGTCTCTGGTGTCTGGGGCTCAATCAAAAGACTGAAGACTGTGGCTCCTGTCAGTCCATGACAGGGAAGGTGTTAAAGGAGAGGAAGCCTAAATTCACTTTGGGTAGGCCCTTGTCTAAATCCCCATCAACGACTCTTTCTGATTAAAGGAGCTCAAGGTTCACCGCTGCGAAAGCTCTCCAAGAAACGCTTGCGGTCTCTAAGTGGTTCATGCCACTCGTCATCCTCGGCTTCTCGTAGAAGGCCAAGAAAAGGCGTTGTAGGTCTAGTTTGACGTCTTCTGACTCTCTTCCGAACGCAAAGTATCTTGCCCAGGTAAGTCAGACTCTAAGGCAGAGTGGGAGGATTTTCGCCTCTGTATGCTAAACATTTTTGAGAAGGTGGCTTCTCCTGAAAGGGGCCCCTAGGGGACCCTGACGTCTATGGAAACAAGGCAAGTCACCACACACGATAGAGACGCCAGACACGAGGTTGTATTCCCAAAGCTAGGGTTTTATTGCAAAGCAAAAGTCTCAGTTGGCCAACTCGGTCTCACGCCCCACGACGTGTATCTCTAGACCTTGAGGGACGCAAGAGAGTGAATTACGTACATCAGTTACATATATACAAAATGCATATCAAACAATCAGCTATGACAAGTTTAACACCCCCCCCACTTAATGGGTTTCTTTGAACTTGGTGTGATGATGGACATCTCCGACACTATGACACCTTCAAACATCTATTCTAGTAACAATTTGCAATTTTGTGAGTGCGAAGGCATCTTTCGGTTATTGACTAGAAAACGGCGCTTCTGTTCTTGGAAGCGAACTACATACGGGGGGAGAGTTGCATTCCGGACCTTGCTATCTATCAGGTGCTATTCGCGTCCTGTGAGCCGACATGCTCTAGCGGGCTCAGCAAAGGGGGGCCGTAAGAAAAGTATAATTCAAGCCTTTAGCGGTATTATTCTAACATATTCTACCATATAACGAGACTGGCTGGCAGCTGTGAAATGATTAAATGCCCTGCAGCTCTGCTTCAAGGCTACATTCGGGAGGGAGCCAGGCATTCTTCCTGGCGCTGCCTACGTTTGTGTTTCAGCGAACTCTTGTTACCCTCACGGCCCTGCGGCCTTGTCCTTTTCACATACAGACAACAATGTTTCACAGTCGAGCAGTGTATGCGGAAAATATACTGCGAAGCAATAGGAACAGAAAGCAATGAGCAATGGTTAGAAAACAAAATGGCGATTCTTGTTACATCAAAATGGCCGTTCATTGGCAAACTCTGAGACGGTTGGCCCACGGCCACCAAAATGCGTTTGTGGTATCAAAGTAGAGGTATCCGTATTTCTAGACTGACAAACCCTCCTTTGGCCATATGCCAAACGTCTCATCTATTTATTGAAACCTCCTCTAGTGATGATGAATCTGAAGTTCTTATGTCTGAGTCTTGCATGCTATCGTGGACATCGTTGTCTTCATCAATATCTATTGCCATCAACTCTTTTAGTGCTCTCATCTCATTTGGGTCTGGGCTAGTTCAATCATGAGGTTGTTTTTTCTTTGTTATCATATGCATGCATCCTTCCGTACATCCCTCAGTTACCTCAGCGCAAACAATGGGTAAACAATGTACACAACAACAGCACGTTAGGAATATTCCGAATACCACTACTAATATTGAGATCAACTTCCATCCCCAAGATCGTAGTATTCCCCAAAACCAAGATCCTATTCCTCAGCTCCCTTCTCCAGTAGGGAGTTCAGAGCTTAGAACGTGCATTTTCTTTATTGCTTCAAAGATCGTGGGGGAATAGTCATCGACATAAACGCAACATGCTGATCCCACTATTTTGCAAATTCCCCCACGATCAACCAGGATTACATCAAGAGCCATTCTATTTTGCAGCGTCATTAACCTGATTCCTCTTTCTTCCAGCGTCATGTTAAATAATATATCTGTTTTGTTTATTGTCTTCTTTAGGATTCTGGACAGTTGCCTTATATTATATGAGTTCACTATCTGTCCTAAGAATGGAATTAATGATTTCGCTACATCAGTTGCTATTAAAACACCTTTGTCAGTCCTTTTTACTCTAGTTTTGGATAATCTGGCCATGGCTGCTGTTTCTAAGAGGAATACTCCTGGGAACAGTAGCCCTAAGTAACATGTACCTCCCCAGTTTCTGGGCAACCAAGGGTATGCTTTCTCTCCGCATATAAAATAAACTGGATCACCTACGTATACTGGTTCTATTTCCCATATTAGTACCACTGTATTCATACAACCAGTATATGTTCCGACTGAAAAAGAGCCTTTCTTTTTTAGACAAAAAGGGACAGTTCTTGGGCTATAATTCACTGTGTAAGATGAGGGAATTGCATCTTTGTCCCCTTCTGTTCTTACACGAAACGTCATTACAGATGTTTTTTCTGGCGGGGACAATCTATCTCGTCTATTTTGTCGTGTTATTTTTCGTGTACTTTTCTTCGTGGGCTCTGGGGCTATTACTTGTGCTTTATGGAAAATTGAACAACCCACAGGCTTCATTATTATCTCCTCAAACTCATTCATGTTGGTTCTGTCTAATTGACCCGTATTACTCTCATTCCATTTCCCATAGAACATTGCACCTAAAGATGCGCTACATGCAGAACTTAATGGTAATGGCTGCACATACCACCCTATTCCTTTCCCGGCATGCTGTGGTAAATGGGCACATACCCAGCAGTTTGTTTTCTTCAGGATTGTATGTGTCATGTTCATTATCAGCAGTACGGTATAATTTCCAAAACCTTCCCTGTGTTTTTCTTCCATTGGGAGTAGGGTATAATTGGTCACCTGAACCGGGCTTTCAGTAGTGGATATATTAATTATTGGTAAAAACATTTCTAATGGGGTATTGTTTCTACCCACCATAATATTAGGGCTGTCGATATTGGTGCTACCACGCTCATAAAGCGCATTATTATCGTTAGTACCAGCATACAATTTGTTTTACCATGCGTTTTTCTTAAACTTATAGTCTTTATAACTGACTCATTCTCAGGGGTGGTGGTGCAGGAGGAGGCTGGAACCGGTCCCGGCATGTTTCTCGTCGTCCTTCTTCTTTTTTATCACAGTTCGTTGTGGATATCTTTCTTCGTCGCGCTTGCTCTGATGTTAATAAGTTCAATGGAATTGTCACAGTTCAGTTCTGCCTGTCCTTTTTAGCCTGCATTCGATTATTCATTTGTAGGCGAGATCACTTGTCCCTTCTTTTACTGCTCAAAGGACCTTTGATCAGTTATCTTATCGCCTTAGTATCATGTGCGCCCAGCATGTCCGCTCTGGTTCAGGATACATGTACTTTTTATGATCGCACCGAGGAGCCGCGAGTCTTGAATTGTCCGACTTGCACAATTCTCACGCTTCTCTCCTCTACACCTCTGGTTCCTTCTCCGTCCATGAGCTGAACCAGAGGTTGACATAAACACCAAAAAGACTGCGGATCACTTTGTCTTCCGAGGCCGCAGGTTGTATCGCCTTGCTCCTGGTATCGTATGATCCGTGAACAGTGCCGGTGCACTTTCAGATTCAGGCTTGAAGTCAGCCTGTGGCGCTACTGCAGGTGCTGGTGTGCGCCGCGCCAATGATGCAGATCCGTTCTTTGGCGTGCTGGCAAGTGCTGGTGGTCGCTAAAGGGGTACACGATTTGGTTTTGCAGGTATCTGCAAGGCAGATTTCGCGTCGGTCAGCAGTGATGTCGATTTTGCTGGGCAACGTTGGGGCACTCTTTGCCCTTCCCCCTCTTTGGCAATCGTCTCAGGCTTTGTTTCGAGTTTCACTTCTCGTTTTGGCAGAATAGGTGGCTGCTTACTGGCAACAGTTTATTTCATTTCTGGGACCGCTGTCTCTTTCCGGTCATCAGTGTAAGGCAAGTCTTTCAGTGCAGTTGGAATCTTCTTGGCATGGGTGGCATGGATCCACGACTTCCTTCCATCCACCCGTATTGCCGTCTGCGTCGCCAAAAGTACTTGATGGGGCCCGTGCCACCTGGGTGCTAATGATGACTTTCTTTCACTGTTTTTTAGCAGCACCCAGTCTCCTGGCTCCAGCGCGTGCCCTGGACCGGTGTACCTTACTGGTAATGCCTCCTGCACCTGCTGATGAATCAAATGCAATTTCTGCATTAAAAGGCCACAATAAGTACTCAGCACAGGATGTTCTATCTCAGTAAGTCGTTTTGGCTGAGGTGCGCACCAAACATTTGCCGGCCTCCCCATTACGATTTCGAACAGGGAGAGCCCAGTTTTAGCCTGTACAGACGTACGCATGCATAATAGTGCTATTGGTAATGCATCCACCCAACTCAACTTGCTTCCCGCACAAATCTTGCTAATCTTTGATTTAAGAATCCCGTTGTGCCTCTCCACAAGACCGTCAGAACTCGGATGCCTTGAACTATGGAATCTCTTATCAATCTGGAGACCCACACATATCTGTAATACCACTGCACCCACAAAATGCGGTCCATTATCAGACCATAGGACTCGGGGCAAGCCAAATCTGGAAAAGTACTCCTTCAACATTACTTTTGCCGTACTCATTGCTGTGCAGTCCTTCAAAAGATATTCCTCCACCCTCTTACTGAATGCACAGATCACCACCAAGACGTATTTTAAGTTTTGGCACCTCTGCATCTCTATGAAGTCAAAATGAATGACCTCAAATGTCATGGAGGGCGGGCCAAAACTGCCTGTTGGAGTCACTGTTCCCTTTCCTACATTGTGTTGTAAACACGTGATACAGTTCTGCACCAACCTCTCTGCATTCTTTATGTTTACATTCTGCCATACTGTAAAAAGGTGCTGAATTATTTTCTTGGCACAGATGTGCGTAGTGCTGTGGGCCATTGTGACCATTGCAGTCACATACGAATTTGGCAACATTCAGTTTCTAGTTCCCTTGTCCACCCAACAACCCTCCAGATCCAACTCAGCAGATCCCTCTGCCCATCCCTGTATTTCATCGGCCGTAGCCTCGGCCTGCATTTCTTTGACAGTCGCAACTCCATCTTCTATCATACAGGGTACTTCCTCTGTCTGAACCTTCATCATCTTGGTATTAAAATCAGTGGCAGTTTGTTTCGCAATTCTGTCTGCAAACGCGTTTCCCTCTCCTACTTTGCATGTTACCGTTTTATGTGCCTCGCATTTCACTATTGCTAGGCGCTTTGGAAACGTGAGTTCAGACAGCAATCGTACAATCAAAGGGCCATGTTGAATTCTGGCACCATGTGATGTCAGAAACCCTCTCTCAGCCCAGAGTCGACCAAAGTTATGAACCACTCCAAAAGCATACTGACTATCAGTATATATATTCACATTCAAATTTTGGCTCTGGTCAATGCTATTATTTCCGTGGCATGTGCTGAATTATAGAGGATTCTTTTACTTTCTACAACACTCTCTAGGGTAGTGATAGCGTATGCGGCAGTTGTCGTGCCATCTGGTAATTTAAAACAAGAGCCGTCACAAAATAACTCTCCATCCGGCTCTTTCTGTGGAACATCACTTAAATCAACTCTTCCCTTGGTTTCTTCCTCAGTGACCATTAAGCAATCGTGGTGGGGTTATTCATTCTTCCCAATTTCTTTTAAGGTCAGTGGCATTAATTCTGCAGGATTCAAAGCGCTACACCTCATAATTTGGATATGGGGCGCGAACAAGATAATCTCATATCTTGTCAATCTAGCAGAGGTGAGGTGTTGCGTCTGTGTCTTGTTTAATAGAACGTCTATGGCATGTGGCACCATCAGAATTAAAGTGTGCCCCAATACCATCCCTTCCGTTTGTTTCACTGAGGCAGCAGCCGCCGCAACAGATCGCAAACATCGTGGTAGTGCGCGCTGCAGGGTCCAGCGCAGAAGAAAAATAGCCGCACGGCCTATTTCTTCCACCTTGTTCCTGTGTCAAAACCGCCAATGCACATCCTTCACTTTCACACACGAATAGTCTAAAAATGTTCTCATAGTTCGGCGTACCCAAAACTGGAGCCGAGCATAATGCAGTTTTCAATCCATCAAATGCTTTCTGACATTCCTCATCCCACTGCAAATTAATAACCGCATCCTTTCTAGTTAAATTCACTAATGGTTTCACAATTAACGCAAAATTACCAATCCATTGTCGGCAATATGACGCCATGCCTATTATGGCTCTGACTCCTTTTTGTGTCTTTGGAATAGGCATACAAGAAATACTTTCTATGCATTCTGGCGTTAGTCTTCTCCCTCCTTTCGAAAGTAGGTAGCCCAAATAAGCCACCTCCTTTCGATTATACTGAAATTTCTTCAAACTAGCTTTATGGCCATGTGCCGCTAGGTGTGACAGTAGTAATACAGTGCTTTCTATACAAGTCTCCTCTGTGTCTGCAGCTAGCAATAGATCATCTATGTATTGCAAAAGTAAGCAACCCATGGGTAATTCCAGCATGTCTAGCTGTTCTTTTAATGCTCTACTGTAAATACTTGGACTTTCTGTGTAACCTTGCGGAATCCGCATAAATGTAAATGATCGTCCTCCTAATGTGAACGCGAACAAATATCTACTGTCCTTGTCCACTGGAATACTAAAGAATGCATTTTTCAAATCTACTACACTAAAATATTCTGCTGAGACAGGTATCATTGTCAATATTGTAGTGACGTCTGGCACTAGAGGAAATTGCGGATCTACTACCTTATTCAATGCGCGTAGATCAATTATGAAACGGTATGGTACCTCATTACCTCCTTTTTTATAAACTGGAAGAATCGGGCTGTTGCATGTACTGCCTGTGATTTCCTCGATTACCCCTAATTTCACCAAATCAGTAACAATACTCTTCAATCCTTTTTCACCTTCAACCGAAATTTTGTATTGGGGTATTCGCGGTAGGGTAACACCTTCTTTCAAAATAATCTTTACTGGCTCTATCTTTAAACATCCCACATTGTTGTCATGCATTGCCCATATACAGGTTGGTACTTTACTTAGTTCCCCTGGTAACGCTTCAGACGTGAATTCTGACACGGGGGCATCGTGTGGCCATATCGTTAGAAACACTTTGTCTGCCGTGCAATGTATAACAGAACCTAATTTTTCAACAAATTTAATCCCAACAAATTTTCTCCACAATTTTCTGTTAGAAGGAAAGGACAATGTTCAGTAAATGGTCCTATGGTAACTGGGACTGGTTTGGACACTGGGTTTATGACTGGTGTACCTGCAAACCCTACGGAAATATTCTTTTGCCCTGACAGTGGTATATCCGGAACCAAGTGATGGTCTATTGAACACTTCTGTGCTCCTGTATCTACAAGAAAGCGGTGCTCCTCATTCCCGACTCTCATTTCTACGTAGGGTCCTCTCTGATTCACGCGAATAGACACTGGTTCCGACCCCTGTCCTGGGCTGTCCTATTGGGGAAATAACACATCGTCCGATGTGTAATCATTACTATTACTGTAATACGTATTTGGCTGTGTATCGAAAACATTTCCACTCCTCCCTCTATTTCCCCCACTCTGATTTCCATATTGTTGATTTCGCTGTCCCTGATTCTGGTTTGGGGCATTTTGGTTTTGGCCTTGGTTTTGATTACCTCCGTTATTATGATGCTGCTGCATAGTATTCCTATTTGGTCCATTCGCTCCTGGGTGTCCTCTATGCTGTCTCCTCGGACCAGACCCATTTCTATTCTGTAGATGCGGGCATTGCGCTCGTCAATGTCCTTCCTCTTTACAATATGCACACTGATTCGGTCCCACTGTTTCCCCATGCATATTCGAATTACTCCTTCCTTGTGCGTTCCCTCGCCCTATATTATGTCATGTTACTTGCTGCAATAGTACCTGTGTTCTAATAAGACATTCTTTCAAGTCTGTACCCACCTGTTTTAGCAACGATAATTCATTCATCATCTCCTTCTGCCCCGGCGATGGTAACTGCTGCCGTTTATTATGCGACCCCTTTTCCCCCTTCCCAGGTCTCCCAATATCCCTACTCCTGTACGCAGGTGCAGTAAACATTTCGGCATAATCATTATCTAATTCATCTTTAAGCTCAAAAAGTCTATATACATGTTCTCTCACTTCTTTATCCCTCTCCCTACAGCGTGCTAATGCATTCAAATCTAACAATCGTTGCGGTGGTAATTTCCCAATTAGCTGTTTCCATTTCTCCACCAAATATTCACCCATGCATTCCAACACTACCTGTCTTTCGTTGCTTCTACGGAAGTCATATATCGAAGCCAATGTTGCCGTCCCATCATTCCCGTCTATATACATCTCTACCTGTTGCTGCAATTCCACCTTCCTTTCTTTGCTGATTACGCTGCAGGTTACCCTCGTCCACCCCCGTTGGTCAGTCCTGCCGCTTGCCCCCGCGGTTTCAACTTCAACCCCGGGAAGAACGGACGGTACTGAGTCTGTGCCTGAGGCAGGAGGAGCGGATGGGACAATGGGAACAGGGAGTGTCTGTTGTAGGCCTGGTTGGCTAATAGGAAGTGTTACGCGCGCGGTCTGTGGTTGTGGGAGGGCTTGAGCTACCGGAGGGGGAGCTTGAGCTACGGGCGGGGTCTGGGCAATAGCTACTGACGTGTCTGGTCTTACTTCTGATCTTGGACCTTGTTTTGTATGGGTCAATATATTTTCTATCAATTCATCTGCTATGTGTAATTCTCGTTGTGGGTATATCTTTTCTATATTCAACTGGTCACGCCTACCTGCCCTTCTTAGACTCTCAGTCCACTCCTCCTCCTCTTTTTCTTCCGCTACTTCACCTTTCGATTTATGCCTGCGCGCATGCTTTGCTCTGCTTTTAAATCAGAGCATTGCTTCCTTTTTCCAGTCTTTAATAGTCTCAAATGCTGCAGTACGTGCTTTTTTTCTTACCAAAACCCTTTCCAGGTTGTCTATCCTCGCTATCTCAAAACTACCATTAATCGGCCACTAATGGTCTGGTTGCTTTCTGGTTTGCCTATGCCAAGTCTCACAGAATATTATAGCACCCACTCCATACTTCACATGCATCTCATACGCCGGCGTTCCCCCAGGTGGTACAATTTGGCCATCTTCCAAAGATTGTCTACCACAGCGGAAAAACCCCGCTAAGGTGGACAATACCCCAGGCATGTTTCAACCTTCCCCCTGGTTAATCAACCTTACCTAGGGCGTTTGATTTTGCAAAGCCAACTCTCAACCAATTTCAGGATGCTTTGAATCGGGGAATGACTCACCTGATAAATCAAGTCGTCTGTATACTGACGCACCAAAGGACGTCGTGTCTGCGTTTCTTGGCTTCCGTCTCGTTTCGGGACCCTTGCCTCCTTGTTCCCTAGCCAGGCACGTCGATCAGGGATCAGATGTGTGCAGATCTGCAAAGGAGTGTTGGGTATTTTGTGTAGATTTGGGGCCTGGCTGTATTTTCTTACCGCTGAAAATAATTTAGCAACAATCACTCCTTGTATTCAGATTGGGTTATGTATAATAATAATACAGTGGATATGCATTATTTCAGTACACAGACATGCGTGGTTGGTATGCGTGGTTGGTGGTATTTTTGGTGAGCATAATTCCTTTGTTTTATTTGTGGCCCCAATATCCAGAACCCCTTATTTTTGTTTAGATTTTTCGTGTAATCACTAGAGAGACCTCAGGCTTGCATTTCAGGAACACCACATGTTCATTTTTAGTGTGCCACCATGGGCAATTTCTCGCTGTCTTATCTACGGCAGCGAGCTACCATGCAGTATTTATCACCAACTTATTTACGTCTTGTGAGCTATGTCCAGGGCCTCCCTTTCTGCCGACTCATAGACCTCCGGCAGATTACAACACACACAGTTAGTTATAATTGCTCATACTGAATGACATTGTGCACACAGCTGCAGCCAAATCTTATTTTTAGCTACCTTAAAAATGACAATTGCACTGTCTAAACATCTGCCCACATCATCAGCACTGTATTGGTAAATGCACAAAGGAAAGAGAAAATAAAACACACCACCCGTCTGCTTTCAGATATTTTTGTGTATTATAAAAGTTGCATTTAAACACGATCTCACTCTTTTACAGAAATAAATGAAATAGCACAGTAACAGCATTATTTGTGATACACTGAGAAGAGAGTGGCAGGGAACAAGAACTCAATTTGCAACATTAAACACGTGGGTAAAGCCCAGGAATCTCCTTTCCTACAATGACTGAATATTTTCGCACACACTCAGCCCCCACACTTCAGCGAGATAATTACCAGGCTTGTTCAGCATGTAACGTCTTTGGCTGGTCGCCTTCTAGAGGGGTTCACCCAGCAAGGACAAGCATTTGCTGTCACTCAAACTGGGACTTGTTGACTGGAAATCCCAGTCTCTGCAACCAAGTTGAATCTGTTTTAGGAATCAGGCATCCCCAGCTATCAACTCAGTCCTTCTCCGAGCTGTGTCAAGATGTCTCTCCCCAGCTTTTTCCTCGAGATTATACAAGAAAACTCTGGTTACCTCCTACCAAAGGATCCTAACCAATAAAATTCTATCATGCCCTAACCACCATCTGCACACAATGGCTTGGCTTATACAGTTGCAACTGTAACCAAACTGATTTCCTGCTTATTCAAGGTCTTTGCTTCCTGCAGTTACTGTGGACAGAGCGCAGATAGAAGCAAAAAAAAAAAAAATCTGAATGTGCGTTTAAATGACTTTCAGAGCCTGTCATTTTCCATTCATTTTGCACTGGAGAACACATTATGTTATTAATGAGTTAGCGTGTTCGTTTTTTGTTAATGAGGTTAGTTCATTAATCCTCAAATGTGTCTCCTGCAACAGAGGAATTTCAGGTAAAAATAGTGCGCATTTTGAATGTACAAATGTGTGCTTTTAACTGTGAAAAAAAATTATTTGCATTTTATATGTAAATATCATTTTTGACTGAATAACCTGCCCTCACTTATATGTCCATGTTACACTGGCCACACATAGCTTGAAACAATTGCATCATAGCAATGCACCAAACCCATGCAGTGGTACTGCATAGAAAAAACATGCTACACATTGATCCTGTGCAGTAGTGCTGTACTCTGTGCTGTACTCTGTGTTGTAACACGCTTAATAACCTTACAGGAGTCTCTCATCACTTTTACAGGGCGCCCGAACACCTCTTGATCCCGGCTCGATCGTCCCGTCCTCGCCGTTCTCTGCCTTTCTCAATTACAACGTTGCGCGATGGAACAAGTGGGGGAGGGTCCCTATTTGGGCGCCATCTTGAAAGGGGCCCCTAGGGGACCCTGACGTCTATGGAAACAAGGCGAGTCACCACACACGATAGAGACGCCAGACACAAGGTTGTATTCCCAAAGCTAGGGTTTTATTGCAAAGCAAAAGTCTCAGTTGGCCAACTCGGTCTCACGCCCCGCGACGTGTATCTCTAGACCTCGAGGGACGCAAGAGAGTGAATTACGTACATCAGTTACATATATACAAAATGCATATCAAACAATCAGCTATGACATGTTTAACACCCCCCCACTTAATGGGTTTCTTTGAACTTGGTGTGATGATGGACATCTCCGACACTATGACACCTTCAAACATCTATTCTAGTAACAATTTGCAATTTTGTGAGTGCGAAGGCATCTTTCGGTTATTGACTAGAAAACGGCGCTTCTGTTCTTGGAAGCGAACTACATACGGGGGGAGAGTTGCATTCCGGACCTTGCTATCTATCAGGTGCTATTCGCGTCCTGTGAGCCGACATGCTCTAGCGGGCTCAGCAAAGGGGGGCCGTAAGAAAAGTATAATTCAAGCCTTTAGCGGTATTATTCTAACATATTCTACCATATAACGAGACTGGCTGGCAGCTGTGAAATGATTAAATGCCCTGCAGCTCTGCTTCAAGGCTACATTCGGGAGGGAGCCAGGCATTCTTCCTGGCGCTGCCTACGTTTGTGTTTCAGCGAACTCTTGTTATCCTCACGGCCCTGCGGCCTTGTCCTTTTCACATACAGACAACAATGTTTCACAGTCGAGCAGTGTATGCGGAAAATATACTGCGAAGCAATAGGAACAGAAAGCAATGAGCAATGGTTAGAAAACAAAATGGCGATTCTTGTTACATCAAAATGGCCGTTCATTGGCAAACTCTGAGACGGTTGGCCCACGGCCACCAAAATGCGTTTGTGGTATCAAAGTAGAGGTATCCGTATTTCTAGACTGACAAACCCTCCTTTGGCCATATGCCAAACGTCTCATCTATTTATTGAAACCTCCTCTAGTGATGATGAATCTGAAGTTCTTATGTCTGAGTCTTGCATGCTATCGTGGACATCGTTGTCTTCATCAATATCTATTGCCATCAACTCTTTTAGTGCTCTCATCTCATTTGGGTCTGGGCTAGTTCAATCATGAGGTTGTTTTTTCTTTGTTATCATATGCATGCATCCTTCCGTACATCCCTCAGTTACCTCAGCGCAAACAATGGGTAAACAATGTACACAACAACAGCACGTTAGGAATATTCCGAATACCACTACTAATATTGAGATCAACTTCCATCCCCAAGATCGTAGTATTCCCCAAAACCAAGATCCTATTCCTCAGCTCCCTTCTCCAGTAGGGAGTTCAGAGCTTAGAACGTGCATTTTCTTTATTGCTTCAAAGATCGTGGGGGAATAGTCATCGACATAAACGCAACATGCTGATCCCACTATTTTGCAAATTCCCCCACGATCAACCAGGATTACATCAAGAGCCATTCTATTTTGCAGCGTCATTAACCTGATTCCTCTTTCTTCCAGCGTCATGTTAAATAATATATCTGTTTTGTTTATTGTCTTCTTTAGGATTCTGGACAGTTGCCTTATATTATATGAGTTCACTATCTGTCCTAAGAATGGAATTAATGATTTCGCTACATCAGTTGCTATTAAAACACCTTTGTCAGTCCTTTTTACTCTAGTTTTGGATAATCTGGCCATGGCTGCTGTTTCTAAGAGGAATACTCCTGGGAACAGTAGCCCTAAGTAACATGTACCTCCCCAGTTTCTGGGCAACCAAGGGTATGCTTTCTCTCCGCATATAAAATAAACTGGATCACCTACGTATACTGGTTCTATTTCCCATATTAGTACCACTGTATTCATACAACCAGTATATGTTCCGACTGAAAAAGAGCCTTTCTTTTTTAGACAAAAAGGGACAGTTCTTGGGCTATAATTCACTGTGTAAGATGAGGGAATTGCATCTTTGTCCCCTTCTGTTCTTACACGAAACGTCATTACAGATGTTTTTTCTGGCGGGGACAATCTATCTCGTCTATTTTGTCGTGTTATTTTTCGTGTACTTTTCTTCGTGGGCTCTGGGGCTATTACTTGTGCTTTATGGAAAATTGAACAACCCACAGGCTTCATTATTATCTCCTCAAACTCATTCATGTTGGTTCTGTCTAATTGACCCGTATTACTCTCATTCCATTTCCCATAGAACATTGCACCTAAAGATGCGCTACATGCAGAACTTAATGGTAATGGCTGCACATACCACCCTATTCCTTTCCCGGCATGCTGTGGTAAATGGGCACATACCCAGCAGTTTGTTTTCTTCAGGATTGTATGTGTCATGTTCATTATCAGCAGTACGGTATTATTTCCAAAACCTTCCCTGTGTTTTTCTTCCATTGGGAGTAGGGTATAATTGGTCACCTGAACCGGGCTTTCAGTAGTGGATATATTAATTATTGGTAAAAACATTTCTAATGGGGTATTGTTTCTACCCACCATAATATTAGGGCTGTCGATATTGGTGCTACCACGCTCATAAAGCGCATTATTATCGTTAGTACCAGCATACAATTTGTTTTACCATGCGTTTTTCTTAAACTTATAGTCTTTATAACTGACTCATTCTCAGGGGTGGTGGTGCAGGAGGAGGCTGGAACCGGTCCCGGCATGTTTCTCGTCGTCCTTCTTCTTTTTTATCACAGTTCGTTGTGGATATCTTTCTTCGTCGCGCTTGCTCTGATGTTAATAAGTTCAATGGAATTGTCACAGTTCAGTTCTGCCTGTCCTTTTTAGCCTGCATTCGATTATTCATTTGTAGGCGAGATCACTTGTCCCTTCTTTTACTGCTCAAAGGACCTTTGATCAGTTATCTTATCGCCTTAGTATCATGTGCGCCCAGCATGTCCGCTCTGGTTCAGGACACATGTACTGTTAATCGGTTATCTCACTTGCCATAGAACCATGTGCGCCCAGTTTGTCCGTTCTGGTTCAGGATACGTGTACTTTTTATGATCGCACCGAGGAGCCGCGAGTCTTGAATTGTCCGACTTGCACAATTCTCACGCTTCTCTCCTCTACACCTCTGGTTCCTTCTCCGTCCATGAGCTGAACCAGAGGTTGACATAAACACCAAAAAGACTGCGGATCACTTTGTCTCCCGAGGCCGCAGGTTGTATCGCCTTGCTCCTGGTATCGTATGATCCGTGAACAGTGCCGGTGCACTTTCAGATTCAGGCTTGAAGTCAGCCTGTGGCGCTACTGCAGGTGCTGGTGTGCGCCGCGCCAATGATGCAGATCCGTTCTTTGGCGTGCTGGCAAGTGCTGGTGGTCGCTAAAGGGGTACACGATTTGGTTTTGCAGGTATCTGCAAGGCAGATTTCGCGTCGGTCAGCAGTGATGTCGATTTTGCTGGGCAACGTTGGGGCACTCTTTGCCCTTCCCCCTCTTTGGCAATCGTCTCAGGCTTTGTTTCGAGTTTCACTTCTCGTTTTGGCAGAATAGGTGGCTGCTTACTGGCAACAGTTTATTTCATTTCTGGGACCGCTGTCTCTTTCCGGTCATCAGTGTAAGGCAAGTCTTTCAGTGCAGTTGGAATCTTCTTGGCATGGGTGGCATGGATCCACGACTTCCTTCCATCCACCCGTATTGCCGTCTGCGTCGCCAAAAGTACTTGATGGGGCCCGTGCCACCTGGGTGCTAATGATGACTTTCTTTCACTGTTTTTTAGCAGCACCCAGTCTCCTGGCTCCAGCGCGTGCCCTGGACCGGTGTACCTTACTGGTAATGCCTCCTGCACCTGCTGATGAATCAAATGCAATTTCTGCATTAAAAGGCCACAATAAGTACTCAGCACAGGATGTTCTATCTCAGTAAGTCGTTTTGGCTGAGGTGCGCACCAAACATTTGCCGGCCTCCCCATTACGATTTCGAACAGGGAGAGCCCAGTTTTAGCCTGTACAGACGTACGCATGCATAATAGTGCTATTGGTAATGCATCCACCCAACTCAACTTGCTTCCCGCACAAATCTTGCTAATCTTTGATTTAAGAATCCCGTTGTGCCTCTCCACAAGACCGTCAGAACTCGGATGCCTTGAACTATGGAATCTCTTATCAATCTGGAGACCCACACATATCTGTAATACCACTGCACCCACAAAATGCGGTCCATTATCAGACCATAGGACTCGGGGCAAGCCAAATCTGGAAAAGTACTCCTTCAACATTACTTTTGCCGTACTCATTGCTGTGCAGTCCTTCAAAAGATATTCCTCCACCCTCTTACTGAATGCACAGATCACCACCAAGACGTATTTTAAGTTTTGGCACCTCTGCATCTCTATGAAGTCAAAATGAATGACCTCAAATGTCATGGAGGGCGGGCCAAAACTGCCTGTTGGAGTCACTGTTCCCTTTCCTACATTGTGTTGTAAACACGTGATACAGTTCTGCACCAACCTCTCTGCATTCTTTATGTTTACATTCTGCCATACTGTAAAAAGGTGCTGTATTATTTTCTTGGCACAGATGTGCGTAGTGCTGTGGGCCATTGTGACCATTGCAGTCACATACGAATTTGGCAACATTCAGTTTCTAGTTCCCTTGTCCACCCAACAACCCTCCAGATCCAACTCAGCAGATCCCTCTGCCCATCCCTGTATTTCATCGGCCGTAGCCTCGGCCTGCATTTCTTTGACAGTCGCAACTCCATCTTCTATCATACAGGGTACTTCCTCTGTCTGAACCTTCATCATCTTGGTATTAAAATCAGTGGCAGTTTGTTTCGCAATTCTGTCTGCAAACGCGTTTCCCTCTCCTACTTTGCATGTTACCGTTTTATGTGCCTCGCATTTCACTATTGCTAGGCGCTTTGGAAACGTGAGTTCAGACAGCAATCGTACAATCAAAGGGCCATGTTGAATTCTGGCACCATGTGATGTCAGAAACCCTCTCTCAGCCCAGAGTCGACCAAAGTTATGAACCACTCCAAAAGCATACTGACTATCAGTATATATATTCACATTCAAATTTTGGCTCTGGTCAATGCTATTATTTCCGTGGCATGTGCTGAATTATAGAGGATTCTTTTACTTTCTACAACACTCTCTAGGGTAGTGATAGCGTATGCGGCAGTTGTCGTGCCATCTGGTAATTTAAAACATGAGCCGTCACAAAATAACTCTCCATCCGGCTCTTTCTGTGGAACATCACTTAAATCAACTCTTCCCTTGGTTTCTTCCTCAGTGACCATTAAGCAATCGTGGTGGGGTTATTCATTCTTCCCAATTTCTTTTAAGGTCAGTGGCATTAATTCTGCAGGATTCAAAGCGCTACACCTCATAATTTGGATATGGGGCGCGAACAAGATAATCTCATATCTTGTCAATCTAGCAGAGGTGAGGTGTTGCGTCTGTGTCTTGTTTAATAGAACGTCTATGGCATGTGGCACCATCAGAATTAAAGTGTGCCCCAATACCATCCCTTCCGTTTGTTTCACTGAGGCAGCAGCCGCCGCAACAGATCGCAAACATCGTGGTAGTGCGCGCTGCAGGGTCCAGCGCAGAAGAAAAATAGCCGCACAGCCTATTTCTTCCACCTTGTTCCTGTGTCAAAACCGCCAATGCACATCCTTCACTTTCACACACGAATAGTCTAAAAATGTTCTCATAGTTCGGCGTACCCAAAACTGGAGCCGAGCATAATGCAGTTTTCAATCCATCAAATGCTTTCTGACATTCCTCATCCCACTGCAAATTAATAACCGCATCCTTTCTAGTTAAATTCACTAATGGTTTCACAATTAACGCAAAATTACCAATCCATTGTCGGCAATATGACGCCATGCCTATTATGGCTCTGACTCCTTTTTGTGTCTTTGGAATAGGCATACAAGAAATACTTTCTATGCATTCTGGCGTTAGTCTTCTCCCTCCTTTCGAAAGTAGGTAGCCCAAATAAGCCACCTCCTTTCGATTATACTGAAATTTCTTCAAACTAGCTTTATGGCCATGTGCCGCTAGGTGTGACAGTAGTAATACAGTGCTTTCTATACAAGTCTCCTCTGTGTCTGCAGCTAGCAATAGATCATCTATGTATTGCAAAAGTACGCAACCCATGGGTAATTCCAGCATGTCTAGCTGTTCTTTTAATGCTCTACTGTAAATACTTGGACTTTCTGTGTAACCTTGCGGAATCCGCATAAATGTAAATGATCGTCCTCCTAATGTGAACGCGAACAAATATCCACTGTCCTTGTCCACTGGAATACTAAAGAATGCATTTTCCAAATCTACTACACTAAAATATTCTGCTGAGACAGGTATCATTGTCAATATTGTAGTGACGTCTGGCACTAGAGGAAATTGCGGATCTACTACCTTATTCAATGCGCGTAGATCAATTATGAAACGGTATGGTACCTCATTACCTCCTTTTTTATAAACTGGAAGAATCGGGCTGTTGCATGTACTGCCTGTGATTTCCTCGATTACCCCTAATTTCACCAAATCAGTAACAATACTCTTCAATCCTTTTTCACCTTCAACCGAAATTTTGTATTGGGGTATTCGCGGTAGGGTAACACCTTCTTTCAAAATAATCTTTACTGGCTCTATCTTTAAACATCCCACATTGTTGTCATGCATTGCCCATATACAGGTTGGTACTTTACTTAGTTCCCCTGGTAACGCTTCAGACGTGAATTCTGACACGGGGGCATCGTGTGGCCATATCGTTAGAAACACTTTGTCTGCCGTGCAATGTATAACAGAACCTAATTTTTCAACAAATTTAATCCCAACAAATTTTCTCCACAATTTTCTGTTAGAAGGAAAGGACAATGTTCAGTAAATGGTCCTATGGTAACTGGGACTGGTTTGGACACTGGGTTTATGACTGGTGTACCTGCAAACCCTACGGAAATATTCTTTTGCCCTGACAGTGGTATATCCGGAACCAAGTGATGGTCTATTGAACACTTCTGTGCTCCTGTATCTACAAGAAAGCGGTGCTCCTCATTCCCGACTCTCATTTCTACGTAGGGTCCTCTCTGAATCACGCGAATAGACACTGGTTCCGACCCCTGTCCTGGGCTGTCCTATTGGGGAAATAACACATCGTCCGATGTGTAATCATTACTATTACTGTAATACGTATTTGGCTGTGTATCGAAAACATTTCCACTCCTCCCTCTATTTCCCCCACTCTGATTTCCATATTGTTGATTTCGCTGTCCCTGATTCTGGTTTGGGGCATTTTGGTTTTGGCCTTGGTTTTGATTACCTCTGTTATTATGATGCTGCTGCATAGTATTCCTATTTGGTCCATTCGCTCGTGGGTGTCCTCTATGCTGTCTCCTCGGACCAGACCCATTTCTATTCTGTAGATGCGGGCATTGCGCTCGTCAATGTCCTTCCTCTTTACAATATGCACACTGATTCGGTCCCACTGTTCCCCCATGCATATTCGAATTACTCCTTCCTTGTGCGTTCCCTCGCCCTATATTATGTCATGTTACTTGCTGCAATAGTACCTGTGTTCTAATAAGACATTCTTTCAAGTCTGTACCCACCTGTTTTAGCAACGATAATTCATTCATCATCTCCTTCTGCCCCGACGATGGTAACTGCTGCCGTTTATTATGCGACCCCTTTTCCCCCTTCCCAGGTCTCCCAATATCCCTACTCCTGTACGCAGGTGCAGTAAACATTTCGGCATAATCATTATCTAATTCATCTTTAAGCTCAAAAAGTCTATATACATGTTCTCTCACTTCTTTATCCCTCTCCCTACAGCGTGCTAATGCATTCAAATCTAACAATCGTTGCGGTGGTAATTTCCCAATTAGCTGTTTCCATTTCTCCACCAAATATTCACCCATGCATTCCAACACTACCTGTCTTTCGTTGCTTCTACGGAAGTCATATATCGAAGCCAATGTTGCCGTCCCATCATTCCCGTCTATATACATCTCTACCTGTTGCTGCAATTCCACCTTCCTTTCTTTGCTGATTACGCTGCAGGTTACCCTCGTCCACCCCCGTTGGTCAGTCCTGCCGCTTGCCCCCGCGGTTTCAACTTCAACCCCGGGAAGAACGGACGGTACTGAGTCTGTGCCTGAGGCAGGAGGAGCGGATGGGACAATGGGAACAGGGAGTGTCTGTTGTAGGCCTGGTTGGCTAATAGGAAGTGTTACGCGCGCGGTCTGTGGTTGTGGGAGGGCTTGAGCTACCGGAGGGGGAGCTTGAGCTACGGGCGGGGTCTGGGCAATAGCTACTGACGTGTCTGGTCTTACTTCTGATCTTGGACCTTGTTTTGTATGGGTCAATATATTTTCTATCAATTCATCTGCTATGTGTAATTCTCGTTGTGGGTATATCTTTTCTATATTCAACTGGTCACGCCTACCTGCCCTTCTTAGACTCTCAGTCCACTCCTCCTCCTCTTTTTCTTCCGCTACTTCACCTTTCGATTTATGCCTGCGCGCATGCTTTGCTCTGCTTTTAAATCAGAGCATTGCTTCCTTTTTCCAGTCTTTAATAGTCTCAAATGCTGCAGTACGTGCTTTTTTTCTTACCAAAACCCTTTCCAGGTTGTCTATCCTCGCTATCTCAAAACTACCATTAATCGGCCACTAATGGTCTGGTTGCTTTCTGGTTTGCCTATGCCAAGTCTCACAGAATATTATAGCACCCACTCCATACTTCACATGCATCTCATACGCCGGCGTTCCCCCAGGTGGTACAATTTGGCCATCTTCCAAAGATTGTCTACCACAGCGGAAAAACCCCGCTAAGGTGGACAATACCCCAGGCATGTTTCAACCTTCCCCCTGGTTAATCAACCTTACCTAGGGCGTTTGATTTTGCAAAGCCAACTCTCAACCAATTTCAGGATGCTTTGAATCGGGGAATGACTCACCTGATAAATCAAGTCGTCTGTATACTGACGCACCAAAGGACGTCGTGTCTGCGTTTCTTGGCTTCCGTCTCGTTTCGGGACCCTTGCCTCCTTGTTCCCTAGCCAGGCACGTCGATCAGGGATCAGATGTGTGCAGATCTGCAAAGGAGTGTTGGGTATTTTGTGTAGATTTGGGGCCTGGCTGTATTTTCTTACCGCTGAAAATAATTTAGCAACAATCACTCCTTGTATTCAGATTGGGTTATGTATAATAATAATACAGTGGATATGCATTATTTCAGTACACAGACATGCGTGGTTGGTATGCGTGGTTGGTGGTATTTTTGGTGAGCATAATTCCTTTGTTTTATTTGTGGCCCCAATATCCAGAACCCCTTATTTTTGTTTAGATTTTTCGTGTAATCACTAGAGAGACCTCAGGCTTGCATTTCAGGAACACCACATGTTCATTTTTAGTGTGCCACCATGGGCAATTTCTCGCTGTCTTATCTACGACAGCGAGCTACCATGCAGTATTTATCACCAACTTATTTACGTCTTGTGAGCTATGTCCAGGGCCTCCCTTTCTGCCGACTCATAGACCTCCGGCAGATTACAACACACACAGTTAGTTATAATTGCTCATACTGAATGACATTGTGCACACAGCTGCAGCCAAATCTTATTTTTAGCTACCTTAAAAATGACAATTGCACTGTCTAAACATCTGCCCACATCATCAGCACTGTATTGGTAAATGCACAAAGGAAAGAGAAAATAAAACACACCACCCGTCTGCTTTCAGATATTTTTGTGTATTATAAAAGTTGCATTTAAACACGATCTCACTCTTTTACAGAAATAAATGAAATAGCACAGTAACAGCATTATTTGTGATACACTGAGAAGAGAGTGGCAGGGAACAAGAACTCAATTTGCAACATTAAACACGTGGGTAAAGCCCAGGAATCTCCTTTCCTACAATGACTGAATATTTTCGCACACACTCAGCCCCCACACTTCAGCGAGATAATTACCAGGCTTGTTCAGCATGTAACGTCTTTGGCTGGTCGCCTTCTAGAGGGGTTCACCCAGCAAGGACAAGCATTTGCTGTCACTCAAACTGGGACTTGTTGACTGGAAATCCCAGTCTCTGCAACCAAGTTGAATCTGTTTTAGGAATCAGGCATCCCCAGCTATCAACTCAGTCCTTCTCCGAGCTGTGTCAAGATGTCTCTCCCCAGCTTTTTCCTCGAGATTATACAAGAAAACTCTGGTTACCTCCTACCAAAGGATCCTAACCAATAAAATTCTATCATGCCCTAACCACCATCTGCACACAATGGCTTGGCTTATACAGTTGCAACTGTAACCAAACTGATTTCCTGCTTATTCAAGGTCTTTGCTTCCTGCAGTTACTGTGGACAGAGCGCAGATAGAAGCAAAGCAAAAAAAATCTGAATGTGCGTTTAAATGACTTTCAGAGCCTGTCATTTTCCATTCATTTTGCACTGGAGAACACATTATGTTATTAATGAGTTAGCGTGTTCGTTTTTTGTTAATGAGGTTAGTTCATTAATCCTCAAATGTGTCTCCTGCAACAGAGGAATTTCAGGTAAAAATAGTGCGCATTTTGAATGTACAAATGTGTGCTTTTAACTGTGAAAATAAATTATTTGCATTTTATATGTAAATATCATTTTTGACTGAATAACCTGCCCTCACTTATATGTCCATGTTACACTGGCCACACATAGCTTGAAACAATTGCATCATAGCAATGCACCAAACCCATGCAGTGGTACTGCATAGAAAAAACATGCTACACATTGATCCTGTGCAGTAGTGCTGTACTCTGTGCTGTACTCTGTGTTGTAACACGCTTAATAACCTTACAGGAGTCTCTCATCACTTTTACAGGGCGCCCGAACACCTCTTGATCCCGGCTCGATCGTCCCGTCCTCGCCGTTCTCTGCCTTTCTCAATTACAACGTTGCGCGATGGAACAAGTGGGGGAGGGTCCCTATTTGGGCGCCATCTTGAAAGGGGCCCCTAGGGGACCCTGACGTCTATGGAAACAAGGCGAGTCACCACACACGATAGAGACGCCAGACACAAGGTTGTATTCCCAAAGCTAGGGTTTTATTGCAAAGCAAAAGTCTCAGTTGGCCAACTCGGTCTCACGCCCCGCGACGTGTATCTCTAGACCTCGAGGGACGCAAGAGAGTGAATTACGTACATCAGTTACATATATACAAAATGCATATCAAACAATCAGCTATGACATGTTTAACACCCCCCTGTATTGGGTTTCTTTGAACTTGGTGTGATGATGGACATCTCCGACACTATGACACCTTCAAACATCTATTCTAGTAACAATTTGCAATTTTGTGAGTGCAAAGGCATCTTTTGGTTATTGACTAGAACACAGCGCTTCTGTTCTTGGAAGCGAACTACATACGGGGGGGAGTTGCATTACGGACCTTGCTATCTATCGGGTGCTATTCGCGTCCTGGGAGCCGACATGCTCTAGTGGGCTCAGCAAAGGGGGTCCGTAAGAAAAGCATAATTCAAGCCTTTAGCGGTATTATTCTAACATATTCTACCATATTACGAGACTGGCTGGCAGCTGTGAAATGATTAAATGCCCTGCAGCTCTGCTTCAAGGCTACATTCGGGAGGGAGCCGGGCATTCTTCCTGGCGCTGCCTACCTTTGTGTTTCAGCGAACTCTTGTTATCCTAACGGTCCTGCGGCCTTGTCCTTTTCACATACAGACAACAATGTTTCACAGTCGAGCAGTGTACGCTGAAAATATACTGCGAAGCAATAGGAACAGAAAGCAATGAGCAATGGTTAGAAAACAAAATGGCGATTCTTGTTACATCAAAATGGCCGTTCATTGGCAAACTCGAAAACCCATATTTTGTCATATTGTGCATGAGACGGTTGGCCCACGACCACAAAAATGCGTTTGCGGTCTCAAAGTAGAGGTATCCGTATTTCTAGACTGACACTCCCACCCCTTCCATGGTGCTGAAGAAGGGCCATGACCACATTGTGCCTCTTAAAGCCGAGAAGGCTGTCCATCAAGGTTTCAGCTTGCATGCCCTCGAGCCTAGGCTCAAAACCTTTGACCCCTCGAGTAGACTCCAAGGTTTGAGACAAGGAAAGGTCTAGGCCTCATTCCACTGTTGCTCCATCGAGTCACGGGTCAGGTCCTTCGGTGTCGAAGACATCGACATCATTGACAGAACCAGTGGATGTTTTTAAACATCTCCCAAAGAAAGAATGTTTTTAAGTCGATGTCTTCTATTTTTTGGGAGGATGAGTCTTCTGACCAAGGTACCCCTCCTTTTGGGCTTCAGTTTGGTATCCCAAATGTCCCTGAGGCTCTGATTTGAAAGGAGTCTAGGATGGAACATCTTTTATACTCTCTAAAAGATGCAAGTGACATAGATACCTCTCCTGAGGTGAAGTCTGCTTCATCAGACCCTACTGATCATGCAAATGCCTCTTACAGGTCACTTATGAATAGAGTGACTGAGTATCTAGAATGGGGAAGGCCTTTTACTCTTTATCAGCAGAATTATCTTACTGATATTCTAGATAAAGGACCCTATCTTACCTTTTCACACTACTGCATTGAGTAAGACCCTCACTAGGAAATACAAGGCATCTAGTGTGGATGCAGGCTTTTAGTCCAAGCATCCAACTCCTGAAAGCCTTGTATTGCATGCTGCTACCTAATCATCAAGGACTGGCGCCTACCTGACTTTTCCGCCTGACAGGGACGACTAACGATTTGATACGCTGGCCAAGAGGATGTCCTCTGCCAGTAGCATGGTGCTAAAGTCCATCAATTCTACTTGTGCCCTGGCCAAATTTACATTCACATTATATAATGTTATAGTTATGGCGGCAGGACATACATGCAGCGACGACACTCAAATCTATGTTCGGCTTAAAGAACCTGTTGAAGCAATGGATAGAGTGTTATCCTGTGCAAATAAAATAAAACGTTGGATGCTGGACAACAAACTCCAACTAAACCCATCTAAAACTGAGATAATCAAATTTGGTTCAAAGAAAAAACTGGCTAACATCATACAGTGGGTTTCTTGTCCTGCACTTTTTGAGGTTCCAACATCATTTTCATCCAAGGTAAAAAAAAAACATGGATGTTTTTGGCAGGCAAATTTAAACTGTAATTTGCAGATGAGTGAAATTGTCAAAACTGTATATTTTTAACTCAAATTGTTGAAACCTTTGATACCACTTATCTCAGATGAAGATCGCTCAATGGTAGTTGGTGCACTGGTCAACTCTAGGTTAGAATATTGGAAGGCACTACTCCTGGGAATCCCAAATGGCCAAATACAACAGCTGCAGCTAGCCCAGAATGCTGTTGTTAGGCTTGTGTATTCACTGCCTAGATGCTCGGCCATTTTACTGTTTCGAAGGAATCTCCACTGGTTACCGGTACAATAGAGGATTTTGTTTAAGATTCTCTTCTTAATATTTAAATGTGTTCATGGGTCTGCCTCTACATATCTTTTTACAAATATTGTTGCCTACCACCCTGACAGTTGCCTTTGATCCACAGGACAACAGCTTTTGGAGTTTCCACCATCAAGATCCGTCTCGTGGGGCGATAGCCGCTTCTCTTGTGCAGGTCTGGGAGCCTGGAATTTGCTGCCATTTGATCTCAGGAAAACCGAATTCTTCTGTGCATTTCGAAAAAAACCTGGAATACTTACTGTTTGAATAGCTGTTAGTATGACTATCTGGTATGCCTACCTCCAATATTATACTATCTGCGCCCAGATGCAATTTTGTTGCTTGGTTCTTTTGGATATGTGCGTTACAAATCAACTCAAATCATTAAGGATGGAAAGGAGGCCATGTGTGCGTCCCTGCAGTCTGGCCTTTATTCTGCTGACAGTGTCAGCAGGGCTATGGCTGCTAGTACTGTTTTATGCAAAGTTGCATGGCGGTGTAAGTCTGGATTTGCACCTGATGTTCAATCCAGATTATTGAACATGCTTTTCGATGGTTCACATCTGTTCGGAAGCAAAGCGTATGAAAGTTTGGAAAACCTTCAGTCATCCAAAGCGGCAACAAAAGTGTTTGGCGCAGCAATTAGGCAACCACAACAGCCCCATCAGACTCCCCAAGGTTGGAGGGGTCGCCCCTTTCGGTATTATACATCGTTCGGAAGGGCAAGTGGGCAGGCCAGCCAAAGGGGCCAGCAAAGATTTCCTTGAGCTGGACAAGATCGTGGTGGAAAGACCGGCCAAGCGGCAACCTCCTTGCCATCAGCTGAGGCCACAGCTACCCCAAAACCTCTCTGAAGCCTTAGTCCACAGGACTGTTGTGGGGCAGGCTCACTCAGCATTTGGAAGAAGGGCGGGGCATTACTTCCGATGCATGGGCCTTGCAAACGGTAGCCCAGTGTTACTCCCTCCCTTATTTAAAAAGACCTCCAGATCCTCCAGCGGGAAGCTACTCCCTCAAGGTTCCAGATCCATTCCTTCTGCAAGACATTTCCATCCTGCTGGAGAAAGGTGCCATAGGGCCAGTACCTGTAGCGGAAAGGAACCGGGGGTGGCACTGCCCATACTTTTTGATCCCCAATAAAGACAGAGAATTGAGAGCCATTTTGGACCTGAGATACTTGAACAAGTTCCTCAGGAAGGACACGTTCAAAATGGTTTATCTTGCTCAGATCCTTCAGGCCCTCCAGCTCCCGGATTGGATGGTATCATTGGACCATAGGGATGCTTACTTTCATGTGCCTATTCACCACAATCACAGGAAGTACCTGAGGTTTGCCATTGGCAGTTCTCACTTTAAGTTTTGTGTTCTGCCATTCTAGCTCACCTCTGCTCCAAGGGTTTTCACAAAAGTCTCAGGATGGGAGGGATTCACAGCTACCCCTACCTGGACGATTGGTTGATCAGGGCACGTTCCCCTGAACAAGGCCACGGAACATCTCAGCATACCTGCCACTCTCCACAGACTGGGATTCTCCCTCAATTTCAAGAAGTCCCACATGCTACCTACTCAAAAGCTTCAATTCATTGCAGCGGTCCTGGATGTTTCCACAGGGAAAGCCTCGCCATCTGCTCAACCCATTCGGCTGATGGTGAGAAAGTTTGAGAATGCCCAAAGTCTTCCAGCCTTTGATTTTTTGAGGTTGCTCGGCCTCATAGCATCCGGCATTTTCCAGGTGCCGGAGGCTCGTCTGTGATTGAGGTTTCTCCAATGGACCCTCAGGTCCCAGTGTTCTCAGTTCTCTGGGAGACTGATGGAACTACTGCAGGTCCTGAGCAAGGTCGCACAGGATCTCCTGTGATGGGCCTGCGAGGAGAACGTACTGAAAGGGGAAACTTCCTGGCAACAGGACGCTTCTCTAACGGGTTGGACAGCCCAGCCAATTATCTGACACTTAGCAGTCGTTGGTCTCCATCAGAGTCCAAACTATGCATCAACCTTTAGGAGTTGAGGGCCGTCAGACTAGTGCTGATGGCCTTTCTACCTTCTGTACGGGGGAAGAATGTCCTCATAATGACGGACAACACAGTGACCATGTACTACCTCAACACAAGAGCAGGTGTATGTTGACTACCACTGTGCAGAGAGGCAATGCAACTCTGGTTTTGGGCACTGCAAGAAGTAATCTCTCTCACAGCCTAAGAGGAGGACATGGTGGCAGACGCTCTGAGCAGGCAGAGCACAGTCTCCCACAAGCAGAAACTAGTTCAGGAATTCCTTCAAGAGATCTTTGTACTTTGGGGAGCATCTCAAGTAGATCTGTTCACGTCCAGTGTCAACAGGAAGTGCGATCTGTTCTGCTCCAGGGAAGTTCCCCAGAGAGAAGGTCTGGGAGACGCATTCGTAGTGGACTGGGAATTTCCACTCCTGTATGTGTTTCCTCCAGTCCCCGTCATTCCTCACGTCATCAGGAGGCTTGAGGAAGTTCGGGAAAAACATGATCCTGCTTTCTCCGGATTGAGCCAGGAGGATGTGGTACCCGGACCTTCTGGACATGTCCATCTGCCCTCCATTTCGTTTTCCCCAAAGAGGACCTACTCTCACAAGAGGTAGGTCGGATTCTCCATCCAGAGATCAGGACTCTCAACCTTCAGGTATTACCCAGATTGTTCGAGTACAATTGTTCAAATGATACAATTGAACGAATTACAGGGGTCCGAATTGAAATTGACTGTATGGTCATTTTTATATACATAATGGGTTGGGTTGGGGTAATAATAATATAAGGGTATTGGGTGGTGGGTTGGGGTTGAATTGGGTGGGGCTCTGTAGGGGGTTTCCCCCCGCATATATATCCTAATTGACCGTTTAAATTCGGTCAATTGTGCAGAAGGTCAATTGTCATTCGGACAATTGTCATTCGAACAATTAGTATACAACCAACCTTCATGCCTGGCTGCTGAAAGGTTGAGATACAAGGATTCGGACCTTCCGGAAGACGTAATGGAAGTGTTGCTTATGTCTAGAAGACCAGAAACAAAGTATCTGTACTGCTGCCACTGGAATACGTTTTGCAGTTGGTGCAGAGCTAAGAACGTAGACCCTTTTGCTTGCGAAACATTGGTGTTTTCTTTTTTGCTTGATTTGGCCCATCAGGGACTTCAGTTTGCCAGGGTAAAAGGATATCTAGTAGTGCTTTCTATTTTTAAGCGCTCGCTAGTGCAGGGATAATATTATAAGATCCCTATTGTAGTCCAGTTTACTAATGTGTTCCCATCGGTCGCTTTGATTGCACCACTGTGGGATCTGAACCTTATACTGAAATTCCTCATGGGTGCTCCTTTGAACCATTACATTTATGTCCTCTAAGGATGTTAAGCCTCAAAACGGTTTTCTTAACAACCATTACATCGGCACGTAGAGTCAGTGAATCACAGGCTCTTTCATGTAAGCCTCCTTTTACCACCTTTTACAAGGAGAAGGTTGTTTTGAGGATCAGTACTACCATTCTACCTAAGTTAGTTTCTGAATGTCACCTAACTCAAAGGATTGCACATTCTACTTTCTACCCGCCACCGCATCCCTCCAAGGAGGAGGAGAGGCTACATCGTCTTAATAGGAGGGCTGAACTGAGACAAGACAACCAACATTTTGTGGCTTAAGTGGGTCATAGATTAGGACTAGCTGTGACGAGGCAAACCTTGTACCACTGGATTATACTATTTTATATCAGAATGCTACAATTTAGCAGGTAAAGATGTTCCTACTGGCTTACGATCGCACTCAACTAGGGGTGTGGCCACTTCATCGCCTTTACAGAGAGGAGTACCAGTACAAGACATTTGTGCTGCTGCTACTTGGTCCTCTCTGCATACATTTACAAAAAATTATTGCCTAGACTCTGCGTCGGGAAAGGAGGTCAAATTTGAGAAGCTTTTTTACACAGCGTTAATGACAAATAAATGTGTGTTCCCACCTCCTACATCATACTGCTTTGGAATTGTATCAAAGATGAGGAATAGTTGGAAGGACACAATCCATTCGAAGAACAAATGACTTAACCCTGGTAATGTTCTTTCGATTGGATGTTCCGCCCACTTATTCCTCATTGCCCCTCCCATTCTGCCCCTCAGTAGGATTTTTGTATATTACACCGTCGTCTTTTTTTCTGTCTGGTCTTTTTCACCTCGCAAATGTCTGTGCTTTTGAAGAGAGGACGTACCTGTCCCACAGGTTGGCAGATACTTTCGCACCCTCAGACTGCTTCGCAGTATTGGGTGCTCCATACAACAAGCACTCCAAGATGGCTCCCTGAAAGCGCCTTTTCCAGAACTCGATCTGGCCGGCCTAGCTCAGAATGAGTGAGCTTTATACACATATATGGCATAGCTGATCAAAGTCCTGTAAAGCATCAGGACAACAGCCACTGCCAGAAGCTTCTCCAGTAACAAGGTAAGAATAGGGCTTCACATGTCCCACGCAGAGTTTTCCAGCAATGTTTTAGCCTGCATTACCTTTTTCCAGCAAGTGTTAAAATAAGGGCGATTTTGTAATCTCAACTGCCTTTGTTTTGTTTGTTGTTTAGAAGCGTGAAGGATGCAGCTTTACATTCAGGAAAACTAATGCACATCGCAGGCATAAGAAAGCGTACAAATTACTGTCCACCTCTGTGCACAGTATCACGCTGCGTGATAAGTACCGATTAATGTAGAACATACAAAACGAGGTCAGGGCACACCCCTCTACAAGAAAGAACACGGCATGATAACCTTTTCTGTGGGAATGTACCCACTCAGAGTCGGCAGCCACATGTTTTAGCTCAGTGTACCTTTCACAAAGGAGGAATAACTATTTGCATATCAGTTTTTGTCCCGCCCTATTGAGCAGTCCAGCACGGAAGTGCTATGTCAATCCTCCTTTGAACAAGAGTACCAACAGCAACCCCAGACACGTGTTTCAGCCTAGTCGGACTGTGCCTCTCTGAGAACAGTGAGCAAGGGGTCCATGTCTGGATAACCCTAGATAACTTAGGGTTGGTACCTGTAGTGGAGAGAAACCAGGGTTGGTATTCTTCCTACTTACTAATCCCCAAAAAGGACAGAGGAGTGCAACCCATCTTGGACTTGAGATGCTTGAACAAGTTTCTTCGGAAGGGCAAGTTCGAGATGGTAGCTCATTCACAGATCCTTCAGACCCTTCGGGTTGGTGTCATGGACCTTCAGGAGGATTACTTTCATGTGCCCATTCATCAGAAGCACAGAAAGTACCTGAGGGTGGGGATTCACTTCTACCCCTAGATGACTGGTTGATCAGGGCTCGTTCTCCGGAACAGTCACAGGGTCATCTCAGTCGCACCTGCCTCTTCCTCCACGAACTGGGCTTGTCTCTGAACTTCAAGAAGTCCCACTTGACACCTTCACAGATGCTTCAATTTCTCCAACATGGGGTCTGGCATGGATTCACATGCTCATGAATATTCCCCGTCATCAGGCCGGGAATCCTCGGTATAGAAAAAAATCAGTATCAGTTTCGTTTCTGATCTGTCTTTCTCAGTAGTAACCAATCACTGGTCTCTGGGTCATACTGCCCCCAGCCAATGACTGCCCTCTCCCTAAGCCCCGCCCCTGGCAGCCATCCTCAGATTTTTACCGCACGTTCAAGTGTTGGGAGTCCTCGTGCTGTAGCTCTCGAGCTTTTGCTGCGTTTTCGTGCTTTTTTTCAGGAGATTTTCTCATTTTTTCGGTTAAGTAGAGCCTCAAGCTCCACCGTGTCTACATCCGATCAACGGGGATCCGTTTCGGAGTTTCTACGCCCCTCAAGGGTGAAGATTTCGTCGAGTTACGCTTTTGGAGGATTCCAGAAGTTCCGCGGCCTACCCCGGTCATAGCCCAGGAGAAAGGAAGCTCGACGCCCGGGAAGCTGTTCAGGACCTGCCCTGGATGCCAGCTTCAGAACGTTTTCAAGTAGGACGAGCATTCGTTATGCCTCGACTGTCTCCATGAGGACAAGACGCACAAGGAAAAGGACTGCGCGTTTTGTGGGAACATGTCGGAGCGGACCATGAAGGATCGCCACCTCCGTCTCGCCAACTGGCTGGAAGGGAAGAGCCCGTCAGGCGAGAAGAAGAAAAAGAAGTCTGAGCGGTCTTCTAAGTCCTGTGATGGCACCCCGGCGACGGGGGCCCAACAAAAGGCTAAGCACCGTGAGTCCACGGGCACCGGGAGCGCCAAACGGTCGGGCTCCTTGGCTGCCAGGCAGAGCGCATCCTCCCCGGGGCCATCAACCACGAGCCAACGTTCTGGCTCCGGTAAGAGGAAGTCCGAGAACCCGGCGAAGCTTCTGGAGAGGCCCCGGTCGTTCTCGGAAGATTCCGGCAGAGGGGGAACGAGGCTCAGACCCTCCCCCCAAGGTGAAGGCCCCAGGCGTACAGAAGGTGACGTTGGCCTTAATTCACCCTGCTAAGACCTCGATTGAGGATGTCGCCGCGGCCCTGGCTCAGCCTGTGGAGGCTACACCAGTGGAGGCGCCCTCAGGTACCAGAGTCTCCCTGCCACCACGGAGGGAGTCGTCTTTCAGGCCCATCGAGAAGACCCCCACGAAGTCCTCATTGGAAAGGGTGGGGGAGGGGCTGGTGGCCATCGTGGATACGGACACGACCTCTGAAGAGGAGCTCATCCAAGTCGTGGAAGAGGCCCAGCCCATCGGGAGGGATCCCGACGAGGGCGACGACGAGAGCGACGGTGTCGCAGACGAGGCTCCTCAAGAGCCCTCACTCCCATCGTTTCCGGCACCGGAGGACACCTCGGTGGCCATTTTGTCAGCCATCCAGTCCTTATGCTCGGAGATAAAGACTAGGTTGCCCCTTCCCCCAACGAAGGTACCTGAGCCAGACCCGACGGGGGAACCGGGACCTTCGGAGAGCCCACTTAAGAGGAGGAGGACGCATCCTAGGCCTCCTTTCCCAGCTCTGCGGCCTTCTCTCCCGCCTCTGCGGCTTTCTCTGCCTTCCCCCCGGTCCACTACCCACGGGGATGATACAGGCATGGACACGACTACGACCGGTACGGATGACGACGGGACGTGTCCCCTGTCGCCCCCTGCCCGGGCGTCCCTGCGTCCCCGCCCGACGAGATTGATTCTTCCATGCTATGATTGCCAGGGCATCGGAGCTCTTCCAGCTCTGCCCCGAAGAAAAGAAGAAGGAAGGGTTCCTTTACCAACAGAGCGAGGCTAAAAGGAAGACGGTCCTCGCTGTACCGCTTCTTGATGACATCTGGGATGATGGGCTTGCACTCCTCAAGAACCCTGCCACGGCTCCTGTGAAGAGGGACCGGTACGAGAAGAAGTACCGGGTCCCCGACGCTGCCCCCTTGTGCCTTAGGGCGCAACCTACCCCGGATTCGGTCGTTTCGGCGGCGGCCAAGAAGAAAGCGGGGGGGGGGCATCGGCCTCGACTTCAACCTCCCCGCCGGACGGCGAGGGTAGGAAGCTGAATGCGATGGGACGACGGGTCATCTCATCTGCAGCGACGACCATCAAGGTGGCCAACGCCCTGGCCAACGTAGCCCGCTACGACAGGGAGTTGTGGTTCAAGATCGCCCCTCTGTTGGACTTCCTTCCGGATGCCAAGAGGGCTGAGGCCCTGGAAATCTTACAGGAAGGTGAGATTGCCTCGGACCATGCCATTACGGTGGCTACGGACATCGACGACACCGGTTTCCGTCAGTTGGGCAACAGCGTTTGACTGAGACGACGAGGATGGCTCAAGGCGACGGATTTCCGCCAGGACGTACAGACCAAGGTTTTGGACATGCGCTTCAATGGGAACAACCTTTTTGGCAAGGCGGTTGATGAGTCCCTTCAGGCGATCAAGACGGACACGGAGACGGCCCGTGCACTGGGTGTGCTCCAACAGCGACGGCCGTCCTTTCGGAGCTCCGGAGGCAGACAGGGTGCCTCCAAGGGAGCCGGCAGCAGCTCCTCTACGTACCATCAAGTGGCAAGATCTTCGTCGCAGGAGGCCTACAGGGGACGCGGCAAGTCAGGTGTATCCCGCCGTCATCGCCAAGGTGGTCAAGGTGGCAAAGCGGCCTCGAAGCAAGATTGAACCGACCGTCGGGTCGGGCCCCCGCCGAAGCACCCCGGTGGGAGGCCGGCTGACGAAGTTTGTCGGCGTGTGGGAGTCCATCTCCACCGACCGTTGGGTGCTGGATGCCCTGGCCCTGGGGCACGCCCTCGAGTTCCAGAAGAAGTGCCCCCGCATTCCTCCCGTGTCCAGGAAGGAAAATCACGTCCCTCAACTGCTGTTCGAAGTAAGGGCGATGCTCAGGAAAGGTGCCATCGAGCTCGTTCCAAAGAGGCTTCGGGGCTCCGGAGTTTACTCAAGATACTTCCTCGTAAAGAAGAAGACAGGAGGATGGCGTCCCATCCTGGACCTGCGACGACTGAACAAATACATCAAGGCACAGAAGTTCCGGATGGTCACCCTCCAGCACGTGCTGGGACAGCTGGAGGAGGGCGATTTCCTGTCATCGTTGGACTTGGAGGATGCCTACTCCCACATCCCTATTCTAAAGAGACACTGAAAGTTCCTCAGGTTCGTGGTCAAAGGGCGGCATTACCAGTTCAAGGCCCTCCCTTTCGGATTAAAATCGGCGCCCAGGGTGTTTTCATCAGCCAGGACCTTCCATGAACGTCTTGCAGGGCTGGTGGAGTATCTGGGCCTACCACAGACCTGCTGCAGACCGATGTAGTCTTGCTGGCCAAGAAGGTTTGACTCAAGCCCCACTCGTTCCAGCCGGTCAATCGACGTCAGGATGCCAAGTGCAGGCAGATGGAGGGGGATACACTCTTGCTATCGGCCCATCCTCTGCCACACTCCTTGGTAATTGCTGCTGCATCACTATACTCCAAACCTCAGTCATCCTCAGCCTCCTCCTCAGTGATGCTGGTAGGCAAGGGAGAGAAGATCTTGGAGGCGTACGGGAAGAAGCTGTATTCCAACGCGTCCTTGCATCTTCGTCAGGCCAACGCCGATGCCATGCTGGCTGCCGCTAACCAAAGGTTATGGTGGGAAATTGCGGACTTCCTCCCGGAACTCTCTATGCAGAGCCAATCACGCTTCAAGGCGGGACTGGCTGAGGCCAAGCTGGTGGCGCAGGACCTCATGAGAATGACAGTCTGGCTCTGTGCAATGAAATTCAACCTGGATGTCCAGGAACGCATATTAGACCTGCCGTTCGAGGGGGGGACCTCTTCCACTCCACCACGGACGAGGAGCTGGACAAAAAGAAAAACAGCTCACAAATGGCCAAGTCTTTATCCATCTTGACAAAGACCACGCCCAAATCGTACACCCAGTCACAGAAGCACTCCGACAAGGTGCATACGTACGGAGGGTTCCGGAACGTTCCGTGGCTTCCAGGAATGGAGATCCAGGCAGCCTGACCGCTTGCCGACTCCAAATCGGTGCAAGCAACAAAAAAGGGGGGAGTAAGGGCTTTTTCCAGTCCCCCTCCTCAGCGACAGCCTCCGAGGGAAAGAAGGCATGACACGCTCCTCCGGGTCCACGTGTCTCCAGTGGGGGGCAGGCTTGCTCTCCAGGCACATTTTTGGTGCCAGAATTTCACGGACCCCTGGATCCTCTCCGTAGTATCCACGGGGTACCGCCTACACATCCCAGTCTCTCCTCCCTCCTCTCCTCCACTCCCTCAAGTTGGGACAGAGACTCTTCTGGCGGAGATCCGGTTGCTCGTAGAGAGCCAGGTAGTGGAGGAAGTCCCAGCCTTCCAACGAGGCTTGGGCTTTTACTCCAGGATTTTCGCCATTCAGAAAAAGAACCAGGCGGGCCTGATAGTTGTGCTGGACCTTCCCACCCTCAACCTCTCCTTACCTCTACAAAAGTTCAAGATGGTTACGCCAGCTTTTATAGTGGAGACATTGTGCAAGGGAGACTGGATGTGCTCCCAGGATCCGAAGGATGCGTACCTACGCGTCCCGATTTGGCAGCCCCATCGTTCTTTCCTACGGTTCAGGATCATGGGCTACCATTTCCAATACAAGGTCCTTCCTTTCGGCCTCAACTCGGGCCCCAGGCCCAGGGTCTTTAACAGACTTATGAATACTGTGGCTGCCCTCCTCAGAGCGAAGGGCCTCCACCTCTACCCATACCTCAACGACTGGCTCATCAGGGCTACATCTCCGGAAGCGGTTCACCACTCTTCCCATGCACGATCTGGGCTTTTTGCTCAACCTCAAGAAGTCACAGCTGCAGCCCACGCAGACTCTGACATTCTTGGGCCTCATCTAGGACACATGCTCCGAGAAGGTATTTCCGTTGGAGGACAAGATCTCGGCCATCAAGAGGGCCACCACCCACTTCCTCATCAGAGAAGTGACCTCGGCATGGTGGTACCAGCATCTCCTGGGTCTCTTGGCGTCTGTCCTATAAGCTGTCCCACACACGAGACTGAGGATGAGGAGGATTCAGCTGATCTTCGCTGCCTCATGGAACCAGGAGAGGGGCTCTCAATCCGAGATAATCAACGTTCCTCCATCTCTACATCCGGACCTAACATGGTGGTTCAGGGACTGCAACCTACTGATGGGCAAGCCCTTCGGGCCTCTCACCCCACAGGTCACCATCACCACAGGCTCCTCGCTCGAGGACTGGGGAGGCACCCTGGATGAGTTTTCAGTCCACAGCACCTGGACTCGACAGGAGCAGGAATACCACATCAATTGGTTAAAGCTGAACGCCATCTGGCTACTGCTCAGAGCATTCCTCCCACTTCTCAGGGGCAAGGTTGTCCTCATCCAGACAGACAACTCGACCAGCATGCACTACGTCAACAAGCAGGGAGGCACCAGATCCCCTCCTCTGTGCAGAAAACAACAGCAGTCAACCTCCTGGGGGATTCCAACCTGGAGGCGGACAGGCTCGGCAGGTTAAGAGCAGACAATTACGAGTGGCAGCTAAACGACCTTGTTATTCAGGAGATCTTCAACAGGTGGGGTCATCCCCAGGTGGATCTCTTTGCCACCTGGCACAACAAGAAGTGTCCTTAGTTCACCTCCTGCCAAGGCGCATTTGACGCATTTCGGATTCAGTGGAACGGCATGACGGTGTACGCCTTCCCGCCCACTCCGCTGATTCACTGAGTGATTTGCAAGATCAAGGAGTCTCGCCAGCTCAACATCATTCTAATAGCCCCATGGTGGCCGGCCAAGCCATGGTTCTCAGAGGTGCTCAGCCACTCGGAGATGCCACCGGTTCACCTCCCGACGGGCCCGGTACATCTTCTGGCACAGCAGGGGGGCAGGGTCATCCACACCGCGCCACACAAACTAACCCTCACAGTGTGGTTCCTGAGCAGGTAACGCTAAGGCACCTCAGCCTCTCCCAGGCTAATCTGGAATGGAAAGGAGCAAGGCTACCAGGGCCCAGTATAAAAGTAAGTGGACCAGGTTCTGCCACTGGGCAAACTCCAGGGAAATCAACCCCCGACATGTACTTTGGACGATGTGCTCTCCTTCTCGGCGCACCTCGCCCACTCTGGCGTGCAGGTGGACACCTGCTGCACTTACCTCGCAGCCATAAGGGCTTACAGGAACTCAGAGGAGGGGATCTTCTCCTCCTCCAATCCTATCGTCAAACATTTGACGGGGCTCGCAAGGCTCTACCCGGCCATCAGGAGGCCGCACCCCGTGTGGGACCTGAACATAATCTTGGGTGCCCTGGCCTACAAACTAATTGAGCCAATGGCGTCCGCGGACATCAGGCTGGTCACCATGAAGACCGCCTTACTAGTCGGCCTTACCCTCGGTTCGCAGAGTCAGCGAAATCCAGGCGCTGGTCGCCTCGGAAACATATACTACCTTTCACAGGGACAAAGTAGTCCTGCAGACACACCCAGCATTTCTGCCCAAGGTGCCGTCTGCATTTCATTTGAACAAGGAAATAATCCTTCCTACGTTCTTTGCCGATCCTAAGGACGAAGCACAGAGATTGCTGCACTGCCTGGATATCAGGCGTGCCCTGAAATTCTACTTGGACCGAACCAAGGACTTCTGCAAATCGGACGCCCTGTTTGTCACTTTCGTAGGCGCAAGACCAGCCTATCAGGCCTCCAAAGCCTCCATATCCCGCTGGATGGTCTCAGCCATCAAGGAAGCGTACGAGGGACAGCACAAGCCACTTCTGGCCAACATGCACGCCCACACAGTCAGAGCCAAGGCAACGGCCATCGCATTCCTGCGCCATATCCCTTGGTAGCTCATAAGCAGGGCGGCCGCCTGGGCCACTCCCTCAGCTTTCTGCAAGCATTACTGTTTGGATGCCGGCTCTAGATCTGATGCGGCTTTCGGACAGGCGGTTCTCAGGAACCTATTTGCTTAAGGAGGGTCTCCTCTCCACCCTGGGGCTACATTCATTTGTAATCGCCCATGCAGTATGGAAGAAAGGGGACGGGATGTAAGAGTAATTATAAGTTACTCACCATAGTGACTAACGTACTCTTAGTCCTTAGTTCCTTTTCCTCCATATGTCCCACCCATTAGCTATTGTCGATGCGTCTATGGGGACTGAGGTGTGACGCTGGAGGGCAGTGTTAGGGCAGCCCATGCTCCCAGGGCCGCACCCCTGCGCACCTCTAAATTTAAAGGGGAAGAAGGTTTTTTTCTGGTGAAAAAGGTTCTGTCACCCGTCCCTTGGAAGGGACAGCCATGCAGTATGGAGGAAAGGGGACTAGTCACTACAGTGAGTAACTTATCATTTCCCTCACACAAAGATCTCCCCTACAAAAAAGGGCAATGACACTGCCTTGGTCGGATTTGCAAATTGATTTCATCTGGCAGTGATTCGCTCCTCTAAAGGAAACAAGCACATGTTGACTGTAACATGCTTGTTTACCAAGTGGGTAGAATGTCTTCCCGCCCTAAATTGTAAGGTGGAGACATCTGCCGCACTAACGATTAATCAAATCTTCTCTCATAGGTGATTTTGGCCTTTTTTTCCAATAGGACATGCATGGACGGAATGGAAGAAAAGGGTAGGAAAGATGAATGGGAGGACAGAAAGGCATACATTTCTGAAAAGTTGACAAAATTTCAAGTTTAGGAAGGGGTGATTTGCGAAGGTCAGGCAACAACTATGTAGGGGAAAATTCATAGTTTGGGGAAAAAGCAGGAAAATTACCAAAAAAAAGGTATGTGGAGGACATGGTTGGCCTGGTACGGCAATGGCTTGTATCATTTTGAGAAAGACAATGCTCTGCTACATTCCCCCGACTCTTGCAGTTAAGAAATCACGCATTTTTTGTAATGTTTCACAAAACAAGCAATACCACGAGCCAAAAACTGAGCCATGGTACACAGGAGTTTTATACTTATGGCCTGAAAAGACATACTTAGCATGTGTAAATAAGGAAAACAAATGCGGTGAGGAAGGGCAAGCATACATTTTTTGAAAGAGCACAGGCAGACCTTCTGAAGGGTAGGTGACTTGTGCAGGTTACAAAAGTGCATAGGGCCTAAAGCAGCGACTAAATGTAGGTCACATTTGGGAAATGAAATGGTTGTGTGACAAAGAGCAGCAGCAAATGGGTCAAAATATTATGAAAACCACGCAAACACAACAAATATCGTACCTTCCCACGTTCCCACAGGTGTCCCGACGAAAACTGTACCTCACATGTGTGGGTGCACCTACCTGGGTGCAAAGGGGAAAGCTGAAAACATGGGTAACCCCAAGTCTTTCGGCACAGAATAATTTCAGGAATTCTGCTCATGCGCACACCGTACAGATTTGGGCCTAGGCTGTCTAAGCCACCAAGGAAAACAGGGAACCCCATGCTTTTCCAAAAAGAGGACACCCGTGGGAATCCGTAGAGGTCTGACTTGCGCAAATTGGCCCAGAATTTATTACCCAGAACCCCCGGCAAAGTCCAAAATGTGGCGAAAAAAACATAATTTCTGTACATTTCACTCGGCTCACCCACCGAAACACGCCGCCAACAACACATGGCCTACCTTCCAGCGTTCCCACATGTGTCTCGACAAAAACAGTACCTCACATGTGTGAGTGCACCTACCTGGGCGCAAAGGGGAAAGCCGAAAACACGGTAACCCCAAGTCTTTCGGTACAGCATCATTTCAGGCATTCTGCTCATGCGCACACCCTACAGATTTGGGCCTAGGGTGTCCAAGCCACCAAGGAAAACAGGGAACCCCATGCATTTCCGAAAAGAGGACACCCGTGGGAATCCGCAGATTTCTAACTTGCGCAAATCGGCCCAGAATGTATTACCCAGAACCCACGGCAATGTCCGAAATGTGGCAAAAAACCCACAATTGCCACACATTTCACTCGGCTCACCCACCCAAACACGCCGCCAACAACACATGGCCTACCTTCCCGCGTTCCCACATGTGTCTCGACAAAAACAGTACCTCACATGTGTGAGTGCACCTACCTGGGCGCAAAGGGGAAAGCCGAAAACACGGTAACCCCAAGTCTTTCGGCACAGCATCATTTCAGGCATTCTGCTAATGCGCACACCCTACAGATTTGGGCTTAGGGTGTCCAAGCCACCAAGGAAAACAGGGAACCCCATGCATTTCCGAAAAGAGGACACCCGTGGGAATCCGCAGATTTGTGACTTGCGCAAATCGGCCCAGAATGTATTACCCAGAACCCACGGCAATGTCCGAAATGTGGCAAAAAACCCACAATTGCCACACATTTCACTCGGCTCACCCACCGAAACACGCCGCCAACAACATATGGCCTACATTTCCGCGTTCCCACAGGTGTCCCGACGAAAACAGTACCTCACAAGTGTGGGTGCACCTACCTGGGTGCAAAGGGGAAACCCGAACACACGGGTAACCCCAAGTCTTTCGGCACAGCATAATTTCAGGAATTCTGCTCATGCGCACACCTACAGATTTGGGCATAGGGTGTCGAAGCCACCAAGGAAAATAGGGAACCCATGTATTTCTGAAGAGGACACCCGTGGGAATCCGAAGAGGTGTGACTTGCGCAAATCGGCCCAGAATGTACTACCCAGAACCCCCGGGAAAGTCTAAAATGTGGTGAAAAAAACACAATTTCCTCACATTTCACTTGGCTCCCCCATCGAAACATGCCGCCAACAACACATGGCCTACCTTCCTGCGTTCCCACAGGTGTCCCGATGCAAACAGTACCTCACATGTGTGGGTGCATCTACGTGGGTGCAAAGGGGAAAGCCGAAAACACGGGTAACCCCAAGTTTTTCGGCACAGCATAATTTCAGGAATTCTGCTCACGCGCACACCCTTCCGATTTGGGCCTAGGGTGTCGAACCCACCAAGGAAAATAGGGAACCCCATGCATTTCTGAAAAGAAGACACCCGTGGAAATCCAAAGATGTCTGACTTGCGCAAATCTCCAAAGAATGTATTACCCACAAGCTGTGCCAAAGAACCACATGGGAGAAGGGTGCCCAAGGCCAGGGACATTACCACTGACTTTGATCGAGCTATGGCTGGCCTGCGTTACAGCTTCTCCCTCTGGGAAAGGACGGGGAATGTCCCGGCCCTCCCAGGAAACAACGCTGGGCATGGAGACGTTCAACCCAAATGGTAGTCACCCGCCCAAGGCCAGGAATATCACCCCCTAATACCCTGGAGCTCTGGCTGGCCTGCGCTATAGCTTCTCCCTCTGGGAAAGGTCGGGGACCCTGCCGGAGCTCCCTGAAACCGTTGCTGAGCTTCGGCCCAGTGAAACCACATGGGAGACAGCTGCCCAAGGCCAGGGACATCAGCCCCGGCCATCGTGCAGCGCGGGCTGGGCTGCGATACAGAATTTCCCTTGGGGGAGGGAAGTGGCCCCTGCCGGGGCTCCCTGGAGCAGCCGCTGTGCTTGCGGACGGTGCACCCACATGGTAAATGGATGTCCAGGGAGGGCTGCATGATATGGCCTCCACTCCATTTTGGGTGGGGGGGAGAGGGCCACCACCCCTTCCCATTACAAAATTCCCCAGCGGTTTAGGGTGCCCCACAGCCCCCCTCAAATGCTGTCTACAATTTTCAATTTTTTCCTTTGTTTACCCAACTCCCCTTGGTGCAGATGGGCACATTAGTGTGCCAATTTGCCCCCAGGGTGCCCAAAACCTACTCGCCCACCCATTGGGGGGCCTGCCCGATGTTTTGTGGTGGCCCTCTCCGCCTACCCCAAATGGATGGGGGGCACCTCATGCAGGTCTCCCTGGGGCTCCACCGAATGGCTGCATGAGGTGCCCACCCTCTATTTGGGGTGGGGGGAGGGCCACCAGAAAACGTTTGACAGGCCCCCAGTGGGTGGGGCAGTAAGGTTTGGACATCTTGTGGGCAGATTGGCACACTAATGTACCCATCTGCGCCAAGGGAAGTTTGGTAAACAAAGAAAAAAATTGAAAATGGTAGGCTGCACTTTAGGGGGGGCTGAAGGACACCCTAAACCACTGGGGAATTTTGTAATGTAAAGGGGGTGGCCCTCTCCCCGGGGGCAGATAAGGGGGGGCATCTCATGCAGTCCTCCCTGGGTTCAGGTGTCCCTTCCTACGAGCAGATATCTGCCCCCAGGGAGGGCTGCATCAGATGGCCCCCACTCTTTTTTGGGTGGGGGAGAGGGCCACCCTCTTCTCCCCCACTCAAAAAGGGTGCAAAGGCACTACAAAGTTCCCAGCCGGTTATGGTGCCCCACAGCCCCTCCTAAAAAGCTATCTACCATTTTCAATTTTTCTCTTTGTTTACCCAACTTCCCTTGGCGCAGATGGGCACATTAGTGTGCCAATCTGCCCCCATGGTGCCCAAAATCTACTGCCCCACCCATTGGGGGGCCTGTCTGACATTTTGTGGTGGCCCTCTCCCACCACCCCAAATGGATGGGGTGGACACCTCATGCAGCCCTCCCTGGGGCTCCTACGAAGGGCTGCATGAGGTGCCCCCCCCCCAGATTTCAAAGTAAAAGGAACAGAAGGAAAAAAGGTGAAGAGCAGACTGACAACAACAGAGAGCTGACAAAAGGAAGTCTGGCACCCAGGGGAGCAGATAGACGGGAGACCCTGGGATTATTGTTGGGGACTTTTACCTGGAAGCTGGGAGTCCTATCTGAGAGAGAGAGAGGCCTAAAATCTGGCTGGAAGGACCTTGCTGTGAATAGAGACCATAGGTGTGAGCTGCCTATCTATTCCTGAAAGAGGGTCTACAATCTGGCTGACCTCCTGAGCTAAGAACAGAGATCTCTTATGTAAGTAGCTATATCCGAAAGCTATCAATTGTGTGTGGAGCTACCTGCCTTAATCCCTTTCCATTAGTGGGTGGGTGGAGGCAAAACTGTGTAGACCCTGACCATATTAGACCAAAAATATCACTTAATTAATTCCCTTAGAGAAAAACACCATATCCGTTTTAACCGGAAGTGTGAGTGAGGGGAAACTGTGCTTTAACCCATTCCTTTTCATTAGTGGGTGCTCTTCCATTAGTGGGAAGGGGGGTGGGGGGTAAAAGCATTACTTTTTTTTTTTTTAAATTTATTTATTGTGTTTTGGTTAAATATTAAAACCTTTCACAATCCTCTCCTTTCTATTCATTACAATTTAGTTTGTTACACAATCCTCTCCTTTCTATTCATTACAATTTAGTTTGTTTCTTCGACTCCACACTCTCCTTCTCTCCTCATATATCTGACATCTCTAATAAGTCACACTACCAACTGCACCTCCTCAGAGGTATTCTTCCCTTCCACTCCTTCCCCCAGAAGCTCACGGTCTCCAGAGCCCTGGTTCTCTCGAAGCTGGACTACTGTAACAGCCTCTATCTTAATCTGCCTGCCTCCACTCTCCGCCCTCTGCAACTCATCCAGAACAGGACTGCGAGACTTGTCCTTGGCGTCAAGCCCAGGGACCGTATCTCTCCAGGACTGAAATCTCTACACTGGCTCCCAGTGGCTGCAAGGATTAAGTTCAAAACCCTCTGCATTGTCCACAAGGCCTTCTGGGGCCTGGGGCCTAAATACCTTCAACTCTCTCTTCCTAAATATCTTCCTTCGTGAGCCCTTCGCTCATCCGTCTCCAACTCCCTCAGGGTCAGCCGCTTCTCGAAGCAACGAGCTGGGGGTAGATCTCTCTCCGCGGCAGGGGCCTCCCTCTGGAACAGCCTTCCTGCCTCCCTGAAACTTGAGGAGAACCATCTCCGGTTCCGGAAGCACCTCAAAACCTTCCTCTTTGCTTCTGCTTTCTCTCTCCCTCTCCCCTGCTAAATTCTTCACTGAAACTGCACTGATTCTGCAACTGGGCCACTCTCACCGACCTCGGTCCTTGGCCCAGCCACTCTCCACTTGCACTGCCTCCCTGGCAACCCCTGCACTGCGGGACTGTCTCTGTATCCCTACAGCCCACCCCCCCTCCCAGCACTTGTCTGCACTTACCTTACACTTGCCACCAGCTGGCCCTATTTATTTATTTATTTTTATTCTACTTACCCTGTACTGCACTTCCCCCCTCCCCTTGCACTTTTTCCCTTACCCCTACCCCTGCACTTGCGCGATCTAAATGATACCTGGCCTAGTAGGATCGTTGTCTGTCTTCCCCTTGTTCCCCCCTCCCTGCCTCGTCGCGCCTTGAAACACTTGTGTATAGGCGCGTTACAAATGCCATATCATATCATATCATATCATATTAAAGCTTAATATCCTAGGTTGTCACATTAAAATCTTTGTTTATAAAATCAATCTCTTTCCATTTAATAATTTACATCTAAAATCATCATTTGAATTGTTTTATAAGTTCATTCTGTCAAGGAATCTTATTATATCTATGTTCATCGACAAATATTCGGCATCGGTTATCATTTTCCAAGCATCATTTTTTGTCATGTTTCTATATACATTAAAATGTTTTTCATAGTATTCTTTTCGAATGTCAATCAAATCTGTTTGATGTAGCAATAAGTGTTCCAAAGTTTCGGTTTTAGAATTGTCTTTGCAATATCTGCATATAGTCTCCACAGCGTTTCCTTTATTTCGTTGGCCCAGTAATGCTCTTGTGTGCCAAAGGTCAAACCTCATTCTCATTATTTTTGCAGAATACATTACATTAGGATATTTTTGCAGATATTTTGGGGGCTTGATCCCTCGTTTTCATTTGGAGCCTAGATGTTTTAAATATATTGTATGTCTTACATGATTCCAATGTTTTCATCCAATCCAATTCATATCCAGTAGCTTATGGTTTGCTATCACTGGATTCGTTATGAGTAGTATTTCCTTACAGTGTTCTCTCCACGTATCCAGATGCCTATTTGCATCTTTTTTAGCGAGGCTGCAATTGTGGGAATTAATAAATGTTCAGGTCTTCCGGCATTGATCTTTTTCTATATAACATTAGGGTGTTCCACCAAACTTTTCCTTGCAGTGAAATTAGGCCCAGCTTATATCTGATTATCGAAATACGGAAGCTCTTGGGTACCGGCAGAAAATATTTCCAAAACAGGCCTTCTATAAATTCCCAGTTAGGTTGGTATTGTGGGAGCTTAGATTGCACACCGTAGGTGACAGTGGGAATCACCTTTTGGTTATAATATATTAAGACAGGTGAAGGCACCCACTACCCAACACGATATCCAAAAACCAAATTATGGACACACATCGCTAGGGAATGAGACCAGGAGATGGATTGCAAGTAAAACAAAGTTTATATAAGATAAATTGTGCATGCAGAGGACTCTGCTGCCCTGAGAGCGCTCTCCCAAACATTACACGGGCAGCAAGTTATAAGACGAAATCGTGTCACTAGTGACGTCTCACTATAAGTACACAATTCTGTATTATAATTGGTGAGACACACTAGTACATAGTAGATGATGACCACGTTGGATTGGCTGTTGCTTGGTTGTCACACCCGCAGCACGTGGGTCAGCTGGGCTCATCTCCGTGGGGTGAAGGTCAGGTTGGCAAAGTGATACATTCCCTGATTGTCTAAGCTGCAATAACAAGATTCTGAGGGCATGAGACAAATAACATGCATAAAGGTTTGGCATGAATGGGGGTACTTTCAGGGTTCACTGACAGGTATATGGTCTTTCTAGCATCTGCACCCATAAAACACAGTGCCCCAGACCCAGGTGCCCGTCTTGGGGGTTTTGATCTACTTGATACCTCATGATATGAATGGACATGTGTTGTTTCTACAGAGGATATATTGGCGCATGGGATTAGGGCTATGGTGGTTGTCCTTATCTGGTCACTGTGAGGGGTCAAATGTGTATCTGGATCAAACAGAGCAGAGGGGCATGGACCCAGTATGTTGTGACCTGGCGGGTGGGGGTTGAGGGAGCACAGGCAGGTTAGTGGAGATGGATGCACACAAGGGTGGGGCCTGCTCTGGTCTCACACAGCGCAGTGAAATCACTTGTCCGGGGATGATACTAATTGTTGTAACAATGAATGACTGGACTTCCGTGGGACCAGGCCTTGTTCAGAGCTGGCAGGAGGTGGAGGGGGCTTGAGCTGGCGGTGTGAGGCGCTGGGCAGAGGCAGAGACAGGTTTTTAGAAATCATTTTCGGGCCTTGTAAAAAGATGGCCTCTGGTGTGTCACAAAATGTATTTGAGTTTCAATAAGACTTGGCTATGTGGTTGCCTTTTGTTGGTAATTACAGAGAAATGAGTACAGACTACGTGGATGAGTGAGGGGGATGTCTCCCCCCTATAGCATATGCGAGATCCGTCAGCGCGGGAATAGTAAGGGGAGGCAGAAAAGGCCACCTCTCCCCCAACAAAGGTTTGTATGAGAATTTTCCATATTTTGCAATGCACCATCGTTTACTGTGAAGCTAATAGCTGCATTCTCTGCATTGTTTCTAGTTTATACAGTGTTTCGCTTCAGATTTATTTATGTTCAAACCCAAGTATTTATATTCGGTGATTGAGATTAATGGTTCTACTCCTATAAACCATTTATATTCTTTGTGTTGGTGTTTCCCTGTAATGTTCCCTGTAATGTTTTCAAACTTCATGATATTTGTTTTTTTAGCATTAATCTCCAATGTGTTCATGCAAGCATAATCATAAAGCGCAGATAGTTGTCTTTCTAGTCCTATGGGGGTCTGGTCTATAAGGACCGGGTCATCTGCATAGAGAAGCAAAGCTATTTTGGTGTTAGATGTTTGTTTATGTCCTTGATAGAAAAATTGAATAGAGTGGATGCTATGATGCATACTTGCTTCAGACCTCTATCTGTCAATATTGGTTGTGACAGTAGACCATGGTGATTCAGTTTAATTCTGATTGAAGTGTTTGACTAAAATTGACGCAAGAGATTCAATATGCAAGCTGGGCAATCGGCCTTCCTTCGTTTTTTCCCATAACAGCGGACAGGAGATTGAATCGGATGCCTGTTTAAAATCAACAAACGCTACATACAGGGGACACAGTGTTTCCATCGCTTGTTCTTTAAGTGCTGCTAATATTAGCAAATTTGGTGCAGTACCTACTCCTGCGATAAATCCTGCTTGATGATGATCCATATTTTTTGTTGTCTTTACCCAATTTTGCTTATCACGTAGCAATAGTCGAGCATATATTTTGCCAGGTGCATCTATCAGAGCTAAGGGTCTATAATTGGCTGGATTATTTCTGTCTCCTTTTTTGAATAATGATATTATTATGGATTGTTTCCATGTTGAAGGTATCCTCCCCGTCTGTTCAATTGTTTGATATATTAGATGCTAAGCTGTTGCCCATTTTTATGGATGTAGTTTTAATGTATGATTGGCGAGCCCATCGGGCCCAGGGGCACGTGATGAGCTAAGATTTTCTATCTGTAGTAATATGTCTAAATGGTCAATTTGTAATTCTTTCACATTGTTCAAATTTCCTTTGCAATTGGTGATGTGTTACAGATCTGAAAATAAGGCTGTGTAATGTTCATGCCACCTCTTTTCACTGATAGTATTTAATAGCAGGGATTGGGTTCCGTCATCATGGGCATTTTTTACTATTTTCCATATTTGCGCACTTGATTTGGACACAATGGCTGATATCATGTGTTTGTTATCCTCTTGTTTTTTTAATGTTTTGAGTGGTTTGACTTTGTTCTTGTATGTCATTCTAATTCTCGCACTTTGGATTCTTTTTCCTTTCCTGATAAGTGATTCAGGTTTTTTATCCATGTCATGATGCCTACCTCCAAGGAGCCAGGTCCGACCCACCAACCCCAGAGGCAGGCATCATTTCCCCCAGGGGAGTGCCAGCGGGCCCAAGCTGGGGCCCTTTGGACGCAGTCCTGGCGCCTTAGACGCCAGGCTCATGTTGGACCTCTGTCCTGGCGCCTTAGGCGCCAGGCTCATAAAGACATGTGTTCAAGTGTTTTTATGTGCACTTACCTGATGCAGACCATGCTGCCACATCCAGGCCCTCTTGAGGCCTGAATGGAACTACTTTACCTGTGGGACTACTTTCCACCCGGGTGTGGTCGGGGAAGGATACATACCTGATCGGAGGAAGGATACACACTTGGAACTTCTTCCAAAGCTATTTAAACCACACCCGATCAGCAACTCACGCTTTGCGTTGTTCTGCTCCTCGCAGCTGGACGCTCACCGTGTCAGCTCCTGCATCTGGACTTCAGCCACGCCTGTCAGCATCCTGGGTCACCTGCAAAGGGAGACAAGAGACCTTACCAGCTAAATCTGCTCCACGGAGACATCACCGACGATCCTGAAAGGGAAGACATTATTTTTAAAAGCATTTCGTTACGATCGCTGCAGCGCTGCATTTCACTCACCTTTCCTGGGTTCCTCCATCTTCAGCAGCGATCATCCGGATACACAGCCACTTACTTCCCAGAGCCTAGAGAAAAAGACAAGAATAAGAGGTGAGAGAAGGAAGGGAATAAGACTTACCTGTTGGGTCATTCCCATTTCATTTCGGGTCTTGCCGCTTCCAGGCATTTTCCGGACCCCGGCCCCTATGGGGAAAAAAGACAAAGACATTGAATGAGCGTATGCAAAGACAGTTCCCGAGCGCTCATCCAGAACTAACCTGCCATTTACTGGAACTGCACGTTTCACTTCGGGTCGGCGCCATATCTCCGGCATTCCGAACCCCGGCCCCTAAGGGGAAAAAAGACATAAGCATTAGCGCTTGCTGCAAAAAGACAATGAACATTATTATTAAGCTTGGACTTTTGAACTTGCAACAGAACTTTTACAGAGCCTTACCTGAATAGTCAAGCTTACCTGAACTCCCATCAATCCTCAATCCAGTGAAGTAACTGGGTTTCAACGCGCCCCTGCATCAGAAGCAGGATGGAGAGCTCATCCTTCCTGATCCTAAGGTGAGACTTCACGGGGAATCGTGGAAGGGTATTGTGGAGGGTTGGAAGAGAGTGGGAGGCTTGAGCATAACTCAGTCAGTAGGTAATACTCCCTTTTCACGCACAGGGGAATATTCCTGCGAGCCGGAGAAGCCAGAGTAGAGGGCCCTTCCTGTCCATCTACAGAGTCCTGCGCTTCACCATTGAAGAAGCATCAGCACTCGAAGCCAGACCTGCGCCTCCGTGGGAATCAGGTGAGCGTTACAATCCATCTCTTCATTTTGTCTTCTATACTTCTTATTTCACAATTATTTGTATATTTGTGTTTGAATACCGGACAAGCGTTCTTATGGATGTCTTCAAACATGGCTAAAAAATTGTTATAATTTTAATTGTTAAGCTTATCTTTATTTTCGCTCTAATGTTGTTTGTTGTTCTTTAGTTTCCTTATTAGTATTTTGATTTTTGGAGCGGACCATTTAATTCTGTTTCTACCATTGTTTATAATTAAATCGTTTACATATAACTGTTGACAGGGCCTATTTGGTGTCTACCATGTGATTTCCAACAAATTATGATCATTCTCAGTTGTTTTAATTATTTTAAAGCTGGTAATTTGTGTTAACATGTCAGCATATATGAATGCATAGTCTAATATGGCCACAGATGTGTTTTTTTTTCCACGTGGGATTGGCAGGAATGTCACCTTTAATTGTTCCATTGAAAATTATGAAATTCTGCTCGGTCATCAAGGCCAGCCATCTCTTGCATTTAGAAGATTGGACTTTTTTATCCAGAGTAACACATCTTATGTTTTGATCACCAGCTATGATAATCGTATACTGTAGAGGATCATTTAATATCAAGTCCAGCATGCCTGTCACATGTTTTAGAAAAGCCTCATCTGATTTTATCGCTGAGTTCCAGTATAAATTAAGAATTGCAACATGGGTGCACTGTGTTGGGTTTTCATCAAATTCCAGTTTGTGGAACTCTATGCATGGGTGCGACGTGGACCAAGTAGTCAACTTGCCTCCAGTGTCGATTTGAAGGGCAGCTAATAGGCCGATCATGGGTCTTCCTTTGCATTGTTTTAGAGCTGGAATCCAGCATATTTCACAATTTGGTAGAATCGGCTGGTTACACATCTCATGTTTCTTGCAGAAGTATGAGTTGGTAATTATTACGTGGGAAATTCGGATTCTCTATGAGGAGATGCATAAATCCCTGTGTGTTCCAAATTGCAATTTTTAATTGATTTGGGGTTATTTTCTTTTGATTCTATTTGTTAGTGGAATTTTTTTTTTTTTTATAGCCTCTTTTAACCATGACCACTTAGTAGAAGAGAATTGTGAATGGTTGGCCTCGAAAAAATCTCCCGATTTAATTTGCCTTGATTACCTTCACAATATATTAGTAGTTTGCACTTGCTTGCTTTTTTGTCCACGTGATGCCCTTCTCTCCCCTTAGATCTCTCATAAGTGTCTTCGAAAGTGGTATAGGTTGTTTTGATGTATAAGTCAAAACCTTGTTTGGCCAGTTCTCTTTTAACATTCCAAATTCTTTTTTTTACTAATTGAGATGGAATTCTTAGAGTCGCTGTGTCCATTTTTCTAGTATGTTTTATTAGTATTGCTTCAATGCCACTGGACTCAATTGATTTTAGGTGTTCTGTTGCTTGGAAGCTAGTCAGGACCATGGTTCGGTGTGGATAGGGGTCCTTCCACGATCTATCTAACATAGTCAGCATAAGGTTGTCAGTTTTCCCGAGATATTTGAGATCTCTTTGTTCATTTCTATGTTCGGGGCTTTTGCCTGATTATCGCGGTGTAGCAGGTCATTGTTCTCAGATTCGGGTGCTTCTGCGTTAAACTGCCTAGCTTTTCTAAGGGATTCAGGATCTTGAGCTGATGACTTTTATGTGCATGATTGTTGCAGCATTGTTTCTCGAGGGCCATCTTGTGGTCCATCTAGCATCTTTCGTCTGTTATCTCGTCTTTTTTGTTTCAATGTTATGAAATTCCAATTGTGGGCGATGGGGGTGTGGAGCCCCCATTTTATTGTTTCATCATTGATATGAATTTCACAGGATTTTGTCTCATTTTCAATACATAAAATGTCTTCATCTTCATTTTGTTGTAAGGTAGTCACAGAGTATGTTGACATATTCAGCATTTGGTCGTCTATATCTCCCATCAATATTAGCTTCCTCATGCTCCATTGTTTCATCATCATTGTTTTCATTGTCATCTAGGTTTATTGATACTGTTTCCTTTGGAGGTAATATAATGCTTCTCCATCATGGGGTCTGGCATGGATTCACATGCTCATGAATATTCCCCGTCGTCAGGCTGGGAATCCTCGGTAAAGAAAAAATCAGTATCAGTTTCGTTTCTGATCTGTCTTTCTTAGTAGTAACCAATCACTGATCCCTGGGTCATACTGCCCCCAGTCAATGACTGCCCTCTCCCTAAGCCCCTCCCCTGGCAGCCATCCTCAGATTTCTACCGCACGTTCAAGTGTTGGGAGTCCTCGTGCTTTAGCTCTCGAGCTTTTACTGCATTTTCGCGCTTTTTCAGGAGATTTTCTAATTTTTTCGGTTTAATCGAGCCTCAAGCTCCACCGTTTCCACTTCCGATAACGGTGACCCGTTTCGGAATTCTACTACGCCCCTCAAGGGTGAAGTTTTCATTGAGTTACGCTTCTTGGAGGTTCCAGAAGATCTGAGGCCTACCTCAACGGACATGGCCCAGGACAAGGGAAGCTCGACTCCCGGATCCAAGCTGTTCAGGAGCTGCCCGGGATGCGGATTGCAAAATGTTTTCAAGGAGGACGAGCATTCGATATGTCTCTACTGCCTTCATGAGGACAAGATGCACGTGGAAAAGGACTGTGCGTTCTGCAAGAACCTGTCGGAACGGACCAAACAAGATCGTCGTTCCCACCTCGCCGCCTGGCTGGAGAAGGGCACAGCAGGTGAGAAGGCGAAGAAAAAGTTTGAGCGGTCTTCTAAGTCCTGTGAGGGCGCCCCGGCGACGGGGGCCCAACAGAAGGCCAAGCACCGCGAGTCGCGGGCACCGGGAGCGCCGAAAGGTCAGGCTCTTCGGCTGCCAAGCAGGGCGCGACTTCCCCTGCATGATCAACCGCGAGCCATCGCTCTGGTTCGGGGAAGAGGAAGTCCGAGAACCCGGGTAAGCTTCTGGAGAGGCCCCAGTCGATCTCGAAGGGAGCCGAGGGGGAGCGAGGTGATGACCCTCCCCCCAAAGCAAAGGCCCAGGATGCACATAAGGTGGTGAGGGCCTTGATCCACCTGGCAAAGGCCTCTATCAAGGTTGTTGCAGCGGCCCTGGCGAATTCGGCAAAGACTACGCCAGTGGAGGCGGCTTCGGGGCCCAGAGTCCGGTTTGGTCACAATCAGATTCATTATATCAATGCTGTTCTTGCATTTCTACTTCTATTGGCTCATATAATTTCGTCATGGTGAAAAGACTATTATTCATGGCAGTAAGTGTTATTTCATATCCCGGATTGTTTAGCGGTCTCATCCACGAATGATGGTCTGGGAGTGGGTTTTGCGAACGAAGTGTCAGATATCATTGTTGCATTATTATAAAACTCGCCCCTAGACTGGTATAATGTGGGCGAGTGAGCTAGATTTGATGTGTGCATTGTTGCTGAGCCCATTAGTGTGTCGTCGATTACTTCAGTCATCAGCAGTTGCTTACTTACCGCATCGTTGGGCTCAAAATTTAAGACATCATTTGGAGTTTCTATATTTCTTTTATTCATATTATCTTTTTTTTAAAAACTTTTTTTATTGTTTATGGTTACAAAATATAAACCTTTACAAAGTAAAATTTTCAAAATATGATGAAAGGATTTTTCACGTTCTTTACAGATCAAAGTAGAATAGTTTGTTAAATCATTAAAAAAAAAATTCAATCAAGCCTAAAATGTTTGCTAATATATGTAAAATATTATACTGCAGGTGCTTCTATTTATCGAGTTTGCAATGATCGTAGCCCCTCGTCAATCTCCTTTATAAATGCTATCAGGGCAAATAATAGAGCTTTCCCCCGCCCCATCATCATTCTATCCCACAGTTTCTCCATACAGTCTTCAAAGTTAATATTTACAAATCGTAACAGATGGTTTGTTCGAGCATTTTTGAAAAATTGACACAATAATACTAAATGTTTCAGTGTCTCTTCAGGTTCTTTGCAATTCAGAAATCTACATTTTTCACTCAACATTGCAAATTTCTTCTGTTTGGTTCTCTCCAAAGTGTGTATTTGGTTCAATTTGAATCTCATATAAATTATTTGTGCGTAATTACAGGGAAAAATTGAGAGATATAAGTAGCACCCATCCTGTTTCCATGGATATTTTGCATACACTTTATAGGTCTTAAACTTTGACATGTCTTCTATGGTGACCAGCCAATCCCTTTCAAAGATTTTTCTTTTTACATAGCCTGTGTAAGTCCATTTGATCTACTCCTAATTCATTGAGAGTTTTATTCATTCTTACACCATAAACCATAAGGGAGCTGGAACTACAACCTTTGATCATAAGGCCAAGGTCCTGGTATAAAGAATTATTTGGAGGATTCGTAATCTTACTCTAATTCACTAAGCATCGCTATTCCCATCTACAAGAAAGGGATATCAGTCTACATTATCCGAATAATAGAATTGGGAATGGCAGCTGATAGGTGTAGTGTTGATTTTATCATTTTCCCCTGAATTACATTAAGTTGATTTTCCACATTATTCAAACATATATCCAGAGAATACAGAAGCACAGGTTCCACCTTTAGAGTAAGGAAGTCCAATAAAGGAATTAAGGAAAATCTACAATACTTTACAAATATAATTTTCATCTGGTTCAGAAGTGGTCTGGTCTTCGCATGCAGATTGTCGACCAAAGCTTTAGTTGAACAATCATTACTCAGCTTATATCCAAAATATAGAAATTCAACTGGCTGTTTAATCACATCTCCATCCATTTTCCATAAATACTTCTTACATTTTTTACCACCATAGAAAATCATAATGTTTGTTTTGGATGAATTTCGTTTTAAATTATTTTGACAGGTATACTCAAAGAACATTTGCAATTTTCTTTGCAGACCAGCTGGAGTCAGGTCAAACAACACAATATCGTCTGCAAACGCTATCCAGTTCAATCTCAATGAACACAAACATGCTGGATAAACTTCACAAACTTGCCAGATTGTGTCTAGGTCACTGAGATACAAAGTTGCAGCATAGTTGTAGCCCTGCTTGAGTCCCAGAAATGATTTTACGGGTTCAGTGACAGCCACATCCTTTATGATTCGAATCTGTTAAGTCATGTTATGATGGAATTTAGAAATCCAATTAATTAGATAGACTGGTATGCCAATTTTGTGCATCTTTGCCCACAACAAATCACGGACCACCATATCGAAAGCGACCGTCATGTTGATTTATGCCATATAGAGCATTGTTAGTTCTTTTGATTTCGTGCCTGCTAGTAGGTGGGTCATGATTGTTGCATTCAAAGTGGTGCTCATGGCTTTTCTAAAGCCAATTTGGAACTTAGAGTAAGCCTTAAGAGAATACAGTTGATGTTCTAGTTCGAAAAGAACCAGGTTTGAGAAAATGTTTGCTGCTGCATCTGTTAACGAAATAGGCCGATAGTTGTTTGGACATGATGGATCGCCTTTTTAAAAAATAGGAATAAGAATTGCAGACACCCAGGAGACAGGTAACCTACCTGTGATCAAGATCTTATCGAATTAAATGTTTAGAATATTAGCCCAAGATTTTACATCAGCCTTATAAACACATGCTGGAATTTGATCGGGCCAGCTGCTCAAGAGTTGGATAGTTTCTTGATGGCCCATTCGATAGCTCCTAATGTCCAATTGAAAGTTGTTACAGAATCACTTGATGGGATATCGAATTTAATATGGCAAAGCATTCAGGAATCGAAAATTCCGACCCGAAAAAGGCACTCCATGTGTCCGCTGAAATACTTGTGTTAGAGTTAAAACAGGTGTTGCCTTGGTTGGACTTTATTGTAGACCATACGTATCTACTATTATGTTTGCAGAGTTCTCTAATCATGTCACAATTTTGATGATTATAATTTAGTATATGCAATTCTTTAATCCTATTCTTATAGGTTTGAATAATCCTTTTTTAAATAGCCAAATTGCGAGCTGTTGATATTTTCATTCTTTAGTTTTCACAGCTCTCTGTTTTTCTCTCTCTTTATATGTTTGATCTCTAAATTAAATGGATGCTGAGCATCATTGGGACGAGTTTTTTGATTTTTTCTTAAGATTTAATAGCGCATTTTGGATGACCTCAACCGCATAACTGTCCCAGATTTGCGGATCTTTCCATTCAATGCTCTTTAGATCTTTCCTACAGTGCAGTTCATATGCCACTCTTACCATAAGTTTCCTACATAATGAAGGATTCGATCTTAGCGAAGTTTGTGTACGCTTAGTTTCCAATATACCTCATTGGTCATTGACCTCAAGTGCTCTATACGCAATCACTAATACTAACTGAATAGGGACGTGATCACTTCCCATGAATTCATTAATAGTTGCACCTTCGATCTTAGTAAGTAACGAATTAGAAATGCAAAAGTAATCTATCATAGAGCAGGAGGGACCTCTTTGCCAGGTGTATGCATTAGGTGATGCGCGATATTGAACAAATGACATTTCCCAATCTGAAAAATAATCTCTCCATTTCTTTCCCGTTTGGCACATCATAGATGTTCTTGTTGCATGCTTTCTAGTAGCCCCTTCTGATAATGTATTACATATTGAGTTGAAGTCACCCCCCACAATTAACTCAAGCTTAAATTTGAAAGCAAATGCATATTCAAAGCAACCATCTATTTCGTTAAATAACTCATCAATGGTGAATTTTAACGGATTCCAATACAAGCAAATCAAAACAATCCGATCATACTCAACATTCTTTAAATCAATCATAACGGCTAAAATTTACGGGGATGAGTAGATCATTTCAGAATAGCAGTCAACTGAGTTTTTTATGCTAATAGCTAGCCCACCGAATGGACAACCCTAAACATCTTTACGTGCAGAAGAACAATAAGTGCAATAGTCAGAAATTACTAGTTCATCTAATTTCATTGTCTCCTGAAAGAGAATAATATCTGGGGCATTCTTTAACGAAAACAACGAAATCCATGTACCAATATTCAAAAACCCACATGAGTTCCATGAGATTATCCTTTAATGTTGGATTTACAGAGAAGATAGTTTTTAGTAATGGTTTTATCCAAGCTATGTTGGAATTTTTGCAAGCAATATCTAGCAATTGCGAAATGCATACATTTCACTTTGAGAATGAACAGAGTCTCCACCTAGATTTTCAGTTGTGGAGTTGGAATGTACTCAATAAATTCTTCTGCTCTTTTTACATCATTAAAAGTATGGAGGACAAATCCCATGTCAGCTAACTCCTGACGAAATGACCAAAGTATCTTCAAAACATATATAGTTGTTGTGGGATGCCAATGCAATTTTTTCAAAATCGTTGGAGGTTAAAATTCTTAAGGATGTAATCCTAAAGATCAAGTCTAGAAGATACCTCCTGTTTATTCTCCCCTGCCCTAGGGTGTCTTTTCGACATTCCAGTCCCATTATATTAAATCCACTCTTTGGCACACCCATTGACTGACTCTCTTGGTCTGCATGGATTTCAGTAGGTCCCCTAGGATTAGATATAATTGGGGCTGGTTGGATATTAACAAATGGAAGAGATTTGACTAGGTTTGCAGGGTCAAGCTTTATATCAATGTTTTGGTTATCCTTGCCAAAGGTTTTGTCAGTAACCGAGGGGGCAGATGGAGTGGCGGCAGTTTCAGCCATTTTAAGTAACTGCATTACCCTTTCCAATGACAATGCACCGTTGAATAGTGTTTTTCCAATTTCGCCAATTACATCACCCACCTCTTTCTGCTCCTCACTGCAAATTGAAGTTCCATTGACTAACATACAGTTTGCACTACCTCCATCATTACTTGAAATATTAATGTTGGCAATCCTGGGCAAATCTACTACAACCGGAGCAGTCAAGCTCTTTTCTAGGTGTATTTTTTGTTCCGGGAGTAGTACAAGATGCTTACTTTCCTCACGAGTAGGCAATAATTTGCATTTCCAAGCCCCTGTCTTGATTATGGGTGAATCAGCTTTTAACTCTTTCACGCAGTCTATGGGCCTCATTACTAGTTTGGAGGTAGCCATGGTGCTGTTAGCACCATGGCTCTGGGTCCGGGTTCCTTGAATGAGGAATTACCAGGCCATTCCAACTTTGGAGGACCAGGTAATTCCTCATTCAAAATACCCATCCCTATTCCCATTCGTGCCCCCATAGGGCTCAATGGGAATGGGAAGGGAGCTAATAACGGGCCTGTTAATAACAGGCCAGTTATTAGCTCCCTGGCCCTTTAGCAGATCCCGCTAAGGGACCTCGGAATGCGGCGCTAAGGGGTTAACGGCACTGGCATCCTTACGGGCACCGTTAACCCCTTACCACCGCACTCTGAATGAGGCCTTATATCTTTCTCCAAGTCCTTACATTTTTCAGAGTACAACTGCCTTTGGGGATTGACAACAATAAGAGGATTACAAATTGAGTCGGTTTGGTTAGGGTTGTCAGCGACAGATTTAGTCATGGTGGTACATTTCCTCCCATCACTAGGGAAATAGCTTGAAAGTAAATTCTGCGATTTTGAGTTCCCTTCATCACCATTTATTGGGAGAATCCTTTTCTTTACAATGGTCGCATTCTGAGCCACAAGGTTATGGGCTGCTACAGGCTTAATAGGTGAGGTGGAATGTTCAGCGGTCGTCTTTACTACTAGCTGAACCTTATGGTCATCTTGATTATCACCCCCTTCCTTGCCCAGATGTAACTGACTTTCTTTAGAGAGTTGGTCCACGTCGATGACCTCTTCATCTCCATTAATCTAATGGAGTGGGCTTGATGAATTATCTGTCAGTGTAATTTCTGGCTTATTTTTTCTATTTTTTGATTTTTCATTAGCAGATCGTCTCTTTTTTTCAGCACGTTTGATTGCGCGCTGTTGTGTTTTACGATGGTGCCTCGATAAATAACCTTGGAACACCACCAGGAATTCAGCCTGAGGTATTACTTTAGCTTGTTGCTGAATAATGTCGGTTAATGCTGAGGGAATATCGAGTAACCCTTCACATTTTATTTAGTGATTTGTAGCATTACTTATAGCAATGTTTACATCATTTTTATGTCGTCTAGACTAGAATTTGTTACACCAATTGCATTTAGAACATTATCAAGCACCTCCACCAATTTAGATTTTTGATTTGCCAATTCCTGTTCGTGGGTTTCAGATTGAGTAGAAATCCACTGGGTCCGCTGCTCCTGGGTAATAATTATGTTTGGCAGAGCACCCTTACAGTATTCCTTCGTAATCGAGTCTCTCACCACGACGTACCCATCCAGGCAATCTAATTTGGACATAATTGCCTGAATGTTGAATTTAATGTCACGCAGTTCTAAGTGTGTTAAATCATGACCCTTATCCAATAAATCCACATTTGGAACAATAACAGGAAATGTATTTTGTTCCTTGGAGACAGGAGAGGAATCAGGAGTAAGATCAATATCAATTACTTGGGACGGATTATAATAAACAGTAATTTTAGGAGGTCCCAAGGTCGTTTTAACATTCCCCTTAATACCATACTTGTTGGTGAAGGGGACTTTTAAATCATCTGTCAAGTGAGAGGGAGAATTAGGGGAGTTCATATCACTCTTTCCTTCCTTAAAGTAAGAATTCTGTTCATTTTTGGGAATAAGAGGAGTTAACAACCCAATAGATAAGCGAACGTTCATATCTAATTCCTCCATCTAATTTACTCCAAATTCACTTGACAGCCTCAGCTTCAACACAGGCAGCAGTAACAGGCAGCAATAACACAGTGTGGCAGAGGAAAAGCGAGCAGAGATTCACCTTGGCACTTCAACACTGCACTTCGAGCACTTCGGATGCTCATTAAGTGAGTTAGGATGTGACTTGCTTTCTCCATGATTTTGTGTGGATTGCTCATGTGCTTTAAATGAACTTTGTTACACTTTCGTTTGCTTTCAATCTTTGTTTATTTTTTGGTATTTCAGAAAAAAGTGGAGGTTTTGCTCTTTCTTGCACTTTGTGTATTTGTGCCTTAGTTATTGTATTTGCATCCATTATTTTGTTCACAGACTCATTTAGAACTTCTATAATCTGTTTACGAGGCATTATGCCGGTTAAGGAAGAGCATGATAGAATTTCATCATTGGTGAAGACGTTTTTGCTGTGTTCGTTCCCTTGATTTGATGTCAGTATTAAGCAATTTGCAGGCCGATTCATGGAATTAATGTGCACCGAAAATCTCTGCGCAGGCGTGCGAAAGCGTGCGAATCGCAGCGCAAGTGCGAAAATCGCAGCGCAAGCGTGCAAAAGCCACGCACATCGATTCATGGAAGTCCGTGCGCGTGTAAATCCCGGGATGGGCGCTAAAATCCTGCATGGCCACGCAGGCGCACACGGTATCAAACGGCGTGCGCTACGCGACAGTGAAAGCGCACATAGCGCGGCGCACACATCAAAAGTGGGCGGAACACGTGGCGTAACACGCGGAATGGGGAACAACGCGTGAAAATGTGGGCGTTATGGGGGAAATACAGGAGTTAAATGCGTGGAACGCCCACACAAGTGCCTACAACACGTATTCATGGAATCGAACAGGGGAAACGCGTGCGCCAAAAAAGTGGTTGTGGGACACTGCAGGAGGAGGAGGATAGTCAGGCCCAGAATGTTTACACCCAGGACCAGCCTTTCTGGGATGCCTGATGACCAGGTGTATGGGAGGTACAGGTTTCCACCTCACATAATACTCGACCTGGTGAGTGAGTGGGAGGATGACCTCACATCACCCACCCTGTGCTCCCAAGCACTGAGCCCCTTGGAAAAGGTGCTCAATGTACTGCACTTCTTGGCCACTGGTTCATTTCAGCAAACAAATTCCATAGTGGGAGGGGGGTGTCACAGGCCACGCAGTCACGCTGCCTACACCAGGTGTTGGCCATCATGACTGCACGCTCTTCAGTCCGCAGGCACATATACCTGCCCAGAACACCTGCAGAAAGGCAGGCTGCCGTCCAGGATTTTTACGGGGTGGCACACTTCCCCAAAGTGCTAGGTGCCATTGATTGCACCCATGTGGCTCTACGTCCTCCCAGGGCAACTGAGCACATCTATAGAAACCGCAAGCACTGGCATTCCATCAACGTGCAGGTAGTATGTGATGCCAAGGGAATCATCACCTCAGTATATGCCAACTATCCAGGGTCCACCCATGACAGTTTCATTTTCAGAATGTCTCCCCTAAACCGGGACCTAGAAGCTGGGCGGCATGGCGATACATGGCTGCTTGGTGAGTATAAATGCCTCTGCACATGCATGCATGTCAGATACTGAGTAATGTCACAACCTCACTAATGATACCCATCGTCACCTCCACAGGGGACAGTGCCTACCCTCTGAGCACCCACATGATGACACCAATTCGGAACCCCACCACACCACCCGAGGTAAGATACAACACAGCCCATATTGCAACCCGGGGCATAGTGGAGCACACATTTGGAGTGCTCAAGTCACACTTTCGCTCCCTTGACCGCTCTGGTGGGCAGCTGCTATACACGCCCCCAGTTGTGTGCAGGATCATAGTGGCAGCATGTGTCCTGCACAACAATGTAACCCGCCGGGGCCTGCCGGTGGACATGGTGGTGCCCCCACATCCCCAACCACATGCACGGCCGCATGGGAGGGGAAAGGGCACGTGGTGAGGCAGCCCGTACGCAGCTGGTGGCTAATTACTTCACCTAAAATCACAACCCTGTGGAGTGCACACAGCCCAGGCACATACCAGCTGACAATCAATGATGATGATGACATAAGGGACAGTCAACTGTCACAACCATACCAGCCTGAGATTGGTCACCTGGAAGTGTTACATTGTGTGCATCCCTACCTACCAAAAGACAACTAATGCTGTGTCACAAAAAGACACACATGTATGCTGCATGAATGACTACCCCCTTGCAAAATACAACATGAAAATAGCGCCATGTCACCCAACCCCTCCCCATCTCCGCTACCCAACACACCATGGCATGTCATGCAATGTGAAAGCAAACAAAGGAATGCACAACACATGAGACAAGTGTCACAAAGTGCACTGTCCCAAATGGAAACAGGCCACAGACAATATGCTCCCAGTAATCAATAACAAACAGCACACATGACCAAATACTTACCAGCAACACAATACAGCAACCCAGGATGAAACATTGCGAAAATATGACAGTACAAAATCAAAGTAGTGCAAGTCTTACAACCTGAATAAGCCAGCACATCGACCCCTTCCAACTGCAGAGTGTTGCTGTCAGGCAAATGTGTCAGTGTACTGCATACAACATGAACTGCATCTGCAAAGGAGACGGCCTTGTGAAGACATGAAGAAGGTACCTGTGAATAAGGAGGAAGTCATGGATGCACAAGCACATATCAATACACCATGCAGTGTTCAATACAACAACAATCCCCACTAGGGATGTACACAGTTTTGACTACAGACTGCCCACACAGCTCATGGGAACCCAATGTCACTGTGTAAGTCACTGTCACTTGGTAACACCCTTTGCAAGCCCATGGAAAGTGGGAGCAGGAGGGGTGTGTGTGTGTCAGGAACCCAAGCATCTAACCCAAACAGAGGACAAGCCTGCATGTGCCCAGCTGGAATACACAGTGGATGCCCACAGGAACAATACAAGGCAACACACTGTAAAAAATAAATAAAAAAAAAATAAAAAATGGCCATGTGGGGGACAGGGGAGGGGGGAGGCCACCCAGGAGGTTCGAGGACAGGGTGCACACCAACACCCACCTGGTGGATGTTGCGGAAAAAAGAATACCTCCATGGGCTCATGGCCTGCACGGCTACGCCAATGTGGGAGAACTGCTGTCGCTCTCTTCACCCTCTGCTGCTGCATCAGGAGGTGGTGGTGCTATGGGAGGCAGCCCACGCAAAGCCCTGGTATGGTCCTCCAAGGTAGCAAGCATGCGGGTGTTGAAGGTCTGATTCTGGAGGATGATAGTGCGGAGATCCCCATGCAGCCTCACGGGTTGCCTGCATTTCTGCACGCATGGCCTCGCCTGATGCCCGGATCGCCTCATGGGTTGCCTGCAGCTCAGCTGAGAGCAAACGTGTGAGCTGCTCCAGCTGCTGTTCTGCCCTAAAATTTCGGGAAGCCTCAAGTTCAGCCGGACTCTACCTGAGGAAATGGAGTTCTAACCTCAGGGCTTCCCTGTGGCCCTGGGACTCTAGAGATATGGCTTCACGCAGAGTGTCCAGTGCCGCCCGTCGGTCCCTGTTGGACGCCAACATGTCTTCCTTGGCGCCAACATGTCTTCCTTGTGTGATTGGCAAATGGTGTCTGTTGCCTGCTGTTGTTGCTCCATCTGCCTTTCAGGGGGGAGAATGGAAGTGGCCATCCTCTCCATTACCTGCGCCATCATTTCAACCGATGCTCCCTGTTGTGCTGCTATACTGTACATGGAGTTTTCCCATACAGTATTGCCTGGTGGCATACGGGCACCACACCTGTTTGGGGCAAGGCAATCTGCACCTTGCTGTGCTGGCACTGCCTGAGGCTGCAGGACTGCATTCCCCCTCTGATCTGCTGGCCCAGGAACAGGATCAGATGTTGTGGAGTGTGACCCTGCATCCGTAACCGCCAAAGGCGGACTTCCTAACACTGACATCCCCATAGAGGGTTCTACCCCTGGTGCAGGTGGGTTGGACAGAACAGAATCCCTGCCAGAAACACTCACCTGCGACAGCACATAATTCTCATCATCCGATTCAGCAGCTGAATCATAGAGGTCTGGGGAGGTGCAACCCGAGACACCCCTGGACAGTATGGTCTGCAGTAAGATTGGGTTTTCACCCACCACCACACCACGTCCTCCACTGGTGCCCGGTCGTGGCTGAGATTCCTCCTGGGTCTGCACCATCTCCTCCACTTCAACAGCATCAAGTGCGTCATCACCTGCAAAAACATGAAAGACAACAAATGGAAACATGCATGAGCATTATAGCACACACATAGGCCTGACAAGCCAGAGATCCAGTACATGAATTACACATGTCCCACATGACTATAACCCTGGCATGCATGCACTGTCAATGAGTTGGAAGGGGAGGCAAAAAGCAGACACTGAGGACACCAAGATGGAAAAGCAACACATTTGCTGCATGCTGGGTAGCACTGGCATCACACATTAGCCTGTGAGTGGCATGTCCAATACACATAAATGACACATGCCAGCACATAGATGGCATGTAGCATAGCCATGCTACATTTGACAAGTACAGCCATATGTCAGTGAATGTCACCCATCCATGTGAGATGGACATGATGAGATGAAAAATGCAAAATAGTGTGACAAAATACGCATGTACCACACACTGCAACACATCCAGTGTACAATAATACAGTGATGGCATGCACATGGATACATCAATGGTTGGTCACTTCAACATGACACGAAATAACTATCATGTTCCACATTCAAACAGGCCCTAAAACTTTTTGTGAGCAGGCCCTTACTCAATCAGCCTGAATGTTCTAATCATTCCCATAACAAGGTAATAAATGTGGCCCAATGTGGGATGTAATCAATGACAGAAGCATGTCACATATGTGGCATTAGGGCTGAAAAATGCGTTGCAAATATGGGAGAATTGAAACAATCAGGCTGAATGAACACTGAAAAATTCAGAACAATGTTGTTGCAAGATGACAGTTCAAGGGCAACTGCAGTAATGTTGCGCTAATTGGCTACTGCGGTCAGAAGGGATACTGTCATACCCAAATCCAAGGCCGCTGAATGTTTTGGAGGAAGCACATGGGTGACCCATACCACTCAGGAATACACACCCTCACCTGGCACTCAATCTGAACACATCACCCATGCCTCATACACATGGATTACACACACATGCATGGCCACTCACCAGACAATGCTTTGTAATCTGGTATGTCTCCCACGCCTTGGATCTGTTCCTCTGTGACAAAGGTTCCAGCAACAAACTCATGTTCAGTGAGTTGGTTGTCCTCTGGTGGAGACCCACCGCCAGTCACCAGAGTAGAGGCATGATTGGAAGCCAGCTTGTTCTTTGCTCTGCGTTTTAGGTCATTCCACCGCTTGTAGCAATCATCAGCTGTGCGCCTCACAAATCCAAGGGGACTAATGTGGTCCGCGATAGTCTGCCAGTGTGCCCTACGTTGACCAGGTGTGGTCTTGCACCCTGCAGTCACCACCATTTCGCGGCTATGTGCCGACACATAGGCCACAAGTGCATCAAGTTCGGTGTCATTAAAGCTAGGCTTCCTTGACGTGCCGGAGTGTGTAGCCGTGTCTGGGGTCTCAGCCTGTAGTGCCAGAGCACCCTTCTTCTTCTTCTTGGAAGGTGGTGCGGATCCTGAGTGGCTTACGCTGCTCTGATCAGTAGGGGCAGAAGCGCAGGTATACTGGGTAACAGAAGCCTGTAAAGGCACAATGACCATAGGTCTTGGTGCAGGCATTGGCTGCAGGGTGATGTTGGCAGGGCCAATGTCGGTTTCATGGACCTGGACCGACACTGTCCCGGCTGGGAGACTCGGAGCTGGGGTGGATTGAGCTGCAGCTGCCCCTGCAGCCTCCCCACCCTGGATACTTAGGGCAGCAGATGACATTGCTGCCCCAGATCCACGTGACCTGGGGACAGCAACTTTCACCGCCACACGTAGCTTAGACTTGCTGACCTGGAAGTCAGCCTGGGAGTCATCCTGTGCCGGTTCAGGTGCCAAAATGGGCCGGTCCAACAAGGGCTGAGCTGGGATGGTGTCAGCTACTTTTCCCACAACCATTGGGGGGGCATGGGTGTCCCCGATTGGTCCTCCACACACGGGGCTCTAGGGGCACCCTGCAAATCCTGGCCACGTCCCCTGCCGTGCCCACCACGCCCACCTTTTGGAGGTCAGCCACCTTTGCCTCCTTTACTGCTTGGTCGCCTCCCAACCATGGCACTGATGTTGTTGTGCGTATGGGAGTTGCAGTAAACAATTGTCCTGGGCAATTGGGGTGAAAGGGGTAGGGTACTAGATGGAATTCGTACCCTAGTGCTGTAGCAAGGCTGTATGTGACCCCTGGGGGAAGATGACGGGTCACGCAACGCACAGGCACCCCAAAAACAAAAGCACATGTGCACACAACCCCTGGTATACCACGTGCGTGGAAAAATAAACCCGCACTATGCTGTGGCACCCAGAAACACAAAAATAAGCATACGCGTGTTACACGCAGCCTACAATGACCTCTGAAGGGGTACGTGACACACGGGGGCAACCACAGTTGGAAAATACGTGCGTGACTCACCGTCTGCCTTGAAAAAGAATGTGAAAAACACCCCCGCCAAAAGAAGAAAAGGACGCAGTCTGAGGAAACAGGGAGTACGAACTGGAAACGTTGTGAAGTAATCACATGTGAACTGACAAGAAGTACAAGATACACCCGCTCGCTCTCCACAAAAAGCACGTACAAGGAAATAGCGTGATACTCGTACCTTTTAAGCCAGCCCACACGTGAAACGTCACTTACGCACTAAGGCCCTTCCCTCCAATAGTACGGTGACTTGCAGTTTTCTCACGTGCTGATTGACTATGCACCTATGTTGTGGGCAACGCCTGCGCGCGTAAAGTCACTGGCGCGCTTACGCGCTAAGGGCCTTTCCTCGGATTTCACGCTGATATGCAGTTTTTTCACGTGTCAAATCACTCCGTATCAAGCTGGCCACGCGAATACACAAGGAAGACCACGCTCCTGCCCAAAAGGACATTTTCCTGCCCCCAAGAGCCCCGAGCACGCTCCCACCAGCCATCTGCTGCTGCCTGCCTGCTGCCCACGTGCCCTGCTATTTGGTGCCTGCACGTCAGCCATCTGCAGGGGTCCAGTTGCTGTGTCCACCCCTGCTGGAACAGAAGACTCCCAACTGGTATACCATCACTCCACAGCCCAGGAGCCAGTTGCCCACCCACGCCTGTCTCGGGGCAAACACCATCTGAGACCACTGGCGACCCCCAGACAGAGAGGCAGAGTGCCACCAGCTTCAGTGAGAAGGAAGTTGGTGTCCTGGTGGAGCATGTCCTGGGGCATTATGATGCCTTCTTCGGAACATCACGCGCCAACAAGGAAGGACGGTCGAGGATCTGGGAGGACGCAGTGGTTGCCATCAACGCGGAGGGGGTGGCAACCCGCGACCTCAAGCACGTCAAGAAGCGCTGGGAGGACTTGAGGTCCAGGACCCTCTACAAGCCCCGGCGCCTCGCGGAGGGGGGCTGGGGCAGCATGAGCAACATCCACATGAGGGTCCTGGAACACGTAGGCCCAGCGCTCCACGCCCAGATCCTTCAGAGGCAGACCCGTCTGGAGTTGAGCGGTAAGTGGCCAAGCATTGCTGTGTGAGACAGGGCATGTTGCAGTGTGATGGTAGTCTGATACTTGCCTGTATGTGTGACATAGGCCATGTATGGATGTGTGTGTGCAGGGACATCATTGTCATGCATGTGAGACCAGTAATGTGTGAACCACATGGATGGTGCATGTGTTCCAATGCAACATGGGGAGCTGTATGCGGAATGCACACATGAAAGCATGCCAGTCTCTGTTCTTGAACATGGAGGGGGTGTGAGGGATGGGTGCTGCTGTCATGTACATGTATGGTGCACATGTGTGTGTGTCTGAGAAGTGTGTGTGTCACTTTGAAACGCCATGGATGCATGACATATGTCCGTGATGATGTGTAGATTCACTCATGCAGTGCCGTCACCATTGTATCCACTGTGTCTATCCACTGTGCCTGTGATGTACAAGCCATGATACATGACCCTCCGGTGATGTGTGTGCATGGGATGAGTGTGAACCATGATGCATGTGAGTTTGAAGGCAACATTTTGGTTAACAGAGGCCCTTGTACATGGATGCTGATGTTGATTGCAGGCACCGGGACTGTTTCTGCATGTGTGCTGCGTGCATTCACCCATGTGTTGTGGAGGGACAGGATGTAAGTGACATTTGACAGTGCCACTCATGTGTTATTGCTTCCTGTCTAGGGGAATATTGTACTGTACCCTGATGCTTGTGTTCTATGTCTCCCTCTACGCAGCGTCAAGTGAAGAAGAGGGCGGAGACGGCGCTGTGGAGCCAAGCGGCGGGAATGCCTCCACCGGGAGTGAGGGGGCTGGTGCCACGTCTGCTACTACGGCTGTAGCGGAAGGGCCGGGTAAGCCCTCACAGGGGCTTGCAATAGCGGAAGACGGTGTGGAGAGATCCAGGTTGGTGGTCTCCACAGAGGAGGAGGAGCCTGCTACTGGGCCGCACATCGGGCCTGGTGGGGGTAGTACCACTGGTGCAAGTGGTGCAGTCCAGGGCCAGGGTCAGGAGGCAGCACAGGTCACCGCGGAGGGGTCTGTGCATGTCGCTGTCCTTGACCCTGTGACTGCACCACCATGCACCAGCAGGGATGCCCCGTCCCAGGCCCGTCCGCAAGGTAGGGGGGAGTGCCACGTCATCTGACTCTCCACTGCCTCTGGACGAGGGGTCCCACGACCGTAGGGGCTCCGTCCTGGTTGGTGTCGCATTGCGCACGCGTGACATTCGTGATGACGTGCGTGCTTCCTGGGCGGAGCAAGCACGCCATCACGAACAGCAGCGTTGCGACATGGCATTGTTGGGAGGGGCCCTGGTCAGTAGGTTCCTACATGTGTCGCGCACTCTGGCGGACCTCTCCTCCTCTGTGGAGACTATGCGCCAGTCGTTCTCCCTGCCGTCTTCCAGCCCAGCTTCCACCAGGGCCCCCTGTGACCTGGCCTGACCAACACAGCCAGCTTGGTGGAGATCCCATCCCTGCCACAGTCGGGAGTCGGCGGTCCAGCAGTGGTGGACACCCCAACAACTGGAGACCAGCAGATGGAGGATGTGCAGGCATCGGACAGGCACATGGACAGCAGCAACAGCAGCAGGCTCTAGGTGGGAGCAATGATGGCTCGGGGTCATCTACATCAGAGGGGCAGGCATCGGCCAGAGGGCAGGAGAACCCTGGAATGGGAGTGTCTTCCATGTGGCTACGGTTGGGCCAGCGCATAGATGCAGAGCGGCGGCGGGCGGAAGAGGCGCGGCTCACCATGGTCAGGACGGAGTTCTCCATGCGTCGGGCGTTGAGGCGGGCAGAGTGCTTCGAGGCAACTCGCAGGGAGTTGGAACAGGCCATGAGTGCATCCCTGCAAGACCTCAGGGCCAGGGCAGAGGCCCGCCTCTGGGACATCGACATGGAGTTCGATGATGCCCTGGCCCGGGACATCACAGAGTGAGCCGCATGACTTGCCCACCGCCATTGTACATAGTTACATAGTGTTAGGTTTCCTTTGTTTTTCTTTTAATTTGGAGTTAATGGACATTGCTCCATCCACTTCGTGTGTATATAGTTTTTTCTTCATAGGACTTTTTGTAGGTTTCCTTTTGTTTGTGGATCATGGACCATTTGGACTTACATTGTATATAGTTGCAGACTTGTACATACTTTCTTTTTCTATATTTCTATGGATCAATGGTTATTTTTTATTTGGATTATGTTTTTGTTATGGACATTGGCAATGGACCACTTTTTTATCCTACATGATTTTTCTTTTTTTTTTTACTTCATTGGATTTACAATATTTTTTTCTACATCGGTCATTGTACATTGATTTTCATTGTACTATTGCTCCAAGTCAGTTCTTTATGTTTTTAATAAATTTTTTATAACTTCTGAATTGGTGTTGTGTTCTGTAATTGGTTTTGTGCATGTCTCATTGAACATTTCCTCAGTCACGTGTTGCCACTGTGTGGCTACGTTGTGCATTCCTGCATGGGCATGGTGGTTCATTTCGACTATCATTGCATGGGTGATTTGGGAGTGGGTTCTGTGGATGGTTTCATGCTTGCATTGGGGGGCAAGGGGGATTAGGGTTGGCTTTAGGGACATGGGTCTGTTTTGTTAGGACATGTTGTTTGTTGGGACATGAGTCGGCGCCTGCTGGCAGGTGCCCGTCAATGCTGGGTGGGTGGGGGTACTGGGGGACATGAGTCGGGGCCTGCTGGCAGGTGCCCATCAATGTTGGGTGGGTGCGGGTGCTGGGGGACATGAGTCGGGGCCTGCTGGCAGGTGCCCATCAATGCTGGGGGGTGGGGGTGCTGGGGGACATGAGTCGGGGCCTGCTGGCAGGTGCCCATCAATGCTGGGGGGTGGGGCTGCTGGGGGACATGAGTCGGGGCCTGCTGGCAGGTGCCCATCAATGCTGGGTGGGTGGGGGTGCTGGGGGACATGAGTTGGTGATCACTAGTGGAAGGTGACATGTGGGCTAGCTGGGGGGCATGCCCATGGTGGATGGGCTGCCTGCGGGACATGACCAGGGGTGCAGTGTAGTCCCCTGTGGTGTGGGTTGCCTGCAGGGGCCGTGAAGGGGGTAGAGGGCACACCTGGGAGGACCCACACTGCCAATTCACGTGTGGGACTCCCCACGCACCCCACAGGATACACGTACCGCGCTCTGACAGCGGAATCGCGTGTGAAACTTCACACGCACCCCAGTAATACACGTACCCCGCTCGCACTTGGCCAATCGCGTGTGAAACTTCCTGCGTACCCCAGTAATACACGTACCTCACTCGCACTGGGCCAATCGCGTGTGGAACTCCCCGCGCACCCCAGTAATACACGTACCCTGCTCGCACAGGCCCAATCGCGTGTGAAACTTCCCGCGCACCCAAGTAATACATGTACCCCGCTCGCACTGGGCCAATCGCGTGTGAAACTTCCCGCGCACCCAAGTAATACACGTACCCTGCTCGCACAGGCCCAATCGCGTGTGAAACTTCCTGCGCACCCCAGTAATACACGTACCACGCATACACAGGACCAATCGCGTGTGAAACTTCCCGCGCACCCCAGTAATACACGTACCATGCTCGCACAGGGCCAATCGCGTGTGAAACTTCCCACGCACCCCAGTAATACACGTACCCTGCTTGCACAGGCCCAGTCGCTTGTGAAACTTCCCACGCACCCCAGTAATACACGTCCCCCGCTCACACAGGCCCAATCGCGTGTGAAACTTCCCGCGCACCCCAGTAATACACGTACCCCGCTCGCACAGGCCCAATCGCATGTGAAACTTCCCGCGCACCCCAGTAATACCCATACCCTGCTCGCACAGGGCCAATCACGTGTGGAACTCCCCGCGCACCCCAGTAATACACGTACCCTGCTCGCACAGGCCCAATCACGTGTGAAACTTCCCGCGCACCCCAGTAATACACGTACCCTGCTCGCACAGGCCCAATCGCGTGTGAAACTTCCCGTGCACCCCAGTAATACACGTACCCCGCTCGCACTGGGCCAATCGCGTGTGAAACTCCCCGCACAGTGGGGTACGTGTATTCGGAGGGGTGCGCGGGGAGTTTTACAGGGGTTTTCATGGTTGGGGGCCTGTGCACCATGTACGGGATTTGCGTGCTGTACATTTGTATTTGTATTTGTATTTGTATTTTATTTATTTGTATAGCGCAAACCAGGCCCTGAGGCTACCGGGCGCATATCTTAGCAACAAAGGTTACATCACAGTATGGCATTAAATAGACATTATGTTATACATTAGAAATCAATTACATTGGCGGTTTAGACAGGAATACTTTAGACAGAAATACAAAGGCATAAGGTTTTCACGGTGTTAAAGGTTTGTCGTATTTTTCATGCTGACAATTGGTCGACTGAATTGACTAGCCAAAGTTTAGCTTTGTGTTTGAAAATGTTCAGGGAGGGCAGGTTTCTGATAGTGAGGGGCACAGTATTCCAAAGTCTGGTTGCCAGAACTGAGAAGCTGGCCCCACCGGCTATTTGGAGATTGTATCTTGGGATCAGTAGGCTCTGGTTGAGGGCAGACCTTAGTGAGCGAGGTGGGGTATACTGTGTAAAACGTGATGAAAGATAGATGGGGGCCTGGTTGTTCAAGCATTTGTAAGTCAGAGCAAGAGATTTTAGTGAGATCCTTTGGGAGACTGACAGCCAATTAAGGTTCTTTCTGGTTTCTGAAATGTGTGCTGATCTGGGGATGTTGATTGCTGCCCTGATGGCGTTATTTTGTATAATGTGGAGTTTGTCAAGGTTACGTTGGTTAGTGCCTTGATACAGTGCATTGCAGTAGTCCAGTTTGGACATGACCAGGGTCCTAGCAAGGGTGGTGCAATTCTGTGTAGAGAGAAAAGGGTGACATGCTGTGATCAGCTTGCAAGTGTATGCAGATGCGGCAGCGACTGCATTAGTTTGTCTGTGGAGGGAGAGGGTGGAATCGAGGTAGATTCCGAGGGTTTTTGTGTCTTTGGAGACTTTTATGGAGTTTCCATCGATGTTGAAGGAACTGAACATGGGGTTCAACTTATTAAGTTTATGCTGTGTACCTAGGATGAGGAGCTCTGTCTTGTCGTCGTTATGACAGAGCTCATGCTGGGCCATCCAGGTTTGAATGACATGGTAAATGTCATTTAAGGATTTTGAGTCTACCGTGTAGTCACCAGTGATGGGGATGAGTATCTGGGTGTCATCAGCATAATTAGTGTATGTGACACCCAGATAGTCCAGCACACCAAACAGGGGTTTAGTGAATACATTGTAGAGGGTAGAGGAAACGCACAATCCTTGGGGGACCCCGCAAGGGACTGGCGCAGGGTCGGCCGAGGAGGTAGGGGAGAATACCCTCATATGTCTATTGTCCAGGAATGATTTAATCCAGTTGGTGGCATTATCAGAGAAGTGGGCTGCTGTTTTCAGCTGCTGGCAGAGGATTTGGTGGTTGACCAAGTCGAAGGCAGCGGATAAGTCTAGAAGTAGTAGCAGGGCTAGTTTCCCTTTGTCTTTTAGGTCCTCAATTTAGGTTTTGAGGTCTAAGAGGGCTGTCTCCGTACCATGCTTAGGTCTAAAGCCGGATTGTCTGGTACCTAGAAGATTGTTAGTTTTCAGATAGTTCTGTATCTGAAGATACGCTGCTCTATCTAGGATTTTTAGCAGAAACGAGACCATCGTGATGGGCCTGTAGTTGGTTCGGGCCTCAGGATCTAGGGATGGTTTTTTTAGTAGAGGGATGGCCCAAGCGTCCTTCAAATTGTTCGGGACCACTCCCGATTGAAATGATGAGTTAATAAAGGTGGTGATGAAGGGAGCAAGGTCATGGGCAGATTCCTTAATGATTGGAGCTGGACATGAGTCCCCTTGGCAATTGGAAGGTTTTAGTTTGCAGATGATATTTTCAACCTCAAGTGTGGTGAGCTGCGTGAAGCTGAAAGGCAGGGGAAGATCTGGATTGATTATTTTAGGTGACACGGTTTTGCTTGAGGGGGGTTGTGGAGAGAGTTTTGTTTAGCGTTGATTTTAGATTGCAGAGTGATTATTTTGTTAAGAAGTGCATTTTGTATATTGTTGCACCAGGTGCTGTCTTTAGTGCACGAGTCAGGAGCAGGTGAGGGTGATTCTAATTCTTTGAGAATTTTGAATAGTTCTCTTGTATTAGATTCTGCTTGAGATATGCGTAAATTATACCTCTCTTTTTTGGCTTGAAGGATGGCTTCCCTGTAGTTAAGTGAGGTGATTAGGAGGGAAGCTTTATTGGTCATGCTGGGATGACTTTTCCAAAGTGCTTCGGCCTTACGTTTTTCTTTGCGCAGAACGTTAAGCTGCGGGGTGAACCAAGAGTTCAGGTGGGATTGTTGTTTGGCTTTGCGAATTTTAAGCGGGGCTATGGTCTCAATAGCTTTGAGCAGTGTGCTGTTGAAAATATCTACTAGGACGGTGGGGTCCGTGTGCTGCAAGGCACATGTGTTCAGGATAGGGAGGATAAGAGGCAGCAGTTTCTCCCTGGTGATGTCCTTTTTTTTCTGGTGGGTATAGCAGGGGCTATGGTGGGTGTGGGCTGAGGGTTGGTGGCAGGCATGATGAAGGTGATGACGTGATGGTCAGACTAGGCTCACGCAATGTTGGAACTGACAGTGGTGTTACAGTTAAGGTCAGCTAGCCAGTCAAGCGTTCTACCCTTGTTGTGAGTAGGGTCGTGAATGCGCTGCTGGAAGCCTAGGTTGGTAAGTGTCGTGGCAACTTCAGTGGCCATGTGGTCCTTAGGATCGGATAGGCCGAGGTTGAGGTCACCTAATAGCAGAACCTGGGAGTTAGGCTTTGTGTTGCTGACAGGGTAGCTGTGACATCGTCAGTGAATGAGCCAAGTGGTCCTGGGGGTCTATATAAAAGGTGGAGTGTAGCTGTGTTGGTGGGTGAGAGGGATAATTTCACAGAAAAGGATTCTGCAGTGCTGAACTGTGCAATGGCTATAGCTCTCATGGTGATCTTGTCACTGTGTATGAAGGCGACTCCTCCTCCTTTGGACAGGTTGGATTGTTGGTCGTTTCTGATAATGGAGTAGCCCTTGGGTAGGGATAAGGCGAGGAGTGGGCCAGAGGCATCATGTAGCCAAGTTTCGGTGATGGCTAGGAAGTCAAGGTTCTGGACAGTGATTAGGTCTGCGATATCAAGGGCGTGAGCGTTGATGAGGGCTTCCTTGAGTGCTGTGGTAGGTGTGGTGGAATAGGGCTTGGGTGGCGTAGGTAGGTCGGGCTGTGGATGGGCGATGAAGCTGCGCTGAGTGCATGGTGGTCGGGGCAGTCTAGATCTGATTCTACTATTTCTATGTTGTATCGTGCAAGGTAAATTAGGAGTAGGTTTAGTGGCAAAGTGCTTGAGCCACAGGGCTGGGTCATTGAGGTATGTATTCAATGGACGGTCAGGGCATTGGAGCATGGTGGAGGGAAGGGTAAGGTGGGTAGCGTGGATGTAGCTGTGGTGTGTCTTAGAGAAGTTGGCGTGGGGAAGACCTGCAGTAAAGGATAAGGATCCTAAAATGGCTATATGTGTGAGGTAGAGGCTGGCATAGGGCAGTGACCACATGTCGTGGCCTGAAGTTCACGTGATAAGTAAGGTGTAATGCAGAGGGATAGCAGTTGTGGTAGCAGTGTAACACTAGGTACTAAGACACTAATTGGGCGTTATGCTGTGGAGGTGACAACTAGATTCTAGATATGACCTAAGACTAATATCAGCACGTCTGCACGGCAGTTAAGATCAGTGTGATGGGGATAGTATCTAGAGTTGAGATATTACAATGGGCTCAAATCAATAGTTCGAAGAGGCACTTATGCTCGGTACAGTAGCATCTAGATTTCAAATCTTGCATTTAAGCTAAAGGCAGCAGTTCTAAGGCAGTTGTAATTGATCCATTGGTGGTAGCAACTAGATTCAAATTCTTGCATTGAAGCTAAAAAGCAGTAGTTCTAGAAGGCAGTTGTACTTAACACAATGAGGGTAACATCTAGATTCAAATTATTGCATTGAAGCTAAAAACAGCAGTTCTAGTTTAACACATTGTGGGTAACATCTAGATTCAAATTATTGCATTGAAGCTAAAAACAGCAGTTCTAGAAAGTGATTGTACTTAATACCTTGTGGGTAACCTCTAGATTCAAATGATTGCATTGAAGCTAAGAAACAGCAGTTCTAGAAGGCAGTTGTACTTAACACATTGGGGGTAACAACTAGATTTGAGTTATTGCATTTCTAAAGGACAGCTAGAGTTGATGCACAGGAGGCAGCAGCTACAAATGAGATGTATCATTTAGACTACATAGAATGGCGCAAGGTTCTAGTACATATTTTGGCAACGGTACGGCGGTACTAGCACCTGGATTTCAGATAACATGTTTAGGGTGGCAGGTATAGTAACACTTATGATCATAGTAGGGCAGAATAGTTGGGATATAGAGGCACAACCACGATGCCTGAGTATAGTAGGGCAGAGGTGGGGTGCATGGCGTAATGGTACAGGGCTATAGTATGCGCTGATAATAGGACACAATAGGCTAAGAAACACAATAAGCCAGCATAAGTTTACAGGCACAAGTTGCACATATTAGCATGTATTTGATGCGATGAGCATACTGTTGACAGCAGAGAAGGTCCGGTATGTGCAGAGGAAGCATACGGACACGTAATGAAGCGCACAAGTTAGCAAGTTAGGGTGAGCATGTAGGATGTAAACTGATGAAGCACGCGAAATCCGGCGACGAGCGGAAATGAATGCGGAGGGAATGCCGAGGGACCTCACCGTGAACACAGGATGATTTAAGGCCACGTTATGATCAGACCGCGATGCGAACCATAGGTGGCGTGCTCGAGCGGCAGGATTGTCGGCAAGAATTCAGCGGGAAGGCGAGAAAATAGCACTGTGCAAGCAGGTTATGGGCATGGATGTCTCACGCGACTATGACAGTACAGAGCAGTGGCATTGATTAATCAAGGACAGCTGCTTTTCTAGTTCAGAGAGAATGTACCTTAATGACATCAGTGGGAAGGGCAGCAGGTCGCAGGCCTCGGCCCGTACGGCTCAGGACAGGCTCAAGACAGGAGCCGAGCCTTGTTGGGTGGGCCTTTGTGGGTGTGCTGGCGTTCGCCTGCCGGCATCTGGTAGGGTGAAATGAAGCTGCTACTGACCAATCAGGTCGCAGGGGCAGCACCTGGTGATGGTTAGGCCCACTCTATTCTCAAAACGGTACTGAATCACAGGTAGGGATAAAACAGACCTCTTGCTCTGTGCGCATACACTTATCTAAACAAAAAGACAGTCCGATATTTACTTAGGTGTCACTAAACACTCTTCCCACAACAAAAAGTGATAATTGATGGTTAGGCCCAGGCAGCCATAACCCTGTTCTGGTCGACCATCTTAGAGTGACTAGACCTCATGGCACACAATTGGTGCACGGGGAGGGGTTGGGGCGTAACTGGCGCTGCTGCAGGGTCGCTGCGCCACTCTGCGCCACGGCTGGTAATGGATGTTAAAATCCATGAATACGTTGTGCGCGAAAATGGATTTTCGCATACGCGGCTGCCACAGACTATCGCACGCGCAGACTGTGCGCCAGCCGCGTGTGCCACTTGTGCGCTGAATTCTATGACTTACCCCCTTGAATTTTTCACGATTGTGTGAGTTTGTCTCGCAGTATTCATAGGGATTGTTCTCTTCTCTGTGCTTTCTTTTGATTTTGGATTCCATATAAGCCTTAGGTCTGTTGTAAACGACTTGGAGCGCACCATTTTCGCACGTTTTTTTTTTTCCGTCATGCTTATTTTGAATAGAGTGGACCTTGTTCAATATAGGGGCACACAGAGAAGGTTTGTCAAGTGCTGGCATATTGGATTGTGGCATATACGCAATTGTGAGTTTGTGTCAACCTCTGCAATTGATAAATAACAAGATAGCTATCTCACGTTGCATTTGGAGGTAAGCTGTTCGCTGCCCAGCTGAACAGGTAGAACAGGCACTCTCCAATGGTACTCCCTCAAATGCGCCCGGGATTTATGGGACTGCAGGTAAACGGGCAGAGTTTTAGGCTCTGCAATTGATAAATGGCAGGTTTTTTTGTTTAAAGACGTCTTTAAACAACAACAATATTAGTTGAGGGAAGAGAATGTCATTCCGTTTTCTATAGTGTAGAAAGTGTACTCAGTGGCGTTCAAACAGCCATTCGACGTTCTTGTGGTTACAAAGGCTCCTGGCCGGTACGGCAGAACAGGCACTCTCCAAAGGCACTCCCTCAAATGAGCACGAGCAAATGCGCGTGCCCGAGATTTATGGGGCTGCAGGTAAATGGGTGGGGTTTTAGGCTCGTTCTCAATAGTGTAGAAAGTGTGCTCAGTGGAGTTCAAACATCCATTTGACGTTCTCATGGTTACAAAAGCTCCTGGCAGGTACGGCAGAACAGGCACTCTCCAAAGGCACTCCCTCAAATGAGCGCAAGCAAATGCGCGTGCCCGAGATTTATGGGGCTGCAGGTAAATGGGTGGAGTTTTAGGCTCGTTCTCTATAGTGTAGAAAGTGTGCTCAGTGGCGTTCAAACAGCCATTTGACGTTCTCATGGTTACAAAGGCTCCTGGCAGGTACGGCAGGTACGGCAAAACAGGCACTCTCCAAAGGCACTCCCTCAAAAGCGTTATACCCTTTGGTCATTTAACTAAAAATATAATTTGATTAATTCCCATAGGGTCAGCTACCACGGGGGATGCTGTCAAAATTCGAAATTGACAAACAGTATCCCAGTGCACAGTAAATGATTCTAGTCTTTAATGTAATTCGGGAACCCTTCAGCTCATTTCAATGTGCTAGTCTTTCCCCATTACTCTTTAATCTTTACCTCAGACCGCTCTGCTCGTTCCTGGACGACCTCAGTGTGTTTTTCACAAATTATGCTGATCAGCTAGTCATTGAAATCACCGAAGTGTATGACATAGATGCTACAACCTTATCTACGATATACCATCTTGTAGAGGATTGGATGTGAACAAATTGGTATGCATCAATGGGGAAAAAACGGAGCTAATGATTTTTGGCTCAACAGCCATATGTGCAAAATTGGACACTGAATACACCAAATTTCAAATAGGTACAAACTGCATAACGCTTCTTGGTAAGGTAAAGACATTGGGCACCTAATTAGAGGCCTCTCTCAACTCCGATGCATACATCAACCAGATGACTAAACGCTGCAATTATTCCCTCCATCTTTTGAAAAACATCTGTCCTTATATTTCAAAGGACAATGCAGCAACCATCGCCTGAGCCACGGTGTTGTCCAAATTGGACTACTGCAACTCTCTGTTGATTGGTGCCTCAAGCAATAATGTGGGGACGTGCCAGGTGATACAGAACAATGCTATTCGTATTGTGAACAAACTCACAAGACGCGAACGCATCACGCATCACAGGAGGAACCTACACTGGTTATCTGTCCAAGAAACAATCCAGTTCAAAGTAGGATCAACCATCCACAAATGTGTCCATTGCCCCAAACTACGTAAAAACTCTGATACCACAATATCACCCTACCAGAGTACTGCGTTCAGTAGAAAAAAAACAGATTAAATGCCCTAGATACAAGCGTGAAAAAGGTCTGGGAAAATCTTTTGCAGTGATAGCAGCCAAACTTTGCAACCTCGTGCCCACCGCTCCTACATGGTATGACAATCTAAAAACTTTCAAGAAAGCTTTGAAAACGTATTTATTCAGATAATTCCCCCACATCACCCAGCCAATCTTCCACAGTAACTGATTTGTCTTGTCATTGATGGACTGACCTTGTGTATGTGTTTCCAGCGCCGTGATGCCCGCTGGCTTCCGGCGCTTTATAAGCAGATACATAACAAATAAATAAATAAAAAGTAAGGGTCCCCAAAACTAAAATCCCAACACCCTGCATTCCCAGTGAAAACGAATTGCCCCAAACACATTTTCCCATTCATTCCAAATTCAACAAACCCTGCATTTCATTTGAATGTGTGTTCCCCAAATGATGTTCCCATTGAGTTCATTTCCCAAACCTTGCCTTTGAAATAAAAGCCAAAACGAAATTCCCATTATATTCTCACTTCCTGTACCTTGCCTTCAAACTAAGGGGTCAAATACATCTGATGCCTGGGTGTGCAGGGGTTGGGAGAGAAGAGCATTGTGATAACCCAAGCATCCACTATGTGTTTCAATTTCCTATCTATCAATGTGCAAAGAAATCCTGTGTGTGTTTTGATTTCAAATCTTCAAATTGAGCCGGTGTCTGTTGTGGTAACTGAAAGTTTGTTAAGAAATACATGTCAGTGAACTGATGCCAGTAATTTGCGTTTGTGATTATTTTGTTGTGCCACGGAGTTGGTGGCTGTTCTTGTTATTGATTTATTCTTCATTGTAGTAAAATGTAAATATATATATATACATTAATACTGTACACTGGCCTGGTTCCTAGCTTATTGGTGATACAGAGGTTTCCTGCTCAGTGTTCCTATATAGGTTGGAGGCCTCATTAAGTTGAATCTGCTAAGCGCTTTGTTGTGAACCACCTTGCTTGGGGGCAGAAGGAAGTCCCTGGGTTGAGAGTGACCGTCCAATAAACTGTGACATTAACCACCTTGCCAATCAACCTCTGCTTGACCAAGGTTGACTGTGCCAAGTCTTGGTATAATTGGATCTCTGATCCGTTCATTTTAATTGGATCGGCCCTCCTGGCAGCTAGCAGTATACGCTCCTTCTGTCCATATTGCTGCAGTGCCACCACCATGTCCCGCAGCCTGGCGTCCCAGTTCCCCCCTTCTGGGTCCCATTCGATGCATGCTATCTAGCTGGATGTCAGACCAGTTATCCATTTCCAGCAGGTCTGCGAAAAATCTGCTGGGTGGTCTCTCACAGGTCCTTGTCCGACACCCTCTCTGAGAGGCCTTTTATTCTTAGTGACTGTCAGGCCTGTCCCCCTGGGGTCAGACCACCACACACAGATGTCACCAGGACCCACAAAGGACACACGTGCACACTGGCACACATGGGCTAGGCCTGTAAGCGCCTGGAGGCAGGGGAGATCGTTGAACTACAACTTCCAGCACACCCTGCATGAATCTGGCAGCCATGACACCAGCATAGCTATTTAAGCCACTCCCCAACATGAGGCCCGTGTTTACTGTTACCTTTCGGCACAGGCCTTACCTCTATCTCAGCGCTCTCTGCCTGCTTCAGCCACCGTTCTCTGACCTCGCTGACGGTCTGTTTTCTCTGCTCCTGTGAAGACGAAAAGGACAGACAGATAGTCAGTATTCTGCAGTTTTCTCTGCCTCCGAGTTCCGAAGTGCGTACTGCACCCCCAGCAACTTCTCCCAAGCATCGTGCATCTGCTGGAGCGGTCCAACGGCCACGCTCTACCTACCAACACCCAGTGGCATCTAGGGGAGGAAATCAGTGTGCCCCCCCGTCCCCACCTCAACTGGGAACTTCTTTGTCTCCAACGCATGCTTGGTGTTTTTGTCGCATTTTTGTTTAAAATAAATATGTGCTCTGTGTTTGGGGTAGGGGATTGGGAGGTGGTTGGTGGCTGGGTGAGGTGGTGGTGCGGGTTAGAAAGGGATTGGGGGAACACAGCATTAAAAACAAATGCTGCACAACAAGGAAGAGCTGCAAAATCACCCTGCAGCCAAGAGCAGCCCCTCCAATCAGAATGTAGTGCACTAAACCACTAATGATGGGTCATTAGTGACTTAATGGTTTAGTACCTACATTCTGATGGGAGGGGAGGTGCACAAAAGGGGTGTGATAGTTGGTGTGCACAAAAGATTCTTTGCAGGAGTGCTTCTGACGTCACACATTGCCCTTTTATAGGTGCCCCCCTAACTTTGTCTGTCCCCCCCCTACTTTTGTCTGTGGCACCTCTGTGCCCCTCCTAAATTTGATTCCTGGCGACACCACTGCCAACACCCTCAGCCACATACGGGCTACCAAACCGGCCTTCCTCCTAAACTGCTTGCCCACCATGCTATGCTTAACCCTGCTTCCTACGGTCGCTGCCTGCGCTCCAGTGCACCTCAGAACTAACTCACCTTATCTGTCCGGATGTGCCGGCACCCTCGGTCTGACCCTCACATATCTGCAAGAGAAGATAATAACAGAAATTGTTACCAAAGCCAGTGAAGTAACTGGAGCTGCAAGGAAACAAAACGGACATTGTAACCAAAGCCAGTGAAGTAGGATACTTTGAAAAACCACAGCAGAGCTGTTTCCCGAAGAGAGCCTGTAGTAGCCGGCCGACAGTCAGTCCATCCAATGCAGTGCAACTGTTTGGAGGAGCTGGTGGCAAATCTCTCCTGCACTCCAGGTAACACAGTGAAGGGTTAGCGGTGGTGGGTTGAAAAACACTGCAGTGGTAGGGAATCTCAAATAGTTAGTCAGGTACATACTAATTCGAGCCCCTTTATTCACAGCATGCTAAAGGCACATGACAAGTGGCACAGAGGAGTAGGAGTACAAGAGCAGCTTGGGGAGAAGAAGGAACACAAACATAATCTCATTCCCTTCACTGAGTTTTCTGGGTCTGTATACTAATTAGAGCACGTAAGACTCGGTGGAGGATGTGGTGGGTCTGCGACGGTCCTGTTGGGTCCGAAAGGTAAGGCAGTCATGACAGTGGCAAAATATGAGTGTGGCTGACTATCGGTGAGGCCGACTATCGGTGTGGGGGACAATCGGTGTGAAAGAAGTGTGGCAACTATTAGTGTAACGAGTTTACAGAGTGGCAGAATCCTAATGTTTTGCGGAAGAATACCAGAGTGGCGAAGAATCACGGTGGCAGTGCATCACATTAGCATAAATATTACCTTTGGAGATTATTATAGTGGCAGGAGCTCACAGAGGCAAGGATTCACTGTGATGGACTATCAAGCTAGGCAGGTTATCAGTGTGGGAAACCATCTGGGCATCAAGCTATCTGCTTGGCAAACTATTAGTGTGGCAAACTATCAGTTTGGGAAACTATCAATGGGGAAACTATCAGTGTGGCAGGCTATCAGTCTGACTGTATCAGTGTCACAAAGTAACCTTTTGGCAAAATATCACAATGGCAGAATATTACATTGGCTGAAGATTACATTTGCAGGTTATTACATTGGCAAAGTATTACAGAGATAGAAACTTGTGGAGGACAGAATGTACTGTGCTAAACTATCTGTGTGCCAGATTATCAGTTTGGCAGGCAATAAGAGTGTCCGGCTATCCATCTGGCAGGGTATCGGTGTCACAAAGGAATCTGTTGGCAAAATATTACAAATGCAGAATGTCACGGTGGCTTAAAATCACCTTTGCAGATTAGTACATTGGTAAAGTAGTCTAGTGGTAGAAATGTGTGGATGCCAGAATGTACTGTGCTAAACTGTCAAGATGGCAAACCATCAGCTGCCAGTGTGGGAGGCAAACAGTGTCACAAACTAACCTGTTGGCAAGATATAACAAATGCAGAATTTCACAATGGCTAAACATCACGTTTGAAGATTATTACATTGCCAAAGTATTACATTGGTCGAAACTCAAGGCTAGAATGTACTTTGCTAAACTATCAGCTTCGCAGGCTATCAGTGTGGTGGGCTATCAGTGTGGGAGGTCATCAGCATGGCAGGCCATCAGTGTGGCAGGCTATCGGTGTTGCAAACTAACCTGATGGCAAGATATCACAAATACAGATAATCACACTAGTTAAACCTCAGGTTTGTAGATTATTACATTGGGGAAGTATTACAGTGGAAGAAACGCATGGAGGATGTTATGATGTTTCATGACGGATGCCTCGGTGTCGCTCAGTGGAGCTTTGGAGCCCATCAGTTCCGGAACACCACAGAGTGAGACTGTTAAGTTGAGTTGAGGAGGGTATGGTTACCCAGTGCTCCGGGGGTCTCCTGTTGCAATAAACGTTCTCCTCCCGTAGTCTTACCTACGTTTCCTGGCTATCTTTACTACAACAATTGGCGACGAGGAGCTTTCTGAAAAATCCTCTAGCAGAGCCGGCGGTGAGAGGAAGACCCCCGTAGAGCAACCGCACCCATAACCAGTGTGCCTCCCCTGTTCCTGGCTGGTGCACCCTAGTGGAGCGGCCTAGGGGAGAGAGCGGCGCTGCCCCCCTCCCCTGCAGATGTTGTCCCCTGTGCAAGCTCTCCTTGAAAGTACGGTAGAGAGCGAGCCAGCGGGATCATCCACAGTGTAGAGGAAAGGACCTCTGTGCGTCCCTCAACATGGGAGCCATATTGTTTACACTGCATCTCCAAGGTTATGTGTATTTTGAAAGCACGGAGACCGCATTGTTCATGATTTCCTTCTGACCATTGGGGACAGTTCACAAGGACTGTATAGCTGAGGACACTGCACAAGCACAGCAATTCCATATGAATAACCTCACTACGAAAATCGAATGATAAAATAAGAAATGGCAGTATGTGATATTACAGAAGAGTACGGTGCAGCCTAGAAATAACTGTATGAGACACTACAAAAGAGTACAGTGCTGACATATCAAAAAAGAAATAGGACTGTCTATTTGTCATGAAGCTCACATCTCTACGCCATGCAAAAAATGCCTGCCCCCTGTGTATTCCTTGCTTGCCCCAGAGAACCCCCCCTTAACATGATAGCAGTGGGTGGATTGATTCCTGGTCTATTTGCGTGCCATAAGAGGCAGCAAGTTCAGTGACGATTTGAAGGAGGAATTCTTCTCAAGAAAACAAAACCAAAGAGAATCTGTAGACAACTACATTGCTGCGCTGAGGGGCCCAGTGAACTTGCTCATTTCATCCTGCAAGTTCACTGGTGTTGCCAATGACTATATCAGAGATAAGCTTGTCCTGCATACCGCAGATCCACAGATTCAACAAAGATTGTGGCAAGCCCAAGACCCCACGTTGGAGCAGGCTATCGACTTATCAAGGACAATTGAGCTAGAAAAGAAATGCATGAAAGTTGTGCAACACGAGTCTAGTGCTACAGAACTGAAAATAATAAGATAGAGGTTGACAGCAATAGATGACGTGACCATTGCACTAGTGAGGAGAAATTAGATTCATGCGACAAGGCGCCGGATGAATGCTGATGACAAGCCGAAGGGTGCGGATGCACTAGATATTACAACAATGAAAGGGAATGCCCGGCTGTGAATGCAGAATGCTACAAATGTAGTGTGGTTGGACATTATGGGAGAGTGTGCAAGAATGCTAAGGACTAAAGGGAGACACAGTATAAAGGCCCTGGAGGACATCGGAGGACCCAGCAGCCTTCTCAATATAACGGACCCAGGAGAGGAAGGTCCAATATGCATTCTGTCACTAGACAAATCCAGGAAGAATAGACCTTGGGAGAAAGTAGAAGTGGAAAATAGACCACGGAAGTGATGGTGGATACCGGTTCACCCTACACCATGGTAGATGTCTTCACGTACCAAAATGAATTAGCTAGATCCTTGTGCGACTTGAAACCTTCCCATGTAAGAGCCACGGGATACAGTCAGAGTCCCATAGAGATATTAGGTTTTAAGTGGGTGCATCTCACGTTTGGAGAGAGAGAAACATTGTGTAAGCTGTATGTTGCCCAGAAGGGATCATTTGTCATGGGCTGGGTTGAGCAGGCTGCTTTGTGACTCAAAATACACCCAGGAGAAGACAAACCAATCTTATGTGTCACATGCCAAAGGTTTTCTTCCAAAGAAGGGTTGGTGGAGCCATTTCAACTGGTGTTTAACAATGACATTGGGAAGCTTAGGGGATTCAGACACCGGATTGTGCTAAAATGGGGAGCAAAAGCAGTATTACATATGGGGAGGAACATCCCAATTGGCACCGAGGCTGCATTACAGGAAGAACTTAGAAAATTGTGCAAACAGGATATTATGTAGACGAAGAAAATTGTGCAAACAGGATATTATGTAGACGATAAAATTGTCTGAAAGGCTTTCTCCCATTGTGATTTACAGAAAGGGGATGGCTAAATGTGCATGTCTGCCGATCTCAGAGACCTCAATGACAACATTTGGGTGGATTGACATCCTCTTCCGAACATCACTGAGGTATTGACAACAATGAAGCCAGCAAAATTCTTTGCAACATTTGACATCGGCATATCATCAGGTGGTTTTGACGATGGCTCCAAACACTTAACATCCTTCGTCACGCCCCTGGCAGTGTTCAGATATACACATATGCCTTTCGGGTTGGCATCAGCGGCTGCAGTCTTCCAGAGACTGATGTAGCAACTGTTTGGTGGTCTGCAGGGAGTTTACTACTTCCAGGATGACATCCTGATAGCGTCACACACAGAGGAAGAGCACAATGCGAAACTCTTAACGGTGTTATAAGTGATCAAGGACAATGGGCTCACTTTAAAAATAGAAAAGTGTAAAATCAATGTCCAAGAAGTGACATCCCTAGGTCATGTGATCAATAGTGAAGGGATCAGACCAAGGAGAGAACTTGTGTAAACAATAACGAATATGCTTAATCCTACGAACAAAGATCAACTTAGGTCCTTTCTGGGGCTAGTGGAATATTACTCCAAATGTGTCCCCAATTTCTCAGATAAAACCAAAGCTATGAAAGAACTTATGAAGAAATGTACCAAATTTGAATGGACATATTGCTGCCAGAAGGAGCGGGAAGACATAAGAACGGATGTCATTAAGGCACTGCTCTTGCAATGTTCAATACCACAGCCATGAGCACAATCACAGTGGATGCCAGCAATGCAGGTTTTGGCAGTGTTCTGGAACAGATACAGGAAGGGAGGGAAGTGATCATTTGCTTCGCCTCTCGTCTCTTGAAACAAGCAGAGCTGAATTATTCCACCATAGAGAAGGAAGCTTTGGGTGTGAAATGGGCTTTAGAGCATTTCATAACTCTTATCTGGGGTCTACCTCTGATAATTTAAATGGACCACAAGCCCCTCATTCACATTATGAACTCCAAAAGCCCTCACCTGGTGTATCTGCATATTCGCTGTTGGATGCTGGAGATTATGCAGTACAATGCCAGAGTAGTGTATACTCCCGGGAGGGGAAATGTTGTTGTTGATTGTTTCTCCACACTATCATGGGCAAAAGATAGGGAACAGACTGTGTCAGACGAGGTGGAAGAGAAGATCATTGTGCACATTTTACCCAGAATCCCAAAAGAAGAATGGGTCAAAGAATCAGCTTGGGATCCTGAACAGTGCCTACTTAGGAGAGCTATTCGCGATGGGTGGAAAACCGTGGAAACCTCTTCCTGAGTTTGACCAAGTTCGGAATGAGATATATGAGAATGCAGGTATGTTGAGAGGGGACCGAATAATTCCCCCAAAATCCTTAAGAAACAGAATTCTTAATTTGGCAACGCGGGTCATTTAAGAAGAAATCTTACAAAGACACGGCTGAGGGAAACCTACTGGTGGGCTGGGATGTTAAGAGAGGCTGAGGACTTGGTAAAGATGTGTCAAGCTTGCGCTGTAAGTGACAAGTACAAAAAAGTAAATGTAGCTCCTTCTCCTACCTGTGCAAGTTCCTGCGTCAGTGTGGAAGAAATTAGCGATAGACGTAACTGGTCCCTTTGAAAATTTGGAAAGTTACAAGGTGTACATAGTGGTTCTTATGGACTACACGTCTAAATGGGTGGAATGGTGCATGATGGAAGGAAATGTGACTGCTACGAAGATAGTGCACTTTTTGGAGACTGTGTTCAGTAGAGAAGGGGACACAAAAGAAATAGTAACCGATAATGGTGCACAATTCATCTCTGATACCATGCAGAAGTTTCTGAAAGACCGTTGAAAAGAACATATATGCACGTCATTATACCATCCCATGGCAAACGGCCTTGTAGGATGCATGAATGGCTTTGTGAAAGGGATAATTTAGTTGGTGGTGGCAAATTCATTATCCTGGAGAGATACCCTCGAAGAGTCAGTGGTTGCTTACAGAATGACTCCACATTCCTCGATGGAATTTGAGCCTTTTGTTATGATGAGCAGCAGAGTGCCTTGCAACTGATTGAGCCCCTACTGGTTATCAAAGAAAAACATGAAGTCATTGAACATGGATGAGATCCTCGAGAGGGTGAGGGAAAAACTGAGAAAATATAAAGAATATTATGATTGTGTCAAAGCCACCCAAAAACATTATGTTCAAGGAAGGTGACTGGGTCAGGGTGCAAGAACATCAGAAGGTATTAAAAGGTCAATCCAAGTTCAGAAACTCACAGAGGATTGAGAGAGTGGGCAGGAAGACAGTGTTTCTTGATGATGGGAAAGTCTGGTCGTTTGACAATGTTGTACGAACCTCTGCTATCACCCCTCATGCTGAAGTACCACATGAAGGAGGCGTGACACAATTCCTGAGGTGGGAGGAGCAAGCTGGTTCTTCTGAGCTGCCTGCCAGGAGAAGCAGTGACTTTGTATATTATTGAGCTGTGTCCTTTTTACATTACACATTTCTCTTTCTTCTTTCTCCTCCTCTCTCCCTATCTTCCTTTTTCTCTGCTCTTCTTCCCCTGTTCAGTTGTGTTTTGCTTTTTCCTTTTCATTGCCGACGGGGGGAGCTGTTATGATGTTTCTTGACGTATGCCTCTGTGTTGCTCTGTGGAGCTTTGGAGCCCATCGGTTCCGGAACGCCACAGAGTGATACTGTTAAGCTGAGTTGAAGAGGGTACGGTTTACCGGTGCTCCGGGGGTCTTCTGTTGCAATAAACTTTCTCAGTGTGCCCCCCGTCCCCACCTCAACTGGGCACTTCTTTGTCTCCAACGCATGCTTGGTGTTTTTGTCGCATTTTTGTTTAAAATAAATATGTGCTCTGTGTTTGGGGTAGGGGATTGGGAGGTGGTTGGTGGCTGGGTGAGGTGGTGGGGCGGGTTAGAAAGAAATTGGGGGAACACAGCATTAAAAACAAATGCTGCACAACAAGGAAGAGCTGCAAAATCACCCTGCAACCAAGAGCAGCCCCTCCAATCGGAATGTAGTGCACTAAACCACTAATGATGGGTCATTAGTGACTTAATGGTTTAGTACCTACATTCTGATGGGAGGGGAGGTGCACAAAAGGGGTGTGATAGTTGGTGTGCACAAAAGATTCTTTGCAGGAGTGCTTCTGACGTCACACATTGCCCTTTTATAGGCGCCCCCCTAACTTTGTCTGTTCCCCCCCTACTTTTGTCTGTGGCACCTCTGTGCCCCTCCTAAATTTGATTCCTGGCGACACCACTGCCAACACCCTCAGCCGCATACGGGCTACCAAACCGGCCTTCCTCCTAAACTGCTCGCCCACCATGCTATGCTTAACCCTGCTTCCTACGGTCGCTGCCTGCGCTCCAGTGCACCTCAGAACTAACTCACCTTATCTGTCCGGATGTGCCGGCACCCTCGGTCTCACCCTCACATATCTGCAAGAGAAGATAATAACAGAAATTGTTACCAAAGCCAGTGAAGTAACTGGAGCTGCAAGGAAACAAAACGGACATTGTAACCAAAGCCAGTGAAGTAGGATACTTTGAAAAACCACAGCAGAGCTGTTTCCCGAAGAGAGCCTGTAGTAGCCGGCCGACAGTCAGTCCATCCAATGCAGTGCAACTGTTTGGAGGAGCTGGTGGCAAATCTCTCCTGCACTCCAGGTAACACAGTGAAGGGTTAGCGGTGGTGGGTTGGAAAACACTGCAGTGGTAGGGAATCTCAAATAGTTAGTCAGGTAAATACTAATTCGAGCCCCTTTATTCACAGCATGCTAAAGGCACATGACAAGTGGCACAGAGGAGTAGGAGTACAAGAGCAACTTGGGGAGAAGAAGGAACACAAACATAATCTCATTCCCTTCACTGGGTGTTCTGGGTCTGTATACTAATTAGAGCACGTAAGACTTGGTGGAGGATGTGGTGGGTCTGCGACGGTCCTGTTGGGTCCGAAAGGTAAGGCAGTCATGACAGTGGCAAAATATGAGTGTGGCTGACTATCGGTGAGGCCGACTATCAGTGTGGGGGACAATCGGTGTGAAAGAAGTGTGGCAACTATTAGTGTAACGAGTTAACAGAGTGGCAGAATCCTAATGTTTTGCGGAAGAATACCAGAGTGGCGAAGAATCACGGTGGCAGTGCATCACATTAGCATAAATATTACCTTTGGAGATTATTATAGTGGCAGGAGCTCACAGAGGCAAGGATTCACTGTGATGGACTATGAAGCTAGGCAGGTTATCAGTGTGGGAAACCATCTGGGCATCAAGCTATCTGCTTGGCAAACTATTAGTGTGGCAAACTATCAGTTTGGGAAACTATCAATGGGGAAACTATCAGTGCGGCAGGCTATCAGTCTGACTGTATCAGTGTCACAAAGTAACCTTTTGGCAAAATATCACAATGGCAGAATATTACAATGGCTGAAGATTACATTTGCAGGTTATTACATTGGCAAAGTATTACAGAGATAGAAACTTGTGGAGGCCAGAATGTACTGTGCTAAACTATCTGTGTGCCAGATTATCAGTTTGGCAGGCAATAAGAGTGTCCGGCTATCCATCTGGCAGGGTATCGGTGTCACAAAGGAATCTGTTGGCAAAATATTACAAATGCAGAATGTCACAGTGGCTTAAAATCACCTTTGCAGATTAGTACATTGGTAAAGTAGTCTAGTGGTAGAAATGTGTGGATGCCAGAATGTACTGTACTAAACTGTCAAGATGGCAAACCATCAGCTGTCAGTGTGGGAGGCAATCAGTGTCACAAACTAACCTGTTGGCAAGATATAACAAATGCAGAATTTCACAATGGCTAAACATCACGTTTGAAGATTATTACATTGCCAAAGTATCACATTGGTCGAAACTCAAGGCTAGAATGTACTTTGCTAAACTATCAGCTTCGCAGGCTATCAGTGTGGTGGGCTATCAGTGTGGGAGGTCATCAGCGTGGCAGGCCATCAGTGTGACAGGCTATCGGTGTTGCAAACTAACCTGATGGCAAGATATCACAAATACAGATAATCACACTAGTTAAACCTCAAGTTTGTAGATTATTACATTGGGGAAGTATTACAGTGGAAGAAACGCATGGAGGATGTTATGATGTTTCATGACGGATGCCTCGGTGTCGCTCAGTGGAGCTTTGGAGCCCATCAGTTCCGGAACACCACAGAGTGAGACTGTTAAGTTCAGTTGAAGAGGGTATGGTTACCCGGTGCTCCGGGGGTCTCCTGTTGCAATAAACGTTTTCCTTCCATAGTCTTACCTACGTTTCCTGGCTTTCTTTACTACAACAATTGGCAACGAGGAGCTTTCTGAAAAATCCTCTAGCAGAGCCGGCGGTGAGAGGAAGACCCCCGTAGAGCAACCGCACCCATAACCAGTGTGCCTCCCCTGTTCCTGGCTGGTGCACCCTAGTGGAGCGGCCTAGGGGAGAGAGCGGCGCTGCCCCCCTCCCCTGCAGATGTTGTCCCCTGTGCAAGCTCTCCTTGAAAGTACGGTAGAGAGCGAGCCAGCGGGATCATCCACAGTGTAGATGAAAGGACCTCTGAGCGTCCCTCAACATGGGAGCCATATTGTTTATACTGCATCTCCAAGGTAATGTGTATTTTGAAAGCACGGAGACCGCATTGTTCATGATTTCCTTCTGACCATTGGGGACATTTCACAAGGACTGTATAGCTGAGGACACTGCACAAGCACAGCAATTCCATATGAATAACCTCACTACGAAAATCGAATGATAAAATAAGAAATGACAGTATGTGATATTACAGAAGAGTACGGTGCAGCCTAGAAATAACTGTATGAGACACTACAAAAGAGTACAGTGCTGACATATCAAAAAAGAAATAGGACTGTCTATTTGTCATGAAGCTCACATCTCTACGCCATGCAAAAAATGCCTGCCCCCTGTGTATTCCTTGCTTGCCCCAGAGAACCCCCCCTTAACATGATAGCAGTGGGTGGATTGATTTCTGGTCTATTTGCGTGCCATAAGAGGCAGCAAGTTCAGTGACGATTTGAAGGAGGAATTCTTCTCAAGAAAACAAAACCAAAGAGAATCTGTAGACAACTACATTGCTGCGCTGAGGGGCCTCATTTCATCCTGCAAGTTCACTGGTGTTGCCAATGACTATATCAGAGATCAGCTTGTCCTGCATACCGCAGATCCACAGATTCAACAAAGATTGTGGCAAGCCCAAGACCCCACGTTGGAGCAGGCTATCGACTTATCAAGGACAATTGAGCTAGAAAAGAAATGCATGAAAGTTGTGCAACACGAGTCTAGTGCTACAGAACTGAAAAGAATAAGATAGAGGTTGACAGCGATAGATGACGTGACCATTGCACTAGTGAGGAGAAATTAGATTCATGCGACAAGGCGCAGGATGAATGCCGATGACAAGCCGAAGGGTGCGGATGCACCAGATATTACAAAAATGAACGGGAATGCCCGGCTGTGAATGCAGAATGCTACAAATGTAGTGTGGTTGGACATTATGGGAGAGTGTGCAAGAATGCTAAGGACTAAAGGGAGACACTGTATAAAGGCCCTGGAGGACATCGGAGGACCCAGCAGCCTTCTCACCATAACGGACCCAGGAGAGGAAGGTCCAATATGCATTCTGTCACTAGACAAATCCAGGAAGAAGGGACCTTGGGAGAAAGTAGAAGTGGAAAATAGACCACGGAAGTGATGGTGGATACCGGTTCACCCTACACCATGGTAGATGTCTTCACGTACCAAAATGAATTAGCTAGATCCTTGTGCGACTTGAAACCTTCCCATGTAAGAGCCACGGGATACAGTCAGAGTCCCATAGAGATATTAGGTTTTAAGTGGGTGCATCTCCCGTTTGGAGAGAGAGAAACATTGTGTAAGCTGTATGTTGCCCAGAAGGGATCATTTGTCATGGGCTGGGTTGAGCAGGCTGCTTTGTGACTCAAAATACACCCAGGAGAAGACAAACCAATCTTATGTGTCACATGCCAAAGGTTTTCTTCCAAAGAAGGGTTGGTGGAGCCATTTCAACTGGTGTTTAATAATGACATTGGGAAGCTTAGGGGATTCAGACACCGGATTGTGCTAAAATGGGGAGCAAAAGCAGTATTACATATGGGGAAGAACATCCCAATTGGCACCGAGGCTGCATTACAGGAAGAACTTAGAAAATTGTGCAAACAGGATATTATGTAGACGATAAAATTGTCTGAAAGGCTTTCTCCCATTGTGATTTACAGAAAGGGGATGGCTAAATGTGCATGTCTGCCGATCTCAGAGACCTCAATGACAACATTTGGGTGGATTGACATCCTCTTCCGAACATCACTGAGGTATTGACAACAATGAAGCCAGCAAAATTCTTTGCAACATTTGTCATCGGCATATCATCAGGTGGTTTTTGACGATGGCTCCAAACACTTAACATCCTTCGTCACGCCCCTGGCAGTGTTAAGATATACACATATGCCTTTCTGGTTGGCATCAGCGGCTGCAGTCTTCCAGAGACTGATGTAGCAACTGTTTGGTGGTCTGCAGGGAGTTTACTACTTCCAGGATGACATCCTGATAGCGTCACACACAGAGGAAGAGCACAATGCGAAACTCTTAACGGTGTTATAAGTGATCAAGGACAATGGGCTCACTTTAAAAATAGAAAAGTGTAAAATCAATGTCCAAGAAGTGACATCCCTAGGTCATGTGATCAATAGTGAAGGGATCAGACCAAGGAGAGAACTTGTGTAAACAATAACGAATATGCTTAATCCTACGAGCAAAGATCAACTTAGGTCCTTTCTGGGGCTAGTGGAATATTACTCCAAATGTGTCCCCAATTTCTCAGATAAAACCAAAGCTATGAAAGAACTTATGAAGAAATGTACCAAATTTGAATGGACATATTGCTGCCAGAAGGAGCGGGAAGACATAAGAACGGATGTCATTAAGGCACTGCTCTTGCAATGTTCAATACCACAGCCATGAGCACAATCACAGTGAATGCCAGCAATGGAGGTTTTGGCAGTGTTCTGGAACAGATACAGGAAGGGAGGGAAGTGATCATTTGCTTCGCCTCTCGTCTCTTGAAACAAGCAGAGCTGAATTATTCCACCATAGAGAAGGAAGCTTTGGGTGTGAAATGGGCTTTAGAGCATTTCATAACTCTTATCTGGGGTCTACCTCTGATAATTTAAATGGACCACAAGCCCCTCATTCACATTATGAACTCCAAAAGCCCTCACCTGGTGTATCTGCATATTCGCTGTTGGATGCTGGAGATTATGCAGTACAATGCCAGAGTAGTGTATACTCCCGGGAGGGGAAATGTTGTTGTTGATTGTTTCCCCACGCTATCATGGGCAAAAGATAGGGAACAGACTGTGTCAGACGAGGTGGAAGAGAAGATCATTGTGCACATTTTACCCAGAATCCCAAAAGAAGAATGGGTCAAAGAATCAGCTTGGGATCCTGAACAGTGCCTACCTAGGAGAGCTATTCGCGATGGGTGGAAAACCGTGGAAAACTCTTCCTGAGTTTGACCAAGTTCGGAAAGAGATATGTGAGAATGCAGGTATGTTGAGAGGGGACCGAATAATTCCCCCAAAATCCTTAAGAAACAGAATTCTTAATTTGGCAACGCGGGTCATTTAAGAAGAAATCTTACAAAGACACGGCTGAGGGAAACCTACTGGTGGGCTGGGATGTTAAGAGAGGCTGAGGACTTGGTAAAGATGTGTCAAGCTTGCGCTGTAAGTGACAAGTACAAAAAAGTAAATGTAGCTCCTTCTCCTACCTGTGCAAGTTCCTGCGTCAGTGTGGAAGAAATTAGCGATAGACGTAACTGGTCCCTTTGAAAATTTGGAAAGTTACAAGGTGTACATAGTGGTTCTTATGGACTACACGTCTAAATGGGTGGAATGGTGCATGATGGAAGGAAATGTGACTGCTACGAAGATAGTGCACTTTTTGGAGACTGTGTTCAGTAGAGAAGGGGACACAAAAGAAATAGTAACCGATAATGGTGCACAATTCATCTCTGATACCATGCAGAAGTTTCTGAAAGACCGTTGAAAAGAACATATATGCACGTCATTATACCATCCCATGGCAAACGGCCTTGTAGAATGCATGAATGGCTTTGTGAAAGGGATAATTTAGTTGGTGGTGGCAAATTCATTATCCTGGAGAGATACCCTCAAAGAGTCAGTGGTTGCTTACAGAATGACTCCACATTCCTCGATGGAATTTGAGCCTTTTGTTATGATGAGCAGCAGAGTGCCTTGCAACTGATTGAGCCCCTACTGGTTATCAAAGAAAAACATGAAGTCATTGAACATGGATGAGATCCTCCCTCGAGAGGGTGAGGGAAAAACTGAGAAAATATAAAGAATATTATGATTGTGTCAAAGCCACCCAAAAACATTATGTTCAAGGAAGGTGACTGGGTCAGGGTGCAAGAACATCGGAAGGTATTAAAAGGTCAATCCAAGTTCAGAAACTCACAGAGGATTGAGAGAGTGGGCAGGAAGACAGTGTTTCTTGATGATGGGAAAGTCTGGTCGTTTGACAATGTTGTACGAACCTCTGCTATCACCCCTCATGCTGAAGTACCACATGAAGGAGGCGTGACACAATTCCTGAGGTGGGAGGAGCAAGCTGGTTCTTCTGAGCTGCCTGCCAGGAGAAGCAGTGACTTTGTATATTATTGAGCTGTGTCCTTTTTACATTACACATTTCTCTTTCTTCTTTCTCCTCCTCTCTCCCTATCTTCCTTTTTCTCTGCTCTTCTTCCCCTGTTCAGTTGTGTTTTGCTTTTTCCTTTCCATTGCCGACGGGGGGAGCTGTTATGATGTTTCTTGACGTATGCCTCTGTGTTGCTCTGTAGAGCTTTGGAGCCCATCGGTTCCGGAACGCCACAGAGTGATACTGTTAAGCTGAGTTGAAGAGGGTACGGTTAACCGGTGCTCCGGGGGTCTTCTGTTGCAATAAACTTTCTCAGTGTGCCCCCCCGTCCCCACCTCAACTGGGCACTTCTTTGTCTCCAACGCATGCTTGGTGTTTTTGTCGCATTTTTGTTTAAAATAAATATGTGCTCTGTGTTTGGGGTAGGGGATTGGGAGGTGGTTGGTGGCTGGGTGAAGTGGTGGGGCGGGTTAGAAAGGGATTGGGGGAACACAGCATTAAAAACAAATGCTGCACAACAAGGAAGAGCTGCAAAATCACCCTGCAACCAAGAGCAGCCCCTCCAATCGGAATGTAGTGCACTAAACCACTAATGATGGGTCATTAGTGACTTAATGGTTTAGTACCTACATTCTGATGGGAGGGGAGGTGCACAAAAGGGGTGTGATAGTTGGTGTGCACAAAAGATTCTTTGCAGGAGTGCTTCTGACGTCACACATTGCCCTTTTATAGGCGCCCCCTAACTTTGTCTGTTCCCCCCCTACTTTTGTCTGTGGCACCTCTGTGCCCCTCCTAAATTTGATTCCTGGCGACACCACTGCCAACACCCTCAGCCGCATACGGGCTACCAAACCGGCCTTCCTCCTAAACTGCTCGCCCACCATGCTATGCTTAACCCTGCTTCCTACGGTCGCTGCCTGCGCTCCAGTGCACCTCAGAACTAACTCACCTTATCTGTCCGGATGTGCCGGCACCCTCGGTCTCACCCTCACATATCTGCAAGAGAAGATAATAACAGAAATTGTTACCAAAGCCAGTGAAGTAACTGGAGCTGCAAGGAAACAAAACGGACATTGTAACCAAAGCCAGTGAAGTAGGATACTTTGAAAAACCACAGCAGAGCTGTTTCCCGAAGAGAGCCTGTAGTAGCCGGCCGACAGTCAGTCCATCCCATGCAGTGCAACTGTTTGGAGGAGCTGGTGGCAAATCTCTCATGCACTCCAGGTAACACAGTGAAGGGTTAGCGGTGGTGGGTTGGAAAACACTGCAGTGGTAGGGAATCTCAAATAGTTAGTCAGGTACATACTAATTCGAGCCCCTTTATTCACAGCATGCTAAAGGCACATGACAAGTGGCACAGAGGAGTAGGAGTACAAGAGCAACTTGGGGAGAAGAAGGAACACAAACATAATCTCATTCCCTTCACTGGGTTTTCTGGGTCTGTATACTAATTAGAGCACGTAAGACTTGGTGGAGGATGTGGTGGGTCTGCGACGGTCCTGTTGGGTCCGAAAGGTAAGGCAGTCATGACAGTGGCAAAATATGAGTGTGGCTGACTATCGGTGAGGCCGACTATCAGTGTGGGGGACAATCGGTGTGAAAGAAGTGTGGCAACTATTAGTGTAACGAGTTAACAGAGTGGCAGAATCCTAATGTTTTGCGGAAGAATACCAGAGTGGCGAAGAATCACGGTGGCAGTGCATCACATTAGCATAAATATTACCTTTGGAGATTATTATAGTGGCAGGAGCTCACAGAGGCAAGGATTCACTGTGATGGACTATCAAGCTAGGCAGGTTATCAGTGTGGGAAACCATCTGGGCATCAAGCTATCTGCTTGGCAAACTATTAGTGTGGCAAACTATCAGTTTGGGAAACTATCAATGGGGAAACTATCAGTGTGGCAGGCTATCAGTCTGACTGTATCAGTGTCACAAAGTAACCTTTTGGCAAAATATCACAATGGCAGAATATTACAATGGCTGAAGATTACATTTGCAGGTTATTACATTGGCAAAGTATTACAGAGATAGAAACTTGTGGAGGCCAGAATGTACTGTGCTAAACTATCTGTGTGCCAGATTATCAGTTTGGCAGGCAATAAGAGTGTCCGGCTATCCATCTGGCAGGGTATCGGTGTCACAAAGGAATCTGTTGGCAAAATATTACAAATGCAGAATGTCACAGTGGCTTAAAATCACCTTTGCAGATTAGTACATTGGTAAAGTAGTCTAGTGGTAGAAATGTGTGGATGCCAGAATGTACTGTACTAAACTGTCAAGATGGCAAACCATCAGCTGTCAGTGTGGGAGGCAATCAGTGTCACAAACTAACCTGTTGGCAAGATATAACAAATGCAGAATTTCACAATGGCTAAACATCACGTTTGAAGATTATTACATTGCCAAAGTATTACATTGGTCGAAACTCAAGGCTAGAATGTACTTTGCTAAACTATCAGCTTCGCAGGCTATCAGTGTGGTGGGCTATCAGTGTGGGAGGTCATCAGCGTGGCAGGCCATCAGTGTGGCAGGCTATCGGTGTTGCAAACTAACCTGATGGCAAGATATCACAAATACAGATAATCACACTAGTTAAACCTCAAGTTTGTAGATTATTACATTGGGGAAGTATTACAGTGGAAGAAACGCATGGAGGATGTTATGATGTTTCATGACGGATGCCTCGGTGTCGCTCAGTGGAGCTTTGGAGCCCATCAGTTCCGGAACACCACAGAGTGAGACTGTTAAGTTGAGTTGAAGAGGGTATGGTTACCCGGTGCTCCGGGGGTCTCCTGTTGCAATAAACGTTTTCCTTCCATAGTCTTACCTACGTTTCCTGGCTTTCTTTACTACAACAATTGGCGACGAGGAGCTTTCTGAAAAATCCTCTAGCAGAGCCGCCGGTGAGAGGAAGACCCCCGTAGAGCAACCGCACCCATAACCAGTGTGCCTCCCCTGTTCCTGGCTGGTGCACCCTAGTGGAGCGGCCTAGGGGAGAGAGCGGCGCTGCCCCCCTCCCCTGCAGATGTTGTCCCCTGTGCAAGCTCTCCTTGAAAGTACGGTAGAGAGCGAGCCAGCGGGATCATCCACAGTGTAGAGGAAAGGACCTCTGAGCGTCCCTCAACATGGGAGCCATATTGTTTATACTGCATCTCCAAGGTAATGTGTATTTTGAAAGCACGGAGACCGCATTGTTCATGATTTCCTTCTGACCATTGGGGACATTTCACAAGGACTGTATAGCTGAGGACACTGCACAAGCACAGCAATTCCATATGAATAACCTCACTACGAAAATCGAATGATAAAATAAGAAATGACAGTATGTGATATTACAGAAGAGTACGGTGCAGCCTAGAAATAACTGTATGAGACACTACAAAAGAGTACAGTGCTGACATATCAAAAAAGAAATAGGACTGTCTATTTGTCATGAAGCTCACATCTCTACGAATGCCCCCTGTGTATTCCTTGCTTGCCCCAGAGAACCCCCCCTTAACATGATAGCAGTGGGTGGATTGATTCCTGGTCTATTTGCGTGCCATAAGAGGCAGCAAGTTCAGTGACGATTTGAAGGAGGAATTCTTCTCAAGAAAACAAAACCAAAGAGAATCTGTAGACAACTACATTGCTGCGCTGAGGGGCCTCATTTCATCCTGCAAGTTCACTGGTGTTGCCAATGACTATATCAGAGATCAGCTTGTCCTGCATACCGCAGATCCACAGATTCAACAAAGATTGTGGCAAGCCCAAGACCCCACGTTGGAGCAGGCTATCGACTTATCAAGGACAATTGAGCTAGAAAAGAAATGCATGAAAGTTGTGCAACACGAGTCTAGTGCTACAGAACTGAAAAGAATAAGATAGAGGTTGACAGCGATAGATGACGTGACCATTGCACTAGTGAGGAGAAATTAGATTCATGCGACAAGGCGCAGGATGAATGCCGATGACAAGCCGAAGGGTGCGGATGCACCAGATATTACAAAAATGAACGGGAATGCCCGGCTGTGAATGCAGAATGCTACAAATGTAGTGTGGTTGGACATTATGGGAGAGTGTGCAAGAATGCTAAGGACTAAAGGGAGACACAGTATAAAGGCCCTGGAGGACATCGGAGGACCCAGCAGCCTTCTCACCATAACGGACCCAGGAGAGGAAGGTCCAATATGCATTCTGTCACTAGACAAATCCAGGAAGAAGGGACCTTGGGAGAAAGTAGAAGTGGAAAATAGACCACGGAAGTGATGGTGGATACCGGTTCACCCTACACCATGGTAGATGTCTTCACGTACCAAAATGAATTAGCTAGATCCTTGTGCGACTTGAAACCTTCCCGTGTAAGAGCCACGGGATACAGTCAGAGTCCCATAGAGATATTAGGTTTTAAGTGGGTGCATCTCACGTTTGGAGAGAGAGAAACATTGTGTAAGCTGTATGTTGCCCAGAAGGGATCATTTGTCATGGGATGGGTTGAGCAGGCTGCTTTGTGACTCAAAATACACCCAGGAGAAGACAAACCAATCTTATGTGTCACATGCCAAAGGTTTTCTTCCAAAGAAGGGTTGGTGGAGCCATTTCAACTGGTGTTTAACAATGACATTGGGAAGCTTAGGGGATTCAGACACCGGATTGTGCTAAAATGGGGAGCAAAAGCAGTATTACATGTGGGGGAAGAACATCCCAATTGGCACCGAGGCTGCATTACAGGAAGAACTTAGAAAATTGTGCAAACAGGATATTATGTAGACGATAAAATTGTCTGAAAGGCTTTCTCCCATTGTGATTTACAGAAAGGGGATGGCTAAATGTGCATGTCTGCCGATCTCAGAGACCTCAATGACAACATTTGGGTGGATTGACATCCTCTTCCGAACATCACTGAGGTATTGACAACAATGAAGCCAGCAAAATTCTTTGCAACATTTGTCATCGGCATATCATCAGGTGGTTTTTGACGATGGCTCCAAACACTTAACATCCTTCGTCACGCCCCTGGCAGTGTTCAGATATACACATATGCCTTTCGGGTTGGCATCAGCGGCTGCAGTCTTCCAGAGACTGATGTAGCAACTGTTTGGTGGTCTGCAGGGAGTTTACTACTTCCAGGATGACATCCTGATAGCGTCACACACAGAGGAAGAGCACAATGCGAAACTCTTAACGGTGTTATAAGTGATCAAGGACAATGGGCTCACTTTAAAAATAGAAAAGTGTAAAATCAATGTCCAAGAAGTGACATCCCTAGGTCATGTGATCAATAGTGAAGGGATCAGACCAAGGAGAGAACTTGTGTAAACAATAACGAATATGCTTAATCCTACGAGCAAAGATCAACTTAGGTCCTTTCTGGGGCTAGTGGAATATTACTCCAAATGTGTCCCCAATTTCTCAGATAAAACCAAAGCTATGAAAGAACTTATGAAGAAATGTACCAAATTTGAATGGACATATTGCTGCCAGAAGGAGCGGGAAGACATAAGAACGGATGTCATTAAGGCACTGCTCTTGCAATGTTCAATACCACAGCCATGAGCACAATCACAGTGAATGCCAGCAATGCAGGTTTTGGCAGTGTTCTGGAACAGATACAGGAAGGGAGGGAAGTGATCATTTGCTTCGCCTCTCGTCTCTTGAAACAAGCAGAGCTGAATTATTCCACCATAGAGAAGGAAGCTTTGGGTGTGAAATGGGCTTTAGAGCATTTCATAACTCTTATCTGGGGTCTACCTCTGATAATTTAAATGGACCACAAGCCCCTCATTTACATTATGAACTCCAAAAGCCCTCACCTGGTGTATCTGCATATTCGCTGTTGGATGCTGGAGATTATGCAGTACAATGCCAGAGTAGTGTATACTCCCGGGAGGGGAAATGTTGTTGTTGATTGTTTCTCCACGCTATCATGGGCAAAAGATAGGGAACAGACTGTGTCAGACGAGGTGGAAGAGAAGATCATTGTGCACATTTTACCCAGAATCCCAAAAGAAGAATGGGTCAAAGAATCAGCTTGGGATCCTGAACAGTGCCTACTTAGGAGAGCTATTCGCGATGGGTGGAAAACCGTGGAAAACTCTTCCTGAGTTTGACCAAGTTCGGAATGAGATATGTGAGAATGCAGGTATGTTGAGAGGGGACCGAATAATTCCCCCAAAATCCTTAAGAAACAGAATTCTTAATTTGGCAACGCGGGTCATTTAAGAAGAAATCTTACAAAGACACGGCTGAGGGAAACCTACTGGTGGGCTGGGATGTTAAGAGAGGCTGAGGACTTGGTAAAGATGTGTCAAGCTTGCGCTGTAAGTGACAAGTACAAAAAAGTAAATGTAGCTCCTTCTCCTACCTGTGCAAGTTCCTGCGTCAGTGTGGAAGAAATTAGCGATAGACGTAACTGGTCCCTTTGAAAATTTGGAAAGTTACAAGGTGTACATAGTGGTTCTTATGGACTACATGTCTAAATGGGTGGAATGGTGCATGATGGAAGGAAATGTGACTGCTACGAAGATAGTGCACTTTTTGGAGACTGTGTTCAGTAGAGAAGGGGACACAAAAGAAATAGTAACCGATAATGGTGCACAATTCATCTCTGATACCATGCAGAAGTTTCTGAAAGACCGTTGAAAAGAACATATATGCACGTCATTATACCATCCCATGGCAAACGGCCTTGTAGAATGCATGAATGGCTTTGTGAAAGGGATAATTTAGTTGGTGGTGGCAAATTCATTATCCTGGAGAGATACCCTCAAAGAGTCAGTGGTTGCTTACAGAATGACTCCACATTCCTCGATGGAATTTGAGCCTTTTGTTATGATGAGCAGCAGAGTGCCTTGCAACTGATTGAGCCCCTACTGGTTATCAAAGAAAAACATGAAGTCATTGAACATGGATGAGATCCTCGAGAGGGTGAGGGAAAAACTGAGAAAATAAAAAGAATATTATGATTGTGTCAAAGCCACCCAAAAACATTATGTTCAAGGAAGGTGACTGGGTCAGGGTGCAAGAACATCGGAAGGTATTAAAAGGTCAATCCAAGTTCAGAAACTCACAGAGGATTGAGAGAGTGGGCAGGAAGACAGTGTTTCTTGATGATGGGAAAGTCTGGTCGTTTGACAATGTTGTACGAACCTCTGCTATCACCCCTCATGCTGAAGTACCACATGAAGGAGGCGTGACACAATTCCTGAGGTGGGAGGAGCAAGCTGGTTCTTCTGAGCTGCCTGCCAGGAGAAGCAGTGACTTTGTATATTATTGAGCTGTGTCCTTTTTACATTACACATTTCTCTTTCTTCTTTCTCCTCCTCTCTCCCTATCTTCCTTTTTCTCTGCTCTTCTTCCCCTGTTCAGTTGTGTTTTGCTTTTTCCTTTTCATTGCCGACGGGGGGAGCTGTTATGATGTTTCTTGACGTATGCCTCTGTGTTGCTCTGTGGAGCTCTGGAGCCCATCGGTTCCGGAACGCCACAGAGTGATACTGTTAAGCTGAGTTAAAGAGGGTACGGTTAACCGGTGCTCCGGGGGTCTTCTGTTGCAATAAACTTTCTCAGTGTGCCCCCCGTCCCCACCTCAACTGGGCACTTCTTTGTCTCCAACGCATGCTTGGTGTTTTTGTCGCATTTTTGTTTAAAATAAATATGTGCTCTGTTTTGGGGTAGGGGATTGGGAGGTGGTTGGTGGCTGGGTGAGGTGGTGGGGCGGCTTAGAAAGGGATTGGGGGAACACAGCATTAAAAACAAATGCTGCACAACAAGGAAGAGCTGCAAAATCACCCTGCAGCCAAGAGCAGCCCCTCCAATCGGAATGTAGTGCACTAAACCACTAATGATGGGTCATTAGTGACTTAATGGTTTAGTACCTACATTCTGATGGGAGGGGAGGTGCACAAAAGGGGTGTGATAGTTGGTGTGCACAAAAGATTCTTTGCAGGAGTGCTTCTGACGTCACACATTGCCCTTTTATAGGCGCCCCCCTAACTTTGTCTGTTCCCCCCCTACTTTTGTCTGTGGCACCTCTGTGCCCCTCCTAAATTTGATTCCTGGCGACACCACTGCCAACACCCTCAGCCGCATACGGGCAACCGGCCTTCCTCCTAAACTGCTCGCCCACCATGCTATGCTTAACCCTGCTTCCTACGGTCGCTGCCTGCGCTCCAGTGCACCTCAGAACTAACTCACCTTATCTGTCCGGATGTGCCGGCACCCTCGGTCTCACCCTCACATATCTGCAAGAGAAGATAATAACAGAAATTTTTACCAAAGCCAGTGAAGTAACTGGAGCTGCAAGGAAACAAAACGGACATTGTAACCAAAGCCAGTGAAGTAGGATACTTTGAAAAACCACAGCAGAGCTGTTTCCCGAAGAGAGCCTGTAGTAGCCGGCCGACAGTCAGTCCATCCAATGCAGTGCAACTGTTTGGAGGAGCTGGTGGCAAATCTCTCCTGCACTCCAGGTAACACAGTGAAGGGTTAGCGGTGGTGGGTTGGAAAACACTGCAGTGGTAGGGAATCTCAAATAGTTAGTCAGGTGCATACTAATTCGAGCCCCTTTATTCACAGCATGCTAAAGGCACATGACAAGTGGCACAGAGGAGTAGGAGTACAAGAGCAACTTGGGGAGAAGAAGGAACACAAACATAATCTCATTCCCTTCACTGGGTTTTCTGGGTCTGTATACTAATTAGGGCACGTAAGACTCGGTGGAGGATGTGGTGGGTCTGCGACGGTCCTGTTGGGTCCGAAAGGTAAGGCAGTCATGACAGTGGCAAAATATGAGTGTGGCTGACTATCGGTGAGGCCGACTATCGGTGTGGGGGACAATCGGTGTGAAAGAAGTGTGGCAACTATTAGTGTAACGAGTTAACAGAGTGGCAGAATCCTAATGTTTTGCGGAAGAATACCAGAGTGGCGAAGAATCACGGTGGCAGTGCATCACATTAGCATAAATATTACCTTTGGAGATTATTATAGTGGCAGGAGCTCACAGAGGCAAGGATTCACTGTGATGGGCTATCAAGCTAGGCAGGTTATCAGTGTGGGAAACCATCTGGGCATCAAGCTATCTGCTTGGCAAGCTATTAGTGTGGCAAACTATCAGTTTGGGAAACTATCAATGGGGAAACTATCAGTGTGGCAGGCTATCAGTCTGACTGTATCAGTGTCACAAACTAACCTTTTGGCAAAATATCACAATGGCAGAATATTACAATGGCTGAAGATTACATTTGCAGGTTATTACATTGGCAAAGTATTACAGAGATAGAAACTTGTGGAGGCCAGAATGTACTGTGCTAAACTATCTGTGTGCCAGATTATCAGTTTGGCAGGCAATAAGAGTGTCCGGCTATCCATCTGGCAGGGTATCGGTGTCACAAAGGAATCTGTTGGCAAAATATTACAAATGCAGAATGTCACGGTGGCTTAAAATCACCTTTGCAGATTAGTACATTGGTAAAGTAGTCTAGTGGTAGAAATGTGTGGATGCCAGAATGTACTGTACTAAATTGTCAAGATGGCAAACCATCAGCTGTCAGTGTGGGAGGCAATCAGTGTCACAAACTAACCTGTTGGCAAGATATAACAAATGAAGAATTTTACAATGGCTAAACATCACGTTTGAAGATTATTACATTGCCAAAGTATTACATTGGTCGAAACTCAAGGCTAGAATGTACTTTGCTAAACTATCAGCTTCGCAGGCTATCAGTGTGGTGGGCTATCAGTGTGGGAGGTCATCAGCGTGGCAGGCCATCAGTGTGGCAGGCTATCGGTGTTGCAAACTAACCTGATGGCAAGATATCACAAATACAGATAATCACACTAATTAAACCTCAAGTTTGTAGATTATTACATTGGGGAAGTAATACAGTGGAAGAAACGCATGGAGGATGTTATGATGTTTCATGACGGATGCCTTGGTGTCGCTCAGTGGAGCTTTGGAGCCCATCAGTTCCGGGACCCCACAGAGTGAGACTGTTAAGTTGAGTTGAAGAGGGTATGGTTACCCGGTGCTCCGGGGGTCTCCTGTTGCAATAAACGTTCTCCTCCCATAGTCTTACCTACGTTTCCTGGCTATCTTTACTACAACAATTGGCGACGAGGAGCTTTCTGAAAAATCCTCTAGCAGAACCGGCGGTGAGAGGAAGACCCCCGTATAGCAACCGCACCCATAACCAGTGTTCCTCCCCTGTTCCTGGCTGGTGCACCCTAGTGGAGCGGCCTAGGGGAGAGAGCGGCGCTGCCCCCATCCCCTGCAGATGTTGTCCCCTGTGCAAGCTCTCCTTGAAAGTACGGTAGAGAGCGAGCCAGCGGGATCATCCACAGTGTAGAGGAAAGGACCTCTGAGCGTCCCTCAACATGGGAGCCATATTATTTATACTGCATCTCCAAAGTAATGTGTATTTTGAAAGCACGGAGACCGCATTGTTCATGATTTCCTTCTGACCATTGGGGACAGTTCACAAGGACTGTATAGCTGAGGACACTGCACAAGCACAGCAATTCCATATGAATAACCTCACTACGAAAATCGAATGATAAAATAAGAAATGACAGTATGTGATATTACAGAAGAGTACGGTGCAGCCTAGAAATAACTGTATGAGACACTACAAAAGAGTACAGTGCTGACATATCAAAAAAGAAATAGGACTGTCTATTTGTCATGAAGCTCACATCTCTACGCCATGCAAAAAATGCCTGCCCCCTGTGTATTCCTTGCTTGCCCCAGAGAACCCCCCCTTAACATGATAGCAGTGGGTGGATTGATTCCTGGTCTATTTGCGTGCCATAAGAGGCAGCAAGTTCAGTGACGATTTGAAGGAGGAATTCTTCTCAAGAAAACAAAACCAAAGAGAATCTGTAGACAACTACATTGCTGCGCTGAGGGGCCTCATTTCATCCTGCAAGTTCACTGGTGTTGCCAATGACTATATCAGAGATCAGCTTGTCCTGCATACCGCAGATCCACAGATTCAACAAAGATTGTGGCAAGCCCAAGACCCCACGTTGGAGCAGGCTATCGACTTATCAAGGACAATTGAGCTAGAAAAGAAATGCATGAAAGTTGTGCAACACGAGTCTAGTGCTACAGAACTGAAAAGAATAAGATAGAGTTTGACAGCGATAGATGACGTGACCATTGCACTAGTGAGGAGAAATTAGATTCATGCGACAAGGCGCAGGATGAATGCCGATGACAAGCCGAAGGGTGCGGATGCACCAGATATTACAACAATGAAAGGGAATGCCCGGCTGTGAATGCAGAATGCTACAAATGTAGTGTGGTTGGGCATTATGGGAGAGTGTGCAAGAATGCTAAGGACTAAAGGGAGACACAGTATAAAGGCCCTGGAGGACATCGGAGGACCCAGCAGCCTTCTCACCATAATGGACCCAGGAGAGGAAGGTCCAATATGCATTCTGTCACTAGACAAATCCAGGAAGAAGGGACCTTGGGAGAAAGTAGAAGTGGAAAATAGACCACGGAAGTGATGGTGGATACCGGTTCACCCTACACCATGGTAGATGTCTTCACGTACCAAAATGAATTAGCTAGATCCTTGTGCGACTTGAAACCTTCCCATGTAAGAGCCACGGGATACAGTCAGAGTCCCATAGAGATATTAGGTTTTAAGTGGGTGCATCTCACGTTTGGAGAGAGAGAAACATTGTGTAAGCTGTATGTTGCCCAGAAGGGATCATTTGTCATGGGCTGGGTTGAGCAGGCTGCTTTGTGACTCAAAATACACCCAGGAGAAGACAAACCAATCTTATGTGTCACATGCCAAAGGTTTTCTTCCAAAGAAGGGTTGGTGGAGCCATTTCAACTGGTGTTTAACAATGACATTGGGAAGCTTAGGGGATTCAGACACCGGATTGTGCTAAAATGGGGAGCAAAAGCAGTATTACATGTGGGGAAGAACATCCCAATTGGCACCGAGGCTGCATTACAGGAAGAACTTAGAAAATTGTGCAAACAGGATATTATGTAGACGATAAAATTGTCTGAAAGGCTTTCTCCCATTGTGATTTACAGAAAGGGGATGGCTAAATGTGCATGTCTGCCGATCTCAGAGACCTCAATGACAACATTTGGGTGGATTGACATCCTCTTCCGAACATCACTGAGGTATTGACAACAATGAAGCCAGCAAAATTCTTTGCAACATTTGTCATCGGCATATCATCAGGTGGTTTTTGACGATGGCTCCAAACACTTAACATCCTTCGTCACGCCCCTGGCAGTGTTCAGATATACACATATGCCTTTCGGGTTGGCATCAGCGGCTGCAGTCTTCCAGAGACTTGTTTGGTGGTCTGCAGGGAGTTTACTACTTCCAGGATGACATCCTGATAGCGTCACACACAGAGGAAGAGCACAATGCGAAACTCTTAACGGTGTTATAAGTGATCAAGGACAATGGGCTCACTTTAAAAATAGAAAAGTGTAAAATCAATGTCCAAGAAGTGACATCCCTAGGTCATGTGATCAATAGTGAAGGGATCAGACCAAGGAGAGAACTTGTGTAAACAATAACGAATATGCTTAATCCTACGAGCAAAGATCAACTTAGGTCCTTTCTGGGGCTAGTGGAATATTACTCCAAATGTGTCCCCAATTTCTCAGATAAAACCAAAGCTATGAAAGAACTTATGAAGAAATGTACCAAATTTGAATGGACATATTGCTGCCAGAAGGAGCGGGAAGACATAAGAACGGATGTCATTAAGGCACTGCTCTTGCAATGTTCAATACCACAGCCATGAGCACAATCACAGTGGATGCCAGCAATGCAGGTTTTGGCAGTGTTCTGGAACAGATACAGGAAGGGAGGGAAGTGATCATTTGCTTCGCCTCTCATCTCTTGAAACAAGCAGAGCTGAATTATTCCACCATAGAGAAGGAAGCTTTGGGTGTGAAATGGGCTTTAGAGCATTTCATAACTCTTATCTGGGGTCTACCTCTGATACTCTGATAATTTAAATGGACCACAAGCCCCTCATTCACATTATGAACTCCAAAAGCCCTCACCTGGTGTATCTGCATATTCGCTGTTGGATGCTGGAGATTATGCAGTACAATGCCAGAGTAGTGTATACTCCCGGGAGGGGAAATGTTGTTGTTGATTGTTTCTCCACGCTATCATGGGCAAAAGATAGGGAACATACTGTGTCAGACGAGGTGGAAGAGAAGATCATTGTGCACATTTTACCCAGAATCCCAAAAGAAGAATGGGTCAAAGAATCAGCTTGGGATCCTGAACAGTGCCTACTTAGGAGAGCTATTCGCGATGGGTGGAAAACCATGGAAAACTCTTCCTGAGTTTGACCAAGTTCGGAATGAGATATGTGAGAATGCAGGTATGTTGAGAGGGGACCGAATAATTCCCCCAAAATCCTTAAGAAACAGAATTCTTAATTTGGCAACGCGGGTCATTTAAGAAGAAATCTTACAAAGACACGGCTGAGGGAAACCTACTGGTGGGCTGGGATGTTAAGAGAGGCTGAGGACTTGGTAAAGATGTGTCAAGCTTGCGCTGTAAGTGACAAGTACAAAAAAGTAAATGTAGCTCCTTCTCCTACCTGTGCAAGTTCCTGAGTCAGTGTGGAAGAAATTAGCGATAGACGTAACTGGTCCCTTTGAAAATTTGGAAAGTTACAAGGTGTACATAGTGGTGCTTATGGACTACACGTCTAAATGGGTGGAATGGTGCATGATGGAAGGAAATGTGACTGCTACGAAGATAGTGCACTTTTTGGAGACTGTGTTCAGTAGAGAAGGGGACACAAAAGAAATAGTAACCGATAATGGTGCACAATTCATCTCTGATACCATGCAGAAGTTTCTGAAAGACCGTTGAAAAGAACATATATGCACGTCATTATACCATCCCCTGGCAAACGGCCTTGTAGAATGCATGAATGGCTTTGTGAAAGGGATAATTTAGTTGGTGGTGGCAAATTCATTATCCTGGAGAGATACCCTCAAAGAGTCAGTGGTTGCTTACAGAATGACTCCACATTCCACGATGGAATTTGAGCCTTTTGTTATGATGAGCAGCAGAGTGCCTTGCAACTGATTGAGCCCCTACTGGTTATCAAAGAAAAACATGAAGTCATTGAACATGGATGAGATCCTCCAGAGGGTGAGGGAAAAACTGAGAAAATATAAAGAATATTATGATTGTGTCAAAGCCACCCAAAAACATTATGTTCAAGGAAGGTGACTGGGTCAGGGTGCAAGAACATCGGAAGGTATTAAAAGGTCAATCCAAGTTCAGAAACCCACAGAGGATTGAGAGAGTGGGCAGGAAGACAGTGTTTCTTGATGATGGGAAAGTCTGGTCGTTTGACAATGTTGTACGAACCTCTGCTATAGCCCCTCATGCTGAAGTACCACATGAAGGAGGCGTGACACAATTCCTGAGGTGGTAGGAGCAAGCTGGTTCTTCTGAGCTGCCTGCCAGGAGAAGCAGTGACTTTGTATATTATTGAGCTGTGTCCTTTTTACATTACACATTTCTCTTTCTTCTTTCTCCTCCTCTCTCCCTATCTTCCTTTTTCTCTGCTCTTCTTCCCCTGTTCAGTTGTGTTTTGCTTTTTCCTTTTCATTGCCGACGGGGGGAGCTGTTATGATGTTTCTTGACGTATGCCTCTGTGTTGCTCTGTGGAGCTTTGGAGCCCATCGGTTCCGGAACGCCACAGAGTGATACTGTTAAGCTGAGTTGAAGAGGGTACGGTTAACCGGTGCTCCGGGGGTCTTCTGTTGCAATAAACTTTCTCAGTGTGCCCCCCGTCCCCACCTCAACTGGGCACTTCTTTGTCTCCAACACATGCTTGGTGTTTTTGTCGCATTTTTGTTTAAAATAAATATGTGCTCTGTGTTTGGGGTAGGGGGTTGGGAGGTGGTTGGTGGCTGGGTGAGGTGGTGGGGCGGGTTAGAAAGGGATTGGGGGAACACAGCATTAAAAACAAATGCTGCACAACAAGGAAGAGCTGCAAAATCACCCTGCAGACAAGAGCAGCCCCTCCAATCGGAATGTAGTGCACTAAACCACTAATGATGGGTCATTAGTGACTTAATGGTTTAGTACCTACATTCTGATGGGAGGGGAGGTGCACAAAAGGGGTGTGATAGTTGGTGTGCACAAAAGATTCTTTGCAGGAGTGCTTCTGACGTCACACATTGCCCTTTTATAGGCGCCCCCCTAACTTTGTCTGTTCCCCCCTACTTTTGTCTGTGGCACCTCTGTGCCCCTCCTAAATTTGATTCCTGGCGACACCACTGCCAACACCCTCAGCCGCATACGGGCTACCAAACCGGCCTTCCTCCTAAACTGCTCGCCCACCATGCTATGCTTAACCCTGCTTCCTACGGTCGCTGCCTGCGCTCCAGTGCACCTCATAACTAACTCACCTTATCTGTCCGGATGTGCCGGCACCCTCGGTCTCACCCTCACATATCTGCAAGAGAAGATAATAACAGAAATTGTTACCAAAGCCAGTGAAGTAACTGGAGCTGCAAGGAAACAAAACAGACATTGTAACCAAAGCCAGTGAAGTAGGATACTTTGAAAAACCACAGCAGAGCTGTTTCCCGAAGAGAGCCTGTAGTAGCCGGCCGACAGTCAGTCCATCCAATGCAGTGCAACTGTTTGGAGGAGCTGGTGGCAAATCTCTCCTGCACTCCAGGTAACACAGTGAAGGGTTAGCGGTGGTGGGTTGGAAAACACTGCAGTGGTAGGGAATCTCAAATAGTTAGTCAGGTACATACTAATTCGAGCCCCTTTATTCACAGCATGCTAAAGGCACATGACAAGTGGCACAGAGGAGTAGGAGTACAAGAGCAACTTGGGGAGAAGAAGGAACACAAACATAATCTCATTCCCTTCACTGGGTTTTCTGGGTCTGTATACTAATTAGAGCACGTAAGACTCGGTGGAGGATGTGGTGGGTCTGCGACGGTCCTGTTGGGTCCGAAAGGTAAGGCAGTCATGACAGTGGCAAAATATGAGTGTGGCTGACTATCGGTGAGGCCGACTATCGGTGTGGGGGACAATCGGTGTGAAAGAAGTGTGGCAACTATTAGTGTAACGAGTTAACAGAGTGGCAGAATCCTAATGTTTTGCGGAAGAATACCAGAGTGGCGAAGAATCACGGTGGCAGTGCATCACATTAGCATAAATATTACCTTTGGAGATTATTATAGTGGCAGGAGCTCACAGAGGCAAGGATTCACTGTGATGGACTATCAAGCTAGGCAGGTTATCAGTGTGGGAAACCATCTGGGCATCAAGCTATCTGCTTGGCAAACTATTAGTGTGGCAAACTATCAGTTTGGGAAACTATCAATGGGGAAACTATCAGTGTGGCAGGCTATCAGTCTGACTGTATCAGTGTCACAAACTAACCTTTTGGCAAAATATCACAATGGCAGAATATTACAATGGCTGAAGATTACATTTGCAGGTTATTACATTGGCAAAGTATTACAGAGATAGAAACTTGTGGAGGCCAGAATGTACTGTGCTAAACTATCTGTGTGCCAGATTATCAGTTTGGCAGGCAATAAGAGTGTCCAGCTATCCATCTGGCAGGGTATCGGTGTCACAAAGGAATCTGTTGGCAAAATATTACAAATGCAGAATGTCACGGTGGCTTAAAATCACCTTTGCAGATTAGTACATTGGTAAAGTAGTCTAGTGGTAGAAATGTGTGGATGCCAGAATGTACTGTACTAAACTGTCAAGATGGCAAACCATCAGCTGTCAGTGTGGGAGGCAATCAGTGTCACAAACTAACCTGTTGGCAAGATATAACAAATGCAGAATTTCACAATGGCTAAACATCACGTTTGAAGATTATTACATTGCCAAAGTATTACATTGGTCGAAACTCAAGGCTAGAATGTACTTTGCTAAACTATCAGCTTCGCAGGCTATCAGTGTGGTGGGCTATCAGTGTGGGAGGTCATCAGCGTGGCAGGCCATCAGTGTGGCAGGCTATCGGTGTTGCAAACCTGATGGCAAGATATCACAAATACAGATAATCACACTAGTTAAACCTCAAGTTTGTAGATTATTACATTGGGGAAGTATTACAGTGGAAGAAACGCATGGAGGATGTTATGATGTTTCATGACGGATGCCTCGGTGTCGCTCAGTGGAGCTTTGGAGCCCATCAGTTCCGGAACACCACAGAGTGAGACTGTTAAGTTGAGTTGAAGAGGGTATGGTTATCCGGTGCTCCGGGGGTCTCCTGTTGCAATAAACGTTCTCCTCCCATAGTCTTACCTACGTTTCCTGGCTATCTTTACTACAACAATTGGCGACGAGGAGCTTTCTGAAAAATCCTCTAGCAGAGCCGGCGGTGAGAGGAAGACCCCCGTAGAGCAACCGCACCCATAACCAGTGTGCCTCCCCTGTTCCTGGCTGGTGCACCCTAGTGGAGCGGCCTAGGGGAGAGAGCGGCGCTGCCCCCCTCCCCTGCAGATGTTGTCCCCTGTGCAAGCTCTCCTTGAAAGTACGGTAGAGAGCGAGCCAGCGGGATCATCCACAGTGTAGAGGAAAGGACCTCTGAGCGTCCCTCAACATGGGAGCCATATTGTTTATACTGCATCTCCAAGGTAATGTGTATTCTGAAAGCACGGAGACTGCATTGTTCATGATTTCCTTCTGACCATTGGGGACAGATCACAAGGACTGTATAGCTGAGGACACTGCACAAGCACAGCAATTCCATATGAATAACCTCACTACGAAAATCGAATGATAAAATAAGAAATGACAGTATGTGATATTACAGAAGAGTACGGTGCAGCCTAGAAATAACTGTATGAGACACTACAAAAGAGTACAGTGCTGACATATCAAAAAAGAAATAGGACTGTCTATTTGTCATGAAGCTCACATCTCTACGCCATGCAAAAAATGCCTGCCCCCTGTGTATTCCTTGCTTGCCCCAGAGAACCCCCCCTTAACATGATAGCAGTGGGTGGATTGATTCCTGGTCTATTTGCGTGCCATAAGAGGCAGCAAGTTCAGTGACGATTTGAAGGAGGAATTCTTCTCAAGAAAACAAAACCAAAGAGAATCTGTAGACAACTACATTGCTGCGCTGAGGGGCCTCATTTCATCCTGCAAGTTCACTGGTGTTGCCAATGACTATATCAGAGATCAGCTTGTCCTGCATACCGCAGATCCACAATTTCAACAAAGATTGTGGCAAGCCCAAGACGCCACGTTGGAGCAGGCTAGCGACTTATCAAGGACAATTGAGCTAGAAAAGAAATGCATGAAAGTTGTGCAACACGAGTCTAGTGCTACAGAACTGAAAAGAATAAGATAGAGGTTGACAGCGATAGATGACGTGACCATTGCACTAGTGAGGAGAAATTAGATTCATGCGACAAGGCGCAGGATGAATGCCGATGACAAGCCGAAGTGTGCAGATGCACCAGATATTACAACAATGAAAGGGAATGCCCGGCTGTGAATGCAGAATGCTACAAATGTAGTGTGGTTGGACATTATGGGAGAGTGTGCAAGAATGCTAAGGACTAAAGGGAGACACAGTATAAAGGCCCTGGAGGACATCGGAGGACCCAGCAGCCTTCTCACCATAACGGACCCAGGAGAGGAAGGTCCAATATGCATTATGTCACTAGACACATCCAGGAAGAAGGGACCTTGGGAGAAAGTAGAAGTGGAAAATAGACCATGGAAGTGATGGTGGATACCGGTTCACCCTACACCATGGTAGATGTCTTCACGTACCAAAATGAATTAGCTAGATCCTTGTGCGACTTGAAACCTTCCCATGTAAGAGCCACGGGATACAGTCAGAGTCCCATAGAGATATTAGGTTTTAAGTGGGTGCATCTCACGTTGGAGAGAGAGAAACATTGTGTAAGCTGTATGTTGCCCAGAAGGGATCATTTGTCATGGGCTGGGTTGAGCAGGCTGCTTTGTGACTCAAAATATACCCAGGAGAAGACAAACCAATCTTATGTGTCATATGCCAAAGGTTTTCTTCCAAAGAAGGGTTGGTGGAGCCATTTTAACTGGTGTTTAACAATAACATTGGGAAGCTTAGGGGATTCAGACACCGGATTGTGCTAAAATGGGGAGCAAAAGCAGTATCACATATGGGGAGGAACATCCCAATTGGCACCGAGACTGCATTACAGGAAGAACTTAGAAAATTGTGCAAACAGGATAATATGTAGACGATAAAATTGTCTGAAAGGCTTTCTCCCATTGTGATTTACAGAAAGGGGATGGCTAAATGTGCATGTCTGCCGATCTCAGAGACCTCAATGACAACATTTGGGTGGATTGACATCCTCTTCCGAACATCACTGAGGTATTGACAACAATGAAGCCAGCAAAATTCTTTGCAACATTTGTCATCGGCATATCATCAGGTGGTTTTTGACGATGGCTCCAAACACTTAACATCCTTCGTCACGCCCCTGGCAGTGTTCAGATATACACATATGCCTTTCGGGTTGGCATCAGCGGCTGCAGTCTTCCAGAGACTGATGTAGCAACTGTTTGGTGGTCTGCAGGGAGTTTACTACTTCCAGGATGACATCCTGATAGCGTCACACACAGAGGAAGAGCACAATGCGAAACTCTTAACGGTGTTATAAGTGATCAAGGACAATGGGCTCACTTTAAAAATAGAAAAGTGTAAAATCAATGTCCAAGAAGTGACATCCCTAGGTCATGTGATCAATAGTGAAGGGATCAGACCAAGGAGAGAACTTGTGTAAACAATAACGAATATGCTTAATCCTACGAACAAAGATCAATTTATGTCCTTTCTGGGGCTAGTGGAATATTACTCCAAATGTGTCCCCAATTTCTCAGATAAAACCAAAGCTATGAAAGAACTGATAAAGAAATGTACCAAATTTGAATGGACATATTGCTGCCAGAAGGAGCGGGAAGACATAAGAACGGATGTCATTAAGGCACTGCTCTTGCAATGTTCAATACCACAGCCATGAGCACAATCACAGTGGATGCCAGCAATGCAGGTTTTGGCGGTGTTCTGGAACAGATACAGGAAGGGAGGGAAGTGATCATTTGCTTCGCCTCTCGTGTCTTGAAACAAGCAGAGCTGAATTATTCCACCATAGAGAAGGAAGCTTTGGGTGTGAAATGGGCTTTAGAGCATTTCATAACTCTTATCTGGGGTCTACCTCTGATAATTTAAATGGACCACAAGCCCCTCATTCACATTATGAACTCCAAAAGCCCTCACCTGGCGTATCTGCATATTCGCTGTTGGATGCTGGAGATTATGCAGTACAATGCCAGAGTAGTGTATACTCCCGGGAGGGGAAATGTTGTTGTTGATTGTTTCTCCACGCTATCATGGGCAAAAGATAGGGAACAGACTGTGTCAGACGAGGTGGAAGAGAAGATCATTGTGCACATTTTACCCAGAATCCCAAAAGAAGAATGGGTCAAAGAATCAGCTTGGGATCCTGAACAGTGCCTACTTAGGAGAGCTATTCGCGATGGGTGGAAAACCGTGGAAAACTCTTCCTGAGTTTGACCAAGTTCGGAATGAGATATGTGAGAATGCAGGTATGTTGAGAGGGGACCGAATAATGCCCCCAAAATCCTTAAGAAACAGAATTCTTAATTTGGCAACGCGGGTCATTTAAGAAGAAATCTTACAAAGACACGGCTGAGGGAAGCCTACTGGTGGGCTGGGATGTTAAGAGAGGCTGAGGACTTGGTAAAGATGTGTCAAGCTTGCGCTGTAAGTGACAAGTACAAAAAAGTAAATATAGCTCCTTCTCCTACCTGTGCAAGTTCCTGAGTCAGTGTGGAAGAAATTAGCGATAGACGTAACTGGTCCCTTTGAAAATTTGGAAAGTTACAAGGTGTACATAGTGGTTCTTATGGACTACACGTCTAAATGGGTGGAATGGTGCATGATGGAAGGAAATGTGACTGCTACGAAGATAGTGCACTTTTTGGAGACTGTGTTCAGTAGAGAAGGGGACACAAAAGAAATAGTAACCGATAATGATGCACAATTCATCTCTGATACCATGCAGAAGTTTCTGAAAGACCGTTGAAAAGAACATATATGCACGTCATTATACCATCCCATGGCAAACGGCCTTGTAGAATGCATGAATGGCTTTGTGAAAGGGATAATTTAGTTGGTGGTGGCAAATTCATTATCCTGGAGAGATACTGTCAAGATTGGAGGCCTTATCCCCTTCCTCCTCACCTGAATCTTCTGTGGCGGATTCCTTTGGATTCGACTCCGTCTTCTTACGGTCCTTCCTCCTTACAGGAGTCTTGTCCTTTGATGTCTTGGCTTTCTTTTCGTGCAAATAGGGTCGGGCCCCTCCGGAGGCCACCGTGGCAGATATAGAACCCTGTCCGCAGGGACCCCCAGGGGGCCAGACCTAGATCAGGGAAAAAGCATGAAGGCAGAAAAAACCCTGTTTCCGGATGGGTTCTAATAAGGAGCTGAGAATTCCTTTCATAAGTAATTGAAGTCTGGCTGCAGCACTAATGAAGTTGACCAACAACTCCGGTGGAGAGAGCCGTTAAGCTCTGCGATGACAGTAGGGCGAAGCACACAGAGGAAAGATACAGGAACCCAAATAACCAATAAGTAAATATTAAGGAAGACAGAACAGATAGAAATACCCGTAAATAACAGTGCTAAGGAAGAGATTGTGTGCAGGTAACCGTAAGCAGAAAGTAGAATTACGTCTCGTTTCTCGTGTGCAGTAAGTCTGCAAACGAGAAACGAGAGTGCAGAGAAGACGAAAGGCAGAAAACGCCGAACAACTAAACTGAAATGCTTCGGCGGAAACCAAGAGGTGTAGTACAGAAGCTCAAGCGAGGCGGAGCTGTAGAACAGATGAGGAGAGGCAAAGAAACACTTGCAGAAGTAGCAAAACCCAGGAGACCGGTAACAAGGGATGAAATTATGTAGAGCACAGAAGGTAGGCACAAGGAAGGCAAAAGGTAGCTGCAAGGATGGTCGGCAAGGCGGAAATATCCAAGAACGAAGTTCCATACGAACCGGAGCGATGTGTACAGATACAACGCACCGGTTTGGGGGAGGAGTCAGAATTTAAAGGTACGGCCACCATATTGAACGAGGACTAGAGCGCTCGCAAGTCAATGCTTCCAGCGCTTCCAAACCTTCCATTCTCCGTTCCTGACAGTATACCCCCGTCTTCCCGGGGGACTCCCTGGTTTGCCCGGATGAAGGCGATGGAACCTCTGCACAAGGCGTTTGGCATGTATATGGCTCACAGGTTCCCATGTCCTCTCTTCCACTGGATAACCCTTCCAATGAACCAAATAGTGCAACCGTCCCTTGTGGTATCTGGAATCGACAAGACGAGACACCTCATATTCTTCTGGCGTAGGGCTCACCTGAGCACGCGTTTTGAACACAGGTCTCTTAAAAGGGTCCTCCTTATGTTCCTTGAGAAGGGAGACATGGAAGACGGGATGTACCTTTCTGAGATATTCTGGTAGCTTGATCTTATATGCAACAGGGTTGATCTGTTGAAGAATGGGAAATGGCCCAAGGAAACGAGAGGAGAACTTCCCCTTATGAATCCATCTGGGTAGAAATCTGGTGGACAACCAGACAAGCTGCCCTATCTTCCAGCTCGGATTGGCAGTACGACCCTTGTCTGCCCATTTCTTGTGTGTAAGTTGACTCGCTTGGTGTGCTTCCTTAGCGAGTCTGTGTATCTCCTGTAGGTCTTGTAGAACCCCATCCAACGCCGGAATTTTGGTAGAAGGAGGATTGAGCCAGGGTAAATGTTGAGGATGATATCCGTAGGTACAATACAAAGGACTCATCTGGATCGAGGTATGGAGAGAGTTATTGTAGGCAAATTCTGCCTGTGGGAGGAAATGATACCATTCTTCTTGTTGCGGACTGCAAAAACACCTGAGGTACTGTTCTAGGCTGGCATTTAATCTTTCAGTTTGGCCATTGCTCTGTGGGTGGTATCCAGAAGAGAGTGCCTTGTGAATCCCTAGAACTTGGCAGAGAGAAGTCCAGAACTTGGAGGTGAATTGGGGTCCTCTGTCCGACACTATGGTCCTGGGCAAACCATGTAGACGGACTATATCCTGAAGGAAGGTTGCGGCCATTTCAGAGGCTGAAGGAACCTGTTTAAAGGCCGAAAAATGGGCGAGCTTACTAAATGAGTCAACTGTCACCATAATCGTAGTCATGCCATATGACGGAGGGAGGTCTACAATAAAATCAGTAGAGATGTGTTCCCAAGGATTGTCCGGTAAGGGTTCTTGGTGCAGTAGCCCCAGAGGTCTTCCCGTTCGGTGTTTGTTAGAAGCACAAACCGAACAAGTGGAAACGTACTGGCTTACGTCTCTTCTTAAGGTCGGCCACCAGAAACCCCTCCGTATCAGATCCAATGTCTTCCTGATTCCGGGATGTCCAGATAAAGGAGTGTCATGACACCAGGAAAGTATCTGATTTTGTAGCTCCTTAGTGGGAACATAGAGAGCTCCTTCATGATAATACAATCCGTCCTTATCTTGAATGACAGTTGACGGAAGCTCGGTGCCCATCTGATACTGTGGAATTAGGTCTTGAAGAAATGAAACAGTTGAAGCCAATACCTTGAGATTAGGGAAAACCAATTCGTGTCCCGTGTAGGAGCCAGAGGTATCCCCAAGACTTCTTGACAAGGTGTCAGCCTTCATGTTCTCTGTACCAGGTAAGTATGTAATTACAAAATCATATTGTAAAAAAAAATATGCCCATCTGGCATGCCTGGCGTTGGAACATTCCAACTGTTGTAAAACCCGAAGGTTACGATGGTCTGTTCTAATAGTAAACGGATGAGTAGCTCCCTGTAAAAGATGTCTCCACTCTTGACAGGCCAGTTTGATAGCCAATAGCTCCTTTTCTATCACAGAGTAGTTGCGTTCACTACAGGTAAGGGTTTTGGAGTAATAAGCTATCGGATGTTCGTAGTCGTCATCTGACCTTTGAAGCAGAACTGCTCCCACCGCCCCTGTAGAAGCGTCTGTTTCCAGAATGTAGGGTCGATTCTGATCCGGTTGGACCAGAATAGGGGCTGTGGAAAAACATTCCTTTAGAAAACAGAAGGCGTCTTGGGGCCCTTCATCAAATACGAACTTGACTCCTTTCTTCAATAGAGAAGTCAGTGGAAGTACCTTGTTAGAAAAGTTGGGAATGAACCTTCGATAAAAATTGGCCAATCCTAGGAAGCTTTGGAGTTCTTTGACATTGCCAGGATTTCTCCATTCTCTGATAGCCTTCACCTTACTGGGGTCCATCTCGATACCTTCTTTGGATAAGATATATCCTAGATAGGACACGGACGTAGCTTCAAATGAGCATTTCTCCGGCTTTACCAGTAGTTGATGGAATTGCAGACGCTGTAAGACTAGTCTGACCAGTGACCTGTGCTCCGACAGAGTCTTGGAAAAAATGAGGATGTCGTCCAGGTACACTACCACCGACACAAACAGCATATCTGTGAATATCTTGTCCATACACCTTTGGAAAATGGCCGGTGCATTCACAAGACCAAATGGCATCACTCGGTATTCGAAGAGTCCAAAAGGAGTACGGAACGCTGTCTTCCACTCGTCCCATTTCTTGATCCTCAAGAGGTGGTAAGCCCCTCTCAAGTCAAGCTTGGTAAAGAACACCGCCCCATGTACGGCCTCCAAGATGTCCCGGATCAAAGGCATAGGATACCTATCTCGAATGGTAACCTTGTTGAGCCCCCTGTAGTCTATACAAGGGCGTAGCTCTGCTGAGTCCTTTTTAGGAATGAAGAACAAGGAAGCCCGACAGGAGGATCTGGACTCTTGGATGAGTCCGTTTTGAAGATTTGCGTCGAGGTATTCTCTCAGAGCCTTCCTCTCTGGTAGAGACAACGGGTACATCCTCCCAAAGGGAACCACCGCCTCAGGTATCAGGTCTATACCGCAATCCTCTGTTCTATGAGGCGGGAGTTGACGGGGAACGGCACCCAGGAACACCTCTGAGAATTCTTGATAATGGATGGGAACTTATGCCACTGTGATTGGAACTGGAGTACTGTTTTGGTCATATGCTAGAGTGTTGGACGTCGAGGACAAGCTCATGCAGTGTGATTTACAAAATGTAGAATGGAAGACTACCTTGTTAGCCGTCCAATCAATTTGAGGGTTGTGCCTCCTTAACCAAGGAATGCCAATGACCAACGGAAAATGAGCCGCTCTGATCTGGTCAAATACCAGGAACTCTTCGTGATGGCCTAACCTCATTCTCAACGGAGTGGTCTCCTTGGTAATAGGTCCCGAAGATAAGGGTCTTCCGTCCACCCCTTCCACCGGAATGGGAGTGGCCTTAGATATTGTGGGAACAAAATGTTCTGCAGCCCACTTGGAGTCGATGAAATTCCCTGCGGCTCCACAGTCAAGCATGGCGAGTACCTCTGTGGGACCTGCATCAGACAGCCATAAGTCAACTCGAAACACCATTAGACTGTTGTCATCTGGAGTGGTTACTGCTCTTGTGTAGTTGCAAGGGTGCTTGTTACTTCCCCCGAAACCTCCCTTGCTGTAGATCGGGGGTTAAAGTTTCCCTGTCTTCGAGGCGGCACCTCAGGGCAGTCTCTCAATGAGTGCTTCGAGGAGCCACAATACATACACAGTCCAGCCTCTCTTCTTCTTCTTTTTTCTTCTTGAGTTAGAGGTCCTCGGGCCGCCCCTATCTGCATAGGTTCTTCAGGAGGATGGGTAGCTCTGGTGGGAGGGACAGGAGAGGGGAGGCCGGTTGGCTGTGGAACGCCTCTGGTTCGTCTTCTTTCTAATCGTCTCTCTTGTAGACGAAACTCAATCTGAAGAGATAATGTAACCAGGTCTTGAAAGGATGCAGGTCTCGCCACTCGGGCCAGCTCATCCTTGATTTCATCACGAAGGCCACGTCTGTAGATGGTTTGCTGAGCGGAATCAGGCCAATCTGCCTTGGCTGCCAGCCTCTGGAAACGAGACAGATAGGTTTGTACGTCAGTGTTTCCCTGGCTGACATCTAGGATAGCTTCTAGAGAGGAATAGAAGACTTCTGGTCGGTCAAAACGTTCTTTAAACACCTCCGTAAAACGATCATAGTCACCCAAAATCGGTTCCTTTCCGGTGACAAACGGTGTAGCCCATGAGAGCGCATTCCCCATTAGGTTTGCAATGATAAACCCGACCTTAGATCTAGCAGTCTCATAAGCATGAGGTCGAAAGGCAAAATACACCTTACATGCGTCAAGAAAGTCCTTCAGCCCTCCCGGGTGACCATCATATTTGCCAAAGGAGAGTGGCATTGGAGGCAGGTCTCCCCTGTCATCACGATGCAACACAACCTGTTGTCGGAGGGCTATGTTCTCTGTTCTCAAAGCCTGGACCTCCATAGTAAGGTTCTGCATCGCTGCTACCAATTCTTGATATTGTTCTAACGATGCCATTGTAGATATTGGGCGTTGTATACTGTCAAGATTGGAGGCCTTATCCCCTTCCTCCTCACCTGAATCTTCTGTGGCGGATTCCTTTGGATTCGACTCTGTCTTCTTACGGTCCTTCCTCCTTACAGGAGTCTTGTCCTTTGATGTCTTGGCTTTCTTTTCGTGCAAATAGGGTCGGGCCCCTCCGGAGGCCACCGTGGCAGATATAGAACCCTGTCCGCAGGGACCCCCAGGGGGCCAGACCTAGATCAGGGAAAAAGCATGAAGGCAAAAAAAACCCTGTTTCCAGATGGGTTCTAATAAGGAGCTGAGAATTCCTTTCATAAGTAATTGAAGTCTGGCTGCAGCACTAATGAAGTTGACCAACAACTCCGGTGGAGAGAGCCGTTAAGCTCTGCGATGACAGTAGGGCGAAGCACACAGAGGAAAGATACAGGAACCCAAATAACCAATAAGTAAATATTAAGGAAGACAGAACAGATAGAAATACCCGTAAATAACAGTGCTAAGGAAGAGATTGTGTGCAGGTAACCGTAAGCAGAAAGTAGAATTACGTCTCGTTTCTCGTGTGCAGTAAGTCTGCAAACGAGAAACGAGAGTGCAGAGAAGACGAAAGGCAGAAAACGCCGAACAACTAAACTGAAATGCTTCGGCGGAAACCAAGAGGTGTAGTACAGAAGCTCAAGCGAGGCGGAGCTGTAGAACAGATGAGGAGAGGCAAAGAAACACTCGCAGAAGTAGCAAGACCCAGGAGACCGGTAACAAGGGAAGAAATTATGTAGAGCACAGAAGGTAGGCACAAGGAAGGCAAAAGGTAGCTGCAAGGATGGTCGGCAAAGAGGAAATATCCAAGAACGAAGTTCCATACGAACCGGAGCGATGTGTACAGATACAACGCACCGGTTTGGGGGAGGAGTCAGAATTTAAAGGTACGGCCACCATATTGAATGAGGACTAGAGCGCTCGCAAGTCAATGCTTCCAGCGCTTCCAAACCTTCCATTCTCCGTTCCTGACAGATACCCTCAAAGAGTCAGTGGTTGCTTACAGAATGACTCCACATTCCACAATGGAATTTGAACCTTTTGTTATGATGAGCAGCAGAGTGCCTTGCAACTGATTGAGCCCCTACTGGTTATCAAAGACAAACATGAAGTCATTGAACATGGATGAGATCCTCGAGAGGGTGAGGGAAAAACTGAGAAAATATAAAGAATATTATGATTGTGTCAAAGCCACCCAAAAACATTATGTTCAAGGAAGGTGACTGGGTCAGGGTGCAAGAACATCGGAAGGTATAAAAAGGTCAATCCAAGTTCAGAAACCCACAGAGGATTGAGAGAGTGGGCAGGAAGACAGTGTTTCTTGATGATGGGAAAGTCTGGTCGTTTGACAATGTTGTACGAACCTCTGCTATCACCCCTCATGCTGAAGTACCACATGAAGGAGGCGTGACACAATTCCTGAGGTGGGAGGAGCAAGCTGGTTCTTCTGAGCTGCCTGCCAGGAGAAGCAGTGACTTTGTATATTATTGAGCTGTGTCCTTTTTACATTACACATTTCTCTTTCTTCTTTCTCCTCCTCTCTCCCTATCTTCCTTTTTCTCTGCTCTTCTTCCCCTGTTCAGTTGTGTTTTGCTTTTTCCTTTTCATTGCCGACGGGGGGAGCTGTTATGATGTTTCTTGACGTATGCCTCTGTGTTGCTCTGTGGAGCTTTGGAGCCCATCGGTTCCGGAACGCCACAGAGTGATACTGTTAAGCTGAGTTGAAGAGGGTACGGTTAACCGGTGCTCCGGGGGTCTTCTGTTGCAATAAACTTTCTCCTCCCATATACCTATCTACGTTTCCCGGCTATATTTACTACGACAGAGGACAGAATTTACTGTACTAAACTATCGGGGTGCAAACTATCACTGTGGCAGGCTGTCGGAAGGGGAAGACCATCTGCGTGGCAACTATCTGCGTGGCAAATTATCCATGTGGGAAACTATCAGTGTAGAAAACTATTAATATGGGAAACTATCAGTGTGGCAGGCTGTCAGTGTGGCAGGCTATTAGTGTCTCAAACTAACCTGTTGGCAAAATATGACAAATGTAGAAAAACACGATAGCTAAACATCACGTCTGCAGATTATTACATTGGCAAAGTATTACAGACTTACAAACTTGTGGCGGCCAGAATAGCCTGTACTAAACTATCAGCATGGCAGGCTGTCAGTTGGCAAAGTATTACAGTGCTAGAAACTTGCGGAGGGCAGAATTGTCTTTACTAAACTGCCAGTGTGGCAAACTCTCAGCATGGTAGCCTATCAGTGTGGTGGGCCATCAGCGCGGTAGGCTCTCAGTGTGGCAAACTAACCTGTTGGCAAGATATCACAAATGCAGAAAATCACAATAGCTAAACATGACGTTTGTAGATTATTACTTCAACAAAATATAACAGTGGTAGACGCCGTGGAGGTTAGCATTGACAGCCCTAAACTCTCAGCATGGCAAACTATCAGCGTGGCAGGCCAACCGTGTGGTAGGCTAATGTTTAAAATATAAATAAAGTTTTAAATCTGAGGAAGGGCCAAACAAGTTTTTCTTCATGGGTAAAGAAAACACTGGTGGAGCGAAGCATGGTTAGTACCATTAAATAAAACAAACTATTAACATGTATGTGTATTTTTACCATGCTTTGTACACATTACCATGGTACTGTAATTCAGAGAGAATTATTTAAGAGAGACAACACTTCATTGCCTGGTGACCTAGCCATTTTCGCATAAGTTTACAAGTGTTTTGTGGCAGTACTTCGGTCTATTGATTTATGTATTTATTGATAGTCTTATACTGCGCCAGGAACCCACAGGCATCTGGGCGCAAACAAAAACACGAAGGGACAACAAAGAAGAACACGAGACACACATATAGATCGTGATACTGTGATAACACGCATTCAATCACAGTGGTGTATGGAGGGGACTTTCAGAAAGAGTTTTTGAACTAGGCTGGAGTCCCATTCTGCACGTGCTGCTTGGGGCTTCCCAGTTCGCTCATGCTATTAGATCAGTATATTTTAGTAGGGAGACAGAGGGCTTGATTTACAAAATGTTTCTCAGTGGGGTTTTCCCATTAAAAAACGCTTTTGTAAATGAAGTCCAGAAACTCTCAAGCTTCTGCGCTGTTTTCCGTTTTCTTGTGAATTTCGAAAATCCTTAGAGTGCTTGAAAATACATTCTTTTAAGTGTAGTAAAGTTGGTATAAGTGCTATCGGTGGAGGGACCCACCTGTTTTTAACAGACCCATCTAAACCTCACCTTCCCCTCCCCTCACTTCCTACCCTTGGCCATAAACCCTTTGATGCAGCAGGGTCCGGTGGGCAGCTGCCTGGAGGGTGTGTGAGCAGCCCCTCCCTGCCCTGTGCCCATGCTGAGCCTCCTGGCCGGGCGGCAGTGTGGGAGGAGCATTGTTGTGTGATTCTGCTCTGGCAGAGCCTCTCCGAGAAAGAGAGCGGTGCTGGGAGCTGCTTCAGAGCCGGATACGGTCCCCATGGTCCTGGCAGCTGCCATGAAGCCCGCACGGGATTTCAGCGACATCGAGCAGCCTGATAGAGAAGGCAAGAACGTGGCACCGGTGCCCGCCAGCGGCACGAGTGGAGGAGGAAGCAGCACCACTCTGGCCAGCCCAGGGACAACAGCGGGAGGTCCCCCCACTCTGCCCCCACACAACCAGCTCCTTCACAAGTAAGAGCCGTGTCTGTAAAGGGGGTGTGTACGTACAGCTTAGGGGTGGTGGCACGTGTGCTCTGAAGCAGGTTAGGTACGTGTGTGTGCCTGGAATAGCGCGCTACCGACCCTGGAGTGGAGGATCTGTGTAACCTTTCAAAATGATTTAAAGAGAGCTATTATTCAAACTGTCCTGTAAAAGACTCCGCTTCTCAATAGAAAGTTCAGTACAGACCAGCGTTGTTGTTGGTTTTGAGCCCCAAATGCAACTTTTAAAGTTGAAAGCTACCGTGGGTAGGGCAAAGGATTGTTTGCCGTGTCATGTGGAGATCTACGACAATGGTAGTTGAAAGTGCGTCTTGTCCCTAAACATGTTTTTATCATACACACAATGCTATTTGTTTCACAACAAAAATATATTCAGTAATTGACCAGATGTAATGCCCACACCCCACCCCTTATAAACATTCTCTTGATCGTCCTTTAAACTGCGACGGGGGACTTCTTTGGAAATAATTAGAGCATTTTGAAGAGAGTAAACGGCAGAACTGGGAAATGGAAATGTGCTGGCGTGGTCCTGTGAGGTGGCTGGTTAGAAGGAAGCATTTGTTTGGGATGCATGAATAGCAATTTCAAGGGTAGTTGTGTTTTTTTTATGTAGAAGGAAGGTCAGTGTGTCCGTTTGGTTTAAGTGGACAGGCATGTCAGGCTCTGAGTTTAGGCACGTGTTTTGTTTCCAACGGGACAGCACATTTCAGAAGCAGGGAGGTACTGTGCTGTCATTTAGTGACAGACAAGATGCATTTCTTTTCAAATTAAAAGCAGGGCCACAACCCAGCACTTGTATGCTTTTCTTTAGACTGAAAGGGCACGTCTTCGCAGAATCTGATTTCCAAGTCATGGCTTTCGTGGCACAACGCCGTCTTTTCCCTGAGGAAATCGGCTATTGGAAGACGGGCACCCACTCCCATTCCTCGTTTCAAACGCTTTCATTGGTAGAGGGAAGACGGCGCATATTACTCTTTTCGTCTATCCCCGCGCCCACTTGAGAAGATTTTTTCTTTAAGCCCCCCATAGGTTAGGTTCAAGCCTAAATCAATAAGGTTTAGGCTGCTTTTCATAGATAATTAACATTCAATTAAAATAAATAAGAACGGTTATTTGTTATTTGTAATTATATATTTGGGAACAGTCGTGTGGTCCTCAAGGCATCCTGTGTATATGCAGCCGATCGACGTGTTTTGCACACTCGTCCAAGCTTATGCAAGAATGTCCTTACTTTGATGGGGGAGAGAATGGTGTACAATTGGCCTTTTTCAGTGATAGGAAAAGGCTGCCATTAGCAATGGCAGCTGGCTGGCATTGAAGGTAATGGAAGGATTGCTTATCTCTGTAATAGCAGTTGTTTTGGGACAGTCACCTGTAAATGCTCCCTCGCCGCCACCGCTCGTTAAATGAGTTAATTTTCTGCATAAGGTGCTGAACCAATACATCGGTCTTTCCTAAAACCACAGAAGAAATATCTGGGCAGCACATAACCTTCCGGTGCGCTGAGGCAAGGACGCCACAATATTGGAGAGGGTCACACTATTTGGTACTCTGCAGAATCCGGGATTATACATCAAATCGTTTTGTTCCAGGTGCCACCTTCCCTCATAAGCCACATTTCGCTCCAAATGCTTTTTTTTAATTAACGATTAGTTTTTAATCTCAGACTGGACCTCCTTTTTTAATAGTCCCCACCAAATGGCACAATCTGTGGCAGAGTATGATTGAAATGTGGCTTCATCCATCTTTGCCAGACTGCACCACTCTCTGACAGCAGAGGTAGCACGCGGAGGACACGTGTGGATGTGCAGGAAATAACATTGCTGCTCGAAAGAACGTTTTGCTTGTCCCGAAACACCTCTCTAGTGTCAGAGTGTAACAGATGAACTCAGGTGGCTGACGGGCCCGGGGGTCCATGTGCTGCATATCTGCTGCGCCTTTTCGGCTCGAGCTAAGCAGGACACGTGCAGAAAAGTCTAGACGGTACAAAACAAACGACACGCTGCAGTATGATGCAACGAAGACCTAAACGAAAGTAGCTATGCTGACGCGGATTGGCAGCGGGATGACTTACCGGCTCGTGGAGCTGTAGATTGTTGGTGATGGTCGATGACGTGGCTGTGGCTAAAGATAACCGGCACTGGACATTTAAGGGATAGTTAGAGCAAACTAAAACCTAATATTCTTGCATCCAGAAGTCGACCTATAATTTTGATAATTGCATTCTTAAACTTGCAAACTGTATAGCGTTTGATATTTAATACGACATTGAGCCTATAACATGTGAAAAAGTAAGTTTTAAGGCAGATTAGCCCTCCTTCAGCGATAGACGGGGCACCAAAGTTGCTCCACCGGGCCGTATAGCACCACAACTATATGCGTTGTTAAGCAGTTACGGGGGAATTCCACTGTATCTTATCTATCTGTCCGTGCAGGTCACTCCGCATTGGCCGCATTCCAAAACATCGATTTTGTTTCCCTTTTGCATGCACTTTGGGGGAATGAGTGGCCGTTTTGGTCAGCGAACCCCACCTTGCTTAGCAATCTCCTCTTTTCACGGTTATTTTTCTGATCTTCTCAATTCTGTTGAATATTTTGTATGGTTATAGCAGGGATGAACCCATTTTAGCAAAGTTAGCGTCATGTGACGCTATGCATAATAATGTGACATTTATTATTACGTTCGTTCTTACATAAGAAGACAACTTGTCGAGATTCTGATTATCTCGCTAGATAGCTGATCTATATCTTTATCTGATCTATATATGTTTATTCGTCAATCGGTGTCTATTTATTTCCTTAAAGAAAACACGGCCTAGTATATAGGGTCCACATTAACATGCTAATTTCCCTTTGGTGCTATAAAAGATTTTCAGAAAAGCAAGGCGTAGGTTCAGTTTTTTTGGGTCCCGCCTAACAATTTAAAGAATATGTAGGACCTTATTGTTTGTTGCTTCACAATGTTCCAATACACATTTTAATGTGAACAACAACAACAACGCAAGTGAAACACTGTAAACGCCATACCTGTTCATCTTTAAGGTGTTGAGAACATGTTCGTTCCACATCTGAATGCAGATACTAAATAAAATCTCTTTATTAAAATAGACTCAATATAATTACCAACTACTGGTCTTGCAAAATGTCTGTCTCTTGTTCCTTGATAATCCAAACAAACCTTGTTACCATTATCCTTTTTTGAAACGGGTTGAACTTGAGACTTGCGTCCCTTTTTAATGAGATGTCCAATTTCAGATAAACTGGACTCAAATATTTGAAATCCCTGAAATCAGCATTTATGAATCGAGCAACAAAGCGTTGCGCGGGCAAATGGACCATTCGAGTGCCCCATGACAACGGCATCTGTAAAATGTTGCAGAGAAGTAAAATGGAAATGAAGCAAAATGGGTCAGGCATGACACACAAAGTTATACATGGGGACCTGTGTAATACTGAGTGTAAAATGATACAAAGTAATGAGTACACCCAAAAGGGATGCAGTTATGTCAGGTAAAATGCAAACAAAAGTACAATAACCAAATTGAACTTTTTCTAAGATTTGTATGTGTGGACAACTCCAGGGGGCAGATTGTATAAATGCTGGTAAAAATTTAGCAAATGCACGTAGCACCAGTTTGTCGCTTAGATGATATGAAATGAAGCAAATACACATTGTCCCAGTCTGTCCCAGTCTGTGTTATCGAAAAGCGTATGCGCAAGAGCAAAAACCGAATGAGGCTTTTTTTTATTAACTATGTTTACTTTGTCACATAAAAAATGTGTTAACATTTGTTTTTATGCTCTACAGCAAACATAGTAACATAGTCATTATTGCCCTAATGAAAACATGTTTTAGCTAATATGGATTGGATCCACCACTTTCTGCCCAATTCCCTATTATACATGCCGAAAAATTGGAGCTAATTTATTTCCCTCCATTTTTCCCACAAGAGCAAGCTTTACGTAATGTGGCCCGAGGACTGTAATATTTTGATTTCGCAGAAATTAGAAAGAATTGTGAAGCATAATTGCTAATACTGTCATATGTGAGTTAGTTTGCTATGGTATGCTACCAGCACCTACACAGGACTCTTCTGATATTGGTGTAGCCTAGTAGCACAATGGGATGTTGTCTGGCAAGTCTGATCCCGCACAACTCGGAGTTTTCATGCCGATCAGAGTTTATTGGGCAGTATTGCCCAGGGATGACCCGTTGTTTGCCTTGTTTGTCTGGAAGAAATCTGCTTTTATGCTCTCGACACAATCAGTCTATTAGAGAATTGGACTAATCTGTACATAATCTCTAGTGCCCAGAGTAAAATGCTGACGGGCCAAAGGGCATTCGACACACAACTAAACATAAAATGTTACACACTGGTTGCTGGCAAGCACTGAACATAGTGAAAGCACAAAACGTTGAGGACTTGGGACTACCTCCGCTAGTGGAATAGACGTTTACATCAAATTGATTTCTGAAAAGCTAAAATCCAGCACGTCAGGGCCTGCGTTCGAATATTATGGGAGCATTGCCTTGAGTGCTCAATGTCTTGCATGCCCATCTAAGGACTGACATCCGAGCATGTTATTTTAAAATGGTGACATAGTTTTAAAATGTGCATGATCATCGTTTTAGGATAATTGGGGTCTTTTTTTTATAAAGGTTGTTCAGATGCCACCATATAGTTCAAGTTTGGTAGCAATCTGTCCAGAGTTTCTTCGTGCTGTCTGACAGCAAATATTCCCTATTGAGAATTAATATGCATTTGATATTATTCGGCTCTCCCTGTTGCTATCCCCACTGCGGCATATTTCTTTTGGAAAGTTTTGTGCAGCCTTCTCAAAGGCACCAACGTTTTAATCCTCTCAAAATAGCCTTTTTAATAGAAAAAAAATATAACCATGAATCTCTCTATCTCTCTCTCTCTCCCTCTCTCTCCACCTCTCTCTCTCTCTCTCTCTCTCTCTCTCTCTCTCTCGATATGTATATCTTGAGAGAGACAGTAAGAGAGAGATACAAAGGGAGGGAGATACTGCATATAAATGGCATCTAAATTAATAATGATATTTAGTTGGTTGCTTTCTAAATGTTATCCTCATGCTGACATTATTTTACTATCAGACTAGTAGCTAAGTGGACTTTCACCAGATATTTGCATGCTCTTATCATCATATTGATATAAAAATGTGTACATGTTGGAAAATATGTGGTCTTCTAAGTTGTTGGCAGTTGAATCTGCAGACCGTACTCATCTTGAATTAAGCAGTTGGCCAACAACCTTAAGATTTTGGACAAACTACTTTGTCTCCATATTATGTTATGTTATGATGATGGGATTTATACAGTTCACCGCTGCAATTTGCATGATCTTTCGATATTCTTGCATGGTCTCCAGGCACACATATGTGCCTCATATTGTAAATATGTGAAAACAAACCAGTGCACTGTCCCACATTCTCCTCATCACATCATAGTGTCATTAAGCTGGATCCCCACACCATATGGTTCTATGTACCGCATCAGATGTACAAGATGCTTCTTCTACCGAGTAGACTTAATATACACATATTGCAGGACATATTTGTGGAGGGGACTATGCTCTCAGTGGAGCAACTCAAAGAACGGGGACCTTGGAATGAAATCACCATATTTATTCTACAGGTTCAAACATGCGTTACAGACATTTATTCAGAGAATCCTGGGCGAACCGTTTCTGTTCCCCATATCCCAATATGTACTGGAGCCACCTAGATACACCAAACTGGTATCATCCTTATGCAAATTGATCAAAACATCCAGGAAGGACGATCAGGAAAAAGTACAGGGCAAATGGGAGAACGCTCTGGGTACAGCTATTTTAGATCACCAGTGGGAAAACGGCTCTGGGTACAGCTATTTTAGATCACCAGTGGGAAAACGGCCCTGGGTACAGCTATTTTAGATCACCAGTGGGAAAACGTCCTGTGTGCAAACCAGGAAAATAGCTATGAAAAATAGACGTAGGCTCACACACTGAAAGTACTTACACCCACTGTACTATACCCCACTCATATTGCACTACTATTACCCAGAGAGGTCAGCTGAGTGCGGTAAATCTCATGTACAAATAGCAGATTTCATACACCTAGCAAGGCAATGTCCGGGGGTAAAAAAATTGTGCCAACAAATAATTGCAGTCACAAGGGACATGGAAGAAGATCATGTCCCCGAGTCTCTCCTGAACTGGCTATTAGGGATATTTGAAGGAGTGACCAAAACTGCAGGCAGATTTGTAGGTATGGTGTTAATGATGGCGAGATCCCTGATAGCCTGATACTGGTTTAAAGGCCCCTCCATCGCCATGGAAAACTGGCAGAGAGCCTTATCTAATTGTGAAGTGAACAGACCCTGTTTGGCTACAGTGCCGACCCGGAGCACACCAATAAAGATATGGGATCCAATGAGAAGGTATCCGGGCTATGATAGCTGCCAGAGAAACGGCTGGACACTTAGGTCCCGATTCATGCAATTTTTTGCACGGTTCAAAGGGACGTTGCACTGCGGACACAAACCCTGATTCATGGAACTGTGCAAAGTGTATTTTTGCAGTGTACAGTCATTTTGTACTGCAAAAATGACCATGCACTGACTGCACTCCGAAAGTCACTTTTCAGCAGTGCAAAGTCACTTTTAATCGTGCAAAAAAATCCATGAATCGGGCCCTTAGAGTAGAGGTCCAAAGAAGTGGTCATACACCCAGGACTATATGAAATAGCCAGGGAGGTGAGGGGGGTCAAAGGGTGGTAAACATGGGTACACAAGAGTTAAGCCATGCGGAAGGAGCTCTGCAATGACCCCATGAGTGTAAAGGGGCCCCAGGCAAAAGGAGGGGGTATAGAATTTTCATCCTGGGACTAGGATGTTTTTTTAATACTGCCTGGTAGGCATGGGGTGGGGGAGAGGAGGTCGCTACAGGGGAGACTTTTCTGGCTGAAATCCGGTGGTACCCCAACTGCCAAGTGATATTACAGTCTGCCGAAAAGTGTTAACTGTGCAGTCATTGTTGTATGGTTAATGATATCATTAAAATAAATATTTAAAAAAGATGCTTCTTCTACAATTGATTTTCTCCGTAAACTGAAACGCCCTTGAGCTAGTTCTGGTGTGCATATCGATTACCTAAACAATATTTAATGTAATCGTTCGCTATAGTAAACGTTGTTTGCAACTTTGTTCCAATGACGCTTCTATGTTAAATTGAGGTCTTCTATTGAGGCAAAGGGAATTCGGTAAAGATGTAACTATGGATTCACTTGTGCCACATATATACAACTTTTACTATGCGCTCACCCTTGAGAAGCAATAACGTTCAAATACTACTCAGTGGAAAATGTAATGTAAAATTATCATTGTGCAAACTGCATTCCATAATATAGTTAGTTATTTGCGCTACACTGATTATACCATTTCTCATAGATGCAGCGCTGCCTTTGAGTTGGTTGGACTTTACAACCCATCAATAATACAAATCTAGTTCGTTTGTTCAAAACAACAGGTTTTGCATTTTTGGATTAATGAATTAAGCCCACAATATTAGTTTAAGTCCATGCTTTTCGCCATATATATGATATATGATATGCAATGATATATGCACCAGTCTGCCTTGTTTTATCTGTAATCACCATAATCAAACCCAAAATATTTTAATGACCAGTCTGAGTAAATATGAATGCACTTCCATGGAAACTACAGGAATAGTGATATTTTGTGAACAGTGACATAAGGAAAATACTATGAAAATTCTTCATAGTCAGGAAACATAACCCGACAGTGATTGATCGAGTGTCAAAATGTACGCATGCAATTATGGCTTCCGTATGTGCCAAGTGTATTATTGCATTATCGCTTTTGAAATCCCTTTGAGGTGCCTAGACATTCATGGTTTCAAGGAGCCTCGCATATCACAAAATAATTATCCAAAAAATCCAAAGAAATTTTTAAGAACATTAGTCACACTCCATAAGCTGGCAAGGTGGGCGTTGTTTTTTTTGGTGAAATTTAAAGCTTCCTTTTGAGAGACCTGTGGAAAAAAGATAGCGTGCGCAAAGTGTTTCTGGTTGGTGCTAAATGAAAAAATAACCTTTCAGTATGAGTATATAAAACAGAAGTTTAGCATCGGTAGAAGGAAACTTTCATTTAATTCCAATCTGCACATGGAAAGAATCCCCAGTAAAAAGTTAGATTGAAAAAGAATTTTTACGTTTTATCAAGTTTGGATTTTTTTCTTCAACTTTTATTTGAATTCACTTCAGTAACACAAGGGTTTTTCCCAGGATACAACTACTTTTGGAGCTATAACTTAAATGCTTGAACTGAAAAGCAAGACACATTTTAAAATATTGTAGACATAAATTATATTTGGATCTGTGTGAATTATGGTGGCAGCCTCTTCCACGTTTTGTCGCCTTTAGCCTTCTCTCACCCAATATACTGCTGTTCATTTATTTGAAAGGGATTTAGTCTAGTCATTAAATTGTCAACTACAAAACTAGTAGCCACATTTTCTAATTCAGACTTCATATACTGCCCATATTTATGAAGTAAAAGTGTGACTGGGATTTACATGTATCTTTTTGGGCCTTATATAATAATAACTATCGCTTTAGATAATTATACTAATATGGCAAGTCAAAGAAGGGAATACTCGCTATGGCCAGATAACAGGTATTATGATTACCCAGTGCAATGGTACTTTTGTATCATTTTTCAATGCAATGGTACTTATTGTATCAACCTCAGAAGGGTGAGATGCTGAGTGGTCCCACTTGTAGTGAAACCCGTGGGATCACTGCACTCAGTGTATTAATCCACTGAGGTAGCTTGCCTTTTTCTGCAATAACTGGGAACATTGCAAAGGAGGCTGCTTGCTTGTATTAAGCACTGTATAATAACTGGATGTATATTTATAGTACAAGCCCACCTAATACGGAGGCTGCGTTGTAACCTGCAGTTGAAAATCTCTAAACATCATCATATCCTCAGTTTCTTCAAACGGAAAAGCTTGTGGCAGCACTAACATCAAAATCTAACCCCACAAATGTAGTTGATGGGCTGGTAGTTAATGTTTAATTTTGAATTTTTAACTGCATTTTATAAAATTTTGAAGCACGCGTCAATCTAAACATTTTTTAAAACTTTACAGCGTGTCCCTACCAAATGAAAGATTTGATCATAAGACTTGCTGCCATATACAAATAACGTGCACAGATTGTGCGACAAGGAACTAAAAGTGACAAAAAATACCAAACCAACTGAAACGTTTGTGCAATAATTCTACTTAAGGGTTCAGGACCAGCTCCAGGCAGACAGTATTGAGTAATACAATGTACTTCGTTATGATCACAAAGTTATTTTATTGTGATGATTTTTCTTGAAAGAGCTATTGAGTCTTACAGATTTTCTTCATAAATCATTATATCTTGAAATTCAAAGGAAAGAATTGAAATTCAGTTTAAATTCACTGATAGTATATTCAGTTTAGAGTCACTGATAGTATATGATTTCTTGTGTCTTCCCTCGACACGTGTTTCCCCGCTTTTAAATATCAGCGATTCCTCAGGAGGTATTATGACACTTATGCGTTAAGTTTGCAAATAATAGATTCCATGCGTTAAGTTTGCAAATAATAGATTTCTTATTTTCTGCATGAGTGGGATTTGTCCTAAAAACAAGAGACTGAACAGAGTTGTAGACCATGTGCGTTGCGTGATTAAATTACAATTAGCAGGTCTAAATTTGTACTGACTGGTGAGTAATTCTTGGCATTAATATGTTGCGTTTGTAGATTCAATAGTCGAGTATTGGGAACCTGGGTAAGAGTTACACCTGGTATTCCTAGAATGAAGCGCATGTGTTTATGGGAAATTAATGCTACGTTTGGTTGTCATGAGTCCCTATGGGACTTGAGCTACTAAAAGTTAGCTTGATGTCTTTGAAATAATCAACAAATAAATAGATTCTCACCTGGTCTTATGCTGAAGATTATTTATCCAACCGTAATTCCGCGGTCTGATTGCCATAGTGTTTCACAAAATGGCTGCTTTAAGTAATGCTCGATAACATCATCGAGTACAGCAACTCAATGGCGTCATGTGCACACGTGCAGAGGCCATCTTTAATTGGGAAATAAAAAAATATATTTTTTCTTTTTTTTCAGCAGAATTTCCATGCCAAAATTAATCATATCTTAATACTGAACTTAAGGATTTCTATAAGGTTTGCAGCCCATATGATTTGTATTAGAGAGTCACAAATCTGTTCTGACCCTTCTCTGGGCAAACCCCAGACCATTTTGTGATTAGCTTAAATGAACACCCAGATGAATGCCAGCAACTATGCCATTCAGCTCTCAATTCTAACCAGGAGCTATTTCATTTCTTATGATCGTCATAACATAGTAATACAAACATTTTTATCATGACTTGACTGTTAAATTCCAATTGCAAAATGTTAATAATATAATGATGAATATTCATGTTTGATGTCACTCACACTAATGCAGCTTGTTTACATGTTAATGTTATATGATTTAATATGCAAGAAGTTCAGCAGATACATTGTTTAAACTTACATAAGTAGGACATTCATGACCATATGGGTGTTCATTTGAGCTAATCACAAAATGGTCTGGGATTTGCCCAGAGCAGGGTCAGAACAGATTTGTGACTCTCTAATACAAATCATCTGAGCTGTAAACCTTATAGAAATCCTTAGGTTCAGTATTAAGATATCATTAATTTTGGCAGGGGAATTCTGCTGAAAAAAAAGAAAAATTGTTTTTAATTTTTTAATTTTTAATTTCCCAATTAAAGATGACCGCCGCATGTGTGTGCATCACGTCATCGCGTTGCCATAAGTGATGACGTCATTGCACATTAATTAAAGCAGCCATTTTTTGAACTATGGCAAAACCCAGAAATTACTGTTGGATAAATAATCTTCAGTTTAAGACCAGGGGAGCATCTATTTATTTGTTGGTTATTTGAAATACATCCAGCTAACTTTTAGTAACTCAAGTCCCATAGGGACTCATGACAACCAAGTGTAGCATTAATTCCCCACAATTCACATGTGCTTCATTCTAGGAATACCAGGTGTAACTCTTACCAAGGTTCCCAATACTCGACTATTGCATCTACAAACGCAACACATTAATGCCAAGAATTACTCACCAGCAAGTACAAATTTAGACCTGCTAATTGTAATTTAATCACACAACTCACATGGTCTGCAACTCTGTTCTGTCTCTTGTTTTTAGGACAAAACCCACTCATGCAGTAAATAAGGAATCTATTATTTACAAACTTAACGCATGGAATCTATTATTTGCAAACTTAACGCATAAGTGTCATAATGCCTCCTGAGCAACCGCTGATATTTAAAAGCAGGGAAACACGTGTCGAGGGAAGACACAAGAAATCAAATACTATCAGTGACTCTAAACTGAATATACTATCAGTGAATTTAAACTGTATTTCAATTCTTTCATTTGAATTTCAAGATGTAATGATTTATAAAGAAAATCTGTAAGACTCAATAGCTCTTTCAAGAAAAATCATTACAATAAAATAACTTTGTGATCATAACGGAGTACATTGTATTATTTAAGGACAAGCACAACTCAGGACTATTCGCCAATCAAAGTATGTTATAGCCCAGGCCAGTCTCTGAGCCAAGCCCAGAGTGCAGCTTACCTTACAACACAAATACCATATATTGGAGAGCGCCAGCAGTGACACAAGGCTGGAAATTAATATAACAGACAGTATTGAGTAGGCTGCTGGTCACGTGACATGGCACTGCCACTCACTTGCTCCGCCCACAACCAGTTTTCATGCCTTCTAAGCCCCTTCTTAAGGACCCTAGGCTAGCTCCAGGCAGACAGCATTGAGTAGGCTACTGACTGGCCAGGAAGGGCAGGAGGTGGAGTGGCAATCATCCACAGGAGCAATTGGCCATGCTGCATCATCCCCTCTCCCAGAACAAGCTCTTTTGAATCACTCGCTTGCTGGTTCCCTCTATCACACGAGGAATCCATCATCTTCCACCTCATCTACAGACCACCTCACATGAGTGACTCTTTCATTGTAGATATCTCCAATTTACTCCCCTCTGCCAAATTAGCACATTCTAATAATGTCTTTCTCTGTGATTTTAACAACCCTGAGTCCCAGGCTAACAATCACACTCGAAGCACGCTTTTGACACTGAACAGCTTCATGGACCTTAAGCAAATTGTGAACTCCCCCACGTACAACAAAGCCAACACCCTAGACTTAATCTTCTTATCATCCCCCTGCATCACCTGTGCAGACCCTATCACACTTGACTGGTCTGACCATGCCACCATCCTATTATCAGTCACCCACTCCACTAAGGTCCACAAACGTCAGGCTAAACGCCCCCTCCCTCAATGCCGCTCATTCAAAACCTTCCAGGTGAATGAGCTAGAACAATTTGCAGACTTTCCCACCACAGGCAACGTTTCGGGCCTCATGGAATTATTCGGCAACTATGCTTTGAAACTGGTGGACACTCATGCCCCCCTAAAATCGTTCTGGGCTAAGACCAAACAAACCGCTCTACTGCACACCCCGGAGCTAGCCACCAACAAACATTCAGTCAGACCCCTAGAGAAACGGTGTTGCTAAAACTATAACACGGGAGACCTCACCACCCTCAAATCTCTCTGCGCAAACCATAGGATTCTGATTAGTGAGGCCAAAGCTGCTTACTAATCCATCAACCTTGTGGCAGCACTAATAGGAGCAAAGCCCTCTTTGAAGTAGTAAAGCATTGTACCAAACCCTTACCCGATCCCGAGGTACCAGCAACTCAGGAAAGGCGCAATGGAATCAACACATTTTTTATTGAAAAATAGACAAAATCCGAGAGACCATCAAATCAACTTCTCACATCATTTGCATCCCTGCACCCCAGCATGCTAACTGGCCCTCTGGACAAAACTCACTCCTCTCTCTCTCCCCCAGATCTCCTGAAAATGATTGCCTCCCTCAAACCTATTTCTTACTGTGACAATATAACCCCAGCCTCCACCATTAAACAAATGACGGGGCCGGCGCTCAGTGCGCTCCTCAGCACCATCAATGCCTCCCTCACAGAAGGGTAATTCCCAGACACCCTAAAGACTGGACTCAAACGACCTCTTTTGAAAAAGCCAACCCTACATCCCAATGAGCTGGCCAACTACAGGCCCATTACGAACCTCCCGTTTATTGGAAAATTCCTGGAAAAGGTAGTTGCTTCTCAACTACTCGCCAGAATCGATCAACTCCACCTCCTAAATGATCAGCTTTCCGCCCCATCTTTAGCATCGAGACAGCCTCCTTCCAGGTGGTGGATGATGCCCGCCAAATCATGGATAAGGCGACTCATGCTTCCTCGTCCTCCTTGACCCCTCAGCTGCTTTCGACACCATTAACCACTGCATCCTTCTCTCCCTCCTTGCTGACAGGATGGGATTCTCTTGCACTGTCCTGAGTTGGTTTACCTCCTGGCTCTCAGGCAGACACCAGGCTGTCCAGATGAACTTGTTGACTTTATAACTGACTCCAGGACTCCTGGAGAGTCTCTTAAGGCACCATTCTCTCACCAATCCATTTTTAATCTTTACATGGAGCCTCTGGGAACTCTCCTCAAAGATCCAAATATAGTCATCCACCAATACGTGGACGATACTCAGTTGTACATGAGGGTAAATAGCGCGCAGGACAAATTCCTCTCTGCAATTACCTAGCCATCATCCAGACCTGGATGTCGACCACCTACCTCCAACTAAACCCATCCAAGACTGAATTCATCCTCATCGGTCCGCCCGCTAGAAAACAATTTTGCCAGCAATGGCTCAATGATATGCGCCTAGAAGTATTTGATCCACTACACTCAGACTCAGCAAAATCCTTAGGCTTCACCATTAACAGCAGCTTGTCCTTGCAGAAACATATATCCAAGAAGGCTATGCCAAGTAGTCGGACCCCGCTCCACGCCTGTGCAGGGCGAATGTGTGGGGTTGGACAGATTTCAGTATCGCCAGTACACCCCAGACTGGTATGCCGACCTCGGGCCAGCATTTTAGCCCACTAACTGTTGTGTGGCTTTTGCCAACAATCGCAAAATTGTCAATCTCCCGAAATCGCCTATACTGATAGCAGAGGGCTGCACCCCACCCTGTGCAGGGCGAATGTGTGGGGTTGGACAGATTTCAGTATCGCCAGTACACCCCAGACTTGTATGCCAACCATGGGCCAAGATTTCAGCCCACCAACTGTTATGGGATTGGAGCCAACCCTGAACATACAAACACACTTTCACAAATATAAATAAATATATATATACATATATATAGGTCCGGAATACACGCACCCTTCAAACAGTGTGTGGGGTCCGCTGCAAGCAGGCCTGCATTTCGGGGATCCTGCATGGAGTCCACCTCAATTGTTACCCGCACCCCGATAACATGAGTATGATTTTTCATAACTGTGTGCGAACCCACGTAAAGCGTTCCTGCACCACACTACACTGTGTACGCGCACCCCTCAGTCCGATCGGATCCCCGGCTAAGTACACGCACATCTAAATCAGACATGCAAACCCAACTCTGCGCTGCGATTCCTATGCGCAAGTGTCTTTACGCCTGCCTTCGGGTGGCAGAGAGATTGAGGGATTTGTGTGGCCATTTGAGCGGTTGCATGGTCACATCCATGAATACGCTTCGTCGTCCGTATTTGTGGGCGTGCTATGGACTGCCTTCGGCCCGTCCCTCGTAACACCCACTTTTTCACTTGTTCTTCCTCATTTTCCGAGTTCCGCCCTCTACTTCGCCCTCTGCGCAGGCCTCGCCCATGCTGAGCGTGGTGTCTTGCGCAAGGCACTCGATCGCTCACGAAGACATGCCAAGCTTAGGCAAAGTCTCGGCAAATTACGAATAAGTGCCACCCAGTCGATACAATGAATCGACAAACAGGAATTTGCTCACAGTTTGGGGCACAAAGTCCCTATTTGATGTGCAAATAATTCAATGAATTAGGCCCATAGGCTCCAACAATCTGGTAATTCCAGATCTTATTCTCTCAGGGGACGTTGATTCTATGTTTCTGGCCTGTCAGTTTATTTTGATAAGAATATGCTCTGGAAAAATTCCAAAGGTGGAAGGGATTTTGCTCTGTTAGCACATTAGGAAGCTGAATCAAACACTAATGTTATTCAAACCTCACAAAAATCACAGTTTTGTACATATTTATACTGTAGTAGATTATTTAAATCCACTATATTATTATAAACGTTGTACAATAATCTGACAGTTGTTAGAGAAATAGAACAATACATCAAAATACTCTGAATAAATGCTGATTCCTTTAGTTCATTTGATGTACATCAAGGAGTGCATGAGTGCGCCATTCAGAACACTTGACAACATCCTACCATTAGACTTTTATCCTTTTAACACTTTTATAACATAGTCTGTGTTCTCCGGTTAACAGGGTTATTATCATTTTGACAGATTCAGATTTATTAAAAATAAAGTTCTATATTAAACTGGTGCATTGCACATTGCCTGTTTTCACTTGACATTGGTAACAACCAAGTCTTTAGGTGTAATGTACTCAAGGGCCCAATGTGCCGAGTGTTATCTCTCAGGTCCGCAAGTAATGACTGCGTTCCACAGGGGTACCTTTCCGGTAGTAGTGAGTAAGAGGGGGAAATCATAGCTAATATGATAAATTTTTCCATCTCACTTTGGCATCAGTTTGCTTTAGGGAAAGACTTTTGGGTTCTGTTTATTCCGACAGATTTGATGAAGGTTGACGACTGAAGGTTCCCAGGTTTTGACATTCATTGACGCTGAGGAGATCATTCACAAAGCTAGCAGTCACATAATGAAATTCTCTCCCTCTTACTATTCAACAGAATGCTTACCTCCGGTTTAGGGAATAACTAAAAACTGAGATCTGTGATAGAGTTTTCTTCTAAAGTATTATAGTATTTTTAGTTTATAGGTGTCATGCTTGTTATGAACTGTGGAACTGGGTATTTATTCTGTTGGGTTGGTATTGTTTTCCTGTTTTTTCGATGAGTTTCAGTGCATTCAGTGTTTTTTTTGCAATGTTTGTGCTTATTTTATCTGTTAGTTTGTACAGCATTCCTGATGCAGCTTCATGTCATGTTCGCATAAGAATTTAAAACAAAACAAAATGAATCCTTCCGAATGCTTCCTCAGATTCTGATTACGTCTTCACTCCTAGCAAGTATCTCTGTTTTAGGATTCAAAGAATGGACTGTAAATTCAGCTGTCAGATCTTTGTTTTGAACGCTGAAACGTTGATACAAAATTGCCTTATGTGGTAGCAGCCCATTTTCGCTAGGAGGGAGTCCATTTATTTACTTGCCTTAACAATTGGGTAATCTGCAGCCAATCAGCTGATCACATCCCTTTCAGCCTCCAGAAAGTGTGCAATACTCTGAAGGACGTTGCCTTTTCTATCAACCAAACACAATCTGTTATTTTGCCAACTCTTAGAATTCAGCTTATTGGGTAATATTGGATTGCACACAAGGGAAAGCCTTTTCACCCACGACAGACTTCTGTCCATACAGGACACTGTGAAACACTTTGCGAGTCATTCCAGCACTTTGAACTGGTGATTCAAGAGGTTGTTGGGGCTCCTGGCTGAATGCCTTCACATGGTTCTTAAGCAAGATTGTAGAAGTGATCAATACAGTTGCATTTGACCTGAAGTTGGGGCCAAATGTGGGAGTCTTTATTAAAAGAAAAAAATAAATCACCCCAAAATTGATAGGCTAAATTCAGTAGTGAGTTATTCTGAACATTCTTTTGAAGGGGGCACTTTCGTCCCCCTCTTCACCAGATAATGGTGAGTATGAACTCCTCAGAGAATCCTTGGTATGCACATTGTCTTCCCCTGTAGACTCACAGGCTTTGGGGCGCCATGGACAAAACCTGTCACATAAACTTTCAAGAGGTCAAGAGGTCAAATCTAAATGTCCTCTAATGAAGTACTCCTTCCCCAAATTCAGGGAATTATGGCACAAGTCCTCACAGGCAACCAAACTATGTTTTATCCAAACAATCAAGGGGCTGCAATTTCTCACATTCTCTCTGCAAAACAGAAGTGGATAATTGGGACTGGGCCCTTATATACAAAATGACACCCTTGGCTTTCCATTCGCAAGAGCATTTTACCTCTTCCTTTCCTCCAACTACCCTGTTACCCAATGTGAGTCAGATTCAAATCAACAATGATTCTAATTGCCCCATCATGGCTCCAGCATAGCCTCACCATTGGTGGTATTCAGATCTTCTCACTCTTAAACTATGAGCACATGAGAGGCTGGCATGCAGGCCAGACCTCCTGTCCAGAATATACATTTGTGTGTTTCATTGCAACCTACAAATGATGAACTTGACTGCCTGGCATCTGGGTACCTGCTTTGTGAACCCCTCATGTCTTTATGGAGGTCCTGAAAGATGCACAAAGAGCAATCCATAAGATACGTATACATCTGCAAGTGAAAGAGGTTCTACATGAGATCAAATCCAACAATGTTTCATGAGGAAATGGTACTACCTTTACCTTGAGAAATTTGGTTTGTAGTTTTCCTCCATGAGGGTACATTTAACTGCCATCACAGCTAATCAAAAGTACCCTGCTCAGGAATCTATTTTCATGATTCCGGTGATGAAGTCTTTTTTAGAAGGCATTCACAAAATGTGCACTCCTGTAAAGCACCCTTCTCCTTAATTTGAATTGAATAATATTGTTGTTTCTAATTGATGGTTCCCTTTTGAACCAATGATTTGCGACACCATTCTTGGAAGGTGTCTTTCTGAGTGGCTGTAAAATCGCCCAGTGGAGTTAGCGAGATTAAGGCTCTTTGCATTAAGGTAGCAGGCATGATTTTTCAGAATAACATGTTGCCTTTAAGAATGCACCATTCTTTGTCTCCCGAAAGTGATTTCTGATTTCATTAACATCTTTCTTTCAAAACCCTTCTTTTCCTGTCCTGCTGAAAGTCATTCATACTTAAGATGTGAAGAGGGCTCAGAGATACTATTTAGACATGACTAAAGATATTAGGAAGTCTGATCAGCTGTTTGTGAACTATGGTTCCATAAATATAGGCTTCCCTGCTTATAAGCTGTTCTTAGATAGGTGGTTTGTTTCATGTATCACTTTTTATCAACAAGTTATCAAACAGCTTCCAGGTAAACCAAAAGCTTACTCAACCAGAGGAAAAGCAGCGACTGCAGCTGTTTTCAGGAGTCTCCTATTATCTAAGATTTGCAAGGCAGCTACATGGAGATCATTTCATATGTTTGCGGCGCACTACTTTCTTGATTGAGATTCCTTGGCATTGGGATGCCCAGGTGTGTCAGGCATCCATAAGAAACCTGTTTGGTTAATTCTCATATTTTTTTCTCTATCTTTATTATTATGTCCTATCCCCATTCCTCCAAACTCTTGTCTTGGAAGTTCCAGCTCACAGTGAAGGGACTGGAGATGTTTTGCCACTAAAACATAATACCTCAATTTGATTGACTAATGCATCCAAGCACATGTGTCTGCACCCCTCTAGGTGCGACTAGTGTCCTTGTCCCCAGTCCTTCTCTCTGTATCAGATGCGTTGGATCTTCAAGCTTAGATTGTGCCTCACACTTTGAGTTTTTTCCCCATTTTTCTTTTTTCCAATAATTTTCTATTTAATTTTTTCAGTGCCCATGCAGTGCAGCAGGTAAGTCCACCTGCTTGGTTCCATGTAATAATGTTGTCACAAAAATCTCGCCATGCAAAAATATCGCTGAAAAATGGCTGTTTTTTGTGGCAACATTATTGCATGGAGCATGCGGGGGACACCCGTGCAACCCCCAAACTTAAAAAAAAATAAATATTTGTTTGCCCCTGTCCCCATATATATGGTCACCCATATAATAATATCGCCGCAACCTTTTCCCGGCAATATTATTTACAGCGACCATATGTATAGGGATAATATTACCTGATACCACCTGCTTATGCTGGGTATGGCAATACCAATTTCTGTTCCTCTGCAAGGTGTGACGTGCACATCCCAGCCACGTACATGCACTTAATGTGCTTAGAGTGTTTGGGCACGGAACACCTGTGAGATCGCAGTCTCTGCTGCAACACATTTTCAGTCAGGTCTTGAGGTGTTAACACTGCCATTAGGAATATCTTTCTCAGGAGTTCCTGGTGAGGACGAAATGGCAGATGGTGAGTTATACACCTTATTGTAGAGTATCCAGACTTGGAGACTCCTTCCTGAGGCCTTCCACCCACAGTCGGCTGTGATATTGATGCCTCTTTTATTGAAAGCAGACTTGCTGTGATGGAGAGACATGACAAATCTGCTCTGAGGAGAGAACTCCCACTGTGATGATCACCTCAGATACTTCTCTCATGGACTGGGCGTGGGACTCTTGGGGATCTGCAAGTGCATGAACGTTGGTTGTAGGTGGAGAGCAGGCATCATTTAAACATCCATCCCGTAGTTGCAGGTGATCTTCTATGATCTCAAGTCTCCCAATCATTAGGGGCCACTCTGTGCAAGTCCTGACCAATAATGCCACAGCCATGTTTTAAATGAGCAAATGGCATGTCACCAAGTCCACAATGCTGGCCCTTCTGGCTGTTGAGCTTTGAAATAAACCATAAGTCAAATCATCCACATTGAAGACCTTAATCAGGAGGCAAACCTGCTAAGTGGGCGGGGAACCTTCAATCATGAATAGGAACTCCTTCTTTTCATTTTTCAGAAGTTGCGGTTGCCCCTCAGTTTTGCCCTAACTGAATACGCAGTGGATGTGTTTCATACTAAAGAGCATGCAATTATCCACTGTTTGCTTTGTGTATGGGCTTCAGTCCAGGGTACTTGGGTGGTAGTCATGTCATTTTGTGGGAGTAGTCTCTTCCTATATGCTCTCTTCCCATTCCCACTCATTCAAAGGGCCATCCGTAAGTTTTGGGCCACAAAGTTACGGGCAGATGATTCTGGTGGTGCCTTGGTGGCTAGCCAGATAATTTTATTTCGACTTTAGGAACATGATGAGGGTCAACTCTATTCTGTCTCAGGCAGAGGAAAGCTCTCAATATTTCTACTCACAATATGTACAGTTGATGGCCTGGTTCGCGAGCGGTTGATTTTGGGGCATCCTGCAGATAATCATGGCGGTCTTCGAGGTCCTTCACCAAATGTCAATAGAAGAGCAAGTGATTATTCCTTTTTTGCTACTGCCCACTGGACCATCAGGTGAATCCTCTCCAATGCAGAGTGCACTTTGTCCTATCGTTTGAGTCGGATCTAAGTCTGGTTTAGCCATTAACCTGTGTACTTACTTTTCAGGTATAGGAATAGCCATAGGCAACCCTCTGTTTAATGTCATTTTGAGACTCTTGGGCGTTTTTTTCCAAAAATCTGGACCCCTTCTCCATCCTTGGACCTAAACGTGTTTTCTTGGCTCTTGTTCATAAGCCTGTCATACCTGTGTCTGCAGTAGTTAGCTCAGTTTCATCAAAGACTGCTTTCTTGGTGGCTGTGACTTCAGTTCGCAGAGTGGGAGAGGCTCAGGCTCTGTTGGTCTCAGAGCCTTACTCTGTTTCCTGCCGACAAATTGTTTCTCCAGATGCTCATTTCTTTTATCCCCAAGTTGATCTCAGATTGCCACATAAACCCGGATATTGTTTTGTCTACCTTCTTTCTGAACCCCTCTATGGAGGTGAAACATACACTTCACAACTAGAATGTTCAAAGAACTCTCAGGTTCTATCTGGACAGGACAGGGAGGATTTTCAATCACCAGGAAGGATCCTCTCAGGGTCTTCTCAGGACTAAAGCAACCATAGGAAGGTGGATTATTTCCTGTATTTCAGAGACCTACTGATGTCAGTACCTTACTCTCCCAACGGCCTTTATGCATATTCAGTTAGGGCAAAAGTATCTTCTTTGCCTTCCAGAGATATGCCCACTGAGGTTTAACTGCTAGACAGCTAAATGAGCTTCACCTTCTGCTTTTTTTGAGCACTACTATCTGGACTTGGGCTGAAGCCTGGTTTGGTTCAACCAGTACTGCAGAATCTCTTTGGCTGGACCAGTCCACCACCCGCATTCGCTATATTGCTTGATAATTTCCCAACAGTATGGAACAAGGAGAGCAGGACGTGGGAGTAAGTAGAAGTTACTCATCTTTGTGACTACTGTTCTACTAGTCTATAGTGTCCCTTCCTCTATATGCCCTTCTCCATTCCCTGTTTAAATAAGACATACATCAAGTATGGCCTAAGTGGATGGGAAAGGAATGGCAGTGTGAGACAAGGGACGGCATCTGGAGTGGCACTGCCTTGCCCCCTTGTGCGCCATAGCTGCATTAGCCTATGACACTTGGGGACTAGTTCTTGCTGGTAAAAAGGCCTCCAGTCCTTTCCCCACAAGCGAGAATCCAAAGAGTATGGAGGAAGGGGGACGACGGATTAGGAGTATAGTAGCTACTAGGGTGAGTCATTTTTAGTTTTTCTTGTCTTTCAGTCTCTTGCTCCTGCACCCCTCACCCACTCCGTTGGTTGGGATGGGCGTGCTTTACTATTCAGTGTTTATACATATGAATGAAGGTTCCATGTTGGGGAAGGAAAAGTTGCTTACTTTTAAACTTAGTTCTCCATCATAGGTTTCTTCTTTAAATTCATACACAACCTATCAGTCTCTCCAAAAAGAAACAAAAAAGAAGAGGGAGAATGGTGAAGGAGATTCTTTCCTAACCACTGCGTAAAAATGACTTGAGTTGTAACTTCCACTGCAATTCATCATGAGATGCCAGGGCAGGCTGTCTGTCTTAAAGTGGCAGATTTAATTTTTAAAATTTTACATGATAGCCTATCACCCTCTTTGTTTTCATTTTTTACAGCTATGAATGGGAGGGTAATGTGTCATTTTAAAACAGTTTTATTGGACATTGTACAGGTAAATTGTTTTCACGGTACAAATCAACTTAACATAACATAACATGCTTGGGAAACAGGTAAAAAAAAGATAGACTCTTGCTAAATGTATAATTTGCTACATCGAAAATAGATGTTCCCTCGGTAAGAGTGTTCTGAGTTTTTGGCACGCAGGTTGTGATATTTACTGTGTGTGAATTTAATAAAGAGACCCAAGATGGAGAGCTAGGATTGTTAGCTTGAAGTAACACACAAACAGCTGGCATCTGACTGTCATACTGTGGGCACTAAAATATCAAATTAAAGTAAATGATCCGAGTCTACGATTGTCCATAGTGGGAGCGAGCCCAGTAATTGGTGGTTTACTGAACTGAACACATGGCCAGAAAATCCTTATTAGTGTGACTAACTTCACCAGATCCAGTCATTTTGGATTTTTATTAGAAATCCAATACGACTGATTCCCTTGGAGGGTAGTGGGAACAGGTTGCTGGCTTAATTAAGAACTGCAATCTTGGCCAAGGCAGTGCTAGCCCACATTTATAAAACTCGCAAGACTATTAATGCACAGATGCGAATACTGGGTTGCCAGTTCAGGCGAACATGGCAAGTATATTACTAAACCTTAACCTTTTTAATAGGCCTTGCACTCGAAAGACTTTAATTCGTTTAAATGTAAGTGGTTGCATAAAACATTTCAAGTGTTGGCTTTTTGACAAAATAACTGCAGATTAGTTAGACATGAAAAGACTACTGGGCAATTTCAAGGGAATCTCAAGGGGCTAATAAAAAGTTCGAAGGCAGTAGTCGTTTATGGGACATATTCCTCATGTGCCTGCTTCGCACAGATAGAACTGTTAACATCTAAAGGAGGCACGAGTGACGTTTCGAAAGCTCCTGTCGTATACACCTTCTGTACTAATTTTCTTGGACTTAAAGATACAACAACCTACGACAAACAAGCAGCACATGTAAAACTGAAATAGTTTTTGCGCTCTTCCCCTGTTGCTCCTTGCATCTGTTTTAGGGCTGTTATGCATCTGTGATGGTGTCTGTGCGCCACTCTGCTCCTCCCTACAGCTGCTGCAACGTATCAGTGTTAATGACCCATCAGTGGGGCGCTGTCACTAACCACAGTGCTACAAAACAGAAAACCCTTCACTTTGCATAGTGGGAAACCATCAATGAACGCTTCTTTGTTTTGGCGAGTGCCAGACAGCTCAATTGACACATACCTGGGATATGCCATTATCAAAGCCTGCTGGGGATGTGGAATGGTGGCATCAGGTTGCACGAGATAGGCATTTCTTCGGCCGATTTGTTGTGTAGCTGTTGGCATCACATTAAAGGGACCAGAGAGACCCAGGAGGCCCTGATTGTAACCTCACTCTGTGATGTTCAGGGAGCTATTCAAAACAGTAATCGGAGCCAAATTGCTGAGCAGTGATCCCTCCTCACTTATATTGTTCATTCTTGAATATTAGGCACTGTTTCTCCAAACAATGTTCTCTGCTGACCCGAACATTGTTAATTGATTTAACCCCATGTTATAACTGTGATCCTCACAGTGATCCCTCTAGCGTTTTAAAAATGTAGGGGCACGCATACATAGGGACAGGAGAAAGCTCAGGACCCCGAAACATGGCTTCCAATCTTGGCTTTTCCTCTTGATCACAAATCGTGTGGTTCTGGCCTAATAACTTTATCTACTTATGCCTAAACAATAAATGTGTACAGTGTAAAAAGTAACTGGACAGTGTCGCGTCTTGCACTGTCTCAATTTCATGTTCTCAGCCACTGTTCAACATCATATCCTCTTTTCTGTAATCTAGTTTTACCAGACCCTTAATTACATACTTTTGATTGTACTCCACCTCCAAATCTTCTTATGCATTAAATGGTCTCTGTAGTAGGCAGGACTGGTCCTTGGAGCAGTGCATCAGTAGTCGCAAAAAATGTACTTCAGATGTTGAACCTTTGTGTTTCAAGGTTCAACAAATAATGTGCCACAATTTGTGTTTTTGAATGCAGGCATAAATTAGTCCATTGGGCAATGACTGTTACTGTGAAGGTAACACACATGAGTGAGATTCGGGCTGAGCAATGGCTATTATTGTGAAGGTGACAGTGAGATTCGGGGTCAGCAATGACTGTTACTGAAAACGTGGCAAACATAAGTGCGATACAGGCTTGTCAATGGCTGTTACTGTGAAGGTGTCAAACACGAGATCTTCCCATACCAGCCATGGTCTTCTGAGCCTATTGATTCAAGCATCTGGCGAGGTGGTATGTGTGAGAAAGTAGGCAGAGAAAGCGCAGTGTGTCTGATGTTGACAGGTTGCTGCCTCCAATCTCCATGTTTGCTACCACTGCTTTGCTCAACCATCTTCAAGCGAATGTTGTTTTAAGGTGTCTGTATGTAAGGCCGAGGAACCGTGGGACTGACTTGAACCAAAAGAGCCGTTGATTTAAAGCAAAGATGATTGAGAGGAAGAGTCAATCTTAACAAAAGCTTCAGGAAAAGGAACATTTTGTGTAGGATCTTCCACTTGATACATGCCGCCCTGCGTGGCATACTGGGAAGCAATGAAATGCCAGCCTCCTGCTCTGTCAGCAGCTTTACTGAAACCTCCAGAAGTTGCCTACCTGCGCGCATGTCAGGAACCATTTAATTTTAATTGTAAATGCTGCTTACCATGCACTTTGCACGGGGGAGTGCAAACGTGCAGGGCAAACGCGTTTACGCCGCCTTTGGCCCTACACACTTGCACTCTACCATACACATGACAAACATTTGGCTGGGACCTGGGCTATGCCTGAGTGCAAATGTACCTGGTCCCTGCTGTCAAATTACGAATAGGAGCAAAATGAGCTTCACTGTGTTTGTGCCTGTGCATTATATTTTCATGATAACATTGTGAAAGCTGGTCAGAAAGTTGGATTGCTGCTGCATTCCAAAAGTGGACCAAGATGATATAGGGATACCATATTTTGGTAATTGGGTTAGCATGTTCTTTACTAGCTATATTTTTGTGTTGCCTGAGCTGGAGGCAATTACATGGTAGCTTAAATTAGGGCTCCTGGCTTGTCCCTGATCCACCCAGGTGGCTTAATGATCAAAAAAGGAAACGTGATCAGGGTGACTGAACGTGATATACACACCTCACACAATTTTCACAAAGTAATTATTATAGTTTCAAGTTTGAAAAAACAACAATAATTATTGCTAGAAAAATGATTTTCTTCTTCTTTTACCAAATGATTTAATGCATAAAAAGTAATGTTTGTTAAAAAGTATTAGCAGGACCCTTATCAATTCAGGGACAATATCTCCAAATGATACATCATTGTTTATCCAAGATTAAGCGCCTGGATGACAATGCAAAACATATGTACATCCTTATAACAGTTTGGGGAACACATTGAAACAAGTGAACATATAGAAAAAATGTATCAGATTACAAAACATTTTTCAGTGTGTGTGTTAACACTGTGGGGGGGGGAGTGGACACAACAGTGTTTAGGCCATTCATTAGCCGATCTATATTGCTGAGGATTGGTTGGCCTTCATCAGGACGGGAGAAGAGGATATGGTGAAAGGGTCCTGTTGCTCTCTGTCAAGGAATGAACAGAGACGTGTATTTAGAAGTGTGTATTCGGTCAGTAATTATTATTTCAATTAATTTAATACGCCATAAATGCATGTTTTATAGCCAATAGACCCCTACCTACGTCTCAGCGCCCCGGATCTCGATCTCCCCGCCTGCACAGACCCTATCTGCCTCAAGCCCTCCAGCCCTGCTCCATTTGGGGCACCGTCATATCAATGGCTCAGGGCACCAGGACTGGCGCCGGGGGCAAACATCTAACCCACAAGCCCAAAAACAACCACCAATGAAAAGACTTGGCACTAACAATTGACACACTCCCAGCGCACCTATAGGGTATCAGGCCCTGCAGTAAGCACCTGCCTGCCCACCTTCCCGCCTCAGCTAACCTCCGGTGGGCTCCCACCTCCTGCACCACCGTTGTACCCTGCACACGCCCACAAGGCAGCTCCCAAAACATGTACTTCCACAGTACCACGAGTGCTCCTATGGGTGTTCACGTATTCCTTAGCATAAGGGTGTGGCCTGCCACCCCCATTGGGAACGATACCCAAGGGGGGCCCAGACCTTAACTCTCCTCCGGTGCCCCCCCAGATCCTGATCCCCGGACTCCCGTGCCCCCTACCGAACCACAGCCCTCAGCCAATCTCAAACTGCGCCCTCACACCAAGCTCTGGGATCACTGCCAATGAGCAAGCATCCAGCTATCAGAAACCCCCACCTGAGGACCCATGCAATCAGCCTGGGGCAACAACCCCCATGGCTGCACCACTAGCCCATCACTGGCACGCTCACAAAGGCCTAAAACCGCAGTCCCCAGCAAGTACACTCCATAAAGCACCCATCTAAGGGACACTGCAAGTGTGTGCAAAGCATCAAAATGTACAACCATTCATACCTTTAAACACCAAGTATAAGTGCGTGGCAATACCACCCACCACACCCCTTGGGAACAATTCCTGGAGGCCCCCATACCATCTGCCTGCATTCAGTGCCCCTGGATCCCCAATCCCCCCACCCCCTGGTCCCACTGGCCCAGAGCCCCCCAGCCGAGCTCCCACTGAGAACACGCACCCGGCTGACTCCGGATTCAGGGACCGCCACAGAGGCCAATGATCCATGAACCAGGCCACCAGGAACAGAATAAGAGCAACTCCCACAGCCTGTTGCCAACACAAGAGGAGCAGAAACCGTGGTTGCACCAACCACCCCCTCCAGGATGCCGCCAGCACCCTGCATCACCCGGGTGTACCGTAGGTGGGGATGGGTGGGGGTCCCGTGAGATTTGATAAAGAAGTCACAGCCATCGCCTCAATCCTGCCCCTCATTGCTCCTGCGCTCCTCCAAGCTGGCTGCCCGCGTGTGCTGACCTGGCCAAAACACCAGCCAGCCACTGACCAACGATGGGGAGTAACCTGGGGAAGACCCGGGGCAACCTGCACCACAATGCCACTTGCTCACCTAACCTCCCCTTCCATCCAAAACCTGCTCCACTGCACCACAGTGCCAGGTGCCCGATCGCTTGCATGGCCCCATCCCAGGCCTCCTCCATCGTTGGTCCACCCTTAGAGGCCCACTCAGCCTAATTCACTGCTCATTCGCTGCCCTTTGAAACACAATATAAAGCTGTCCCACGCTTTATATTGTGTTTCAAGGTCCAGTCCCCCTCAAGCATGGGATCTGGTATTAAATCTGTGCCGCTAAGAACTGACCTACTTCAAACACATGTACGAACAAGCAGCAGACTTGGGCCCCGGGCTCCTGGGAATCTGCACTCCCCAGTTCAACCATAACACAACTGCTCACTATACGAAATTCCTGCTACATTGCGTGCCCAGACCTACTGTACTCCGACAGCTAAGCAACCCCTGACCGGAAGATATTTGTACCGGTGGCTTCAAGCACCCGTTATGTGACGGGCCCTCATGCCGTCATAGAAAGCCCATGTATCCCTATATAAAGGTAAACAGTATTGACCTAACGCCCAGTGCATAGCAATCCTGTGGCAATATACTCTTAATCCGGTTGCCTGTCAAAATGCTCCTAGCCACTCTCGCTGAAGGCCTTACTAAGAGTCACTGACAGAGCTCGAGCTCCTGCTGCTGCCCCACCGCATCCAAAACGGATCACCCAAAAACTACCAGAATTCTCTGTATATTTAACAGTACAAGGAGATTAATCAACAATTCCTTTCCAACAATGTGCCGAGCGGGATCCGCACCTCCATGGCTGCAACACAAGCATATAATTACTACACTGCTGCAGTTACTTGCCCCTTCCCATAGAGCGAATTCCTGGTCGAACCTTTGTGCACAACACCAGGGTCCTGTCTCTGCGAAATAAAATGCCTTCATGCACAACTACTAACAAACCTACCCCCTATCAGTCTGACCGATCCCTGGACATTTGTACCACAAAGCCCTAACCATGGTCAGACCCTCCTCGTGCAAACAGAAGCGACCTCGCCAAATAACTCTGTACTCATTCAGATGCCCATCTAATCCCTGGGATTTGATAGATATGGCATTGTCACCCTGCAAACCCCGAACTAACCAGGAACACGACAATAGACCACCTCAACTCTATCCATAACCGCATAGTCTCTTTCCAAATATAAAGCGCATCAGAGCCAAACCAATGGGGAATCAGCCTATATAAATGACAACTACAATCCAATAGCGCACTGCCCGCCATTCCTACTTTCCCCGAGTCCAATGTTCCTAGCTAGTGGCGAGTGCAAATGTTTTCACCATACAGGAAGCATTGTAAATTACTCTGGCGCTCTCTGGTCAAAACCAAAACTGCCTGACACTCCTTGATCCACACCTTCATACCTGGCTGCTTTCAAAACGAAATGGAGTGAATTCGGCACTACGTCGCCCATCGCTGGTATCCACTACATCTGCGTTACGTGCATCCCACGGAGAAGGAAATTTGCGCCAAAATTCGAGAAAAATACCTTTCCCAAGCTGGCTTGACCAAAGTACATAGGATGGCTTGTGCCACTTCATCCAGCCCCTCAAGCACCTTGGTCTTCCAGGCAAAGTGACAGGTGCGGGAGAGTAGCCATTTTGCTATACTTTTTTAAGTGCCAACAGGGACGGCCCTAGGATTCTCGGGGCCAAGTGTGGCAAATGAAGTGTGGGTCCGCTTAATTTGCATTTCATAACATCACAGGAAGTGACATCACAAGATAATGACCACTATGTATGTAGGCAGCAGTGAAAACATGGTAAAAAAAAATGTGAGAGGAGAATTTCCAATAACTACACTAGCAAAGTGTAAAAGGTGCCCACCTTTTAAGCCAAACAATTTATAATGAAATATTCCAAAGAAAACAAAATCCAAACATGAGACGTGAGCTTTAATGGCACTTTTATGTGTTTTTGTGGGTAAGCGTCTGCATTGGAAACATGACAACTGGTGTGAAATCCTAGTAGCAGAACACTTGAGCAAGCAAACCTTTTTTAATGCTGGCCTCAAAAACACAGAACCCGGGTTGCGTCTACCCGCTGAAAAAAGTGGCCGGACGCTGTCCCCCCACATTTATCGACGTGTGCCCTGAAAATCAGTACAGGGCCATAACAAGAGAAAATATCCCCTCCAATCTCCAGGGTGACAAACTCTCTGGTCACATCCTTGGTAAATATTCATGGCTCGCTTGCATGCTTCATATACAATGTGAGGAACTTTTTACATTCTACTTAAACACTTTTTGGCTTGATAAATATAAACATGTGGAAATAAAGCAAATAGCTACAACAGTTTTGTGCAATATGTTTAATTGTGCTGGAGGAAAGCATAGATTTTAGGTAGCTTACCTCTGCTTTACATGTGCTTTCAAAATAAAAATGCCCCTTTGCAGTTCTTAACACAACAATAGTTTCTTAAATAGGCCTTCAATAGTAAATTGCACCCACTTTAAACGCTCTGCTTTAAGAAAGAAAGTGATCAGCAGTGCTTATGAAGCCCGCAGCACCTATTGGCTCGCTGGGAGGGGCGGGGGGCGTTTGTCTCTCCAGAACTCCAGAGTCCAAGCAGGAGGTTGACAGGTGACAAGTTGCCTCACCAGAAGAAACAAAATGGCGCCAGACCTCGAGGGACAACAGTCGCTTTTGAAAAAGATTTTCCAGCAAGCTTCCTGTCATCATGGATGCTGCAGCATGTGCCGCCCGTGAGATCAGAGTGCACTGTAGCAAGTTTAGGTACTCTGAGCACACGCCCCACTCTGCAACCTGCAAGAGGATGCAGTCAATGGCATCCTCAGCGCAGGGCCCTAGCAAGTGCAGGGCCAAGTGCAGCCGCACATGCTGCACACTCCTAACACCGACCATGAGTGCCAAACACGAGGCTGCCCTCGCAGCAAAAGAGCATGGCACCACTAACCTGCAAAATATATACAAAATCCTAGACTCCATAACATAAATACATTTATGTTCGGCTTTTTTCTTGACTCTGCTTGCCCCTCTTTTTCTCTTGCCAGCACACTACTACTAACTAAATAAATAAATAGAACCTTGTATGTAGCTATTGGACACTCACTTTTCGATGTTTCACAGCGCTCTAAGCTAAACTAGCATTAGTCTCCCTTTGAAAGATGAAAGACTGAGGTGCTTAGGCCTGCACAACTTTACTCATCTTTACCTGCCAGCACTCTCTCTGCCGCTGATGTGCGTGTAGTTTTGGACCCCAGGCAGCGTGCGACACACGAAGCGCCCAGCCGTTGCTTCCCCCAGCTGCTCCTAAAATGGCCGCCGTTCGCCCGATGCGCTTTTGATTATTTGCTTGCTAAGCAACCTGAACGACGTAGCTACAAGATCCAATTGCGGCCGCTGACAGGTGGAAGCCGGCCCTAACGCCAAAGACCCGTAGCATAAGTCCCCCTGTCCCGAGCCTGTTGGAGCCGGGAGGACTGAAGAACAGCCACTACCATTTCTGGGACACTACCAATCGAACCGGATCGCCTCTCCACATGGCCATATCAACCGCTACTAACATTACCTGGCGGTAAGATAACTCTCTTCACATTGCAATCAAAGGGTCTCGATTTATCTCTGCACGTTGGTCCTAATCAGTTTGCCTCCCTTCTGTTCAATCCGACCCCTTCCCCTGCCTGAATAAGCACCTCCCTGTGCTAGCATTTGCCATTCGCTACTCCCTAGCGGCCCCCGGCCCCTTCCAACTACCAGCTACACGCTTTGTCAACCACTCCGATCAACATACGCCGTCTTCCCCTATCCAACCTACCGCCGCCTCCTTCGGCACATTTAATCCCAGCGCAGTAACAAGCTGCAGCTGCTAACATATCGCCTCTCCCTTCAAAACCGCACGCTGTAACCTTGCGCGGTGCACGTGCCATCGTCACGCTGAAATAAGCACATTTTGCCCTGCCGACGTCCCTTTATAACAATTGGACTGCTCTACCCAACTGTGCCCAATTGCCCCAGCACCCTTACCCATTGTGGCGCACTCACTGTACCTCATGCAATCACTGTATCTAATTGCACTATATGTACCTAACTGTGATCGTTGTGTGCCCAACTGCTTTCGTGTACCTTTTTATGGTGCACAGTGTTGCGTTCTTTAATGCGCCCCTGATAATAATCGCACTCTGCATCTATCTATACTATGGGCCTCATCATGAGTTGGGCGCTAACCCCGGTGGTATTACCGCCTGGGCTATTAGCTTGCCGCCAAACCCCCCGGCGCTATTAACACCGGATCACAGGTTTGGTGGAACGGTAAGTCCCCATTCCCCATTGGGCCCATTTGGGAATTTCCCATTCACCATTGGGCCCAATGGGGAACGTTCATCGCTATTACAGCCGGCGGTATTACCGCCAGCGGTAATAGCACCGAAAATCTGCAAAATCGCTGCAGATTTGCCCCCAGCTCAGAGCTGCAGTCTTGAGAGCTCCTGACTACAACCAACCCCTCATTGTACAAACATATGCTTCTAACACAGGGATATGTGCAGGTTTGAGCCAACTGGATGAGAAACGTAGGAAACACCCTATCTGCTTCATCAGTAATTGTAATGGTAATGTTTATTTATTAAGCACCTATACACAGGCAAGTGTTTCAAAGCGCTCAAGGAGGGTGGGAACATGGGGAAAAACAACAGTCGCTCAGAGCCCTTGAAATTCTGAGAAGATAATAGTCTGCACAGACAGAGTGAGTGCATATAATACATTGAACAGTTGAGACACAGTAAATAGGCCTGACGATGATTCTGCAGTTTTACCAAGAGCAATTAAGGGGTGAGGACAAGGGAGAACAGACAGACGATCTTCAGGCATGGTGCATTCGTATCGTGCAAGTGCATAGACGGTCACAGGGAGGGGGAGGTCCAAGTGCACCCAGTCGGTGGAGGCTGGGGTAAGTGCAGAGAGAGACACTCCTAAGGGTTATTTCTCAAGTGCAGTGTGGGTGGGGTGCAGAGCCCTGAGGCAAGTGCGAGAGAGGACTGGCGGGGGTGTCTGGGACCTGTGAGACTCTGGGGTACACCAAGCAGCCAGTCAGCAAACTGTAAGGAAAAGGAGGGAGAGAGGGAAAGAGCAGAGAGCTAGGTTAACAGGGTATAGGGAGAGAGAAGGAAGAGGAGAAGAGGAAGGTCTTTAGGAGTTTCTGGAACTTAAGATCAGGCTCAAGACGGAGGGTGGAAGGGAGGCTATTCAAAACTGAGGCACCTGCTGAGATAAGGATCTCCCTCCAAATCTCTGTTTGGAGATCCGGCTCACTCGCAGAAGGTTGGAGGTAGATGAGCTGAGGTCTCATGAGGGACAGTATTTAGGTAGGCAACGTTGCAAGTAGGTAGGTCCCAGGCCACAGAAAGCCTTGTGGACAATGCAGAGGGTCTTGGACTTGGGACTTGATCCTTGCAGCCACAGGGATCCTGTGAAGGTATTTCAATGCCAGAGAGATGCGGTCACTGGGCTTGATGTCAAGGATAAGTCTTGCGGTTCTGTTCTGGATGAGGTGCTGAGGGCGCGGGGCAGAAGCAAGGAGGTTTAGGAAGAGGCTGTTGCAGTAGCCCAGCCTAGAGAGAACCAGGGCTTTGGAGACAGTGAGCCGCTGGGGGAAAGTGAGAAAAGGTTAGAGATGTCCAAAATGTGAGAGGAGAAGGAGAGAGTAGAGTCGAAGCTGACCACAAGGTTTTTAGCCTCACAGGTGGGTGCAGGGCCAAGGGAGGCCAGCCAGAGTGAAAGTGAGAAAGCGGGAAGTTTAGGCCATTCTTGTATGGTTCTTCTTTCATTATTCACACATACCACCAACCCTTGAGATGATTAATGCAGGTGAAGTAGAAAAGTCCAAAATTGTCGAGATGGTCAATCAGCCTGCAAGGGTTTGATTTTACCATAGAACACAAGTCTGGGTATAATCACCAAAATGCTGATGGTCTCTCCAGAAAGTATGGCAGACTGGATTAGGAGATTCACATCCTCCTGCCCCTTAGTCTGGGGGGGGAGGAGGGCGAGTATTAGGGAGAATTCTAATTTCGGTGCTAATTCCCTTCAACCTTAGAGACCCCCAGCTCTTTTGCTGGACTTTTTAATTTTAACCCTGGAATGAATGAAACCTTTTTCTACTCTCGCATGTGTTTTGACCTGATTTGGATTATGTGTTTCCACTGTTTTTGGAGTCTGATAAACTCCACAGGCATCTACTGTTTGTATGCTGGCACACAGCACCTTCAGTGCAGTGTCACAGAGAACTCCTTTGGATTTCTCATAAGGTTTAAATACCCTGTCTTGTTTTAACTACTGTTCCCAAGAATAGTAAAGTGAAATTGACTTTTCTCTTTGTAGGTCCAGGACACACCATTTTATGTGGAGTGTTTGGGGGTTACTTAGTAGCCCCGTTTCCTACCTACTCATGTAACATTTTGTATGTCACCCTCACTACTTTAAATGGCTGGTGGCAGTGGTTTAATTTTCCTACCATTGTGCTTTTCTACCGCAAGCTGAACCCTCAGCTGCGCTACAGCACCCATGGGTGACCATTTTGTCAAAATGGCCTCCGTTTTTTTTCCCGTCATTTTCTGTTTGTGAAGTCTTTTTCAGGTTTTACTCTGTGCGCCAAGCCAGGTTTGAGTCTTTTGTTCATTTTCCCTTTAGCTGGCTTCAGTCCTGAATCCCTCCTCTGGCTCCAGTCAGGGCAGGAAGTGAGGGGGTTTCCCGAAACTTCTCTTTCCTTTGTCTCTAGGAGTGCCAGAATGCAAACAGTCCTGACTGGCTGGCTGGCTGTCCTTTCTGGACAGCCACCCTGCTATGTTATTGACAGCCTAGGTTGTGCATGAATTGGAGAAACCTGCTTAAAAGGCAAGGGTTTTGGCACTAGAGGCAGAGTTGACCACTGGGAAGAACACCCAACGAAGAAACTGTGAACAAAGCTTGCTGCATCCTCCTGGACCTTTGAATTGCCTGGTGAAGCCCTGCTGCTGCCCTGAAACTCCTTTTTCTGATCGACAGTGGGACCAACTAACCCAGAGTCGAACTTCAATGTACCATCTTCCCCGACTGGCTCTACTTCTTTGCTGCTGCAGGAACCGAGTGCCAGGGGTCGAGAAATCCATAGTAGAGTGCAACATCTGCAATCTGGCCCAAAGCTCCAGGAGTCTCCTAAGGACCCTCCAGAAGCAGGACGACCAGAGCTCGAGTCCCCTCACCAGAGTGCAGGACTCAGGAGTGAAGGAAGCCCAACCGGTATTCAAGATCCGCGGTGGCGCTGTTTACCGTGCGCTGAAACCGCAAAGTGCGGCTGATCGGAAAAGAGCCAATAGCTGCCGATGACCTCCAAATTGCTGCCGCAGGAGTCTTCCAGACGTCCTCCCTCTTGTCCCCACGACTGATGCTCACGAACCCAGGATCTGCATCGCTACAACAGGACAGAATCAAGCTGTACCTCTCTACTTCAAACCAGAGATACTGTCCAGACTTGGGGTACTTACCTCAGTGTCGTGAGCTTTGCTCTTCTCAGCTGAGGCTTGCAGTGGCTACTTTTGTTAAAGTTGATTTCAGCTCTGCTTTACAAAAGCGTATCAGCTTGTGACCCTACAAGTGATTCCTACAAAACGCTCCAACTTTGTGCAAGACTTTTATTAACTATAAAGTGCCTCAGCTCCATTGACTGTGCTTCAATTAACTTTGGCTGTCCTGGCTCCCTGCAGACTCTTCTAGTCCATTGACTTTGATATTGTCTGTCCCTCAGAGGTGATAACTTGTGTTTAGACTGTTATTGCTGGGAAAGGTTTTGTCTAGACTTTATTGGAATATTTAAGTATACTCACATGCTCTAAGAACCTGTTTAACCTTTTTCCTTTCTTTAACTTTTCCTTTCTTTCTACCTAATGATCAGCAAAGTGTACTAGTGATTTATTAATACCATTACTGTCCTTGTGAATGAGGTCACCTCCGGGTGTAAGAAGTGTGTGAAAAGCATCTCTAAAGAGTATCCACTAAACTTATGCTGATTCTGGAAAAGTATTTTAAAGTATATTTGATTGTTACATATCTTGCCCTTTTAAAGAACGTTTATTTAAAAATGGATGTTAAATACAAAAATAACTATTTATAACTGAAACTTTGAGTATAAGTGTTACTTGGCTACTTGTATTTGCGAATTTCCTTGCTACAGCTCTCAACTCACATGTACCCATCTTGAGATAGGCCTGGCTGCTCAGTCACACTACCAACTTGTGTAGTACAGCCCTATACCAAAAGGTGGGTTATCTAATACCAAGTAGACAAGTGTTGTGTAGTCTCACACAGTGTTACTACATCAATTCTTGCTTAACAATCCTCCCTCATCTTCCTTGTCAATATCTCCCCAATATCCAATGTATCTGGATATTGTACTCTAAGCACTCCCAAAAGGTCTGCTCTGCAATTATTGAATGGTGCTCCATCATGCACTGTCTTTTGCGCAGTTACTTTTGGGTACACTGCTCTTTTCCAAATGTCATCAGATCTCTTCTCTAGAATGGCTGATAATAGACCTTTTATATTGTCGATAGCTAACGTCATTCCTGATGTCCTTTTCTCTAATTCCTTAATCCATTTCCCCACACCGGAAGTCAAACTCGGCAGTGTGCATTTTAAATTATCCTTATCCATCTGGAGCCATGGTATATATTGTGACAGACCTCCTCCTTTCTCTAATAGTGGGAATTGTGAAAACCCTGATCTGTTGTCATACCTACTCATGCTCCTTGTCTTCCAGGCAGCATTATCATCGCCTGCTTGTCTTTTCCCTGGCAATGCCCTTAGTCTGCGCACATAGGGCACGGACGCATCTCCTGTACTATGCAATCGTGCTTGCGGCTGTTCAGTATTTGGTATTGGTTTTGGTGTTTTTCTTATAGGGTCTTCTACATCTAACCATTTTACCCCTTTATCTACGCTTGATTCTCTTGAAAATCCATATGCGCCTTCTTCTCGTGTGTCCTTTTTTTCTTTCCTTTCCTCGTCTGACATCATTATGCCCCAACTCATATGGCTATTGTCCTCTTCCTCATCCTCGAAATCTAACCCACTTATGGATATAGCCCTATGGTTGTTTATTCTGACATCATCTAAGCTCCCTCCTGTTTCCCTAAAGGATACTCCTTGCTCACCCTCTTGAGTTCGACACCCTTCCTTATCCCTCATTTTTCTATCTAGTCTCCCCATTCTTGTCCTATACTCTCTATATCTTCTTCTCTCCATGTTGGCATATCTAATGGTCCATGCCACCCCCATGGTACATTTGCGATCCTCTCTCTTCTTCGGTTCTTTCTTGCGTTTCTATTTGTATAATGCTTCTATGGCATACATATTCAATCATCATCTTTAAATCCCCTGCTTCTGTTAATTTCTTCCTCCCTTCTCCTTATTTCCCTTGATTCCTCCTCCTCTCGACTTCTTGGAACCTATGTGCTTTCAATCTTTGGGCTTCTACTTCTTTTTGTTTCTCCTCCTCTAACCTCTCCTTCTCCCTTTTTGCCTCCTGCTTTCTTTGCTCTTCCCTTTGTTTACATCTTTTGTCTCTCTCCCGCTAATATAAGCTCTCTTCTTCCTTCTCTTTCGCTTTTTTGTCTTGTTCTTTTTTCCTCCTTTTCTCAAACTCCACCAATACCAATTGTCATCTCATTTGAGTAGTATCTGTCCTCCCATCCATTAATTCTGTACTATTGTCGTATGTTTAGGTGTATCTGTTATTCTCCTTTGTTTTGTTTCTCTGCTATTCTCCTTTGTTTATTCTGTCTATCCTTCTTCTCCTCACGCTGTTTACTTTCATTGTGTGTCTGTATTTATTTGCAATCGAATGGATTGTGTCCGACAACGTATTCCTTGGCTGCTTCAGAAATATTTCGGCAGAGGGCGCCCTGCGTCAATGGCGTCGAGTCGATGTCCCTCTCAGGCCTCCATCGAGGATGACTTTATCGGACGTTATAAGTAGGTGGATCATCCTCACTATTTATGAATGCTATAGATTGGCAGCCAAAGACCCTCCTGAGGGCTTGCATGCTCATTCCACCAGAGGCATGGCTACGTCGACAGCCCTGCAAAGGGGTGTCCCTATTAAAAACATCTGTGATGCTGCGAAGTGGTCTTCGATACACACGTTTACTAAGCATTATTCCCTGGATACTTCCCATGCTCAGTGTGTTGCTTTTGGTAAGGCAGTGCTTTACTCTGCCCTTAAAATTTAAATGTACAAAATTCTTCACCCTCCTCCATTCATGGATACTGCTTTGTGAGTCTGCCAAAGATGATGGGCCTCATTACACGGATGGCGGTGGACCAAGGTGCTATTAAAATACCGGCACCGCCTTGGAGGAAAGGGGAATTACCGCCCTATTCCAAGGTTGGCGGGGCGGTAATTCCCCCTTCCCCCATTGCCCTTCCCCATTCCCATTTTTGCCCCATAGGGCATAATGGGAATGGGGAAGGTGCTAATTACGCCACCGCAAATTGCGGTACCGTAATTAGCTCCCTGGTCCCTTTGCGGGTTGGTTTTTAACGCCTGCAAAAAGCAGGCGTTAAAGTCTCCAACCCGCAAAGGGACCTCGTAATCAGGCGGTAAGGGTTAACGGTCACCGGTACCATTAACGGTGACCGCTAACCCTTACCGCCGTTCGTGTAATGAGGCCCGATGAATACGTTGGAGGACACAATCCATTCGAAGAACTAGTTACTTAGCCCTGGTAACGTTTTTCTGACTGGATGTTCCTCCAAAGTATTCCTCATCGTCCTCCCAACTTACCCCTCTGTAGAATGTCCCATGCTATTACAGATTTCGTTCCAACAAGGCTGAGTACGGTCAGGCCTGCTTTATGGGCATGTCTGCTACATGAGGAAGGGAAAAAAACAGAACTGAGGCAACAGGTGCCGCCTGTGCTACTTATAACGTCCAATGACGTCACCCTTGACGGAGGCCTGCGAGGGACATCGACTCGACGCCATCGACGCAGGGCTTTCTATGCCAAAAAATATCCAAAGCAGCCGAAGCTGGACACTACATGTCAAAGATGTCAAAGATGAGGAATACGTTGAGCGACGTTGATCCTTTGTCAAAAAAAGTGTAAGGAACAAATCATTATTTATTTACCTTGCGCTATTCTTTCTTTGTTTTTGCTGTCCGTTTGGTTTCATTACAAGTTTGCCGGTGCGGAAACAAGGGTGCTGGTAAATTCACCAGCACCCTTGTTTCTGGACTAGCAAACTACGTATTTGCCTGCCGTGGCCGCTGCGCCTGATAGGTCTGCCCCTGCCGGGCGTAGCGGGCACGGTAGGCAGGCCGTTCACGGAAGCGCCGCACCATTAACAATGGTGCCAGCACTTTCGTCTCCCCACTCTTATTAGACTCTATGGGAATGGGGACTAACATTTTACCGATGCCTGACTTCCCGGCCCGGCCCTGTAATATCTCTGTGGCACCGGGAAGTCAGGCACCGGTAAAATATTACAACTCTGGTAGCAGCTCGCCGGTCGCACCAGCAGGGTTACCGCCGGACTCGTAATGAGGCCCAATCTTTTATACAATCATATTAATCTGGGGGTTTGACACTCACTCTTCTACCTAGCTCTGCATGTAGGAATCCTTAATGTTCTGCTATAGAACTACAGTGTGTGCCCTTTCCGTCTCTCTTGAACCCATGAATTTGAGGTATCCTTATCTCTTCTTCTTTATATAATCCCCAAAAATCCAGTTACATTCTATGCCTATTGTTTACAGCATGACATAATAACAATCCTTCCCCCCCGATGCTTTTATCAACTACGATGGTCTACTTACGTCTAGTCCTCAGCTCGAGTCCCCCGGCATCGACTCTCCCGTGATCAACCAGTTCGCCTTTCATCCACGGGGGACCTGCAGGGACCGAACAGGAATTTCTTCGAAGGGGGACCTGTCGACCATATATCGATCTCATGACTTTAATTTAGCACACCGCTCACTGCAGGGAACTCTGTGCTCGTCTGGTTTATGGCGGGAGTCGTCGAGCGTCTGGGAACCTATGTCTGGGTTCTAGGTCTGAGTTTAGGTCGATTAGACCAGAACCATCCTCTGCTACTAAATGTGCTCTAGCACCTGAAGAATTTGTTGTGCTAGATAGAATTACCATGAAAATACTTCGGACCCAATAACCGGACAAACTCAAAGGAGATGGTAAAATACTGCTTTAATCTCAAAAAGTAAAGCAGGGCGAATAAACACACATCAATTTGATTCATGCAAGATCACATTGTTTTATCATTTAGTTCTAGCTTATATAATGCTAGATGCATCACCTATGATGTCATCCTACGTGGCAAACTTTAAAAACATATCAAGGGGTGGGATTGGATTAGGGGATTGTGTCTCCATATAGAATACATAAATATTAGTTTCTCATTGGCGGCCCCTTATCTGTAGCACACGCCCCAAGCTACTTCTAATCACATGGTTTTGGGTATTCGTCATAGCAGAAAATGTAGCAGCAGAATAATATTTTGCAACATTATATGTAACAGTGCATGGCAGGCTGTTCTAATTGGTTGGCAACCCAAATCCAATCTTGGACATTTCGGCTTGTTAGCAGTACGTGCATAGAAATTAAACCCAGGTGGTTGGAGATACGTCAGCTTTCCCTTTGTTTTCCAATTAAGCCACCGTCTCTCATTGGTAGGCCTCATGCCAGTGTCTTCTGTTTGAAGGTTGACCTTGCCAGTCTGCACTGTCTGGGGACATTCGAGGGAATGTAGGTACACCGTTATCTTAGCTCCAGGCCTAATGAATAGCCCTTGTTTGAGAGCTCTTCGTCACCTGTTAGACTATAAAGTATAGTGAGCAGAGTGATGCGGGGGACACCCCCTGTTTTTTTCTTCCCTTTGTCAGGTGTGCAGCGGGGGTGTCCCCTCCCCAACCCCCAACCAAAAATGCATGCCACCAAAGGTTCAAACGTTTGGTGTTCGAACTTTTGGTGGTATGCATTTTTCGGACTTTTCAGACTTTTTGTAGAGTCAGACCTTTTTTTTTGGTCCATTCGTACAATACCTGATAAACTACATTCCATCTATTTGGAGGAACCAGGCAAGGTAATGCCCATATAGAAAAAAGACGACAACAATCACCAGGGAATTATAGATCAATTATCCTGATCAACAGTCTTTCTAAAGTCTATGGAAAACTGATACTTTTGCACTTAGAGAATTGGCTGACTCCAGGCAGGCTTTACAAGTGCACTAAGTACAATAGACCAGGCCTTTTATTTATACTTTTTCATTAGTCAACACGTGATTTTAAACGAGGGTTCTTTTTTAGTCTTTTTTGAATTTAAAGTAGCATTGAGATGCCATTGATCAAACTATTTTATGGAACATCCTAGTAGATTTGATGAATTCTCCCTGAGATCTTGTACCACATAAAACAACGTTATGGTAACACCTTTGCTACAGTTAAATGTGGGCAGGGTGGAGAAAGAACTAACACGTTCCCTGTCACAAGCATGGTGCGCCCCCCTGTTGTTTCTATTATACATGCATGATTTGATTTTAAGAATTAAAAACTCGAACTGTAATCGCACCACAAATTGCCAAACATAAAATAGGCATCCTAGTGTATGCTGATGATATGGTTTTAATCAAAGACAAAAATTGGCATTTTAAAACGGCTTGCTATTTTAACAGCGCTCTGCAAAGAAAGAAAACATTTAATAGACCGCTCTAAAACGATGGCGATGGCATGCCATGTCTGACGCAAAATCACTCCGAACATCACTATTAAAGAAGAGAGACTTCAGCAGGTGAGTTTCTTTGACTACCTGGGTGTATTATTTCAAGACAATGCTAATTGGTCCTGTAAAAGACCCATACAAAAAGCAGAGGCAGGCCATGGGAAATCCCCTATGCCAAAAAACGGAGCAGAACAAAAGGTTAACAGACGACTGTTTTATTTACCAAAGCCAGATAAAACAGGGATAGCATGAATATTAGGCAAACATCTCCATGTTTCTCTCAGCTCTGAACTTAGTAAGGCATTCTGAGGCGCTGTGACATCATGAGTGTTGTGTCACAGCACGAAAACCTAAGGTGGGACAGGATTGGGTGAATAGCTTGGCTAAGTATAGATCATATATGGGGTTGGTAGTCTAATTGGTCAGATTATATCTGGTGGCTCTGCCTGAGACCACCCACACAAAGATACATTCAAAAACATTTCACCTGGGTGCTCTATGATTGGAGGCTGCAAGACTGTTCAGGTGAGTGTTAAAGGGGAATAGGAATTGGTCAGGGATAGATTTCTCAGCCTTGGTGTCTTGGACAGTTCCCAGCACATGAGCACAATAGAGGGTGGTGAGAAGGGCCGTCAGAGTGCTGCCTCTGTCAACAAGGCAACCACTATATGACTCCCCAGGCCACGTGCCAGGACAGTATAGCTTTCAACTTCATACTGTATTGTATCTTTTGTCCCAACGAAATGGATGGGAACGATGGTCTGTCTGCCCATGTCTCGCTCTAATGAATAGGTATTCTCTGCCAGCTGCAAGTCACGTGTTTGGGGACCGTGTTCCGAACTATCCGACTCAGTATTTTATGAGGATGTTTTTGCTTTTGTTTTGCTTTTGTTTATTTGGCAAACTAGGCTGAGTACAATAGGTTACAGTACTTATTCAAGTCTGGCAGGAAGACATAAACACAATGCATTATCACAGTATCATATCATGAGTTGTCTGTGGTACACATATTACATTGCTCGCTGGAGTAATATGTTTAGTAAGTTTACTTTGTGACATTTATTCAATTATTCATCGGGAGGGGGTTAAATAGGTTCGAAACTCCAACCAGGCGTTGGCGGGGCGAGGTGTGGGGGGTAGTGAGTCCAGGTACATCTCCTCACAGTTCTGGACCCAGGTAAGTGCTAGCATCCAGGTCTGGGAATTAGGCTGGGTGACATGTTTCCATTTCAACAGTATACATCTCTTGGCAATCACACAAGTTGTATTTACAAATGAGCAACGTCTCTTGTCCGGGAGATTGTCCCACATACCAAATAGGACTCCCAAGGGGGAGGGCTAAAGAGGAACCCTTACAACATCAGCGAGACTCTTTAGTACAGTGTCCCAGAATGTTCCCTGCTGGGCACAGCACCAAAACACATTCATATGACCGGCAGGGGTAAAGCGGCATCTGGGACAGCAACCCTCCAAACCCCAAGATATCCTGCTGAGTTTTTTGGGGGTGTAATGCAGCCTGTTTAACAGTTTATATTGTATACAACTGAATCTAAAATATAAAGAGACCTTTTTAGTGTGTGCACACATGCGTTTCCACTGGGAGTCTGATAGCTCGATTCCCAGGTCATCAGACCAGTTATTGCGGGACTTTGGGGTCAAGGAAGACCGTTTGTTCACAAGCATTTGTAGAGTGTAGATGGTATACAGTGAGTGCCTTAAGAATTAGTGATGTATGCCAACTCTTCTGTCTCCAGGGGATCTGATGGTAACATGGCCTCTGCGACTGGACAGCCACGTGTAACCTGTAATATTGCATAAATTCCACCCCTGAGCCAGAATGTTCCCACTGCCATGTTAGTGGGGTGATGAATTTCCCGTCCAGAAATAGATAATCTACGGCTCTATAGCCAAGACACTCCCATTTGTACCAGGTAGGGCCTAGACCAGGGAACCTCCACAGCGGAAGCCATAGTATGGGTGTATCTCAGCATTGACTGAGATGTGGCACCAGGCCAGCACCGTGGAGGACATTGGGTCGAACAGACAGTCTTATTTGTATTTGCAGTCCATCACAAGTGTCCTGAGATTCGATCCTCCCACTGCCAGGCGCTCGAGTTTGATATTATGAGGATTTTAACCCTTTTTACTATGGTGTCATTACCTCCTTGGCCACTGGAGATATGTTTGAGCTACTTTCTCCTCGGTGTCAGGTTTGAGCTGATGAGAACCTGTCCTTCCTGCAACATTTGTTTCTTTGCTTCTCCTGATGGAATTATGTCCACCGTCTGGGACCTGTTCGCCGTCTGTATTTTTCCCATGCTGGTTCAAACCTGCCTTCCCCTGATAACCTTGGCAAAATGTGCACTTGCTGTCTGAGCTGTTCAGGCTTGGCTCTTTTACTGACTCAGCCAGACAGGGCCTCCCTACAGTGTTTGAAGCTTTCGCGATGTCTCCCATTCACCTAATGTGGCTGCGTCCTCCATCTTGATTTACCTGGCCACTCATTCTAGTGGCATTGCGCATTAAGCAAGTATTTATATGTATTCTCGTGTGAATTGCGCTTCAGCATAGAAAAGAGAGTATATGTTTTCTACCCTAGTGGATGCAAAAATGTTCTTCGTGTCTAAGTGCAATTTTACCTAGTGTTTGTGTATCTTCATGTTTGGATGGATATGTGCTTCATGTAATGCACCTACGTTTGTTGGCCTCAGCCGTGAGGTCATTTGTCTCCCTTATGATTACAGCTCATTCAGTTGTCCCATCGCCTGCAGGTTTATTGTCTCGGTGACGTCATCTGGTTAGGACCTGTAGAGCTGCCTCAGTGAGTGGAGTCTGTCACTTTTGTGGTACAATGTTGGGGAGGAGGTATACTCCAGGAGCAATGTGCATGTTCATGTCTGTCATGTCTAAATGGGAGCAGGGTCTGATGCAATTTGCATCTCTTCATTCCGGCCAACTGAATAAAAGCAAGCTTATTCTTAAAAGACGACCTTGTGCTATTAATACACTAATTACACAAACTGGATATTGATTACCATTTTTATTTATTTTATTTATTCGGTATTTATAATGCGCCTATACACAAGTGTTTGAAGGTGCAACAAGACAGGAGGGGGGGACAATGGTGCAAAAACAAAATGGTCCTACTAGGCCTTGTGACATTTGGATCGTGTAAGTGCAGTAACAAGAAGTGCAAGGGAGAGGGGAGTGGGGTGCCGGTCAGGGGAGGCCAGGAGGACAGAGCCATGGGAATGCAGAGAGTGCATGCGAGGGAAGGTCCACCTGCTAAGTGCGAGGTCAGGAATTGGAAGGGCTTAAGTGGTGCAGGCCCAGACAGTATTGTGCATGGGGAGGGGGATCAGATGCAGATGCAGGAGGAGGGGAGAAGGAGGACAGGAGAGACCAAGTGCAGGGGTATGCTGGATGCGGTGGGCCAGATGCCGTTAAGGAATCTGAAGGAACCAGGCAACCAGTTAAGAGGCAGATGGGGGGATCAGAAAGGGAGGGGGAGAGAGGAGGAAGAGAAAAGGAAGGTCTTGAGAAGCTTCCGAAACATAAGGAGATCCGGCTCAAGTCTAAGAGGGGCAGAGAGGCTGTTCCAGAGGGAGGCACCTGCAGAGGGGAGAGAGCTACCTGCCACTCTCGTAAAAGAGTCTGATCTGTAGAGAGTTGGAGCTAGAAGACCGAAGGGCTCCAGCGGGAAGGTATTTAAGGAAAGAGATTTGGATGTAGTGTGGTCCAATGCGCCAGAAATCCTTGTGGATGATGCAGAGGGTCTTGAACTTTATCCTCGCAGCAACCGGGAGCCAGTGGAGAGATTTTAGGGCTGGAGAGAGGCGGTCCCTGGGCTTGAGGCCAAGGATAAGTCTTGCAGTCCTATTCTGGATTGGTTGGAGGGGGCGAACGGAGGAGTTAGGCAGCTTGAGGAAGAGGCTGTTGCAGTAGTCCAGCCTGGAGAGGACCAGAGCTCCGAGTCTCTGGGGGAAGGTGAGGAAAGGGGGAATGCCTCTTAGGAGGTGCAGCTGAAAGTGTGCCTTCTTGGCAAGGTCTCTGATGTGAAGAGAGAAGGAGAGAAAGGAGTCAAAGATGACACCAAGGTGTTTTGCCACACAGCAGGGGGGCCATGGAGGGCAGCCAGAGAGTTGGAGGGAAAGAGGGAGCAGGGGTCGCAATGAGAAGGATCTCTGTCTTACTGGCATTAAGACAGATATCATTAGCCGTGCACCATGTCTGAATAGCAGACAATCAGTCAGGAATGAGAGAGGAAGAGGAGGGGGCAGAGGAGGGAAGCTTAAAGGAGAGCTGCATGTCATCTACATAACACTGGAAGTTAGGAAAGAAGGTGGAGATTAGATGGGTGAGAGGGGCCAGGTGGATGTTGAAGAGCCAAAGCGAGAGGATAGAGCCCTGAGGAGCACCGCAGGTTCAGAGAGAGCTGGAGGAGAGAAAAGGGCCCAGTTGAACCTGGGAAGGACGGTCAGAGAGGAAGGAGGTTAACCAGTCCAGAGTCAGGTCCATTATGCCAAGGGTATCCCAGAGCCGATTTATGAGGGTGGCATGATCGACTGTATCAAAGGTAGAGGAAATGTCAAGAAGGATGAAAATGTAAGGAGAGCTGGAGTCGAGATTAGAGAGCAAGTCTTCACGGGTGTTCAGGAGTGCAGTTTCCGTGCCTCTGGTAGCTCTGAAGCCAGACTGGTGGTCTTGAAGACAACCAACAGATTTAGTGTGGCGGATAAACTGGGAGATGACCAGCTTCTCCAAGAGTTTGCACAGGACTAGGGATAGTGAAGAAAGGGCAGTAGTTAGCCAGACAAGAAGGATCGGCAGAATGATTTCTGAGGAGAGGGTGCACAAGGGAGTGCTTGAGGAGTGAAGGGTCCAGTGGCAAGGGAGTGATTGCAGAAATCAGCCAAGGCTGGAGCAAGGGAGACAATGGGCCTCATTATGAGTTAGGCAGTAGCCGTGCCTGTTTTACAGGCACGGCTTGGCCAAACTCGCTACCAGCACCGCCACCTGTGATTGGGCTATAACCGGCCCATTATGAGTTGAATGGGCCGGTAATTGGCCATTCGCCGGTGGCGGTATTGCCGGGCTTCCGATCCCCATTCTGCCGCCAGAATGCCTGGCGGGCTATCAGGCACCGGCAAGCAGAACTCGTAATTCGGCAGTACGATATGAACGGTGCCATTGCCTTACTGGAACCGTTCATACCGTATCCGCCAACATTATAATGAGGCTCAATGTTGTCCTTGAAAGTTCTTGAGGAGCAGGGGAGCACCTGTTTGGATGAGACTTTCATAGAGCGGACCTGTCTAGAAACCTCACCAGTTGATATGGGAGAGAAAGAGGAATGTTTTAGTAATTAAGTGACAGACCAGAGAGGTGCAGAGGTGCAGAGGTGCAGAGGGACAGTGGCTGGAAATGCAGCGAAATGGGCTGAGGTCATTAGTAGCACTTGCTGTGCACACACCGTGCAGACGCCCAATCACGTTGCAGGGGTGTAGCGGGAAGTGGTGAGGAAAGCAGGAAGAGGGTGGAGGGACGGAGGGAGGAAGGGAAAGTTACTACAGGCTGTGCACCAGGCAAAAAAATGAAAACTGAATAAGATAACAACCAAGGGGCCAAAGGGGCACAGAGCTCTGGAGAGCACTCACCGGCTCACACGGTGGCTGGAAATGCCGTCTTAGATGTCTTTGATGTCTACTCAGTCCAGGCACGGTCCGCTGCCTTGTATGGCAGCGAAATCTGGGGACATGACATTTCCCCCTTTTGTCCATGATAGAAACCAAATTCATAAAGAAAACCCTTAACGTCCCTAACGGTACCACTACCATGTAATTATTGTTGGAACTAGCTTCAAAGCGCTTAGATTTGTGACGCTCTTAAGGCCCTTCCTCTACCGGCTATGCCTAAATTCCGCATCTAACCTGACTTTAAATAATGAGGTATTTAGAGATGTTGTCAAATCGGTTAATGGCAAATCTTGGAAATTATATAGACATCTGTATAATGTACTGCAAAGTATAGGAATTGAAAATGCCTTTATCACACGGTTGTAAGAGGGTAATAAAATCTAAGGTTGCAATCTTGTTCCTGCAGAACCTGATTTCTTTTATCTATCAATCTAACAAGCTTCCCGGGCTACCTGATATTTAAAACCAACACATTGACCCGGAACCTTATCTCAAATCCATGTTCCCGGGCTCATATAGAGCCTCATATGTCAAGTGCAGACTAACATCTTTCCCATTGCAGCATTTACTTACAAATGGTCCCAGGGCTCTACTAAGCATTCACTATTCTATACCTTGGATACTGAATCTGATTTGCACTTCTTGCTGATTTGGCAGGCGTACCGTAAGTTTAGGAGGAGATGGCTTTACCCCATTTTCTTCAAATCCCAGAGAGCTTTGATTTTAGATGCGTACACCTTACGCAAATCCACCATTTCTCAGGATGTTGTCTTTGCCGTTTTTAGCTTTCTGCATAGAGCCTGATACACCCGATCGAAAGCAATTCCACGAATAAAAGGTTAGACGTGAGAGCTCTTTATGAATTGTAGATATGCAAAGAGATGTAACCTTAGTAACTGTTGCACATTGAGATTATTTGCACAATGTTCATGCTTTTTTCGCTGCTCCTTGTTAAGAAAGAACGTCTTGTTTTTAAGTAGTTTTTTATATATTGTATCGTTGCACGAAATTAATGTATCTTGTCTCACTGCAGTATTAAGCATGTATTGTACTTTTATTGGCTTTGCCCAAAATAAAGTTAGTGAACGATTGATTAATTGACCTTGTTTCCCTTTGACAGTTTTGTTTACATGTCCTCCATAATGGGCAAGGGTACGGGTGGGTTAGTGCCCCATCGTCATTTTGGACAAGCTGCCCCTGTGTCCTTAGGTGCTGGTACCTTTTCCGAGAAACCAGTGGTCTATAAAAAAGCATGTGTCTTCAATAAAAGCTAGGGAGGGTCAGTCTATTTTGCATGTCGTATTTCCATCCTATTTTACAAACAAGCACAATAAGGAGGATGTAGTCCTGAGACAATCACATGAACCTAACACCTAAAATATCATTCTCTTTTTGATTGGTTTTACACATCTTCATGTAGTTTGCTAAAAACTAAAATGTGTCTTCCTTGCTGTCTTTCTATTGCTCTTTTCGCCCATGTGTCTTTCCTCCTATCACTTTTCCACCACTATCAATTTCCACCCCTACCATTACTGCAACCGTGCTGCTATGGCTGACTCGTCCCTTTCTTTCTCTGCACACATTTTTGCTATTGCACATAGTTGTCATCACCATCTGGATATCATTGAAAAATCCCCTCCCATCATCACGTTAGTTTCTGTTTAGCTCCTGGAACGCTCTCTCGAATTTCCTCATCTCAATTATCAAACACTGCTGCTACCCCGCCACCGCCCCCTCTCCTTCATGGATGCACAGCTTGCTCTTGTGAAAATCGGCAATGCGTTTTAAGTTAGCTGCATGTGGATGGCCTCTACACTGCCCTTGCGTTCTCAGCCTCCACAATTTGAAGGCATCTATATTGACTCGGAATTTCTCCTCATTTAGAATTTCTGATTCCTGTCTGAATATCTATTGTGGTTTTGCTTGTCATTACCTCTGTTATCTTATCTGACTTCAAACGCTGTCCTCTCGGTAATTGATAAATATATTGATTTTAAAAAATAAAAATCAATCATTACCAATCCAAAACCAACAGATTTACATATCTATTAGTTCTTAACAATCTTAGACATTGGAATCTGAAAAAAAAGTAAGCATTTAATATATTGTTTCCAAAAAGAAGCCGCACACAATTTAATGTCTCCATAATTGTACCTTTTGATGCCTGTTTTCAATTTTACAGCAATTCTCGCGGTACTGCAAAAAGCACAATACAGTGTACATATATTGTTTGCATTTAAAATGAGTTTTTCCTGGGATTATATACTGCACATTTTGTGAAAGGAGACTTTATTTTTACTAAAGTATAACTCTGATGTAGGGTTTTCCAAGCAATGTTCCGGAAGGGAGATGCAGTATGAGGATTGGGCCTAACCTGTTTACAATAAAAAAATAACAGACACACTAAAAACAAAGAACAAGCATCCGAAATAAAAAACAGAAGAAACACTACACAAATACTGAACTCCAAAGTGAATTTTTAATATGTTTTCTAGACAATAGAACATTTTAAATTGGACTTGCACAGACTGGGAATTCGGTCCAGCAGAAAACAACACTCCCAGTTGAATTGTTTTGTGAACATCTCACAGGCTTATGCGAATAGACTTTCCACTGATCATGTGCCTTGCCCAGTCCTCTCACTGCCCATCTCTCCCACCTACAGGTCTGCACTTATGTGGGCATTATCCCTACAATAATGTGCAATGGAAGAAGTTGGGAGGTTTTACAGGATGCAATTGGTTTAGCATGTCTCTTTTTTTGTGGGAGGTAGGGTGATCAATTAAGGACTGAAGTCTCAATGTATTCTTTTATGTAGTATTGTTTATTTATTTTATTCCAAATTCTTTTCCACATAGTGCACTCATCTCTTGCCTTTTGCAGGATATAAACAGAGGGCTCTATGCCAGATATCAAAATGGTCCCTCTCTAGATGACCAATCTTCTTTTCGTTTGCATAGGTACAGCTCTGTCGCTCCACGCATAACAAACATAATAATTAATTTTGCTTGGGCCATGCCATTTTTACTTGGTCCAGTAGAGGAATTGCTCTCCTATCCCACCTACAGCCGTTAACATCCCACCCACCTGAATTGACGGTTGAACCCCCATGACACTCTCCCACATGACAGCACTGCCCATAGTATCTTGACCCAGCCTGTAGTCATGTAAAACATTGCACTGTCAAAAGGCCCACTTTTATGGATTTAAAGGTACGGCATACTCCAGACTAGGACTCTTTCTGCTGGCCAGGGATGCAGTGCACAATGAAAACGCCTTTAAGTTTGTTACATTCAGATTCTATTTTTGAGAAGGCAGCCAACCTGTCTCACACCCCCCTTGACGTTCACCCTGTGTCACAATGGACCACGATCCAGGCCAGTGTGTAATAATTAAATATTTATTGATTTTTAAATTCAAATGAAAATCGAACAGATTCAATATAGGCAGCAATCACCAGTGTGGTGATAATTACACAGCAAAATGAAAAGATACACCTTGTTTAACTTTCTGACATCAGACACAGTAATGCAAATATGAATGAAAACCAGATCACCTTTGGGAACACTTTTAAATGGGACAACTGTTACGCATTCCCCCTGCAACACTCCCTCAAACCCCTGTTAACCAAGCTTTGTGTGGGTGGAGAGGAGTAGCAAGGAGTCAGGTACACTAGGCAAAAATCAGATTGAAAATCCGACCTACCCACCACCCCCCCGAATGGGAGGCCAAAATCGGGTTGTACCCTTGAAAAATGAGCAAAATGGCACTTGGAATTCACTGAATAGTTATTTTACATGTGCGGTTGAATGAATAAGACAAGAATTGGTGTGGCTGTACTGAAGAAGCAAGAACCTACAAGCTACAAGGCAAGGTACTAAACAAAATGCATACAGGTTAGAAAAATCGATTTTGGGAAAGAAAAAAAGTGCAGCAAGAATCACATGTGGCAAAATGGCAATTTCTTTGTTTTCACAGGTTTAAAACAGCAAAACAGCTTAGAAGATGAGCTAAATAGACCGAATCGAAAATCGGATTTACTGATGGGGTACCAAGGCACATAGCAGGTATGATCCTAAAGTGAAAGATGACTCTGGATGGGTGACAGGGATTCTTGATAGGGAAAGAAAGACACGGTACGCGAGAAGGTTAATTTGCAAGGTCAACCTATTCATGCCATGTTCATCTCTATGGGAAATTAATTTATTTATTCAAAACAGTAGTAAGTACTTACACAACGGACTCACATGATTTGGAAAGAATTGCGATAACACATGGAGACTAACACAGATGTTTCTGAGGACAGGATACACAGGGTTCTGACAATTTAAGAAATTACTAGGGTACTTATAGGATTTTTATAGGGTTGGACATAATGCAAGGTAACAGAGCAATGGATGCAGCTTTTTGGTTACTGGGGAAGGGTGATACTTACAAAAAGCACTTGAATTGGGTAGTTTGGACAACTAACCGGGTCTCTGGATAGCGGGACAAGGGTCTGGTCACTGCTCAGCGGCGAAGCTCTCCTTTAAGGGAACAGCGGGACAACCGGGGTCTGGTCACAGTGGATAGCGGGGTGCATCAGCTGGGCAAAGACAGGTCTGGTCACAGGATTCTCCCAAAGGGGTCTGCAGCCTTTCCTCCTTTCTCCCTGAATTATTGGGATTTTTGTAGGGTTTAATTCTGGATAAATGGTTCTGCTTGAATAGGAGGTTCTGACTGGATACGAGGTCCTGCCTGGATCTGCTACCTCTGGCCTGGCTCTGGAGTCTGGAGTCTTGCAGGGTGAATGTTGAATGTCTTGATCTCTAGATTTTGAGTCTTGGAGTTAGGAATGTGGATTTTTGAATGTTCTGGCTTTGGAATGTCTCCTCCTTACATAGGCCGGATGACATCAGAGGATTTTTACTATGTGGGAGGAATTAACCGGGACATAACTCCAAGATGGGATAGGTCGGGCTGTGGAATGTCGCCACCTCACTGTAAGCAGATTGGACCCAGAGAAGTGACATCAGTTTTAGTGTGGGTGTTTTATGATGTGCATTGTTATACCACAGTTAAGAAATGCTTTTTCCTACTCCACACGGCAAGAAGAATTCTACCTTTCCTCTCCTTCACACACAAAACACTCACTATCGTCGCCCTAATCATGTCAAAAATTGACTATGCAAACAGCCTCTACCTCAGAATACCAGAATACCTCCTGAAGAAACTGCAACGGATCCAAAATGCAGCAGCAAGACTAATCCTCAAACTATCCAGAAGAGACCACATCACTCCAGCCCTAAAAACACTACACTGGCTCCCAGTAAAACATTGCACCACCTTCAAAACAATGTGCATAACGCACAGGGCAATCAGCAACAAGGAGCAGAAATCCTACAAAAGAAAATTACAGTCTACAAACCAACGAGACCCCTCCAATCAAACAACGAAATCCGCCTGGAACTCAAACCATACCTTACGAAAAAAGAAAAAACTTGGAGGCCCCTCCTTCTACCACTTAGCCACAAAAACCTGGAACAACATCCCAAAAGAAATAAGAAACACTAAAGATCACCTAAAATTCAGGAAATCACTAAAATCCTGGCTCTTCAACACCACAGACTAAATCTGGAAACCAAAACGGGAAAAAGGATGACTAAACCAGAAAGGACACAGACATCCCCGACCCGAGTGGGTAACTCCCACGGCACCTGGATGGGTGACACCGGATAGACTGGAACACAGGCGGCACGCACGGATAATGAGTCAACTACCCCAGACAATCCCACCAACACTTTCGCCCACCACTTAGTTACCGCCAGGTATCACAGTGGTGTGGAATTGCCGAGATATTGGCAATCACCACACTACCTGAGAGGTTGACATTGGCAGGTGCACTGGCCACAGAAGTAATGAAGGGAGGATAAGGGGAGCTATAAGAGAACATGTTAGAGGTGGGGGCCAGAGGAGTAGGGAACCTGTATGCCAGTCAGACCCAGATCAGGACAGAGCCACATCAGGGGAGACTATGCAAGCCGAGTGCCTCAATTCAGGATAGAGACACAAATTAACCAACCCTACCAACAATTTCCCTTTCTGCATACACCTCTCAAACTCCAAACCAAACACAACCAAAACCTACAGCACAACAAACCGCACAAACGTCACTACATTGCAACAACAAAACAAAAACACACATAGTCTTGCACAACAGTACACAATGACTACCGGCCGCAAACACCCCAGGCCCAGCCAACGAACCCACCGGGCTGAGGCTGCCAACAGCACATCACTGCTCTCTTGCACTTTTCCTGCTTCCTCCCACTAACTCAACCTCCCCTCCTCTCTCAGAGCCACCAGAGCACCAGGGGACCACTCCGGTGGTGATAGTGCGCGGTACAAATGTCCTTTAACATTAACATTAAGTTACTTTTGCCAAAATCAGTTATGAAACAAAACCCTTATATTTACAATTGTTATGCTCCTGAAAATCAGATAGGTAGATCCCATATTTTACAAGGAACATGCCATTCTAAACCCCAAGTTTGTACGATGCTGTTTTGTCCTTCTGGCAATCTTTCGCAATTTCTATGGAAAATATTTCCCCTAAAATCTACAAATGGATACACAGAAGGCTATCAATGTCAGACATATTTGCATCAATTTGTACATCTGTGTCATGTACGCTTTCTTCAGAAATGCCCCTTTAATGTCATTCACGTCCCCCACATTATAGGATAACCCACATAGTCTTGTTTAATGGTGCGAAAATCACATTAAAAACCATAATAATTTCACATTACTGCATTTTCAGATAAATGTCTTAATATAAAAAGTCTTTTAAATCAAGTGGGCTGGCTTTGTTCCCAAAAGTGGGCAGTCTTTCCACCCCCCCAGCCAAATGTCTTTCACTGGTCAACCTTGCACAGAGGTTGCCATGGATTCTTCTTTGAAGTCTTTCAGTTTGAATGCAGGGGATTTCACACTTCTGAGGCAAACACATGGGTTGGCTTCCTCCTTTGTTCTTAGGAGCATCTCTGCCATGCAGTATGAGACACCCTGTAATTATCACACCTGGCAGTCCATTGAACAGGGCCCCTGCCCTGGCAGTATCAAAATCACGGGTGGGTGCGGAATTTGGCCTTTAAGCCAAACTGGTCTGACAGGAATGCCTGGGCAAAAGCCAAGGTTACAGTTTACTTAAGTTCATTCACGAGAAGAGAGCACAATCAATACATCTTTCTTGGGCATTTTCTCAAATGTGCTGAAGCCATTGAGTGACTGAAACATGCCGCACAAAAAACGAACATCAATTGGAAAAGCTCCATCTGATGCAAACCGAAAATCAATACCAAGAGCTTCTGAAACACAACAATAAACAGCAGCATGACTTGGCGACCAGAGGACAAGCACAGCTTTCTCCAGGGCAAATGAGGTGCCAGAGCAAACTGAAGCAGGACTTGCCGACAAGAGGACAAGAGCAACATCCTCCAGGTCACTTGAGACACCACTCGATCAGGACACAGGCAACGCCGGGTACTCCAGCCAGTATATATATATAATGGCAAAGGCCTCAGCTGCTATCAGATGGTCTAGGTTAAGACAGTAACATTTAAATACATTGCTCGCCTCACCTTTTAGTGCACTGCCCCCATATTAACTGGATGAGATCCCTGCCAAATTCGGTCAATGCCAGCAATCACATATTCACTGACATAGCGCATCACACATCAACCCACACCCCTACCACATATATCTGCTAATTTGAACATTACAGTAAAAATCATCTCTGTCAAAGAAATGATCACTTTCATTCAATTGCAAACATACCTCGCAATGACCTTTAATGCAATGCACTGTACTGTTTATCATGTATGTTCAGATCATGATCTGCAGAGCTCCCAGACAACCAAAAACACTTTGAGTCCATGAAAATGGCAGGAATGCACTATACAAATATTGCATCGTATAACCTGACATAACATTCCATCAAGCAGCTCTACCCAGTTCATTGATTTATCAACACACTTCAAATAGCCCTTGAGTTGTACACGTACCAATTCAGTTAGATTTAGACCCAGGAGGAGCCCTATCACAATGAAAGGCCTGCATTTCATGAATTCTGCAGTTGAGGAATGTTGTTTCTGGGTCTTGTGAATATCTGGGCATCGACTGGGGTGTTCCTGTCCTACTGTCCTACTCTCCCTACCCTAAATGTACAGGTACCCACAATCCTTCAAAGAGTGTTATTTTTTGCCACTTCGAAATCAAGAGATTTTTTTATGCCATTTATGAAAGGAGACCAGACATTTCGAGACTGATCGACGCCGAGCGAGAGAGGCGCATTGCGTCAAGGGAGAATGGAGGCTACAGCATGGAGGAATATAGTAGGGAGAGCGGGAGGATGTATATATATATATATATTTCCATTTAGAATAACATGTGGATACGCTATTCCCTCGAGCTGCACTCCTCACCATGCAGTACCAAGCATGAGGTTCCAAAAATACCTTGTTACGGTTTGATAGTTGAAAAAGAAACTGCACCGGTTGTGTGCATTTAAACAACCTTTATTGAATCATTGCAGTTCTTTTAAAAAGGAACATTTCCCAGTTACATCATTAGCCAGACGGCAGCCTGACGCGTTTAGCCACAACCTTGTGGCTTGTTCACAGTTACTCCTCCCCCTTTGGGAGTTTGTTTTTAAACCCAACACCACACCATGGTGACAGACTCAGAAGAGGTGACTTACAAAAAGATGGTACTATGGTTAGTAGCCATGTTGGATTGGGCTACTAAGTCCAAGCTATCCATATCACAAAAAATGAAGAAAATAAACCTAAAAAGTAAAAGCATTATTTTCAACGTTTGTAATAGAACATACATGTTCGTATCATAATTTCATTATAAAAAGACATGGTATTTAACAAAAATCTCCATGCTCGATACGCTAATCAAGGCTATGTATGTTATGTTTCAGAGGGCTGTTATATTTCACCTACTGCATGGTAGGAGATGTTATGTGGTTACGAAATGCATAATGCATTTCTAGGGGTCATGTTTAAAGTACATAGTGCATTTTAAAACGAAAGCTATTTTCCTCTTAGAATGTTCCCAGCTCGTAGATATATGATATGGAATCAAGGCTCCTTATTCATCTAAAAATGCATTTACCAACACTAGGATAGTTTACCACAATAGTACTATGAACATATGCATATGTGGCATAATGTCATGTGTTGCATCAAAGTTACTTTGCCAGTGCAAAATTGCAGACTATAAAGTGCATAGTGCATTGTGCATTCTAATAATAAAAAGGGCCATGTCTGGGTTTGCAAATACATACTAAAAAGTACAAAGCACGTTCCTATGATAGATAAATGTTACACATTTTTAAAGCAGCCTTAACATGGTATAAAGTGCATAGTGCCTTCCTATGATCAATGTCACATATATGACCCATAAAAACCCCAATAGCGAATACGACAACACATATTTACAATGAATATATCCTACTTGATGTGCAAAGAGGCGATTTAAAGAAATATTCTGTACAGTACCATATGTGCTATGCAACAGTGAACAAGTATCTAGACATTTCTAAGTCCATATATTGCCCTTTTGACCATTTATACATACAAATAGCCTTTGATCTTGATATGGATTGAAAGCCATATATTGCAAGTTACCATAAAAAAGTGAATGGAATAAGAAACCATTAAAAATTAAAAGGAAGAGAAAAGAAAGAGAAACCTTTACAGACAACCAAACATCAGGTATTCTAAGATAAAGTCCTTAAAATTAATAATGAGAGACATTCTCTGGGCACTCTGAATTCAATGTAGTACAATGATTAGGACTGCAAGAAAGTATATAGTTCCTCATCAACGTTGTGACCAACAGGGGTCTTACTCTCAAAATCGAGAATGAATTTGGTCTCTTCTTGTCAGAGTATTTTCTCATTATCACCTCCTCTAGGGCTTGGAATAACCCTATGTATACCAAAAAATTTAAGACTTGCTGGGTCCCCATTGTGGAATTCAGAATAGTGCTTGGCCATAGGATATGTACAGTCTTTATTAATGATGACTCTGACGTGCTGTAGGATACATATCTTCAATTTGCATTTGGTACTTCCCACGTACCAATTTTAGACACGGGCATATCAGAACATAAACCACCAGCTCTGATTCACAAGTGATTTTACTTTTTATGTAAACCAGATGCTTCAAAATTGGATGGATGTAACTTTTACAAATTTTGCGTACTTTCAAATCTTGCATCTGGTACATTTCAGGAAACCCCTTCCTGATGTGGAAAGCCAGTTAGTGCTAGCATCACTCTTTTCTACAGCCATATAGCCGTTCACCACTAGATCTTTGATAGAGGTACTTTTTCTAAAGGTGATATCCAGATGGTCATTCAATAGGCTACCTATATCTTTATCGGCTTTCAGCGCCTTCCAATATCTTTTGATTATCCTTTTGATAGTTGGTGCGTGGCTTCCAAATGTCAAAATCATATATATATATATATATATATATATATATATATATATATATATATATATATATATATATATATATATATATATATATTCAGTGAAAATACTTTGTTAACGGGACGTTATGGTTAAGTTGCGCTACTAAAAACCTATGAAATTCAGTGAAAAAACTTTGTCAAAGGGACGTTATGGTTCCAAGTAAAACCGAAAAACCCTTGAAATTCGCCAGTTATGGTAAGCTAAGCAACCATAACTCGCGCCACCACCGTGCACTGCTAAGACTAACACCCAGGACATCAAAAATGACATCACAAATGTCATTGATGACATCACTGATGACATCACATGTGTATGTACTTTTCATGAAATATGTGTACAAGGGATTCTTATTATAATGTTGCGAAAAAAGTGTCAAGGATCATTGCAATAAATATCATACCCTAATTAGTGCATTGAACGATGCATTGATATAAATAGCATTCTATTATGGGGTTCTATCTAGTATACTAAGCTACTCATACAGAAACATAACATTGTGTGCAGCGTACAAGATGAAGGTAAAATATTTGTAATGTTAATATGTTGAATAATGAAATGATAATTGTTTTCTTAATAGATTTTTGTGTACTGTGAAATATGTAATACGTAGCTAATAAAACACATGTATTACATAATTGCATTACTATAGACAAAACACAAAGACACAAGAACACATACCAATATGGGTATATACAGGGAAAGTGAAGTTAGCAAAAAAGCACAAATAGTAGCAGAAACAATTCACAACTTAACTGATTATTTTCATGCAAATAAATGATTCCTCTGTTTCAAAGCTGCTATTTACCCTATGTATATGTATCACTTGATGTGATTGGACCCACAGGGAAATCACAGCCATAAAAAAAAAACAACAGAACTATCAGAAAGTGCTTATAAGTCTATTGATTATCTTTATGCACAAAAAGGATTGCTGTCTTTCAAGCTTGTGTCTTCTTGTATGTATATGTTTCATATGATTTGACAGGACTCTAAGGGAATTACTGTAAGAACCTACTTGAAGGATACGTCTACAAATAAAATAACATTTTTAGTTTCTGACTATTACTGAAGAAAACCATGTGGCCTAGATATGTCAGCAAAAGAAAAAAGAGTGAGCCAGACATGTGATGTCATCAGTGATGTCATCAATGGCATTTGTGATGTCATCTTTGATGTCCTGGGTGTTAGTCTTAGCAGTGCACGGTGGTGGCGCGAGTTATGGTTGCTTAGCTTACCATAACTGGCGAATTTCAAGGGTTTTTCGGTTTTACTCGGAACCATAACGTCCCTTTGACAAAGTTTTTTCACTGAATTTCATAGGTCTTTAGTAGCGCAACTTAACCATAACATTCCGTTAACAAAGTTTTTTCACTGAATTTCATAGGTTTTTAGTAGTGCAACTTAACCATAACGTCCCTGTAACATTTTTTTAACTAAATTTTAAAGGTTTTTATTAGTGCAACGTCACCATAACATCCTTTTCAATAGATGAAGACCACTAACATCTTATGTCCTGAAAGTGGGAACGCCGGGTGCTAAAAAAAACAAAACGATTTTCCTTCCTACACCGGGACGCCTGCGGCGTCCCGGTGTAGGAAGGAAAATCTTTTACCAAGATGGCCACCATGGAAAGGGAAGGCGCGGTGTATAAAGAACACAACAGGGCATGAGCGGGGGGCGGGGGGGAACAGGGGAGACACATGGGCGACACATGGGCATGAGCGGGGGGTGAGAGGGAACAGGGTACAAACGGGGCATGAGCAGGGGGTGGGGGGAAAAGGAAGGAAACACGGGGCATGAGCGGTGGTGGGGGGAACACGAGAGAGACACGGGGCATGAGCAGTGGGTGGGGAGGAACATGAGGGAGACACGGGGGCATGAGCGGGGGAGGTACAGGGCACACACGGGACATGAGCGGGGGTGGGGGGGAAAGGAGAGAGACAGGGGGCATGAGCGGGGGCTGGGGGGAACACGAGGGAGACACGGGGCATAAGTGGGGGGGTGGGCGGTAACACGAGGGAAACACGAGGCATGAGCGGGGGGTGGGGGGAACACGAGGGAGACACGGGGCACGAGCGGGGGGTGGGGGGCAACAGGAGACAGACACGGGGCATGAGAGGGGGGTGGGGCCAACAAGAGAGAGACACAGGGCATGAGCGGGGGGTGGGGAGAACAGGAGACAGACACGGTGCATGAGCGTGGGGGTGGGGAGAACAGGAGACAGACACGGGGCATGAGCAGGGGATGGGGGGAACAGGAGACAGATAAGGAGCATGAGCGGGGGTGGGGAGAACAGGAGACAGACACGGGGCATGAGTGGGGGGTGGGGGGAACAGGAGACAGATACGGGGCATGAGCAGGGGTGGGGAGAACAGGAGAGAGACACGGGGCATGAGCGCGGAGTGGGGGGATACAGGAGACAGACACGGGGCATGGGTGGGGGCAACAGGAGACAGACACGGGGCATGAGTGGGGGGTGGGGGGGAACAGGAGACAGACACGGGGCATGAGCGGGGGGTGGGGGGAACAGAAGACAGACATGGGGCATGAGCGGGGGAGTGGGGGGCAACAGGAGAGAGACACGGGGCATGAGCGGGGGGTGGGGGGGTACAAGAGACAGACACGGGGCATGAGCAGGGGGTGGGGGGCAACAGGAGAGAGACACGGGGCATGAGCAGGGGGGTGGGGAGAACAGGAGACAGACACGGTGCATGAGCGTGGGGGTGGGGAGAACAGGAGACAGACATGGGGCATGAGCGGGGGATGGGGGGAACAGGAGACAGATACAGGGCATGAGCGGGAGTGGGGAGAACAGGAGACACACGGGGCATGAGTGGGGGATGGGGGGAACAGGAGACAGATACGGGGCATGAGCAGGGGTGGGGAGAACAGGAGAGAGACACGGGGCATGAGCGCGGAGTGGGGGGTACAGGAGACAGACACGGGGCATGGGTGGGGGCAACAGGAGACAGACACGGGGCATACGCGGGGGGTGGGGGGAACAGGAGACAGACACGGGGCATGAGCGGGGGGTGGGGGGAACAGAAGACAGACATGGGGCATGATCAGGGGGTGGGGGGCAACAGGAGAGAGACACGGGGCATGAGCAGGGGGGTGGGGGGTACAGGAGACAGACACGGGGCATGAGCGGGGGGTGGGGGGCAACATGAGAGAGACACGGGACATGAGCGGGTGGGGGGAACAGGTGACAGACACGGGGCATGAGCGGGGGGGCAACAGGAGACAGACACTGGGCATGAGCGGGGGTGGGGGGTACAGGAGACAGACACGGGGCATGAGCGGGGGGTGGGAGGCAACAGGAGAGAGACACGGGCATTAGCGGGGGGTGGGGGAACAGGAGACAGACACGGGGCATGAGTGGGGGGAACAACAGAGACAGACACGGGGCATGAGCGGGGGGTGGGGGGCAACAGGAGACAGACACGGGGCATGAGCGCGGGGTGGGGGGCAACAGGAGACAGACACGGGGCATGAGTGGGGGGTGGGTGGCAAAAGGAGACAGACACGGGGCATGAGCGGGGGTGGGGGGGAACAGGAGACAGACACGGGGCATGAGCGGGGGATGGGGGGAACAGGAGACAGATACAGGGCATGAGCGGGGGTGGGGAGAACAGGAGACACACGGGGCATGAGTGGGGGATGGGGGGAACAGGAGACAGATACGGGGCATAAGCAGGGGTGGGGAGAACAGGAGAGAGACACGGGGCATGAGCGCGGAGTGGGGGGTACAGGAGACAGACACGGGGCATGGGTGGGGGCAACAGGAGACAGACACGGGGCATGAGCGGGGGTGGGGGGAACAGGAGACAGACACGAGGCATGAGCGGGGGGTGGGGGGAACAGAAGACAGACATGGGGCAGGAGTGGGGGAGTGGTGGGCAACAGGAGAGAGACACAGGGCTTGAGCGGGGGGTGGGGGGCTACAAGAGACAGACACGGGGCATGAGCAGGGGGTGGGGGGCAACAGGAGAGAGACACGGGGCATGAGCAGGGGGGTGGGGGGTACAGGAGACAGACACGGGGCATGAGCGGGGGGTGGGGGGCAACATGAGAGAGACACGGGACATGAGCGGGTGGAGGGAACAGGTGACAGACACGGGGCATGAGCGGGGGGGCAACAGGAGACAGACACTGGGCATAAGCGGGGGGTGGGGGGTACAGGAGACAGACACGGGGCATGAGCGGGGGGTGGGAGGCAACAGGAGAGAGACACGGGCATTAGCGGGGGGTGGGGGAACAGGAGACAGACACGGGGCATGAGTGGGGGGAACAACAGAGACAGACACGGGGCATGAGCGGGGGGTGGGGGGCAACAGGAGACAGACACGGGGCATGAGTGGGGGGTGGGTGGCAAAAGGACACAGACACGGGGCATGAGCGGGGGTGGGGGGAACAGGAGACAGACACGGAGCATGAGCGGGGGTCGGGAGAACAGGAGACAGACACGGGGCATGAGTGGGGGCTGGGGGGCAACAGGAGACAGACACGGGGCATGAGCAGGGGGTGGGGGGCAACAGGAGACAGACACGGGGCATGAGCGGGGGGTGGGGGCAACAGGAGACAGACACGGGGCATGAGTGGGGGGTGGGGGGCAACAGGAGAGACACAGGGCATGAGCGGGGGTGGGGGGAACAGGAGACAGACATGGGGCATGAGCGAGGGGTGGGGGGAACAGGAGACAGACACGGGGCATGAGCGGGGGGTGGGGGGAACAACAGACACGGGGCATGAGCGGGGGGTGGGGAGAACAGACACGGGGCATGAGCGGGGGGTGGGGGGAAACAGGAGACAGACACGGGGCATGAGCGGGGGGTGGGAGGAACAGGAGACAGACACGGGGCATGAGCAGGGGGTGGGGGGCAACAGGAGACAGACACGGGGCATGAGCGGGGGTTGGGAGGAACAGGAGACAGACACGGGGCATAAGCGGGGCGTGGGGAGAACAGGAGACAGACACGGGGCATGAGCAGGGGGGTGGGGGGCAACAATAGAGAGACACGGGGCATGAGCGGGTGGGGAAACAGGAGACAGACACGGGGCATGAGCGCGGAGTGGGGGGTACAGGAGACAGACACGGGGCATGGGTGGGGGCAACAGGAGACAGACATGGGGCATGAGCGGGGGGTGGGGGGAACAGGAGACAGACACGGGGCATGAGCGGGGGGTGGGGGGAACAGAAGACAGACATGGGGCATGAGCGGGGGAGTGGGGGGCAACAGGAGAGAGACACAGGGCATGAGCGCGGGGTGGGGGTACAAGAGACAGACACGGGGCATGAGCAGGGGGTGGGGGCAACAGGAGAGAGACACGGGGTATGAGCGGGGCTGGGGGGCAACATGAGAGAGACACGGGACATGAGCGGGTGGGGGGAACAGGAGACAGACACGGGGCATGAGTGGGGGGAACAACAGAGACAGACACGGGGCATAAGCGGGGGGTGGGGGCAACAGGAGACAGACACGGGGCATGAGCGGGGGGGTGGGGGGCAACAGGAGACAGACACGGGGCATGAGCAGGGGGTGGGGGGCAAAAGGAGACAGACACGGGGCATGAGCGGGGGTGGGGGGGAACAGGAGACAGACACGGAGCATGAGCGGGGGGTCGGGAGAACAGGAGACTGACACGGGGCATGAGCGGGGGATGGGGGGCAACAGGAGACAGACACGGGGCATGAGCAGGGGCTGGGGGGCAACAGGAGACAGACACGGGGCATGAGTGGGGGGTGGGGGGCAACAGGAGACAGACACGGGGCATGAGCGGTGGGTGGGGGCAACAGGAGAGACACGGGGCATGAGCGGGGGGTGGGGGGAACAGGAGACAGACACGGGGCATGAGCGAGGGGTGGGGGGAACAGGAGACAGACACGGGGCATGAGCGGGGGTGGGGGGAACAACAGACACGGGGCATGAGCGGGGGGTGGGGAGAACAGACACGGGGCATGAGCGGGGGGTGGGGAGCAACAGGAGACAGACACGGGGCATGAGCGGGGGGTGGGTGGAACTGGAGACAGACACGGGGGCAGAGCGGGGGGTGGGGAGAACAGGAGACAGACACGGGGCATGAGCAGGGGGGTGGGGGGCAACAAGAGAGAGACACAGGGCATGAGCGGGTGGGGGGAATAGGAGACAGACACAGGGCATGAGCGGGTGGGGAAACAGGAGACAGACACGGGACATGAGCGGGGGGTGGGGGCAACAGGAGATAGACACGGGGCATGAGCGGGGGTGGGGGAACAGGACACAGACACGGGGCATGAGTGGGGGTGGGGAGAACAGGAGACAGACACGGGGCATGAGCGGGGGGCGTGTGGGGCAACAGGAGACAGACATGGCACATGAAGGGAACAGGAGACAGATACGGGGCATGAGCGGGGGGTGGGGAGAACAGGAGACAGACACGGGGCATGAGCGGGGGGAACAGAAGACAGACACGGGGCATGAGCGGGGGTTGGTGGGAAGGGGAGAGAGACACACGGGGCATGAGCGACGCGTGGGGGTGGGATAGAGACACACTGGGCATCAGGTGGGGTTTGGGGGGTGGGAGAGAGACTAACACGGGGCATGAGCACGGGGTGGGGGGTGATCGGTAGGGAGAGAGACACACGGGGCATGAGCGGGGGTGGGCGGGAGGGAGAGAGACACACGGGGCATGAGCGGGGGGTGGGCGGGAGGGAGAGAGACACACGGGGCATGAGCGGGTGGTGGGCGGGAGGGAGAGAGACACACGGGGCATGAGCGGGGGTGGGGGGGAGGGAGAGAGACACACGGGGCATGAGCGGGGGGTGGGGGGAAGGGGAGAGAGACATGCGGGGCATGAGCGGGTGGTGGGGGGAGGGACAGAGACACACGGGGCATGAGCGGGGGGTGGGGGGAGGTAGAGATACACACGGGGCATGAGCGGAGGGGTGGGGGGGAGGGGAGAGAGTCACACGAGGCATGAGGGGGAGAGACACACAGGGCATGAGCGGGGGTGGGCGGGAGGCGGAAAGACACGGGGCAAGAGCGGGGGTGGGCGGGAGGGGAAAAGACACGGGGCAAGAGCGGGGGTGGGCGGGAGGGGAAAAGAGACACGGGGCATGAGCGGGGGGTGGGCGGGAAGGGAAAGAGACACGGGGAAAGAGCGGGGGTGGGCGGGAGGGGGAAAGAGACACGGGGCAAGAGCAGGGGTGGGCGGGAGGGGAAAGAGACACAGGGCAAGAGCGGGGGTAGGCGGGAGGGGGAAAGAGACACGGGGCAAGAGCGGGGGTGGGCGGGAGGGGGAAAGAGACACAGGGCAAGAGCGGGGGTGGGCGGAAGGGGGAAAGAGACACGGGGCAAGAGCAGGGGTGGGCGGGAGGCGGAAAGAGACACGGGGCAAGAGCGGGGTGGGCGGGAGGGGGAACGACACACGGGGAAAGAGCGGGGGTGGGGGGAGGGAGACAGACACACGGGGCAAGAGCGGGGGTGTGGGGAGGGAGACAGACACACGGGGCAAGAGCGCGAGGCATGAGCGGGGGGTGGGGGGAGGGAGACACACGAGCATGAGCTGGGGGGGGAGGTAGACACGCGGGGCAAGAGCGGGGGTGGGCAGGAGGGGGAAAGACATGGGGCAAGAGCGGGGGTCGGCGGGAGGGGGCAAGAGCGGGGGTGGGCGGGAGGGGGAAAGAGACACAGGGCATGAGCGGGGGGCTGGGCGGGAGGGGGAAAGAGAAACAGGACAAGAGCGGGGGTGGGCGCGAGGGGAAAGAGACACTGGTAAAGAGCGGGGGAGGGCGGGAGGGGAAAGACACATGGGGCAAGAGTGGGGGTGGGGGCGAGGGGGCAAGAGCAGGGGTGGGCAGGAGGGGGAAAGAGACACGGGGAAAGAGCGGGGGTGGGCGTGAGGGGGAAAGAGACACGGGGCAAAAGCGGGGGTGGGCGGGAGGGGGAAAGACACACGAGGCATGAGTGGGGGGTGGGGGGAGGGAGACAGACACACGAGGCATGAGCGGGGGTGCGGGGGAGGGAGAGAGACACACGGGGCATGAGCGGGGTGGGGGGGCGGGAGAGAGACACTCGAGGCATGAGCGGGGGTGGGGGGGCGGGAGAGAGACACACAGGGCATGAGCGGGGGCGGAGGGGGCGGGAGAGAGACACACGGGGGAATGAGCGGGGGGTGGGTGGGAGGGTGAGAGACACACGGGGCATGAGCGGGGGTGGGGGGGCGGGAGACACACACGGGGCATGAGCGGGGGGTGGGCGGGAGGGAGAGAGACACACGGGGCATGAGCGGGTGATGGGCGGGAGGGAGAGAGACACACGGGGCATGAGCGTGGGTGGGGGGGAGGGAGAGAGACACACGGGGCATGAGCGGGGGGGTGGGGGGAAGGGGAGAGAGACACACGGGGCATGAGCGGGGGTGGGGGGAGGGACAGAGACACATGGGGCATGAGCGGGGGGTGGGGGGGAGGTAGAGATACACACGGGGCATGAGCGGAGGGGTGGGGGGGAGGGAGAGAGTCACATGGGGCATGAGCCGGAGGGGGAGAGACACACGGGGCATGAGCAGGGGTGGGCGGGAGGGGCAAAGACACGGGGCAAGAGCGGGGGTGGGCGGGAGGGGGAAAGACACGGGGCAAGAGCGGGGGTGGGCAGGAGGGGGAAAGAGACACGGGGCATGAGCGGGGGGTGGGCGGGAGGGGGAAAGAGACACGGGGCAAGAGCGGGGGTGGGCGGGAGGGGGAAAGAGACACGGGGCAAGAGCGGGGGTGGGCGGGAGGGGGAAAGAGACATGGGGCAAGAGCGGGGGTGGGCGGGAGGGGGAAAGAGGCACGGGGCAAGTGCGGGGGTGGGCGGGAGGTGGAAAGAGACACGGGGCAAGAGCGGGGGTGGGCGGGAGGGGGAAAGAGACACAGGGCAAGAGCGGGGTGGGCGGGAGAGGGAAAGAGACACGGGGCAAGAGCAGGGGTGGGCGGGAGGCGGAAAGAGACACGGGGCAAGAGCGGGGGTGGGCGGGAGGGGGAACGACACACGGGGCAAGAGCGGGGGTGGGGGGAGGGAGACAGACACACGGGGCAAGAGTGCGAGGCATGAGCGAGGGGTGTAGGGAGGTTCGACACACGAGCATGAGCGGGGGGTGGGGGGAGGGAGACACACGGGGCAAGAGCGGGGGTGGGTGGGAGGTGGAAAGACACGGGGCAAGAGCGGGGGTGGGCGGGAGGGGGCAAGAGCGGGGTGGGCGGGAGGGGGAAAGAGACACGGGGCATGAGCGGGGGTGAGCGGGAGGGGGAAGAGACATGGGGCAAGAGCGGGTGTGGGCGGGAGGGGAAAGAGACACTGGGCAAGAGCGGGGGAGGGCGGGAGGGGAAAGACACATGGGGCAAGAGCGGGGGTGGGGGGAGGGAGACAGACACACGGTGCAAGAGCGGGGTGGGGGAGGGTAGACAGACACACGGGGCAAAAGCGGGGGTGGGGGGGAGGGAGACAGACACACGAGGCATGAGCGGGGGGTGGGGGGGACAGACACACGGGGCATGAGCGGGGGGTGGGGGGGAGGGAGACAGACACACGGGGCATGAGCGTGAGGGGGAGAGACACATGGGACATGAGCGGGGGGTGGGCGGGAGGGGGAGAGAGACACAGGACATGAGCGGGGGGTGGGGGGAGGGATGACAGACACACGGGGCATGAGCGGGAGGGGGAGAGACACACGGGACATGAGCGGGGGGTGGGCGGGAGGGGGAGAGACACACGGGACATGAGCGGGGGGTGGGCGGGAGGGGGAGAGACACACGGGGCATGGCCGGGGTTGGGCGGGAGGGGGAAAGACACAGGGCATGAGCGGGGGTGGGCGGAGGGGGAAAGACACGGGGCATGAGCAGGGGTGGGCAGGAGGGGGAAAGACATGGGGCATGAGCGGGGGTGGGCGGGAGGGCGAAAGAGACACGGGGCAAGAGCGGGGGTGGGCGGGAGGGGGAAAGAGACACGGGGCAAGAGCGGGGGTGGGCGGGAGGGGGAAGAGACATGGGGCAAGAGCAGGGGTGGGCGGGAGGGGGAAAGAGACACGGGGCATTGGCGGGGTGGGCGGGAGGGGGAACGACACACGGGGCAAGAGCGGGGGTGGGGGGAGGGAGACAGACACACGGGGCAAGAGCGGGGGTGTGGGGAGGGAGACAGACACACGGGGCAAGAGCGCGAGGCATGAGCGGGGGGTGGGGGGGAGGGAGACACACGGGGCAAGAGCGGGGGTGGGTGGGAGGTGGAAAGACACGGGGCAAGAGCGGGGGTGGGCGGGAGGGGGCAAGAGTGGGGTGGGCGGGAGGGGGAAAGAGACATGGGGCAAGAGCGGGGGTGGGGGGAGGGAGACACACACGGTGCAAGAGCGGGGGTGGGGGGAGGGTAGACAGACACACGGGGCAAGAGCGGGGGTGGGGGGAGGGAGACAGACACGAGGCATGAGCGGGGGGTGGGGGGGACAGACACACGGGGCATGAGCGGGGGGTGGGGGGAGGGAGACAGACACACGGGGCATGAGCGTGAGGGGGAGAGACACACGGGACATGAGCGGGGGGTGGGCGGGAGGGGGAGAGAGACACAGGACATGAGCGGAGGGTGGGGGGGAGGGATGACAGACACACGGGGCATGAGCGGGAGGGGGAGAGACACACGGGACATGAGCGGGGGTGGGCGGGAGGGGGAGAGACACACGGGACATGAGCGGGGGGTGGGCGGGAGGGGGAGAGACACACGGGGCATGGCCGGGGTTGGGCGGGAGGGGGAAAGACACAGGGCATGAGCGGGGGTGGGCGGGAGGGGGAAAGACACGGGGCATGAGCGGGGGTGGGCGGGAGGGGGAAAGACATGGGGCATGAGCGGGGGTGGGCGGGAGGGCGAAAGAGACACGGGGCAAGAGCGGGGGTGGGCGGGAGGGGGAAAGAGACACGGGGCAAGAGCGGGGGTGGGCGGGAGGGGGAAGAGACACGGGGCAAGAGCAGGGGTGGGCGGGAGGGGGAAAGAGACACGGGGCATGAGCGGGGGGTGGGTGGGAGGGGGAAAGAGACACGGGCCAAGAGCGGGGGTGGGCGGGAGGGGGCAAGAGCAGGGGTGGGCGGGAGGGGGAAAGAGACACGGGGAAAGAGCGGGGGTGGGTGTGAGGGGGAAAGAGACACGGGGCAAAAGCGGGGGTGGGCGGGAGGGGGAAAGACACACAGGGCAAGAGCGGTGGTGGAGGGGAGGGAGACAGACACACGGGGCAAGAGCGGGGGTGGGGGGAGGGAGACAGACACACGAGGCATGAGCAGGGGGTGGGGGGAGGGAGACAGACACACGAGGCATGAGTGGGGCTGGGGGGAAGGGGAGAGAGACACGGGGCATGAGCGGGGGTGCGGGGGAGGGAGAGAGACACACGGGGCATGAGCGGGGGTGGGGGGGCGGGAGAGAGACACACAGGGCATAAGCGGGGGTGGGGGGGCGGGAGAGAGACACACGGGGCATGAGCGGGGGGTGGGCGGGAGGGTGAGAGACACACGGGGCGGGGGTGCGGGAGAGAGACACACGGGGCAGGAGCGGGGGGTGGGGGAAGGGGAGAGAGACACGGGGCATGAGCGGGGGTGGGGGAGGGAGGGAGTCACACGGGGCATGAGCGGGGGGTGGGGGGAAGGGGAGAGAGACACACGGGGCATGAGCGGGGGGTGGGCGGCGGGTGGGGAGAGACACACGGGGCATGAGCGGGTGGTGGGTGGCGGGTGGGGAGAGACACACGGACATGAGCGGGGGGTGGGCGGCGAGTGGGGAGAGACACACGGGGCATGAGCGGGGGTGGGCGGCGGGTGGGGAGAGACACACGGACATGAGCAGGGGGTGGGGGTGGGGAGAGACACACGGGACATGAGCAGGGGGTGGGCGACGGGTGGGGAGAGACACACGGGACATGAGCGGGGGGTAAGCGGCGGGTGGGGAGAGACACAAGGACATGAGCGGGGGGTGGGCGGCGGGTGGGGAGAAACACACGGGGCACGAGCAGGGGTGGGCAGCGGGTGGGGAGAGACACACGGACATGAGCTGGGGGTGGGCAGCGGGTGGGGAGAGACACACGGACATGAGCGGGGGGTGGCCGGCGGGTGGGGAGAGACACACGGACATGAGCGGGGGGTGGGCGGCGGGTGGGGAGAGACACACGGACATGAGCGGGGGGTGGGCGGCGGGTGGGGAGAGACACACGGACATGAGCGGGGGGGTGGGTGGGAGGGGAGAGACACACGGAAATGAACGGGGTGGGCGGGAGGGTAGAGACACACGGACATGAGCGGGGGGTGGGAGAGACACACGGGGGGTGGGAGAGACACACGGGGCATGAGCAGGGGGTGGGCGGGTGGGAGAGACGAGCGGGGCATGAGCGGGGGGTGGGCGGGAGGGTGAAAGACACACGGACATGAGCGGGGGGTGGGCAGGAGGGAGAAAGACAGGCGGCAGATCCCGCTCCTCGGCCCTCCGCTGGCCACCGTGTGCCGATGGCGTGAGCGGGGGGCTGGAGGAAAAGGGAAGACACGGAGCCTGAGTGGGCGTGACAAGAGGGACACACGGGCATGAGCGGGGGTGGGGGGCTTACTGTGCAGGCGGGATACAAAGCCTCTCATGCAAGGAACAAAGATGGCGGGCGTCTCTGAAGCCAGACGCACTGCACGCTTTCACCGCATCCAATGAGAGAGCACGTCAGATGTCCGCGGACATCACGCAAGCTGCTTGCCCAATCACCGTCCTGTCCGCGGAGCGAACAGGGAAGTGTGTCCGCGAAGTGAACACAGATATCTCTAATTTTTTTCACTTACATTTTTGTCATTTTTTAAAAAACTACTGGACGGATTTACACCAAATAAAGCAAAGCACGCTTTTGGGACCAAGCCGCCGCTCCTGCCTCAAATTTGGTGTAAATCCGTCCAGCGGTTTGGGCTGTAGGCATGAGCAAAATTTTTTCCCATTATGTCTATGGGAAAAAAAAAAGTTTTGGGACCACCCCTATAACTTTGCCCCCCCTGGACGAATCCTAACCAAACTTTGCAAAAAAATTCAGAGTGACCCAAATACTTTTTTTTGCAAAGTTTGGTGAGGATTCGTCCAGGGAGAGCGAAGTTATAAGCCGTCCAAAAAGTGCTCTTCCTATGGAAACAGCAACTTAACCATAACTACATGGCCACTATCGTGGCCATGTAATATATACATATATATGCATATTCATATACATTTTCCGAATGAGAATGCATATCACCCTTGTCTTTGCTCGTCTTGGCCATGCATGTCTTTAAATGCCGGCATGCCTGCTATTTGTTGACCTACTGTTTCAGCTACCTCTAGACTAGTCCTTATGATTACATTTTCAGAGTACAAAGGCTCTACCAGCCCCGAAAATTCTGATTTGCTCCCTTTACTTCATAGACTAGAGTGCTACAGCCAGATGTACTGTCCAATAGGATTCACTCTGAACCAATCAGAAGTGAGCCCTGAACTGCCCAATCATGTGAGACCACATTGACTATTTATAATACAATTTAAGATGGCGGCTGGCATCGAAAGATCACCGCCCATCTCTTTCCAGTGGCCTCGCTGACCCAACAGTTAAGTGAGCACTCATAAGTGCAGCACAACTGCTAAATCTAACCCACCCCATAGCTTCATCTCTGTGGCACACGTTACTGACACTTAGCTCTTGCTTGCCCCAGTCACCCTTGCTCCTTCAAGTCGCCATGGCAGGGATAACACACCTCGCCATATATATATTGACCTCGCTATTGCATTTTATTGCTTCACAGCGTCCACATGGCACTTCTGCCCTCAAAACCCACCGCACATCCACGGCGGCCCAGTTACCCTCCCCCAATCCCAGATGAAATTGTATCACGGGATGACTCTCACAACTGGCCTTCCAGCCACTAATTCCTACGCAGGGACCTATGCGCTTTAAGCAGTTGCCTACTAGCTCACCACCTTCCAATGGTACTCCTTATCATGCTCAGGCCCTTCACCTTCTAGACAAGTCTAGACAGCACGCAATATTATCCTAACCAGTATGCAAGCTGGCATACACACATGCCTCTGTCTAGCAGACCACTCTCCAAGCCATGGCCAAACCTGGTCCAACACACGAGGCACACCACACTACAGCTTGCCAACTAACTGGCCAGCTACCACCCAACCAGGCTGCTAGATGGTTACATCCATGTCCATCCCAGTCTCTACTGGGCCACATTGGAAACTAGCCTACCTTCATGTACGCTTAGCCCGCAAGTTGTTATTCAACAAGAGCTACCACGCCAGAGCTCACTATCAACACATCATCTCGCTTATAAGACAAGGTAAGGAGCCTCTCCTAATTTAAATTAACTCCAATGGCTTCACACAGCCCGAGATCCACACCCTCAATATCTAACACTACTAATTGTCTTCCTTCCTCCTTCTCCTTGGACACCCCCACATCCCCTGCACCCCATGTTTGGTAGTGATTACCCAAATTGATTGTTAACAAACGATCGAATGGTACTGGCCGAATTCAGACAGATTTACCATACGCTTGTTCATAAACAATCAATTTGGGTAATACCTCCCAAAGCACTGCTGATCTGGTGACTAGATCTGTTTATAAAAACGTGTCTTCCATAGGGGATGATGACACTGGTGGCTCTTCTTCATCTGGGGGCTATCATCAGGATGCACAGAGTGCTGCAAGTCTCTGTCATCAATGTTCTTGTAGAACTCCTGTGTTGAGTATGTGTCCTCTTTTATAGAGGGCACAGCATTTGCCCAGTGGAGATTGACTGCCTAGAGGAGTGCCTAAGCAGCCTGTTACAGCAAAATCACGAGTGGGAGATAAACCGAAACACATTCAAACAGATTTTCAAGGGATGCAGATACCCCACAGTGGGCATTTTCCCAACAGCACATAACATGAAATGCCCTCCATTCACATCTAGATATTCACAGAAAAGGTCACTAGGGAACGCATTATGAATTAATTGGTCATGGGCATTTGCTTATGCTTTTCCCTAGACATCACTCCTGTGCAAGGTGATACACAAAATATTAGACAAGCAGCTCACTCTAATACTCATAGCCCCAATGTGGGAACGACAGACATGGTACTCACACATCCATATAATGGCTACTCAACCACTATCAAAATACAGAGCAGACACAACATGTTAACACTTGCCATCTTCAGAATATCACCAGAATTCACCGTGCTTAGGAACCACCACCATTGCAGTTCATGAGGCACACTCAGTGTTAAAATGGCTTCTGCTATCTAAAACGTCCATTTGGTTGTTACTATTTAACCTATCTGACCTTAAGGAGCAAGCTGATTGGCTCCGGCAACCTTCTTTAAACAATCAGGTTGCGCCGGCAGTCGAGCGCCGGCTCACGTAGTAAGGCTCCAGAGGCTACCAGAGCCCAGGCCCTGATACTCTGCTCGACTGCCTGCTATGCCCCCTCTATCGCTCCCGCGCCCCTCCAACACAAACGCTGCAGTACATATAAGCGGACCAAGATGTCCCCTCACCCGCTGCACGCACTACCATCCAGCTGGTAAATGAGACCTACGCCCGTCGACAGAACGAACTATGAGTAATCCGCAAATCGCCTAGCTCGCCACAAGAACGACTCCACGATCAGAATGTCTGATGGTACAACCCCGAACTCTTCTTGGACTATATCGGTATACTTGCTCTGCAAGCTTCCATACTGCATGACCATTGCAAACGTGCTCGCCTCCGGAACCACGGCAGCCTATTTCAGATGTCAGCACCTCACAATTACATCTCTATCAATATCGCTCAAGGAATGTTCACCCATTCTAATCCATCCTGCTCCCAGTCCCAATTCACACTGTATGTAACTGATTATTATTATTGATTGCATTTCGCCTGTTCCTGACCTGCCAGCACCTCCCTTGTTTCATTGCCATAGCACTCTTTACCTCTGTGCCACTGCTACACTGTTCGCTACCTGAACTTAATTCATTTTGCCACACCCCTAACTTGTGGCTTACAAACCTGCATCCTGCCTACCGGATCTGCCTCTTCCAACAACCTGTCCTAGCTGTAACACAACGGCGCCCCCACCCGTATTCATTTTCCTTTCCTTACAATCATAACTATAATTTTCATATGCATCACGTCCGTACCTGAGGCTCCGATGCCTTTCGTACCTGCTGTGCTCATTGCACCCAGCACACCTTACATTCTATTCTGCTCATTTGCTAGTCTGGTGGTTAATGTTTTCCAAGTACCTAGCCTATGTTTGTTGTAACTTAAATGTTGCCATACGGCTGAACTCCACCATCCTTGCTACAGGTATTTGTAGCCTAAAGTGTGATCTTCAAATCTAGGTGATGCCATACTGCTTTTTAGAAAAAAACTGAGGTTGGCAGGGAAAGAACAGCGGGGTTCAGCGCAAGCACCTGTGTTTCTTATAGCGGTGTGAGAAGTGCTGCAGGTGAATGCTAGGGAGGAGACTTGCCAAGTCTTCCCCCAAGTAAGTGAAACAGGGAATTGTTGTTTTGCAAACACACTGCGCACAGACACTGAATCAAAAAGCAATTGGTGTGGTAATTTAATCAACACTGAAGTAGCCTGACATGTGTTTCGAGCAACTTGCTCTTCTACTGAGGCTACAAGTTTTTGTACATACAGAGTAAGAAAGTACAAATTAATTCAACAAGGTACACGTGAGAGACGCAAACAACAAGGAAAAAACAAATGGGTGGTCCACAACACGGATTGAAATAGTCATTCAAGGCACGATTTGTTGACAAAGTTTGTAAAAATTAAAGTACATGGTGCCAAGTGTTGCATTTATGAAACAAAAAAAAAAGAAGTTAACCAACCAATATGATGGAGATAAATCCAATTTGGTCAATACCAGGAGTGTGTGGAAAAAGCACCAGGGTGGGGGAGAACAAAATAAAGGAGAATTGCGTTAGCATTTGTGATCAAGGTTGGCCATACAGTTAGTTAAAGTTTATACAAAAGACCGTAGTCGTGTACCTGCAGTGAGGTTTTCTTAAGTTTGAACACTAGAGGAGAGAATGGGAGAAGCAATGTGATCAAAATTGAACCTTAAGAGTTAAAGTAATTGTGGTAACCATGTATAATGGCCTAATTAGCACTTAGCCATAAGTATGGTAAGCAAATGTAGAATTAATATCGTGGGCTCCACTGAAATTAAAGGGTGCAATGAATTAGTGGTAAGGTAAAATGGGGAGAACAATTACAAGTGATAAGCTTGCATATAGTTAATCATACAAGTTGCCTGCGTACCTGTGTTATGCAGTTGCAAGGACAATTTGGTGAAGCGTTTCCGCGTTGGCACTGAAGGCAAGGATGAAATCAAAAAGACGACCGAGCAGGCGAGCCCAACAAGTAGAGGGAAAGAAGTGTAGACAGACATGTGAATTAGCTGAAGCTGCGCGTCTAGACTGTCAATTAAGGAACGCGTAGACCCTCATTGACTCTAGGGGTCTACGCGCAAGTCCTGTACTTACCAGCGTCCCCGCTGTAACTGGGAGCAGGAGCCAGCCGTGCGCGGCTCCTGCTGCTGTTAATAAGCACAGGACCGCAACGCAGCGTGTGCGCGGCCCTGCGTGTGGCGAAAGGTGGCCGCCATCTTGAATGTGTGTAGAAGAGAGACCAGGCAATTAGCTACGAGGCTGACGAGAGCGGTAGCCCGAACAAAAGTTAGAAAAGGGTGCCATTCCATAGTTGTGGCCTGAACAATAGTTGGAAAGAAGGTTTCCAATTGAGTGGTTACGGTCCTTGAGGAACAACATTATGAATTAGATTGGAGTTATGCGCAAGTGTATATATTATCATCTAATATTTAGCGGGATAAGACTAGGGGGAATGGGACTCACCCCATTGATTCCCACATGGAGAGGATGATTCCAGGCAAAAAGACATACATTATTTGTAGAGGTGAAATACGGAGCTGAATAAATTTGGCACAGTGAAGCTGGTAAGGATAGAGAATTGGTGATATGCATGATGGCCAGAAGGAAATAAGGGCAGGTCGAAGATGAACCGGACCCATGGTGATGTCAATATATAACCCAAAGGTGGAGATTAGGAGCAAGTAAGCCCCTGAGTCTGCCTCACAAATTTCCGCCCCTTGTGGGCAAGCATAAGTATAAATATAGTCAATTGAGGACGAATTGTATGGCAAACAATGAGACAATTTCACTTCATCAATAGGTGTATAGGAAGATAAATTACATCTGTTGGGGAGTGCCACAGTAATTGCGCATTGCTCATAAAAATACAGATAATTAATGGTCCGTATTGAGGCATTGTGTGACAGTGCGGTATTGGCAGATGAGGCGAGCTTCTAATTGCCTCAATTTAAGGACCAGATTCCCCCGCGTTGTGGCAGGGTCACTTTGGCCATCCCGGCAAATTTAATTTGTGCTTTGTCGTCCATTTCATGGACTTGTTGCCAATGTACAGATAGTGGATATTTTGAATCTACCTGGGAAATGGATGCCAAATGTTCTTTTATTCTGATTTTTAACGGACACATTGTACTACCAATGTAGCACTGTCCACAGACACATATGATACAATATACACAAAATTTGGTGTTGCAATTAATAAAATAATTAATTCTATGTGTACCCAATTTGCCAAATTCAATTCTGCAGGTTTCATATGCAAAAATACACATTGAACAACCCCCACACTTGCGAAAACCATTGTTGCCAGCCTGGTGTAACCAGGTTAGTTTGTGTTGTGGGTTGGACATAAAGGAGGGTGAGAGGATGTTCTTGAGATTATTGGCCTTAGTGTAGATGAAATTTGGCGAGGCATCTACCCAAGGAGTAAGATCTCTGTCCAGCTGGAGATTATGCCAATATCTCTTGACTATGTTGCATTGTATTTAGTAATACATTTCAATTTGTTACTGTGAGTACTCTGAGGGCGTACTTTGGGAGTAAGCAGGTCCTCTCTCTTCATAAATTTGACCTCCCATTGTGCTTTGTCAAGGAGGCGACTATCATATCCTCTTGCCAGGAAGCGATTACGGATTAGGGTACATTCCGTAAGAAAATCCTTATTTATGGAGCAATTGCGTCTAGCACGTATAAATTCCCCTTTAGGGATATTTTTTTTAACAGATTTCTTATGGCAACTGCTCGCATGGAGTAATGCATTCACTGATGTAGATTTACGATAAGTCTTGGTTACAAATTTATGCTCTGAAATGCTGATGGATAAATCCAAAAAATGTATGCTGCTGTAGCTGGAGGTATGGGTGAATTGAATGCCCCATGTATTGGAATTAAGATAGGACACAAAATCATTGAGAGAATCACAAGAGCCTGTCCAAATCAGAAACACATCGTCTATGTATCTTTTCCATGTATAAATATACGGTAAGAACATAGCATTAGAGAAAACAAACAGTTGCTCGTAGTGATGCATGAATATATTTGCAAGGGATGGAGCGTAGCTGGCTCCCATTGCTATACCTATCAATTGTCTATAGTAAGTGTTATTGAACAAGAACACATTGTTAGAAAGTGCACATAGTAGGAGTTCTTTGACCAATTCGATATGCTCAAAAAATGAGGCCAAGTGTTCACTGTAACGCCTTTAAATTAGAACCCCTCTTCTGCTGATATTATACCTACCATCTGTACACACCACCCACTCTTAGCCTCTAGTGAGTTAGCCTAACCTAGGCAAACCTTCCACTTCTAGCCTAAGTTGCATCTGCCTATTTGTGATCCCCTAGCCCAAGCTGAATCTGCTTATCCTTGTGCACTTAGCCAAAGTGTATTTGCCCATCCTAGCCCTACAACCTAGACCACATTGCAGCCAGACCATGCTCACATGGTTCACTCGCATCATGTTCCCTTTCTGTGTCATGCAGGATAATGTACCTTGCAGCAGCAATAACTTCATAGCCTTCAAGGATGGCCTAGCCAAACTTGGATGCCTGAGACACTACCCTATCCCCTGCCCCACACCCTTCCTACCCTCTTTGCCACCCTTCCCTCCTAGCTACCACCTAAACCACACTACCTCCAAAGTCAGTGTCCGCCCAGTTGATACCATAGCCTTCACTATCCCCGATAGAACTTTGTGTCATCTTAGACCAAGTGCGCTAGGTTTGACAGGGGGTGCCTCTCTTAGTATTAATCCTAACTACACCAAACCCAATACTAAGCCCCCCACAACCAAGCCTTTAGAACTCACACGCACAGTCAACCCCAACCTTACAGCCCATAACAATAGACTAGGCACCAGACTCTCCCTTACGACCAGTAAGCTTTCTGCCAAACACCACACTAAGAGTAATAATAAGCATACAGCCACCGACAAGGCCAAATCACTCCCCCTAAAAGGAGCTCTACTTAATGTCAGGTCCCTTGCTGCCCATCCGACTGAAATCGCTGACCTCATCCTAACTAACGATCTTGACTTCCTCTCCTTAACTGAAACCTTGCTACATGAGGCATCAGGACCATACTTAACGCTAGCTATTCCTGACATCCGCAGAGTCGACAGACCCAATGCTAGGGGAGGAGGTGTAGCGATCATCTTTAAATCTTCCTTAGACTTCAGATCAGTCTCCTCCTCCATATTCAAATCTTGTGAGCATCTCGCAATCAAGTTGCAAACCTCGGCCAAAAGTACGATTTCTATTCACCTAATATATAGACCCCCATGTCCTCCTGGAGCATTTGAAGAAGACATCACTTCACTAATTGCTGAAACTCCAAACCTTCAGCATAAATTATCATCCTTGGAGATTTTAACCTTGGTTACAATGACCCTAATGACTCTCCAGCCTCCTCCTTAGCCAACGCTCTAGCTGAGCATGGCTTCTCAAAACTTAGCGCTTAACCTACTCATTAGAAAGGCAGAATAATCGACTGGGTAGCAGCTCTCAACTGCAATATTACTTGCAAGGACCCCCAACCTCTCGCTTGGACTAGCCACTACCTCATCCCTTTAGACATTAATATCAACAACTTAGTTCCAAAAAAGTGCCCTACGGCACCAGCCTTTTTGACTAGAAATAAACGCAACATCACCACTGAAGCCCTAATACCCCTGGTCCTCCCCACCCTCAACGCAATTCCGGCCACTGTCGATCTTAACCTATTGGTCAACACCTTCAACGACTCCATGGCCAGTGCCATTGATACCAACGCCCCACTGAAATTGCGCAAAGGTAAGCCTAGAGCTCATTTGAATTCCTGGTACACCCCTGAACTCAAAATACTGAGAAAAAAGAAAGCTAAGTTTGAATTACTATGGAAAACAGAACCATCTGCTGAAAACAAAGCTAATCTTACTAATATATCATCTTTAAATAAAAAGGAGATAATTTGTACCAAAAAAGATGCCTATAACGTTAGGATAAATCAGGCAGGATCCTGCACCAAAGAATTATTTAACATACTCAAGGAATTAGAAAATCCTAATCCTCCCACGGATACCTGCACAAAAGATAAACCCTGGTGCACCAGCATCCAGAACGCCTTTGTCAACAAAATCATAGGGCTCCAAACCAAAATTGAGGACAAACAACAACAACATACTAGTAATAAGCCTACCAGCCCAAGCTCATTAACGCCCATTGACTCCAATTTAGGCTTCACATTTAAAAAGGTAACTATATTGGAAGATCAAAAAATCATCACCTCTCTAAAACAATCTAACTGCAAAGGGGACAGCTGCCCCGTCAAGATCATAAAAGATGCAGCCAGAGATCTATCCCCTTTCATCACTAAACTAATTAACCTGTCATTCTCTACTAATTCAGTCCCTAGCAACCTGAAACAATCATGGGGTCTCCCACTCTTAAAAAAACAATCATCAGACCCAGCCATACCCACTAACTATAGACCCATCACCATGGTCCCATTTCTGCTAAATATCCTGGATAGAGTTGCTTACCTGCATATTCAGGACTACCTGGAGTCAAATCAACTGTTAGGAATACGTCAATCTGGCTTTAGACCTCAACATGGAACAGAAACTGCCCTTGTTGACCTCAAAAGTCAGATTGATAAAATCAAAGACAAAGGTAAAGCCGCCATCTTACTCCTTCTAGACCTCTCAGCGGCCTTCGATCTGGTTGATCATAAAATCCTCTGGAACCACCTATCTTCCGCAGCTCACTTCTCCTCCTCTGCCGTCATATGGATACAATCCTTTTTGGCTAACAGAACCATGAGGGTTTTTTCACCAATAGCAGCAGCAGACCACATCCCTATCACCTGTGGTGTCTCACAAGGCTCATGTGTCTCGCCCACTTTGTACAATATATTTACAAAGCCACTCTTTGACAAACTGGACCATCTGGGTATCGCCTACACCAATTATGCAGATGACACCCAGATATTCCTCACCCTCTCAGGCAACTACAACGCTGACGTCATCCGGATTAATTACATCTTCTCCATCATCCAGGCATGGAGGGCCATACACGGCCTATGCCTGAATGATGAGAAAACTGAGCTCCTCCTTCTTGGTTCACCCTATAACCTGTCGAAACGTAGCCCTAACTACAATAGCATTATCATCGAAGGTAACAGTATTCCCATTGTTAAAAGTGTGAAAACCCTTGGCTTTTATCTTCATTTATCTTCATACCAACACTAACCTCTCTAAACAAATTAACATGACTGCCTCAGCCACTGCCTTCACTGGTAAACTGATCAGGGCCAGCAGACCCTCTCTGTCCTCTAATAGCTGCCTTACGTTAGCCAGGGCTCTTATACAGTCTAACTTGGACTACTGTAACGGTCTTTACCTTGGCGCAAACCAATCCATAATTAACAAACTACAGGTGCTCCAAAATAACGCATTACGAGCAGCATTAAACATCCCCAGGCGAGAGCACATCTCCACCACCAGAAAAGTGTGCAAATTGCTATCCATACAACAAAAAATTGACCTAAAATCCATCTGTCTCACATACAAAGCCTTAAACCATTTAGCCCCACCGTATCTTACCAACAAATTTACCAGATTTACCAGATCCTCTAATACCCTATGTCTAACAGTGCCTAGATTCACCTTAAAAAGAGCTGGAGGTTCCAGCTTCACGGTCCTTGCCTCCCAACTCTGGAACACCCTACCACTTAACATTAAGTCTATTGAGTCCTTTCAGTCTTTTAGGAAACATGTTATTGGATGGTTACTGAACAAAAATAAAATGTTACCATCTCTCTCAATGGTCGGATGATACTGCCTATATTTAACTGTGCTTTTTACCTGTTAACTGTATAAATGTCTGTATAAATGTAAAAAATGTATATTTTGTACTATGTAACCGCTTCCTAAAGTGCCCTTTTACCTCCGGGTCTGGAGTGCTATATAAATAAACAAAACAAACAAACAAACAAACAAACAGGCAATTAACACATCCATGCCTGCAGTCTCTGAATTTAGCAGCTTCACTCATGAAATTTGGACACTTAAAACCTCCAGAAACATGTATCAAAATTCATGGGGAGGCTAGTAAACCAATCACAAGGCACTACTACTCCAACAAATGGAAGCGTTTTATAATTTGGTGTAAAACAAATTAGATAGACCCCATCAACTGCACATCCACTGATATTGTAATATACCTATTACTGTTATTGGATACAGGGTTGGTCTACAACTCGTATCAAGGTGCATCTTGCAGCGTTAGCTGCCTATTCTACCTCTCAACATAAAATCTCCCGGTGGAAGGTATCAGTTATTAAAACATTCATGGAAGGGGTTAACACATCCATCCTCCAGATATGCACTCACCACCAGGATGGGACCATAATATAGTTCTCCAAAGACTAATGTGAATGCCTTTTGAACCAATGCATAATGCTTCCTTAAAAGCAGTCACATCTATATGAACTGCAAGCATTATCAATTACAGAATGTTTTGTATCCAGCCACAAAGAGAAAGTAGTATTAAAAACACACCCACACTTATCAGTCTATTTCTAAATTCCATGTCAACCAATTCATTGAACTATCTTGCTTCTTTCACAATGCATGTACGGAGAGCAGTAATGTTCTACTTTCACAAGACAAAACAAATAAGGAAAACAAGCCAATTAATTGTTTCATTCGCAACAGGCCAAGAGGGGGATCCCGTAACAAACGCCACTATATCAAAATGGATTGTCAAATATGTGCAATAGTGTTATTCGCTAGCACATAAGACATTACCATTTTCTCCCAGAGCTCACTCCACACGCAGCACCGGAGCAACCTTAGATTTTTATTGCTAATGACCCTTTAGTAGCTGCAACATGGACCTCAGTATCTGCATTTACCAGCACTATTGTGTAGACACATAGGCAAGAGCGGATTCACAATTGGGTCAAGCAATTCTTAAGCATGTATTTTCATCTGTTCCTGCTTTTCACCCACCACCCACTCTAGGTAGTGTTTGCTAATCTATGCAGATCCACAAGCCCCAGAAGACAAATATTATGTACCCAGTAATCATATTTCTGTGGCTTTAACTGTGTAGTGTCACATGCGCCGACCCTTGCTCCCTACAGGGGAAATCAGTACAGTGGGTACAGAACAACCTTATTCAGTTACAGACACAAATAATATATTCAGTCCAAGAAAGCAAGCAATCTGAGTATGTCGATGCGTGAAAGATTGTTGGTCCCTGTACACGTCGGACATAGATAGTGTTACAGGAACGTCCCTTTCAAATCCAGTTTTTTCGAATTTGAAAAATATGTTATACTCTGAGTCAACCACTAGATGGCGGACTATGCATAGAATGTAACTCTTAAGAAGATACAAACCATAGAAAGATTATTACTGGGTAAGTATTATTTGTCATATCTTTGTTAATTATTATTATGAGTGTCCTGGGAATAAAACCTTTACACATGCAGGATCATTGGTCGACAGACAATGCTCTCCTTGAAGAAGGATGTGCCCATTATCTCTTCAGAGATTACTATTGGGCCAAGGCCATGGTTGGAAATACCCCTCCAAACCCGCACTTTCACCAAAAATTCATTAGATATGCACCCTCACTTCTGAAATGCCAGCCTGTTGAACCGTTCAAGTTTGATGAATGTTTCATCTGTTTGTGAAGGCCTTTCGCATCATGATGCACTGTTTTGCGTGCAACATCTGCTTCTCCTTGTGCAAATCAAAGAATTTAGGTGACAGCCCGGAGCGTCACAAAAATAGACAATTACTGTACTGTACATAAACCAGGAATATAAAGGCTGCACAAAAATGCAGGTTACCTCCTGAGGTTATAGCCCAATTACATCACTATCACCATTCATACCCCTTCCTCCCATGTGTTAATAGGTGGTAGATCATGTGAAGGAGTTATGAGCCATTGCTGTTTTTTGATGGCGTACCCAGCAGTGAAAAGGTCCCTCGGCTTGGCGCTCATCTCTGAGTTGATTATTTTAGGCATTGTGCTTACCGGAAAAGAGGAGAGTATAGAAAGTATGTTTTTCAAAGGGGTGCTTCAAAGTGGTGTTAGGATGAGGAGGGGTTTCAAGAGATACTGGGCCTCATTACGACCCAGGCGGTAAGGGGTTTACGGCAGCGTAAACAGCGCCGACCCTTACCGCCTGATTCCGAGGTCCCTTAGCGCCATGGAGGATTTAACACCTGCTTTTAGCAGGTGTTAAAATCCATGGCGCTTAGGGACCTTGTTGTTAATTACGCCACCGTAATTTACGGTGGCGTAATTAACGCCTTCCCCACTCCCATTATGCCCTATGGGGCAAAAATGGGAATGGGGAAGGGTAAATGGGGATTGGGGACTTACCGCCCCGCCAACCTCGGAATCGGGCGGTAAGTCCGCCAACCACCATGGCATAAATGTAGTTTACGCCATGGTGGTAAAGGTACGACCCAGGCGGTAACTTACCGCCTGGGTCGTAATGAGGCCCACTGTCTGGAGTTTACTTGGGTCAAAGAGCCATGGGCTGAGTACCGTTTTCAACACTCAGGGCCTCATTACACGGATGGCGGTAATGGTTAACGGTCACCGTTAATGGTAACGGTGACCGTTAATCATTACCGCCTTACTACGAGGTCCCTTAGCTGGTTGGTGCTTTAACGCCTGCTTTTTGCACGCATTGAAAACCAACCTGCTAAGGGACCTTGGTGCTAATTACGGCACTGCAAAATTGCGGTGCCGTAATTAGCACCTTCCCCATTCCCATTATGCCCTATGGGGCAAAAATGGGAATGGGGAAGGGCAGTGGTGGAAGGGGGAATTACCGCCCCTACAACCTTGGAATGGGGCGGTAATTCCCCTTTCCACCAAGGTGGTGCCGGTATTTTACCGGCATGGACCAAGGTGCTAATAGCACCTTGGTCCATGTGCTAATACCGCCATCCGTGTAATGAGGCCCTCAGTGTCTTAATAACCCAGGTAGACAGAAAGGGAAAGAGGGGAAAACAAAAAAGGTAATTGGTTGACTAAGAGATCTAACTTGACCGATGGCATGATTGCCTAAAACTGCCCAGGGGCATCCCCTCGAACACAGCTTTGAAGGCTGCTCCCTTTGCTAAATTGTGTTCAAGCTTCCATAGTACACATCCTCTGATCATGAAGCCTGTACAAGTGTAAAGTGCTTAGGTACACTATGCCGTGAAATCCCTGTAAGTCTCCTTAAATATGCTATGGCTTTCAAAGATTGTAAGTCTTTCATCTTTATTGCATGCTTTTTGGGATGTGTAATAATTCAAAAGTCAACCATGCAAAACTTTGCCATAAAAAATATTAATTTCTTCTTTATTGTGATACGGTTGATCAAAGTCAACCTTACAAAGTAACAAGCAAAATAAAACCTCTAGTACATTCATTAGCCCTAAAATAATGATTCACATAGAGATTGTATTGTACATAAAATACTAATACAATGATTAAAACGAGAGCACTAAACAAGATTTATTTTTAATACAAATAAGAATATCCTACCTAATCTACTTATTATAATTATTCTCAGGGATTTCATTTTTAAACATTATCAAAGAAGAAAAGTCCTGCGCAAAAATGTATGAATGCTTTGCCTCATACTTAAAAACAATGAATTATTAAGATATAAAAATACTCAGAACTGTTTCATATAAAGCATTCACAATTCAACATTTCATTTTCAAACGTTTGCATACTCTCAATCTGATCAGCATTAATCCAATGCGGTTAAGAAATGCCAGTACTGCAATTGTTAGGGGAGTTTCATGTCTGCTCGTTAGCCTTTCCCAAAAGTCTTGTGAGACTTAAAAGCTATTTTTTAAATATATTTTTTTGTTGGTAAAGCCCAGTCAATGGTTGGAAAAGAAGTAGTATTATTGTGCTTTATCCAAATTTTTATGACTTTTCACAAAAGCAGCAAAGAAAAAGTAGACCATAAATATATGTAACTATACATACAAATTCGTTATAATTACCAATTTGTTATTAGAATCCAAACTCCTCTTTAAAATATATACATATCTACAGTTTGCATACTATACAGCAGTTTCATCACAAATCTAATTAATAGTAATCAGACCCAAGTTACTCATTACTTTTAAAAAACACCAATAGTCAGACTTCTTTTATGGCCAGCTATTAATCTTTCCCTGAAAATCATTGTTGACAGCCAATCCAGATTATACACACAATTGCCGAAGTACTCTTCTCGAATCATCCTAGTCCCTCTACATGATATTAACAAGTGACATAGGGCCTGCAAAACATTTTCTTCGCATAAATCACAGACATAAAACCTTGAATCCCACTTCTCGTAAATTACACACATCTCACCTGTTTTAATCAGATTAAGTCGTACTCTAAGTAATTCTGATCTTGCCCTCTGGGTAGGGAAACAGGTAAGATAGTTAGCCAAGTAACCACTTGGTTTATCACTGAACAATAAGGAACCATGTATCTTTAATCACCATATTTGAGTGCTAGTTGTAATCCAATCTTTTCTTAGAAATGCCTGCTACACACCAACTGGATTTTCCACCATCTCAAGCATTGAACGGTCACAGTCCTCCAAAAGGGAGACAGCGTAACTTTGCAATGCCTTCAGAGCCACATTTGCACCTCCATTCAGCTCATCCAATACATCTTCATAGAGGGACCCTTTAAGAGGAGTCCTTATGGATTTACAGAGTGTCAGAATCTTACAGTCCATGACTGACTTGAAGGACTGGAGCCCCAGCTCGTATCGCAGGCTTACAATTTGGCAGCTCATTGGCAAATTCAAGACCGTCTTCCAAATGTTTCCCTCATACCGATCCCATTTTAATATCTGCACAAATGGAGAGATTTCCAGGCCCTACACCAGCGATGGAATAACCTTAACTTTATTGTACTCAATTACTGAACGCATTGAGAATTTGCAAAATCTACTGTAAATCTTCTTCATTTGTGCAATCAGAGGTATGATTTTGTAGCTCAACTCCAACTCTAAAGCTCATCTGGTTTGAATGGATCTTAACTTTAGCCCTAGATGTTAATTCATTTACCACCGGTATTGTCTGATTTTGGGGGACCCATTTAAAACTTAGGTCTCTTAAAAATGAGGATTTTCAATTTTGCTGGATTTACCTCCAACTCATTCATCTTTGCATATAGTCCAAAGGCGGACAGCAGGCACCGCAGTCCCAAGGGTGACTAGTCCAACAGGACTATATCATCTGAATATGCTACCCAGTGGACAGACTTTTTAGCAATTTTCAGACATTTCATGGATTAAACCGCCAGTGTGCTGTCAAGATCTGCCAAGTATAGGTTAAAGTGGCAAAGTGCAAGCCTGCACCACTGCCTCACACCTGTTTCAATTAAAACCTCTCCTGACAAATCTCATTGGGCATTTAGACGAACGTGAAGGGACGAACAATTATGGAGAGCCATAATTATCGCCAGGAGGCACTTTAGAATCCCCCATGACCGGAGCTTGGCCCACAGACGTTCCCTATTTATTGTATTGAATGCCTTCGATAAATGAAGCCAAGCACCGTGCAATATATGCCCTTTTTTCACCACTGTTGACTGTGAGGAAATTGTCATTACTAACCCATTTCATGATGTAGATTGGCACTTACGGAAACCTATTTGTACCATTGACAGAATGTTCTTTTTTTATTCACTCCTCTAGTTTTTTAGAACGACTGCAGTGAAGATCTTTCCATTCACATCTAGAAGGGCGATAGTTGGCCAAGTTAGCCCGGTCACCCCTCTTGTAGATGGGTTGACAATCGCCACTTTCCATGAGGAGGGAATTTTAGATGTTTCCAAACATTTTCAAAGAGTACTATAAGAATCCTAGACCATAAGTCAATGTTAGATTTCAAAATTGAGTTAGTAAGGCCATTAGGGCCTTGTGCTCTTGAAGAAGACGATTTTCTAATCAATTCTGCCAGGAGATCCTGGTCAAAAGTCAGTTGCCACCTCTGGGTTACAGGATTTGTCCTCTCCTCTGGTACCGTTCGCTTGTACATATCTTTAAAATATGAGCCCCAAAGCTCTTCTGATATCACATTACTTTGTGTTTCAGCTTGAAATCGGGTCGAGTTATTAATTAAATTCCAGAAATTATATGAATTTTTGGAACAAAGCGTGCATAGCATTTTCTCCCCATCTTGTTGCAGGCGGAGGTACTTGCACACACGCGACCAGTTTCTATAGTTATTTTGCAAAATGTTCAACTCAATCCTATATTTTTGGTGTGTACTCGCTGTATACTTTAAGTTTCTAATAGAGCTTCTTAGTGCTCTCTTCCTAATCCAAGTGTCCTCGTCAAATGTATGTCTAAATTACGTATTCATACCTACATTGAGGGGATTTGGTTGATTTACCCCCCCCTAAAAGCTATTATGTGTACATTTCACAAATAGCAGATGCCTTATGTTATGTAATGCAGGGCAGTGAATCAGTAAATGTTCCCTAGATTGAATACTTTCCTTGATCTTACAAAGGTCACAAGCCTTAATATTGCTGATATTATTTAGAGAAATATACTGAATTTTACCAGTTGGGAGTAAGTTCAGTCTAAAACGTAAGAATAGATCTCTCCAGTAGGAGTTGGGAAATTTCTTCAAATACAATGGCAGAGTTCCCAGTGTTTTATCACCTTTGGACAAACTTTTATATAACTTAAAATGTGTATAGTTTTTCCAATGGGTGTTATCCAGTCTTCCTGAAACAACAATATTTTAGTTAAGACTAGATACGTAACCAGCCCGCTCTAGGGATTTATTGCTATCCTTTAGGATTGAGTCATCAAAATTCTTAAAATTAGCTATGGGTGCAGGATTGCTAGCAGCCATGATTTGTTTTAAATCCATATAAAGGGACGCAATCGGGGGAGCTAGTGTTTTACTATAAAACAAGAGGACGTTTGTGCCATGCACTAAAGCTTGCTGGCGCTTGGTACCTTTAATTCAATTGTGACGTGTAGAATGCTGTGCCAGGATGTCGTAGAACAAGCAGGATGCAGTGACCGTGATGCTCATGTAGCTCGGGAAGACTGAGACTGGCCCACACCCTCTCCTGTGAATGACACACAAAGAGATTGGTGACAGGAAGTGGTGCTAGGACAGTGCAATGCACTGAACCTGGGGTACCATGCTAGTATATACAGTTGGTAAGCCCAGTCAATGGTTGGAAAAGAAGTAGTTTCAAGGATAGTACTGAGCAGGTTAGGGCAGACGATGAAGACACCGAGCCCCAGGACTGAGATGGAGAACAGGCAGAAAGACAAAGGAGCGTGAGCACAACTAGAGAAGTTGAGACGCGAGGAGCGCAGTCTCAATGAGGCTTAAATAGTCTTATGTCGGCGTCGCTGTGTTTGTTGCTTGTTGCTACGTGACAACAAACTGAGGCCAATTGCGCATGCGCAGAGTTCGTCTGCATGGACTCGCGCATTCATCACAGGGAAAAGTTGGCGGTGCCCAGAAGTTGCGAGGGATGTCTGGCCCGGCACAGGGACCTGTGCTCTTTTTCCCAATAGAACATGGGCTGCATGCACCACCGTGGGTTCAGCCACAAGGCTTCCTTAGCAGGTAAGGTGCGCCCATGCCTAAAAGCAGGAGTGCGGGTTTGCACGGCCGACCGAGGTTGGCTCGTAACTGTTCCACTTATACCAACCCCCCCAAAGAAACAAATCCCAATCTGTACCTTAAGGATGGTATTGGTGAACAATTGGGTAGTTTTCATGCTTTTTTACATACCCTAGCTTCGATCCTATCCCAATCTGTCTGCCTAGACAAGTTATTACCCACGCAGGTTGCCTTGTGCGCTTTATAAATGCAAAAATAAAAAATAAATAAAAATTGATCTCTTGACCGTATAATAAGGTCGGCACGTACCAGCGAAAACGTGCCATATTTGGTGCTTATTTTCCTCATTTGAGCAGTAAGCTGAGTTGTTTTATTCATTAGTCTTGTTGTAATCCAGGTTTTGTTAGGAACTGCATCTAAGTCAAAACCCAGATAGGTTACATGTTCTACTGGCGTTAATTCAAAATTGTCAATTTTCCATGTATACCCTTAGGGTTTCTTCACATTCCTTAGAAAATGAATAACGTTAGTTTTACTTTCATTGATAACCAACTCATTCCCACCAGCGTAGATTTTAATACTATTCAAGAGGCGGCGGAGGCCAACTTGCGTGTGATCCAAAAGGAACACATTGGCCCTCATTACGAGTCAGGCGGTGGACCATGGTGCTATTAGCACCATGGTCCATGCCGGACTCCGGCATGGTGGATGGCGGAATTACCGCCCCATTCCAAGGTGAGTGGGGCGGTAATTCCCCATTCACCATTTGCCCTTCCCCATTCCCATTTTTGCCCCATAGGGCATAATGGGAATGGGGAAAGGCGCGAAGTACGGTGCCGCAAATTGCGGCACCGTACTTAGCACCAAGGTCACTTTGCGGCATGGGTTTTAACGCCTGCAAAAAGCAGGCGTTAAAACCCGGGACCTCTTAATCAGGCGTTAAGGGTTAACGGCGCCGACGATGCAAATCAATTAGCATAGCCAGAAAAAATCCAGCAACTTCAACTATTTTAAATCTGACTATAACAAGGCTGGATTTACTGTATCAAAAGCCTGTGAAAATCCACCGCCGCCACGCATATAGGTAAAGAGTCAGTGCCCCATGATTTTTCTTGTAACCAGCTCATACCAAAACCATTAAGATTAGTACTCATTATTTTCCTAAATCTAGACTGGAATTTCTGTTAATGCCCGACATAAAAAGCCCATTCTTCCAGCTCTTTTAAAGGTATGGAGGCAAAGATTTTGCTTTCATCATCTAGACGGGCAATTGGGCGATTATTTGACAGGTTAACCCGATCCCCTTTCTTGTAAATCGTGATAATAATAGACAGTTTCCAAGACGGCGGATATGATCCTTAATATTTGAGAAGAGCAAGTACAATATATTTGCCCATAATGAATCATAATATTTCAGTATATAGTTGCTTAAGCCATTGGGGCCACGCACACTTTATTTATTGAGCAGACAGACATGATGTGTATCACATTTCACAATTATTGGCTTAACCATGGCTGTACAGACAGAACGTTTCCAATTTTTATATAGGCATTACGATCCCTCCCTTTCAATAATGTTCTGCTAGGGTAAGACAAGTGCAAAAGTGTCCCCTCAGGATACCTCCAACTCTGGGTTGTCCTCCTGTTGTGTATGTGCCAGGTAGGCACAGAACGGACCCCAGATTTCCTTTGGTGTACATGTCCATTGCCAAATATCCCTCCTCCGACTCATTGGCATATGCAAGATCCCTAAGCCATTCCTTACACCCAAGACTTGTTTTTGACTTTTTCCCCGTTTCTAGTAGTCTGGCTTTCCTGCACCAGTCTATATAGTCTACATAGTCTGGAGACTAGTCGTCTGGCATCACCACCTGCCACTATTGCCTCTATGCAGTTGTGCGTTTCAGGATCCTGGGGAAACGAGGGCCACTTGCCCCGGACAGCTGCCCTAATTCGGTAATACTGCAACATCTTAATAGGGCTGTTACACATCTTGGCAACAAACTGTTCAACTGTAACAAATTGCCCACCCGGGACCAGGTCTCGTAGGACCATCTGCTTTACATCACCCCAGAACACATGTACATCTATATCAGAGGTAGGGTGGAGCCCGGGGACCGTCCATAAAGGGACCGCATGGTTGTGCAGACTGGGTCAAACAAACAAGAATCCACATATCGGTCTGTGAAAATAACCTATTTAAGGTCAATGGACGCTGTGCTATAATGCTCCAATCAACAGTGCCTGTGCCACAATATAATACAACTCACTTTCTAGGGACACCAACCCCCCCCCCCTGCTCATATGGCTCTGCTAGCCTCTCTGATCTCATTCTGGCTGCCTCCTTCCACCAAACAAAACTCCCCACCAGGGATAGTAACTGATCAAAGAAGCGACGCCAAGGCCATATAGGTACATTACTGAAGTAACACAGCAGTTTCGGGACCACAATCATTTTTAACATTGATACCCTCCCATGCAGCAACATAGGGAGTCCAGTCCAAAGCTGTATCTTGGTGGAGAGAGTGCCCAGATATGCCTCTTGATTGTCAGCATACAAGGTATGGTGCACCCTGGAGATCATTATGCCCAAGTATTTAAAGTGTACCAGCGCACATGGGAACCCTTGTAGTTCGTTAGGTACTGTAATCCCACCCGTAAGCGCAATCAGTTCTAACTTCGCACTACTGACTCTATAACCCGAATAATTTGTAAATTGGGTGACTTCCGGCAGTATAGGCCCCAGGTTCTGCTCCGGGTCTCGCAAATACAATAGAGTGTCATTAGCATATAGTGAGATTATCTGTGGCGGCCCCTGGATACGGATGCCCCTATGGCCATGCTGCCCCCTTATGATTCGAGCCAGGGGCTCTAACATGAGGGCAAAGAGTAATGGGGACAAGGGAGACCCCTGATGCATTCCCCTACCCAATTTAAAGGCCTTTGATACCACCCCATAAGTGCGAACTGGAGCCAACGGCCTCGCATACAACAGCAGTACGCAGTTGATGAAAGAAAGCTCAAATTGGAGGTGCTGTAACACTCTGAATATGAACTTCCAGGAGACCCGTTAGTCATTCCTGGGCTAGCAATTCCGACATCCTATCTGTCAAGCTTGCACTGTCCCCCAAAAACACCACCAACATACACATACTATATCGTCCCCCTGGCCTCCCATCAGACCTCCAGGGACACCTCACCCACCTACTCAGCGCTAACATCAAAGGCTCTACTAAGACCCTTCTTCTTGGAGACTTAAACCTAGGATTTAATGACTCCAATGACAAAGCCGCCACCTCCCTCACTAAAGAACTCACCGATCTAGGATTCAGACAAAACGTCTCAAGCCCTACACACTCCAAATGCTGCACCCTTGATTGGGTTGCAGACCCAATTGTTTCACAACTGTCACAGCCAACACAGCCTTGCCATGGACAGACCACAACTGTATTGAGTTCACCCTACCCGTTTCTTCCACGCCAAAAATCCTCCCACCGGCTCCCACTGCTGAAGTAAGAAGTTCCAAAAAACTCACACAGGATATCCTACGACATTACCTTAACATCCCAGCACTAGCCCCTCCTTTCTCCAATGATCCGAACAGCTTTGCAGACATATACAAAGATACCCTCTCTACAGCCATCAACTCCATAGCACCACTTGAAACCAAAAAGGAAAAAAAGTTGCTACATAAAAACTCCTGGTTCACTGAAGAACTACAGTCACTACGCTCCCTCAAAAGAGAGGCTCAGAAAAGCTGGAAAACCAACCCCAGAAACATCACTAAGAATTGCTTTAACCTCATCTACCGCTAGTATAAAGATGCTATTACTATTACTAAAGCTAAAGCAAACTCCTTCAACGTCCAAATCTCCAATGCCAATTCACAATCTAAGGAAATCTTTGCCATCTTCAATGAACTCATCTCTCCTCCAAACACTCCAGATGAGATCATCAAAGATGAAGCATGGTGTGCCAGTATCCAAGCTGACATGCTCCATAAAATTAAACTCCTCCCAAAAATGCCGAGCCTACACTATCTGACCCCCCCTCCCCTACACCAAGCTCTTCCAAACCTCTATTCACTTTCAGAAACATCACTGAACCCAAAGTCATTAGCCTCCTCAAAAACCTCAAACTCTCCATGTGCAAAGGGGACATCTGTCCACCCAAGCTCATAAAGGACTATGCAGACCTCCTTGCTCCTCTCCTGACAGCCTTCATTAATGCCTCCTTTAGAACAGGCACCATTCCCACCAGCCTCAAAGAAGCATGGGTACGCCCCCTTCTGAAAAAGCCTACACTAGACCCAGCACAGCCAAATAATTATCGTCCCATTATCACTGTGCCGTTCTTCCACTGTGCCAAATCCAATAATTCCTAGAGTCCCACTCCATTCTTGGGACTAGGCAATCAGGGTTCCGCAAAGGTCACGGCACAGAAACGGCCCTGGTTGACCTAAAAAACCAGAGCATGGACAAAGGGAAGCCAGCCCTCCTACTACTCCTTGACCTGTAGGCAGCTTTTGATTTGGTTGATCATAAAACACTCACCTCACACCTCACCCAATCAGCTAACTTCTCAATTGAAGCAGCGCTATGGATCACCTCCTTCCTGGAAGGCAGGGCAATGAAAGTATTCTCCAACATAGCCAACGCTGCCCCCACCACCGCCATTAACATCCGGCGCCTCCTGGTCAGCAGGTGAGTCCTCTGGAGCCCCCTGGTCTCTGTAAGCGACATTAAATCAACACTACAGCTAAGTCAATGCCTAGTCCGGGATGCTGAGGAAAACCCTTATTGATGTATTTTTATATCCAGTTCAGTACTCTGGATGACAACCCTTGTATAACACCCCCCTCTTAGAATCCCTCTGACCCCACTGAGCCAAGAAGTAGGTTTGTTTTGCAAATTTAAAATGTTTATTTGGACAATTTAACAATATATATATATATCACACGGTGGGCAGTCATAATGTCGACAGTCAAAATGTCGACAGTCAAAATGTCGACAAATAAATGTCGAAAAACAATAATGTCGACAAACAAAAATGTCGACATTTTTTCGATATTTTTTCGAAATTTTGTATTTATTGTAAGAATAAATAAATAAATATATATATATAACTAAGATGTGTTGAGTATGAGGGGTGGGGGTGTGGGGGGTGTGGGGGGTGGCAGGGGGGTGTTGGGTGAGGGGGGGTTGGGGGGGACCCCCCCAATAGTAAATGATACTCTTTTTGGTTATTTATTTATTGAAAAAATAAATAAATAAATAAATATATAATTAGAATGTGTTGAGTATGAGGGGTGGGAGGGTGGTTGGGGGGGTGTGGGGTTGTGGCAGGGGGGTGTTGGGTGAGGGGGGTTGGGGGGGACCCCCCCATTAGTAAATGATACTCTTTTTGGTTATTTATGTATTGAAAAAATAAATAAATAAATATATAATTAGAATGTGTTGAGTATGAGGGGTGGGAGGGTGGTGGTGGAGGGTGTGGGGGGGGGGGTGGCAGGGGGGTGTTGGGTGAGGTGTTGATAGTTTTAAGTGACATTTTTTTTTCGACATTTTTTTTTCGAAAAAATGACTACATTATAAGTATAGGATGTCGACATTATTTTCGAAAAAATTTTTTCGACATTTTTGTTTGTCGACATTTTTTTTCCGACATTATGACTATAAACCATATCACACTTCTATAAATAAATTGATAATGGATATTACACTTGTGAATATGATGTGGATCCACAATGGGTAATGTTACAGTGGTACACTTGATTACTTAGGAGTAGTATAGAGGATGAGGTAGCTGAAAATGCTTTATGTTTTCAAGGAAATGCAATGAGGAATAAAATGCAGTACAGAAATACTTGATATGATTTTTGCAAAAGATAAGATAATCACTTTTTCTCTGGCAATTCACCCCCCTCCCCTATGCAATGTAAGAAATGGAAGGAGATGGAAAGAGGAGCACACAGTTCTCAGGAATGCAATCAAATACAATATGAAATTCAGTTCCCCCCCAGCAAGCTTAGAGGAAACAGGTAGGAGTTTGAAACACAGGCCCAAAATGCTTTTTAAATGTGATGGCAATGGATGGGAAAATGTGCCAACTGATTTTAATTCCCTCTAGAGATTCAGTGTGAGTGGGAGATGCGTGTTGGTATTAGTTCAGGCTCACTTTAGCAATGCTCTATGAGTTATTACCAGGTTGAAAACGGATTTTAACAAAGGAAAGAATGGAGCTGCTATTTTGACAAGTGGAGAAATTGAGCCAAAATCGCAAATCGCGGTAAATTTCACGAGTGCGTAAATCGTGATTGCGGAAAAAGTATAAGTATAAGTATAAGTAAGTATAAGTAAAAGTAGGAAGTCGGTTCTAGGTTCGTTGGAAAGCCTAGAATCACAGCTTTAAAATTAAAGTCAAACCACGTTCCTAGCCCAAACGGTTCCAGAGATACGGACGATTTAATAAAGGTAGATTTTCGGATTTAAAGTAAAACTCAAAATGACAGGTGACAGCTTGCAGCTGCAGAATTGACAGGTGACAGTTGTGCAGCTTTAAAAATGACCGATGACACGATTTCTAGGAGGCTGTTCTAATTAGGTTAAAATAGCTTGAATTAGATTATTTTAACTAAGAGATTGGGTTCTGCACAGTTCTGGCGGTACTCACAATATATTTTGGGCAGGAATGGGCCTCGCCATGGATCTGGTCAGGTTTTGGACTGGACTCCGGTTCTGGTCTCGGCACTTCACAGCGATCTGGGTCAGCTCTCTGGATACAGCGGCCTGTGGTTCTCTGGATCTCTGGTCTGCTTCCAGTCCGGATCAAGTGGATTCTGGATGTAACACTGCTTTCTGGGTACTGGCAAAAGTTCTTGCAAAAAATTCTTGGCAAAAATTCAAACAGCTCGCCCGGCTGTTGAATAGTTTGGTTGGTTTTGAGGCCTGCTGAAGAGGATTCAGCTGGTGGATTCAGGCCTCTCTGCTACAAATTCTGGAGTTAATTTCTGCTACAGGTTCTGGAGATTGATGGATTTGAAGTCTGGATCTCTGGATGTGAAGTCATCGGTCAGCATACTCCGCAGCAAATGGAATTGAATGTCTCTACCTGTCCCAGCAGTCTCTTTTTATGTGTTTTGAAAATGGGTGTGTGCCTGGGCCTAGCTAAACCTGCCCCTCTCTACTTGTCATTGACCCAATTCTCCCCTCTCCCATGATTGGGGGAAGGAAATGGATTGTCATCATGATGAGGTCTGTTTATGGGTCAGAGGATCCTCCCCTGGTCAATTTGCACACAAATCTATTTCTGACCCAAATACATATTTATCTATGTACCATTTTTCTAATATTATAGGTCCAGTTAACATATTTTCTGTAGCACCAAACCATCCGATCCCTGTCTTTGTACGATGTCGTGTCCACTGATGACAGAATTCTCCCCTTTTCATCCAAATGTGCACCAGGGATATGGGTTACAGATGATAAAGTGTCAGATTTTTAACATGCATACATTTGGAGTGAGACCCTATTTTCCGCTAGCAACCCCCCAGAATACGCCAAAGGGTCCTAACACCTCTTAAAACGTGCACAGAAAAATCACAAGAATAATGGTATTATTTATATAATTTTGACCAGTCCGCACTATGAGTTATCTATCTTTTTAAAATTATGCCCTGGTCAAAAAGGGGTGTGGTTTCCCACATCACAGGCTGGAATAACTGGTTTATCCACTTCCCCCAAGCTCAGCTGCTAGCAGAGGCACTGCCCCTCCCAGTTCTCCCAAGAGGAAGCCACTTTACGGCCCCCCCAATATAACATTTGCCTGAGTCCAGGACAAGACTTGTTCAGCCTCCTGCAGTCTGCAGGTCCCCTCCCTTAATTCAATCAGGGAGGTGTGATCTCCTTTTGGCGGGGAAGCGGGAGGCAGCCAGGCCTGGGAATGCAGTTTGATCAAGTTTCAACTCCTGTCGGGGGTAGTTGTCAGGCAGAATTCAGCTAAATGTCACTTTAGTTCCCAGTTTAAATCAAAACTTACAATTTTTACATATACATTAAATAATTACTTCCTTCAAGTCATTTCAGAATATAGTTTTACATTGTGTCCACCTCTTAGCAAGTCTTTCCTTGGCATGGTTTTGGTTCCTCTGTTCAGTTTTACACAAAAGTCTGGTGGTTTTAAAACGCCGGCTTTCTGATAGTGGTGAGTACCGGTATTGCAACCATTTTTGGGATTAAGAAAATGAATTGCCCACAGTTCTGGGTTGCTTTTGGTAATCAGCATTGCCATTCCCAATGGTTTCAGGCTACTGTGTGTGTAGCCCAATGGTGGTTTTAGGCAGTGCCCTCATGTGCTCACAACATAGGCAAATATGGGTGGCAGCCTATTCTTCATGTTTTCCCTGTGCACTCTCTGGGGAGTTTTGGCCATCATGATGTTTTCCATGCCAGTACTGCACAGTTTTATGGTAGGGCTTGGATGCATGGGTAAAACATCCCACATCTCTCTAAAACTCTTGGGCCTCCCACTCGCAGGCCCCAGGCCGTGTGTGCTGCTTAGCAGCCCAGACCAACTCTCGTGGTCCTCCCCGCCCCTCAGCCCGCCTCCCAACCCTCCCACACCCATGATTGGCTGCCTGGCTCCAGGCTTGTATATTATGCTTGCTGAACCGGGGGATTTCGCCATTAACATCCGGCGTCCCCCGGTCAGCAGGTGAGTCCTCTGGAGCCCCCTGGCCCCTCTAAAGCTCTTGGGCCTCCCACTCGCAGGCCCCAGGCCGCGTGTGCTGCTTAGCAGCCCAGACCAACTCTCGTGGTCCTCCCCGCCCCTCAGCCCGCCTCCCAACCCTCCCGCACCCGTGATTGGCTGACTCCCGGGACTTAAAGGTTCCTCCCAAGGCAGCCCTCTGCCCGGCAGCCCCTCGGCTAAGGACCCCAAGGCAAAGGGCAGCTCCAAAAAAGGCAGCTTCGGGAGGTGTCCATAGGGGAAGCCCAGGAAGCCAGCAGCCAATAGACAACAACAAAACAGTGAGTGTGGCATGGGTGGGGGGCAAAGCAATTACTCTGCTCCAGAAAGCCCTCGCCACTCTACCTTGCCTCTCCATAACGTAGACTGCGATAGTTTTACAACATGCATGCTCAGAGAGATTTGTTAACTTCAGCCTAAATCCATTCTTGGATGGACTATAAATGTTGCATTGCACAACGCACTAACATACACGCTGATGTTAGAATGTGCCACACTCTGCTGAAATCTTAACCTTAGCATGCGTCACATTTAGATGGAATTGTGAATGTTAGCTTGCATCACATCTGGATAGAAATGCGAATGTTAGCATGTGCCACACTCAGCTGTAATCTTAACCTTACCATGCGTCACATCTAGATGGAATTGTGAATATTCGCGTGTCACATCTAGATGGAATTGTGAATGTTAGCATGTGCCACACTCAGCTTAAATCTTAACCATAGCATGCGTCACATCTAGATGGAATTGTGAATGTTAGCATGCGCCACACTCAGCTTAAATCTTAACCTTAGCCTGCTTCACATCTAGATAGAATTGTGAATGTTAGCTTACGTCACATCTAGATAGAATTGTGAATGTTAGCTTGCGTCACATCTAGATGGAATTGTGAATGTTAGATTGCGTCACATCTAGATAAAATTGTGAATGTTAGCATATGCCACACTCAGCTGCAATCTTAACCTTAGCATGCGTCACATCCAGATGGAATTGTGAATGTTAGCTTGCGTCACATCTAGATAGAATGGTGAATGTTAGCATGTGCCACACTCTGCAGAAATCTTTACCTTAGCATGCGTCACATCTAGATAGTATTGTGAATGTTAGCTTGCGCCACACTCTGCAGAAATCTTTACCTTAGCATGCGTCACATCTAGATATAATTGTGAATGTTAGCTTGCGCCAAACTCTGCAGAAATCTTTACCTTAGCATGCGTCACATCTAGATAGAATTGTGAATGTTAACTTGCGCCAAACTCTGCAGAAATCTTTACCTTAGCTTGAGTCACATCTAGATAGAATTGTGAATGTTAGCTTGCGCCACACTCTGCAAAAATCTTTACCTTAGCATGCGTCAAAGCTAGAAAGAATTGTGAATGTTAGCTTGCGTCACATCTAGATAGAGTTGTGAATGTTAGCATGTGCCACGCTTGATGCAATAGTGAATGTTACCAACTAACCAACCCAGTAACAATTTCATCCGTCTGCATACACCTCTCAAACTCTAACCAAACACAACCACAAGCCTTGACGCAGCAAACCGCACAAACTTCACCACACTGCAACAATAAAACAAAGTCCTCATAGAATTGCACAACAGAACACAACGACTACCGACCGTAAAACACCACAAGCCCAGCCAACGGAACCACCGGGCTGAGGATGCCAACAGCACATCACTGCTTTCTTGCACTTTTCCCGCTCATTCCCACTAACTCAACCTCCCCTCCTTTTTTCAGAGCCGCCAGAGCGCCAGGAGACCACTCCGGTGGTGACAGTGCGCGATACAAATATCCTTTAACATTAACATTAACATCCACTGCGGAGTCCCACAAGGCTCCTGCACAGCACCCACATTATACAACTTGTTTAGGAAGCCCCTCTTCGACAAGCTTGACTCCCTAGGTATCACGTATACAAATTACGCTGACGATACTCAGGTACTTGTACCTCTCACCGGCTCCTACAACAAGGACACCCAAGCTCTTCACTCTATATACATTCAAGCCTGGATGGCAGCCAATAGTCTCTGCCTCAATGGGTAGAAGACAGAAATCATCATATTAGGCTTAAATCCACACTAGCAAAACTAGATAAATTGTATTTAAACTTCACCATTGACAATACTGCCATCCCTGTCTCCACATCTGTAAAGACTCTAGGTGTCTTCATAGACTCAACACTATCCATGACTAGACAGGTCAGCGCCATCACCTCTGCCTCAGCCCACACCAACAAACTCATCAACGCAATTAAACCATACCTATAAAAGCCAAACTGCCTATCAATAGCTAGAGCCACCATTGGAGCAAAACTAGACTATTGGAACGCCCTCCTAGAAGGTACATCCACAAAAAACCTTAACTGACTCCAAATCACGGAAAACAATGCCCTAAGAGCTGCACTGAGCATTCCCAAAAGGGAACACATTTCCCTTGCCAGAAAGGAAGCTCACTGGCTTCCAGTCCAAGAGCACATCACATTTAAAATACTCACTCTCACCCACAAATGTCTTAACCTCACAGCACCATCATACCTTGCTGAGACTATAACCAAATCCAACTCAACACGACCCACTAGGACTTACTACGCCAACCAACTACACATCACAACCCATGCATCAACAGAGCCAAAGCTGGAGGGCTGGGCTTCCGCTACATAGCTGCCAAGCTAAGGAATACTCTACCCCCAGAGATCAGAGCGGAAAACTCTCTCCCTGCCTTCTAGAAAAAAATTGAAACCTCCCTTTTTATCTAACCCTCTGCATGCTCCTATCTGTGTAAAAGATTCTATACAAAACTGTATACATGTAACTGAACTTGTTGTCCTCTGTCCTTGCCTGTAACTAAGCTTTCGAATGGATTGTGTCCTCCCACGCATTCCTCATCTTGTGATAATTCGTTTCGCCAGCTTCGCTGCTTCGGAAAAAATTTTCGGCAGAGGGTGCTGTGCTCGAGGTTGTGGCGTTGAATGTCCCTCAACGGGCTCCGTACCGTGTCGACGTCACTGATGGTATAAGTAGCTCAAGCCGCGCCTGTTGGCTTCAGTTCCGTTTTTCCGATTGCTTCGCTCTCATGAACGGCGCGCTTTGAGATTTTTTGTCAAGAAAATGTCTTCTTCATCGACCGCTTCAACTCCCAACACTGGGTTTAAGAAGTGTAACGACTGCGGGTCGAAGATGTCTATCACCGATCCTCACTGTATCCGTCTTTGGTGTCTGGGCTCAGACCATCGAACCGGCGACTGTGGCTCCTGTCAGTCAATGACGGAGAAGGCCCTCCGTGAGAGGAAAAGTAAGTTAGCGGTGGGGCGGGAGGCGTCAAAGGGCTCTTCAAAAGCTTTGTCTAAAAAACATAAGAAATCGTCTGATTCAAAGGAATCGGAACGACATAAAAAACATTCAAAGAGATCCCGATCTCGTAACAGGTCGAGACGATCTTCTTCGTCTTCTTCTAAAAAGCTCAAAAGGAGACATAGATCTCCATCGTCCGATTCATCGACGGAATTGATTCGATGTCCGACTAGATCGGATTCCCCTTCAAAATGGGAAAGCTTTAGGAGAAAAATGATGCAGGTCTTTGAGAACACGGCCTCAACCCCTTCAAAGAAACCTCAGAAAAGCCAGACCCCCGTTGCTCCATTGGACGACGCAGGGAAGTCGGGAACTACGACAGTTAAGCCTAGTAGAACCCATAAATCTCGAGTCGACAAATCATCGAGAGATCCTCGAGGATTGAGTGCTTCTCCGATCCCCTATAAAAAACAAAAGTTGTCGAAGTGGAGCGCAACTTCGTTGATGCCATCGGCGCTGACAGCTCCAGCGACGAAGCCTATATTATCCTCGACGCCTTTGTCGAAGGCTTCGTCGAGTGCATCGAAAGTTCCTTCGACCCCCTCGAAGAAAACACTGATTTCTTCGACAACAAATCAGGAGGAAGAGAGAAGGTTTACACCTTTACCAAAATCTGATTTTTTTAAGTCCATGGGCCTCATTACGACCCTGGCGGAAGACCATGGTGCTATTAGCACCATGGTCCATGCCGGTAAGTTACCGACTCCGCCATGGAGAAAGGGGGAATTACCACCCCATTACAAGGTTGGTGGGGCGGTAATTCCCCCTTCCTCCATGGCCCTTCCCCATTCCCATTTTTGCCCCATAGGGCTCAATGGGAATGGGGAAGGCGCTAAGTACGGTGCCGCAAATTGCGGCACCGTAATTAGCACCAAGGTCCCTTTGCGGGTCCCTACTTTAACGGCTGGTCTACACCAGCCGTTAAGGTCGGGTCCCACAAAGGGACCTCGTAATTAGGCGCTAATAGGTTAACGGCGCCGCAGCCTTTTACGGCGCCGTTAACCCATTAGCGCCTGGGTCGTAATGAGGCCCCATGTGTTCAATTTTTGAAGAATCTGGCTCAGATGATGAGGAGGTCACTCCTTTTGGAGTAAAATATGGCACTAGACAAGTTCTAGAGGAATTGATAAATCATGAGACAAAAATGGGAGACCTATCTGAAACTCTGCATTCTGCTAGTGGTGTGGACACATCACCCGAATTGGAGTTTGCTGCACCTGATCCTGCAGAACATGCAGACTCAGGGTATAGGAATTTGATGAGTAGGGTGATTGAATATATGGGTTGGGGAAGAGCCTCCCCTATGTTTGAACAAGACGATATGACGGACATTATAGTCCGGGGAACCCGAAAAGACCCAGTTCTCCCTTTCCATAGGGCGCTCCAAATGACATTTGAAAAGAACTGGGAAAAACCTGATAGCATTGCTGCAGTAGACAGCAATGTCCCAAAAAAAGTACAGAACTTCTACTTCTGATCTAGAATACCTGAGTAGACACCCTACACCAGAAAGTCTGGTTATTCAGGCCGCTACTACTTCCAGGCATAAGCATACCCAACTATACCTACGGACAGGGAGGACAAAAAGGTTGATGCCTGGGCTCGTAAAGTGTTTACTTCGGGTATCATGGGCTTGAAATCGACCAATATCACCTGTACCCTGGCCAGGTTCACACATACCCTGTGGGAATGCATCTCGGCAGCGGCTGAACATATTCTGGAAGGCGAGGAAAGGTAAGGCTTCCTGAATATAGTCAATGACGGGAAGGAGGCAATGGGGGAATGTCTCCAATCTGGACTGGATACTGCTGATAGTATTAGCAGATCCATGGCATCAAGCACAGGGCTATGCAGGTTTGCGTGGTTGAGAAAGTCGGGGTTTGCACCAGATGTACAGACCAGACTTCTCAACATGCCCTTTGATGGCTCAAGAGCCTAGAAAAACTACAGACCTCGAAACCGGCAGCCAAATCTCTTAGTGCCTCCATGCGACAGCCTCAGAAACCCTATTCAGGCTCATTTTCCTGAAGGGGTTGTCCTTTCCGATACTACTCCTCTGTTGGTAGAGGAAGAGGACAGGCTTTTCAAAGGGGCAAGAGGAATGTCACTCGTGGTGGACGAGCAAAGACTACAAAGCCATCTCAGGAATGGCATCTATGCCCTCAGCCGCACCTGCACCGGCCTCCAAATCTCTCTGAGGTTTTATCATACAAAACACCAGCGGGAGGCAGAATCTCTCAGCATCTGAAAGATTGCCACTGGAAACAGTAGCTCAAGGTTACTGCCTTCCCTTCCTAAAAAGACCTCACAATCATCCACCAGGAGCCAGCTCTACCAAAATTCCAGATCCGCTCCTTTGGCAGTAAATTATAACCCTGCTAGAGAAAGGTGCAATAGAACATGTACCTGTAGCGGAGAAGAACAAGGGCTGGTACTCCCCCTATTTTCTCATCCCCAAAAAGGACAGAGGATTGAGACCCATCTTTGACTTGAGAAAATTAAGCAAATTCCTCAGGAAAGACAAGTTCAAGATGGTAACCCTTTCTCAGATCCTTCAGGCTCTCTAACTCCAAGAGTGGTTGGTATCATTGGACCTTCAGGATGCTTATTTTCATGTGGCAATCTATCCCAAGCACAGAAAATGCCTGAGGTTCGCAGTTGGCGGTTCTCACTATCAATTTCGAGTTCTGCCATTCGGGCTGACCTCCACTCCGAGGGTTTTCACCAAACTGATGGCGGTAGTGGCAGCGAGTCTCAGGAGAGGAGGGATTCACGTCTACCCCTACCTGGACGACTGGCTAATCAGAGCACATTCTCCAGAACAAGCTCAGGAACACCTGTCGATCACCTGCCACTTCCTCCACAACCTGGGCTTCTCCCTCAATTTCAAGAAGTCCCACATGATACCATCCCAACAACTCCAGTTTATCGGAGCAGTCTTGGACACTTCCTCGGGCAAATCCTCGCCACCCGAGGTGAGAGCTCTCCACATCCAGCAGATGGTAACAAGATTCCAGAAAGCCCAGCATCTGCCGGTCTTCGATTTCCTGAGGTTGCTCGGCCTCATGGCATCCAGAACTCAGTGGTCCCAATTCTCGGGGAATATGTCCGATCTTCTGCAAGTACCGAGCGCAGTTGCTCAGGATCTATCAACGACAACATCCTCAAGGGAGAATATTTTTGGCAACCATGGCCAGAGATAACAGTAGTGACGGATGCCTCACTCACGGGGTGGGGAGCTCACACCAGCGATCTGACAATCAGCGGACGTTGGTCTCCATCGGAGTCCAAACTACACATCAACCTATTGGAGCTGAGGGCAATCAGACTAGCGCTGAAGGCCTTCCTGCCCTCCATACAGAGAAAGAATTTATTTCCTGATAATGACGGACAACACAGTGGCCATGTATTATCTCAACAAAAGAGGAGGCGTAGGATCACTTCCTCTATGCAGAGAGGCAATGCAGCTCTGCTTCTGGGCAATACAAGAAGGAATCTCTCTATCGGCAGTTCACCTAGCCGGAGAGCAGAACACAGCGGCAGACGCTCTGAGCAGGCAGAGCACAGTCTCCCACGAGTGGGAGTTAGCTCAGGAAGTCCTTCTGGAGATCTTCACCCTTTGAGGAACCCCTCAAGTGGATCTGTTCGCAACCACAGTAAACCGGAAGTGCGATCAGTATTGCTCAAGGGAATTTCCCCCGAGAGGAGCTCTAGGAGACGCGTTCGTAGTGGATTGGGATTTTTCCCTGCTGTACGCGTTTCCTCCAGTCCCCATGATTCCTCAAGTAATCAGGAGGTTGAGAAAGTTCAGGAAAACCATGATCCTAATTGTCCCGGATTGGGCCAGGAGGACGTGGTACCCGGACCTTCTGGACATGTCCATCTGCCTCCAGTACGTCTTCCACAAAGAGAGGATCTTCTCTCACAAGAGGAAGGTAGCATTCTCCATCCAGAGGTCAACACACTCAACCTTCATGCATGGTTTATGAGAGGTTGAGATACAAGTATTGGGATCTTCCGGATGACGTAATGGAGATTTTGCTTTCGGCCAGGAGACCAGCAACAAAATCCTTGTACCGGTGTCATTGGAATAAGTTCAGTAACCGGTGCAAAGATAGGGATTTGGACCCTTTTCAATGTAGCACACCAATGGTGCTTTCTTTTCTATTACATCTAGCCAATCTGGGTGTCCAGATCGGAACAATCAAAGGATATCTTGCTGCGCTGTCCATTTTTAAGCGCTCCTCGGAAGAGGTTTCTTACTTTAAAATACCATTAATAATACAGTTCCTGAATGGACTTACAAATGTATATCCACCAATACCATTTCATGTTCCAACTTGGGATTTAAATTTAGTTCTTAAATTCCTAACATGTATACCATTTGAGCCTCTGCACTCCTGTCCATTGAGGCTTTTAACACTAAAAACCGTTCTTCTTGTGGCATTAACATCAGCCTGCAGGGTTAGTGAACTACAGGCTCTCTCATGTAAACCTCCATACACCACATTTTACAAGGACAAGGTAGTTCTGAAAGTTAAACCATCTTTCTTACCGAAAGTATTTTCCGACTTCCATTTGTCACAGAAAATTGTTTTACCAACATTCTATCCTCCTCCTCATTTGGGAAAAGAAGAGGAGAGATTACATAGGCTGGAACCCAAGAGGGCCCTCGGCTTTTACATTGCAAGAATGACAAAATTACGTCAAGACGACCAACTTTTTGTGGGCTACACAGGTCGTAAATTGGGGTTAGCGGTGACAAAACGAACCATATCCCACTGGATTATTCTAGCTATATTGGAATGCTACAGATTAGCAGGAAAAGACCCACCGGATGGGCTACGTGCTCACTCCACAAGGGGAATGGCTACTTCTGCGGCTTTGAAGAGTGGAGTCCCTGCAAAAGATATTTGCTCGGCTGCAACATGGGCATCAATGCATACTTTTATCAAGCATTACTGCTTAGATGCCTCCTCCTCCAATGAGGGGCTATTTGCCAGAGCGGTAATTCACTCTGTACATGAAAACAAGAATTAGCACTCCCACCTCCAAATTGGTTACTGCTATGGGAGTCTATCACAAGATGAGGAATATGTGGGAGGAGACAATCCATTCGAAGAACAAGTTACTTACCAACTGTTACGTTCTTTGCTGTCAGCGCCCTCTGCTGAAATTTTTTTCCAAAGCAGCGAAGCTGGCGAAACACATTATCACAAGATGAGGAATACGTGGGAGGAACATCCACTCGAAAGAACGTTACAGTTGGTAACTTCTTCTTCTGTCTGTAACAAGCGCCACGATGCCTCTGGGCTGCTGCGCGCTATACAAACCTGAATCAATAAATAAATAAGAATCAAAGGCTTTTCCCCGTCTAGTCATGTGGCTACTGCCTGAGCCTGCGGGTTTATCTGTGGTATTATACAAAATAGCTGCCTCAAGTTTAGGGCCATGGACATGTTAGGGATAAAGCCTGATTGATCCGGGTGCACCAGTGCTGACATTTAGGGAAGAAGACTTGTTGACAATATTTTTGCAAACACTTTAGCGTCCGCATTCATCAAAGATAGCGGCCTATAGGAGGCCAATTCCTGGGGCGGCTTACCAGGCTTCAATAGCACTGTTATAATTGCAACAATTCTTCCGATGCTTGCAGCAGCTGCGGTGCCCGGGGCCTTCCCAGATGTCAGCGACTGAATTGCTGCAACAAATCTCTCCCCGTCACTGGTTGATCTAAAGCTAATCGTGCCTCCTCAGGCAGATGCGGGAAATCTATGCCCCCCAAATACTGGTCCAGCTCTGCATCTGTACACCCATCTGCACTGGCATATAGTGTTGCATAATAGCGAAGAAACTCAGCATTTATTGCCTCATCAGAGGTCACCACTTCCCCGGTCTTCTATTCCTGTTATAGGCTGCATCCCTTTCTCACCTTTTGCCACACCAGCTAGGAACTTGCCGGCCTATCGGCCTCCCCGTATCTAAGTGCTTGGGCTGGTTTAGCCATGCACTGCACCTCCCTATCTGCTAGTTCTCAAAACCTCACCATACTTTATCACACCCAGTGTTGTCTTATTGCCAGATACACCATATTAATTCTCCAGTGCCCGTAATTGCCATTCCACCTCTAGCAACTCCCGTCTAACCCCTTTAAGTAAATCTGTCGTCACTGATAACAGTTCACCTCGCAGCCATGCCTTGAAAGCTTCCCAGACCATCAAATATGAGGCTACCGACCCTTTGCTATCTGCAAAATTCTGTTCTGTTTTGGCCTATAGGGATGTTACCAATCCTGGGTCCAGTAGTATAGAGGGAGCCAGTCTCCATTGGGGCCTAGGGCTGAGGGCACCACCAGCAGCTCCACAGTAATCTCTATTAGTATTGGGACTCAAAATCAAAATAGAATTGTGTTTCTAATTGCATTTAACATGCCACCAGACGGGCGACCCTCCCCCACAGCCGCTGAAGTTATCAGTTGCTGTATTATTGGACACCTATCCATAATAATATGTGTGGTCAACCAGACCTCTTGCAACAGACTACTACGTGGTCTCAAAACATTTTTTTTATTTCATTGCTAGCCAAAAAACGATTGAAACCCCTTGTGTTCCAACTTAATAAAGCAAGACTATTAGGTCTCAATTTTCTGTTAAAGACCCGTGCCTCTGTATCCCAACTTTCTAAAGTCATCAACTGCATTTTTTGGTAACCATAACCAATCTTCCAGTATATTTTTGGGAGTATTTTATGAAGGATTCATAATTTGAACAGTGTGCGGCATCAGAGCGCCATCTGAACAAGTTATTTTTAAGTATTCTCCTTGCCACTGTGTCGTTCCCGAATTACTAGGGAATTCACTTAGTGTTGCTCTATAATAATATCTGACTAGCAGGGCGTAAAATGTAGCTCATTTGTCTTAAGGATTGAGAATCAGGCAACAACATCCGTTCCAATTTTGTTTATAAAATAGACGAGGTCTATGTGTTTTGATGTTAGAAGACGGACGCACAGTATTTCATGGAAAAGTCTTAGAACGTTAGAGCTGTTCAGAACAACATCACTGTCAGGATCAAATTGGTCCTGCACTCTGCATGACTACATCGACCTATCTGCTTTTGAAAAACATTTCATGTCGTTGGAGCTGGGTCGCTGTGCACTTTAACCACCGATTGGCTCCCAAACACATCATGGATAGAGGAGTTTCTGCTTGCGACACAGCTTTTTGTATCTGCGTCTCTTTACTTAAATGAGTTGCAACCATCGTAGGCTTTGCAAGAGGGACATGTGAAAAGAGTGGGGATGACAAAATCGCTACTATTAGTTCGTATTCACTTTTTTGGGTAATTTCATCCTTTTCCCTTAAATTATCAATCAATAATCATATTTATTTCCTTATCATTAGCCGCACTTGCTGCATCTTCTGTTAAGTGAAGTTTATGTAGGCATCTTCTTTAACTTTGTGTTGGTTTTAATTTTCTACCAATTTTAGATTTTTACATGGCCTTCTGCGGGCTCGAGGGATTATTAGCAGCTACACGTGTTAACTCTAAACCGATTACCTTACAGTGTGGTGATGAAACAGACACAAGCTGGTTGTTTTCCACTGGTTCGGCACAAATTCCAATGGGATTACCCTTTGTGTCTCACATGGAAGACTCCCAATGATTGTAATTTTATTTTTATGCCACTTAACTGAATGGTATGGGCTGATAATTCTAGCCTGATGTTGTCATTTAAGTAAACAAACGAACTGAGAACTATGTTAAATGCTGAGATAAAAGGAGCTGTTCGTTTTACTCTCGAAATCACACAAGGTGTGATGTAAGCCTTGGTGAGGAGTAGAAGTTCCATAAGAAACCGAGTCACTGTGGAGGGTTGATTGGTGTGCTGTCATAAAAGATGGCATGTCATCCAAATCGATCGAACTCTCATGGTCGTTACTAGCACTTCTAGTACACAGCCATCATTAATGAAATTACTCTCCTCCTGGGAACATACTCTCGACTTTGTATTCTGGGGTGAAATATAGCCCATTAAGGCCAGAAATAAAGAGGCCAGTGTGATTTGTAAATGCCATTGAAATCTCAAGCTTAAAATCTAAAGGAAAGAAAGTAGGCCTAATTCAAGAATGTGAAGATGTGCGTGATGCATTTCAGGAAGGAAAAGGAAGACATGTGGCTGACAATCCATGGAGAGCTGCACTTACACATAAAGCAACCTCATTGCACACATTGGGCCTCATTACGACCCAGGCGGTAAGTTACCGCCTGGGCCGTGACTTTACCACCATGGCGTAAACTACGTTTACGCCATGGTGGTTGGCGGACTTACCGCCCCATTCCGAGTTTGGCGGGGCGGTAAGTCCCCAATCCCCATTTACCCTTCCCCATTCCCATTTTTGCCCCATAGGGCATAATGGGAGTGGGGAAGGCGTTAATTACGCCACCGTAAATTACGGTGGCGTAATTAACTCCATGGTCCCTTAGCGCCATGGATTTTAACACCTGCTAAAAGCAGGTGTTAAATCCGCCATGGCGCTAAGGGACCTTGTACTCAGGCGGTAAGGGTCGGCGCTGTTTACGGCGCCGTAAACCCCTTACCGCCTGAGTTGTAATGAGGCCCATTATCTTCAATGGAATACCAGATTGAGCTCCAAGCAGCTTAAGTCAAACGGAGCTCGTTGCATGTAAAATAAATAAAATAATGTCATCTTTGTTTTTCCCTCATCCAAATTGACAGTATGCTGAGAGAATGTCCACTAGACTTTTAAAACTTGAACATGGTGTTCTCATATAACAGCCTAATACATGGACAACCCAGAAGTGATGCGTATGTATTTTGAAACTGTGTGCCTTATAAGATGCCAGATAAAATTGCAATTGTGTGTGAGTTTAAAAGGCCATGGGCCTCATTACACGGTAGGCGGTGAGCCATGGCGCTATTAGCGCCATGGCTCATGCCGGTAAAATACCGGCACCGCCTTGGCGGAAAGGGGATTTACCGCCCCATTCCAAGGTTGGAGGGGCGGTAAATCCCCTTTCCGCCATTGCCCTTCCCCATTCCCATTTCTGCCCCATAGGGCTCTATGGAAATGGGGAAGGCGCTAATTACGGCACCGCAATTTTGCGGTGCCGTAATTAGCTCCGAGGTCCCTTAGCGGGTTGGATTTTAACGCCTGCAAGAAGCAGGCGTTAAATCCTCCAACCCGCAAAGGGACCTCGTAGTACGGCGGTAAGGGTTAACGGTCACCGTTGCCATTAACGGTGACCGTTAACCCTTACCGCCGTCCGTGTAATGAGGCCCCATGCCTTGAAGGAAGAAGCAAATGTAAACATGAGCCCCGGCTCTGCCTAGACACATGTGTAAGGATAAATGAAGCGTAGAGAAAAAAAAAAGTGGGGGCTAGAGTGAGGCCTGTGGAGCTGGAGTTTAAGTGAATGGAAAAATACATTTGATTGCATAAAAAGGGCAGCATACATGTCACAACGGTCATTCCAGACTTTTATTAAAGGTGACGGTCATCCCCTTTTAACCATGATGAAACGATATTGGTGTGATAAACATAACTAAAGTTATTAATGAAAATGTGATTTGGGCCTTCCCTTTATTCTGAGAGATGTGAAAGTTGGTATGAGCATGCAGGTAATAATGAACATGAAATATATGAAGTGGCATATTTTTCACTGATAGGACTCCTGAGTAAATGAAGAAGAACTGTATATCTGCATAGGATAAAGATTTTAAAATTTAGGGTACTTGCCATGTTGAGAGATTTTGTGAGTTTAAAACATGACGAGTCCATCTGTCAAAGTGGGATGATGAAACTTTCTCCTCCCATAGCTGTCCCAAATCACTCCCCCATCCCATTGTCCTATTAGCACATAGGTGGGAGATGGGTAGTGAAAATCAACCTATCCCTTTCGCGGGATTCATGACAATTTTTTGATGTAATTTGCCCTATAAGTCGATCAGTTTGCATTAGAACTGGACTTTTTCCACTTATTTCGGGAGGCAACCTGCTGCTGAAATTTTCCGAGAAACATCCGAGAAGAGAGGCCTAAATCTTGCATTAGAGATAGGAACCAGGAGACATAAAAGCTGATTGGGACCCCTTGGAGGATTCAGAGGAGATCCTGGACTGACCCCTTTGCTGTAACAGCGGTGCCCTGATGTTCCCTGATGCCCATTTCAAGGCCTCTCCTGTAAGTAAAACTACCCCAAAGTCATAGATTGTGTAGGCCCTATATTTTTCAATCATTGTTTTAGTTATTTTCCCAAAGGAAAATATCTTGTTTGTCTGTGTAGATCCCTAGCATATTTAATTAAAGTAAATCAATGAATTCCCCTATAGTGATCAACGGATGGGTATTGTTGGCATTCGAAACCAACAATCTTTTACCAGTGTGTTTTGAGCCGGTATAGACATACAGGGGCTGATTCATGGAATTATTTGTGCCGAGAAACGGGGATTTGTGTGCCATTCTGCCCACAAATCCTCATTTGTTAAACAGGGATTTGCAGGCAGAATGGCGCACAAATCCCTGTTTTTTGGTGCAAATAATTCCATGAATCAGCCCCAAAGATTTGCCAAAATAATTAATACCAAAACCCTGTTTCCACGTGAGTGTGCAGGGTGCAAAACGAAATTCCCCATTGATCCTCTTAATTTTAAATCAGAAGTGTGAAGCCTGGTAGTACCTTTGCATATATGCAAGGTGCAAAACGAAATTGCCCCTTTGTACCCACTGTGTTCTGACCAAAACCACCAAGCCCTACCTTTTCTTTTTAGATGGGGCAAAACGAATTTCCCATTGTTTTTCTGTCTCCCATGTTGTTTCTGTGATTAAAATCCCAAAAAACGGTTTTCCCATTGTGTTCCCACTCTCTGCCACTGGCCTTCCATTCAGAGGAGTCAAGTCTAATTGATGTTTGGAGGGTGGGGCTTGCTGGGGAAAAAGTATAAAATCTGCAATCACTTTGTGTCTTGAATTGTTCTTTTCTGTATTGGTGGGTGATTTAAAAGAAATAATTGTGACTGCATATCTCAGTGTCATCAATGTGTTGGTGCCTGTACAGAAGTCATTTGTTCTTGTGTTGCCACAGCATTGGTGGCTGATGTTAATCTATTTGTGAAATTTGGTCGAAATAAATAAATAAATAAATATATTCTTACTCCTCACCGGCCTGATTCTTAGTACATTGTGGCACCGGGTACTTTTTGGGGTTGGGTGCAAGACGGGTTGGAGGCCTTACCAAAGTGAACATTGACAAAAACTAAAAGTGCTTTATTGTGCGCCACATTCATTGTGGGGGAAAGGAACTCCCTGAGTTGAGTGTGACCGCGTAATAAACCACAACAAAACTTTGCTGTATTTCTGTACTGTTTGGTGCACGCCAAAGAATAAAAGTCCTTTATCTTCTTTTGAGTAGGGTGATACTTTTGAAGTTTATTGGGGATGGAAGTAGACTGAATATTGACTGAGCCCCTTACTATTGAATGAGAATGGGGGCTAAAGATCCCACTTCTGTCTCTGTCCCAGGCCAAGGCAATTTCTGCTGACCATAGTATATGCGAAGAATTTGTGAGTACTTGGTCTGAGGCTACAGGAACTGTAGCTAGACAAGTGACTTCCAGTGCCACTACCTTTCCATGCTTTGGCTGGTCTGAAGTAGACGCTTAAAATACCTCGTCCGGCATCACCACATCGTTCATGTGTACACAAGTTTGCAAGGTCGAAGCTTGCATTAAGTCTTCAGGAACAGAATTGCTCCTAGGTTCATACATGTCAATGTCCTTGAAGTTTCCAGGAGATTAGTAGCCATGATATACTCTCCTTTTGTCTCTTTGGGCCTGCCTCGGACAGCCTCACAACTATTGGCCTTCAGCCTTCGGCTCTGATCACGCACACTGGGACAGAGAAACAGTACTAACTTATAAGAGAGTCACGCCATGGTTCTTCACTGGCACTCTCCGTTCAGCGATTTTCAAATAAACAAAAACTCACAGTTTACCCTCGTTACCACGTGGCGTGTCCTCTCGAATTGCCAAACTGCGGCCGCAGCCTGCCGATTGCAGTGACACTTTCTGCACACTTTGTGCGCGCTTCGTGCACGCCGCCCGTATTTGCATGCGGGGGAGGCAGTTACAGCGTGGCTCCGGCACACCAGGAAGGACTAAGGTTCACTAGAAAAAGCATTGAACACTGCACATGGAGGGTAGACTGCCAACTGCAGTGACACTTTCTGCACATTTCCCACAAACCTGTATCACTGACATTTTTCCCACTTTGAGGAAAACGTGTTGTGGTTACTAAGAAGCAAGTATAACAGTTTGAATGTGTCTAATGGGGTTTCCCCACTGAAATTTTTTTTTTGTATTAAGATGTAAGCTTTGTATTTCAAGTACTCTTGTCTAAAGTTCGTTACCAAATAGGATCCACTTCAATGCCCTTTGCAAAGCAATAATGATGCTAGTTAGGATTGGCAAGAAGACCATCTGACAGGATTAGGGCACGTCACCAAAGCCATGAGGCTGAGTTCTCTGTGCTTCGTGTCTGTAGTCATGTGTCACTTTCTTCCAGGTGGAAATTAATGCTTTGTACTACTGTTCTGATTTATATTTGTAATTTATGTAACAATTGACCATTATCGACTGGCTGTTATAGGCCGTTAAAATGCATTCTGGGCCATCTTGGAGATGACATTTAATGCCATTCGGTGTCTGCTCTCCAGGACAAAGGAACATGTGGCATATTGGATATTTCCAAAACTTTGCACGTAGTGAGTGTGGTTCGCTTCTAGCGCCACATTGCGAAGAAGGTGGAGTGATGCAGTTTGCTTGTCTTTGAGCATATTGGCGATTGGGAAAAAACAATGTGTTCGGAGCTGCTCGCTGAGGAAGGGCCTCGTACTGCAGCAAACTGTGCATCACATTTCGACTGATATTTCAAATGTAGATGACAAGTACTGTATCTTTGTCCTATCTGTTTTGTTTCTCCAGAGATTGATTAAATAGCCTGGCATTTTCACGTGGACTTTTGCTTTCTGGACTTTTGCTTTCTGGACCTCTCCGTTGCGCAGATTTCATGCAACTGCGCATGATTTGGCGATCTCGAAGAAATTAAAAACTGCGGTCTTTGCCTTCCTTAACTAGCTTCATCTTGTCTCTCTTAGCATTCAGCTTTTCTTGTGCCAATATACTATCTTTAGTATTGGTGCTCAATAAATCCATTAGTCATGCATGCACCACTAGGTCCTTAATATGATGGTTCAGACATTGACTGCTCATGTTGATATGATGCCAATCATGTCAATCTTTCATCTTTCACATACAGAAAACTCTCACATGTGAGGTCATAGTAAATACTGGGTGTTCATGTCTATTTACTGAGTGATCTGTTAGGAGGAGCAAGGAAGAAAATCGGACATACACCACTAGGGCCCAGAAGACATCTTAAAAATCCCCGGACTGCACGTGCTATGTGGCCTGGGCAGAAGATTGAGACAGCTGGGGAGGGCTGTGAAGATTCCAGGACCTTGCCAGCTAGGGATGCGTGTGTGGGGCAAACTGTACTGACTATGTGGTATGAGGAGTCTCTGCCCACACCTGGGCCGTACTGGGTGCGTAGCCATGGGAAAAGAGCTGGTTTAGCGCAAACAGCAGTTGCAGGGGTGTAGAGGTCCCAGCCACTACGTCCAATGTGGCTGGGGACACAAATGACATGCGCCACAAGCATTAGAGTCCCCATCTGGGTAGTGGAACCTGGGCAGGGACTTAGTCAACCTTGCTCGCTGGGGCCCAGCCAGGAGAGGCGAATCCCACTCGATGAGCAGTGTGTGGCCCTATCCAAACGAACTGCACTGCCACAAAGGAAACGGGCCACCAAGGAAATAATGGCCTTTAAAAACAGTAGGGTCCACTTCCCCCGCGAGGCATGAAAAGTGCCACTTAAACCATCATATCAGGAGGAAACACAAACGGGGCAAAGAGGTACTGTGCGATAAGAATATTCTGTGTATAGAGACAATCGCTCCTGAAGGACACAAGACAATTATGGCAGAGTGCAGCACCCAATGGTTGACGAAAGGTAATGTATTTAAGTGTTAAGCAACGTGTTCACCTTTAGACTGTGACTAACCCAGAGAAGAAGTGTTTTGGGGGCCTGACCAAGGCCCCCAAAGGACCAAGGCCCACTAAGTCAGGGGGTTCCCCAGACGGCTTATCTCTTAACACTATTATTAAATGGGGCAGCCAGTCTGGAGGGTAATATAGAGGGTGGGGCTTTCAGTGTGTAGTGAATGACATGCTGGCAGGTTTTTTTTTATGTATTTCCCGAAAAGGTTACAAAAACTGCCCATATCTTATTTTCACCAGGGAACTCAGGAAGTAGCCCACTTCTTGTGTAAGGGTAGTAAACATCTTTATTTTTTTTAATTTTTAATTTTTTTATTTAAAAAGACTTCAGTTTAAGACATAAGAATTAAACTTTTGTTTCATACATTCACTCTTCTACTTTCTCACACATTTCAACACTTTAGTTTGAAAACCGTCTCCCAGTAGATGAATAGGGGCGATTGAGATTCCACTTCGCTATCAGGTCATTTATGATCATAACAAATAAATATGTGCCTTTGATTTGATTGTCTCACAGCCCAGAGATATTTCATTTAGGGTTGATCGCTAGAATAGAGTCCATATAATTGACCACTGCACAAATACATTTTATATTGTTTCCGGAAACTACACGAGACCACCAGGCATCAAGGTGTTTATTCAGAGGCACAAAGTTTCCAAGATGTTTGGTTCGTTGGTCGCAAGTGCCTGTACAACAAATTAATAGATGTTCAGAAGATTCAATTTCTTGTCTGCAAAATCGACGAAGATTATCCGCCACGTCTTTGTCTTGTCGTCGCTTTCGAGTGTCTTTTGTTTTCAGGGCATTTAATTTGAATCTTAGAAATTGATTACGATGATGGCATTGACAGGCAGTGTAGGAGGTATTTTGATGGACTGTTCAGTGTAAGTGACTTCAATCCAGCACTCCAACTAAGTCAATGCCTAGTATGGGATGCCCAATGGAAGCTCTTATTTATATATTTTTATGTCAATGTTCTTTAAATCTGGATGATGAACCCTTGTATAACGCCCCTCTCTTTGAATCTCCCCGACCCCACTGAGCCAAGAAGTAGGTTTGTTTTGCAAATTAAAAGGTTTATTTGAAGAATGGAACAATATATATATCACACTTTTATGAATAAAATAATATCTGAATAGCACACTTATGAATATGAACAGTGATCATCAATGGGTAAAATTACAATATCAACAACCTCTTTAATCAGTTAGGAGTAGGGATAGAAAGGATAAGGTAGCAGAGAATACTTTATATGATTCAAGGAAATCCAAGGATGGGAAAATGCAACACAGAAATAAACTTGATATGGTTTCTATCAAAAGACAATATAATCACTTTTTCCCCTGTGACTACTCACTCCCCCCACTATGCAATATGAAGAGATGGAAATGAGGGCACACAGGTTTCAGGAATACCATCAATAATGCAGTTCAATCCCAATTCCCCCAGCAAGCTTAGAGAAAACAGAGATGATTTTGAAACAAGCAAAAATACTTTTGATTGTGATTGCAATGTAAGGGAAAATATGCTAAAATGATTTTAATTCACTAAAGGAGATTCAGGATAAGTGATAGTTACTTTGGATTGGTTCAGGATAACACTAGAAAGGATTCATGAATGATTATCAGATTGAATACGAAATTCCGCAGTTGAAAACAAGAAACAGCAATTTCTCCGTGTGGGTGAAACGCGATTACGGAAAAACTATAATGAATGTCGTTTTAGGTTCGTTGGAAAGCTTGGGATCTTAGCTTCAAAATTTCTTCTCTAGGACGTATGGTTCAAAAGTTACAGAGGGTTTTGTGAAGGTAGATTTTTCAGAAACAGAATCAAGATTTCAAAAATGACAGATGCACTTTAAAGATTAGAAACAAAGATTTCTTAACACTAAAGAGTCTATGGAGCCACAAACTACACGACAGCCCAGCCACCTATCCAGAGGCACCTCTGGATGGTTTCTGTCTGAACGAGATGATTGCCTTTCTCCAGAAAATATACATTAGCGCCAAGTTGATTATTACTACAATTATCAAGGATTATGTGGAGGAGAGGAGAATTTAGGATGGACAAAAGAGGTTCTATAATGCAGTTCTGGACAGGTTGAAATGGATGGAATAGTCTTACTTTAAACTAAGAGATTGGTTATGAACAGTTCTAGACTGGATACTCACTCCTATGGCTCGGGAATGGAGTGGGCCCCGTCAAAGATCTGGTCAAGGGTTTGGCTGGGATTCTCTCTCGCCACCGGACAGGTCTCAGCACTGCACTGCGGTCTGCGCGGCCTCTTGGACTGGATCTAACGGGTTCTGGATTACAGCTCTGCTCTGCGGGTCTGGATCTTGGTTCTAGCACAGGGTTCTTAGATAGAACAGCAAAACAGCTCAGCCAGGCTGTTGGATTTTGAGATGCCCCTTGGAAGTTTAGGGGTTAGAATCAGGTTGCTAGGTTCTGCAGGCCTGCTGAGAAAGGTTCAGCTTTTTGGTTAGGCCTGTCTGCTTCAAAGTTCTAGAGTTGGGTTCTAGAGTTGGGTTCTGGATCTTTGTCTGGAGCTCTGTCTGGATCTTCTTGCAGGGTGCTACGCCAACAAATCAGTTGAGTAGTGGAAAAGTGTGTCCTATCTGTTCTCAGCAGTCCCTATTTGTGTATTTCTACAATGCCCAACCCTCTAAGGATCTGATAGGTTAGAGGATTCCCTTCCCCTGATTGGAGAAAGGATCAGCGTATCATCTTTATGGCTTGGGGGAAAACACTCTGCTTTGTCTCTGTACAGCATATCTTATTTTTCATAAAACACATATTTACAATATACACAACTTGTTAATATCACATAAATCACATGACAGATTGCCTAAGGTACATTTCTGTTCAACTCTCATCTTCCTAAGAGCTTTGGTTCAGAAATGACCACTTTTTGCGCTTTTGGTGGGTTTCTCAATATTATTTCTGCACTCATTTTTAGACATGCATGCGCACCCCATCCGGGCACATTTCTGTAATTTTTTATGTTCATAGCATAAACACAGTGGCTACAACATGAATAATTCCGGGGTTTGGTCTCAGAACATCGGACAGAGTCCAGCTTAGTCTTAAACTGTAAGCAAATTTTTCATTTTAACAATCTCAAAGTTTCACATTTTAGTCAGTTTAGTGCAATTTGTTATAAGCATTTTCTAAAACATATATTTAATGTGCTTTCTGAATCCACACAATGGTTTGTCTCCGCCTCCAAGGTCTGGGCTGACTCATAGGTCACATGTCTTTCTTTCCTGCCAGCAGTTTGTTGTCAGTCGCACCCGAATTAGCATTTTCTATTCAGCCAAGGATTCCTTTGTCTGCACTGAGAGCAACAGGCCAGGGTGCCACTCCCAGTTCTTTTTGACACCAGCCTGTCAATCTCTTAGCCAAGGGCAGGGGAAGTCTCCTTTGTCCAGGGAAAAGGTGTGGAATTCATTTGAACACAGTGTGGGAAACTTTTAACTCTGAAACCCAATGTCTAAAAATTGTCTTTTCTTATAATATAATTTCTTACTTCAAGCCTATTCAGAGTATAGTTTTAAATTGTATCCACCTCTAAGGCTTCTGATAGCAAGTCTTTCTTTGGCATAGTTTGGGCTCAATGTACAACTTTACACAAAATGAGTAACGGTATTACACCCATTTTTGACAGGTTTCCTCCATCAAGCAATCCTCAAAAGTGGACTTTGTTCAGATATAGATACACTTCTGTGGACCTTATATTTATGTAGAATCTTGCGGGAGAATGATGTGGACCACCCAACAAGGAGGTTGGATCTTTTTGAGTGGTTTGTGAGCCATGATTTGTGCAAATTTGACACCAAATAAAAACAGATTTTTGAAACCAGCTCAGTTTCTTTGGCAATGATTTTGCTCTGTGAGCAGCCAAATGATGGGTTTTGGCATTGGTCTCCTGTGTTACCACTGACATAGGCAAAAGTAGATGGTGGCCTATTTTTCAGGTTTTCACTGTGCACTTTATGGTTATTCCTGGAGAGCAGCATGCTTTCCGGTGGCCATTATGATGTTTCTGCTACCAGAAATGCACAGTGATGTTGTAGGGCTTGGATTAGTGGGTTAAGACATCCCACAAGCCCCCCTCTTGCGATGGCCGTTGATCTTCCATCAATGGAAATTCGCAAGACTGGTATGTCAGCCTCATCTCTCCGGATTCCACAAATGGCAAAGTTCAACATCTTTTCCTCCATCAGGGGTGGATCGCTTGGTTCTCCTCGCCAGTCCTGATGGTATTGTGCGATACTCCGGTCCCCTCGGATCTTTGCTCCTGATCCCCGGGTTATCCTCATTGGTCAGTCTCCATGGTTTATCTCTCTCTCTTTCTCTCTCTCTCCTAGGATGACAAAGCAAAAACATATTTGTAGACATTTCCCCACCACTATTAATGTAGTGGTTGAGACATATACATTTTATAAATCAGGAGACATTTGCATTATTGTATTTTATAGACTATATGTGGAATATTTTAGGGTTGGAATTTCATGAATCTGGAGTGGCCCCCTATGGGGTTCCAGAAGACTCCTCCAGTTGCTGCAGAGTGTGCCTAGGATGGCAACACTTTAGCTGATTAATATGGACCCACTTGTCTTCCCCTTCCACCAAACTGCCTTTGGGGATGCAGATCTTGTAGGCGACTGGTGAGATTTTGTCTACAATTTCAAAAAGGTCCCTTCCAGGTAGGCAAAAATGTCTGCTGTTTGGCCTGGTCCTTTGGAAATTGTATAGATAAACCTGGTCTCCTACATTGTATTCTTTCCTGGTAGTCTTTAAGTCATAGTGGGTCTTCATGCTGTTGGCTGATCTTTCTAGATTTCGCTGAGCATAGGCAAAAGCATGTTGAAGGTGTTTTCTTAAATTCTCAACATACTCATGAGTTGTGGAGGCATTGATCAATGTCTGCTCTTGGGTCCTGTAGAGCAGATGCTGGGGATGCACCATCCTGCGTCCAGTTATCAGCTCAAACGGTGAAATTTTAGTTGCAGATGAAGGGGTAGATCTGATGGCCATTAGGACAAGAGGTAATCGAATATCCCAACTTGGCCCAGAATCTGCCACAATTTTTATTTATTTTTTAAAACTCTTTTTTATTAATGGTCACGTATAGGCCGTCACACCACAGCACATCTGTTTAACCGTTACATCAGGGGTAAAATATCCGTTACATTTCACAGAACAATATTATGAAGACAAGTCAGCATCGGCAATCATATTACATAGATAGGATCTGAACGGGCCCCAAATGTCCTTGGGCCTGCATGCCGAGGGTCAGGTTAAAACAAACTGTTCCTTTGACTCGTTGACATGTGTCAGTTCTTGAAGAAATTGGTTTAGGGTGGGCGGGAGAGAACTTTTCCATTTCTGTAAAATACATTTTTTGGCAATGGCGCATGAAATGTTAAACAATCTTCTAATTTTCTCTGGTTGCTTGCCAATGTCCCCAAACAAGTATTTCTGAGGAGTCAAATCGGGGGGAACCTCAGTGAATTCTTTCAGGAGCTCAGCAACCGCCCTCCAGAATCCCCTCAGTACCGGGCAGTCCCAGTACATGTGAAAGGATCCGGCCTGGGGAGCATTACATTTAGGACAGGCGTCAGAGGCATCCGGTGCAAACCTTGCGATTCTGGCCGGCGTATAATGTAGGCTGTTCAGGATTTTTAATTGAATCACCCTTAGACCAGCATTAAGCGAGACCTTCTTGGATAATGCACAATAGCTGGCCCATTTCTTTTCTTCTATGGTCCCCTGCAAATCCGCTTCCCACTGTTCCTTTATCTGATTTAATGTGGGGGTATGAGCTTGCACAGCCGTGTACAACCTAGCAATCCCCAGGCCATTTTTAGATGTTACCAATTGCACACATGGATGGGGTGGGGGCTCATCCGGGAAGGGAGGCCACCTCTTTTGGAATGCAGACCTCATACGGTAGTATTGCAACGTTTTCAGGGGACCACCCCCCAGTGCCCTCAGCAAGAGACCACCAGTCTGCAAAAACACCATTCACAAACATGTCGCCCAGTTTCATTTCCCTGTTAGGGTCCCAGGACTCCTGTATGTTAGCATTATGCGTGGGGGTATGCCCGGGAAGTCCCAAAGCGGCACCTCTGGATTGTAGGGGACCTCCACTCCCAGCCTCTAAAATATCGCCGTCCATGCCCTGACTGTACAGCTAACCGGATTGTATGCAAATGTGTCATTATACTTTGGATCGAAAATAACTGACTGTATATTCGTGGGATGTGTGGTGTGATCCACTATCCATGCATGGGGTGTATTGTTCTCGTCATTATACCAATATTTCGCAAATGGAGCTTGGGAGACGTAATAGTAAAGTTCGAAATCGGGGGCCGCTATCCCTCCAGAGGAATAGGGCTCTGCCATTTTCTCCCAGCTAATCCTAGCAGTCTTACCGTTCCAGAGGAATGTTACCACCATCGATCTAAGCTTGGAGAAGAAGGCCCTGCCCGGCCATATAGGAATATTGACAAATAGGTATAAAAGTTTAGGGAGGACCACCATTTTAAGAATGGCCACACGGCCGGCTAATGAAATTAGGAGCCGCCCCCAAATCTGAAGCTTGGAGCCTATTGCCTGTAGGGATTCCTCATGGTTATCTGCGTAGAGTGTGAGCTTGTCCCTGGAGACCAGTATTCCCAGGTATCTAATGTGGTCTGCGGACCACTTGAGTCCCCCTGTGTCTGTAGGGCATCGGGTGGCAGGTGTTAGGGGGAATATTTCTGATTTCGACATATTTATGGTGTACCCGGAATAATCTGCAAACCCCTGGATCTCTGTCATGACGGGTGCTATATTAACCTCAGGTTCCCTGACATATAGTAATGTGTCATACGCGTAAAGCGAAATTAGTTGAGTGGAGCCCTTCATTGTGATCCCTTTGTCTGAGTGTCTAAGACGGACCGCGGCCGCCATAGGTTCAATGGTCAGTGCAAATAGTAGGGGTGAGAAAGGGCACCCTTGTCTGGTCCCCCTCTCCAGGAGGAACATCTCGGAAATGGCTTTATTGGTCAGGACACGGGCTCCAGGTTCCGTGTATAGGAGTTTTACGTATGTGGGACCCACCCCAAACGCCTCAAGCACCGAAAGGAGATAGACCCACGATACCGAGTCAAACGCTTTTTCAGCGTCAACGGATATGGCCACTGCGCTCCTCGCGGGGTCGATCTGCGCCATGATACCAAAGAGACGTCTGAGGTTTAGGGCTGTAGATCGAGTAGGGACAAACCCATTCTGATTGGGGTGGACTAGGGTCGGGACTGCCGGCAGAAGGCGACTTGCCAGGACCTTTGCAAAGATTTTAGCGTCCGTGTTTATGAGTGATAAGGGCCTGTAGGACAAAACGTCCTGTGGTGGTCACCTGGGCTTGTGGAGTACCACTATTATGGCCTCTCTCATAGTTGAGGGCAATCTGCCGGATTTGAGCGCCTCCTCCCACACTTGTAGTAGTATCGGCACAAGTTCCTCACGGAACTCCTTGTAAAATTTGGCGCCTAACCCATCTGACCCCGGTGCCCTGCCTGTTGATAGATCCTTGATTGCTTCCCCAATTTCTTCCATCGTTACCGGCTGGTCCATCGCCAGTCGCACCTCGTCCGGGAGCCTGGGGAGGGAGAGGGCCTCAAGATAGGTCTTAATTTCTGCTGATGTTTTCTTATCTTGGTTAGAGTATAACCTCTTGTAGAATTCCACAAATTCCCCATTAATGTGCTTATCCCCAAGGAGAACCCTCCCCTGTTGCGTGCGTATGCTTGTGATCTGTGGGGGTTGTTTTTCGTGTTTAATTAGGTTGGAGAGCGCCCTGCCAGCCTTGTTGCCCTCCCCGTACCTGCGTGCCCGAATCAGGGCCGCCACATATCGGACCTCCCTCAAAGCAAGCTTGTCAAATTCCTGGAGATGTGTGTGTATGTCAGCTAGTGCTTTCTTGTCTTGTGTATTTGAATATGTTTTTTCGAGTGCGTCTAACTTCCCTTCAACTGACGATAGTTCGGTCCTCACCGCCCTTAACATACCCGTAGTTCTAGACATCAACAGACCCCTCATCCAGACCTTGAATGATTCCCACACTATCGAGAGTCTGTCGACCGATCCGACATTATTGGACAGAAACTCCGAAATTTCAACATGCAGTGACTCCACTACCCCGGGGTCACATAACATTCCACCAGACATTCTCCACCTCCTGAAGGGACTCGGGGTGTTCCGGAATAGTAGTTCCAACAATACTGGGGAGTGATCGGAGAGGGTGCGGGGTAGGATTTTGCATCGCTCAACTGAGGGCGTCATAGGCGCGGAGACCAACCAGTAATCAATCCTGGATTCGGAATCATGTACCGAGGAATAAAACGTGTATCTTCTACTGCCCGGGTGAACCTCCCTCCACGCATCAACCAGTGAGAGCTGTGCGATGACATGTCTAAGGTTCAATGCTGTCCTGCTTGGGGGTCTCATCACCGTAGAGGATCTATCAAGAACTGGATCAATGGCCAAGTTGAAGTCCCCCCCCCACAAGACACCCGAGACATCCAATGATATAACCATCTGGTATATATCCAGGTAGAAGGCTGGGTCATCAATGTTGGGGCCATATGTATTAACCAGGAGAAGCTGTTGGTTAGCCACCTCCCCCAGACCATGACAAATCTCCCATGGGGATCAACCTTGTGCCCACCAACCCGAAACCCAAGGCTTGGGTGAATAAGGGTGAGAACCCCTCTGGACTGGGTAGAGTAGTCTGTGTGGTACCTCAGGGGACCCCACCCGGGCAGGATGTGAGAGTTACCTGTGCCCACTGCATGGGTCTCCTGCAGCATCAGTATTTGTGGATTATGCCTGGAGACGTAGTTGGATATCTCCCTGACCTTGACTGGATTGTTCAATCCCCTCACATTCCACGTCAACAGCTTGACCTGCAGCCCACCCCCGGGGACCCGAGATGCAACATTAGCCATTTCCAAATCTGACAAGTTCGTAGTATTCGTGCCATACAGACAGTGCCAGCCCAGCCACGACCAAAACTTTACTTTTCAACCAACAGGCCATCTCCTTCCATCTTCCCTTTAAAGGTAGCTCCGGAAGGCAGCCAAAACCCTCAACAAAATGTCCCCTTGAGTCCATCCAACAACTGAACGTAACTTCCCCTTCACCCTGTCCCACCCGTCCCCCCTCATCATCACCCCCAACTTGACGATGTAGCCCATACAACTTATGGAACATTCCTCGGGTGGCCATGTTGCTTCACATGGCCGCCGATCAGGTCCAACAGCTCCACCAACCAAAGTGCCTAGTGTTCCTTAATCAGTTACTCATATGGGCCCCGGGCCCACGCAGGGTCGATATGCAAGTGCTTCTCATTCCACTGGTCTGGGCCTGTTGTTTTGTGCTGGTCTGCCCCCTCTGGGAGGAAGGGGTATGGAAGTTTCAATATAAAGCATGGCCTCCGCTGGGGACTCGAAGAAATGGGCCCTGCCCGCATGTTGAAGCCTCATTTTTGCCGGGAACATTAAAGCGTATGGGATCTGGTGCTCTCTTAGGAGCTTCTTGACTGGCTCATAGGACCTTCTGCTCGCTTGTACTCCTGAGGAGAAATCAGGATAGAAATGTATGCGACTTTCCTCATAGTAGAGGGTTCCCGCCTCTCTCGCTTTTCGTAGGATTGTGTCTCTGTCTCTATAGTTTAGAAGCCGAGCCATTATGGTGCGTGGTGGTGCGCCTGGTTTAGGTGCAGGGGCCAGTGTACGGTGTGCACGTTCCACCAGAAATTGTTCAGAGAAGGCCTCCGGTCCGAACAGGGTTTTAAGCAGTGTCTCAAGATGTGTCTCCATTTGGCCCTTTCCAAAAGATTCTGCTACGCCCACCACACGAATATTATTGCGCCTAGAGCGCGACTCTAGGTCCTCGCACTTGCTCTGTAGCTTCGTCATACTTTCCTTAATTTGGGTGATATCGCGGCTGTGGTGCGAGATAATGTCTTCATTAGTACTGATACGGGTTTCAGTTTCCGTTATGCGTAGGCTTTCCTTCTCCACTCTAGCCTTTAAGGAGCCGATGGTAGAGACTATGTCATCCAGTTTTGTGTTTATTGAGCGAAACACGTTTTGGACTATAGCTGTTAGGTTTTCCAAATTCTCACTGGATTCAACAGCGGGGTTCTCGGTGTCGGCCGAGTGGGCGTCGGCCGATGTGGCCTGCCCCTGACCCCCCGTGTAGGCGTCCATGGGGCCCTTCCTCGGCTTCCCTGGAGTCTTGGTACCTTTAGCCAGCCTCTGTGGTTCCCCCATGAGTAACGATTTAGCTGATACCCGGCCGACCCCGTGGCATCCCGTGGGGCCCCCCTCTCCGCCCAGCCTCGTCTCCTTACCGGTCGTCCATGTGGATATTACTACTGCGATTCACATCGGGTGCCTCGCCCCGCACCGCGCTGTAGGGTTTGTAAAGAGTTCTATGGGGCTGAGCAACTGCGGCAACCACCACCGGGGCCGGGTCGGGCCTTGAGCAGGTATGGGTCGGAGAGTCATCCACACCGCAGCAGCCCAGAAGCCGTATCGTGTCGCCAGAAGAGTGTCAGTGCAGAGCCGGGACAAAGCTCCTCCCCTTTTGGGCCCAGCCGTTCGGCCGCGCCACGGCTCTGTAGTAGATTGCTCTGGAGCTCGCCTCCAGATGCCTGTCACTCCGCGTGCCGGTCAATCTGAATCGTGCCATATCTCCGGCGACCCCGGACCCTGGGCCTCAGGATTTCATCTGGTCACCCACGGGCGGCCGGGCAAGCCCCCCAGCCCGTCCGAGCCGAAACAGGCAGCGCTGGACAGATAAACTAGCTCAGGATTTCTCGGTGGAGCGGGAGCTCTTAGATCAGGCGGCCATTTCCAACATGCGCAACAGCGCCCCCCCTGCCACAATTTTTTTTTAATATGCTCACAATGGTTTTGTTGTAACGTTCTACTGAACCACTAGAGGCTAGCCGGTAAGCAATGTGTAGCTTCCTTTTAACCCCAAGTGTCTCCCACATCTTTGTCATTACTTCGCTGGTGAAATGGCTACCTCTATCTGACTCGATCCTTTGGGGTAGTCCAAAACGCGAAAAGATGTGATTGATCATCAGGGCAGCTGCTGTTTCTGCCTTGCAGTTTGGGGCCGGGAGACATTCCACCCATTTAGTAAACAAGCATGTCACGGTCAACATGTACTTGTTCCCCCTAGAGGAGCGAATCACGTGCCCAATGAAATCTACTTGCAAATCTGACCATGGTAGTGTCATCCCCCTCTTTTGGAGAGGCGCACGGTATGTGAGGGATGTTGGCTGAAATTGTGCACACACAAGACACCCCTTCAAGTATTGGTCGAGGTCCTGCCCCATGTGTGGCCAGTATGTAACCTCCCTTAAGATTTCAAGTGTTGTATGAAACCCCCTATGACCGGCTGTGGCCGCATCATGGGCGTGACTTAACATCAGGCTTTGGAATGAGGTAGGAACCACCCACTGATCATGGCCAGCTAGGGATTTCCTCACCAACAAACCGTCTTGGATTCGGAACATTTTTGGAAATTTCATCAACACTCTGAGGTCCTCTTTCCCAATGTAATCGGTATCCGTCAGGGGAAAGTTCTCAGGGTCCTCAGGGTGTTGATAAAACTTACCAATTATTGGATCCCCTTTCTTAGCCGTAATCAAATCAGCATCTGGGGTCTCTTTACTCCATTGTGCAGTTGAAAGATCATCGTGAGCATTTGTCTGGGACCTAGTGATAGCAGTGACCTGGATTTCCCCCAACAGGGACTCGATCTCTATTAGATCCCATTGGATGGCCCCGGTTTTGGCCAGCTGATCAGCTAAGTCATTTCCAGTTTTGTCTGGTCCCTCTTCTTTGGAATGACCCTTGATCTTTTTCCAGTAGATGGTCATCCCATTCGAGGTGATCAGGTCATCAATATTTTGAATTTACTGCCCATGTTTCAAGGGTTTGTAATTAGCACATAGCATGCCTCTGGTTTTCCAGTTAACCAGGTGCTCCACGAACCCGTTCCGTACATAATCCGAATCTGTGATTGTGACCAGTTCGTTGAGTTGATGTTGGACAGCAGTGAGGATGGCTTGATGCACAGCCATCAACTCTGCCACTTGACTACTTCGGGGACAAATCTTGTACCCAGCGGAGGGCTCTGGGGACTCATTCACCCATGCATTCCCTACGCCGGCCACAAGTTCTTTTTCCCTGTTGTTGTCAACATGGTAAGAGCATCCATCCACATAGACAGTGGGCATTCCCTCACACTTGTCTTCTTCAAAGACTTTGTGTGGGGAATTAAGGTATGCCTCCATGTTGTCCTTGATTTTTAGACTCTCGTCCTCGAGACAGTTTTCTCTGGCACAATCATGCAAGTCAGCCAGACTTTGCGCGAGGGGACTCTTCTTGTTTTGGCCATATCTGACCTCCACAGGAAAGCCTTCCATTGACAGAATCTAGGAAGTAATTCGGGAATTATTCACATTTCCGGGCCGGATTCTGTCACTTTGGAGATATTGCAGAGGCTGGTGTAGAATTTCCACTAGGATGTGTTCCCCCTGGATAAACGGGCGGTGATTCTTCAATGCCCACACCGTTGCCAGGAGTGCCTTCTCACAATTGTTGAATGTTTCCTCCACAGAGGAGAAAGTTTTGCTTGCATAGGAGATTACTTTATTGACCTTGTCATGGTTTTGGTATAATACTGCAGTCAAGCATGTAGTAGAGAACCCTGTCTCCAAGAAGAACTCCTTGTTTCTGACAGGGTAAGCTAGGCTAGGCTTCTTTTGAGTTGTCTTACTGCCTCGGATTGTTCTGGACCCCATACCCACTTGACCCCCCCTTCAAAAGATGAATCAGGGGTCTTGTGATCTCTGCATAGCCCTCAATGAACTTTCTACTATAATTAGTCAGTCCAAGGAGGCTCCTTAGTTCCCGCAGAGTTGTGGGGTCTTTCAGTCTCTGGAGTGCTTCCACTTTCTTTTCCAGAGACCCTGAGGAGTAATCTCATGCCCCAAGAAATTAACACGGGTTCTACACTACTGTGCTTTCTGAAAGAAAAGTTTGGCTCCGGCTGCCCTCAACTGTGTGAGAACATAGCGGATCTCCGCTATGTGTTCCTCCACCGTTTAGCTTTTGATGAGGACATCATCTACATAAGCCAGGTTATCCCTCTCACCCAGATCAGGCATGGCCTTATGTAGGAAAATGTTGAACTCATTGCCGGAGTTGAGGTATCCGAAGGGAGTCCGGGTCCATGTGTACTGCTGGCCCCCAAAGGTAAAAGCCAGTTTATATTGGTCCTCCCTACTGACAGGTACAGTCCAGTATCCATTGGTCAGGTCTATTGCAGTGAATACCTGTGACCCCTGGATCTGGGCCAGCCCTTGGTCAATGTAGGGAAGAGGCCACCGGGAAGTATGGACCTGTTTGTTGAGCTCCCTAAGGTCGGCGCAGAGTCTCCTCTGGCCGTTTGGCTTCAATATCCCCAGCACCGGATTATTGAAGGTGCTGTGGACTGGACGGATTATCCCACGGGACTCAAGGTTCTTAATGATTTCAGTAAGGGACTCCATTGATGCGAGAGGCAAGCGATATTGCTTCACAGACACTTGAGTCATACTAGCGTCCGTGGGAATTGTGGTTGTGTGGATGTCGGTGCGACCACAGTCATATGAGTCCATCACAAAGAGATCTTGAAAATCAAAGAAAACTTGTTTTAACTTTTGCTTCTGCTCCAGAGTCTCACATGCATCAGCTAGGTTGACTCTCTCTTCAACCATCTGCCTGAAGCCTGGAAAGACTTCTGGTTTCGCTATCTCAGCGGCCTCCTCCAGCTGGGTGGAGAAGTCCCTGGTCAAAGTGCTGATTTGGACTGGTGGCTTCAGGTGGGAAAGGCAGCCCTCATGGACCTGGAAAATCACCTCATCCCTCCTGAAGTCATAAGTCACATCCTCCTTACCATAAGGGCAGGAAGTGTACACCAGGAAGTTCCCCCCATGCCGGGTAAGGTACCTGTCTGGTGTTGTGTTGTCATCACTGTCACTGTCAAAACAGTCCTTGGGGATTGGTCCTAACAGTTCATTTCCTAAATCTATGGACGAATGTCTGTCATCAACTGCCATTCCAACAATGGTGCCTGCGGCTAGAGTGACACTCTTTAAGTCGCTGTTATCCACCTCTATTGGAATGGTGTCATGTTCTATATTGACTAGAGGTGTTGGGTTTACCCCCAATCCTTGCTGTTGGAGAGAAGCATTTAGATGAATATAGGCATCAGGTTTTTTCAATTTCTCTCCTCTTTAACTTCCACTTCCAGGGAGAATTGTCAGGTCCTTTCTGGGATGGTGCTCCCTCTCCAATCTGAATTTCAACTGCATAAAGCAGCAGTTGAGCTGACCTAAATGCTTTCTCTGGGTCATGAAAGCCCATGGGATTATCCGCTAATCGGGACCAAGCTTTGAAGTTTATTAGGTCCAAACTAATGGCAAAGTGATTGAGAATGTCACTGCCTAAGTAAAAGGCGGCAGTGACGTCTTGCACGACCCAACAATTATGGACTATGCTCTTGTTGCCTATGGAGGTTCTGAGCATATTTCACATCTTTCTGGACCAAAGGAGTGGGAATCTCTGATTGTGGATTGGTAAAGAATTGCAGAGTGTTTCCTTCCAGTGTGGAATACCACCTTAAACTGGAAGGAAGGTTGATTTTCAGAAATAGAGAGGACCCCCATCACCAGTCTGTTGTCCTACTGCTATTACTGTCACGTCTGGAAGTCTGGAAATTGGTTGTTCTGGAAGTGAAATTCTACTTGGTGAGATTTTTGTTCAACCATGTGGCATGTGCCGTTTAAACTAACATGGTTGACACTCTGTTTCAATTTTATTGGTCGGCTAGTTTGGGTCCAGAGGACCTTGTTTACACAATCTATTAGGGGTGACAACCTTCTCAGGAGGTCATTCCTTGGTAAACAAGGGGTGCCCTCTGCAGTCACTACTATGACCGGGTGTTTCACCTTGTGTCGCCCAATTTTTAATGTCCAAATCCGCAGTCCCCTCGACGGGAATTTCCTTCCCGTCAAAGTTCTGAAGTTGTCCAGGAAGAGAGGTGAGAGGAATTTGGTGATTCTCCCCCCTTCCTGAATTCAGTTCATCAAAGGCCTTTTGGACAGAAGGGTAGCTTGGGATCCAGTGTCCACCAGTGCCAAAATTGTACCCTGCCCCTGTACTTGAACCGGGGCATAGTATCTTCCCTCCTTCTCCGCAAGGGGGCACAGATAATGCACATTTTTGGACAACTGGTGGGCTAGTTTTTTAGTTTTGGACATGGAGAGAGAAGAGATTTGGGCAGAATTCTGTGGGGAGTCTTGGGAATCTGAAAGAAAAAGTTGGCAACTGGATATAGGAGAAGTTTTGAGTTCCCCTGGTTCTGGCTCTGGGCTGCCCCCCTCCCCTTTTTGGAGGCAGTCACCAGGATGGGTTTGAACAAGGGGATTTCGATATTGTTGGTTCTGGGATGGGATGATGGGTGGCGCTGGCTCAGTCCCCACATCTACCCAGTCTGAATTTGAATCCCTTGGGACCCATTTTTCTTTGGGATGAGTTCCCCCATCTCTGAAGGAGAAGATCCCTTTCTCAGGATCCTGTGAGGATCCCTCTCCTTCAAATTGGAAGTTTTTTTACCTCCTCCACAAAATGGGTCTGTTTGGGTCCTTTGTTTCTCCTACCCCCTCTCTGCTCCTTGGGTGGCAGACTTTCAGGGGCAGGATATTTTGTTTCCGGTTCCTGGGTTTCCAGGGGCTGTTTACAAGTGGGGAAGGAAGCTTCCTCCAAGTCCTTACAACCCCCTTCCCCTTGTGCCTCCTCCCTGGGAACCAGTGAGTTATCGGGGTGCTGTCCCCGTCATTGGTCTGGAGCACCAGGTCCAGAGTTGGAGGCATTCTGTGCCGGCATGCCCATCTGAGGGTTCTACTGAGCCCTCAGCATGCAACCCAGATCCTGTGCCATGTTTTGGACCTGGCGCTCAAGCTGTGAAACCCGCTCAGGCTGATACAGGATTCTGTTTTCTCCCCTGGGCTGATCCTGGGAAGGGTAGCTATCCCTTCTCTGGTAGTACCCCAGTTTGGGAAGATTTAGGTACCCCTCCACCCTTGGCCTCTCCTCTCCCAGATTAGGTTGTCTGGGCTCAGGAAAGTGGGGAAGGATGGATGATTTTGGGGTTGGAAGTTCTGTGGGTACCTGGGGAAAAAGTTCTGCCCAGGATTTGGGAAATTTCTGCCCTCCTGAGGGAAGTTGGGAGGGAAGTTCCCTAGGTGTAGGTGCTTGGTTGGATCCCCCCCTTGGGCTGGAGGGGTCAGCACATAACCCTGGATCGGTTTGTTTCCCTTGTAGCAGGGACTTACATAGTCAGGGGAGTGAGGGACCCCATTTGTGGGACTACCTCCTTGACTCCCTGTCTGTACTGGCCCGAGGGCCTTCTGGGCTTGGAATTATTCTGTGAAGGCAAGTTTTTAGGCCCCCCATCTCCAAATCTAAAATGGGGGCAACCTTTACCTCTTCCACCTTAGCAGCGGCAGGGGTGCTGGTCGGTTTGGGTCTTTTTTGAGCATTATTTTTATTTTCTATGGGCTTCTGCACCTCAAAGATTCGGGTGGCCTGTTCAATGACCCATTCTAGTGACCTTTTCTCATGAAAATCTCTCACTAGCTGGGTCATGATGTATTTCGGCAGTGCATGGAAAAACGTATTAACAAATTCTTTATTGTCCGTGTGCACCCTTTTGGTAGTCTGCGCAAAGGCACGCTTCAACTACTGCACAAATTCTTGTGGGGCCTGATCCTCCCCACATTGTAAATTGTAGGCTGCCTTGCGAGCCTCTTGGGGATTTCTATGAACAGAAAAGTGCTTTAAGATGGCCGCCCTATATGTGGACCATCTTGAATGATTTTGGTCCTCCAGCCCCGCAAAGAAACTGGAGTATTCTGGGGAGAATGTCCATTTTATGTACTGAATACAGCTACTGCTGTCTTTCAAATGGAAGGTCTCCATCATTTGCTCAAAGAGCTCTAAGTGTTCCCACACAGAATACTTGGCGTTCTTGTGATAAGGCGTGATGACACTCCTTATTGCCTTAATCTGTTTTAAGGGGTCCTTAAGCAGGGCCCTTTTTGCCTTATTGGCCTTCTTGGTTCGGGAAACCCTGGTCCATTCATCCTCTGACTCAGAGGCATTGCTCCCAGAGGTGCCCGTCTGATCTTCCAGGTTTTCCCGGATTCTGCGAGCCTGGGAATGGCTGGCAGAATGTGGGGACCTAGTCTCCTGTGTCGTGGGACGCTCAGAGGAGTCTTCTGATTCCTCCTTGCTCCCAGGATTTGATGGATACCCCCCACTGACCTAACTGGGCAGAGGTTTTCAGGATGCCCCTAGTGGGCCTACTCTCCTGGGGTTCCCCACTAAATTGCACTGTACTTGGGTGCCCATACCCAGATGCCCGCCCTTCCATTCCTGGGAGGTACTGGCCTATGAGCCTCATACATCTGACTGGATAGTCATCTGCCATCCCCGTGGCCCTGGGCTCATGTGCGCCAGGGGACATGGGGGTGGCAGAGTCCAGGGACTGGGAGAGATGAAGGCCTCTGGTACTAGGGCTCCTGAGGTTATGCTCAGGTGTTTCCCTTTCCCAGCGAACCTCATCTCTATCAGCCCCTGCTCCCTGTTGCCATGCACGAGCCTGAGCTTTCTGTTCCTCAATCAAGGCCTTACTAGACTCTATCAGTCTCTCTTGCATGGCTACCTGTCGGTGGAGCCTATCATTGTGCTGACAGAGAGCCTCATTCTCTCTCTCTGCTTCCTGGTTTGTCTTGGAGTACTGGGCCAGTCTTTGCTGCAGGAGGGTTACCTCCTGAGTCCTGTCCCTACTGGCCTGCTCCTTTCTTGCCAGAGCATCTTCCACCCTCCTGGTGTGTTCTAACAAGTTTTGATGCTCTTTTTGGAGGTCACCCAGTCCCTGGAGGGCCAGGTGATTTTCTTCCAGCTTCCCGTTTAAGTTACAGACTTCCTGGCCTAAGGTATCCCTTTCCTGAGCAAGAGCCTGCCTCTGCGCCGCCAGGTCATCCCTCTGTCTTTGAAGGGCACCAGCTTTCTGGTGCTCTTCCTCAAATTCTGCCTGGGTGTCTAGGTCTTTCAGAAATAATGTATTGCTCTCTGCCTTCTCTCTATCCAGGTGGCTTTGCAGGGTGACTAACTGCTCTGTGCATACCCTATTGAAATCCAGTTGTTGCTCCAGCTTTTTCTGGCTCTGCAGTAGGGAGTCCAAACCTTCTTGATACTCCTTCTGCAAGGCCAGAATTCTGGTATCCTGGTCTGCCCTTTCCTGTTGCAGGATACCCATGTCCTCTTTTATTTTAATTAAATACTGCCTACTTTCATTTTCTGACTCCTGGCTCCTCTGCAGCCTCTTCTCAGAAGAGTCCAGATCAGATTGGGCCTTCTCTAATGCCAACAGTTGCCTACTTGCCAGATTTTGGCCTTCAGCACATTTGTCCTGTATGGCTCCCATATATAAATATAAATATGCTGCTATCCTGGCAATCTTCTTGTGCTCATCCTTGGCCTTAGGGGCTATATATAGTTCACTCAGGGCCACATGTAAGGGGCCCTGATCTCTCCAGATATCTAACCCAGTTTCAGTGACCTGTTGTGTGATCGCCTGCAACCACTCATTCTGGTCCTGCTCAGTCCACTCACCTCTCACAAATAGCTTATGTAAAAGGTGCTCTCTAGCTATCTTGATGTCTACCAATGTCGCCATTCTGGAAATTGATTTCCTTCCTGATTTACAGAAGTTTATTATTTTATTTTGCAAAACAGACCGTTTCCTGAGAGCGTTCCTTTTTGAAGGGTGCTTTTACTGCGTAACACAGCCTAGTAGCCCAACAGGATTTATGTATCCTATTAGTTAGCACACTATATTAAGCTGCACAAGTGGTAGAACTAATCCAGAAATCCTGGACGAGCCCCCAATTTGTAAGTGACTTCAATCCAGCACTCCAACTAAGTCAATGCCTAGTATGGGATGCCTAATGGAAGCCCTTATTTATATATTTTTATGTCAAAGTTCTTTAAATCTGGATGATGAACCCTTATATAACGCCCCTCTCTTTGAATCTCCCTGACCTCACTGAGCCAAGTAGTAGGTTTGTTTTGCAAATTAAAAGGTTTATTTGAAGAATGGAACAATATACATATCACACTTTTATGAATAAAATAATATCTGAATAGCAGACTTATGAATATGAACAGTGATCATCAATGGGTAATATTACGATATCAACAACCTCTTTAATCAGTTAGGAGTAGGAATGAAAGGATACGGTAGCATAGAATACTTTATATGATTCAAGGAAATGCAAGGATGGGAAAATGCAACACAGAAATAAACTTGATATGGTTTCTATCAAAAGACAATATAATCACTTTTTCCCCTGTGACTACTCACTCCCCCCACTATGCAATATGAAGAGATTGAAATGAGGGCACACAGGTTTCAGGAATACCATCAATAATGCAGTTCAATCCCAGTTCCCCCAGCAAGCTTAGAGAAAACAGGTATGATTTTGAAACAGGCAAAAATACTTTTGAATGTGATTGCAATGTAAGGGAAAATAGGCTAAAATGATTTTAATTCACTAAAGGAGATTCAGGATAAGTGATAGTTACTTTGGATTGGTTCAGGTTAACACTAGCAATGGTTCATGAATGATTATCAGATTGATAATGAAATTCAGCAGTTGAAAACAAGAAACAGCTATTTTGACATATGGTGAAGTTGAGCTAAATTGCAATTCGTGGCAATTTCTCAGCGTGCGCGAAACGCAGAAAAAACTATAATAAATTGGAATGTCTTTGAAAATTGCATTGGATCTGTTTGCAAGGAATTTGGTGGGTTCGGGTGGGGGACTGGCCAGTCGCCTGTATAAAGCATTTGTGTCGTGTTATCAGGGGAATGATTCTTTAAGAGAGGAATGGGGCAGGAGTATCGGATTTGATATCACAGAGGGTTTATGGCAAAACATGTGTGTGAATGTGAAGTTGTGCTCGCTGGGACTCACGGAAAGATCGAGACAGATTAAAATTCTTAATCAAATTTATTGAACGCCTGAGAGAATGTGTAACAGAGGGTTGTTGGAGAGTGCAGATTGTTGGAGATGTTCATGTGAGATTGGTACGATGGAACATCTGCTATGGGATTGTAGGCTGGTGAGACTGTTTTGGGGTGAGATTGGACGTGTGTGTGATGAAGTGATTGCTGGTCTCCCGGTCTTGGATTTTAGTGTGATCATATTGGGGAGTGATGAGTCTTTGGGGCGATGACTGGTAAAAGAATTATATTGAGGAACTGGAAGAATGCTTTGACATTGAATGTGGAGACGTGGTTGTCTGAGATGCATTAATTGGCAAATATGGAGAGATTGATGTATAGGAGACTTGGTAAATTGGCTTTGTTTGAGAAAATATGGGGTAGATTTTTGCAGTTGTTTTAAATTGACATTATAGTTGTTTGGTGGGGGGGTAATTGAGAGATGTATTTGAGATGTTGGGGATTTAGGGTATTGTATATCTTGCTGTGTACATAGTACTGTGTAAAATGTTGTGCTTTTCTTGTGGTTTTTTTTCATGTGTTATTTGATATACGCTGATTGTATTGGGATTTGTTATGGATGTTGTGTAAATAAAGTTTCAAAAAAATAAAAAAAATAAATTGGAATGTCGTTTTAGGTTCGTTGGAAAGCTAAGGATCTTAGCTTCAAAATGACAGTTAAATTTCAGTTCAAAAGTTACATAGGTTTTTGTGAAGGTAGATTTTTCAGAAACAGAATCAAGATTTCAAAAATGACAGATGCGCTTTAAATATTAGAAACAAAGATTTCTTAACACTAAAGATTCTATGGAGCCGCAAACTACACGACAGCCCAGGCACCTATCCAGGCGCCTCCAGATGGTTTCTGTCTGAACGAAACAATTGCCTTTCTCCAGAAAATATATATTAGCGCCAAGATGATTATTACTACAATTATCAAGGATTATGTGGAGCAGAGAAGAATTTAGGAAAGACAGAAGAGGTTCTATAATGCAGTTCTGGGCAGGTTGAAATGGATGGAATAGTCTTACTTTAAACTAAGAGATTGGTTATGTACAGTTCTAGACTGGATACTCACTCCTATGGCTTGGGAATGGAGTGGGCTCCGTCAAAGATCTGGTCAAGGGTTTGGCTGGGATTCTCTCTTGCCGCCGGACAGGTCTCAGTTCTGCTCTCAGCACTGCACTGCGGTCTGCGCGGCCTCTTGGACTGGATCTGACGGGTTCTGGATTACAGCTCTGCTCTGCGGGTCTGGATCTTGGTTCTAGCACAGGGTTCTTAATTAGAACAGCAAAACAGCCAGGCTGTTGGATTTTGAGATGCCCCTTGGAAGTGTAGGGGTTAGAATCAGGTTGCTAGGTTCTGCAGGCCTGCTGAGAAAGGTTCAGCTTTTGGGTTAGGCCTGTCTGCTTCAAAGTTCTAGAGTTGGGTTCTAGAGTTGGGTTCTGGAGCTCTGTCTGGAGCTCTGTCTGGATCTTCTTGAAGGGTGCTACGCCAAGAAATCAGTTGAGTAGTGGAAAAGCGTGTCCTATCTGTTCTCAGCAGTCCCTATTTGTGTATTTCCAAAGTGGGTGGAGAGGCTGATTCTACAATGCCCAACCCTCTAAGGATCTGATAGGTTAGAGGATTCCCTATCCCCTGATTGGAGAAAGGATCAGCGTGTCATCTTTATGGCTTGGGGGAAAACACTCTGCTTTGTCTCTGTACAGCATATCTTATTTTTCATAAAACACATATTTACAATATACACAACTTGTTAATATTACATAAATTACATGACAGATTGCCTAAAGTACATTTCTATTAAACTCTCATCTTCCTAAGAGCTTTGGTTCAGAAATGACCACTTTTTGCGCTTTTGGTGGGTTTCTCAATATTATTTCTGCACCAATTTTTAGACATGCATGCGCACCCCATCCGGGCACATTTCTGTAATTTTTTATGTTCATAGCATAAACACAGTGGCTACAATATGAATAATTCCGGGGTTTGGTCTCAGAACATCGCACGGAGTCCAGCTTAGTCTTAAACTGTAAGCACATTTTTCATTTTAACAATCTCAAAGTTTCACATTTTAGTCAGTTTAGTGCAATTTGTTATAAGCATTTTCTAAAACATATATTTAATGTGCTTTCTGATTCCACACAATGGTTTGTCTCCGCCTCCAAGGTCTGGGCTCACTCAGAGGTTACATGTCTTTCTTTCCTGCAAGCAGTTTGTTGTCAGTCACACCCGAATTAGCATTTTCTTTTCAGCCCAAGGATTCCTTTGTCTGCACTGAGAGCAACAGGCCAGGGTGCCACTCCCAGTTCCTTTTGACACAAGCCTGTCAATCTCTTAGCCAAGGGCAGGGGAAGTCTTGTCCAGGGAGAAGGTGTGGAATTCGTTTGAACACAGTGTCGGAAACCTTTAACTCTGAAACCCAATGTCTTTTCTTATAATATAATTCTCATTTTTAACACCTACATCAAACAATTTCTTACTTCAAGCCTATTCAGAATATAGTTTTAAATTGTATCCACCTCTTAGGCTTCTGATAGCAAGTCTTTCTTTGGCATAGTTTGGGCTCAATGTACAACTTTACACAAAATGCCGGCTTCTGGTAGAGGTGAGTAACGGTATTACACCCATTTTTGACAGGTTTTTTCCAGCAAGCAATCCTCAAAAGTGGACTTTGTTCAGATATAGATACACTTCTGTGGACCTTATATTTATGTAGATTCTTGCGGGAGAATGATGTGGACCACCCAACAAGGAGGTTGGATCTTTTTGGGTGGTTTGTGAGCCATGATTTGTGCAAATTTGACACCAAATAAAAACGGATTTTTGAAACCAGCTCAGTGTCTTTGGCAAGGATTTTGCTCTGTCAGCAGCCAAATGATGGGTTTTGACAGTGGTCTCCTGTGTTACCACTGACATAGGCAAAAGTAGATGGTGGCCTATTTTTCAGGTTTTCACTGCGCCATTTCTGGTTATTTCTATAGAGCAGCATGCTTTCCGGTGACCATTATGATGTTTCTGCTGCCAGCAATGCACAGTGATGTTGCAGAGCTTGGATTAGTGGGTTAAGACATCCCACATCAGTTTATTACTGAAAACACCCAAATAAACCGCAGACTTAAGGTTTTTAAGTTGATCTAGATTAACTATCAAGGACCATGTTTCCAGTTTTTTCTTTGCAATTTGTGGGCGCTTCAACCAGTCAGATAACTTGATGTCTGCGGCAGACATGATGTTAGTTAACCGGCTGTTCCATTCTTGTAGGAGACCAAGCTGCGGCCGGTCATCTCCGCCACGAAAGATCTTGTAGGCTCAGTTTGGTGGACACAATAGCATTTTGCGCAAGGCTGCAAGCGATTTCCACAAGACTTTAGAGTACAAGGAATTAAATGCTAGTTCATGCCTTATCACAATAATTTAAATGGATCTTGGCAGATTTAGTACTCGACGCCAAAAGCGCCCTTCAAGTTGTTGCCAAATACAGGCTTCGATGTTCCAGCCTGCTTCGTCACCAAAAATATTCGAAGGCACAACCTTTTGCAAGTAAAATGACAAAACAGGAGCAATGGTAAATTTTCCATGATCTTTGAGAATCTTGGCACCTTGTAGAGCAAACTGCGTCATCCGTTGCTGAAGGTAGAAAATCTATGGTTGTTCACAAATTGAGTTGTTAAATTGGATAACCAAATACCTTATCGATGTAACAACGCTAAAAGGTTGGCTAGCAATCGACCATCTTTATTTCAAGGTTGCATAGCACCCCTTCCTTTCCAGCTGGTCTGCGGGTGGGAGGTGGATTCAGCAGTGGTCCTTCGCAGACCGGGAGGCAGCCCTGCAAGTGCTGCCAGGCCTGTACAGAAAACACCAGGGCTACAACTGTTGCTTTCGGTGCCCCAGCGCAGGCATGTAATAGATCTTGAGATCTCCGCTCTGGATACATAAAATGCTCCCAAGTGTCAACAATGCAAACCACATAGAATCGTAGAGGCACACATGCCTAATGCCTGCACTTATCAACAACTCAGGTTGTGCACTTGCCTCTCCGTCTAACTCTACGAACTACACTAGCCTCCTTTTTTCCAGTGCCATACACCATATAGCCACTAAAATAGCAGAATAGATGAGGTTGCCAAAATGTGCAGAAGTGTGCTCTACAAGACCACATTACAGTACAGTACATGTCTTCACAGAGATTAACTTACTTCATTCAGTGTTATGGTGCACCTTTGTATCTACGTGAAAATGTGAAACTATTGTGTAATCGCATGTAGTCCTAAAAACGATTCCTGCGCAGGACATGTGATAACAGATGAAGGTAAAGATTTGAGCTGGTCGCAAATTGTGAGGGCAATATTTGTATTCAAGTAGTACATTTAAATAAGAGGTATACAATGTGTACGGCAATTAACATGGGAATGATTCACCAATTGTTGGGCAACTCTGCAAAACAGTTTAGGAGGGCTTGCAGCTATGGTTAGAGGTTTGCCGTTATAATCACATGGCTATCTATGGAAAGCTTTCAATTAATTATAACCAGGTATTACTGCACTGAGCAGGTTTAATTCTACCTGTCTGCTCTTACAAAATGGGACCAACTGTGTGCAAATCAATCATGGTATTGCCACTAATAGTAGCAGTCAGCTCGGAGTGATAAGTACTGCCCCTTCTGCACTGGAACACAAGCAATTCCAGACATGCTTCGCTTTTGTATGCCTGTAACAGTGTACACAGAGTAAAAATAATGGATTGGAAGCTGCCCAGAGCCATTTCCAATCGTTATGAATAATTGAAAGCTTTTCATTAATTGCTTTTTGGTGCTTATAGTTGGCCACCCCATTCTGGGGTGGGTGAAGACGATTATGACCTGATGTAATTTCCTGCTTGCTGTGTTTCAGCAATCAAAGTGCACCTCTATGATGTTTCACAACAAGCCTGAAACGTACTACCAGTTGCATGTTTTAAAGTGCGGTCATGATAGGGCACAGTAGTTTTGGCTGGACTTCTCACGTTGGTGGCAGGGTCAAAACTGATTTGCATATATTTCATCCACTTATGTAATGCAGCAGAAGGGCAAGAAAGATGGAATGGAAACTGCCAAGAGAACATCTTAGTGGTTATGATTAATTGAAGTTTTACGTTCCTTCTTTTTTATATTTATATAGCTGTGCTACTGATTGGCTCGCCAATGCTTAAAGTGTGGCAGACATAAACCCTGAGACCAAACTCAGCTAAAAATATCTGCAAGAGCCTAGAGTGCATCTTTGAAGTGGGTCGCAAATGGGTCGAGATTCACATACAGTGTCATATCCAGAGGTGGGCAGTCATAATTTCGAAAAAAAAATGTCAACAGACAAAAATGTCGACAAAAAAATGTCGAAAAAAAAAATTTCGACTTTCGGTTTTTTTAATTATATATTTATTTTAGGGGTTCGGGAGTTAAAAAAAAAGGAAAATTTTTAAAACAATTTAAAAAAAGGGGGGTTGGGGGAACCCCCCCATTTAAAAAAAAATGCATTGAAAAAAAAGTCGACATTTTTTTTTTCGACATTTTTTTTTCGAAAATTTTGACTTTCGACATTTTTGTTGTCGAAATTATCACTATAAACCATATCCAGATACCAGTTGATATTCTTCAAAACGGGCCATGATTACATGGTTTGCACAAGCTTAATTATGTGGCATATCTTAGTGAATAAGGGATGCAGTAGAACTGGACCACAGTGCGACCTTAATGTCACCAGGGACAGTCTCTCTGGTCATAGGATTTTCTTTTACTTTAGTTTTAGTTGACTCTGCTTTATTCATTTGAGCAAACCCTAGATTACATCTCCCATGTCTTGGCAATTCTGCCTCCCGTTACATAGAATTATCTGGTAACGGTAACCAATGTTCCCGTAATTATTTTTCTCTATGTGCAGAACTGGTTGGCTGTTGTGCGCACATTATTTTTCATGTGCGCAACTGACTAATGAGGTACGCCTCTTTGTGAGCATGCATATTTAGTGAACTACCGTTGCAGAAGAGAGTTTGAAAAGGAATTTCCTCTTCCCAGCCACAGCAATTCTTGACAAATCTTACAACACTTTTTCAAAACGCATAGGCTGAAATAGAATGTCATATGTGATTAAACAGAAAACTCATCAACCAGTCCAAGACTTCAACATCTGCCACAGTACCTTGCAAACTTTTTATGCCACTGGAAAATCACTCATGTGTACTACAAAACACAAATGTCTCTTGTCATAAACTGATGTGGCTGTCAAGAAATTCAGACCGAATACAACATTTGCAATTACAATGGATTAATAGTGATTAAAAGCAATGTGCCAAAAATAAACGTGCCGCTTTAATGAAGTAATTCAAGGGCCAGGAGAACATGCTTCTAATAATTTGCGTAAGGATGATAATTACATCAGAATAACTGCACCTCAGAATATGATCAAATATTCCTGTGCCTCTGCTTACTATCCACATAATGTTATCCTTTGGGTAGTGATAACACCAGCCCTACAGCTAAGAGACATTTACACCATCCATTTTTACTCCCTAAAAAACAAAAATGAAAAACAGGGAACATTGTGTTGCTTCAACCCACAAAGCTCCACTGATATTTTTTCGAATTAGTGAATAGTAGAGCAGTGGCATAGGAAGGAACTGATTCCACAGTGCTCAGTGAAACCGTTTTTGCATAGCAGTGAACTACCATATAATTTGTGATGGTCAATGCTCAAAGGAACTCTGAACACTAGGAAACGATTCAGATTGTGTGAAAAGAATTCTCCTGTCTGAATATCCGGTGCCCTGATACTATGGATGGAGTAATCCCAGGAATAGTCCATACTCATTATCCCTTGTTAACAAAGTAAATGATATTGAAATGTTGCTCTCCACTTATAGGGTAATGTTAGTAATGCTAAAGTAGGAGATACTGAGCATCACATTTGTCTTCTCAAAATCCTTACAGGGCAAATTAATATTTGAGTTTTATAATGCGTTGACTTGATTGATTGATTGATTGATATTGTATTTCTATTGCGCTCGTACACAAGTGTTTCAGAGCGAGACAAGGCAAGGGAGGGGAACAGGGGAGAACAAAAGAACGATCTTACAAGGCCCAGTGAAATTGAGAACACGCAAGTGCATGGGAGAGTGGGAGGGGAAAAGTGCATGGAAATGGGGAGGAGTGGAAAGTGCGGAGCAAAGGAGAAACAGATAAATAATAATAAATACATAAATAAATAATAAAGGCAACAAACAGAGGACAGAGGGTGGCCAGGTGTACGGTGCCAAGTGTGCCGCTTCAAAGCACTTGCCTGACATATGTACAAAGAAGAGGAAGTATGGGATAAGGTTACACATCCAGGTAGCCTGCTTACTTAATGTCAGTATCCGATATTTTAGCTGTTAGTTTGATTGTATTGTGTGGGTGATGCTTTTGGTAAGGCACAATGAGTAACAGAAATTCTGGCACATGAACATTATTCGTATTATTCATATTCCAACAAACATAAAATAAGTGGATGTAGCTACACGTCTGCTAACCTTTCGCACAGCCAAGAGAGGAGGAGTCAAGGTTGTCTGATACCATCTTAATGTGTTCTGGGGCAGCAGAAGTTTGAGTCATAAGGTAAAAGTGTGGTAGAATCAAGCTTAGTAGTCATGGCTGGGGAGGGAACATTATTTGGTTAATGTGTGCAAGCATATCTTGGTTAGATTGTTCTGTTCATGGAGCCAGTTTTTCATATTAGTTTTTACCTCTTATGTGTGTATTTTGCTGTTAGGGATTTTAGGGGTTTACGGTCACCCTTGCATAGTAGTGTAATGCAAAATATCAGAATATCAAGACTAGTTGCTTATTTTAAGAGAAAGCACATTTCATGTAATTGCTGTAGCTTGTGCCTTATTAAATATTTTTGAATATGTGAGAATTATCTGTGTGTGCTGCTAAAAATCTTCTGAATGGCACCCAGGCGGAAGCTGGGCAAGCGCACATGTGCACAGCTTAGAGGGAACACTGATGGTAACCATATCCCTTCCAGATTTGTGAAAACTGCACAAATGGATATATATATATATATATATATATATGCACTTATATCTCCATGTAAACATGTGCAGGTAACATTGCTCAGTTTTGTGCATTTATGTGCAAAGTTGTTGATACAAATGTCTGTTTTTGTACTCCTCTTCTCTACCACTCCTTAACTCTTAGTTACATAAATCTATCTATTTTTGATACCCCCACCCCCTTCACTGTTTCCTTAACTGCTAATCTTTGGATTTCAATGTACATTCTTCTTTGTCCTGTCAACCTCATATTGCATCTTTTGGTAAATGTGGGCCCTTTACATCGTTTTTAAGACATCACCTCTGGCTCGGAGAAGATTTTTAAATCTCCTTCAAAGTTTCCTGCTTGCCAATAGAGTGGTTTTTGCTGGTGGTCCATGTTATTAGGCTTCCAAGATCAGGATCGTGGGGACTAAGAGGCTTTGATTAATTCTGCATCGAGATATAAATTCTTCCGATCCTTGACCGTTATCCATTATTTTTCTGGGAGTATTGTTTCCTGATTGGAGCAGACCTACTGTGTATCTTTGCAAATTTCTGAAATTCAGAAACCCCTTGAATACTTGTCTTTTGTGGTTTGCTAAATGGCTACGTTTCTATTGCCCAATTGCTAAGGCTGTTTTGCATTGCCATTTTTGTATTATTTTCTTTGTGTTACTTATTTTGCATCTAACATTTTCCATATGTGTGTACATGCTGATGCATTTTGTTGCTATTGTATGTGCCCTAAGAAAGTTTCATAAATACTTAAATTTAAGTCCTAGTCTGTATAAGATATTTTATATGATGTCTAAATTATAGTTTATTAGGGTGACATCACTAATTTGATTTCCCCCGAAATACAACCCACACCACAATTCTGGGGAAGAAACACAGAGAGTGATTTCTCAAAACTCGAAATGTATTTAAAGAACTAAAGCCTACTACAAATAATGGTGGTCTCCAGCTTCATACCAAGAAAATCAGTACATTGTTAGAGTCTCATAAATGATTGGTCAGTAACACAAGATTTGACCTGCCTACATGAATCTCAGTAATATCAATTCACAAGCATTCATTGCCATAATCAATGTTAGGTATATATTAAACTCTAAAAGATACTAAGCATTCTAAATACACTACTTTCATTATTGCTTCTACGTAAGCTACACAGTATACTTCAATGATAACATTGTCGCTTTTTGGCCAGTATGTTAACATTTTCATATAGAACCATTTCAAAATTCTTCAATTTCAAGTTTCAAAACAAGTATGGTATAGACAAACGTTACTTGAACAAACTACATGCATAAACACATATTCATTCTATTTTGCTCCCCTCTATAATTGTGGGGTTGTGGATGTATAGGCTATATGCAGCTCATTTAAATGTAGGCACAAACAAATTGCATCTGACTCCTAGAGGTTTGGATTGGGAAAATAATACTCTCAGGGATTGTGCACGCTTCTATGAACACGTGTGTGAGGTCTTCTAAGAATATATATGGGCAGCTTTCAATGCACATGTGCGTAGTTTTCAATCTATTCATATTCATTTACCTTTACAGCTTTTTGGGCTGGCAATATAATGTTTCCTGGTAAAAGATACCAAGTTAAAGCACCCTTGTCCTTTCACATTACACATTGGTCTGCCTGTGCACTTTGGTATAAGGGATTGCAGGGGTTTAATACCTTGCATGATTTTGTATGAATAGAATGAATTCACTGTGCTAATTTCTTGTGCACAAACATCTAATTTTATGACTAGGCTCCCACCAGCTGCAAATTTAAATGATACATTGTCATTTCCGCTGCTGGTCTGGAAACCCATCTCCAATATTTGGGCTGATCACCTCTCTTTGAACGGGCTCCTGTCTCCAGCCTGCATGGGAATCAGTAAGCAGATGGTTTTAGCTCTTCTCCCCCACTACCTCCTTTTTTTAGTTGTATGCAGAAATATTCTACACTATTCATCTCCCAGTATTAATCTCTCTATTCGGTATGCAAGCTATTTTATAATCTTTGGCTCCTCCCCTCATCTTGTGACTAGGTGTGAATTTCACCAGTTCCGTGACCTGGGAGGGAGGGGTAAACTGCGCACTAAAGATATGACAAGGTCTTTCTCTGGATGTGAATATATGAGTTTAATACAATGAAGATCGTTATATTCAGTAGCTATGAACACACAATTCAACAGGCTGAATGTTCCTGTGTGTGGTGTATTCGCATAGATAATTTGTTTCCTTACTTTTATATTTTTCCTCACTGTGCACTGACCAAATTTTATTTAAGTTATAAGATATATTTTTTACTTACAAAATGCTATTTCTTTTAAGCTGTTAGGACGATGGAGATGTGAATTTTCAAATAACTACATTTTGGGGTTAAAATGTATCTTTCCTATTCCGTTTATTTCTTAGGAACTCTTAATAGCAGCTATCTCTCCTTTATAACACACAGTGAAGAAACCTCAGACAACATGGTATCAGCTCTCCTTCCTGTGGAAAGTCAAGTCCTTCTTACCAAACATCAGCTTAAGATCCACATACCTAGTGTGTTTCTATCTCATCTGGATAGAAGAAACCCCATGCACACCAGCCTACTCACTACCAGCCTAGCACCTATGTGAAGCATCATCTATTGTGGCTGCCTGCCTCGTCAAAGGTGACCCCGGATTTGACCATATGAGACACCCACACTGTTTGAACTAAACTGGAAAACCCTACAAGTATGCATAACATCGAAAGGTAGCTGCATTGTGTACATAGTTGTCACAATGCAGCCCCCCTCCTACCTGGCAGGCAAAGGCACCATTTCTGTTGATCAGTGGATCACCACAAGATAAACATTTGGCCAGACTAGAGCATCAAAAATGCAAAAAATAAAGACCCTGGAATAAAGCATTCTCTGTCTATTTTCCCAGAGTGTAGAACCATATAGATTTCTGCATCAGGCTCGCCCCACCCTTTTGAAATTCAGTAAAGAAATCAAGGCCCTCTTAAATGAGCATCAGCTTCACACTTGAAAGTTACGCATTCCCCTAATCCACCAAAACCAATATGGCTTCTGGCAAATCACCCTCTGCAGCCCACCCCACTGTTCCACTACCACCCCTTCTACCAGCACTATCACCCCTTCTACCAGCACTACTACACATGCCCCAAAAAGGTTACATTTTAATTATTCCTTGCAACCCCAACTGGTATGCTGTTAATAAAGGATACATTGTACAGACTGTTCCCCACTGTCAATAATATATAACTCTCATTAGATGCCCAATAAAATAAATAAATATAAATTAAGAAGAAAAACACTTACAGCTCTTGGTTTGACAGCAAATTATGTGTTTGCTAGATTACCCCACAACTAACTAGAAGACTTGCTACCACAGACCACATCTCTCCCTATTAGACCACACCCCTACCGTATAGTCCTCACCATTAGACCACAGATCCCCCCATTGGATCATATGCCCCTATCATGTTATTAGACCACAGCCACCCCATTCAGCTACACAGACAATTCTTTAGACAATATCTAGTCAACATTAAATCACATCACATCCGATTGGACTAAACAATCATCCTAATAGATGATGCACCCCTCCACCCACATTAAGTTTCACTTGACTACTCCTTAATGGACTGCCAGATTGCCACTGGACAACACATGCTCAACATAAGATCACACACCTCCCTGTTAGATATCCCACATTTTCCATTAGATGACATGCCCTCACCATTAGACCACATCTTCTCTGCACACACTCCTAACTAGATGACACATCATCGGAATGAACTCATATTCCCACTTTACCAGACCACATTTCATACTCATCAGACAACATCTTTAGGTCTCACCACAAGATCACCTTTTCCCAAGAGACTGATGCTTTTCGCCACTAAATCACTTCACTTTGCTCACGTGTCACTACTAGACAACAGGTTCTTTATGAAGGTTAAGGCACAAGTGAGGCACACTATGAGTCAACGTTTGTATTCACTAATGACTGTAATTAGTGAAATTACTTGAATAGGTCCTTTTTTTATAGATAACAGTTATTACTTCACAACATGATGGTCAACTGTGGTAAATAGAAAGCTGAAACAATGGCGTACTCTCTTCTGCGTCCTTTCCTGTTACTGAATAGGGACTCCTGTTCAGAATAAAAATGTGTTTTTGCAGACCACAAATGAAGCAACATTTCTTTGAGTTCTTAAAATACATCAGTACCACCGAAATGCATAGCCTGAAGACGCAGCTGGTCCATATCTTTCCAGAAGTTCCAATATTTTGATAGTGAATTTAACCTTCAAAATGGAGTCACAGGACCCAGTGACTCTCAGTGGCAGCTTGTGAAAGTGTGCATAAAAACGATCCTAAGATTAGTCTCTACGACCCATCATAAGTGCGAAACAGTCATTCCATTCTGGGAATGCAGGCCGCCATAGGACTGATGCGTAGGATGAATTGAATCCATCATCATCTTGAGCCCATGCTTTCAAGTAGCTTTACGCTTCTTTTTATGCAGTAGCAACCGCAGTAGAACTCATCACTCTGCACCAGCTGCTGCAGCCTCTGCAAGGTATTGACAGACGCCGACAAACTCGTTATTTCAGAAAACTAAGAAAGATAAACGTTGAGGAAAGAGCCAGAGCGCATTGTGTTTTCCACTCAGTGGTCAATCTAACATGGGAGTAAAAAGTTGACCGTTTTAAAGTATAAACAGTCAAACTGTAGAGAAATTAGAGAACGCTGAAGAGCTGTGTGGATCATTAGGGATCTAGAGACTGTTTTACCCTCATCCTGTTGAATGTCATTACTCTCTGATAGAACAAGCTTAATTATTCAAAGCTTTGTTTTTTTTTTAATTCTTCAATACTTAAAAATAGTGCAACGTACGGTAGTGCATATTTAGTTAGATGGTTCAGTGTAGTTTTTAAATGGGTTTCTCTGATTTCATCAGTGCAGTAACATTGCCTCTAATCCAACAGAATTTGGTGTCATATAAGATAGTAACCCAACTAACCCGCCAACCCACCTCTCCTGCATTCCGCCCTTAAGACTGCTCTATGTAATTTGGCAATAGGTAAACACTGGCCTCTGAATCATTGGTAAAACAAAAAACAAATAGTTTGGCCTTTCAGTCCCTGGCCCTGGTATTTTTCCTACTCATTCCCCTTCACCACCTGGAATAAGACATTTAATCAAAAAATGCTCTTATGCAAAGGCACCCAACCCTAGGCTGCCTCTGCTGTCTGCTATTGGCTAATTTGTAAGTCATTTCTGTTCAAAATGACTTCATGTTCATAAATAAATATAAAATATACAGGGCCCGATTCATGGAATATTTTCTCGGTTCAAAGTGAATTTGCACTGCTGAAAAGTGACTTTTCACGGCCGACACAAACCCTGATTCATGGAACCGTACAATGTATTTTTGCTGTGCAAAGTCCGGGCATAGTTATTTTTGGAGTACAAAATGACTTTGCCCGGCAAAAATACACTTTGCACGTATCCATGAATCAGGAGTTGTGTCGGTTGTGCAAAGTCACTTTTTAGCAGTGCAAATTCACTTTGAACTGGGATAATCTTCCATGAATCGGCCCTTCAGTGTTTTGCCAGCTGAAAGCATCACTCTATACAGCTGGATCTGATCAGCAGAATTATGTTGAGTTAGGCTTATCTAGTTTCCTGATTTTTCCATCTGTACCCAAACTACAAATCTCCTTGTTATTCTGGCAACTGGGTCAAGTGTGGGTGCTCTTCTGTAAAGGTGACCTGTGAATATTTGTGTTGCCCCACAAATAATAGTTGGTGACTCGCAAATATTCAATGATCATCTGAGGCTCCAGAATCTTGCCAGGAGCTGGCTGTGGGGTTTGGGAGCAACCTTATTCTTCATTTTTATTTAAATTGCAACAGAGGTTATGCACAACACAATACAGTGCAGCAGATCTGCGTGAAATGACCAAATGCACAAGTCAGACTACCAAAAGTCAAATTTGTCTGTAAATATATATGTGGGGGGAGACCCCCCACAACCTCTCCACCTTACCCCTATACATTTTATTTTCATATAACTTTTTATTGGCATTTATAACAACAATTGAACAAACTAACCTTTACCCCCAACTCCCCCCACCCTCTCCCAACAACCCCCACCCACTCAGCCCCACAGGTCTTGGTGCATCACTGCATCTCTCTTAGGTTCTGTCCTTTGTTAAAGTCATTACTTCACCCGTCTCTCGCCACCTCTCTCCCATGCTGCTAGGCAGTCCAAGTTCCACTGTATGGGGCCACTCAGGACCCTGAGTCCTCCCAATTCATTCCTCCCCACCCCGCACCCGATCCCAGGCCCCATATTACGCCAACCCCAGAAGCTTCAGGCTCGCAGGCACCAGACCGCCCTGGAGTCTCTTTTAAGAAATTGCAAGACCAAGCCCCAGTCCAAAAGGAACTGCTGGTTTTCTCCTCTTAGCGAGTACGTCACTTTCTCCAGAGCTGCTGGCCTCCAAATCCTTCCTACCCATTCATGTTCCGTGGGTGCTTCCTTCGCCTTCCATTTTTGTGCTATTAGCTGTGCCCCTGCCATCACCAAGATCACATAAACCTTCTTTTGGGCCTTCGTCCGCATCTCGTCAAGGGTACCATCCAGCCCCAAGATAAACAGCCCAGTGTCTATGCCTCCAACGATATCAATGCCCATCATGTCATGCACTGCCTCTCAAATCTTGACCCAGAACGGGGCAACTCTCGGGCATTGCCACCAGACGTGTCCCCAGGAGCCCTTTTCCCCACATCCCCTCCAACACAGGGCGGTCCTGGACCGATATATTTTAGCTATCCTGTAGGGAGTGAGGTGCCATTGGTACATCAACTTCACCCAAATGTCTTGGATTTGTAAGGAATTTGTCAACTTGGGAATGTACCGCATAGGGATTGCCACTGTTCTAGCGCAATTGGTTGCCCGGTTTCTTTTTCCCAATTGGCCATAAAGCCCCTCTTGCCTGCTACTTCCCCCTCCTTGAGCAACCTATACAAATCCCCAACGAGGTGTCTGTCCCCTGCATTAGTTGTCACATAGTTCTCAAATTGGGTAAGATCCCTTGTGGCCGCCCCTTTATAGCTGGATGTAGGGCCCAATGTCTTAGTTGCACATATCGACATCGCTCCTCTTCCCCCACCCAAACATGCTCTTACAGGTAGGGAAGTCTCTCACCTGCCCTCCTTCATAGAGGTCTCTAAGGCACCTACAGCCCCCCTCCTGCCACGCCTCAAACCCGGAGCCTGCTCCCAGCCCAGGGGTAAACTGAGGATTAGCAAAGATGGGTGTGAGAGGTAAAGGGAAGGTAGTGATCTTTGATCTGTGCACCGCTTCATCCCATGACCTACCCACCAACTCCTCAGTTGCGCTGCAGTACATCCTCCTGGGCCTGTCCTCCGGAGGAAGCCACAGAACCCCCTCCAACCCGTATCCTGCTACTGCTCTATCCATTTCCCTTCACACCTTTCCCCTGTCATCCTTCGTCCAATCTGGTAGCACCCTCATCTGAGCTGCCCGGTAGTAGTTCTGGGAGACTTTAATGGAGAGATCTTCCATAGACGCTTTGACATCTCCTACATCTTGTGCTACTTTACTTAAGTCTTGTGCCATCTTCAAAAGGAGAGAATAGATATCCTGTGGGCTAGGTACTTCTGCCATCTCAGAGGATGATTTAGGCTTCTTAGGGATGGGATTGGCAGCAATTTCAATCTTCGTTTTTGTTGAGTTCATATCTTTCATAATCCATAAAGGAGAGGGCCAGGAGCTGTAGGTTTATGCTGCTGCCTCTGCTGCCTACATTCCAGAATCTCTCATTTTTTTCATTTGTAAAGCAGCTAAACCCACGGGCTGTTGAAGAACCAGTTACACACAATGAAGGTACATTTCAAACATAGTTAAAGTAAATATTCTCTCTGCCAAGCAAACACAGCTCATGTCTTAGCGTGGCCGCAGTAGAAGGACTCTTCTATACCATTTCTACAGCTTACATATAGCAGATCGTAGTCTTTTGTTCCTTTGTTAGCAAAGTAGAAATACTATAATTTTATTACTAAGAAGCACAGATGTGCTCCTTTAAAAACATATAATGGAATTTTCTGATTATGGGATAAACAAAGTATGTGACCTAAGTACTGTTACAAAGTTAAAGGATTAACCGCATGAAATCAATTGATACAAAGAGTATCTCTACAAAAAGTAAGCAAAATTCTGTTTGTGTGATACACTTGTCAGCTCTAATATCCTATTGTACATTTAGAATCTTATCAAACTAATTAGGATCAGTTCAGTAACATAAACTTTTGTCTCATCATTGAGAAACTCCCATGACAGGGTTCTAATTCTGGCGTAATCAATTGAAAACTAATGGCAATCTAATATGTTTAATTTCTATTACAAAAGTACAGATTTTATTGTAATAAAAGCATGATTCTCAAGACAAGTTCAAGGCAACCTTATCTTAATTAAATAATTAATGTTGTATTATAGAAAGACTTACTGCTATCAGTATGTAATAGACTTGGCACAGAATAGTCTTTCTTTAGTGAACGTGGATCAGGACGAATGATGCTGCACTGCTCTTCGTGTCTTGGTCTCTCCCTCTGAGCTTTAAATATTGAAGGACTGTTGCACGGATGCCTATTCTCATTTGCATGGATGCAAAAAGTACATTATTTGTTAACAGATCGTGACGATATATTAGGCGTTCACTCTCAATTCAGGGAGTTCCTTTACCCCCCAAGCAAGGTGGCACGCACCCAAAGCGCTTATACAGATTCATCTTTAGTGAGGCCTCCAACCCGTCTCGCATGACCCCAACTAATACCCTCTGTACCACCAATGAGCTAGGAACTAGGCTGGTGTATAGTAAGAATATATATTTATTTAAGGTTTGAAAAAGAAGACTAGCAACCAAAATAACCACCAATGCTGTGGCACTACACAATATCACACATTCAAATGTCTTGCACCAGTTGACTAACTATATTTCTAATGAACTTACAAGTACTACAACACACAGCTAAAATGTAGAGATGGACAGTTATCAATTTATAACAGATTTCTTGCAAATTAACCAATAGAAAACATACAAAACACACAGTGATTTCTTAGGTTGGCACAATACTCCTTTCTCCCAGCAACCCCCACCCTCCAGGCATCAATTAGATATGACATCTCTGTTCTGAAGGCAAGGTAGAGGGAGTCGGAATACAGTAGCAACTTCTTTTGGGTTTTTGAATTGAAAGGCAAAGTGAAGAAAGGAACTCAATGGGAAAATCGTTTTGGGCTTTTTATTTGCATGAAAGTCAAAGTCAGGAAAGGAACTCAATGGGAAAATCGTTTTGGGCTTTTTATTTGCATGAAATGCAGGGCTTTGGGAAAATCGTTTTGGGATGCAAGTAAATAAATGGGAAATTTAGTTTTGTGCACTTTAAATTCACTTGAATGGCAGTGTTTTGGGGTTTCTTATTTTGGGATCTTGGACACCCCCCTTCTGTACAGAAGACTGGGGTTTCAGAAAGGTAGAGTCACCCAAGTACTTTATTGTCTATACCGGCTCTAACACACTGGGCATGAACTTTGATAGTTTCGAACTCTAACAACACTCATCCCATGATTTCCTATATGGGAATTAATTGATTTAACTTCAGTTGAATGCACCAAGGATCTACACCGCTTCCCCCTCCCCACAATTTAATGGAAAGGATTAAGGCAGACAGTTCCCAAAACAATTCAATTTAAATGGATAGGGTGATTTTCTATAGTGGAATTCATTTGAATTGGATTTAATAAAATGTGCCAAGGGTCTCCCCAGTTCCACTCCCCCCACCCGCTATGCGAGATGGAGATTAAGGTTAGCAGATTCCCCTCCCCCATACATTTGATAGCTTTGGGATATATCTAGTTACATAGGATGCCATGTTTATGGGGCATCCAGGGAAACAGCAGGGCTCCTCTGAGGACAGAAGATCGGATCAATGTCTTTGGTCAAGGGTAGTCCCCAGCACCCAGACTTCCTCTGGCTCCTCAAATGGAAAGCCCAGCTAGCTTCTAGATTTCCCAGTCTCTGTCTCCCATGCAATGTTTAAGGTCCAGCAATAGAGTGGGAAAGTCAAGGGAAAACTCAAAAGTCCACAGAAAGGTCCCAATAGTTAAAAAGTCAAAGAAAGATCAGCAAGTCAGTCCCTGTCAGATAGAAAACTGACCTCTTATATGACTGGTGACATTCCATTATTATCAAAATTCCCACACTACGGATTGGCCAGCTCTCACCCTCTCATTCCCCTCAGAACGCCCACTGCCTTAACAAGGAGTTAAGGGGTGTGAATGATGGAGGCTGAGGGAGGAGAAAGATACATTATCAAATAATGACAGGTGAGTTTTACAGTTTTGTGTTGAAAAGTCTCACCACCTGGCAGCTACCCTAATTTTTCAGATAACTACATGAACCTATATATTTTTGGATTCTGCATTTTATGATGAGTCAGACAATATTAATTTTATGTTGGCACGCCGTTCCTGGGCAGAGCTACCATTTTGCACGATTGGCTGCTGTGCCATACTAGTGATAAATCTGACACTCTACCCTTTACATCTTAATTTCACAATCTAACACTCTACCAATTTTCCAGTTCCTCGGAATTATGAACATTCCAGAATCATAATTTTCTTCCTAACTCAGGTTATATCCATCACACAAAATGATTTTTTACATGGTCCCGACTGGGTTATTATTCCCATTAATATGAGCTCAGGCTGTGCTCACTGGGACACACAGTTCTCTTTTTATTTAAGAAAAGGTGGCCCCATGTTAAACATATTGCAATGCATTATATGAGAGGTAGTTTCATAACTGGCCCCACCTTTTCCCCACAAAGTTTTCATTTCTCTTTGGGCATGTGACCAGGCCATCTGCTCAGGCCAGTGTTTATTCTACCCTCTTCCTCCTTGGCCTCATATGACCCTGTTCATGGCTAATGGGCAGTTAATGTGAAAATATGACCTAAAGGGTCATTTCTGCTAGCTGGCTTATCTGTATCACTGCAGTTCAGATCTCTCTTGCTCTTTCAGCATTTCTTTATATTGTTAACTGAAACTCCAGGCCTGTTTGCTTAATAAACCCAGCCCAAAGGTGTGTGGGGGGTCACAGTTCCAGACACAACCAATTCAGTTACATGCTCAATTCTGAGCAATAGCATTTGCATTTAAGAAACATATTTACAAATGACATTTTGTGTTGCATCCAGGCTTACTGGCAAGAAATAAACTCCTCATTTACGGAATGCTTGAACAGAAATAAGTACACTCTTGGTATTATTTACACAGATAGGCCATAGTTATATAAGGAACCAGTGTTCAAATTAGCACCAAACAAAATAGTCCTTTCTCTTTACATGCTGTCATTTTATATGATGGAAATTAAGTCTTTTTATTTCTGATAAACACAATCTGTCACTTGACTTTATTTTGTAAATGTCTGGCATCATTCCTCCTTTTTATCTTCCAAATGTGCAGTGTTTCAAAGGTGTCTTTTCTTTCCATGTGCACTGCTGCAGTTTTACATCATTTCTTTCAATTTCACTAGGCCTTATGTCGAATTCACTGTTTTGTACTGGCGTTTATATTTCATTGGAACTCCACATTAGCCATCTTCACTCTCACAATAGGGGCCTTGCATGTCCTCTCCATCTCTGTCACTCTGGGTCTGTCTTTTACCCCACACGATTCACCCTCACACCCTGGTGGACTGTGTAACAGAAACAAATAATCATACTTGCCATAAGAATCACAGTAATGCTAGATTTAAGTTATAAAAGAGGTTTATGAAGTAATGATGAAAGCTTAATTCTACCGAAATAGTTAACAGAGCGTATGCCACATAACTGTAGTAACATACTCTTTATGTTGGCTGGAACATATGGCTGCTGTGACTTCAGTGTGTGCAGTTATTACATAACGTCCATACTTCTTGTTAAATATTGTGTTTTCTGTGCACATTTTCTTATACCATTTAGGTGGTACAATATACCCCATTGCCTTTTTGTCTACCTTCCTCGTCGTAGCCCTGCAGGGTCAAATGGAGTAGAGGGAACTCTGGGGTCCTCTCTAGAGGCAGCTCGAGAATGGTGTCTTCTATAGGAGGGACCTTACTTCTTGATCGACTTGGCCCTCTACTGCTGTCCCTCCTTGTGGAGCACCTTCCCCGGCCCTCGCGCTGCCTATGGCTGGCAGATACATGGCAGGTTTGAAAGAAAAACGAACACACCTGGACAGCACTTACCATGCTTCCTATGCATCCTTAAAGCATCCACCTGTGGGTGTGATGTGCGGTGTCTTCCCAGAGTTAATGACTTAATTGGAGTTGTACTGATATAATATAAATGTCTTAACAGGTCTGCCTGCAGCCACTCGATTTATAAGCACTCTGTGTGTCCTTCACTGAAGACCTGTTAAAGTCCTGTTAAAAACAAGAATTGGCAAAGCCAACAGTTGTGGTTTGTGTAAAGGTTATTAGGCATTTGCCAGGCACACAAAATGGTATTGATGCCCAGGTACTTGCTGTAACGCTCACCTGATTCCCGTAGAGGCGCCGGTCTTGACTGGGCGTATACCGTATCTTCAAAGGTGATGTGTAACACACGGCTGGCTCTTTGGGCTGGACCTCTGGGCACTGTATGACTGACTCGAAGGGTAAGATGTCTGCAGATAGAAAATATGGGATTAAGGAACTGGGTTATTGAATGTCTCTCTCTCCTTCCCTTTCTCTTCTCCTGTAGAACCCCAAAGGTTAACGCTCTCACCTTAGTTAAGTGAACGCCGTGCTCTCCATCTGCCTCAGGACAGGGTGCTGTAACCAGTTTCTTCACTGGATAAGGGGAGCAGGCCTCTTGAACTTCAGAGGACTGCTGTCTGTCGTTTACTGCACGAACGGTAAGTTTCGAGTAATTCTAATGTCTTTAAAGTCTTTAGTAATGATGTTTCTTGTTTTGCAGGGTTCCGGCGATGGCGGATGACGGGCTGAAGTGAGTTGAAGATGGAGCCCGTGTGATGAATAGAAGCGCCTGGAAGCATGTAAGTAAGCGCTTGTTGCCTGCTTCACGATGCGCTCTAACTGTCTTTTTATTTTGCAGGTACAAGTTCGGAGCGGCTGCAGGGTGCCGGAATACCCACTGGGTTCGGCGTGGGAAGGAGTAATGGCACGTGAGTATTAAAGTTCCCCAATGTCTTTAAACGCACCTTGTTTTGACTTTCAGATGCGGGATGCAGCGCCGAAGGCCTCCGGAGCGTGCGAAGAGTTGGTAAGCTTTTGTCTTTCAGATGCCGGAATGCAGTGTGAAGACCTCCGGAGCGCACGAAGAGTAGGTAAGCCTTTGTCTTTCAGATGCCGGAATGCAGCGCGAGGTGTTGGTGACAGCCGATGGACCAGGTAAGTGAAGAGCTGTCACTGAAGACAGTAATGCTAACCTGTTCTTTCTTGTCTTTATAGGTGTTGCTGAAGACTGGATTCAGGATGGTAAGCCTTTTTCCTTAGGCCCAGGATCAGATGCAGAAGACACAATGAGGGTTCTGCTGCAGAGGATGCAGAATAACGCAAAGCAAGATTCATCCATCGGGTGTGGTTTAAATAGCCTCCTGTAGTGCTTAGGTGTCTCCTTCCACAGCCACGCCTAGGTAAGAAAAGAGTTCCTGCTTTCCAGAAGAGTTCCAGTGTTCTGAATCTAGGGAGGGGCTCCTGCCCCACCCAACAGGAAAAGTAGTTCCAAACAGAAGAGGATCAGAGGCTCAACTGGCAGGCAAGTAAGCAGCATGGTCTGCTGCAGGTAAGTCCACCCAAGCATTATGAGCCCGGCGCTTCCAGCGCTGGGACTGGGCATATTTATGAGCCTGGTGCCACTGGCGCCAGGACTGGGTCCAAAAGGTCCCAATTGGGACTGGTTGGCACTCGGAACCTGGGTTATGGATCTGCTTCCAAGGGAGTTGGGAAAACCCTGACCTTTTGGAAGCAGAGATCATGACAGTACCCCCCCTCAAGGCCCCTCCCAAACCGGGTTTCTCCGGGGGTTTTGGCTTGTCAGGAAATGTTCGGTGAAATCTTTTGATTAGGCGAGGAGCGTGGACATATTCAGCAGGTTCCCAGGATCTCTCTTGGGGGCCGTAGCCTTTCCAGTCAATTAGGTAAAATAGTTTAGATTTGGAGATCTTGGAGTCCAGAATGCTTTTGACTTCAAACTCGAGTTCTCCATCAACTAGGATAGGTTTTGGAGATTTAGTTAGTCGGGTTTGAGGTTGCACGGGTTTTAATAGAGAGACGTGGAAGACCGGATGTATCTTCATGTGCGGGGGCAAGTCCAACTTGACCGCTACTGGGTTTACTATGGTAGTGATGGAATAGGGACCAAGGTATCTTGGGTTGAATGTGCGTGGCCCTTTTAGAGGTAGATATTTGGTGGATAACCAGACTTGATCCCCTACTTGATATTGAGGGGCTTCCTTCCGATGTTGATCTGCTCCTTTCTTGTATTGTTCTTTAGCCCTTTGAAGGTGAGAAACAGCTTCCTTAAAGGCTTGGGTGATTGTAGAATGCAGGTAGTTTACTGCTGGTGTTTCAAGATCTTGGAGGGGATCCAACTCCGAGGTTCGAGGGTGACTGCCGTACAAAAGAAAAAACGGGGTTTTCCCAGTTCCCGAATGGACAGAGTTATTGTAGGCATATTCGGCTATCCAAAGGATGTCTTTCCAAGTTTTTTCAGTTTGTTGCAGCATGCAGCGTAAATACTGTTCCAGAGTTTGATTGGTCCTCTCGGTTTGTCCGTCGGTCTGAGGGTGGTGACTGGTCGATAGTCTCACATCAATTTGAGCCGACCGACAGCAACTTCGCCAAAAATGAGAAATAAATTGACTACCTCGATCCGAAATTAGAACCGAAGGAAAACCGTGCAGTCGGACGATGTTTTCGAGAAATTCTCGGGCCAGAGTTGCTGCTGTTGGCAAGCCTTTGAGCGGAATGAAATGCGCCATCTTGGAGAATAAGTCCACGATTACTAGAATCGTATTGTATCCGGAGCATGGAGGTAGATCGGTGATGAAGTCCATAGAAAGCGTATGCCAAGGTCGAGGTGGGATGTCAATAGGGCGTAAGAGGCCTGCTGGTCTTTCCTTTTGACTCTTGTTTTGGGCGCATACTCCACAGGACATTATAAAGTCTCTGATATCTTTTTTCCAAGACGGCCACCAGAAGTAGCGCTTGATCTTTTCTGAGGTCTTGGCCATACCGGGATGTCCTTCCATTAAAGAATCGTGATAACAAGAGATTACTTTTTTCTGTAAATCTGTGCTGGGTAGGTATAATCGTTCTTGGAAATACAATAAGTTGTCCTTTACTGCAAAGTCCTTTCCCTGCAGATGCCAATTCTGTATGTCTGCTGGAGTTACAAGTTGCCTGGCTTTATCCTTAACTTCCTCTATGGATTCTCTGGCGATTACACCCAGAATTCTTTGTTCGGGAATGATTGGTACCGGTTTAGGGTTGATCAAGTGTTCTTCCACTCCCATCCGAGAAAGGGCATCAGCTTTACCATTCTTTGTACCAGGTCGATAGGTAATTATGAAGTCAAACTCGGCAAAGAATAATGCCCAATGGAGTTCTCTAGAGGATTGGGCTTTTGCGGTTTTCAAATATTGCAGGTTTCGGTGATCCGTAATCACAGTAACGGTGTGTCGGGCCCCCAGCAGATAATGCCGCCAAGCCTTAAAGGCAGACTTGATAGCCAGAAGTTCCTTGTCAGTAATCGTGTAATTGATTTCAGGAGGCGAGAATTTGCGGGACCAAAATGCCACGGGATGCAACTAATTGGTTACCGGGTCCTTTTGTGATAGAACTGCCCCCATGGCAAGGCTTGAAGCATCAGTTTCCACGATGTAGGGGAGTTTGGGGCGAGGGTGTTTTAAGATTGGTGCAGAGATAAATTTAGTCTTCAAATCCTGGAAAGCTTGTTCCGCCTCGGTAGACCATTCAAAACGTTTGTTTTTCTTTAACAAGGCAGTGATGGGCTGGACTATTCGAGAGAATTCGGGGATAAACCTGCGGTAAAAGTTAGCGAAGCCTAACATGCTTTGCACACCTTTTACGGAGGATGGTGATGGCCATTTGTGAACTGCATCGACCTTCTTTGAATCCATACGCACTCCGCCAGGTGATAATATGAATCCCAAGAATTCAACTTCAGTCACGTTGAAAACACATTTTTCCAACTTAGTGAAAAGTTTGTGTTGACGCAATCTTTCGAGGACCATTTTCACGTGTTTCCGATGTTCAGATTCCGATGAAGAATAAACGAGGATGTCGTCAATGTAAACAACAACACACACATCTATGAGCTCTCTGAGGACATCGTTCATAAAATATTGAAAGGCGGCCGGGGCATTGCAAAGTCCTAAGGGCATGACCTGAGATTCAAATAGCCCATACTTGGTGCGGAAGGCCGTCTTCCATTCATCGCCCTCTTTTACTCGTACCAAGTGGTAAGCTCCTCTAAGATCCAGCTTTGTATATATGCATGCTTTTCTGACTTGGTCCAGGAGTTCAGGGATCAAAGGTAACGGATATCTATTCTTAACGGTGATCTGGTTCAGGGAGCGATATTCTATACAAGTTCTAAGGTCTCCTTCCTTTTTTGGAACGAAGAACAAAGCTGAAGAAGCAGGGGACTTGGAAGGACGAATAAACCCATTTGCCAGGTATTGATCGAGGTATTGTCGAAGGTGAAGGTTCTCAGGCTCGGTGAGGGCATTCATTCTACTACAAGGAGGAGTAGATCCAGGTATCAGGTCTATCTGGCAGTCATAAGACCTATGAGGAGGTAGAGAGTTAGCCTGATCCTTCCGGAAAACATCTTGGTATTCTAGGTATTCGGGAGGTAACTGGGGAGTCTCTGAAGAAATTGCTGCCAGTGCAACACCAGGTGGAGGGTGACAAGTAGAGACACATTCTGGAAACTGGACCGTTCTTGCTCGCCAATCGATCAGAGGATTGTGTTTCTCTAACGAAGGTATTCCTAGAATAATCTGAAACTGAGGGGCCTTGATCACATCGAACACGATCTTCTCATGGTGTCCATCTTGACTTACTAGCGTCACCTCTTGAGTGGTATGCGTTACTGGCCCGGAGGCTATCTCCGTACCATCCACCGTAGTAATGACGTCCTTTACAGCCTTGGGACAAAGAGTTAGATTCATCCTCAAAACCATTTCATGATCCACATAATTGCCGATGGCACCGCTGTCGACGTAAGCTTCAATTGCATGTAATCGATCCGGATTATCAGGGCTAATGAGGACCATAGGTATCACGAAATGCGAGGTCACGGAACTGGTTTTCACGCTCGGCAAGAGGACCTCTATTCTTGTCGGGCGAGGTCGTTTCCCTGCTCAGAGTTTGTAACTTTGGTAACTGCAGCTCCTACTGCCTTCTTGGCAGGTTTCACCGGACAGTCTCGAAGAAAGTGCCCTGAGTTTCCGCAATAGAGGCATAATTGCAACTGTTTCTCCTTTCCCGCTCCTTTTGTGTTAGAGGACCTTTCAGACCCCTTATTTGCATGGGTTCCCCGGAGTCTACTCCTTTGGAAGGAGTTGACGGTTTGGAAAATACTCGAGCATCAAACTTGGAACGATCGGCCTTTCTGTTCTGCAGTCTGTGATCTATTTGAACGACTAAGTCTATATAGTCCGAACAATCTTGTGGGGGATTCACTACTTGGGCTAACACATCTTTGAGCTCTCCACGTAGACCTCTATAAAACAGCGTAATCCTTTTGTCCTCAGGCCATTGAGTTTCCACTATCAGTCTGTTGAAAGACGCAATATAAGCCAAAAGGTCTTGATTACCTTGTCGCAACGAAAGAAGCTCATTGTCCAAGGCCTGCCCCTGTGAATGTCTTGCGAACAGTTTTTCCATACTGAGCTGAAAAGCTTGAAAATCATGGAGGACCGGATCATCTTGATTTACTAGAGGGATCGACCAGTCTGCCGCATTGCCACTAAGGTAGGGGATCGACCAGTCTGCCGCATTGCCACTAAGGTACGAAAGCACGAAAGCTACTTTAGCTTGATCAGTTGGAAAGGCTGCTGGCCGGCATAAGAAATGCAACCGGCACTGATTGATAAATACTGCAAACCTCTTTGGGTCACCAGAAAATCGTTCGGGCGGAGCCAGAGGTACATTCCCAGGTAGGTTGATCTGCACTGGATTCATAGAGGATGTAGAAGGAAGATTTCCCCCAGATGCGGGTAACGGGGTCTGTCCGGCTTGTGACTGTAGCAATTGTCTAGCGAGATCATCTGTTCGCTCCTTGGAAATAATCAGTTCCCTTCTTAGAGTGTTCGTTTCCTGACAGGCTGCATGCACTTCTGCCCTTAGTTCCCCAAGTAACTGGGCTAGCTGGTCGGTATCCGAGGTTTCCATAGCGCCTGGACGGGAGTTTTGTGGTAGGCTTTGCGTTCTGTAACGCTCACCTGATTCCCGTAGAGGCGCCGGTCTTGACTGGGCGTATACCGTATCTTCAAAGGTGATGTGTAACACATGGCTGGCTCTTTGGGCTGGACCTCTGGGCACTGTATGACTGACTCGAAGGGTAAGATGTCTGCAGATAGAAAATATGGGATTAAGGAACTGGGTTATTGAATGTCTCTCTCTTCTTCCCTTTCTCTTCTCCTGTAGAACCCCAAAGGTTAACGCTCTCACCTTAGGTAAGTGAACGCCGTGCTCTCCATCTGCCTCGGGGCAGGGTGCTGTAACCAGTTTCTTCACTGGATAAGGGGAGCAGGCCTCTTGAACTTCAGAGGACTGCTGTCCGTCGTTTACTGCACGAACGGTAAGTTTCGAGTAATTCTAATGTCTTTAAAGTCTTTAGTAATGATGTTTCTTGTTTTGCAGGGTTCCGGCGATGGCGGATGACGGGCTGAAGTGAGTTGAAGATGGAGCCCGTGTGATGAATAGAAGCGCCTGGAAGCATGTAAGTAAGCGCTTGTTGCCTGCTTCACGATGCGCTCTAACTGTCTTTTTATTTTGCAGGTACAAGTTCGGAGCGGCTGCAGGGTGCCGGAATACCCACTGGGTTCGGCGTGGGAAGGAGTAATGGCACGTGAGTATTAAAGTTCCCCAATGTCTTTAAACGCACCTTGTTTTGACTTTCAGATGCGGGATGCAGCGCCGAAGGCCTCCGGAGCGTGCGAAGAGTTGGTAAGCTTTTGTCTTTCAGATGCCGGAATGCAGTATGAAGACCTCTGGAGCGCACGAAGAGTAGGTAAGCCTTTGTCTTTCAGATGCCGGAATGCAGCGCGAGGTGTTGGTGACAGCCGATGGACCAGGTAAGTGAAGAGCTGTCACTGAAGACCGTAAAGCTAACCTGTTCTTTCTTGTCTTTATAGGTGTTGCTGAAGACTGGATTCAGGATGGTAAGCCTTTTTCCTTAGGCCCAGGATCAGATGCAGAAGACACGATGAGCGTTCTGCTGCAGAGGATGCAGAATAACGCAAAGCAAGATTCATCCATCGGGTGTGGTTTAAATAGCCTCCTGTAGTGCTTAGGTGTCTCCTTCCACAGCCACGCCTAGGTAAGAAAAGAGTTCCTGCTTTCCAGAAGAGTTTCAGTGTTCTGAATCTAGGAAGTGGCTCCTGCCCCACCCAACAGGAAAAGTAGTTCCAAACAGAAGAGGATCAGAGGCTCAACTGGCAGGCAAGTAAGCAGCATGGTCTGCTGCAGGTAAGTCCACCCAAGCATTATGAGCCCGGCGCTTCCAGCGCTGGGACTGGGCATATTTATGAGCCTGGTGCCACTGGCGCCAGGACTGGGTCCAAAAGGTCCCAATTGGGACTGGTTGGCACTCGGAACCTGGGTTATGGATCTGCTTCCAAGGGTGTTGGGAAAACCCTGACCTTTTGGAAGCAGAGATCATGACACTTGCACCATTTTGCACCTGCTACAATAAATGGTTAGTTAGTAACACTATGGCTGTGCCCGGGAAGTGCCTTTGTGATGCCTACACAAAAGCCCAAACTGTTGGCATTGTCAATGCTTGTATCAAACATACGGTGAAAACCAACAAACCTGACCAGATCTACTAACGAGCCCAGCGCTGCTAGTGCAGTATTTTCTTTGTATTTCAAATCCTGTCATTAAAAATGTGATACTGAGTATTTTAAAATATTTCATTAGCAAATAAACATTGCCACATAATGATATACTGTATTTCTTTTAGACACCCGAAGACAGCTGGATTAGGGAACTGGCACAAGAATGTTGCACCTTCTATGCCCAGAGCCACCACGTCATCCTTGTTTATTTTTTTAGCTGCCTCGGTCATGCGGGCAGAGCTTGTGGAGACGGCATCTGAATTTCCGACACTCGCGAGCTACCGCAGAAAGGATACAGCTAATTTATCAATGGTGGAAATGAAGAGGATGCATACACATAACTATGTGGATGCAATGGGAATGCTAACAGAGCTTTAATTGGCTGGCCTTCCTTCCATTATTCTCTGTCCTCTACACCATGTACATTAAGTGCTGGAAGTAGAAAGGAAGAAGTAGACGCACTCCCCAGTCAAGGGTGGTATTATGGAAACTTTGCACCCTGAAGTACGCACTTAAGGTGCAATGGATTTCTTTGTGCAAGTCCATGAGCAGCGCACATTTCGCACCTGAGTGCAAACACACCTGTAGCATTGCCCCCTTGCGTTGCTGGAGGGGCTGCAGCATCCCCCTCCCATTCATTCTTGGGGAGCTGGTACCTCAAAACATTGGCTACAAGAGATACTTAGCTATCATTTTTTTAAATACTTTATAAACACTGCGGAACAAATCAGGATTCTTGACTGTAGAAGGCGACAAAAGGTAGGTGTCTGTTTTTTCTTAGTCCTCTCACAAGTGCAGTATATACATCGAGAGATTTCTTTAGAGTTGGTAAAGTTGGCTACACATGGATTAGCATATGTGGTGTAGTTTGTCAGAGTCCTCTAGAACGCTGGGTGGTTCGTTGGTGGACTTGGAATTTATGGTTTCGTTTTATTAAACCTATTCAATTGTCCTGATTTGTCTGGATTTCGATGTATTTCCAGCATATCACCTGTCTTGTTTTTTATTTTTCAATGGCGCGCTAGATTTAATTAATTGGCGCCTGGGGCTGAAATTTCGTTTTTTTGCTTTGTTCTGTGGAGCAATCGCAGCAACAGCAACATTGTCTTGCCTTGTTTACTCGTTTAATGTTGTGACACCTTTCCCGTTACTGAGTTTATTGATCACTTGTAAGACACACTGCAACCAACACCTTTTATGGCACATGACGTGGACTTGCAGAAAACCCAAAGAATGAAAGAACCTAGTTTCCCAACTGTTTTGTGAAGGTTTAAAGTACACTGACAGGCAGTACAAAGCTTGCATTGATGCGGGGTCATTCAGGCTATCATGCATGCAAAATTCATGACTTCTCAATAAAAGCCTGATAAGGGACTGACACTGTCCCAGCCCTATCTACCTTTTCAGAGTCACTCGCCTGTTTTGAAATACTCCAGATCTCATTCATGATTGACCTTTCAGAAGCCTGTAGAGCCGAGGCATAGCTAGTTACGTCAGGTATGGTTTATGGACCTTCCAGATGCACTGGCCAGGTGGAAAACATAGCTTAGTCAGTTAAAGCACTGGTATTAGAGATCTCTGGTTAGCCTACAGCACAGGTCTCAGCTTCCATCCATAGTGAGCTAGCGTGCTTGGTTAGAGGAGATGTGTTTAACAGGCATGCCAGTGGTTCAAATCCCAGTTTAACCAGTTTGTATCTTAACCCTTGGAATGTTTGGAATTCTTTCAGTGGGAGCATACTGACACTGCATGCAGGGCTCTTATGCTTTTAATGGTGTGGTACTACACTTCTCAATAGGGTTAATATGCTTCAATTGCAAATCTGGTTCAGTTTCAGGCAGAGGTCAACCCAGCGTCACACCTGCTTCAGAGTGTATAGTCAATTCACTGAAGAACAGAAATACACTTAGTGGGGCTGTACCAGCATTTTTCATTTTGTCTGCTATGCTTTAAATGGAATAGTAACGAACCTCGCTGCAGGGTTGCAAAAACCTTAATGCAAGTGAAGTGTGCAGCAGTAGGGGTAGAAGGTGGCAAATATTTGATTCCATTGACTGGCACTCTGCCTCCTGGTCCAGAATGCATCATTTTCTGCTTCCTTTTATGTTCAAGCATTTGGGGTGTTTTACACAGTTTAGCCAAATGTCTATCTGAAACCCAATTTATGGGTTTTTCATCCAGTCAGATTGGCTGAAACTCCATGAACCTGTGAAACCTGTGCAGGCGTTTGTGGGAGTTTTTAACAAATACAAGGTCAGCGGCAGCTTTTCATATAGTTGTGGAATGCTGCTATCCTCCATTCCACACGCTGTTCGGCCCACTCCTATCTACTCTTTTAATGAAATAATATGTCACTCTTCAGCAGCGTTGCTATTATTTATTTTCGAATATTACAGCACTTCTCAACAGGCTTACACATGCCAGCATTTTCTAAAATTCATATAGTCAATACTGGTGCTGTGTGTTCAGGCCCAGCAAAGAGACCCAGGAGTAAATGAAAGTGTATTCAGAACACCCTTTTATATTTCCTGAGAAGGTAAGATTGCCGCCAATATGATATACCCACTACTCAGTTCACATTTCCATCGCACATGATTACCAATTGACTGACACTCCTGTACTCATAGATCTTACTTGAAAACCCTGTATTCTCTATAACTTGTTTATTTTTCACAGCACATGGCTAGACACTGATGGTGAAATATGATGTTTCCCACTATGCTGTGTTAACGTTCTAAGTATACCCCATTGCTCTGCTGTGGTTTCACTGCATTTTACTGCAGATGGTTTGGTGAATTTTTCTGCGGCAAATGGCTTATGGAGAAGGAAATTCATGAAAGTCTGTGAAGAAGACAAAGGATTGAAAGGCTATGGTGAAGGAGAGGGACTGTGATGGAGAAGGAATGTGATAAGGACTGTGATAAAGAAGAACTGTGACCAAGGATACAGGCTGATGAAGGAGGAGAGAAAAGAATAAGATAAAAGAGGTCTATGAAAATAGAAATGGAGTTTGACGAAGAAGGACTGTGATAAGAGAGGACTGTGTGGAAGGAAACAAACTGCTATGAATGAGAAGAACTATGATGAAAGACTGATAAAGGAGAAGGACTGTAATGAAGCACTGACAAAGAAGAAGGACTGTATTGTAGAATGACTTTGATGAAGGAAAAGGGGACTGTGATGAAGGAAGACTGTGAGGAAGGAGAATGACTGTGGTGAAGGCCTGATAAAGGAAAACAACTGTGATTAAGAACTATTAAAGGAGAAAGACAGTTGAAGAACACGGATTATAACAAAGGAGAACCAGTATCACAAAGTGAATTGATGAATTAGAAGAACTGACAGTAAAGAAGGACTGTAATAAGGAAGAAGCACTGACAACAGGCAATGACTTTCACAAAGATGCAGAACTCTAATGAACAACTATAACAATAGAGAAGGACTGTGATGAAGGTCCATGACAAAGGAGAAGAACTGTGACCAAGAAGACTGTGATGAAGGAAAGAGACTGGCAAAGGACAAGTATTTTGGCTAAAAAGAGAAGGACTGCGATGAAAGACTCTTATGAAGGGGAATGTCTGATGAAGGAGAACAACTGTGATGAAAGAGAAGGTCTGTGATGAAGGGAAATGACTGTGATAAAGAAAATGGACTGCTTTGAATGAGGACTCTGACAACGAACTGATGAAGGAGAAGGGATCTGATGAAGGACAAATAAAAGAGAAGGGCTCTGATGAAGAAAAACTGCAAAGAAGGAAAATGAGTGACACAGGAAAAGGACTGTGATAAATGAGAAGGACTGTAATGAAGGACTCTGATGAAGGAGGAGGATTGTGATGAAGGAAAAGCTCTATGACAAAGGAGAAAGGCTGTGATGAAAGAAGAATATGCTGAAGGAGGACTGTGATGGAGGACTGTATGAAGGAGAAGGACTGTGAATAAAGAGAAGGACTTTGACTAGGGTGAAGTACTATAGTGAAGGAGAATGAATATGACCAAAGACAAAGACAATGATGTAGGAGAAGGACTATGATGAATCAGAAAGACTGTGGAGATAGACTCTTATGAAGGACTGTATTGCAATAACAGCATTGTGATAAAGGAGGACTATGAAAAAGGATTGTGATGAAGTAAAAGGACTATGGTGAAGCATTGTGGTGAAGGAGACGACCTATGATGAAGGTCTGTGATGAAAAAAACGTACTGAGGAACAACATGAAGAATGATGAAAGAGAAGGACTGCAAGGAAGAACTAATGAAGGATAAGGGATCTGATGAAGGAATGATGAAGGAAAAGGATTTTGATGAAGGAAAAGGACTTTGTCGAAAGACTTATGACAAAGGCCTATGATGAAGGAGGACTGATGAAGGGGTAGGACTTTGACAAAGAAGGACTGTGATAAGAAGAAGGTCTGTAATAAAGGAGAAGGACTATGATGAAGGAGAAGCATTGATAACAAAAAGCACTGAAAGGTGAAGGACTGTGATGAAGGAGAAGGGGTGTGTTGAAAGTCTGTGATGAATTAAAATGTCTATGATGGACGTCTGTAGCAAAGGAAATGTACTTGGTATGGAGTGAAATAGCCCCAGATGCCATGAATCAAAAGTCCAGAGTCATTGGTGGACATCCCCCTAAATAAAAAACCAGTGCAGGAATGATGTCCAACATAATGCCTATGGAACCAAAGCAAAAAGGAGAGAAAGGGGGCCTAAAAACTTCCAGATGCTAAAATATACAAACTGCCTTTCATGAAGGAACAAAAACACACGTGGACATAATGTGATAGCAAATCTATGGAAAGTTGCACTGATATTTACAGGAACAGGAATGCACAGAATCGTAAATGAAAATACCAAGGTTGTGTTTCAAACCGTTGCAGTGCAACAAAGCCTTTTACTGTGAAATAAACAAATGCATGCCATTTTGTTTTTTCCCTCTAAACTCATAATATGTTCAGAAAAATGGCCACCAGACTTGTAAGTTTGGGCATGGTGTTCTCCTGTACATTGACCATTCAGAAATAATGTGCATACATTATAAATTGTGTGCCTTATATGTAATTTAAAATATATTATGTACGAGTGACAGGCTGTTTGCTGAAAGGCCATTTGCTTCGGGCTGGGGATTTCTTCATATGTGAAACTGGACTTCAGAGCCTCTCCATTGCCCTGGGGATTTAGGCCTAGCTGTCTTAATTGACAGTGCTATTTCTTAAAAATACAAGAAATACTATGATCCTAGATGGGAGACACGGGGTGGATATGATAAGATTGGGTCTGTTCTCCAGCCCTGGTGACCTCCATTAGCTTGGCCATTAGCCCTTGGAATGAGTAGGCTAATCTAAACACAGACCCCTCTGTGTGCGTCATATGCTGGAACAGAAGAGTAATACTTAAAAAAAAGGTGGGGTACAGCAAAAGGAGTAAGGAGGCTGCACATTGATTAAAATGGGAGAACTGCCTTTTATCATGTAAAATAGACAGTGTACATCGTACAACAATCATTCAAGGATTTTCGTCGGATAGGTGACAGTGAACCCCTTCTGACCATGCCAAACCGACTTTGGTGGGATAAACACAACTAAAGTTATTCATGAAAATGTGATGTGGCCCTCCTTGTGTTTACCAACGATGCAAAAAATTGATAAAGCATGCCAAGTATGATTCATATGACGTCCATAAAGTGCAATGATTCTCACTGATATAGTTTTGGAGTATATGGACTGTATTTCTGCACAGGAATGACGTACAGACACCTAACTAGTCTCATGTGAGTCGCAGTGAAATTTAGTTTTCAAAAATGTATTCATATATGTCAAAACATGGAGATTAAAGGTGCTTATCATGTGGTGAGATTTTCAAGTCCCCGAAGCAGACCGAGCTCACCTGTCAAAGTGAGATGATGAGGTGCTCTCCTCCCCTAGTGTCCCAAAGCACTCCCACATCCCCTTGTCCTATCAGCACACAGGGTTTAGTGGGGTAGGTAGCATTAACCAATCCCTTCTGCAGGAATTATGACACGGTCGTGTTGTCATTTGCACTATAACTAAGTTAGCTGGCCTCAGAGCTGGAGTTCTCCCACTAATTACATGAGGTGACCTGCTGCCGAAATCTGGCGTGAACTTCCCAGCAGAGAGAGGCCTAACCTTGCAGTGGAGCCAGGAGATATATAGACTGATTGGGACCCTTGGAGGAAAGAGAGGAGACCTTTGATTGACCCCTTTGGCTTTCACAGCAGTGTCCCTGATGCTGTCTGATGCCCAGTCCAGACTCCTCCTGTAAGTAGAAATACCCCAAGCCATAGATTGTGTATGCCCTGTATTCTTTCAGGATTGTATTTGATATTTCCCCATTGAATAATCCCCTGTTTGCCTGTGCATTTTAGTTATTTCTTTATTGAACAATCCCATGCTTTCGGGTGTAGATCCTTAGCATATTTATCAAAGTAAATCAATGAATTCCCCCATTTAATTCACGGGATCTGTATTGTTGGCATTCAAAACCAACAATCTTTTCCTAGAGTGTTGTGCTCCGATATAGTCATAAAGATTTGTCATAAGAATTAACTTCAAAAAGCCCTGTTTCCATGTGTGTTCCCATTGTAAGATGCAAAACAAAATTGTCCCTGTGTTTCCATTGTAAGGTGCAAAACGAAATTTTCCCTGTGATCCCATTGTGAGCTAAACCGAATTCCATTTGCATTTTCTTTCGCACATTGCAATTGTGATAAACATCCCAAAATCGATTTTCCCATTCTGTTCTGACCATAATCCTAAAGCCCTAGTTGTTCCTGTCAGGTATAGAAAAACAAATTCTCTGCTTCTTTCAATTCTTCCCAATAGCAGTGGTGCTAAATCATTAAAACCGATTTTCCCATTCTGTTCTGACCATAATCCTCAAGCCTTGAGTGTCCTTTTAGGTGTAAGAAAAATGAATTTCCTTCCTTTCTATTCTTTCCCATAGCAGTTGTGCTAAACCATTCAAACCGATTTTACCTTTGTGCTCTGCAAAATGAATTTTCCCATTCCCTTTCTGTTCCCCATAATGTTTCTGTGAGCACTACCCAAAAAATGATTTTTCCACTGTGTTCCAACTCCCTGATCCTGCCTTCTATTCAAAAGAGTCAAGCCTAGTCGATTTTGGAGGGTGAGGGTTGCTGGGAGAAAAGTATGATTCTGTTCATTTTCCTTTTGTGCTTTGAACTGTTCTTTGCTTGTTTTGGGGAGTGATGTAAAAGGAGACTATTGTACTGCATATTCCAGTGTCATCTATGTGTTGGTACTTTACCAAAAATGATATTTTGTCTTTGTGTTGCCACAAAATTGGTGGCTGATGTAATCTGTTGGTTCTAATTTGCCTAAATAAATTAATAAATATCTTGTTAATACGCACCGGTCTAGTTCCTAGTCCATTGTGGACCTGGGTATTTGTTGAAGTTGTGTGAGAGACGGGTTCGAGGCCTTATCAAAAAGGACCTGAATGATATAGATAAATGCGGTTTTATTGTGCGCCACATTCATTGTAGGGGAAGGAGATCCCTGACTTGCGTGTGACCTTATAATAAACTGCGACATGTAACCCAGAAGGCTGTGATAAAGGAGAAGGACTGTGAAGAAGAAAGACTGTGATGAACAATAAGGACTCTGATTAAGGACTGATGAAGAAGAAGGACTTTGATGATGGATTGTTGAAGGAGAAGGAATATGGCAAAGGAGAACGACTATGACGATGTAATAGTATACCACTGGACAGGGATATTTCACATCAACAATTCCACAAGTTAGTAGAGTATCTGGGGCCCGTACGGAACCTTCCCCCAAGCAAAAACGGAAAACTCTGCCATGGGGCTATTCTCCAACAGACAGGGATCATACAGGAAACAACAAAATCTCCAGCAATCTCAACGTTTAAGCCAGTGTCACCCGGTTTTGTGTCATGGTGACACACAAACATTAACACCATCCCCAAAACCTATGGGGCAATCCCATTGGGTAGCTCAGGTGGTATTACCTATAGAAGTCCCATATATTAGTCATCCGATTGGTTGACCATGTCAGGTGGCTTCGCCTGAGACATCCCCACAAGCTATGTATTACTTTGTTGCAGGGTCACACGATGACCATTGGCCCGTGCAACATTATACACCACCCCATGATCTGAGCATCTGGATTGGCTGGAGCAAGTCCCCTCAGGCCTGGGACCCTGTTCTGTTCACAGCACACGGCGTACCTTTTCAAGGTAATGAGAAAGACTCTGTGTCCCCATTGTTGCCACTGGTCTGGTCACCTAGCCTGGGAAACGACCTGCAGGTTGCCGTTTGTGGTGGACAACGCAAGTATCAATCTTGTCTGCTTTGCTGGGACCAGCTCCTCTTCCCACCCTGAGTAAATAGTCATTGTTCGGCTTGGCTGGGTCACATGTGCGGGGACCACAAAACTGAGCCTTTCTGTCTACAATTATAAGGATTTTATTCTGTATTTTGCAGGTGGCTCACCACCTCCGGAATCTGGAATCTTCCAACGGTATTTTGCCCTTGGTTGTGAACACTGTCTCTGTGCTTCGTGCTGCAAGGACTGCACTTTCCTCTCGGTGTATTTGAGGCTTGTGGTTTTATGTTTATTCACTACAGTCATTCTATGGTTTCCCTAAATGTCCTAATACCTTCTTAGAGGTTAGTCGTGATAGAACCCTATAGTTCCCTTATACGTTCCGTTAGCTCCTTATGATTAGTTGCGGTAAAAACGTTTGCTAGCTGGGTCCATGCATGCTTGGTTTTCTTGCCTTTCTGTGTTTGGCTAATGAAAAGGAAACTACTCTTGACAGTATGTACATGTATCTGTCCTCTACCTATATAAGGTGTAAGCATGTTCTTCGTGTATGTGTGTGTGTCTGCGTATCTTCGTGCAGGTGTGCGAGTTTGCTTTGTGACTAACGATGCTAGGCCCTGTTGTCACAAGTGACGTCCTCACGGCTGGACATTGTCATCAGTCAACCAGATCCATCAATGAGGCACCTGTCTCTTCAAAACCGTCAACTGGATACGGCTTAAAGGGTCATCTGATTGAATATCTCTTTGCATATGTGGGATACACTGGCGAGCCTGGTGTTTGGCCGAACAGTGAGTTGCATCGTTCGTTTCTCATCCTTTGGGCTGACATTCGCATAGGGGACATGAGGGCCATTCCAGCTACCCCTTTTCAGTACAAAATATTGTGATGAAGGACTAACAAAGAAGAATGACTATGACAACGAATGTGATGAAGGAAGACTCTTTCCCCACACTCTTTCTCCTCTCTCTCTTCTCTTTAGCGTTTTGTTAGCTGCTAGGTTGTTCTTATATGCTCCAAAACCAAAACAGCAAGAGTAGATGAATATATTAATAGTGGATGCATGAACACCAAGAAGGAAAGGACAGAGCGAATTACAATGTATCTGTTCACCAGTCCAAAATCCCATGTATGCAGTTATTCTTTGGCACAGTTGGCTTCGTCAACATTCATCCAAAACTAAATTGAAAGCAAGCATTGGTGATGCCAACATTTTGGGCTTTTATGTAAGCTGGAACAGAAACATACCAGGCACTACTGTAGTGGTATTAACTGGCCATTGATGGTAGCAGGTACACAATGGTGCGAGTATTTGGGAATCTAATAGCAGTGCCTAGCAAATGCCAAATACTTATACAAAAGCAACAACTGTTGATTTTGTCATGATTAAAGCCAGCTCAGAGAGTTCCCATGAGGCGGTATTTTGGGCGGGGAGGGGCTGGCCATAGGGATTAGCAATGGGCGGGAAAATAACCAAACAACATTTACAAGTTGTGTGTCCCTCCTCATATGCCATTTCTCCCTAGCTGTAGTCTAATGCAATAGTTTCGCTTATAGCTGGTGCAAGCACCACCTAATAGCCCAAACTAGTCATGAAAGAGTGAGTTATATGAGAGTGCAGGATGTTATGTAGGCTGCCAATATGCCAGTTACTTTACAGATGTTATATCACTTAAAGCCTACTGACCAACGTGTTATTTTTATAAGTCCTGCATATAATAAAGGCTCATTTTGAGCCTACCTTAAGCCACTCATGTAAAGAAGACCAAAATGCTAGGGTTTGCATAGTTGATGGATTGTGAGATTAAGTGGTGCTATGTCTTTTAGGACTCTGCGACTCACTAGGCAGCTTGGTCAGAGGAGCTTGCAGACACGCCAATGTATTATCTTTTAGGAGAGGAAGAGCAATGAAGGTCTGGGGCACTGGGTAGGGCAGAGAGGAAAATGAAGCAACCACAGCTTCATTTTCTGGTTCACAGTGAAGGCTGTGGAAGCTTTGTTCTACTTTCCGGGATTGGGGCGGGTGTGCATTTCAGTTAAAATGGTTTAAATGCCCTCCTCAAAATATTGAGTAACAAAACTTCCATGTTGAAAGAGGGCCCTGGTACTCAAATACGTATGTGCGACTTTGGGATTCCCGGTTGGTGCTCTCAGTATGTATTTCTGGCATACAGGTGAGGTGTGCAGACTGAGCTGTGATTCAGGGAAATGTTGCAGAAGATGGTTGCATTGTAGTGCAATCCCATTGACACCCTTCTCTAGCCATACAACAATATTGTATTGCTTTTCTTGTTAGTTTATCAGAATCTTATACAATGTTACATAAATCCTACTTCAACCGAAATAAATATTACGATTGCATTTTAGTTATTATAACGTGGGTATTACTCTTCTGAAACTCCCAATACATTTTCGTGTGGGTAATGATGTACATACACTTTCAGGGTCAGACTGGGGCATAACATTGTCTCGGGCACCAATGAAATAGTGGGCCACAGTTGCAAATGGCAAATCATTCCTTTTATGACAGACTGTTTGAATAGTACCCAAGGGGGAGTTTTGAAAACATGTGATGCAAATTGTGCATTTTAAAGATATTTATTCAGCAACACTGGTTAAAACGACTAGCCGCATAGTGAAATAACTCATCAAACTGGCTCACATGGCAACAAAAAGTGTCCCGCTATGACACAGAAAACGTGCCAATCCCAGGATTTTGCATTTTTGGTTCGGGCTTTGCTCTATTACCCTATAGGCCAGTCCGAGCCTGTACACTTTCAGTGTTGAACTGTACTGCATGGGATGTGGCCCTGCTGCCTCCTCTTATAGAGCTTTGCGACACCAAAACGTACGTTTGCGAAAGTAATGTAAAACCCATGTGGCCGAAGTTAAGTTCATCCAGTAGAAATCAGTTATAATTGGTCATTTGGACTTTCCCGCAGATTTTAGACACATGTCAAGGTCTCATGGAAATGTCCGATCTCGTCATAGACATCATCCTCGTGGTCTTTACAGAAGCCAGAGAGCAAAGCAAGGTTAGAGTTTACAGCCGAAGCTATCGCCAGAGTTGCACTTCCTTAGCCGTATCGGTAGCGCCGACTGTAAGGTTATTTTGGTGCTCAAGTGTCTTGCGGGTGTAAATCACCAGTCCGGTTCGATTCATACACTGCTTGGGTTTATCTGCAGGCTGTAGCAGCTTTATAAATAGAAGCTGCTGCATTTTCTTTTTAGACAAATATGAAGAGCTGTTTGGTGGTAAAATGTCCTGGGCCTTTTCTCTCTTGACAGTCGAGTGGCCTCATCATGCAGCTAAAATTAGGGCTGAAGTCACACCGTTCTTGCTCTTCTATTTTTAAACGCCTTTAACGCATGAATGTGTGCATGAGGTATGCCTCTTTGCCCGTCTTTACCAGATCATCTGCTTACTCTAACACACTTATCATTAATTCAATAGATGGGGCTGTCCCGGCCCAGGCTATCATTCAGTGGGAATCACATATGCTGTTACTTAGGGGGAGCAAGGACCAGAGTTGCTTTACGAAATGATGTTTCCCTACGTGAATTGGCATTATTCCACCCCTTTCCCAGTCAATGGGACAACATCTGTTGCTGGCTTTAAAGTAAATTTGCCCTGCCAAAGGTAGCAACTGGCATCCCTATGTTGATGCTTTGCAACCCATTTGATGAAACCATTCTCCAGAATTGGATCTTTCATGGATTCACTTGCTTAGAATATTCCCCGTCGTCAGACTGGGAACCCTCGGTACACTTAAAGCCGTTTTTCCCTAGGAAAACTTCGACACTTTTGTGTCGTATCCACATCATTTTCTGGGCTGCCCACGCATGCCACAATAGGACGTGGCAGTATAAATGCCCCGCCCCCGCGGCTCCCTTCAGATTTGAACCGTCTTCCAAAGTAGTGGGATCACCTTGGTCATCTACTATTTTGTCAAGGGTGTTCGTTGTATTTTTTCCTGATGTCTGGAAAAGCTCTGTTCCGCCCGTGCACTACGTGCGGGCTGAAGAAAGTGTATCAGGGGGATGGACATATGGACTGCATATATTGTCTACACCCTCACCACTCGGCTGACAAGTGCGACATATGTAAGGGCTTCTCCCAAAAGACTCTTAAAGACCGAAGTCGGCGGTTAGTGGCCTGGTTGAGCGATGGAGTGGGTGCGTACCCGCCTTCGGAGGTAGGCTCCATGCACAGTGTGGCCTCGGCATAGAAATCTTCAGGGGCCCCCCGCCGTTCGGCATCGGCTGAACCCCCAGTGAAGAAACCACGCCAGGCGGAGAAGGGGTCATCGGGAAGCCATTCCGCAAGGGAATCTTCACTGAAGAAAATCTCATCATCACCACCATCGTCGAGAAGGAGAGAAAGGAAAGGCTGAAATCCTTCTCCGGTGATCACCATAGATCATCCTCGAGTCGAGAGTCTGAGAAACACAGGTCAAGTTAAAAAAAGGTGGGAACGCCTCAGGGAACTGTGCAGGCACCACCATCGTCGACGGCGGGGAGATCGTCGACTGCCTCACTACCAATGACGCAGTTGGTTTCATCTATTGTTATGCCGCAGGTGGTGGCTACGAGGACGGCTGGCCCAACTTTAGCCTCGTCGATGGAGATCCTGCAGGAGGCCTGGCGACCGGAGGTATTCGACACGGTTTTACCGGAATCTTTGCTGCAACTAGAGGCGGCCTTGTCTGTGTCCTCTGTGGAAGAGGAGTGCGAGAGGATAGCTGGGCCTGCAGAGCTGAAGTTACAAGGGGTTAGCAAGCTGACTCTTTCCAGCGGAACTAATATCCCAGTTACAACCCCTCTTCTTAACCCACAGTCTGTTCTATCACTGGAATTTCTATCCACATTGCAGACCTTGTTAAAGAAATTAGATGAGAGATTACCTCAAGTGGCAACTCCGGCCAAATCAACCGTCGATGAACCTGGCCCCTCCCTTCAGCCAACTCCGACGATGTCGACGGCTGTACCGATGCTTGAGGACCTCACAGGTGCACGCCAGGAGGAGGGAGAGCTGCCGGACTCAGACAGAGGGTCCTTATCGGATGTTTCGTTATCCCCCTCTAGGGATCTAACCTGGGAGTCGGAGGCAGAATTCCAAATTCCAAGGAGCCCAGCTCAGCCGTCTCCCCGGACAACATCGGGTTGTTCCACGCCATGATGAGCAAAGCTTGTACCGAATTCAGACTGGCTCAGGAGGAAGAGAAAAAGGACTGTTTTCTATTCGACCACATGGGAAAGAGAAGGAGGTTGGTGTTCTCAGTACCCATCCTGGATCATGTGTGGCAGGAGGGTTTATAGATGATGCGTCATCCTTTCTCGGAGCCCGCAATAAAAGGTAGGCTGGAGAAGAAATTTAAGGCTCCAGAATCCACCCCCAAATGTCTATCCTCCCAACCAGCCCCAGACTCGGTGGTGTCAGCGGCTGCGGCGAGAAAAGCAAGGTCCCAGCACAAATGCACGACCCCCCCGGAGAACGAGGCCAGAAGACAAGTTGCCTTTGGCAAGAAGGTGTTGTCGGTGGGGGCAACGACAGTGAAGGCGGCCAACTCTCTGGCTATAATGGCCAGGTATGATAGAGAGATGTGGCACCGGTTGGCACCCATACTAGAGCATCTCCCAGAAGAACATAGGAAAGCGGCGATGTTACTTGTCCGAGAGAGTGAAGAGGCCTCAAATCATTCTATAAACATAGCTGTGGACCTTGCAGAATCTGGATTTAAGCAGGTCAACAACGGGGTAGTTCTACAGAGACAAGCGTGGCTTAAATGCACTAACTGTAGACCTGAGGTGCAATACAAGGTGCTGGATATGCCCTTTGAGGGAGACCTTCTGTTAGGCAAAAAGGTGGATGAGGCCTTAAAGGGCATGAAGGAGGACTCTGACACGGCGCATTCATTGGGTGTCCTCCAAAGTGGAAGGAATTTTCGTTCTTTTCGCCCCTTTAGGGGAGCATCAGGGAACTCCTGATTTTCAGCATCAAGAGACAGGTCTTTCAATAGGCCGGCGTACACCTCGCAGGGCTACAGACGAGCTTCTCAAGCAGTGAAGCGACGCCGAGACTACCAGACCTCCAGGAAGAGGACGGGCTACTCGCTGTCGTCGAGAGATAAGCAGGCCAAAGACCAACAATGACGGGCATCAGAACGTCCTGGGAGGCAGGGTATCACACTGTGTCGACGAATGGGAGCGAATAACCACGGATCAGTGGGTGCTGGACACTGTAAGGTTTGGACACTCCCTGCAATTCAAGAGCAACTCTCTGCATGTTCCACCAGCGTTTTTGGCTCAACCCCACCTGAGCATGTTGCAACAGGAAGTAGTGCTTATGCTACAAAAAGGGGCTATAGAATTGGGCCCTGCATCACAGAGTGGTCAGGGGGTTTATTCTCGATACTTCGTAGTGAAAAAGCCAAACGGAAAATGGCGTCCCATTCTCGACCTTCACGACCTCAACAAAACGTTGAAAAGCCTAAAATTCAAGATGCTCACACTCCAGGAAGTGATCCGGTCTGTCTAAGAAGGGGACTTTCTGGCGTCTCTGGACCTTCAAGACGCGTACTTCCACATACCAATGCGTTGACGACACAGAAAGTTCCTACGGTTTGTGGTAGGACGGACTCACTTCCAGTTCACAGTGCTTCCTCTTGTACTAAAATCCTCTCCCAGGACGTTCACGAAATGTTTAGCTCCAGTTGCAGCTTGGTTGAGAAAGCAAGGCCATCATGTGTACCCGTATCTCGACGACTGGTTGGTGAGGGGATCCTCCCCTGTGGCAACTCAAACAAGTTTGCAAGCCACCATGCAACTTCTACGACGGCTGGGATTTGCAGTAAACTTTGAGAAGTCTTCGTTGACTCCGTCGAGAAACTTAGTGTTCTTGGTGAAAGGGGCCTTAGGGGTCCCTTGCGATATGGAAACAAGGCAATAACCATACACGAAAGGATGCGCCAGACACAAGGTTCAAATTCCCAATGCTAGGGTTTATTGCAAGCAAAAATAGTCCCAATTGGCCAACTGTGGTCTCACGCCCCGCGACGTGTATTCTCTAGACCTCGAGGGACGCAAGAGAGCGAATTACGTACATCAGTTACATATATACAAAATGCATATCATACAATCAGCTATGTCATGTTTAACACCCCCCTTTATTGAGTTTCTTTGAACTCGGGATGATGATGGACATTTCCGATGAGTATGACAATTATGACACTTTCGATGTCTATTCTAGTAACAATGTGCAATTTAGAAAGTGCGGAGGCATCTTCTAGTTGTTGAACAGAACACGGTGCTTCTGTTCTTGGAAGCAAGCTGCACACGGGGGAAGAGTCACATTCCAAGCTTTGCTATCTATGAGTTGCTATTCGTGTCCTGGGAGCCGACACGCTCTAAAGGGTTTTGTGAGGGGGGCCGTAAGAAGAGCATAATTCAAGCCTTTAGCTGCTTTATTCTAACATATTCTACCACAGTACGAGATTGGCTGGCAGCTGTGAAATGATTAAATGCCCTTCAGCTCTCCCTCAAGGCTACAGAGAGGGAGCGTGGGCATTCCTTTCTGGGCTGCTCATGAGGAGTTTCAACAAACTCCTCAGTCCCGCGGCCTTGCCCTTTCATATTCAGACAACAATGTTAACAGTTGAGCAGAGTAAGCAGAATTCGCAAGACTTGCAAGCTGCAAAGCAGTTTAGACAGAAAGCAATAGCAATGGTTAACAAGCAAAATGGCGATTCTTGCTACGTTTAAAATGGCCGCTTGTTGGTCAAGCATAGCAGTCTGTATTTCTATAATTCTGTGCATAAAATGGTTGGCCTTCGGCCATCAAGATACGTCTATCATCCAAATGAAGGGTATTCATTTTTCCAGATTGATATTGGGTGCATAGTTCGAAACCCAGTCGGGGTTGGTGAAGCCATCCGTCGACAGAATCCGCAGACTCAATCAGATAGCAGATCAGTGGAGGATCAATACCAGAGTATCGGTGAGGAAATATACGTCGATTCTGGGCGCTATGGCGTCTTGCATTCCTCTGGTAAACAACTGCCGACTGTCCATGAGGCCAATTCAAGAGTTCCTGGCGGACCGGTGGACCCAGACCCAAGGACTCTGGTCGACAAACTGGTCGTCGACGACGACAAGCTCCTACGAGCTCTTTGATGGTGGAAGAGCTTTCAGAAACTATCCAGGGGGGTACCCCTGCAGGAACCGGAATTTCGCGTGACCATAGTGACGGACGCGTCCCTGACGGGCTGGGGAGCACATATGGGCACTCTGCAAACACAAGGTCGGTGGTCTCAGAGGGAATCGCTCCAGCAAATCAACGTTCTAGAGTTGAGGGCAGTGCGCTGGGCCCTAAAATCTTTTTTACCACACATAAAAGGCTCAGTAGTGAGAATATTGACAGACAACACAAAAGCAATGTTTTACTTGAGAAAACAAGGAGGCACGCGGTCCAGAACTCTTTCCACCGGGGCTCAGAAAGTATGGCATTGGGCTCTGAAGCACGATATAACCATCGTAGCTCACCATCTCCCTGGAGTAAGGAACGAGCAAGCGAACTCCCTCAGCAGGAAAATGGACCAAATACATGAATGGGAGATAGACAGTCTTCAGTTATCGAAGATCTTCAAGAAGTGGGGGCAACCTCCTCTGGATCTCTTTGCAACGAAGGAGAACAAGAAGTACAAACTGTACGCCAGCTCATGGCCACAGAAGGGCTCTCTGGGGGAAGCGTCTCCTTCCCGTGGACGCACAAGTTTCTCTACGCCTTTCCCCCGTTTCTACTCATACGGAGAACCCTGCAATGGATTCGCAGATACAGGTGTCGAGTCATCCTAGTGGCTCCGTATTGGCCGAGACAGGCGTGGTTTTCCGACCTGCTTCAACTGTGAGTAGAGCAGCCGATAACATTTCGGAAAGCCCTGGACCTCCTGTCCCGTGACAAAGGGACAGTGTGGCACCATGACCCGGACAGTCTCAATCTCACAGCTTGGCTCCTCACTTTTCGGAGTTTGGTGCCCTAAGTATTTCGTCGGATTGTCGGAGAATCCTGCAGGCCGCACGGCCCCTTCCACGAACACGTCGTATGCATGCAAGTGGAGAAGATTCTGTGGGTGGTGTCAAGGTCAGCCAGGATTGCACCCCTTGATTGTAACTCCGGAGCAGCTTCTCCCATATCTGCTGCATTTGGCGAAGATCGGATTGTCTTTTTCGTCCATAAAGGTGCACCTAGCGGCCATCTCAAGGTTCACGAGGAAAAGGCAGTCGTCTCCCTTATTTAGTGATAGGCTGATAAAACACTTCATGAGGGGTCTATTCCGTACATTACCGCCGATTAAGTGTTTTCCACCGACATGGAGTCTTAACTTGGTGTTAGCGGGGCTAATGAAAGCTCCCTTTGAGCCGATGGCTTCCTCGTCTATGAAGTTCTTATCGTGGAAGTTGGCTTTTCTAATAGCTATTACGTTGGCTAGGCGGCTCTCAGAGATACAAGCATTGGTCATAGATCCGCCGTACTTGAGGTTCTTTAAGGACAAAGTGGTGCTGTCACCTAATCCTCATTTTATTCCAAAAGTGCCTACATTCGTCAATTGTTCTACCTACCTTCTTCGCAACTCCTTCATCGGCTGCGGAAAAGGCCCTTCATACTTTGGACGTGACGAGAGCTCTGAAATTCTACCTTCATCGGTCTCAGCAATTCACAACTACGCAGCAAGTGTTTGTGGCTTATGCCCCGTCGACGAGAGGAAAGTCAATCTCAAAACAAGGACTAGCTAGATTTGTCTCGTCGACGATTGCTTTTTGTCACTCCAAGGCGGGAAACCCGCTAGAAGGACGTCCGAGGGCTCATTCCACGAGATCAACTTCGTCCTCGGCGGCGCTGTGGGCAGGGATTCCGCTAACAGACATTTGCGAAGCGGCGTCCTGGTCGGTGCCACACACATTTACCCGCCATTACTGCCTTGAAAGGCAACATGCGGACGATGTGCAGATGGGAAGAGCAGTCTTGCGCCATCTGTTTCAGTGAGGTAAGCCCCGTCCAGCGGGAATGACAATATATATATTTCTGATGTTTGTTAATCTGCTTAGAATCACATGCTGTGTATAGTACGACATCCAGTGGTCACTGCGGAGTATTGCATTTTGTTTTTCGTAGTCGAAAAGGGGACGTCGACAAGGCGTGTCTGTAACACTATCCCTATAGTGACGTGCAGTGTACCCACAACCCCTCACGCATCGAGGTCCCTCAGATTGTTTTTTTCCGCCCAGTTACTGGTCGCCTTTATGCAGAGCTCCTCGAAGGACATTGCGAAATCATTTCCTCGACCCTTGGTCGTTTATTATTATTAACTAACACATAGATCCCTCCCTCGACGTAGCTGCCAAGCTGTTCTCCGCCGAGCAAGATCTTCGATGGAGGGACGAGCGGAGGAGATCCTTCGGTGCTGCCGAACACCTGGTCTGGCCTCGCCGGCCTAACACAGTAGGGAGAGTGGGGTTGTTGGTCATTTCTTTGTTTCACTCTGAGAATGTCTTTCTCTTTCCCCTCCCTCTCTTTCGAGGTCGTAATCACATTTCATGCCCTCAGCTATGGAGAGGACGCCCTTAAGGTTTTGCCCGCGTTGCAAGGGCAAGTTTACCTGGAAGGACAAGCACAAACGGTGTAACCGTTGCTTGCCCCTCGATCACAAAGAGGACGGCTGTGCGGCCTGTAAGTTACTTAAACCCAAAACTTTAAAGGACCGCAGGGTCAAAAGGTGGGCAGCCTATGCGATGTCTAGGTCTGACTCCTCGCCAGCTGCCGCCGCCGCCGCCGAATGTGATGAGGACAGTGATTACACGGCCTCCGCAACGGAGGTTGTAGACCTCTCGAAGGAGCGTTCCCGCTCCTTGTCGTCTGTCCCCGGCCCCGACAAGCCCGGCTCACGCCCCGCTTATGGGGATGAACACCGAAAAACACATAAACACATACCCCACAGCACGCATTCGTCAAAGACGAAGGCAGCCATAGCGTCAACGGAGGTGTCGGGTCCACCGGCGTCTTCCGCCGACCGTAAGGGTCGCAAGCCCTCCCCGCCACCGCTTCCGCGACCGGTGACTGGGCTTTCTGTAGATAAGGGCGCTAACCCCAAATCCTCAGGCGACGCGCCTCGCAAGAGTGCGTACGTTGCCAGTAAAGACTCGAACTGCCTAGCGCGACGGCGAGCGATCCCTCGACGGAGAAGCTGATCGCCGAAAGCCTCGCGCGTATAGCTTCTGAAGACGGCCAGAGACGGACGGCGGGTGACACGTCGAAAACCACTCACAAGGCCAAAGAAACGCTGAGGACGCCGGAGGGTAGGCTGGGACAGCTCCCAGCGTCGACAGAAGACCCTAGCCAGCGAGGAGGTTTCTCAGAAGGCAAAGGGACTCTATCTTCGACGCTAAGGGACAGAAATAAGCAACTACAGGGAGAGGAAACTCCCTTTTCACTCCCAGACCGCTCTGGCCTACCTTACTGGACTGTAGAGACGTTCCAGTCATGTATGGACAAGCTAGACAGGTTCATGGCCATCCCAGAAAATAGGACACCCAAGAGGCGAAGGGAGGTACTCCAGGAGGGGCCATGGGCTAAATACCCAAAGCTCTTTAACCCCCTACAGGAAGACATGAACTCTTACGACCTCACTGAAGAGGACTCTCACTTCCAGGTAGAGGATGAGTTTGTGAATAATGAAGACCAAGAAGAAGAAGAAGGTTTTCATGATGACACTAACATAGGTGAGGAGGGCTACGAGGTGGATCTAGGTGAAGGTGGCTCACAGCCCTGGCAGTCGCCATCAGGGTCTACAGACCCCGACATTATAGACATTTCTTCTCCTCAGACCACACCAGTCAGGAACCCATCCCCAGTAGACGATCAGCCCACCTTCAATGCGCTACTGAGGAAGGCAGCAGCGCATTTTGAAGTTGAAACTGGGGAGGTCACTCCAGATACTGATTTCGTCGAAAGGATTATTAAAGAAAAACCTCCCACTAGTCAAACTATTCCTATCCTCGCCTCGGTTAAGAGACGACTCACCCCATCGCTGTCCACCCCAGCGCTGGTAAGAGGGGTCAATCCAAGAATCGAGATTTTGTTCTCACCCTCTCAGTCAGACCCATTATATATCAGGGGTCATTCAGTCCCGGACTCCTTAGTGGTGACTAACACAAGGAAGACGGCTGGGGTTCCACTGTCAACCAGCAAGGCACCCCCAGATAAAGAAGGGAAAAAGCTTTATGCCTTGGGCAAAAGAATTTCCGTCTCGGCAGCGTTTTCAATTAGGATTGCCAATAATAATACATTGTTGGCAAGCTATGCTGATGCTCAATGGGGAAAGCTTAAGCAGAACATCAAAGAAGCCCCTGAACCTCTAAGAACTCGCTTATTGGCTACAGTTACAGAAGGAGCATCATTAAGAACACTCTTGATGCGGCAGAAACTGCTGGCCGTTCTTTGGTGCAGGGAATTCTGCTGAAGCGTCACGTCTGGCTTCGCAATTCCGGTTTCAAGGCAGAAACGCAGGCGTCACTCATTAATAAGCCAATAGAAGAGTCAAATCTCTTTGGAAGGGCAGTGGACGACGCACTGGAAAATGCGAAGAAAGAATTCGACACCATAAAGACCTTAGACCAAATCTCAAAGCCTCCAAAGAGGCGGGGATTTGGGAACAAGCGCTTTTTTCGTGGCCAACGCCAACAGCAGCAGCAGCAACAGCATTACACTGCGGGCAACTGGCCCTCTAATCAGGGTTCCGGTAACCAGTATAACCAAAGAGGACAACGCCGTGGGAAGGGCAGAGGCCGGGGCTCCAGCCCCAGAGGCACCCCGGCAAGTAACACCAAATGACCCGAAGGTTCGGGGCCCCTCCCATGCGTTTCCGGTTGGGGGCCGGATAACATCGTTCCTATCAGCATGGGAGGGAATAACATCAGACCGGTGGGTATTGTCAACCGTAGCCCACGGGTACTGTATAGAGTTCAATCGGTCCCCCACCTACAGACCTCCAAGGGGACGACGCCTGTCACCAGAACACCTCGTCATCCTCCTGCAAGAAGTAGAACAGCTGCTACAGAAAGGAGCAATAGAGGTTGTGCCCCTATCTCAGGTAATGGAAGGTATTTATTCAGTGTACTTCCTTGTACCCAAAAAGGACCTAACCATGTGCCCTGGATCTGCACCCAGCGAACAAATTTGTAAAACACAAAAACTTCGTATGGTAAATTTACAGGAGGTAATTCCCCTGCTATCTCAGGGGGACTACATGACAACACTAGACATGAAAGATGCATACTTTCATATTTTGATGTTGCCAGCGCACAGAAAATACCTCAGGTTCATGATAGAGGGCAAACACTACCAGTTCAGAGTGCTACCCTTCGGCATAGCGTCTGCACCAAGGGTATTCACGAAGGTACTGGCAGTGGCAACGGCCCACCTGCGCAGGTTGTCCATACCGGTATACCCTTAACTCGACGATTGGCTCATAACAGGGGAGTCCTACGAGACATGTTTCTCAAACACCCAGAAGACAGTAGACCTTTTGTTCCAACTGGGCTTCTCCATCAACGAGAAGAAGTCCAGCTTAGACCCCAGCCAAATCAAACAATTCCTAAGGGCTCTAATTCGAACAAAGGACGGCCTCGTCTTCCCCTCCAACGAGAGGGTCCAAAATATGCTGTTTCAGATCCCTCAATATGTGGCCGGTCGAGAGGTGACGGTACGCAAAGCAATGCGCTTGCTAGGAATGATGGCGTCATGTATTTATTTGGTACCTCACGCACGCCTGCTCATGCGCCCAATGCAAGAGTGGCTCAACAGCCAGTGGTGTCAGGCCAGCGGACAATGGGACGATCTAGTGGTGGTCTCGCAGGCCTTGGTTCTCTCGCTACGGTGGTGGTCGAAGGAAAACCTGGTAATAGGGAAACCATTCGCCACCCCCACAGTGGAAGCCACTCTAACCACAGACGCATCCCTCACAGGATGGGGGGCTCACCTATCCCATCAGACTGCTCACAGAGTTTGGACTCCGAGCGTAACTTCCAAGCACATAAACTTATTAGAGCTACTTGCGGTGTTCAAGGCACTAAAAGCCTTCCAGACACACCTACAAGGGAAGACAGTGATGGTGCTCACGGACAGCACCTCAGCCATGTAGTACCTCAACAAGCAAGGGGGCACTCACTCTCCAGGACTGTCCAAGCTGTCCCAGAACATCTGGAAGTGGGCTCTCAGACACACCGTGTTCCTATTGTCACAACATGTACCAGGGGAACTCAATCTGCTAGCAGGCGAACTCAGCAGAGACTTCCCTCTGCCCTCAGAGTTCAATGCGGTTACACGAAGACATCGTCTTCGACGTCTTCACACAATGGGGCTTCCCAGAAATAGACCTGTTCGCAACTCTGGAGAACTCACAATGCCTAGATTACGCCTCCAGATACCCACAGAACCGCTCCAAGGGGAACAGTCTCTGGATACCATGGTCAGGGAAATTTGTTTACGCTTTTCCCCCGACTCCTCTGCTGAACAAGATAGTGCACAAGATGCACCAGGAACCAGTCACCATGATACTGATAGCCCCGATGTGGGCCCGCCAACCATGGTTTGCGCACCTGATGGAGATGTCCCTGTCCCCACCAGTGAAACTGCCCTGCCCGTACAACTTGCTGTCACAGGACAAGGGCAAGACACTACACCCATGCCCACAGAACATGAACTTAGCAGCCTGGCTCCTGAGGTCATAGAATGTGGCCATTTACAACTCCCTCAGAGATGCATGGACATTCTCAGAGAAGCTAGAAAACTCAACACTCGCAACTGCTATTCTAGCAAGTGGAAGAGATTTGTCATCTGGTGTAGAGGTAAGAGCATCAACCCAGTCCACTGCTCTCCCACACAAATTGTCCTTTACCTGACCCATTTACTGGACTCAGGTCTAGTGTTTAATTCTATTAAAGTCCATCTAGCGGCACTTTCTGCATACACCACCTCTCAACTTAAGGTGTCATGGTGGAAAGTCCCAGTTATCAAAGCCTTCATGGAGGGGGTAAAGAGAATACACCCTCCGATAGCAAACCCAGCTCCCGGCTGAGACCTTAATGTGGTACTTACCAGGCTCATGGGCTCACCCTTTGAACCCATGCACAAGGCAACTCTTAAGGACCTCACTCTTAAGACTGCTTTCCTAATAGCTATCACCTCCATTAGGAGATTAAGTGAACTACAGGCTCTTTCTATTCTAGACCCCTTTGTAACAGTTCACAAAGATAAGGTGGTTCTACGCACACACCCAAAATTTGCACCAAAATTCATATTGAAATTCCATGTCAACCAGTCAATAGAACTACCAACGTTCTTTCAAAACCCTTCCAATTTGGGAGAAAAGAGCCTGCATATACTCGATGTCCGCAGAGCTGTCATGTTTTATATGGAAAAAACTAGGCCACTGAGAAAGACTAATCAGTTCTTTGTCTCTGCGGCAGCAGGAAGAGAAGGAGATGCAGTCTCAAAGTCCACTATATCTAGATGGATTGTTCAATGCATCACTCTCTGTTACACTCTTGCTAAGAGAGAACTACCCTTCAAGCCAAGAGCACACTCTACTCGAGGCACTGGGGCATCCATAGCATTCATTGCAAACGTTCCCCTTGAGTCCATTTGCAAAGCGGCAACCTGGAGTTCTGTACAAACCTTTACAAAACACTACTGTCTAGATGCTCACTCTAGATCTGATTCCCTGGTGGGACAAGCAGTATTAAGACATCTTTTCTCTACTGTTCCTTCTCACAACCCACCTCCAACTCCAGGTACTGCTCGCTAGTCTATGCACAGCATGTGATTCTAAACTGATTAACAAACATCAGAAGACAATGCATTACTTACCGTAAAAGCATTTCTGATGGTTGTATCTGCTTAGATTCACATACGCCCACCCTTCCTCTCAAATGGAAGGAACATAGACATCTTTCTACATCTCTCTCTCGTTTCTGTACTCACTCACATATAGAAGGCTCCCTCAGGGCAGAAAAAATACAAACAGAGGGACCTCGACGCGTGAGGGCTTGTGGGTACACTGCACGTCACTATAGGGATAGTGTTACAGACACGCCTTGTCGACGTCCCCTTTTCGACTACGAAAAACAAAATACAATACTCTGCAGTGACCACTGGATGTCGGACTATGCACAGCATGTGAATCTAAGCAGATACAACCATCAGAAATGCTTTTACGGTAAGTAATGCATTGTCAAATATATATATATATATGTATATGTGCTTCTTTCCATATGTGTAGATATGTGTAAAGATATGTAGATATATGCTTGTACTTAAGCACATGTAGTGATTATGACGATTACTGTTGTGGTCGTTCAGTGACCTGGCTGGATGTATATGTATATGGATATATATATATATATATATATGTATATATATATATATATACTGGTATATAAAGTGTGTGCTCATAATAATGTTAATTTCATTCACACCGCCATATCAGAGTTACTGCTGCGTAATCTATTCATGAAAGATCCAATGCTGGAGAAGGGAATAGTTTCTTACCTGTAACTCCATTTCTCCAGCATTGATATCTTTCATGGATTCACATGCGCCCGCCGGCCTCCCCTGAATGCAATGTACATGCTGTATCCCCCCATGCTACTTTGGAGGGGTTAAATCTGAAGGGAGCCGCGGGGCATTTATACTGCCACGTCCTATTGGGGCATGCGTGGGCAGCCCAGAAAACGACGTGGATAGGACACAAAAGTGTCAAAGTTTTCCTAGGGAAAACGGCTTTATAAGTGTACCGAGGGTTCCCAGTCTGACGACGGGGAATGTTCTAAGCATGTGAATCCATGAAAGATACCAATGCTGGAGAAATGGAGTTAAAGGTAAGAAACTATTCTCATCCGACTACTTATCTTTCAAAAGAATGCATGTAAAGATTGCATTTTGTATTTGATACTTCTATAAGCTGATTAGTTTTTAGTACCTGCTCTTATTCACCACTTCTTTGCATGCTACATCCTCCAGTTATCAATAAGTTAGTGGAAAAATAAATCATGTTTTATAACTTCTAAAGGGGTCATTGTACTTGTGATGTCAATTCCATTACCCTTATTTGTCTTTGGATAAAATTGCTGTCCCGACGAGCTTGTTAGGTATTCTGCACTAGAGTCAACCTTCCTTGGCAGGCTTCCAGAAAAAAAAAGTGAGGTGTTAGCCTTCCGCCCCTACTGAAGGCTTCATTACAGCTATGGCGGCAGTGGCAAAACAGGCACAGTTATAGAACTACTGCCTATTTTACTTGGCACCACGTTGCATGGCTGGTGGTATTTACCACTGGTGGTATTCCAAGGGAGTACAGGCAACGGTAGTCACTTCCTCATTTCAGTGTGGACTACCACCATGCAATTAATATCTCACAATAGTTAGGTAAAAAAAGAAGGTTCCCTGACGCTTAAAGAGGAACATCTGCACAAAGGCCTCAAAGAGAGTGAACCATCTCTGATGCCGACCTTCTCGCTCCCTTTGCAACGTAATGCAGGAAAGGGTCAATCATGACCCTTCTCTGTATTATAAAAAAAGTGTACAGTAGCTATATGATCTGCTACTATACAAACGAATACTCAGGAAGATGATGGGATTAAAAAATGAAACCCACAACAATAATGCATTCAGGTTTACTAAAATACTGCCAGTGGTATTTCAGCAAATATGTATCTGTTATCACCATACAGGCAACATTACTGTAATATGATGATGCCACTCAGATTAGCAGTGGCAGTGATGGTAATTAATGCCGGTAGTAATGCACCCATACATTCTGCCGCAGTGTAATGCTCCATGAATGTGTTACTTTATACAACTCTCACATGATATCTTTCTCAACACTGACTCCAGGATAGTCCAAATCGTAAATAATGTTTTCACTGACCATAGAGGAAAGCAAACATAGGTTGAGTGCATTTATAAAGTGGATAACTCAACGATCACTTGCATGATCCTTTTTACAGTCGATTTGGGGTACTTCATTGGTTATTCTGCATTGGCGCCACCCGAAGCCATCCCTAAATTCCCTGGTGTCAAACTTCCTTGCCATTTTTATTTTGTGCAGTCTTCTTTCTTCTTTTATTCCTTCATCTATCTTTTACTGCGTTTATTTTTTAGGACTTTGCTTTTATGCGGTTTTATACTTCCTTTGATCATTCTACTTTTATCTTTCTGCACATATTTCTATCTCCATTTAGTTTCTCATTTATTCGCCCTTACCTGTTCCTCTTTTCATGTTATGTTTTCTCCATTTGTTTTGTCTAGTTATGGAAGACGCACCCTCTCGGGTAAGCAGCGGACAGGCAGGGAGCGTCCCACGCCCCAAAAATGGAAGATACCAATAATTTGGCAAAAATATGGGTTTATTAACAACATCCAACACATCGAAGTACATGAGCAACTATTGAAGGTGATGAGAATGGCCCCACGCTGCTGTATGTCCCACTGAAGATCCTGATTCCCTAGGCCTTGAACCAGGACATTTGGGTTTCAACTTTACACTGCATTGTGTCTTTCGTCCCAAAGAGATGGATGGGAACGAAGGTCCCTGTCTGCCCATGTCTGACTCTAATGAATAGGCAATCTCTGTCAGCTGGAAGTCACGTGTGTGGGGACCGTGTTTCTAATCATCCTCCTCAGTCATTTATGAGGATTGTAGCCCTTTTGCTATGGTGTCATTATCCCCTTGTCCTCTGGAGACTTATTCAAGCTACTTTCTACTCGGTGTCACGTGTGATCCGAACTTCCTGCAACATTTGTTCTTTTGCTTCGTCTGATAGAGTTGTATTCATTGTCTGAGATCTGCTTATTATCTGTACTTTTTCAATGCTGGTCTGAACCTGTCTTCCTCCACTAACCTTGGCAATCTGTGCACTTGTTATCTGCGTCAATCCGGCTTGGCTCTTCTACGGACTCAGCAAGCAAGGGTTTCTCTGCTGTTTTATGGCTTCCCATTGTCTCCTATTTCTTGGTTTACATGTCCACTAGGTTTAGTTGCGTTCTGTATTAAGCAAGCGCTTATATGTATTCTTGTGCAACTTGCGTTTCCACATAGAAAAGAGAGTATGTGTTTTCTACCCTAGTGTATGCACGTGTGTACTTCATGTCTAAATGCAATTTGACCTAGTGCCCGTGTATCTTCGTGCTTCGTGTCTAATGCACCTATGTGTGTTGGCCTCAGCAGTGATGTCATTTGTCTCTTTCATCATTACAGCTCATCCAGAGGTTTCATCGCCTGCAGATTTATTGTCATCCGGGTCGGGTCTGTAAGGTCCAGTGGTGGCTGGTATGGATGGGCGTAGGGGCGCAGCCCCCGTTCTCTTGTGCCTAGGTGAAAGATCATGTCCATTTTCATTGGAAACATATTTATATCCTTCATCCATTGTGGCACTGTGCACCCTCTAAAACACAGACACGGCAGGCAATCATCATGTGCTTTGTGAAAGCATGGTAGCCCAGGTAGGAAAGCTGGTGCGTTCTGTATACATGTCAGGGCGCGCCCCACACAAAGAAACCTTTCTGTGTTTGTGTACGGAACCCAAAGGGATCTACACAGTTGGCCTTAGGCTGTAACGTTTAGAGACTGGCGGGGCAAAGTAAGTCTGGCCCCGTTATCTCTGACCCTTTGCCCAAACAGCACAACCATGGCTCATTTTGACCGACAGTAGACTTTGCCCAATCTGAAGCCATGGTCTGCTGCTGTCAGTAACGCACATTCAAACATCCATTGGCTGCTATTTTGAGCCGATAGGAATTTGAATGTGAGCTTAGAGGGGTGGGTTTGGCACGTTGCTGCACGTGGAAAGGGGGCAGCGTATGGTTGTTGTGTGAGGTGGCCAAGCCTGTGAACTAACTTGAAGTAGAAAACCACCACCCGACTCCAGCACAAGACAACCCTCACTACCTAAGACTCTGAGTGCAATCGTTTGATGGATGAGGTAGGTGAGGTCACCTGGGGCAGGAAAGGCATGCATTTGTTCTCATAGACGCTCATGGTGGATGTGTGGAAGTGAGAGGCAGGCCAAAATGGGAGAGGCTGTGTGGGAGAACATAGTCAGAGCCACTGTTTTGTACCAGGGAGTTAACATACCTGGTGGAGCTGTGTTGTTTACGCGGACTGACTGGGTCCCCCTCTAGCAATAACAGGCAGGCTGCACTGAAGAGTGTGAGCACAATGAGGGCACAAAAGTCTTTGTAAAAACCAGGAACAGATGTATTACAGGAAGACAAGTAAACTCATTGCAGCAGGGTAGATTAGACCCACTGGATTAGCTAGGCACACCCACTGGGGCGAGGGGACAGGAAGGGAGAAAGGGAAGGATTGGAGTGAGAGTTGGAGAAGGGGGCTGGTGGAGATGGTGAGCGGGAGAAAGAGAGCAGCAGGTGCAGAGAGGCACAGAGAGAGACACACAAGGAGAGACAGGGGCATAGGGGACAGACAAAGGGAGAAATAGGGGCACATACACAGAGATACAGGGAGAGACAGGGGCACAGGGGGACAGACACAGGTACAGAGGGGCAGGGGGACACAGACAGGGGACAGACACAGAGACAGACACAGGGAGTGACGGGACACAGGGGGACAGACACAGTGACACAGGGGGACAGACGCAGAGACACAGACCGGGGGATGCAGGGCAGAGAGGTGAAATAGAACAGTTTGGAGTAGAGGGAGAAAATGAAGGGTAGACCGGGGACAAGGGTACCACAGATAGGAGGCCTCTCTGCCCTCAACCCCCACGGTCAGCACACACCACCAAAAAGAGAATAATGCCCACTGTTCTCTCTGCACAGGTCTTATATAAGGCTTTCGCTCCCACGCAGGAACACAGCATGTGGTTACCATGTGTGTGGTCTCCAGGGAAGGGGATACCAGGTAACTGGGCTTTTTGATTGTTCAGAGACATGCTTTTTTTGGTTTCTAGGGGAGATGGGATGCAGGGCTGGAAACACACTTTCAGGTATTCCATGTGATTCTCAGGTCAGGGGAGTTGGAAGTTTTAGCCCAGAGGGGATTTAATTGTATACAGTGCAGGGCAGTTGGGGCCAAAGGCCAGGCTAATTGTTGGGTGGGGAATGTGGCTTTCCAGAGTCCCCTACCCATGATGGAGACAGCAAATGGCAGGGCTCAGAGAGGACAGGACAAGTGGCAGTGGATATTACAGGGTAGGACAAGTGGGTAAAAAGGGCAAGCCAGTTTACTGGCTCTGGCATTCTGGCAGCTGGGCAGGGAACTGGTTTAACAACTGGGTTAACTGGTTTTCTTTGGAGTACTGTCCCAGGGCTGGAGGAATTCCACAAACCCCCCACATACCATAGGCAATGGGGACAGAGTGGACGAAGCTCAATGGAGCATAAACAGTGCACCGAATATAACGTCATTCAGCGCAAGGTGGAAAATACATTTGGGAAACATTTAAGTCACACAGCAATTTCCACAGATGTGTGCTTCTCTGGCGAGGCATCCGAGGTCTTCAGAGTGAAAATTCTGGGAACCTGTGCGGGCGAAGGGGATTAGGACATTGTGCCTGTTCATGAGAGGAATTTTATTCATTGGAGGGTGTGCGTGCGCAATACCCTGGCTGTCAGAATTAGATTAGGTTTTAGGGCTTTCAAATTCTGGTCTGCAAGTTGATCTATCAATGGAAATGAAAGGACGGGTGATTTTTATAGTTTCACAAAATGGCAAAAACTTCTTTGGCAAGCATTATAAACAAACCACTTATTAATTATTACTTTTATAGACACCTGTCCCACCATAGCGTTCACATAGCTGTTGTCTGTGCCACACTGCAAGTATTCTGTGACCCTGGCCCACACCTTTCCTTTGAGAGCTGCGTGTCTGCAGCACTTGGCTGGCATTATACAGTCCCTGCTATGCAAATGAATTGTTGAGCAGCCAGTCTCGTGGAACGCAGACAGTTAAGTCAACACAAACATTGTCGGTGTCACAGCATTATGCAAAGTGGGGTCTTTTATGAACTATTCCAAAAGTAAAATGAGGAACTATTCCACTGCCATTTCCAACACAAGTACCTGCTTGAATAAACACGCTGCCCACTGTAATCACAATTCTGTTTTAAGCCAGATTTCAAACAATGCTGTGTCATGGATTACAAAACACTCCATCAGTATCACGACGGATTGCACCAATTAACACCCTAGTTAGGAAAGTTCTCCAGCATTGGATCTTTCATGGATTCACATGCTTAGAATATTCCCCGTCGTCAGGCTGGGAACCCTCGGTATACTTATAAAGACATTTCCTATAGGAAACATTTTTGACACTTCTGTGTCCTATCTACGTTATTTTCGGGCTGCGTACGCTTGACCCAATAGGACGTAAGGATATAAATAGCCCCGCCCACGCCGCTCCCTTCAGATTTCAACCGTCTCCAAAGTAGCGGGAGCACCTCATGTTTGTTTCTACTTCTGTACAAGGTTGAATTCTACTTTTGAGAGTTTTTTCGTGAAAATGTCCGGAAAGGCGTTATTCCGCCCGTGTGCCACGTGCAGACTGCAAAAAGTCTATGAAGGAGATGGGCACATGGATTGTTTGTAATGTCTGCACCCTCATCACTCGGTGGACAGTTGTGAGATCTGCAAAGGTTTCTCACAGAAGACGCTAAAGGCTCAGAATAGACGCCTGGCGTCGTGGCTAAATGAAGGAACCTATCCTTCATCGGAGGTAGGATCGGCGCGCAGCCTAGCATCCAGGCCCAAGTCATCCGAAGCAGAATCCCATCACCGGTCGGTGTCAGTGGAGCCTCCTCCGAAGAAACCGTGTTCTATGGAGAAACGCCCTACAGAAAAACATCAGACGAAGAAATCCTCGTCGAAACATGGGCAAGATCGCCAGCAAGGAAGGTCTTCTTCTTCATCTTCGGCGAAAAAAGGGAAAGATCCTTTGAAGACCACCTCCTCAGGAGACCATCACAGGTCGTCCTCGAGTAGCGACTCGACGAGACATAAATCGAGCTCAAAAAAGGCAGGATCGCCAAAGGAGTCTGCATCACAGCCTACACCATCGTCTACAGAGACTCTGTGGTTGACGAGAGTGTTACCGTCGACACAGGTAACACTTGCATTGGCCCTGGCGAATACGATAGTGACGATAGACACATCCACGTTGACATCATCGATGGTGGAGCCTCAAAGGGCGTGGCAGCCGGAGGTGTACGATGCAGTTCTGCCAGAGACCTTACTACAGCTGGAGGTGGCCTTCACAATATCATCCATGGAGGAGGATCGAGAACAGATCGCTGGTCCAGCAGATCTGGGATTGCAAGGAATTGCATCGTCGACGATTTCGGGGGGGGTCAAAATGTCCCTGTTTCGTTGTCTTTATTGAACCCTCAATCTATATTATCCTTGCAAGTGTTGTCCACCCTACAGTCTCTTCTGAAGCGGTTGGATGAGAAGTTACCCCTCGTAGATGCACCTTTGGGGATTCCGGCGAGACCTGCCGATGACGAACCGGGTCCTTCTACGTGGGTTACAGAGAATCCAGCCTCCCGACCAGCGAGCGAGGAACCACCACGCTCATACCCGGAAGAAGGGGAGTTATAAGATTCAGAGTCGGAACCTAGAGACTCTTTTTCAGAAGTATCCTCATCCCCTTTGAGGGATCCTACATGGGAGTCGGAAGCGGAGATGGAGGCACCTAGAAGCCCAGCTCAACCATCACCGCCGGACGACATCAGTGCTTTTCTCACGATGATGGGCAAAGCCTGTATTGAGGGTTGGTCTGAGCCCTGAAGAAGAAAAGAAGGAGTGCTTCTTGTTCAACCATATGGGGAAAAGAAGGAAGTCAGTCTTCTCAGTTCCCATTCTAGACCATGTCTGGCAAGAAGGTTTGAGGACCATGCGCCATCCATTTTCAGAACCAGCAATAAAAGGCAGGTTGGAGAAGAAATTCAAGGCTCCAGACTCTACGCCTAAATGCTTGACTGCTCAACCATCTCCAGAGTCAGTAGTGTCGGCTGCAGCAGCTAGGAAGGCCAGATCGCAGCACAAATGTTCTACCCCTCTGGATAACGAGGCTAGAAGACAGGACGCATTTGGCAAAAAGGTTCTATCCGTATGAGCGACAACGGTTAAAGCAGCTAACTCGCTGGCAATTATGGCAAGGTATGACAGGGAGATGTGGCATCGTTTGGCCCCTATCCTAGAACACCTTTCTGAGGAACATAGAAAGTCGGCCATGTTACTGGTCCGGGAGGGGGAAGAAGCATCGAACCACTCGATTAACATTGGTGTGGATTTGGCAGAGTCGGGTTTAAGCAAATAAACAACGGAGTGGTTTTGAGAAGGCAAGCCTGGCTAAAATGTACTAACTTCAGACCGGAAGTCCAGTACGAGGTACTCGATATGCCGGGTGAGGGTGACCAACTGTTCGGAGAGAAAGTGGATGAGGCCTTGAAAGGTATGAAAGAGGATACGGATACGGCCAGGTCGTTAGGAGCCCTGCAAAGTGGAAGAGCTTTTCAATCTTTTCGTCCCTTCCGCAGAGCATCACGAAATTCCCGTTTTACTGCATCTAGAGACCGAAACTTCAGCGGGCCATCATATGCCTCCCAAGGTTATAGACGTGCGGTTCAGGCAACGCGAAGAGGCCGAAACTACCAGGCTTCGAGAAGAAGGGGATGTTCATCGTCAGCAAAAGACAGGTAGTCAAAGTCCCAACAATGACATGTTACAGGACGTCCTGGGAGGAAGGGTGGCCCGTCGCGTCGACGGATGGGAAAGTATAACAAAAGACTGCTGGGTATTGGACACGATAAAACTAGGCCACTCTCTGCAGTTCGAGGAAACGCCTTCACAAATTCCACCTGTGTATTCAGCGCAACCCCATCTTCGCATATTACAACAAGAAGTGGAGTTTATGCTGCAAAAAGGGACTATAGAATTCGTTCCAGTGGCCAGAGGGGCCAGGGAGTTTACTCTCTTTACTTCGTAGTCAAAAAACCCAACGTAAAGTGGTGACCCATTCTGGACCTTTGTACCCTCAACAAGAGCCTAAAAAGTTTAAAGTTCAAGATGCTTACACTTCAGGAGGTCATCCGATCAGTACAGCCGGGATATTTTCTGGCGTTGTTAGATCTACAAGACGCATATTTTCATATACCGTGCGTCGATGACACAGAAAGTTTCTGAGGTTTGTAGTCGGGCGGAACCATTACCAGTTCAAAGTACTTCCTTTCGGAACTAAAGTTGTCTCCCAGGACGTTCACAAAGTGTTTGGCTCCAGTGGTAAGTGGCTATCCGGTTGCCGGAGTGCTTGGCACAGGCAATTCGACCACAAGCCGGTCTGGGGTGCGAAGAGAAGAAGGTAAACTGGTTGTGCACACCAGGCAGGGGAAGAAGCCTCTCCAGCCGGGAGATCTTCTCTGTTGGCGGGAAGTGGTGAGTCGGTTCCGCAGGGCTCCACCGGTGGTGTTGTCGTGGTAGGTGGGCTCAGCTTCTCCCTTATCGGATTTTCAGGTCCTGTGGCGACTTCTGAAGTTCCAGTCCCCAAAGCCCTGCTTTTATGCAGCACACCCCCATTCACTCAGCTTAGCTGTCAATCAAACATGCTAAGTGGTGAGCCAGCCGGCCCACCACTTGGGCCAATCACACAAGAGTGCGACTTGAGTTACCAAGGTAACTCAGTCCAGGGTGCCTAAACCCCCTCCCACACCTCCTGTGGTACCCAGACAGAGTGACACCACTTTTGGAGGCTTCTGTGGAGAAGCCTGCCAAAAAGTGGAACAAAGGACTCGACTTGGGTTGGAGTCACAGAAGAGAACAGAAACGCCATTTTAGAATCAAGTCCTGGCAAAAAATACCAACCGGCGAATTAATATTAATGAAATAAACCGGCGGTATGTTCGAGGCTATGAGAATTAAATAATTAAAGTTGGTAGCCTCGAACAATGGGAAAATGCCATAGGAATATATTCGCGGTCGAATATAAAAAGCAGTTTCCACTGCCACCAGCCAAAACTCGATCAGGGGGGACAGAGACTTGCCCCCTCGACTAACAGACCCCGGGGAAATCGAATTGCCCCGACCAGTACGTCCACAATATGATGGTTTGTACCGGTTTCTGTTAATAATTTGGGACTAGGAAAGCCAATGGTGACTTTACATGCCCTGGGAGTTAGTAGTCAGTCCCAGGGTATGGAGTCTATAGTGGGGTGTCACTATGACACCCCTGTGTTACGGCACAGAGGGTGCTGTGTACCACACATAGGAAAAAACACATGAGACCCTATGGGGTAAAGGACCCAATAGCCCATAAAACCCATTGACAGTCAAAGGAACGCCATACATCATGTCCAAGAGTGGGAAAAAAAGAGTCTCACTCTTGGCAGGAGAGAAAAACAAGCTCCAGAAATCCAGCAAAGCTGCTGGGGGACTCACTAGTTTAGGAAATTCAGCCTGAAGAGAGAATTCCCCCTAACAAGTGATAGCGGTAGCTCGTTCCAATTCTTTGGTGACTGGAAAGGAAAGCTTGCGCCTCCGGCTTTGGTTCTCTTAAAGGTAGGGATTGAGAGCTGGTCGAAGTGCTGGGCCCGCTTGGGTCTGTTTGACATGCCACAGTGGATTCTTTCTGGTAGGTATAGGAGCAGAGAGAGAGAGAGGCACATATGTGTGATGGACAGGGTCTTAAAGAGTATCCACTCTTTCACTGGGAGCCAGTTGGCGTCCCTTCTAGCTCGGGAAATGTGTTCCCTTTTTGGAATGCCTAGTGCATCTCTAAGGTTGTTATTTTATGTGATTTGCAGTTTGCTAAGGTTTTTGGATGATGTGCCTAGACGAGGGCTTTGCAGTAATCTAGCTTGGCTCCTAGACAGTTTTTGGATGAGAGGTACGGTTTGACCGCATTTATATCTTGGTTGTAAGTGCAGCTGATGATGAGATGGCGTTGACTTGCCGCTTCATAGAGAGGGTGGAGTCGAGGAAAACTCCCAAGTGTTTTGACTGCTGACGAGGCAGTGATTACAGTGTTCTCAATGCTGAAGGAACTGTATTTACTGTCGAGCTTGTTGAGGATTTCTTTGGGGCCTACCAAGAGGAGCTCTGTTTTGTCCCCATTGAGGCACAAACCATTGGCTGCTATCCACGCCTAGTTAAGGGCATATGTTTTGTTGAGTGTGGCTGCGTCCTGCTCATAGGAACCTGAGAGGGGCAGGAGAACTTGAATATCATCGGCATAGTTGGTGTAGGCTATGCCATGATCGTCTAGGTTATTGAAGAGTGGTAGGATAAATATGTTGTACAGAGTGGGCGAGGTAAAGGAACCCTGGGGGACTCCGCAGTGGATGGGAGTAGGGGTAGCACAGGCCTTGTCTGAGAACACTCTCATAAGTCTTCCTTCGAGGAAGGAAGTGATCCATGATGTGGTTTCCTGGGAGAACTGGGCCGCCTCCTGGAGGTGTCTGCAGAGGGTCTTGTGATCTACTAGATCAAAAGCTGCAGACAGATCCAGGAACAGCGCTGGCTTACCTTTGTCCATAGTATCCACTAATAGTTTTTTTAAGGTCGAGTAGGGCAGTCTCAGTACCGTGGCGAGGATGGAAACCTGATTGCCTCTTACCTAGTATGTTATTGCTTTCCAGAAAGTGTTGGATTTTCAAGTAGGCAGCTTTATCTAGTATCTTTCATGCCAGGTATCTCCAAAATGTGTTTGCAGCCTCCGTTTCCTCCAATTTCACTGGGCCATCATTCTGGTAACATAATGATGTATTCTTGAGGGGTATATTGGGTAGGAGGTCTTCTTCATTTTCTATCCAGGTAAGGAACTTTGAATATACTCTGCCCAGTCCTTGAGGCAGTCGTCATTTTCCTTCTGCACCACTTCCACTGGAACTATCAGGAGTGCATGTGCTTTGCACCCCATCTGCCCTTCGACCCATGTGGCTCCTGTGAAGACCTATCCATATGCTAACATTTGGGCTCCCTGCCAGTGCCCTGGCATTCCCCCTACTTCTCTTCTTCCAGTCTTAGGGCACTGCAGCTCCTTTTTGTGGCATTATTCTAGCTTGTATGTACTGTAGCATTTTGTTTGTGCTCCAGTAATCTTCCATCATTGTCTGTGTCTTTATGTAACTATCCTCATATGGAAATGTCTTTTGTGATATCCACATTAATGTGGCCCACTTCCCCTGAAACTGGCCCCTAGTGTTGCAAAGCACCAGATGCATTAGGCACTGGGCTCTAGTTGCTCGGATCTCAGTGGCTATGAATGTCCTGGAGGCGCTCATGGCATGGGAAATGAGCGAACAAACATAGCAGCTCTCCCCTGAAGCCTTTCTCCACATGCGGGTCCTGTGCTGGTACCACTTGTTATCAGTGACATGGGCCAATCTGTCATATAAGCATTCACATTTTCAAAGTTATTAGTGATGCTTCATTTGAGCCTCTGTATATCTTGGGTGGCACTGTGAGGGATGGGGTTGTTACTTTAGTTAGTAGGGAAAGAGGTGTCACATTGGCATACACAGGTTTAGGTATATAATACATTGCAGCTTTTCTTAATGCTAGGAGGGTAAAGAGGTAATGACAGCAGAATGCACGAAATGTAATCACAATTGCTTTAGTGGTGTATTTAACGTGTGCACGGGTGCCTATCCATTTCGTTGTCTAAAAGCAATCTACGTTTAGCAAAATATGCAGCATTATTGAAAATATAATTTTTGTCATTGTTTGTGTTTCTCACCCTTGTGTGTAGGTGCTGAACTCTTTTGAGAAAACTGTGTTAGGATTGCTAGTAAGGTGCGCTCAAAGATAGACTGTGTTTTAGGGTCGTTGAATAAGATAGCAGTGGGCATCTCGCTCCTCGCTATTGCTCGTTAACTACTGGCAATGTATGCACGGGAGGCATAGATATAAAGCTAAATAGTCAACATTGAATGTCTGTGCTTCAGTTTGTCCAACGAGTTTTCACTGGTTTTTGCACTCTGCAGGTAAATATTTTTCTCGAAAGTGCTGTTCCTTCGTGCACAATGGTAACCTTAGGTAAAAAAGACAGCGGGCCTCATTACGAGGCCGGCGGTAAGGGGTTTAGACCACTGGATCTAAAAGGTCATTATAGTAGGCTACTGGTTTATGTCCCAGGGTGGTCTTCTGTGTGGGTACTGCCGTCCTCACTATCCACATTGTGGTGAACCAATAGGTACAATTATTCATTGTAGTCACGGATCCATAAGACTGCTGCTGTGCATATTGCTTTTTTCAGTTCGTCAAAAGCTTCTGTCCTCTCATTCGTCCAGGCTATCTCGCTGTTGACTTTCTGAACTTCTTTAAGACCTGCTAGAAGGGGCCTAACATATGTGCTGTAATCAAATGCCCACGATATGAAATAATTGCACAAGCCCAGAAACTGCTGCATCTCTCTCACTGTCTTTGGCTATGGTGTTTTGGCGAATGCTTCTGCTCTTTTTGGGCTTACTTTCCTGTCCTCCTGTGAAATCAATTGCTCAATGTATAGAACCTCCTTCTGACAGTACTGCAGTTTGAGTCTCATCTGCACTGTTCCTCTGTCTCACTGCACACCAAAATGTCATCCACATACTGAAGTAATGTGCTATCCATGTCTACGTTCCCCAAGTCCATTTGGAGCACTCTGTTAAATATAGATGGAGACTCACAGTACCCCTGTGGTAATTTTGTATGTTCCTACTTCCGATTATTATATGTAAACAAGGTCAAATCCTTTGATTATTTATGAAGGGGTATTGAGGAAAGTGAGTTTTTCAAGACAATTACTGTGAAATGTGTGGCTTTTGTTGAGTTGCTGGTTTGGGAACTAGTGGACATTCTGCCTCAGCAAGGTTGTTTAGGGGGCGCGGGTCCTGTATAAATCTTCACAACTCTGTCGCCTTTTTCACTGGGTACACAGCCGTGTTACATGGGGATTTTGATAGCACTAGGATTCCCCGTTGTACTAGCGCTGAAATTCTTTAAAAAATGCCTTTGTCTGCTTCTTTGTACATGGGATGTTGTTTCACTCTGGGTAAAATTGCTCCTGGTTTTAATTTGATCTTGACTGCTCCTAATCCCTCTAGTAGGCCAACGTCATAAGGACTGTTGGTCCACAAGACAGCTGGCACCTGTGCCAAGCCGACTTCAACAAATGATGGTGTCTTTCTCACAAGTGCCATTCTCTGCAGCACTTCTTTGTACTCAATTTTCATACAATAAGTAATGCTTATAGAGAACACCACTTCTCTGTCTGAATAGTCATCTCTAAACAACTTCTCGTCAGTCAAGTCAATCAGTCGGTGTCATCCGTCCAAGGCGATTACTGCCTGCCATGCTTTCCCCTCGTCTTCTGTCCCGTGGAGAAACACTCTCTCGCCCTTTATTATGAATGCTTCTAGTTCTAGTGCAAACATGTGTCACTCTTCCCCATGCATGGTGATGTCTGGCCTGAATAAAATGTCTGCAGGTAATCTGAATACTCTATCTTGTATCCACGGAAGCCATGCTAGTATAAGGCTCACTCTGTACTGAAACACATTGGGATCTAGGGGAGCCCCCCTCCGTACCGTCTGCCCACAAAATGATAGAATACATTCTCATGCATTCATGTAGTGGATCCCTGGACTAGAACAAACTATTCACTGGTCAGTAAATGAGATGGTCATGTTAAGCTTACTCATCATATCCCTTCCCATTATGTTCAAGGGAGTCTGATGAGATTATAATAGGGGCATGGTGAGTTCATGCTCCCCAACTGTGAGGGGCAATTTGTCAGTGAATGGAACCAGATTTGTTGCCGCAGAAGAGCCTTGTACATTCATGGTAGCACTGACATTGGGTATCCCCCTTCCCTAACACAGGCTATAGTGGCCCCATATCCACAAGAAAAGAGAACGCCTTGCCACCTATGGTCACCCCACTCGTGGATCCTCCTCAGCTCAGATGTGATGGATAGTATGGAACACATTAAGTCAGTCTGTGGACTGTCCGATTGTGGGTATAAATTCATCCCTGTCCCGGTTGAAATGATTCCCTCCCACTACTGTCACGTTCCCTAGAATGTGTGCAGGATCTTTGATGGCACCTGCATGTATGCCTGTCGTGGCGGTGTCTGCATGTGTGTCTGCTGTGGCTGAGCTGGTACTTGAGGAGCTTGTTGCATTTGCGGCCCACGGGTTTGATACTGTGTGTTATCCTGAGCATATTAGTCAGTCTGCTTTGTTGTGTATGCTGGTGGATATATCGTCCGCCCTCTTGGGTCTTGCCAATTCGGTTGGATCCTGCCCCGTACCTACATACTCAGATATGTGGCCAATATTCCTGCATGTCCAACTTTGTAGGGGTCCCATGGGTCTGGGCTGTCCCCTGTTAAACCACCCCTCTTCCTTGAGGAGCTTTAAATCTGGCCCCTTCCTCTGGCCACACCCTCTCTTCCCTGGGCCAATGGTTGTACTCTTGCTTACCTGAAAAACTCCCTCCTGCCATTTGCTGGCTGTGCGGTGGATCCTGCATGACCACTCCTTCTACACTCGTCAGCACCACCCCTGTAATTAAATATTTCGACAACTTTTTCTGAACTCATTTAGCTTCATCCTGCTTTCTTTCCTCTAGTTTCTTTCTAGCATTCTCTTGCATTATCCTACAGTGGTGTACTATCGTCAACTGAATTTCTGGTCAAGGTCTGGTTTTCGTACCCACTAATTTCTTCAACTGTTTTTGTACGTACTCAGGTAGCCCCTGACATAATATGTGATAAATGTCTTGGCCCACGGTTCACACGTCTCAGGACGCCATCGCTCTTGGATCTCTTGAATATATGCAATGGGGTCTTGGCCATCACGCATTCTGCATGCCATAATCGCGCTTATGTCTGACATGTCTCTGAGTGCTTGCCATTGGACTGCCCTATAGTTATTAAATGGTGCTCTGTATTGTGATGTGCACCCTGCTCGCTTCTAAATTTCATCGGCTCTCTGCCCAAGGATGGCGGAGAGCAAGCATTTAATGTCGCCCACTGCTAAAGTCATCCCTGCTGTTAATTTCTCTATCTCATGAATCAATTTCCCCGCCCCTGCTGTCAACGATGGCAATTTACACCTCAAATTGCCCATATCCATTTGGGGCCATGGTATATATTGTGGCCGTCCTCCCCCTTTCTCTAACAGCGGGTATTGTGTTATCTCTGCAGGACATTTGGGCATGTTACTGTAAACACTCTGGTCATACTCACCTCTTTCCGTCCCACTAACTCCCTGAGCCTCTGGGCATATGGGGTTACTTTGTCTATGCTATGTGAGTGGCCCTTTAGGCACTTAGTGTGTGCTTTAAGCACTGGCCTTTCTCCTTCTGCCACCTCCCCTTCAGACCATTGTGCCTCCTGTGCAAGAGCGCCACCTTAGGGCATGCCGGCACTGGTTCGCTAACTACCCTGGATAGGCAATACCTTATCCGCTCCCAATATAATTGCACTGTGGGACACTGCCATAACATGTGGAAGAGGGAGCCCACCCCTACTCCACATTTCAATTGCCCTGCCCATTTGGTGGAGGCGGACCATACAATAGTATACCCTATGCAAGATATTGTACTGTATCAGACGTAATTGCATGGTTATGCTTGCTTCCCTCAGCAATATCACTGTTTCCAGCCAGTCCTCCTTCTCCAGGCTGGCAGGTCCCCCTCCCACCTCCCTCTTAGTTTTGCAGGGGCTTAGACGTGAAAATGATTAATCATTTGGTATAGTCGCGATATTGCCTTCCCCTTAATCTCCCCTTCTAACAGGTTAGCCTCTATCGGGGACATCCCTGGTATCCTGCTTCTCCTGAGCCATAGCATGTAGCAGCCTTTCATAGGTGTACCTATCCTGGTTCTGTAGGCCAAACACCTCTTGCAACCCTTGAAATGATGCAAGACCCTCCTGTACCAGAATATCTTTCATCTGCCGGATTCCCTTGTCCTGCCATCTTCTGTTGAATGCTTTACTAAATAAAACAACACTTTCTTTTGGTGTTTCTAGCGTTACATTGAGACAGTCTTCATGTCTTGTGTTAGTTGCTGTCCATTACAGAAGGCAGAACATATTCACTTGTTTTGGTGGGCACAATATTTTTCCAAACAGTTGAATCATATATGCCACTTGAAGAAACAGTGCAACTTTTCAGTATCTCTCACTTTGAATTCAGGCAGTCTTCATTTGAATACTTGAACTCCATACCCACTAATATTAAGAACATAGTCTCAGTGCAGGTATTCATGATTCCTCTCAAAAGGTACCTCCTATCTAGATAGGGGTTATCTGAGACAATCAGTGGCATCACCACCCTTACCCCCAATCTCCAACTTCTCCACCCATGGCACTTGAGTAGAAATAACCTTAAATAATCCATCTAGTATATTGTCAGTCAGTGCTGTGTCTAGTCTGGTCCCGAATGTAGAATCCCTCCACCACCATCAAGAGGATCATATCCTGCTAACTAAGCACTATATTTGTAAAGCACTCTGCATAGGGATTGCAAAACTTGCTGCTATTTTGTTCATGTATAGCGTTTCAGATTGAAGCACTTGCCTTTACCTGTAAAAAAACAACATTCAAATATAGGCAAGGGTAATATGCTTGCAGTGCACATCTGATGGGTCCCTATAGACATAGCCCAGGCCCTACAACTCATGACAACATTTCTTATATTAAACCCTTTTAGTCTCCACTGAGATCCCTTTGTATTTGATTTATAATTAAGCAGCACCATTGATTGAAACATAATAAAAGCAGTGTTGTCCTGCATTATAGACGAGACTGTTATGATCTTTATTATAGTCCCAGACAATCATTACTGCCACCCAAGCTCACTGTTGTCCTGATGCCAACCCCGGCCGCTTCTGTTCTGAAGACTATTCATGTCCCAAGCCCCACTCTCTGAGCCCCATCTCTGCCCTGAGATCCAGCCATCCCCTCAGGTACTCCCTGCTCTGATAGCTCCTAATGCTTCTCATCAATTGTATTGATGGTGATGGATTATGAATGTGCACCTAACTAGAAACTATATTTTAGTAAAGGGTATACAATCACACTGTGCCAGTCACGGAAAAGTTTGTAATTTATTCATTCCAATGTCAGGCTGACACATGTTTCGAGCCTAAAGCTCTTCTTCTGAGGTTGAATAGAACATAACATATCAAAAACATAAAATGGGTTGAACGCATTGGTGGATCAATATATCATCAAGGCGGCACAAGTCCAATGTTCAACAAGAGGTGTCATATCCAAAAAGAAGCAACCAACATAATAAATCCATTCCCAGTAATATGCAATGATGGTCCATCCATTTCATAAAAGCATATAGCACATAAGATATCGAAAAATAACAAGCCAATTGGATTGGGACATAATAAGACAAGACATACATTTAAGAGAAAGATAGAAACACAAGTGGAAAATTAGTGATTGGATAATATTCAAAGGCAAATATATCTGTCTGAGTAGTCATTTGGGCGTTGTGTCACATGGCCACTGCTTATTAGTTGATATAAAATAGTTTGTTACCTTGGAACCTTCTTGTTATTCAATTAGCCTTAAAATAAAGTTAATCAGACAAAAATAAGTGTAGCTCTCCAAAGTTGCAATTTCAGTCATTACACCGTTTTTTTTGTAGGTTGCTATCTGGACACTGCCACTTACCAAAGTGTTTCGTAACGAAGGGACACAAAATTAAGTTTGGACTCCTAGAAGAGAATATTGAAAATAATCACCCGTTGCTTTGTGGGACCCACGGATTTTACAATCACTTATATATATAGTGTATCGACATAGTTATAGGGAACTGTTAATTACCTGAATTGTATAATCGCTGTTGCGTGTAACTATTTGATTTGCTGTGTTCAAAACGATGCCACCAAGTGTGATGTAAGCATCCAGAGCGCACATACATTTTTACCATTGGTGCAGGAAACAATAAGGTAGAGGCAGCCGATGCGCGTGATGAAAAGGAGAGAGAGAAACTCCTGAGCATAAGCGCTCCATTAGTATCACTGAATTTGTGCTGGGGATACTATCAATTTGATGTGCCGGTCCCGATACATCGAAGTATGTAGTCCGGGTATCTCATGTTATACTGTGGTGTGTGTGTGTTCTTGTTGAGACCGCATTACATAAACAAACATGTGATGAGAGAGAAATGGAGAATGTATTTGGGAAAAGACGGCACAATGTACAGTTATTGTTTTTTACATAACCCCTAGCTACAATTTTCAGTACAGGATGATTCACTTTTGACCCTGGAATCACATTGTTGGGTTTGTAACACATGTCTCTAGGTTTCAAAGGCAGCAATTTCTCCACTAGACCACTGCTCCTCTGTTTGTACACATTTTCCAATGTGGTGCTTTCATGTATTTGGATTATCTGGGATGAAAGAATACAACTCTCAAAGCAATGGTTTGTCAGAAGTTGTGTATTGTTTCAGGTACCACAGTGTTTCATTTTAGTGCTTGCTTCCGTTTTTGCAGATCTCTATAGTATGGTGTTTTCCTGTGCCGCATGTGCTGACATGTGCAAGAATTTTTCCCCGTCAATCTCCCTTTAAGGATTCCCCGAGAAGCTGAGCCTGAGCAAGTGACTGTGTCTAAATCTTACAGCTGACAACTGGACTTGACAGCTTTGCTACTGGGATGGTCTAGAGAGTGTCAAGAACGTACTGTCGTCCTCCTGCTGTCACATTCTACTCCTCAGTGCTCAAGCCTTGAATTTAGCAGCCTGCACACCTAAATGTGAGGGACCAAAAAACTTGTTTTAAAATAGCCAGCCAGCGGGGCACCAAAAATTGATTGCCTTTAAAGTAAACTAAATGCACCGGACTACATACTACATTGATGGCGCTTTAAGAAATGGTTGAACATGCCGACATTATTGGACTGTTTGGGGATTAATTTTCATTTTCTTGAATTATTGCGATATTAGCTACACTTTATTTCAAGAATTACCTGCCCATCATGGTTGCAAAAGGATGGGAAAATTCATTAGTGAATAGTGGCTCACCATGACTGCATAAACGGGAATTGGTTTGTTTTCGTTAATATGCTTATTGGTTGCTATGAGATCAAGAATTCCTCTAAAGTTTAACAAGCATTGGCAAAGCCAATAGCTTGGGCTTTTGAATAGGCACTGTATAAGCATGTGTTAGATATTACCATCAGATACTCAGCGACTCACACCTTTTCTCAGCTATCGGCCATATATGTCCAAGCACTTATATCATTACCATTTCCTGAAATACCAATGTATTCACAACATTGGTGTGTGCATGAAGGGTGTGGGGGCAGTGTGTATGTGTGTGGGGGTCATTGTGTTGTGTGTATTTTTAGCCAATGTGTGTGTGTGTGTGTGTGGGTGGGCAGTGGTGTGAGGGATACTATGTTTGTGGAATCAGTACATTTGTAGGGGCAGCATGTGGGGCAGTGTTTGTGTGCGGGTGCAGTGTCTTTGTGGGGGCACTGGCCGGTGTGGGGCCAGTGTCTGTGGGGGCCATTGGTATGCGTGGGGATGAGAAGATTGTGAGTGAGGAGGCAGTGTGTATGTTTTGGGGCAATGTAAGTGTGTGTGGGCAATGTGTTTGTTTGGGGAGTGTGTGGAGGAAGCATGTGTGTGTATGAAGAAAGTTTGCATAGGGAAGTATGTGTGATCAATCGCTGTGAACGGACAGTGTGTGCATGTGTGGGGATAATATATGTGTGAAGAAGTATATGTGTGGGAGCAGTGTACAAGTGGGGCAGCGTGTGTGTGGGGGCAATGTGCATATGGGAGCAGTGTGTAAATGGTCCAGTGTGTGCAGATATGAAAAGGGCTCTATTAGAACGAGGCTGTCAGACTGAGGCTTTTTATCGCTTAAAATATTAGGACATTCATATTCTACCGAAAGTCCCCTTGAATTAGCAGGCGGCGTACAAAATGTTCTTACACAGTGGCTAGTAATAAAAACCCTAGCAAAAGTTTTAGAAGCCCTAGCGTTATAACAATTTGTAAGTACCCTACCCTCCTCCCTGAAACAAGGTATATTACATACAGGTTTCCCAAGCCCATTCGGAGGCGGCCAAATATTTAAACACCTCAACAAAGTGATGGATCAAAAAAAGGATATGAGAACGTCCTGCAGATTATTAGCTTAAGAAAAAGCACATACAAGTGAGACGATTCCTTCTCAAGAAGTTCAGAACAGGGAGGAAATCCCTAAAAGAACCTCTTTGATACCCCTGACATGCCTCTAGAGAAGAAATGTGCAAGTGAAGCCACCCCTTCGCTTCGGACCCCCCCCCCCTGTTGTTTTCCTTGTGGAGAAAAGGGACTTCTCTCAAGGCTCTGCTCTAGAAATAACCCGGAAGAACCTATGAAGTAGGCTGGTTAGCGGCAGAGCAGTCGGGCCTGGAAGAAGGGGAGTTATAAAATGATCCTGATAAAGCTGAAATGTATTATTGTACATCTCAACCCTTTCAAATACATGAGATGGTTCAAGTTAGTGGGCTATGGGCTAAAGCTCTTATCAACTCAGGAAGTAAACAAACAGCAGTAAGAGTGGCTATGATATACTCGGAAGATCCCCAGAGTGACCAAGCCATTAGGATTATCTGTGTTCATGGAGATGTGGAAACCTATCCCAAAGTTCCTCTCCTTTTAAGAGTCAGGAATCAGCCTACAAATATAAGAACTACCATTGTACTACGTCTCCCTGAGGAAGTAATCATTGGGACAGATGTCCCAAACTTTTCAAAACTCTTAAATCCTTCTTTGGGCATAAGACATTCAGAAATTATTCTCCTATATTATCCATGGAAACCTCGATCATCTTCCCAGACGCTCCCATCTCGAACTGGGGAATGACTATCTCTAATGAAAAGCAATTCCCTGAAAACATTGTCCCGGATCCTGGGAAGAAAACAACTGGATTAAGACTAACTAAAAAGCTGTCTGTTCATAACAGAGATGGGGAAGCCACTACATAAGGGTAGAGTATGTGACGAATCAAGGGTTTTCATCCCTTCTCCCCAAGAGGGAGCCACCCCCTTTGAGGCTAGGGAGGTGAGCCCACTCTGCAAGACCCTCGATAGGGATATAGGCAAGTGGGACCTCACTTGTAGTGACTTCCCCTTAGGGGACAAGGACCCCTGTTCCTATGAGAAACTCCCTGGATTACCCAACATATCAGCATACATGGGACTGACTTTCAGACAAAGGAAAAGAGGATGTCTCTTTAAGAAGATATATATATTTAACTGAGATGAGTGAAGGAAGGAGATAGAGTACGGTACACAGGGGACGTTTACTGAAATGATCGCACCTTGGAGGGGCGGAGCAGAGACAAGCCAAAAAGCCTGCAAATTTTGAATCGGCGAGGGATGCCACAGTGAGACGCCGGGAGACCGGCAAGTTCGGCAACAGGGAAACCGCAGCCCAAGAGGATAGAATTATCTTGGATCTGGTGGTGGCATGACCACAAACACCTCATGGTGGGTGAGAGGCCTGCTGAACGACGCCGAGACTATCACAGCTTAGAGCGCGAGGAGCTCCCTTTTGTCCCTGTCCATAGGAAGCAACAGAAGAAAAGCCTTCTCTTGGCTGAACTTAAGTAAGTTATTTTAGTGGTAGGGTAAGGTAGAGTTAGCTTTGGACCAAGGACATTTTTACTTTGGGACTTCCTGATGACGGACGATCAGCCTTAGTTTCTTTGGATAGGTAGGGTGATCCCTTTAGCAATAGAGAAAGTTAGGCTTTTTAAAATTAATTTAATTAAATATAGTTCATAAAGTCCTTAATGTATCTGACTCCATCGTCCGACCCGCCACACAGTGTATGCACGGGGTAAAGACGGGGTAAAGACATTGTGTGTGCACAGGCAGTGTGGGTATTTGTGGTGGGATGTGTGTGTGTTGGAGAATATGTGTGTGGAAAGTGTGTGTGTTGGAGAACATGTGTGTGGAAAGCTTGAGGGGCAGTGTGTAGGGCCATTTTGTGTGCAGGGGCATTTGTGTGGGGGCAGTATGTGTGGGGATAGTGTGGGGGCAGTATGGGCACAAGGCAGTTTACAGTGTGTGGGCAATGTATGTGGGGGCTGTCTGTGTGTGTGTGGGTGCCATTGTAATTAGGTCAGTGTGTGGAGAAACTGTGTGTGAGAGGCAGTGTGGGTTGCCAGTGTGTGTGGCAGTGCATGTGTGGGCTCAGTGTGGAGGGGTGATGTGTGGAAGCAGTGTTTGGGGCAATGTATGTTTGTGGAAAGGGCCAGTGTTTGGGGACAGTGTTAGTGTGTGTGTGTGGGCAGTGTGTATGTGTGGTGCCAGTGTGTGTGTGTGTGTGTAAAGCGTTTGCAGGCAGTGTGGGTGTGCAGTGTGTGGAGGGCAGTGTATGTATGTGTGTGGGGGTTGTGTGTGGTGGGGTAGTGCATGGTGGTTCTGTGTGTATGAGGGTAGTGGGCAGTGTGAATTGGAGCAGGTCATGTGTGTCAGGAGCAGTGTTTATAGGCATTGTTTGTGGTGGCATTGTGTGCCAGAGTCTGTGGGGGGAGTGTTAATTGTGTGTGTGTGTGTGTGTGTGTGTGTGTGTGTGTGTTTGGGGGCAGTCATTGTGGATGGGGTCAGTGTGAGGGGACTGTGTCTGTGGGGCAGTGAATGTGTGGAAGCAGTGCGTGTATGTATGTGATAGAAACAGAATCAGCTCCAGTCTTCCTAATCTACACAGTCCTCAGATGTGCTAAAAAAGCCCCACCAGTTCAGAAAAAAGGTGCACACATCCCATCTCCACAAAACGAAGCAAATGTGATAACAAATTTAAATTAAAAAATGAACGAACATAAACAGGACTTTTTGTGGTAGCGCCGGGTTCCTGGTATGGGTTTTGATGTGCAGGGACTTCACCTCTGGAATCAATCATTGATCCCTGTGAGGTGATATTTGACTTTACTGCTTCCCCTAATGTCAATCAGCTGCACAACACATGCTTCCTGATGAGCCTGTGAGACATGCAG